>NC_141994.1:60712497-63668747 GCF_049901715.1 Pseudonaja textilis
TGAATCTTGCATACAAACATTTTATCCTTGGGCCCCTTCTTAGAGCATGACTTCATTTAATAATAATATTTATGGCACACAAATCTGGGTAGCAACAGCCCTGTGGAGTCTGAAGATCTTAAATGTCAAATTGCATTTATCACAAACACACAGTTTTTACCCTTCAAGAGCCAAGCTTCCAAATATGACCACACACATTCCAATTTAACTACTTTGAAAACTTTCCAAAAGATAAAGTTGCTATTTAAAAAGTTTATAATTTACATTTCAACCCCAATCCAAACTACACTAATCTTCAAAGGGAGTTGAATTTTATTTATTACTTTAGAGAATGGATTATTTTACATGTAATTCAAATGGACTACTAAACAGTGTTTTCACACATACTCTGTATTATACTATTTGTGTGGCCATGATGAGGTAACAAGATATATATTTCATTTAGATTCACTGTTAGAAATCAACTATTGGTATTAGTGGAACAGCGTTTGAATAGGTTGTTTGAAAATACAGTTTTATGTCTCCTTACTCTCTATAGTACTCTTGAGATACTTCCTACGGCCCTAAGAAAAATTACAATAAGGAGAAATGAGAGGATACCCCATTTTGTCTTAGAAATGAAGTGCTAACCCTATATTGAAAATCAATCAGTTGTAGTCACTCTTTCCCAGCTGGAATTGATTTATTCATTTTAAAAATTGTATTAGCCTTGCCTTTTGTCAATATGGTTTAAATCAGTGTCTTTCAAAACTTGGCAACTTTTCAGATGTGTGGGCTTCAACTTCCAGAATTTCCCAGCAGTATGCTGGTTAGGGAATTCTGGGAGTTGAAGCCCACACATCTTAAAGCTGCCAAAGCTGAGAAACACTCCTTTAAATCGTTCTACAGCAACTCACTGTATCTGCATACTATTACAGCCCAGCGTCAACCCTCCTCCTTTCCAAGTGCAGCTCAGGAACGCTGGGTCTGCTTTTTTCCTGGTACATCTGTTTCCAAGCATCCTGGTATCTTCCCATTCAAGAATTGTGAGAAAGCTGAGAGGAAAAAATGGGCTGAACTCTTAATATAAACAATCAACAATGAGAAAGGAGTTCGTTAGTTGCTTTTCGCCTAAATAACCATTCAGTCCAAGCTGCAAAAAGGGTCTAGGAATAAGAGATTCAAACAGAGAGATTCCACCTTAATGAATCCATTAATAATAGAGGGCTGGACATGGTTACCTTAATGCCATTTCCCCGCCCCCATTAATACTCCTTGAAATTCATGATTCTTGCTTCCTTGACTGGGTTCTGCAGTATGGAATTGACAGATGTAAACATTGCAACACAATCTGGCTTTGTTTAGGCTTCATACTAAATCACAGTTTATGGGAAAGATACTGCTTCAGCTTCTGAATTGAGCATTCCCTTACCTGTTTCCTTAAAGCATTTATTTCCTGGTTTAAACTAACCAATTTGTCACTGCTGTGCTAAATCATGATTTTAGTCAAGCCCATTTTATCCAACCCAACTAGGAAGAGATTTTCTCTTAAATTTATAGTCTTGAGCATCACATGAAGAATCTCTTAGTTTTTTAAACTATTCATAATGGTCTTATTCACTTACTGCACTAAGTTGAAATCAAAAGAATCCATTATGTCTAGACCCCAACATGTGAAAATAGTCATTGTGGTTTAAAGCAATATTTGGTTGGTTAAACCAGCAAAACATCTCAGGCCTGAAATGTTCTTTTAAAACTGACCAGAAATTATTTTAATCTAAAAACCTTGATTCAAATGCAAAGACAAATCACTTCTCATGTAAAGAAAAACTAAATTTGACAGGAATCCTTATGATTATGTGGGAGGGGAAAATAAAGTTGAAAATATGCAAAGTAAAGGTTTTCTCTTTTGCACATGTTGTTCTATGTTGTGCTTGAACCATGCTGACTATAATCCAATTCAGATGATCCACATAAAGTTGCAAGGATTTGATCAACCATAAGATAGCAGCACAGAGATAGAGAAAACTCTTTGTTGTTTTTCTCTACTGACTGAATCAGACTCTAATGTTAATGAAATTTACCAACTCTCAGTCTTTGAACTAGCTCTTGAACACTGAAAAGATCAGGCAATATGATTCTTTATGGCCTACATTCAATTTGTTCTAGTAATAAGCATAAAAATGTACCGTAAGTACTGTTCTTGTTTCATAAAATAGCAGAATAATTCTGTTGTATGCCATATTTTTCTCATCATGATTTTTACACACATTATGATTATTTGTTCTTTTTTTATATGTATCTTGTTTGAATTATTTAAATTGTATTTTGAACTTTCTATTATTTTAGTAGTTTTTGAGAAAATGGAATTATTGAATAATGTGCAGCACAGATCTGGTAGCCCTGAAAGAGAAATGACTGACTGACTGTCTCTGTCCGTCCATCCATCCATCTCCACCATTTGTTCAGGATCAGTTTACATAATCATCTATTCATATTGCAAAATTGTTTTCTTTGTTGGTTGTATATTATGTTGTACCTAAAGAATTTAATGTATTGTTTGAACTTTGCTTTTCCATGTATTCTTCATAAAGAATACAGTACCTCTTGGAGAATGCTATAATGCACCTTTCATGCTGAACTGCTGCATTTCTACATGCAGAGAGATACTTGTGAGAGACAATTCAATCTCTGGCTCCAAATGATGCAATAGAAAGTTAAGTTATACCACTTGATCTTGCTGATGAGACATTTTTAAAATATTTGTTGCAATGCTATTATTCATTGCTTCCAATGCAGTGGTGGGATAATTTTTTTTTTACTACCGGTTCTGTGGGCGTGGCTTGGTGGGCATGGCAGGGGAAGGATACTGCAAAATCCCATTCCCACGAACCTGCTTTCCAGCTCCATTCTCCTGTGCAGGGCAACAAAAGAAGACCCAGCCGATCAGCTGGGACTCGGGAGACAGAGAATAGATGGGGGCAGGGCCAGTCAGTGGTGGTATTTGCAGGTTCTCTGAACTACTCAAAATTTCTGCTACCAGTTCTCCAGAACTGTTCAGAACCTGTTGAATACCCACCTCTGTTCCAATGACTTCTCATTCAAGGTACTAGTCTAGTCTATGCCTCTTTAACGTATTGTTCAGGTTGCCCTTTAAACCTCATGACTTCAAGGATTACAGAAGGATGCCAGGATCATAAGAAAATGGCTGTCATTCCTTCAGTAAAATTAATATTTTAGAAATAACTATCTCTGCAAACTGCATACAAGATCAACTACATCTGTACCTTTTGCCATCCTAACATAATAAGTCATGCCTCCCATACTGTTCCTAGTTCATCTAGCAGAGCTTTTTGCAGCTACTGCATATATATATATATATATATATATATATATATATATATATATATATATATATATATATACACACACACACACACACACACACATACGTGTATGTGTGTATATATGTATGCCGTGTTGGCTGTGACTGATGGCAATTGTAATACAATACATCTAGAGGGTGCCAGGGTGAGGAAGGCTGTCTTGAGAGATCATCAAAATGGCAAGAATGGTAAAGATCACACTGAAATATATTTTTGAGGTTAATTCTAAATTATTCAGCAGTAAGGCAATTTTCTACTCAGGGGCATGTGTCATTATCCCCAGTGGTATGAATAACATTGGGGAATGAACAAAGATAGCATCCCTGCCTGATAACAGAACTAGGCCTTGAGGGGGGGGCAAAATTTCTAGTAGAATATCTGTACCCCTTTCTTCCTGCTACATTTTATCTCGGTAGAAGATATAAGAGGACAGTTTTTTTTAGTTCGCTGATGTCAATAGTTCAGTAACTTGGGAGCTCATGTGGAGACCTGAAATAGAGAAATAACAGTTTGGCTTTAATTGATTTGTTTGTTACCTGCTTTTAAATATATAAATCTGTTGGATCATTTCGAATGCCTCGTGGCAACTGATTCATATTTATGACGGTTCCAGGGTCATGTGATCCCCTTTTGCGATCTTCTGACAAGCAAAGTCAATGGAGAACCCAGATTCCCTTAACAACTGGGTTCACAATTGCAGTGATTCACTGAACAACTGTGATGAGAAAGATCATAAAATGGAGCAAAATTTGCTTAACAGGTGTCTTGCTTAGCAACAGAAATTTTGGGCTAAACTGCGATTGTAAGTTGAGGACCGCCTGCATTGATAAGCCAGGGATATATTGCACAAGGGAAGCAGCAGTAACACAAAAGCTGTAACTCTTCAAAATGTTTCTGCCATTTATGAAAATCTTTTGATTGGAAAACCTGGCTCTCTGGCCTTCAGGTGTGGGAAAAGTTGAGCAAATGGATGCCAAGAAGGTGTCCAAAATGCCATATTGCCTGTAAGCCTTTATTTAGTGAATGTGGCAGACACAGTGAAATAGCTGGTGTTTATGCAAGGCTGAATGTTTCTATGGTTCAACAACCTGGATCAAAGTTTCTGTGATTTGGCTGTTTTTTGAGGTAGTATGTTCTTAGATTTCCATCTGTTACAACTTATAAATTATGGTTTCTGGCTTGGAGTAATAGTTAATCCTAGCCAAATATATTCTGTTAAGCAAATAATGTTAAATAAGCCATTAGTGAACCCAGCACTAAGTTATGGTTTAACTACAGTGTGCTGTCTAAGCCATAACTGCTTGCTTTTATTTATGGTTTGTTGACTAAGCTACAGTTTCGTAAAATCAAACAACACACTAAGCCAAGATGAATCAAACTGGATTATAACTCAGTCCATTGTATGACTCTAGCCATTGTGGTTTGATAGCCATGGGTTATAGTGTAATCTGCTGTATGAATGCAGCCAATTGCAACTCAACAGATAAAAACATAGCTTAATATTAATACACTGTGTGAACCCAGTGGTTAGGTTAATAAATTACAGGAAGTGATATTTGTGGTAGATTTACCGTCCTGTCCCAATCCAATCCTTATGCTTTATAATCCTTAATTTATGATTTACAGAGAGAGAGTTGAAAATCACATTCATTGCTATTGCAGTTCAGGAGAAATTGACCTAACTCCGAGCTTTGTGAAGTTTTGCCTAAGTGTCTTGATGCCAGCTATCTCCAATCCAGTGTTGTTCATAATACCCACATTTTCTGGTGAATGTATCCTGAGAAATCTGGGAGTTGCAATTTCCGTACATCTGGAAACCACTAATTTAGGAAAAGCTGTTGTATTATTTCTGAGCATATTCAAATCCTATGACATAACTGATCCAAAGTTTTCTCCTACCACCCATGGTGGTCCTTGAGACATTTTAAACAACTTGCCCTGAATTCTTAACTTTTATGTTTCTTTTTTTTTGCTCATCGTTTATAAAGTATTGTTTGTGCATGTATGCAAGACCTTATATAAGCGGCAGGTATTTTTATGGCTGTTTTCTGCAGCTCATCTTCTCTAGCCCCAGGACATCTGACGCTGCTGGCTGCTTCTCTTGGATTTTTCCTTTCCCATTGAATTCATTCACATGCATCTTTTTCTCTGCTGTTTTTTTTTTTAAACTGATCTAACCCACACTGATCTTAATACTGGTCATTCTGCTTTCTGGAATTTTGCGCTGTATAGTATAAAACTGCTGAAGATCTTGAGATGAAAGCTGTGACATTTTTGATAGCTTCAGGAAGCTGGAAAAGTGACACCATGGCAGCTGTTTTGCCAATTGCCCTTAGCCATAATGTGGCTGATTTATTTGTGGCTTGGTATGTTATAAATAAACAACCATTGTAGGCTATCAGCTATGGTTTGTGGCTTGAGGGGTGAACTCAAAAAGTGTTTATCCAATGAACTGTTGCAAAACAGCTGTGGTTTATGGAAATCCGAAGCAATAACAAAGACCTGAGAGAATTGGGAAAGACTATTATGAAAATGCAACTGGCAGGTAGAAAGGATAGGAGAAGGTGCATTCAAGCTTTTTCAAAGAAGCTGTTGTGTGCTTAAGATTTTAATCCTAGGCACTGAAATAGAGAGATTGAATTCCACTGCTTACACTAGCTAGTGTATGTTAATGCTAACTGTTGGTTTGTTTCAACCACTTCGTCATACGATCCAAAAATAGTTTTGGCCATACCATGTTATAATGTAAACCACAGCTTCCAGACCATAATGGATGAGTTCTCAAATTATGCTAAGGAAAAATTTAAATTCATGAAAGATGCAGAGTAGGACTGGTGCAGTGATGTTACATTTTTGAGGACAAGGTTGAAATCTTTGCAGCTTTTTTTCTTTCCGGGTTTGAGAGTTAAACAAAATAGTTTTGTGAAATCTGTTGGAGGCTTAATGTGTCATTTTAGGTGATATTTCATTCTTTTTTTTTAAAGTCTTTGTTGAATTAAAGCTGGAACCATGTTTCACTTGGACTCATGTTTGAAAATAGAAGGCATCAGTGTAGAAACTAATTTAAGCAGTTTATTCTACTAATTACCCAACAATTAAGGGTTCATACTGAAACATCAGTTTAAGAAATAAGTTTGAGTGTAATTTATGTATGTCTGCTGAATGTTGATATACTCAAAGGATGCACATCATGAGAGTACAGGTTAGTTTTACTGAACATGAAGTTACAGTTATGAATATGGGTATTGTCATTACATGAAAATTTACTTGCCAATAATTATTAAATTATGCTCTGTGAGAAGGAAACTCACAAAGACAACATTACATTTTTGGAGCAAGATCCCATCATCCAATATACTAAAGTCCAAGAAGACGCTACCAGATTCTACCAAACCTCAAAGGGTGCTTACAACCTCCTCCCTCCAAATCCTCCCAGTATACTCGTGCAATGCATGGCCATAAAACATGTCCTGTAACTCACTTGAGCTGCACCTGTCTGTCCTCTTGAATTTCTTGACTATGTTTTTGCCATGCTTTCAATTAAAAATGGTAAGAGTTATAATCAGCATCCTCAAATCAGCATCTCAATTAACATTCTCAAAAAAGGTGGATCTGAAGTGCTCTCCTATTGACCAAATAAGCTATCAGAAGGTTTTGTTTTATCACGGTAACTGCTAATATTTTACAAGAAACAGGAAATCCAGAAGCATGGGTAAACTAGAAAGGTGTGTGTGTAATTAGATAGATAGATAGATAGATAGATAGATAGATAGATAGATAGATAGATAGATAGATAGATTGATTGATTTTATCTTTGCGCCATGATAGAGAAACTTCTGCCACTGCCTAGGAGTGAACGCTTAGTCTCCTAAGTGTGAAACAAGCATCTTAATAGCATTAGCAAAAACACTTAGACTTATATATCACTTCACAGGGCTTTATAGCCCTCTCTAAGCAGTTTACAGAGTCAGCCTATTGCCCCCAACAATCTGGGTCCTCATTTTACCAACCTCGGAAGGATGGCTGAGATCAAGCTTGAGCCGGTGAGAATCAAACTCTTGGCAATCAGCAGAATTAGCCTGCGATACCACATTCTGTGCCACCAAGGCTCTTTTGACCTTCTGACCTTAAGCTGTAGACCTTGATGCCGCTCAGTAAGAAGGCTTAAGAAAGAATGAAAATAAATATTGAATAGATTGTCACCTTTAAATGGATAAAAATTGCACTAGTGTATGTATATATTTTGATAAAACCAATTTGAACCAAAAAGTCAGGTCTAATGAAAGGAAGGGCACCCAAGCTAAATCAGATGGTACTCAGGCCATGAGTCTTCGTGTGAAGAACACGTGAACATTGAACCCAAGGACTTTATATCTTTAATAAAACTCCCCAAAGAACAAGGAACAAAGAAAATGGGATCGGGTAAATATCACAATGAACAAAAGACCACCCACTTTCAACAGGAGCCCAAAAAGCAAAAGGGAAGTGGGGAAAGAAAATAAGAGTGTCTATTATGGAGGCACTTAAAGGCAGGACCTTACACTAAATAGAGAAGCCACATACAAAGCAAAGTCACAGAGCTTTATCATCCTGACCTGTACTAGGGTCAGCAGAAGACTAGTATAGATTTCATCTATACTAAAGTAAAGGCTAAAGTTCACTAGGCAAGCAAGCACAGTTTTACCTATCAGAAAGTGAATCATAAATCAGATCATCTAACCAGAGTTTCTGACATCAAGGTAAGACATCAGCAGCTGTTTCCAGGCTAGCCTCACGTGCTCCCCAGTTTACAAGTTTTTGGTGGGTTGTACTTCTTTTATTGACTTGGATTTCTCAGTAAAACTCCACCTAACCCTTCAACAGAGGGATATTCAAGATCACATGAAATGTTAGTTGGAATATTGTGTCCAGTTTTGGTCACCAAGATACTAAAAAAGATGTTGAGACTCTAGAAAGAGTGCGGAGAAGAGCAACAAAAATGATTAGGGAACTGGAGGCTAAAACATCTGATGAACTGTTTGCAGGAACTGGGTATGTCTTTTCTAACGAAGAGAAGGATTAGGGGTGACATGATAGCAGTCTTCCAATATTTGAGGACTTGTCAAGTGGGTCTGTGTGTCAACCTATTCTCCAAAGCACCTGAAGGCAGGACAAGAAGTAACCCATGGAAACTTATCCAACCTACAATTAAGGAGGCAGTTTCTGACAATGGAAATGACTTTCCTCCAGGAGTTGTGGGTGCCATTTGTTCAAAATGGTAGGTTCTCCTGTTTGAGTCGGGGTTTGGGCTAGAAAGCCTCCAAGAACCCTTCCAATTCCGTTACTCTGTACCTTCTCTTTTATCTAATATTAAACTACAGGCAGGATGATTTCCTGATTGTAACTTGGTTGCAAAAGTCTGGGGCCGGTATCTTACTGCTTTAATAGTTTTTGTGCACGTTCTGAGTCACCTCCTATGATAGAAAAGAAAATACGGAATAGGATAAGAACCAATGCAACCTGCTATAGCAATTTCTGTGTCTCTAAGCTTGTGGTGCCTAATTCTAAGCATATCACCCAAGAAATTTTTATTCTATTTAATATAAAAAGTAAACTTTTATTCTGTTATTAAAAATGCTATTTTAGTAACACATACATCTGTGGTTGCTTTTTCTTGGTCTATGAATCTTTGCTAAAATCTTTTGGCTTCATCTCAATTACAGTGAAGTGTTTATAGTAACATTTGCTAGCATTTATTAAAATTAACTTTCTTTATTGTGTTTTTCTCTCTCCCTCAAGCGTTTCTGTTTACACTTAAGCTAGCTAGGATCTCATGTTGCAATCCCAAAAGGTGCCACATTGGAAAAGTGCTTTAAACTATGTCCGTGGAGATTCTCAGTCATCCAGGTCATGGTTGTCCCAAAGGTGCTTTTTCAAAAGGCAGCTGGACTTTCTGTCTTTTCTTTGAAGACATTTTGCTTCTCATCCAAGAAGCTTCTTCAGTTCTATAAGCAACTTCAGGGCAGAGATCCAATTATCTCTGTTTATCCTATATAAATTATCCTATGTATAATTGCACATACACAAATGCATTAATGTTGTATATTCTACACCAGCAGTTTTCAAACTTGGCAGCTTAAGATGTGTGGACTTCCAACTCCCAGAATTCCCCAGCCAGCATATAAAACACTACACCCTCCATCCTCTTGATTAGAATATTCTCTGTACTGTGTCATGATTTTAAAAACTTGATTTGAAATTAATTGGAAACAGAATAGTCATTCACACATGTATGCAAAGTTTCCATTATTGTCTTCCATTCATTATTTTAGTGCTAATAGTTTTTTTTTAAATCCTGTAGCATCATGTTATAAGGAGGCAAAGTTTAACTCAGATTCACATAAGTTTTTTCTCCCTAGGTAAAGAGTATGAAACTGTCTTGCTTTTTAGAATGTGTTTGAAAGGATTTGCTTTGGAAATCTTAATGATACATTAATTTTTGAAAACAGGATACTAATTACTCCAATTAAAATGCAGTAACAACAATAAGCATCTCTTACTGAGCGGCAATGAGTCCTGAGAGAAAGGACAGAACAATCTTTTACATGAGCAATGCATATGAAAAATAACTTTCCTAACAAAAAGAATAAGAGATCCAGAATAAGGAACAAGAAGATACTAAATTAAACCTTTGTCCCAGAAAAGTTCTGCCAATATCTATTATTGGGTCCTTGGTACTCTCTGAGCTTGGTTCTTTTCTTACAGCTATTTCATTACCCAACTAGATAACATCATCAGTGCTAGAAGGGAGTGAGGTTTATGCTACCTGGTTGGGTAATGAAACATTGGCAAGAAAGCAACCAAGCTCAGAGAGTACAAAGATCACACAGTTGAATCGTAAGCTACATGTGTTCTATTGGAATAACTACTGTATCAATGTTATCTAAAAGATAAAATATGGAATGAAAGATTCCATTGTCATATGCTGGTTACTGCAATGCTTGAAATTCAAAACTTATAGGATTCAGATAGAGGTCAGTTGGGTCTAAAAACATTCTGCTGGAGGCAGAAATGAGCAACATATTCTCCCTGATGACGAGCTGTTGTGCAATTCATTTATCACTTCATCTGTGTTGTCATTGGTATCACCTCCAAAATCTTCAGTGATGTCAAAATAGGATTGTCTGGTAGAAATTTGAAGAACAATATTGAGACTTTGAAGACAAACAAGTAGGAATGGAAGTCCTATTTAAAAACAAGAATTCAAACAACAGCTTCCAGGGAAATTCCATTGCACATGCAATTCATGCAAAAAAACCAGCATGGTGTGTGGAGTAGGGTGAAAACTTTCTTGATGCCAGGCTTGATCAGGGTCTACTCTGACTGGAGGAGGAGAAAAAGAGTGGTGGCTGTGGATGATGCGGGGGGTGGGGGAGTAGATAGTCAAGAATTTGAAAATGTGGCCTTTAAACCAGGATGGATGTTGTGCCAGGATGTCTATTGTATCAGGCATGGTCTTGCATAAGTAACTTCACTACTGCAGATTAGATATCTTGGGGAGGCCTGCTAAGAGTCCCTTTGCCCTTCACAAGGTTTCTGGGACTTGGATGGGGTGGCAGATCTTCTCTGGGGTGCCCCCATATTGTGGAATGTGTTACCCTAAAGGCTTGGGAGGCATATTTTCTTCTTGTCTTCAAGATGGTTTGTGAAAACTTTGTGTGATCTTTCAATGAGCTTTTGATTTCAGCTGATCTTGTAGCATTAATTCATTAACTTACTATTTCTATGTCTTTGGTTGGTTTGTTCTCTGTTGTATATTGCCCAAGGTCCCAAGATTTGAGCAGTTAAGAAATTAGAGTAAAAAAATACATATTTTCCCTGTGTTCAGTCTTCCTCAGTCCAATGCCTTCAGCATGCCCAAAGTCATGGTTCAGCACAGCCAAGAATTCTGGGAACTGTAGTGTCTGTACCACAGGAGGACACTCAATTGGAGAAGTTGTCTTTCAACTCGTGAATTGGAGTTTGGTGTGCCAAGTTAGTATTAAGCAGTTCCATGAACTTTGAATAGCTTGTCAACTGAAGGATCTCCCAGCCTCCCTTAGGTGACTGAAGACTTTGAATAACAGCCAATCTCAGCTGCTACCTCTATGAACAGATAGAAGCATGTGCATACTTTTACCTGGAAGGACTTGCAGTCTTTTTTCAGTGACATTATAACCATCTCTTCTGTGCAAGCTCAGCATGGAAAAACCATCCATCAACGCACAGCTTCCTTCGCTGTGCAACAGGAAGACAGATTTTTCCATTCTACCCATCACTTTTTTTAAGGGAAAAAATCCAAATGCAAATGTGTGTGTGTGTGTGTGTGTGTGTGTGTATGTATGTATGTATGTATGTATGTATGTATGTGTATATATATAATAGCTATCCTCCCTGCTCCTCCAGCACCCTCCCCCCCATCTAACAAATGAGAGAAGAGCCTGAAAGTGCCACAGTATATAGACGATGTGAATAACATGGCCCTGTTTCCTTATTTCGCATATGGACCCTGCTGGGTCTTGGTAGCCTGTCTTGCTTTCCTTTGGGGAGTTGGACGATACAAGGCATTTTTTGTCCCAAGGCTCATTCTGGGGTTGGAAAGTTTCACATCTGCTTGCCAGGTGGAGCAGGCCACCAGGAGCAGCAGGTATAGCCCAGCAGAGGCAACCAGGAAGCAAAGCCCGGATGCAAACAAACAACAGCTTTACTGTAGCAGAAGGCTATAGATTGAAAAAGGGAATTGCTTCAGCGGCCTCTGAACTGCTGAGTTGGGTGATTGATGATCTCTGCTGCTGCTGTTTAGGAGGTTGCATACCTTGAGCAGAAACATGCGGGTTGCAGACCAAGAATCACTGAAGGGGGTAGTTGGGGTGGAGGTGAAAGGGGAAGGCAACAGGTTTGAACCTGCTGGCTAAAGCTCAGGTCAACTTCCACAGGCCCTTTAGCCAGAGGGCTGGTCTGGGAAGATGTCTGACTGGAAAAAAACTGGTGCTGAGAAAAGAAAAAAACAGACACACACACACACAGGGCCAGTTTAGGAAGATGGGTATCCTGGTCCATGTGGATATATTTCTCTGGTGGCTAGACCTCTGGTTTAAGAGGAACAGGAAGGGCACCTAGGGCAGGGGTCCTCAAACTTGGCCATTTTAAGACTTGTGGACTTCAACGCCCAGAATTCTCCCATAGCTGACTAGAGAATTCTGGGAGTTGAAGTCCACAAGTCTTAAAGTTGCCAAGTTTGGAAACCTCTGAGCTATGATATGGTTTGTTAACTTTTGTTTAAGCAAGACATGATTTAGCACAGGGATTGGCAACTGGTGGCACTTCAGAAGTTTGCTAAACTACATTTCCCAGTATCATTGGGGAACCATATTTTTTCTCTCTTTGTTGGCTTTGAGTCCTAGGAATGCTGAGAACTCTAACTCAACAATATGTATCCTGAAATGCCATTCATTATTTCTGATTTAGCATGAAACCCAGTTTCTATGTTTTAATTAGCAAGGTGAATGGTAGCCTGAGGAAAAGTGAGGGAAAATTGCCACAAGCTCTTTTGTAGTTGGGAAAGGCTTTTAGTAATGCAAGGAAAATTTTCTCCCAACATAGAGTGGAGATGACATTAGGAAGTGGTGTGCAATAATCTCTAGCCAAGCTTACTTGATCTGCTGTTTGGACTAGAGAAGCCTTTGAAGTTTTCCTCTTTCCCAGCCAGCAAACCCTCCCAGAAAGCCATTAAACTCAGCTCTGCTGGTGCCAGTCCTATCTGTTCCATCTTGGTTGCTTTTCTCTACTACTACTTTACGTCCATGGACCTCCTGCCCTAAGGGTTTGGGGTGGGTGTATATGTGGGGGCGGGGGTGGAATTGGGAGTGTGAAGGCATATTGTGAGGAGTCCTTTTGAAGAGAAGGTTTATTTTGGGAGGGGGAGTTGTAGGAGAGTTTTTATTCCCATGCCATAGAGACCAGGTCATTTCTAGGAAGGCTCTGCATGACAAAGGTTTCTCTGTTTGATCTGCCTTCCTTGGATCCTAGGCTGTGCATTTACAGTAGTATAACCACTAACCCCACCAGGAACAGGAAGTGGAACAGAAGCATCTCAGGGTGCCCCCTGATGGGCAATGCCATGGCTAGGAATCTTTATTTCAGTTGAGTTTGAGTTCAGATTGTCTTTTTTCCCAACACCCTTCTTCCCCCAAAGGCTAGAATTACTTTGGCATGGATTAAATAGTTCATAAACTTAACTTCAACTACTGATTATAAGTGCATTTGGTCCTTCCCTGACAGTGATTTTGAGTCTCATAGCTAAAGATGCTTCTGACAGAAGATGCTGAAAGAGTGTACAAAAGTTCTATTATTTACTTACCTATTATTTACATTTTTTACATTTACATTTTTTTTCAAAGTGGCTGCGTTAAAGAAGGCATAGGAGATATGGAATCAATGCCTCGTCTCGGTAAAGCCAGTGTGGTATATGGGTTAATGTGTCAGGCAGAGAACATTCACATTCAAATCCTTATTCAACCATGAATGGATGATTTGAAATCAGTTTATGTAAGTGCTTGCACAACATGCTGAAACAATGATTCATAAATCAAACAAGCTACCTTATGCTTTCAGCCATGTTTTGTTTATTTTTGATTAGCATATTATGCAAAAACACAACCCCTATTTCTTAAGCCAATCTACTTCTCAAGGTGTTAGAAAGGATACAATGGAGACAGGGCAAAGGGGGGCGGGGGGTAGCAGGAGAGTCATGTCCCTACCATCAAAACAGGATATGAACCCGAATGTCAGAATCAGCAGGGATCATGATTTGAGTGCCAGAAATTCGTCTTTCATGGATTTCTTGATTGATGACTTGCACGCCAAATACAGTACATGAACTGGTTGTCAGGTTTTGGGGATATGAAAGTCCAATCAACAGTGGTTGCACACACCAATCTCCAGTGGGTGCAGTTGCTCAAAACAAGTGAAATAGACCTGTGTGAATTTGCACCTTGAAACCTAGAAGAAATCTAGAGCCAAAGGCCAGATAAATGTCTTTTGCCAGGTACTGTACGTATACTGGATTGATTTACCAAAAATAAAGGCAGGCTAAAAATCGAACAATGAATGAATGAGAGTAAAAATTACCACCTAATTGTAATACCACCTAAGTAAAATATGGAGAATACATAAGAATGGGGGGTAATGAGAGACAGGTCCTTATTGGCCTTTAAAAGCTTGCTGGGTCTTGTTTTAATCAAAATTAGACTAATTAAATGTTTCATGTGACTTTTTTGCACTTCACATCTCTTAGATTAGGGACACATCCAAGCCCAGTAGATAGCTAGCTCCTAGCCAGTCAAAAGGCATTGTGAGGTGAGGATGCCTTTCTTTTCTTATTCAGAAAAGGGAAAAATGTAGAAAAAAAATGAAGGTTGCAAACAGAAACTAACAAACCTGTCCCCTTTCCTAGCTATATTGAAAAGACAGGACAATTGCTAATAAAAGCCTTATTAGGAAGTAACTGCAGTTTCTGGGGCTGTTGATAGACTAAAAGATAAGACTAGAAATACTGATTGCTAATAAGAAAGTGTTTTTCTGTGTTTTTTACTGTTTTTTTGACAGAGGTTGCATAATATCACAATGGGTGTTGTGGTGTATAATTTGTTTTTCTTGATGACTAATCTATCACTGTGATTTGTAAACTACCATTTAATGGTTTAGTATTCTGTGGAAAGCTGGACACTGAGACTTATTCAATAACCCATAGTTCCAAGTATAAATCCAGCCACAGAGAAGCAACATGGAAGCTTTAGCATTTTCCAGAGTTGCATACTCATTGCATAAATCTGATTAATGGCAAACTGAACTTGGGCCCATGAAAGCATAAATCTAAGCTGAAGTTGCAAGAAATCTATTTTTCAGATGCCATTAAACTCTTCCACTACTCAAAAGACCCAATTTACTAAACTTTCAAAGGGGATCCTTTGCCTACTCAAAAGACCCAATATACTAAACGTTCAAAGTGGATCCTTTGCCAAGATGGCTAGATAATTTGTTTTTAGCATGAAACAGTGTTATCCTCGATACAGATAATAAAGGCTATCACAGCTTCATAAGCAAATACTTCTTTAGCATTCTTCTTGACAAAGGGATGCTCTTTGGTATGGAACCAAACAAAAATAAATCATGAAAGCCATCCTGTTCCCACTTCCTGGTTAATTTTTAAACAGGACAAGGGTTCACACTTTCCTAGAAATCTTGCCTTTGAATTGAGAATCCCTCCACTTGCTTTCTGGCTGATCCGGCAAAGTCTCTAGTCTGTGTTATGAATCCACATGTTTAGGATTGGGAGACCTGGCACTAACATAGCTTCCTGGGCTGGAATGCAAATGAAGTCCTAGCAGTATGAATGACAGTGAGTAAACTGCAGAAACGTGGTGTGGAGAGATTATCTCCTTCCAGCTTCCCGCTCTTGTGTTTTAGGGATGGAGTTGATGATTAGCTACGAAAGGAATAAGAATAGTTTTCCTACTCCCTCCCTGTTGGTCTCTTCCTCCTTCCCCTCTGTGGTCAGGGCTGATCTAAAGAAATGCTGGTCTTTAAAATATTTGACTGCACACAAATGCAGTATGACAATTCGGCATCTCCAGAGAAAGGCTGAGGAACAGTTTCTGGACTGCGTCTGTACCATAAATCTTAAATCTCTCTATATAAAAGCGAAATACCACTCATGTATCATCACAAAATCTCCAGAACCGTAAAGCCTACAAACTTGAAATTTGGCACGTATGCTCCTCTTGGCTTCTAGGTGATCACTAAGAAAGGATTTTTAGAAATGACCATCAGAGCATGAGTATTTCGTATATTATTATTATCACGCTCTGATGCTAAGGAGTTCTACTCCCCCTCCCCACCTGAAAAGAAATCTGTTCCAAATGCAAAACCCAAGCAGAGGAGTTTTAGTTTTTAGTTTTAGTTTCACAGCAGCAACCAGCTTTATTGCAGAACAGTTGAGCTAAGCCATGCCCAGGCTTCTTGCTGTCTCCTTCTTGCTCACAGCAAATACTGTTTCACTTTCCAAACAGCCTTCAACTCACTCACACTGACAGAACACTAGCCAGATGAATACTGATGGATGCTGATAGGCAGAGGCAGAATCCCCCTCCCTTATTTTCCTCCCCCAAAACTAAGCCTGACCACATAGTTTTGTAGCAAAGCACGGGTATTGAGCTAGTACTGTATATTTCCAGTCTAAGCAACTGTTCGTATACTCAAGCCGGCAACTTTGATAGAACGTGATTTAAGTCAGCACTAGCCACAGGTATCCATTTGCTTTCTGATGCAAGTGCAATCTAATCCACAAAGTTTAATAAACGTTCCAGCAGGATGTTTGCTGCTTTCACTCTTTCCTGTGCCCTGGTTAGAGATATGTACTGTAATCATAACAATTATTGAAATGCCCAGCTAGAGAGAGAATTTTGAATTTGAATTGTCAGGTGGCAGTGCATGCTTCCTTCTCCCCAGTTTCTTGGAAGGAATAGCCAATATGTTGATTTCTGGAAGGATCTGTGCTGGTTGCACAACCCTTGGTGTGTCCGAATAACCAGGATATGGATCTCTCTGCCTCCCCTTCTTCTTGGGGATAATTATGGGAGAGAAGAGGAGCCAGAAGTGTCTTGGGCTTCAGAGAAGGAAAATACAGACTTACAGGGCAGAGAAAGCTAGAAGTTTGCTTGCTACAATTATTATTATTTTTAAAGTCTGGCTTACTGGACCTTTCCAATATCTTCACGTTTCAATAATGTTATTGGTCATAACAATTTGTTCACTAGCGTGCCATTACATATGCCAGCAAGAGTCTGAAAATGGGTGGTATCGGCTGTTTTTTTTTTTTTAATGGTTGTTTAAAACGGTGGTACGCCCATGCCTTAACTCAAAAAGCCTAGCGTCCCTCTTGCCCGAAAGAGGGTCCCGCACCTTGAAAAGGGCTTCCAAAAATCACCAGAACATCGATCATACCGGAAAGCCCCCCCAATTTACCTTTCTTGTTTTGCTGGCTTTAACTCAGACCAGATCCGTCTCTCCCTTGTCGGCACTTACCGCCGCCGCCAGCCCCTTTGATCTCTATGCCGTGTCATACTTTCTGAATGATCTCACCGTTCCTGGACCCAAAGATGGGGCGCTCCCGCCCTGACTCTACCTCTTCTCTAACCTTGGTGGCGGGGGGGGGCGGTGGGGGGACGAAGACCCACGGCCTCTGGGCGCGTGTAACGTGCTCCTTGAGGACTTGGCCTGCCCCTGTGTGGAGAGCTTCCTTCTCCCCCACCCCCACCTCCACCCCCTCGTCCCGCGCCGTGAGGGAAAGCTACGGATTTCCCGCCCAACCTGGCTGAGTTTGGGTGTGAGGGAGATGAGAGCCGACCCGGGTGCGGGGACGGGGAGGGGACGGGGAGTCCTTGGCCGGAGGAAGGCGAGGGAGGAGGGGGCGCGCGCTTCCTCACTGAGATACCTCCCCCTCGCCGGACTCAAGCTTCTCCCCCCCGCACACACACACACCCCACGCCGCCGCCGCCGCCACTGCCCCTCGCTCGCTCTTCTCTACGGCTGACTCTCCTTCTCCCTCCTGTCTTTCTTGTCCTGCAGAGATCCCAGCTGAGTCTCATCCTAATCGGGCAAAGGCGCGGGAGCCGCGGGAAGCGCACCATGCCCGGGACGCGACTGCTCCTCCGCCTGGCTCTCCTCTGCGGCTACACGCAGCTCCTGGCCGAAGCCAGCTCTTGGTGGTGAGTGGGGTCGGCTTTCTTTCTTTCTTTCTTTCTTTCTTTCTTTCTTTCTTTCTTTCTTTCTTTCTTTCTTTCTTTCTTTCTTTCTTTCTTTCTTTCTTTCTTTCTTTCTTTCTTTCTTTCCTTCCTTCCTTCCTTCCTTCCTTCCTTCTCTCTCTCTCTCTCTCTTTCTTTCTCTCTCCCTCCCTCTCTTTCTTTCCATTCTTTCTTTCCCTTCCTTGTTTTTTTTCTTCTTTTTATGATGATGGTGTTGCTTGTGGCGGCAGTGGTGGAGAAATGACCCAAGCCCAGTAAAGGGATGCCGACATCAATAGGCGGGAGGGTCAGAATGAGAGAAAGCGAAGCTCACTTTGAACGGTTTTCTAAAAAGTGTGTTTTTCTCTACTTTTTCTCAGTTGCCTCGGTTGAAAGAAATCCGAGCTGCGCGCCGAGGGGGTCCAATCGGTGCCTTGCTCTTTAGAAGCACTGCCGTTTATAAAATGAAATGAGATAACTGACTGCGGGTTTCTCTCCCTCTGGAGAATGAGACGCTCCCAAAACCTTGTTCCTCTCTCTCTCTCTCTCTCTCTCTCTCTCTCTCTCTCTTCTTGGAGCATCCTGCCATCACCTCCTCGATCCTTCCTATTGATGTAGAGAATCTCTTACATACGCCCAATATACAGTACAAGGCAACGGTTTGCAGGCCACTTGCTTTGGAGCAGATTCAGTGGCTGCTTGGCTGAAGACTGGGAAGAAGGTCCTCTTCAGGAGTCCTTGTCCCAAAGCCATCAGGCGTGGAAAGTGTTCTCCCAAAGCTCACAGTCAAAGCAGGCTTTCCCTGAGGAGTATGACAAGACCTTAACTTGTGGGAAAAAGACCCTTTGTTGGTAGTTAATTCAGCTACTTAGTTCCAGGACAAAGCTCTATTTTAATTATCCATCTCATGGTGAAGCTGATGTGATTCAATAAACACGAACCAGTTGGATGCTTATGTGGTTGTCCTTAAATAAGGAAGCCTTAGCTTCCTCATTCCCGACTATTCTTTTTGTGTTTGGAAAGGTCTATGACTTTATCGCTTGGTTCTGCTGAGAGACAAAGCCTTAACACACATACCCCCAAAAGGCATTTCTTGACCATGTTTTCCTCATTCCAGGTCATTGGCTATGAATCCAATCCAGAGACCCGAGATGTACATCATTGGAGCCCAACCAGTGTGTAGCCAACTACCAGGGCTGTCCCCAGGCCAGAGAAAGTTGTGCCAACTGTACCAGGAGCACATGATGTACATTGGTGAGGGGGCTAAGAACGCCATCAAAGAGTGCCAATTCCAATTCAGGCAGAGGCGATGGAACTGCAGCACAGTGGACAACACATCTGTCTTTGGCAGAGTTATGAGCATTGGTAAGTGAAGGAAAAAGTGAGGGGGCAAAAGACATTGGTGGCCATTCAGATGTTCATGGACGGTGTGCCCAAAGGCCTCGGGGATGGAATGGCTGGAAGGCACAGAGAACAAAGCTGGAAGGATAAAAACTGTAAGGACAAAAAGGGTCTGGTTGAAAAGTATTTTAGAGGGAAGTAGCAAAGGTATATGGAAAGCGGCAGATACTTAACCATGTTGAGAAGAGACTCTCAGAAAAATAAATTGTACACAGATGAGAAGTGGATTGCTAGTATTATGAATGTTGCATAAGAGCATGGAGATTCAAAAGTCAAGTGAAACCAGTTGGAATGAAAGTGGTTTCTGGAGCAGGGAATAGGGAAATAGACCAAGTGTGGGGGAAAAAATAGTAGAGCAATTTGGGTGGCATTGCTGTAAAAATAGAACAGCTGTCAAGACAGAGGTAGAATAAATAGTGTAGAAACAGAAAACCTGCCTAAGAGTAAGAGACTAAACTTTCATGCAGAGCTTGAATGCGTTAGACTCATCAAAATGTGCACTAGTGGGGACAGATAAATCCCTAATTTAATCCCTAATTAAATTCTGCAATGCCAAATTGAACTGTTGTTTCATCAGAATCTCAGACTTGATGTTGCTTGATGCTCTCCAGATGTGAGGAATTGCAACCCCAAGCAGGTCTTTGTTGCTGTAAAATGCGTATAAAAGATGCAGTATTAAAAATTATTGGTCAACAACCTTGTTAGATGCAAGAATTAATGAAAGTTTGTTGACTTCTCACTGGCTGGCATAATAAATTCTATGAGTGTTGAAAGTTTTGTTTGTTTCAGATAAGGAACTATTTTGTTTGAAATGATTGAAAACAGTTGGCTTCTTACTTCTTTCAGTTGTGTAGAGCAGCTACTTTTGTTTTCTGTCAAGAGTTTTATGAAACTCAAAGGATGGAAGGAGAAGCTATTGTAAGAATGAAGTCCTCTGATAGGATACTTCTAATGATAACATACATATTCCTGAGAAAAATGCCTGGTTGTCTCTTGAGGGCAACTTGAGGGCATCTTTTTATCTTTATCAGCATGATGCATTTATTTGTTTGCATACTATCTAAATCACTTGTCATGACTATAATCTTCCCAATCTGGGCAATGTTCTTATCAGTCACCTCTACATTGCCAACTTGAAGTGCTCTTAGAAAGTATTAATCACCAAGTAATTAAAAGTTTATTACTGCCTTTTAAAATGAGATGCGTTGGAGAAAATACTGATGAGGATATACTGATTGATCAGATTTCTAGATGTGAAGCAAAAATGCACTTTGTACTCAGTTTACATACACACTGTTGCCTGAATATTCCAAGGCTTAATCCACAGTATTAAATTTTGTTTTCACAATTAGGATCAGGCTCTATTTAATTCATTTTAATTCAACATACATTTAAAAAAAAAACCTGAAAAGGCAGCTTCAGAAATTCCTTGTCTTTCTTAGAGTGTGATTCTGTCTTAAGGATAAACACCTGGGGGCAACAGGTTGAAAGAAGGGGAAAAAAATTGCAGTGGGAAAGCCACATATGGGGATTAAGCATTAAGCTTTCAATAAGTAGGTTTCACTCCTCCCCACCACCAACAAAAACTGGCACTGAGGAATCTTCTGGTTCTCTGCATTGTCTCTGGTGTGACTCAGGTGAAGTATGGGGTCATCAGACTATGAAAGCAAGGTTGGTATCATAGTGTATTCTGAGGAGCTGAGTCACTTTCTCCCAACCTGTAACCCCCTTCAGATGAGTGGACCTCAACTATCAGAATTTCCAACTAGCACGGCCATTGTTGAGCATCTTGGAAGTTGCCCCTTGTATCAGAAGTCTTAGCTAAGAAGGACTTCTGAGAAGACCTGCTTTGGCAAAATTGGATAAAATTTTGAGGATTAAAAAAAAAGGGTAACAAAGTACAATGCCCGGGAATGAAACTAGCAAGGTCGACCTTTTTCTGAACTCAATTCTTTCTTCCTCTACTGCTGGCATGGTTAATGTAGCCCAAAAGCCAGTTACACTCTCACCTGAAAATCTGCTTTGTTGAGAAATACCTTTTTAAAAAAAAAAGCCTTCTGATTGAGGGCTCCTTGGTGTTCCCTGAGCCTGGTTGTTTTCCTGCAAACGTTTTATTACCTGAACTAGGCAACATCATCAGCGCCGAAGACGGTACCTAGTTGATGAAAGGTCTGCAAGAAAAACAACCAGTCTCAGGGAGCACCAGGGACTTCTCATTTCAACCCTGAACTGCACCTATTCTTCATTGGAGCCTTGGGATTAACCCACCGTGTCCTCTTCCCTTTCCCAAATGGAAGGTATCCTGGCTTGCAGCCCTTGGCAGGAAGGGGGAAAGCCCTGATAACCACTTTGCTATTTGCTTTCTCCATGCTGGTGCACCTCCAGGAAAGGCAGCAGGAAGCCTGGCCCTATATCCACTACCTTGAGACTTCCCGGGGTGCCAACTGCTAAGTGGCAAAAGGCGCTCATTGACAGATCATTGCAGAATTTGAATTGAGGTGTGAGCTGGATATATTGTTCTCAGTCCTTTTGAAATGCAACTCTTCCCTGGTAAGAAATGGAGAAATCCGGGTGTGTGGAGAGGGGGGAGGTTTGATGTGTAAGGATAATAAAAGCAAGGTGTTAAAATGCAGCTCCCTCTTTTCCCCAGCTTCTCAAAGTAGAAGCCTCTTTAATGGATTCCCTTAGAAATCCACTTCTTTATTCAGGGCTATTGTATTTCAGTTTGATTAATTGCTCAATCCAGAGCTGGCACTGATGCTAGGCGGAAAAAGGTAACTCCCCAAAGCAGCCGATTTGGAACTTAGTAAGAGATCAACAAGTAGATAGACTGTATTTTTACATGTGTTATTTTTGCACTATTATCCCAAGGAGAAGGAGAATGAGAACAACTTTGGATATTCAGCCTGCACTTTGACTTTGTGTGTGTGTGTGTGTGTGTATGTGTGTGTGTAGGCAGGACATCTTCAGACAATTGCAACATTTGCTTATATTGTGACTTGTAAATGAGATTAGAGCTGTGGCACAATGGATAAAGTTACAATGCTGAGTGTAGCTATGCAGAAGTAAACTGAAGTAAACACGGAGAGATTCACATTTGATTAGGCAAGTTTGGGACTTAACAAGGGACATTAAATGCATCCTTCCCATAGGGGTAATTTAAATTTAAAAAAAAAGAAAAAAAAGAAAACTCTCCTATGTGTAGAACGTAGATAACACTGAAAAATGACCCTTTTCCATGGTCTATCCTGCCATAAAAACATTCACAAGTGAATGTTATGTGTGTTTATTTGGGAGTAAATTCCATTGGCCTTAGTAAGTGCAACCTAAAAGGTGGAGTGGTAAAAGGGAGGCATTTCCTTAGGGTCTATTAGGGGCTGTAGAGTGATGTTGGACAGAGTTGACACCAGTAGCAGGTGGAGCCAGAGCCAGAAGATGAGCCCACCATATGCTTTTTTTTTTCTTTCCTGCTCAGCATGCTGCTGAATAGGGATCAGATTGCTCCTGGTGCAGGGCTGAATTCAGTGGACCACACAGTTTAGCAGCCCACCCCCAAACTTTCAGTTTGTTCATCAGCAGATTCCTTCTTTCCTTCCTCCCTCCCTCCCTCCCTCCCTCCCTCCCTTCCTTCCTTCCTTCCTTCCTCTATTTCTCTGTGTGTGTGTCTCTCCCTCCCTCCTTCCTTCCTTCCTTCTCTTTTCTTTTTCTTCCTTTTCTCTTTTTCTTTCTTTTTCTTTCTCTGTCTTTTCTTTCTCTTTCCTTCCTTCCTCCTTCCTTCCTTCCTTCCTTCCTTCCTTCCTTCCTCCCTCCCTCCCTCCCTCCTCCTTCCTTCCTTCCTCTATTTCTCTGTGTGTGTGTCTCTCCCTCCCTCCTTCCTTCCTTCTCTTTTCTTTTTCTTCCTTTTCTCTTTTTCTTTCTTTTTTCTTTCTCTGTCTTTCCTTCCTTCCTTCCTTCCTTCCTTCCTCTATTTCTCTGTGTGTGTCTCTCTCCTCCCTTCCTCCCTTCCTCTATTTCTCTGTGTGTGTCTCTCTCCTTCCTTCCTTCCTTCCTTCCTTCCTTCCTTCCTTCCTTCCTTCCTTCTCTTTTCTTTTTCTTCCTTTTCTCTTTTTCTTTCTTTTTTCTTTCTCTGTCTTTTCTTTCTCTTTCCTTCCTTCCTTCCTTCCTTCCTTCCTCTATTTCTCTGTGTGTGTCTCTCTCCTTCCTTCCTCCCTTCCTCTATTTCTGTGTGTGTCTCCTTCCTTCCTTCCTTCCTTCCTTCCTTCCTTCCTTCCTTCCTTCCTTCTCTTTTCTTTCTTTTTCTTCCTTTTTTCTTTTTCTTTCTTTTTTCTCTCTCTGTCTTTTCTTTCTCTTTCTTTCCTTCCTTCCTTATTTCCTCCCTTCTTTTTTCTTTCTCTTTTCTTTCTTTCCTTCTTTTTCTCTCTCTTTTCTCTCTCTTTTTCTTTTCTTCCTTCCTTTACTTGTAATTTAATGCTACTTTAATAGCATTATGCTAAGTTTGTTGTTCCATAGCAACAACAGTGGATAGTCACGTTGACCATTGGAGGTCAATATTGACTACTCTGGGAAATCCTGGTTTAGAACCTGGGCTGAAGTCCATGAAAAATTAGGCTGAGTTGTAGTGTGCAGTGGGTTGAACTAAAACAGGCGGACATAGGTTCAAGTCTCTCATATTTTAGGTAGAAAATCAAAATCAGAAATTGCACATATTGACAATTACTGCTAAATCTCCCCCCCACCCCAATAAGTTGGCTTATTTGCCACATTCAAGCCATCCTGCTTAGTCTCTGATCCCAAACAAAGTTACCAGAATATATGGAGTGGAATATACTGGGAAGTTAACAAAAAACCCAGAAAATGGCAAAACTCTTCTACATTATTTCTGGGAAAACTAAACAGAAAGGCCCATAAAGTTATGTAGACTTGAGGTTAACTAGAAGGAGACAGCTGTTACGCAATAGTATTATATTTTCTCACAATGAACATTTACAAATAATGGGAAAAACATGACTTTGCAATTTTATTTATACTGCTTTTTTGTTAAAATGTGCTGTCCCCCCCGCCTTTTGTCACTATTGGTATATGCATATCCCATGCTAAGACTGTTTTTGTCCCCTTATTTACTTCTGTCTCTGATGGTTGATTGATGAGACAATTTTGCATTGTACTTTAAGGCCAAAATCTGCCCCTTATAGTGCAAATGCTTCAAAAAGTGGCCCTGATGCTACAGCCTAATGTTGGTTCCATAGAGTTTTTAAGGGAAAAAAGATTGTTAAAGTCATGATTTCCACCATTTTTTTAAAAAAAAAAACCAGTGTTTGTCTCCGAGGATTAATTCAGAAGTAACACTTCTTGAGGGGGAGGGCAAATAAAATCAGAAGAAGCCTCCTTCAAACCCTGTCCATGTTCCCTGTTTCATAAAGGACTGCAGATTTTTTTTTCTAGAAGTGTTACATACATGAAGTTAAATACAGTTGATCTCATTAACAGTTTTCTTCAAGAGTTTTTCTACAGTTACATATTCTCTGCTGCAAAGGTTGCAAGCTTTCCTTCTGCGAAGTTCTTCGGGGGAGATCAGTTGGGAGTTTCATGCTCTTGAATTGGGAGCTTCATGCTCTTGAAGCCCCAAGTTGGCAGGGACACCCATTTTCCCTCTTTCTTCTTTACATCCACTGCCATTCTTTCTCTCCGAACTAAGGATGCACGTCGCACTTCGCTTTATTGTGGCTTGGTTCATTTTTTTGTGTAAAGCATTGTGTAAACCCAGCTGTTATGGTTTATAAACCACATTGGAGCAATCCCTGCCCTGGTGTGATATGTGAACTTTTCTCTTTTCTCTTTTGGACATCCCATTCCCCCCTTCCTTGCACCCCATCCCCATTGTTCTTTTTTTACTTCCTTCCCACCCAGCATGATGCTGGAGAAGAGACAAATTGCTCTTGCCAGAGATCAGTACTAATTGTTTGCAGAGGGCTTTTGAAATTAGTTTGAGGATGAAATTAGACCAGTTGCCCACTCTTGCTCTACCTGTTTAATTGCTACAGTATAAGAACATAAATCTTGTGAAGAACTTTGCTGCATCAAATTGTTGGTCTGATTGCTTTTGTCTGCGTTCTCCTCCTGGCAGCATTGGCCATCTGGGAAACGGATGGTACATCTCCTTCTTAGCTGATGATCCCTCAGAGTCAGCTATTTTGAGGTTTATGGTCACTTCACGAGCAATCGCTCGATCGGAATCTCTGAATTGATGTTTCAGGGATCACTCTTCTCCTGAATGTTCTTTGGAATAGATTTCTTTTTTACTCGAGACGGCGAGGAGGAATTAGACGACTCAACAGCTGTCCAAATAAAATCACAAGATGAAAGCAGGGTAGTTTTATGTGTTTTAGCTGTTATCAGAGTTTTTGTTTGACCAGACATGTGTAATGATGCCAATAGCTGGACAGATGCATGCAACACTGATTTAAATCGTGCTCATGCCATCCTTTGAAAAACAAATCCAGTAAGAATACCCGTAAGTCAACTCAAAGAACAAAAAAATAATAATGAGAAAATAAGGGAGTGGCTGATGGACTAATGGAATCAAGAAGCTGCCAATCTCTTTACTGCCAATGCCTCCCATAGGTTTGAAAATCTTGACTTCTTAGAGGAAAATCCGAGAGGCTGTCTTCTTATGGTTCTATAAGTTACTTAAGTGAGAGGGAGGATCCTATAGTCGGTACCCTGAAGGTTTAGAGTACAGGTAATACTTGACTTACGACCACAATTGAACCCAACATTTCTGTTGCTAAGTGAAACATTTGTTAAGTGAATGTTGCTCCATTTTACAATCTTTCTTGCCACACAGTTGTTCAATGAATCACTGTAGGTGTTAACATCATGGCTGTTAAGTGAACCTGGCTTTCCCGTTGACTTTGTTTGTCAAAAGGTTACAATAGCTGATCACCTGACCCCGAGACACTGCAGCCATCATAAATATGAGTCAGTTTCCAAGGGTCCAGATTTTGATCACATTGCCACGAGGATGCTGCAACGATTGTAAGTGTGGTCACAGGTCACAGGTTACTTTTTTCACTGCTATTGCAATTTTGAACAGTCACTAAATGAACATACATGAAGAACTACGTGTACATAATAAAAATCTTTGCTAATTGTGGCTGTTTCAATATATCATTGCAGAGGCATCTCCATGCATTAAAGCAGGGGTCCCCAAACTTGGCAACTTTAAGACTTGTGGACTTCAACTCCCAGAATTCTCCAGCCAGCATAGCCATTTTTGAAGTCCACAAGTCTTAAAGTTGCCAAGTTTGGAGACCCCTGCATTAAAGTAACATATTCTGAGATTTATTTAGAGTTAGCTGCATGTGCTGATTCAAAGTACTTATAAGATGCTTGTTAATTGCGATTATTGGGAGTGGAATGTGGTGGATCTGGGCAGAATGGGGATAGGATTTATAACAGGCTGAGCATCCTGATATCAGATAGGTTACAAATTATGAAGAAAACCGAAGTGAGGCATCTGATTTAAGAAACATATCTCTGTAAGCTGGAGAGAAACTGAAGAGTTGAGCCACAGTGGAATTGAATGCATTGATTTTTCTCCATCCATGTTCCACTGTTATTTAACAGAGAAAGACAAGAGACAGGTTCAATTTCCCAGCCTGAAACTTACAGGGTCTCTCTGGGCGGTCATTGTCTTTCTATCCAACAGCTAACCTCTCAGAGTTCCTGTGAGGATAGAATATGAAGGAGAGAACATTGCACATAATATTAAATAAAGTATATCAATGAAATATTTCTGAATGTAAAAGAATACTAGTTTAAACTGGATTCCCCCTCCTTACTTATTTGTGATTATGTCAAATATGGCTTTAAGTAGGTTGTCGCTGGCCAACTTTAGTGAGGAATCACTAAATATCAAGAGAATAGGAATATATTTATTCAGTGTAAAGGACTAGCTTTGTAAGGTTATTCAGAAAGGCGAAGAAAAGGCTTGTAGTAAAGACTTTGCAATTTTTTTCCCAGTCATCTGGGCAATCCGTCAAATAACTGGGGCTTTTTTCTACTACTGTATAGTTCTCTTTTTGTCTTCATGGGGCTGGTTTGGACTCTCTTAGTCTTGCTTTAATCATTGAACCTTATCTATGTTTGTTGGCAGTGTGTGAGTTTTCTGAGTTCTACTATCCTATCTAGCACTGCTAATGTGGAGCTTGGTAGGTATTCCAGCACCACAGTTCATATTCTTGCAGTGCATCTGGAACTTAGTTGAGATTGTTGCCAATTTGTTATACTTGTTAAAGATAATTATCAGTTATTTTGTCCACATGGTTACAACCTGATCCTAATGTAATTATATCAACCCAGTGACTGGAATTCATATATTAGAAATAGTTTGCCAAATCAGTTTTTTTGGATAAACCACAATTGGCTGAATTATAAACTATGGTTGACTAAATCTACACAGCGTAACAAACCAAAGTTAAATAAATTAGGATATGTAAACCAAGTGGAGTAACTCTCCACAATTATTTCCAAGGGATAGGCAGATCTTTCTTCTATATGGGTTCAGAAGGTTACAATGCTAGTCAACCTTGGGTGACCTCAGAAGCTAAGCAGGTCTATCATAATATAGCACTTGGACTGGAATCACAGAGTTGAACCTCAGAACCAGAAATTAAAAATAATATGGCATATATCTGTATCTGTAATGCTGCCAAGAAGACTGAATTGCTGCAGTCACTAAGAGTCAAACACAACTTGAGGGCATCTTTTCCATTTTAAACAAAAAACGTCTTTCATCACTTGGAGCTTCCAACCTGGATCGGTTATGACGTTTGCTATAGCTACTGGCAGTTTTCAGTTCCTGCCTACTCCATCTCCATCATGTAACAAAACCGCAAAGATAAAATTATCTCCCTGTTCTAACATCCTCCTCCCTATTGTACAATCTATAAGCAAAATAAATTGGCACAAGGAACTGTTATTCCTGAGAGCAGTCTCTCAGAGCTTCTTTGGATGCTAGAGAGGGTGTTTTGTTATACCTCTTTGTCATCTTGGAAATCTTTTGGCTCACCCAAATCTATTGATAACGCGTTCATGTCTGTAGCTGGTTCAGTTTTGACTTCCAACAACAGCCATTTAGTAACAAAGCACCTATGTTCTAGTAGAACAGGACTCCTGCTTTCTTTTCTAATTTCTAACTTTCCCTTGTATTTATACGCCCCAGCTCCATAATCCTGAAAGAAATCATAAAATAGAAAGAAACCTTTATTCAACTGTTAACATTAAATAGTGGAGATATTTGTAGATTATTATTAGTTATGCAATCATACCTATATCAAGATATAAATGTGAGTTGGAATCTTCTAATATCACCACCTCCTCCTCCTCCTCTCCCTTCTTCCTCTCCCCCTTCCTCTCCTTCCATTCTCTTTCTCTCTCTCTCTCTCTCACACATACACACAACACACAACACACAGGATTCAAAAATATATTTTTATCCACTCAGCATTCCTGCAAGGCAGGTTAAATTGTGAGTGATTTGCCCCTTATTATATATGAATGTTGCTGCTGAGCCAGGTTTTTTTTTTTATCTAGTGCTTCACCATTAAGTGCAAACTTTTCACTATTGTATCATACTGCTTTCATTAGTGCAATCCTACACACTTACTATTTGGGCAGAAGTTCCATGGACAGTATTGGGCCTATTCCTGCATCATCATTTGGAAGTTAGTCCCATTCTAGTGTGCAAAAATGGCACTGCTTTGGCTGAACCATGTCCATCATCGGTCTTGTTTCTCACTCTTTCTAACCTCTTTAAATACTAATGAAGACGTTTGTCCCTTATATAGTTGTATACAGTAGTTTTATCATTATTCCATTAGGTATATGGATTAAAGTGTATTGAATGTAGTATATTTAACCCCAATTCAGTCATTTGTTTTAATCAGGGGAAAGGTCATCCCAATTCATTTATCACTTTGGTTGTCCCAATACCCAAAAGCCCGAGTATGGATGTCTTTTCAGAGAGGAATTGGTGCCATGATAATACACCGAGGACTGGTGGATGTAACAGATTAAAATTAAAATTAAAAATGTAAAAGAAAGGATGCCTTTCTTTTCAGAATACCACTCTATCTGTTGTTAGCTGATGTTTATCCAGGAAAACAAAACCAAGGAGAACTGAAGGATATTTTTGTATTGGAAGAAACTGAAAAAAAATTGTGGGAGGAGAGATAAACTACGTTTGAGCTTTAACAGAATGTGGAATTTGGTAGAGCAACCTTCCCAATCTGATACCTTCCCATTGTTTTGAATTCAGAATTCCCAAAATCGATTTGTAATTTCTACAGCCCTTGAGGGACCCACATTGGGCAAAGCCGTGTTTCCAGTAGGGACCAAAAAAAGACCTCAGGGTCCCTATCAGTTAACTTGTGTGACTTTGATGGTCTTTTCTCTTTCCCTCAGGTAGCCGAGAAACTGCCTTTGCATACGCTGTCAGCGCTGCAGGAGTTGTGAATGCCATCAGCCGCGCCTGCCGCGAAGGAGAGCTCTCCACTTGTGGTTGCAGCCGGACACCGCGACCCAAGGACCTGCCCCGGGACTGGCTTTGGGGTGGGTGTGGGGACAATGTGGAATATGGCTACCGGTTTGCCAAAGAGTTTGTGGATGCCAGAGAAAGGGAGAGGAACTATGCCAAGGGATCAGAAGAGCAGGCCCGAATACTCATGAACCTACAGAACAACGAGGCAGGGCGCAGGGTAAGATCATTTTAATTCGCTTCTATTTCTCTGTAGATTAGCTTTCCCATCCTTGTGCTCCTAGAAATATTTTAATGGAATTCCCTTTGGCCCATCCAGTAGGGCATGGGACGTTTCACAATGTTTTCCCCATTCATGGAGCTGGGGTGGGCGTGGCCTACGGGTGACACATCCAGTCCATGCGCCACCAGTTTAACACCCTTGCAGTAGGGCCGCTGAATGGTATTGCTTGTTCCATTGTTACCTTTTCATTGGGTATTTTAAGGACAGAAAAGAAAAAGATTTAGGAAGCCATTTGTTCTAGTTCCACTCATCCCAGCCCATGCAGAGAAAGTTCTTCGTTTAAGTTTTAAGGGCCTGGAGACTAAAACATGAAGAACAGTTGCAGGAATCATGATATTTATGGCTAATCTAGAGAAAAGATGGACTAGGGATGGCATTATAGCAACGTTCCAATATTTGAGGGGTTGCCACGAAGAAGAGGGAGTCAACTTATTTTCCAAAGCACCTGAGGGCAGGACAAGGAACAATGGATGGAAACTAATTAAGGAGAGAAGCAACCTGCAATTAAGGAGAAACTTCCTAACAGTGAGAACAATTAAGCAGTGGAACAGCTGGCCTTCAGAGTTCAGACGTTGTGGGTGCTCCATCACTGGAGGTTTTTAAGAGGAGACCGGACAGCCACCTATCTGAAATGGAATAGGGCCTCCCACTTGAGCAGCTGGTTGGACTAGAACAGGGCTCTCCAACCTGGGCAACTTTTAAGACTTGTGAACTTCAACTCCCAGAATTCTTCAGCCAGCAAAGCTGAGTGAGGAATTCTGGGAGTTGAAGTCCACAAGTCTTAAAGTTGCCAAGGTTGGAGATCCCTGGACTAGAAGACCTCCAAGGTTCCTCCCAGCTCTATTCTGTAAATAAATACATAAAAGATCTCCTTTGAGAATGCTGGGGTAGAATTTGCTAACACTTGCTAGCATTTTCAACCCTTTAGCAGCATTTTGATCCCCAACACGATCGATCTCTCTTCTTGGTGTCTCCACGCTGCAGAAACTGCAGGTTGTGGAATGATGGACAACAAGACATACTGCTCCATTCTGTTTTCAAGGAAGGTCATCCATCAGGGATTGGAGAAGGGATTGTCTTAGCTATAGACACAGTCCTGACCCCATCCCTGCTCCACTGCGCTCAGAGATTCAACTTCTAGCTTTATTGCTCTGTTTGTTTATCTTTGACGGTTATCTCTGCTCGCCCTTTCCTCCCCTCTGTCTCTTTCTCCTCTTGATTTCCGTTTTTGCCTTCTTTCCCATTAGCCTGAATCTTATTGTTCCAAGGGGCTCTTAAGCTTTGGCAGACATGCTGCATTATTTATCTACACAACATGTAACAGGCCTCCAGCAATCGTCAGTCGAATACCATTGAAGCCGAGAAGAAGTTTGATTGATAAACTGTGTAGTAATTCGTTACAAATTCGCTTGAGATTACATCTCTTATGAGAGAAGAACCCAAAAGAAATTTGAGGTGGAGAGTAACAGAAGGGCTGACATAAGCAAATCTCTTTGCCAGATCCTTGCAACTTGATACAAAGGGTCGGCTTTTCGAGTGCAAATGTCTTAGCTGCCTCTGGCGCCTCAGCTCTTGATCTATAGCTCAAATATCTTTACTCCCATTTTTGGAAAGAAAATATGATAAAGGAGGAAACCATTTAGCTATTTATTCACTGACATCTCTTTTGAGACAGACACATAGATAGATCTGAGCATCTAGTAAACATAGTATTTTTGAAGTAAGCCATATTGATTTCATTCAGATTGTGATCTGAAATGAATTTAGGATTGTGGGGAAATCCCTTTATTTGTGCAAATAACCATGGTGTTTCTGGAAGGAGAGCGGCTGCTGAAATTCCAGCGGCTTCCATAACAAACCACGTTTCTGTTGCGCATGCTCCCCTGTACCTCTTAAGGCTGCCAAAAAAAAAAAAAAAAAATACATGCAGTTTTTAAACAGCGTCAATTCATGCATAAATTCCAAATCATAGGAAGCACTAGTTCAATCTGCAATAGTCAGATCTCCACCTTGAATCTTGTGTTTAAACTGGACATTTAAAAATGATCCCGGTAAAAAAAAAAGGTAGAGACAATCGGAGAAGTAGAGACAAAGTTCAGTGGAGAGAAATTGAAGGAACTGGATTTCTTTAGCTTTGAAAGAAAAGATTGAGTGAGAAGGCAGATTTCAATTGGATGTCAAGTTTTTTGTGAGACTAAGAGGAAATTTAAGTGTGGAACCAATTACCCAGAGAGGTGTTGGGTTCCTACTATATATGTTCAAGTAAGGGTTAGACAACCATCTATCTGAGATGCTTTAATTTACATTCTTGCACGTATCAAGGGATTGATCTCAGTTACTTAAATAGCTTCTTCCAATGACAGCAAATTTAGTGTGCGCAGTTCTTTGAATTACTAGCAGATTATTCTTCTCCCAACCTCCACTAAAAGTAGAGTAGGATTCATGTCAATCTTTAAAGATAGACCAGACTAGAAAAAGCAAAGTCATGCCACTTTTATTATAAAGTTATAGTAATAGGATCTTGCAAGTCGGAATACCTTTCCCCCTCCCTTTATTTTCATTAAAATTAGGGAGTATATTATTTGAGACTTTCCTCAGGGTACAATTTATCCCCAGTCTCAGGTTTCTTTTATCTATTTTATTGGAAGTAGCTCTTCCTTCTGTTCCTCAAGGTCATTCCTTCTTCCCATTACAATGCTCCTTAATCTTAGCATAAGGCTCTTGGATCTCCTTTATACCACACTGGGGTATTTAAAGAGAAGATATGCCAGCATAACAACTAAGAGCCAGTTTGGTCTAGTGCAGAGGTCTCCAAACTTGGCAACTTTGAGAATTCTGGGAGTTGAAATCCACTAGTGTTAAAGTTGCCAAGTTTGGGGACCCCTAGTCTAGTGGTTAAAGTACCAGGCTAGAAACTGAGAGACTGAATTTTAATCCTACCTTAGGCATGAAAAGTAGTTGGGTGACTGTGAGCCAGTCATGTTCTCTGTGCCTAACTCACCTTACAAAAGGGGTGGAAAATGATGGCCCATTTATGACCTGTGGACTTCAACTCCCAGAATTCCTCAGCCAGCCACCCTGATAGTCATAAAGGGGCCAACCTCTGCCTTACAGGGTTGGTGTTGTGGGGAAAATACATGGAGGAGGGAGGACTGTTACATATGTTTACCACCTTGAGTTAGTTATAAAAAATATAATAAAGAGAGGATAATAAATTAAATTCAAAACAAATAAATCTAGTTTAGTTTTCACCTTCAATTGTCAGATGATCCAGTGGATGCTAGAGTAGATCACCATGCATCTTATTTGTAGTCAAGGGTGGGATTCTACTAGTTCACACCTATTCACTAGAACCGGTTGTTAACATTTGGAGAACCGGTTGTTAGAAGAAATTACTGGCCTAATCCTGTAAGGAAGGCAGGAAGGAAACATTCTGGTGTTGCTTACAGAAACTGCCTCTCCGTTAACCCTTATTACATTCTTGGCAGGACTAGACTTCCTGTCTCTGGAACTTCTCTGGAGTTTTTTCCCCCTCCTTTGCTGGTGCGGAGTGACCATTCAAAGTTACAATGGCGCTGAAAAAAGTGACATGACCATTTTTCACACTTACTACTGTTGCAGCATCCCCACAGTCATGAAAGGCCAGGCGAGGAGATGTGTGCCTTGATGTGAGTGATATTGAGTTGGCCACGCCCAGCCAATAACATGACCACCAAGCCACGCCCACCAACTTAGCCACGCCCACAGAACCCATTGTTAAAAAATTTGAATCCCACCCCTGCTTGTAGTTTGATGCTAAATTATTCTTTTGTTCTTTGGACACCACCAGAGCATAGTGGCTGGGATATGTAAACTTGCTTTTCCTACCTAAAAGTTGTATGCATTGTGTGTTCACCTCAGTGTAACAAAGAATTAATAATTTGCTGGACCTAACAGGAAAAGCAGGGGAAAATAATTAATGGATGGATCATTCCAGCCCTTTTAATCTATATGGTATGAGATGTGGGGGGCGGGGAATAGAATAAGGATCATATTACACTTGAAAAACACTGCTGTGTACTAATATTGTTATATGTACAAGAGTTGCTGATTGTAAAATGGCAAAGGTGTGATGTATTGCACATGCTTAAAGGTGTGAAAGCAAGCAAAGTTAAAAGACCAAGGCTACAAATAGCACAGAATTAAAATTAATATATAAACCCAAGAAGGAAATGCAGCAGTTCAGAGATAGTAAAATACCAGTCCCTAAATTATCAGCCTCTTAAACCACCTAAAAAGAGGCATCTGGGTTTAGGAAAGTTTTAGGACAGTTGTATGGATTTTTCCTGGAAAGACATTAAGGAATTAAACTGTACCTGAAAATTCCTGGTTTTTAACTACACCTGTTAAACCTGGGAGTGATAGGTATGTTTTGAGTATTGGGACTTTTCTGCTGCCTAAGAATTTTGGCTGATATAGACCTAATATATCTGAAAAAGCTCCAAGTCAGAAAATACATTTTTTTTGTATCAGTATAACCTGATTCCTAGCAATTGAGGATTTTGAAAGAGAGAACAAGGTTCTTGAATGAATCCTGTTTTTAATATTTTAACATATTTTTGGCATTTGTCTGCTACTCTTTTGCGTGGGACCCACAGCAAAAATCTGATGGAAATTTTATTCAAAAGATACACCAAGAAAATACAATTACTTTTCCTAATACTGATATAATTACTGGTTTGAAATCAAAAGAAGTAAAATACAGATTTTATATAGCAAAAGAAAAGGTGAACATTCCAGTGTTTTTGAAAATCTTCAGGCATACATTTATTGCTTTATGTAGAGAAGGAAAAGTATCCCAGGTTTCAAAAGTCAAAATTTCCTCTATATTCTACAGCCTTGGTGGTATAATATCCCTTTTTTTGTAGGGATTCTTGGTCCCACCCCATTTCTTATGCTGGATTGGACCAGTTTTATTTGCAACATCTGTTTATCACTCCAAATTGCTTTGAAGACAGTTTTGGTTATTACCATTTTGTTTGGGATGGACATAAGCCACACACCCCACTGCAGATAAATAGAGCAGATCATAATTTTGCCAGGCAAAGAAAGCAAAAATTGGTTCAGTGTGTCCCTGGTTAGAGCCAAGTCAGTTTTTCCTCTTGAAGTGGATTTTAAAAGATAGTTTGCTCAGATTTGGACCAATGTCAGCTTCTTGATATAAAAATCAAATGTAACGAGTAAAAGCTGAAACTCAGGTTTTTTTTTAAATGAATGCCTAGAATGAGGCGTACAAAATTTCTTCAACTTCCAATTTTCTAAGATAACCCAACAATTCACCAGAACAACTCCTGTCAGATCTGAATATTATTTAAGAGAAGTCAGGGAACCAATTCGTATAATATTTTTATATTCAGCTGATGTGAGTAGTAAACTTGTGATTAATGTGTTATATTTCTTGGAGATGCTGTTGCAGGTATTAGCTTAGTAAATAAATTTAAAATCATTATCAGTGTAATGATATAAGTCTTACCTTTCCTGATATACTTGGGACAATGTATATACATGTAGTCCTTGGCTTACGACTGTAATAGAGCCTGCCCATTACAGTGTTGATAGTTGTAAACTAGGTCACCCACATGGCTGACCTGATTTTATAACCTTTTTGTGGTGGTCATTAAGTGAATGTGGTAGTCATTAAGTAACTCCATTGTTCACTCTGGGTTATTTTTTTTTTGCAAGAAACCAAAAGTAAATGCTGGTTTTCAATACAAATGTCATAAAACATGGTCATGTATCTGCAGGACACTGCAAACAGCCATGAACGTGAGCTGGTTGTCATGCACAGAACATGTGGTGCAATGTGACTAAAAGGAAAGCTGGAAATCAGGTCTTGAGAAATTCTGAGGAATCTGTCATAACTTTGTGAGATTCCCTGGGAATTTTCTGCACAGACATTAATCAGATCCATTTCTGCTTATCTTCAATAAGACTTTTATGCCACATTCCTTCTGATAACTTATCTATGCATTCCACTCAACTTCTATGTAAAGAACTTAAAAAAAACAATTTGTAGCATGTTTACATCCTCTGTAAATATGCCACTACCAAAACATTTTCAGTCTTAAAATAGTTTTTAATTTGCCATGCACAACAGAGGAAGAGGGCATTCCAAGACAGGATGTGTAATTAGGGTTATTGTACATTCATATTTACATATAAAATGTAAAGAAAAGTTTCTGACGTCATCATTGCTTTCCCCCCAGATGTTGAATTGATTATAATCAGGTGAAACTTTCAATATACATGTAAGTCACAACCATCCCACACATTTTATAAGCCCAAGCATTGAAATGATTGCAGCAATAAATAAATAAAATTTATAGCAACAAGCCTATTATTTGACAATAAGCTATTGTCAAGCTTTGATGACCATGCCTGTGAATACATGTTACATTTCCAAATAGGCATTCATCTGATTCATCACATACATGACATTTTTAGATGCAAGTTTTGTTAGAAATATTTCTTATTAGGTAATAAAGCAGGGCTGTCCAAACTTGGCAACTTGAAGACTTTGTGGACTTCAACTCCCAGAATTCCTGGGAGGAATAAATGCTGGCTGGGGAGTTCTGGGAACTGAAGTCCACAAGTCTTCAAGTTGCCAAGTTTGGACAGCCCTGTTATAAAGTAATAATGGGAAAAGGAATTTGATTGGCCACCAGCTGGTGAACAAGATGCAAATTGCCTTCTCCACAATAATGTTGATTACAATTGTACATTTCAAACTCAGAATTGGAACTTGACACGAAGGCAGGATGACTCAGCCTGAATTCTGCCCATTTCCTAAAAAATGCATGTGGAAGGGTGGAACACGGAGTACAAAAACAACACTGAAATTCCTCACAGAGTTTCATGTCGGTTTGCTGATCAGTTTGGATAGTGGTGAGGTTTGGGCCTAGAGTCAGAGAGCATAGAAATAGATTGTCAAAACAATGGAAAGGGTCCTTCCTTCGTGATTGGGTTGCACGGTAGACGTATCTTGATCAAGAATCTCAAAAACTGTCTATCCTCTGAGATCAGGAGCAGATATCATAAGAAACTTTCAGCCCTTTAAAGCAGTCCAGAAAAAAAGTCCAACTCATGAGTACTGACACGACTTTTATTATAAGGTTAAGTAACAGAATCTTGTTAGTGGGTCCGAAAGTAACTCTCCCCTCCCTTCCTTTTACTTTCCAGAAAACTAAGGCGTTCCCATACTGCCTTTTTCTTCTGTTGGGTGACACACTTTTTGCATGAGATTTGTCTAGGTCAGGGGTCTCCAAACTTGGCAACTTTAAGACTTGTGGACCCCAACTCCCGGAATTCTATGGGAGTTGCTGGCTGGAGAATTCTGGGAGTTGGGATCCACAAGTCTTAAAGTTGCCAAGTTTGGAGACCTCTGGTCTAGGTTGTAACTCTTCTCTTGTCTTCCAATGTTATTACCTTATATCAGAGAGAGTCAAGGAGGGGCAATCTTATGCTTCCTTGTTTTCCAGGGCTGAGCTCATATTTTACTAATAGTCTCAATGTATCTTTTCCAAGGTCATCTCAGTACTCCTCCAATAAATTTTTGCAGCTGACATTTCTTGCTAGAGAAACACTGAATTAATAAGGACAAGGAATCAAAAAGGACCTCTTCCTTGAGGAGCAGAATCCCTATCTGTCCTGTTTCTCGAACAATTATGTCCTAGAACTGATTGCCTCCAAATTACTTTGAGCCCCAAAAACAGATGCTTAGCACACTCTTCACCGGAGCATAGGTATTGAAAGGCAACTTAGAGTTTTGCCAGGAAGGACTGAATCTGTACAACGGATACAAAATCTTCCATAATTATTAAATGAGCCGAGTATTCCAGGGATGTTTATGAAGATAAAATTGATCTCCAAGATAAAACCTACCAGAATACAAAGATTAGGTAGAGATTTAGCATTCTGTGAAATACTTAGACCAGAACTGAAAAATGCATATTCAAGTCTTCAGTTGGCAACACATATCAAAAGCTAGTCCTGGATCAGATACAGTGGTCCTTGATTTATGTTCATAATGGAGCCTTTCATGATGGTCATAAAATTATGTGACTGACCTGAATTTACTTTTTGCAGAAGTCATTAAGCAGATGCGGTTGTAAAGTGGCTGCCACAGTCATTAAGTTCACCATGGATGTGGTTTTGTCAAAAACTGCAAAATATTGCCAGTTTTTGGCAAAACTATTATAAAACAAGGTCACATGACCACAGGATGCTACAAATCAGGAGGGGGGGTCAGATTTCCACCTGATCATCAGAACTTTGAATCCTGGATGTAATTAGCCTCCCCCTTGTAGATCCATTGTAACTTTGACTTCGACTGTAAGTGACCAGTCATAAGTCAAGGATATCTGTACCCCCTCTTGGCACAACGACCGAGAGAACATCCTGTATATCAAAGCAAGCGATTTGCAGCTATAGAGACATATTTGGCCTTTGGCTTGCTCTGTGGCTTTCAGTGTTGATTTTTTTTTAAAAAAAAATCCTCTATATAAGCATACACTTATTAAAGAAAATGGGAGCACCCCATCCTACACTCTGTTAAAAATATGATCCTGTATAATGAAGTAGAGAAATGCATAAATTAGACAGGAGAAGCTCTATATACATCTCTGAGCAGTTTAGAGGAAAATAAAGGATGATATGTGAGCCTTCTGTAGTGCAGTGGTTAGAGTGTAGTACTGCAAGCTACTTCTGCAGCCAGCTGCCTAGAGCTTGGCAGTTCAAATCCCACCAGGCTCAAGGTTGACTCAGCCTTTCCAACCTTCCGAGGTGGGTAAAATGAGGACCCAAATTGTTGGGGGCAATAGGCTGATTCTGTAAACCGCTTAGAGAGGTCTGTAAAGCACTATAAAGCGGCATATAAGTCTAAGTGCTATTGTTATTGCTATATTTAATCATAAAACAAATATTTTGGAAAGACTGCTGTATTTTCTACACTCACCCACTCAGCACAGTGGAAGTGACTCCTGCCTCAGTAAGAGTACTATCTGGTTAGGTCCTCCCCAGTGGTGTTTTAACCGTTAAGCAAGTGCTTAGGACACCAGGCTCAAAGGGGGCACCACAAAGTTGAGAATTCATTTGTACAAAGGAGGGGGCACCAAGATTTGTCAGTCGTTAGGGCACCAATGAGCCTTAATCCGCAACTGGTTATCCCGCTGTTGGGTGTTGCGTTAACCCACTGGGTTTTCTCTTCCGCAGGCGGTGTACAAGCTGGCTGATGTGGCTTGCAAGTGTCATGGAGTCTCAGGGTCCTGCAGCCTGAAGACATGCTGGCTACAGCTGGCCGACTTCCGCAAAGTGGGAGACTTGCTGAAGGAGAAATACGACAGCGCTGCCGCCATGAGAATTGGTCGTAAAGGCAAGCTCGAGCTAGTGAACAACCGCTTCAATTCACCCACCCCTGAGGACCTGGTCTACATTGACTCCAGTCCAGACTATTGCCTGCGTAATGAGACCACTGGCTCCCTGGGCACACAAGGGCGGTTGTGCAATAAGACTTCGGAAGGCATGGATGGATGTGAGCTGATGTGTTGCGGCCGGGGCTATGACCAGTTCAAGAGTGTGCAAGTAGAGCGTTGCCACTGCAAGTTTCACTGGTGCTGTTACGTCAAGTGTAAAAAGTGCACAGAGATTGTCGACCAGTATGTCTGTAAATGAAAGGCCATCGAGACCTACAAATCTATATGATAATAAATCTATATAAATCTATTTTAAATATATTTGTATAAATAAATAGAAGATGTTGATGTTGTTGATGATGACATAATAATTATAATTAAAGAAGCTTATTTAAGAGACTGAAATGCTTCCACTAAAACAACTGATGGGTCAGGATGCTCCTTTTTAAATTATTTAGTCATGGAGCAAGGAAAAAGAAAAAAAGACCAGGGATGGGATTTCTGTACTTGTTCCCTGCAACTCTTGAAACAACTCAGCCAGAATAAATGAGAAACTTGAGGTATGAGGCTGGCTCCAGATGTTTTGCCACGGAAAAGGTGAGAACAGTGATAGTGGTAATGGCAGACATGTTCCTTCTGCTACCTGATGGCTGAAATTCAAAGAAGTTACATGTGTCATGAGGGCACAGCCAAAGAAAGCGCTTTGGAAGCTCAGATGGATTTCCAAAAGGACATGAAACAGTTCTCTTTACTTAACAACACACCAGACTCCAAAAAAATAAATAAATGTCAATTGTAATACAGAAGGACCAATTTCCAAGACAGAATCCATGCAAGACTGTCACATAAGAGCCTGGATTCTTCATCAAAGGTTTGAAACAAAACCTCCTTATCCTTTGACCTAAAATGTGCTGCTGCATCCTTGTTTCATTAAAAAAAAAATTGCATCTGTTTCTTCTACCTTTTGTGCAATCGGGCAGGTGGAAAAGAGGTTTGAAAAAAGCATTCTCTAAAGCTCTGTAAAAAAGCCATGCAGTTGAAGTGGGATGATTTTCTTCAGTTGGTTGATCTGGTTTTTGCTTGTAGAAAAAAAGATCTGTCAGGGTGCCTCTTGTGGATGGAGAAGAGACTGTGTTCTGCCTAAGTGCCTTTGAACTTAAAAAAAGACAGATATACCATTCCACAAGCACGCGGAGCTCTACATGGATGTGAATTTGAATAGCCATGGGGGGCAGGGGGGGATTCTTCCCCCCCCCCGTATCCAAGATGTACAGTTACTTTTTAATATTAAATATCCCTTGTTCTTGCCCTCTCCCTTGTTTTTGTGAGTATATTTATTATCTGTTGCTGCTCATGCATTTCATACCATAGGGCTTTCTGCCAGTCTAAACTTCTTCCTGATTTAAAACGTTATAATTTTCAACCTGATTCTCATGTTCTGTTTTGAGATGGTAATAAAATCACTTGAAATTGTTTTTTAAAACTTAAAGTTTCCTTACATGGCAATAGATAGATGATAGATAGATAGATAGATAGATAGATAGATAGATAGATAGATAGATAGATAGATCTATATAGATATAGATATTGGCATTTCTCATTTTAATGTATTTCAGGATGAGACCCCTGTTCTTCCCAGGAAAGGAAACATTAACTTTTTAAAATATATGTATATTTAAATACTCACGCAGAACTTTCCTACTAAAGCCAGAAAGGGAAATCTTTTATTTTTTCAGTAAAATGAATTTTGATCATTTCTATTAATGAATAACAATGCCATTAAGCTATTCTGTGCTTCCTGAATCCCGGGCAAGTAGAATATTTCAGTATTGCAATCCATTTCCTATTTGCCAAACCTGTTAGTATGAAACTATTCAAATCATTTTCACAATGCAAATTATGAGTGTCAGCTTATTATGGCATAAGGCCATGACTTATCTGTTGATACAGAATGAAATTTATTTCATTTGAAATATTCACGCCTGTAGAAATAATTAGCACACAAAAGAATCTACCTCTCAGCATTGTTGTGATAAAATAAGATGGGATAATATACTCTGCCTTCAGATTTCAAATTAAATTAAATGATAAATAGTTGTTACTCATTCTGTGACATAAAAATAAGAATTTCAGAAAAAAACCCTGAAGATTACTCCATTTTCTCAGGCCCACCAATTGGCTAGAAAGTCAGGTGAAAGGATCAAGTGATGCAGAAAACACTGCTACCTGTCAGAGTATAAACAATACAAATCTTGATAAACCAATAGTCTGCTCTATAAAGTAGCATTCTGTGGTCCATGTAGGTGATCCTTATTGATTGATTGATATCCTATCTTTGTTACTTTTTAAATAATTCAAGGTGACAAACATAACTAAAACTACTTCATCTTATTTTCTCTATAGCAATAACCCAATGAAGCAAGTTGGGCTGACAGAGAATGATTGGCCCAAAGTCACCCAGCTGGCTTTCATGCCTAAAGAAAGGACTAGAACTCACAGTCTCCTGGGTTCTAGCTGGTGCCTTAACATTAGACCAGGGGCCTCCAAACATGGCAACTTTAAGACTTTTGAACTTCAGCTCCCACAATTCCACAGCATTGTTGGCTGAGGAATTCTGAGAGCTGAGGCAGGGGTGAGATCCAACAGGGTTAACTACCGGTTTGGTGATTCACGAGGTTTGGTGATTTATGATGTGCTTCCTTGCAGCTGCGCGCACCTGTAAAGTGTCATCAGCTTGCTGCCTGGACAGCTGACCAGCACTGAGTGCACAGAAGCCGCGTTTGAAACAGCACTTTTCCCCCTGCTTTTTCAACTGCAGCTGTGCCTTGCACAGCAGCTGAGCTTGAAAAAGCAGGAAATAAAGGTCAGGTAAGAACCAGGGCTGGCAGGTGGGCCAAAACATCAGCAGACATAGAACTGATTCCGTCTGCTGCTCTTCAGAGCTACCAGTTCTACAGAGCCGGACAGAACTGGTAGAATCCCACCCCTGAGCTGAGGTCCACAAGTCTTAGAAGTTTCCAGATTTAGAGACCCCTGGACCAAACCAAACTCAAGGTGATGGTGCTATGCATGCAATTGTCCTGGACTTCCCTTGAAATTTCAATAGCGGAGGCCATAAAACTAATTTGAGAGAGAGAGCTCTGAAATGGGAGGTGGGAATCCAGCCTTGAAAACCCCACTGTCAAACCCCCCTTCCATCAGTCTCACTGTGGCCTTCCCAGTGTGGTAATCTCCACTGTCCAAAAAGGTCAAAGGAGATGTGGTTGAACTGGACCAAAGGTGAATTAAGAAATCCTTCACCACAGCAGAAATAAGAGAAATGGCAATCTGCCCCACCGTGCTCCATATTTAATTTTTTTGACCTGCAAGGCAGAGGAATGATCTCGCGTGTTATGTCTACATTGTTGTGTAATGCACAAATACACCTATAAATACAGGTAAAAGATAGAGATGTTCAAATGCAAACAGATCTATTTTTCTCAAAGTCACCTTATACTGAATGCACGTTCATGAATATTGTAATGACAATTTTCTTTCTTTCTAGTGAATTATGGATGGAATTTTTTTCAGTATCAGCAAAGACAATTTCTAACTGGGCAAGAATAAGAATAAAAATAAAAAATTATGTTTACTGACCATATTTTTATTATTTGGAACAGTTTAAAAAAGTATCACCTCTATATGAATTAAAAATGATGTAAGGAAATAATACCTCACTGCTGAATTTTACAAATTATTTTTGTGCCCTGCTTTTTATAGTTTCTTTGAATGTCTGCTATCAAAGATCTCAATAATATTTTCTGGAAGGCTTGGCAGATACAGAATATATAAGAGAAAGAACTTATGGGAATATGCTTTATAATTTAGTTTTTTTGCCAATATTTAAAATAAATTATTAATGCATTTCATGGTACTTCAGAAAGGTATTGGAATGCACCACATAAACTAGATTCATGATGCTTTAGATAAAATCCCAAGACAATATTGAGCAATGAAAATTGTTTTCCACCCATGGAAAAATTGAGAAGACGATACAGCTCCCTGAAAAATTCAACATGAATTTGAATAATCACTAAATCCCATAAAGGATATGAGCTACACAAGACTGTAATGTGCTTCTTTGCCAACAACAGAAAATCATTTGTATTTATAATTTTTTAATCAAACAATCACATTTCTCTCACTAGTCTCCCATCTCTCATACATATATAGCATTTGCTTTACTAAAAACAAGTTTTACAATTTAAAAAAAGTTGAAATGATTACTAAGGAGGGATATTTCATGAATTAGAGGACAATTGTCCTTAGGAAAAGAAGTCTTACTGCAGTCAAAAATAGGGAGATGTATATAAAGTGAAATCTTGTCATTAATATAAAACATGGAAGCATTCCATGATTTTAAAGATTATTTAGCAATTCTTCAAAAATGTCATCTTCCTTTGAGATATTAAATATATAATTATAATTATATTTTTATCTTGCCCCATAAGAAATGAGCAACATTAAAGCTAAAGCAATTTGATGAGGTAAGCTACTAAATCATCCAGTGAGACAGAACTGAGCAAGGATTGGCATCCAAATTTTCCAGATATTCTAGATACTGAATTTACAGATTGCAATTTGATTGACACTGAGAGTTGCAGCACTGAAACAATTGATACTTCCTTTTGAGTGGTATAGAAATATACAGGATTGAATCAATCCATGAAATATCCTGCAAATCTATAATTAAAGTAATGGTGATAATGGTAAAAAGCAAGCAGGTAGGATGTATTGAAATTTTAGCAGGAAGCTAAACAAACAACAAGACTTTTATATGCACAATGATGGGAAGATTTGATATTACCCACAATGAATGAGTGGATGGTGAAGGTGACATAGCTTGCTGAAATGGCTAAATTGATTAGAGAAAATATTAATTTTAATGCCAACTGGAAAGCCCTTTTCCACTATTCGAGAGAAATTGGAAAAATGAAATTACGACATATGATGATTAGGAAAAAAAAGTGCTGTAGATGATAGGAAAAAAATGAAAGTTATGTTGTAACCTTAGTGTAAGAGATAAATTTACATTTGGGATTATAAATGTTTCATAAGAGATTGAAGTAATTTTGTAATCCTTCCTTCCTTCTGTTGAAAAAAATATCCTTCTGGGTTCAGTTCCAAGCGAGGAAAAAGACACTGGAAATATGGGGGCTATTTGGAAAGATGGTTTAATGGTGGACAGGATCACATGCCTTGGAGCTTCTGAGCGAAAAAGGGAAGAGATGCTGAGAGTCCCTTGGTTTTATGCCCTCTGTTGAGATTTGAATTTGAGCTTGTATTCTGATTGGTTGTCAGACTCCCATGGGGCTGTGCAGGGGCAACTCTGTAGGCTGTTCTGAGTCCCAGGCTTGGTTGAGCCTTGCTGGATGATGATGTAATGAAAGGGCTTTGGGATTCTTATTATGGGTCTGCCTGAAGGAGGTAGGCCTTTGTTATGTAAAGTAGACTGGCCCAGAACCTTAATGGCCCATTAGCAAAGGTGTAGGGGCTGAGTTTCTGCCTCTCTTGAGTTTCTACTTCTCTTTTAGGGGAAATATTCTGCCCTTTTAGTATATCCTAAAATATTTCATTTTTCTAGGAGAGGGGTGGGTTATAACTTCCAACACTTCCTTCCTTCCTTCCTTCCTTCCTTCCTTCCTTCCTTCCTTCCTTCCTTCCTTCCTTCCTTCCTTCCCTCCCTTTTCTTCAGTTTGATTTTTAGTATCTGTTAAAGATTTAATAAATTTACTATATAAAAAGACATTTTAACAGGCAGGAAAGTATGGATGATACTAGTATATAAGAAAACATTTCATAGATGAGAAGGCAACTATGAAAAGGTATGATTGATCCAAACAAGGTCACAAAAATACATTTTATTTATTCATCACCTTTATATACAGTAGCTGATTATTTCACATGTATGATTCTGAGCTGCATCGAGTAAAAATTTACTGTAGAAGAAACTGAACAGATGCCATCAAGATGAAAGGCTCCTGTGAAGCCATATGTTTCTACTTAAATATTAAGAAATGATTTCTTAATATTAAGGAATGAAAAGTATCTGAGTTGGATTCTTATGCCAATTGTCTGGCTGTTTATTTACAATGAATTAGTGAATTTGTTACTGGAATATGATGGAGGGAAAAAGTGCTATAAACCACAGGAAATCCTTAGTTTAAATTAGTGGCAATTTTCAAAATTTGACATAGAGAGTGTGGGATTCCTTGTCTAGTTTGGAAATAAACAATCACTAGCCAAAACTTCCAAGAGAAAACAATAGTTATTTTATACTTCACTTTGCAAAGTGGGTGTACCACACACACACACACACACAGGCACAGTGGACACACCCTAAATCATCAATACATTTGCCTTACATTCTCTAGTACCCTCACAAATTTACCTCCCACCTCTTCTTCATTGGCTTAGTAAAAATGATGTCATAACCTATCCAAAGTCTAAAATGAATACATTATCTCTGCCCCTGATTACATCTCCCACTACTCTAGTTCTATCTCCCTCTGCCCTTATTTATAAATTTCCTTTTATGATCCGAGATCCTAGGGGTTGTCTCTAGAGTAACTATCATTATCAGTAAATTCTGGTTATGGCCTGTTTCTAGCATAGCAAAGGTCTCTAATCCTACCTCCTACACACAATTCTTAGGCTTCAGCCTAGCTCATGAGATTAGAAACATATACAATGTATTTTCTTCACAGGCGAACATATCTTCTTACAATTCTGCAAAAACAATACAACTCTGTTTCCCACAAGAGGTAGCTGTGAATTTTCAAGTACAGCTCCGCAGCTATAATTACTCTTGATTGCAAATCAATGCATTCAGCTCTTTCATGAACCTGCTCTGCCAGTATGCACGAACAGTTTAACTTCTTTATGCCATTCCATATACTGCTTTGAGAATAAGGATCCTTGATTTTGCTTCTGTTTTATTCTACATATAAACCATTGTGACAATTGCTATCTCAGTCTTTCCAGCCACCATAGTGATTACTGAGAATACTGAGAATTGAAGTTCACACATTTGGTGGACACCTAGATTAGGAAGTCTGCCTTAACCACTATACCAACTGTGTTCAGAATTGGCTCATAACACGGTGATGTCCCAAGCAGCTGGCATTCTCAAGAATCTGGAATGTTCCAGATAATAAGATGGAATCCTTGGATCTTATATTGCTACACTATTAGTTATTGCTGCTTTACTAATGACGTGAGTTCTTTGAGCAATAGAATTCAGCCCTGAATGCCCTTTTACTTCATTTTTATTTTGAATTTTATACAGCAACAGGAATTTATTTGTACTGCTTTAAAAAAAACACTGCAGTAGAAAGCTATTGAAGAGGATCCTCTTTTTTTTGGAACCCCTGATGTAATGAAAAATGACTAATTATACTGGTTATTATCTGAACAGTCTTGTGACCAAGGAAAAGATTTTGGGATTGTAATGAGGATGATGTCAACTCTCTGAAAAAAAAACAAGAAATGTCATGTCAGGGATCATTCCAAAAGGAACAAACAATTCTGATGTTTGTCTCCATCTCCACTTCGAGCACCCTGGAAGTTACTGTGAGAAACAAAATATACCAAGAAGAAGAAAGTTGTTATGAACCACTATACCTTTCATTATACTGTATATTTAGCACTCAACCTTAATAAGATCAGAGCCTATGCCTTTAAGAGAGATGAGGTTCATATTGTCTTCCAAATATGGCTAATCTAAAACTCCCAACAGCATTGTTCAGTATGGCCAATGATGAGGGGCATTGCAATTGTAATTCAACACTTGGCTATCCGGTGGCTCTTTCTCCATCAATAATGCAAATTATTAGGGCGATCAACTGACACAAGAGGACTTGTGTTGTCTATATTACTATATGAAAAGGAGCATTATTTTTTGCTTTTCCTATCATCACACATGCAATCATAAGATAGGCTTGAAGCTTTTGATTATAGGAAGATATTTTTTTCTAAAGGCCTTGGCTAATTCTTAAAAGCTGTCTTCTCTGTTGCTTGTCACTGAAGATGAGGGCTATAATTTCAGTGACATGTTCTGCTTCAGAGAACTGTGTTTAGATTTTTTTTTCAAAGAACACACTTTTGTTCTTTATTTTGATCATTTTAACCATACTTTCTTAATATTTAATACTTTTAAGTATTCCACACATTATTCTTTTGAATACTTGCTTTATAGTTTTTTATATGTTTTTATTAGAATGGTTTTGTAAAGTTTTTCTTGGTTTTGCTCTTGAATTTTTCTTTGTAAAGTTATGAACATAATTACATGTTTTTATCCTTATTAACCTCTTTCAGACTTCCCCCTTTTTCAGGTTTCTCCTTTTCCTTCCAAGAAAATATCACCGTAATTATTACCCTCCTCGATAATGAGCTTCCCTGTTGTTTTAAACAGGAAGTGGTATAAATGACATACCAGGGAGCAGTGTGAGATTTGGTACATCCTATTTATTAAATGTTTGAAGTTTTTCTGCGAGGGCTGTTTCAGGCAGAGTTACTCACACATCAGGAAGCAATTTCAGCTGCTATTGCCAGTCCAGCTACTTTAGGCTTATGGAGTCCTTGGTGCTCTGTGAGGTTGTTTTGTTTGCTGGGAGATTTTTCATTACTGATTAGTACTAATTGTGTTATCTAGTCGGGTAAGTAAACATAAGCAAGCAAGCAACCAATAGATTGGATTGCCCTTTGTCAGAAATGGTGTAGGGTCTCCCGCTTGGGCGGGGGGAGGGTTGGACTAGATGACCTACAAGGTCCCTTCCAACTCTTGATTATGTTAACTGTTAAGCTCGGAGAGCACAAAGGACTCCACAGTCCTACAGTCCTCGATAAGCTACACTGTATTCCCTTCTATTGGTACTTTAGGCTTATTTACACCGGAGGGAGCAAGTCCTAATCACTTGACTAGGACACCGGTGCCGTTTTCTCCCATATATTTTAAAAAACATTCCAAACTTCACTAAGTGAAAGTGAACTTGAACCCACATCAGCCATCCCCCCCCTCCGCCTTCTCCGCCCGCCCTCTCAAATCCCATAGCGACTTCCTTAGAGCGCTTCAGCTCCCGCTGCGTTCCTAATCACGTGCCTCCCATTCACTACATTGCCCAGAGTGCACTGGGGCCGAACGAGCACCGCCCTTGTTTCCTCCACGTCGACTAGCGTGGCCGATAAGGGCGACCCTCGCTACCGAGGCGGCCTGTGATTGGCTGGTGGCGTCTCTTGCGATGATGATTCCATAGGGCAAAGGGCAACGGAAAACTGAGAGGCGGAGTGGAGGCGGCCACCACGGCGGAGGGGGCGGGATTCCCGGAGGCGCCGGCGGCACCGTTGGGGCCTCCCTCCCTGCCTCCCTCCGACTCCCCTCAGCATCGGGACACCGGAGCGAGAAGACGTCTGGTAAGGCGGCAGCGGGAGACGAACGATGCGGGGTTTGGGGTCCCCGAGAGCGGGTGATGGGTTCTGGTCATTAGGCCTGGGTCACCAAGGGTCCCCTCCGTCCCTTCGGGGGGCGCAGTCGTAGGCCTGTCGGCCCGGGCTCTCCTCCGCCGGCGTTGCTCTTCTCCTGGGCGGCTGCTGACCTTGGCGAGGAGCTTCTCCCGCCTGTGCCCGTCTCAGCGGCTGCGGCGATAATAAGGATTTCCTTCCTTGCTCGAGAGGCAGTTTAATTTTTAATTTTAGCTATTAATATGATCTTTTTTTAAAAAAAAAAGTCTATACCGCCCCATATTTTAAACCAGCTGGAAGCCGTTTCGTTTCTTGATGCCCTCCGAGTCTTATATAGCCAAATGTTCGGCCACCTGCCTAGCCTTGACGTTTCCAACCTGAGCGGGGATTTGAGAAACGGCGAATTAAAAAAAGACAAAAGCGAACAAAAACGGACGGTTCCCCTTTCAAATTAGTAGCTATGTTTATTTCGTGTGAGTTTACTGTCAAGTGCAGGTAGTATATACTGTACAATGCAATATTAATGCCATATCAGGAGTTTTCAGTTCAATGTATAGAATGTGAAAGATGGGTGTTTGTGTTTATTTTCATAGTCATAATGTACACTGAAGATGGCATTTAATTTCGTTGTACGAGGTGCAATGACAGTAAAGTAAAGTAAACTAAAGTAGAGGAGAACTTGCCTTCCTTCCCAAAGGGGCTGTCAGGTTGGTTATGGGATGGCAGGTTTGTGTCTCAGACTCAGGTCTGTCCTTTGGAAGTTGTAATAATAAAAACGGTAGAACCAACAGTTATAATTTCTTTAGAGTAATAAAGGTCATAATAGTCTTTTGGTAGGTTTACAGCACTAAGGATTGGATATTAAACATAAAATGTAAAATAGTCTGTAGAGATTCTCAGTCATCCAGGTTACGGTTGTCCCAAAGTAGCTTTTTCAGGAGGAAAGTGGACTTTCTTTTTCTTGTTTTTTTTTTTTCTTTTGAAGACGTTTGCTTCTCATCCAAGCTCCGAGCTGAAGAAGCTTCTTGGATGAGAAGCTAAATGTCTTCACAAGAAAAAAAACGAAGTCCAATTGCCTCCTGAAAAAGCACCGTTGGGACATAAAATGTAATATGTATTGCCGCAGGTGGTACTATAAGATATTTTAGGATTCATTCTGTTTTGAGTTCTTTTTTAAAGGAACAGCAACTAGTTACATTTGTAAAGAACTTGACAGTCTTGGATGAAATGGAAAATGGGAAAATGGCAGGCTTCAATACGTTTACAGGAGCAACATTGCATGAAACCCACTTAGGGTAATTTGAAACTTGTAAGCATTTGGGGATTAAAGTGTGCATGGAGTTGCAGTACAAGGGCTGTCAAGATACTTCGGTACATTTCAGGTAACTTTAGTGGCAACGGACAGAGTAATATGGATGATTTGAATAATCAGCTAAAATATTGCACAAAGTGCAAGTACTAATAAATATTAAAATTAAATGTTTTTACTTGGCTCAATAGGGAATTGAGTTATGAACCAGTTTGATATCAGCACTTGTTTAATCATTTGCCTGGGACTGAAAAACACCATGTCTTATCAATATATGCAGTGCTTATAAATATTAGCTATGTATCTTTATCATAGAAAAAATCCATGGGTTCAGTAGGAGTTGAAAATGACTTGATGATACATAATTGTATATATTTACCCCCAAATTTAAAATACTTTTTTCAGAGGCATAACAGATATGATGACTCTTAACCCGGCTGATCCTTCAGTACAATTAATTTTGCACTATTGGAGCAGTAAGCCCCACTGAACTATGTGAGGTTTAATTTCCATTAAAACCACTAAGAATTGTTAAGAAGGAAGATGGTAATTGTTCTCAAACAACATCACTGACTATGGTAGAGATCAAAGCACCTTTGAATGTTCCAGCAGTTTCAGTGGAAGTAGGTCAGGACTGGGAAATCTATCAGCTCCATAACTCTTCCTTTACACAGCATAATCCTATGCAAGTTAATTTTGACGGAAAGTGATGGAAATCTTGGAAGTAGTGATTTAGATGTTTTCACTTCACCAGCTTCTGTTTTTCTATCACTGGGGAAACAAAAAGGAAAGTGGTAAAAATTGAATAAAGGGCAAACAAGAAGGGAGGATATAGAGGCACATAATAGGAGTGTGTGTGACTTTGATTACTGGTGTCTGTCTCCAGCTTTCTTGGCAACATTTTCAGAAGTGGTTGACCATTGCTTTTTTCTTTCTATACCTGGGAGATAGTGACTGGTCTCAAGATCACCTGGCTGGCTTCATGCCTAAGGTGAAACTAGAATTCATGGTCTCCCAGTTTCTAGCCAGGTGCCACTACCCTAAACTAGCTTTTAATAGGAGTGGGTATTTTTAACTAGACACCCACATTTCCAATATAAAAAAGGAAATAGAAATATTCAATATGCTAGCTTGTAAACAACAGTGCTTGAGTGAAATTTGGAGTTTCTCAGCTCTGCCCGTGGCTTTTAAAGTAGAAGATCTGGAAAACAATTCAGTGTTAGCTTTGAGGTACTATGTTAGAAGGTTTTAATCATTAGTAGTGTCTAGGTTTTATGCTATATTTCATAAAATTATATCCCGTCTTTCTTCAAGGAGCTGAGAAAGAGTTTCTTGCTGCTGGTACTATACTATTTTGTCATGTATTTACCTATGTCATTAAGCCAAATGATTGTTTTGAAAAACATAATTCTAACTAAGGTGATATATATCATTGCACTATATGGTTGTAGGTAAGTACGGACATAAATGAATTCCTATGCTTAAAGAAAATCAAATAATTATCCAGATAAAAAATGAAATGTATAAAGAGAGGATCCTAGCCTGATTCCCTTTTCCTCCTTGGAATTGTGTCTGTATAGAGAAGCATTTATAACAAATTCCATCGGCCGTGTTTGAGCTAAAACACTTCAGACCAATTTATAAACAGTGGGTATCAGTTCAAGACCTGCAGTATGTGAAACTTAAAATGTTAATTGAATTAATGACATCAGAAAGGATTAATGATGAATAAACTAGGCCAAAATACACATACTGTACCAAGCAATAAAGTAAACTCTTTTCATTTCAAATTTTATAACTGTTTTCTTAACTATTTGTTATGCAGTTGTTTACAGATATCTTGGGGAATTTCATTTGGCTGTTTATTAGGTTAATTGTGGCCACATTGAAACCCATGTACTTTTTTGTTGCAAAAGGAGCCATAGAATAAATACTTCAATACCTGTGGAGTTAACAAGTTGAATAAAATTTTCTCTTCTGCTTAAAAAAATCTTTCCAGATGGTAAATTGCTTCTTTCTTATTGACAAATGCAAAAGCTTCTTTCTTATTGACAAATGCACTTTATTTCTACTACATAGGAAAGGCTTCAGCTTTACTGATTACTTTTTGGTTTGTTCAGTACAAGTATCTGAAATAAAGTTACCATAATTCTTGGCTACTAGGCCTGGTTTTAAAAGGCAATTTTCTGATCAAGTGATTGGATTTGCTAGTAATTTTAGTGCACATATATTGGATATCTAATTTAGAGCCACAATACTTCTCTCTCTAAGCTACTGATTGCTCTTGGCCGTGATTGTTCGTTGATAGTGGCCAGATTAGTAGAAGAAACTCAAATAGGATGAGGAGCTGTTTAATACACTGCTCAGAAAAAATAAAGGGAACACAAAAATAAGACATCCTAGATTTGAATGAATGAAATATTTTTATTAAATACTTTGTTCATTACATAGTTGAATGTGCTGACAACAAAATCACACAAAAATTATCAATAGGAATCAAATTTAGCAACCCATGGAGGTCTGGATTTGGAATTACACTCAAAATTAAAGTGAAAAAAAAACACTACAGGCTGATCCAACTTTGATGTAATGTCCTTAAAACAAGTCAAAATGAGGCTCAGTAGTGTGTGTGGCCTCCACATGCCTGTATGACCTCCCTATAATGGCTGGGCATGCTCCTGATGAGGTGGCGGATGGTCTCCTGAGGGATCTCCTCCCACACCTGGACTAAAGCATCCCCCAACTCCTGGACAGTCTGTGGTGCAACGTGGCGTTGGTGGATGGAGCGAGACATGATGTCCCAGATGTTCTCAATTGGATTCAGGTCTGGGGAACGGGAGGGCCAGTCCATAGCATCAATGCCTTCGTCTTGCAGGAACTGCTGACACACTCCAGCCACATGAGGTCTAGCATTGTCTTGCATTAGGAGGAACCCAGGGCCAACCGGACCAGCATATGGTCTCACAAGGGGTCTGAGGATCTCATCTTGGTATCTAATGGCAGTCAGGCTATCTCTGGCGAGCACATGGAGGGCTGTGCGCCCCCCTAAAGAAATGCCACCCCACACCATTACTGACTCACTGCCAAACTGGTCATGCTGGAAGATGTTGCAGGCAACAGAATGTTCTCCATGGCGTCTCCAGACCCTGTCATGTCTGTCACATGTGCTCAGTGTGAACCTGCTTTCATCTGTGAAGAACACAGGGCACTAGTGGCAAATTTGCCAATCTTGGTGTTCTCTGGCAAATGCCAAATGTCCTGCATGGTATTGGGCTGTAAGCACAACCCCCACCTGTGGACGTCGGGCCCTCATACCATCCTCATGGAGTCTGTTTCTGACCGTTTGAGCAGCCACATGCACATTTGTGGCTCGCTGGAGGTCATTTTGCAGGGCTCTGGCAGTGCTCCTCCTGTCCCTCCTTGCACAAAGGCAGAGGTAGTGGTCCTGATGCTGGGTAGTTGCCCTCCTACGGCCTCCTCCATGTCTCCTGATGTACTTGCCTGTCTGCTGGTAGTGCCTCCATGCTCTGGACACTACGCTGACAGACACAGCAAACCTTCTTGCCACAGCTCGCATTGATGTGCCATTCTGGATGAGCTGCACTACCTGAGCCACTTGTGTGGGTTGTAGACTCCGTCTCATGCTACCACTAGAGTGAAAGCACTGCCAGCATTCAAAAGTGACCAAACCATCAGCCAGAAAGCATAGGAACTGAGAAGTGGTCTGTGGTCACCACCTGCAGAACCACTCCTTTATTGGAGATGTCTTGCTAACTGCCTATGCTTTCCACCTGTTGTCTATTCCATTTGCACAGCAGCATGTGAAATTGATTGTCAATCAGTGTTGCTACCTAAGTGGACAGTTTGATTTCACAGAAGTGTGATTGACTTGGAGTTACATTGTGTTGTTTAAGTGTTCCCTTTATTTTTTTGAGCAGTGCATAATGGCATCTCTTGATATTTAAATAGCAAAATACCGAATCCTAAATTAGTTCAATCTCCATGATTGTTTAATTTGGGGATAAAGCCTATTTCCTCTACCACTGATACAATTATCCAATCATTTAATATAGTTGAAATGTGTACTATATATATATTTCTTTGTATCTTTTGTTGAGAGATATTAAATTAAATAACCTGTATTTACAAAGTGCTGCATAAAATACAGCCTTTGCTTACTGATCTTACTTAGCAGTATCTTGAGTATACATAGCCATGGAAAAATATCACTAGTGAGCAATGTTAAAGAACACTTTGTCAGCAGCAATATTGAAGCCTTATAGGCCAAAGTTCACCAAAAAGCTTGTTGACTTTGTGATTGCATAGGCTTTACAAATTAGATTGCTGAATGGTTGTTTAAAGAACATTTGCTCAATAGTGTACATCATTATGTGCCTGTCTTCATTATTTAGGAAGGCATTTGTACTTCAGTGTAAATCACTACAATCTTTAAAAATGAAGGGACATCATGTTATTTGGGTGAAAATTGATATTTGTTAAATACTCGATATTGGCTGACTGTCAAGAAATATCCTACTAAATAAACATGACTCAGTCATCCTTTGTTACATCTTTGTCCTTCTGTTTTTCCCCCAATCTAGATGCAGCTCTTTCTTCATTTTATACAATGTCTTCAATTCCTACCTTTGAAGATGCCAGCCTCCATATCATCTGGTTTATTTTACTTGGCTACCTTAAAGTTTGAATGAAACATTGCATTGTAATTTATTTTAACTTAGTACCATGTGTTTTGATTTTGTCATTGCATGGACTTGTGACAAGCAACAAGTCAGTTTGTTATATTAAGGCTGCAGACCAGATTTGTGCAGATTTATTCCCATTAGGTTTTCCAACATAATTCTTGTATGTATTCTGAGAGGTGTAGTCAATTTGCACAAAACAGGAGAATCAGTTGTTTATCTGTGAAGTACTGTAAACTGATTTTGGAGCAGGACAGTGATATGTGTTGAATTTTGGAGTGAGGATGACATGTTTTTTTTATATAATTTTAATTGGCAATTTATTTGTCATTTAGCTTTATTAGTTTACCATCCATCCATTGCAAGGCATTTTCTAAGGCAAAGCAACATTTTTATCAAGTTTCCACATGCTCTCTGCCCTCTAAAATTGAGAAAACTGGTGAAAAGCAATATATTGTACAGCGTTTTCATGAAATACATCTAAACATACGCACACACATACACACCAGGCAAATGTGTGCTTTTTCTGTTTTAGCTTAATAATATAGGGTGTTATTGGTGCAGGGTATTAATTTCAAGTAAGGCACTGGCTGGGTCACATATTTAATCAGATCAATTAAAACTCATTTTCTGTGAATTTGCACCAAGTACTAAATTTGATTAATTTCAACCTTGTCTTACTTTTTATTGCATAATATTTTATGCAATTCCAGCCTGTTTGGTTAATTTATATCTGTCTGGATATATTGTGTAAACCAAGAAAATGTAATAATTCAGAATCCAATCGGGATCGGTCACTGGGACAAGAGGTTTAGTCTTCCAAGCTTTCAGACTCATGACTGACCCAGACTGAATTACACAATTCTCCCACAAAAGCAGAGTTTTCAGTTCTGCTTTGTATTCAAATGGCTAGGAGCTGATTTCAGTTGAAGTAACAACATGAAGACACCAGCCCTGATTCATTTCATGTAGAGTTTCTTTTCTGGATTGCTTTTACTTAATAATAAATTGTCATGAACTGTAAATTTGGTGGATATCACTAAAATCAGTCCTGTTGAGCAGGTTGTATCTGAGTCCTTGAGGCAAAGGGAACCAAACAATATGGACCCCAAAAACACCTGCATAATTACAGGAAGTTGTCTTCTACATGCTTAGTTAAGTTTAAAATAAGTGGCACTTATGACTGGCTCAGCCCATATATTATTAGCAATACTATGAAGCTAATAACAGCACTTTAATTCAGTAATTACACAGATGTACTGTAATGAAAACAATTATGGGGTATGGATTGGGAAGCTTGATTTAGACAGCCCTGTTTTGATGCTTGATTTAGGCAAGTTCTGCTTTTACCTATAAGGCACATTTGCCTAAATTTTATATAAATGGATTATTGCCTTGGTATGCAGGAAAAGGAGTAAATTTATTTAATCTCTTTTTATGGTGTTTTTTTTTTTTTCATCTGAAAGTTTGAAGGCTGACAGTAGCCTGGCCATCAATAAAATTTTATGTATTGATGTTTTGGTATATATTTGATGAACAGTCACAATATGTATTACATTCTAAGTGAGTACAATTGTATTCAAATTATATTTTAATTGAATTTTTAAATTTGAAATCCTTATTTATTGTCCTAAGATTTTATGCAGGAACACAGGCAGGTGAAGTATTTTTATTTAATCATCTTTTTATGGTGATGTTTATTTTTTTTTCATAACTGTGATCAAGTATTTTGCAAGTAAAGGGGGAAGGGAATACACACTTAGAGAGCAACAATTTCTAATATCAAAGTTGAGAAACAGAGAAGAACTAGTTTCTAGGCTCTGTTTCATTTTAAATAATATCCTTTTATTTTTTAAACATTATACACTTATAATTTTTAAAAAAGCTTTGTCTACTATAAAGTATTTTTGTGATTGAAAGCACAATCTGTTTCTGAAATTAGAGGATTGTGTTTTGTATACTTCTAATAATGTCAGCACTTCCAATCAGCATTGGAATATGACTTGTACATTGCTGACGGTTAAAAAGCATTATTAGTATTGGTTGGAGGTGGCACTTTTACTTTATTAAAGTTATCAACAAAATTCCCCAGTCGCTTTTCAGTTATATATTCAAGGTCAAGGAGGTTATATATGATTAAAAATTAACAATTTATGTTTTGAATGAGAACCCAGTTTATGTAGAATTATAAGTAACTGTCAGGTAGAAATCTTCCACTATCTAAAACCAGATAACACTCGATACAACTAAATTAATTTTTATCTAAAGCCAGATAAAACTAAATTTATTTTTATCTAAAACTAGATAAAGAGAAGCAATAATGTTAATAAAATTATGAAATTATGACATTCAGCTTCTACCAGACAAAGGTTGGTTCTTGACAAGATTTAGTAGGGATTGCAGTGATCCAAAGTAGAAGACCATTTACATAAGTAATACAACTGTTTTCTATTTTCCACACAACCACCATCCTGTGAGTTGAATTGGGCTGAATGACTGGCCCAAAGTCACTTGGTTAATACCTAAGGCAGGCTTAGAATTTAACAGTTTCTCAGTTTGACTCCTTTATTGTTTTTCATAAAACCATAGGTATGAGGTATAAATTGAGTTGTTCATGTTTTTGCTGCAAAAAGATACAACTTAAGCCAAGCACTTTAGCTGCATACACAGTGCTCCATCTATCCTTTTCTTGACATAGAGTTCCCCATCTGATCCCTTAAGATAGCAAAAACACTGGTACACATGGCCATTTCATTTACTATTTACTTGTCATCCATGTTATACATGGATTTTCTGTGCAGGAGACAACTATGGAATATAACTGCTACCTGGCTTTGCTTGTATTGCACTGAAATATTTCATTGTCTGCCTGGGCAACCTGCTGTTAGAAAGCTAGGCTGCTGTGTTTAATGCAACTTTCAAGTTTGAAAAAGAGTAAGTAAGAACATTGATTCTTCTTGGAGACTTTGCTGTTGCAAAGACTTTGCTGTTGCTGGTGTTCTAGTTAACAAAAAAATTGAATTTTCTTCTTGATAAAACAAAGGCATGTGCTTTCTTATTGATTTATGACATTGAAAGTGACCCCGGGAAGATAAAATTAGTGTTTGAATTGTGAGCTATTTCCTGACAAGCAGGATTTCTCTAAAGGGTTTGTTTCTGTTTTTAGAGTTTACAGTATAGGATGCTGCAGTTGTCTGATTTCTGGGACCATTTTGTTAGTACAATTCAAAGCAATTATTTAGGTCTTTCAGTTTCGGTTTCAGACTAGAATTCAGTACTGAGACAGCCTTGATGGCACATGTTGATGATCTATGCGGAACCCAATGGAAGGGGGTTTTACACTTTCAGTATCCTTCAATACTATTGATTGTAGAATCCTTTTGGATTGGCTGTGGGAGTTGGGAATTAGGGGCTGTGCTGGCAATTGAAACCATTCTTTTATGGTGATTCTTGTCTTTTCTTCGTAACAAATTCCGACTGGTGTTGGCAAAGGGGAGAGAGATTGGCCTCCAGGTTATGTGGGGTTCTGCAGGATTCAGCGCTCCATTCCTTCCTGTATTATTTTTGATTCATTTGATTAGTCAGGGAATAGTAGTCCAGCTGAGCATGTGTGAAAATTTGTGTTTAATTGGGTTACAAAAATCGAATATTTTTATTTATTGTTGTTCTTTCTGGTTATCTTTCATAAAATGATTCAGCATTTGTAGAATATTCCATTATTGGAGTATTCAAACACGATTGGATTTTAGCTTTAAAGTTTTATGAATATCCTCTATCCTGTTTCTTCTTGTCCGCTGTTTAGAGGAGAGATCAGAGAATATGGACATCTTATTTAGGAATTATAAAAAATAGAAATGTTTAATAGTTGCTCCTTTCATTCAACTGCATGTGACAAATGTCTAATCAGTTGTTGCAAAATTATACTCCCTGTTCTTGGAGTTATTGAAAGAAAGTTAAGAAAAAGTAGTTACAACTTACAAAAAAATATCAGCTGTGCTTAGAACTGAATTTGGCTGGTTCCCACCCATTTTTTAAAAGTATAAAATATTCTCTTTTATTATCAAAACTATCCATACATTTGTTCTCACTTGTCTTTCTTTGTACAGTATTTATTTTATTGCAGAGAAACTAAGTAAAAAATTTCTGGATCTATGCAGCAGGGCTAATCCTGAAATAGTATTGTATCAATTCAAATAAAACTGTCTGGGTCTCATGGGAATTGACTCAAATGCAGTAGGCAAGATTTTTTTTTGTCCTTTTGCAATTCTGTGATAAAATCAATGTTATCACTTGACAGACCCTGTCTACATCATATGCACATCAATAGTTGTTGAATAATAGGACAATTTTAAGTGATGTTTACCAAAGGGGCTTTATCCCATCAAAAAGCTTGTGTATGATTGTGCCCCAGACCTTGTGCTAAGTCATGGGATCCAAAGTATATTTAAAGGTTGAAGGTATTGTTATAAATAATTGGGTGGTTAGCCATTTAGTTCAACTTTAAAGCATTTGATTAAAAATAGCAAAACCCCACAGATGTCTTTTTATGATAATAAAGGAAATGTGAACTTATAAAAATAATCATTATTGTAATGGCTAATTTCTCAATAATATATCATTGCAGTTTAGCTGAAAAACTGTTCAATTTCTACAGAACACTTGTGTTTAGACAACAACTTTGTCACCTTTATATATAATAAAGGAGCGAACGGTATTTAGGATAATGTGCAAGAATCTCAACCTTAATGTTTATGGTATTTTAACATTTTTTCATTTACTCATTTCTAATTAATCTTCCCCCAAGATTCACCAATTCATCTACTGGTTCTAACTTTTTTGCCATTATTGTTTAACTTGGAATTGTTTAGTACATTTTCCTTGTCAAAGTAGTCAATTTTTGATGCATTAATTTCATATCCATACTCCTTGATTTATCATATAATACAGGTGTCCCCAACCCCTGGGCCATCCACTGGTACTGGTCCATGGCCTGTTAGGAACTGGGCCACACAACAAACTTGTGCATGTGAGGGATCTAGGTTGTGTGTGCCTTCTCTCCTTCGCCCCCACTCCGTGGAAAAATTGCCACAAAACCGGTCCTTGGTGCCAAAAAGGTTGGGGACCAGTAATATAGTAGATTTAACAGTTGTTTTGAATAATTTGAATTCTTAGTCAACAACACATCACCAGCACATAAAAGTAGATACTTCACATTCACATCCCCAAAGAGCATACCTCCAGCATGACCACAAGTATTATTTTCATGTTTATCCATAAATACATAAAATAACATTTCTTCCCCTGCATGCTCTACTTCCAGCATGCTTACTTACCTTATTCAGCAACCAAACGTAATCTCCACATTCTCACTTAACACTTAATAATTCTAACATACAGCATTCACTTTATCAGAAACTTTCTTTAAATCAACAAATGTGCAAGAAACTTTCTCAAAACTTTCAGTGACTTGCTAAAGAGCAAACAATCTGTGTAGTCCTTGCTATGTTGCACTTCCCAACTTCTGCTTACTGTCAGCTCTTCTACCTGTCAAATCAAAATTATGCCAAGTATCTTAAAGCAGGAATGACTCCATTATATACTACATAGAGCTTTTCTAAAATGTATAGACAGTCCTCAACTTATAACCATTGATTTATCGACCATTACATTTGGTCCTCACCATTACGACCACTGAAGCATCCCCCCCATGACGTGTTCAAAATGTTGGCATCAACACGTCAAAATGCTGGCATGTATGTTTGCGTACTGACAATTGCAGCATTCCAGAGACATATAATCACCATTTCCGACCTTCCTGTCTGGCTTCCGACAAGCAAAGGTAATGAGGAGAGCTGGATTTGCTTAACAATTACATGATTCACTTAAGAACTATGGTAAAAAAAGGTTATAAAATCCGGCCCAACTTCTCTTATACTATCATTCATTTTTATAAAAATGTATTAAAAGCTTACATTAAAAAAAATCTGCCAAGTACTTTTAGAGATATAGTAAACAGATTAGCCCATCTACAGGGTTTAAAATTTATTCTTGCTACATTTCCCTATTTTATAGGGAAATAATATAATAACTATATTCTTCCAATAATTGAGGACAGAGACTCACTTTACATACATGCTATACAAGTTGCACAGATGCTTCACAAGGAAAGCACATTCCTATATTAACATTTCTTCTCCTATGTTAACTGTGTCCATCCTTTCAACATGCTTATTATAGCATGTATGGTTTCCTTTTCTTGGACAATAACACATCATTCATTTCAGTTCCATTCTCTAGCATATCACAGTCATTCCCATGCAGGTCTCTGAAATTAGTACTTTTAGCTTTCCCTCTGTTCAACTTCATCCCAACTCATTTCATTAGTTTTATTTTTAATTCCATTTACTTTGCTGGAGGCTCCCTGTTTGACTTGTTTCAATGGATTCCTGCTTTCGTAGACATCCATTATTATCTGAATGATAGCAGTTCCTACTTTATGACAAATGTTTTTGTTTGTAATTAAATCTGTTTCACTTTATATGTATTAATCACTTCATTCAGTGGCAGCAAAGAAAGACAACAGATTGAGACTTTTTTTGTTTAGTAGTCCACTGGATGTTTGTTGATGCTTTGTTAATGCAATAAAGATTCCAGAAAAGGGACTTCTTTCCATCCAAATGCGTATTCCTGAGGGCTATGGCTTTTGGTACCTGTAAAAAGAAAAGATGCTAGGTAGGTTTACATAACATTGGGAGTGATATGTTTATCATTATCGACTTTGTTTTTCAGAACTAGCCCATTCGTCACCGCCTCTTGCTGGAGAGAATAAGAACTTCTTTTCAGGAAGAGCCTTGATCTCATGAACGAATCAACAGATCTTGGGAATGCAAGCACTCTGGAGCCAGTTATACGGCTCAGGAAGGGACACATGCCCAATTCTGCTGGGCAAGAATATGTTCATAGTGACAAGTCCAGTGAGCAGGAACCCCTCTTAGTAGAACCATCAGCATCATCTGAAAAGGTAACCGTGAATAATTGTTAGACTGAAATTTGGTCACAAAGACAGACTTCCTTGAATTATGTGTTTCCTTGCACTAGTGATTACAATTGTACAAATTAATCTGAAAGGTGGTTTTCTAGAGTACCTTAACAACAATTATGGTCCTGTTTTAATAGACTTGATTCTGGAGCTGCAGTCAATGGTCATATTGCCTTCTAATGTGGCTGAAGTTTTTTAGCTGTTTTGAAGGCCAATCCTGTGTAATCAGTTTTATTTTTGTTAATATGTTTACCAGGGCAGACAATAAAAAGTGAAGTTGTAGAAAAATGACATATCGATGTATTACCCACACTGGATTTAAGCCTCTTTTCTATAGGCTGTTGTTTGAAAATTCAGGATAAATATTAGATCCAAGACTACTGAATTGCATCTCCACCTATAACCTAAGTTGGGTGTCAAACTCAATTTTATTGAGGGCCACATCAGGGTTGTGTTTGACCTTGGGGGCCCAGGGTGGGCATGGCCAGCTCAACCTCACGCACGTCAGGGGCACCTGTGGTGGCCCGAGCACTCTGCCAGCAAAAACGGGCTCCCGAGCTCAGTTTTCAGCTGCGACAGCTTTCTGCAACCTTCTGCCAGCAAAAACGGAGCTCGGGATGGCTGCCCACAGCCCTTCCAAGTTCTGTTTGCACTGGGAGAGGCACTGTGGGCCAGTCCTTTGCTGTTTCTAGGGTAGCCCCACGGGGCAGATCTAAGCAGTGGGTGGACTGGATATGGCCCCCAGGCCTTGATTTTGACACCCCTATCCTAAGTTGTACCTGCACTCATCTTTTTGTAGCATTGAAACAAAACAAGAAAGCAATCAAAAACTATCCTAATGAACTTACTTTGTAGTTCTTAATACAAGGTATTGCACCTAATTGACACAGAAGCTGTTGGAAAAGGTGTTTATATTATCATTTAGATCTTTAAGGTTTTCATTGACAGTTAACACCATAATGTTAAATAATCTGCCATGTTTTGGAGCCCTTGAAAAGATTTGCCAAGAATACCCTTTCCCCAAAACATTGTAAGAACAGTCAGAGAAACAAAGCATCTAGAGTATTGATACTGATCAGGTTTTAAAATTGTTTGAGACAAAATCTGTTTAACTGAGAGCTAATCTCTATTAAATTGAGAGAGAACGAAATTTTGGACAGGCAATGAGAAGACTCATGTTCAAGTCCTGCCTTAGACGTTCATTGGAAATGGGAGAAAGAAAATTGTATTTGCCAAGCTAGAGTTTTAATATGTTAATACAAACGTTTTCCAACTATAGTGTTAAAGGCAATCCTGTTTCCTGTTATTTAATAAGGAGAGTTTAAAAGACTCCTTTAAACATCATCTCCTCTCTGCTCCTCTGTTGCACAAACGTATTTTGAAATATGGTGGGATTGTACTTGACTAACTGTCCTAAATACAGCATTATTTGACAAATGACATTGTCTTCTGATCACTGTTTATTCAGTATTCACATACTTCTTTTAGCTTATTGCCAATGTGAAGAAGAAGATATTGAGGCTAAGGAATGCAACAATTCTGAGCATAGGTCTCTGGAGGAGAGAGAGAAAACAACAAAAAAATTGCAAATTGCTCTTATATTTGAAACTTTAAATAACTTTGAAAAGGTTCTTTAAATCCAAAAAATTATGAAGCCCTACAGGAAAAGCAGCAAGCAAGATATTCTGTTGAATTAAAAACTCTCACTTATTTTCCTGCTCTCAGCAGCACAATCCGTACTTATCAACTGAATTTGCTCACGGTTGCAAAATGGAAAGGGCAGATGATAGAATTAGATTTCTAAACAAGAAAAATCAAATAGGGCCAGGATTAAAAAAAAGAAGGAACACCCATTTTCATCTTGCCAAAGAGAGCTAGTGGGTGAACGTTGGGAGGGAGGCAGGAAGTGAATGGAGAAGTTGCCTCATATTCAGAACTCATACTGTTAGTCATGCAATCCAAGTTAGATTATGCCCTCTTGTTGAAATTCCACGTATTGCTGCTCTGGAGCTTCTCCGTTTGCACTCGGAAAGCAAGTGTATGTTTTCAGTGTGGTTTCCAGTGGGGCTTCATAAGTCAGGAAAGGATGAAATCCAGTTGGCTGGAGACTAGCAAAGCATTAGGCTGAAGTGAAGATATGGTTGAGAGAAAATTCCAATTCTGTCCACATCATGGAAGGATCAAGTCCCTGGTTTTGCTTTAGTGCCACAAGCCTCTACCTATTTTAAAAGTCATTTAGAAAAACAAAGAAAAACAAAGAGCTGCTTTGTGTACTATGAAGAGAAGAAAATATTGCTGGCTGGCTGACTTCAAGTTCATGGATCTGCATACAGACTCTATGCCTTAAAGTGCACTGCTAGTTAAATTATGCATCTCAAAATGGCTACTGCTCAAAAACTGTAGTGCAGTATTACTAAGGTTTATAAGTGGAATTTAGTCCCAATCAGTCCTGTCATAAAAAAAGGCTGCTTATTTGGAAAACATATAGTGTAGATATTTCTCTGTCCCCATTTATATTAAAACGTTTGATTAGAAACAGCTTATGAATAAAAATATAAGAAACTAGTATTGAATGTGTTTATAGAAAATACATGATCATAAAGAGGACATTGGATCCATTTTCTAAAACCTTCTGTGGTAATGAATCTATTAGTGATCTTGATGCATTGCCTCATCTGTTCTTTCAGACAGGATGATAAAGCTGGTTTGGGGGAGACTATTTTTGGATATTCTTTTAATGTTTAAATTCTCCAGAAAACGCTTTTCTAAAAGAAATAATAATACCATTTGCTTATGGCATCTCAGAACATGAAAATGCATCATGTTTAACTTACATGTCGATTTTCTTTTTTAACTGGATAAACGACTTTTGAAATTTGCAGTAATCTCTGTGTGTACTTAATTTTTTTTAATCAGTAAAACTTACTAGGTGATAAGTATTCAAGAAGTGGGAAGGGCAGAATAAGGTATAACAGTGTTTTCAAACTTGGCAACTTTAAGATTGTGAACATGAACTCCTAGAATTCCACATGCTGGCTGGGGAATTCTGGGAGTCAAAGTCTACACGCCTTTAAAGTTGCCAAATATGAAAAGAACTAATGAATAATGTATTGAGGGTGACATTAGTTTTTCTATTCCAGTAGAGGTTAAAGATCTACTATATATAAATAGGAACAAATCTAAATTACTGCCTATTGCTTTGGAAAACAGTATGTTTGGCCCTGGATTCCTCTGAGTGCTTTCATTTTTTTCTTTAGTTTGCATTTGTAGGGGGAATATTTTGTGGCACATTTGAAATTACATTACTTGCTGTCCAGAACCAAATGGATTGGGTGGGGTTATAGGCAGTTTTTAAAATAAATGAATAAATATTCAAGTCTGCCCCCTCCCCCCCCGCCCATCAATATTGCTGCTTTGTTCTCTGTGTTGGAGCTGTCTATCCTTCCTTACTTCCTTTATCTCTCCCTGCCCTTTGCTCTTGAATGCTTGGAGTGCCTTTGTTTCCTCTGCTGTTTTTTCAGTTACTGATATCGCCTAAACAAATGCCTCTTACTGTGGTTTTTGTTAAACTGGCACAATCAAATGCATGTGACTTTTATCACCTGATGAATGGGCTTTTTATGTACAGCTCTGAAAACCTGCACTTGACTCTCCCCTTTTCCCCCTTCCTCTTTATAATCCTCTAGTAGCAAAAAGGAACAAAAGGCCGTTTTCTTCTCTCTTTTTTTTCCAGCCACCCTAGCTTTTTGCTCTTGATGGATGGTGGGTTTTGTCTAAAAGGCCTGCTGCATCTGTGGTGTTCTGTGCATTTTTAGTGTGTGGCCTAGAAGCGTAACTGTGAAATTTTGGATCCGTTGCGCTGAGGCCTTCGGTACTGTGTAAAGAATAACGAACCATGGCAGTTGACTCTTCCTCATGGCAAAAGCCCAGCTGGAACATTTGTTAGACAACCTGGGCCTTGGTGACTTCTGAATTCAGCTGTTTGACCTTTTGAAAAGGATCTGTCACTAAACCTGCTTTGAAAGTTTTTAAAAAAATGCTTTTTAGTAAAAAGAAAGGAGTAAAAATGAGAAAGAAGACATACAACAGTAACAAAGAAAAATTAAGCTAAAATGTTAAAAAGCATAAAGTATTTAATTTTTTTAAAATAAAGTTTTATTTGGGTTTTCACACATACAAAATACAAGTAAAACATCTTTTTTGAAAATAGCATGGTCCTGGGTTGAACTTCTTTATACAGAAACAAAACTCAATTTCATGCTCCTTTTTGTGTTCTACTCCATATCTTATACTATTCTACATTTTCTATATAGTTTTTCCTCTCTTTTAATTTTCTCAATTTTATTTTGATTATCTCATCTCAGTTCAAATCATTATATTTATACTTTTGTCTGTTCTGTTTCAATTTCATATTATCTTTTCTCATTAAACAAATTTTCTCCTGTAGTTACTAATTGGAGAATGACACCTTTATATCTTTTAATTAGATCCATTCAACTCTTATTTAAACTTCAATATATACCTTAAGGTTATGACCTTCAATAGATACATAATACAATAACTTCCAATCGAATTCTGCTTGGTACATTCTTATAATACACACTATATTCTTTTTAAAAAAAGATTATAAATATATGTAATTTATTATAAACCCTCATTCCATTCCAATTCAGTTCTATCATTAATAATCATTAAAATCTTAACATCTTTAACACTTCTTTTCAATTAAATATCATACTTCCTTAAAGACACATATAATCTCCACAATTAATTTTCCCCTTATTTCTCTTCAACATATGTTTTGTAAGTCATTAAATATTCATTTTGTTACATTTATTTATTGACAAGCATTCCACTGAATTACGATAGCTATTTTATCAAACATTTTAATCATACACTGTTTCATATTTTCTAAAATTATTTCTGTTTCTAATATAACAATGCTATCTTATGTACCTTTGCAGAATCCTTTTTCAATTAAATTTACACCCATCTCTAAATAGGCCCTGTTTCTCTATATTTTCTTTCTGTCCTTTATAACTTCTTTTCCTTTCTTTCTTCCCTCTCATCTTCTCCCTCCCCTTTTTACCCCCTTGTCTCTCTACTTCTAATTCTCTCTTCTGCATTTCTCTCTTCTGTTGCTTTCTGATTTTATACTTATTTTTCACTCTTTTTGGGGGGGAGTTGTTTTTCCCAATCTTAAACTTTCCATTCTCTTTGCCCCCTTTCCTCCCACCCCTTAAGATTACTTGTTCATTAAAGATGGCTTCTTCTTTGTAGCAATCTTCTTGTTCTGCAGGCATTTCTTGTTGTTTCTCAATTCCAAATCTCCATTTCTAAAAACTGAAATATGAAGCCAAAAGAACCTCTCCCTTCTTGTGCATCTTCTTTGTACTTTTTAAGTTCCATTTTCAGTTCTTCTAAAAGTGGAGCTATTTTAAACAGTTTTAAACAATCACCCAATTGATTTTAGTCAATCAAATACAATAACCAAAAATCCAGAAATCATCAAGTAATCCAAATAGTCCCGAGTTATTTCTTCTTATTTCTTTTTCCACTTTCTCTTCCTTGGGTTTTTGTTGCAATATTTAAGTTAAAATGTATCTTTTGGAAGTCTTGTTGAGATTTTGCTGTAAGTTCTTTTTAATTCCAGACAGTCTCCTCCCTTCCAGATCCTGCCCTTTTATTCTTTTTCTCTCCTTTCCTGTTTTCAAAAGCTTTTGATTGTCCAGAAATCTTTATTATTCCTTTGACTTTTTATTTTCAGCATTAAGTGCCTATTAATGTCAAAGTGGATTTTTTCCAATTTCTTGCTTAAGTCTCTTAGCTGTCAGTATAGGAAAAGGAGAAAAAAAACCAAATCTTTTCCCTTTTCTCTCTCCTTCGCAGCTTAAAAATCTTCTTAGGGAACAGTGTTATTGTTTTTTTTAATAGTTTCAGTTCCAGGGTACCTTATTTGTTGCTTTTGCTGTTTGACCCGGTCAACCAAAACGTTCTCTTCTTATCTTCCTCCTGCACATTCTTTTCTGGTCGAGTTCTTCTTTGTGGTGGCCATTTCTGACCACCGCTGCAACTGCCTTCGGGAAAGAGAGTAATGGCCAGCTGGGGAGGAGAGATGCGGCTCTCCTCAACCTGCAGGCAGTCTCCCCCTTCTTCACCACCTCTACGGGGTGGCTTAGCCCCGAAACCAGCCGGCTCGGAGCGCTCCAGCGGCAAGCACGGATCGAAGCCTCGCAGAGACGAGGTTTCAGTCTGTTGCCGAAGAAGCTCAAACCGGAATATTTAATTTTTTTTCTTAAGAGTACAGATTTTTTTTAGTTCTTGTGAGGCAAAGGCAGCTGTAAAATTCCAAGTTAATGTTTCAACAACTAGTGTTTAGCTATTTTTCATTTCTGCTCAATATTTTGAACATATTTATAGTTCATTGTGCCTTTAAATTTTACATATCATTTCTTCCCCATCGTGTTCTGATTTAATTTCTGAATTTGTATTTTTTGGGGATGTTTTTTTTTTGCAAGGAGTTGCAAACATTCAGGACAAAACCCTCAAACAAGATTTTCTTTCTATTTCTTTGTGCCCATCACAAATGTATAGTGAAAAATTCCTCACTCTGTAAAACTGCTTTGGGAATTGTTAGGAAACCAGGAAGAGCTGCAGCTCACAAAAGCTTATCTCTCTTTGACCAAAAAGGTGCTACTGGATTTCTTCTAGTTTTGGTCACGATAAATAACATAGCTTTCTTCTTGCAGTGTCTACAGTTGAGGAATGCTGAAGAGGAGAATTCATTTTCTCAGTGAGGGTATTCTGTTGTCAAATAAATACATCTTTTCATACAATCCTTATAAATGTCTTAATTTTCTTGGAAACTAGTACAGTACACACTATATAGCAAGGATGAGCCTCAGGACCTATATGTACCCCCATTATTTTTGCTCTTGTCTTATATGGGAACCCAACATAATATCCATAGCAGAAGTAGGTTTGTACAAGTCTCGGGATGCCTACTAGATATCCTATTGATTCTTTTTTGGGAAGTACAGAAGGACATTTCAAAATTCTTCAGAACATTCCCAGATTGACGTATTTTGAATATCCCAAGTGTTTTATATCTGTAATTATGCTTGGTTGCAGCTGATTTTTACAATTAACTGAAATGTATTCCCCATTTCAAATATGCCAGTATTTCTAGGATATAGATAGATCAGCTCAGCAAGCAGAAGTATTTGCTGCAGATATATTTTTGTTCTTACAGAAAATTTACTGAGTTCAGTTTCGGATGCCTGAAATTTACTGAGAAATCTTACCACATAATATAGTTTGGTCAAACACCACCTTGACTATGTGCTTGAGATTGCTTTGGTGCTGCTTTGTAGAATCTGTTCTCTGTGTATTAAGTTGTTCAAATCTTCATTTGATGACACAATAAAAGACAAGAAAAAAAATCCCACTTTAAGAGAAAAAAGAGGTGTAGCAAGCATATTGCGTAGCAAGACTTCTGGAAGAAAAGCAGAAGTTTTTCGACAGCTGATGTAGGTGTTCTTTTTTCCCCTCTTGTGCTTCATAAAGCCAGCTTATGCCAGGGAGATTGTCACACTAATGCACAGCTGCTTTGGGAACTAACATATGGTCTAAAGAGGTGGGGGAAGATGTTTTGAGGGCCTTTATGGCAGCTGCAGTTCTTAGTTCTGCCTGGGGGTTTCAGAGTGCTTGGTCATTCTCCAAATAAGTTGACTACACAGTGGTTGCTTGTGTTGCTGTTGAACGTATATGCACAGGTTGGTTATTTGTCTGACACACAGTCTGGGAAAAAAAGTCATTATATTGAAGCTGTTCTTAAGATAGAGGACCAATTTATATTTGTGCCTAAATTATATAAAATTATTATTTATTTATTAATTATGTAGCTGTCCATCTCACCAAAACAACTTTGGATTGTTTTTAGATAGTAGAAAGTCGGAATATAGTAATGTTGCCCATTAAAAAAAAATACTATAGAAACAAATTTCAGGGGATTAGCTGTGTTGGCATGATAGACCAAACACAAGTAGTATAAAATCTTTTGATAAAATGCAGTCTGTTACATTTAAAGAATGTAAGACTACATCTGGGAGACATTTTGCAAACAGTACTTTGATTACCGAATTTATTATTTAACACCCTGTTGACAAACACTTTTTTTTTTGCATGACAATGAACCTTATGACTTCAGTTTGATTTACAACCTTTCTTGACCTGATGTCCTTCATTTGCATAGGGTTACAGCCCCCATCCACAAGAGGATAGGATACTGACATAATGGGAAGAGAGGTCCAGTATAGGTCCAGTATACATGGAGGATATCAGGATATGTAGTGCTGACATATGTCACAGAGGACCAGCCTTATATACATCAAATATGTACAATGATAGTGTAGTTCTTCTGGAATCTCTTGCCACGCTTTAATGTTTCTTCATAAGCTTATCATCCATCCTCTTTGGGTGTATTTCCCACTCCTGACTTCAACTTCTACTGTATTCTGCTACACCTGCTCAGGTAACTCAAGCCAGCCTTTCCTCTTCAAAGGCTGCTTTCAGTAGTCCTTTCTCTGGACCATTATATCTTTATTACTGATTTGGTTCTTGGCTAATCGTTTCAGTCTCATTTCACTTCTCTCTTCTTGCCTTGTCTTGTCCTGTTTTCAGGACAAGGGAAGCATCTATTCTACAGAATGGAGAGTAGCCTAGCTGTGTCCCTCCAGATTGCTAGTTTGCAGTTAGATTGCATCTAAATTCTAGAAGATATAGCCAAAGATAGTAGACGTTTGACGGTATACTTCAATAGTACTGGGAATATCCTATGTTGTTTACTCTTATAGAAGATTAGTGTTTTGTGCTCTGGGGCTGTTGATTTTGATGGCCATTCTATTAAATTACAGAATGCTGTTTTTCTCACACTTCCATTTCTGCAGACTATAACTATGTTAACTGACAAGATAATTTGCTTATCTTGTCCCAAACCTCCTAAAATGTTTTGCTGAAATTTCAAGTTTGCCAAGTCTAGAACCCTGGCAATTCACAATCGGTACAGAGATCATTGCTGCCTTAAACGCTTAATTGGGAAGACAAAAAGTCTTGCTCTATTGTGTGTCACTTTAGAATAATAATGAACTGCATCCAGATGGCATGCTTCCGTTGGGTTACGTGCCCCTTTCGCAATCTGGTTGCCGAGCTCCTTAGAGCAAAAACACGCCTACGGAGCTATCACACAAAATATCCTTGTGATTGGTTAGACAAGCAGCTTCCTTCTAAGAGTCAGATTTCTGCAAAGATGATGTGGTCAGTCTTTTGAAACATTTCAGTTAAGCTTCTCTTCCCCTGCTTCTGTGGAATAGGCTGCTCAGAATAGCAGAGGCAATAGTTGGTCCAGAGGATAAAGGGAAGCTGAGCCATTTTATCTCCAATGTCCTTGCAATAAGGCTGCTGAGCCAAGTTATTTACAGTGGGTGAAAAGAGGGAGCAACATTTTAGCTAACGCCATAAAGTTTTAAGTTTCTGCATGGCTGAGATCTCTCTCTCTGTCTCTCAGAATAGTAGTTCTCCACATGTGCAGGTGAGAAACTAAAACTTTTATTATTTTTTAAAAAGCTGTTTTTAAAGCTGTTTTAAATGAATAAGAGAATGTCCCCGTACTCTATAGGTGTTTTTTAATATGGGTAAAATTCCATAGGTCAAACCCAAAGGGAAGAAAAAGATGAAATTCTCTTAGATGTTATTTATGGGACAGGTAAACTCAACTGGAAACCATGAAGAGTTTGCAGTTGTGTGATTATTCTTCAACTTTTCTTTTTAAAGACAAAAGTGTTAGGCATAATACTTGATAGAAAAGATCACTGCAGATTGCAAACCATTAAAGGATGTAAACAAAGACTGTTTAGGTTAGTTATTATCTTAATAAATACCGATAGCTAGATGCAAGCGAAAAAATAATTTTGCCTTACATTAATTACTAAAGCTATTTAGGTTGATTCATTCTACAAAGACCTCTGCTTCCATATATTCTAGAATCATGCTTGTCTCTTTCCAGTTCCTCAGCAGTATGTGCCAGGTGGATGCACTTTATTTTCAGGGTCTGATGAAATGTTTCAATGAAGTCTGTGCATTGTACCAGAAGCACAAGAACTGTCTGTCCATTCTCTTACCACCTAAGAAGGCAGAACAGAGATCTATTAATTTAACTTCTCTCTTTCTATAATTTCTATTAAAATGTGCTCCTTTCCTCATTTTTTCCATTCTTAATCTGTCAACTAACTGTGGTGCAGTGATGCTATAATGCAGGAATCTATTAAAACAGTTTTTCCTGGTCAGACATTGTGTACTTTGATAGCATCTAGGAATTATATCAGCAGATTTGAAGTCAAAGCACATTAACTTGTTTTTTGTTTGTTTCTGACTTATTATAGTTAGCAAAGCAACGTACCTACGGTTCCTTATGGAAACTCTAAATACAAGCTCTAAATAAAAGCCAAAATGAGACAAAGAAATCTTGGGGAGATTTCTTTCCTAGGTGTTTTATTCTGTGCTAATTTATCCCAGTTTAATTATCTGCTCTGTTTGCAGGCAAGTCTGCTTTTGAAAATATGTAGTGCCATCTGCCTCCCAGATAAGAGTTTCTGTATAAGAGTATTCATTGTAAAGTCTGTTTACAAGTCACTTAATACACTGAAATACTTAAATGTAGGGATGCAAATCATCTTCTGCTTTGTAAACAAAAGAATCAAGACCCAATATCCAGCATTCCTATTTTCAGTACTTGATAGAAAAGATCACTGCATATTGCAAACTGTTAAAGGGTGTAAGCAAGAAAAGACATCTATGACTCCAGCATAGCTTGGCTGGAGAATTCTGGGAGTTGAAGTCCACAAGTCTTAAAGTTGCTAAGTTTGGAGACCCCTGACTTAAGGAATCCTTGCCTGTTAGAATACCACAAAGTGGACTAATTTAGCATTAGGCAGCTTTACAGATAGTCCTCAACTTACGATCCCGATTGAGCCCATAATTTATGCTGCTAAGTGAGAAATTTGTTCAATGACGTTTTGCCCCATTTCACAACTTTTCTTGCCACAGTTGTTTAGTGAATCACTGGAGTTGTTAAATTAGTAACATTGTTGTTAAGTGAATCTGGCTTCCCCCTTGATTTTGCTTGTCAGAAGGTTGCAACTGTCATAAATGTGAGTCAGTTATCAAGCATCCAAATGTAAATCACATGGCCATGGGGATGCTGCAACAGTCATAAGTGTGAAAAATGGACATCGGGTTTTTTTAAGCACTGTTATAACTTCAAACGGTCACTAAGAGAACCGTTGTAAGTCAAAGGACTTACTGCCTATACTGTATTTTGGAACTAGACAAGAACAAATTGTCTAAAAAGTTTACGTTTTTTTTAATGATTCCTGGATGCTGTAGCCAAGTATTAGATTGCTATAAGCAACAAGCACTTGTGCCTTCTTTGCTCCTGAATAAGAGCTTATGAATCCATTAACATTGATTGGATTTTTGCTAAAGTACAGGTAACCCTTGCCTAATGATCACAATTGGGGCGGGGAGAGAGGGGATGATTTTGGAGCAGGACATGTGATATGTGTTGAAGGAATAGGTTTGAATTTTGGAGTGAGGATGCCAAGTCCTATTTATATAATTTTATTTGGCAATTTACTTGTCATTTAGCCTCTTTAGCTTACTATCCAATCCATCCTTAATGGGTCTAAGTCTACATGGAGGGAAGTAAGCAGTGGGGTGCCACAAGGTTCTGTCTTAGGCCCAGTACTCTTCAATATCTTCATTAATGACTTAGATGAGGGAATAGAAGGGGAACTTACCAAATTTGCAGATGATACTAACCTGGCAGGAATAGCTAACACCCAAGAAGATAGGCTTAAGATCCAGATGGATCTTGACAGACTAGAACACTGGGCCATATCTAACAAAATGAAATTCAATGTAGAGAAAAGTAAAGTCCTACACTTAGGCAAGAAAAACCAAAAGTACACATATAGACTGGGGGAAATCAGGCTCAATAGCAGTAACTGTGAGAGGGATCTTGGAGTCTTTAATGGACAGCCAGCTAAATTTGAGCCAGCAGTGTGTGCAGCAGCAGCCAAAAAGCTAATGCAATCCTAAATTGTATTAACAGAGGGATGCGATCAAGATCAAATGAGGTACTATTACCTCTCTATAAAGCCTTAGTAAGACCACACCTAGAATACTGCATCCAGTTTTGGTCACCACACTATAAAAAAGATGTTGAAACTCTAGACAGAGTTTCAGAGAAGAGCAACCAGGATGATTAGCGGACTGGAGACTAAAACATACGAAGAACGGTTACAGGAATTGGGCATGGCTAGTCTAGTGAAGAGAAGGACCAGGGGAGACATGATAGCAGTCGTCCAATATTTGAGGGGCTGCCACAGGGAGGAAGGGGTCAGGCTATTTTCTAAAGCACCTGTAGGCCAGAAAAGGAATAATGGATGGAAACTGAACACAAAGAGATTTAACCTGGAAACAAAGATAAACTTTCTGACAGTGAGAACAATCAACCAATGGAACAGCTTTCCTTTGGAAGTTGTGGGAGCACCATCACTTGAGACCTTCAAGAAGAGATTGGACTGCCATTTGTCAGAAATGGTGTAGGGTCTCCCGCTGGGGTGGGGGGTTGGACTAGATGACCTACAAGGTCCCTTCCAACTCTGATTATCTGTTATTTATTTGTTATTCATTGAAAGGCACAACAACACTTTTATCAAGTTTCCACATGCCCGCTGCCCTCTAAAATTGAGAAGACTGGTGAAAAGCAATATACTGTACAATGTTTCTTGAAATAGATATATATATACACACACACACACACACACACAAACACACACACACACCAGGCAAATATGTGCTTTTTCTGTTTTAGCTTAATAATATAACATGTTCTTCATGCAGGGTATTCATTGAAGTTAAGGCACTGCCTGGGCCACATATTTAATCAGATCAATTAAAACTCTAATGTTCTGTGAATTTGTACCAAGTACTAAATTTGATTAATTTCAACCTTGTCTTACTTTTTATGGTATAATATCTTATGGAATTCCAGCCTGTTTGGCTAACTTATGTCTGTCTGGGTGTATTGTGTAAACCAAGAATCCAATCAGGGTCGGTCACTGGAACGAGAGGTTTCGTCTTCCAAACTTTTGGACTTGTGACCGACCCAGACTGAATTCCAGCCTGTTTGGCTAACTTATGTGTGTCTGGGTGTGTTGTGTAAACCAAGAATATGTAATAATTCAGAATCCAATCAGGGTCGGTCACTGGAACAAGAGGTTTCGTCTTTCAAGCTTTTGGACTCGTGACCGACCCAGACTGGATGGCTGTTCCAGTCACATTATCCTGGGATACGTACATTTGCCTTCATTCGTGTAATAATTCAGTAATACCCAATGTACTATGTTGTACAAACTGAGCCAGCATGTTATAGTGGTTCTGCCAGGTGGAGAGACCTATGTGCAAATCTGTATTCCTCCCCCCCCCACCCAAAATACCAGTAACTTTGAATATCTAGATATCTTTTTATGGTATGTTCATGCTCTTATTTTAAAAATAATGACTCGATGGTTAAAGATACTGAGCTTCTTGTCAGCTGGCAAAGTGACAGGCCAGCATGAATACGCGGCATGAGTTGGGCTTCCAACATCCGCCTGAGGCACCCGTGCAATCCTTACCTTACTGCACTGCCCCTCTGCTAAAGAGCTGAAAATCCTTGGCGTTTGGCTCACTCCGAATCTCTAGGAACTGGCTGAAAGAGCTGCCTGCCAACGGATGTCAGCTTCTTCCCTTTGGGGAAGAAAACTCCTTTTATAGGGTGCAGGAGTAGAGCTCCAATCACCCGGATTTAAGTTCTGTTTCTACCCTCTGCAGGAGGATGTCAGGTCTCGTCTGTGCATGAAAGGGGAATGCCTTCAGTGGGTGTTCAGACTTACAGGATCTGAGCGCTTTTCTCCTCCCTGCCAAAGGAGTTCAACTCCTTTCCACTTATGGAAGGGGACTCCTTTGGGTGGGCGCAGAAACCGAGCTCGTATCTTCAGGACCTGAGCTCTTTTTTTCCCCACCCCGCCAAAGGAGTTCAGCTCCCCTCAGCAGGCAGCTCTTTCAGCAGACCCCAGAAACAAGAGGGGAATCCTCTCAGCAAGTGGCAGCAGCTGCCAGCCTCCTCCACCCCACCGACTTTTCCGAAAAAAGCTGCCTGAGATTGGGGGACCACTGGGCAACCCATAAGTGCAGTCACCCAAATCACAATCATGTGAGCATGGTGCAGGCAGCGTGACGTTTTACGACAGCCTGAAGCACCCTTTCCAAGGCTGTTGTAACTTTGAACATCAGCCAGTTGTAAGTCAAGGACTGTCTGTAATAGATGATATTCATGCTGTGTACTTATTTAAACTTTTAGGAAACAAGTAACTTTGAAGGTGTTTAGTTCTCCTCTGAAAGATATTGGGGCACGCAGCAGGAGGCAGCTATATTCTGCCATTCTCTCTCCTTCATTCTTCGTCCAACCATGGCAAAAGCAGCTCCCTGAACCACATTGTACTCAGTTAGAGCTAACCCAAGAACATCTGTGGAGCAGGAAGCTAGATAAACCGTCTTGGTGGTTAATCTTCTTGCATTTGTGCCTAGACTCCCATTTCTGGCTCTGTAGTTTACATTCCCGTCATTACGTTTTGTCCTTTGCAAATAAAGCTTTTGCTTACCCAAACCATTTTGTGTTGTTTTCCTGTTTCAGGATTCTGGCAAAGATGGGGATGACAATTCAACTCAGGAAGATGAGGGCTTTATGGGAATGCTGCCTCTCCTCCAAGCCCACCATGCAATGGAGAGAATGGAAGAATTTGTATGCAAGGTAAGGTGTTGTAAAGCAAAGGGGGCATCATGCGCTAGTGAGCTTTACACAGTTTGTGGGTCCCGTGGCTAGCAGCGCATGCCCTTCTGGCAACAAAAAAGGCAAGTCACCGTAGGTGGCCATCAAGAAGCTGCTGTCATTTTGGTGGTTATTTTAGTGGGTGTATCTTCAGATCTCATGCCTTCCATAATGGGATAAATTAGAAAGCTTAGTATGAGGTGGATTACAAGTAGAAATGCGGGATTAAACATGTGGTACAACTGTTGAATCTCCTTTTAGAAAACATCTGCAGAAGTCCACGCAGAATAATACTCTGTGGTTCACATGTTTCTGGGTCACAGGACTTCAATGTACAGGGTCACCTTTCCCTCCCTTCGCTCTTTCCTTTAGAAATCCTTGCAAATCTTTTAAAATTACCATATGCCTCTTTTGTATTGGAATCTCATTGTCTCCACAGTACAAAAAATAAAATCCAAATTCTATTGAATTGCTATCTTAGGCAAATCTATTGTATAATCCTGGGAGCCATTGCTTGTCTCTTTCAAGGGAAAGAGTTCATACTATATAGTAGCCTAAATGCGATGCAACTATTCTTAATTTCAGAAGTAAAACAACAGAGGAATTTTGTCCTTGTTTTGCATTTCTGTACCTGCATCAGTGGAACGAGAGGTTTAAAAACCTAGTTAACACAAATTCTATTAAAATTTAATCCCAATATAGAAATGTAGCAGAGAAATCTGATTCTTACTTTTATCCAGCATCATAACTATTTAAAACATTATCATATATTTGATTCCTGTTTGGGAGGAACCACTTTTGTGTTTGTTGAATAAATTGGATGTATTAGGTTGTCATTGATTTCATGTATTATATATATATACCTCAGGTGATCTATTATAAAGACTTGCAGCCCAGTGAGATATCTGCATGCTTATTTTTTCATTCCTATTTTTATTACCTACCAAATGGATATTGTGCAAGAACACTTCCTTTATGGGAAAGGATTTCACACAAAGCAACATTCTGCCCATTGTTATTATAGCACATAACTTATGCATAGATTCTAGAAATAATAAATATTTTTCAAAATTTGCATAACATCCTCCATTGTGAGCCCTTGAGCGATGTTAGAAGATGGAAACATGCAGAGTCGTAGAGCTTGGTTTTGAGCAATAGCAATAGCACTTGGATTTATACACTGCACTGCAGTGCTTTGTAACCCTCTCTAAGTTGTTTATAGAGTCAGCCTATTGCCCCCAACAATTTGGGTCCTCATTTTACCCATCTTGGAAGGATGGAAGGCTGAGTCAACCTTGAGCCTGGTGAGATTCAATCTGCCAAATTGCAGTTAGCCAGCAGTCAGCAGAAGTAGCCTGCAGTACTGCACTCTAACCACTGTGCCGCTGTGGCTCATAGTAGTTGTGTTCTACAGCTTTTCTACAGCTTTTTGATACAGCTCAGGAATCATAATCATCCTGTTTTCTTATTTCATATGGGAAATAAAATGCACATATATGGATACATCATATATGTCAATTTCCTGTAGCTCTGTTCCATCACACCATGATCCAGAGTGTAACTTCATATTACTTCCTTCAGGTATGGGAGGGCCGATGGCGTGTCATTCCCTTCGACGTCTTGCCCGATTGGTTAAAAGACAACGACTACCTGTTGCATGGGCACCGGCCACCCATGCCTTCTTTCCGGGCTTGCTTTAAAAGCATTTTCAGAATACACACAGAGACGGGCAACATCTGGACGCATCTACTAGGTATGGAAACGTTAAAACTTTCCTTATAGTTCCTAATGTTATAATAGGAATGAGAAGAATGTAATAAGCCACTTCGTGGTAATTCTATGAAAATAAATAGTTTTGTTCCAGCATTAATTTTTGTTGACTTGAACCCGATGTTCTGATATGTACAGCTCAGCTAGCATGTCGTAATATGCTCTTCTGCCCAGCTGTGGCTGGTAACAAGATTGTTGTTGACCTGCCTGAATGCCACTGTTGATGGACTAGATCCATGTGAATAGTGGTACTCATTTTAATTAGGATCACCTTACCCTTTTCTATGATAGCATCCAACCTGTCCATTGTACGGTTCCTTTAACAAGCTTGAGTTACAATGTCAAACTAGAGGTGGTTCTTTTTAACTATCAGTATTGCATCAGATGAGTTTGTTTTCCTTGCATTCATCAAACTGCTGAATCAGGATTTCTGGTTCCAGGCTTTGACATGGGCTATCTGAGTTGCAGTGATGCAGACCAACATTATCCATTGCAACTCTCTGTATTGCCTTTGAAAGTAGCTTAAATTACCTTCTCTTCCTGATCATTGGGACTAATGTTAAGCTAGCAATTACCTTGAATTGCCATTGCAGTCAGTATATACTACTGATCTGGAACAAAACTTGATTTGCTGACATTTTTAAAGTATGTAAATTACAACTATTTTACTTGGCAGGTTCTGCTTGAGTCAAAGTACATCTGCCCCAGGCCTTAGTGGCGCACTGATAATATCTGTGTGTCAATGCCACTTTCAGTGTGTAATTACACTGAGCTGAACCTAAATCTGGCTTTGTGTCAGGTCACTTGTTTTGTTTGGACTTCATAATCCTGCTAAAATGTTTCATGCAGCAAGATTAACCCTGAAAAAGGAAGGGAGGACTGTAAGCAGGTATTAGTTTGCAAGAGCCAGAAATTCTAGCAGGGTAGACTTGAAAATCTGGAAAGAGCAGTTAGCATTGTTATGAATGTATTGGAGAATGTTAGCCAATCTTTGCCTCTTGTCAGAATAATAAGCCAACAGAAAGTAGCTCAAACATAAGGTTGATGGTTTAGAGGCAATGTTTTGTGGTTGTGCCCCCTTTGCCCGCCTTCTAATAACCTTGTCTTCTTTTGTCCAGGATGTGTGTTCTTTCTGTGTTTGGGGATCTTCTACATGTTCCGGCCAAATATGTCCTTTGTAGCACCTGTTCAGGAGAAGGTGGTGGTTGGAATGTTCTTCTTGGGAGCCATCCTTTGCCTTTCCTTCTCGTGGCTCTTTCACACAGTTTACTGCCATTCAGAAGGCGTTTCTAGGCTCTTCTCCAAGTAAGCATTTTAATGATTAACTGCGAGCTTAAAAACCCCTAGTTTGCCCCTATTTTTAGGTCTGGGCAAGGGGAAAAGACTGAAGAAATTGGCTACATTTACTGATTTGATGTACGGGGGTGGATGGATGGATTGGTGGGTCAATGTATATAAACCCTTTTGAAAAATAGTAGTGCCTTGTATGTACATAGGTGGTCCTGTAAGTGACTTACGACAGGGCACTTAGCAAACACTCAAAGTTACGACGGACTGCCCCAAAGCTACTGATGACCAGGTTTCAAAGTTAATGACAGCTGTGGCAACCCTGAAGTCACTTGCTCTTGTAACCGACTGAGTGGGTGCTGCAGTGCTCACCCACCCAAGGTGGCACGGTGGCGCAGTGGTTAGAATGCAGTCCTGCAGGTTGCTTCTGCTGACTGCCAGCTGCCTACAATTCAACAGTTTGGCTCAAGGCTGACTCAGCCTTCCATCCTTCCAAGGTGAGTAAAATGAGGACCCAGACTGTTGGGGGCAACATGCTGTCTCTGTAAACCGCTTAGAGAGGTAAAGCACTGTGAAGCGGTATATAAGTCTAAGTGCTATCCCACTGGAGCCACTTATCCACCCAAGGGAGATCAGGTGGCTCTTGCGAGTGTGAATCAGTTGGACTTTGCAGCAAAGTCCTTCCCATCCAGCAAGCCAGGGCAGGTCAACAAGTCGGAGTATGCAAACTCCATCAAGTGAAGGGAGGTCAGGTCTGCTGGAGTTTTGCAAGCCGCCTCCAGCTTTCTTCTTACCCAAAGGACTTGCAGCGCTTAGCCTGCTCCAGAGCCCGGCAACACCCAGCCTACTTTTCTGTTCTTGCAGCATCTGAGAGAGGCGCCCAGCCCAAGATCCGCATTCTTACAGACCTAGCCTTGTGGCAAAACAGGTGTTATTTTCACAAACTTGTAGGGGGCTCCCTTTTTAAGGAAGTTCCATAAACTGCACACACACAAAAAAACAAAAACATGGAGCTTCCTTAAAAAAAATGGAGCTCATTTAAGAAAAAGAAAAAAAAAGAACACAGTATGGTGAGAATAGAACCTGTTGCAAAATAGCAGGATTTTGCCAGGAGACTGGGTCTGTTAAGAAACGGATCCTGTATCAGGTCAGGTGCCTATCTCAGAAGCTGAAAAATACGAAACAAGTGGGTTTTGCTGGGCCCTGGCAAAGGCTGAGCCCTCCAAGTCCTTGGGTGGGGTCTCCCCTTGTTCACTGGAGGCCAGCAAATGCTGACTGGTCTGACCTCCCTTGCTTGCTGGGTGGAAAGAAAGCTGAAGGGCTGCTGAGACCCTCCTGGCAAGAAGGGGAGCTACTCCTTCATGGAGTGGGTATAGCCTTGGGAGGCCTCGGGTAGGTAACCCTGGGCCTGTGTAGTCCTCCCACCCCCAAGTCACCCTATGCTCCATTTAACAGCTCTCACATTCGTTTAACATTTAAGAGCCGTGGTGGTGCGGTGGTTAGAATGCAGTATTGCAGGCTAATTCTGCCGACTGCCAGCAGTTTGATACTCACCAGGCTCATGGTTGAGTCAGCTTTCCATCCTTCCGAGGTGGATAAAATAAGGACCGATATTGTTGGGCAATATCGCTGACTCTGTAAACCACTTAGAGAGAGCTATGAAGCGGTACATAAGGCTAAGGGCTATTGCTATTATCATTTGCAACAGGGAGAGCAAATAATGGGGTCATCGTGAGGCCATTTCACTTAACGACTGTCGTGATACGCGGCTGTAATGGTCATGCTCCATTATGATCATATCTCAAAGACTACTTGTACTGAATTTCTTAGGGCTAAATAAGGAAGCCTTCACAAGCTGAAACACTTTCCCTGTTTGGGAAGGTCTGCAAAAGTTTTGTTTCAGGAATCAATAGCAATAGCACATAGACTTATATACCGCTTTATAGTGCTTTACAGCCCTCTCTAAACAGTTTGCAGAGTCAGCCTATTGCCCCCAACAATCTGGGTCCTCATTTTACCCACCTCGGAAGGATGGAAGGCTGAGTCAACCTTCGGCCTGGTGGGATTCAGTCTGCCAAATTGCAGTAGGAGTAGCTTGCAGTACTGCACTCTAACCACTTCGCCACCAAGGCTCCTCGGTGGACTATATATGCCTTACATTTAAAATTTACAAGCCAGGTGAATACAGGTCTCCAGAATTGTTCTTTCCTATACTTTCGCCAGTATCCAGAATTTATTTTCGGCATGCAATTATATTACAGATAAGATCAGGTGTGGCTCTTATTGCTGATAAAGTTAGTTGCATCAACACGATGAAAGGCGTGAGATCGAGCAGACGAGGATGCTGGAGGATGTGAAGTTCTCCTCAAATGACTTTTTCCACCCTCCTTTGTCTTAGGCTGGACTATTCTGGGATTGCTCTTCTCATTATGGGCAGTTTCGTCCCGTGGCTTTACTATTCTTTTTACTGCAACCCTCAGCCCTGCTTCATCTATCTGATCGTGATCTGCGTCCTGGGCATTGCAGCCATTATAGTTTCACAGTGGGATAGGTTTGCAACCCCTGAATATCGAGGAGTACGAGCAGGTGAGGTTTCTTTGCAACATATATTGTATGTCGGAGGTGGAAGGAAAACTTAAACCCGCATTAATGATACTGTCCCCTTTGAAATTACATAATGCAGTTGTCACTTCGATTTGCATAATGTAACATTCCAGGCATGTCCGTTTCTGTAGCAGAAGGCCTTGTGACAATGTTAAAAAACACCTGTTAATGGCCTATGAATATCATTTCACACGCACATAAATTGTTATCAGTCCCTAATCTGATATTTTGGGGTGCAAGAGTTAAAAACCAAACCCCCAAACAGGAAATGTTAACTGTGGGTAAAGCTGTCAAATTGGTTACTCTTTACAAACATTTAAGCCAAAATATATTTATTTGTGAAAATATCACAGGATCGTTTTTCCTGCCTTGTGTGTTCTAATTGTGCCCATTAGTCAGCATTTTGTGTGTGAGACTGTAAGCTAAGAAACCTAGCCATTGATGTCCAGCCTATCTGATGAATGGGGACAGGTGACAGCCTGCCTAATCAATGGGCATGGGCATAATTTCTGGCACTGTCTGAATAGTTGGCGAATTACGGTAGATGTGAGATATTTAGATTTAAGACAGTTCAAAGATTCCACATGCTCAGCAAAAATACTAGCTGGTGATTTTGGGGTGAGTCTTCTGGGTATTAAGACTAAAATTAAATTTATAAAATTTTGAAAAGAGAACCTGAGTTATCTGATTAAACTTATGATTGGTTATATTAATTTTAAGAGGTGTTCATAATAAAATTGTGAATAAAGTTATTTTGGACTTGGTATTTTAGGTTTGTGCGTGATATTGGATACAAGCTACAGTTGCATGTAACACAAAAATACATTTAGTACTATTTAAGGGGGAAAAAATGTCAAAAATTACTTAATTTTATCCATTTATAAAGATGGTCTGAATTTTTTTGGGCAGAGTTTGTGTTACAGTAGAATGCTTCTGGTTCAATAGCAAAGCAGACTTCATTGCTAGTTTAATAATGTAAGTTAATATAAGTTAATATTCTACCCCAATGGCAGAGCACATGGAAGCTCAGGGCTCCTGCGGCTTCTTTCTAGTAATAATGATAAACCGTGGTTTTCATTCGTCTGTTATGACAGACAGAAAAATACTCTTCTAATTGAAGTTATAACTAGAATGATCAGGAGAGCCCCTTTATAGGTAGTCCTCAACTTATGACTTAGTGACAGTTTGAAGTTATAAGGGAACAACCCTGCCCTCCCCAAAAGATATTTACAATCTGGATTCAATGTTCTGACTGCCAAGCCTCCCCCACCTCTCCCAGGGTGATCCCATGTTTGCCTTTACATACATCGGTTTGTGCTCTGTGGTCAATCTGACTGCAATTTTCTTTTTGGGCTGGGAAGCAGCGTTTGCTTAAAGTTTCTTGCAAAAACCTCCCGTTGTGGACAGTGGGTCCACTTAGCAACTGCAGCATTCGCTTAATGACCACAAAAACGTTTTCAAAGTGGATCAGCTACATCAGGACCCTTTCAACAGCCAGCACAACTTATGGCTGTAATTCTGGGCTCAATTATGGTCGTAAGTCAAGAACTACCTGTAATTAATTGGAACAATTAGTCCTATCAGGTCAGGAAAGCCTTTAGACATTAAAGAGCTTTGGGTGTGTTTTTCTTTCTTTCGAGACCCTGAATTTTAACCTTATGATCTCATGTTCACTTTATGATCCATTTTTTATGCAAGGTTGAATCTGATGCCTTTCCTTTGTCTCCTAGGAGTGTTCCTGGCCCTGGGCCTTAGTGGTGTGATTCCCACCCTGCACTTTGTCATCTCGGAAGGGCTCCTCAAGGCCGCCACCATGGGGCAGATAGGATGGCTGGCCCTCATGGCCTGTTTGTACATCACTGGCGCTGGCTTGTACGCTGCTCGTATCCCAGAGAGATTTTTCCCAGGCAAATGTGACATCTGGGTAAGTGTAGCTATGAACTGTCAGGCATAAAGCTGTGAGGCAGTTCTAGCAGTGCCTCTGTTTAGTTCTGTGGTGAAACAGAGGCTGATTAGGCTGTTGAAAGCCACAGCACCTAGCAAACTCATTGGCTTTCCAGAAATGGGGGGGTGGGGGAAAATATCTCAGTGTTCACTCTCAGGGACAGAGTGGCACGTGGGCTCTGGAAACGCAGCTTTCTGACCTAGCTGTTCAGAGCAAATTTGCCCTTCTCTTCTTAAGCCTTGAACAGGTGCAAATTGCCACTTGAGGCTTTACCGGGCTCAAGGACATGGAACAAGGGAGTTTCCTAGCAAATAAAATTATTTGTTTGCCCCTCAGCAGGCTAGTCCTGTTTCTAGGAGCTTTGCAAGACTGCTGTTATCATTTGGTGCTTGTTCTGGGAGGGGAAAAAACTTCGTTTTCTAACCGTGCCCTTTCTCTTTTTCTTTCTCTCTCTGTGTGTTTTTTCCCCCTCTCTTGTAGTTCCACTCCCATCAGCTCTTTCATATTTTCGTGGTGGCTGGTGCTTTTGTGCACTTCCATGGGGTTTCAAATCTTCAAGAGTTCCGTTTCACCGTTGGGGGAGGCTGCTCAGAGAACGAGATGGAGTAAAAACCCGTCCCCTGTTGAGGATCATAACCAAAACTGAACCATGGGAGCAGTCAACCTACACTTCTCCTACAATAGTGTGGAAGCTTTGCAGGGAATCTTAAGTATAAGATGGGACAAATATTCATACCTCAAACAATGGAGTGAATTGGTTCTGAAGACATGGACATGCTTAAATCTTAACTTATTCCTGGGATCTGCAACTGAAGCAAGGAAAAAAAAAACCCTTTCTTAAATCAGCTTACGTTCAATGCCATATTTATTTGTAGAAAATAAGAGAGGTTATCTTGGGGAAGAGCTTGGCAATTTTTTCTTTTCTTTTTTTAAAATCTAGCTTAGTTAAGATTTGTATCTTGTTCAGGTAAGTTGATTTTTAGATGCCCTTTTGGGAGAAAAAAAATGTAAATAAGATTTCTAACTTTCTGTTTGATTAAAAAGTTTCTATAAATGTTTTAAAAGGGGGGAGGGAGATGGATTTTTGTATTGGTTGCAACATGCAAGTACCACACACTGTTTCTATTTTGCACAAATTCTTAAAACGTGCAGGAAAGCTTGGTGAAACTCCTAAAATCAGGCATCTGGATCCTGTAGGTGCTTCCTAATTCTGGTGTATACTGATTGGCTCACTCCAGGGGACCCAGTCCGCTGCCCACACCACAAGGCCCGAGAGCAACGAAGCGCTTATAGATCAGCCTGCTCAGAAAATGGAGGCAAAAGGCACCAAGGCCACGCCTTCTAAGCTCTCCCCTGGGGTGGTTTTTTTTAAGACTCCTCCTTTGGCCTTTTGCTACATAGGGGTTTGATGGCTTAAGGTACAATGTGGCATATATCCTGACCTTTTGGGGGGTCTCTCATCAGTGTTTCACCATTCTTTTGGGTGCGCTGTTTTGTTTATCCAAGTGCAATTGTTGGGTACCAACCTTCTAGGCGATCTGGCCTGGGGTGGAAATGTTCTCAAGGGGGATGGGAAGTACCCACAAGAAAGCAACTTTGTTTTTGTTTTATGTAAGAAGAAGACTGCCTGTCTACGTGTTAATCCGTTATGGTTTTTGTGTGTATGTTATGTGCGTGTTGCTGTGTGACAGTAACACCACACTTGTCTGTATTAAATCCACTGAACTCTGCAGGCTGCAATAGTAACACTGCCATTCTTTTTCCTCTTTCTCCTGGGGCTTAGGACAATACTGTGCACTATTTTTAATAAGTGAAAAGCAAACAAACCCCCACAGGATAGACTTTTCCTCTGCTTGTTAAAGTAGTGGCTTTGTGCCGGAGAGAAAATTGTGAGCGTTTTCAAATGTTTCCAGTTTAATGGTACGAGGCCAGGAGTATTTGAAGAGGAGAGAGTTATGACACAACAAAAACAGTCAACATGACAAGTGAGAGAAGAAGTATGTTTATTGCTGGTGAGCAATATTGAATCTAGACAGAAACATCTGAGCAAAATGCAGAATTCGTAGACTAGCCATTTGTCTCACTGTAAGGACAAATAATTTAGCCTATAGTGAGTTATCAAGGATTGCTTGTGGGGCAACATAATTGGTTATGGTTTTAAAATGTTACATTTTTATAAAGAAATCCTTGGTCTTTCCCTTAGCTCTTCTTCTGAAATGGATTCCTCTTAAGTATTTAAACCTGCAGGAGGTGCTTAACTGGTTCTTGTAGGTAAATTCAAATACAGATGTGTTCTGGCTAGGATCATGATACTAAATACATACAGGTAAAAATCGCAACCTAATATATTTCATTGTGTTGATCCCAAACTGAAAACAGAACAGTATTAACTGAATCCCTTCAGTCAAACTGGGAAACCAGTTATGAGAAACTTTGGAGTTTTGTGTTTATGGAATCAGCTGGTAAAAGGATAGTTTATCTAAGGTGGGGAAGTGGTAATACATATCACACCCAGGATTACTGTTTGAGAAGCACTTTTAGGAGTGTATCTCTGTATATACTAGCAGAGAATATTTCTCCCTACTCTGGATTATCCATGCTCACTCTGAATGTGGCACTTGCAATCCAGCCCAACAGCACAGAATACAACCTGTACAGAATGCACCATTTTGCTGCCCTTAACTCCCGATCTTCCCGTTGAAGATATTTTGTGTCCCAGTATGAAAACTGCATAGCTGCGCACTTTTTCCGTGGTGCTTGCTGAGACTTCCTCCCAGGTTGGCACCTGAACGCCTTACTCTCAGCAACTGGAGGTTCGCTTTGCTTTCTTTAGGTGTGTGTGCAGGGTTCAGCCTAGCATAGTTGAGATATACAGCTCCCCCCATTAACTAGTGGCCTTGTTCAGTATTTTCATTTCTAATTGCTCACTGTTGAAGGCAACAAAGCACATCTTGGATTTTGAAGATTTGGCGGGGGGGTGAAGGGTCTCCAGCCAATGGGATCCAATTACTTGTTGTATTCTGAACTTCTAATAAAAAGAACAAATGTGAAACGGGATTGGAGTTTTGCTTTTGTTGTTGTTTTCGTGCCAGTATAAATTATCAGAGGTAACTGCATTTGTAATTTAATACTCACGTACACTCCCATTCAGGTAGTCCTCGACTTATGACCTCAGTTGGGACCTGAATTTCTATTGTAAGTTGTTGTGATTGTGTGTGCCAGGATTCCAGCAGTTACTCCAATTAAATCATGAGCCTCAAGCCACGCTCCTAAAGCTTCTTTGGATTTATTAGAAGTTAACATGTCGGCATTTGCCTGGGTGTAGCCGACTCTGAGATATGTAATTCACTGCCACTCTTGATCCTGCTTTCCCCCCCACCCCTCTGGCTGTATCATCCAACAAAACATGTCCATAGCCAGGAGTAATCAATCATGCTCTCCAATTAGATTTTTGCACGGCAGAAGCTTCAGTCATCTAATCAGTCTCTGAAGAAAATATGAATGGAATGTACTTTAGATTCCACACTGCTGCCTGATCTTTGAAACTCCCCCCCCCCCCTTGCTGTTGACAACTATAAAACATGTATACAATATGTTTTTAAAAAAATTTTTTTATTGATTTTTAAAAACAAACAAACAAAACATAAAACATAAAAACATAAAACATCTTTTTTGAAAGCAGCTTGATCCTGGGTTACATCTCTTCGTACAGGCACAAATTCAAATTCATGCTCATTTTATATACCATTCCATATCTTATTACCATTCTATATTTTCTATATAGCTTTTCCCCTCTTTTAACTTTCTTAATTTTATTTTATTTATTTCATCTCAGTTCAGATCATTATACTTATATTCTTTGTCTGTCCTGTTTCCAGTTGTCTATTATCTTTTCTTGTTAAACAAAATTTCTCCTGTAATCACTGATTGGAGTATGACGCCTTTATCTTTTTCCCCTAAATTTATAACACTTGTTAGGAATAACATAGGTTACCTAACGTAGTTTGGGTAAAATAATATATATATAAACTATGATTGTAAGTTTAAGTGTGTGTCACTTTAAAACTGCAAAGCATGTAATTTTGGGTGTGGTGTGAAACCACCATAAGAGGGAGCAAGAGAACCTGATTGATTGCTGACAATTACTGGATTGCATGGGATTGATGGTTTGTTAACTGCGTGTTTCCCCTACTGCTGAGTTGCTGAAGGAAGAGAGGAGTTTTTGAGTTCTTCATATCTCTACTGCAAGAAGATATATTACTGGACTGATATTTGTAAGTTTACTGACCTCTCTTTTTCAACACTGGAATTTGCAACTGAATAATCCCTGGACGGACTGAACTAGTGAATGATATATGGACTGTTTTGACTATGATATAACTCTTACTGGAATAAACTATTTAATTAGCACTATGTATCTGTTTTACTGAGTGTAAGCTACAAAAACGTTTATCTCACATATTTTGCCTGCCTGCCTGACTGCTGTGCAGATTCTGCTAGGGTGTATCCCTAACAACACTTAGTATAATACATAACTTCCATTCGGATTCTGCTTAGTACATTCTAAAGTTACACACTATATTTTAAAAAGAGAAAAAATTATAAATATATAATATAGTTAAAACAACAATCCATACCAATTCAAATCTATTAATATTCATTTAAATCTTAAACATTTTACACATTACTTATCAAACAAGTATCATACTTCTATAGGGACACTTATAAACTTTTCATAGTTATTTCCCCCCCACTTCACTTATATTTTAAAACATTATGTCATTAAAGTGTTCCCATTCCTTCCTGATTCAATTCTCTCATTTATTTCATTTATTTTGTTCACAAAAGTTTCACTGAATTACACTGAGTATTTTATCCCACTTTTTAATCATATGTTGTTTCCAATTTTCTAACATTTCTAATACAAATATAACAATACAATCTTCTGTACCTTTGCAGAATCACTTTTTCAATTAATTTTTTACCCATTATCTTTAAATAAGTCCTCTTTCTTTACATCTTGCTCCACAGCTTTGTAGCTTCTCTTCCCTTCCTTCCTCCCTTGCTTCTTCTCTCTGCCCTTTTTACCCCCTTGTCTCTCCACCTCCATTTCCCTCTTCGGTGTTCCCCTTTTCTGTTGCTTTCTAACATTATATCCACTTTTCACCTTATTTTCCCCTTTTTTTCTTGTTTTTTTTAGGTCTTAAAAGTCTCCATTTTCTTTCCCTCCTTTCCCCTTTCTTCCCCAAGTAAAGTTACTTGTTCATTAAAGATGGCTTCTTCTTTGTCCCAATCTTCTTGTTGTGCAGTCTTTTCTTGTAGTTTCTCGTAGGTACAGATCGCCATTTCTAAGAATTGAAAAACAGCCAAGAGACCCCTTCCCTTCTTTTCCTCTTCTTTGTATTTTTTAAATTCCATTTTCAGTTCACCCACAAGTGATGCCATCGTAAAAAAAATTTTTCAAACAAGCACCCAAGTGTTTTTAGTCATTCAAATATAATTTCCAAAAGTCCCAAAGTCACCAAACAATTCAAATACACACAAGCTGTTTCTTTTAACACTTTCTTCTTTTTTCACTTTCTCTTCCTGGGGTTACTGTTTAGTTACAAAGTTCCAGTTAAAATGTATCTTTTAAAAGTCTTGTTAGGATTTAATCAGATTCTTTTAAATTCCAGGCAGTCTCCTCCTTCCAAATCCTGCTCTTATTCTTTTCCTCTCCCTTCCCACTTACAGCAAAAAAAAAAAAGTTTTTTTTAGTGTTCAGAAATACTTATTGTCCCCTTGACATTTAATTATCCAGTTTAATTACCTATTGATGCCAAAGTGGGTTTTTCCGATTTCTCATTCATCTCTGTTCGCTGTCAACATAAGGAAGGAGAGTGAAAAAAAAACCTTTCCCTTTTCACTTTCATTCGCTGCTTCCGAATCTTCCATGGGAGTGATGTACCTCTTTTTAAAATTTAAATTCCAGGATGCCTTAGTTGTTGCTTCTTATCCCGGTCAGCCAAAACTTTCACTTCTTAACTTCCTCCTGCACTTTCTTTTCCGGATGAGTGCTTCTTTGAGGTGGCCATTTCTGACCGCTGCTCTTACCGCCTTTGGGAAAGGGAGTTTAGCCAGCTGGGGAGGAAAGATGTGGCTTTCCTTGACCCTGCTGAGATCTCCCCACTCTTGGCCACCTCTACGGGGTGGCTTAGCCCCAAAGCCAACTGGCTCGGGACGCTCCAGCGGCGAGCCCAGGCAGAAACCGCGCATGATCGCGGATTCCTGCCTGGCGCCGAAGCCCTGCAAACTGGAAGTCCGTGTATACAATATGTTTTATGAGTTGACATTCGGCTCCACTTCTTGAAGGGAATATTGACTGTGACAATTTTGTGACATTTTTTTTTAGTGGTTATTAAGTGAATCCAGCTTCCCTAGTGAGCGGTTTTGTTTTGGGTTTTTTTGCTGAAAATTGGCAAAAAGTTGCAATTTGTGAACGCATGACTGCGGGACGTTGCAGCTGGTGAATGTGAGTTGGTTGCCAGGTGCCCAAATTGCAATCATGTGACTACGAGGATGGTGGTGACAGTTATAAGTGCGAGCAAGGATTCTGTGCCACTTTTTCCAGAGCCATCCTAACTTTGAACCATCAAACAAGTGGTCATAAGTCAAGGACTACCTGAATGTATCAGGTAATTTAACTTGAGATCTTTTGAGTGGTTGGTTTAATATCAAGGGTAAATACTGAAAGTCTATGGAGATTCTCAGTTATCCAGGTCATGGTTGTCCCAAAGGTGCTTTTTCAAGAGGCAGCTGGATGTTCCGGTTTTTCTTTGAAGACGTTTCGCTTCTCATCTCAGAAGCTTCTTCAGTTGTTCAGAGTTGAAAAAGCAGCTTTGGGGTAAATATTGAAAGTTCTAGGATAGATTTTCCACTACTTAGGATATTCTTTTAATATGACAACCACCTGAGCTGAAGAAACAGCATCATATCACAGCAACTCATCTATTAGCCATACAATTCACAAAATTAAATGTATGCCTGTTGGATCAGAACATGAAGTCTTAAAGTCAAGCATGATTTGTGATGACTTCATGCCTACAAAGTTTCCTTGGTATGATACAAAACAACCAATACCTGTCCCCCCACCCCACCCCCAACTTCCCAGTGTAGTCTGGGATTCCCTGGTGATCTTTCATATTAGTGAGACCTGACTTTGCTTAATCCTAAGCATGGATAAAATTAGCTAAATGCTGCAACAAGCCCAGATCCATCTTAAATTACTTCATTCCTAGTCTATGTCATAACGGAAACAAACAACTGAATCTGTTTTGCATTCTAAATTTCTTTACAACTATCTAGGGCAGGGGTGTCAAACTCAAGGATGCTTAAATCGGGCCTGTGGGGCCGGCCGGGAAATAGCAAAGGACCGGCCTGCGGTTCCTCTGACAGCAAAAATGGGGCATGGGGGGGGCTCTGTGGGACCCCTGCACATTGTTTGGCAGGTGGAGCTGCAGGAGGCTGTCCAGGCCGAAAACTGGGCAAAAGGGGCCTCGCATGCCTCGCATGCCCCGTTTTGATCGGCAGGGTGCTGCAAGAGGCTGTCCAGAATGAAAAAGGTGAGGGGCCCTTGTGTGGCCCCCCCGTGCTCCGTTTTGGCACACTGGGTGCTGCAGGAGTCGTTCCTCCCACAAGCCGGCCTGTGGAGTACTGCAATGCTGATCTGACCCTTGAAGAAATCCAGTTTGACACACCTGATCTAGGAGATCACCATCTTTGGCTTTTTCTATATTAAACAACCATTTCCATCAGCCTCAGATAATATAATGAGTACTATAAGATTATGGAGATTCTCAGTTCATCAGAACCACCCATCCAGAGTCGATTTAACAGAACTATTTGATTTAAAACAGGGCGGAGTTGATTTAAAAGGGCAATATTATGAAGCTAAAGTACAGCCACCAATGTGACTAAGGTTGGGGAGAGGTGCCTTTCCAGTATTATTCTATTATAAAATTTTATAGCCCCTTCCCCCCTCAAAAATAAAGCAATGATGATCCAACATTGTAATACAGTATAGTGAAATGGTTACGAGATCTGATCCCGGTCAAGATAGAAGCTCAAGCATCTATATTGCTCTGAATTGTCTGACAATTGAAAATAATGATCTTCCAACTAAACTGGGATGCTACTAGCAGAATTCCCCCCTCCTCTTGTTCTTCTTAACAACATGATAAGCTTGGCTAGGTTGAATAGTTGAACAGGCTACACTGAGACTGAGTATGATAGATACTGTGTGTTAACTTCATTTGAAGTGCTGAGTCTAATCTTTCTACCTATATTAGACTTGCTCAGAGAATGTACGTATGAAGTTATCAGGAAATCTTTTCATTGTTAATAGTGGTTTTTTGGGGGGGAGGGAGAATCAAATATAAGTGGATTGATACAAATTGACATGAAAGGCTGATTACTATTGCCTTAAATCTTGTAGATATATTTACTGAAGATTATGCAAAACCATATTAATTTGAAACTAAAGAAGGCTTTACAAATAAACAAGTATTGTCTGCCTTTTAATTCGTTCAAGAAGGCCTTTTGTTTTAGTTAGACTGTACTTTGTACCTTTCTTCCTTTTTTTAGAACAGTGGGTTAAAATAATTAATTGTCTTCATATTATGCTAAAGTGGTGAAGAGACCTGTGCATCACTTACTTTTCTGAAGATTTTAAAACCTAGTTTATAGAACCATTTTTTATCTGTGCTGAAGTTGTTAGGCTGCCTCTTGAGACACTTGGTCAATAAATAGATAAATAAAAATAAATGAATGCTGTTACAGTAACGTTTAAAAAATATGAATGGTCTATGCAGGACAGTTGGCCTCATAAGACTGATTCTATGATGTAGCTTTTTTCAGAGATTATAAAAGAAAACCATGCCAAAGCTATATTTGACTTGGAGTTGGAAGAATAGATGCATTAGTATAGATTGCCTTAAAAGAAGACGGTGTTCTACGGAAGAATGACAAATTAGCATGATGTGTGCATGTGCCAAGGTCAACTGATGTGATATGGAGACTTTATCTTTCTGTTTAAATATTCTAAAACGGAAGGAACTGTACCTTCATGAAAAGAACATTTCCAAAATCTATGTCTATGGCAATAGAGCACGGATCTTCAAACTTGACAGCTTTAAGACTTGTGGACTTCAACTCCCAGAATTCCTGAGCTAACATGATTGGAGGAGGGATTCTGGGAGTTGAAGTCCACAAGTCTTAAAGCTGTCAAGTTTGAAGACCCCTGCAATAGAGAGTAGGTAAATTGCTTATATCTAGGTCAGTGATGGCGAACCTTTTCAGCACCAAGTGCCCAAAGAACGCACACCGCACATATCCAAAATGTGTGTGCACCTGCATGCATGCGCCCCCCACGTGTGTATGCCCCCATACATGCACCCTGCTCCCGTGCAATGCACCCTGCCTCATGCATGCACCCCAGTTATGCAAACCCCCCCACATGTGTGGCAGAGACCCGAAGACCATCTGGCCTGCATGCGTGGCAGAGCAGAGCTGTGGCGACGGCACGTGTGCCAACAGAGAGGGCTCTGTGTGCCACCTGTAGCATCTGTGCCATAGGTTCACCACCACAGATCTAGGCACTCTGAAAGAAGGCTTTAATTTAGTGATCTGAAGTCGATAGCCATGCCATAACTCCCTTCATGCTTCTCCTGTCTGGACCTTGTGGGTTTCTTGTCAAATACTGTTGCCTACTAACTGATCATTCCTAACAATAGTTCTAGACCCAATTAACATGCTTGAAGGTGTCCATTAATATTAAAATATTCTTAACACTCGGTAAAATTTAGGCCATGTGAAGAAGAAAAAGGAGAAAACATGCCAGTCAGATGTAACAGTTTGTCAGTGCTCTTTTTAATATATTTTTAGATGTGATCTTGCTGTTATCCTGTAATTTTCGCTGCTTGCTGTTCAGTATTGAAAATGTTTTATGACATCTTTTGAGTGAGAAAGCAAGGAAACACTAAAAATCTTTCATTTATTTAATGTACAGTATATACCAGCCATCTCACTACCCAGAGTGACTGATTTGGACACAATCCCCCCTTCCCCCCCCCAGTCACACGCAAAGGTTGGGTTTGTGCAACCATTTCCTGAAGGGGAATTTACATATCCATGTGTAAGGGAAGTAATGCACATTAGTAAATAGTCCAATTTATGGTTGCTTCAGCATCGACTTAAAAATAATTCTTTGTGCTTGTCAACATGACCATGCAATATATAGTACGAATACTACATGGTGAACAGGATGTGTGTGGAAGCAAAACAAAACACACCGTCTCACAAATTTCTTTTGGGGAACTTATTAATCAAAAAATTAGATTCTAGCACTGAGGAGGAGGTTGGATTTGATAAAAATTTGGGAAGTAAAAATTTGGTAAATAGCTTCCCAAATTATGATCTACTAGTCCTCCTGATGGTGCTTTGTAGGATGATGATTTACTTCTCATCACTCACACTGAATTAAACTGACTTCTGTTTTGAGTCTCATAAAGTAAGAATATCAACTTTTTTGCTGTGTACCAACCTGGTACTTAGATTCCTACACGTGAAATCTATAAATTTATAATCTATAAATTTATAATCTCTCAAGCAAGCATGAAAAAAATCGCCCATAGCTTCTTTCACAAAGGAAAACAGCTTCCAAAAGTAGAGAGAATTTCTACATCTCATGGGCGCATCCTTTTAGATGTGCATCATGCCCTTAATAACTTCAAGAATTTATTATGTAGTCCTACCAATGAGGAAGTGTTTGTCCAAAAGGAAAAATAAATCTTTGGCATAAAGTGGCTGGCTGGAAGCAACAATATGATCTATTGTCTCATTAAACCTAGGCAGCCATCTAATGACCACAGTTTTTTTTCCCCAAAATCATTTTTTAAAACATTGCCAAATCGAATGTGCCTTAATTTGTAAGTTCAGTCGGATCCTTACTAAATCTATTTCTGTAATTTATACAGGGAATCATAATTCTATAAAATATTCAAGTGTTTAGAAACAAAATGTGAGCACCATAACTCTGGCTGAAAAATGCAATAGTTAAAAAAAAATGTGGCTGGAGAATTCTGGGAGTTGAAGTCTACAAGTCTTAAAGTTGCCAAGTTTGGGGACCCCTGCACTACATGCTAGGACAAAACCTAATAAACATCATTCCCCCATCACTACCCTTAGATGAACTGTAGAACTCTACTGTAGAGATGGAAAGAATCAGTAGTTAGTTTTGTATCATAGTGATTGTCCTTCTTCTGTCTCACCTGTAAATACAAGGTAGAGCTAGGAAGTCCTTTAGGAGTGATGAGGTCAAGTTCTGTTTGAGGCCCATGTGAAAATAGCAGCCCAGGTGCAATGTAAGGACTGCCGTGCACTTTGTCACCGCAGAAGAAGAGCTTCTGTTGCCAGCAGAAACAGGAGCAAAGTTGAGGAGGCTGAAATCGCTGCAGCTCCTCCACAATCTTGGGCATTTTCCTGAAAAAGAGAAGGCCCACAGGTGGTCAGCAACCTTAGTAGTCAGGTAGGATTGGCTCTATGGGAGATGAAGCAGACTTTATGGTAGTGTCATGCCCCTGTCCGAATCCGACTTAGAGGGGGAAGCTGAACAGCTGACAGGGAGTGAGAATGTGGCTCCATTGGCTGTGGAAGAAATTTGGGAAGGGCAAAGTCCGGGTGGACAGAGCAGGGTAGAAGTAGAGCAAGGGAGAGGGAATTTGGAGGAAGACCCAGGCCCACCCCCTCTTCATCCTAGGGCATGCAGGGAGGAATGGAGAAGGGAGCAACATGAGTTGTGTGGCTTACGGGGGAGGAAAGGGCCCTGATTCCCTTCATTAGCTGCAGCTGGGAACACGGTGTATAAAAGAGGAAGCTGCGCACAGCAAGTTGTTGGGAGCAAACGTGAATTTATCTGGTATCATCGTGGCTTAACTGTGTTCCTAGCATCTTCCCAACTGTGTGAGTTTTGCCATGATTTCTTCTCTTGCCTTGTCAGGTTAATTACTTCAGCTTGGTTTGTTTGGATTTTTAGTTACAATTTGTATGTACCTTGTTTTGGACTGAATTTTCTACAGTTAAAGGCTGTCCCTGGGAGAGTTTTTCTCCAGCCGAAGGTAACCTGGACATTGGGGGCAAAGTTGGAGATATAAAGGGACTCTTATTGCTTATTTGACTGTGTTGCCTTTGTTCCAGGCCCCGGGTCATCACAGGTGACAAGGGTATTGTTATACATATAATTCTATAATTTCTGCAAATTATTCCGTAACCGAAAGCTAACTCATCTTACCTCTGGATGGAATGCATGGCAGGTGTCTGGTCGGCGTCTTAGTTTCTGAGAGCGCATCCTGTCACATTTCACCGAACTGTTATGTATGCAGCTGTTAAGGCTAATAGTAGTGTTTGGAAGTGGAGGAAATAGGAACATCTTACTTAAAATATCTAGAGTCAGCGGATGCAGTGTTGGCCAATAATTTAAATTTGCGACTAAAAATACCAGCTGGCCTACAGAAATGTATTTCTATCACATACATAGCATTTCCTGATGCTCAAGCCAAACAGGAGGCTTCGGTCCATGTGGATAATATTGCAGCAATGGAAGAAGCCTACGCACAAAGTCTTGCCACAGGAAGAAAGTTTCCTAAATACTTTTCTGCTACCCCTGTTAGTAGTTCCAGTTGAGATGAGCTGGACCATGTTTTAACAAAAATATTCCCAAATCATACTGAAAACGACAGGAGTTCATAATAACCTATCCGGCCCCACTTTATTCGTCATGGCTTTTAGCTGGATTGAGGCAACCTTGGGGGTCTGCACACCCCGGGAGCCTTCCTAGATAGGCAGCAGGCTGAGTGTTGAAAGCAATGGCTTTCACTTAGTCTTGGGACACAGCCTGCAAGTTGTTTTCCTCTTTATGCTGAACTTCACATTTCTAGGTTCTATCATATCACAAGACCTAAAATGGACACCTAACACCAAAAACATCGTCAAAAAAGCACAATGGAGAATGTTCTTTCTGAGCCAACTCAGAAAGCTTAAACTGCCCAAGGAGCTGCTGATACAGTTCTACAGAGGAATTATTGAGTCTGTCATCTGCACCTCTATAACTGTCTGGTTTGGTTCTGCAAGCCAACAAGACAAACACCGACTTCAGACAGTAATTAGGACTGCATTAAAAAACGATTACTACGAACTTGCCTTCCATCGAGGACCTGTATACTGCATGAGTCAAAAAGAGGGCTGTGAAAATATTTACAGACCCCTCACATCCCAGACATAAACTGTTTCAACTCCTGCCCTCAAAACGATGCTATAGAGCACTGCACACCAGAACAACTAGACACAAGAACAGTTTTTTCCCGAATGCCATCACTCTGCTAAACAAATATTTCCCTCAACACTGTTCAACAATTACAAAGTCTGCACTACTATTGCTGTTAATCTTCTCATCACTCCTTATCACCCATCCCCTCCCACTTGTGATTGTAGGACTGTCGCTTGTATCCTTACGATTTATATTAACTGTTTCCTAGTATGATTTGATTGCTTATTGTACCCTATGACTATCATTAAGTGTTGTACCTTATGGTTCTTGATGAATGTATCTTTTCATGTACACTAAGAGCATATGCACTAAGACAAATTCCTTGTGTGTCCAATCACACTTGGCCAATAAAGAATTCATTCATTCAACTTAAGCTTATCAGCTAAAGACCAGATGTAATGTTTCATGAGATACATTTTCTGCACGTTTTATCTTTTCTCACCAAGACACTGGTTCAGGGTGAAAATTGAACTACCAAAGAGTTACAGTACAGTACAGGGAATTGCCAAGGAAAAGATATATTTTACTTCTTTAGCCTGCAATGCAAAAGATGGGAAGATGCTGCAGTCACAGGTGGCATCAGTTACCAGGAGCACAAGGTTGCTGTTCATAACTTGCTGCGCCAAAAACATCCTGCAAGATTGAGAAGAACACCCACCCCCAAGAGACAACATTATATTTTTTCCAAATATTATGTCTATTAAAAAATTTAATTGCAGTAGTAAAAACTATTACAAAGTAAACTTTGAGAAAGAGAAGAGAATGGAAAGAAAGAATAGAAAGTGTAAATAAAGAGAAAAAAGAGTATGTACCAGTAGTTAAAAAAGAAATTTTATAAGGCAGTGACATCCAACCTTCATTCCAAGTATAAACAAATTTAATAACTCTTCATCTTCTATAAGTTTAAATAAATATGTCTTCAACAGTTCAATTCTGGAAGTTGCAGTCCACAAATCTTGCCAAGATTAGACACCCTTGGACTAGATCAGGGCCGTCAAACTCGTAGCCCACAGGTCAGAGGTGTCATACGCTGGCCACGCCCAGTTTAGCAAAGGAGGGGAGTCCCAATACGTCACGTGATGCCACTGTGATGACGCAAATTTGACATCCCTGGACTAGAAATCCTTGTTGTACGCAATCCGATATCTCAGAATTAGTTGAAAAAGGCTAGTGTCATAAATTGCAAATGGTGGACTGATATTGCAATCGAAGCCCAGCCCATTTTGAACATGCATGGGCGTCCCTCCAAAATACGCAATGTTGCGGGTGGGGCTCAGATCTTGTTGCTATTCCCAAAATTCGTATAGATTTTGATAGCCCCTTATCAGATAAATTGGCCTCATTTTTGATTTCCTATAACACGGGAACAGGAACTACCTCACCAACATTACCTGTATTATGAAGTCAGCAGTGTTGTAGCTTCATTTCATTTTTTAGATATGTTAGCTGGCTGCCTGCCTAACTTAGTCAATTATCAAATTGAATTCACCTGCTATTAACAATACCTTGGGCCCCTGTTGTGTCTCAAAGTAAGGAAAGCGAAGAGAAGGGGATAAAAAATTGGACCTCAAAGCTCTTTTTTATAGTCTTATGAGAAGAATGGATAATAAATTATTTTGAGTGAAATTGATGGTTGAGCAATTAATTGTAAAGGGTTTATTAGGATGACTCATGGCCAGTTTGTTATATATAGTCCAAGGAGCCTAAATGCTTTATTTCACTGACTTGTCTTTATTTGTTTTCTATAAATTACTTTCTCATATAACAGTAACGTTGTACAGTAGGTTGATAGGCAAAGTTACAAGGTATTTGTAAGTTACCTCATGGAAGCCACAGTGCTCTGCTGCCCTCTACCGGCAATTTACAAGGTACAATTGAATCATGTGCTAAAATCTAGAGAAAGGGAGACCTTTAGTTTAATACTGAATGCCACCAAAGATTTTGTCCTGGGATCAGTATATTGGTGGAAGATTCATTTAAGTTTTTCTGAAGACCATCCTGCAAACAGTATTGGGCTGGTAACTTGGTGTAAATTAACTGCTTTTTCTAAAACTAACATCTATATAAAAAGTAAAGTTCCCCTCGCACATATGTGCTAGTTGTTTTTGGCTCTAGGGGGTGGTGCTCATCTCCGTTACAAAGCCGAAGAGCCAGCGCTGTCTGAAGATGTCTCCGTAGTCATATGGCCGGCATTTAGCATTACTAAACACTGAAAACGGACAGAATTCTGTTACCTTCCTGCCAAAGTGGTCCCTATTTTTCTACTTACATTCTAACATGCTTTATATGCTTTCGAACTGCTAGGTCAGAAGCTGGGTCAAGTAACAGGAGCTCACTCCATTACGTGACACTAGGGATCCGAACCGCCAAACTGCTGACCCTTCTGATTGACAAACTCAGCATCTTATCCACTGAGCCACCACGTCCCCTTAACAACTATATACCTAAGTGTTTTTTCTATCAGGGCAATCTGGTCTACCCATATATGGGACGGAGCATACTGCTTCCGCTTTCACTTTTCTACCCCAATCCAGGAGCTTTCAAAGGCAGTCACTTTCTCGACAAACTATTTTTGTGTTAAATATAAACTTAACACACACACACATATATACTAGTTTCCTAGCAGCAGTAACAATGCAATCAACTCAGGGCCATCCTGTTTCAAACATTTCCTTTCAGACATCAATGCCACCATAGGTTATGGAGCTGCAGGGATCATGGAAGTGTTTTGGCAGAACGCCAGTCTGAATATAGGAGGCAGTTACAGCAAGTCTTATTGATGGCCCTCAAGATGCTCATTAAACAATCCAGTCAAAAAAGACTCCATACCGAGGCAGTCACTGCAACTACAGGTAGGCCTTGATTTACAACCAGTTGCTTAGCAGCAGTTCCAGAAGTGGTATTCAGCAGGTTCTGACCAGTTCTGGAAAGCCGGTAGTGGAAATTTTGAGTAGTTCAGAGAACTGGCAAATACCACCTCTGACTGGAGATTTTACAGTATCCTTCCCCTGCCACGTCCACCAAGCCACGCCCACAGAACAGGTAGTAAAAAAAAATTGAATCCCACCACTGAACAGTTCACAATTCCAATGGACTCCCCCAAAAGGACTTACGACCTGGTTCCAAAGCTCTGATGGCCTCCTATCTGTTTCTAGTTTTTAGCAAAATTGGCACAAATAATGGGTTTGCTTAACAACTATGATGTTTGCTTTAAAAACATGGTTCCTTAACAACCGCTTCAGAAAAGGTTGCAAAATAGGGTCAGTCACTTGGGCTCTCCGCTTTACAGTCAGGCTCCATGATGAGTGTAAGTTGAGGACTACCAGTATTAGGCAGTTCCTTCTACTAGGCATTTGTGTTTGTGTGTCTGTATGTGAGCCTGTTTGTTAGCCTTTGGGGCAGCTGCACCGTACTGGGTTTGTTTTTTTTCTAAAATAAATATTCATAAATTACCAGGGATCTTATCACTTTCATTCACCATAGCTCACAATATTTTTGTCCCTAATATGTTGCTCTTTACTTTTCTCTCCTAAGAGAGAGAAATCTTGATCAAACTTGTGGAAGTTCTCCAAATACATATTTTTTTCAAGCATTTCCAAGAAACTTGCATCTTCAGCCAATAGTTCCTCATCTTGGTTTCCAACCTTTCGTATCAACAGCATCTAACTAATCAGCTACTCACTTTCAAATATTTTCAGATTATAAAAATGTTTTTCTTAAAACAAATTTAAGTGGGGATATGGCATGCTTCACAGGAAAGCATGGACTGTTCCAAGAAGATGGCAAATCGCTGGGTCAACAACTTTCATTTTTGAAGAATTGCTTTTCTTCATTTTCTAAGTATACAAATTTAGTTTATTGTTAAGATAGCAGATAAGATTAAAAATATCTATGTTTAACCAGTCTTGTTTACTTTTGTGTCCCCCATCCTACAGTGGTGTTGAGTACTAAGCACTCCACCATGGGACTAAGCAATCTCACAAAATACAACAATTGCCAGATGGGTTAGAGTGTTTCTTATGAGAACTGAAATGATTGTGCTCATTGTACAAGGACAGACTTACTGAGATTTCTATCTGTAACAAACCCCACAGAATTAAAAGACCTGAAAAATGTTTTATCCAATTCTAAAAAGGAAAGCGTTCCAATGTGGTCAGCCCTACAAAGTAGACCGGACTATGAAATCCTATGAAACCAATCCCATGAACGTCAGGACTACCTTTATTGGAAGTGGTATAATAATAGTTGAAGATTGCAAGCCTGAATATGCTTCCTCCCTTTATGTGAACTAGGAAAGGGCTTCTCTGAAACATTTTCTCAAGTTACTTTCTTGGCCCAGACTCAAGCCTCTTTTATTGGATGTCTGTCTGTCTGTCTGTCTATCTGTCTATCTGTCTTTCTGTCCTATCTATCTATCTATTCATCCATCTATCATCTATCATCATTATCTATCTATCCATCCATCATCCATCCATCATCTATCTGTCTGTCTGTCTAATCTACCTACCTACTTTCTCTCTCTATCATCTATCTATCTATCATCTATATCTATCTATCTACTCTATATATATCCATCCATCCATCCATCATCTCTCTCTCTCTACCATCTCTCTATTTATCTATCATCTATCTCTATCTCTCTATGTATCTATCTTTTATGTATCTATCTCTCTATGTATCTGTCTCTCTATGTTTCTATCCATCCATCCATCCATCCATCCATCCATCCATCCATCCATCCATCCTCTCTCTATCATCTCTCTATTTATTCAATCATCTATCTCTATCTAATCTATGTATCTATATATATGTATCTATCTATCTATCTATCTATCTATCTATCTATCTATCTATCTATCTATCTATCATCCTCTATCATCTGTCTAATCTCCTCCCTCCTTCCCCTTCCTTCCTCCTTACCTAATTTGTATGGCTAGACAGTAAACAAAATTTTAAAATATAAAAACAAATTAATATATACAAATACATAGTATCCAACAATAAAGTATCCATCATAATGATTAAATTAACCACTAAATGGGTCCCTGCCCAAACTTGGGGCTCTACTTCCAGGCACAAGGCTGGGTCTTTAAGGACTTAACTAGTGAGTTGGGGTCATCCTGATCACTGGAGTGAGAGTGTCCCATATGGCCTTGGTAGCAGCTCTTCCTCCTGTCCTTCAAGGTCATTCCATTTTCCTTCTATGCAGTGTTAGGAACCAGAAAAGATACCCGTTTCCAGGTACTACCCATTTGATGAGGGTAGGAGAGGATAATGACTTTTGTAGCTGAACTTAAGTGCCAGGCGCATGTAGAAGGCAATAGTCAGGATCTTAACCAGGATTTATTATTTTGCTCTTTTAATGCTGGCAATAACAAACAATGTGTACGGATCAGAGGAAAGGGGGCAAAATTCTTGGTTGCCCTTGAGAGCATAGATAAAGACCATTCTCTTACTTCTGACAGGCTCCACACTCAATTAGTCCATTGGCCTCTTTGATAGCAGGCTCGTACACAAACACAGGATATTCAGTGTCACAGGGTTGCAGCAAATCATGTTTTTTATGTTTGTGAGCTAGAATGAGAAGAAATAAAAGAGTCAGAGGGAGAAAATCAGGCACGAGTGAAAAATGTAGAGAAACAAACTGCATGGACACCAATGGCCACTAGATGCTGTTGCTGAGCCAATGATTGAGGATGTCTTCAATTTATGATGCTAAATTTCCTTTCACTCTAGATACAGGTACAGTTAAACACTGTGCTAAAATCTTCAGAAAAGGAGATTTTTCTCGACCAGTTAGAAATTTTGAGAGTGACTGTCCAACTCTGCTAAAAGGGAGGAGAAAAAGGGCAGGAAAAGACCTTTATAATTCTCCACAAATGTCTGTTTTTGGCTTAAAGGGTCAATTGCATTTCTAACCCTCCCCCCCACTGCCCTCAAATAGATTTAAACAAATTGGTGCAATAAATCATGTGAGGCTCGATGCATCTGGCCAGTCTTTGGCATACACCTTACTGAAATAAATGAAATGAACATGGTTTGGATAAATCTGTCTAATACAATGGAGACTGCAAGAGAGAAATGCCAAGTGACTCATTAGGTTTATTCTCAGCTGTAGATTCCTTGGGACCAGCATGACAGTGGGAACTTTTAATCCAAATAGCCAAAATACAGGGAAAGGCAATGAAGCTATAATGCCAAGTCATCTCCCATATTCTTACTAAAAGTAATTTCAGCAATAAAGCAACTCCCCACATTTTCTATTTCTAGGGTGACAAAAAAAAGGTAACATTTAATTTAACTTGCCCACTTGTAATGAAAACTCCCCATGTTTGTCCTGGGATGAGAAGGATAAGCAATTTTTATTCTTGCTTTGAAAAGAAATTCCTTTCAACTCAAATGCAATGTTTTATTACAGACTAATTTAACCAAGAAGCCGATAATCTCTTAGTTGCATGGGATGTCAACCAACGGAGATTAGTGGGATATCTTGAAGGGGGATGTGAGTTGATCAGCTAAAGAGATAGTCCAGTTAATACATAACCTGGTTGCCAAGAGGGAATAAATCTCTGATCCAACAAGGCCTGGGTCAATCTCAGTTGAAGCGCAATGTTTGTTTGAGAATAGCAATTGCAAGAACTATCATTTGCAAATATATGGTATACACAAATACAATTGCTGGCTTAGCGTATCACAGGTGACTGCTAGAGGAAAACACTGCTAGTATTTACAGTGTCACTAAGGACCCCTCAAAATAGCATAAATATGATTTATTGAGATTAATTGGTCACCCAGCTCCACTCTGAGTACTGTACAAAAGTTTTTTTTTAAAAAAAAGTAAAAAAACCACACAAAAATAGCATTTTAGCATGACTGTAGCTTTGTTGTTTAAATGATGTGTGTTGATTGCTTTTATTTAGTATTCTATTATGATTCCTGTTGTTTGCTCATATAGTATCCTATGAGTATCACTGAATTTATATGTTATGAATTATGATGATTGTATTTTATGATTGATTGTGCTTGCTGCTTGTATGCACGCTGAGAGCTTATGCACTGGAGACAAATTCCTTGTGTGCTCAATCACACTTGGCCAATAAAGAATTCTACTTCAATATACTATCTATTCAATGATCAGATTCACTAGGGAAAGGACCTTGAGGAAAATAGGCAAAAAATGTTATGTAAGGAAAGAGGGCTGAAACATCCTTCAAGCCCTGGGAAACAAGGGAGTATTCAGAAGAGACTGAAGCAACTCCTTTCTAATTCATCGGGACATACAAAGGAAGGGGAGGTAAAAGGCACAACCAGGCTTGGAAGATTCTGTTATTATAACCTATTTCAAAAGAGTTTAATTCTACCCTGTTTAATGATCTGGTCTATCCTGAAGGGCTGACAGCAGAGCATTATCTATATATATAAAAGCAAAATACTACTCATGCATCATCACAAAATCTCCAGAATTGAAATTTGGCACGAATGTTCCTCTTAGCTTCTAGGTGCTCACTATGAAAGGATTTTTTGAAATGACCATCACAGCATTATTATTAACACGCTCTGATGCTAAGGAGTTCTACTCCCACAACCCACCTGGAAAAAAAAAATGTTCCAAATGCAAAACACAAGCAGAGGAGTTTCAGTTTCAGTTTCAGAGCACCAAGCAGTTTTAGCACAGAACAGTTGAGCTAAGCCACGCCCAGGCTCCTTGCTGTCTTCTTCTTGCTCACACAGAAAATACCATTTCAGTTTCCATGTTTCAGTTTCCAAACAGCCCTCAACTGTCTCACTGACAGGATGCTAGCCAGATGAATACCGATGGATGCTGGTAGGCAGAGGCACAATTTTTCCCCCTTATTTTCCTCCCCCAAAACTAAGCCTGATCACATAGTTTCATAGTGAAGCACAGGTACTGGGCTAGTATTCATATATAGGTAGTCTTCCACTTACAACCATAACTGAGCCTGGAATTATGGTTGTAAATCATTAAGTGTCATCATAGGATTGACATTTTTGCAATGGTCGTGAGGGAACCTGTGGTTGTTAAGCAAACTCTGTCTGCAATGGGTGCTTTTTACCAGAGGTAAATGTTGCTTTCTGGCAAAATATGTAAATCATGGACACTGCAAATGGCTGTAAATGTGGACCAGTTGCTGAGCACCCAAATTAAGGATGTAGTTTTTTAAAAACTACATTCACATGATTAGGGAGGACATAACTTTGAATCCAGGTCGTCCCTTTTTGGGTCCATTGCAACTTCAAGTCATAGTTAAGAGACTGGTTATAAGCAGGGGTGGGATTCAAATTTTTAAACAACCGGTTATGTGGGCATGGCTTAGGTGGTGGGTGTGGCTTGGTGGTCATGTGACTGGATGGACATGGCTTGGGGGTCATGTTATTGGCTGGGCGTGGCCAACTCAATATCACTCACATCGAGGCATGCATCTCCTCACCTGGCCTCTCATGACTGTGGGGATGCTGCAACAGTTGTAAGTGTGAAAAAGGGTCATAAGTCACTTTTTTCAGTGCCATTGTAACTTTGAATGGTCACTCCACACAAGCAAAGTACCAGCAAAGGAGGGGGAAAAAAAACTCCAGAGTCCTGCCAAGTCCTGCCAAGAATGTAAAAAGGGTTAACGGAGAGGCAGTTTCTGTAAGCAACACCAGAATGTTTCCTTCCTGCCTTCCTTACAGGATTAGGCCAGTAATTTCTTCTAACAACTGGTTCTCCGAAATGCTTAGAATGTTAACAACCCGTTCTAGCGAATAGGTGTGAACTGGTAGAATCCCACCCCTGGTTATAAGTTGAGAACTATGTGTAACATGGAAATGTAGGTTTAAAAAAATGTAAAAACTGAATGAATATAACTATGGGAAAGCCATGAAGAAAATTCTTCCTTTTTTTTTTCAAATCTGAAAAATGTAAAAATGAAAAAAATAGATGTTAAGATGGAGGACTTAGAAAAATGAGTGGAAGATTCTTCTTCGTAATATATAAAAGAATCCTCACTCTTCTATTTTCTCATTTTTTTTATTCTGCCATTGTTTCGATTTTTATGGACAGTAATTGCCGGCTCCGTATAATACCCATTGATTTTATAAAGATGTGTAGAAAATCTATATATTTTGCCCTAGTTGCATCTATATATGTCATGTGTAGTTATTCAGCTATCAAGCTAGACAAGAAAAATATTATAAACTATATTTATCTTCCATTGAATTGTGGCCTGATAACCAAGTAGAAAGTTATATTCCTGTTTGATATTGAAAGATTTAATTAGACTATGCATAAATTGTGATATTAGGAACTTTGTTGTTAAATCTCATGCAAGTCTTCTAATTCAGAAGACAAAACTCTTTGTATGACAACACTATTTACTTACCATGATGAAAAACAGATTTGGCTGTATTGTTCACATGGCGTAAGAAATGATGAGAATGAGTCCATCATGACACGTCCACAAGATGATGACACAACATTATTGTGAAGATACATGAAAGAAGGGAGAGGGATGGAAAATGAAGAAAGAAAGAAATGATATGATGGTATGGTGGTTAAAGTAATACAAGGTCACAACTATTCTATATGAGGTATCCCAATGCTGTACTATAAAGGTTTTAAAGGTGATGACCAGCACTTTGAAGTAGGTTTCTGGACCTAATTCAAAGTATGTGTCATTATCTTTTAAGCTCTACACATGGAGTACTGGGATACATCCAGGATTGCTTTGGAAAAAGTGAAGGTATCCACTCGGTCTGATTATGTAGAAAGATTCTGTTGAGGGCCTTCTCTCCCTGGGTCATTCCTAGACAACAGGTCTTTATGCTGTCAATCCCCATTCTGTGGGAAATTATTCTCTTGGTGATTCAGGCTTCCTCAACCTTGCAGGATCCAATCTGGATCGGTCACTGGGACCAGAGTCTTTTATGCTTTTGGACTCGTAATGGAGCTTCTCTCTCCCAGAAGGTGTGCTTTTTTCCACTGGTTGTTGTTTTTCTTGTGCTGCCAAGTCCTCAGCTCTTAAACACCTGATAATCTGGTGGTAAATCAACACTTCTGTTCAAGGAGCCTGTTTCCCAGCTTCAGTCATTTCCCTGGCTATCTTTGCATCTGCTCAGCCAACAATCTTAGTAGCTGTGAAATTGAATGTACGCCCTTGTTCATTGCAATGTGTGGCTACCAATGAGTTCCAGTCTCATACTCCTTGATTTAAGTCAGAGTACTGCGACATCTCAATGCTGGGAATTGGAGTCTCTTTTTAACTGGACAACCACCAGCAGGGGAAATTGTATTTTTTAGCATTGCCAGCCTCCTCCCATCTAAACAAGCCTCAACTTTGTTTAGATTTTAGAAAACAGTTAAAATGAAAACTGTCCCACCACTCTTGCCATGACTAGTTACGAAAGATAACATGATCACCAATCTCATTACACCATTTTATTTTCAAGTTTTAACTTTTGCTTTTGAACTGGCATCAATTTATTTATTTATGGGAAAATAAAAATATAAATAATATGTGGGTGTTCTCTCTGCCTATCTGTCTCACTCTCTTTCTATGTAACTATCTTAAGCACAATTTATATGGTTAATTTGATGATGGTCAAAATTTTGGGGGAATGTATGTATTTATGATCCAACATGTGGTACAGTGCTTTTTGAAATGGTTACTGTGGCTTTTTAAAAAATGTACTTAGCATTAATAACAAATTGGATATTCAGGATATATTTTAAGAAATTATTCTCTCTTTTAAAACTCCTCCTGATTTGTCCTTATGCACAGTCTATAGTCACCAAGACTGGAACTTTATTCTTTAAAAAGAAAAAAAATAAAGTTACCCATTTTCATAATTTTAATAATCTATGAACCATGAAGAACTTCTTCCAGTTAATATAAGCGAAAGATCTTATTTTAATGTATTTCTGACTTAGGTTTTTTGGAATCCAGTACTAATATTCCCTCATGCGTTCCAACTAAAATACCTGAGCAAATTAGAATAAATGAACAGTTTCATTGACAATTTTCAGTAGTCTTCTACCTATCTTCTGTGACAGCCTACTACAGACTATGTAACCAAGGTACCAAAGTAATCAATGCCATTAATCCTTGCCAAATTAATGCTGATGTCAAAATGAGATGAATGGAATTCAAATGTAATATTCTTAATACTAAAGGTAAAGGTTCCCCTCGCACATATGTGCTAGCTAGTCGTTTCCAGCTCTAGGGGGCGGTGCTTATCTCCGTTACAAAGTTGAAGAGCCAGTGCTGTCCGAAGATGTCTCCGTGGTCATGTGGCCAGCGTGACTAAATGCCAAAGGTGCACAGAACGCTGTTACCTTCCCACCAAAGTGGTCCCTATTTTTCTACTTGTATTTTTACATGCTTTCGAACTGCTAGGTTGGCAGAAGCTGGGACAAGTAATGGGAGCTCACTCTGTTACACGGCGCTAGGGATTCGAACCACTGAACTGCCGACCTTTCTGATCCACAAACTCAGTGTCTTAGCCACTGAGCCACTGTGTCCCTTTCCTTAACACTAACAAGTGACAATTCTTTCAAGCTGTGCTAAATTGCATTATTACTGATAACTTTTCCATCCAAATGTTGTGGCTTGCTATGTATTTTCGGCAATCCTGCATACTCACCATCAGCCAAGCTATCCATGTGCCAGAAACTAAAAATGTTAAATTCCAAAAGGAATCTGTCAAAAAAGAAAAATATGATATTGTTTATGTCAGCCCAGAAGGGCAGAGGTGTTGTCAAACAGGCAAGTACTTCTGATTTGCTGCTTAGAATTTGCCTTGAAGCAACATTTTATTTCTTGCCTGAACCAGACACTGCAAATCCTTCTTCCTTACGTTTTGACTAGGTAATTGTGTCTTTATTCTCATAAAAATTAGTAGCAATTCCAGTGGCAAAGTTGTCATTAACACTGTGCTCTTAGGAGCTGGGAGGGAAATGCTCTCAGTCACCTTGAAAGCCATCTGTTTGATCATAGTGAATCATTGGTCGGTGATATACAGCAACAGCTGTTGAATATGCCTGGCAAATTAATCTCTACAAGCATCTTGGAATCTGGTTCCATGCTCAGAGGCATTTGGATCCAACCCTTTCATCTGAGACCCACAGCATCATTGAATGACGCCACCCCAGATGTCTTTATCATCAGCAAATCTTTCTTACTAAAGATCCCTGGTCTCCCATTGATCAAGTGGCAGGGAAAGGAAATGGCCTTAAATGCTCAGGAACAGAGTGACCTCTTTTCCAAGGTGCCTCCATTCACACAGATCACTTTAGAACACCCAGTTGGCCAAATCTGAGACACGAAGAGTAATTCTGAAGACTCGGAGATACACCTTGCTTGACATTAAAGTATTGCACCATCGCCATGCTTGGGGAATTGCAATCTTATTTTAACTGGACAATTCCCGTGGGGGAAATTATACATTTTTTAGCACTGCTGGGCATTTTGAAGTTGCTTTAATATTTTCTTATTCATTTCCTATTATTATTATAAAATTCCGGAATAACAACAGCAACTCTATAAAAAGTTAAGAATATGCTTAATCTGAAGGCCTCAAAGATTCAATGTTTAGCATACTAATTAAATTCTGAAACATAATTTCTTCAGATGCAATTTTCCGCTAGCATTCCCAAACATTCATACTTACATGAAGAAATCGGTGATCATCCATTTTGCTGCTGCCAATAATGTATAAATTGGCTGTTGAAAAAAGAACGACTAAGTCTCAAAAGAAATACCTTACATAGTGCACAATTTCATTTTTTTCTTTCCCTTAATAACTTAAATGGCTTTCTTTAAGAATCTGCAGGTATTATACAAAATGCATCCAAGTCAGTTGTCTTTTCCACTAATGATAAATCAGGACATTTAAGAAAAAATATATAAAATATTTTGAAAATAACGTTTTCCCAGCTGAAAAGGCTAAAAAGATTATGTATATAAGAAAAAAAAAACCCAGTTATTTGTGAAACTGAACAACCACTACCTCCCTTAAACAGCTGTTTTGGATCATGCAGTACTGAAAATATTTTAACAAAACCCAGCTGGCCATAGTAAAATTTCCACTTTTTGTCACAGTAGGAATAATGACTTTTTCAATTAAATTTTCACCCATTATCTCTAAATAGGCCCTGTTTCTCCATATCTTGTTTCTGTCCTTTATAACTTCTTTTCCTTTCCTTCTTCCCTCTCAAAGGTACATAAGATAGTATTGTTATATTAGAAATAGAAATAATTTTAGAAAATATGAAACAATGTATGATTAAAATGATGGATAAAATAGTTATTGTAATCTAGTGAAATGTTTGTTAATAAATAAATGAAATAAAATGAATGAGAGAATTGAATTAGGAAAAGATGGGAACATTTTAATTTTTTAATGTTTTATAAAATATAAGGGAAGAGAAATGGGGAAAAAATTAACTATGGAAAGCTTATAAGTGTTCCCAAGGAAGTATGATATTTAATTGAAAAGTAATGTTAAAGATGTTAAGAATGAATATTAATGATAGAATTGAATTGGAATGGAATGAGTGTTTTAATTACATATATTTATAATCACTTTTTAAGAATATAGCGTGTATTTTAAGAATGCACCAAGCAGAATTCGATTGGAAGTTATGTATTATATTGAATGTTATAACCTCAAGGTATATATTGAAGCTTAAATAAGAGTTGAATGGATAAAATTAAAAGATACCAGTTTCAAACTTGATGCCTTAACCACTACACCAAATTGTCTCTTTACAAATTAGTTAAACCCATCCAAATAAAACAAATTAATGCAACCATAGTAGAAAATCCTATTGTTACTAGGTAAAGGAACCTATTATGAAATTTCTTGGAGCTAACAGTATCTTTCTGGATTTTCTGTATAGAATGGAGCTAGTAAGTTTAAGGGTTTGCTAGTCAAATATGGCTCTAGAATGGTGCAATGTAAGATTACTGTAATTTGAGCCATATAAAGTTTATTTGCTAAAGAAACAAATGCACAAATAAAGCAAGAACTGAAAGAATGAAAAGTTCACCCTTCACTTTCCCAACCTAGAATGAATTTGCCTGGTAACATCCATCTTCCCTAAATTAATATATATGCGCTGTCACTTGTCCAGTACAAATAACTCATGGGAGAGATCACAGAATCAAGGCTGTAGTACTCAGAAAATTCATCTTAAAAGTGTTCTCTGACCCTCTGTCCCACTAAACATGGCTTATTCCTTTTGCACGAACCTCATTTGCTCAGGTTTTAACTGCACCCAGTTGCCAGAGGAAGATTGTATGGAAACTACCTGCTTTGCAAAAGTACGACTCAAAAAATGAACAAATGAATGGAATGATTTACACCCCTCCTTCCATTAAGGAACTCCAGATGATGTTCGTAATGCTTCCTTCAAGTGTCCATTGTTTTTACTTCTCCTCTAGCAGAGTGCAGGGACTGGAAGCAAAATGACAGTGGAAATCTAATGTTACCCCATGAAATCCAGCAATTTCATGAGAATCCTTTCTCATAGAACTCAAGCCTTTTGAACTTGGCTGCGGAAAGGTTTTAATGTTTATCTTCAACACTAATCAATTTGTCCACCAACACAACGAATATAGAGTAGAAATCCCACCCTGTTGTAAAGTACTGTCTAATTCAGGCGTGTCAAACTCACGGTGTCACAGCGGTATCATGTGACGTATCTCGACTTTCCCCCCTTCCCTTAACTGGGCATTTGACAGCCCTGGTCTAATTCCTTGCTAGTCAACATGGACAGATGCTCAGATGGATGTACAGCTTTTTTTTTTTCAGAATACTCTGCCAGTTATAGAATGGGAAAAAAACATATATAGACGGAAATGCCTCATCTTCTTTATCTGCCTTTGTTTGCAGGAGGAAGGAGAACTTTTCTGACAGTAAGAACAATTAATCAATGGAATAGCTTGCCTCCTGGAGTTGTGGGTGCTCCATCACTGGAGGTTTTCAAAAACAGACAAGGCGACCATTTGACCAGAATGATATAAGGTCTCCAGGTATTTGACCAGAAACAAAACAGGTATTTGACCAGAAGATCTGTCAGGTCTCTTCCAGTCCTATGATTATATATTCTGGCTTTTTCCTCTGTTCTGGGAGGACAAAAAGAACTAATCCCTTCAGAAAGAAAATGTCATGCCCCTTTCGGAGTTTGAATCTGAGGAGGAAGATGAACAGCTAACAGGGAGTGGCTCCGTTGGCTGTGGAGGAAACTGGGGAAGGGCTGGGCAGAGCAGGAAAGAAGTAGAACAAGGGAGAAGGAGTTCAGAAAAAGACCCAGGCCTACCTAGGGCACTCAGGGAGGAACAAAGAAGAGAGCAACGTGGGTTGTGTGTGGCTTATGGGGGAGGAAAGGGCCTGATTCCCTTCATTAGCCACACTTGGGGCTAGTGAATGAGAGTTTAAAAGAGATGCAAGCTTAGTGTGGTGTCTGCTGGGAACAAACATGAGTTTATCTTGTGTTGATTTTGGTTATCTGTGTTCCTGGCATCCTCCCAACCGTGTTGAATTACTGCATTCCTTCACATCTGAAATTCTTTCTCTTGCCCTGCCGGACTAATTACCTCATCTTGCCTTGATTGGACTTATGGTTACAGTTTTTGTAGACCACGTTTTGGACTTGATTCTCTGTAGCCAAAGGCTGTTCCTGGGAGAGTTTTTCTCCAGCCAGAGGGTAACCAGGACATTGGGGGCAAAGTTGGAGCTAATAAAGGGACTCCTACTGATTATCTGACTGTGTTGCCTTTGTGCCACGCCCTGGGTCATCACAGAAAAGCATTTCTGAGTTTCTTTGCACTGTTCTGTTCTATGTTCCAAGCCTGCCTGTGACTTCATGATGGTGGTTTATGATACAGAGATACTTACACTGAGAAGAGGACGGGCACCACTGTAATGGTGATGGGGCACTTTACACATGGCTTGATAGTCAAACATCTTCACTCTGCATAAACACAAAAGTGACCATGAGCTGTTGTGTAGAACAGTGTTTCTCAACTTTGGCGGGTTTAAGTTGGGTGGATTTCAACTCCCAGAATTCCTTAGCAAAGCTGGTGGGGATTCCATTGGAATTTATACTAAAGGCTATCTATCACCCCCCCAATGCTGCTTGATTAGCAGTGGCATTTCAAAGTGTTTTTTTCAGAGTTCTGCTCTTCAGGATCCTTTTTAGTGGAAATGGCACAAATTAATCAAGGTATGTATGCTACAACTGCATTATAGTCTCATAGGGGCAAACATATTCTTCTGCCTTGCATATGACTTTAGCCTAGGTTTAAATTCAGTTAATACACAGAGCTAACTTTAGTTCATACTTTAAGCAAATGCCTAGAGTACATTTGTGCCACCAGCTGGGTATTGCACAGCAAGATTTAATACTATGTATAATGTGCTATCTGCAATTTTCCAAGAAGAGATTTCTTACTACATTTGCAATGTGCACTTGTAATGTGAAAAATCCTATATATTATTTACCAAAATAACCACAGCTACTATACTATTCACTCCAAAGTCCTGAAAGTCATTTCTGACAAAGAATCGCATCTCAGCCACTTTTCCTACCTAGCTCTAGCAGCTGTGTTATTTTCTATGACCAGACTCAAATTATACTGAATGTTATGCAAGATAGCTCTGGTTGCACTCCTTGTATCTTCTTTGGTTGTATTTACCTGACTTGGACCCTTTGCGTATTAGTGTAGGGCTATGTAAGTTATTTTCATCCACAGTGAGTGGCAGTGAATTTTGATGGTTCCAGATAACAGATTTTTCAGAAACATGGCCTTTGAACCTGAAATCCGTGGCAATCAAAAGTTCTAACTATACCAACATAAAACTAGTATTTGTAAGCACCAAACAGATTGAAATAGAAAGTAATCAAGTGGGGATAATCCACAGGGTAACATCTGTCCCTTTCATTCTGATTTTCATACTGGAACCGATAATATATGAAATGTCCAAGTTTGAAACATGAATAAACCAGAATTGGTTATTCTGATAAATACAGGAATGTTTGAAACTGTTTTCTTGACATCTTGCTAGCTGCATTTCAAAATATGGGTGGTGAAATATATTGATATTAAATATTGCACCTATAATCATGTACTTTGCATTTTGTAGCTGCCAAAGTGAGTGAGACAAGACCTGCAGTTCTTTAGAACAAATATGTATTATAGGGAACATAGCTAACAACAAAACCAGGATTTTATTCATTCGTTTATTTATATTCTCCCTTATTTTTAAGGTGGGAAACATATCCAACACACCTTCCTCCTCCTAATTTCCCCACAACCACCCTGTAAGTTGAGTTAGGCTGATAGTGAAAGTTCTGGCCCAAAGTCACCCAGCTGGCTTTCAAGGACTAGAACTCATGTCCTCCTGCTTTCTAGCCTGGTGCCTTAACCACTACACCAAACTGGCTCTTCCACTATTGTCCACTATCTTCATCCTGTCTTTCTTTATTGTAGTCTGTAGTATTATTGAGAATAAAGGACTTTCAGAGCATAAGAAGAGCAACTTAGGTCCCTAGTCAAAGTTCTTGCTTGGGAATCCCAGCATCAATTCTCATTTAGAAAACTAGTGGCTACACTGAGAGAACCTATGGCTTGCATCACACACCCAATACTCTCAGCCATGGTGACTCTGGGGCACCTTCAAAGTGGTGAAAGAACATGGCGGGTGGCCAGAATTTCCAGATCTGAGATGCCAAATCCCAGACAACGACTACATGGCAGCACAGAGTTCCTGCTTTAAACTCTCTTCTGGTGACAATTTTACCCTGTCCCTACCCATCATGCCATTGGGTTCCTCTACAGAGATGTCCTGATCTACACAATTAGCATTGGAAGATTCTGAGTCTAGCTAATTCTCTTGTGTCTATGAGTCTTTAGGCAGTTCCATCCTTGTTTTAATTATATTTATGCTGTGAAGCATTTTGCTTCAGACAGGGTCTTCCTTGAAAAGAGGTGAATATAAGGAAGAGATTATGACACTTACTTTCTGAGCATTCCCATGTTTGCGAGCTGAGTTGTAACAGAACCATCTACTTCTCCCAAGAATTTTCCAAGCTGCAACCACAAGCCAGTATGATATAAAAATAGAGTTTCTGGAGAAGTTTTAAATCATAGGTTTTGTTTTGTAGGGCATTCTTAAGCAGATGAGTTTAATATTCACCAATAATACAATAGCAATACAATAGGCTAAATAACAGTAATAATACAACAGGATAAAATAGATTGTTATCCTTGGTTTGAATTGGCTTTTTAAAAAAGTGTCTTAGCATGTTGCAAACAAGTCTGTTGATTTGTGTATAGTTCAGTATATTTTGTGAAACTGAAAAAGGGTTAATTTAGTAACCAGGTTTATAGATGTTGTGTGAATGTTGTCAGGCTGCAAGGCGAAGTACTTACTGATTATTATGTAGCAAACCCTTTAAGGTCATAATGTTCAACTATGTACTTAAATTGTTTGGGGGAAAGTGAAAGCATAGTAAGACACATTAAATTGAAAAAAACTGAGGTCCATGCTCAGTTTAGCTTTGAATTCACTATCTATGTTCTTGTAATCAGGCTGAGTAAATTTGCATAGCAAATGACACCAAATTTGCTAAACTAAAATTAACATTTTGTGGTTGAATGGGCTTGTTAAGCAAATCCAGTTCATTGGTTAACATACCCAGAAAATGAGTAAATCTGTATAGTTTGCTGGTTGGAGGATGCTGTATGAACACAGTGTAAGACTTCAGATCATTGGAGACTGAGGCAAGCTTTAGACAAACCATTATGTGTTGCCTTCAGCGTGCAAGATAGTAATAATGGCCTACTTTGTAACGATGAAGGAGAGAATAAATGCAAAGGGTTTGAACACTTGATGTATTATTCAAATAGTGCTGCTTCTGCTGAGATGGAAGGTATCAAAGCAATTAAGCTATTTTGTTCAAATCTCCTTGTAGTTTAAGGTCATTTTAGACCAAGGAAGTTTCTGATGGGATAGGAAGCATGCACCCTACTTAACATCCTTGTGTTTTCCAGTTCTAATACTGGAAAGGCTCTGCAACCTTCTTCCTTTTCTTACCTTTTCTTTGCCCAGATCTTTACATTGCAGCAATATTGTGCTTGAATCACATTCGAATATTATTATAATGCATTAGTATGTGGAAAAGATCTCTGACATCTATCAAAACATTTTGTTTACGCAAGATACATTTAGTCTGACTTGGCTTTGTCAAAGTAGGAGTTGACAGGTTCCTTAAAACTCTTCAGTACTTAATTATATGCATCTAAACATAGTTTAAAAAAACAGGTACTTTTGTCCTAGCAGTTAAGAAGATGAGTTTGTTGATCAAAAGGTTGGCAGTTCAACACCCAAGTACCTCGTGATGGGGTGAGCTCCCATTCCTGCCCTAGCTCCTGCCAACCTAGCAATTCAAAACCATGCAAACACAAGTAGATAAATAGGTACCACTTCGGTGAAAAGGTAACTGCATTCCATGTTCCTTGGCATATAGTCATGCCAGCCATATAACCATGGAAGTGCCTTCAGACAATGCTGGTTCTCTTGGCTAAGTAATGGAGATGAGCACCATTCCCATTGGACATGACTGCACAGGGGAAATTTTTCCTTTTATCTTTACTTAGTGTTGAGACACCATAGAAGGAATTTTGCATGTAACTCCATGCAATTCTTCCTAACAATGAAAACCTACACTTTCAATGTGAGATGGTATCTCAGCCATGGTAGTCTAATGGCAAGCTTTGTTTCACTGGGGCTTTGAGTGCCATGACAGGGTTGCACTCCAAACATTGATGGGATATGACAAAGTATATACAGCTAGGTCAAGAACAAAAAATGATGTATTTATTTGATCCTTCCATTTCGAATGATTAAATGCAACTGATATAATTACCTCACATGTAATGAATATTCCTCATTTTCTGCAATAAAAAAACCAGGTGGCATTCAGTATTGTATGTCAGGCTTTGCAGGAGGGTAAATGTGAGCAACCTTGGAAATACAGGTAATGATCCAGTGATGGTCAACCTATGGCACATGTGCCACAGGTGGCACGCAGAGCCATTTGTGCAGGCACACGAGCCCCAGCCAAATGTACCTCACTGTGCATGCACGCACCTGCCAGCTGATTTTTGGCCCATTTGAGGCCTTTTTTGGTCTCCCAGAAGCCTGAGGGAAGCCTCTGCAGCCCTTAGAGGCTGAAAAACAGGCCCGTTTCATCACTTCCTGTATTTCCGGAAATACAGGAAGTGATGAAACAGGCCCATTTTTCGGCCTCCAAAGGCTTCCTTGCAGCCTCTGGGAGGATGAAAAAGGCCTCAAACAGGTCAAAAATCAGCTGGGAGGCATGCGCATGCAGTGCAAGTAAGGGGGTGGGGTTTGTATGCTCATGTGCAGGCACACATTGCCTTCTGGGTGCTGGCAAGCGAGCACGCATACACACACAATTTTCAGTATAGGAGCCCAAAAAGGCTAGCCACCAATCTCCTAGTCTGACCGTTTTATTCAATCTTTCTCCTGATAAATAAGAGCCACTCATTCATTCCTTCTTACCTGTTTGGAGATTTTGGAAACAAGTATGAATCCATTGTTATCAATAAGGTAGCAATTCAATTTCTGCAGGAGGAAAAAGACAGATTCTTCAGAAAAAGGTTAAAGTTTGGGGAGAAGATTTAGGTCAAGAATAGACCCCAAGAGCAGCATTTCCATGTTGAGGGGTGCATTCCTGCAAGAATAATCTGTTGGAGGCATCCCTATGGGAAAGACCAGGTAGGGGTGAAACAAGCCATGGAGTGACCACAATCAAAATAGGTGGGACTAAGCATTCTCTTTTTATGGTACCTCTTTTAACTTTCTCTCTCCTGAGAACTACATAAAGGTAGACTAAGGGTTAACAATCTCAACGCTTTTAGATGAGATCTTCGAAAATGTGTAAGGCTCAGTTTAGATCTCTGGCAAGAGCAGTCTTTCAGTTGGTCAACTATAGACTAGGGAGAAGGATAGGAAAGGAAAGGAAAGGAAAGGAAAGGAAAGGAAAGGAAAGGAAAGGTAAGGTAAGGAAAGGAAAGGAGGAAAGGTAAGGTAAGGAAAGGAAAGGAAGAAAGGAAAGGAAAAAGGAAGGAGAAAAGATGAATTTTAGCCATTTTGGGTTTTACCCTACCCATGTTGCTTTTCACCACTCCTTGAGTCCATCATAAGTATAATATACTAGAAGGAATACAACATTTACTGAAAATAAAAGGTTCTACAGCCTTTATCTTTTTATGTCAATGAGGCAGACCTATGAAAAACTATTTATTTTCACTTGTTTATCAGATTTCTACATACCTTATTCTGGAATGACTCTAAGCAATCTAGATAAAATAATATTTTAAATGCAACAATTCTGCATAACAAAAACTATGGTTGGCCCTAACTTTGGTCTCCGTAGGCCTTCCAAAGTGCCCTGGCTTCTTGTGTCTTTGGAAACCCCTAAGAATCAGGGGGAACATTATTTTGGGAGAAAATAGAGAGCTCCCCCCAGAGAATGCTCACTTTCACAATTTCTCCTGTTTCAACTCACAACCATTTGGGATTTTCAGCCTGCTATCCACCATCATATCTAATCTGATTTTCAGGTAAAGCAGTCATGCGATGCTCTATAAATAACCATCTTTTGTTATCCCAGTCTCATTTGTAAAAACATCATAAGAAGGACAAGCAGTAGGTGAATAGTGATGCTGGCTCCCCTCTTAGGCTGGATTCAGGCTGCCTATACAGGGTGAAAGTATTTACTTATTTTGTCAAGCAATTATAAGATAACAGATATAAGTATAAAGATAGTTATGAATACATAAAATGGATAAATATGAGAAAAATAAAAAGAAACAATAGGACAGGGACGGTAGGCACATTGGTGCGCTTGTGCACGCCCCCTGCAGACCTCTCAGGAAAGGGGTGAGGTCAATAGTAGACAGTCTAAGGTTAAAGTTTTTGAGGTTTGGGGAAAAACCCACAGAGTCAGGTAGAGTATTCCAGACATTGACCACTCTGTTGCTGAAGTCATATTTCCTGCAATCAAGTTTGGTGCGGTTTACCTTGAGTTTGTATCTATTGTGTGCTCTTGTATTGTTATGGTTGAAGCTGAAGTATTCATTGACAGGACATTGCAATGTATAATTTTATATACTATACTTAGGTCTAGAATTTCAAGTCTGGTGGCATAAGGTATTCTGCAATGAGTAGAGGAGTGGAGAACTCTTCTTGTGAAATATTTCTGGACAAAGTAAATTTGGCCCTGAACCACTGAATTACAGATATGAGCAAAACCAAAGTCTGAGCAACTTACATCATCACGGCAGTTCATTGGACACAAGCCTTCCACATTATTACACTGTAAAAGAAGAGAGAGAGTTTAAATAATTTCTTATTTTAAGATGCGTTTTCCTGAGCTTAACTTCGTCTGGATTCATGGAATATTCCTGTCTAATTCTAGTACTGCTCATATTATTCAGGTGGATTAAAAAGAACTTCCTATCATAGTGTTCCTCTGACTGGGTCCATCCTGATTACTTTGACCACTAGCAATAACAATAAATATCAGCAACACTGACCATGAATCTGGTAAGTATTTAAATATTTGTTTATTTGGGGATACAAGTAATATGCAAGATATTTATGGAAAAGACTGGGTTGCAATTGAAATGTTGATGTTTTTACTTATTAAAAAAAAGTCCCTTATGGAATAATACTGTAATAAAAATAGCTGGTAAATCTTTGAGTAAATCTGGGCTTTTTATAACATTGTATTTACCTGATAAGAAAATAAGGTTTCTACCCGAAACTATAATCTGTGAATCAGATCATCCTAGACTGGCTAAAAACAATATTGAAAACAAGCAAAGGGATACAAGTATAAATGCTACACATATCCCTGCTGAGAAACCCCAAAGACTCGGGATTCCAGGTACTCCTTGATTTACAAGTAGTCCTTGATTTACAACCATTTGTTTAGCAACTATTCAAAGTTACAATGGCACTGAAAAAAAATGGCAATAGCAATAGTAGCACTTAGACTTTCACAGTGTGTTACTGTTGTTGTTCGCCGGCAGCCTGTGCAGATGGCAGCAGAATCGGACAGTGAGGAAGAACGGGGACCAGTCCGGGAGTCTGCATCCAATGCAGAGATGGGGCCAGGATCATTTGGGAGTGGGGTGCTGACTCCGGAGTCTCCGGAGTCTGGCAGCAGCGAAGCAGAGGAACAAGGAGAGCACGTGCATGTGTGCACAGAGCTGCTAGAAGGTGAGAGCAGTTGAAACAAAAGGAGCAACTCAGGAGTAAGGCTGGGAAGTGATTGTCCCTCCCATAATGTATAAAGGACAGGCAAAGATGATGAAACCTTTGCAGGAAGCAAAGTCATTTGTGCGGTTCAAACTCATTCTGAAAGCTCTTTGAACTTTGGCTGATTTTCTTTTCTAGTTCATTTGACACTTCTGTTGTTGGCAGCACTTCACAGGAAAGCAAGGTGGGTGCTTATCTCAAAGGACTGTTTGAGATTCATTACCAGCTGGGAATGAAAATAATTCCCAGCATTGCAATAAAACAAATTTTGTTTTTAAAATAAGTGTGTGTGTGTAATTACAGTCTCAGAAGCCTTGGTCAGAACAGTTACAGCCCTCTTTAAGCAATTTATAGTGTCCGCATATTGACCTCAACAATCTGGGTCCTCATTTTACCCACCTTGGAAGGACAGAAAGACTGCGTCAATCTTGAGCCGTGTGAGATTCAACCTGCCAAATTGCAGCCAGCTGGCAGTCAGCAGAAGTAGCCTGCAGTACTGCACTCTAACCACTGCGCCACCCTGGCTCATCAAAAAGTGACTTATGACTGGTTTTTGCACTGATGATCGCCCCAGCATTCCCATGGCCACGTGATAGTATTGGCTTCTTGGCAACGAGTATTTATTTACAACGGTTGCGGTGTCTCAGAGTCAGGCGATCATTATTTGCAACCTACCCAGCTGGTTTCCGACAAGCAAAGTCTATGGGGGAAGTTGGGTTGGCTTAATGACTGCATGATTCACTTAACCACTCCAGTGATTCACTTAGCAACCATGGCAAAAGAGGTCATAAAATTGAGCGTGACTCACTGAACTAGCAAGTTGCCTTGCAATGGAAATTTTGAACACCAATCGTGGTTGTAAGTGGTATACTGTACTTACGTTGTGTTACTTACCTGGAGACTTTTATCCTTTTTGCAATATCTCTGCTTTCCTTCTTTCTTTCTCTCCTCGATTAACTTTCCTTTTTTCTACATCTCCACCCAGATTTGTTCCCCCACCTTCTCTCTCTTCCCATTGCAGCTACAGATTCATCTCACCCTATTTTTATCCTATTTCTGTGTCTGTGTTTAGCTGTTCAAACAGTGTGCCCTGGATATTAGTGCTCATGTGACATAGGAACACTTGTTAATATCAAGTCCTTAAAGTGATTGGCCCAGAATAAAAAGCATTTCCACCAAGAAAAATACCCAACAGTGGGCCTAACACAAGGCCAGAGCGCAGCCTTAATCAGAGAAACATTTGAGCTCCTGGAATCTATGATAAAATGAGGTTTCCACCAAGCACCGTATTTAGAAAGGAAATATCTATAAGGTGCTCTACATATAGAAGACACTACATACAGGGGTGGGATTCTACCAGTTCACACCTATTTGCTAGAATTGGTTGTTAACATTCTAAGCAGTTCGGAGAACTGGTTGTTAGAAGAAATTACTGGCCTAATCCTGTAAGGAAGGAAGGAAGGAAGGAAGGAAGGAAGGAAGGAAGGAAGGAAGGAAACATTCTGATGTTGCTTACAGAAACAGCCTCTCCGTTAACCCTTATTACATTCTGGCAGGACTAGACTTCCTGTCTCTGGAACTTCTCTGGATTTTTTTTCCCCCTCCATTGCTGGTACTTTGCTTGTGTGGAATGACCTTTCAAAGTTACAATGGCACTGAAAAAATGACTGTTTTTCACACTTATGACTGTTGCAGCATCCCCACAGTCATGCCAAGTGAGGAGATGTGTGCCTCGATGTGAGTGATATTGAGTTGGCCACACCCAGCCAATAACATGACCACCAAGCCACACCCACCAACTAAGCCACGCCCACAGAACCAGTTGTTAAAAAATTTGAATCCCACCTCTGACTGCATATATTCTCGGTGATTGCTGGCTATGTGTGCTAGCCAGGATGCAACATTCAGAGTCGACAGGACAGCTTAGAGCAGTGATGGCTAACTTTTTCATTGTCGCATGACGAAAGTACATGCACACATGTGCCTGCATGCCTGTACCCATAATGCCAGCACACATGACCCCCCCCACCTCCTGTGTATGCGCATGCACCCCCCACATGTTGTGCACCTCTGCACATGTGTGCATGACGCCCCGTGTGCACCACGCACCTCTGCACATGTGCGTGGCTCCTGCATGCACCCCCCATGCATGCGCAGCAGATACCTGACAATCGGCTGGCTGGCGGGAGGCGTACACGTAAGTGCAGTGGATCTGTTCGGGGCGACAGCTCACATGCCGGCAGAAATAGCTCTGTGTGCTACTTCTGGCATGCATGCCATAGGTTCGCCATCACAGGCCTATAGAAATCTGATCAATAGGCTCTCTTCATTTGTTTTAAGTACAAATACATGGACAGTCAAAAGGCTGTCAAGTTTATAGTTAAAGCCATTCAACCAAGAACTTCCTCCCAAGATCAGATTGGGGTCAATAGATAAGGAGATGAACTTCTATTTTGCTGAACAAAAATACGTTGTATTGATTTTACTCGGTTTTACTGGCGTTATGATCTGAGATGATTGCTCGACTAATTATCAGAAGACAACTACTTGCACATCGTTGCATGATCACACCCAGGGAGTCACTAAGAGCAGAGTTTAATTTCAAGGAGACATTACTTACTTCGTGTTTTACAAAAATTAATAACAATAGCATGATCGCAGAATTCCAGAATTAGAAGGGACTGTAAGAATAATTTAATTCCAAACCCTGCAGTGGGTAGGAAAGCCAATTAAATGATCCATGAGAAGTGGCTATCAAGACTTTGCTTAAAAATCTCCAGAGATGGAAAGCTCACAACTTCCACAGATTGATGATGATGATGATGATAATGATCATGATGGTGTTGATGATAGTGGTGGTAGTGGTGATGATGATTCGCAGGAAGCAAGTGATATCAAAGAAAGGGATGGAAAATATTTTTTAGAAAAGCTACTACAAGTTTTTGGCAATCTTTCTAAAATCAGGGACACTATAAGAGGCTTCAGAGAGGTGTGGGGAGAAGTAATCCCATTTTTATCTTTAAATAATGAGGTGGCTTTTAAAAAGGGAGGTTTCCTCCATTCAATTTAGTATCATCTCTGGGAAAAATAATGTAAAATGAATTTGTTTGATACAAACATTTACTTGTTTGTGTGGGTAAACCAAGCCATTAAGCTGGCCATAAAACTTTCTAATTTCGTAATAAAACCTTCTATATTACGAAATGCATCAAGAAGCTATAAGAACCAGAACTGAGATGTGGTTGCAATTCAGCTTTTAGAGTGACTATCCCATCCCTCTGATTAACAAAGGGGAATGCAAATATTTCCTAAAGACAAAAACTGATCGTGGTAATCATATTCTCGTAGCCTGTTTGCTATTCCAGTATTTGTCTGCAAAATAATTAAAATGTGCTGCAGAAAATTCAATAAATATTCCTGATTGGATATCCAGTGTACCATGTGTACAAATTAGTATGTCCTTCATATATAGCATGCTGGCTGGGGAATTCTGGGAATTGAAACCCACAAATCTCAAAGTTGCCAAGTTTGGAGATCCTTGATATAAAGTTTAGTTTTCCTTAATATATTTAGGATTCGTTCTGCCTACCCTTATACTGACACATCAAAGCATCTCAGGACATGTAAAAATCTGGAAAGCAAGCATCTGGCTTTCAGAAGCTGCATATTGATGATGCTCAAGTACTCTGTGTTATTATGGGTTTTAAGATTTTTAATATGTTTAGCTTCTGAGGGAGGATCTATGGCAGAGTAAACATCCCTTAAGGAGAGGGAATGGCATTGCAATGGAGACTGGTATCCAGATGGCATATTCCGGAAGGCGCTATCTTTCCAGACAAGGAGAGATCGTGAAAATATACAATTCAAAAACAGGTTTTTGTGGTCAGCTCAGGAATTGAGTGGCTGGGAGTTGAGGGATTTCAATCAGGTTCACAGCCATGATGCAGGCTCCATGGACACAAGGTTCACAAAAGCCTCACTTTCTTATCCACTTTCAGATGTAATCGATTTACAGCTAAAGAGAGATTTTTCTGAGTGGCAGGATAAAAGTAATCCACTTAGTGATTCTTGGTGGATTAAAAAGGACAAAGAGGATTTTAAAGATTTAAAAACTTTTAACAAAAAGGTTAACAAGAAGTAGATGTAAGAAAGTTTACAACTGATAAAGGAGATAGTTGTGTGTGTGTGTGTGTGTGTGTGCGTGTGAAACTGCTTTTAAATTAATTGGAATTAAAATAGACAAGCAAACCAGACCTGCTTGAAAATGTTTTCAATTGCTATTAAGAAAGTAGACAATTAGTGAATTTTCATTTTTTTAAAAAAGAGATAAAAATAATATGAGCTAAACTGTGATGCTCACAGTACAAAGTACCATTTGGTTAAAAGTATTAAGGTGAGGTGGGCAGTTGGAAAAAAGTCATGATTTTTTTTGTATATGATAACTGCACCAAGATTATTGTATGTCCAAAGATGGAGTGGGGGTGGAGATTGGTAAAACTTACAATGGAGGAACGGTTGGCAAGGATGACAGAATTTACTGAGAGGGCCAAATTGACTTCTTTAAATAGAGAAAAGACAATATATTTATTGCTAACTGGAAACCCTTTATGGACTTTTTGTCGAAAACAGAAAAAAACGAAGTTACGATTTATGGTTTTGATAAATTATAGAAAGAAGAGAGACGTAGCTTTAGAGAAAGATAAATGTATAACTTATAACGGGTGGGATTCAATTTTTTTAACAATCGCTTTTGTGGATGTGGCTTAGGTGGTGGGTGTGGCTTGGTGGTCATGTGACTGGGTGGTCATGGCCTGGTGGTCATGTTATTGGCTGAGTGTGACCAACTCAATATCACTCACATCGAGGCATGCATCTCCTCGCCTGGCCTCTCATGACTGTGGGGATGCTGCAACAGTTGTGTCAAAAATGGTCATAAGTCACTTTTTTCAGCGACATTGTAACTTTGAATGGTCACTCCACACCAGCAAAGGAGGGGAAAAAAACTCCAGAGAAGTTCCAGAGACAGGAAGTCTAGTCCTGCCAAGAATGTAATAAGGGTTAACGGAGAGGCAGTTTCTGTAAGCAACACCAGAATGTTTCCTTCCTGCCTTCCTTACAGGATTAGGCCTGTAATTTCTTCTAACAATCGGTTCTCCGAACTGCTTAGAATGTTAACAACCAGTTCTAGCAAATAGGTGCAAACTGGTAAAATCCCACCCCCGACTTATAACTTAGAAAGGTCCTGATAACTTCTATAAAGATCAGGAGCCAATTCTTTACATCTTTTTTCTTCCCTATTTTACTTTTTTCTTTTCTTGTACATTTAGTTTTCTCTTTGATTTCTTTTTTTTTTCTTTTCTTAATATTATATTAGTTTATAATTGTCTTTAAAAATAATAATAATAACTTTCAGACTTGCAAGATTTACATCAGCCTTCCCAGGAAGATCAGACAGAAAACACAACCAGATGAGATAATAATCCTATTTTATTGTAAGGCTATATTAACAGAGTCTTGCAGGTCTGAAAATACAAGCCTCCTGCTGTCTCTTTATAGCCTGATAAGTTAGGAAGGATCTTATCTGAATTTCTTTAGCAGCTATGGGCTTCCCGTCCCCTTTTGTCTGATTATTCCCTAGGCAGCATCACCCTCTCCCCCACCCAGTAATTCAAACATGCCATTACAGCTTCATATTTTAGTTCTGCAATGCATAACAATCCCACATTTGCAAAGATAGTTATACAAAGCTGAGTTCAGTTGCCTGAGTCTTAGATTTGTTAAGGAGCTTTTTGTAATCTTTGCAGTCAGATTCCTACTGCGGTTGATACTTTAAGACTTTTTCCCTCCCACAGAATTTGGTAGAGTGTTTGGCTGCATTATTTTATATATATTTGAGATTTAATCAGTTTTAAATCTGTTTCTATTGTGCCAGTTCCCAGTCTTTAGCAACTTAATCTGATTTGTCTGTAATATTTGGGTATACAAAGAAGAACATTGAAACTCCACATCTCGCACACAAAGGACAAAACAATAATCAAAGCTTAGTGTTCCATATATATTCCATAGGTACTCTGGAATATTTTGGTCTTTAAATCTTTTTTACTTACATCCGTATCATTGGGCTGCATAGACGCAACATAAAACAGAAAGAAGAGAGAGAGAGAGAGAAAAGACCATTAGTGACTCCTTACTTGAGTACCACAGAGTCAAAAAAGACATCTTATACCACTTTTTGTGGATTCTGAGAACAGAAATATGAGCAAAAGTTGAAATTTGCCTGTATTTTCTCTTAAAATATACCATTTCCCAGAGTATCAGTATCAGGTTCCAAAATAGCAGTTGTCCCATTCTCTGTCTTAGAAATGGCCTTCTAAGTTGTACATTTTTAATGTGAGAAAATCACTATTAAATGTACATGGATTATTATATTAATTAATAATGGATTAGATTAATCCATTAATTAATTTGGTTTTAATTACATTCATATGAAATCAAATCAGATGGAAAGAGAGAGAGAAAGATATTTGCTCTGGGCTGGCACATCCTTTGGAGTCATCTGCAACGATGCATAAAAAAAAAAGAAGGCAGATCCTCAATCATGCCACCATCTTGAGTTTTTTAGCCTTTTCCCACAGATGCTGTTGATTGTGGTTATCAAAAGAACAGTGAAATCAGCACATCCTTCCAATAATGAAAATCTCTGCCATCAAAGGTAAACGAGATGATTGATGACAAATGGTACAGGATTCTCTCTCCATAGTTTATGATATTAAGATCTTGCTTAACTTGTACATCTTAGAATCCTTGCTTGCTGATTCCACATAGTCAAATGCCTTTTGGCTTATATGAAGATAGCAGTAGCAATAACACTCAGAGAACTTCACAGAACTCTCTGGATGATTTACAATATAGAAGATTATTTGGCCCCCAACAATCTGGGTCATCATTTTACCAATCTCGGAAGGATGGAAGGCTGAGTCAACCTTGAGCCTTGTCAGGATCAAACTCCAGGATGTAGGCAGAGTTTGCCTGCAATACTCCAATCTCATCACTGTGCCACCAGGGCTCATGATGAGCGGCTTCAGTGCTTTTATGCAAACACAGTTAAGACAATGCTAAAAGCGGGAAGTAAGTTGGTTATCTGAGGAATTGTTTTTCTCCCATAGTTGTGCCCACCCTGTAGTCGTATGCAGCAGAGTTCGCATACCCTGGGTCCCATCCTTGAAGTACCATTATTGATGGGTCCCCAGAGAGTACGCTTTCCCTGTTGTGGCACTTACCTTTGGAATGGCATATCCTCCACTACCCAGAGCTCTTTGCCCTGCCCTGCCCTGGCTTTCCTTTAGGGAACCTTTTTCTCAGGTCTTGGAATTAATATTTCAATTTCTGCAGTTGTCCTGCATGATCAGACCTGGTTCTTTTGGGGGGAATCTGATTAGTTTTATCAGGTGATGCAACTTTATTAGGGATTTTTAAGTAAACGTTTTTATTGTAAACCGCCTTGAGTAATCCCCCGCATTGTGTGGCACTATAACTTTGATAGATAAATGAATAAATAAATCACCACCATATGCACAGAGCACCAGGTTCTCTCAAAGGAGTTATTTGCATCAATTTGTAAGGCAAGGAAGAATGACAATTCTAATTAAGAAAGATGTGCAAGGGGCACGTATAACATTCTGGATGAAATCGAAATAGCTTTTGGATAACCGAACTGGTAGATATGCTTCCCCATTTCAGTGTTTCAGCTGCAGTGGATTTAATGCCAAGCCAGGCTTTCGATTGTTAATGTTCTCAGAACAGATTGGCAGCAGATGCAGCATTAAAGTTGTCAAGGGATTACCAAAATGTGCAATTTGAAAACTAATCTCTTGCTCAAATCTGTTTTAATACAGATTTCCCAAGGACTCATGTGCAAATTTGGTATGGGAAATGCCACTTGGCCCAACCCTATCAGTAGGGTTCCTGTATCTAGAAATGGGGAAGTAAACCTCTAGTTTGCTCTTTATCTCAACTAAAATATTGGTATGCTTACCTGCTGTGTAGCCTCCCATAATTTCTGCTGGAGCCATTCCAATTTAAGTTGCACTCCCACCGCTACGGGAAAAACAGAACAAACAAACAAACAAACAAAAAAACAACAACCAGGGAAGGATTAGAGGAAAAAAAACCAAGATGTATCATAGGAGCGAAACTGACATTTTCCTCAGAGATCCTGGAGGAAGTCACACCTCTTAAAAAGTGTAAGTAACAGGTAAATGCTGAATCAGATCATAAAGTGAGAGTCAGGGGTTTAACGAGGGGGAATGGAACCGGATCTATCAGCTGCTGTACTGAAATTCTGACACCCAACTCCCACTACACCCAAAATGTAACCATCTTTCCACACAACCTTCACTTGCTCTTCTCCCTTTCCCCAGGCGATCCAGCCTCTCTAGCCAGGCCCTGGAGCCGAGGCCTCAAATGACTCCTGAGCTGGATCCCTGCGACCCCCCAAAAGGCTGGCAAACAGGGTCGCGCCCCTCGCTTTTCCCCAGGGGACGATGTTGGTGTTGGTTGGCTGGTTGTTCACTGTGCAGATGTCAAAGGCTTTCTCTTTATTTCCTCTCCAGACCCTCCTGGCGTTTTCCCCCCTTTCTTTCCAGTCAAGCAGGAAAAAAGAGCAAAGCAGGAAAAAAAGCTCTTGGTAGATCTGCTGTCCGTAGAGGCTGAGCGGCCAAGGTTGCCCTCCTCTGAATGGCGGAGGCAGCGGGAAGGAAGGAAGGAAGGAAGGAGGGAGGAAATACAGAAGGAAGGAAGGAAAGAAGGAAGGAAGGAAAAAAAGAAGGAAGGAGGGAGGTTAGGAGGGAGGGAGGGAGGACAGAAGGAAGGAAAGGAGGTTAGGGAGGGAGGGAGGAAGAAAGGAAGGAGGGAGGTTAGGAGAGAGGGAGGGAGGACAAAAGGAAGGAAGGAGGTTAGGGAGGGGGAGGAGGAGGAAGGAAGGGAGGGAGGGAGGGAGGAAGAAAGGAAGGAAGGAGGTTAGGGAGAGAGGGAGGGAGGACAAAAGGAAGGAACGAGGTTAGGGAGGGAGAGGAAGGAAGGAAGAGAGGGAGGGAGGAAGAAAGGAAGGAGGGAGGTTAGGGAAGGAGGGAGGACAAAAGGAAGGAAGGGAGCAAGGAAGGAGGTTAAAGGGAAGGAGGGAGGTTAGGAGGGAGGGAGGGAGGACAGAAGGAAGGAAGGACAGAAGGAAGGACAGAAGGAAGGAGGGAGGGAGGTTAGGGAGGGAGGGGAGGAAGGAAGGACAGAAGAAAGGAGGAAGAAAGGAAGGAGGGAGGAGAGAGGAAGGAAGGAAGGAAGGAAGCAAGGAAAGAAAATCCAGGAAAGCACCGGATGAAGAGAGGGGAGGAGAGCACGGGGGCCATTCGGAGTCCTGGACCCCGGCCTGGACTTTGAGAATGGGGAGGGCGGGAAAGTGGAGGCTGCCCGCACCTCTGAGTCAGTCCCTTCGCGCCGGGAGTGAGAGAGAGAGAGAGAGTGTGTGTGTGCGTGTGTGTGTGTGTGAGCGCGTGTGTGCTGCGTGTGCATTGCTGTCATCACAGATGTACCCCCCCAGCTGTCACTCCCCCCGCTCGGTCTCTCCTTGCCTCCCCCCCACCCTCCTCCTCCTCCTCCTCCTCTCCACTTGGCGCTTTCGTTCAGAGGACCGCGCGTCGTCCCCAGCCCTTCCCGCGCGGGCTCCCCGGCCGCGCTTCCGGAGCCAAGCGGGGCTAAAGGGGCTGATGCCGAGCGGTGCCCTGCCAGCCTCGCGCTCCCTGGCCCTGGAAGCTGGGGCTAGCCAGGCAGGGGGGCTCTGGGCGACCCCGAGGAGCGCCCGTCCCAGGCCGAGGAGACCGGTAAGTGGCGGTGCTCTTAGCCTCGGGGTGGTCCCAGGCTTTCCCCGGGGGCTGCCCTGCGCTGGGCGTCCGGAGGGAAGCGTTGCTTCCTCAGGAACCGGAGAACAGAGGGGTGGGGGTTAGGGCTCCCCGGTTGGTGGAGAGTGGCCGACGAAGGGCCACTTTAGTGCGGGCGTTTGGAAACGGACGGAGGACGCCGTACCGCCCAGCCCTGGACAAGCCCTGCCGTGCCTGCCCTTGTTTCTGCAGTCCCGGGCTCGGTCTGATTCTGGCAGACGCCCCCAAACCCCCACCCCCTCCATCCCTTCGTTCCTTCGTTCCTTCCCTGCCCGTCCCTTTCTCAAGAGCGCCGGGTCCTCCTCGGTGCCCAACAAGAGCCGTTTCGCCTGGGAAACTGCCAGACATGGAGGCTGCGAAGAGAGAGAGGAACAACCAGCAGCAGGCTGGCTGGGGACCATTTGGTAGCTGAGGAGCGACAGAAAGAGAGAGAAAGAGAAAGAGAGAGAGGGAGGGAGAGAGAAAGAGAGGGGGAGAGAGAAGGAGGGAGAAAAGAGAAGGGAGAAGGGGAGGGAGAGAGAGGAGAGAGAAAGAGAGGGGAGGAGAGAGAGAAAGAGAGGAGATCGAAAGAGAGGAGGGAGAGAGAAAGAGAGGGAGATCGAAAGAGAGGGGGAAGGAGAGAGAGAGAAAGAGATCGAAAGGGAGGGATACTTGAGTGAGAGGGCAATGGTGACGATGATGGGATGATGAAGACGATGAGGAGGGGAGGAAAGGAGATTGTTTGTTGCTTAGTGGCTCCTCTGTGGAAAGTTTTGATCCCAGAAAAGAGGTTTTTAATACGAGAAGGTGCTTTCTCGCCCATTTGCTGTTTTCGGGTTTCTTTTCTGCTATTGCACCGCCGGCAAACAGGAGCCCTGGGATGCTGTGCCACAAAAGGAGCCAAAATAGTTGTCTAAATGTCAATGTGTGTGTGTGTGTGGGGGGGTTCGTGTGCACATACACACACACTCACATGCACGTGTCCACTTGCACACACACACAGACATACACACACACACAACTCGTGCCTGCTGCCCAGAGGCTAGCCCTTGAGATCAGCGAGTCTTTGTGAAGGAGACATCTGGTGAAGAAAGCTGGAAGAAAGAAAAGGGCACAGGTTGTCCTTTCTAATTTTGGTTACTTAGGAATGATTTGCCCAGAAGGTGACAAAAGGGGGGAAGTTTAAAGGACTCCGCACTTTTTACAGATTTGTCCTGTATCTGCGTGCTTTATGTGTGTTCAAGCTTGTGTCAGGGCAGCCCTTCTGTCTGTTAAAACACGGCGCACGCACCAAGCACGCACTTTTCCAACAAGAACCAGGCAGGCAACCTTAATTTGCTTGCCTGCTTTTCTTCAGCATGATCAAATTTTAAATAAAACCAACCAAAAGTTACAATCGGTCCAATCCTCTAAGCGTCTCCATCCTCCTTGAGGATTTGATAATGTTGGTTGATGGTGCAGTTGAGCTCATGATAAGATCCATTTGGGCCAAGGCTGGTGCTGCAGGTCTTAGGTTATGGCGTTCCGCTCCTTTCAAGGCATTTCTTCCATGGCCCAACTTAGGTGCTGTCCACCAATTCTTGAGCTGGATGAAAAACGTTTATCAGCAATATATTTGCTGTCACCATTGGGAATTCCTCTCTTGCACAGGCACAATGCTTGGCGAATAGTGCTTACTGTTTTCTGGGTATGTTAAACGAAAGATTTGGGAGACTCATTCAGCTTTGCATCCCTTGCCTCTCCTGCTAGATCTCCAGCTAAGTCTTCTTAAGTTAGGATAGGGATGCAGGCGAGATGAATTTCAACAGACGGCTAAACCAGGTAATTTAGCCATATGTCAAAACTTGCTCAGGTATTCCACGGAAAAACCCCTAAAACTCAAGTTCAAAAGCATCATGAATCATAACATGGAGAGGGTTGCCCTGTGAAACAGCAGAGAGGGAGAGAGGGAGGGATGGAGGGAGGGAGAGAGGGAGGGAGGGAGAGGGGGAGAGAGAACTGGTTTCCTCTGCCCAATTATTATTATTGATTCTTTGTTTTAAAAGATGCTATCCATTCATCATTTTCTGCCTCTGCTAGGTAGTAGCTTGAGCACTATGCAGCGTTCAAGTAATATGGTAGGAGGTATCTGGAAGTCAAATTTGAACATGGAATATTTGCGTGATGACAAAGCTAGATGAAAATGTATAGTTTATTCTGACGGTATTGGAAGAACAGTATTGGAAGAACAGTATTGGAAGAAAGAAGTTATTTCTGTTGAATTCAGCCTTCTTTGAGTCATTTTGTCCAGGCTTTCTAAAGAATGTGAATTTTCTATTGACTACAACATCTCCACTTCAGGCAGTGATTATAGCTGGGCTGACATATCACCATTAATGATGTTGACCATAAACTCAGTGGCATAGATGTAAAACTTTATGGTTTTGCTATTGACATTCTCTCTCCATCAACCAAAGAACAAACCCATTAAACAGAAGTGGCCAAGCAGAAACATTTGTAAAGTATCCAGTCCTGTGGATTCTCAAACTGTAAAGCAGGGGTCCTCAAACTTAGCAACTTTAAGACTTGTGGACTTCAACTCCCAGAATTCTCCAGCCAGTTGCCAAGTTTGGAGACCTCTGCTTTAAAGCCTAGATAGAACTGATAGGTTTTTTTTTTCCAAACCCCATTTTCAAGCTGTGGACTGGAGGAAAGGAAATATATTTTGGCAAGCATCATGGCAACATTCAATAATGGTCTCTATTTTCCTGATGCTTCTAAAGTTTCTGTTTTCAACAGAAGAACTAAGGGAAACTTGGAGAGCGTAGAATATCCTCTGTGAAACCCGATGAATCCCTTAAAGCTTTCCTCTGGTTTATGGGATGCTGAGCATTTATTTTATACCATAGCAGTAGTCAAGTGCAACAAATCCATGAAGTTAATTGAGGCAAAAACAGAAATAAAGTGAAAGGCCTTTTTCAAGTTCCTTATGAATTCAGTTCTGTTTAAGGAGAAGAGTGAGCCCATTTTGGGGATCATTAGCCAACAACTGTAGATGTAGATTTTAAAAAGGAACAGGAAGGGGCTACATTAGAGCTGTTCACACATTCTGGCCAAAAGAAAGTCAAAAGATGTACAGCCAACAGGTCTGCATGGGAATTATGTTAGGATTAGTCTAAAACAAGGGTCTTCAAACTTGGCAAGTTTAAGACTTGTGGACTTCAACTCCCAGAATTCCTGAGCTAACATGACTGGAGGAGGAATTCTGGGAATTGAAGTCCACAAGTCTTAAAGCTGTCAAGTTTGAAGACCCCTGGTCTAAGAGCTTGAGAAGTGGGGATTTTGGAAAGTGTCGAGGGGGAGGGATTTTATCATAAATTATTTTCCACAATTGGAAAGCATTTGGAGCTATTCTGCATAACTTTTTTTTGAGGGGAGTAGAAGAGGAAAGAGACTCATTATAACTCAGATGTGCAGAATCACAGGTCTTTTTGCGTTTCTGCTTTGCACAGATATTCATATTAAAATATTCGGTAATTGGGAAGAAATACTTTTTACTTGCACCTCAAAGTATAACACTTGAGAAACTGTTCCTGCATGACATCATTAAACTGTGGGAGTACTTATTTCTTTCCCTAAAAGAGGTAACAGCAGCTCCCACAATATCCTAACAGTTTGTGCAAATTCACTTCGTTTTTTAAAAGAAAAAGTTAACATTTGTTTCTTCAGAAGACGTGTGCTGCCTACTAAAGAAAGCTTCTTCTTTGTTTTCCATAATGTGAGAATGGACTATTATGTAACTGGCCCAAATATCATCTTTAATAAATGATCTTACGCCTTTGTGACTTCAAGGCATCACGTTTTGCATTGTTTTAAGCCTGCATAAACAGTCACTTATGCATATCAGCAGCTTTTTTTGTGACTGTACTTGGTAATGCGTTTTGCAGAATTAAAATGTCATGTGCTTCATGTTGGAGAATGACATTGGTTGAGTATGAAACTGCAAATGTTCTGATGCTGCAAAAAAGGTTACGTGATGTATAATCTCATAAAACAAATTTGAATAAATATGAGAATTCACAATACCATTCATGTAAGCATGGTTTTTAAGTGGATTTTTTTCATAAACAGCTTTCAGAATGACTTCTGGGAAATCCATCCATTTGATGCAAGAGGTTTCAACAGTTACTACTTGAGATCTGAGTTCAAAAGTGATAGATCATTTGAACTAAATTGGGGTAGAGAAGGAGTTGAATTTCAGAGGCAAATGTAGTTTCTTATGATTGGTCCTAAGTCAAAAGTCGGGACTGGGAAACTATCAGTCTCTGATCCACATTTCTTTGCTGTGATTATTTCATAGAAGCATTTCCAAACTACACTATCTTCTCCACCGAGGAGTCTACAGATACCAGGTCTATGACAATTCACCATGGCCAACTCACCATAGCCAACTTTCCATGGCCAACTCACTGCAGGACAACTCACTGCAGGTCAAGAATTACAATAATATCAAAGAAATGGTAGAATAGAATCATTAAAGAAAGGATGCAAAAAGAGGAACACAATGAAATGTGAATGGAAAAAATTAAAATAATTTTTATTTATTGTAAATAATGAAATAAACTTGCTAAATTGTCCCATGGCAAGTTGGCTGCGGTGAGTTGGTGATGTTGAGTTGGCTGCAGCAAGTTATCTCATTCCCACAGATAGCTACTTATTATTGCTACGTTTATGAATGCTATTCTATCTTGGCATCTACAGTATATCTTCCTGTTCTCTAGTACAGTGAGAATTCTCTGCATACTGCATTATACACTCAATAAGTGGTATTATTAGCAGTTGCTTTCATTACTGATACTGGCAATAGAGGGTTTTATGACCATAGCATTGCTTGCCCCCGCCCCCCGATGATTTAATAAGGACAGACAGGTGTTGTCATGGAAATCTGCTGATTTGCCTCTAGCATAGGCATCATGCCAAAAATTGCAATAGGAAATTTTAAACAACGAATATGCCACAGGGTTAAAGTGTGTCATGAAGGCTGTATTCAGAAAATAAAAGCGTTTTGTCAGTGGTGGGATTCAATTTTTTTTTACTATCAGTTCTATGGGTGTGGCTTGGTGGGTGTGGCTTGGTGGGCATAGCAGGGGAAGGTTACTACAAAATCCCATTCCCTCCCCACCCCACTAACCTGCTTTCCAGCTCCGTTCTCCTGTGTAGGGCATCAAAAGAAGACCCAGCCAATCAGCTGGGACTTGGGAGGCAGAGAATAGATGGGGGTGGGGCCAGTTAGAGGTGGGATTTGCCGATTCTCCAAACTACTCAAAATATCCATTACCGGTTCTCCAGAACTGGTCAGAACCTGCTGAATACCCCCTCTGGTTTGTGTGTGTGTGGAAATTAAGCCTAAAAGCATTATATTCGATTCAAGAGTTCCTTCCTTTTATCCACATTACTTTTTTTCCCCAGTTCATCCTTTCCTTTCATTCTTGCTCATATGGGATATTTTTCACAAATCACTCCCTAGCAAGACAAGACTAGTGGGCATTGGAATATGTTTTTCCCCCCCTGTTTCATGATCTGGTGAACCTGCTCTGCTACCTGAACTGTAGCCATATATGACCACTGCCATATACATAGTCTTATAGTATTAATCATAATCCCTAAATAAGAGAACATATTCCACATTTTGTGCATAGAGCTTGCATTGGAGACACAGAACTCTGGTACTATAGCTTTATAATCCAGGCCATACCATTAAAATCTGCACAGTTAAGGTTGGATCCTAATTAAACATCAGATGGTAGCAATGTAAGTGTAGCTCAGTCCTTAATTCATGCAATATTTCAGCGCCTCTTTGATCCAAATTCTGTACTCCATTTTGAGTAGAAAAACAACCAAGAAAAGTCTTTTAAAAAGCATAGGATAATCTCTCATCTGGTACTGATAGTACAGTTAGGCAAGATTGAGGCTGCTGTCTTGCACAGCAGATAATGAGTGCTATGAAATTAAGCTGTGGAGTTGGAAGGAACCATAATAATTTTCTAATCTACCTTCTACAATGAGGAGGAACCATCCTTGAGAGGCAGATGTATAGCTTCTCAAAATCCAGAATCTGTTGCGTAGGAGTGTATCCATGCCTCAGCAGACAATTTACACATACATTATCTCCAGAGGTAGAGAACCTACCTTTCATAGGTGGCCTGTCTCACTGTTGAGACAGCTTATTGTCAGAAAGTTTTTTTCTTCATTGAAATGGAATCCAAGCAGCTGCACTTAAGTTCCTTATTGTTACTTTTTATAGCCACCAAAAATAGTTCCTGACCACCTTCCCTATGACATCCTTTTGCTGCCTGAACACAACTGTGGTGCCTCTCAGATATTTTCCTCTAAGTTGAACATCCCCAGTTTCTTCAGCTTCTCTTTACAGGGCGTGTCTGAAGTCACCTGCCCTAATCTACCAATAGCTTTCAGGAAATGTGATGCCCAGAATGGCAATAGCAATAGTATTTAGACAATATATACCAATTGCATAACACTTTCCAGCATTCTCTGGAGGTTTTACATTATTTACACATTGCCCCCAAAATCTGGGTCCTCATGTAACCAATCTAGGAAGAGTTAGCTGAATCATACATTGTTCTCTAGTGCAAAGTAAATATAAATTTAAACAACCCACCAATAATTTAAATATAAATTTGCTTAGCAAGTAGTGCAAAGTACTCATCAAAGGAGTTTGATGAGCCTTTGATCAATGCTTCTTTTCTAATGAGAACCGAATAACAGTGATACTTTTTCTCTGCCAGATGAGGTATTTGGGGAGTTTCCTATCTCATGAATTAAAATAATTCTGGATTATCTGATTTTTGCATAGGTATGTGTGGGGAGATTATGATCTTGGGTCCACTTTGTTAACAACATCTAGCAAAGGTATTTCTATTTCCCTCCTTCCCTCTTCCCTCCCTCTACATTTAAACATATACATAAACCCCACAGATGCACTCCAAATACTCAGCTTTGAATCTCGTGCATCTTGATCATTTTATTTTTCTAACAACCTGCATCATTAGAACAAAAATGTTCTCCCAAGTTATTATAAGTGGAAATATATTAGTACTGTCAGAAACCTTGAGGGCTCTTAGCTGGTTTAATAAACCAAAAGCACAATTAGAATTTCCTTAATCTCTCCTATTTTCCTTCCCCCTTTTTCTTACATAATGCTAAATGAACATTTCCTAACAGTTGCAGAGTTGAGAATCAAGTCACCTTAGTGGGTATTTCACAAGCACCTCATCCTCAGAGTGATCAAACTGGGGGACAACGGTGCCCATGCATCGCCTTCCAGCAAATTCATGCACACAAGTGGAGCTTGTGCAGTAGCATCCTCTCCCCATCTATCAATCCTTCTGTTATTTCTGCTGAGCTCAGAAACCCTGTGTGTGTGTGTGTGTGTGTGTGTGTGTGTGTGTGTCGGGGGATTAGCATCCTGAGCCACTGCTGATCATGAGATTAATCTTTGCAGAAAATTAAACTTCTGTCTGTGCAGAAGACCTTTTCCTCTGCAGCCAAGAGAGAGACACAAAAAATTTGGGATTTGGATTAGAATTGACAAGGCGGGTGATAAACTTCCACCCACATACAACAACTGTTCTTGGGTGGCTTTGAAAAGTGTCTCTCCAACTTCACATGCAACCTTCTTCTTACTTCGGAGCTGTGTCAATTCTTTTCTCCAATACGAGGATAGAACATACTGAAGTGATTAAGGAAACTGAAGTGATTAAGCGGTTCATTGGACAAACTCAGAAAATGCCTCTGTTCAACTGTACAGGATATAGATGTGTAAACTGTGCAGTCCAGGGAATCTTTATAGATCCAGTCTCTAAAGTAGTGGATCTAGCTGGGGAATTCTGGGAGTTGAAGTCGACACACCTTCAAGTTGCCAAGACTGAAAAACACTCCTCTAGAGAATCAGAATAGCTCCAAGCTGATCTGTTCATCCGAAAACACTAAAGGGGTTCTTTTTGACCTATAGCTAAAATAAACTATTTAGTGTGACCTAGCTAGAGCATGTGTGTTTTCCTTGCCTGTCTGTCTCTACAATCCTTCTAATATCCTTAAGTATCCTTCTAGATTAGTCCAGCTGTTCTCTACTCTTCCATATTAGTCCATCAGGACAACACAGGAAGCTCATAACAGGCAGGAAACAATCATCCTTTCCAGCAAGCAGATCTTTGATAAAGTTTGATAAAAGAACTCTGACGTCTTTGTCTCTACATTTAATTACATGACTTTATGGGCCTCCAGATTATTGCTGTCTATCACATTTTCTCACTATTGCTGTGTACTGGAGTTGAGTTAATACAGAGCACCACATCTGCTAATTAGTTAGTCTTGAACATTATTCCTTTCTTAAATCACTTTTTTTTTAATTTTTGAGGTTCTCAGCTTAGCTGAGAAAGATTTCTTAAAGGAGAGAGCAAAGGAAACATCAGTTGCGAGTTCCTGGTTTGGTGGGATAATTTGTTTTAGGGGGTACAGCTTTTAATGTAATTAAGTTCATTAATACCGTGTAGCACTTTGATTTTTTTTTTGTCGAAAACATGATATAAATTTATTCTAATGAACAAACCAGTAATCAATGCAATAACCATAGATTGACAGCTGCTTTGACAAGAGAGGGGTTGTGAAGGTATTACCTTCAAACAAATGTAAGCAAATGGCTATATTAGACATTATTTATTGTTACTTTGTAAAAGGAGACGCACAGCACTCTGTATTTTCCTAAGTCTCTGGCTTTGAATCACTTGCAGTATCACACCTATTAAATCTGCAGCACAGGATCCAAATATAAGTCAGTGAGGAAATTACATTCTTCATAAGCTCAGAGACATTCTCCAATTGTGTGTTCCAGGACTGAGAGCTGGGACTTACACAGATTCTGGAATTTCGCTCAGGCTGAAACTATGGCAGCAAGCTCTGATATCATCTTTCAAAATCTGTAGAGGTGTCTGGGATAGTGAAGATTATCATCTCTAATTACATGCCTGAGAGCAATGCTTTACAAGCTAATAACCATTTTCATGCTTCGCATGAGCATATCGCCTGTTAAGTGAAAGATAGGAAGGATCAGAAACTTTCTAACTTCAAGCATTCCCTTGGGAGGGGCGGGGTCTTTGCTGACATTACAATTCACAACAGATTTGGCATTTCCATTAGTATGCAAAAAAAATACCTGAGTCTGTTTTATGTTTCAAAGCTTGAGAGCATTAGAAGGGATTTTTGATCCATGTCCCTTATTTCTGGGAGAATACTGTAGTAGCATTTCCACATTTTCTGGCTTCAAATGTTATGACAATAAAGAAAAGCTGAATGGCCTCAGTTATGTCTATTTAAAGAGAGATGCTTGAAAAAGCAATTCTTATACAAATTTGCAGTGGGTTCAAGTTTAATGCTATCAATATCCCATGGCACTGTCCAGTCCCTGGCAACACTGAGACCCCACTTCAGTGGTGGGATTCAATTTTTTTTACTACTGGTTCTGTGGGCATGGCTTGGTGGGCATGGCAGGGAAAGGTTACTGCAAAATCTCCATTCCCTCCCTACCCCACTAACCTGCTTTCCAGCTCCGTTCTCCTGTGCAAGGCAACAAAACAAGACCCAGCCAATCAGCTGGGACTTGGGAGGCAGAGAATAGATGGGGGCAGGGCCAGTCCGAGGTGGTATTTACTGGTTCTCTGAACTATTCAAAATTTCTGCTACCGCTTCTCCAGAACTGGTCAGAACCTGCTGAATACCACCTCTGCCCAGGTGTGGGATTCAAAATTTTTAACAACTGGTTTTGTGGGCATGGCTTAGGTGGTGGACATGGCTTGGTGGTCATGTGACTGGGTGAACATTGGTTGGTGGTCATGTTATTGGCTGGGTGTGGCCAGCGCAACATCACGCACATCGAGGCACGCATCTCCTTGCCTGGCCTCTCATGACTGTGAGGAGCAACACTCAAAAGTGTAAAAAATGGTTATAAGTCACTTTTTCAGTGCCATTGTAACTTTGGATGGTCACTCCACACAAGCAAAGTACCAGCAAAGGAGGGGGAAAAAAAACTCCAGAGAAGTTCCCGAGACAGGAAGTCTAGTCCTGCCAAGAATGTAATAAGGATTAATGGAGAGGCAGTTTCTGTAAGCAACACCAGAATGTTTCCTTCCTGCCTTCCTTACAGGATTAGGCCAGTAATTTCTTCTAACAACCGGTTCTCCGAACTGCTTAGAATGTTAACAACCGGTTCTAGCAAATAGGTGCGAACTGGTAGAATCCCACCCCTGCCTCTGCCCCGCTTCCATTCCCCTCCCTTTCCTATATTGCTGTTAGTGGTCACTGCCTCTTAGATTCCCTTTGTAACCCATTTTCTGTCTAACATATACTAGTTTCAGAAGAGATGGTAGCTAAAAGATTGCTTTACTCCAATTAGCTGATTAACATATTATGGCTTGTCTGGCACCCAGGGCCATCATCTGCCTTGCTTGCCCTATCAGCTATATTACATAACCCAATGAGAGCACAGGGAGCATAGGAACAACCACACACAGTAATAAGAAGCCCAAAGAATAATGGAAGAGAGAGACAGTGATGATACGTCTGGGCAAAGTTGCCTGCATGATGTGTTGGAATTTTCAAGAATGGCTATGAATGACCCAAACTCACCTCTGCCTGTACAAGCATCAAGATTGCACACTTGTGCAACAGGGTGGGGTTTGCATTGTGACACCTATAGCTACAATCTTGCAGATTTTGGACCCCTACTTATAGATGCCCCTGCATCTGGGTAGGGCATGAGACTTGGTAGCCCTGCCAGGATAGGATACATGGTTGCTGGAAGATTCCCTAAGTCTACTTCCAAGCCTGCCTTTATTGTTTTCATTCATAATATTTAGGTTATATAGTGCAGGGATTCCCCAACGTCTGATCCACGGACTGGCAGTGGACCAGAAACCAGGCTGCTCAAACAAGCGAAGCTCCATGTACGGGAGGCAGGCAGCGCACAAAACCACGCCCTCCCTCCAGTCAGTGGAAAAATCTCTCTCCATGGAACTGGTTCCTGGTGCCCAAAAGATTCGGGGCTATTGATACAATGCAATGCACAGCAAGCGTTCAGGAGGCTCCAAACATCTTACAGTATTGCAGTAATTCTTACAATTGCCAGTAAAATAAAGCCTCACATTATTAATAGGAAAATGGATGAATTTGCACATCATGCTATAATACGGTTACTTTAACTCAGGTTTCTTGAGTAGCTTGGTAGTTTAGCTAAACCACATGTAGCTGGGTTCACATATAATGCTAAGACGTAAATCATACTTTAGAAACCACAATGGATTGCTTCCCCCAATATGGTAAACCATGTTATGGGTCACCACAGTGTATAAACTATATTGTTATTAATCTGACTGAAAGAGATTTTTGTATGTATGTATGTATGTATGTATGTATGTATGTATGTATGTTTGGTATTCAGCTTTGTTCGGGTATTTTCCCACGTCATTATAGTTGTGCTTTTAAAGTTGTAGCAACGTTTCGGCACAACTTCGACTTTAAAAGCACAACTATAATGACATGGGAAAATACCTGAACAAAGCTGAATGCCATACATGTAAGTACCCGCGAAAACTTAAGAAAACATATATATATGACGTGGGAATATATACATAACATATATACAATGACGTTGGAAAATACCTGAACAAAGCTGAATACCATATATATATATATATAAAAGATTTATTTTGTACTGGACAGCAGGTCTTTGAAAACTTGGAAAGTAATTTGAAAGATGAGATTTGTGAATTGTAATGGAAACACCACCTTTTTTTTTTACACAGTACACATCTTAAAAAGTTGTAGGACTTTGAAGGCATGGTAGCAGCTACTATCCTGATTTTTTTTAGAGTCAACAGATGCATTGAGTGATTGAGATCCTTTGTGAGCATAGCATCTTCCTGCTGGTTGCTGTAACAAGCTCAGCTTAAGAAAAAAAGATGCCTCTAATTTAAGAGTCCCATTGAGTGCCTTAATTAAGACTTGGGATCACAATAAGGGGGTTATCCCCGGGTGATTTTTTGTTTGTTTGTTTCATTGGAAGTTTGATTTCAATTTTTGTGTTCTGCTGCTATATGTTGCTATGGGCTCAGTTTTAAACTCTGTGTTAACTTTGTTCCTGCCTATCTAAGTGGCAGGACGTAGCTGATCCTGAAAAGCTAAGCAGACCTGACCTGCATCCATTTCTGGAAGGTAGATCACCGGGAAAATCCTGCGTTGTCATCTAAATGGGATGACAAAAAATAAAATCCCAGGAGAAGTCAATCTCAAACCTCTTGTGTAATGAATCAAGGAAACAATGGCCATGGGCTATGGGCGTGAAGTCTCTACAAACCAAGCTTGACTTAAGGGGTCAACCTTTTTATTGCTAGATTTTGTTGCCTTTTGTCACCTGTGTTTATGAGCCATCTTGGGCTCTCCAAAAGGAAAGGAACAAATGTTTACATTATTAAAGCGAGAAAGTCTAACCAATTTCAAGTTTCTGGACATGAGGGTGAGAATAACCTCAGAATAGTCCCCTTGTAAATCTCCCTCTCCATATAACAGAAATTCTTGCAAAAGAAGATAACCAAAATCATTTATCCTCCAGAGCAAGGGTCTGATAGATAAGCATTTCAAATAATTGTAGAAATTACATTGTGGAGTCTGCATCAAGGAATCCACAGTTCAACCCTGAGCTACATATCACTATGGTGAAGTTTAGTGGTTGGTTTAGTAGTTGAGAAGATTCTGTACAAAGGAATATGAATTTACTCACTATAATTTCCCTTTTTGATGCTAGCCATTTAGAATATACATCTTCCACTGATTTATAATTTAATAAACATGTATGTTATGTAAAAGAAGCACCCTAATGTTGCTTCTATGGCTAAAGAGACATGCAATCTGATAAAACTGGGTACAGAAGGAAGAAATCTGGTTGCTCATTATCATTACTGCTCATTATTTTTTCCTTGAAAAAAATAATAATTAAATCCACAATTTATAGAGATATTTCCATTAGTGGTCAATGATTCAATAAGATGTAAAATAATATATTTTTGGCAAAATGTGTCTGCACAGGCCTGTAAGTACAGTGTAAATGAATTAATTTCTGACCCTATTTGTCCAGGGGAATTTGATTGGGGACACGATGTTTTGTGTACGTTTTAGTGTTTTCATTGCTTATTTGCTCTTGATTAGCAATTTGATAATCTTAACACGTAAAATTAGGCTTCGTTCTGCTTGGAAACAAGCAACACATACGTCAATGGGCATGTTATTCAGCAGACATACCTTGATATATTTGAAGTATTACAAAAATAATCTATTTTTTAAAAAATAAATCCTCACAAACCTGTGGAGCAAAGGCAACCACAAGGAAGTCAAAAAGTTAAGATGATGGTAATTATTGTGTGATAGAAGTCTGGTCCTTTTTATATGCATTGCACATTTACAAAGGGTGGGGGGTTTGATTGCATTTTTGCAGCTGCCATCTTAACTTTTCTGACCTTTTCAGCCTTTCTGGTTACCTCCGCTCAAAATAACCATCATGTCTGCAGAGCTCTAACTTCAGACTACCTTAGCATCCCAGCACATACAAAGTGGTTGTGTTCATACAACCTGCTTACCAGATCAGATAAAGATTTAATGGCTGCATTTTGAAAGCAATATCAAAGTTGGGTTAATTTTAACCTTAGTTAGCTTTATTTATTTATTTTTTCTGTGTGTAGCTTACATGCTGTGAAAACTTAGCTCATTTGGTTAATTCATAATACTTTGTACAGATCCAGAAAATAAGTTGATTCATTAGCCAGGCTAAATGTATTGTATGGAACCTATCAAAGGATCTGTATGACAAAAATATCATTAATAGATAGGATGTATTTCATCTTAGTAACGAAATTTTTTCCATGCCTGTGATTTTCCATTATGCATTCATCTCCTACTTCTCAATCAAGCTTTGATAGCACAGATTTAAGAAAGGCATTCACAGAAAGATGTAGCCACGTTAAGTGACAGGTGAAGGGAGAATTCAGCTATGGAGACTTTGCTTATAAAACCTGGACATCCATCTTGCTTTTAGGCATTAATAGGACAGAATCAGGCTTAAGGACACAGAGAACATTTTGGTGAGAAGTTTATTCTGGTTGCTATTCCTGCAGCTTCTCCTACTATTGTTAATATCCCACTTTCTGACTTCTAAAATATGCCACGAGAGCTAACACAATCCAGAAAATATCACAACAAAATAAGATATCTGGTGCAAAAAGTATCAGTAATAAAATCAATTCGGTGAAACAATTCATCATCCTACCAACCTCCTGTCAAATGCTTTATGAAAACTATATCTTAACCACATAGCAGAAGGTCATCCAGAAGGAGGCCAGATACTCATTTCTCAAAGCAGCAGTTGAATAGCTTTGGTGAGGTGACTGAAATGCCACTTAACTCCTTGATCTATCTCAGATGGTAGAGAATATAGAGAAAGACCTCTGCCATTGATGTAAATCACTATTCTGACAACCCTGCTACCAGGTCAGGAATATATTGAAGTGTGTGTGTGAGAGAGAGAGAGAAAGAGAGTGTAGAAGTCCACCAGGTTTAAAGTTGCTGAGGTTGGAGATCCCTGGTCTAGACAAGCGAGATAGACTTGAGTGATGAAAAGCAGCTGAATATATGAACTGGCTCTATTGAGAAAACGTTAGCCTTCAGTGGGAGGTGAGGGAATAGCAAAGCAGCGGTTGCATGGCGACACAGGGAAATCCGTATGATGGTGTTATCATCAAGTGAGCAACATAAATGTGAGAATCATCTTAACAGGGGCAGGATTTCTAGTAAATCTTCCATGCCAAGAAACTGGGGCCTGTTTTACCTTCAGAGTAGATCTCGAGAAGAGGGAACCAGAACATCCCTTTCAAAAGCCAACAAGCGCCTTCATCCCAGCCACACTTGGTGAGGAGTCAGGGGCTTCAAAGCCAGTTGTAATATTTATAGCTGTGTGTCAGGGTGTGTGTGTGTGTGTGTGTGTGTGTGTCAAAAAAAGAGGCAAAGCGAGTGGCAGGCATTTCCTAATGCCTCAGGAAAAAACAGAAAGGATCATTCCACAACTCTCAACTCCCTTGCCCAGCCATTCAGAGCAGCTGGCTAAGTCTCGGTGCCTGGCAGCTTAACTCCTCTTCTGGTTCCTGTGGGGTAGGAGAGTTAAATAGGACACAGATTTGGAGACTTAGAGTTTGTTTGCCAGGGGGAAAGAACAAGGCAGAGGAGGAGAGGAAATAAGGTGGAAATTTGCCGGAGCCCAGGTAAGCACTCCTGTTTGGGCTTAACGAAAATAGAAAGTCCGAAGGGGTTTTTTTTTTGGAGGGGCATTTCAGAGCTTTGGACTCAGGTGCCCGAGCCACGGCAGAAGTTCAGGCTTCGCCTTTGGAAAGAAGTCAAAGGACAGATGCCAACTCAATTTTATTGCATTTTCCAGAAGGTGGTATAGATGTGTGTCTTTCTGTGTGTGTGTGTGTGTGTGCACCTGCCTGTGCTGTGTTAAAAGGGAGGGGGGGGGAGACAGGCAGGGTGGAAACAACCTTCCCTCTTTGTAAATGTTCTTAAAATGCTTTCCCTTCAGTGTTCTTGAATCGGTTCATCTTTTTTCAACAGTTTACAGAGACTGCACCAAACCCTCTTGCTCTCCCTGCCGTGGGGATTTGGGAGGGAGGATTTGATTGCCCATCAAAATAAACAAATGAGAGGGAAGGAGGAGGGGAAGTGAGAGATGTGGATCCAGCTGTAGGCATATTCCACAAATTGAAAAAAGACAAGCACGACAGGAGAATTTTTCCCTCTGGGGATTCGTTAGAGGAAGAAAGGAGAAAGGGTGATGGTGGGGGAAGGGGAAGCAGCCCTTTTGGATTGAGAATTATTGCCCATTAACAGCCAACCCTGCCCTGAAAAACTGCCCCCTGGGTGAACCTGGAAGCGCAGCGGGAGCTGTAGATAGAAGGTGCTTTCCTTCCCTCACTTTTGGTACCTGAAGGACAGGGAAGGATCTCTTGTGGTGGCGCCTCATATAAGCATCAGAGAACAAAAAATAATAATAATGATGGCCAACAGGGGGCTTCTCAATAGACATTGTTCCCCCCACACATCTCCTTTGGATCAAAATGTAATTAAATCCCACCACCCCCTCAACCTTCTTTCATTCTTCTGCTCTTCAGCGGCTGCATTATTAGGATTTCTACACAAATTCCTTCCTTCTCTGTTCCACCTCCCTCTGCCTTTCCCCTCCTCCCCCGCCCCCCCCAGGCATCTCAGATACAGGGATTACATCTCCTTGTCATGTGGGGGGGGGGGGGGGAAGGGAAATTTGTCTGTGCAAAGGCGCCCATAGCCACACTAATTTTATTTATTTGCTTCCCTTCCCCCCAGAGCACTGATTTCAGCAAGTCGAACAGTGTGTATGTATGTATGTATGTATGTATATATGTGTGTGTATCTGTGTGTGTATATGTATGTATATATGTATGTGTGTGTGTGTATATATATATATCTCAACCCCACAAGCTGAGCCTTGAGGAGTTCCTATGTTAGATGACAGATTGGGAGCTCATTAGGGGCTTTAGTCTTTGAACTTTTTATGAACCCTGGAAATTTATGAAGTATTATCTCCATAAACCTTGTACTGGTTTGCACATCAGATCTACCCTTGGCTTCCCCCTCTTTTCTACTTGATGACTGTATGCTGATGGCCACTAAATATTTTGAAGAGCATTTGGAGTGACATGAACATTCTGCAATAATCCAGCAAGTTATCACTCAATATTTTTGGCTATGAAATACTGAAAGAGGTGATCATGGCTCTATCAGACTCAATGTAGTCTATGCACGTAAGATAAGCCTTTCTCAATCCCCACCAAGAAATCGGGTTGAATGTGAGTCCTCCTGCACACACAGCACGTGTTGGCATAGTCGGTGTGAACTAACCCTGGAGAGACATCTAAGACCATAAACAACAGAATGACTTCCTCTTATCCAATCCATAGTTGCACATTTAGGAAGCCAAGAAGGTCACGGTTGCAGGTTTTGCTTTCAGGCTTGGTTAAAAGGGTCATTGAAATACAGTAACATAGCCATGCAAAGGATCAACCTTGGTCTGAACATATAGTAATACATAGCAGGCAGATTACCATGTTTCCTAAACTATTTTTACTGCTTCCCACTGTGCAAACAGATAACTGTCAGAAGTTCTTCAGTTAATACCAGAAGAGTGGACAAAAGCTACTTCAGATCTTTCTGTGTCATCAATTGCTCCCTCCCAATAAAGTCATTTTGGTTCCATTTTGGTGCCTGTAACCTACATATCTCCCTTCAGGACTGCATGTTTGTCACAAGAACAGTGTTACTCCACTTACAGAATGGTGATTTGACAAATGTAACAGCACCCTCTTCAAATTTATTGCAGTTGCAATTTTGGCATAAAATATGATGGTGGTTTAATCAATGTTTACTAGTTACCTAATAACCAAAATTGGACATCTAAACTTTTCCAAACATTTTCATTCACAAATCTTATGCTATATTATTTTTAGAACATTTGGGGGTGGGGGAGTGTCATACGTTTACCGCTTACAAAATTTCCATAATACTAGTCACTTTTAAAGCAGAAAATACCTTGGGCAGTAAAATTCACTAATCCGGTTTGTTATTTTAATATATCCTTCTGAACTTAATGTGATTGTGTGACAAAAGCTAAAATTTCCAGAGGATAATATTCTCTTGAATTGTATACCTAATACATGGAATTGGACAACTGGACAATGTAAAAGGATTCTCTGTGCCTTTACTATGGCTAAAAGACTGATTTTGCAACACTGGAAAGCTAAACGTATGACTCTTAAGTGGACTGAAGAATTACACTTGCCTTTGAGTGGATTGCCTATAGACATAGATTTTGTATGGACAATATAGTGAAATAGGGAACTCATTTTTACAAATTACAGTAGGTTAAAAAAGACTGATAGTTATATAAATGTATTAAAATTAATATACTGTGGATTACTTGAATAATATTTACATTAGATAACCGTATAGAGAATTATAACTGTATAATATTTATTCTACTTTTTCTTTTTCTTCTGTTGCAATTTTTCATGTTTTTAAGCACTTTGTACACATAGTTTTGTATGTATTATAATTGTCTTTGTGCTTTGCTTCTTTGCTTCTTTTCCTGATATTTCTTTTTTAAAAAGTACTAAAGTTAATAAATAAATAAGCATATTCTCCATTTCGTACCTCACACTAGCTTGCTTTCCCTTTTTAGCAACAATGTGGGAGTACCTTCAAAATGGTAACTTGTCCTTTGGCTGGGTACCAGTTTCCTGAAACGATTGCTTATAAGTGACATCCAAAGCCGCCATTCAATAAAGACTCCAGCATCATTTAGAAGGCCCTTGCTACCATCTGCCCAAGGGCTTAAACCTAATGAGATAGAGCACGTGGCTGCCTTTTCATAGTCTTGGGATCCCCCTTGCTTCATTCCTTGCTCCATATCTTCAACACATTTGGTCACTAGGAAACATAGTGGAGGAGGAATGGTGCAGAAAGGAGGAGGGAGCAATTAAAAGATGAACTGCTTCCCCCACCCCTGAGTTATTCATTGCCTTATGTTGTAGGGATAGCAATATCATTTCCTCCAGCCTTCACTTCAGGCATCACATCCCCTGGAAGGAGGTTGGGCCTTGGAGTGAATGTGGCGCTTTTTGAAGTCCTAGTGGCTTCCACAGGGTTTTCTGTTGTTCACTCTCTTTGTCTTTTCTTAAGCCCTGTCTTACGGCTGTGATGCCAGTAGGGAAGAAGCAGATGGATAAACTTCCTTCTTCTTTTCCTTCTAGTGCTCTCAGTTGCCATAGCCTGGGGAGGTATTAATGCCTGAGCATTCTCATCACTAGGGACCCATCTGAGCACTTTGGCTTGGAGTCCAGAGATTTCTACTGGTGTCTCCTTGCCTGCTTATGTTCTGTGGGTATCTCTGAAAAAGGCCTCATTTTGAATGTCAGGCTCCATCAATAGGTTCTCTTCCAGATACCTGATAATCATATGATATATTTTTTTTTGCTCTGCTTTTTATCTTCCAGATTAGCCACATTTCTGTTCAGACCTCCAAGTATATGTGCCAGTTTCTCTGGCAAGCAGAAACACCATGGGGAAAACAGCAAACATTGTGTTGTCTCTGAGTGGTGGCTACTGGTGGAGCAACAGACTTTCTTTGAGATGGAGAAAAACTAGCTGTAAGTATTATTGGAAATGTTTGCAAAGGGACCAATTGCTATTTTTTAGATGACAGTAAAGGAAAAAAATAGCCTGGTTTTATAGTAACAGCAAACAGTATCCAGACCTTATATTCTTTGGGACTTTGCATAGATACTCTACAGTGTAACGTTAGAGAAAGAAGCTGTAGAATTCTTGCCTGAATGAATTAGAGAGAGAGAAAATGTTCCCATCTTGTTTCTAGTACCCAAAATATGTGCAACAGGCATGTTTTACCACCTTTCATAATGATGTTATTTTTAAAACATTTACTGGGCCATTTCACTAGTAGTTGATATTTTGCTCCATTAATAATAAAATGCATTAGCCCTATACATTTGCACTATAGAAGAGAGGATGCCTAGTATCAGGAGAAGGCTAAATGCATCATTTTTATGATAATGATGGATATCCAATGATTCAATCTCATAAATTCTATATGCCACCCTCTATGCTCACAAGCCATTCAAATTAAATAGCTACAGTTCTGAGGACTGTGAGCCTTTTTCTAATATAGAAAAGCTTTTTTGCTTGCACTTTTAAAAAATGCGAAAGACCAAAAAGGCACTTGGTATCACTTTGTAATTTGTGAGGTCAGACATGATTTACAAGCTAAAGAAAAGTAAGTCAAGGGTAATCGCACTGGAGAGTCCCATCAAATATTTTCAAGCATTCTGACAGACTTCCAGTTTGCAGGGCTTCGGCGGCAGGCAGGAATCCGCGATTGTGCGTGGTTTCTGCCTGGGCTCGCTGCTGGAGCACCCCGAGCCAGCTGGCTTTGAGGCTAAGCCACCCCATAGAGGTGGTGAAGAGAGGGGAGATAGCCAGCAGGGTCGAGGAAAGCTGCATCTCTCCTCCCCAACTGGCCAAATTCCCTTTCCTGAAGGCAGTAAGAGCGACGGTCAGAAATGGCCACCTCAAAGAAGCACTCAACCGGAAAAGAAAGTGCAGGAGGAAGTTAAGAAGTGAAAGTTTTGGCTGACCAGGATAAAAAGCAACAACTAAGGTACCCTGGAATTTAAATTTTATAAAAGATAACATTGCTCCCAAAGAAGAGTCGGAAGCAGCGAATGAAAGTGAAAAGGGGAAGGTTTTTTTTTCCTTCACTCTCCTTCCTCACATTGATAACGAAGAGAGCTGAATAAGAAATTGGAAAAATCCACTTTGGCACCAATAGGTATTAAGCCGAAAATATAATTAAATGCCAAAGGGACTATAAAGTTTTCTGAACACTAAAAAAATCCTTTTTTTGCTATAAGTGGGAAGGGAGAGGAAAAGAATAAGGGCAGGATTTGGAAGGAGGAGTCTGCCTGGAATTCAAAAGAATCTAAAGTTAAATCTTAATAAGACTTCTAAAAGATACATTTTAACTGGAACTTTGCAACTAAATAGTAACTCCAGGAAGAGAAAGTGAAAAAAGAAGAAAGTGTTAAAAGAAACAGCTTGTGTGTATTTGGATTGCTTGGTGACTTTGGGATTTCTGGAAATTATATTTGAATGACTAAAAACAATTGGGTGGTTGTTTAAAAAAAATCTACAATGGCATCACTTCTGGATGAACTGAAAATGGAATTAAAAAAATATAAAGAGGCACAAGAAGGGAAGGGCTCCTTTGGCTCCATTTTTCAATCCTTAGAAATGGCGATCTGTGTCTACAAGAAACAACAAGAAAAGACTGCGGAACAAGAAGATTGGGACAAAGAAGAAGCCATCTAATGAACAAGTAACTCTATCTGGGGAAGAAAGGGGAAAGGGGGGAAAGAGAATGGAGAATTTAAGACTTAAAAAACAGCCCAAAAAGGGAAAAATAATGTGGAAAGTGGATATAATGTTGGAAAGCAACAGAAAAGGGGAATACAGAAGAGGGAAATGGAGGTGGAGAGACAGGGCGGTAAAAAGGGGAGAGAGAAGAAGAAAGGGAAGAAGGAAGGGAAGAGAAGTTACAAAGGTTTGGAGCAAGATGTAAAGAAACAAGACTTATTCAGAGATAATGGGTGAAAATTTAACTGAAAAAGGGATTCTGTAAAGGTACATAAGATTGTATTGTTATGTTTGTAATAGAAATAACGTTAGAAAATTGGAAACAACATATGATTAAAAAGTGGGATAAAATAGTCAGTGTAATTCAGTGAAACTTTTGTGAACAAAATAAATGAAATGAAATAAATGAGAGAATTGAATTAGGAAGGAATGGGAACATTTTAACTACTCAATGTTTTATAAAATATAAGTGAAGTCGGGGGGGGGAAGTAACTATGGAAAGTTTATAAGTGTTCCCATAGAAGTATGATACTTATTTGAAAAGTAATGTGTAAAATATTAAAATTTAAATGAATATTAATATTAATGATAGAATTGAATTGGTATGGATTGTTGTTTTAATTATATTATATATTTATATTTTTTTCTTTTTTAAAAAATACAGTCTGTAGTTTTAGAATGTACCAAGCAGAATCTGAATGGAAGTTATGTATTATATTAAGTGTTATAATTTTAGGGGAAAAATATAAAGGAGTCATACTCCAATCAGTGATTACAGGAGAAATTTTGTTTAATGAGAAAAGATAATAGACAGTTGAAACAGGACAGACAAAGAATGTAAGTACAATGATTTGAATTGAGATGAAATAAATAAAATAAAATTAAGAAAGTTAAAAGAGGGGAGAAGCTATATAGAAAACGTAGAATGGTAATAAGATATGGAATGGAATATAAAAATGAGCATGAACTTGAATTTGTGTCTGTACGAAGAGATGTAACCCGGGATCATGGGCTTTCAAAAAAGATGTTTTATGTTTTTTTTGTTTATGTTTGTTTTTAAAAATCAATAAAATTTTCAAAAAAAATATTTTCAAGCATTCTACATTTCCTTTTGCAACACAATCACCTCCAAATTAATTTATATTATTCACTGACTTATGATGAGTTCCAGCTAGAACATCAAATCTAAGTGCTCTTCCTTAAAGTGATGTTAACATGTAGTCTTCCACTCCTTGTGTCGGCAGAAAAGTATAGCAATAACACTTAGACTTATATACTGCTTCATATAGCACTCCCTAAGTGCTTTATAGAGTCAGCATATTTCTCCCAACAAAGTATGTTGAAATAAACTGCATCGCCCCTGGGACCAAGCTTAATGTCTCTTAGCAAGGAGGCTGATAAATGGTTCTGTTCTGACAAATTTGATGGGCAGTTTTAGGACAGCAGTTGGTGGATTCCCTCATGTTTTATTCATTTATTTTAATTTTAATTTATTTAAATTTGTTTGCCACTCATCTCACTGCAAAGAGACTCTGTCATTACTTGTCAAGGGCAAAAACAACCACTAGTTGTATGTGTTTAAGGGTTAACAGATAGATGTCTAGGACAGAGTGTTTGACTTGAGTAACAGATGACTGACAGGAAGATATTTTACTCAGCCTATCAGTAGGATTATTTATGAATGTGGTTTTTGTACTCTTCTGAAAGATTGTTAATTTAAACAACAGTTTGGTAATCTTCTGGAAGAACGCCAAGCCTGTGTCAAAAAAACCAACCTAGCTGATAAACCAGTTGCTTGCCGTGGGGCATAAACTGAAGTGGGTGGAGTGCACTGACTGAGCTCTATGTCAGGTCTAGTGCTCTAAACTTGAAAGCCATATTTAAGAAAATATACTTAGCACTCTTTCAGAGCAGTGCTTGTCCATGAAAAAGTTCATTTAAAAGCGTTTATGAAAATTAATTGTTCAGGATCCTATACTCTAAACCAGGGAAGTCAAACTCGATTTCATTGAGGGCTGCATCACGGTTGTGTTTGACCTCGGGGGGCCAGTGTGGGCATGGCCAGCTCAATGTCACTTGTGTTGGGGGCACCTGTGGTGGCCTGAGCGCTCTGTCAATGAAAATGGGCTCCCGAGTTCCATTTTCGCTGACAGAGGCACTATGGGCTAGTCCTTCGCTGTTTCCAGGGTAGCTCCATGGGCCAGATCTAACCACCCTGTGGGCCGGATCTGGCTCACAGGCCTTGAGTTTGACACCCCTGCTTGAAATTAAAATATGGAGGATAGTATGGAGGATCTGCAGAAGCGTCAAGTATCTATTGGAAGCTGAGTAGTTCCCAGTTCCTGACCATAGCAATAGCAATAGCACTTAGACTTATATACCACTTCACAGTGCTTTTACGGCCCTCTCTAAGTGGTTTACAGAGTCACCATATTGCCACCAACAATCTGGGTCCTCATTTTATCCACCTCAGAAGGATGGAAGGCAACCTTGAGCCTAGTGGGATTTGAACTGCCAAATTGCAGTCAGCCAGCAGTCAGCAGAAGTGGCCTGCAGTAGTGCACTCTAACCACTGGGCCACCGAGGCTCATATCGTCAACTACATTGTTTAGTGAAGAACTGAAGCTGGTGTCCGCACTCAAAACTGTATTTGGAGAACAAGGAAAACAGCACTTTAAAAACTTGAACGGCTAAACATAAATTTAACCTGTCTCTCTGGCAGGCTGGGAATGAGGCCAAAGTGTCCTTTAAAAATGGCCCTTTCTATGCTGGAGTAAAAAAGGATGGGAAGAGGAATATCTGAAAATACTTTGTGTCCAATGCAGAAGTAGAAGCTTAATAAACTTCAGTGAACTATCAATCTCTGTAGCACATTATGAAAAGGGTTCATTAATGAGGATGTGTGCAGTTAAGCTAAGCAGGGGGTAGTGACACTCATCCAAACCTACAACTGGGGGTCAAGTACAATATGTCAATGAAAGTTGCTGAGAAAATGGTTTCTTTTCACCTCAGAGCCTTACCTTTGTTAAACACCATTGCTTCCTAGATTGCCATTATAAATTATTTACCCTAAATGCTACTGAGCCCTAGCCTAATCTTATACTTCTGGATCATCTTACCAGAGTCCTGAACATCCTACAAAGTAACATGATCTTTTCTTGACATAAGAGCATACACGATGCTTGACTGTTTCTCTTAAACTATTGTTCTGTAAGTATTTCTGGTTTTCATGGGATGAAAAACTATCTTAGCTGCTCTGCTGAACATCCATAAAAAATGTCTTTTCAGATCTTGATACATGTACCTTCTGTCCTTCGCGAACAACCACATGCCTTACTCATGTTTTTCTTGGCACTTCTGTTTCCTCAGCAACAAAAGTAATTGAGGTCTTTTCTTTCTCTTGGCTATATCTCTTTCACCAGGACTGTTTTGGTGTATATCTATTTCTTAAGCTAAAATTTTCAGTTGTTTAGAAGTAGCACCAATGTATCATTTTGAACAATGGTATTTCAAAAAAGTTCTGTCACAGACCAACAAAAAGAAGGGCATCTGATTAAATGTGCATAGAAGAGTAATGCATTTCTGGGATATATTCTCACCTTTCTCTGTACACAAAAGCATTAAATGTTCCCCCATCATCAGAAATATCACTGTATTATTAATATGGTACTCTGTCAGGCGTCCAAAGGCAAGATTATTTTAATAACACATGTCACTTTCCGTTCCTTCTTGGTCTATCAGGCATAATCCTACATTAGAATGAGATGTTCTAAGAAGAATTAAATTCTCTAATCAAATAATAGGAACTATGGTGCCAACAAGATATACAGAATGCATCAAAATATCTCTACAGCTGCTTGTGACCTCTATAATAAGCAGGAGGGTAGTTATGAAGACTGCTCTATAGCCTTTTCTAATTTTGATGTTACAGATTAACTCTATTTGTCTTAGAATACTGACATAGGAGTATTAAATAGTTTTGGATGGAACTCATTATAGAATCATAGTAATGAATTATGTATCAACATTCAGTCCCATATTAACTGATTCTAGATTTAATCTAAATCAAAATCTTTAAAAAAAAAGTTTTAATTTCAGGTGCGTTTATTCACTTTTCTTGAAAATAGAATGTTTTTTTTTCCTTGAGTTTTGCCATTCAGTTATGGGAAGTTGGTTATTTATTGATTGGATATACTTTTAGAATACAGGTATGCTGTATTTCACCTGTAGCAAATGATGCCATGCTTAATGTCTTGGGCACTTGCGTAATGTTTTAACCTTTGCTTATGCTACTTATTCATGATATACTTTTGTAATTTATAAGTACTGAGGGCTGTCTGGGCACTGTTTGAATTTAGAAGAGTTAAACAAAAGATAGTAAATAAAACAACTCTTGTAATAAATCAAATGTATAATAAATCTCATTGAAAAAATAGCAACATATTGAATAGATAATTTATGTTCTAACGTGTATCTTAAGAAGAGCTCATTAAAAACAAGCAAATATATTCTTTATAAACTCTGACTAGCTAGTTCTATTTTATAGCTCTGGATCTTCTACTCATGTTTAATTCCATTGCATCTAGGATGCTGGACACTGTGGTATCAGGCAGAAAAACCTCTGGGGAACTATGACCTTTCTTTTTCCCAGTGTGAGGATGTTTATTCTTTAGCCCCAGTAGCTCATCAAAAGCTAAAAGGAAGCTCACACTGTGGGAATCCATCTGGCTGCACAAAGATTAATCTGTGAAAAAGCTCATTTGGCTACCATTCAGCTCATAATGCTCCTTTTAAAGAGAAAGAAGGAAGGAAAGAGGCATTAAGGCCCACAAGAAACACCCCAGAACACAACACAACTGGTTCTAGAACTTGTAGAATCAAAAGTATTAAAAACCATCCTCTAAGTCAGGGGTCGCCAATCTTTTGGACCTCAGGGACCACAAAACTCGTAATTTTAAATCCTGCGGACTACTAATATGAATTTTGACTGACGGAGCCTTGCTGACATTGGTGAGAAAGTCAGTCCCATATTCCAGAGCTGCAGTAGTCATGAGACTGGCCCTTTGGTCATCCTGGAATATTGGATCGACTTTCCCACCAAAGCCAGCAAGGCATCCCGGGGCGGATTTCCCTCCCCGCCATTGGTCTTACCTTCCAGTTCCAGTTTGCGTGGCTCTACTCAAGGTAAGGTTGGCTGAAGGGTGGGGCCAGCGGGTAGGCAGGCCATGTGGGCAGCGCAGCTTTGTGTTCCCATGGGCCATGTGGGCAGCGCAGCCTTGTGTTCCCACACAGCCTGGATTAATTGCTTTGGGGGGTGCTTTGGGGAGGACATTTCTCTGAAAACCACCAAAATTTTCCTGCGGACCACCAGTGGTCCACGGCCCACCAGTTCAGAGCCACTGCTCTAAGTTACTAAATGGAATTCTACTGTGATGGAGACACATGTGCATCTGGTTGCAAGATAAAGTAGCATTAATAGGTGAAACTGTGGTTACATGCAGCCATGGAAGATGCTTCAATATATTGTGCTTGGTTTTCCTCTTCTCTTGTGCAGTGTTTGCCTGCTGGCTTTCGTTCTGTGCAGCAGAGACTTTCATCACATGTCCTTCCTCTTGCAAGTGCAACAGTGGTACCCTGGAGGTGGACTGTAGTGATTTAGGCCTTTCATCCATCCCCTTGGACATTCCTACTGGTACCAGGACCTTCCTTTTCCTTAACAATCAACTCAGCACCTTGTCACAACAAGCTTTTTCCAATCTTTCTGCTCTCCAGAGACTGGATCTTTCCAACAATTTCTTAGATCAACTTCCTGAGAATGTTTTCAGAGACCTAGTTAATCTTACTGAACTACAGCTGAGGAATAACAGCATCAGAAGTTTGGACAAAGATCTTCTGCAGAACACTGTTCTTTTGCATCAGTTGGATCTCTCCATTAATGGACTTGCTCAAATCCCCTCAGGCATTTTTGATGATTTGCCTTCTCTTCGCTGGCTTTCTCTCCGATCAAACCGTCTGCAGAATTTGGACAGGGTAACTTTTGAGCCATTAATCAGCCTGCAACAATTACATGTGGGAGATAATCCCTGGGAATGTGACTGTAATCTGAGAGATTTTAAATATTGGATGGAATGGTTCTCTTATCGAGGTAGGTACCATTAAAGATTGGTCTAAATTGAGGATTATTTTTGCTAGTTTACTATGGATTACCGGAAAGAAAAATTAATCAGATATGGTTGATTCAAATTTCAGATCTTGGATTAGGAGGATAGTCACAATGCATAATTTGACTTTGTTAATGACACTGTTGTGTTTTGTAGTTGGATTAGGCAGATATATTTGCTTAGCCAAAGTCATTCAACTTCTTGGGAGTGAGTTTATTTTCAATGGATCAAAATAAGGAGGGTATCCATTTCAATCATTCTGGAGTTTCTAAACATAATTGTTGCAAATGCAAAAGAATTGAACACAGATCAAAGCTGGGATAAAGCCAGTGATGAGAACTTAGTCTTGGATTGTTTAATAGAGAGTCACTGCTTCAATAGGACCTGGCACTGGTCACCCATAAGCATTTAGATTCTTCCATCTTTAAAATGGATCAACGGTGTGTAACTGGATGGTGACTAATGTTTTAATGGATGATTTGACTAGATTAGTTGAGAATATTATCAATATTTTTGGTGGGAAATATTAAGTGTTTGCTAATGGTACTGCCAAGTATCCTTTTTGACACACGTTGCTTAGTGGCTTCTCTTTAAAAATCTGATATTAATAATTAGTATTCAAATCTTCTGTTTAACCAGAATCATCACTGGTACAAATTTATGTAGCAAATTCTTCACATTGTACTATAGAGAGTTAGATGTTTCTACTGATTATTATCCATTGGTTGCCAATGTATTTATAGACTGGCCACTACTTTTATAGGTGCTCAAAATCCATTTCTAAATATACATACATTTCACTTTAGATCTGGAGCTCTTGAGTGGGCAGAGACACTGTCATTTTAATTATGACAATCCTTCTAATAAAACCCAATTAGCATAGTGTCAGCTCATATCTTGATTTTTCGAATCAGAAGTTGGAGAGAGCCACTTCACCCATCCAGTTCATCTGCCTGGTCATAGTTCAATCAGAATTTAACATTCTTAATCAATGCTTACCTAGCACCTGCATGAACTTAACCAGTGAAGCTCATAATGTCTCTAAGTAATTGGCCACTTTCTTTTAAAGCTTTTTTTTTTTGGTGTTGTTCTAGAATGTTTGCAGCTGTTGCTGCCGCATTATGTTTATTACTTTTTGTTTGCCTTTTAATCATGTTTTTAGAAGTTTTGGTTATTTAAGTTTATTGTTACATACTTAAACATGAGGGAAACCCAATCTTAAAGTGCAGGTTTTTCAAAAAGCTTTTTGCTTTAATAATTGTTTCACAATCCTGACCTTCTTGGTATGCTAATGCAGCTACTATTTAGGTAAGCAACTGTAGGCCACTCCAATATTGAAGTATTCAGCCACAACAGCTCCACTGAAATGCATGATTACATTGAACCCAGTATGGTCTCACATGAGGGTAGGGAACTAAGCTTTTTTCTTTCTCTCTTATGGGATAGGAGGAAAGATAGACCAGCTGGCATGTACTTTGCCTAAGGAGCTGCGGGGGAAGGATATGCGCTTGGTACCCATGGAGATGTTTAACTACTGTTCCCAGCTGGAGGATGAGAACAGCTCTACTGTGCTGGACAATGTTGGCCCTCCTTGCACTAAGGGAAGCCAAACTGCCCCCAAACCCAAAACAAGTCCTGAAACAGAAGAGGAGCCCAGTGTGGGTTGCCCCCAGAAGCAAAAGCCACGACCCATCAGCGTGCGTCGAGCCATTGGAACAGTCATCATTGCTGGGGTAGTTTGTGGCATTGTGTGTATCATGATGGTGGTAGCAGCAGCCTATGGCTGTATCTATGCATCTCTCATGGCTAAGTACCATCGAGAGCTGAAGAAGAGGCAGCCGTTAATGGGTGATACGGAGGGAGAACACGAGGAGCAAAAACAGATCTCCTCTGTGGCCTGAATCTTCTTGGAAATTTGAAGCAGAATAGGATACAGCCAAGACTTAAGAATACTTCCTCCCAGGTGAGCAGGTGGACTGTGCAATTATCCCATTGGTCCAACTAGTAAAATGTGTTTATGAGTTCAGGACACCAGGCCCTGGGTTCGTGTTCAGTTTCCTTTGTTCTCATGGAACTCCAGGTGAATAAAAGATGTCTTTTATTTGCACCAGACTTCCCATTAATGGCCACTTCTTGGGAAGGTCAGCCAAACAAGCATCTTTGTTTGATTTCCTGGCTTTTTAAATTTTTTTGCAAATACCTATTGCCTCACAGAGTCTTTGGCACTCAAAAACATTTGTTAACGTGTCTAAACTCCCCCCCGTGGCATCACTCATGTTATTGTACACCTATTTATTCATTTTAGCTAAAGAAATCTAGTTCACAAACACTCCAGGCTCATAGGCCTGTACAGTAATTGAATCCACCATAGTTAATGGAAGTCTAACCTCTTTTAACACTAGAAATAAAGAATATTTAGATGTATCATCATCAACATAACAAAGAAGCAAATGTGTATATTAACATGTGCTTATAAGCTATATACTTATCCACACTTCTATACACATCTTTCTTTGCATATCATCAGTACGTAATTGTGGAGAGTTAAAAATATATGCCTCCTAACTCCCCATTCAGCTTCTCACCTCCCCAATAACTACAATAAAGAACAATGTAAATCATCCTCAGAAGAATGGATCATGGCACTCCTATTAAAAGATCAATCTTTAGGAAAGGCCCTGAGCCTCGTCTGGTTGATCAAAGACCAAGTTTGAAATGTGATAGGAAGGATGCAATTCTGAAAATGTGTGGCCCCTTCATGCTAACCCTCTCTAACTGTGGGTTTCACTTGCATCCATGTGTATACAGTACAAAGAATCCTCATAGGATTTCTTCTAAAAATATATGGATAGTCCAAATAATGTTCTGAGCAGGTTTTTGAATAAATTATATTCAGGCACTCAGACAACACCTTGAAACATACATGTACACACTTTTATGCGCATGCACATTCTGAACATATGAATTCTCATCCTAGGTATTTTTTCTCAAGTAAACATTGCATCACGTTAGCCTTATTTTTCTTTAAACTGGTGGCAGCAGGGAGAGAAAAACCAGCCTAAGGACTCATTTTATATTACTGAAAGTGGGATAAAGTGCGGCCTCCAGAGGAAAGCACACATTGCCATGGTAACCTGCTCTAGGCCGTCACAGTGGGTATTCCTGGGATAAGAAGATGACACAAGAGGTCGGTGAAGCCACAGTTTTTGTGATCCTTAGAGTCATGAAGTAGCTTAACAGGTGGCCCAGATTCTGAGGTTTACTCCTTGCCACTGAGAAAGAGAACCTAGCTGGGCAAGGAACAGGCCCCCTTCGTTCTACGTTGTTTTGTGATGTGATGCCTTTGGCAGCAGCTTCTGTTTGTGAATGGAAGAATTCTCACTTAAAAAAGAAAACAAATCACCCCATGTCATCTGTCAGCAGCAGTCACACTGAGATAAACTTAAGATTCCAACGTGGGAGTAGAAAAGCCGTTTCTGTTCTATTAGCAGAGAAGCACTGGATTCAAAGAGAGAATTATTTTCATGTAGGGATGACACAAGTGGTAGGAAAAAAATATATAATCACATGGAACGTTTCCTGGAGGATTTGGCTGTGGCATCTGACATAATGTGCAAAAAGCCAACATCAAGACCAAAGGCAAATGTTAAGAATGAAAAAAAAAAACTTTTTCTCACACAATGAACTATATCAGTACTATAGTTCTTCCAAGGAACAAGCTCCATTTCTGCTTTATTTCAGTCTAATGAACAAAACTAAACAATTGAAGACACTAAAGCAATGACTTTATCTGTATTGCTTCCACCACATTTATTTATGCCCAGGATTTCAGAACTAGCAATGAATCTGCTAGCTACACAACTTCAACCTTACTGTCTCTATACCGTAGTTTTCCCAAAGGAATCTAACCTCTGCAATTGACTAGAAAGCACAACATATTTGAAATGGAACATACCGGAGCTGTATCTTTAAAAAAAAATCTCTATTTTATTTGTAAGAAATAATGATGATATGATTGCACAAACAAACCACATTTGCATTTGTGTTTAGGAAATAAGAAAAGCTGGGCAATAAAAATTACAAGAGGAAGGGCAAAAAAATCCATTTTCTTTCTGACTCCTATTCTTATCTTTAACATTATCCTTCATTGCATTCTTATTGTCATGTTGGGATGTCAGTTACATATCTTAGCCTATGCCCTGATTTATTTTTATTAATATGGAGAAGGGATGGCCCTAATATTTCCAGATTTATGGATTTCTATTTCTGTTTAGAAGCTTGTATTTGAAAAGGTGAAATAACTGAAAGAGAGATGAAAAAATGATGGGTGGATATTAAGTTAGCCCCAAAGACACTGGAGTTCTTTGGAAGTACAACGAGGTACTAAAAATGTAGGGAATGGAGAATGCAATAATCCTATCTGAGAAGAGTCCTCATTATATTACTGGGAAACTGTGCCTTCAGCTATGATTGGAAGGACCGTAGACTAAAATATTTAGCATTCTTATCCTGATGTCCAGGAACATCTGTGAACTTCCACATGATACTCAACGTCTTGCATCTCATCAACTTCCTATTGTACAGTCTGTATTCTATGTATCCACAGCCTATATTGTGAATATAGGGGTTTATAACATCTTTTTTCCTTGTACTGCTGCTATTATTATGAAGTGTGACTAGATGCAGTGCAAAGAACTCAGAAAAGGGTTGTACCAAATTCACATGTAAACAGTTTCAGATCTGCTGCTGAAGTAGAACTTGAAGGATAAGTAGAGCAGAGCCTATATACCCTTCTTTGTATGCATGTAACAGAGTACCTATGCATAAGATCAAAATAATACAAGATATACATGGCAGTGCAATGTACATTAGGGAAATTGTTCCATCCAGTGATACAATACCATAGTTAGAATTTGTAATATGCAAACCCATAGAGTATTTTTCCCACATGATATAAAGTATGCTACAGGTTCTAATATGACAAATAGCCCTAATAATTTTAATGGGACTCAATTATTCAGCTATTGATTCTAGTAGTGCCACTGAAGCTTCTTTGTTGGTTATGAGTAGAATTGTTTAACAAAAAAAGATGAAGAATCCCAATCAAAATTGGAAGATGATTAAAATATGGAAAACGGGAAATTAATAATACATGCGCATGTATCACAGATGGAAAAAAAAAATGCATGCATCTAATTTAAACAGAAATTTCTTCATCACCTGTGAAGGCTTCCTAGATATGATCCAGGCTATTAGGTGCAGCCAGAACACTTTCAACATTAACAAAAAAAAAATGGTTCTTGGTAGTTGTCAAGAAGCCATATTGAAGGACAATCAAACTATATTAGTAATTGTGGCATAAACATACATTGTGCTTTCTGGGGATGAAATGTCAGTAGAGAATTCAAGAGGAATAAAAATCCTTTTGTGAAAGTCAGAATAATTCAGGGTAGCACACATCCTGGAGAAAGGGACAGAATGGTTAGACAGATGGCACATACAATCCTTTTTCTTTCTATTAAAAGTTTAAAGAAAATAAATTTTTAAAGAAAAAAAAACCAGCTGAACGTATATTATATTTCTGGCTTGTTGTTTTAGAAGATAAATAAAGAATGTATTTTCCTACAGAACATGCCTCTTGTTTTAAATTCTCTACTGTGTGGTGAAGGAATTAAGAGCTCTGAAAATTTCCAGCAAAAATGCCATATAAAGGAAAGATTTCTTCAATGTCCACATGGATAGGTCTCTAAATGCACAATAAATTGAAGAGGCTACACCTGAGGTTTACCAATAATTTATTAGGACCCAGATTGCTGGGGCCAATATGTTGTAAAAAGCTTAGAGAGGGCTGTAAAGCACTATCAAGCAATATATAAGTCTAAGTGCTGTTGCTATTAAGGGTAAGATTATGCTACCACAACCAAGAGGGAACCTATTTTTGCAAAAATGATAAGACTATATACTTGTGGTGTCATGAAGCATATATACTTGTGGGGTCATGAAGCATGCTGCCTGAAATGCATGATTGTCCTAAGAAGTAGACTTATACAGCAGTGTGAGATTCAAGTTATTTTACTATCAGTTCTGTGGGTGTGGCTTGGTGGGTGTCGTGTGGCTTGGTGGGTATGGCAGGGGAAGAATACTGTAAAATCGCAATTCTCTCTCCATCCCACGAACCTGCTTTCCAGCTCTGTTTTCCTGTGCAGGGCAACAAAAGAAGACCCAGCCAATCAGCTGGGACTCGGGAGGCAGAGAATAGATGTGGGTGGGGCCAGTCAGAGGTGGCATTTGCTGGTTCTCCGAACTACTCAAAATTTCCACTACCGGTTCTCCAGAACCGGTCAGAACTTGCTGAATACCACTTCTGTTATACAGGTATTAGACGCACACACCAGCTGAAGGGACCCACCCTACCTTCCCAATTAGACCATATGACTTTTTGTTTTTTTAAAAAGGATAATTCTCTGACACCAAATAATCTTAGAATGTAAGGCTTAGAAGATATCATAAAAATAATATAGATTGCTCTTCATTCAATGCAGGAATTTACTACTAGGGCAACTCTGTCAGATAGTCATCCAGCCCCTCTTAAAATACTTCCAGCAAAGGAGAAATCTTCACACTCAGTCTGTACACCTCTTATCATTAGGATTTCTTGAGCCTGGTCACAGTCTCCTCAACTGTAATTTAAATCCATGCTTCTCATCCTATGTTCTAAAACAGGGGTGTCAAATTGGATTTCTTCGAGGACCGGATCAGCATTGTTGTTCCTCTCCATGGACCAGCTGCGGGGAGAGGCAGCCGATGGGATGGATGCCTCCTGGAGCAATCTGCCAACCGAAACGGGGCATGGGGGGGGGCACGTGCCCCATTTTGGCCTGGATGGCCTCCTGCAGCACTTTGCTGACCAAAACGGGGCATGGAGGGTTGCATACGCCCCCCCCCACCCCGCCGCACCCTGCTTTGGCAGGCAGAATGCTGCAGGAGGATGTCCAGATCAAAAACAGGGTCTGCGGGGGCCTGGATGAAATGGGCCTGCCCCATTTCGGCTGTCAGAGGCATCGCGGGCCTTTGCTATTTCCAGGCCAGTCCCACGGGACAGATTTAATCACCCATGGGCTGCATCCGGGCTGCATCCAGGCCTTGAGTTTGACACTCCTGTTCTAGAACAACTCTGAGCCCTTCTCTTTTTCCATCAAGTTTTTCATTTTATAACATAGAAAAATTCCATGGAACTGTGAGCACTTCTGTTTCATCTTTTACATGATGACCGTTCTATTACTTGAAAACAGCTGTCATATTTCCCCAGAGTTGTCTCTTCTCCAGACTAAACATACCCAATGACTCCAATTTTTATTGTTTTTCTTATGACCTTGGCTGTTCTTTGGAGATACTCCCGTTTATCAATGTCATTTCTAAATGTGGTTTAAACCTGGATGCACTATGATGTGACCTGATCAATGCAGAGTAAAGAGGATCCATGAGTCCTCTTGATTTTGATACTTCTGTTGATGCAGTTAGGATTGCATTTGCTTTTTTATTGCAACTGTGACACATTGGTTAACACTCAGTTTGATCCTTTTCACATATGCTATTGCCCAATATGGTTCCCCTCATTCTACACTCATGTCTTAGATATTTCCTACTCAAATCTAAGATTTTGCATTGAAATTCATCTTGCTGGTTTATGCCTATTATTTCAACTGTCAGAGTCCTCCTGGATATTGATAAACCCTTTCTTGATAAATCTATGCTTCTTCTCTTCTCTTCTCTTCTCTTCTCTTCTCTTCTCTTCTCTTCTCTTCTCTTCTCTTCTCTCTCCTCTCTTCTCTCCTCTCCTCCTCTCCTCCCCTCCTCCCTCTCCTCTCCTCTCCTCTCCTCTGCCTATCCTACCCTACCCTACCCTACCCTACCTACTCTATTCTATTATACCTTGCCCTGCCCTATTCATTTGCCCTTTTCCAATCCACTGGCACTATGCCTATACTTCATGATTCCTCACTGAGGGGACTCTAAGTTGACATCTGCAAACTCTTTCAAGAGTCTTGCATATAAATAGTCTGATCTTGGAGATATAAGCAATGTACTGTGGCCAGCTGTTCCATTATTTCCTTATACTCAAATTCTTGGATCTCAATACATATACCCTTTTTTCACATATAATGTCATTCCTTCTCTCCTCTTGTCTAACTTATTCCTTTAAATCTATTATGTCATTTCAATCCTGCCAGTTCGCTCTTGAGTTTATGTCACCAGGTTTCAGTATTGATGGATGAATTATATTTGCCTTCCTGCATTAAGACTTCTATTTTCCCCCACACTCTATACATTGTACAGAAACACTGGGACACCAGAGACAAATTACTTGATTTACTTCATCTTGTATTTATATGTTCATTATTGGATACTTTCACATTCTGCGTACCCCACCAGTCCCAGATCAGCTCTTATTAGCATTACATTCTGCCCTCCATTTTGTTTTGTTTTTTCCACCCTTCATATAATACAATTCAAAGCCCTTTGGATTAAGTTTGCAAGGTGCTTTCCAAATACAGTTTATCCAGTTCTCATGAGGGGTAGCTCATTTCTTTCATCTTGGAAACAGGATTATAGAAAAATTCAAGCTATTCCTGTTAGCACCATAGTTGGTAGCCAGTTGTTATCTTCCAGTATTCTTTCCTCTTTCTGGGACAAATTTTTTGATACAAATAAATAATGATGTGATGACCCAGAGTATACCAGAAATATAACAAAAAGCAAAACGTGAATAAAAGTCCTTTAATGCCTTCAACTTGGCTTCACTGTTTAACTGTTCACAGTGGAGGAGTTAACTATTTTCAAAATAACATTTCAAAGGAAAGAAACACAGTTCAAATTCAAAGAGCCAATAATGAAGCAAAAAACAAAAACAAACCACATTGAATAATGACAAACCAGGATAGATAATTGCCAACTTCAGGAAGATAATCAGGGACAGTCCATTGGAAGAACACCAACCAAGATAAACCTTCTTTAGGAATAAAACACTAATTTGTCTCCAGCATCTGTTAGCACGTAGGTCCAACCTTTTATACAGATCTCACACCTGCAACCCACAAAGAGGATCATGGCCCTCTCCTCCCGAATAGACCACATTTTACCCTGATCCTCTCCTCCCTGTGTGCCCTAGGATGGATAGGGAATGGGCCTGGGTCCTCCTCTGACTGCTCAGCCAGCCTCTGCCATTCCCCAGCCTCCTTCACAATCTCTGGAGCCACACTTCCACTCCCTGTTGGCTGTTCCTCCTCTTCCTCAGAGTCAGTCTCCATCAGGGGCACGACAAATGATGTACTCCCATCTTCTACCCTATGTCTCATACCCATCAAGGCTGTGCCTGGCCAAATTATTTATTTCCACATGGATCAGTAGAAAGGAATAATTATCAGTGGGTATATAGTCTTGGGAGCCTTTCCATCACATTCTGCAAATATGCCTCAGGAGGACCACACAATTCTTTGACAGAAAAGGCAACCAATTGCTCATTCATATATCTGCATAGCTCTCCAGAGAAAGGACCCTTTCAGCCAAACTGAAAGCACAGCTGCTCTTTCAGGTGCTTCATCTAGGACATCTGTCACTGCAGCTTTGCCCAAGCTTAGCCCACTGGTGTCTTCCTCCTTTGGGAAAGGCACATACTGACCAAATTAGAACTGTATTTTTCACGCTTCTAAAAAAGAATTCAGGATTTTGCTCTCTTTTGTGTGACAACCTTCCAGTATTTAAGGAGTGATGTCAGATCCTCCTCAGACTTTTCCCCCCAGGCTAAATATATGGAAGTTCTTTCAGCCTTTCTTTCAGAAGGTTTGCTTGATTTATACCCAACTACAATGTTTTTTTTCTCTCTCTCTCCTTTGAACCCATTCCATTCATGTATAGCCTTAAAGTTTAACACCCACAACTTTATCTCCAGACAAGGTATGAATACTTTAAAGTAATGACTTAAATACTAGGGTTGTACATGCAATATGGAACCCCTATAATGTATCTGATATTAACACAATTGAGAAAGTCCAGAAATATTTCACAAGAAGAGTTCTTCACTCCTCTACTCATTGCAGAATACCTTATGCCACCAGACTTGAAACTTTAGACCTAGGAAACCTAGAACTACGCCACCTTTGATCCGATCTAAATATAGTATATAAAAACATACATTGCAATGTCCTACCTGCAAATGAATATTTCAGCTTCAATCATAACAATACAAGAGCGCACGATTGATACAAACTCCAGGTTAACCGCACCAAACTTGATTGCAGAAAATACGACTTCAGCAACAGAGTGGTCAATGTCTGGAATATTCTAGCTGACTCTGTAGTTTCTTCCCCAAACCCCAAAAACTTTAATCTTAGAATGTCTACTATTGACATCACCCCCTTCCTAAGAGGCCTGTAGGGGCCGTGCATAAGTGCACCAATCATACCTCCCATCCCTGTCCTATTGTTTCTTTTTATTTTTCTTATAAGTATCCATCTCATGTATCCAAAACTATGTTTATTCTTATACCTGTATCTTGTAAGCGATTGACAAATCAAATAAATAAAAACAAATAAATAAAATAAAATAAAATATATCTCATCTTGTGACAACCCTGGAACACATGAAAAAAAAATTAGGATGATGATCAATGACACACTGAATAAGTCTCATCAATGTCAGTTGCTGCAAAGAAAACGAAGGCACTTTGAGATACCATGAATAGGCCCATAGTTTTCTCAAGTGCTAAGAGAGTTATTTTATTCTGGGCACCCATTTCTCTATTTCTGAATTAACATTCGAAAGCTCCCACTTCTTCTCTGAAGAGGGCTAAAAATGCATCTGTCAAATAAACCAAAAATGTGTTTCTCTGCTCAGAGGGGTCATAGAATAATCCAAATTTGATAATCCAAATTTCATATTTCTCACTTTTGGCATGGGTATTTGTCATTCTCTCCTCCTCTCTTTTCTTTTATTATTAAAAGCCTCCCAAGCAGCTGCTCTTCAGATATTCTTTTCTCTGATCTGCTCAATTCTCATTTTTCCACTATCACAAAGGATTCCACCTCCCCGCCACCACTGCATTTCCAAAAGGAGAGCTCCACTCCATCCCAGAGATGGAGATGAGAGATACCATAGACCAGGAGTGTCCAACCGTGGTAATTTTAAGACCTGTGGTCTTCAATCAGCAGCTGGGGAATTCTGGGAATTGAAGTCCGCAAGCCTTAAAATTGTTAAGATTGGACACCCCTGCCACAGAGCTCTTGGCAGAATCTAAATTGGGATACAGGGTTGGTTGAGACAGCCTTTAATTTTGTAAAGCAAGGCTATAAAGCATATGAAGAAAACATGCCGGTAGGTACAGTTGATTAGGGACCAATAAAAGGTTCCCGAGCATATTAACAGGCTTGATAAATTTCAAGTTACTCAGGAAGAATTCTGTCAGGGAAACCTGACTGAGCAGCCTTTTACTTGATTCTCAAATTCAATTTCATCGGACATCAGGTGAGAACAGTCAATGCTGAGACGACTCAATCATTTACCAACATCAAGAAAACAAGCATATATAATGGCTAGTTTTAGCATCTTCCAGCAGAATGTCCAAAACTGGAAGTGGTTTGCCTTTTTTATAAACTCTTATTTGCTACTGGGCGTCACTTTGGTCATTATCTGGTAGAAGGAGCCATCCTCCAAATAAAATTTATAAAATCTCTGCTTGCAAAAGTTTTGATTAGGAAATAATTGTATTTATCATAGAAGGGCAGCAAATCATTTCATCTACCTTTTCTCTATTTGCGCTGTTGGGAAAAAGAAAAAAAATGTTTGTAAGGTTAAATGCTATTGTAATTTGCTGAATATTTGGCATTATGATTTTTTATGGTGATGAGATCACTGCCCATGACTTTTTGCTCAAGCAGCAGCATGCTTTGAACTGTCTTTCCTTCCACATACTATTGTTGCCAAGTCACTTTTCATTCAAATGTATGCGTAAAAGTATGCAACATTTAAAATATTCCAGAAAACAGAGTCTGTTTTCTTAAAACCACACATTATTTTCTAATCTGTGTCCAAGCACAGCATTTCCCAGCAAGCAAATGTTCTCTCCAATGACATTTGCTAGAGGAGAAATAATATTTTTCATCCATTACAGCAAGCTTTGCTGCGGCGAACCTGGGCTGGTGTGAAAAATAGGAGCTGCTTTCTGATGCTCAAATTCTAAACTATGAAGGACTCCAATAATTCTACTTGCCTCAACAAAATCTGCTTTAAACTCATATTACAATCCAATCATTTAGTGATAATAGAATGGCTGTTAGGCTCAATTTCAATAATTTAAATTACTTTCCCCACCAGTACAGAATTTATTGCCACATATATGATGACAGCCACTATTGGAGATCAAAGACAAGGAATCTATAGATTTCTAGATGTTGCTGAATTACATTCTCTCAGAGATCATAGCTAAGATGACCAAAGGTGAAAAATAATGTCCCTTGCATGAAGTATGGAACCACAATATTTGGAAATTATGGCCAAATTGTGTCAAATATCTCTAATAGTTATTCAGTGTTTAGAGACACTAATACATCATCTAACATTAGTTGCTGAAGAGGAAAAAGAGAGTGACCTCAGCAAGACTTAGTATACAGATGACTTGGGACTAGAGTTCCCAGAATACCCAGTCAATTAGGGTAGATTCATCACAACGGAAAGTTGCTAGTTTGGGAAAGACTGGCTAATGTCTTGGTGGTAAGTGTTGCAGAGAGATCTGCTTAACTACTGTGCAACATTAGGTCATAGACTTGAATCTAATCATCAGATCTTGTCTGATCCAAAAGGCATTGTTTTATTTTATTGGATAAAAGGTAAAGGTTTCCCTGTCCAGTCATGTCTGACTCTAGGGCACAATGTTCATCTCTGTTTCTTAGCTGAGGAAGCCAAGTTGTCCAAGGATGTATTTTGTGGTCATGTGGCTATCATGTCTATATGCCAAAGGCACACAGAACACTGTCACCTTCCCACCAAAGTGGTACCTATTAATCTACTTGCATTTGCATGCTTTCGAACTGCTATGTGGACAGGAGCTCATCCATTGCACAGAGCTTGGGTGTTGAACCTGGACTGTCAGCTACCCAGCTGACAAGCTCAGTGTCTTTAACATGTATATCCCACCCTTTAACCAAACTAAGGCATCTTACACAGGGATCCATTTTTATCTTACCCCCTCCAAAACATCTCTATGGCAGAAACTAGAATGAGTGTTAATGACCAGACACTAGTCACCTGGAGAGTTTCTGTGGCTGAGGTGAGTTTGAACGAATGGTGGGATTCAAATTTTTTTACTATCAGTTCTCTGGGTGTGGCTTGTGGGCATGGTGTGGCTTGGTGGGTGTGGCATGGCTTGGTGGGCGTGACATGGCTTGGTGGGTTGGCTTGGTGGATGTGGCAGGGGAAGGATACTGTAAAATTTCCATTCCCTCCCCACTCCTGGGGGAGGGTTACTGCAAAATCCCATTCCCTCCCGACCCCACTAGCCTGCTTTCCAGCTCTGTTCTCCTGTGCATGGCAACAAAAGAAGACCCAGCCAATCAGCTGGGACTCGGGAGGCAGAGAATAGATGGTGGCGGAGCCAGTCAGAGGTGATATTTGCTGATTCTCCGAACTACTCAAAATTTCCGCTACCAGTTCTCCAGAACTGGTCAGAACCTGCTGAATACCACCTCTGGTTTGAACCTAAATTTTGCCAGTCCTAATCTAACACTTTAACACTGTACCTCACTGGCTTCTTCTTATGTTTTTAAAAGGTACCATATGTATAAATTCCTTTACACTCCTGACATTCTTTTTACACATTCAATCATGTCAGCCTAAGAAGTTAGGAATTTAGGAATATCTTTCATTGTTTGCAGAATCTTTACACATTATCACATTTGTGTGTATATACTGTACACATACACACACACACACACACACGGAAACCTAGGAAAACATTTTGTATATAATCAGGACATAGTTCACAGCTTCGCATGAGTGTTAGTCATGACCAGACCTATGCTCTCAACGTACCAGCAGCTCCAAAACTATGAAAATTGGAGGAATATTTTCATGATTATTGAGAAGTGAATACCTGGGATAAGAAGAAAAGGAAATAAACCCCAGCACACAATTCTCCTCTGTCACAACTGTGCATCCTGGAGCATGAAAGTAATTGTCTGAAATGAGTCAGACCAAAGGCTTAAGGAAACAGTTGCCATGGCAACCTCCTTCTCTATTCTGATTCTGCTTAGAATTAAAACGATATCAAATAATTTGGGAGTGAAGAGATAGGGCAAAAATCTATGGCTGCTAAATGACCTTCTGTAGATGACTCTCCTTTCTGGTCAAAATGACGTACAAACTATATAAAAACTAATAAGCCAAATATTGTTTGATAGTAGGAAGAAAGGCTGCAAGCAAGAATTCTAGTTATTTCTGATTCATTTTCTCTGCGTAGATAAGGCTCGCTCCCAACGGTTAACCTATTTCCAAAGAATTCCTCATCCCCTCCACACCCTCACCCAATGCAGGAATGGTCCAAGGAGGCTAAGTCTGTCTGACGTGTGTGCCCTTCTGAAATTCAACTGTATCATCACACAGCAACAGACAGTTAACAGTTTCACCCCATGCTGCTATGTCACTGCTAATGGCTCCCTATAGTCCAACACAGACGGCAGAGCAAGGAATAGTTGCTACAAGCTGTTACGGTCAGGAACAGGAATTTCTCTGCTCTTACACCCATCTGTGGAAATCCCAGGGAGCATATGAAAGGATCCTTGCATTTCTTACCTATATCTATCTATCTATCTATCTATCTATCTATCTATCTATCTATCTATCTATCTATCTACCTACCTACCTACCTACCTACCTACTATCTATCGCTTCTCACTGCCAAACCCTCACAGCAATGCATAGCAATTATTTTTGAAGAAAAAATACAAAATGGAAACACTTCAGTAAGGCTTGTCCTGCTGAATTTTGAAACCCATTTGATCAAAAATAACAATGACAACAGCAGCTTGAAAAGGTGGCTAGATTTCATTTGAGGAGGCTTGATTTATGCAGTCATTCATTTTATGGTTGTTTTTAATTTCCCAAGCCAGCAAAACAAGTTCCCTTGGTTATGTGGGATCAGCAAAACAATGTCTTGAACTCTAGAAATCCATTGTGCTGGGAGGAGAGGTTTGGATTCAGGTTCCAGCAGGATTCCAGCAGGAACCTGTGACATCCTTTAAAATAAGTACATCCATGTATACCCATAGACATGTAAACATGCATGAACATATACACGCAGTGGTTTATCCATGCTTGAAATTACCAAGCAAAGATTGTCTTGCAAACCATATTCCTCAAATGACATCATATATCCTTCATATACCCAGATCAAGGAGATGCAGATTCTAGTGATTTCACTGGGACATTACAATTCTCAGCAGCTGCAATGTCAGTTCAACCTCTTTTACCAATACAGAAGCTCAGTTTAATGATTCAAATGACAGAACATTCAGTCATATTATCTGGAGCAGAGTGACATATTTCTGATCTCTCTCTCTCTCTCTCTCTCTCTCTCTCTCACACACACACACACACACACACACACACACACACGATAAAGTTTTAATTAATTGATAAGTAATAATTATGTTTCAGTTAATGTTCACTTGGGGATCAAAAGCTGTTAGGAAGATTACAATATTGAATGGACTTTCTAAATTCACTTGAAAAGGCACATGTAGGCTATTATAAAAAGAGTATTCTTTTCTTCCAAGGTGGTTTCAGCTGGAAAATACTATAATTTACTCAAAAAATGTACTATAATTATCTCAAATAATTTACTCAAATTTACATTATAAGAATTGTGAACAGTAAAAAAAAATATTCCCAAACAGAACAGAACAACAACAATTCCCAGACAAAATAGAATAAGAACTCAAGAAAATAAAAACTCATGCCATCCCAGTACAGCACTTTCCCACATATCCACATACTATCTCGATGGGCTCCAGCCATATTTTTCAAATGTGGAAACCTTAAAAAACATGGGCTTCAGCTCCCAGAATTCCTGATTGCTGGCGGGGGAATTCTGGGAATTGAAATCCACACATCTTAAAGTTGCCAAGATTGGGAAACATAGTTCTACCACAGTGTTTGTGGGAACAATCATATTTTCCAAGTTTTCCAGACGGCTAAAAAGTTAGATGTCTGAAGAAAGGACATCCCATAGGTTAGGAGAAGCTCTGAGAAGGCATATCTCTTGGTCCTGATAGAAAACTACATTTAAGGAAGGGACTTAGAATGTGCCCCCATCTGTCCTCTTGGATAAGCAGATAACCTCATATATATATTTACTTATAAAACAATTAAAAGTAACAAATGCACACACACACACACACACACACACAAAAGATCTGATGTTGTATATATTGTGGTCTATATTTGTTATTTTAAATTGTTTTATAAGTTGTCAGCTGCTCAGAATCACTATGGTGAATTAGGTAGCCACACAATCTAACATGAATGAATGAATGAATGAATGAATGAATGAAAGAATGAAATTTACTCAGAATAGATATGAATCTCTGGGTATTTCCACTTGCCCAGGTTCTAGATCATGGAGATCCTTCATGTTTTGCTTATTCCAACTTATAGCAAAGATGCAAGATTCTACAAAGACCTGTCTTCATTTATGGCCTTCATTCTTTTCTCATCTACTGCTTTAGATTTTACAAAGAAATTCAACTAAGAATGTATGGGGAACAAACTTGATATGAATGTTATGTTTGGATGCTAGATATCACTGTAGGAAGTTAGCACCACCCCTCTCCTAGAAAAATGAAATATCCTAGGAAATATTAAAAAGGCAGAATATTTCCCCTAAAAAGAGTAGAAACTCAGAAGCAGAAATTCAACCCCGCCTTTGTTAATGGGCAGGCTTTTAAGACCTAGGCCAGAGTATTTTACATAATAAAGGTCTCTACCCATCTCACCACCTGGCCTGGGAAGATTGCATCAACTAGCACTCAGGTGCTGGACCATGGGTCCAGACAAAGCCTACACAGTTAGCTAACACCCCAACCCCTGAGAGTCTGACAGCCAATGGGATACATTTCTTACACAGGAACAGGAGACTCTAAGGTGGGGCCCAACAGAGGGTATATAACTAAGGGATTCTCAGCATCTCAGCCCTTCTTTTCCTTCACCCAACATCTTGAAGCATGTGATCATCCTTTTCACTTTGGAGCTCCAAGCCATGTGGTTCTGTCCATCATTAAGCCATCTTTCCAAGCAGTCACTATGTTTCCAGTGTCTTTCTTCCCCACTTGGAACTGAACCCAGAAGGATATTTCTTCCAACATCACCATGCCCATGATTGATCGTGTATCTTCTCGGGGTATTTTGGAGGGGAGGGAGAGGGTGACACTTCTGAAGTTTCATGATTTTTTCCACTTAATCTCTTTTTAATCCTCATCCTTCAGTCCTTCCACACCATCTGCTTTTCTATTATTGCTGTCTCTTGAGCTGTGGTATGGCTTGGTTTGATTAGGAAGTCCTACTTACCAGCTACTTCCCCACCAAACCCTGACTATAATAAAACCACTTTAGAGGATATGAACGAGACCCTCAAAACTCATACATCATCTCTTTCCTTTCAACAGTATTCATGGCAGTTCACTGATTCCTAAATATCAAAGGGCGTATACAAAAATGAGATGAACATTGGTAGATTTCAGTTTTTAAGTGGATGAGTGGAAATAAACATTGATGCAGTTATTACGCAGAGCAGCACCCCAGCATTTCTATCAGGGCTATTCCATATTGACATTTTAGCCCCTGGGGAACTATGATCTTGGATTGAAAATTAAGTGAAAGGGCTTTTGCTTTTTTGTATGTTGGAGTTATGAAAAAGTTGCAAAGCACAGAAGTTATATTTGCTGGGCACATAAAGGACACTGCAATGATACACGTCACACAAAACTTAGGCCTAGTATTAACAGCAAGGAATTGGCAGTTTTTGTTAGGACTTCCACAACATCCTGCAGTTGACCACTAGATAGCAGGAAAGCTTTTTCTATCTCTCTTTGCTGCCATCTAGTGGTTGCCTGATATAAAAATTACATGTTTGGCCCATTGAAGTGATGGACCTGCCCATTTCCAGAAGACATTATTCACATTCAGACAAATCAATAAAAACAAGCAAAGGGTCTCCCCAATGTTATCCCCAGCTTCAAGTGCATTGAAACAAGTCCTACCTGCAGCAATTCCTGTCTTCCCACCAACAGTCACAGTCACAGATGTGCTTACTGTTACTGCCTCAGGCAAACGTCCCTCTGTTAAGACATAAATGTAGCAAATTCAAAAGCTGATCCTGTATCTCAAGGGAAGAGGCTCTCGGAACTGACAGCCTGTTAATTCTGTTCATAAATCCAATACTAAGTATAGAACACACATAAAGGCCAGTAGGTGTTGGGATCGCCACATTTAGATGACAATTCCTCAGAATATAGGAGAGAATTCATCAGACTGTATTGTGTGGGGAAGAATGTATCGGGTAGAAGGGGAAGAATCCTGCTCCTGGTGCGGGGAGGAAGAATATGCAGGTAGTCCTCGACTTACAAGTTTTCATTTAATGACCAAAGTGATTTATGACCATTTTTCACACCTGCAGTTGCAACATCCTCATGGTTACATAATCAAAATTTGAATGCTTGGCAACTGGCGTGCGTTTACGATGGTTGCAGTGTCCTGGGGTCATGTGATCACCTTTTACGACCTTCTGATGAGCAAAGCCAACAGGAAATCCAGATTCACTTAACAACCATGTTACTAACTTAACGACCGCAGGGATTCACTTAATAACTGTGGCAAGAAAGGTTGTAAATGGAGCAAAACTCGTGTACTAACTGTCTCACTTAGCAACATAAATTTTGGGCTCATTTGTGGTTGCAAACTGAAGACTATCTGTATCAGGAAACCTCTTCGGTTTGATGGCTGTGTCTCTGAATATTTTTGATAGGGAAATATGGATTTGCTTGAATCTAATGGTTTGTTCTGCTGCCAGTAAGAGATTTAAAAAGAAGTGAGACGTCACCTTGAGTTGCTGAGTACCAAGAAAAATGCCTTGATCATCCCAACTTACAGTAATATAATAGAAGTCCCTGATGTTCAAACAAAGCTAAAATTATGTCTGCATTTCCCAAATCAGACGAAAGAGTTTTACTTGCTTATTCATAAAGCAGCCCGAATGTCAGTGTTTTGCTAGATAAATACAGACGTCTGAATTTGGGGATGTATTTATTTTAGGGACATAACACTGAAAAAGAGAAGAAAATCCTTTTAGCAAACAACTGTTTTTCCACCCTGATGTATAATGAATGTATGATATATAATGTCAGTTTGCCAGTTAAAGTACGGTTTCAGATATATATTTTTAGCTCTCTAGTCTAGAACTCTAAATATCTTTAATAGGAAATTACTGTGGGTGTCAACTAGTAATATTAACATTATTTCCTGGTCAAAATAACTGTAAGTTTTAGGGAGGAGGGGAGTGTTCATTCAACCAGGTGCAACATTCTTCTGAGCTGTACTTCTCGATCTGCATATGCATCCAAACCGCTGGTCAACATTGCTAACTGTAGAGGCTCTGACATTCTCAAAATGCATGTAACCCAGCTGGTTTTTTTTTAATCAGTGAAGGTCAGATAACAGATAATCAGAGTTGGAAGGGACCTTATAGGTCATCTAGTCCAACCCCCCCGCCCAAGCAGACCTTAGACTATTTCTGACAGATGGCAGTCCAGCCTCTTCTTGAAAGGCTCCAGTGATGGTGCTCCCACAACTTCCAAAGGCAACTTCTGTTCCATTGGTTGATTGTTCTCACTGTCAGAAAGTTTCTCCTTATTTCCAAGTTGAATCTCTCCTTGTTCAGTTTCCATCCGTTATTCCTTGTCTGGCCTATAGGAGCTTTAGAAAATAGCTTGACCCCCTCTAAAGTGATAAGAATCATCGTGTGCTTTTCAGCCATCCATACCTTTTGATAAACATTGAAACTATATGATTTTACACATGGAGCTAAGCAAGAGTCAGGATATTCAAAGGTTGGATTTCAGACCCTCTGGACTTTGGATTCTGCATATCCCATTTCAACATTTCTTCCACCACCAATATTCAGTTGATCAAAAAGCACCACAATTGCTTTGAGTTTGCAGTACATTTGATTTCCCAAAGGTAGTGATGGAATTAATCGGCGTTGGGAGGGGAAGGGTTATGCTTCAGTTCTCCAAGGAGGAGTCAAATAATTATTGGTTAACTGAAAAAGTTACAAAATTATGATTTGGGATTTTAAATAAGTTTGCACTAGGACAGGCATCATGTCAATCACTTGTATCATCTTAAAGAAATACTTTTGTCTACCAAATACTAGTTCATCAGAATAACAGAGCTGGAAGGGATTGTTGAGGTCTTCTAGTCCAACCCCTGCTCAAGCAGGAAACCCTATAACCATTTCAGACAAGTGTCTGTCGAGTCTCTTCTTAAAAGCCTCCAGCGATGGGGCACCCACAACTTCTGAAAGCAAGCTGTTCCACTGGTTAATTGTTCTCACTGTTATGAAATTTCTCCTTAATTCTAGGTTGCTTCTCTCCTTGATTAGTTTCCATCCATTGTTTCTTGTCTTGCCTTCTGATGCTTTGGAAAATAGTTTGACTCCCTCTTCTTTGTTGGCAGCCCTTCAAATATTGGAACACTGCTATCATATCTCCCCTGGACCTCCTTTTCACTAGACTAGACATACCCAATTCCTGCAACTGTTCTTTATATGCTATAGCCTCCAGCCCTCTAATCATCTTTGTTGCTCTTTTCTGCACTCTTTCCAGACTCTCAACATCTTTAGTTTAACAATTCATTAAAGGCTACATATTCCCTACTGTATCTCCAGGAGTTCATTTTTGACAGATGAACACTGAATGGCTAAACATATAATTAAATGTTCTCTACGTAATTAGAGAAAAGTCTTCTTCTTCATTTCTAGATTTCTTTGTGCAAGCTTTTGTAGTTATTGTACAAAGGCACACTGAGTCACATTACAACCCACTTGTAGTCTGAAGTAGCATAGTTGAAAAATAGGTCCACCCCCTCTTCAGCTGTCTGGGAAAGCATAGGTTTCAAATCCAGTGGAGGCTAGCTTGTTTATATTTCTTTGTGTTGTACAACTGTTCTGCGGATATTCTGGGGATATTCTGAATATTGGTATTTAATTTTTATTATAGTTTTCCTAAAATTACAGTTAAAAACCTAAAAACTAATGTAAACTAAAAAAATAAAAATAAAAGAATAAAAAATAGTGTGGAAAAAAGAAAATAAAGAAAAATAAGAATATAGTAAAGAAAAAGAAAAGTATAAAGAAATGACTTTTCATCATAAAAAATATGAACAATTTTAGCAACTTATCACCTTTTCTTAAAATGTAACAAATGCTCTTTCTTCCCATATGCTATTTTTGATCCTTATCAGCAAAAGTCCACTGAAGGTAGATAAAAATAACAACATACCTATTTTAAACGTGATCAAATAAACCAACTTTATATTTCTTCCTTTTAGCAATCTTAATCATTAATCCTTAAATAATATCCTAGAACTTAATTTCTTTTCTTATTTCTTTTTTGTCTCTTCTCACACAATTTTTCAAAACTTTAATAAGTCTTTTTTATAAATTCAATGTAGGAAAATTATTTAAGTCACTCTTTTGATTTATTATTTGTGTATCTCTTTTAATCATTAAGGTTTTAATCATTTGGTTTTATTTATATGTCTAGTGTAGCATGACTTTTCCCATACAGCCTGTCATTTTAAAATCCACTTTCTGATTAGTCTCAGTCTTGACCAGTAAAACCTGTTCCTCCTCCATAGCATTTTTTAAACACAGTCTATCTACAGAATCATATATTCTTAAAATTAACTTCTGGGACCATTTTTCAAAAATATCCTTCAATACATCCAATGTTAAGGTATTTTTCTACATTCTGTATTGATAAGCCAAATCTAAGTACTCAGTGTCCAATCAAGTCTTTTTTAAAAGAATTCTAAATAAAGGCATTTTCCTATGGGAAAGATTCTCATAATTAATTACAAAATATTATTTCAACTCTACCTGGACTTTTAGTCCATTTGTAACACCCCAAACCAAACTTCTAATCATTATTCTTCTGTTTATTCCAAAATAACTTTTTAAAAGTCTTTAAATTTTTATTTAAAACTTGTTTTGCCAAGGATTAAAGAAAACTCAGGTAGTGTTGTAAAACTTGTTAATCCAAAGGTTTGTAATAGCTGAGAAGCAATTAACAAGCAATTTTCAAAAGTGATTAAAAAGGAAACATGTAAAGCCAATATCTTTTGAAAAGGTGCAAGTATGGCGTGAACAAGATAACTGTTCCCTTGTTTCTCAGAGTTCTAACCCTGCCAGAGACTGCTATCTTGTGTTTCCCTTATGAGGAACTATTGTATGGAGTGCTTGTAGGTGATCTCAAGTTCTCTCCTTGTCCATATTACAAAGAACTACTCATTGCCAGTTCTTCATTCCACAACGAACATCACCTCTACTTTTAGTAGAACCATTACAGTTCACCATTATATTTTCCTGATTTTTATTCCTGACTTTCTTTCTGGTATATTGCTTACTTAATGTTCCATGCAACAGAAGGGATTTTCTTTCTCTTCCTTCACGGTTCCAACACTTGTCACTTGTCACATTCTTGGCTTGATCTTTAGTGCCCAATATGTCCTGAACATAATTTTGCAGCTTCATTCAGTTTTAGCGTCAGCTTTTTTGCCTTTTAAAAAAAAATCCTTGGAAATAGATCTGGGAGAGGCCTAAGTGCATTAGTCTTTATACATTGCATCAGCCCTTATTTCAATAAATTTCCTTTGGGATAGCATTCATCTATATGCTACTAAAACTCTCATTATGTTTATCTTTCTGTTTGAACTTTCAGGTTAGCTCAAACAGTGCATTATACCGCAACATTTTTTAATAAAGGTGCCTACAATCCACTAACTTTAAAAAATGCATAAAAAATCCAGGATTCATATGGAATTGAAATTTCTATGATGTTCAGACAATTCTATTTGCAAAGTTGTGGCTGTTGCAGCACCCATGTGGTCATGTGATTGTGATTTCTGATGCACTCTACCAACTTCCCACAAGCAAAGTCAATGGGGAAGCCAGCAGGAAGTCAGTAGCTACTTCCACTCCCATTGTCTATGAAGTTTCTCAGTCATTCAAGTTGTCTCTCTGTTGACTTCTAAAGTGTTAACAACTAGCTGATTGAAAAAAGTATAAATCCTCCCTTCCCCATCAATCAGTTAAAGTCTTCCAGAAAAACCAAGAAAGTCTAGTCTCTGTTTGAAAAATACACCTTTGGATCCTGTTCCCACTGTCTTTTTGCCTGCCTGTGGTAATTTTATCTGTTTAGATATAGTAAATGTTGACTTATTATTGTAGTTTGTTTGTCATTACAATTATTTTTCTACTTATGATACAGTATATACTCTTTCTATATAATAATGTGGCCTTCCAGAGCTGAGGTTAAAAAAAAAGGTCAGCCTAGAATTTAATATGAATTTAATGATGTGACAATCTAGTCACATCATACGTTACTACCTTCATCTCAAAGGATGACCCAATGGGACTCACGGGAATATCTAAATATGCCTATTTTATGATCATGTGGTAGTTAAAGATCCTTTCCAGGGCTCATTTGCTTCTATATGCAATTTTGAGGACGAGCAAACAACTTCAAAACCACGCAGCAAGATGATAAGACAGGTTTACTCAGAACAGCTCACATCCTGTGACAATTCCCTTAACATCATCAAACTTCAACATCTGCCTATCCAAGATCTTTGGGAAGAACTCAATAGATGGATACAAATGCCAAATCCAATCTGAACATCTGGCTGATTGTGCAACGAGCCATCAAAATTGCAAAAGACAGATTTATTTGGAACAGCTTACAACTTGCAAAAATACCTTTAACACTATTAAATATCAACATCTGTCTATCTCAGGGCCTTCAGAAGAACTTGGTAAGTAGACAACAATGCCAATCCAGTCTAAATATCTAGCTGATTGTGCGACATAACAGATAACAGATAATCAGAGTTGGAAGGGACCTTTTAGGTCATCTAGTCCAGGGGTTGACAACCTTTTGGACCTCAGGGACCACCAAACTCATAATTTTAAATCTCAGGGACCACTAACCAGTTCTGTGGGCATGTCTAATTTGTGGGTGTGGCTTGGTGGTCATGTGACTGGCTGGGCATGGCTTGTATGTAAATATTATAAATATTTATATAAATATTGAATTTTTTATTAAAAAAAGCAACTTTTACCCAAAATCAGGCAAAGCCGTCAGGCAGATTGAATTGCTCACAGAATCACAGATTCTTTCAGAAAGCTATCTATCTGCCATTGGCTAGCTCAGTCTGTCACATAAAATTTGCTAGCATGCAAACTCACAAAATTAACTCACAACACACCATGTATGTAAATATTGATTTTTTTAATTAAAAAAAGCAACTTTTATTCAAAATCAGGCACAGATTGAGTTACTCACAGAATCACTCAGTGATCTATCTATCTGCCATCGGCTAGCTCAGTCTCTCAAATTTGCTTGCCGTGAGTCTGCACTGAATAATAAAACCTTCAGTCCTAAGGGAGGTTTGTCTGTGTTTAGCTAGAAAGCAAGAAATCCAACTATTTCCTGCTTCCTAGCTAATCTAAATCTCCTGGCACAGCAGAACAGATGATGGTCAGAAAAAGGAAAAATAGCAATTTTAGCAGGAAAGTTTGCCGGGCAAGGAGTGAGTGGGCGGGGAGGGTTCCTGCGGACCATGTGGGCTGTGCGACCTTGTGCTTCTGTGCAGCCTGGATTAATTGCTTTGGGGGGTGCTCTGGGGGTGAGATTTCTCTGTGGCCCACCAACATTTTCTTGCAACCCACCAGTTGGCGACCACTGATCTAGCCCAAGCAGGAGACCCTACACCATTTCTGACAGATGGGAGTCACCACCCAACTACCATGTTATGACTTCTTGTAGGGCATCCCCCTGGATCCTAACATATATTGTGGGATGTTCTGTGAGAGGCAAGATAGACCCTTGGTGCAATCCAAGATCATGCATATCTTTCCTGTTACAGCAATGGAGCAATTCAGTTTTTATGTTTTCCTATTTTACTTGTACACTGTCCAGAGTCACTCTATAATCGAGATGGATTGTTTCTAAATTTGATATAAAATAAATACAAATAAATAAATTCCATTATTATTAGAATCTGAGAAAAATGAAATGGACAAGATCTCAAGGAAAAGAAGAAGCTAAAGCAATAGACAGAAACAAGGGAGACAGAAAGGGTGGACAATGACCTATGGGATGAGGTCAAATGAGGGCATTTCCCATCAGCATTCTGCTATTACTATGCAATGTTTCTTCCTGAAACGCCTGTCCAAAATAATACATTAGGATGCTGGCAGATTAATTTTAGATGCGTTTATAACATTAGCCCACAGTGCTACAGAAGGTGGGTGGGTGTTGAAAATAACCAGCCAAAAGGTTATGCAATTTATGGACAATCACAAGCTGCCATATTATGGACAACAGGAAGATGGAGAGAGAAGAAAAGTGTTTCCTCTTATTTTTGAGGAGTGGAGCCACAATATTTGATGGAACTGGTAACTTTTAATTTCTAAGATACCAGACAAATGAGAATATTAAGGGAATATAACATAACAGAATTAACTGGCCAGCATAAAACTTCAGAGGAAGCGCTCCAAGCTAGCAGAATATGTCAGGTCAGGTATGAAACAAGATCATCAATCTTGGTTTTGTCACTTCTGTTGACTGAAGCTCTGCAAAGTGGTGTGGCTTTGTGGAGCCATCTTGAAGAGGCACTTCATTAAATCTTGATTCAAGGTTTTTCAGCTTTCAATCTCAGGAATCCTAGAATCCAGCTGTATTGGTCTGACTAGTTTAAATAGTAATAAACTGATAGCTGCTGAAGTTAAATGAAAAGGAAATTGAAGAGCAAGAAAAAGTTCACGTATTTTTATTCAAATCCTCCATGCGCTTTAATTTTCCAGTTCACCTTCTTCGCTCTCCAATTTTGCCTTCCTTGTTGTTGTCTTCTCCACCCACCTGTCTTCCCACCACAATACCAAAAAAAGATTCACAGCGCATTATGCACCATCATCATGGTGCTTGAGTGCAGAAAAAGAGAGAAGAAAACAAACCTTTAGATTCACTTTTAACCACCCTATATTTTCCAGACTTTGTAAACTTTCTCCTCACTACATTTTAGTTTCTTATTTATCAACAATGTCCTTATCCAGTATCTCTAGAAAGATAATCTTTTATGAGCAGAAGGCTTTCCAAGATTCCCGAGTCTAAAATCTAAAGTTCCTGGAGTCACCCCCTTTTAATGCATATTCTGCATAATGTACATTGACTATCTGCTCTAGATTGAGCATCTTCCATATGCAACCTTAAGGAAAGCTCAACAGATTGTTAGACTGGAATGAGCAGTTCCTGTTTACAAAATCTGGAGTGGCCTTCTCCTTCTCCATCCCTCCCTGAATGCATTTCTGAAATACCTGTTGGGTGCAATCACACACAAGTGTTCGCTGCCTTAGGGTTTGCAAGCATGGGATCTCCTTGCCAGACCTTCACTCTTAAAAAACTCAAATCTGTTCATGGTCTGCTGCAAGATCATAGAAGAACCAAATTATTTCCCTAGGGTGTCATGAAGATGGAGGAAGAATAGCAAACAGAAGCAGGCTATGGAGGGTCATCCCTTTAGAGGGTCATTGACGCACTTGGAGGTTTATCTGTGTCCTCAGGATCACCTGAGTAGTGCTCCTGGTTCCAGGATGCGAATGGCCAGCTGTCTAAAAGGAATATAAACCCTTCCGTTCCCCACTATCCTGTCAGGGCTGAAGAAGCCTCTTGGATGAGAAGCGAAATGTCTTCAAAAGAAAAAACAAGAAAGTCCAGTTGCCTCCTGAAATAGCACCTTTGGGACAACCATGACCTAGATGACTGAGCTATCCAATTTGGGATGGACATCCTTCAAATGGCATGGAAGTATGAATGGATTTCCAGAGAAGAAGAAAAAATGCAGACTATAGAAACCATCAGCTCTACTCAGGTGACTCTGAGGATACTGATAAGCCTCCAAGTGCTTCAACGACCCTCTAAAAGAATGCAAATGACCTGCTGTCTGCAAGGAGTATAAATCCTTCCATTCCCCACCATCCAGTCAGAGCTGAAGAAGCCTCTTGGATGAGAAGAGAAATGTCTTCAAAAGGAAAAACAAGAAACTCTAGTTGCCTGCTGAAAAAGCACTCTTGGACTTTTCTAGAACCTAATTTAATAGGCCTAAATCTTGATGCAACTTGCTGTTACCATCCCACCCCCAAACAGTGCACTTGAGCCACCTGATAATGGCTTGTCTACACAATCCCTGAACACCAGGACAGATGAGTACAGCTGCTAAGTTTTTAAATGTTGACTAATATTGGGATGGGGAATCTATTTGAGAGGGTTTTCCTGAGACTAGGGAGCTGTGCTTGTGCCTGGGTGATCAATGAAAACATGTGACACAAATTATCCTTAGAGTATTTTTGCATTGGACCAATCTTGGCTGCCTTACAGAGAGATTCTGCATGGATCATTTTTCACTGTAAGCAAACATGCAGTACTACATTGCCATGGCAAAGGTGAGATGTAGCGATGTACAGTTGCAATTTAAGCAAGTGTGCTAAAATGGGCATTCCCTGGACTTCTGGGGAAGAAATGGTAGAGTGAAGATAGTTCCACAAGGAAACAGAGTTGATAACCATAGCAGAATGAAAAGTCAGTCAGTAGACTGGTTCTCCGTCATTCCTCTTCAGACAAGGAGAAGACTTGAGATAGCCCACAAATGCTCCAGTCCCAAAGCCTTTATATCTCTACAAGTATTGGGATATTCTTGAATTTGCAGAAAGCTGCTTATTGAACAGGGGTGGCACTCTTTTGCCTATAAAACAATCAGCACAAATCAGTTGTGAGCTCCATTCATGGAAAATTAATGGTCCCACCACTGATTGGTTGATTGGTTGATTGGTTGGGTGAAGCAAGGACTGGAAATATTCTTGCATCCACTGAAATCTGTTTCAAGGCACAATAATTCATTGTAGGTACCTGCTTCTTCCTCAAAAGAAAGGCTATAAATGAAGCTCCCTGGAGGATGTTCAGCTGCTCGGCGATACCAAAGGGGGAAGTGGTCCATGGTGAAAATGCTTTCCTTATCATAACTGGTCAAAAAGTTCCTGGAGTTGAAAAAAAAAAGGAAGAAAAGCAACACGATCATATCACATGATCTTCAAAGCACATTTTAAAAACAAACCATTTTTCTTTTGATCCAATGAAGTGTCCTGGTGTGCAAAACACACACCCTTTTACACATCCACCTCTTTCACTTCTTTATTTATCAAAACTCTGATATTTCATTTTTGTACTTCTGGGTTGTTCCTTGGATATCTCTGTGTGGCATCTTCTATTGCTTGCTTTGTACTGCACAGCATAGACAGCATATTATACTCCTTCTCATTGTGTGCCCATTCAGCTTCCTTCCTGGGATTTGCCATGTTCCAGAACTTGAGCTGGATAATGAGAAATCAGAAGAAGAAGCCCACAGAAACCACAAGTAGTCAGTGCTGTACATCTCCAGTGCTCTCCATCTGTTCTTCCTCTGTGTGACACACACGTACTTTGATTAATTCTAGGAGGCCAAGAACATGAATGGAGATCCACCCAACTATAGAATGAAATATTTTTCAGGCAGCTTCAGGTCACACTCCACCAAGCTGACAAGGCTTCCAGGTTGACTAGGGGTGTCAATGACATGCCAAGAATGAAGCCTACTTTGGAAAGCTTCTGCATCTGCCCCGCTTGTATTGGCAAAAGACATTGTGACAGGGTAAAATCAGGGATGGGATTCTACAGGTTCGCACCTATTCGCTAGAACCAGTTGTTAACATTCTAAGCATTTCGGAGAACCCGTTGTTAGAAGAAATTACTGGCCTAATCCTGTAAGGAAGAAGGCAGGAAGGAAACATTCTGGTGTTGCTTACAGAAACTGCCTCTCTGTTAACCCTTATTACATTCTTGGCAGGACTAGACTTCCTCTCTTAGGAACTTCTCTGGAGATTTTTTTCCCCTCCTTTGCTGGTACTTTACTTGTGTGGAGTGACCATTCAGAGTTATAATGGCACTGAAAAAAGTGACTTATAACCGTTTTTCACACTTATGACTATTGCAGCATCCCCACAGTCATGAGAGGCCACGTGAGGAGATGCATGCCTCAATGTGAGTGATGTTGAGTTGGCCACACCCATCCAGTCACATGACCACCAAGCCATGCCCACCAACTAAGCCAGGCCCACAGAACCAGTTGTTAAAAAAAATTGAATCCCACCCCTGGGTAAAAGGTGTGGCTGGAGAAAAGCAGATGAGTGTAGGAGTCCAGGATCATGGACTTTTTTGAGGGAAGGGAGGACAAGACTCGGGACAAGAAGAAGTAGTGAGAAAAGGGAGAAATGCTTCAATACTTGACTTTCATTTATCTCTATGCATGTTCAGAAATACAGATTTTATATATAGCTGTTTCTTTTAAGTTGGCATGTCTTGCTCTCCCTTTTTTAAATCTTCCAATTGTTCAGGAAACGTGATCCATGAATGCTCTAGCATCTATTAAGAGTAGAATCCATGCAGACAAGTGAAAAGCTTATTTTACTCAGGAGGGTGATTTCCTTTCTACTTGGGGATGTCTTATTAGAATTCTCTCCTCCGCCCCCACCTTCCAAGTGTTTCTAGGTACAGCACAACTACTCCAACCTGACTAATATAAGGAGTGGCTGCAAATGGTGATGGTTGCAGAATGAAATAAAAAGAAAGAATTTACTGACTAATACGTAATGGTCTGTTGCTTAAACCCTGTGTAGATATGCATCCCTTAGACTTGCTGATAAATTCTATTTGAAGAAAGTATGTTTTACTATTTGGTAAACATGCAAACTACATTCGCTCCTCTTAGCTCCCTGCTCCTATTTTGACCATTCCAAAATGGACTGAGATACATCTCATTCATAGGGTGAAGTACATCTCATTCACAGCGTATGTCTTTTTTCTTTTTAACAACAGTATGTTGTACACAAATATGTGTGTCATTTTATTATCCATTACAGAACTCCTGGAAAAATGAACAGGTGTTGTATTTTACAGCTTATAGTTCATTTTATAAACATTTTAGCATATTAAATAAACTGTGTCTCCCAGGACAGATTTAGATAGGTATATTAGGTTCTCAAGGCAATCTTTGACTATATAAATCCCATGTTCCTGATTTTAAAGTGTACAAAGTAATCAGGATAACCAATCAAAACAAAATGTCCAAATATTTTGAAACCCAAGATTGATATGGACTATACAGGGCATGCTTTAAGCCTGAATTATTAAAGTCGTGAACATTAAATACTCTCATGTTGATATACAGCTAAATACACAGAATTGATCTGTAGACTTGCCTGTTACATATCTGAAAATCCCTCAGAGAGTAATGCAAATTTATCTTTGCAAATCCCACCATTCTCTTTATTTTTCCAATGTGCAATATGCAGGTCTAATGTGAGAATGCATCACACATGCATGAAATACTGATCCTTTGTGAAAAAAATATGCTGAGCAACAATAGTTTAATTTAAAGCAATTATAATATACTGACTTAGAGCAAGATAGAAACATTTATTTCACCCAGTATCTTCTATTGTAATGATGGGCCATTTAGGTATAGATTGTTTGATGTGCACTAAATAGACACGTTGAAATATGTCCTATAAGCATCTAGAGAACTGTAGTCAGAAGGCACAAAAGGAGAAGGATTGGAGGATTAAGCATTTTCTCTGTAACTGATGGAAATAAAGGTGGTTCCAGTGGACCTGCTCCTTTATATTTTCTTTCTTTCTTTCTTTCTTTCTTTCTTTCTTTCTTTCTTTCTTTCTTTCTTTCTTTCTTTCTTTCTTTCTTTCTTTCTTTCTTTCTTTCTTTCCTTCCTTCCTTCCTTCCTTCCTTCCTTCCTTCTTTCCTTCCTTCCTTCCCTTTTGCCTTCCTTCCTTTTTTTTCCAAAAAAGCAGCCCTTAAAAAGAACTGTTGTACCTGTTTCTCTCTCTCTCTCTCTCTCTCTCTCTCTCCCCCCACCCCCATATTTTTCAAACTGGGTGACTTCCGGAGTGGGAGGCATATCAAATAAGTAAAGAATAGGAAAGAGAAGAGAAAGGATGTCCAGTTGGTAAGACGGAATAATGTTTTAACAGTTCCCCGGAAGTCTCTTTTGCACAGCTCTGAGTCAAAGAAATGGCAAGTTTAAGAAATATTAACTATGCTCCCTCCACTCCATTATTATCCCAACCTATCTCAAAGAGAATCCCTTAAAGTGGTACCCAAAAACTCCACACAACCCCATAACATGCACTGATGGCAATGGGAGTTGGCAAATTATGGGTCTTCTACGCCATCATTTGCTAAGGACGGACTGCTGCATGCTGCAGAACTTGCCAGCTCATAAGCACTGAAAGAAATTGAGGAAAAGATAATAAGAAAATTCTCCCTTTTTGCAGCAATATATTTGAACAGTAGGGAAAAAGGAAGATTCACCTATCTCATACCTCATTTCCAAACTTAGGGAGGGCACTTTTTGCTCTATTTTGAGAATGTCATTGCAATCAATTCAGCAAACTCCAGGAAAAAGCCCATTCATGAATGATTGTCTCACAATGACTATAACATCTAACGTTTGCTTTCATGCGTGAATATATAATTATAAATAGACATTTTCATTGGCTTCTCACATTCTTAAATACCTTGATTTTTGGTGGGGTTATTTCATATGATCAGCTGTGAACAAAAGTTAGAAATTTGAGATGAACATTTTGTGGTGAATCTAATTGTAAAAGATTTATATTCGACTTAATTAGATCTGCAGAGGAACTTATATTGAAATTCAAAGTCATTATAGCAATCAAGGAAGAAAATAATTATGAGGCTAAAAATTACACCAGACTTTTCTAAATCCAATATGCAGCATGCATGCCAAATCAAGATCAAACTGATTTATGGCAATTGAAAAGGCCCTTAGATAACCAATCGACCTAAATCTTGAAAATAGAGGTGCCTAGAGCCAGGATCATTATGAATGATTTCAGAGAAGTTTCTAAGGTAATTCCCCCCCATTACCTATTCTCTGATGTTTGAAAAAGAGAGAAATGCCAAAATTAAATCTAGGACTTGCTATTTGCAATATCTAATACGATGCCCTTCCTAATATCACAATATTATAAATATGTAATAAGCCAACACAAATGGTTTTTATAGAGAATCATCTCTAATTCCATTTTCATTTTCAGAAATTGTGTCTGTCTTATAAAACTGGCATCTTACAATTTCTCAACAACTATTGAATTTTCTCCTAATCTCAGGACAATGTATTCAAGGCCTGACAATTATGTTAACTTTTTTTGCAGATGATACACAGATTGAGCTCTCTAGAAAAAGGAGAATCATTCTACAGAGAGTAATAATAGCACAGAAAAAGTGTTTATTGATAATAGGTAATAGCAATAGCACTTAGACTTATACATTGCTTCACAGTGTTTTACAGCCCTCTCTAAGCAGTGTACAGAGTCAGCATATAATGCCCTCAGCAATCTGGGTCCTCATTTTACTGACCTCGGAAGGATGGAAGGCTAAGTCAACCCTGAGGCAGTCAGGATCGAACTGCCAAACTGCTGGCAGTCGGCAGTCAGCAGAATTAGCCTGCAGTACTGCATTCTAATCACTGTGCCACCACGACTCTTAAAATAATATAGAAAATTATTTTATTTCAGATTCTTTCCTACAATAGTTGCAGGAATTTATAATTTACAACTTCCCTTTCTGTTATTTGTAAGTATTATTTTTTAAAAACAAAACTCTCATTTCCCCTCCCCGCCAATCAATTGTCTAAATTTCTAGCATTTAGTGTCTATTGAATCTGGGTTAGTCTGGTTATTGCTGGTCCAAAACAAAAGTTTTTCAACAAGCTTTTTCACAGTAGAAAAGAAAGTTATTGGACATCTTAAGACTAAAGACACCTAGGTGGGCTAGAAAGGATCAATCTAAATTTATTTATTTTATTTACTTATTCAAGTTTGTAATAGCTGCCCAACTTCAATGAACTTTGAGCATTATACAAAACCACCAAATCCCTAAAGACAGATAAAGCATTAAAACTACAGAGACATCTCAGATGAAAATGATACTAAAAGCATCACAACTCAAATCAAATAAGAAACCCCAAAATACAATAACCCCAGGCCAGATTATTACATAATATATAATCAGGACATGTCTCCATATGAAGGATTGGAATGGCAGTGATTCACACAAAATACATTTCTAAGTATGCATCTAGCTATAACTCAGTAAAACATAGCATGGAAATGTGGAAGAAGCAAAATTCTTGGAAATTCTTGAAGAATTCTGTGATGAATTACAAGATATGCCAGGTGCAAACTTATAAAAGAATGTAGTCTTTAATGGTGAAAGTTGGACAAACAGATATTTAAATTGGCTAAATGCAATAGTGTAAGAGGCAGACTTTTAGAAACATTCATCGCTTATTGTTAATACCTCCTCCAATGTCAGACATAAGGAACCAGAAATAACCCAAGGAGTTGATCAGAGTGGTATGTTTATTGCTACTAGTCTACTGACAGGAATCTTGCCAGACTAATGTACTCACTACATAATTACTAGATAAATACTGTGAAGCTTTAGGGAGGCTCATCTTACAGTCTTTTCCTTTCCATCGGTGACTCAAGGCTAGCCAAGCTTTTCACTCCTTGCCCCAACTGAGCTCCAGATTCTACCACATCTAAGCAACATCTTAGATGGATGGTTTTTACCTGGACACTACTGATAGGAACCAAACAGACTATATAATAAGAAACTGAAGACGGAGAGGTACAAAGTAATCAATCACTTCCATAGGCTACATGGGTTAGATTTAAGAAACCAAAACATGACCCAAATAACACAGAGCATACATTCAGTGTAAAGAATTTATTCAAGTCGCTTAACTTATATGAAATGGAATCTGTAGACCTTTGGGAAGGGATAAGAAACAATATGAAAACCACACACACACACACACACACACACACACACACACACACACACGCTAAATGTGGCAATATATATATGGTAAATGTTTCAGAGGAAAATATCCAAATGTCCTTGATACAAGCTTTCGTGATAGGAGAAGTAACATGATAAAAATAAAAAGGGTTTACATTGACTTGAATGCTGCTTTTCAACATCAAATAAGAGAGCACAGGGACAGGTATCTCAGTCAAGAATATCATCAAGCAGAATATTTTTTGTTTAAGTTAATGTTTAAAATTAAAGATCTTTTAAAGAAGATCAGATAAATAGGCCAAACGGGTAGTTTTGGTAAGCACAGGTACCACAGAACAATTTTGATAGAAGTTAGTGATATTAAAGAAGTTGAAAAGATTATACTGTGACACTTGACAAACAGGGTTGTAGAAGAAAGTTGCAATAGTATCCACTGAACTGTTGCACAAATTCCTCACTCAAAGTTTTATTTAAGAACTTACTAAGAAGATGAGAGCAATCCACGGAAAGAAAAATGCTACATAAAATGTGAAGGTAAAGGGATGTGAACTCCAGGATGTTTGTAAGGGTGGCAATGGAGTTAAATGGCAAAGTTTATGATTATATAAAGATAGATATCAAGAGACAAATACACAGTGGCAGCATTTGTACGATGATTCATAGTGAAAGCATTGTCATTTTGACTTCATTGTGTGTGTGTGTGTGTGTTTTTAGGAGACTGCTGATTCAATCGGATAGTTAATATTAAAATGGATAATAGAGGAAACAAAAAAACTGGAAAAATTGTGTTCGTTTCATTGACCTCAGCAAGGCCTTTGTCTGTGTGCATCATGTGAAGAGTATAGAATATATTAAGACTAATGAGTTTGCTAGAACATCTGATTGTTCTCTCTTAGGAATCTTTACAAAAGAACAAGATACCTTCATAAGAAATTCTTATTCTTCTTTATAAGAAATTCTAAGAAACAGAGTGACCCATAACAGGAAAATAAGTGAGATAAGGATGCACACAATCCTTATAGATAGTCCTTGACTTATGACTGGTCACTTAGCAACTGTCCGAAGTTATGATGAACCACTCAAAAAGTACTTACAGCTGAGATTGGAAGTTCTGACAACTGCCCACCCTCTACCTGCCTGTGGTCACAAGATCATATTTTGGGCCTTGGTAATTGGCCTGCATTCATGGCTTTCGTCCCATGGTCCCGTGGTCATTGGACCACACTTTATGTTTTTGCTGGAAACCAGGGTTTACTTCTGTTTGTTAGGCAAAAATACTCATAGGGAACAATGGGTTCACTTAAGGACTGCCACATTCATTTTATGACTGTTGCATTTGCTGAAAGTCTGCTGCAAAACAGGTAGTAAAATCAAGTCCAGTCACATGATGACCTGCTTAACAATTGTCATGACTCAACAGCTGTAATTGTGGGCTCAGCTATAGTCATAAATTGAGGACTGTATATCATTTCAATCCATGAGAAGCATAGACTTGGAAGAGATAAGAGCGGGAATCAAAATTGGAAAGTGAACATTATGCAGTTGAACCATGCAGACAGCATCATGCTAGGTGAAAGTAATAAAAACTAAGAACTGCTTAAAAAGTAATAAAAACTAAGAACTGCTTAAATATTAAGAAAATAAAAGCAACGCTAATCAATGTATTTAGTGAAACCTATACTGACAACGAAGACTTGAAGTTGGTAGACAGTTCTGCCTTCTGGGGACTCAGAAACATATAAATATGGATAATACACTGGAGAAATGAAAATATCCTAGTGAGAAAAGTAACAGCAAACTTTGATGAGATCATACAGAATAAGGGCCTTTCCATTAGAACAAAGGCCAAAGCAGTTGAAATAATGCTGCTCCAGCATTAAGAAATAGCTAGGAAACTGGATGCTGAGAAGAGCAAAGAAAAGCAAGAAAGAAATATCTCTTTGGATTATAGATTTGAATATTGTAAATGTAAGAACAACCAGTCACTCAGTCCTGATCTAATCCAAAAGCTGACTTTAACATATTTTATACTAAGAGAGGCGAGCAGAAACAAATGTTGAACCAGAAACATGATAAAACTTGGCAAGATTGATGTAACTAGAATAGAAAGATGGCTGGGTGGGATTAAAGAGATTACTGGCAGCACTTAACAAATATCAGTAACCATGATGTTTGGTTCAACCAAGTACATTCTTATGAAAAACCCAAAACTGCCTAATAGAGATAGATGGGTGAACGAGTGATATCTAGCAGAAGTATCTACAGCAAGCCAAGATTTTGTCAAAATAATGAAATGTGCATTGTGACTTCAGAATACAAATTCTGCCCCTTTTGGTATTTGTGTGCAACATCATGATGCAAAGTACAAGAAAGGCAGAGTTCGCAGTATGATATTCCAATGTGCGTTTCAAAATTTACTTGCCTCCCTCTCTTCCCCAAACCATCGTGTTATTTGTGATTTGCAGTAGGGAGTTACTGCTATTGAGTTAATATGTGGATCACTTAGCTACTTCTGACCTTTCTGATGAGGATTGAAATAAATAAATAATAATAATGTTACTGCAATTTATTTTCTGACTATTCACCATTGCTTCAATTACTTTTAACAGTTCTTAGGTGCTACTTAATTATCCTTAGATGTCTAATTATCAAGAACATTAAATTCCGAATGATTCTCAATGTTAAAATAATAATATGAGGGTAAGAATGCTTTAGACTAATAGAAAAAAAACCAGGTGTTTCTGGTAACAAACTGATAAGAACAATGGGCAAATTCGAGAATTCATTTTAATTTAGGAGTGTTCTATGTGATTCCCATTGACATCAATGAGAGAACATCATCATGCCTAAATTTGATTAACTTTGTTGTCAAATCTCCTTGGAAGCTCAGGGATAGTTTTCCTTCAGTGCAAGTACATCTTCTAATTATGTTGTCATTTAGGTTTATTATAGCCTTCAACTTCAATGGGTTCTGGACGGCTTATAAAATATAATATTAAATAAAAACAATTTCAAAAAATAAAACAAGACAACCCAAGTTAAACAACCATTAAAACAAAGCATAACATTCTTTCCCAAATATATGCCATTCTTCTTATATTTCAATTTATTATGACAATTTGCTGTGGTTAAGATTGTCATGCAGAAATAGGTTAGAAATCACTAGTATTACTGTTCTTAATTAGATTACATTTGTTGCCATTCAGTTCTGTAGTTTAATAATTTTGTCCCTAGCATGGTTTTGGAAAGCAAAGTTGCAGATGGGTGAACTTCAGATGCAGATTAAGTATGGAACAAAATAATAGAAACAGACAAATTTCTGCATTGTTATATGTGTCCTCAGATAACTGAAAATTTTGTTTTTGCTAATAGATTTTGTTTAATGAATAAAAGCTCAATCAAGCTGATTAAATAAAACCTAACTTCAGAAAACTCTAAACTCTGTGCATTCACATCAACAAATTACCAAATTATAAAACTTCAAAATTACATCACCATTTTGAAAATAAGAAATAATAGCATTCAAAGCCATCCAAATGAGAAAACCAGGTGTAACTTTCTCCGCCAGATGGGGCTGTTGCCCACATCAAACAGACAAGTTTATTTTTTCAGCTGGTTTTAGTTGCAAATAGCTAAATGCCAACAAGCTGAACAGTTGCTTAAAGGAAGAAGGAAATTCATTGGGGCAAACATTGATTTAAAAAATTCCGACAGTTTTCCTATGTATGATAGATTCCCCACAATTCCATTTTATAAGGGTACCAAAAACATTTCTTGAATCTGAATGACATATAAACAGGAACAATTTGGCAGATTAGATGAACCTTCATATCTACAATGGCAGGGTTTACAGATCATGCTGTTGGATATGTGCTTGTATTTGCATTCTTCAATGCATTTATTCCTGAACATGCATTACAGAGATGCACATGGTCTTTTTATGTTCTGAAGTAATATATATTTGGCACTGAGGATATGATAGCAATGCAACAAATTGATAAAGAAAATGCCACAATCTCTTGTGGAGATGGGTAGCTATAGAAATTAAATAAATAGAATAAAGAGATGAAACAGACTTGTCTAGATAGAAGGTCTGATCATTGTACATGAGAACAGCTCTAGCAATATCTGTTATCTGAAGGATTCTGTTGTTAACATCTGTACCATAACAGATGTTAACCACAACAAATTGTATAAGATCTAGAATGAAAATTGTATCAGAACAACAGATGTCCCATTAGTTAAAGAAAATATGCAAAACAACGGGTGTAATGAAACCCACTGATTTTATTGTGCAGGTTGGATGTCACCTTGCATCACAGGAATAAAGCTGGTGACTTGACCCACCACCCTATATTATTCCAATTGCTTTTATCAAGATGCTATTGGTAGGGAGGGAGGGAAGGAGGGAGGAACGAAGCTGCTGAGAGATCAGGGAGAAAGGGGAGAGAGGGAGGGGAGGAGGGGAGGGAGGGAAGGAAGGAGGGGAGGGAGGGAGGGATAGAGAGAGAAGTTGACTTTACATTAGCTATACTAATGATGAAGTAGCATTTCCTTTTTTATTAGACATTATGCAAAGACGGCTTGCTTAAAAAAACATGTTAGGCTTTATTATCCCTCACATGAAAGGGAAGCCAAGTGAGTGAGTACATTTGTATGTACACTTCCTTTTGGGTCAAAAATATATGAATATATATATATATATGTGTGTGTGTGTTTTCTTAAGTTTTCGCGGGTACTTACATGTATGGCATTCAGCTTTGTTCGGGTATTTTCCCACGTCATTGTAGTTGTGCTTTTAAAGTTGTAGCAACGTTTCGGCAGAATCTCATCTGCCATCATCAGGCTTCTGTATAGTGTTCATCTGTGAGTCCGGCTTTTATAGTGGTTTCAGGTTTAAATTTGGGGCAGCCTATTGCTGTGCCAGAATGGTTTTTTCTTCACCCTGATTGGTTGGGAGTCTTGGTCTGTGTTTATTGGTCTTGGAGTTTGCTGTGTTCTGCTTGATTGGTGTTTCTAATATCTCCTGTCTGTTTTTTGGCTCTTTTTGTCTCTTGATTGGCTGGCAACATTGTGTTCATGTATTGGAGGCCTTTAGTGCAGCTTGGCTCTGGGTAAATGGACGGCTATCATTAGTTAGGAAGCTAGGTTTCATCTGGGTGCCTGGTTGGGGTGTATTTGAGCTGGAGGTATCAGGGGGGATCTGTCTGTGCCCAGGTGTTTGCCTGGCTTGTGGCGTGGAGATTTTTTTGTTTGTGAGTGCAGGCTTCCAAATAATTGACAGTCTGGTGGAATCATCTCTTCTATTCATGCTTTCTGGTCTTCAATCTCTATGGCTTCTCTGATAATTCTGTGGCTGGGGTTTTCTATAGTGGCTAGGGTTTTGGTGCCATTGAAGTTGATGCTATGACCTGTGGCTTCCATGTGTTGGACTAGTGAGGAAGTGTGTTCCAGCTTTTTGACTGCATTTTTGTGTTCATCCAGGCGGGTACTTATTCTTCTATTGGTCTGTCCAATGTATGTGGCCAGGCATGATGCACAGGGGACTTCGTATATGCCTTGGTTTTCCAGGTCGATTTTATCTTTGGGGTTTCTAAGGATGGCTGCTATTTTTCTGTGTGTTTTGAAGGCAGTCTTGATGTGATGTCTGTGCGGTATCTTACTGATTTTGTCTGTAGTACCTCTTATGTAGGGCAGGACAGCTGTTCCATGGGTCTGTTCATCTTCTAGATCTCCATTATGTCTCAGTGTGTTTTTGTGGATCAAGCCGGTGATTTTGCTTTTGTGGAAGCCGTTGGCTGTCAGTACTTTAGTCAGGGTGCATAGTTCAGTCTTTATGTGTGTCTTGTCTGCCAGGCATTTGGTTCTGGTGATTAGTGTTTTGGCCACAGAGTTTATCTGTGCTGGGTGATGGTGGGATTGGGCATTGAGGTAGCGGTTGGTGTGTGTTTCCTTCTGGTATATGGTGTGTCCTAGTGTGCCATTTGTTTTTTTGTAGATTAGTACATCTAGGAATGGTAGTTGTTTGTTTCCGTTTCCTTGGTGAAGTTGATTTTGGGGTGTGTGCTGTTTAGCTGTGTTAGGAAATTGTTTAGGTTTTCTTTTCTATGGGGCCAAATCACAAATGTGTCATCGATGTATCTTAACCATAGTTTGGGTTTGTGGGTGGCATTAGCTAGGGCTCTGGATTCGAATTCTTCCATGAACAGTTTTGCAATGATGGGTGACAATGGTGATCCCACAGGGGCTCCTTCAATTTGCTTGCATCTTTGTCCTTTGTATATGAAATATGTGTTGGTTAAGCAGTGTTCTGCTAGTTCCATGAGGTGTTTAGCTGGTCGGTATTTATTTTTGATGATTTCAAGAGTTTCTTTTATCATGACTTGAGTGAATAGTGAAACCAGGCACACAATGGGGCAAAAGCAAGAGCTATGCAGACAGTCTGGTGTATTCCCCATTATATGTCTGCTAACTCTCTTGTAATCCTCCTATCTTTTCCAATGAATGTAAATACAAACATCAATCTTCTTCTTGTTAATTACACAGTGCTCAGATGAGCACTCCAAAGGATGGGGGAGGGAAGAAAGGGAAACATAGTTGTAGTCATGTGATTTCTCACTTAGCAACTGCTTCATTTAATGACAGAGCTGCCAAACCCAATTGTGGTTGCTACATGAGGACTACCTATTTATTTATTTATTTATTTATTTATTTATTTGGAGTGGAGTCAGGGCAAATGAGTGCAGCTGAGCATTTACTGGCCAGATGCTCTTCCTGACACCTATCCGGAGTTCACAGCAGATATTTTCTCCTTGCACCCTGATAGAGAAACATCTGCTGCTGCCTAGGATTGAACTCTCAACCTTCCAAATGGGAGAGGAGCATCTTTACCTCTAGGCTATTGCACCATTCTAAATGATGACAACCTATATTATACTCAATAAATTGATCATTCACTCTTCTTCTATCCCTTAGAGGTTAGAATTTTGTGGAAAGGTCTGTTAGTGTCCCCTTCACATAAACGACAGACTACTAACCAAGACGATGTCTCCAGATGCCAGCTGTTCACAAACCATGGAGCATAGCAAGTGGAGGAGACCTGGTTACATTGTGCCTCGGTGGATGCCAAAAGGAAAACTGAGAAATTACAAGTAAGATATAGTGTTTCATAGTTATATCGGAAAGATAATAGAAGGGACATATCTCAAAAATACATATCCAAAAAACTCACTTGTTAGATAGTTTTTCAGTTCCTACATACAGGGTATTCCTCATGAGACCAGCCCGAGTTCCCATGAAGGCCATCTGCACACCATCTTCAGTTTCACTGTTGCAGAACAAAAATGAGAGTTGTATAAGCAAATGAGAGACAGAAATCCCACTGCCTTAAGAAAGTCCAAAACATTCTCACAGATCCATCTCACCCTGGGAACCCTTTTTTTGAACTATTACCATCTGGCAGACGGTACAGAATAATAAAGACAAGGACAAATAGGCTGTAAAACAGCTTCTATCCCAGGGCAGTAGCTCTTTTGAATTCTGCAGTATAGTGCAGTGTTGGTGTGGCGTCAGGGGTTTCCAGTTCAATGTGTGAAGGGTGAAGGATGTGTGTTTGTGTTTATTTTCATGGTCATGGTCATGATGTGCACTAAAGACGGTGTTTGAGTTCGTTGTATGAGATGCAGTGACAATAAAGTAAACTAAGCTAAAATAAATTAAATCATAGAAAGGTTGGTTGAATTTCCTTTGTGCCATAAGATCTCAAGCTAGGAAACAGGTCATATTTTACAGTAGTTAACCAGCTTTCTAGGCAAGATCACAAGTCCAATTTGTCTCAACAATTCTGGATAAAGCCAGATATGTACCCAAATGCCAGTGGGATCCAGGGTAAGGCCCTTCAAAGAAATGAAGACTGCAGGAAGATCCTTATGGCCAAAGGTGATAATTTGTACAATACAGGTAAAAACCAAGCTGCTGTTGATCATTGATCTATCTATTGAACTTTTTGAACACTATTTCTGGACAGGTACAGGTAGAGTACATTGCAGCAGTCTAAAGGTGGATTGTTTCAAGACGTCTCTTAGCTCAAGAAGTGTGTAATTACTTGGACATGGTGAGGGCCAAGGTCGTCCAATAAGCTTCCATAGGTGCGGTAACTACGGCATCGAAGAGAACCTGTTGAACTAACTCTTCATTACCTAGACAGGAGAAAGAACAATAAGAAAGAAAGGCAGTCACCACACAAACATTGGAGTTGAAATCCAAAGCATTTGGAGGACATAAGGATGCGGACTTGATATATGTATTTAACTGTACATGCATTTTGGACATTAATACAATTGAGAGAGTCCAGAGATATTTCACAAGAAGAGCAAAAGAGTCCTCCACTCTTCTGCTTGGAACAGAATACTCTATGCCTCCAGACTTGAAAATTTAGGCTTAAACCAACTTATAACTATGCTGCCTTCAGTCTGACCTAAATGTAGTACATAAAATTATCTGCTACAATGTCCTACCTGTCAATGACTACTTAACTTCAACCACAACAATACACGAGCACATAATAGATACAAACTTAAGTTAAACCACTCAGTGATGGGATTCAAAAATTTTTACTACTGATTCTGTGGGTGTGGCTTGGTGGGTGTGGCTTGGTGGGTGTGGCAGGGGAAGGATACTGCAAAATCCCGTTCCCTCCCCACCTATTCCCTAACCTGCTTTCCAGCTCTGTTCTCCTGTGCAGGGTAACAAAAGAAGATCCAGCCGATCAGCAGGGACTCAGGAGACAGAGAATAAATGGGGGCGGAACCAGTCAGAGGTGGTATTTGCTGGTTCTCCAAACTACTTAAAATTTCCGCTACCAGTTCTCTAGAACTGGTCAGAACCTGCTGAATACCACCTCTGAAACTGCTCCAAACTCAATTGCAGAAAATATGCTTCAGTAACAGAATTGTCAATGCATGGAATGCACTACTTGACTCTGAAGTTTCTTCCCCAAGCCCTCAAAACTTTAACCTTAGACTGCCTACTGTTGACTTCACCCCATTTCTAAGGGGTCTGTACAGGGTGTGCATAAGCGCACCAATGTGCCTACATCCTTGTCACCTTTTATTTGTACCCATTTCATGTAATCATAATCATGTTCTAATTATATCTGTTATCTATTACGTGCTTGACAAATAAAATAAATAAATAAAATTTTGAGTCTTGGGAGACAGGACAAGAGGATCAATGACATCAAACTATAACCAGGTGGCAGAAGCATCGCTTCTTTTTACATGTCTGTTTTGCATGCAACATGTGTTAAAAAGAAGCGAGGCTTTCAATTGCCCTGTTTCAGCAGCCACAGTGGTGTCATTGTAACCTCAGCAATGGGTGGTCTTGTATGGAGGTCCTGAAAGTTGAAACACTCTGAACATCCCCGTCTATCCAAAGTATATCCCTGAAGCCATCAGAGAGAATCTTGAATTGCAATAACAATGAGTCTGTTCCTAGAATTTCAATTTGGATCTTGTTTTAAACTCATTCATCCATTTCCCCACCCCTCTTTTCTCCATTTGCTCCACGGAATTATCAGGAGTTGAACTTTCATACTGAAAAATGGATGAAGCCTTGTATTAGTATACGTTTCCCTGAATCTTCAATCCAAGAAATAACTTTGCTAGTTTGGGAACGACACATGACATACTTCTCTAGGTTAGAGGCCAAATATGCCGACTCAGTAGTGGGATCCTACTTTAGTCGCTACTGGTTCGGTGGGTGATCGTGTGTGCACGTGCATAGATGCATGCACCCCTAACAAGCTGAGAGGATGAAGAAACGAAAAGCTAGGAGTGACCCTCCCAACCTCCCATGTGCTTTTCGATCTTTTATCCTCTCAGCTGATTGTCGGAGGCTTGTTTTCCTCCTCTCAGCTGATCAGAGGTCTTTTTAAGCTACCCGTTCAAGTGAACCTGTCCGAACCACTAGCATACCATCACTGTGCTGACTGGAGTAAAGCATGAAAAAGTAGTTTTGTAGGCAAATTGAATCAAGACATCAAAGAAACAGTGACCATGGGAAATATGAGTTTAGAAAGCATTAATTAATATTCAGGTGGGAGATATACCACACCTGATGTTTTTAGCTATTCAGCAATGAAATTCAAAAGCAACGTCTTTAGTTACGAGGACAGACAGTACGATCTGATGGACCAATTTGTATGAGGAATTGAATGATAAAAGGTAAATGTTGTCATCTGCTAGGTTTAATTTGAATTGAGTCGAGTTGAGGTTGCTAATTCTAATTTGCAAGTAATTTGAACATCAAGGAAGAGCCATAATGAAAGATGATTAGGCAGCATGCTGATTATATACTGTACACGTTCACCCTTTGGAAAAAAAAACAATTAAAAAGAGATATGATCGTCACCACCAATTATTTGAAAAGATGTCACAGAGTTATTGGAGCAGATTTAGTGTTTTGCTGTCTCGGAGGATAGGAGAGAATTCAGGAAACAGGATTTAGAAATTCTTGGTAGTTTGGACTGTGCCACATTGGGAAAAAGTGCCTCAAAAGATGGTGGAGGAGCTTACACCAATGCTTTTAAGCAAAGACATTTATTAAATCCTATTATAATATCTTGGAATATGGACACTGTTGAATTATACTTGGATGGACCAATCTGGCATCTTCAGAAGACTGTTCCTAACAGTTTAGACCAGGGATGTTAAATTTGATTTCATTAAGGGCCGCATCAGGCTTGTGTTTGACCTCAGGAGGGCTGGAGGGGGCATGGCCAGGAGGGCATGGCCAGCTTGACGACATTGTGTTGGGGGCACCTGTGGCCCGAGAGCTCTGTCAGCTAAAATGGCTTCCTGAGCTTCGTTTTTGACTGGGATGGCCTCCCGCAACCCACTGCTAGATAAAATAGCTCAGGAGGCTGTGCACAACCCTCATGAACTCCTCTTTCAGTTGGGATGGCCTCCTACAACCCTCTGCCAGCAAAAACAGAGCTTAGGAGGGCCACACACAGCCCTCGTGAGCTCCATTTTCACTGACAGAAGCTCCGTTTTCGCTGGCAGAGGCAGGCTGATCTTTCACTATTTCCAGGACAGCCTCATGGGCCTAAATCTAAGCACCTCACAGGCTGGATCCAGACCATGAGCCTTGAGTTTGATACCCCTGGTTCAGACAAAGGGGTTCAGAAGAACACTGCTTAATAGCTATATCTTTCCATACTCACATTCAAGGTCAGGTTCTTCTGCCGTAATAAAACGGATTACAGCTTCCAACTGACTTAGCTTCCTGTGAGCTGGATCAATATCTGTAACACAATAAATCCTGGTGGAAGGAGTACAAGAAAGAAAGAGAGAGTATTGGCACATATTCTTCTCCTTTCGGGATCCATCCTGACACACATAAGACTAAGCATAAAATATCTCACCTTTTCACTATAGAGAGAAGTTAAACAGAAAACAGTTTAGGGAAACTAACCTATGTAGCCCATGGATTATCACCCATTTTACCATATCCCAATATGGGCAATTATTTGAATTACTCTCTTATCCCAATAAAAATGTAAGAAGGTGGTCACATGGGGCATCCAGGATCAGAGCACATCCTTCATATGTGGTGCACATGCACAGCACACATGCAAAACCCTGAGGATTGAGTCTCACGATTGTCGATACCAGCTTGATTTCCTTTTTGATTCTCCACTATCTAACTTTAAAGGGGAAAAAAAAAATCAGGCAATGAGTTTATTTAGCCCCTAGGATTACCAGGTTCTGATATATACATAACAATTTAAAAAATGGTAGAGCCACTTTTTACATCTGATTAATGTTACCTAGGGATATGAACACTAGTGCTGTGCTTTGGATTTGAAAGGCAAATGGTGCTTCAAAAGGCACAGAATCACTCATGTACAATAGCACCTGTTGGTAACTCTTTAAACTAGATGTGACTTTTCTAGGGTTCCGTGACCACTCTTTGCAGCGTAATCCAGGGAAAAGACATATTTGCTTTAAGCAGTGGCAATAGATATTATCATGAGCCACTTGCAGCCACTTGCATTTTGATGCAGTTCACATCAGAATCCAAAGGATTACACAGCCCAAATGAACAGGCATGAAGATGTGAACCAGCCCTGCACCTAACTCAAGCACACGTTTAAGGCAGTGTCAATTGCTCTGGGACACAGAATTTCCCCATGTCCTTGGGGCAAAATTTTTTTCTCTGGTGTGTTTAATATCCTTTAATTGGAGAAGGTTTAGCTGAACTGAGCGGTGGCTCTTTAGCTTCTACAGAAACATTTTCTCAAGGCCTCAGTTCAACAATCCAATGCAAAGTGTTCATCTTTCCCAAATATATCTTACCACTCATTGGCTAAGGTCAAATCTGGCTGCAGAAGGTCATGCAAACCTGAAACGAAAAGGTTATGGCATCGTTATGACAGTGATTCTTCCTTTGTGGCAAACATGCTTAATACTCAAATTTTCCACAAGAAATTTTCATTTGTATTGAAGGATAGTTCAGTCTCTGTAGGATAACAGAAGTGATGGTGATGGTTAAGACATTGTATAATGGGAATTTAGTTTGGGTGGGGAAGGGAGGAATTTCCTGATTGGATAAGAGAGAGAGAGGGAGGGAGGGAGGGAGGGAGAGAGAGAAGAGAATGAATGGTGATAATATAAAACTGTAGAAAATAATGTGCTTACTTAGTCACAAAAATACCTTAAATGACTTTGATTTAGATGCAACATAGACATGAGGATTCTCAAGTACTAAATTCCAAGGTCTTAAATCATAACAGATGTTCAGATAGTGGGAATGAAGTTCAGTAAAACTGTCCCATTACTTCAATCTATTCTGAAACATCAAAGGCTGCTTTGCTTTGATACAAATATTATTCTCTAAAAGGATTGAGGCATCCTGTACTTTGTCTGATAGACAAAACCAAATAAAGGAGCAAAGGAATCCGACCGTTTGAAGCCACAGACCTCGGAACATCCATTTTGCCAAAAAGGTTACTGATGTTAGGACCAGATATAATACACAACATAGACAAAAAGGAACTACATAAACATATAGAGGGTACCTTTCCGGAAAAAAAATTTGGGTGGTGATAAATTTTCAAATTTTATTAGTACTTTACTGCTCCCCCTCCAAATATGCAGGAAGCTGAGTTCAGCTTTTTAATAATTGTTTTCTACTCTATCAGGTTAGCAAATGAATACCTAAAGAGAGATGGAGAAGGTAGCCAAAGAAAAACACCATTAAAACCTAACTAGGGTACAAGAAAGTTTTCTCCAATGTTTCTCATACAAGACTTTTACAAAAGTGTGTCATATAACCAACCTTCTTCCGCTGAAGTGTCCCCAAGCAGCACATATTCCCCATGTCCTCGTGACAGAACAATTCCCAAGCTGCGAGTTGCGGTGGACAAGGGGGGACAATAAGGAAATAAAACAGAATATTATGAAGGTCTACCTCAGTTTTCACTGGTGTGGCATTAAAAAGATAAAGGTTTCCCTATCCAGTTGATCCTGACTCTAGGGCATAGTACTTCCTGTTTCTTGGCTGAGGGTTCCAGCGTTGTTGAATTTCTGTGGTCATGTGGCCAGCATGGTTATATGCCAAAGGTGCATGGAATAGTGATACTTTCCCACCAAAGTAGTATCTCTTTAGCCACTTGCACTTCCATGCCTCTTGAACTGCTACATGGGCAGGAGCTGGAGCAAGTAATGAGAGGTCACCCCACTGCGTAAAACTCGGGTCTCAAACCTGGGCTGTCAACTCTTCAGCTGACAAGTTCAGCATCTTTGCTGAACTATCGTGCCCCATTATCCAGATGCACTAACACTGAAATCACAGAATTCCCAGCCAACTTACCATTTAAAACAGAAAAACAATAAAATGGAAAATTAGAGCATCCAAACAATGTTATTCCATATAACAAAATACTAATAGGTTCTTATTTTTAAGCCACGAGAGAACCATTATGTTTTAAAGATTTCTGGAATGACAAATTTTGGTGGGATATATCATTCCAGAGGAAAGATGCTTCTTAGGTCCTGACAGTGGGTATTATTTGATTGAAAGGACCTGAATTGTGCAGATTTTGCTTAATCTTATTAGATGGGCAGCAATCCTGGGCGATAGGTGATCCCTCAAATAACCTGGCCTGTTACATGAAGGGCTTTATAACAGTGGTGGGATTCAAATTTTTTTTACTACTGGTTCTCTGGGCATGGCTTGGTGAGCGTGGCATGGCTTGGTGGGAGTGGCAGGGGACAGATACTGTAAAATCTCCATTCCCACCCCACTCCAATAACCTGCTTTCCAGCTCCATTCTCCTTTGCAGTTGCAACAAAAGAAGACCCAACTGATCAGCTGGGATTTGGGAGGCAGAGAAAAGATGGGGGAGGGCTAGTCAGAGATGGTTTTTGCCGGTTGTCTGAACTACTCAAAAATTCCACTACTGGTTCTCCAGAACTGGTCAGAACCTGCTGAATACCACCTCTGCTTTATAAGTGATAACCTTGAATTGTACCCAGGACTCCACCACCCTTCCCTTTTTCCTCCACCATGAATTCTCAAAGACTTTTTATTGGCACATATAACAATTGAATTTTTTGGACCTTCATCATCTACAGCATCTTGAAATTCTCTTAATGAATTTGGTTCTATTTCCACAGGTATGAAAAATGGATTTACTAAGTGAGTGAACTGGACGACTCAAACTTGAATTAATTCATTTTTTTCTCTCCATAAGTCTTCCATAAAGAAATGGCGCCTCCAGAAGCTGTTCCTTTTCAGAGCCTTTCCTATGGCTTCAGAAATTAAATTCTCATTCTTTCTTCCTTTTACTCTCTTACTTGTTGCTATTTTTTTTTAAAAAAAGCCTACTGTATCAGCCTAATGCATCTGTTTTATTTCTTTTGATATCCTGGTATCATCCAGGTATAATTGGATAATTGGATTATATAATATAATTATATAAACAATATAAAAAGTATAACTGGATTATAGTTCCCAAGTTTACCAGCCAACAGAGTCACTGGTCATGCCATTTGGGAATTTTGGACCTTATAATCTCAAACTATTTTGATGGCATCCAGTTGATGAAGGTTGACCAAATGAATTGACTTGACCCTGCAAGATCCTGGGTGGAATAATCTTATCGTTACCTAAGGCTGTCTGAATAATAATGCAACAAATTTAATTTGATCTTCTCCAGAATTTGTCACTCACCTAAATGGCGTGCCACTGATATGAGTGAAGAAATAGTCATTAGTAAGGAACAGAATCCTTTTCTGAGAAAAGAAAAAAAAAAAATATCAGGAATGCTAAACTGTAACTGCAGGAAAAAACATACATCTTAAACATAGACACAGGCACAGACACACATAGACACAGACAGAGAGAAAATGACGCAACCAGAGCAGGAAATGTAGTTTGTCTTTCACAACTGCTTACTCACTACTTCTTGTTAACAAAGTTGGCATGTAAAAAGAAAGGCTGCTCTATATCTGTAACTAAGGCAAGTTTTTTTTTAAATTGGGGGCGATGGGTGGGAATGGGAAGGATGCAAATGGAATTTGCATCACCTACTGCACCGTTCTGTTTGCATCACCTACTGCAATATTCCAGCATCTTTGCACAGCACACTGGCCATTTTGTGATTAGCTGTGGTACATAATACGGTTTTAGCACTGTATGTCTTGATACATGACTTGATGAGCATTGTACTTCTTATCAGACTATCAGATGGACTTGGGGGAAAAAAAAAGACTGGCCACAGCCTTCAAGGCTGTTCTGACCCTGCTTTAATGTCCTTGAAATACGTTACACAGATCGATGCCTAGCAGCTGGGCTACATGAAATGACAGATAGGCTTGAGATGGAAGTGTGACAGAGAAGGTGACAAGCGGTAGGATAACCATCTCGGTCCTTGTAGCTGCAGTCACGTGGGATGCTTTTCTTTTCTCCTTCACCTAAATATCACCCTTCTCTTTTGCTATTAAACCACCAATCCCCATCTAGTACAACGACAGCAGGCATCAAAAGAGTTGAGGCTAAATTGTTCATGCTTTGGAAAGGCAGATCGATCCTGGAGGCAGTTATATGAGCTGGCTGCCAGCTGAGCGTTTCAAAAAACATCTCAGCTAGCTTATTTAATTAGCCAAGCATGGCCAGCCTAATAGTCTCAAAAAAAAGAAAAAGAAAAGAAATCTGTGTGAGTTGCCATATAAATGTTGAGTGGCTTCTCCATTTTTTGTAGTGCTGGATAGGAAATAGCGTGGCTTAAATGACCACTATAATATTCCCTCCAGGGGTCCCAAGCCCCGCTGCTTTTCTATTGCTGTTAACATTTGATTTGTTTTTATGATTCCTAGCTGCTACAAGGTCACAGCAAGCGTCAGCATCTAAACAACTCAGCTGATTTAGAAAAAAAGCTAAGCAGGACCAGGTCCAGCTGGGACATGGATTGGAGACCACTCAGAAATCAAGGGTCTCTAGGATAGAGTGGAAAATGGAAGGGAAAATGGGGGGGGGATTCCAAGGCGGTGGCAATGCTGCCAAGAAAAGTGCACAAACATAGCCATGGAGTCAACATTTTGGATTCAAAGAACACCAAGAAAATCACAATGGATTTATATTTATTTTAAGCATATCCACAGGCAGTAGTACTAAGGTGCCTATTTTACACAGACATACACACCCTGCATGGGGCAGAATTTCTTCATTCTACTTTTTCTCCTTCAGTATAGTTTTTGTCTGAATATTGAGGGGTGAACTGGTGAACTGTTTGATGCATTTAAGCTTTGCCCTGAAACTTGATCTGTTTTTCCCTTTTTAAAACAGTCTTAATGTTGATTAATGCAGTCAAAGTGGCACTTCGTATAGCCTGAACACTTACAATATTAAAGAAATGGCAAACAGTCTCAAGTATTTGGGGGGCAGGAAGTGGACGTAATATAAACAAGAGTGAATGAAATGTCTCCACGGACCCTGCTTTGCTAACTTTAAAATAATTTTCAGTGCAATTGGAAAGGGGAGGAATATAAACTTAAAAAATCAATTCCGTGGAGGGTGTGAAATTTAGATGGAGCAGAGAAGCAAAGCATGAAGAGGTTAAGAAAGGCTAGTGGGGCAAGAGAGATAAATCAATGTTCGTTTTTAGAGTACCGACATATATTTATTCAACTCTTATTTCTGGTTACACAGGCAGACTTTAGTGGATTTTCTATCATTTCAGAACCTCTATACATTTATAGAATAGAATAAAATTTATTTAACTTAAGAGGGCAGCTGGCCAAAGAAATCATATCAATGCAGGCATGTTAGAGACTCCATGGAAAACTTTCCAACTCTCTTGAAGAAAGGGTATGTGCCTCCAGTTTAAGAGATGCAGGTGAAAATAATAATAATTGAAAACCCAATTCATGATGAGATGAAGGAGCAATAATGACAAAAGACTAAAAGACGTGAAGGGAGAGCTATCAAGGGGCCAACAAATGTCACATGGCATTTAATGATGAGAGATTTAATTTAGGAAATGCCATGATGCCTAAATTCATTAATAGAAAAGTGTAAAACATTTCATTTGTACAGAACAAAATGGAAAGAAAGATGTTGAAGCCTCTCCTTTTAATGTGCAATTGCACAATTGCTGCACCCATATTGCCTTTTTTGACCCTTCGTGGACGCCTCTGCTCTGAACTCTTGATATGCACACTTAAACAAGATCTGCTAGAACCCAAGTCTCCAGAAAGTTAGGAAACATTTTCATTCTGGAATCTACACTCTTCAAATACCACTGGATTTTAATGGATCATACATTTCTGCAGCAGCTACGGATAAATTAAGCCTCTGTTGATGACAACTATGACTAAAATGGCTATGCTCCCTTTACATCTTTTTTCTGCCTCCTAGGAAAACTCTGTGTTTGATGGAGAGAGAATGAAGATATGGCTGAGGTTTATACGTATTTCCAAAACAGCCTTTATGATTTCAGGCTTTGAATTCTCCTGCCATTGTCATGTATCCAATGAAGCTAATCTAGTTAAGCTGATTTGTTTGGGGGATTTTAGGATAGTTTCATGCATTTAACCTTTTGAAATGTTCACTTTTCTGAATTGCATGGTTTTTAATCTATAACTAAATACTCACTCCTTTATCCACGGGCACCTTCACATCCATGGACAAATAACCAGTTTCTCCATTGATCATTGCCGTTCGTAACTGCGGAAAGGAACAGGGCTTCATTAAAATATGTACAGTAGTTGGCTCAGGACCACTGGCCACTGACAATTTAGGTATAAATATTTTACCCCTTTGTGTTTAGCTAAATGACGAGGTGGCTCAGTGGCTAAGATGCTGAGTTTGTCGATCAGAAAGGTCAGCAGTTCGGCGGTTCGAATCCCTAGCATCGCGTAATGGAGTAAGCTCCCATTACTTGTCCCAGCTTCTGCCAACCTAGCAGTTCGAAAGCATGTAAAAATGCAAGTAGAAAAATAGGGACCACTTTAGTGGGAAGGTAACAGTGTTCCGTGCACCTTCGGCATTTAGTCATGCTGACCACATGACCACGGAGATGTATTTGGACAGCGCTGGCTCTTTGGCTTTGTAACGGAGATGAGCGCCATCCCCTAGAGCCAGAAATGACTAGCACCTTAAATAATATACAGGTTGGGTTGTAATCCTATACTGATTCAGGGAAGCAACTGTCATGACTAATGTGTTGGATTAGAACTGGGAGATTTTGAAGTAAGAACAATTGGCTGCAACGGATTGGTTCAACTGATTGTTCTTCTATATGTGTGTATTTTTTCCGTATCTTTCACTGATTATTTGCATCATCTTGTGCTTGTTCTTACTTTGTTGCATGTTGCCCATTGTCAATAGACAGACTAGTTGTCAATATTCCTATGATTTGCTAGGAACTTTATGGATGAATTGGCCAGGGAGGGGTAATGCGCACAAACCCTGCAATCAGGCACTTACAGTTTCATTTACATCTTCCCATTCTACTTCAGAAAGATCGACACTGTTGTAATTGGGTTTGGGCTTCAGCTTTTTCCCTTCTTTGTACTGGAATATTGAGGGAAAAAAAAGACAGACAAGTTAGGAAGATATACTTTTTTTTCTCAAGGAAACACACACATCCCTCTCTCTAGCTGATTAAACAGTGTTTGTGTCTATTGTTGAAAGATGTTCTAGGTCACAAGTGTCAAACTTGATTGCGTCATGTGACATATTGTGAAGTTTTTGCCTTTGCGGAACTGGGGTGAGCGTGGCCTGCATGTGACACATCCAGCCTACAGGCTGCCAGTTTAACACCCCTGTTCTGGGTGTTATTAGGAGCTGTGGTGGCACAGTGGTTAGAAAGCAGGACTGCAGGGCTAACTGACTGCTCACTCCAGGAGTTCAGTCAACTGGTTGTAATTCAGGTGATTGGCCTGAATCACATGATCGCAACAGTCATCTTCCAAGCTAAATCAATTGAGGAAACTAGATATGCTTAATGACCATGTAATTCATATAATAGCCACAATAAAAATAATCATAAAACCAGTGATTTAATGACTCTCTTAACAACCACATTGCTTAACAACTGAAATTCCAGTCCTAATTGTGGTTGTAAATTGAAGATTTCCTGTAGCATATTTGAACAAATTATGTTTCCAACAGCTCAAATCAGAAATGATGAGCAGCGACAAGAAGCAGAGCAATAATACAGAAATGATAATATGTTTTACTGTTTTAATTCAGATATAAATTTCAATATTGTAAGCATATAGGTAATCTAGACAGCTTGGCATTTATTGTATCATTTGTATTCTTTTTCTAATGGGGATATTTATTGCATGCTTGTAATGAAAGCAAAGAAAATATAAACTAAGATAAAATATAAAAAGTGAAAAAAGTTCTCGAGGAGAACTTTAAATCTTACATTTTGGGCAGAATAAGTATGTAATGAAAAGGTACCTTGGAGAAAATGGAATATTCAGCCAGTCAACATAATTAGATAGCTGGATTTGGAGCCTTGACATTTAAGTCAAAGTGACATAAAAATAAAATTTAATAATACAGGTAAGTTACCTACTAAAGTTACCTGAGGTCCAAATTCCATTGTCACCAGTGATACTTTTGCTGATGCAATGGGATCCACTGCATATAAAGGTTCATGATAGGCCTTTGATTTGACACTTGAACGGTGCCATTTAGGAGTTTGAATGGATATTGAATAGATGTTGGGTTCATTGGAAAAGAAAACTAACACTCAAGAACTGCCATTAGAAAAAGACAACCATCCAATAGTGGCTTAATGTCACTGTGGGATAGCACAAATCTAGGTAGCTGATGACCCTGTGCATTAGTGAACTGGAGGTTCTAAAATGACACAAACTAAACAGAAATCCCAGAAAATCTAGGGTTTCTTTAGGTACTTACCAGTGGCCGGAGGTCGGGATGAGACAGAATGTAGCCATTGTTAGTAATTAGAAAGGCATATCCATGGATACCCAGCTTGAAATAAACGCATTAAAACAATTAGATGTATTCATTTTATTTATTTATTTTTATTTTGCAAGAGGGAAAGTTGCAGAACCCATCCCACAAAACTGTGGACTGGTTGATTAGTATGTACATTATCATTTCTTGGTTTGAGCATTTGGTATAAAATCTTAACTCTTCAAGATATTTCTTTAATTTTTATTTTATTTATCTGTGATTTATATTTCATATTTCTAAACCACCCTCCTCCCTCAAATTATCTTGCTGTGTATGAGGCTCTCAGATGCCCTTCTCTCTTAACATGGATTAAAATCTGAATCAAGAGACTTAAGGAACATAAGAAGCTGCCAATAAATCAGAATATTTGTTAATCAAGCCAAAATTCTTGTATCTAATTGGCAGTGGCTCCTTGCAAGGATTTCTTCCAAATTTGCTTACTGAATATTTCCCCACTCAAACTGAATAGAGCCAGCTCACTCATAACCCTCAAGCAGTATATTCAGAAAGATTCGTTTTTATGTTCAGACCCTAGCTCAGGAGTGTCAAACTCAATTTCATTGAGGGTCGCATCTGGGCTGTGGTTGACCTCAGGAGGGGGTCGTGGCCAATTGGCTGGATGTGACCGACTGGGTGGGCATGGCCAGCTTGTCACCTCTCACTGGGTGTGGTTGATTCAGTGGACGTGGCTGACTGGGTGGGCGTGGCCAGCTTGACGGCACTTCCCAAACTATTGGCATGTTTCCTCTTCACATTGGGTAGACCAAGCTGAAGCCACGCTGACCCGATCTTTCCCCTTTACACTGGGTAGACCAGACCGAAGTCATGGTGGATGGTCTGATGTTTCCTCTTTGTACTGGGTAGACCAGGCCGAACCCATACTGGCCCAATGTTTTCTCTTCTGGGCTGAAGCCACACCGGCCCTTTATATTTTCCAGGATGGCCCCACAGGCCAGATCCGACCACATCATGGGCTGGATCCAGCCTTGTGTTTGACACCCCTGCTCTAGCTACTACCTTTGTAATATTTCATCTCTCCTCCACAGTGCCTTGCTCTGAGGGTTCCTCAGATCAAGAAATAAGAATGTGGAACCAGTCTGAACACAGTGCTGGCCCTGATACTATGTTTTTAAGAATCTCAGAGAAGCATCAAATCTTTATAGTAAGGCATGAGAGACATGTTTTCTTAGTTGTGGGACTTTCCCTTGAAAGGGAGTAGTAGTAACAGAGAGTTTCAAAGGCATAAATGTAGTCTTCAGACACGCTGGGAATGTGAAAATCTTTCGAACTAATGAACATCTTTACTTCTTGTAGCATGCAGTAACTGAAGCAGTTTTCTGTCATTATGGTGGGATGAAGATTTCTTTTGGGATTGCTGCACTTTTAAAGACCAGACCATTTCTCATGATTTCAGTTCTTACTTTGTATCGCGGAGCCAACTTCAGGAGTTCTCTCAGTGGAACGTCAGACCCTATTACACCCAGAAGGATGCCATGCGATCTCTGAAAAATTGAAAATGAAAACCAGGAATCTTTTGTTTCTTTCTCCTTGTACCGAAATCAATATAATCATTTTGTCATTATGTTGGTTTTCATCATTTGCATTGATTAGTGCGACAAAATATTTAGATGGAGGGATAAAAAGGAATAGAAATGGGTTAAATATTCCATTCTCTTGTGTAAGCTATAGTGTAGATGCTAATAAAAAGAGATTATAAATTCTCTAAGACTAATAATTTCAAAAGAAAACAGAGAGGCGGGACTGCATTCCTTTTCTTAATTTGTCCAACAAAGAGAATAGTTCTTTCACTAGTTTTAAAATATTTGTTTCTTAATTTTTTTTTAATTCTGTTTTTAACCAAAAGAAAGCTATTGTATCTCACACATACATTGGTAGATAACTGCATACCATTTTTCAGTACTTTTGCTATCAAATTTTGTTTGCAAGACTTCAGAAGTTCTAGAGAGGCCATAAAAGAGAGTTAGGGCCATACGGAGATGCAGGCTATAGCTTTCCTATTTGACTTATTTTTAAATGCACTCTTTAAAATGTTTTCATTTATTTAACATGCTGTAGTTATACAGAGTTTTAAGAAGTAATAATGCACACATCTGGAGATTTGTTAAAGCTCTGTCAGACTGGTCTACCTACCTCACTAGATAGACCAGACCAAGAAATCAATTCCATAGGAAAACTAAAACATCTAAAAATTATCTAACTGTTCTGGTCTTAAAACACATTTTATTTCTCACAACCCTTGGAGGTTATGTATCTTCGTCATGTTCCTTACTCTCTACAAGCTCCAACAAACAAAGTTTAAATTTTGCAAACCATCCTCTTATCTTGCTCCAAATGGAGGTTGTCTAGAAAATGATGCTTACCGTTTCATTCTTTTTGCTGAAGACAGGCATAGCTACTGTTGTCATAAGCAAGAGACTTTGAGCTTGAGAGGCAAAGAGCTACCAGATAGAAAAAGAGCAGCAGATTAGCTGTTGGAAGAGTAATTGGCAGGAGAAGCACAAATCCTTTGAATTAAATAGCAGGAAAGCACAATGAAAACAGTGTGCACTAAAAATACTAGCTATGCAAGAGGACAAGAAGAATATGATACGTAGGGGAAAGACATGAACCTAAGACATGTTTTGCCAATAATACCTTCATATAGTCAAGGTAGATAAGATCATAAAGGAAGTTTAACATGTGACTGCACTTCTTCATATCCAGGTTAACATGGCATTGTTAGAGATATAGCTAAAGCCTGTGAACCACTTACCCAGACATAACAGATTGTAAATGTGCTTACACACAGTAACATTCAAACTCATATTCAGGGTTCAAATGCAAATGGGTTGGGGTTGGAGTTGAAAACAAGGGATATACTCCACAAGGAACATGGGCTTACATGGAAGATGGTTCATCAACAAGTTGGGAGAAATAATCATAAGTTGTGTGAAATGGACAAAGGCATCACAAGGTAGAGATGGAGAGATGGGAGGGAGAGGAGGGAGGGGAGGGAGAGATGGCTTTGCAGCCTCAAAAGAAGAAAAAAAACATTTATCTAAGCCTAGGCCTACAGCTCTCTTCTAGTCAATTCAACGGAAGTTTCACCCATTTTACCCTAGAGGACTTCAAAGACTCATTAGATGAATCCAAAAATCTAGAATAAGAGCCAACTATATGGAAAGTCCTGGGTGGCATGAAGGCAACTGCATCATTCCAGTCACATATGAAAACAACCAGTATGGAGAGGAATCCTTCCTCTGTTGAGAATAATATATTGCTATTATTCTTAATAGCTGTACATAGCACTATCTTCCATGAATGTCAAGTTTCACTGTTGCATCATCTATTACAACATTTTATGGTATTCAGTTCCACAGATTAATTTTCTGCTAGCCATCCTAAACATTAGTTCAGTGGACATTATTAACAGGTTGAGCATGGATATTCAATAACTAAAATATAGGTGGCCATCCTGTTGTGGTACTAAATATTTATAATTGTGAGAACACTTCCTCTATTACTATCTCAAACAAATTATGTTACTTCTATTTCATATTCAGAGGGAGCCTTTTCTAATGCTAAAATCCCATTATGGATATTGTATAATCTTAACAATTATTTCAAGATGCAGCACTATAGTTGCATAATTATCTGCATGTCTAGACAGAAATAAGTACCATAAAATTCAGTGTAAGTGAGCACCAAATTGCAGTCAAATCCATTCAATGAATCTAGAATAAGCCACAATTCAAACAGGGGACCTTCAGTCCATGAGCTATGCTCTGCAATACTATTCCATGACACAATACAACACATACAAATACATCCAGAAGTATGTTATCTGCTTCTTTCCCATATTGCATTGTTCAGTCACCACTGTATTATCATCTGGATGTATGGTAAGCTACAAAGTAATCTAATATACAACACAGCAATCCACATAAAAAAGAGTGAATGTTCACAAAATACAACTAGGTTGTTACCTCCTCGAATTGTGGCAGCTAGTGAGAAATGTGGATGGCATTAATGAATGGACCGGACAGAACAGATGAATAAGCCAAACAAACATGCAACAAGTAACACAGACAATGCAAATGAGAAGAATGTAAGGGCAAGTAAAAGCATCACATAGTTTTTAGGTAGCAACAGTCAAGAATCAACACTCAATAAAATAAATACAAGGTCACTCTGCTGATAATCTTAACTAAATTGGAAAAGAGATTTCTTTTATAACTTGGTTCCAAGAAATGTTCAGCCTTGCTCTCTGAATTCAAAAATATCTTCTCATCTATTTAGGATCAGCTTCAAGTCTGAGATGGCCAAGGCACAGTATGGTAGGGTGGGACCAACTTTTTAAACTGTTGGCTCTTGTAAGCCCTTCAACTGGTTGTGGACAGTAGCAGCAAGTAACTGGGAACACACTAAACCATATACCATTCAGAATTGGAGGTGTTAACCAATGCCAGTATCAAGATTGTTGATGCTCTGCCTTACTATTTGACATATAAAGAAGGCCCATGTATATGTAGCAACCACCAGGCAAGAATAACGTTTCCTTGAGATGAACTTGGTTCCTTGTGATTTGATGGGGCCATTTTTACTTGGGGGACAGTTCAAAATGGTTCATTGTTGCTCTCTTCCTGGATTTATTTTTATTTCCTAGACTAACCTATAAGCCTGGTGCTTCCCAATGGTCTCCTATTGAAATCCTAACAAGGGCCAACTTGTTTATCTTCCTAAGACATGGCTAGGTGCTGCCCAGCCAAACATGGCTATAGATGCTGCCACTTAGATGCTCAGGCTTTTTTTGCTAAGAGTGGATAAATGTACCTGAGAAATTTTAGCCTTATACAAAACGATATACGTTCCTATGAGAACCCTCTAAAACTGTACTGAATTTCAACTTGAGGAAAAATGTAAGTTTGAAGTCTACATTTATGCCAGCAGCCTCACTGCTAAAGAGAGAGAATCTTGCTCATTATTAAAAGCAGTGTTCCTCTTCAACAACAGAAACAGCTACAAGAGAATGAGAAATCTTGACTGGCGTGGATCTCTCTTCCTCCTCAAACAAATTCTTCCTTTGGGTTTTAGCTTTAGTCATCTAAGACATATGGGACCCTATAATGTATGTTAATACTTTCTGTGAATATAGAAAACAAGCTACGCTGCTCCTGCTGCAGCCTCAGTGACCCATTTTTTGAGCTCAAACTAATTTTTTTTTTCTCCTGGTTCCTAATCCTTAATAAAGTGCTTCTGCAGAGTTTACAGAGACAGAGATTCTAATTAAGTCATGCTATGCCTCTTGTGATTTGTTTTGAGTTCCTGGACTGTGGTGGAATTTCAAATACAGCATCGCACATAAGGAAGGTGTGATTAATGACGTCTCTTTTAGAAGGCATCACTATTTTAACACCATCCAGCTGCTGTGATCCACTTCTGAGTGATAAACATATTGCAACAAATATCTGAAAAGGCCCGCATCTCTTAACACCTTCAAAGTTGGACAACTAGAAATTTTTCATGAACTACTTACAGCACTGTCCATATAGGCTTCAGTCCATATGATGTCATGATCATGGTTGATAACCATTGGCCGGCTAAGTACATGCAAATATTCCATGACATTCTCTTGCACATCAGCCAAAGTAGATATCTGTGTGTAATAGCCTGACATGGAAAAAAAATCACCATCGACAGAGTTAATTTTGTTTAAATTGAGGTTTTCATCTCATTTTTATCGAAGTTTATTGAATCCTGACCATTTGTCCCAGGTTGTATATGTACCTCCTGAAATCTAGTTTTGGGATAGTTCTTAAATGTTCTAGATTTCCCAACTGGTTCTAGAAGGCCCTTGTTTCTGTTCACTTAGAAAAAAATCCATTAGGATGCACCTTCAGTATTCAAGAAATTTTGATGCTATTCAATTTTTATCATAAACTTGCTTAACGGGTGCAAGCTTCAACCAGGTAGAGAACATTGGAGATACCAAAGGTTCTTAGACATTGGAGATACTAGAAAGGGCTGTGTTCTATATGAAATTGTTTATAAAAAATAATAGCAATGTTACATTTAAAAGATAATGGGAATGTGAACAATGTTAGAAACACATAACTGAAGTCACTGGAATTTAACATTTTGAATGATTGCTTCCAATGGATTGAAGGAAATTATTTTTTATTTGTTTCTATTCAAAATAGATCTAGAGAAATCAAGGTCTTTATCTCTCAAATAGAAGATATAGTATTTACAGAACCCTACAGCCAGGTATATTGTGATAAAAGCAACATCCATTTTTTTTGCTGTATCAATGTTTTTAAAACTTTCCTAAATCACCCTGAGACTGTTCATTCGGCATTGACTGATTTTTACGGGGAAAATAAAGATTTATCCTTCATTTGCAAAAACAAACCAACTGACTACACCAAAATCACCACTACCATTGACTTTCTGAAACTTTTCTAAACATACTTAAATGTTTCTATTTACGGGTACTCCTAGATTTATGACCACAGTTAAGACTGGAACTTCCATTGCTAAGTGAGGTGATTGTTGTGAGTCGTGCCTGATTTTATTACCTTTTTTTGCCATGGTTTATTAAGTGAATTGCTGTGGTTGTTAAGTGAAGCACATGGTCATTAATAGAATCTGGCTTCCCGCATTGACGTTGCTTGTTGGAAGCCAGCTGGGAAGGTTAGAAATGGTGATCAAATGACCCTAAGATGTTGCAACCATCTGTCAACCCTGAAGCTGACTTGACCGGAGCCATCTTGGAGCTTCAGTGTTGTCACACTGGAGCTGAGGGATAGGGAGGGCAGATTAGAGATAGTTGGGGTTTTGTAGCCAAAATAAAATACTTCCTCCTGGGAACCAAGGATGGTTCTCACACCTGGCCTGTGGAAGGAGTGAGGTCTCTAGGCAACCGGACAGCATCTTGATTGGACCATGTGACTGATTGTTTGGGGTTGAGGGAAAACTTTCTCCTTTAATTAGGTGAAAACCGCTGGAAACTTCAAAGTTGTTTTTCACCAGATCTGTGCCAATATATCTCCAATAAAGCTACTCTACTAGGAATTCATCTGCCTCAGAGTTTCGCTTGCTATGGGTTTATTACTTGGAATCCTGACATTATCATAAATCCATGCTGGTTGCCAAGGGCCTGAATTTTTATAATCTGACTGCAGGGACAATGCAACAGTTGTAAGTACAAAGACTGGTGGGAAGTCACTTTTTTCATCACTGTTGTAACTTTGAACAGTCATTAAATGAATGTCATTAAATTCATTAAATTAAATGAACAGTCATTAATAAGCGGGGGTGGGCTGCTGGGGGTTCACAGGGGTTCAGGAGAGCCTCTAGCTAAGATTCTGTGCAGTTCAGAGAACCCCCAAATCCCACTCCTGGCTGGGCCCGCCCCTCCCTCCCCTCCCAGGAATCCCCATGTGGGCCATTTTGAATGCAGGTAAGTGCAGGGCTCACGTGGAGGCTCGGGGAGCGGGCCTCCCGAAAGTTTGGGAAGGCCGGAAATGGGCCTGTTTGCACCTTCCCGGAGGCTCAAGAAAATCCTCCCAAGCCTGGGAGGCAAAAATGCCCCCCGCATGGTGCAGGAGGCCTACTAGGCCACACCCACCATGGCCATGCCCACCCAGCAACTGGGCAGTGAACCTTTTGCTAAAATTTTTGAAGCCCACCCCTGCTTATAAGTCAAGAGCTACCTGTACCACCTTTGTAATTGATCCCATATAAGCACACTACTTAGTAAATTTAGGAAAGGCCCAATTAAAATGGTCACTTCTATTTTTTATTTTTTTTTTGCTTCTTTTACATTTTCTTTCAACCACAAAATGCTTCTGATTCAGTTTCCTACATGTGTACTCTTCAAAATCTGTGACATATGGCTCATACAGGGGGAAGCATTACTATTTTCTGCTACTTGTTTCTGGAACGTTTCCAATTCAAATTAGGTTTGCACATCATAGTTGCTAAAATGTAAACATACATGATTGGCAAGCGCTTCTGTCTTGCAGAAAGGATGATTGAAATGAACTTTTATAAACATTATTTTTTACCTTTGTTGTTACAAGCTATCCATTTCACATTCTCTGCGAAGCTGACTTCCCTCCCAATAAGATACGTAAAAACACGGACCTGTGAAATGAGATCCCAAGCGTTAGAATGTAAAATTAAAAACAACCAGCCCTTTACATTATTAATCTTTCATTTTAGAAAACCCTGAACAAGATCATTATTTATCTTATTCTTTCTCCCATCTGCAGTTCTCAGATCCTGCCACATCACCTTGTATCTCTGAGCTAAAGAGCCCCCACCTAACAAGATAGTCCTTTCGGTAAATATAGGAATAAGAGCAGTGTGGGATTCAAAAAATTTTTACTACCGGTTCTGTGGGCATGGCTTGGTGGGCGTGGCAGGGGAAGGATACTGTAAAATCTCCAGTCAGAGGTGGTATTTGGCGGTTCTCCAAACTACTCAAAATTTCCGCTACTGGTTCTCCAGAACTGGTCAGAACCTGCTGAATACCACCTCCGAATAAGAGTATGTGGCAATAATTTAGTTTGAATTAATGGAATAGCTAAGCCAGATCTAGATAGTACTTAGATGGAAAGGGAGCAGGAAATCTCAGGGTGATAGGTTAAGTGAATTTTTAAAAACTCCTGAAAAGAAACAATGACACACAGGACTTCTATGCAAAAAATCCTACAAGGATTTGTATGTGTGTCCCTGGAGTCAGTAAGAATGTAACTCAACTTGAAGAGGTCTTTACATTTTTGAGTTTGTGGGAAATAATAAGAGGTGAATACAATTTGTCATAACCTTTTAAAACAGTAATTTCAAACTAACAGCTGTCATTATTTCAGAGATTGTTACTGTGATTTGTTATGAGTTTTGACTTAGCATATATGTGAACTCAACTGTGATTGATTCAACAAACCATTAATAACCAGTTTCTTAAAATAGCTTGTGAACCTTTCACTCTGATTGCATTTGTCTAAAACTCATTTAAATATTTACCTTTTTTTGTTCTTCTGCTACATAAAAAAAATATAGTGACCTAGCGCTAAACCTAGACCAATCTCATTAATTAGTGAGATCCATCCACAATTATCTCAAGCAAACTTTTAGCTTGGAACCTAAATGTTTCCATGCTATTCATTGTTTTGTTCCCTACTTATGATTCATACCAGACCAGTTGATTTTCTATGCTCTTCTCTGTTTTTCACTTTGGAAGCTAACCTTACGATCAGGCCAGTTGAATTTTTCAAAGACATATTCATAATCTTCCATAGCTCCATCAGTGAGCAGCATGATTGCTTGGTTGCAAAGGCCCCCTTGTCCTGCATCTCTGAACTACAAAAAAGAAAAAACCACAATGAAAATCATACATAGAGACACACACATCACACCGGCACAAATAGTATAACAGATTAATGAAGTCTTTCATTAAGCCTCAGCAACTCCTATCGTACTGGTAGGTATGCTCAAACATAATGTTGGTAATAATATCCAGATTTATTCATGTAATTTTATCCTGCCTTTATTATTTTTACAAGTAACTTAAGGCAGCAAACATGTCTTCCTCCTCATATTTTCCTCACAACAACATTTCTGTGAAGTGGTTTGGGCTGAGAGAAAGTACTGGTTCATATTCACCCAACTGGCTTTCATTTCTAAGGTGGGACTAGAACTCATAGTCTCATAGTTTCTGGCCTGGGCCCTTACTCACTAGACTAAAATAAATAATAAAATAAAATAAATTGAAATGAAATAAAATAAAATAAAATAGTTCATAAAGGTCTCCCTACTTTTGTGCTAGCTAGTTCTATGATTATTTATGATGGAAGGGAAAAACTTTGGACATACCAGTAACATATTTAATAATAATTCATAGGAAGTAAATATTAGCCATAAAATTGATAAAAACAATCCAGACATTGAGACCCAATATACCCAACTTGAATTCAGTTATATTCCAGAAGATCAGAATATTACTTAGACTTTCCAAAAATAAAGACAAGACTTTTGCCTAATCAAAATATTTTTGAGTGGATGTAAGGTTGCTGGTATCCTTACCATTATATGTACATTATTGATATTCCTCTTCATAGCCTCCAACTAAGGTGATCCTGGTGATCTGATGCTAATTAAATGTAATGCCTCCTAGCTTGTCTATTCCTTCCTGAAATAGCATTTGCTACACATCATCTGAACGTTTGGGTGGAATATTGTATGCTAGATACAGGTTTTAAACTGTGCAAATGAACCAGACCCAGGGAATATATCAGATTTAATTAAATCAAGTAATTAGGCCTTAGCCTTCCAAAGCTTTTGCTCTCATCTCCTCTAAAACCACCCTTCTAACTCTTTCTATCTCTCCTATTAGTAGGAAAGCAGACCAAACCAAATAGCTTATCCTCTTGAACAAATATGAAATTGGAAAGATATAGACAGGGGTGGGATTCTACCGGTTTGGACCAGTTTGGGTGAACCAGTAGTTCTGGTGAGCATCTGCCCCCACCCACCTGCCCCTGTCCTTTTCCTGTGCTTTTTTCCCTTGTTTTTGAGCACAGCTGATTCATGTGGCACAGCAGTTTGCTGCGCATCAGCTATTTTACTCACCGGGGCTGCAGCAGAAGGTAAGTATTATAGCTAAAATGGTCTTTTCTAAATGCTGGGCATGCACACGAAGCACGTGCTCACCATACCGATTGTTACACCGGTTGTATTGCACCACTGGATATAGATATGATTAAACAGAGTTTCAGGTTAATTGAAACCTGATCTATTAAGGTCATCTAGTCCTAGGGGTGTTTTGCAATATGGATTATTTTTACCCCCCCAAACCACTCCTAATATCTATTTTGGTCACAGTGACAGAACTGTTTTATTGCTATCCTGAGTCCAACACATAATAAACATGAACAAGTAAATCAACATTCCTAAAATAATAATGTCCAACCTGGTCTGCAGTTTGAAACAACATGTTCATCAGCAGGTTTTGGCCATGTCACAATGAGTATCTGTCACCATTATCTTTTCTTCCTTTTCCTCTGATCACTTGCAATAATCAGCACAATGCTACAGAAACCAGTGCGCCCTTAAAAAAATACAAAGCAGTCTTACCTTCCTCAGGATTTTGAAGGATTCAGTCAGGGCTTTGTTCACCTTCCCAACACCTTTTGCTTGTAACTCATCCACCAGCTGCTTGAAATGCTGAGCAAATGAGACATTAAAAGTACTCTAATTGCAGTGATTAGAAACATTAGACAAAGTATAATACAGGAATGTCAAAACTTTAGAAAACTACTCAAAGAACAGAGATCTCTAGCGCAAACTATAAAAGAAGGGAACTTGGTAACACCATCAGTGCTAGTCTAGACTAGTGTTAGACTAGCACTGATGTTGTTACCTAATTTGAGTAATGAAACATCTGCAAGAAAATAGCCAAGTTCAGAGATTCCCCTCATTTCAATCTTGAGCTACAAATATTCTCCTTTTTGGGCAAACTATATATTTCAGCACTAGGACAGCTCCATAATTTGAGTTACCCGAAATAATACAGTACTTTCCAGTAAAGGCAACAGCAATCTGAAGCTGCTAGTAGTATGGAAAGATTGCTGCCTTTATCCCCTCTCCTATTCTTATTTTCTATACAGATAACCCTTGACTTATGATCAATTATTGTTCAAAGTTACAACGGACCTCTCCAGAGTTTCTTATGGTCCCTTTTTGAAGTTATGGGAGCTCCATCCCCATGATCACATGATTGCATTTTGGGCTCTTGGCAATTGGCTCAACTTTACAGGGCTTTCTGATGTCCTGCAAGCATATGACCATGATTTGCAACATTTTTTTTGCCAGTTTCTGGCATTTATTTCTGGTTTCTAATAAAAAAATGTCCATTGGGGAAAATGGATATAATAATAATAATACTTTATTTGCGGTCACAGACCAAAACAAAAGTACAACAAAAGAAGAACATGGGAAAATTAATCATGAACAATTGGTCACCAAAAACTTGACTAAGGGGAATTACAGCATTCTCCTCTGAACTGAAAATGGATATACAATGGTAGTATTCATTTAATGATCACAACAGAAAATGTTGAAAAATGAGGTCCAGTCATGTGATGCCTAACTTACAACCATGATGACTTACAATAAAAAACCTGGTCCAAAATGGGATCATAAGTTGAGGACTACCTGTATGGCCTTTGTGTTTGCTGCTTCCTACAATGACTCAGGAAATCCTGTCCCTGATCTTCCCACTGCCTTCCTTTCTCGTTCCCTTACCTCCTTCTGGGCTGTCTTTGAAATCAGCATATTGGTTGTGTCCCTGTTCTTTATTGCATCAATTTCAGAAATCGCCAGCTTGGCACATCCTACTAGTCCAGCTGTCCCCTCATTATTACAGTATTCAAGTCAATCTTTCTTTCTTGTTTTTCTTTTCCAGTTCTAGGAGTTATCTTTAACACCAAACCTCATGATGAAATTCATAATTTCTTTACAATATTAACACCTGTTATTCTCTGTGAGCCTTTATATTAAATTACATTAAAATAATTTATTCATTATTTAATCTCTCTCAATTGTAGTTATTGGAGGGGCACTGCTTTTTTTTAAAAAAAAAAATCCACATTTACTGAAATGCACAGATTTTATGATTCTTCGGTTGAGGAAATATACATTTGTTGTGAAAATGGGCTTTGGTTTGTCTTTAGTTGTCATTTTTTTCTCCTTCCTTTTAAAACAAGTAAGCAAGCAAACAGAAAGATTAAATGAAAAATGATAAGGTGGGAGGATACAGAGAGGCACACTGGCTGGGGAATTCTAGGAGCTGAAGTCTATACATCTTAAAGTTGCCAAATTTGAAAAATGCTGCTCTAGATATTTTGGATTCTGCATTTCTAGCTTCCGATTGCGTGCATTAGAATCCAGTATTATCTTTAGGTTTACTATTCCCTAAATGGGTTTAGATAACTGAACTACTTAGTTAGAATTTGAACATATAAAAATAGCCACAGAATTCACAGGGGCAGAAAAAGCATTGGTTAAATATGTTTTATAACAGTTTATGGGCCTTTAAGTCCCCAGTGCTTATATGCTGATTCAGTAGAGAATGTCTTTTCAAGTTTAATACTTACCTCCCTGTTATCTCTGTCAGCTTGAACCAAGATTCCCTTGAAACACGATTCAATGTAATGAACATAATCATTGTACTGTAAAGACAAAAGGAGGAAAATTACACGCTGTAAAAGGAAATGTTTTTAAAGAACTCTGAAAGCATGAGCAGATTTTATACCGAATAAAGAAGACCCTTTTTAGTCACAGACTGTCATCTTCACTTTGAGAGCAAAGAATACAATTTAAAATACAAGGTGTTACAAAACATTTTTGTTGCCTTTTGGGAAGCAAATTGGTAAGCATGGATGTGTAGAACATAATTCAGTAATTTTCATTGACATTTAAATAGTACATAGTACATAGGGGAAAGAAAATGTAAATTAAGAAGCAAATAATCTTGGCTACATCTGCCTGTGTGTCTTTCCTTAATCCGTTTTTATGTTGAATTACATTTTCTAGTATTTAGCTCCTTATTAGCTTTGCACTCCTCTTGGTGCTGAACCAGGCAGCTTTGTTTGCTTCTGATAATGTTCTGGGTGCACCTTCTTCCCTTAATTGGTAGCAGTCAACATGAGAGGTGGTAAAAATCCATAAGAAAACAAAGGAGATCTATTTATCATAACAGCTCTTTGGCAGTGAAATTGATGATTCAGAGAGGTGGTGGGCTTGCCTTCACTGAAAGAGCTCAAGCAAAGGCTACATGGATACCTCTCTGGAATACCTTCATTTGGGTTCCTGCACCCAAAGTTCTAAGTCAGAGGTGGTATCCAGCAGGTTCTGACCAGTTCTGGAGAACCAGTAGTGGAAATTTTGAGTAGTTCAGAGAACCGGCAAATACCACCTCAGACCGGCCCCACCCCCATCTATTCTCTGCCTCCCGAATCCCAGCTGATTGGCTGGGTCTTCTTTTGTTGCCCTGCACAGGAGAACAGAGCTGGAAAGCAGGTTAGTGGGATGGGGTGGGAATGGGGATTTTGCAGTATCCTTCCTCTTCCACACTCATCAAGCCATGACCACCAACCTGCGCCCACCAAGCCACACCCACAGAACCGGCAGTAATTTTTGTTTAAATTCCACCACTGTTCTAAGTGTCTCCTTCCACTCTCTGAATGTTCAGTCCCACTTCCTTCCCTCAAAGACATATCATAAGAATTGTTCCTGAGGAATGTTGGTGAAGATCAAGGAGGAGAGGGGCAGAGAATTAGTCTGTCATCATGTTATTTCACTTGTTTTGGAAACATATCTTATGATATTATTCTGCTTCTATCACAGCAACATATTGCTGTTCTGTTTCCATACTGGCAAAATCAATACCTCTGATCAGGTTTAGAAATGGAAACCAATCTGACAATAATAATAATGACCTACTCTAGATTTATTGCTACAGTCAGAATAGTTTGGCTCCTCTATAGTAGAATAAGACTACTCTTCATTCTGCTAGTTTTCTCAGGTCTTTCTATTCTATTCTATTCTATTCTATTCTATTCTATTCTATTCTATTCTATTCTATTCTATTGATGGATACCCCAAATACAAGGTCTGTTTTGTCAAAGACTGGTGAAGGATAAGATTCAGAGGAGGAGGATGCTTGAAGTTTCTTTGTTGTTTTGGGAAGGGGATCAGAACTCGAGTCCCTATGGAAGAAGATACCATAAGAAAAAAGATATCGTACACCAGAGCTGAGGGATTTTAAAGACATTGGTTGTCCAATTGTGGTTAATTTCTACAACTTGCTCTTAACTCTGAACTCCCCAAAGCAAAATTATTTTGCCAAGAAACCTGGTGAGATGGCTGTATTAACTTCCTAACAACAGCAACAACAAAAGATTCATAGTTATGCTTGTAAACTTCAGTCAAGAAGTCTCACTTATCTGTAGGACAGGCTTGTCTAATGCTCACTAATTGAGTGCCCTTCTGAATGGCCTGGATTATCTGGGACAGTCACTTCCATTATTTCAAGATAGTTGAGTTAATGGCCATGGTGGTTGTTTGTAATCGAGGACAAATATCATGGGCACCACAGCGGAGAGAACTGTTGAGAGAATCCTGTTTTATAGTGCAGCAGCTCAAGACAGTGTGCCACAGTCCCAAAGGATTAGTTTCTGCTACTCAAAACTGCTGTAAATAAGAGCATGAAGGAAGCCCTAATGCAGGGACTAGATAGACAAAGATGGAAAGGCTGCAGATCAACAAAGAAATGAACAGAACCCCCCCCCAAAAAAAAACCACACAAGAGAAACACAAAGATGACAAACAAGTTATGTATAACCTACCTACATATATGCACCAAGACAAATTCCTTGTGTGTCCAATCACACTTGGCCAATAAAGAATTCTATTCTATTCTATTCTATTCTATTCTATTCTATTCTATTCTATTCTATTCTATTCTATTCTATTCTATTCTACTGGGTTCTTTTATCTATTGATACAGGTGATATCACCCTGCACCTTTTTTTAAAGTACAAGTCAGTTCTTTACCTCAAGTGGCTTAAAATCTAACATTCATGAAAGGAAACAGAAAAGGAGAAAAGGAAGCAAACAGAGACTGGGTTTCACCAAGTATGGTTATGAATTTGTTTCAGCTGCATAAGCTTTAGCTCAGTGACAGGCTAAGTTATTGAGAGAGACCAGAAATTACTTCAGGGCTCCAAATCAGGCAGAGTGGAGGAACAACATATTGGTTAGTGAGCCAAGAACTGAGACAGCACAGAGGGGCTACCTAGGGATATTTCCACTTTTGCTTCACTAAAGATCTCTCTTTCATATCTCCACGAATCCGTTATTTTTCCGTTATCTTTGAAGGATAACATGCCAGGGTTGCCCCTTTTTGCGGAATTGGGGTGGAAAGGGGGTGATGTAAGGGCTCTTTTGCATTTTAATCTCATGAAATTACTCTTGAGAGTAAATATCCTGTCCAAGCCTGTTTAGACTCTTAATCTCATAGCAAAAGCTATTTTTAACAACTGTTGCGTGATCAAATCCAGATAAAATAATTTCTTTCTAAAATAAATACTGCAAGCTAAAGGGAGAATTTGGTTTCATGCCAGGATAAAAGATGTATGCTTTACTTTTTAAAATAAAATTGAAGCATCCATCTATGTCCACAAGATGTAGCAAAAAAAAAAAGTCAAGTTGGTAACACTTTCCACCATTTTATGTGTCAGATGTGTTGCAACATACAAAAAAAAATAAGTGGCATATCAAGCATATTATTGTGGTCGCCATTCTTGGTTTGACCTCACCCTGCAGATACATCTGAGTTACAGTCTTTTGGAATGAGTAGTTTATGCTTTGAATATATCATATCTGATACTCAAAGGGCTGATTGTCCAATCATTTGTAACCATTCAAAGCATAAAGGTTTTGCAAAAGGTAGACCTAATTGTTTGAAGGAACAATAGAAATTACCAAGCAAAGTTTCTAAATAAATAAATGAAGCATCTAATGAAGATTAAGTTTTGTTTGGCTTATATCACATCATTTTTCCAGGAACACCTAACAACCATCTGGAGGTAAATTGGAATGAGATTGAATAACTGGTCCAAGTCATCCAATGAATTTCCATAGCCGAGCATAGATTTGAACCTTGGTTTTTCCAAATCACAATTTTAAACACATAATATCCCACGCTAGCCTACCGGTAGTCATTCTAAAGGAAAAGAGAACTTCAAGGAAGGAGATACTTACTGCAATAATATTGACAAAATCATTTTCTCCCAGTGTGTCCAATATAGTAACAACAGTGTGCTTAGCAATGGTGAGTCGCAAACCCTTCATGCTTCCACTGATATCTACCACAATCATAATGTCTTTGGGTGATGTAGCTGCCTGGATATACCTTAGGATAGATGTAGGATAAGAAAAAAAAGTCAGAAATATAAAGCAAACATATTAAGTGGAGAATTTGGACCAATCACAGCACTCATGATCCTAGGCTGCAGGTAATGAATATTCAAGAACAAAAATAGTTGCTCCTTTTTCCTAGCCTTCTTTCTTACTAATGTAGGTACAATGAAATGACATAAAACATGGAGAATGGGATAAAATGAGCATAACTTTAAGTTTCTTGCTTGAACCACTTCAGCTGCAATGGACTTATCCATTAAGGGCAGGGAAAAGGATGCCTAAGTAAAAATTTGAACAATTATACTCTGAAAAGCAATAGATCTTTCTTTTGAATACAAATGCATAGATTTATCCAGACTTTAGGATTTTCCTGCTTCTCATAGATAAATTTATTTAGGAATGATTAGGGTTTAGCTCACTTGACAACGACAAAGAAAATCTATATACAGTAGTTAATAATTGAGATAGGAGATTTACTTTTATTAGTTCTTGTCATGCCAAGATGAGGACATGTTTAAGGATGCCTCTTACAACATGCATGATTCTTATGGATCTCAATATTGGTGCACTCTTACTAAATTTCTTGATGTTTTCACAAAAATTAAAGAATGGAGTGGATATGAGTCTTTATTCAGCTGTACAGAAAAGCCAAACAGTGGCTGATAAAGAATCATAAAAATTGTTTGATGGAAATGCACTGAGCTGGCCTCCGAGAACTCCCAAATATCCAAAAGTTGTTGCCAGAATAATATTTTTAATAAGACACAAAGGAAGTTATTCAACATTTAACTGAAAAGTGATCATAGTAGCTACATATTTAAATGTAAACATAATCAAGTCCAATTTGTTACTTCCATCCATTATTTTTGAGAGCATAATCCCTAGATTAATAGCCCTGAACTTGGAAAATTTCGTTCTGGCAGATTAGACTGATTTATAGAAGATGGGTTCTCTATGAATAGCAGCAGCAACAGAAAATTGTTATCCAGTGCTCAACCATAGTGAATTGTTAGTAAAGGCAATCCTCAACTTACAACCATTTGTCTAGCCACTGTTTGAATGTACAATGGCACTGAAAAAAGTGAGTTACAACCAGTCCTTGCATTTACATCAGAACATTCACATGGTCATGTCATCAAAAATTGGGTGCCTAGATTCTTTAACCAGAATCTAGGGTATCAGTCAGATGAGAATGAAAAAGTGGATGTCTTAATGCTTTAAACAAAAGCTATTGTGTTGTACAAAGCCATTTTATATGTTCCAGTATAAAAGAACTGAATAGAAGCTCATGGTTGAACTATGCAGACTTTTGGTGCTCTCTGGTTGTTTTCTTGGAGACATTTATTACTCAATTCGGTAACATTATCAATGCACTGATGATATTCTGCACTGATGGTGTTATCTAATTGGGTAATGAAATGCCTGCAAGCAAACAACCAAACTCAGAGAGCATCAAGAACTCCACGGAATAAATACATGAATATTGGTTTCTTCCTTCTAAGTCTCTCACCAGCCTCGATTTCTGCAGTCAAAGGAAAGGACTCCATTTTCATCTGGTATCCATTTTATTCCTGAGGAGACATCACAAGACATTTGCTAAAGATCTAGCACACAGATGTTACAATATAAATATCAGGCTTTGTATGCTTTTTTTAAAAAAAGTAGGCTTCTTTTGAGAGATAGAATCTAATTAATGAACATTTGTTTACTTCTGTATGATTTTTAATCTTGAAATTAGAGATAAAATCATAAAAGCCCATTTTAACTGTGATTTTACAAATGTTGACATTTTTGTTCTTAACAATCACATTATTAATAATCACGTTATTAATTTTGTAACATAGGGCACCTGTGTATTAGAAAAATAAACCCATCAAACTCAATAGAATCGTACCGATTCTCAGCTTCCTTTATTCAGGAAAAATGACTTTTGATTAACTGAACTTCTTAGGTAAAACCTAACCTTTGGAAAAATGAAGTACTAAGACCTGTCACCTGGATAAAGCCTGAAGAATCCTGTTGAGCTACCAAAATACTGCCAAGTGAGAGTTGGGTCGCGTTCAAAGTTCTCCACAAAAACAGCATCCAAGGCTTCCGACATGTAAATTCCATTCAAAATGTCGGGATCTGAGGGAAAAAGAGAGAACCAACTTTATTCAGTAAAAGAAGAACTACCTTTTGAAGAACAATAAGCATGACTATGAATGATACTGAACTGTTTAAAGATTAACAACTATTCAAACTTCTCCCTAAAGCATCAACAGTTTAACATGTGGCATATAGAAATATAAGAAACTGCCTTATTGTTCAAGAGTTTTATAAAATAAGAGTTTTATTTTATTTTGAATACTGAGCCATAGGCTCAAATTTTGTTATTCTGGAGGCTTGCTGTTGGAAATGTTTGAAAGTGGGATGGAAAAGCTGTACTGAATATGTAGTAAACTATATTAGGCTGGCAGATCTATGACCAGGTTCAGAAATTTAAACAAGAAGGCAAGGTGACAGTGGGCTTCCTAGTCTAAGTCATCACCCCTCAAGAAAAAATTTGCTAAGTTGTACAAATGAAGCACCTCTGTTTCAGAGTATTAAAAGCATCCCTGTTTTTTGAAACTATTAAAACAGGCGTCTTCTTTGTAAAATCTTCACACTAGATTTGCAAAGAATCTGGCTGTTTTAATACCTCAGAAAGACATGGCTCCTTCATTCTAATATGTTTTCCAAAATTTCTCTACTGAATTTTGTGTACAGTCCCTTTTACTTGTTCTACATCAAATTTTACATCCAAGCAAACAGAAAATTGGCTGCCAGGTATAATTCAAGGTATTGGTGATCACCTTTAAAGCCCTTCATTGGCAGGGGGCCAGGTTACTTGAGGGACCATTTCACCCCACTGGGATTGGCCAATTCCACTCGTGCCGGCAGAGGAGGCATGCTGCAGGCCCCACCAACCCAATTAACCAGCTGGAGGGGTCCAGTAGGAAGGCCTTCTCTACTGTTGTCTCTGCCCAATGGAATATCTTGCCCCCCCCTCGACTTGAGGTTGGTCCAGACCCTCCCTATACTTTTCTAAGGGCTGAAAGACCTGGCTGTGCCAGTTGGCCTGAGGCCCCCATGGGGGAACAGCACAGGGGAGGTGGTTAATCAATTAACAACAGATCATACCCACCTCCATTCCACCCAGCCCTCCCCATATGTCCTTCGATTTTAATCTTTGGTTTTAATTTTTTTATGTTTTAATGTAGATATATATTTTTATGACTGTGAGCCACCCATAGTTACCTTATGGCAGGGGTGTCAAACACAATTTAGTCACACATCAGGGTTGTGTCTAACTTTGGTGGTGAGGTGGCGGTGGCCAGGGTGGACATGGTCAGCTTGATGTCACTCGTGTCGGGGGCATCTGTGGTGGCCCAAGTGCTCTGTTGGGCTCCAGAGTGGGGGGCCCTGAGCTCCATTTTCACTAGCAGAGGGAGGCAGGAGGCTGTTGTAGCTGAAAATGGAGACTGGGAAGGCTGAATGTGGCCCTCCTGAGCTCCATTTTCATAACCGTGGGCTCTTTGTAGGGCAGCCCTGTGGGCCAGATCTAAGGACCCCATGGGTGGGATCCAGCCCACGGGCCTTGAGTTTGACACCTCTCCCTTATGGTAATATAGGTGGCCAATAAATTTCATAAACAAACAAAAACATTTAAATTGGAACACTAAAATGACAGACTTCCTGAGATTAGATTAGCCCTGACCTTACCAACCTTTCTGAAAGATTGCCTCATAAAGGAGCCCTAATTCTCCAGAACAACCAGAAAGTTAGATGGCACCTAATGTATTATTGTTACTGTTTATAAGGTTTCTTGTTGGCAGACATTACAGGTTTTTATGCTTTTACAGTTATAGGGTGATGGTGATGGTGATAATAGGGTTAATATGTTGTTAGCCATCTACAGTCACATATGCAAGATGGCTGTCATATAAATTGAACAAACAAACACTTATTGGAACAAGGAAAAGAACAGCTGAATCTCCATTTCTGGCTTAATTCTGTACTTAACAAAACTATTAACTATCTGTTAATATCTAAATATTATCCCCTACATACTGTATGACCTGCAAAACATGCATTCTTCCCCTGAAGTAGCATTTTTAAAAATTCTTCATCCAGTTCTAGCAACCAGCAACACTACATATAATACATATATATATATATACCTGACTCTGTTGTTACATCCTCTAACCCCCACTCCTTTAACCTGAAATTATCCACTATTGACCTCACTCCATTCCTAAGAGGTCTGTAAAGGGCATGTATAAGTGCACAATTGTGCCTACCATTCCTTTCCTATTGTCCCCATTTATTCGTACCTATTTCCTGTATTCTTAATCATTGTATATACTTATATCTATTATCTTGTAAGTGATTGATAAATCAAATAAAAAATAATGAAAAATAAAAAAAATAATTGTATGCACACAAGATACATATGTGTGGCTGCAGTCCATTTCTTTATCTTTATTTATAACATGTGCTTTGAGCCTTGGCTGTCACTTTCATGCCAATTTTACCATAAAACTGTAGGAAAAAAAGATGAACCTTTGTTGTAGACATTGGTTGGAAGCTGTATATTACTGGAAGTTGTGTTCACTGGCAAATTATTGAAATGTTCATTTGGCTCCAGAATGAATTCATTCCCAAGTGACACATAATTACCCTTTTCATCCTTTTCATTAATCAAAACAGCATTGTAATACTCAAACTAGAAGTGAAGAAAAATACAAAAATGAATGAATACATAATTTTCAACAACTAAAATTCATGCTGAACCTTATATTTTGATTTGAAGCAAGTTCTTGGATTCTATTAAAACCAAGAGTGCTTGGTGAAAATAATTTCATGTCCAAATACAAGTGTTTTTATGGAGAAAAATCCCTAATAGATCAATAGCATGTGCCCTAACTTAGTTACTGGATTAATCCATTTTTAATGTACTACATAGTACATTATGCATGTTTTAATGTACTGCATTGTACACTGTGGCAGCATAAGCAGTTTGAGGTGCCTCTAAGGTAAGCTGCAGTGGGTGCCAGTTTCCTTCCACATCCAATTCAAGGGGTTGGTTATTATCTTTAAAACCCTTCACGGCAAGGGACCAGGTTACTTGAGGAATCATTTTTGTCTCTATTTTAATCAGGCAATGAAGTTATGTTGTGTACCCATCAGCTAAAGAGGTGGGGTCTCAAAAGAATGCCTTTTGTTTTTAACTTTGTTTTTATGTATGCATTTTATATGATTTTATCATTTTATTTGTAAACGGCTCAGAGTCACAGAAGTGTAATGGATGGTAAAGAAGTTTGATAAATAAATAAATCAAATGGGATGCCTTCAAACAACTTAAGACATGTAGCATTACAATATTCTACATCTATTCTTGGTCAATACCAGTTGGCAGTAGTCAACTAACTTGGTTAAATGTGTTGTGTGTGAACACAATAAGAAATAATTCAGTGAAGCAAGAAGAACCTGAGATCCAGCTCACGGGGGCAAAAATCACTGATAAGCATTACAAATGAGCAGAAATTTTAGCCTTCATATGCCTGATACCCTCCATTTTAGCTGAACATTTGGGCTGAATAATTTTTAGTCTTCTGTATCCAGGAGTGAATCCTATGCTAAACATGGGGGGGGGGGGTGTCTGTTATTTGAACTTTGTGCTCTTTTCTTCTTCACATTCACTAAAAATGTTCCAATTTCATTTAGTTCAATATACTTCACTTTCAGTAACTAGATTGATATTATGAGTAGAACCTGTACGTTTGTAAATCCCCTGTGAGGTTAAAGTTTGCACAGTCAAGCAAGAACAGTTTTGCTAAAATTAGTATGACCTATTCATGAATATATTCCCATAACATTGGGTCTACATAGAAAAAGTATATGGCATCCATTTGATGTTTTATGTTATCTCCACACCATATGGAAACATCATTTGTTTGGCTCAAAGAAACACCATAAGGCTTTAACATAATACTTAACAGGCCTCTGCCACTGCAGTCAGTTTCAATAGCATTAATTTTAATTTTAATATCATTTATGAAACTTCAGTACTCTGCAATGGTTATCACTGCAGGCTGCAGCTATGGCTTTAGGTAGGCTCATAGTCAAAGACAGATTATACAGAGAAAAGAAACTAGTTTACATATATTTATTCAGTTCCTCAGAAAATCTAATTTTAGACAATGACTGGTCTGTTTAAATGGGATGATGCACATTTAACATCACAGACAAGCATTCAACTTTGTTCCCAAAGATAAATCAATATCAGACAAAGAATCAGAAGAATACAACAGCTAGCCCTATCAAGGATGTAAATTTAACATGGTACAGAGCAGGGGTGTCAAACTTGATTTCATTGAGGGCTGCATCAGGGTTGTGTTTGGCTTTGGGGGGTGGAATGGATGTGGCCAGGGTAGGCATGGCCAGCTTGATGTCACTTGGGGGTGTCTGTGGTGGTTGGGGGTGTCTGTGGTGGCCCCAGTGCTCTGCCAGCAAAAATGGGTTCCCAATTTCCGGTTTCAGCTGCAAGAGCCTCCTGCAACCCTCTGTCAGCAAAAACGGAGCTTGGGAGGGCCATGTTTTCTCTGGCAGAGGCACTGCAGGCCAGTCTTTCGCTATTTCCAGGGTGGTTCTGCAGGCCAGATCGAAGCACTCCGCAGGCCAGATCCAGTCCCCAAGTCTTGAGTTTGACACCCCTGGTATAGAGTATGATGCCTTTATGAGAGACTTCATCCTATTGTACTACCAGCCGTAGTGGCTGGCGCTAACCAAACTTGTCATCCATTAACATTTAGAAGACTACAGCTTCTCCACCTTGTCATAATTTGTTGGATGCTTTGGAGACAGGTTGCCAGTTGCCCTGCATTTATGAGACATAAATTGACTTTACAATAGATAGTCTGAACTTAAATGATACCATGTATCTTTTACCTGTAATGATGAGTTGTACTCATGATAAACATCTGCATCTTCTGCAGCTTCAACTAGCCGCTATAACAAAGAAAGAAAAAGGAAACCTGAGGGATCTTAAATGGAACCAATAGTAAAAACAGCACAGCTACATGTGTGCAGGTGTGTTTGCAAAAAAAAAAATCAAGATGGCAACAACAACCATGCTGTCAAAGCCCCAAAGGATGCTAATATTCCTGTCTTGTGAATAAGGCATTTGTGCCTATTGAAATTGCAGCTTTAAGACCAAAATGAAAGACATAGAATATACTACATTACATTGTTTGAGGAGAAAAAGGAATCTATGAACTATAGGAACATACAAAGCTGCCTTATAGCCAGTCAAATGGCCACTTCATTTAATGCAATGTTATTTTTTCTGACTGGCACTGGCTGAGGGGGGTTGTAGTGTGTGTGTGTGTGTGTGTGTGTGTGTGTGTGTTTGTAAGCATAATACATACATACATACATACATACATACATAGAGAGAAAGAGAGAAAGAGAGAGAAGTTATATCACTGAATTATTTCTTACCAAATCAAAATCAACACTTTATATAGTGGTTATGTTGTGTTTAGGAAAGTGTATTCACTTTTCTTTCTTTTTTTTACTTCCAGGTATGTAGATAAAATTTGAGAGCCAAGAAATTCTTACCTCAACAGCTTCTACTTTTCTATAAAGCATTTTTGCCATTTCTTTAGAGAATAACTTTACCAGCTCCAAGCCATCTACTTCTTTGATCTTTAGATTTGGTTCCACATCTTTATACTTCTATCAAATAAACAGAAGAACAAATTCACAGCAGAGATTTTCAGTAATCACAGTCTGGACTCTGGTCAACAGTGATTTTAAAAAATGCTCATGCATCAAGTTAAAATAGTATTCATAGACCTGTGATACAATGATGACCTAAAACCACTATTAAAATCTTTTTCAGACTTCAGGATTTCAACTTCACCTCTTTTGGTTCTGAGAAAGCTTAGGAATTCACGGATGTCAGAGCAGCCATGGATTTGTCTGAGATCATCTGTTTTTTTTATCAATGATCACAAGAGAACAAAGGATGGCACTCCAGCTGCTTCACCCACCCTGGGTTGGTACCCTCTCTCTTTGTCTTCAACTATTTCTTTTGCTTCATATTTTCATGGTGAGAGGGGAGTCACTGTGCAAAGGATCAGCAAAGCTGCTCCCCAGATCTGCTGTGTAGGATTTTGACAAAACGCAAAGTGTCAAGCATCCAGAAAGTATCCATGATATCAATCACTCCGAGATGTTATCTCTCCAATTGATTTATTAGGAACAGATCTGGCATGTCAAAAGCAATTTCCCAAGTGAAAGTTTTTTCGAGCATTATACAGAACCCACCTTCTCTCCTCCCTTCTCTTCTTCCACTTCTACACTTCATAAATCACGAGAACCAATTAACTGCAACTGGAAATTCTTAATACAACACACAGAATAACCTTTAACTTTTCAACTGCTCTAACTCTCTAAAAAAATGTGGCAGCTGAATTTCAAAGCTGACACAAAGTGCCTTGACTTTGGAAGGAAAATCTAAAACATAGGCCTTCAAACTTGACAGCTTTAAGACTTGTGGACTTCAACTTCCAGAATTCCTCCTCCAGTCATGTTAGCTCAGGAATTCTGGAAGTCGAAGTCCACAAGTCTTAAACTTGCCAAGTTTGAAGACCCTTGATTTAAGAGATGGGAGCATGAGGGAGTTGCCAAATTACAAATCACCCATGTCTGCCTCTGAAGAAATATTGCAAAACTATTTTCACAGCATTTTGTTTAGAGCAGCAGCTGATGTGCAAGATAATCATCAGCTCAAGATCTCCACAAATAACATATAGCATAGAAGGGCACAGTTATAAGCCCAGACAGCTGCAACACTGATTTGTGGAAGAAGCTATAATTAAAAGGACAAAGAATAGTGAGATGAATAGTCAACGATTCCATGTGTCCTGTTCTACTCTTCTTTAGAGAAAGCAGTGAAGGATATGATGAGTAGCAAACACCTTAAGAATAAGGAAGGGAAATGGAGGTCAGACAAAAATAGAAATGAGCGTCCATTCCAATAGGCAGGATAGAAGCTGGTAGCTTCACCTGGTGTGATTAGCAACATGCAGGTTTTGCAGGATTAAAGACAGTCGGTATCTGCATGCATGCTGGTGCTAATAAAGAGAAATAAGGAGGAAGGTGAAGCTGATGACAGAGGTTAGCTGATTGACACTGCCAAGCAGCAATGTTAATGAGTGATAGTTTAGCACTGATATGAACAGCCAGATTCGTCTAGTGCAGGGGTGTCAAACTTGTGGCCCATGGGCTGGATGTGTCATGTGCTGGCCCTGCCCCCACCCAGTTTAGCAAAGGGAAAGAAAGCCACAATACATCATGTGACGATGCCGTGACGATGCGAGTTTGATACCCCTGGTCTAGTGCTAAGGCACCAGTCTACAAATTGGGAGACTGTGAATTCTAGTCCCATCTTAGACATGATAGCCAGCTGAGTTACTTTGGGCTTGTCACTCTTTCTCAGTCCAAACCATCTCATAGGATTGTTATTGTGGGAAAATAGGAACAGGAGGAATATGAGGTATGCATGCCACCTGGAGTTATTTTGTTTAAAAAAATAATAAATACAGAAAATAAATAAAAGGAAAATAAATAAAATAGTAGGATAGAGTAGCAAGTTTACAATTCCTATCCAAGCTCTCCTGCTTCCCCGCCCCTTAAAGTCTGTAGATATATCATGCCCACACAGCAGTTCAGCCCTGCTAGTATTTCAAAGAGTTTAATCAGCAGAATGAGATGATCCCATCACAAATATGGGTGCTGCGTGCCTGGCGCTCTGTACTTTGTGCTTCTGATATGTACATCTCAAAAGCAAAGCACTATCAGCAATGATAAAAACATTTGATAACTGAGGGGAGAATGTTTCTCATTGACGAATGACAGCTAACATTTTGTCCCTCCTGAGGAGTACAGATGGTTTTAACTACAAAAGGGATGAATAAGACCTGTATAATTTTACATGCATAATTTGAAGTGTTCTGGATCAGAACAAAAGGAAATTGTTTCTTCTTGTTTGCAGAGAAATATATTTGTGCACACCTCTAATTAGCTAATACTGTGTAATCTCATAAAGGCATTTACTCCTCTCTTAATCAGACTGCCTTCTTCAACCTTGAAAACACTTTCGTTGGTCTATGTCTATAAGGCAGAGAACTGATTTGAACCTGATTCCAAAAAATGGGGCTCTCCTATAATAATGTTACAAAACCTAGCTAGATTAACAAACATCTGAAACATGGACTTTTTCCAGACAGAGAGTTCCTAATGCCTTAAGGCAGTGTAAACTAAACTAGTTTGTCTTTTCCTTTGTAGAAATTATACAACTGTTGGAATAAGAGCTACATATAGAGGAGGAAACCATCTGTACCCCTTCAATCCTCATTCAACTTCAGTGGATAACTTTGTTGGATTCTACTGCTATAAACATCCTAACAATGAGAACAATTAACCAGTGGAACAGCTTGCCTTCAGAAGCTGTAGGGTCATCATCACTGGAGGTTTCAAAGAAAATCTGGACAGTCACTCATCTGAAATGGTATAGGGTCCCCTGCTTGAGCAGAGCGTTAGACTACTAGAAGGTCCCTTCCAGTTCTATTCTGATTGAAAGACAGAGGTGGCATTCAGCAGATTCTGACTAGTTCTGGAGAACTGGTAGCAGAAATTTTGAATAGTTCGGAGAACTGGCAAATACTACCTCTGACTGGCCCCACCCCCATCTATTCTCTGCCTCCTGAGTCCCAGTTAATCAGCTGGGTCTTCTTATGTTGCCCTGCACAGGAGAATGGAGCTGGAAAACAGGTTAGTGGGATGGGGAGGGAATGGGGATTTTGCAGTAACCTTCCCCTGCCACACTGACCAAGCTATGCCCACGGAATCTGTAGTAAAATTTTTTGAATCCCATCACTGTTGGAAGATGTCTATGTCTTAGAGCATATGAGATTTTCCCTAGTCATTTTCTGTGTGCATAGTTTTATATATGGTATTGATAGTAACAGGTGTCACTTAGACCATTACTCAAATTTGTAGGCTAGCGGACAGAGATTTAAAGACACATCTCTTTGATAGTCTAATTTTATTATAAATACTACTTAGAACAGAAAACCAAAGCTGTTTATGACCCCAGTCCAACTTTTAGTTCTCTTTTTCTTGCTTGTGCAACTCAATGGACTGCTCATTTCTTGAGGATAGGGGATGCTCATGTCTCGAGGATGGGAACTATTGACATCTCTACAATGTTATTTATTTATTTATGAAATTTATTTGCCGCCCATCTTGTATCCAATGACTCTGGGAGGCTTATTGTTAGAGCCAAGCCTGGACTCTGATTCTCTGATTCTTTGCATCTAACCTCAGTTCTTTTAACTCTGCCAGTTATCAAGCTCTCTCATTTACTTCTCTCGAAAGCTGAAAAGTTTCAAGGGTTACATGCAATCTTTCTTTATATAGAGATGTAACAATTTCTGTACTTTTGATCTCTAAAGTTGCTCCTTTTCATGTCTTTCATGCTATATTTTTCCATATTGTGGTCAGAATTATGTATAATGTTGCAAGTGGTCATATTGATTATTTTATCCACATACACCCCTTCTTAATGAATCTGAACAGAAATATTCTGAATTCTGGGCAGATATATACAGGAGATGGCAGTACCAATTTAACTCCATTAGAGTACAAAGTGTATGAAGTTAGGATTCTTGCTGGTTTTTCTACACTTCTGTACAGAACCTCAACTTGAGGATATGTTACACTGTATGGTTATATAAGATCAACAGTCCCTAAAATTATTCAAGAAACTGTTAAGTACTAACTGAAAAAAATGTGATTAAAGCTGCAAAAGATTTATTAAAATTAAATAAACTTCATCAGGAAGTGTTTAGTTGGAAGATGTTTCCCTGCAGGGAACCTGTTTTTCTTAACTTTAGTTCCATTAATCATGCTATGATCATCAATCTATGCTCTCTGTTTCACATATGAATGGAATAGAGACTATTTAAATAAAACAAATAAATTGGTCTGCCACCATGCTATTTTGGAACCCTCCATTTGGATACATGAAATGGGTAAAAATCAATTGCTTTGAAATGAAAAAAAAATGCTGGGCTCTTTGAGAAAACATACTGTATATGCTGGTACTGCAGCAAATGTCTTAATGGTTAGGGTTTTGATTTGCTGCCGTGATGTGATGACCACAGAGAAATGTGCAAAGATGATGTAGTGTCAAATATTACTCCCTTTAGGCCAGTGGCCCCCAACCTTTTGGGTACTAGGGACCAGTTCCATGGAAAAAGGTTTTTCTGTGGACCAGAGGGGATGTCATTTTGAATGCTGCCTGCATCCCATGGATGGAGCTTTTCTTGTTTGTGTGGTCTGATTCAGTGGTGGGATTCAAATTTTTTTACTACTGGTTCTGTGGCCGTAGCTTGGTGGTTGTGGCAGGGTAAGGATACTGTAAAATCTCCAGTCAGAGGTGGGATTTGCTGGTTCTCTGAACTACTCAAAATTTACAACCCTCTCTAAGCGGTTTACAAAGTCAGCATATTGCCCACAACATTTTGGGTCCTCATTTTACCCACCTCGGAAGGATGGAAGGCTGAGTCAACCTTGAACCTGGTGAGATTCAATCTGCCAAATTGCAGGCAGCTGGCTGCAGCAGAAGTAGCTTCTAGTGAGATTTGATCTGCCAAATTGCAGGCAGCTGGCTGCAGCAGAAGTAACTTGCAGTACTACACTTTAACCACTGTGCCACTGAGGCGAATTGGGGATTGGGAACTCCTGCCCTAGGCTACTTAAGTGGGGTGCCTCAAACTCATTATGAAATTTGGCAGTAGAGAAAGGGCATTATTAGCTTAGAAAAGGAAGTTTGATGAGAACCATATTTCCAATTAAAGCCACTTTCACTTTCAGGTTGAAAGAAACAAAGAAATTGAAAGGATTTCTCAATCAATTTTTTCAATCAATGCTCCGGCAGCATTGATTCTTATACAGATACACCATCCAATTCAAGAAAGCTTTCTGCTCTTGTCTCTTGAATAGATCATATCAAAATGATTAATATGCTTTGAGGTACTTCTGTACTTGTTAAAAAGTTTAAAGGGGATGTTTTTATGTTGGTATGGACAAAAATAGCAAGAATCAAAGATCCAACACCATAACCCAGCAGCAGCAAGGGTACCATAAAGGAGAGCCTATTTCTTTCATGCTGCCAGAATTCATTGCGTAAGGCAAGGATAAATATTACAGCATGTTCACCCACATTACAATAAATTCAAGTAGTTCTTGAATTACAACAGTTTGTTTAGTAACCTTTCAAAGTTACAACAACACTGAAAAAAGTGACTTATGGCCATTTTTCACACTTACGACCACTGTGACATCCCCATGGCCACATGAGCAAAATTCAGGCGCTTGGCAATTGATTCATATTTATGACAGTTGGTGTGTGCCAAGGTCATGGGGTCACCTTTTGTGACCTTCTGACAAGCAAAGCCAATGGGGAAGTCAGATTGACTTAACAACCATGTTACTAATTTAACAACTGCAGTGATCCAATTTAACAACTGTGGCAAAAAGAGTCACTTAGCAAATAGCAAGAGTACTTAGACTTATATACCACTTTACAGTGCTTTACAGCCCTCTCTAAGTGGTTTACAGAGTCAGCCTATTGCCCCCAACAATCTGGGTCCTCATTTTACCAACCTCGGAAGGATGGAAGGCTGAAATCAACCTTGAGCCAGTGAGAATCGAACTGCCAAACTGCTGGCAGCCAGCAGTCAGCAGAAGTAACCTGCAGGACTGCATTCTAACCACTATGCAACCGTGGCTCTTGTCTCACTAAGCAACAGAAATTTTGGGCTCATAGTTGTAAGTCAAGGACTACCTCTATATCAAAAAAGGCTAATGATTTGTATTAATAATGAAGTGCCACTTGTCAGATAAATTCTTGTTGAAAACCCTTGTTCTTCCTTCACAGGAGAAAGGGACATGTTTGAGGATCTTATTGCCTGAAACATCACATCTACAAAGGATAGGGCTAAGCTAACATGAAGAAGAATGCTTTGGAATTCATCCACTCAGCATTGCAAGTAGACATGCTTTGGACAGTGGTGGGATTCAGTTTTTTTTACTACCAGTTCTGTGGGCGTGGTTTGGTAGGCGTGGCTTGGTGGGTGTGGGAGGGGATGGATACTGCAAAATCCCTATTCCCTCCCTACCCCACTAACCGGCTTTCCAGCTCTATTCTCCTGTGCAGGGCAACAAAAGCCAATCAGCTGGGACTCAAGAGGCAGAGAATAGATGGGGCAGGGCCTGCCAGAGGTGGTATTCCCAACTTCTCAAAATTTCCACTACCGGTTCTCCGAAGTACTCAAAATTTCTGCTACCAGTTCTCCAGAACTGGTCAGAATACCACCTGCTGAAAACTACCTCTGATTTTGGAATAGAGCAAAAGATTTTCACATATTCCAAAAAAGTAGAGTAAGCATTGCCCCTCCCGGCCCAGTACCCAATTCTGTCTTGTTATATTGTGTTAAATAGATAGTCTTTGACTTAATGGCTACAATGGAGCCCAAAATTTCCATTGCTAAGCAGGATAGTTGTTAAGTGAGTTGCACCTCATTTTATGACCTTTTTTTGCCACAGCTGTTCAGTGAATCATTGCAATTGTTAAGTGAATAGTGCAATAAGGCGTTAAGCAAACCTGGCTTTTCCCATTGATTTTGCATGTCAGAGGACAAATAATGATCACATGAACACTGGACAGTGCAACTATCACAAATACATGTCAGTTGCCAAGTACCCAAATTTTGATCATATGACCATGGTGATAATCACTGGGTAGGTCTGGGAGCCAAGAACACCCAAGGGAATCTTATATGTGTGTGTTTGTGTGTGTATTCAACCATAATCGCTTACAAGAATATTTACAAGTTTAAACTAAGATTTTTATAAGAACACTGTGATATATCAAGGAGAAAAAAATATCTCATGGAAAAACATTGAAGTAAAACCAGAGAAAATCTTATACCAATCATTGTTATTCCAATAGTTTGGTGAACAAAATGTATTTTACAGTATACTTTGGGTATAGTAGGGAGCTCACTAAACATATTTTATTAACTGAATTAAATTTTGCAGATATTAATTTTCTTGTTCTATCCATTAGGTTATAAAAAGCAACAGAGTGCCCCTATATCTTCTGATAAAATTAATCTTTATATATTCAGCCACAGCCAGCCTTTGGTTTTAATCTGAAAAGAAATTCATTTGCTAAACAACCAATCTTTTGAACTGTCCACTGTTTTGAATTTCCCAAGCAAAGGTCAAATTTATTCACTGGAAGCACAGAAATAACAAACCCCTTCCACATCAGATGCTCTGCCAATATTCAGTGTCTGTTGAAGAATATGGATTTCAGAAAAAACCCAGAGGGTTCTGAAGAATGGATAAACATCCTGATACTGCTATAACGGTTTTTTTAAGAGAGAGAAAAACACCCATTTAGATTATATTCTATGATTTGGGTGGAAGCATTTACAAAAATATGCAGCATATGTTACTTACCTTCTGTAATAAGAGAGAGCCAGAATATTTTGTGACAATATAATACAAATCCTCACCAAAGGAATCAGCCCAGGACTTCACTCTATGCAAAAGGGGAAAAAACACAACTTAGTCACTAATTATTTCCATGTCTCTAGGAGTGTTCATGGGTCAGGATGACAGCTACATCCTTGCAATCAAAGCTCCATCCTTTTTTTCATGAGCTTTAAAAGCTAAGAAGGTGGCTGCAATCATGCAATCAAAGCCCAGCTGCATGTAAAAAGGGGATGGAGGGGTTTCTATTTTAAGGCTTTAGCCATCACTTTGACCTCTTTTGATACCCCTGCAGATACCCCTACATGCAATTCAGCCAGTTAAGTAGAAATGACCAATATGGACATTCCAATACTGTAGCTTGTCAGCTCCAGATGTTGAGAAGCCACTCTAGTGAGACAAGCAATTTGGGAATGCTTCCTGATTGGATGTCTCATTGTCCCTCAACATACTTACTTGCCTCTGAGCCCAGTCTACAGATGGTGGCATTGTACAGGAGGAAAATAGAATAGAATAGAATGGAATGGAATGGAATGGAACGGAACAGAACAGAACAGAACAGAACAGAACAGAACAGAATTCTTTATTGCCAAGTGTGATTGGACACAAAAGGAATTTGTGTTTGGTACATAAGCTCTCAGTGTACATAAGAAAAATAAAATAAAATACATGCATCAAGAATCATCAGATACAACACTTAGTGATAGTCATAGGTTACTAATAAGCAGTCAAATCATACTAGAGAACAAATAAACAATATAAATTGTAAAGATAAAAGTGACACGGTTATAGTCATAAGTTGGAAGAGATAGGGAATAGGAAGGATAAGAAGAAGAATAGTAATACAATCTTACTAAATAGTTTGATAGTGTTATGGGAATTAGTTGTTTAGCAGAGTGATCGCATTCGGGGAAAAACTGTCCTTGTGTCTAGTTGTTCTGTTGTGCAATGCAGTGAATTTTGTTGTATGTATACAGTGTATATATGTACAATGACAATAAAGAATTCAAATTTTAATTCAAAATTCAGTGCTCTATAGCATCATTTTGAGGGTAGAAATTGAAGCAATTTATGTCCAGGATGTGAGGGGTCTGTAGATATTTTCACAGCTCTCTTTTTGACTCGTGCAGAATGCAGGTCCTCGGTAAAAGGCAGGTTGGTAGCAATTGCTTTTTCCCCAGTTCTAATTATCCGTTGAAGTCTGTGTCTGTCTTGTTTGGTTGCAGAGCCAAACCAGAGTTATAGAGGTGCAGGTGACAGACTCAATAATTCCTCTGTAGAACTGAATCACAGGGAAGTAAGTGGAGCCTGCCATTCCTTCACTTCTCTCTTATTCCTACTAAAGTGGTACATATGATAAAAGAGAGAAGAGTGAGACCATCAGGTGCTGTGCCGTTCAACAGTGGGGCAGTGGTAGGCCTTGGCAGAACTGAGCCACACTGTATTGCACTTAGTCTCTGCAAGATTGCAACTGAGGAGTAGAAGATGTTGTCTGAGTATATCAGTCACCATCCATCAACAAAGCGTTGCTACAATATAGTTGCAAACGTTTATGGGAGTCCTAAATTGGTCTGTTTAATTTAACACGGTTGCTGTTATGTATGTGTTCTTCACACCAGGGATGATAGCTAGCTGATACAATCTAGTTTGTGAGAGCTGACTAAAATTATTATACACATTTCAACTAAACTCTTGCACATGTTTCAGTGTCTCCAGGTAGGACAGAAATGAAAGGCCAGATTAAATTGTTTGCACAGTATTTATTGTGTGTGGGATGAATTAATATCTTAACTCTAATTGTATTGATTATCCTGAGACTTGAGCACCCAACAAAGAATATATCTTCTATTGATCCATGTTAGTAGAACTTGGTGTGTACAACTGTGGTTTTATGGATGAAGATTTATTCTACATTTTATAGATACATGTGCCTATTTAATTCAATAGGACTCTAGACAGAAAATTATATACTACTTCAACTCAGCTCTAGACAGGGAAGCAGGTTGTGAGTTTAGAATTGCAGCTGGTGCCTCATAAACAGTAAAGCCTGTTTTAATTATCTGTGTACCACATAAGGACAAACGTTATCTCTAAACATTCCTGTTTTCACCATCTACACTTAAGATGAACATCAAACTAGATTTTCCTTACGTCTTCAGTTTTCTCCAGGGACAATGTTTCTTTGTTAAGCAATACCATTCAGCTCAAAGAGAATTATTTTTTTGTCAGTCTCACAACCTAAAACCACCGAATTCCTCAAAAGTTTCGCTCTAGTTTTAGTTAAATTACATTATTTAGAGCATGTTCTTGCTCTATTTGTGATATCAAGAAAGGAGGAAATTCAGTCCAAACTGATATGTTGGTGATTTAGTACTACATAATTCTGATCTAACTGGTTTTGTTGGGATTTACTATTTTTTTTAAATCAATCTTTGTGGGAAAAAATAGCTCGTTTTAAAAAGACGTGCTGGTCCACAGTGACATTAATTACTTCAGTATTTTGCACTTTGAAGAGCTAATCAGTCAAATTACTGTCAGAACCAATTATGGTCTAATATAGATAATAACCCTGGTTCACACACATCCTTTCATCCCCAGCTTATGAATGAATCAATCTTATGTTGTCACCAAGCATACCAGTATAAAAATAGGACTTCTCCACTTAAACTGACCTTATTTAAGATAGGCTTAATCTCTAACAGTTTGGCACCCTTTATCTTGGAGGCGAAGTCAGCTGCTCTGGGTGTGATTAGAGTGTGTTTTAAGAGTGTCAAGTGATGCAGGCTCCCTGTGGTCTGTGTAGCCAGCTTTTCCATGAGAGCCATTTCTCCCCCAGTGTTTTCCTCACCATTATTTATTCATATCGATCACACTCCTATTTTTGAAATCAGCTTCTGTTCTGGCTGATAATAACACAAGAAAGGAAAGGAAGCTTTTATTTTATCTGATGATGAAGAAGGGACATCCATGCACAATTCCACCTTAACTGTTACCTGAAAACGACACTATTTTATTTGGAGAGAAAGATTTAGTCCTATTCGGCTTTAAAGGTACAATGATCTGAAATGGCATCAATCTGTGTCTTTTATCTTTTTTTCTGCAAGGTCACTCAACTTCATAAAGACCGTAGGAAGTGTGTAACATTAAAAATAGTAAAATCAATAAAACAAACAAAAAAGAACAATGTATGTCCAGAAGAGAAAACATTCAAACATACAAAAGCTCACAAGGGGGCCTTCACCCATCCCTACCCAAGGCCTGAGATTTTCAAAGATTTAAAAAATATCTTCAGAACACAAGCCATAAGGAATTTTGGTGGGGACTATGATGGTGAATTCTGTTCCAGATCTATTGCCTCACTTTCCCTCAGTGCAATATCTTGAAGATGACAGGTGTTGAATTGAATTTTTATTGCTTGTTTGCCAGTTTTCCTGTGTTGTTCAGTTTCAATCATCCTGAAGTAAGAGACTGGTTGCTCAACAGCTATACTTTCAAGTCATTTACTCTTCAGAACTTATCTAGCTACATAGTTAGGGTAGGACCTATCTTTCTCCTCTTTGGACTTCTTCTGTAGAAAGAAGATCTTGGTGAGGATAAGTAAAGGACGTTACCTAGACAAAGGGAGCTAAAACATTTTAAAATCCAGAATGTCCAGATAACATTTAGAAGTGGCTCACATAGATACATCATTGAGGAAGAGGAGGAATTGGTGTACAGCAGACTTGTAAGATTCCGTTATTTTAGACAATCTCAGTAAAAGTAGTTTTAGCATTCCTCTGGAGGTGATTTTCTGGTAGGGCCTGTCTAGTGGAGCTAACATATTTCTACCCCAATATCATCCTACATTTTCTTTATTTTAAACAGGGAGCTACCCAAAGAGATGTGGGAGGAAGCGTAGACAAGCCATCCTATAGAAATTGGACATGGTCTGAAGTGAGGTCCACTCTATTCTTGCTGTGGTGCCCTGATTGATGGATGTGAAAACCTTGCCTATAATTAAGTGGTACATCCACTAATCAGGATGCACTTTTGAGCCATGACTCGGAGAAAGTGCAGTAAAGGCAAAACAAGAGCTAAGAATGGGGACAGCTATTTCATGCTGCCTCAAAAAAAGGTGAAAAGCACCTAAATTTAATCATAAGGAAAGAACTGTTACTTTCCCAATTTTCTTCCTGTTGTTACCAGGACTCATGGATTTCAGCCAATCAGAATTCTAGTCTCAGTGGAGACATTTACGACACCCATGTGAGCAGATATAGAAAATTTAGGAAGCCATGGGAAAGCTGTGCAGTTCAATTTGCTTGTCCAGATTTTCAAATTTTTCAGAGAAAAGATTCAATAGGAGAAATCAACATCATGTGATTTGTGTTGCAAATTTGTAATCCTTTATATAACAGGTTGCTTGAATGCTCTGACTTGATTGAGATTTAAACGCCCTAATGGCATAGTAGGATGGCAGCTAAAATTTTCCAGTCTTCATAAGATTTTTAAGCTCTTATTCTTCTTAAGAATTTATTCTTGGAAGCTACCCTTCAGTTTTAAAAGATCCCATATTATTTCACTCCTAATAGTTCTTGTCTTCCTGAAATATCCACTAGCACACATGTATAAAAGGAAAATATTTTTTCTTAAAAAATCAATTTGATATACATCTTAGCAATAGAATAGAATAGAATAACAGACTTGGAAGGGACCTTGGAGGTCTTCTAGTCCAACCCCCTGCCTAGGCAGGAAACCCTACACCACTTCAGACAAATGGTTATCCAAAATCTTTTTAAAAACTTCCAGTGTTGGAGCATTCACAACTTCTGGAGGCAAATTGTTCCACTGATTAATTGTTCTAACTGTTAGGAAATTTCTCCTTAGCTCTGAGTTGCTTCTCTCCTTGATTAGTTTCCACCCATTGCTTCTTGTCCTGCCCTCAAGTGCTTTGGAGAATAGCTTGACTCCCTCTTCTTTGTGGCAGCCCCTGAGATATTGGAACACTGCTATCATGTCATATGTGCTGCAGGTTTCTGATCTAATTATTACAAAATAAGGAATTTGTATTTATTATTTTTCATCCATTTCAACTCCTCTTCAAATGCCCCACTCATCAACCTCATTGATGTCATCATGCCACTGTGCCCTATGAGTGACCTGCATTTTTCAATTAATACTTGGAAGAGAGGCTCCTTAGACAAGCTACAGTAGCTCTTCCTATTTATGCTTATAAGCTGCAAGATAACAAATTTCCAGCAACAACACCAATCAGATAATTATTTCTTTCCTTTGTCATAGCAGGCACTCAGGGAGTGCTAGACACTTAATCCCCATCACTATCTAACTTTCATTTGCTAATGCCTAAACCAAGCAACTCTGGGGGTAGAAGGAAGCAAAGACAGATTGTAGGGCTATAAAACTTGCCCAGCAAAGCCAAATGGTTTGTGAGTGCAATTCTGGAGTCTGTCCTTGCCACTCAGTTCAGCTCAGTGTCACCTAATGGAGGAGGGACCTCTGATGCTACAAGTCAGTATTTTTCAACCTTGGCCATTTGAACATGTGAGGATTACAAGTGATCAAGAAGGTTAGGGAACACTGCTATCAGTGATTAATTTAAATAAACATGACACCGTTTGTTGTGGTCTCTGTATCTATTTAAATGTCCTGCTTTGGTTTCCATCCTGCAAATTCTAAATCAGTTGTCAGCACAAGAATTTCAGTTAACGTTCTGCCAGTCCAAAGCCCTCAGAAAGTGCACAGAGGAAAAATACAAGTCCCGGGCTGCAAAATTTTCCTACCTTTGCACTAAGAATACAGGCAATCAGAAGATGAGCTGGAAGGATATAGGTGTGGGAAGGATGTGATCCTCTTTCTTCTTATAAGGCCATTAATTTTGGTGAACAATTATCCACTTGTTAGAAAGAAAAAGAAGCAGGCCGAAGGGAAAGGAAAGCATGACATATATGAAATTGCATCATGATGAAATTAACATGGCATTGATGTATGGTCAACTCTATGCCTTGTGTATTTGTATGCACATTGTACCCAAGGATGAAAGGGACAGAATTTGCTTCGTAACAGTGCAATGATGATTTAATCATGTCATGAGACACTAATTTTGCTGCAATCACTGTTGCAATTCCACATTTTTTAAAAAATCAAGGGTTTTTTTTTTGTTCTGGGAAATACGACTTTTATTGCTATTGCTCCAATGAGCTAACTGTGACTGCCTTTCTTATTTATTTATTATTATCCCTCCTTTATTGTTTTATAAGTAGCCCAAGCCAACAAACCTACATAATGCTCCTTCCTCCACCTTTTTCCAATAACAACAACCCTGTGAGGTGTTGGATTGAGAGAGAATGAGTGGCCCAAGGCCCTACTATCCCATTTTAGTGATATCTATCCATATTTGAGTCTGCCAAAAACTATACTGACATACCAGTCGCTGCCAAAGGATAACAAATCCCAACACATTTCTGCACCGTTTGAAGCTGTTTCTAAGAATACTTTAACACTTCAAATTTCTAGCTTCTATATCACAAGACCTAAAATGGACACCTAACATCAAAAACATCATCAAAAAAGCATAACAAAGAATGTTCTTTCTGTGTCAACTCAGAAAGATCAAACTGCACAAGGAGCTGCTGATACAATTCTACAGAGGAATCATTGGGTCTGTTATCTGCACCTCTGTAACTGTATGATTTGGTTCTGCAACCTAACAGGACAGACACAGATCCAAAGAATAATTAGGACTGCAGAAAAAACAATTATTACTAACCTGCCTTCAATTGAGGACCTGTATTCTGCATGAGTCAAAAAGAGGGCTGTGAAAATATTTACAGATCCCTCACATCCTGGACATAAACTGTTTCAACTCCTACCCTCAAAACAACACTATAGAGCACTGCACACCAGAACAACTAGACACAAGGACAGTTTTTTCCTGAACGCCATTACTCTACTAAACAAATAATTTCCTCAATATTGTCCAATTATTTACAAAGTCTGCATTACTATTACTCTTCTCATCACTCTTTATCACCTATCCCCTCCCACTTGTGACTGTATGATTGTATTTTTGTCGCTTGTATCCTTATGATGTATATTGACTGTTTCCTAGTATGATTTGATTGCTTATTGTACCCTATGACTATTATTAAGTGTTATACATTATGATTCTTGACAAATGTATCTTTTCTTTTATGTACACTGAAAGCATTTGCACCATGACAAATTCCTTGTGTGCCTAATCACACTTGGCTATTCTATTCTATACACTGGTACAACCATGGGTAGCATAAGCCTATATTGCTCATGGGTTGATGATAAGATGAAGAGAACTTCATGGTAACCTGACAGAATGGGAAGAAGACAAATGACTCTCTGGGAGCTCTGTTATCAGAGGCCTCATAAGGAAGACGTTGCATAAACAGATTCAAAAGCCAGGAGACAAATAAAGAGGAAAACAGAAAGATAGCCCTAATTAAGAGAAGAGGCAGCAGCTGAGAAAACTGCTGAGAGAAAGACATTTATTTCCTTCCCTCAGACTGGTGCGAGGGAAAAGATTTTTAAGCCATTGCCCCTAGTTGAAGTAAAGATTCAGAGGAAGAGAAGAAGCCAGCCAGGAACAAACAAAGAGAAAAGAAGAAGAAAAAGTAAATGCTTTGACAGAGCAGACATAAAAAGCATACACCTCAAAAAGATGCAAAACCCTCATAATTTCCAGTGCTTTGGATCCAATAGTCTATCTCAGTCTGGTTATTGGTGGTTTAAGAATAGATCCCTGGCTAACAATTTGTGCTGTGGTTAGTTCTAAGCAGGGACATGATATTGCCCAAATTTGTTTAAATCATGATTTGCCCGAAGTATGTATAACTTCTCACCCGATTCATACCTAACATTTTAATTCAACTTGTATATAGGTTGAATGGAGTCTATATATGCTTCCCTTAATTCTCCTCACCTTAGCAGACTTAATTCTCTTCCTAGCTATTTTAGTGCAACATTGTTCAGCAATTCTGTACAAGCCAGACAAATGGGCAGGTTTTTTTTGTTGAGCTGGTCGAGTTTTCAACCTTCAAAATGTAACTTGACAAGAGAAGCTTGTGCCAGCTGTTCTTCAAGTAAAACGATGGTTTTAATAAAATTTGAATAATTGTGAGTAAAATGTTCGCATCAATTCTAATGGCCATTTTGAGATAGGGGCAGAAAACAAGTCGAAGGAGAATTGAGAAGTCCCACATATGTTCAAAGAGCGAAATAAAATGTACGTATAGGGAAGAAAACTTGATACAAAAGATGGCTTTTATATTCCTCAACATGAAATGTGGGTGTTGAGCAAAAAGGCTGGTTAGGAGATGGGGTATAAAATAGCAGTGTTGAGAGATTTTAAAGGGTGAAGTGCTAAATAGCATAAATAATGGAGACACATAAAAAATGTAGGTCACTTACGTTTCATATGGTATTTTCATTTGGGGCCTTGAGAAGGGCAGGAGGCAGCTGAATGAGAAGAAAAGCCACAGGAGCATCCTCTGTGTCCAAATTATTGGCAGCAAAATCAGTTGCACAGACAAAATGTTTACCCCATTTCTTTCCTGCTAAATTATTCCTGGCTCCAGAAAATGAGTCTCCAACATCATAGTTTGCTGGGATGAAGCTTGAATCAAGGTAGATGTAGAAGCCCCTAACCCTTCATGCTTTTAACCTTGTGTCTCTTCTCCTTCCTCTTTTCAGATGGAGAACAACTTCCTGAGGAAGGACCCCGAGAACCTTCTGGGTTGGATTAGAATCTCAAGGAATACTCTGCTCCACAGCTATGAAGGGTATCAAAGAGAGGTTGATATCCATTTCCCTGTAAGAATGGCAGACTAGAAGGGGAACTCCGTAAACAGCAAAAGCCACGGGATATACATAATCCACTGCCGCCCTTTTAATCCCGTCATATACCAGAAGCAGCTGCAGATTTAAGGAACTGGGCTGAGATAAAATCAGCCAGGATTACTCTAATTTCTGGAGACATGATGCATCAATCTGTCCTTTCAGAGCCCAGAACTAGCCAACTTGAAGTCTTTTTTAAAAAAAGAGAATGGCATCACAATTTCACAACTTTAAACAAACCTACTGACTTTTGATCCCCTCCAAAGAATCCTTAGCTCCTACTTTCATGGAAGGTTTTGTCTTGTGTTGCCTACCGGTACTACTATTCCCTGCTCTGCTCTTTGAATCCAATTTATTTCTTGGCTTCTAGTGTTTTCCCATCACTATGAAAATATGAAATATATTGAACCCTAAATCCTATTACCCGGGACAATCTGATTAAAAGAGAGAATTTAGGTCAGGCGCACAGTATTGATCATTATCCTGACATTTTGTATTATATTGTTTTCTGCTGCACTGTTTGTTGCTTTGGGGTTTCCCTCGGGGAAAAAAGGCTGGTGGACTGTAAACTATGAAAATAGACACATTAATGCAAAAAGCATGAGAAACAGGCCAATATTATAATTTTAATTAGTTTAGAAGCAAGAGGGAATTAACACATGCAATGACTGTCTACCACTAGACTTGCAAAATTACTGGACATTCTGGGGATATGTGAAAACAACCGATCTGTCACACAGAGTGGAAATGGGAGCTAGATACTACCTTCAGAGCTATCAATTCTGAGCTACAAAACCTCAAAGACAGCAAAGGCATATGGGAAACTGTAGCTCTTTGCTGCCATCCAATGCTCATCCAGATTGGTGTAGCCCAGGTCATAGTTGCTCTCTCTTCAAAGACATTGACAATCCCGTAATATCTCTGTAGGATTCATTGTTCACTATATCTGTGAGAGCATTCAGAGGCTAGTCAAGAACTGAATGGAATTGACCAACTCACCTGCTCACACAGTACAAAAAGGGAGGGGGGAAGGATACTTTCAGACTTGCAAGGTTTTGTGAAGTAACCTTACAATAAAGATATGGCTATTATTTCAGGATGATACTTCAGTACAAATATTTCAGTACAGATGATACAATATTGATCATGGAAAGCAAGGAAGATCTGGAGTGGCTAATGCTGAAAGTCAAAGATGAAAGTGAAAGTATTTGGATTTCACCTTAACATCAAGAAAACAAAGATAATGGTGGCTGCAGAGAACACACAAGTCAGAGTGTAGACTGAAAATGAAACCATCAAAACCGTAAAAGGATTCATCTTCCTGGGCTTTCAAATTGACCAATGTGGTGGCTGCAGCCCTGAAATCAGAATCTAACATATAACACTTGGAAAAGCTGCAATACTGGCATGAATAATATCTGGAAGAGTAAAGATATCAAACCTCCCAACCAAATGCAAATTAGTTAATGCAATAATTTTTCCAATTGCTACTTATGGCTGTCAAACCTGAACTCTGAAAAAGGAGAAGGGTGGACATCTTTGAATTGTGGTACTGGAGATGATGCATTCCATGCATTCCATTCCAAAGAAGTCCAAACTGAACCTCACCAAAAATATCACTCGAAGCCAAGATTGCCAAACAGAGGCTGTCATACTTTGATCACATCATGAGAGCTGTCTCACTTGAAAAGTCAAACATGCTGAGAGTGATCAGTGGGAAAAGGAGAATGGGCCACCCTAGTATCTGCTGGCTGCACACTATAAAAAGTGACACCTGGATGACCATGGCAGATCTGAAGGAGGCGGTGCAAGACTGAGGGGAATGGTGAGTGCTGATCCATAGAGTGTCTAGGGTTTGGACATGACTGAATGGAGGATGACAAGTACTCCTAAGTGTGCTTTTGTAAGGCTAACAGAAATATATTGGTGTGCCAAGAGTCCCTTGACTGCAGAGATTTAAAAATCTAATGAAGTGAAACAATTAAATGATCTCTTCTAACAGGAACAGAAAATACTCCTTTAACCCACATGCACAAAAAAACACACACACAAACACACACACACCATGTATAAGTGCATAAGTGCACCATCGTGCCTACCATCCCTGTCCTATTGTCCCCATTTATTCGTACCTATTTCCTGTATTCTCACTCAAGTTTATACTTTTACCTATTATCTTGGAAGCGATTGACAAATCAAATCAAATCAAATCAATAAATAAATATTTCTCCTCCTCAGCCCAACTTGGGTTGTTCAACAAACTTGATAAAATAAATATGTTTTGAAGGCCTCAACCTAGGAGAAGGTGTAGGCAGAAGACAATTACTTACTTTGTCAAAAAATAATTTAAAAATTCAGTCATGCAATGTGGGGTTGTTTTGATGTATGCCAAAATGGGATGGGGTTGGGGACTTATGGAGACAGGGAGCATTGAATTACTCATCTAGGTCAGTGGTGGGATTCAAATTTTTTTACTACTGGTTCTGTGGGAATAGCTTGGTGGGCATGGTGTGGCTTGGTGGGCATGGCTGGGTGGGTGTGGCAGGGGAAGGTTCCTGCAAAATCCCATTCCCTCCCCACCCCACTAACCTGCTTTCCAGTTCCATTCTCCTGTGCAGGGCAACAAAAAAAGACCCAGCAGATCAGCTGGGACTTGGGAGGCAGAGAATAGATGGGGGCAGGGCCAGTCAGAGGTGGTATTTGCCGGTTCTCCGAACTACCCAAAATTTCCATTACCGGCTCTCCAGAACTGGTCAGAACCCACTGAATCAGGGTTTAGTGTGATGTTTGAACATCCTTTGTGCAGGCTTACAATACATTAATGCATGTGTTCTTCCACAACAGTGAAAATTGTTATTCTGTGCCATCTTTTCATGTGGCACAAAAGACAGGATCCGTTTTGCTTTCTTCTCCCGTTTCTTCATGCAAGCTCATTTACAGTGAAAAGGAACACTAATTTTAAAAAATGGTGTGCACCAGTTGCCCTGCTTTGTACTTTGAAAAGTGTCTGAAAGGCTGATTGGAGAAGAAAGGAATGCCAGCAGGAGGCTGACTTAGTGGGAAGCATCCAGGGAGTCAGGGAGGAATCAGCTTGAAAGCCTTCTCATTTCGTGTCCTCATCCATCTTTTGCAAGGGAGAAAGAAGTCATGTTAATGAGATGTGAGTACCAAAGAAATTGAAAGCCCATCCACAATGGAGAAAATACAAAAGGATTCAAAGTGGGCCTTTCTAAATGTCTGTGAAGTATCAGTCGGAATACTAATAACTATCTGAATAACAGCAGAGGTATTTCTAAATGTGATCCTCCTGTTTGAAATAACTCTTAAAGTCTCCTCCCAAAGGATCAGGGAGGCATATTTCTGCCCTAAACCAGTGGTTCTCAACCTTTTCCTCACCCCCCTTAAATACTTTTTGTGGCAATGGATCATGGCCACGGACCCCCCAAGGCTTAACTCAAGATTTAAAGTGTAACATTTTTTCAAGTGATGAAACATTGCACCCCCCCCACAGTGGTCCATGCACCACAGGTGGTGAACCACTGCCCTGTTGTCCCAAGTGAGTTATTGCCAAATCTGATATTATTTTTCTTTTTGTTTTAAAAAGCATTGGAATTTGGAAATGTAACCTTTAAGGCCAGTCATCCTCATATGCATATCAGGAAAGCCACTTTGGCTATACTAGTCTGCTCCACAAGATGCATCACAAAAGATATGGAATTGTTACATAAAACAGCTGGGGAAAGACACCCTTTCTGCCATCGGTAGAATGGAAGAGTCGCCAATTTTACGGCGTATCGACAGCAAAACACACAAAGTGACAATAGCTAGGTTCTATTAATCTATTATGTGATCTGATAAGCCACAACTGCCTAGATTTTCACATCTTAAACCATAATCACAGTATATAAATTGCAATGACTAGATTCCCGAACATATAGCTAAACAAATGGCTCTATGGCTTATCATGTTGGGTCTTTTATCTACTTGACCCAACAACTTGGGTCAAGTAGATAAAATAACCTCTTCTGCAACTGCAATAGCAGCAGATTTAATCCTGTACTTAAAACTGCAGAATACTGTATGCAAAGATGTAACCAATTGTTTAACAGAAGTAATCTGAAACATGTGAGGAAAATATTGTGCTAACGCTAGTTAGAATTTCATCTCATCGTCTCCTTTCATTTCATTATTTCATGCCATGAGTGATATTTGCTAAAGAAATTAAATGCTATGGTAAAAAACCTGCATCTCTAAATTTTCTTCCCTCCTTGTCCTACTCTTGAAAGAAGCTGTTGTACTACCTCATTAAGTTAAATAATAAAGGAATGCAATCATTACCATCACCATCTTTTGCAAGCCAAGGAAACTTTTCCTATAACTGCCAGTGGTAGGATTCAATTTTTTTTTTACTACCGGTTCTGTGGGCATGGCTTACTGGGCGTGGCATGGCTTGGTGGGTGTGGCAAGGGAATGATACTGTAAAATCTCCATTCCCATTCCTGGGGGAAGGTTACGGCAAAATCCCCATTCCCTCCCCACCCCACTAACCTGCTTTCCAGCTCCGTTCTCCTGTGCAGGACAACAAAAGAAGACCCAGCTGATCAAGTGGGACTCAATGGGAGGCAGAGAATAGATGGGGGTGGGGCCAGTCAGAGATGGTATTTGCTGGTTCTCCGAACACCCATCAATTTAAAACTGTGTATTTTTTTTCTCTTGTTTTGCCTCAAAGAAAACATCAATTTATCATCAGCTCTATCATATTCATTCTCTCTGCACCAATCAACACATTTTTAAAGAACTACCACAATACTTTATTTTTTTTATCCTCACAGATTTTATATTTAATCAATTTACAAATAGGAATGTTTTTCTCCTAATTGGGAATCAAATCTGCGTAGTATGGTATAATTATAAATACACTATAGTATAACTGGCTTGCTTCTTAACTCTTGTCCCTACTTTTTAGAATAACCTTTGTTGCAAAACTCTTTAAACCAGAGATTGGCAAATATTCAGTGAAGCATACATTAGTTTATTGATCAATGCTGGAGGCATAGACAAGCCTAAAGATAAAAGGGTATTATAGCATCTCCCTATAAACTCATCCAAATTAGAATATATATATAGTTTATTTGATTTTGGTTCATTGATTGGGGTTACATAATATGCATTGTATGTGCAATGATAATGTGTTAAGGGTGTGGTAATCGGATTCAAATAGAACAGTATCCTTAAGTTCAGAGAAACCACAACTTATTCCTAGTTGCTATCTAAAATCTGGCTTCATATTCTATTAGCCTTATTAGCTTTCTTGTAGTGAGCACTTTCACATCTGAATGTTCCTATTGTCAAGCTAAGTCAATGGATTGCTTTCCTTGGGAAGATATATCTGGGTGAGTGGCTTTTCCACACAATTTTATTTCACTCCTTCAGACAAGAGTACAGATCCTTCAAGAGAAGTTGAAATTTCCCCATATGTCCTCATGGCACCATCACCCATATGCATTCTCAGCAGATTTCCTTATGCTGCTTTCATTGGATAATGACATATTTTTACTTCAGTAAACCAAAAAACAAACTTTCACACTTAACCATAGTAATCCCAAACTTAAAGTTATATGTTAATTCCGTAGCTTTAATGCAATATTCCATTCAACATAAATGTTGGCAAATTCAGATAAATTGGAGATAGACTTGAACACAGTGAACAAATCAAGATAAACTTATCCTAAGATTTTAGTGTTCTAAAACTCTATGCTGTACCTACTTTTCATTTTTATTGCTTTCTGATTAAAAATGTGCCTTTTCCCCACTTTATGAAACAACACATATAAATTAATTTCTAATGGCAGATGTTTCTCCCTACTACAAATGAAATTTAGATTTGTTCAAGTAGTCCAGGGTAAAATGGTACATTTCATTAACCAAATTAAAATAGAGCATATGATTCCAGTGTTTTCCTCCCCATATTTCTGTGGTACAATTCTCATCTTTGTAATTCAGATCAAAAGGAAACAATTATTAATATAAACAATAACAATCCAGCATATGGAGGGGTGGGTTAAAAATGTATGGGTAGACTTGACTTGTCACCATAATGCAGCCACTCATTATAGTTGCAAATCATGAGGGTCATTCAGCGATGTGACCATGTGATCGCTTTGCTTAATGACCCCCCCCCCAGCCCTGCTCTTTCCCAATGTGGTTGTTAAACAACTATGTGGGTCGTTAAGTGGAGCACAAGATGTCTCAAGGATGGGGAAGGCCCTGGGAGGCCTAGCACAGGCCCAGTCCACCTGCCCCACCTCCCAATACTTCCTCACCCTGAGACATCCCATGCTCTTTTAGGGTCCTCACAAACTTTGGGGAACAATAAGAAACCTATTCCATGCACAACAGCTACCTTGATGTCAGCTTTTTTTAAAAAAAGCTCCCATGACAGATTGATGTTAAGGCCAGAAAAAGTCACTTATCCAAGCAGATTGGTCTGAATGTAATGTTATACTAAGAAATCGATGGCAAGGGAGACTCAAAATGGCAACTTGTTGGAGATGAAGGAAAAATTGTTTAATGTTTTTTCTTTCCTGACTAGAAAAAATCATTCATCATTATTATTAACTGTCAGAAACTTGGCAGAAGAGCCATTTTCTTCTTAGGAGCAATAAGGATGAGCCCAGAAGTCTTTAAAATCCTCAAGATTATACTTTTCTCTGAAAACCATTCATGGCTTTACAGTGCTTACTTAATAACCAACGAGAGCAGCCAATCTGAATTTTCAGCTTTTAATTAAAGCTTAGTTCACTGAATAATGTTACTTTTTCCTTATATCTACTTTAAATTTCTGGACTTTTCTCTTTAATTCAGGAATTTAACAGTTTAGACTTTCATAATTAAAGAACGCAGCCTAATTAACTTTTCTGACTGTTTACTTTTCCCTTTATTACTGATCAATTGTTTAATTATTTTTAACAGTTTCAGAACTACAGATGTCTAAGAGGGATAAGGATAGCTACAAGTTATATCTGGCCAACACTGCAAGGACTTTTTTTTAGCAGATAAGTATTTGATTTGCTATTTTTTCTTTTTTTACCTGAAAAACCCAAAGAGAAACTTGGATAGAAAAGAAACTGGACATTTTATACAGTTATACAAATAAGTATCTTACCAATCTCAAAAGAGTTTATTTTAATTATCTTTCCCAATGTGGTTGTTAAACAACTATGTGGGTTGTTAAGTGGAGCACAAGATGCCTCAAGGATGTATTTGTATTATGAAAGCCACTTTCCACTTTCTCTCAGCCCACATCACCTTACTGTTCTTGTGTGGAAAATAGGAGGAAGATGTGTTGGATATGTTCGCTGCTTTGAATTATTTGTAAAAAATAATAAAGATAGGACACAAGTAAATAATGTAGAAAAATAATAAATTTAGGGTAATAAATAATACATTTTAGTTCATTGACCTGGAATTAATTGGTTCCAGGTTTAATTTGCATGTCATCTGTTAAATTTTCTTTTCTTATGAATGTATCAGATTTTTTTTTTGTAAGCACAAGAGGGAGCTCTAATATAATGAATGTCTATTCAAGGTTTCTGATTTTGAAATGAAATTTTTAAGACATTTGAATTGGGCAAATCAAAACAAGGTGAAAGTTAAGTTGAAAATAGCTGAAACAGACCTTTGCAAAAATAACTTCAAAGTTGGGATCATTTTAGAAAAGAAGATTTAGAAAGAAAATGGAAAGTTTAAATAAAGCCTTTCTAGACTTGAATATGAATATCTCAAGAAGGCCCACAACTCTACAAGGCATTAACAGAATGGCAGGCTTCTTTTATAGGAGCTCACATGCTTTGGAATTCACTTCCTCAGGAAGAAATAAGATCATGAGATAATTAACACTGTATTATAATTATTATTTTTTTTCTCTTCGTTTGTTGTACACTTTGCCATAAGCATATAACACGATGCCTGGTTCAGGTGCCTCTTTTCCAATATTGTTTTAAGAAAGTTCACCGTAGAAATATGATTCACCTGAAGTATGAGTAATATCCTGGAGTTACACATTAGCATGATCAATTACACAGAACGAAGTGTTTGACAAGGTGATACAATATCACTTAGCCTCTTCTCAGCCTGCATTAAAGAAGTATTTCACAGACTAGGCTAGGCAAAGATAGAATAAAAATCAATGGTGCTTCTTTAAATCATGTAAGATTTGCAGATGATATTGTTCTCTTCTCACGAGACCCAGAAGAGTTACAAAGATGCATACAAGAACTACACAAAGCACAACCATTTGGCTTAAAAATAAAAAAGAAGAAAAAGAACCAGGTTAACCCTTTTCCAACAGTGACCACGATTGACTTTTGTCTCAACATACGCCCAGACAAAAATCATCACAATGATGTAATCCCCAATTATAACTTCAAAAAAGGCAACTAAAATCTTATAAACAACGATCTCTCATTCTTGATTGGCAATTTCTATTCTCTGGATGCAATACTGTAGAAGACCATTACAACATATTTTTACTTGAAGTCAAAAGAGTCATCAAATTATATGTACCATTAACAACTCCCAAAACCAGAAAAAAACAAATTATCCATAACAATAAGGAAGCTTCAATCCAAAAAGAAATCACTCTGGCGGAAAGACAAATCTGGTCACGTTGCCAACTTCAAAAGCCGCTACAAAAATTTGTGCCACCAGATAAAGACTGAATGCACCAATTATCACATTAAACAAGAGGAAAACCTTCTACGCACCAATTCCACCCACGCTTTCTACAATTTTGTAAACAACAAACTAAAAGACCCAAGGTCCATCCCACCCCTGAAGGGATGTAATGGTAAAGACTGCAATGATGACACTATTAAACCCAACCTCTTTAACACATTCTTTGGCTCAGTATTTGTAAACAGCAATGGATCATGCCCAGTATTTCCTAGTCGAACCACAGACAACTACAATGATCTAATACATATCGATTTTACAGAAGACAATGTTGAAAAAGCACTATGCGATCTAAAACCATCTCTATCTATTGGACCGGACAGAATATGTGCCTACTTCTTAAAAAAGCTATCCACTGCCATAGCCAAACCTCTAAGCATAATCTTTGAAAAATCTTTCAGGACCAGCTCCTTGCCTAATATATGGTCACAAACCATGGTCATCCCCATCTTCAAAAAGGGAGACCCCAGCCTAGTTGAAAATTACAGACCAATCTCTTTTTGCTGTGTCACCTGTAAAGTCATGGAATCAATTATTAACCAATCCATCATCCTCCACTCTCTAATAAACAATTTGGTTTCAGGAAAAAAACTCTCATGTAATCTGCAACTCTTACACTGCAAAAACATGGATTACACAACTCAATCAGTGCAAAGCAATAGACACAATTTGCATAGACTTCTGTAAAGCCTTTGATTCAGTGGTACATGACAAACTACCCCTAAAACTAAAATCTTACATTATCTCTGGACACCTGCATAACTGGTTAGAAGCATTCCTGTCAAACAGACAACAAATGGGCAAAATTGGGAGCATCTTATCAAATTCTGTACCTGTCAACAGTGGTGTCCCCCAAGGCAGTGTTCTAGGACCAACGCTTTTCATACTCTACATAAATGACCTCTGTAATCATATCAAGAGCAACTGCGTTCTCTTTGCTGATGATGTAAAGCTATTCAACACCACAGACAATACTGCTACCCTTCAAAAAGACCTTGGCTATGTATCAAAATGGTCAAACAAATGGCAACTTCAAATCTCAACAAATAAATGCTCTGACCTACATATTGGCAAAAAAATTCAGAAAATAAAATACAGCCTGAATACTCAAGACCTTGTTGATGATCCAAACTCTGTCAAGGATCTTGGAGTACTCATCTCTAATGACCTAAGTGGTAGAGCCCACTGTAACTACACAGCCAAAAAGGCATTAAGAGTTGTTAACCTAATCCTACGTAGCTTTTTCTCTGGTAATATTGCACTAATAACTAGAGCATACAAAACATTTGCTAGACCGATACTTGAATACAGCTCATCAGTCTGGAACCCACATTACGTATCTGATATTAACACAGTTGAGAAAGTCCAGAAATATTTCACAAGAAGAGTTCCCTACTCCTCTACTCATTGCAGAATACCTTATGCCACCAGACTCAAAATTCTAGATCTAGAAAACCTAGAACTACGCTGCCTTCGGTTCGATCTAAGTATAGTATATAAAATCATACATTGCAATGTCCTACCTGTCAATGAATACTTCAGCTTCAATCATAACAACACAAGAGCAAACAATAGATACAAACTCAAGGTTAATCGCACCAAACTTGATTGCAGGAAATACGACTTCAGCAACAGAGTAGTCAATGTCTGGAATACTCTGACTCTGTGGGATTATTCCCCAAATCCCCAAAACTTTAACCTTAGGCTGTCTACTATTGACCTCACCCCTTTCCTAAGAGGTCTGTAGGGGGCATCCATAAGCGCACCAACGTGCCTACTGTCCCTATCCTATTGTTTCTTTTATTTTTCTTATATGCATCCATGTATTCACAACTATGTTTTTACTTATACCTATTATCTTGTAAGCAATTGACAAAAATAAATAAATAAATAAACATTCACTAAAGAAAGAAAAAAATATACTTGGAGAAGAACTAGATGTAATAGACCACTACATATGCTTTGGCCAATGAAAAATATACTAATTTTGGTGTCTATGTTATTTTTGTTGTAGTGTAGAAACTGATAATTTCTCTTTTATTTCCATAGCCATCTTTCCTGTCAAGTTGTTAATTTTCATCTGCATCTAAAATATTTTACGGTACATGTTATGGAGATGTTGTTGGAGACCAATTATCCAAATTGGGGTTCAAGCAGAGAATTAGTTAAGACTCACTACATAAAACACAAGCGAGCACCTGAATGCCTTTGAGCCTTATCTGGTCTTTCCCAGATGAAAGCTGTCAGTCTTGGGAGATTCCTGTATTATGGGCAGAAACAATAAAGTAATAGTTTCAACTCTACATGTGTCAATCTAGTTGTTCGCGCTGACAGATGACAGATCAACACCTCAGGACCTGTGTTACTTGACATAAAAAACAAAAAATTACTGTGAAGATACGTTGCCAACAAATCTTGCTATGGAATATAACAACTCATATACTGGTTCATTTTGCAAATTTGCAGCACAATAAATCTGATAAAGTTTAAGCCTTAATGTACCCCAGGACTAATTTTTTATTTGATGTAAGACTATCATTCCTTCTCTTTGGAAATACATAATACAATGGTTGTTATAGAAATAATGCTTTACTCCCAAGGCAGCTAAACTTATTTCCTTTTGCACAAAGAACATTGTGTTCTGTGCATTGAGATTAGGAAAATGAAGATAAGGGATTTTAATTTTGGAAGCTGCCCATAAATATAGATAAAAAAAGACTGGAATTTGTTCAGAGGCAGGCAACAAAATTATTACAAGTATTTCTTTGAGTACAGAGGATGAAATATGTTGTTTCCTAAATAAACAAGAATAGGAACTGTTAATGGCATTCAAATTGACTTCTCAGAATCCTTAGAATAATTTTTCTTTGGAGAAATTTGGCAGACGGAATATGGCCACTATCCAGGATCCTGTAAGAGTGAATTTTCTGCATGGGCACACATTAAGACCAAATAACCTTGGAGTTCTTAAATCTAAGAGGCTGTAGAAAAAATAAAACTTTTATGGGTTGTTGTAAAGATATTACATTTATTTAGTTTTGTTTTTGGATTATTCAAAATAAACTAAACCAAATAAACTACAATGTGTGAATGAATAAATAAAAGCTATCTCAGCAGTCAGATTTATTCATGAAACCATAATTTAATGGGGCCACTGTTGGATCTTTCTTGTCTTCTAACAATTCGCTAAAATTGGTGCTTGCTGATAGAATTGATCAATTGCAAGTATCATCTGATTTATAATTTAAAGTCTAATAACTTTCCTTTTTGTTATGCACAATGCCCAAGATAAGATGATTCACCAATGGTGGGCAACCTTTGGTCTGTAGTTTCTGTGAATTTTTTATTCCTAACTATTTCAGTGACAATTTCATGGAAAGTTGATAGCAATTAGTGAATTTTGAGAGTTACTGACAATATTTTTCAATATATATATGTAAACTGCCTAGGGAGGTGCTAGATTCTCAGCTGGAGGTTTTTAAACATTGCCAGCGTTGAGATTTAATTCAGTGTCTCATTTCTCAGAATGAAATTTATTAGAAAGAGATCATATATTCCATTTGCTCAAATATTAAAAAGCCTGTAGCTCAGTGTGGTGACCCTCTTACCTTTAGAGTTCCCTTTTCTTTTTTTGCTCCTCAACCCAAATTTGCCTCCTTGCAATTTAAACACTTTGTTTCATGTTCTGTCTTCTGGAGTGAGTAATTCTGCTCTATCTTTTACATAACACTATTTTGCCTACTTGCAATTTTTACTGCCCCAGGCTGAACTACCTAAGACTTCCACCCTTCCCCTCCTAAGCTTTTCCTGCAAAGTCTTCTTTGTTCTCCTCTGCATCTCAACCACCTTCCTAAAATGCAGTGCCCAGGAGTTCTCTGTTGTGGTTGTTCCCCTCTGGAAAAGGACACCTGTCATCTTCTCTGTCGTTTTTTCCATTCTAAGAAATTCTGTGTGGAATTGCTGACATCTTGGCACTAACAAAAGCTATGCTTAATAATGACTCAATGAATAGTGACTCAATTCATAAAGAATACTCTTATTTTCCTAACAGGAAACTTCCATTCACCTCAGTAAAATAATTTACAACTGACAAGCAGAATGAACAATTGATTTCCTATATGTCTAAAGTAAACTATAGAGCCAGTTTGTGAAGAGAAGGAACAGGGGGGACATGATTGCAGTCTTCCAATATTTGAGGGGCTGCCACAGGGAGGAAGGGGTCAAGCTATTTTCTAAAGCGCCGGTAGGCCAGACAAGGAACAATGGATGGAAACTGAACAAGGAGAGATTTAACCTGGAAATAAGGAGAAACTTTCTGACAGTGAGAACAACCAACCAATGGAACTGTTTGTCCTCGGAAGTTGTGGGAGCGCCATCACTTGATACTTTCAAGGAGAGATTGGACTGCCATTTGTCAGAAATGGTGTAGAGTCTCCCGCTTGGGTGGGGGGTTGGTCTAGATGACCTACAAGATCCCTTCCAACTCTGATTATCTGTTATCTGTCAATTTAAGCCACCAAGAAACTGAGAGATTGTGAGTTCTAGTCCCACCTTAGGCAATCTTACCAAGAAAACTGCAGGGACCCGTCCAGGAGATTATCAGGAGACAAGACTGACTTGTAGGCATGTCTTTTCAAAAGAAATAAACTAAATTGGGTAACTTGCTATCCTTTGGGTATTGGACTTATATCCAGTATATTTAACAAGAACTAAACTCAATACTGAAAATGACAAATCTCAAAAAGCACAATGCAAAAATGAGATGACACAAAAATATTTGTTCTTCATTATATTTTCTTTGCAAATTGATCACCAAACCATTGCCCATCTGTTCATGGAACAATACAATAAAAATGAAACTATTCATTCTTTGTCCTGGTTTTAATAATTTAAAACAATGCAGCCATCCCTTAAAAGAATTTCAGACAGATGTTGGCCTATTTTTCACAGTTCCTCTGGATATATTTGCTACAACTTTTACATTCCTGGACATTCCTTTTATGACTTGTGGATGTCAACTCCCAAAATGACTGGCTCAGGAATTCTGGGAGTTGAAGTCCGCAGGTCATCAAAAGACCATTGTTTCCCAGCCCTGCTGTAGAGGCTGGGAAGTTTGGGAGTTATAATTTAATTAGCAAGTGGAAGGCAACAGTTTTGTACATCAAAGTACAAAATAGGGATAGCAGAAACCAAAGTTTATTTATGAACAGTTATAATTCTATAATCATTATAAAATAGAAAAGACCAACTTACAATTTCTTTTTTCTTTTCTTTTTTTTAAAAAGAGAAAACAATCTTACGTCTTTCATAATTTGTGGATAAAGTTGGGCTTCACTGCAGTTGACATCCAAATGATGTCTTAAAAAACACCATAGTTTAAATGGGAAAGTTGTATTTTTCTTAACTGACTCGGTCTTAAGCAACTGATGAGCACAGAATAGCAGAATAACAGATATAAATATCTACGGCCTCTTGGAATCATGGCATATAAATTTACTACAGTAATAAATCTTACCCTAATCTTACGGCTATCAGATCAGGACTGAAAAATCCAGTTAAACTTTTCTGTACCTCTTTCCTGATGTCTGGATCTGATAGCTCTAAACCTTCTTTGCCATAACTCAGGATATGAGCACCATTTTAAAAAACATGAAAATCATAGTTAAGTTACCACGTTCCAGGGGATAGGGCCAGATGGTGTCTGTTTATGAAACCTTTAATTGCAACAAGAATTGCTTATTGTCTAGCCTAGAGTTTTTCAAATGTGTTAACAAGGCTGCTGTACTATATGCACTCATTGTCTTTACTAGAAATAACAGATCTGGGGCGCAAAAATCCAAATAATTGCTCAGTGCTATCAAAGAGTTAAAAGTTTTATTAAATGGTTTGCTGCCCTCCAGATTTGTGCAGTCCATATGTGGTAGACCTACCTTCAAGAAATCATCTAGGATCAAGTACACTTTGCTGATTTCTGAACAACTTGCTGGTTAGTTCAGCTGATAGAAAATAAAATTGCAGCTCTGTGATGCTACTGTAGAAATAATCTATTTAAAAGTGGATACAACAAAACAACAGACCTATCCTGCCACCTGGTGGCCAATAAATATGTATTCGATATTTATTCTTTCTAAATAGTTCAAAGTAGAAAAACTTGTGATTTCTAGCAACAGGCATTCCCAACAAAATGTGCGTACTCCAAAAAGGATTCAGAAGAAGCCTTCAGACCTTGTGCCATCCAACAGCTCTCTATTAATTGAGTATCCCCACTTTTTTTCAGACTTCTGCCCAAGCCAGAAAAAAGGTGCTACTGCTTTAAGGGCTGAGAAGTGGTTTCCTTAAAGCGTTATCCTTTTTCCCCCCCCTCTCTCTCTCTTCGCAGAAGCCTGAGGAAAGAACGAAATTTCTTTAACAAATAGCAAGTTGGTTCTGCATTCATATGAAATTTGAAGCACTTCTCTGAGTAAGTTTTTGAAGCGTGCAGGGCCTTTCGGTACCCACATAATTAATAGCCTTTAAATACATTTGAAAACCCACAAAACCTGGAAAAACCAAAGCAATCGTATCGATCTTTTATACAAGCCAGCATACCATCAATGAGGTGGCATCCAGGTGGGAAGCAAAGGACAAAAAGGCCCTGATGCAATACAAGTCCCATGCCTTGGCTACACGCATCATGATATATGCACGCATGAAAGGGGAGGAGCTTGCACACGACATCATTATGCTGTTTTTGTCATTTTAATGAAATGGCTTTTGTGGAATCTACACCGTGCTTTTTTTTTTTAAGGAGCCACAATTATTTTGATGGTGTTTTCACACTATAATCAGGAAGGCACTAATGATCCCATTTACTAATTTCTCTGAACAAGATAGCTTCCAATGAAGATAATTTAAAGTCTTGCGGGAAGTTAAAAACCTCTTCCGTTCTCTTGCTGTTCCAAACATGAAAACCAGGCTACATTTAATTAAAATGTTATGCTTCAGATGGGCTTTTTCAGTGTTGCTTTTCTCACGCTGCCGAGATAAGCATCATAGATGACATTTAGGAAGTTGTCGTCATTCTGAAAACACAAACACATTAGTTAAAAGGAATCTCAAGGAAATCATAATGTCACTTTTTTTTTTAAACTCTGGGGGATCAGGATGTTGGCAGCTCTGATAAGGTAGCCCTAAAACACATGCACTTATACACATAGAAGACAGATTAAATGGAAAACAACATTATTATTATTTTATTTTATTTTATTATTTTTATTAATTTTCTTTTTTTTTTACATCGTAAAACATCAGGGTATCAACAACGTTCTTGGCATCTATACAAGATTTTGATTTAAATATCATATTGCATTATATTGCATTTATCTACTATTAAATAATATCTTTAGCTTTAATATTATTCTTATATCCTTATATAGTTTACAAAATTTTATTTTACTTTCTTAAGGGTTGTTTCAATTAACATTTTTGTCTCACTTTTTGGTTCTGTTTGTTAGCCATTTATACCAATTGTTCCAAAGAATTCAGAGTCGTCTTTTTCTTTCAATTTCATTGTTAGCATATTCATCTCAGCACTTTCTGTTACTTTGTGTATTACTAGATCTTATTATTAGATATTTGGTGTTTTCCATACCTGCACAAAGGGTATTCTGGCGGCTGTTATAATATGCAACACTAGGTAACATTGGTCCCCAACCACCGGGCCACGGACCGGTACCGGTCCGTGGAACATTTCCTACTGGGCCACCGGTTTGCTGGGCGCCGCCATCTTGTTTGACGAGAAAGTACTTCTTGGTGAGCTTTTCTAGTTGGAAAGCGGCGTTTGGGTGCTGAAAGAATCCTCGCGCCTTAGTTTCATCGAAGGAGGGGGCTTCGAACGAAACTAAGGCGCGAGGATGCTTTCAGCACCCAAAGCAAGGCGAGCTGAGCGACTGTCCCGAAGCTGTCCCGAAGCGAAGCCCATCGACAAAGGTACAAAGGAGGAGTTGAAGGTGGCGGGGAGAAGTGGGGGACAGCTGGCTGGCCGGTCGCTCAGCTCGCCTTGCCTTGTCATGCGTGCTGATGCCGGTACCGGGCCACGGATCATTTTGTGATGCCGGTACCGGGCCGTGGCACAAAAAAGGTTGGGGGCCACTGCTCTAAGGATAATGCTGAGAAATCCAATTCTACTTCTCTTTTATAAAGCCCATTGACTGTCACGGACCAATCAAATGATGTTTTCTAGCTAGTTTCATAGAACACATAATAGGAATATGTGGCTTTCCAAAACCAACTGTCAATTTCAATATATGAAGATTTTTCTGCATTAACAATTAATGGCGTTATAACTGCATTGTAATTCCATTGTAGCATTCCAACAATAGCAGTAAGACGACTGCATTGTACAACTGATGCACAACAACAAAGTTTGCTTTCACTCCAAATCTTTTATCTCATATGTACGAACATCATAATCAACAAAAGGTATAGGTGGCTAAGAGTTGAGGATGTCCTACCTGGATCAGATGCAGAAGCGTTTCCTGTAGCTGTAACTTGGTTAGTGGGTTGCTCTTTGGGATGGTTGCTTCTGAGTTCTGTAGAGGCAGAAGAAGGTTTGCTGAACCAGAAGTACTTTCTTGATTCATGACTGGCAGCCATCCGCTTTCATTTGGTTTTGGCAGTTGTGGGGCACTCTGACTAAATACCATTGGGGACATCAGCAGTGATGGAGCTATAGTAGCGGGAATCCGCTGCGGGGAGATGACCTGCTCCCAATATACAAGGAATTATACATTAATTCAATGACTATACCAATCCAATTCATAGACACACAAAGCAGAGGTTGAATAACACCAATCTCAGCATTAAAAACAGGTAGATTGAGGCAAACAATATCATATCTTAGTGGCAACAATACTCTATAAAACTGGGTTTACAGAATCAGTTCTGGTTTGAAGAGTAGAAATGCTGAGGCCAGGGCCAAATAACTTATTTAGTTGGAGAAAGGCTACTGTTTTTGTTTTCCCCATCTCCTTTCCTGACCGTTCTTACAGGCTCAAATGCAGAAGGAAAAAAAATTCTCCTTTTGTTTTTAGTTTGTTTTACTAGCCCTTTCCCAGTGAAAACGGAGCTTGGGGTAGGGAGAGTGCGGCTCCTTGAGCTCCGTTTTCGGTCACAATGGCCTCCTGCAGTCCTCTGCCAGTGAAAACGGAGCTCGGTGTTTAAGATATATATATCTTAAACATAGATATCCAAGAATTAGGGTCATAATGCAATCACTTTCTTGAAGTTCAACAGGCTGAGCAAAAGCTAGCTGGGAGACTGCAAAATCCAAATTAATTTCAGACATCTTCTCTCTAAAACCACCTGTTTTCTTAGAGATTGCACGGGGTTTTTCCTTTGTCTACAAAAGCCAGTATTTCCTTGAATACATCAAACCAAGGACTGATGCAGGATTTAAAATTAAAAAGAATAAAATAAATGTTGCTGTACTAATGCATTCAGTCACAGAGTCCAAGGCGCCAAGCATCACATTAAATTAAATGAGAAAGTGCATTAGTTGCTGAATCTGGTCTTTGATATGCATTTCAATTCATTAGACAATGTTAATTCATTTTGTCCAAAGCCAGGGTTGGCTGCCCATGGCCTCCAGTTATATATTTTGGCAGCACCTGCTGTGTTATGAACTAGAGCCTCTTTTGGAAAGCAGGTTGTGTATCATACCACATTTTCATGGTCAGAACACTGGAAGACAGCAATGAAATACCACACAGATGGCCGGCTCATCCCGCTGACCCCCGCTGATGAGACAAACATTTTGTAATTAAAGAAGAAAACCTGATATGCAGCTTTAGCAGGATTTCTTTCTGCCTAAGAACGTTTGAAAGGTTATCAAAATATAGGAATATTTTATCTGAATTTTTTTTCTTATCCTGCCTTTATTATTTTATAAGTAACTCAAGGAAGAGGACATACCCTAATTTCTCCACAACAATAACCCTGTGAAATAGGCTGAGACTAAGTAACTGGCCCAAAGTCACTCAGCTGACTTTTATGGCTAAGACAGGTCTAGAACTCACAGTCTCCTGGTTTATAGACCAGCAACTTAACCACTAGGCCAAACTGGCTCTACATTACACACAATATTCCAGCAAGTTTTCTTCCTGCCAAGTTCTCTATGGAGAGTTTTCCGAAACACCTTGCTAGAACTAAATATCAGAAAACCCCAACTGAATCTGACCAATAGACTAATAAATTGACTAACAGTCCAGCAACCTGGTTTAAGAATCTCACCAGCAGGATAGGAAAACAGTAGTGTTCTTCCCTGGTTGCTTCCAGAAGCTATTATCTAAGGCTACCTTGTCTGTGATCCAAGAAATATTTTACTGCCACTAAGATGCATAGTCATTGCAATCTCCAACTTCCATAAGTTTTCTAAGGGGCACCCTATTAAAATCATCCTAATGGGTGAACATCACCACACAGGAGGGCAACCAATTTCCTAATTTAAACATGCACTGTATTTAGTGCCCTTCCTTTCATCTGTTCTGAACCTGCCAGAATTTTAATTCAGTTGAGGACTCCTAAGAATTAACACACTTGAGAGGAAATATTTTCTTTGTCCATATTTGTATATGTGGGTTTTTTTTTTGGAAGGGGCTGTTGGGAGTGCCTTTACACCAATGTTGACTCCTAGCAACCGTTTAGACAAGCGTAGGAGAAGGAGTGGCAGAACCTGGGGGCAGAGATAAAAGAGGGATCAGCCAAGAATCCCGATGTAGCCACAAGCGAACCTCCTTTGACCCTTATCTAATGCCAAGCAGGTTGTAACCATTTATTGAGAAGATTCTTTTACATAGGCAGGATTAGTAATAAATTAGTTTAATGGGAACTTCATGAGTAGACCTGATCTTTCACACCTGACAACAGTTCCTTCAATTTTCTTGGCCATGTTTTGGGATGTGCTTCGTTTTCTAGGGCTGAGAAAGGAATTGGTCCTATGTTACCCAGCTCACTTTATGCCTACAGTGGGAGTAGAACTCACCGTCTCCCAGTTTCTAGCTTGGTATATCTTTACACCAGATCAGTTCTCTGTATTGGCCTGAAACTTTTGAATGTACCCTCAATCCCTTTTTTAAAAATTGACCACTTTCCAGCCCCAACAGACACTGTGCTAACATGCGTGTTCTTAATAATTTGTATATCTAAAATAGAATAAACACAGAATAAACAATTTCCCATATGAATTCTTTAAGAAGAATGTTTAGGTATGTGCCATCTGGATTCAGTGAGTTGCTTGCTTTTAATTTGTCAATAATCCCTAAAACTTCAGCTCCTCACTCACCATCTGTCTCATTTTTCTCACTGCAAAGAGCCAAGTCAGGCACATAGTATACACATCCTTTGCCATGAGAACATAAGTGAAAAATTGAGTTTCTTGGTGTGACTTGAATATACCTTTAATGCCTTATTGACCAAAGGCCCTTCTGAGTCCATTTAAATTAATTTAAGTTGAAATTACTTTTTTTAACCACACATGTTGAGACTCTAGAAAGAATGCAGAGAAGAGCAACAAAGATGATTAGGGGACTGGAGGCTAAAACATATGAAGAACAGTTACAGGAACTGGGTAGGTCTAATCTAATGAAAAGAAGGACTAGGAGAGACATGATAGCAGTGTTCCAATAACTCAATAACCAAAAGAAGAGGGAGTCAAGCTATTCTCCAAAGCACCTGAGGGCAGGACTAGAAGCAACAGATGGAAATTAATCAACGAGAGAAGCAACTTAGAGCTAATGAGAAATTTCCTGACAGTGAGAACAATTAATCAGTGGAACCACTTGCCTCCAGAAATTGTAAATACTCCAACACTGGAAGTTTTTAAAAAGATGTTGGATAACTATTTGTCTGAAGTGGTGTAGGGTTTCCTGCCTAAGCAGGGAGCTGGACTAGAAGACCTCCAATGTCCCTTCCAACTCTGTTATTCTATTCTAGTATGTATCTGATTTAAATTTGATCAGATATGTCTATTTTCTGAATAAATTCAAATCCAATTATGTTCTGTTTTTGTTAATTGCTTCAGTAACATGCATTTCTACTCTGCTGAGACTCATTTTACAGATTATGGTTTTGAAGCCATATGGAGATGCGATACAAGCCAATTTGAAACGAGACTTACAAGATACTGACTGGTAAGGAAGTACAAACAACAGACACCAGTTACTGAAGGAAATCATGATGAGTTCTTTAAATACATGTTTGTTCAGTTCAATATTCAAGATGTTGTCTAGGCAACAGGCAACACCAGGCAGACTTTGCAAAATTTGGTCCACTGTCCTTTGAAAAGACGACGAGAGCAGATGCAATTCACGAAGATAAACAATTCTAGGGAACAGATTTTGGGAACGTGCTCATTATCAAAGGTCTGCTCTGAATTGTCTGAACATCTGTAAATGTGAATCAGCCAACATTATTTGATGGAAATGTTTGTCCTTAGCTAGGGTGACAAGAAAAGTCTATGAGCAAGGCAGAGCGCCATGATACAGGACAACAATAATAATCAGTCCACTGTCTTCATAAATGTACACCTTGCTACGTAATAGGGATAACACATTTGAAATTAGGCATTTGTCCTTATGCTTGGACATGGCTTTTGGGTGTTGTGGCTGATAAATATGGAATGTGATAGAAAGATAAAATAGGGAGCTAATCTTACTGATGACCTGGGAAATCAAGTCCTGGGAATATTGATAAGGAGAGAATAATTTCACGAGTGTGTTCGGCAACATTTGTTGATGTACCAGAAAACAAGTGTTTTCCAGGTGCCCTGCCAAAGGCCAATCTGGCTGGTTGGAACAGACTTTTGTTCTGACCAAGGCTTTTGAGACTGCAATTATGCACACGCTTATTTTAAAAACAAGTGTTGTTTTAATGCAATGCTGGAATTATTTTCATTCCCAGCTGGTAATGAATATCAAACAGTCCCCCAAGATAAGCACCCACCTTTCTTCCCTGTGAAGTGCTGCCAACAACAAAAGTGTCAAATGAACTAGAAAAAAAACCCAACCAAAGTACGAAGAACTTCAAGAATGAATCTGAACCGAACGAATGACTTTGCTTCCTGCAAAGTTTTCATCATCTTTGCCCGTGGGAAAGGAAATCACCTCTCAGCCTTACTCCAAAGTTGCCCCTTTTGTTTCAGCTGTTATCACTTTCTAGCAGCTCTGCGCACGCGTGCACTGGAACAGGCTCCCCTGGGCCCTCTGCCTTGCTGCTGCCAGACTCTAAGGGGCTGCTCGAAGGAAAGAGCAGGAAAGAGCAGGAAAGAGCAGCTGAAACAGCAAGGGCGACTCAGAGTAAGGCTGGAAGGTGATGGCCCCTCCCATAAGGGATAAAAGCCAGCCTTCGGGGTTGGCTTCTTTGCAGGAAGCAAAGAAGTTCTTTAGACTCAAAGTCCTTGTTGAAGCCCTGCTTACTCCAGTTTGTTTTTGAAACTTCTGTCGGTGGATATTTAATCAGTAATCAGTCTTCAGTTCTTGGCAGCCTTTTGCAACCTTGAAAGGGCTTACTTCTGATATCGGACAATTAGGTTTAAATGTCTCTTGGCTGGGAATGCACTGAATTCCCAGTGCCGCATTAAAAAAGGTTTGCTTTTATATACAGTTTTTGTTTGTTTAATTTGAACAAGGCTTGGGTCAGAACACTCTGGGAATGCTACAATGGGCATAAGTGCAAGGACTAATTGTAAGTCAGTTTCTTCAATGCCACTGTAACTTTGAATGGTCCCTAAATGAATGGTTGTAAATGAAGGACAACCTATAAATCTCTACCATATCACCTCTGGGAAAAAGCTAGGCACTATTTGTAGGAGACCCCATTATCTGTCCTCCTGCTCCGGGGCAAATCTATTCCCACAAATTGGGAATGCTGCAAATTAATCCTGCAAGGGATCCCTGAAACATAAAGATCTCCAGCTCCTCAACATAATCCTGGTTATGGAATAAAAGAGTCCACTCTCTAGGTCAGGGGTGTCAAACTCAAGGCCTGGGGGCCTGATCTGGCCCACGGGATGCTTAGATCTGGCCTGCGGGACTGCCCTAGAAAGAGCAAAGGACTGGCCCATGGTGCCTCTGCCAACAGAAATGGAGCTCAGGAGTGGTGCCCCCCACTCCTCTGAGCACCATTTTCACTGGCAGAGGGCAGCAGGCGGCTGTCACAGCTGAAAACGGAGCTCGGGAACCCGTTTTCACTGACAGAGCACTTGAGCCACCAGATGCCCCCAACACAAGTGATGTCAAGCTGGCCACGCCCACCATTGCCACGCCCACCCCATCAACCCTGATGAAGCCTGCAATGAAATCGAATCTGACACCTCTGCTCTAGGTGTATTTTTTTATTATCTATCAAGTATATTACGTTGCAAACCTGTCCTGAGCTGTTGTTGTTTTTCCATTTAATTCTAATGAAAATGTCATAAGCATCCTTTTAAAAAATCCTTAAACAGAAGATGAGTCATCTGTTCAATTGTTGTTTTTCACCTCACTTGTGCTTTCACACTTCACATTACTTCAACTTACAGAGCTTGAGAATAAGCTCTTTTCCCAATTTTACTTGTAAAGAAATACTCGGCTGTTACCTGCCAGGTTGGGTCTGAGAAATGGCAGATGATCAGAACAAAATGAATAAGTCAAAGGGCAATTCCTCCTAAGAATACAAAGCCCATTATTCAGATATGGACTTTCTGAGGAGTTTCAAACTGTTTAGTATTGATGGAAGCAGGAAGGTTGGAAGAGCGGGAGATCATATTATCATTTCAAAATGCCTTTTGAAAAGTTCAACGAGAACAGTGACAAATGGATGCAAGTTCACAGAAGAACTACCAAGATGGTGAAAGGTCTCAAAGTCAAGCTATTTCAGGAATGGTCAAAGGATCTGGATATGTCTAGTTTACAACGAGGCATGATGGCAGCCTTCAAGAATCTGAAGAACCATGACACAGGAATAGACTTGTTTTCTATTCTGTCTAGACATGACTAGAACTATAGGTGAAAATTGCAAAGAAAGAGAATCAGACTAGAGATCAGGAGGAACTTTCCCACTGTTGGCCAATAGAAGAGGTTGCCATATAAAATGGTGAGTTCATTGTAAGACTTTTAACAGAGGTTGGATGAGTATTAGATCCTGCAGTGAAGGGAGGGTTCAACTGGATCAGTGTTTCTCCTTCATGGCAGTCGAATTCTGTGACTTGAAGTCCACACGCTTGGAAATTGCCATAGTTGGAAAACAGTCCATTAGGTGAACCTTGTGGTGTTCCTTCAAACTCCATTATTTCTATCATTGCGAGATTCATGCAAATACAGTTTGGCAACTGTAGTGTATGCTTTAGAATACCTGAAATGTATTTATGTATGTATTTAAAAACTAATTAAGGCATCCAAAGCAGAGGTGGTACTCAGCAGGTTCTGACCAGTTCTGGAGAACCGGTAGCGGAAATTTTGAGTAGTTTGGAGAACTGGCAAATTCCATCTCTGACTGGAGATTTTACAGTATCCTTCCCCTGCCACACCCACCAAGCCATGTCCACAGAACCGGTAGTAAAAATATTTGAATCCCACCACTGATCCAATGCTGTTATTCAACAAATTACACCCCCCGCCCCCAAAGATAATCTCATCTATGAGGGGAAAGTCTTCCAATCAGGGACGATCTCCTGGGATGTTTAAATCCTTCTTCTGAATACTTGGCTTATCCTGTGCTTTTTAAAATAAGCTGACAGAAGTATCTGCAAAGCAGTAATGTGGCTAAAAGGGTTAGTGCATTGTCCCTCATGTTGGAAAAGATCTGCTTATATTGTTCAAAGAGACACTAAAAATAATGCTAAAACAGAACAAACTATGTGAAGAATCTCACATGTTAGGTCAGCGGTGGGCAATTATGGCCCCTTTACGACCTGTGGACCTCAACTCCCAGAATTCCTGACACAGCCATATTGGATCAGGAAACCTGGGACTTGAAGTCCACAGGTCGTAAAGGGGCCATAGTTGCTCACCCGTTTCAGGTGCTATCAAATTTATCGCTGAATTACCTGAAGAAGAGGGGGCTGCTTTTCTGTAGCCGAAGCCTTGTCCATCCAAGAATCCAAAGGTTTCAGAGTGGTGGAGGCTTGAGTAACTACAGGAAACTTAGCAGCTAAGGTTGGCCGACTGGCTATGTGCAACTGTTGTTCCTGCTGCACTATCTGCAGTTTCTTCAACAACTCCTGAGGTGAAATGACGCCAGAATTTCCGGAGTGGTTCCCAGGAAGAGGATGTGACTGCTTAGGAGGTTTGGATTGTTCTTTACCAAGGGCTTGGCTTGGCAGGGAACCATTGAAGTACATCATGGGTGGCTGTATTACACTGTTTACCTGGGCCACCAAGGAGATGGCTGGAGTCCTGCTGAAGCCTGGAGCAGCCGAATTTGCTAGTCCTATGCTGTTAGTTTCCACTTTAGTCATCTGTTTGGACCGGCCTTGCAACTGCTGGAGCAAGCTTCTTGTGCAAGCGGCATTCTGGGCGGGATGAGAACTCCCAATGCTCTGTGACGTCACCGGCTGGAAAAGCCCAGCGAAAGCTTCCCCACCCATGGAAGGGTGGCTGCCATTCTCGCAGAGGCGGTTCTCTGGGAGTTCAGAGACCGGGTGAAGATCCGGCCCGCGTACCATAAGTTTTTGAATAGCTGGGCAGAGCTGTTTCTCTGTTGTGGGTGAGTGTCTTGTGGGTTCCTCGTATGAGAAAGAGCGTACAACTCCTCGCCTTGGAGGAAAGTTGTCTGGGTGGAGTTTCTGAGGTGGCTCTGATACATTTTGGTATAGGCTTGATTTTTCCTGCTTTCCAAAGAGAGTCATAAGGGATAGGTGCTGAGGCTCAGAATCTGCGTTCTGCAAGAAGAAAGGAAGAATAATTAAGACCAACTCTGACCTGACTAGCTGCATTAGCAACAATCAAGAGAAACAAACCCTCATCGGAACTTAGGATGGGAGAAAGTGACTAGATAGTTATGAGGGGAAATGGCAGGTATGAGACTGAAGTTATCCCCTACTTATATTGACTTGCTTTGAGCTAGCCATGGCTAGATTTTCATAACGCAAGGCAGTGACGTCACATTTTTCTAGTGGCCATAAGCCTGACCCTTAGGCACACACTTGCACAGTGATATTGTGGTGGAATTTCTGGGTAGAGCAGAGGGGAGAGTGAAGAAGGGGTCCAGCTTGGAATCACTCTGTGGGAGGAAGCAACAGGGGTCAGACTGTTAAAGGCTTTATCTGCCTGTTCCCAAGAGAATGCAGTTAGTCTGGCAAAATTCTTGCATGTAGAGGAACTTCAGTAAAGAAACTTCTTTGGCCTACTCCCAAGTTTTTCTGGTTCAAATCACCTGACAGACAGCAAGCAGCCTATATTTTTCCTATTATGACATCACAATTGTTTCCACCGAGGATGCAGGATCCGTGATTCCCTGATAAAAACTAAGCAGCAGAAGCCTCTTTAAAAAACCCCATTGAATCAAGTTCACAATCTGCCCCTGGTTTTATCTGATCAATCTGAACGTAACTGAAGTGTCCAAATCTCCCAGAGATGATTCTATACACACTTACATTAAAACAAACCCCACTGTACTTAAGAAACTAATCAGTTGACATTGAATAGGCTAGTTTACCATGAATACAAATATGCCCACGTACCTGGACATTCTGACTTTCCCTGGGTTTTAGAGGGATTGGTTTGATCAAGTTGGGATTGTGGTAGAGAGCAGAAGAACTGGTCATTGGTTTTGGCTCGGAGCATGTTTTACACTGCAAAACATATACACACACAAAGGTACCATTTTACTCAAGAAGCAATGTTTCATCTCAAGATCGATAGGACTGTAGATTGTGAAATTGGAAAGATCAAGTCCAGCTCTCTGAAGTTGACTGTCAAGCCTCTTTAAAATCTCAAGAGACAGTGATTCTTAACAAACACCCTAAAAAGGCTGTTTCATTGTTTCTACAGATTTTACTGTCAGAATATGGTCCTTATATTGAAACAAGAATTAGGTAGCTACAGCTTGTACCCATTATGATTAACACCATCACTGGGATCAAATATAGTTAGAATTCAGAAAAACTTCCAGGGTTGAAAAATGATCACCAGAATCAAGGATACTTGAAAGGAACATAGTATCATTTTATAGGAAGAGTAAGCACATACAATCCATAACATAAGTACAATGCTGATTTCCATAAAAGACTTTTTAAATGTAATTTTCCATTCTTGATTATCTCCTCAGTTTGCATGTAATGTACATATAAAACAAACTTAAGAGCAAGGGACCTATTTAAAGCAAATCATAATGTTTGAACAAATGTAGTTACAGGTTCCAGATGTTATTACTTGATTTTTACAGCTTCCGAGGATACATAAACACATGCCCTTCAATGCAAGATTTTTAAAGCATCATAGATACTTTAGCAAAAACTCTATATTGTTAGGGAACTTAAATTCAACTGACTTCAATTATATACAATCTGATATTAAAAGAGAAGGGAAAATGCAAAATTGTATAAATGATAAAATTGTTACCTCAAAATTAAAAAGTTCTCTATTCAAATCCAGGCAAATCAAAGAAGCTAAGCTTTAAGCAAAAATAACTGACACCCTCATTTTCTCTTGAGATGATATTCCATACAGTATGGGTCATCACAAATGAAATGGTCTTGTCCTATATTTTAAGCCATGGAACATCAGATGATAGAAAGATGCAGAAAACAATTCAGAAGTTTTGGAAGTCTCATATAGCAGAAAAATAAAAATAAAAAACTCTTCAACTACTCAGGATTCAGAATCATACAGAAGGAACGCTGGTATAAATTTGCATTCAGATATTCAAAAGTTAACATGAACTCTCGTTACTGCCACAATTTATTCTGCATCCAGAAAACTAAAATGCTGAGAATTAAGAGGCTGAATATAAAATTGTTCCTGTGAGTGGCATCTGATAATGAAAAAATGAAGGGGGAAAAATGGATTACAGGATATACTATAGATTCTGAGGGAGGCACCTCTCAGTCATGGGGGTAAAAGAAGCATAGACATATCAACAGAAGCAAACAAATCTCTAATTTCTAGAGATGCTTCTAGCAGAGGAACAGAAAAGCAAACCTCGTTACTTGTCTCCTACTTCACGCTGAGGTATCACTATTGTTAGGCCTTGCAAGTTTTTTGAGAATCATTATTCCCAAATTCCCTCATTATTTGCCTTGACAAAAACTAAATCATTTTTTCAATAATGATTATCTATTCCTGAAAAAGAAGGCACCTGGACTCTAAAAATGAACAGAACAGAACCTCTGATAGCTTATTAATTCCAATCATAAGATATTTTTCGATGTAGAAATGGCCAGAGGTGTAAGACAGATATTGGCTTTATGCTAATAATCATCCCAAAGAACAGACTCCTAAATTCAGCCTTCCTTAACCTCATTCATGGGAGGATGGAAAACTACAGCCATGTGATCTTTCACACACACAATCACCAACAGTGTGGAAAGCACCAAGATTATAAGGCCACAGGTATCAAAGTCAATCTCATCACGTGATATACTGTGACGTATCGTGACACTTCTTACCTTTGCGGAGCCGGGATGGGCATGGCTTGTGCATTACACATCCGGCCCGTGGGCCGCCCGTTGGACAAGCCTGGGTAAGACTGTCTTAAGTCACTGCTTGAGCATTTAGGATTGTTTTCTAAAGTGGGATAGCCACACAGCTAATCCTCAACTTACAACCATAATGGAACCTACCCATCACAGCTATAAGACTTGATGGTTGTAAATCATGACACTCATGTGACCGATCTTGTGGCAGCTGTTAAATAAACCAATGGTTTACTATGAGCTGGTTTTGCCAAAAATCAGAAGTTAATGCTGGGTTTTGGCAAAACCATTGTAAAATGTGGTCCTGTGGGATACTGCAAACAGCTGTAAATGCAGGCCAGCTGCCTAGTGCCTGACATGCAGTCACATGATTGTGGGGGGGACGTGGCCATTGGAATTGGGTAATAAGTACCCGGGGGGGGGTGTCATCTTAACTTGAAATTAATAGATTTGATAACCTTAAGTGCTCATCAAGGGTGCACATAAAGATATCAAACTTTATTATGAATGAATTTGTTCATTGTTTAATAAGCTCATCTTAAGAACCTACCATATTCCAGAGCACATGAGATGCACTGGACTAAGACCCAGCTTCAAGTCCATCCTCAGTCATTGAAGCTCATGGTATGGCTTTCGGTCGGTTGCTAACATTCACTCAGCTTACCTCACAGGTCTGTTGTGAGGAAATGCTGAGGAGAGAGTGCTATGTGTGCTACCTTGACTTCTTAGAGGAAAGGTGAGATAAAAACTTAATAAATACAAAAACTTCATTATATTGGCTAAAATCAAGGAAAGAAATAGAGATAGTCTGAAATGGATGGATGTTATTTATTGAATGAAGTATATTGTGTCCTTTTCTGCTCTTCCACTAGAAGTCATTGGAGAACATTACATCATTAAATAAACCTGTCTGCTTAACAGTGCAATACAAAGTCAGTCCATTCATCCATTCATTCATCCATATAACTATCAAGAAAACTCTTATAAAAAATCAGTAATGCTCTTATTTCTGTTCCCAGTGTTCTCTTATTCCTTCCTTCCTTCCTTCCTTCCTTCCTTCCTTCCTTCCTTCCTTCCTTCCTTTTTTCTTTCTCTCCCTCCCTCCCCTCCTCTCCCTCCCTCCCCCCTCTCTCTCACACACACACTCACACACGCACTCTCTCACTTTCCCTCTCCCTCCCTCCCTCTCCTGGACAAGCTGAGTGAAACACATGGAATCTTTGCTCTTAAAATGATGTAATGAAAAAATAACTATTTTGACAAGCATAGTAGGTTTGTAGCATGATGGTATTTGATGCAGAGGATAATGTAAAATGTGTCACCTATTCTCACCCTAATGCAGGTTATCTTCAGCTTTGAGAGGACAGCTGTTCCTGCAACTCACTGCATTGCCGAAGATAGATTTCTCTGTGGCCTAATATTTCCTTGGCAACCAGTTATAATAAAGTAGTTTAGGTGGAGAAGCTAAGCAGCAGAAATAGATTGACTTGTCCTTCAGATAAATTGTTTCCAAACAAGTGTCTTGAATGATACACAGTACACAATGGAAGAGAAAAGACCTCATGTATGTATGCTTTTTCCGTAGACTCTTCAGCATAAGGAGACAAACAAGTGTCTTTATACTTTATCTGCTGTTGCATATTATCTCAGCAGATATCACTATCTTTCTAGATTTTTAAGTAGCTTTATCAATAAGGGCTGCTCAAATTGATAATATGGTATATAGCTTAATATGAAAACCAACATCCTATTGTCTAAATTCTTATTTCTGACTCTCTTACTTGGTAATCCCTAACAATTTTGTATTTCAAATGAAGTAACTATTGATCCTATTAGAACTGATTTCCTAGTAAAACTACCTGAACTTAGTGGAGTTAAGCAAGCCACAGCTAAAGGTAACAGCTTCAAAATCACTTCGATTCAAATGAATCATTTCACATTAAGTATAACAACAAAGAACTATTTTCTTTGCACGAATTAATGGGTTTTCTCTGAAGGAATTAATGAATTAATGACTTCAAAACCTAACTTATAAACGGGGTACCAGAACCTGCTCCTCCAGGAAAACTCTGTCAAATTTTGAGGACAGGTTCAAGTGCTACTGGTAATTAAGAACTGATAGTAAATGGAGGGGTAGGAAAAACAGAGGAATACCCACAATCTGCCCACGTGACTTCTTTAATAATCTACATATTTCTTTCTATTTCTATTTCCATAGGTTTTTTTCATGAGAGGTGACTGCTTGCCATTGGTTGTTCAGGGCAAATTACTGAGCAGAAATTAAGAGGCTTCAATAACCTTACTTGCTTCCCATTAATTTTTATCTGCTCTCTCTTTTCAAAGCACTTTGTCCCCCTTGTCTCTGCCCAGGTTTTGTTTTTCACTCCAATTTTCCCATTCTGCAGTGCCTTTGCTGAAAATGGACTCTCCAGTGACCAAAGCGGGAGCGGGTTGTAGCCAGTGGTGGGATTCAAATATTTTTTTATATATGTTTTTATTTTTTTGTCGTTTGTCAGAATACATTAGGTTATAAAATGTTATAAAATACAAAAGCAAATAAAAAGGCAGGGTAGGGAGGTAGAAAGGGCAGAGAAAAGTGAAGTAGGGAAAGAGGGTAGGGATTCAAATAATTTAACAACCGGTTCGCCCAGGGTTAGGTTGGCTGTTGTAGGAGGTGTGGCCCATCCCTGTCCTCCTGGTCCACTGCACATGCAGGACGAGCTTCCTGCAACGGCCAAACTGGCCCTGGCCAAACTGGTTGTTAAATTACCACCCCACCCCACCACCACTATCAAAGTGGATCTGGGTGTTGCACTGCAATGGAGAAACAGGAAATGGAGAGGGTAGCATGAGGAAAGGAGGAGCGAGGGAAGGAGAAGAAAGAGAGAAAGCAGCCTTCTTCTTCCCTCATGCCAGCCTCTCCATTGCCTGTTTCTCCATCGCAGTGCAGCGTGCAGGATCCACTTTGATAGCCGGGCAGAGTTTTTTTTTGGTAATTTAACAACCAGTTCAGCTGAACCAGTGTGAACCGGCTGAATACCACCGCTGATTGTAGCTTCCACATAGACACAGCTGTTGCTGAGGCAAAGAATTGCTAAAAATGGGCTGAAATGAACTCTAAGAATACATGTCATTTTAAAAAAAGAGAGAGAAAGGAAGTGAATATAGTTAAATTTGACAGAAGGTAAAAGGCATAAAGAAAACATTACAGGTAGTCCTCATTTTGTGACTGCCTTACTTAGTGACCATTTGCAGTAGCGACAGTGATGAAAAAGTAATTTTTCAAAAGTAGCCAATCCTCCTATTTATGATATTTGCAGTCTGTAAAGCAAAGGAAAGCTGAAATGAAATTGTAAAATCATAATGTTTTACTTATAGCAGCCGTTTCACTTAACAGCCAAACTGCCAATCCCTATTGTGGTTGCTAAATGAGGACTACTGGTAAAATCTATGTTATTATTCACATGGAAAAAAAATACAGGTCTTTCGAGTATATAAGTATATAACTACAAAAGGTCTAAGAATTCAGTCACTGTTATTATTTTGATTTTTGGAATGCCTGTGATAACTACTCCCAATGTCACAATAGAGGTAGTCTTCGATTTATGACAATATTGGGACCAGAATCTCAGTTCTGTGGGATGTCACATGATCACTTTACTCAACAACTGCAATCCCGGCTCTCCCAGTTAAGTGGACTGTTAACAGATGGAGGCCCAAGTAAGAAGTGTGGGGCCTCAGATGGGCAGAGGGCTGCTTTCTCGTGGTGCTTTGGAAATCTCATTCTCTAAATGTACAAGGCTTGCAAGACGGTGAAATCCAGTCTCAAAAAAGAAGGTCTGGCGGGATCACAAGCTGCCTTGGATAGGCCATGAAAGTCTCTCAGCAACAGGGGAAAAAAGACCCCTAAACATGAGTGGTGACATGTGGCAGATCCTGGGGTGTACGAGAAATGGGGCAAAAGGAATGGCGTAAGGCAGTATTTTTCAGTGGTAGCAGTGACACTAGTCCTGAAGTCAAGGCCTTGAGGTGGTGGCAGCTGGCTGAGAGTGCTAAAGACTCTGGGTGCCTACTTGGGCCCAGCCCTGACACTGCAGCTGCGCTGCAGTATAGAGCTATGGTGGTGCAGTGGTTAGAATGCAGGACTGCACGGCTAAGTCATTGCTCACTCCAGGAGTTCGATTCTGAGCGGCTCAAGGTTGACTGAGCCTTCCACCCTTCCAAGGTTGATAAAATGAGTACCTAGATTGCTGGGGGCAATAGGCTGACACTATAAACCACTTAGAGAGGACTGTAAAGCACTGTGAATCGGTATATAAGTCTAAGTGATCTTGCTCTTGCTCTCTCACTTTACAGCAGTGGCCCCCAACCTCTTTTGAACCAGGGACCGGTTTCATGATTATTTATTCTTCCATGGACCGGTACCTGAGTAATGCAAGACTCCACCGCCATCAGTACGGCTCTTCATTCAAAGCCGCCCCTCCCTCTTCAACGAAACTAAGGCGCGAGCACCCAAACGCCACTTTCCAACTGAAAACCCGAAAGCACTTTCCAACCGAAAACCCGGAAGTAACTGAAAACCCGGAAGCACCATCGAAACAAGATGGCGGCATCCAAGCTTTGTGGCCCAGTAAAAAATGATCCACGGACCGGTAGCGGTCCGGGGACCGGTGGTTGGGGACCCCTGCTTTACAGGGTAGCTTACTCAGAGAGAAGTCAAGCAGATGAGGGGAAGTGCAGTGTCCATACAGTTTTAAGTGTGTGCAGGCAGCCAAGAGCCCACATTTTTGTCATGTGATTGTGAGGGCACTGCTGCACCCATAACTTTGGGCTCAGGTCTTAAGTACCTTCAATCAGTGCCATTGTGGTTTCAAATGGTTGCTGAATCAATGGTTGTAAGTTGAGGAATATGTTACTATACTTGCTAATGTGGCTTTCAGCAGCACTGACAAGTATCAACATAGCAGTCCGGCACAAAAAGTGATCCATAATTGTCCTTCTCAATTTTTATGCTGGATTTATCAAAGGAAAAAGACTTGGGGTGGCGGGAGACATTCATTCCTGGTAAGCATCAGCTGCTCCCCATATCTTAATAATTTTCCAGAGCTTAATTGTTTTAGAGCAGCTCATCCCAACCTAAACCATTCTGCAAGCTGTTGGATTACAAGCCTTGGGAAATTTGGGAGCTGCAATACAATTTGGACATTTGCTTATAGATGATAAGTGCTAATACCTGGCTTAGCTGCATAGTGTAAAACACTAGCTTAATTAATATTAGAGAAAACAAGAAACTCTCATGAGATATAGCTGCAAACTAATGTATCAGAAAAGGGCTACATAAAAAGAACAGATAGATCAAACAGATAGAAAAGAAAATGCAATGCTTTATAAACAGCAGAAGCCCCACCTTTGTGTATTCATCTTTGGCTCTGGTGAGCATCTGTAAGATATCCACGTCTTTCCTGTCACCAGAGCTGAGACTGACTGGTGAAATTCCTATGCCAGATCCCTGTGGTGCTTTCAGTTGTTCTTGCCGAGTTAAACTGGAAGTGGAAGGTAAAGTCAATAATGAAGGAGTAAATGGGTTAATTTCCAATCACTTCAAATGATTTAGAGAACATTAAGAACACTTTTTTTGTGTGTGGGGGGGAGGTTTGGTGGTGGTTGTTTTTTAAACCCTATCTTAAATAAAAAGCTATGGTTTGGCTAAGGCTGATAATGTGATTTCCCCAATTTTATGCAATTGAGCTTTAAAAGACTTCAGTCTCCCCAACTCAGTCACAGCTCATTTTATAATGGCTGGAGGTTTGAAGCTGGTGAATAGATGCAAATAAATATTTAAGTACTAGTAAATGACCAATTTCCTGCCCCAGCTGCTTTATAATTACTTCAAAGAGCTGAAAATGTTAACACACAGTGCATTAGTTGAACCACGGCATAACTTAACTAGGATGAAACATTGCTATTCCAATGCACTAAATGTATTTACAATTATATAAATATTCCCCAGCTAGTCTTTTACTGAGTTACTTTTAACAGTTAACAAGGGCAGGATGATTGGCTTCCAAACATAATTTATTAAGAAGGTGCAGTATATTTTTTGGTGTGGGATGACCTTCTTTCTCCTCAAAATTATTTTGATGTTGCTTTTAACTGGCCTGTTACTTACTATTTATTATCATATAATATTCTTGGTGGACAAAGAATTTATAAATATCATCTTCAACCACATTCTTGCTACAAAAACATGGTGTCTGTGATACCTTCAAAGCCAACAAGCTATGGAATAAATCTCCATGAATGACAGCCTACCTTGTCATATATCCTGTTTGTGGCTGAGCCCATAAGACTTTTTAAGTAGCTGTGGCAACATTACAGTTCAAATAGCAAACAAAAGCAAAGACCTTTCACATGATTTGAAGATCTCACAAATACCAAAAATACCGCTGAGTACAAAACTGGGATTGTTACAGCAGGGCACTGAAATCAACTGAGGATAGAGTAAGACTGTCGTAAGATGGATATATGAAATTCCACCTCTGTAGGGAGCTCCTATATGGGAATTAAATAGAGCCAAGATCTATTCTGCAGGAGGGTATTCCAGAGAAGTTAGAGTCTTTCTTGCTGTCTTGCAGCTTGATGTAATAGTGAAGGGGGCATTGTAAGACACACTGGTGAAGGGCAGAGCAGAGAATGTAATCTCATTGTCACTTGAGTCCTCCTTTTCCATAATAAGAATTATGGTCCAGAAACTCAAACTTCTCTATCTCCAAAGGCGTTGGTTCCTACCAGAGAAAATCAGGAAAGCGTGTGTGTGTGTGTGTGTGTGTGTGTGTGTGAGAGAGAGAGAGAGAGAGAGAGAGAGTGAGTGAGCGTTAGGACACAAGGTACCAAGAGTGGAAATCTATTATTAATGTGTCCCAAATACAAGCTACATCAGTAGTTTTGTTATAAGCTGGTCAGTCTTTAAGGGAGGCCTATATTGCAATGCCCAAAGTACTGAATAAAGTCCCTAGAGGTCTCTAAATTTGGCTGATGTATTGTATTTTTTAACATGATAGAAGGAAACAATATGTATGTATATGTATATTTACATATCTATGTACGTACACACACACACACACACACACACATATATATATGTGAGAAAGAGAGAGAGAATTAATCATTCTATCATGTTAATTTAATTTAAATTTAATCATGCTTAATTTTATTTCTGTGCTACCCAAGCATGCCATTCCTAAGCTTTCACAAATTGAAAAAAGTTTCTGTCCATTGTTGGTGCCTGCAAAGAACCAACACAATCATTCCATAACTGCCTCTATTAGTTATGGGTTAAGACTGGGGTTTTTTTTCCTGGCTGCATACTTTGCCAGCTATGCAAATATCTGTTTCAGATGAATGTTGCCAGGGCAACCTGTTATGGATTGACAACCATTTAAGATCAGAAAACAAAAAAGGCAAGTATGACAGTTTTAATAACAGAGACAAATAAGCAGGGGGCTGCCCCAAGGAGTTCTATTGGGCCTGTGTTAATTTATTCATACAGGCTTTGAAGTCTGATATGTGCAGGGAAGGCCAAAATTGCAAATGGCATGTAATTACTGAGGTTATGAAATACAAAGCAGAGAAGATGCAGAAAAGATTTCCTCAAAATGAGCAAAGGATGGGAAAATGGAACATGATACTTAACCCAAAAGAAATGTGTAGACAGGTACTGGCAAAAACAATGCATGCCAAATTTGAACTGAGCATGATTAATTAAGCATGCTAAAATACCAAAAACAATAATCCAAGATCAGAAATCAGGAAATATCGTGGGAAAAGAACCACTGATTTTGCACTTACTTTACATAAATTTATCCTAGAGCTTAATTTGTAATAGAATAAACCACATTTTATAAAAAGAATGTCGCAGCAATAAAGGTTTGAAAAGTGGTGGTTGAAAACAACTTTAGAATATGTTCTGTAGGAGGGGAGTTTATGAATTTTATGAATTAAGACAAAAAAAAGATTTGGGCAAATACATAGAGTGGGGATGACAGAATAGCAATAGCACTCAGACTTATATACAGCTTCATACTAGCACAAACAAGCACAAACTAGCAGTTTAGAGTCAGCCTATTGCCCCCAACAATCTGGGTCCTCATTTTCCAACTTCGGAAGAATGGAAGGCTGAGTCAACCTGAGCCCATCAGGATCGAACTCATTACTGTAAGCAGAGTCAGCCTGCAATACTGTATTCTAACCACTGCACCAATACGGAGAGAAGGAGGAGGAGGACAGAGGAGTAGCAGAATGTGAGATCAAATGGAGAGCGTGTCAGTCTCCTACTTACTCCCATAATAGGAGAATGTGAAGCCATCAAATCCAACTAGGAGCCAGTTCAACAACAGGCCAAAGGAACTATTTGACATGAGACATACTGAGCTTATTTACCACAAGATTACAGATGATTGTTTGGCTGGTATGACTTGGGGGGTGCTTAGGAGACATTCATAGAGAACTGGCTTATTATAGCTATCTGAAACTACTATGGTCAGAGAATCTCTGTTGCTGGACATCATGTCCTTAGGAAGTGGGAAATGACAGAACCTGTTTCCTTCATATATTCTTAGTGGGTTTTTTGGAAGCATCTGATTCTTCCCTGTAAGGAAAAAGATGCTGAATCTTTGGTTAGAGCCTGCAGGGCTATTTGTGACTGTTTGTATATTGTACGGTTATCCATCACTTTAAATGCATTTTAAAAAGTATATCCATATTAGAAGAATTAACACAAGGAACCTGATCTAATTGGAAAAAAGGAGTATCTCTATGCAATAATATTTATTGCATTCAATTGAGATTCAAAGTATAAATATGCATACTTTTGTATTTATCAGAGCAAAGATCAACAGCCACTCAACCATTAAAAATGAAATGCAAAAATGATTGTGTGCCAGGAATATTTTTACTGCTCCAAAGCAACAAAATGAAACAATGCTTTTTATAATGTAATTGTATGTAGATTGATTCATGAGTAAATGTCATTTTTCAAAGAGACCCAAAAGTACACTTTCAAGAGACAACTGGACTTTCTTGGTTTTTCCTTGAAGATGTTTCACTTCTAATCCAGGAAGCACTTTTGGGACAACCATGCCCTGGATAATTGAGAATCTCCATAAACATTTTCAAAGAGACTTATTCCTGTGTAGAAACATTCATAAGACCATAACTTTGGTTGATGTTCTGCTTTAATATGTTCTATGTCTCTGTGTCAGCAATCTCAGTCTAAAAGAGGCTGCTAATGTTAAAAAGAGTATTACAGTAATGGTGACATAACATTAAAAAAAAAAGATTACCATTGTCCTTCCACCCCCATCCTGTCAGTCCATCTTTGCCAACTGGCACTTACTTTTTCATCAGCTCTGCAATTCTTTGGCATTCTTCCTTATCGTAAAACCAAATTCCATAAATGGACACTGTAAATGCACATCAAACACAGATGATGAACAACAGAGCCTCATGTACACCAGCTGCCCTTTTTGGCATTAACAAGAATCAATGAATGTTGCTTGCAGAGAAGATTCTAAAGCTTTAAAAATAAGACTATAAAATCCAAACAGTTGCAATTTAGTTTCTATTCTGCTACTCCATTTACCATTTATTATACGATGCAGACATGCATTCACAACATTTCTAGCAGCCAGATCCAGTTGACTGGGTGAAAAGTCCCCCACTCTGCTGTTCACAATGAACTGTTCTCTTCATAGTAACATCTTGCATAGTTCCAGAATAGTCTCTTTTAACCTGCCTGGAAAACTATTCTGTTAGGAAACGACTAGACTTCATCCATGAATTTCGTCCATTCATCATACTCTGCCTTGGTATGTTTTCTTCCTCTATTTCTGGAACCCATCTTCATACTTACCATACTCAATATCCCCATTATTCTATTTTTTTTTCAATTAAAAGGGGAAGCTACCATTTTGCAAACCAAAGTGACATTCCGAAGCATAATCTTTATTCCTTAAAATGGTCCTAGGATTCATATAGAGACCCTAAAGGCTTTCTTACAAAAGTGAAATAACAGGGCCCAAGGTTACATTAAAAATATATATCCACCTATACAGAAGGGGGGGGACCCAAAATTTCTATGTGCTTCCTGTTAAATGAGTTCCATTATTATTGTTCCATTTGTTTTAACCTTTCAAATTCTATGTCCATTCCATTATTAACAGTTGTATTACTCAAGCTCTACAAATCTCAGCCCCGTAGTAGGGTTTCCTAAGAGACCAGTATACTTTATATCAAGGGTCTTCCAACTTGGCAAATTTAAGATTTGTGGACTTCAAATCCCAGAATTCCTGAGTTTACATGACTGGAGGAGGAATTCTGGGAGTTCAAGTCCACAAGTCTTTAAGCTGTTAAGTTTGAAGAGCCCTGCTTTATATCAACAATTAAAAAATAACTCAGCAGGATCAGGCTAAAATGCTTTATGCCCCATATACTGTCCTGTACTGTAGTCCTTGACTTAGAATCACAACTGAGCCCAAAATTTCCATTGCTAAGCAAGACAGTTGTTAAGCAAGTTTTGCCCCATTTTACAACCTATCTTGACACAGTTGTCAAGTGAATCATTGCAGTCGTTAAGTTAGTAATACGGTTGTTAAATACATCAGACTTCCCTGTGGCCTTTATCAGAAGATCACAAAAGCTGATCGCATGACCCCAGGACGCTGACATAAATACATGCCAGTTGCCCAGGGTCAGAATGTTGATCAGATCATGGGGATGTTGCCATTGTCATAAGTGTGAAAACAGTCATAAGTCACTTGGTTCAATGCCACTGTAACTTGGAACAGCCACTAAATGAATGGTTGTAAATCGAGGACTACTTGGGAGTGCAAATTCACAGTTCAAAAGCATGTCATATGCAAGTAGGTAAATAAGTGCTACTTTGGTGGGAGGACGAGCTGGTGCTTCGTGGCGGACGTCAGATCCCTGCCGGCACTGAACCTTCCCGGATATGACACCTGTTTGCAAGGTGACTTCAGTATAGAGAGAAAGTCTTGGGTGACATTGCAGGATGCTGTTCATCTTTCTTGCGCAAGTGTGAACCGAATGGGTAGCAGACTTAAGGCAGCCAAATAAGTACTCTGTATTAGCACTGTAGTCTCCTGGGTAATATCGGCATTAGATAGATAGATAGATAGATAGATAGATAGATAGATAGATAGATAGATAGATAGACAGACAGACAGATAAGATAAATAGGTAGATAGGATAGATAGACAGATAAGATAGATAGATAGATAGAAAGAAAGACAGACAGAGAAAATTGACAGATAATAGATGATTGACAGATGATAGATGACAGATAATTGACAGATGATAGATGATTGACAGATGATAGGTAGATAGATAGATGGTAGATAGGTAGGTAGGTAGGCAGGCAGGCAGACCCTTGTTAACCATTTTCTGTCCTATGCTATGGTTTGCCTCCTCCCGCCATCTTCAATCTTCTTTATCCACTCATTATCTTCCTCTGCTAAATTTAAGTCCTCAGTATTTCCCGATGTCTCCCTAACTTCCCTATCCTCTCTATCCTTACTGCCTTCCCCAACCTGACTTGAAACTTCCCAGCCTGTCCATTCTTCTCCATCTCTCCCATACGGGCTTCCGCAATCCTGTCTACTCACTCTTATAGTTAGAGGGAAGTATTTTGCTTGAAAAATAATTGCATTTTTCTTTGGTTGAGGATTCTTTGATGCTGCAGCTACAAACAAACAAAAGCTCTGTGTCTTTTCTTTAAAAAAAAATAATAATTAAATAATAAGAGGGGGGAAATGTCCCTGACTATGCAATAACTTTCCCCATGCATCCATGCAGTTTTCTTGACAACACTACAGAGGTGATTTGTCCCTGTCTTCTAATTTTTGTTGTTGCTTTGTTTAGTCTACAGTCCTAGGAATCCCCAGTGATCTGTCTTCCAAGTATCAACTACACCCAATTTTGCTTAGTTTGTGAATCCAAAGTTGGTTCAAGTTCTAGTACTTGCTGAAAAAAACACTATGCTTTTTAAAATATACAATTCTTTCTAATCAGTAAAAGGAACTATGAAACAACCGCTCCTGCTGAAGAAAAAAACTTCCACTATTTTTTTTAGGAAGGAAGAGGTAGAGTTTTCCTATTATATCTTCTTTTAGATAATAAAATGTAAAAATACACATAAAAGAAAAGAAAATAATGATAAAATATATAAATTAAATAAGAAAAGAAATAAAAAGTGGTTCCACTTACTCTAGGACTGATTTTATTTTATTTTATTTATTTTTATTTTATGAAACTTATTAACCGCCCATCTGCCTCACTGAGGGGCTCTGTACCACCCTACAGTAGTTTAGTTTAGTTTAGATTAGTTTCTCGATCATAAACTACACCTTTTCAGAGATACCTTCCGTTGCTGATACAACTTTAAAAAAATACTTTTTTTACTAGCCTCCTTTCTTATTATCCATATGAGGCAGAAATATAATTCAAAGAATATCAAATGTACCTCTAAATATATACCAAATCAGAGGACAAGTCTATGAACACAAAAAACAGGGGAGCCTATCATTGCTTTTTCACAATGGCCGGATATAAATATTGCATTGATGATGTAATTTGGTTTTGGCTTGGAATGCTGTGTGAATCAATTACTGTGATTTATAAATTGTGATTTGTTGTTTAGCTTGCTGTTCAAACTATAAAGTAATTATAGCTTATTCAATAAATCGTGGATAAATAAACCTTGGTTCTACCCAACATATGAACCCAGTCGCCATACGGAAAAGCAGACGTGATGTTTCTGCATGAGTTGATCAAATTTATGCACAATCTGCTAGTTGTGTTCTTTTTGAATACAAAGATGGGGGATATAGGAAAAAATGTTCATTGTTATTTATAAGGTCCTTGGGAAATCCAACAATAAGCTTATTTCTACAACAAATGTTTCTAATAAGAAATGTTTATAACGTATTTCCCTATAACTTTTTCCAATAAAGTTAAAACCACACAAGGTATGAATCAATCCCTTTCTATTTATCATAACATAAACCAAATCATCCAATTGCTTGAAACTTCTGACCTAAAATACTGAAAAAAAGGACTCTCTTAAAATAGAACTACATCTAAAGGATCCTATTAATGCAAGTCATATCTGGAACAAACAGTACGCTACCCATCAACGTAAGTCTAAAGGGAAGAAATAAAATAGACCATATTGTATTCACAGGAGGGATCCTAGTGCCTATTAAAGCAGACAAAGCAAAAACATTTTGCTAGGAATGAGAACAAGCCTATTCCATGTTCAGACAAGCAAGAAAACAAACCAGAAGCCAAGTTGGAGAGACAGCCTGACACTTGTTTCTCAACTGTGGCTGATCTTCCTTCTAATTTATTTGTTTATTAAACAAATAAATCTTCTTTGGCCAGAACAAGATCCAGATAAAATTTCCATCTCTCACCTTCTGGGAAGCAATGGTGGGATTCAAATTTTTTTTACTACTGGTTCTGTGGATGTGTCTTGGTGGGCATGGCATAGCTTGGTGGGTGTGGCTTGGTAGGTATGGCATGGGAAGGATACTGTAAAATCTCCATTCCCTTCCTACTAGGGGTGGGTTTCTACCAGTTCTGTCCACCTCTGTAGAACTGGCAGCTCTGAAGAGCAGCAGACATAGAACCGGTTCTATGTCTGCTGATGTTTTTGCATACCCGCCCACCCAGGCTCTTACCTGACCTTTATTTCCTGCTTTTCTTCAACTTCAGCTGCCGTGCAAGGCACAGATACAGTTAAAAAGGCAGGAAAAAGGGCCTTTTTCAAAGACTGCTTCTCTGTATGCAGCGTGCCGATGACGATTTACAGGCACACGCCGGCAGCGTGCAGGGAAGCACACTGTAAATCACCGAACCTTGTAAATCACCGAACTGGTAGTTAACCCTGTCAGATCCCATCCCATCCCTGCTCCCCACCCCACTAACCTGCTTTCCAGCTCCGTTCTCCTGTGCAGGGCAAAAAAAGACAATCCAGCCAATCAGCTGGGGCTCGGGAGGCAGAGAATAGATGGGGGCGGGGCCAGTCAAAAGTGGTATTTGCCAGTTCTATGAACTACTCAAAATTTCTGCCACTGGTTCTCCAGAACTGGTCAGAACCTGCTGAATACCACCTCTGGTGGGAAGAATTCATTACTAATAGAGGTAATCTTCAAGTTACAACCATAATGGATCCTGCCCATTTAAATCAAAAGTTGGGAGGGCCTTAAGTGAACCACCACATTTAACAAGTCCCCATCCCTATTACCTTCAATACATTTGTTAAAACAAATGTGCGGGTCATTCAGTAGAATATGAGGTGCCTCAGGGGTAGGAGTGTCTCCAACCCAGGCACCTACTCCAGCCTCCACCCTGAAATACCCCATGTTCCGCTCCCCACCCCTTGCAGTCTCCACAGCCTCTTGGGCTTCCTCCCCGCCCCTCCCACCACCACCACCATTGTCATCAATTGCTCACCTACTTTTCAAAGTCTCCAGAGCTCAGAAGGTTGGGATTCAGAAGGAGGATAAGGCGCTCCATTGCTGGGCCTCATGGCACCATTCCACAAGCAGATGTCTTTTTCTGAGAGGCTAGCAAAGGTCTTGGGTTTTCCTTTCCTCGCTAATCACCAGCCTTCCCTCCCCTCAGTGATGGCCGCTGGTGGAATTCTCCTACCTGGCCCAGCAATGGAGTGCCATGTCCTCCTTCTGTACCCCAACCTTCAGAGTTTTAGAGACCTTCGGAAGGTAGGTGAGCAATTGGTAATGGGTTAGTGGGTGGAGAGGAGAGGAGAGGAGGGGCAAAGCAGACCCAGTGCCTGGGGGACCTGACATGGCAGGATGGAGAGGAAATAGAAAGGGACAGGATATGTTGCAGTGCCTCTGCAGTCAGTCACAAGGATGAATGACCCCAGAAATGCTGCGACAGACCTAACTTTGGGACTGGGTCATAAGTACCTTTGAGGGATTTGGCGTAACTTTGAACCATTGCTAAATGACCTCTCATGACCTGAGGACTACCTGTACTGTACTTAGAAAGTAACTCTTCCAAGTTTCCTCATCTCCTTAACAAGCTCAAATACTGTATATCGGTAGGGCACATCTTCCACTGTTTTACGTGATGAAGAGCCTTATTTTTTTGCAGTGCACTTGACCACACTTAGGTGTAGCTGCATATTCTATAATGGGTGCCAAATACCACTTAACACACTTCACATTCTGGATCCAGAAAGAAAGACTTAAAACAGAGTCACAAAACAAGTCAAGTGCATCTTGCCCAAATATAACCAGATATAGATTAGAAATCTCCCTATATAACCAGGAAATCTGTGGTGAATAGGTGGCTGTAAGTAGAAGACAATACACAGATATCAAAGTACACACTAACTTAATAATGCTGCACTGTGGCTTATTCTTCTTGGTGAAAAAACCGTTGATGGATATATCCCAAGATCATGGGCTCAGAAGAGCAAAGTGGTCCTTGAAATTTAAAGGTCCTTTAAATTCTGATCTAAAAACAGAAACAAGGGAAATTTCAAAAAAAAACCAGAGGCCTGCTAGCAGTGATGGTATTCAGCAGGTTCTGACCATTTCTGGAGAACCAGTAGTGGAAATTTTGAGTAGTTTGGAGAAGTGGCAAATACCCCCCCAACTGGAGATTTTACAGTATCCTTCCCCTGCCAGGCCCACCAAGCCACGCCCACAGAACCGGTAGTAAAAGTTTTTTGAATCCCATCACTGCCTGTTAGGATATACAAAAAGAAATAATATTTTTACAAGGCTCCCTCTGATCTGGAGGAGACGAGATATATTTGCATTCATCAATCTGTGAAGTCTTAAAATAAAGCAAAGGCCGCACTGGCCACTGTATGATTTATGTTCCCAAGAAACAAACAACTAAACCTCTTTACCATCTTCTGAGCTCAGTCTGTGAAGCCACTTGCAACCTCAAGATAATTTCACTAGAAAGGTTGCACATTACAAAATGGACTGCATGCCTTTCCTTTTAAGGGGATGCTACCCTTCACTTATTTTTTTTTTAATTTCTGGAAAAAATATGTGAAGGCGCTTCCCTGGAACAAACCCTTTATATCAAGGCGTATTGTACGTAGATGTAAGGATCAGGAAATGCCCCTGCATGATCTGCATTGCATGTTGACTTAATAAGTTCCCTGGGCTTACGTCATAACTCAATTGCTCTGCTTCCAATATCTTTATGTACAACTTATGGCTTGGGGAAAATATGTTCTCTTACTAGTTGAAACCCAGAAAACCCAAAAACTCTATCTTCAAAAACAAGGCTACGTTATCAGAAACTGCCAAGGTGGTGATGATGTATGACAACCAGAGGCCTCCATGGCTCAGGGAGGTGATGAACTGACAGGCAGATGGAGTCCATTAACTCCACTTCTCAATATAAGTTTTCCCGGAAAACTAGCAGAAGGAGAAAGGGACTGCAAGCAACCATAAGGCACAGACTTTAAAGAACAGTCTGGAAGGAAAACCTAAAAAGAAAAGAAAAAGAAAAACATGCACAGAACTTTACTTCAAGTGCCTTACTAATAGTATTTGGGGAGGAGGAGCATTAACCCAATTTGGCTATTATCACATATTTTGTGGCAATCTGACTACTTTGACCAGATAGCAATTTTTGCGTAGCATTAAGTTAGAGCACCGTTCCTATTTATTCATTTTATTCTATCTGGATTGTGAATTCAGAAGAAGATGTTTCAGACTCTCGTTCGGAAAGCAACGTCAGCGTATCGTCCACTACCTACACATCAGCCAGGGGAACCTGGAGTGAAATATGCAGGCAAGATGGTTCATGAAACTCAACTCAGCTGCTTCTATATTCCACCTGGAGGTAAGGATTCAAAGTAACGTGTTTTACAAAAATAAAATCCTTATTTGATGGTGGCATATTTTGTTCAAATTCTGTTTTGGGGTAGTGAAGAACCATGTTTAAAGTTTAGTTTATATATTTTCTAATAGTTGTCTTCAGAGCAATCCAGGCTCAGCAAATCAAAACATTAATTAATATGAAATGCGCTTCTATCCAGAGAAGATACTATAGTGAATTTGCTAAGGGAATATGAAAATAAATTATAGACTTTACAATATTATAGTAACAGAGATATACCGCCATATATCAAAATAAAGAATTGTTTTGCACTGTCTAATATACTTGGGATTAGAACATACAGGCTATAACTTAATTCAAAAGAGGAGATTTATACATTTTAAGATTAAAAGTTTATGTGCATCAATTCCATGTACAGTTTTGTTTCTATTTTCTCTGCTGAAAAAAAAAACCCTGGCTATTCTTTTGAAGCTTGTCATTCTCCAAGCCCTTCCCATTTATTCTTTTTAAATTTAAAATTGCGATTTGTGCCTCTTACACATTTTTTTGTGATTTAAACATAACATGAGCCTAAGGAACGGCAGCTGTATCTTTTAAAGATGTAAGACAAGATTGATTTTCAAATATTACACTGGTTTTTTTTCATATTTCATATTTCAATAGTACTTAGCAGATAAAGTCACACCAAATTTTGACTGATTTTTATCTTGTTGCATAAAATCACTTCTGTCCGTAAGGATTCAAATAGAAAGATATTTGAAATACCCTTCTTAAAAAAATAAAGTGGTATTCCAACTTCCACTACTGTCTGCTTAATGTGGTGTATCTTATCTTTAAGAAATGTCTTGAATTCTCCCACCTAGTAGTATATTCCAACACCAACACAACCCCCCACATTTTCAAACAAACTGAAATGTTACACCTATGTGCCGAACTTGATGAAGGGGAAAAGCTTTTAAATGCATTAATTGCTTGTATGAGTCTCTCTCACAGCTTTAAAAAAAAAACCTTAAAAACTAAAATAAAATTCCATCACATAATCTTTCCCATGGGTTAGAAACTCTCCAATGAAGCTGGAAAAAATTTTGCCCAATGCAAAACTGGTACTAACTGCTGACAGTTTGCATACTTTTGTTATCTTAGGCTCTTGAATTCATCTCTTCTCACATGGCAGAGTTTTACTCTGATACAGTATTAAAGCATGAAGTTGTAGGCTAAAAGATTTACATCTGAATTAGGTATAATCTATATAGAAATAAAGGAAACGAAACATCTGTTGGTTTGGTATTTTTATCACTATTCACAAAACTGCTGAGACTAGTTAATCTATCATGTTTGCAGGTCACACGTAGCAGTTCTTTAAGATGTCAAGTAGACAGGTTTTCCTTTACAGTACCTGTTTTTTTAAAATCCTAGATGGTGTCACTAACCCTGAGTTTTTGGAGAGGAAAAGCTTGAGTTCTAGTCTTGGAGCAGTAACACCTATAATTGCCACGGATGAAAAGTACTACGGGTAGTCCTCAACTTAAAACAATTCATTTAGTGACCATTCAAAATTACAACAGCACTAAAAAGAAAGTGACTTATGACCATTTTTCACATTGCAGCATCCCCATGGTCACATGATTAAAATTCGGGCACCTTAATCCTAAGCACTTGACAGCTGGTGCATAGTTATGATGTTTGCAGGGCCATGTGATCTGCTTTGGCGACCTTCCAACAAGCAAAGCCAATGGGGAAGCCAGATTCACTTAACAACCGTGTCCCTAATTTAACAACTGCAATGATTCACTTAACAGCTGTGGCAAGAAAGATTGTAAAACGGGGCAAAACTTAAAAATGTTTCACTTAGCAACCTATTTTTGGGCTCAGTTGTAGTCATAAGTTGAGGACTACCTGTATGTGCCTTGAAAGATCAGTTGAAAAGCATACACAATTCTGTATTTTTTAGCCTCCAAGCTTTTGCTTAGAAAATATTCCACTCTTAACTATTTTATCATAATGCTGTTCAGACTTATATAAGGAAGACAGCAAAAAGTATTGTATATTCCACCTATTTACTTCTCATAATACCCACCTAAAATCAATGTTACTTGTTAACCCAATCTGAAATCTAAGTGAAATATATTAGAGATGGCTTGCTAAACCATCTCATTCATGCAGGTCAATTATTCACTAAGGTTATCATTTTGCTATTCAAAAAACTTTGTGTGGATTGCAACCAGAGAACTTTATTATTGGGTGACACTTCACAACTTGAAATAAGATTCTGGGAGAAATGTGTGGTTAACAAGCTCTTGCTATGGAATAAGAAAACTGAGCAAGAAAAAAACAGCATATGCAGGACAGCTGTTTAAGAACCCATCAATCATTTCTACTAATTTGAAAATGCAACAGCTGGATCAACTATTGAAACAACTCTAATCCAAGTAATGTTTAGAACTAAAGAAATATTGCTGGCAAGCTAATTTCACAGCATTCCCGTGACTAAACATTATTAACTATAGAGTGTGTTCTGAATAGAGTTACATCCACCTCTCCTTAAAATCCAGGTTTATGGTACAGAAGAAGTTCAACTGATTACCAGAGTTTTTGCAAAGCTACACAAATATTTTGATGCAGCCACTAATTTTTGCAAAGTGTTTTAAAAAGTGCTTTGCAAAGCCCATATCAATGAAACTCTTCTCTTCAAATCATTAAAACAGTATTTCTCGACCATGACATCTTGATGTTGTGGACTTCAACTCTTAGAATTCATAACTAACCATTGAAAATCTAATAATAATGCACTCATGTGCATGCTCTCTAAATGTCAAGAAACTACAATTCTCACCAGAGTTAACTAGCATAGCCAACAGTGATTGGTGAGTTTTAATCCAAAATCACCAGGTCTATGCAATGCCAACTCTTAATTTATATCACATATTTCCAATGAATAATCCACCTACTTTTTAAAATTACTTATTTCTAAAATTTTATTTAAAATATCACATTCTTATTTTATCATATGAAGAACTGATTAGCCAGCATTAAAATGCAGACAGACTGTTAGTCAAAATTATGCATTACAGAAATATAGTTCATAGAATTTAAGTACTAGCCAATAACAGGTCATAAAAAGGCAATTTTCTTACAGTAAGCAATAATTTTGCTTCCCAGCTACAGTTAGCTAGACCAAGAAAACAGCTATTATTGAGTTTATTTGTACTTACAGATGAAATGAAGCTGTTTTTAAATAAACATTTTGAATTGGAATAGGGAAAGTATTCACTGAAGGAAAATAGCAAACAATATATTCTAAGTAATTAACAATAAAGGTAAACAAGATTGCTTTCAGAAGATTACATCTTAGCATATTAAACTGAGATATCTGTTAAGCCCTTTGTCTATATATGCAGTTCTTTCATAACATGAGAAAATAAAACAAAAAGCCCTTAATCTTTTTGTTTTATTTGACTCAGCTAGGATAGCGGTATGACCTTGACTGATCTTGAAAATCTAGAAGGGTTATTACTTGGATGAGGGACCAGCCGCCTTAAATATATTTTACTTAATATATATTTAAGGGTGGAAAATCTGTGAAGAAAAACATATTTGTAAAGTCCTTGGTTTTCTCTGAGCTTTGCTTGCAGATGTTGTATTACCCAACTAAGTAACATCAGATTTCCTATCTGTTTATAAACTTGCCCTGCCAGTGGGGGTGCTGTTTGGTTTTATTTATGGGTAGATCATTGATGAAGGTATTGTTTTCTGCTGGACTGTTTGCCTGGTGTTAATCCCTGCTTATTTGGATGTTTGCTGCACCAAGTATTGCACAATTCAATCCTCACTACATATATTTTATCCTATTGAAACATTAGTCATCTAGAAGACAATGTAATTTTTCTCAACTTCTTCAAAAGTTGATATGCCAGCCAAATCTTCTATATACGGTATATAAAAGCAAAATACTTCTCATGCATCATCACAAAATCTCCAGAACCGTAAAGCCTACAAACTTGAAATTTGGCATGTATGTTCCTCTTGGCTTCTAGGTGCTCACTAAGAAAGGATTTTTTGAAATGACCATCAGATCATTAGTATTTCGTATACTATTATTAACATGCTCTGATGCTAAGAAGTTCTACTCCCCCTCCCCACCTGAAAAGAAATCTGTTCCAAATGCAAAACACAAGCAAAGGAGAGGAGTTTCAGTTTCACTGGAGCAACCAGCTTAAGTACACAACAGTTGAGCTAAGCCACACCCAGGCTCCTTGCTGTCTCCTTCTTGCTCACACAGCTGTTTCAGCTGTGTGAGCAAGAAAATACGGTTTCAGTTCCAAACAGCCCTCAATTCTCTCACATACTGATAGGACATTAGCCAGATGGAATACCAATGGATGCTGGTAGACAGAGGCAGAATTTTTCCCCTTATTTTTCTCCCCCAAAACTAAGCCCGACCACATAGTTTCATAGTGAAGTACGGGTATCGAGCTAGTGGCATTATAAACTGCGTTCAAAATGGTTAGGGATCCTCTTCCATAAAATTTCTTAAGACAGGAGGCTTTCCATGTATGACTAAAATGAGCTCCAGTGCCCCTTGTCTTTTAAACACCTTTGGGAGGGAGAATATTCAGGAGAGACTGAAGCACATACAGGATGTCCTTGACTTAAAGTCATTTGTTTAATGACCGTTCAAAGTTACAAAGGCACTGAAAAAAGTGACTTATGATCATTTTTCACATTTACGACCATTGCAGCATTCCATGGTCAGAGATTGCCATTTGGATGCTTGGCAATCGGTTCATATTTATGATGGTTGCAGTGCCTTGGAGCCATGTGATCACACCTTTTGTGACTTTCTGACGAGCAAAGTCAACAGGAAAGCCTGATTTAACAACTGTATTACTAACTTAACAACTTCAGTGATTCACTTAATAACTGTGTGGCAAGACAGGTCGCAAAATAAGGCAAAACTCACTTAACTGCCTCGCTTAACAACAGAAATTTTGGGCTCAATTGAGGTCGTAAGTTGAGGACTACTGTATCTCCTTGCCCGGTTTCCAGCTGCCTTTTCTAACAGCAGCTTTCCTAATCAGTGCAGACTAGGGGTCGCCAACCTTTTGAGCCTCAGGGACCACCAAACTCACAATTTTAAATCCCAGGGACCACTAACTGGTTCTGTGGGTGTAGCCTAATTTGTGGGTGTGGCTTGGTGGTCATGTGACTGGCTGGGCATGGCTTGTATGTAAAAAGAAATATTTATATAAATATTGATTTTTTTTTATTAAAAAAGAGCAACTTTTACCCAAAATCAGGCAAAGCAGGCAGGCAGATTGAGTTGTTCACAGAATCACAGATTCATTCAGAGATCTATCTATCTGCCAGCAGCTAGCTCAGTCTCTCAAATTTGCTTGCCGCAAGTCTGCACTGAATAATAGAACCTTCAGTCCTGAGGGAGCTTCGGCTGTGCTTAAAAACAGAGCCGAAGATCTAAAGATTAGCTAGAAAGCAAGAAATGCAACCATTTCCTGCTTCCTAGCTAATAATCTAAATCTCCCAGCACAGCAGAACAGATGATGGTCGAAACAAGCAAAAATAGCAACTTAGCAGGCAAGTTTGCTGGGTAAGGAGTGAGTGGGTGGGGAGGGTTCCTGCGGGCCATGTGGGCGGCGCAGCCTGGATTAACTGCTTTGGGGGTGGTGGTCTGGGGGTGACATTTCTCTGTGGCCCACCAAAATTTTCTCACAGCCCACCAGTTAGCCACTGATGGTGTAGACTATTAACATCTATTTTACAAGTCCACTCTTTCCTGGATATGATTGCTTTCATGATCAGAAGGAGATAAACACAAGTCAGCCATTCCTCAGGACAATTTACCCTCCTAAGTTTTACTATTGTTTGAGCATTTGTACCAAGACAAATCCCTTGTGTGTCCAATCACACTTGGCCAATAAATAATTCATTCATTCTATCTATCTAATCCAGTATTTAGGAGAACTGACTGACAGAACTGAGCCTACTTGCTTGAACATCTCCTTTGCATTCCATTTTTGGACCTTGCTATAGAGCTATAGAAATATGCAGTGTAATTATTAGCAATATTTAAAATACTTGCTTAATGGTTGTTTGCAAAAAAAAATTATGTGGATGTAGACAACTGCAGAGCTGCAGCCTAAGAAGGGGGAAAAACTTTACAATTTTCTTTAATCACTTCTACAAGGTATTGAAATATACTGCTTGATAAACTACTTAACATGTTTTTCTAAATAGATGAGATTGTTTAGAAGCAGTGTATAAGAAAGCCATTTTATATAGCAATTCATTTTGCTCATGTGTTAAGTAAGTTACTCACATTTAGCATTTCTGTAGAGTAGAAAAGGATCCTGCAACTGGAAATCCAGATCTTTTGTTATGGGTTCTGTCCGATTTTCCATGCTCAGCCTATTCATAATGGTAAATCCATACTTGGGCGAAGCTGATCTGAAAATGACCAATATTGAGACCATCAACTATCTATTAAAAATAAGTCAACTATAGTATGATAAATATTTTTAAAACTTTTCAAGTACCAACACTTTTATAATTAGCAATTTTTGAGAGTTCGAGGAAATTATTCTTCTGTCAAAAAGTTGAACTTTAACAAAGAGCTATTGCCTCAAATGCCAATACTTTATGGGCAATCACAGAGATAAAGGGGTTGACTTATTCTCCATAGCACTCGAGGGCAGGACAAGTAAGGGTCCCAAGTAATAGATCCCTAGCAAGCAAAACTCCAAGGCAAGTAGATTCCTCAAAGAATAGCTTTATTGGAAATATCATATTGGCTCATATCTGGTGAAAACCGACTCTGAAAACTCCCATGGTTTTCACCTAATTAAAAGCAAAAGTTTTCCTACTTTCTCGAAACAATCAGTCACATGGTCCAATCACGGTGTGGACTAACAGCCGAGTAGCATCACTCTGCCTTCCTCCGACTAGGTGTGAGAATGTCCTTGGTTTCCAAGAGAAAATATTTTGTTTTGCCTACAAAATCCCTTCTATCTCAAATCCCCCTCCCTATCCCTCAGCTCCAGTGTGGCAACACTGAAGCGGTCAAAAATGGCTTCGGAAGCTCATTACAGAGAGATTCTACCTGGAACTAAGGAGAAATTTAGAACAAAGAGCAATTAATCAATGGAACAGCTTGCTTCCCAGAGTTGGTCATGTTTCCTGTCTGGTTTATCTGGGAAGGCTGACACACCATAATTTTGTGGCTGAACAAATGATTAAGTGAAGACTACCTGTACATTTCCACTTCCCACAAACATTCTATGTCAGGATAGCCCTTCCAGTGATTTAAATATTTCAAATCCTCTTCTGTGTCTAAAATCTGAAATGCTGTATTGCACAATAGTGGACAATTGTAAATGAAACCCTGCCAGGCCAATTTGAGCTCTCATGGGGAAGAGGGGCCAAAAACTTTGGGTCGAGTTTTTTGGACTGATGGGAGAAATGAAAAAAACATACTAAATCCCACATAGCAGTCCCATTGAAGTCCCCACTTGTCATTCTGTGTCCTATAAGCATTGCCTTGTCCTTATCCAAAGGCAGTTGCTCCCTTGAGATGAGCTGTGCTGTGTCTTTCCCTTTGGGAAATCAGAAGCTCAAAGAAGTGAGGCAGGAAACCGGCCGATAAACCACAACTGAAAAGCCACAATTTGCTTGGAAGGAGCCACGGCAGTAGAGGAATGCAGAGTTGCTATATGCAAATATTGCAAATGGCAACAAGTCTGTCCAGCTGTTCTATGGATAGGATATTTAGCAATACAAATATTGTTTTAACATTGCATTATTCTGCACGATGTTTCCACTCAATTCTTGGTGATGTGCCGATGACAGATGAATATTAATGTCCGGTAATTGAAAAAGGTCTTTGCAGAATTGAGATGTAAATTGAGAGCCATAAGATGAGGTCACACAATTGACTAAGCCCCTGAAAACGTAGCCTAGAAACAGCTATGCAGTTTCCAGAGCAGTTGGTAGCTCTTTAGAACTAATAAAATGAGCCACCTTTCTAAACTGATCCACTATCAATAGAATGGTCACAAAAACTCTGCACATCAGGGAAATCAATAATAAAGTCCAGGGAAATTGTATCCTAGAGTCCAATGGTGGAACATAATAGCTGGAGTAAACTGGTAGGCTTAGCAGAGACATCCTCAATTCTATGACAGATATGACATGAAGAAATCTGTCTCTAACCTAAGATACAATAACTCAAAAACAGCCCCATGCCTTGCATTTTTATTGTACAGAATATAGAGATAACCATGAAGAAGTAATGCAGGACCACTTAAGTAAAACATCAGCTCAATTCTGAGAAAGAAGAACAGGGGATGAGGAAGAAACTCAAGATGATCCCACCTGAGTTTCTTTCTCATTCTTACTTTCAGGACTGAACATAGAGCTCCTGGGAGTTTTACTGCTCTTGCATTCCTTCTTCAAGGTTATTTCTGTACATATTATCATGGCTAAATTGCAACACCTCTTCCCAGAGAGGAAGAGCAACATAAAAATGACCACTGTGAAAAAGTTCTTCAGCCACAGAAAAAAAGGAGAAATCAATCTGCATGGTCCTATGGAAGCCATCTGTTGGAACTCTGACATACAGATCCTCTTGTTGTAGGTAAATCTGATTGAAAAGATTCACTATCTGCCACCTCCTGAGACTCTGAGCTTTCGGAATTTGTAACGTTCCAAATTCTTATGATCACAGTTCCACTCAATCAGGAGGAGACATCTTGGCTAAAATGCAGCCACAGCTCAAAGAAGAATTCAAGGCATCACTAGGCACAAGAAAGGACCAGCTGAGATCTGAATGGTGGAGCAGAGGCTGGGAGGACGAGTGAAGCTTCTAGCCATGGGAAGCTTCTTCTTGCGTGGATAGACTTAAAACTGCCATCTTTTTTTCAAAAGCTGACTTAGTCCTCTTGTACACTTAGCAAAATCTGGAAAGAAGCACTTATAAAAGTTGGCAAACCCCCTGAAGATGGACATTCCTTAACATTTCTAGGTCTCTGCTGTGTAAGAATGGGTTGCCCCTTGGCCAGATCCATCTGCACTCTTTGCCTCCTATGCTGGTAAGATCAGCTGCCACTTTCCAACTTGGCACAGAGCCTGTATTTGCATAGATGCTTTCACATATTCCTGACACGAGCAGATGCAATGATCCTCTGAATAAATCAAAATGTCATCTGAGTAAACTATACATATTTGTCCAGAATATCTCATTCATGAATTTGGAAAAGACAGCAGGGCAATTAACTAGACCAAAAAGCTCTACTCAAACTTGCCTGTAAGAAGGGTCAAAGACTGTTAAATATTCATGCTCCTCCTTCATTCAAATTGAATTGCAAGCTGCTCTTAAGTCCAACTTCGTGAAAACATGTGCTTTCTGAAGGTGGTCCAGCAATGTTGTGGTCTGCTGGCAGAGCCTGTTTTCACTTGCAGAGTGCTCAGGCCACCACAGGGGTCCCCCAACGCAAGTAATGCCATGCTGGCCACACCTACCCTGGCCATGCCCCCCCACAACCAAGGTCAAACACAACCCTGATGTGGCCCTCAATGAAATTGAGTTTGGTAGCCTTGCTGTACATGAAAGCCTAACTGCTGCATAAAAAGCCCCATCTATGAAATTAACTGTCACCCCAAAATTCAAGAATAATGATGACGGAATCTCTTATCTGTGGGCTGTGAATACTAACGAGGATTATAACTCTTTCTTTTCCAGAGGTCTACTAGAGATTAAAATATATATATAGTTGGCCATTTCCTTATGATTAAAGTTCCACCTTTTTTTTTTTTACATTTGTCATATAATCACAAATCATCAAGGCACTATCTTGATTCTTTTGACCCATCCAACAGAGGTCCCTCATTATAATCAAGAAATTTCCTAACCATTTCAAGATTTTATATCATCACTGAATCACTGTTCAGAAAGTAGTTTCTTTCATGTACGGTATTTTATTTTATTTTAAATTGACCTAATTGTTGTTTTATACTTATATAATTATTAATGGCATATGCTGAAAGAGCACACAATCCTAGGGTTTGCAGAGTAATAACTAGTTATACAAACAGTGGAATGTTGCATTGTCCCCAGATTTATTTTTTACAACCTTGAAGCCTCCTTCCAGTTTATTCGATTCTCCCCAAATAAAGCATAAAGCTACGGCTTTTACTTAGAATAAGCCCCATTTCTTATCAAGGCTTATAGGAATTGCAGGCCAATTGCCCTATTATGATAACACAAAGCTGATACAGAAGAAATTTATTCTATAGCTGCTTTGTCACCATTTCTCCTTTCCTCCCTGTACATTTTCAGCACACAGCAATTGAAACTTGTGGGACATTTTAATACGAACCCAAATTTAATACTGCTGAAAAGAATCTGAATAAATATCTGGGAAGTGTTTCAAGTTGAGAGTCCCAAAGGACATTTTGAGCCAGGAGACGGAATGTACAATACATGAAACTAGGCATCAACAACAAAAACGAAACAAAAAATGGAATTGAAAGAAACTAAACACAATGACAATCAAGCCATCGTCCTATCTGCAGATTGTTCACTTTGTTTAATTGTCACCTCCAATAGGATAACTTCTAATATTTTAAATCACATTTGTTTGCCCCTCAATTTTAGCAACAGCAATCTCTAATCCAGTTTAATTATCCAAATAGCCACAGCTGCAAAATACAATCTGTCATCACCATGCCTTCTATTTTTAACACATCGGACCAGTTATTTTTCAGGAAAAAAATGTGTGAATTTTACAAACATTTGTTTGTGAATACTTCATATGCAAAGCAAACAGGATGGGGATCATTTTATTTTATTTATTGGATTTAAAATGGCCCCTTGCTTCAGGCTAAATAAGCTCCAGGCTGATATTGCCGAGAAACCAAATTCAGATACTCTTAAAGCTTTTGGTGTCATTCCTTCCTTCGATATTGCAATCCCAAAATTCCTAATGACTTGCAATCGATGCTCAGTTAAATAATCTATATTCTGATAAAAACAAAATGTCACCTTTGCTATTTGTTGATTGTAATATTTCCACTTCCCTTTATATACATAAAAATTAAAGAGCCCTTACAAGCAGTAATTTTAAAATGAGATGTACAGATATTTAGTTTAAAAGGAAGTGGATTATGTTTAGGGTAGGGAGGACATGGCAAGAGAAAGTATGATTAGTCAAACCGGAATTAAAAAAAAAACACCTCCAGAATAAATGTTCATTAACATTTGCTGTGGAATTCATATTATGTTATGGAGAAAGTATAGCATGTGCATGTACACAGTGACAGATTTCGTTATTACTTTCCTTATTATGACTTATTCCTTCAGTATGCTAGCTGGACTATCTTTTGAGATTAAAACATATGAAGAACAGTTACAGGAACTGGGCATGGCTAGTCTAGTGAAGAGAAGGACCAAGGGAGACATGATAGCAGTCTTCCAATATTTGAGGGGCTGCCACAGAGAGGAGGGGGTCAATCTATTTTCCAAGGCACCTGAAGGCCAGACAAGGAATAATTGGATGGAAACTGAACAAGGAGAGATTTAACCTGGAAATAAGGAGAAACTTTCTGACAGTGAGAACAACCAACCAATGGAACAGCTTTGCTGTCGGAAGTTGTGGGAGCACCATCACTTGAGACCTTCAAGAAGAGATTGGACTGCCATTTGTCAGAAATGGTGTAAGGTCTCCCGCTTGGGCAGGGGTTGGACTAGATGACCTACAAGGTCCCTTCCAACTCTGATTATCTGTTATCTGAGATAAGGTCAGCGAATAAAAACAATTTGGTCACAGGTTCCTGGCTTTTCCACATCGCCACTCTAGATCAATTCAGCTTATTGTGAAGATTTTCTTACAAGAGTGCTTTAAGCGGATCACATTTTGGGGGGAGAGAGAAACGTCAGTTTTCATATATGGGGTGCAGTACCTTTTGCCAGGCCACTCACACTGGGTATTCATTGCCAAAAAAAAAAACAACTTTAATTTTTGAATGGGAGCTACCCAGCCAGCTTATTATAAAATGTGAAGCTACATACATGTTTTAAATAAATAAATACAGGAAATGAAAAATGAGAATTGCATCAAAGTAAAGAGGAGTTCTACAGAGGGGGAGGGGAGTTTGTGCTTAAGGAGCCCCAAACTGCCCAACTGAAGTGAAGGGTATAAATACAGGTGGTCCTCCACCTAGGACCATAATTGAGCCCAATGTTTCTGTTGCTAAGTGAGACACTTGTTAAGTGAATCTTGCCCCATTTTACGAACTTTCTTGCTGTAGTTGTTAAGTGAATCACTGCAGTTCTTCAGTTAGTGACACGGTTGTTAGGTGACTTTCCCCATTGATCTTGATCGTCAGAAAGTGGCAAAAGATGCTCATATGACCCCCAGGACACTGCAAACATCATAAATATGAGTCGGTTGCCAAAGCTTCTGAATTTTGATCATGTGACCATGCAACAGTCGTTAAGTGTGAAAGATGGTCATAAGTCACTTTTTTCAGTGGCGTTGTAACTTTGGACAGTCACTAAGTGAACTGCTCTAACCTGTAGCATGATCTCAGAAGCAATTTCTTCTTGAATATCAACTATAGGCTGTAACTCTCTGGATGACCATTAGATGGCAGCAAAGGAACACGGAAAATTAATTTCCTGCTGCCCCGATTTTTGCAGCCAGATCTGGAAATCTTAACTATCCCATTCCATGCCTGGAGGCAGAGTTCTGACTTCAGAGGAAGAAAGAGATTATTCTCATGAATGATGGCATCAAAAGATTGCCGGGGAAGATTAGATTGTTAGTAGGGGCCCTCTGGCAGGGCCGTTAAACACAGCAGAGATTTGCACCAAAGAAAGAGCCACACAAATATAATCTTCCACTGTCTGCTACATAATACTAGGAAGAAAACCTATTCTTTCAATGATACTATTTTTCTAAAAGGAGACGCAGTGAAGGATTTCGTCCCAGGGTATATAATAAATTTGCTGAGCGGGTTATTTTAAATATTGTATCACCCTATTAAGACCCAAGTGAGGAAATTTTATTTGGTGTTTTGATAACTGCACCAGGGGAAAATAACATTTTGAAATGTGCAACGGCTGATTCAAACAATTAATTTCTTTGCTCTTTCTCTTCTGCTTTGATAATGCAATGACTTAACAACTTTAATCAGAAGAAAATGTTTTAACGGTCTCTCACCTTGTACACACGAATAGTGTTCCTTCCACATCGGTCTTCTCCTAAAATCAAATTAAAATTGGTTAGTTGTTTGACCGATGTGCAAATGTGCCATCAAGCTATTAAAAAGTACATTTTGTAGAGACAAGTAATGTATGTTTTTACATTTTTAAGTGATACCGCTGCCTTTTTAGCACATTAATGTACGCCAAAACATACAGTATACTTTCTTCCCCAGTAGTTCACAATCTTAAAACTTGTCTGCTGAGTAAATGCTCCTAAAATGAAACATTTCCTTCACTAGGGAACATTAAGGACAATTTTTAATTGTTTTGTGATAGCAGCCATTTCTCTATATTTTGAGAATTTTACTGAATTATATTACTTGTGGTAAATGTCCTGTATTAAGACTCTATACTCTAGAAAACAACAGGAAACACTAACAATTTCTAAAAATGCTTTCATTACCAAATATAACACCTGGAGCCTGTAAGGAATTCCCATGGCGTAAGCTTTATCATTGCCCTATAAATCATGACAAGACATTTGTTATCCATCTGATTTTAAAATGCATCAGAAAAGTGATATGACTAACAATTTTTGCAATAAAATATACAATTGACCGATATCCCATATTTTAAATTTAAAACAAATTTATATGCAATGTAGCTGTGCTTGTATTGACAAACCATATTTCTGAAAGCATGGAGGAAACCTGATCACAGAAATATATTAACAAAGAGACAGAAATCCATTTTCCTGGGTATAAATATGTCTGGGCAGTTATTTAAAAAAGGCTTTAATAAAGCTTCACATAATAGCTGTCAACATAAAAAAGTAAAAAGATTATGCAGAGCAAAGTAGAAAGCATAACAGGGTAAAAGAATTAGTGTGGTTATCAATATTTTTATATATCCTATACCAGGGTCCCCAATCCCTGGTCCGTGGCCCAGAACTGGTCCATGGTCCATTGATAACCGGGCCACACAAGAACCAGGCAAGCACTAGCATGTAAAACTATACCCTCTCCTCCCCATACCTGCCACCAGTCTGCTAGGCCAGAAAGATTGGGGACTGCTGCCATATATAACAAGAGTTTAGTCTTAATTTGGCATTACCATTATCCTGAAAAATTGGCTGCCACGATATAAACAAAGATGTTGAGATGCTAGAAAGAATGCAGAGAAGAGCAACAAAGATGATTAGGGGACTAGAGCCTAAAACATATGAAGAACAGTTGCAGGAACTGGGTATGTCTAGTTTAATAAAAAGAAGGTCTAAGGGTGACATGATAGCAGTGTTCCAATATCTCGGGGGTTTTCACAAAGAAGAAGGAGTCAAGCTATTCTCCAAAGCACCTGAAGGCAGGACAAGAAGCAATAGGTGGAAACTAATCAAAGCCGTCTGGGTGACCTTATGCCAGTCACTCTCTCTCAGCCTAGGAAGAAGACAATGGCAAACTACTTCTGAAAATACTGCCAAGAAAACTGCAGGGACTTGTGCAGGCAGTCTCTGAGAATCAGATATGACTGAATGGGGAGGAGCGGGGTGGAATAGAAATTAGTTTTTCCTGGCTAAGTAAATTGGCTGCAAGTAATTTTTTTTAAAAGGAAAGGGTGAGAGAAGCAACTAATTCCAAATTAGAACTAAACCCTTCTGAGTGGGATGCCTGGAAACAAGATTATTCCACACCCAGCTGGATGGGGAGGAAAGGGGACACAAATGTCAAAAGTCATGTTGTGCCATAACCCACAAACTTTGTCCCTTTTGTCTTCATGACAGTTCAGACACAAAAGGTGGTGCTTACATTGCAAAAACATGATGTTGATTTCATTCTTTTGATAAAGCACTGTATCCTGCCAATGTCTGTGGAAGGCCAGGCCAGTGTATTCTACCTAGCACAGGGGTGGACAATTGATTTTGATCTTAAGGGTCTACATGAGAAACTGTGACTGTTGTGAAAAGTCAAAACATAAGGCTATGAAGGTAGACACACATGCAAGCACATATGTAATTGGGGGGGAAAAGAAGTCACCTTTAAAATAAAACCAATGTAGATGCATTATGTGTATGATGTACACTTATTTGCATTTGATTTCCAACTGAGCTCACATGGGCCAGACAGGGGCAGCCAAAGGGCCGGATATGGCTGTAAAACGCCCAGGTTTGATCTAAGAAATACATTTATCATTTCTCCCTTGGAAATAGGCAACAATCTGAAGCCAAAGCTTTTGGCTTATTCCTGGTGGGGTCAGTTTGGTCTAGTGGTAAAGGCACCAGGCTATAAACCAGGAGACTGTGAGTACCAGTCCTGCCTTAGATATGAAAGCCAATTGGGTAATCTTGGGCTAGTCATTCTCTCTCTCTCAATCCACCCCACCCCACAGGGATAAATGTTCTCTGCCTTGATTTAAATATTAAATAACACAGGCAGAATAAAATAAAGTTCAGCTCCCAATAATTATGCAGGCACACCCATGCGGTTTTCTTGGCACCATTATGCAAGTGTTTCTTCCAGGATTCATCATGTAGAACATCTAGTCTTGGATGCTAAGCGTCAACAATGACTTGATGGCACATAATCAATTAAAATTAAAAAAAACTTCCATAATAGGGATTTGTTTACTTTCCAGGCCAGCCTTCAAATCTGAAATTCTCTGGGGCTCCCATCTAGCCCAAAGCTCATTACTGAGGATGCACAGTGAAAAAACTTTTTTGCCATCAGGAGCTCCCTTACAGGCACTCCCCTCCTTGTCAGCTGAAAAGCACCTATCCCAACCACCAGTTATTAACCTCAATGTATTTATTTGGACAGTCCAATACTAGGTGACTGAAGGCTGAGTGCACTAAAAACAGGCTGGCTAGGGTTGTTCTGCACCATAATCTTATATTAGTGAGGAGATGGAAGTGAGGGATTTAGGACACTGATTTTCAGATCAACCTTATTATTAATTATTCTTGAAACTCATTAAATCTATCCTCAAGACTTTTTAAACTTGGTATTAGATGGTGGCTATGTCTATTTTGAATGGGAAGTTGACCGTGGTATGCAACTTTGGCTGCTCCTCCACTGGCAGGCTGCTCCCCCCTCCACTCCTCTCTGCTTATCTTGGCTGCCAGGGTAGTTCTGCTGGCAGATCCTTGGAGTTCATTAGCAGAAAGTGCTCCCTGATGCAAGAAAGGGGTTTCTGCAAGCCAAATGGACATGTGTGCTTCATTTAGACCTTGTGCAGATAATGCCTCTTTTGAAATAAGCCCAGGCAGCAAAGAAACAGTCAGATCTCATAGAAATAACAGAGTTGGAAGGGATGCTTCGAGGTCATCTAGTCCAACCCCCCCTCCCCTCTCGAGCAGGACAGCACAGCCTATTCCAAATCTACCTAGGCTCGAACTCACAGCCCTCTGTGAGTTCTACAAATAAAACGGGATTAAATTGGAAGAAGCCTCCCTCCTTTTAGCCATTTCGGTAAAAGGGCAATGATCGTTAACGATCTCCGCCCCAAATATAAAGCGAGGCAAATCTGAGGAGAAAATGAGCTCGAGTTTAAAAGCGAAGGGGAAATCGTTTAGAAGGTTTACGGGACCCCCCGCTGGAGTGGGCGCCACGTAAAGGCTTGAAAGACTCCTCCTCCTTCCGCTCCTATACTATGGAATTTACGGTACGGGAACGACAGCTACACTTTATTCCGTCTTTCTTACACTTTTCCCCACCACCGTCCCGGGATTGCGCTTCGCTCACGCACCCACTCACTGGCGCGATGCCCGAAAGTGTAGAGCGCCACCTGGCTGGCCACGTCCAAGATGTTGCTGATGTAGGGGTCGTGCCGCTGGAGAGCCGCCAAGCTGATGTCCAACCCCTTGCCCAGTGGGGCAGCCCCAGCCACTAACGCGGCCATCTTGCCTCCGAGAAAAATAACTCTCCGCGTTGGGAGCGGGCATAGCTAATCGAGTCCCGAGAAATAGATTGAACGCGACGGCTTTTCCACCGATCGGAAGCAATGGCAAAAAGTGGGGGAAATAAGGAGCCCCGGCAATCGAGCACCGATGGCCCTTAGCGCAGGATTGTTGCTACTGGCAACCCTTTCTAAGCTTTCCCTTCGCAGATCTCGGCTTTTGATTCCTCCCTCTAGTCATTTTTTTAAAGTATTTTTTTCAGCTAACTTAAAAAAAAAGAAGAAAAAGAAACCAACTCCGTGCGGCACTGATTTTAATCTAGGAAATAAAACGCAAATGCTTTGCAACTCCCCAAAATACTGCCAAAATGAGATAATCAATATGAAGAGAGCTCTTGCCCTAAAGATGAGAGAAACTTCAACATTGTTTGAATTTTCATGTTCGATTCAGATGGAGGAACTGGATAGTTTCCTATAATCTTGATATAGATACACTGAGAGCATTTGCACCAAGACAAATTCACTTGGCCAATAAAGAATTCTATCCAATATCTTGTTGCCAGGACTGCGGTCTTTATCCAGAAGACTTCTGTCTGCTGAGGGATTCTGGGAGTTGAAGTCCATAATTTTTTAGGAATGTTTTTTTAAAAAAACAAATACCATGCCACTAGGCTGATGCAAACAGCCCTGTTTTACAAAAAGTTAAACTGAAAATGAACCAGAATTCTGCTGCATTAAATTTTCTATAGATTCGTGGATCGGTTAGGAGATAATTCTGATAGCCACCATATAACAATAGATAATCCAGAAATTACCTGATCTTTCTCTAACAGCACTGTTTCTCATCCTTGGCCATTTTATTTTTTTATTTTTTAAATACTTTTTATTAAATATTTCCTAATAATTTATAACATATTAACACTTTCAACAATGTTACAGCATGATCAACATTCATATTCATATATTAGTTACTGTGTTACTTTTGTGTCTATTGTCTAACCAGATACACCAGGCATCCCAGACCAGATAATACTCCGTTTCACCTCTATCTTTTAACTCTAAGGTCAGCCTGTCCATCTCCCCGCCATTCAAAATCTTTCTTATTACTGTCCTCTCAAATGGTATATTATCCTATTTCCAGTACTGTGGTACACAATTCTGGCCGCAGTTGTTATATGTAAAATGATATATTTGTCTGTCTTAGCATAATCTCCCCTTAGATATAATTCTTTATTGGCCAGGTGTAATTTGACTCACAAGGAATTTGTCTTGGTGCAAATGCTCTCAGTGTATGTAAAAGAAAAGATACATTTGTCAAGAGTCAAGAATCATCAGGTACAACACTTAATGATTGTCATAGGGTACAATAAGCAATCAAATCATACTAGGAAATATAAATCGTAAGGATACAGTCACAAGTGGGAGGGGATGGGTGATAAGGAGTGATGAGAAGATTAATAGTAATAGTAGTGCAGGCTTTGTAAATAGTTGGACAGTGTTGAGGGAATTATTTGTTTTGCAGATTGATGGCGTTCAGGGAAAAACTGCCCCTGTGTCTAGTTGTTCTAGTGTGAAGTGCTCTATAGCTTCATTTTGAAGGTTTTATTATTCCCAATAAAAACAGTTCCGATCTGAATTCAATTTTTTTCTTTCACTATTTCCTCTACTCACTTTTAGAGTCTGCTCCAATAACTTTTGGCTTCAGACCTTATCCATCACATAAGGAAAAAAGTGCCCTGTTTACTTTTACATTTCCAGCATTTTGGGCTCCTGGATCGGAACATCTTTGCCAATTTAGCAGGGGGCAAATGCCATTTATAAAACATTTTTTAAAATAAAGTTTTATTTGGATTTTCACACATACAAAATACAAGTAAAACATCTTTTTTGAAAATAGCATGGTCCCGGGTTGAACTTCTTTATACACAAAACTCAATTTAATGCTCCTTTTTGTGTTCTATTCCATATCTTATACTATACTACATTTTCTATATAGTTTTTCCCCTCTTTTAATTTTCTCAATTTTATTTTGATTATCTCATCTCAATTTAAATCATTATATTTATACTTTTGTCTGTTCTGTTTCAATTTCATATTATCTTTTCTCATTAAACAAATTTTCTCCTGTAGTTACTAATTGGAATATGACACCTTTATATCTTTTACTTACACCCATTCAACTCTTATTTAAACTTCAATATAAACGTTAAGGTTATGACCTTCAATATATACATAATACATAACTTCCAATCAAATTCTGCTTGGTACATTCTTATAATACACACTATATTCTTTTAAAAAAAGATTATAAATATATGTAATTATAAACCCTCATTCCATTCCAATTCAGTTCTATCATTAATAATCATTAAAATCTTAACATCTTTAACACTTCTTTTCAGTTAAATATCACACTTCCTTAAAGACACATATAATCTCCATAATTAATTTTTCCCCTTATTTCTCTTCAACATATGTTTTGTAAATCATTAAATATTCATTTTGTTACATTTGTTTATTGACAAGCATTCCACTGAATTACAATAGCTATTTTATCACACATTTTCATCAAACATTGTTTCATATTTTCTAAAATTATTTCTGTTTCTAATATAACAATACTATCTTATGTACCTTTGCAGAATCCCTTTTTCCATTAATTTTCACCCATTATCTCTAAATAGGCCCTGTTTCTCTATATTTTGTTTCTGACCTTTATAACTTCTTTTCCTTTCTTTCTTCCCTCTCATCTTCTCCCTCCCCTTTTTACCCCCTTGTCTCTCTACTTCTAATTCTCTCTTCTGCATTTCCCTCTTCTGTTGCTTTCTGATTTTATACTTATTTTTCACTCTATTTTTTTTGAAGTTGTTTTTCCCAATCTTTCTCTTTCCCCCCTTTCCTTCCCCCCCAACCTAAGATTACTTGTTCATTAAAGATGGCTTCTTCTTTGTCGCAATCTTCTTGTTCTGCAGGCATTTCTTGTTGTTTTTCATAATTCCAAATCTCCATTTCTAAGAATTGAAATACGAAGCCAAAAGAACCTCTCCCTTCTTGTGCATCTTCTTTGTACTTTTTAAGTTCCATTTTCAGTTCTTCTAAAAGTGGAGCCATTTTAAACAGTTTTAAACAACCACCCGATTGATTTTAGTCATTCAAATACAATAACCAAAAATCCAGAAATCATCAAGTAATCCAAATAGTCCTAAGTTATTTCTTCTTATTTCTTTTTCGACTTTCTCTTCCTGGGGGTTTTGTTGTGATATTTAAGTTAAAATGTATCTTTTGGAAGTCTTGTTGAGATTTTGCTGTAAGTTCTTTTTAATTCCAGGCAGTCTCCTCCCTTCCATATCCTGCCCTTTTATTCTTTTTCTCTCCTTTCCTGTTTTCAAAAGCTTTTGATTATCCAGAAATCTTTACTATCCCTCTGACTTTTTATTTTCAGCATTAAATGCCTATTAATGTCAAAGTGGATTTTTTTCCAATTCCTTGCTTAAAATGAATCTTTTCCCTTTTCTCTCTCCTTCGCAGCTTAAAAATCTTCTTAGGGAACAATGTTATTTTTTTTAATAGTTTCAGTTCCAGGGTACCTTATTTGTTGCTTTTGCTGTTTGACCCGGTCAACGAAAACTTTCTCTTCTTATCTTCCTCCTGCACATTCTTTTCTAGTCAAGTTCTTCTTTGTGGTGGCCATTTCTGACTGCTGCTACAACTGCCTTCGGGAAAGGAAGTAATGGCCAGCTGGGAGGAGAGATGTGGCTCTCCTCAACCCTGCAGGCAGTCTCCCCCTTCTTCACCACCTCTACGGGGTGGCTTAGCCCCGAAACTAGCCGGCTCGGAGCGTTCCAGTGGCAAGCACGGATCAAAGCCTCACAGAGATGAGGTTTTGGTCTGTCACCGAAGAAGCTCAAACCGGAAGTCCCCCTCATTTATAAAACATTTTTAATATATTTTCTTTATACACTGCTGATAATGTTAAATGTTGGCCATTTTAAGAGGTCATTCATACTTCTTAAAATTACCAAGTCCTCAGTTTTTAAATTTGCTGAGCTCCAGAAAAATTGCTTCGAAGTGTGGTCCTCGGTACCAAAAAAAAGGACAGCCTCCCCATCTGAGATTAGATAGATAAAATTTATTTTCTGGGTGAGTCAACTGACTTGTCTGAAACCTGTTGAAATGACAGATTGACTGACCAGCCTATCCCATGCCTTCAGTTTAAGACACTAATAACTCTTATTTTGCAGTTAAATCTAATACTAAGGTGATGTGTCAGGGGAAGGTTTTTCCAACTTCTTTTTTCTTCAAAATTTAACTACGAATCTTTGTTTCTGTGTCAAGGCAAACAAATGAAAGAGACAGGATAAAAATATATAATTTTCGGTCATCATTGATCCTTTAAACTTATTTTTCAGGAAGTGTTAAAGTTATTTTTGCAAATGTTAGACATTTTTGCTAGTCCCTCATTATTTGATAATTTACTAAGTTTCTGGGGATTCTTACTATAGAATTTTCCAAATGATTGATAATATTGGGAAATACTTCTGTTATTATAAACTAGAGATGAGGAGGAGTCTGGGAGCACCTTTTCCAACTATTTTTTTAAAAAATAAAATAGATTAAAAGGAATACTGTGCACTTTAACCTTAGAGCCAATGCCTTTTATTAAAATATGTACCTGGAAAAACTGCTCACAGATGTGTCCTAATTTTTTTGCCATCATAGACTAACATAGGTTTGAGCGACAAGCTGGTTGTTTAATTCCTGTTGCAACTAACTCGATGGGATTTTTTTTTTCACAATCTGAAGAAAAAGGACTCTGCAATTGTGAGAAAATGCTAGGGGGGAAATAAAAGACTACAGCTTTCTTCCTTTTTTAATATATATTTTCCAGTTTAGTGCAATGGTTAAGACGCAGGCTAGAAATTGAGAGACCAGAGTTCTAGTCTTGCTTTAGACACAAAACCAGCTGGGTGACACTGGGCTAGTTACTTTCTCTCAGCCCTGGGAAGGAGACAATGGCAAAAAACTTCCAAAAAATCTATAAGGACTTATCCAGGTAGTCTCCAAAAGTCAGACATGATTGAACCAAAGGGGGGGGGAAACCATTGTATCTAACTACAGAAATTAAGATGCACATTAAGTGGCAGAAAATAATTATTTTCTATAGTAAATTATTTTTGTTGCAATTTCAAGATTGTATTTTCCAAAGCTGAGATACGGTAGATCTAACTAAGCAATTTATTCCCATTAGCCCCACCGCCACCAAATAACTGTTTTTAATTATGACATACTAGTAGTATATAGTTTTCCTATGTAAACTGTCAAATGGAGCGTTCTCTAGTTGCCTAACCAGATGTCATTAAGGCTTTCTCTCTTAAAACAGAAAAAGTAAAATCTCCTGGTAACAACATAGACCACATAGTTATTGGCGTCTTCTTGGATCATTTTTTTCCTCATCTTCAAACATTACCCATCCAAATACTAACACTAATTTCTGACTAGCATTTAAAAGATCAGCCAAAGTCATGGTTGGTGAGCCAGAAACCATCACAAATATCTGTGGAAGAGGTATGTATTCTAAAGCACAATTGTCCAATGTGTTATAGCTCTCCAATTGTCTGCTTTCCTATTCACTCAACAGAGATAGTAAAACTAACTAGGCAATTAGATGATAGCTTAATCAATCGTGCAATATATATTAGTAAATACTGATTCAACAGAAATGAAATAGAATAGATGTAGGGTACATTTTCTCCTTTGTTTCCTTTGATTGTTCATTTTGAATTTGAGACCCTTCTTCCCTCTGACAATATAATTTTTTTTCTGGCCAAACCCAGCTGAACATACTGGAAAAACTACTCATGAAGATTGGGAATGGGGGAAATGTTCAGATAAAATGCACATATTTATTTATACAGTACACAGATGGGTAATGCTGCCCTCTAGTGCTTTGTTCTTAACTGCTGCCTACAAAATAATACTGTAATTCTTGCTGAAAATTTCTTTTTTAAAAAAAAATATATATATTGGTTTTTAAAACAAACATAAACAAACAAAACATAAAAACATCAAGCCATCTTCCATATATATACATACAGTGTGCCGGTTGGTTTACAAATTGTTTTGTGCTTCCATTTCGTAGTCTTCAATTACAATTACATTGTATATAGTCTCATATTTTCAATCAATATATTAAATACATTAGTATCATTATTAATCAATCATTTAACTATACTTTTATTCATTCATGTTTTCCAAAATGATCATATTTTACTTAATTTGTTTTATGACAATTCGTATTATCATCCTAGATCTATCATAGAATCATTTTGTAGATATAATAAGAAAAGAATATATCTTTATATCTTTATTATTTTCTAAAAGTCTACCTATTTCATTACTATATTTTTTTGTCTAACCATTGATAGAATAGATCCCAAATTTTATAAAATTGTTTCTCATCTTGTTCTCTAATTTCAAATGTCAATCTACTCATTTCAGTACATTCCAATATTTTCTTAATGATTTCCTCCTCTGATGGTATTTTCTCATTTTTCCAGTTTTTAGCAAATACAATCCTAGCCGCTGTTAATACATTTACAATCAGGTATTTCAAGTCTTTACTATATATTTCAGGTAAAATTCCCAATAAAAATATCTCTGGTTTCAAATCTATATGCTTTTTTGTCATTTTTTCCAACCACGTGTGGATTTTAGTCCAATATTTTTTAGCATCCGCACAAGTCCACCACATATGGTAATATGAGCCAGGTATCTGATGACATTTCCAACATTTTTCGGATTTATTCTTGAACATTCTTGCTATTCTTGTCGGGGGAAAGTGCCATCTGTAAAACATCTTATACAAATTTTCTTTATATGCTGTTGACATTGTCATTTTATAATTTTGAGACCACAATTTTTGCCATTTCTCTAGATCAATCCCATATCCAAAATTCTTCCACCAAGCAATCATAGTTTCTTTAACTTGTTCTTCTTCTAGTTTAATTTCTAATAAATATCCATACAATTTTTTAATCACCTTTTCATCAGTACCTGTCAAAATCTTATCTAAGTCAGTCAGTTTATCATAGAAACCTTCTGTTTTAGAATCTTTATCATACCTTGAATGTATTTGCACATATGAAAACCAATTCATCTTTATACCTTGTTCCTCTAGTTTTTGTATAGATTTAAGTCCACCCTTTTCATTCAATATTTCAGCATATCTAACTGTTTGTCCCTTTTTGTATATTATAGGATAAGAAAATGTTTCAATAGTTTATAGCCAGACTGGAATTTTCAAATAACATTGTCTTTTAATCTTCTCCCAATTTAACCACAGAGACTCCTGCATATAACGTCTTCTAAAATACCTCTGTATTTTAGTTCCTTTATACCATAAAAAAGCATGCCACCCCAACAACAGATCATGTCCTTCTAATGTTAACAATCTAGTATTTCTTAATGTTATCCATTCCTTAACCCACATCAAATTTGTAGCTTGGTAATACAACTCCCAATTAGGCAAACCAAATCCCCCTCTTATTCTAGCATCTTGCAAAAGTTTTAGCTTTATTCTCACTTTCTTACCTTGCTATATATATTTCAACACAATTTTATTTAAATCTTCAAAGTAATCTTTTCCAAGCCTAATTGGAATTGTCTGGAACAAATATAAAATTCTGGGTAATATATTCATCTTGATTGTTGATATTCTCCCTATTAATGACAGTTGTAAATTTTCCCATTTCGCCAAATCTAGCGCTATCTGCTGTTTAAGTTTGATATAATTATTCTATTTTAGTGTACTGCATCTTGCTGTCAAGTATATCCCCAAGTACTTGACTTTATTTGTGACCTAAATTTTCAATAGGTCTACCAATTCTTCCTTTTGTCTTGATAGCATATTCTTTGTCAAGATCTTTGTCTTATCTTTATTTATTTTCAAACCAGTCACCTTTCCATATGTCTCTATCTTTTCTATCAATTTTGATGCTGTTTCTAGTAGGTCTTCTAAAATAAAAATCAGATCATCTGCAAATGCTTGCAACTTAAATTCTTCCTTTTTAATTTTCATCCCTTTTATATTCTTTTCATCTCTAATATTTCTGTTTAGCACTTCCAAAATTAACACAAACAACAAAGGTGATAGTGGGCACCCTTGTCTTGTTCCTTTTCTTATATCGATAGATTCTGTCGGTTCTCCCTCTATCATTACCTTTGCTGTCTGCTTATGATATATAGCTTCTATTGCTTGAATAAATTTTCTAGCAAAGCCCATCTGTTTGAGCAGTAATAACATGAATCACTAATTCACATTATCAAATGCCTTCTGTGCATCTAGAAATATCAAAGCCATTTGTTTTTTGGGATGTGCCTCGTAGTATTCCAAAGTGTCCAAGATTACTCTCATATTGTCTTTGATTTGTCTCTGGCAGAAATCCATTTTGGTCAGGATGGATAAAATTATTTAAATATTTTTTTAAGTCTTTCTGCCAATATTGAAGAAAAGATTTTATAATCTGCGTTTAGTAGGGAGATAGGTCTATAGTTCTTGATTTGTAATGGATTGGCCTCCTCTTTTGGAACAAGTGTGATATAAGCTTCTGACCATGATTTAGGTATCCTCTTCTTTAACATAACTTCATTCATAACTTCTAGCAATGGAAAATTCACTGATTCTTGTAATGTTTTGTAAAATTCTGCTGGAAGTCCATCTGGGCCTAGTGCCTTTCCATTATTTTGTTTCTTAAGTGCTTCAGTTAACTCCATCATCATTATATTGCTTTCTAACATTGTTTCAATCTCTTTAGGTATCTGGGGTAAATTAGCATTCTGTAAATACTGTTTAACACTTTCCTCATCAATATTCTCTTGTGTGTATAGTTTCCCATAAAAATCTAGAATAATTTCCTTCTTCTCTTTACTACCATAGCAAACTTGGCCTTGGTCATCTATTAATTGCAATATTTTCCTTGATTCTTTCTCTTTCTCAATTTATATGCTAACCATCTACCTAGTTTATTTGCATCTTCAAAATAGTTCTGTTTGGCACCTCTAATTTTTTGTGCTAATTCTTCTTTTTCTATTCGACCCATTTTATGTTTGGTTATATCCATTTTTAACTTAATGTCCTTTCTCTGTGGCATTTTCTGTAGCTCTTTTTCAAGTCCTTTATACTCATCTTCTAATGCCTTAGAGGCTAATCTTTTCATGGTATTTCTTTTCCTTTTATAGTCTATTATCAAGCCTCTGGCATATGCCTTCATTGTATCCCATACATTCTGGATTGATGTATCTTATTTTTTGTTTTCTCCAAAGAAAAAAGCCAATTCTTTCTCCATCCACTATGTGAAGTCTTTTCCCTTTAAAATAGTATTATTTAACATCCATCTAGATCTTCTTCTTTGTCCTTTCCATTTAATTGTCATTGGATTGTGATCTGCCCAAGTACTTGTTTCAATATTTATTTCTTGAATATTAGTTAACAATTCTGTTGACATCCATATCATATCTATTCTGGACCATGATAAGTGTCTATTTGAGAAGAAGGTGTATTGTTTAGTTTTAGCATTTCTTTCTCTCCATGTATCTTTTAAGTTTATTTCATCTACCATTTAAAAAAGATTTGGAGAGTCTTCCATGTATCTTTAAGTTTATTTCATCTACCATTTAAAAAAAAGATTTAGGGAGAGTCTTTCTATTTTGCTTTATTGTTTTCTGTGCTGTGTAGTCCAGTTTATTGTCTACAATTCCATTAAAATCTCCCATCATAACTATATTAACATAGTCCAGTTCAACTATTTTCATATGTAATTTTTTATAAAATTCTTCTTGATTGTCATTCGGGGCATAGATTGCAATCAGGAGTGTTTTCGTATTATTGTCCATTATTTCCACCATTAATATTCTTCTGTCATCAGTATAAATCAATTTCGCTGAGATGGTCTCTTTAATATATAAAACCACTCCCCTTTTCTTACATTGTGTCAAGGAAGTGAATATTTCCCCTAATTTTGGCTGTATCAACAATTGTTCATATTGTTTTTTAATATGTACTTCTTGTAGGCAGATTATATCAAATTTTAATTTCTCTAATTTATGAAAGATTTTCCTTCTTTTAATGGCTGAGTTAAGTCCATTTATATTAATTGTAATCAATTTTTTCTCTTCCATGGTTATATTTTGTAATTAGGTTTGACAGCTCTCATGGATCTTGGTTCACGTTGTTCTTTGGCTTCCTCCTTTCCACGTACTGAACCTTCTTCTTTTTCAGTTGTCATTTGGGAATCCTCTTGGAATTCAATTAGTGAAATTTCTTTTTCTGCCTCTTCCTCCCCTCTGAAAAATTCTGTGTAAAATGATTCAGCTTTCTCAATTGAGTCAATTCTATATCTCTGTTCTTGCCATGTAAACATTAAACCTTCTGGAATCAGCCATCTATAATTCACCTCTTTTTTAAGTAACAATTTGGTCAAGAATCAGTATTCTCTTCTCATCTCTCTCACTCTTCTGGGTACTTGTTTCAAGACCACAATCTCCTTATCTTTGTATTTCAATGTTTTCTCTCTTGCCACTTGCACTATTTGCGTTTTAATGGCTTTCTTTGTAAATCTGATGTGAACTTCTCTTGGTAAGCTATTTCTCATTGCATATCTCGTGAAGACTCGATAAACCTCATCTATTCCATCCATCATCTTCTCTTCAGTTATTTCCAAAGCTTCAGCCAATATTTCTATCATTATCTCAGCTAGATTTTGTCCTTTTTCTTCCTCTATGTTTTGGAATCTAAGATAAAATTCTGATCTGTCCATCTCCCATCTCAGCATACCACTGAGGGAGGGCGGAGCTGGCATCGCGACGATACGGCATGCGATCTTGGAGATCTGAGATCGCAGCCGATATCTTTGCTCCTGGACGGTCCAAGTGGATCTAAACCATCCTGAAGAGACGGTGAATGTAAAGAGCGCATCCTGTTGATACCAGGGATATTGCAAAGTCCCTGGTAGATCCAGGAGAAGTTCTTTTTGCCAGCGGCAAAGAGGCAGCCATTAAAGCTGCTGAAGTTGGGACAGCTCCGAAATGAAAGAGAATGGAAAGAAAGAGTGTGCCCGTTTGGTGAGAACTTTTTCTTTATTTTAAGACTTGAACGGACACCCTAAGGGAAAGAAAGAATCTGTAAAAGTTTTGACAGAAGTGATTAAGTGGCAATTTTAAACAGGAATGTCAGAGTAATATTTTTTTTTCTCATTGCTGGGTTTTCTACATATGATCTTATATTTTGAAACTGGACTGGGTTTTTTTTTCTTCTTTTTATATATTCTTCTTCTCTCCTTTTTGATTTTATAATATTCTAAGCCAGAGACTCCCTTTTAGTTATTTTTAAATATCTTTTCTTTTTTTAAAATTAATTCTTATTATATTTTGCTTGGAAAAGGAGGGGGAAAGTGAAAGCTAAAGAAACTTTGTAACACTGCCAACTAGAGGCTTGGAAATATTCTATTTTTCTTTTGACCAGACAAAGCTGAGAGAAAGAACTGAGACTTTGTTTCAAGGACATTGCCTGCTTGATAAGATAGAAGGAAGAGCACGGGAGAGTATTATTACAGGTGCTCTTCTGGGTTTCTATCAACAGCTGGAGTCTGGTGTTGATGCTTAGGAAAAGAAAAGGTGATAAGTCTTGGAGAAGAGAGTTATAACAAGAGCCTGGATAATTAAACAAAGTGCAGTGTGCTCTTTTTATTCTTTTTAAGCTGTGCTACCCCTCATCAGTGTACTTTTTTTTTTTTGCAATAGCTATTTGGATTTATGGCTCTCTGGAATTTGTCTGTTTGTTTTTTTCTTGTCTTTGGAAGTTAAATTTCTACGTCTGCTTTTTATTTTAAAGGAAAAGCTTTAGTATTAATGCTTCCCTTCCTTTTCTTTTTAAGGGAGTAGTCTTTTTCTTCTCTTTCCCTTCTTGGTATTTTTGTCTTTCCGTCTACCTTCCATATTGGTTTTTTTTTTCTTGTTTCTTTTTGGTTTATTTTTATGCATATTTTTATATTTGAGACCTCTTAATTGGATTAAGGTGTTGAAGAACCTGAAGAATTTTTCCTTTCTTTTTTAGCCTTTTTCTTTACTTTTTCACCTTTTTTAGGATTTTACAACTTTTTCTTTTTGTGTGTGTGTTCATGGCGTGTTTATGGTCTTTTCCATCATTTTTGAATTTTTACTGTCATCTAACCAACCGATTGGATTAAGGTCTAGAAAAACCTGAAGATCTTGAACTCCTCAAAATGAGTAGGAAATCAACAGCTCCTGGTTCTTCAATTTCTACTTCTTCCTCTCCACCATCTGGAGGACAACGTTCAATGTAGACAATATTAAGGCAAGAAAAAGAACCTGCAGATGATTATGCAAGGAATTCAAAATATTCAAACAAGATCAGAGAATATTGAAAAGAGAATAGAGAACATTGAACAAAGAATGAAGAACATTGAACAAAGAACAGGGAAAACGGATGAAAAAGTGGAGAACATCCAACAAATGATGATGAAGTATGATGAGAGACTCCAAAGAATTGAAGAAGAAGATAAACAAAGAGACAAGAAGATTGGAGACATTGATAACAGTTTAACGGTGGTTGAACAAGATAAAAGTGGTATGCTGAAAATTTCTTAAGGCCTTAACCTAACATGGAAATGTTTATGTTAGGATTGCTAGATCTGGACTGCAAACAATCAGCAATCACCAGATGTTAGTCCAGAGTTGAAGATTTCTAACAGCTCAGATATGCCAGCCCTAGTTTAACTAATTTTAAACCATTAACCATGTAGTGAAATCATGAATGCTAGAGTTTTGTATTTTCAGAATCCTGAAACTATCTTGTCAAAACTTTTTTTTTCTAAATAAGAAAAGTGATTAAGCTTCAGGAGTTGAAGAAAAGGGCCCAAGTTTTAATCTATCCTCAGCCAAAAAAAGTCTTAATATTTTATTCTAATTAATTAACAAATTCATTATAATATTCTAAGAGATAATGCTTGATAGTGATTTTCCCAGAAAAATAGGTTGCTTCTTAGCATGGCTGATGTTCTTCTACTAGAAAAATATGCTAAATATGTTTAAAATATACTAAAATTGTGCAAATATATTGTGCAAATATATTAAAATAGTTTATTCAAAACTTGGCAACCCCGAGCCAGTCCTAGAACCATCCCATTTCATATTCTAATCAATTTATTGGAGAAAATTGTTTAGGTTATCTAGCTGGCTAGTACTGGGACCTGGAAAGTGGAATTGCAAGCTTGTGGATTCCTCTGAGTTTTCGGGGGATTGTAGATGAGCAGCATCAAAAGCGAATTCATTGTTTCAGCAGAACTTTGTGTTTCTCAAAAGATTTCTTCTCAAACCTTCTGCATTTGGTTATGGGGTGGGGGGTCAGCCGTCTTATGGAGTGGATGTAGTTTGACAAGTTCTCCTACTTTCTTAGATTTGGGAGCTGTTCTTTGAACTGTGAGTTCTGCATTGATATAGTTGCTCCAGGCCTATCCATGTAGACAGATGCTCTCTCCTTCATTGAACTCTTTGAAGTTCAATTTTTTTTTTTGGCATGACAATTTCATGAATAAATCAAGTAAAAATGGAAAACGGCGTATGCATCTTTGTTGACTCTGATTCCATATTCCCATTTTCTTTGTTTCTACAAGATAGAACTTTGCATGCCGGAGCTATTGATGTTGGGAAAATTCATTGGAGGTACATCTTCTTTGGCTGCTAGCCTCTCAGCAAATACATCACACAGTTCCCATCTATTTAACATCCTTGATACTTTTATTTTCCATTTAATCGTCATGGGCTTTAGAGAAAAGCATTATTGTGCCTTCCTCAGTGACAGGTACCATAAGTGATGGTGGATAATTAGTCAAAAATAATAGTATACTATTTTTTTTTTTGGTTACTGTTTTTACTGCAAGGAAATTAACAGCAAACAGGAATAAACTCTAAAAGCTCAACTTTTTCACTTTTCTCTGCAATTCAGGGTTCCCCTTATTCTACCTCACTTGCCTCAGCTATAGAAGAAATTTCAGTGCCAGTGAACTCATTTATTTTCTCATTAAACTGCCAGCTATGATTCCTGCCCCCAGCCCTTTTCAGGGGAAATTCACCAATGAGATTTTACTGCCTTATTACTATCAGGATTTATTGTAATAACAAACTTTGCTGAGATGGTACCCTGATGAATCAGATCTTTTGTCTCTGTTTCTGTTTCTTAATTCACAAAATTCTTGAAGTTCTTAGGATTGGGTAAAAATAAAATAAGTGCTTCTCAATTCTGAAGCACAGTGAGCTTGGGGTTATCATGAGAGAAGGGTTTTTGAAACTTTAGAAAGCTCATCATCGTAAGAGATTTGTCTTCTGCAGTTCCATTTTTCTTCTTCTTGCGCCCTATCCATCATCAGACGTTGGCGATCATGTCGGTGATCCTATTTTTATCAACAGCTGCACAAAAAAGTGCTGCTGAATTTTGTCCAAACCAGTCTCTTAGATTTTGAAGGCACAATGTTCTTCATCTGCCTGGACCTCAATCTTTCCCTGGAGGATTACTTGAAGTATGTTGTATTTTTCAGGGTGTTGCATCACATGTCCAAAATACTCTAACTTTGGCTTTTTAATGGTTTTGATTATTTCCCTTGGCTTTCCCGGGTGGCTTATCCCCTCCTCATTTCTGATTTTGTAATCCATTGCAGTTCCATTAGAACAGGGTTTTGGGGGGGTCTATAAGAACAAAAGAACAAATGCTGAATCCATAGGAGGAGTGCAGAGAAGAGCAATCAACATGGTTAGAAGATTGGAGGGTAAAACGTGACGAACAGTTGCAGGAAACTGGATATGTCTAGTCTAATGAAGAGAAGGACTGGAGGGTGTGACATGATAGCAGTCTTCCAATGTTTGAGAGGCTGTCACAGAGAAGCGTCAACCTATTCTCTAAAGTCAGGACAAGAAGTAACAGATAGAAGATTTTTAAAGAGAGATCCAACCTAGAACTATGGAGAAATTTCCTGGCAGTGAGATCAGGCTTAATTACAGAAGTTGTGAACGCTTCATTGCTGGAGGTTTTCAAGAAGAGATTGGACTGCCATTTATCTGAAATGATATAATGTCTCCTGCTTGAGCAGGGAGTTGGTTTAGAAGACCTCCAAGATTCCCTTCCAACTCTGTTGTTCTGCAATTCTGTAATTCCAAATGAAAGGATTGGTAGTCCTGGCTGAGGAATGATCGGCTGAAGATGCTCACTGGGAATTGCAAAAGTTGACACAGGGCTATTAGTCTTGAAAATTCATGGAATTAAAATAGAGTGGGAGCGGTTTGCAGGAATTGAAGGTGCACCAGATCTCAGAATCCTCCTCTAGACATTTTAGCCATGGGATGGGATGGGGTGGGATAACTTGCTTCTTCTTCTTTTTTGTTTTCTCTGAAATCCTTGCATCAACTGGTTTTTCAGCAAGGCCACTACAGCATTCCCTGTGGACTACAGCACTCTTTTTTTAGCCTGACTTCTTTTATTCAGGTGGGCAGTGCATGCCCTGTTACATCTCTGTGAGCATTGTTACTGTGATTCATAAGTATGTGTGAGCTGTGCACTCTGGAATATTGAAAAGGATTGTTTTCACAGGGAGAAATGGTCCTGAATTATGTCTTTGCCCTGAATCTAAGTAGAAAATAATAAGTCTCAACTGACTTATTTTTTAAAGTATTGAGCACTTCCAACTTTGAAAACATCTTTTCAATATACTGTAGATAAGAATATGTATTAAGCCCTGTTCGCTTTCAATATTCTATTTACACACACACACACACACACACACACACACACACACACACACACACTGCATAAAAGCTAAACACAAGATATTACAATAGCAGGTATCCTCCCCAAAAACTTTAATGAAAGTGATCCATCAAAATCTCAATAATCCATTATACACAACATGTACTTTTCTTACTGCAGTTCTGGTAATTCTTTATTTTCTCAAGGAGCAAAAATATACATTCCAGTGTGTTCATGCATGAATACAAATGCACAGGCATATATATGTTTTGAGTATAAACATAATCTGTAATATGTGCAAATATCAAATGTTTGTTTTGCAATATACTAATGTGTCACAGAGTTGTAGGTGGCTATAAAGTCTTCCTACATAATAGCAGGATGTTCTTGAATTAAGAATTCATTTTTTGCATATTCTTTTCCCATGTGGCAATTAGTAAGAATTACATTTGGGAATAAACTGGCAATAAAATATTAGCACAGTTATTCAGATTGGTCTCTTTTTCTTAGACAAGAAGACTCCTGGTTTCAGCAGGGCCTGTCTTGCATGTCTACATTCTTTGCTGTAGGATGCTTTTCATAACTATGACATATCATTAAATAAACGTGTTTGAGGTTTAGCATGTTCTATAAACATAGCCAACTGTGTTTTATGCAACAGATCATAAATAAGAAAAATGAAAGAAGAAATAAGCTAATGTGTTTCCTAATCCTGGTTTTGTCCCTCACCAGCTCATCTTGTGGGATTTGGTGGCCTTAAACAATTTCCTCTATTTATTTTAATATTAGGATCTCAAGGATTTCCTTCTAAAGATATTAGAGGTCTGGTTATTCCCTTGGCTTTTTGACCCTGGCTATTAAGAGAGTCATGCTGGTAGATTTCTTGGGTTGTGGTTTACATGTGAATATGTTTTAGATTTTGGATGTGTTTTATTGACTTTTTTTTTAATAAAACCAATATTCTTGGGCTGTTTTTCAATTTTAATCTCTGTTTGCTATCTTGAGTTACTGCTGTGAAATGGGCAAGCATATAAATATATTAAACTTTGGTTAGGAGGTAAGCACCCATAGTGATGATTTATGGTTTATATTATGGTCCTTTGACCATGAAGCAATGGTCCATATGAAAAAAAGTATTAGTCTATATTTCATAACAACTCACAAAGCCAAAATAAATGAGCCAAAATGTTAGCTCTCTCTCTCTCTCTCTCTCTTTTTTAAGCTGACTCATTTAAAATTTAACAGTAAATATATATTTCTGCCCCTTTTGTTAAATAAATATGGTAGGAAAAACCCAAAATCCATGAACTTGGGAAATTCTTTCCAACCCTTTTTACCAGCACTGGCCATCCATAAGAGATGTCCATATTTTCTTTTGCTTCACAGATTACCTTTGCATAGGTTCCTTTATTTGTATTATTTAGAACTTGTACCTTATTTGTTGCAAATTGGTGCTTTGAAAAAATATGTGACGTACATTTTAAAAGGCAGTCCTGCCAATGCGTGCACATACACACACTGTACTGCACTGCTTTATTAATAGCATTCCCCCCCCACAAAAAAAAAGGCTGAAGAGGGCCTGAGAGTGAGTGAACTCTGAGTAACAACATCGTACCACCTAAGAGATCAGGAGTGGGGAGTGATACAGTATGTAATAACATTTTAAAGTAGTCCAGTGTTATTGTCTAGTCTCCTGGCGTGTTGGGAATAGAGTGCACTAATTTTTGTTTTTTAGGAAACTACAAGGAAAGGATTTGGATTTGATTGTAATAGCAGTACAATTTTAAAAGGGTTGAAGGAGTCTGTGAGATATTTTACGCACATTATTAAATAAAGCTGCTGATTTTCTTTTTTGTTTCCTCCTGAGTGGGCATCTCGCTCCCTCAGAGCTGGCCTTGTTGCTAAGGCAGTATAGCATGTCGTTTCTCAGAAATCACTGTTTCCTCGTGTATTATAAAGAACTCCATTGTGAAGATATTAGGAGTGTGCAAAGCATTCAAGGCAGCATTTTGCAAGGCACGTTCACATGAATCTTTCTTCAAGCAGCGGGAGCATCATGTTCTGCAGAATGACGTGTGCAAACCTGGATGCTTTGCTTTGCCAAATCCCAGTAGGCATGAGACCTGTATATGAACAGGTACATTGCAATGGAATGTGTAGATGACCTTGGGGGAGAAGGGGAAGAAATGCTACCTAGGAAGCAATCAGACAACAAAGGGAGGTGTCCCCAATGGATTAGCACTCAGAGGAAGAAATTTAGGAAAGTCTTACTCTATTAAAAGTGGCAGCAGGAAGTTTGTATCTTCAGACTTGCAAGATTCTGTTAATGTGGGTTTACAATAAAGTAGAATAAGCCCATCTAGCTGTGTTTCCTGTCTGATTCAGCTGGGAGGCCTGTCATATATACAGACAAAACTCGAAAAGAACGATGTCTCTCTGTGTGTGGAGCGTGTTGTGTATGGAGAGGTTCTGTTTTTCTTCTCACCTTATGAAATTGATATCAAACCCTTTGGGATTTGAACTCCTTTCTTGTCTTTAAATCCTTGTGAGTTTATGTCACAGGATAGACAGCCAACCTCAAAACTGTTTGGCACTAAGCTTTCAAATCAAAGACCCACAATATTTGGGCAGAATATATCCCACAAATTGTGTTAGTCAGTGAACAAAGTGGTTGATCATCTGTAGAAAAGTAAGGTGACCTTCATATCCTGGACCTTATACATATTTCACCCCATCCTCTCTACAAAAGACATTCACATGAGCTTCACCGCTCCTTTCTATGAAATGCTCATCAAAATATCCAGAATGAAGAATCAGTAAAGTGTTTGCTTTACCTTCAAAATATACCAGGCTTAATCTCTGGTCTCTTCAAATTGTGGTTGGGAAAAATCCTATTCTGGGAGTTTCTAAGTATGAATAAGAAATAGAGTTTTCATACTGTCTTTTTAAACAAAATGCTACATGTGAATTTTGCTCCATTAGGAAGAGATTAGGAACAAACTAATACATGTAAGGCATGGATATTAATAGTGTCCAAATGTCAGGGAGCACATGATAAAAAGATCTAGATTTAATCTAGCTACTGTATGTGAATTTGTCCTCTCCTATGATCTTTCAATCTAGTGGGTTGATTGCCTGTCAATCTCTACTATCTGATTATTGTTACTGTTGGATGCAGAGTCAGGCAAATGTTTAGAATAGGATTTGGCATTTTTATCCACCAATTGATGTTTTCCCAAGGACTTGAGATAGGCAAATGTGTTCTGACGGTGTTAAAGGTATCATCACAGGATGTAAGCTGTTCCAAGTAAAGACTGGTGGTAATTTTGTCAATGCCAATAGTGTTCACATGGTGATCCAAGGGTCTTGGTATTGCATCTAAGGCACCTAATACTATTGCTACTGTCTTTGCTCTCTAGTACCATAGGTGTTCTATTTCTACTTGCAGGTAGTTGTGTTTTGTGATTTTATCCAGTTCTTTCTCTTCTGTTTTGCTATCTCCTATATTGCAATTATAGTTGGTCACCTATCAGCCAGATGTTTAGAATGGATTTGGCACTTTTAATGACTGTCTCAAAGATGATGATGATGATGATTTCATTTTCAAGTGAGGCTGGTGCTATGACATGTTTCAGTCAGATGGAATTTACCGGCACAATACCTTGCCCGATGTCTATAGCAAGTCTCAAGGATTTCCTAAGGAGAAATCTCCACCCCAAGGGCATAAGTCTCGTCATCTACACTTTGCTGCTCACTGGCAGCATCTCAACTCTATTACTTTAATTGTCACCTCAATTTCATTTTACAAGAGAACAACAAAAATAACAACTTTGATTGAAACTGTAAGAAATCTTTGCACTCTTCAGAACATGGGAACCGACATAGTTTTTAAGCAATCTGAGTGGGAGTGTGGTTCTAACATATATGTCAGTCCTTAGGGAGCTATTTTTTAAGAAAAACTCTGGTCACTTCACATCTCAGTGTGGGTTTTCTGTGAATTAAGCTGAAACAACTGATTTGAAAAGCTGTCAATTTTCAGGAATCATTCGTACAGTTCTTCTGATGTACCGGATGGGCAATTAGTGGACCCAGAAGGCCCAGTTTCTTTTTTTGGTCTACACTAAAACTAATTAGTTTTTCTCCAGCTTCTTTATACATCCTGTCTCGAGGCATGACCCCAAGTATCCCAAATCTTTCCTTTGGCTCCAGGACAATTCTCTCATTTTCTTCCGAGTACATAAGTGAGACCACTGTCTCTTAGGTGAGATGGGTCGTATAGAAATATGATAGATAGATAATAGATAGATAGATAGATAGATAGATAGATAGATAGCTATAGTTTACCGATAGATGATAGACAGATAATTGACAGATGATAGATAGATGATTGGCAGATGATATATGATTGACAGATACAGATATATAGATAATTTATAGATGATAGATAATTGACATATGATAGATGATTGGCAAATGATAGATAGATAGATGATAGATCAGATAGATAGATAGATAGATAGATAGATAGATAGATGATCATATCACCTCTAGTTGTGGGATCGGTGATGTGCTAAGATGTAATTTATTCTCTTCAAAAACAAAATTTGTGGACTGTGTTTGAAGAAAGTGTTTTAAGTTAGAAATTGCTTCTCCATTTCTGATCTTTGGATGGACAGTAATGTGTTTTAAATGAAAGACCCGCTTTCGTTCCTGTTCTGCACAGACATTTTTGCACAGCTACTCAGCCCCAATCTTGCTTTCCGGAGAGGCAGTAACATAGTTTAGGAGTGAGTCCTCAAGTGAGACTTTATTTGCTCCTCTTTTCAGAAGGGAGCTCTGCCTGCCCCCCCCCCCCTGCGCCCCTCAGGTAGGAGAAAGACAGAAAGAGACCCTTACCCCAGAAATCCTACCTGATATTTTCTCTCATGAGAAAAAAAAACTATTTGAAATTCATGTCATGTTAAATTCCCTAAATCAGCAATTCTTAAATTTTAGTAATAAGGCTGATAAAATCAAGAGGAGATTAAAAAAACAGATAAAAAGACAAAGGGCTAAGACTGCAGCAAATACATTAATTTTATTTGTAGCATTGCTTGCTGGTGTTGTAGCAATAATTTAAAAAGCTATTGTCTTGTTAAAAATACTTGGCTCACAAGAAAAAGTTTCCTTGGATTTTCTTATTTGTAACAAAAAGTGATTTTAAGAGAAGCAATTCAAAATGTCTTTTGTTCCTGTTTTGGATACTGAATCTATCTACACAGCCTTTCACTTCTCATCTGGATGCAGGTCTTCACAAACTTCTAATTCTATTGTAATTGAATTTCTCACGAGACATTGGCACTTGGGAGCAATTCTTATTTTAAAATGGGTGGTAATTCATTTCTTTATAGAAAACATGAGCTAATAATGGAAACATTACCTTTAATCAACCATCAAGTAATGACACTTTTTATGAATTTTACAAAAAGAAAAGCTGAATTGCATAAAACACTTAAAACATTTGTTATGCATCATTGTTTGCCTTTAATACCCTCACAGCCTCTAAAAACTCATAAGGCACAACAATGAGAAAGGACTAAGCTGAAACTAAGCTGACAATGTGTTATTATCGATACTAACATTTTCATTAATGCTTTTAAGAAACATTATGTAGGAGGAAAATGGTTGCAGATGTCCCTTTTGCTGTGTTTAATAAGATATGTAAAGTGTAGAGAGCATCCAAGGAGCATTTTTTTAAAAACCTACCAAACCTATGGCCAAGATAATGCATCTCTCCATAACTGTGTTTTAGATGATATTATGTGACAAACAATCCTGTTTTAAATCAAGGAGAAGTTAGCCTTCATTTCTTCCTCCTCCTATTTTTTACTTTTTAAAAATGGATATGTTAATACCAGTTTTTACAAATCCTGTGGCATGTTATCCTGATGAACTTGGTTGCCATGGAAATGGTTCCGGTAAAGCAGCAACTGAGAACTGTCTTAGAAGAATACTGAACGTAACAAACAAGAAGTGCATACCTAATATATCGGATAGAACATGTTCAAATTCAAGGTATTGGTTAGAGATTGTTCTACTTTAGCCAGAGCATGATACAATCTGGCCTCCAGCTAGCCAAGATGCAAAATTGAGATGAAACAGGTATCATCACTGGGAATCAGAGCTATACAGAGCTTCAACATAACAGAAGTCCTTTCGCAGATTCCATGCAAAACCTAAGGAGAAAACATGCACTCAGTGAAAAGTGACATCAATTCAGTTATTCAAAGTTAGAATACAGGTGCTGAATTTTGCAACTGGTTTCAGCAGATATTAATTTTAATAGAATTATTTTAAATAACCCGATTAAATAGTTCAGAGCTTAACTGTAAGTAGCACAGGTCTTCACTTATAGCAGGGGTGTCAAACTCAATTTCGTTGAGGGCCACATCAGGGTTGTGTTTGACCTCGGGGGAGGGGGCAGAGAGGGCGTGGCCAGCATGACATCACTTGTCTCGGGGGGGGCACCTGTGGTGGCCCAAGCATTCTGCCAGTGAAAATGGGCTCCTGAGCTCTGTTTCAGGCTGCGACAGCCTCCTGCAACCCTCTGCCAGCAAAAACAGAGCTTGGGAGGGCTGTGCACTGCCCTTGGGAACTCTGTTTTCGATTGCAACGGCCTCCTGCAGCCCTCTGCCAGGGGAAACAGAGCTTGGGAGGGCCACGCGCAGCCCTCGGGAGCTCCATTTTCAATGGCAACTGCCTCCTGAAACCCTCTGCCAGCAAAAATGGAGCTCTGTTTTGGCTCGTCGATGCACCATGGGCCAGTCCTTTTAGGGCAACCCTGCGGGCTACATCTAAGCACCCCATGGGCCAGATCTGGCCTGCAGGCCTTGACACTCCTGACTTACAGCCATTCATTTAGCAATCATTATAATGGCCCTGAAAAAAGTGACTTATGACTGATCCTCACACTTACAACCATTGCAGCATCCTTGTGGTCACGTGATTCACAGGGTTTGACAATGGGCATCTATTTACAATGGTTGCAGGTGTCACTTGATTGCCATTTACAACTTTCTCAGCTGGCTTCTGACAAGCAAAATAAATGGGGAAAGTCAGATTCGCTTAATGACTGTATGATTTGCTTTTTGCTTAAGGGCGGCAATGATTTGCTTGACACTTGTGGCAAAAAATATTGTAAAATCGAACGCGGCCACATGATGACTCACTTAATGACCACATCATTTTGTGACCCAGTTTCTGGCTCCAATTAAGGTTGTAAGTTGAGGACCACTTGTAAACTTGCACCTAAGAATGTTGCTGCTTCGGTGAATGTTGGTAAACATCTTTTCCTGAAATGGTCTCCTGAGCCTGCATGCACTGGAATCTGAATGTAGTAAGGTTCAGGTGTCTCTTCTATGGATCAAATAGGGAATTTTCTGCTATATGTGAACTAGGAATCTCTCCTAGGTCCTTCAGGAACATCATTGGTTGAAGTCATTATTAAAATTAAGAATCCCCTTGGGGAAAATCCTCTAGAATCTCATCATTCATGAGAATTGGGAGCCTTTAGGAAGAGAAAAGCATGAGATATAATCAGGGGTGGGCTGCTACTAGTTCGCACCGGTATGGCCGAACCGGATGCTAATTTTACAACCGGTTCACCCTAAGCACTGACAAAACTTGGTTGTGCGAGGCTGCCAAGAACACTAGATTAAATTGCAAGAAAATAATCAAAATCAAAAAGTCTCCAAACACAAACCAGGATAGTCTGAACTTCCACAAGGCTTGAAGTGCAAGAACTTCCTGCAAAGAATCCCACCTCTGAGGGCTGGCTTTTATCCCTTAAGGGAGTGGGCATCACTTTGCAGCCTTACTCCTGAGTCGCCCGTTGATGCTGCAGCTTCTCTTTCCTTCGAGCAGCCCTGCACGCATGCACACTGGGCACAGGCTCCTCGGGGTCCTTTGCATCACTGCTGCCAGCCTCCAGCACTCCTCTCTCTGATAATCCTGGCCCCATTCCTGCATCACATGCAGGCCTCTCATCTGAGTCCTCACTCTCCGAGACTTCAGCCATCCGCACCTGCTGCCAGTGAACCACAACAGCCATATTCTCAACTTTGTGGTGCCCCCTTTGGGCCTGGTGCCCTAAGCATGTGCTTAGTCTGCTTAATGGTTAATACACAACTGCTGAACCAGTAGTTGCAACAACTGGCTGGCCCTGCCCACCCTTCCACACCCCTCCCAGGAGTCTCCAAGCGGCCTGTGCAGAAGCTCAGGGAGGACAAAAAAAGGGCCTCCTGGAAGCTCTGGAATGTCAGAAACGTGTCCGTTTTCAGCCTCCAGAGCGCCTCCAGAATCTGGGGAGGCTGTTTTTTGCCCTCCCAGAGGCTCAAGGAAACCCTCCAGAGCCCAGGGAGGGTGAAAAATGGGTCTCCCGGAAGTTCTGGAAGGCTGGAAACAGGCCCATTTTTGGCCTCCGGAGGGCCTCCAGAGCCTGGGGAGGCTGTTTTCGCCCTTCTGGAGGCTTGAGGAAAGCCTCTGGAGCCCGGGGAGGGTGAAAATGGCCCTCCCACTGCCGTGCAGGAGGCCAGCTATGCCACACCCACCACGGCCATGCCCACCCAGCAACTGAGCAGAGAACCAGTTGCTAAGTTTTTTGAAGCCCACCCCTGGATATAATATGCGCTAGCTGTACCAGAAAAATCTCTTTAATTATTTCTAAATGCATCATTCAGGTTAAAAGAACTAGTAGTATAGAACAAACATCAAACATCATGGCTTCTCCATAAGTAATTTTTTATCAAAGCTAGGCATCAGCAATTCATTTTTTAAAAAATAAATGAAGCCATTTAAATCAATACCTTGGCCTTTATGTGTCCTAGGGCAAAACAGTGACTCAAATACATACAATTTTCACATGGATATAAAAAGATAGGGAAAGGTTAGGCAATATTTTTCACGCAGTAGAGCTCTGCTCTTGAGCATGAAATCCCAGTTTGGCTGAGAAAGACGGCCAAGAGCTCAAATTTAACTTTGCATGAGGCATCTAATCTCAATGGTAACTTCATCCAAATGTTTCCTAAATGCATTTACATCGAAATCTCATCTAATTCTTGAACTACATGTTCAAATACATGTTATTCCTCTGAAGAGGTCCATGCTTTTAGTTATGGTTGACAGCAACAAGATTTACAGCTACAATCTCTCTCTCTCTCTCTCTCTCTCTCTCCTCCCTCCCTCTCAATCTCTCTCTTTCTCTGTAATAGAGCAAGATGAGTCCCAAATGGATCAGGTTTGTAATGGTATGTGGGAATGATCTTGGGAGACAGAAAGAAGAGCTGCAGATTAGACATTTGTCAGATAAGAGACAGCTGAGACCATGGAAGGAATTGGGGGGGTGGGATATGGCAAACATGTCAAAAGGGATCCTGCCTAATCAATCAGAACTGAAGAAGCTTTTTGGATGAGAAGCAAAACCCCTGCAAAGAAAAGCCAGAAAGTCCAGTTGCCTCTTGAAAAAGCACCTTTGAGATAACCGTGACCTGGATGATTGAGAATCTCTATAGACACTTACAATCAAGACAGAGCCAGTATTCCTGGATATGTTTCTTGTCTGGATTATCTTGCAAGGCTGATATAGGCCTATGGAGATTCTTGGTCATGGTTGTCCCAAAGGTGCTTTTTGCATAGGCAACTTGACTTTGTTTTTCCTTGAAGACATTTCACTTCCCATCCAAGAAGCTTCTTCAGTTCTGATCCAAGTTCTGAAGTTCAGACCTGAAGAAGTTTCTTGGATGAGAAACAAAATGTCTTCAAAGAAAAACAAATCCCAGTTGCCCGTGGGAAAAGCACCTTTGGGACAAGGCTGACACAGGTTGTAGTCTACCGCAGAATAACTAAAAATCAAGCTATATTGGTGGTAAAACATTTTGTTATGCCCATGTACCCTTCATTTGTGTTCCTTTGTGAATCACTGATCTCTAGCAAAATTGACAGCTTTGTATGAATTCTTGCAGACTGAAGCCGTGCCCACCTCATTAGTCCCACTTCAGATTCTCTTTGCATCATCTCTCTTGGGATGTTGGTGGTAGAGAATGATGAAACTACATTATTAGAAGTCGCTGGTTATCATTCCAATGTAATTTTGAAGCATAATCATGGATATCAAGTATTTCTCCTTTCTCATGTTTTAAGCAGCATGGCCTCAAGATTCCCACAGTGAAATTTGAACTTACAGAAATGTTTGAGACCATTTTGGGTTAAGATTGAAAACTCAGCCAATTCTTCAAACTCATGAAGCTTCTCCCGGCTAAGGAAAAACTCTAAAGGCTAGATTTAGAAATCTTGCATCTAAGAGATGCCTTTTCAGAAAACAGAAAATAATAGATTAATATAAGGTCAAGCATTAAAGCATATATTATTATTAAAAGCAAAAGATTATATATTCCCTTCACTCACACCAAAGTTCAGCTGTTCTTCCCTGCAGTTGTTCAGCAAACAACAATCTGCAGCACAGCCAGAAACTTCTCATAGCTTTCGTTCTGAAATAGTCAAACAGAGAAATATAAAGCTAGATTCAATTCAGAACAAATCCCAGGGAATGCATCTTGTTTATGGTGTACAGCCGTGTCAAAAATATTGTGACAAGAACTGATTACAATTTTTGTAAGATGGATGTAAAAAGGTTTTCTTCAGTTAAGGCCATCTCTCTGTGACTGTGTAGAGCAGGGGTTTCATTGAGGGCTGCATCAGGGCTGTGGTTGACCTTGGGGGGCTGGGTGGATGTGGCTGACTGGGTGGGCGTGGCTGACTGGGGGTGTTGGCAGCTTGATGTCACTTGCTTCCCAAACTGCTAGCATGTTTCCTCTTCGCACTGGGTAGACCTGGGTGGGCAGGCAGGCCAGATCTGACTACATCGTGGGCTGGATCTGGCCTGCAGGCCTTGAGTTTGACACCCCTTGTGTAGAGTTATCAAATCATAAGGTTGAAGAAACCTTTGAAGTTTTTTATTTTATTTATTTTGTCAAGCATGCATTTGATAAGATATATAAGTATAAACATGAGCATTAATACATGAAAGAGACATGAATAAAAGGGGAATATTAAGATAAGGACGGTAGGCACATTGGTGCACTTATGCACGCACCTTACAGACCTCTTAGGAATGAAGTGAGGTCAACAGTAGACAGTCTGAGGTTAAAGTGTTTGGGGTTAGTGGAAGTCCCCTGTACAAGACAGGAGTCCTCATGACATCTCAGACAAATGACTCTTTTCTTGAAAACCTCCTCAACGGAGCACCCACAATTCTGGAAGACACCGGTTGTGTTACTTAATAGTTCTCACTGTCAGGAAATTCCTCCTTCTTTCAAAATTGGATCTCCCTCTGATGAGCTTTTCTTGAAAACCTCCTCAATGGAGCACCCACAATTCTGGAAGACACCGGTTGTGTTACTTAATAGTTCTCACTGTCAGGAAATTCCTCCTTCTTTCAAAATTGGATCTCCCTCTGATGAGCTTTCCAGCCATTGCTTCTTGTCCTACTGTACTATAGAGAATAAATCAACATCCTCTTCCTTATGACAGCCCTTCAGATATTGTCTCCTGTTTGTTAAGCTACCTAATTCCTTTAGCCATTTTTCATAGGATTTAGCCTCCAGAATGCTTATCATCTTTGTTGATCTTCTCTGCAATCATTATAGGGTCTCAATATCTTTTTGGTGTTGGTGAACAGAATTAGACACAGTGTAATTTGTCCTATGTGTATTTCCACTGATTTTCTTCTGCATTTCTTTTATTGTATTTTTAGAGACTGCTATATTCAACTTTAAAATGTTGATGAACGTGTTGGGTATATGGATACACCAACCAGGTTTGGGTTGAATAAATATGTAAACCTAGTTTAAAGTGTCTATTTAGCTTTAAGCACAAGAAACTGCAATGTCATTGTGGGTGCGGTTGCAGGCAGTAATATAGGTAGGAAGGGAAACGTTATAGACCCGGCTTCTGGATGCACCTGGTTCTGTTCCTGGTCTGCTGCCTGCTGGAACGTCTATCTGCTTGCTTTTGGAGGCTTCTGTGCCAGATACCATTTCAACTGAACACAAAGACTGTTTGCTTGGTGAGCTGAGGATTCAGCGTTGTCTTTGAGATAAAGGTATCGGGAGGAGAAGATTTACAAGCAGATAAGGACATTGTATTTACTGTGAATGGACTTGATAACTCGATGGATATACTGGATAATGATATATGGACTGAATGACACTTCTTAATCTCTGTGTGAATTAAATAACTATTTTAAAACCACAAACAGTGTTTTTGTCTCCAGTGTGTGTATACTCTTGGGCCCACTCTCTCTCTCATTTGCCTGCCTGGCTTGACTGCTGCATACTCTGCTTGGGGTTTATCCCCAAACACTAACATTGGTTATGGGCCCAGCAGTGTGCACAGTCTAACTAACCAGGATATAGCAGTGAGAGCTGGTGTGAGTTGCACATTACTGTAAATACAAACTGTTTGTTAAATAGTTGTTTATCACAAGAGCAATGGCACAAGTAAATTTGCCAAGTCTGTCCATGATATCCAGACTAGATGGAACAAACTATGTTTCATGGTCAATGAAATGTAGTTTACTTCTACGAAGAGAAGGTTTGTGGAACATAATAACAAACCCACCAGATGTATCTAACTTAAATCCTAATGATGAAGAGGATTATAAACTGATACAGGACTATAAGCAAAAGAATGAACAGGCTTTGTGCATCATAGGACTAACCCTGTCTGACCAGCAACTCATTCATATCCGTGGAGTGGAAAATGCTGCAGACTGCTGGAATAATCTCAAGAAGATTTATGTTCGAGACAGTGTAGGAGCTCATATCAATCTTACACGGAAGCTGTTTAGAACACATCTTGAGAAAAATGGAGACATGTTAACTCATTTAAACTGTATGAAAAGCATTTTTCAAGAATTACAAGAAAAAGAGCTTGCAACAAGTATATATCATACTGTCTTCATTGGATCGAAGCTATGATGATTTTGTGACTGCATTAGAGGTGTTGCCAAAAGACAGTTTATCAGTAACTGAGATTACCGGCAGGCTATTAGAAGAAGCCAGAAGAAGGTTTGAACGTGACCAGCTGAGAGAAGATAAGCCTAATAAAGAAGAGAAATTATCTTCAAGGCTGGAAAGAAACCAGCTGTGTAAAGTAAAGCACCCGGAAGAAGAGAATTTATCTTCAACGGCATACACAATTAAAAAGTGTTTTAATTGTGGAGGCAGAGGACATTTGGCAAGATTCTGCAGAAAAGAAAAAAGCCAGAATGTAAAGAAGCCAAAGAAATCCTTTGAACTGGCCATGTTTAGCAATTGTGATATGAATAATGATTTATGGGTGGTGGACAGTGGTGCATCCCACTGCATCACGAGAGATAAGACAAAGTTTATAAAAATGTCTACAAGCTCTCAACGTATATCACTTGCCAATGGTTGGCACCTCAAGGCCAAGGGTGAAGGTATTGCTTATTGTCCATGTTTAGACCAGAATATAAAAATGTTGTATGTACCACAGTTAAAGATGAACTTACTTTCTGTAAGAGAATTGGATAAACTAGGATATGTGGTTACATTTAAGAATAATAAGTGCATACTGGAAAGAGATAACAAAAAGGTAACTGCAGCTTTAAATGGAGCATTATATGTCTTACATGATAGTAAGAAAGGGGAGGCACAAACTGTATTTAATAATATCAAGCCTCATGATGAATGTATCCATTTATTACATAGGCGTTTGGGGCATGTAAATTTTAAAATGCTAAAACGTACAGTTGAGTTATCTGAAGGAATAAGGTTAAAACCCTGTGATAAGTATTTGCGTTGTAATGTCTGTTGTGAAGATAAGAGTAAAATATTGCCTGCAAATAGACTAAATGGTTTTAAAACTACAGAACCTTTAGAAGTAGTATTTGCAGACATTATTGGTCCAAAGAAACCCAGTATGGGGGGTGCTCGATATATACTGAGCATTATGGACCATTACTCTAGATATGGGTTTTGCTACCTAATGAAAAGCAAAACTGAAACATATCAACATTTCTTCAATTGGTTAAGGTTTGCTGAAAGAAAAACCAAACGGCAACTTATAACCCTGGTGACAGATAATGGCACGGAATTTGTTAATAGCAAATTCCAGAATAGATTAAAGGCAGCTGGAATAGCTCACAAGACATCTGCACCATACAGACCACAACACAATGCATTTGTTGAAAGGCGAGGCCAAACATTGCAGGCGATGACCCGTACTATGTTAACTGATTCTGGGTTACCTGATTCTTTGTGGGGGGAGGCCACAATGTGTGCTAATAATTTATTAAATAATGTTGTTAACTCAACCACTGGTGAAATACCATTCACCATTTGGCATGGCAGGAAGCCTGATCTGAGTTACCTGCACACATTTGGTGCACCAGCATGGGTGCATATCCCTACACAACTCAGGCGTAAAGGGCAACACAGAGCTAAACAATTTTTCTTCGTTGGTTACCAAGCTAACCATAGGGCATATAGATTTTGGGAGAAAGGCACATCTAAGGTGTTATGTAGTGCTAATGCCCAATTTCTAGAGCACATAGGATGGGATAAGTTAGAACAGGATAGCAATAACAAGGTGGTTATTGAATCCTATAGAAATCCCATTAAGTATCCCTGTAACTTTAAAAATAATGTAAAGCAAGAAGTACAGGAAGAAGTACAGCCCCTAGAGGAAGAAATAGCTGAGGAAGAGGAACAGATAGTAATTAACAAAAGTCCTCAACGAAGCCCAGTAATACCCAGAAGGACTACACGTATTTCTAGACCGCCTGATAGATACCAGGCTAATACAGTGTGCCAGGAAAATAGAATCCCAAATACTGTGAATGAGATAAAAAGATATCCTTCTAAAGAGAAAGAAAATTGGTATGCAGCAATTAATAAGGAATTGAAGTCTCTGAAGGATATGCAAGTGTATGAAAACGTGAGATTACCTAGTAATGAAAAACCCATTGGCTGCAGATGGATTTTTAAAATAAAAACAGATAAAGATGGAAACACAATCCATAAGGCAAGGTTAGTAGCCCAAGGCTTTAGACAAAGTGCAAAAGACTATGATGAAGTATTTGCACCTAGTCTGAAAGCAGCAACTTTAAGGGCAGCATTAGTATGGGCAGCAAGCAAGCAATATATAGTTAACCATTTTGATGTGGAAACTGCTTACTTGCATGCTCCACTAAGACATACTGTTTATATGAAAAGGCCTAATGGAGTTAAAGGAGACAATAATAATGATTGTTGGTTATTAAAGAAGAGCCTTTATGGTCTTAAACAATCGGGCTATGAATGGAACCAGTATATTGTGAAGGAACTGACCAATATAGGGTTTAAAGCTGGTTTAGCCGACCCATGTCTATTTAAGAGGGAAAAGAATGGGAAAGTATCATTATTATTGTTGTTTACTGATGATATTGCTCTGATGACTAAGACTAATGATGAAGCAAATGAAATAATTGCATCATTAGCCAAGAAAGTAAAAATCAAGCAATTAGGGGAGATAAAGAGATATCTAGGATTGAATATATTGAGAGCACAGAAAGGTTTTAGGATATCTCAGGAAGATAAGATATCTAAATTGCTAATAGATTATAAGATGGAACTTTGTAAGCCTGCAAAGACTCCAATGAGTCAGGATATTTGCAAAATGGATACTCAAAGTCCCAAATGTGATAAGGAACTGTATCAATCTTTGATTGGTAGCTTATCATATATTAGCAATTGGTCAAGGCCAGATATTGCTTTTAGTATTAATCAGCTGGCACGACACAATAATGATCCGCTTCAATGTCACTGGATAGCATTGAAAAGAATCTTAAGATATCTTAAAGGTACATTACACCATGCACTGTATTTAGAACCAAAAGGTGATCTCATATTGAGTGCTTATGCAGATGCTAGTTTTGCAGCAGAAAGAGACACTAGAAAGTCGACTTCAGGAACAGCCATAATGCTGGGTAAGACATTAATAGGCTGGAAGTCAATAAGGCAACAGCATATAAGTTTGTCTACTATGGAGGCAGAATTCTCCTGTTTATCTTTATTGTTATTGAGTTAATTATGTACAAACAAATGTTGAAGGATATGGGTATAACTGTAAATTACCCTGTAGTTGTACATGAAGATAATCAGGCAGCAATTCAAATGGCCACTAATATTGCAGTTAAAACGAGAAGTAAACATACAGATTTGAGGTATCTTAATGTAAGACAATCTGTACAGAGTAAATTGATACAGCTGAGTACTGCATGTCGGAGGACAATGTAGCTGATCATTTTACTAAAGCCCAAGGTGCCATTAAGCATCTAGAGAGTTGTGAAAATATGGGTTTAGAATGTAAGGCATTACATATTTATGTCACCCAAAAGGGGAGAATGTTGGGTATATGGATACACCAACCAGGTTTGGGTTGAATAAATATGTAAACCTAGTTTAAAGTGTCTATGTAGCTTTAAGCACAAGAAACTGCAATGTCATTGTGGGTGCGGTTGCAGGCAGTAATATAGGTAGGAAGGGAAACGTTATAGACCCGGCTTCTGGATGCACCTGGTTCTGTTCCTGGTCTGCTGCCTGCTGGAACGTCTATCTGCTTGCTTTTGGAGGCTTCTGTGCCAGATACCATTTCAACTGAACACAAAGACTGTTTGCTTGGTGAGCTGAGGATTCAGCGTTGTCTTTGAGATAAAGGTATCGGGAGGAGAAGATTTACAAGCAGATAAGGACATTGTATTTACTGTGAATGGACTTGATAACTTGATGGATATACTGGATAATGATATATGGACTGAATGACACTTCTTAATCTCTGTGTGAATTAAATAACTATTTTAAAACCACAAACAGTGTTTTTGTCTCCAGTGTGTGTATACTCTGGGCCCACTCTCTCTCTCATTTGCCTGCCTGGCTTGACTGCTGCTGCATACTCTGCTTGGGGGTTTATCCCCAAACACTAACAGAATGTATCAATTATTCTTGAGGAACTGGACAGTAGATATTGTTAGAATTTTATTCTACACATTCAATTAATAAAAGAAAATTTATGATTGAATCATGCCTCATACATATTTAAAACCTTGTGCAAGACCAGCACATCAAGAAAAGACAATTCATATTCATATGAGAACAATCAATCAATGGAATACCTTGCCCTCGGAAGTTGTGGGAGCGCCATCACTTGAGACCTTCAAGAAGAGAGTGGACTGCCATTTGTCAGAAATGGTGTAGGGTCTCCTGCTTGGGCGTGGGGTTGGACTAGATGACATACAAGATCTCTTCCAACTCTGATTATCTATTAGAATCTTTATATGCAGAGAACATTCTTACCAAGCCAATGAGTATAATGTAGCCATCTTCAATTGTGAGTAGAAAGACTGCGGTTCAATAGTAACCATAAAATACAGGGTGCATGAAAGAAAAAGGTCAAGTTTCAGGGAAGTTAGCATTCTTTCTCTTTTTATGATCCTGTAACCCCTTCAGTTGAGGTGGAGTCAGGGCAACTGAATGGAGCTGAGCATTTACTGGCCGGATGTCTTTCCTGCCACATACCTGGAGGTCACAGCAGATATTTTCTTTTTGCACCGTGACAGAAAAACATATGTCACTGCCTAAGATTGAGCTCTCAACCTTCTGAGTGGGAGGCAAGACCTCTAGGCTACCATGCCGTTCTAGAAGATAACACATTAATGAAATGAAATAAATAAATGTACATAAACAGGTTGGCTTAGATACAGAACTTTGACAGACGAATGAGGATTATCAAGATGTGTATTCCCATTTTCATCCTTTCAATATTGGAGAAGCAATATGCTTAAAATGTCAAAAATATTTTTTTCCCTAAATTGATAGTTTCTTCCTGGCAGGGAGAGAGAGAGGAAGGGAGGGGGGACAAGGAAGAAAAGAATTGTTTTACAAATTTAAAAAGTAATACTTTCCTTGCAACCTGATATACTTTGGCATTTTGTTAAATACATTCTGTTATGGCCATTTAAAATGAATGAAATGACTTTTCTTCTAGAGTCTGACCTTCATGTACTAAATCTATTTTGCTTTGAAGAAAGCACTTTAGGAGCTTGCCAACTTCATATTTTATCCCTCTCTTGTCCCTTTTAAGTGGCCTAGTTCTTGTTATACAATAAGGAGAAGTGCACAAACAGTTTATGTGAATGCTAATTTTTATCTAGATTTTTTAGGAAATACAAAACACCAGCACTGTATACCAGATAGCAAAATCAAATATCTTTATATTTCACAAACCTCAAATACTCTATTTCTGTATTGCAAATGGATATACACAACTCTAATGTAGAAATATATAGCTTTTTTAGAGCCCGGTCAGTGGCACAGGATTTCCTACTTCAAAATTGAAGGCTTTTCAATAAAAAATAATTTCAGACTTATGAATTATGATCCAAGGCAAATCTTTAGAGAGTTTCTCTTTCCTCAATGATCTCATACACGATGATTCTCTACCAACCACCACCTCTCCCCCACAAAACTGGGGAAGGATGGCAATTGAAGTCCAACATTTTTGGAGCATCCTGGGTTATCCAAGCTACTGTAGAAGGTCAATGAGAACTTCAAATTGGCAGGAGCAGACTGCCAATTTCTTTTCCAAGGGAACTTCAGTTTTTATGGTCCGGAGATATGATACCCCATTTTACTTCCTGCTGTTTACATGGAACTGAGAAATACAAGACTAATTAACGCCAGAAGGCATTAATTTTTCAAGAGGCAACTGGACTTCGTTTTCCCTTGAAGGCATTTTGCTTCTCATCCAAAAAGCTTCTTCAGTTCTGAACTGAAAAATTGAAGAAGCTTCTTGGGTGAGAAACGAAATGTCTTCAAGGAAGAAACAAAGAAAGTCCAGTTGCCTCTTGAAAAAACACTTTGGGGGTCTTGCAACTGATGCCCCATATGCGGGATTGAGCTTCAGCCCTTGTAGGGCCTGCCTTAATTTCTTCACCCCTGCAGATGCCACCAGGCCGCTGAGAGCAGATACATCCGTGGTGTTTCTGTCAGCATTGCCTTGTCAGTGTTAAATTTCATCAAAATAATTTTTTAACAAAGGAATCAAGTTTAATGAGCCTATAATTTTCTAAGCTAATTACATTGATTTATAGCCACGGTTCTCTTTCTTCTAGACAGATATATGCACTGAACGTAAAAATAACAACTTGTTAGAAATCAAGCCATCACTATCTTGTCTGATAAGTTCAGTAATCCATTGATTCAGTTTCTCTTAGTATGATTATAGGCAGAGGACATCTCATCCACTAAATTTTTCTACCCATCTGCTTCATCTCATACATGTACAATGGGCCAAAAAGTGGTAAAATCAATGGAGGTGGAGAAGATGATGATGAAACTGACCATTTTTGATGAAAGAAAAGTCTTCAGCTTCCTTTCTACTTGGATTTAGCAACTACTCTTGGATTTTGGTTTGAAATTGGAAGAAATGAAATTTTAATTTTGGGTTCTGATGGTTAGATTTGTTTATGATGATAAAGATACTCTTTGTTATGGTTTATAGCTGGTCTTTGATTTTTAGGTTTTTATCTGTATTAAAGAACGTGAGCGTTGCAGTGGCCTAGGGATGAAGATGCTCACATCCCACTCGGAAGGTTGAGAGTTCAGTCCTAGGCAAAAGCAGATATTTCTCTACTAGGGCGCAAAGAGAAAATATCTGCTGTGAACTCCGCATAGGCATCAGGAAGGGCATCCAGCCAGTAAATGCTCAGTTCCATTCATTCGCCTCAATAAAAGGGATTACAGGGTCTTAAAAAGAAAAAAAATTCTGCATCAGAGAAGGTCAAAAGTTATCTTTTTTAATAGCTTTTTTTAAATAGCTTTTTAATAGCTTTTTTTTCTTTGCCCTCCCCACTTTTTCCATACCCTTTTCCTTTTCTTTTCAACTCTGTTCTTTGCTATTTTGTGTTTTAGGCTTTTTCAAAATTTAATAAAGTTTTAGAGGGGAAAATGGGCAAAAGAGATAAGAACTAATTTTTCTGCACTCTATTTTGATATTTGACTTCCTTGCCCCTTTCTTTCTGCAGCTTGACCTTCACACCTTGCTTGATTTCTGCCTTGGTCATGTGTATACAGAATGTTAGTGTGATGACCCAGGGTGGGATACAAAAGTCACAAAAACAGGTGAAGTCCCTTTAATTCCTTCAACTTGGCTTGGCTTCAAAGGTCCAATTATCATTGACTGGAGAAAAAACTCCCCCACAAACAGTTGCGAAAAGAACGAAATTCTGTTCAAACTCAAAATACATATAAATTATAAGCAGAAAAAAACAACACAAACCACACTGAAGCAATTAATAAGACAAGGCTTGAAGACGTCCACAGTTATCAAAATACACACACTGGGAAGGACGCCAAAACTGAGATAAGAACTGAAAGACTAGAATTATTTCATGCTCTGCTTCCAGCACTGGGCCATGCACAGTTTGTCGTTATAAACACTCCTCACAGCTGCAGCCCGTGAAGGGGATTAAGACTCTTTCCTTCCCTGTAGACCATGCCATTCACCTTTCTCCCTTATCTGCTCCTCCCTGCGTACCCTAGGATGAAGAGGGGATGGGCCTGGGTCTTCCTCTTAAAGCCCAGCCCCAGTTTCCTCCACAACCTCCGGAGCCACACTCCTACTCCCTGTCAGCTGTTGCTTCTCTCCCTCAGAGTCAGATTCTAACAGGGGCATGACACAGAGTCCTTGTTTCAGCCCAGCGAAACTGTTCTTAGGCTCTTCTTATAATGCTTTCCTGCGTTGAATGTCTTCCACTCACAGCTACTCACACTTGAAAAATGGGCTTCAGGATTTGTGGCCATACCTGCCAAGAGACAGTGTCTGCATCAGAGGAGATTCCAATCCATAAAATAGACTTTCTGCATACAAATCCCTTCCTGGGGGCATTTGGAGAGCATCCTGTGAAGAGAATCAAATTGATTGTGCGAATTATACAAAACAGTGACAATTCTGCAAAGGGTTGAAGACAAGATTGTTGATGTTCCTCCACCCCTCCCCCAGCTCACGTGGCCTCCTCCATCGCACAGATGCCTGCTGCTGAACATTTCCTGTGCTTCTAATGGACAGAGAGTATGTTGTTTGAAAAGGAAGGCCATCCTCACAAATGAGGACATTTGTTCATCCAAAAGACCGGAGGAAAACAGCAGCTTCCTGAAAAATAACCATTCAGCTAATTGGGTCTCCCTGGGAGGGGGCTCAGATGCCTGCAGGTACCTGGTGTGCATGCTAAGCATCTGATCCTCTGCGGATAATCATTAATATTTTCAGATTGATTTTTTTGAAGGAAAATCTTTTAGGTTCCTGCTTCTCAAGTGCTTCTCCTTTGACTTAACAACTGAAATCAAAACTCGAATGTTCTGTATGTAGGCTCCTAGGAGCTTTACATGAAGATGGAAATTCAGAGAATGCCAGTGATAGTTGTTCGTACCAGATGAATCCCAGTTATGTTGATCAAATATTAATACCCTGCTGATAAATGATATATGAGCTTTTGAAAGTTAACCTTAAACACAGAACAGCTTTTCTAGACTTAAAGTAAGTCAGGCGGGATTTAGGCTGGTCATAAATAACACCAATGGATTTGGGGAGCTTAGAACTGTTTAGTCTACAAAGCAAAACTTAAGAGTCTTGTGGAGCTTAAAAACAACACACTTCAACACAGTGTTTTCTTGGACAAGCATTTAATTCATCGCTTGCATCAGGTACAGCTATCAAAGGAGTTTATGACTGAAGTCCAGCATCTTATAGGTCCAAATTCACCAGGTAGAAGCAACTGCAAACAAAACCAATCCTGGCCAGTTCATTTACATGGTTAATTTAAAAAAAAACTCATTCTTTTTGTGATAAAATAAAGGTCTTTAGAAGCTAAACAAGAGCAGCAAATTATTTTATTCTTGTGATGTGACGATGACATTTGTAAATATGGTTAAATGTAAAATGGCATGTGGTTAGGATATTTCTTGTTTTAGCAAGTTTGACAAATACGATTTACATATTAAAATTTAAAATTATTATTTAATTTTATTCATGCATTTATTCATTTATTTTAATTTCAGTGTGATCTAATTCCTCAATGACTATGAGTAGCTTCCATTAAAAGGAAACAACATATATAAAAAAACAGAATGTCTGTAGAGATTTCTCAGTCATCCAGACTGTAGTTGTATCAAAGGTGCTTTTTTCAAAAGGCAACTAGACTGGTTTTTTCCCTGAGGAGAATGAAGACATTTCACTTCTCATCTAAGAAACTTCATTGGTGCTGGCAATCCTTCCATCGCCCCCACCATCCTGCCAGACCCAATGAAGCTTCTTGAATGAACTGATGAAGCTTCTTCTTCCTCAAGGGATAAAGAATAGCCCAGTTGCCTTTTGAAAAAGCACCTTTGAAACAGAAAACAATGTTCACCCAACTGGAAGACCATCTCTTTATCACAAAAGGGAGGGGGACTTGACAACCATCCTGTTACAAAACTTGGATGAATGATCAAGTTCTTAACATATTATGGAAAGTCATTAAAACAGGAGCAGCACAGAATTCTGGAGATATGTCATTCCAGAGGGCAGCCGTCTCTACTGAGAAGGCATGCTTCCTGGGTCTGCCAGATGACCTTATTTGATTTATGGATTGACTTGAATCATGTTCACTCTGCTACATCTGCCATAGTTGAACAGTATCATATTACAAGCTTGTCAATGTCAAATTTTGTTAATTTACCTGATAGCATATTACAAGGAATCTTGAGTTCACCCTCTACGTGTTAACTGAATCTTCTAGCCTGGTGTTTCCTGAAAATTTAATAAACTTCCTTTTCTTTATGAATAATGGAAAAGATGGAAAATTATGAACAACACTGGGTCAAAGACAGTGCCCTGGGGAGCCTCACTTGATAGTTCCCTCCAGGTCAATTCAGAACCATTTATGAGCACTCTTTAAGTGAAGTTCTTCAACCCATTACAGACTCCCCACTGGCATTTATGTATCTTGTCTGATATGAAGTACTCCGTATGTGTGTGTGTTTGATTATAGATACGTGACCATCTACTGATCAGAGAATGTACAAGGGATATTCAGCTTTCAATCGATTGGATTTAAATAGATCTTATTATTGATATACAATTGCACTGTCTTGCTGAGATATTGGGAATAAAAACCCCCCAGTAACCTGCCATTTAATAAACAAATGCTGTTATTCTCCACTGGAAAGCAAGGTCATTTTTAGTATTTTTTATTTCATTCCTTATATAACAGCCACACATAAGAATTAAATAGCTTCCTGTAGCTGAAAGGATGATTAGAGTCAAGACAAGTAGCAAGGACAACATATGCATTTCAAAAGAAGAGGAGCTAAGAAGGGCTGCAATGCAGGGAACTTGTGTGTTGCTGAATTGAAGCAATGGGGTGGTCTGGAAAACCATTAATCAAACAGAAAGGTTCAAAAGGGGGAGTTAATTTCTCCAAGAAACAGCAAATCAAATATCAAGGAGTGCAGAAATCCAAGATAGAGAATTAAGTCCAAATTGGAGGTTGGAGAAGGTAATGTTGGATCAAGGGTGACTGACTAGGAACTGGGAGATATATCTATATCTATATAATCTCTATATATATCTATAATATCTCTATATCTATCTATCTATCTATCATCTATCTATCTATCTATCTATCTATCTATCTATCTATCTATCTATCTATCTATCTATCTATTATCTACCTACCTATCTATCTATCATCCATCCATCCATCCATCCATCCATCTATCTATCTATCCATCCAACTATCTAAGCTATGGTCTAACTAAGCTACTGATCAGGGCCCAGGGAGTGTGCCTTTTTTTGTCATGGTGTCTGCTTCTGGAAGAGAGCTGTTGGTTCCCACCTGATGATATTCTGAAATCTTTAAAAGTTTGGCTGTTATCCTACACCTGCTGATAGAACATTGTCCGTTGTGTTCTCTGTTGCAGGGAGTGTTTATCCAAATGCGTAATCATTTATTGTTTTCTATTTTTTAGCATAAACTTCCTAGAATCGCTTGGTGTCAGGTAGCCTCTGAATCTTGTAAACAAACAAACAAACAAACAAACCAAATGTGCCCATTAGCTTAAAAAGTTAAAGTTTCTGGATTGTTGATATATCTAAGCAGTAAAGTAAATTAACAAGTTGCCTGCATAGTCCATGAATGTTCCTTTCTAAGAAATGACACCGTTATAGGTGTGTACTTCAGGCCACCTAACCAAGCAGAATTTTTATTTTTGTAACCAGTTAATTGAGGTGTGCAGGAAACACACCACTGTAGTAATGGAGGATTTTAACTATCCTGACATTAACTGGGAAACAAACTCTGCAGCAAGTGGAAGACCAAATAAGTTGCTTGATGTGCCTGACTGAAAACTTTGTCATCCAAAATGTAGAATAAGAGAACTAGAGGGTCAGCCACACTGGGCTTAATTTTTACTAATAGGAATTAAAAGATTGAGAGTGAAAGTTGTAGGAAGGGAGGCAGAGGTAGGGGGCATGCATAAGTGCACCAACGTGCCTACCGTCCCTGTCCTATTGTTTCTTTTTTTTCTTATTCATATCTATTTCATGTATTCATAACCATGTTTATACTTATACCTGTTATCTAATAATTGCTTGACAAAATAAAATAAATAAATAAAAATAAAAATATAATTGAACAAAGTCAGAGTAGTGATTTAGAGAGCTGGCTTCAACAAACTTAACAATGAAAATAGGAGGGATTCCATAGACAGAAATCCTAGAGGGGAAAAACTGTTTCAGATGCTTGAGAAATTCTGGGAGGAAAAAGATAATTTGGATAATCATTTGCCTCAGTGGTGGAATTAAATTTTTTTACTACCGGTTCTGTGGGAGTGGCTTGGTGGGCATGGCTTAATGGGCATTGAAGGAGAAGGATACTGTAAAATCCCATTCCCTCGCTACTCCGGGGGGAAGGTTACTGCAAAATCCCATTCCCTCCCCACCCCACTAACCTGCATTCCAGCTCCGTTCTCCTATGCAGGGCAACAAAAGAAGACCCAGCCAAACAGCTGGGATTCAGGAGGCAGATAATAGATGGGGGCAGGGCCAGTCAGAGGTGGTATATGCCGGTTCTCTGAACTACTCAAAATTTCTGCAACTGGTTCTCCAGAACTGGTATGCTAAAAATCACCTCTGATTTGTCTGGAGTGGTATATGGATTCCTGCTTTTGGGCAGGCAGTTGGAGAAACAGCTCCAAGGTCCTTTCCGGATTGATGATTCTATAATTCTACATGTTAGCAAGGACAAGTTTATATGGAACTATGTGGTGTAAATTGCCTCCAACTAGGCTGGAGTTGACCTAAAAATGATTTGCCCTCAATTCGTTTCCATAACCTATATCCTAATAAAAAATTGATTACACTGATTAAATTGGCTCATGTTAATGGGAGAATCAAAACTTTTTAGTAGATCATTTTCATAAAATCTTTTCTGGATCACAGCTGAGCCAAAGCATTTTACTACTGAAAGCAAAGAACAAGATGCGCTCTCTTATTTCAGTTCACAAACAGTGGACTAGCAATTGAATTCTTCTTCAGCTGCAATGCTGGGGCGGTTGCAAACTGAAAGGTGTGAGATGTAAGAACCGAATTATTCAATACTCACAACACAGGAACAAGTCTGGTTCACAATTCAAAGGTTTATTAAAGAAAATAAGCGTTTGCAAACGGGCCTTCAAGTCCCTTCCAAAGTTGCCAACTCAACATCACTCACATCGAGGCGCGCATCTCTTCGCCTGGCCTCATGACTGTGGGGATGCTGCAACAGTCGTAAGTGTGAAAAATGGTCATAAGTCACTTTTTTCAGTGCCATTATAACTCTGAATGGTCACTCCACACAAGCAAAGTGCCAGCAAAGGAGGGGAAAAAAACTCCAGAGATGTTCCTGAGACAGGAAGTCAAGTCCTGCCAAGAATGTAATAAAGGTTAACAGAGAGGCAGTTTCTATAAGACCTTCCTTGCCACATTTGTTAAGTGAATCACTACAGTTGTTACGTTAATGACACGATTGTTAAGTGAATCTGGCTTCCCCATTGACTTTGCTCCTCAGAAGGTCGCAAAAGGGGATCACATGACTCCTGGACATTACAACGGTCATAGATATGCCAAGAGTCTTTTGATCACATAACCATGGAGATGCTGCAATGGTCGTAAGTGTGAAAACCGGTCATAAGTCACTTTTTTCAGTGCCATTTGTAACTTCAAATGGTCACTAAATGAACTGTATTTGCCTTCATTTGTGACTCAGTGAACAAGGCAAGGATTAACTTATACATATACATATGCTGGTTTTTTTAGAGCCTTTTTAAAGACAGGCAGAATGGGAGTTCAGCAGCCTGATTCTCAAAAAGGAAAGTTGAATAATTAAAAATTAGCTGGTAGGAAGGACTGATCAATGACTTCCTATTTCATAATAGGAGCAGGCAGGGACTGAGCATTATTGACAAGACTAGGCCAGTTGTAGACAACACAATTTTTTATGGATCAAATGTTGAGGCTAGTGCTTGGTATTACCAGAAAGAGTGGGAATAATATCATTTATTGAGGAGTAATAACATGAGATTGAGGAACAATAACATGAAAACATGAATAACATGAGCAATAACATTGTTATTCTCCTATTCTTCTTTGAATATATGGTTGGGCACTCTGAGAACCTAGACCCGTGATGGCAAACCTATGGCACGCATGCCACAGGTGACACACAGAGCCATTTATTTATTTTTATTTATTTATTTGATTTGTCAATCACTTACAAGATAATAGGTATAAGTATAAACATGAGTAAGAATACAGAAAATAGGTACGATTAAATGGGGACAATAGGACAGGGATGGGAGGCATGAGGGTGCACTTATGCACGCCCCTTAATTTGTGCAGGCACACGAGTCCCAGCCAAACTTGGGCCTTCTGGAAATACCAGAAGTGCTGAAACCAGAAGTGTCCAAACTGGAAGTGTCAAAACAGGCCCGTTTTTCAGCCTCCAAGGGCTGCAGAGGCTTCCCTCGAGCTTCCGGGAGGGCAAAAACGGCCTGAAATGGGCTGAAAATCAGCTGGGAGGAACGCACATGCGCAGTGCAGGTAAGGCGGGGGCAGGATGCATTGCATTATGGGTGCTGGCATGTGCGTTATTTTGTGTGCGCGCACTTTTGGCACACCACAACAAAAAGGTTCGCCATCGCTGATCTAGACGGTGCTGAAAAGCATCTTTGAGTCAGCCTGATGTTTTCTATACTGATTTATAGATAATAAACTTGGACTTATAGTCTGATTTGCTGTAAAACAGTTCCACGGATTAAACTAAAGTGAGAAAAGAAGTCAAAAATGCCTCGTGAAAGGCAAAAAATTATTATCAGTTTCTGAGCCAAAGGTCAGCATTTTAAATTTTCACTTTAAACAGATGCACAAATTGTATAAATTCTGCATATCACTCTGACTTTGAAATGCAAGTCATTTGTATTTCTTATATCACCTAAGTGTTGGATGACATTCATATAATCCATTCATAAGTTCCCTTTGCATGCATATCAAGCTGCATAGGCATAATTTCACTCTGGTAATAAAAACAAGACATAGATGTAGGTGAATATACAATATGGGCAGAATTTACAGTACACATAATGTACAATATGACCAGAGTTTATCTTAGACTTTCTCTAATTACTTGGCCCTTCCTTTAGCAGGAAACCTACCACTTAGGCAAAACTCTCAAAAGAGCCCTGCTGAATTGCTTATCATATTCGTACATCAGAAGGGCATAAGTATTCATGGAAACCACTCCTATATGACTTTGAATAAAACCTCACAGCTAACAGAATATTACTTTAATGACATAGTTGAACTTCTCCATCAGTTTCAATTTACCAAAAGCAGCCATACATGCTATCATTTCAGGCTGGAAGAGCAATTTCCAGAGAGAAGTTAAAGAACCTGTCCATAACAGGGTGGGCATTAGGGCACAAAATATATTTATCTATGTATGTTCGGACATTATGTTGGGTCTCTGAGGAACTAGAACAAGAGTATTCTTACAAAAAGTTGTGTTAGTTGCACTAGAAACAGATGTTTTCCAGAGATGAACCCATCCGACATAGATCAATAATACTACACTGCTGTTATTACCTCTTCAAGTATGTCAATCCAGCCTTGTCCAACATAATATCATCCCAGTTATATCATATTTATCTTAAGGGTCCTTCCACACAATGTCATTACTCCAGTTAAAGCCAACTCCAGATTTCTTCAAACTATACAAAGTGAAGCTATTAGAGAACCGAATTGGTTTTTTTTCTAGTTTTGTACAGAAAAATTGCCCAGAAAAATAATTGGATTTTTGTGTCAGTGTTTGGATTTATTTGCTATTAGTTTTGTAAATACTGCAGTTCTTGCCTTCATGCTTGTTATTTCTTGCAGTCTTTTCCACTTCTCAAACTCACAAAACTGATCTTTGCTGACAAACTCTTTCATATGTATGGTTTTCTGCAATTAGGAAATATTCCTACAATGGGTCCCCTAAGATTTAAACTGTTTCTTTTTGACCACCAAAGAAGGCAATGACAAAACCCAGTTCCATATTGTTGTCAAGAAACTTTGGATATAACTAGGAACCTTTATTGTTGACCTGTTGATCAGTATCAGGCACCCAGAATTGGTGGACTGTCAACATAAAGATAAAATGGCCAACTTCTCAGTCACCTACAGCAGTGATTACCAAACTTTTGGACCTCAGGGTCCACCAACTCATAATTTTAAATGCCGCAGACCAGAGACCCTGGGAAAATCCTCCAAAAGATCTGCAGAAAAATTCCCCACCCTGTTTTCCTATTGATTGATCATTCTTTATTTGGGATCACAGGATACCGTTTCCAGCTCTGTTCTCATTGGTGGGGGGAGAGAGACTTTTAGCTTCATGCAAGGAAAGCAGCAGAAGCAGCAGAAGTATTTCTTTCTCTCCCCGAAATTCCACCAGAAATGAGTCTTTGTGAGACTTGTTGCACTCTTGGAGCAAGATGTCTTGCAAGTTCCCAAAGACTATTTCTGGCAGAGTTTGGGGTAGAGAAAAAAAAGACTTTTGCTGCTTTCCTTGCGTGCAGCCAAAAGGATAAGAAGAAAGAAGCAGAAAGAAGCAGCCTGGTGGACAGGCCAGGTGCGTGGGGCGAGTGGGGCAAGTTCCCCCCCTCCTCCCTTTCTCCCCTCCTCTCACTACCTTGTATTGTTTGTAATGCAAGCAATGCAAGCATTGGGTTCCCAGGCAGCCTGGATTAATTGCTTTGGGGGTGACATTTCTCTGCAGACCACCAAAGTTTTCTCGTGGTCCACCAGTAGTCCCCAGCCCACTGGTTGGCGACCACTTTAGGAGATGCTTAAAATTTCACTGGTTCATTTTTGGGATATTAAGGAGCTATTAAACTAACAGGCAGGGCATTTTTATCTCCTGCTTGGTACCAGCTATTATACCCTGGTATGTAGTTGGAAAACTTTTAGGCTCTTACTTTTTATTGTGTAGTCATTGTTAAAAGCAAATGAACAACAACAAAAATAATACTAGGTGCTTCCAGATGTTGGGGGACAGCGACTCTTAAAGCTGTGGCCACCTGAAGAAATTGTAACCCCAAAACATCTCGAGGGCCAGGTTATTCCCCCACCTTTCCTTAAATGCAGTGAACATTATTTTTCCAAAAATGTTTTGAGAATGATAAGTCTGCTAAAAATATAAACCAGAGAGAGTAATGGAGTGCTTATAAAGTTCTGTATGAGACATCAGGCATTGTTTCATGTGCTAATTTCTGCAAGTTTCAATAATAAATCACCCTGCTCTGTATGAACCTCATTTCCCCCCAGCTGTGAACATATCAGCTTGTTCAGCATCTCACAGATGGAAGGGGAAAGAGGCAGGGAGATTTGAGGGCAAAACTCCTTATTTACTTTGCCACTTGGCTTCAAAGCCAAAGCTGGTATCTAAAAAAAACCAGATCGTATTACATTGCACATAAACGAAAGAAAGAAAGAAAGAAAGAAAGAAAGAAAGAAAGAAAGAAAGAAAGAAAGAAAGAAAGAAAGAAAGAAAGAAACTGATCTTTTGCTTTTTATGATCATGCACTTTCATCAGGCTGCATGTCATCCTATGCTGGTTTGTAACATGGTCCATTTTATTCCATGGGTTTATTCAGTGCAATCAAGTAAATGTTTATTTCTAAAGGTTAAGTAAATTTACTACAGTGTACTTCTATATTTATGTACTTAGGATTGCACTGGATAATGCACAATAATTGAAATATATTAAAACATATTTTTCATCAAACAATCTTGCCCTGTCTTGGGAAAACAAGGACAGGGTCCATGGGTGGAAATGTAAAATAATATATACAATGCAACCCTATGTGGAGCTATGTCCATGCTATGATGGACATTAAAATTTGTATAATCAGGAGAGCTTGCTATTTTAATATGCTTTTCCTTCTATAGGAAAAGAATAGCTTTCTTGTTGTCTTTTGTATTCTCCAATGGAATACAATAATAATATTACTACAATAACCTGTGGTAATTAATTAGTTAGGTTTTGCATGATGGTTGTAGCAATAAACCCAGTGAAAAACTATAATACTCTCAGTTGACTGGGTGATGGTATCAGTGATTTTATTATTTCTGTAATCTCCATGAAATCAACAGCCAGATTCTATTTCAGTGCAGCCTATGGTTTGGAACTAACACTGCATTTTTTAATACAAAGTACAAAATTTCCAAAATTGGTGACGGGAATGCTTCGGTAACAAATAAAATAAATACTTAGCACTCGTTAATGTCTGCAATAAAGCTCAGTGGATTGATAATTAAAGTTTACAAATCTTTTGTTAATCTTTAATGTCTTCTAATCTTTAAGAGAGATTGAAAAGGTGAGCCGATGTTTAAGAAACTGGAAGTGATCAATTAAAACATCACTTTGACACACCGCAATTCACACATGCACACTCACACACAGAGATATCTATATATTTGTTTATTTTATCCGATCATTTAAGCAGTTTCTACAGATTCTCAGCTAGCTTCCTCTGTTTAAGCTTTAGTGGTAGTAGTTGGGAACAAATAGCTGTTCATCTTTTGCAGGACATAATTTAGGGCAGGGGTTTTTAACCTTTTTGTTAAGGAACCCCTTTGAGATTGATTACATATGTGTAATTCCTGGTGAAATTTACAAAACACTTTCGCAAAACAATTTGATTTTTTACATTTTTAAATTTTTTTAAATGCAAAAATTAAAGGAAACCACTTATACTCAAATACAATACCAAAACATTAAAAAAATATTAAAGGCATATCTCTCTCTCTCTCTCTCTCTCTCTCTCTCTCTCTCCCTCTCTCTCCCCCTCTCTCCCCCCTCTCTCTCCCACACACATTTTTTCCCATGCAGACCCCCCATCCATAGACTCCAGATTAAGATCCCCTGATTTGCAGTAGAGAAGCGATGCCAGTTATAACATTCTGCCAGTTTTCTTGAAATACAAAGCAGAATTTGACTAGATGATCACCTATGACATGTATTTTATCTCTCCAGCTATCCGGTTCAATTATCTTGTACTTTAACCAGAGAAACAGGATGTGATAGTCTTAAATGCGGCATTGAGGCTAATCAGATGCATCTCCATTGATTTAAGTGGAATTGTGCCCAGTTACCCAGAGCTCAGCATGGCCTTATGGCTATCAGAGCATGCAATGTAAGTGATAATCATCTAATCCCTACTGGTTAAATTACTAAGCATTTGGTTAGATTGCTTCTGACTTGCTGCTGTTGTTACCACAGTAAAGTAACCACTGAATTGAAACCTTTTTCAATGATAAATATGTTTACTTTATGTATGGATGGGTGGAACACTGGACACAGCATTGTGTATAAAGTGTATTGGGTTCGAAGTCTAGTTTTTAAAAGCAATAGTGACATAAGGATATTAAATTTTCACCATGTCTCTTGCTTGTTTTTTTTTAAACCCAGCCAATTCCTCCAGGCATTTTTATTTTCAGTTGAGTTCTTGTCAGGGAACTGATGTCGAAGGGGGAAAAAATTGGAGCGGGAAGAGCACTATAGAAAGTTAAGAAAATCAACTTATAGGTGTGAAAACCTGCGCTGCATTTTATATTTGTTCATATATGTGCCTCACTTTGTGTTCACCCAACATGCTAGGGTTTAATTTCCTTAACTGAGGTAGACTGAACAAACCACAACTGACTGAATAAACCGTAAATCACAGACAAGCCAAACTATCTGGCTAGTTCGTGCTGCACCTGAAGCTGCAGACAAGCAAACCATATTAGGGTTTGCAACATATGAAGTTGCATAATGAAGTTGCAATGTTTATGATTGGGGCAGAACGTAGTTTAAACCAACTTTTTCCAATTGGGGCCCTTCAAATAACAATTATTTGAATAAGAATCCCAATTCAGAGAAATCTCAACCAAATTGTCCTTCCTCAGCAGGTGAATGCTGCAGCTGCCCCTTCCTACACATCTGGAAACAGACTGGGAGAGGCCCTGAAGCTGACAGGCTTGTTGTTTTTGTTGTTGTTGTTGTGACAGCTTTCCTGTTAGGTTTGGTTCTGTTGCACTCAGTGAGAGAATTAACACTATCTTTTATGCCTGTGCGCTGTTCCTGTTGTGCGCTGCACAACTGGCAAAAGCCAAGTCTTGTGCCCTGCTATTTATCAGAGACCTTCTTCTCTCCCTGCGAATTATGGTCAGTCAACTTTGATCATGGGAAAATGCTAGCAACATTTATGACATAGTGGTTTGGCATTTTGTTTTCTTCTTTTCTCTTTTTTGGCAGGTGGGATAATGGTAAACATTTCCTGGGCTCTGCTGCAATCATAAATTTAGAGAGAGAAAAAATGAGAATTATGGGTGGCTGAAATGTAGGCATTTATTGAACAAAAGGTTCACACACACACCCAAAAGCATTAAAAATAGCATTTAGCCCTGAAAAGACCTGAGCCATTATTTCAATCTTTGTTTTTTATTTTTTTTAAATGGGAAATTTGATACTTAATTTAATTAAGCATAAATCAGAGAATGGGCACTTTAAACCAGTATTTCTTAGTGTGGACTTCAACTTCCAGAATTCCCCAGAAATCTTTGAGTTGAGGTCCACACATCTTAAGCCTATCAAGGTCCAGAAATGCTGGTTTAAACTATTCAAACTAGATATTTCAGTCAAAGGGCTCTTCTTTTGTCTTATCCAATGTACAATCACTGACATACTTTTCCGATATATGAGGGAAAAAAAACTAATTATTGATTCCAAATAACCCTGAATGACAAAGTAAACATACATTGCTTTATTTTTATGTTTCAGCAATAGACAGAGTTCCTTTATGGTAAATTAGTACTTGTCGTTCTATAGAGGGCATGTCCTTTTTAAAAGGATATTAATCTTTTAAAGGATATTAGTCTTATCCATTTAGTTTATTAAAGGATTGGAATAGAATGATACAATATGTGGATCTACCCTTTACATACATCAAACAGTTCTGTGCTGACTACTGTTGTAGGCTGGGGACTTGAAACCTTGTCCCAGTTTAACATGCACATACGTTCTATTTTAAAGAGGGCAGTCTTTTAAACTGTGAAGTAGTGTTGTCTATTTGTGCACTTTTGCAATGCGAAGTTTGGCTTTCTGAGTATAATCTTTAAGCTAAGATAAATTGCATCTGAATAGGACGGAGAAGATCTGGTTCTGCTACTCTTTATTGCCCATGAAACAGTGCATCTGCCTTGGTTACAGTTGCTATGGAAGAAGACTTCAAGCTGACACTTTAAAAATGACTAGGAGATAGCGAAATATAATTTGGATTGTCAAAGAGGTTGACACACTGGGATTGTAAGTTAGAGAGTCTCACTCTGAAAGAACATGATTAGCCAGACTAGATTCTGGCTGGAATTTTAAAACAAGGAAGGATCAGTTTGACATATGGAGGCTGTCAGTGGGTTTTGTTTATTTATTATGTTTTGATCTTCCTTTGTGCCATGAAAAATCTCCTCCAAGAGTCACAGGTTAGCATTTGAAGGAATAGAATTAAAAGAAGAAAAAGACTTTTCTGTTTTGAGATGGACCTTGCTGAAAAGAGACCTGGAGGCCAAAGTCAAGGATAGAAACAAAGCTTTGAAGATGGTGAAGTTACAAGTAACCACTGATTATATCAAAAACACATTGAAACTGAAGCACTAAGCTGCTTTAACATCAACATGCCTGAAAAGAATTTCACTAGAAAAAGCAAGAACAATAGAACAATCTATCAATAGAAAAAAAACCCAGAAAATGTAGGTTTGACATTCATGGAGATCAAGTAGTCTTTATCTTATATCAGGGTTGCCCACAGGTTGAGGGAAAAAAAGTTTACTATGGCGGTCACAGTCATATCATCAAACTCTCAGGGATTTTTGGATGACATTGAATTCAGCAACCAACTGCTAGGTTTCAGAAGAACCAAGTCCTTGGATATACGTGTTCTTCAGACAATGGCAGTAGCATATTCTTGGGGGAAAATGCCCATATTTGTCCTGCATTTGCTCTTTTTAAATATGTGGTCCAGTAAGTTTAAACATGCTGGCTACATAGTAGTACAGTGAACTGATTCTGCCTATTATCAGCAAGTATGAGAGAGACCAACCTATTTTCAAATGTAAGAGGCAGCTCACCAAGAGGCAGAATAGTGCCAACATAAGAAGTTTTATTGCATGAAGCAGAATCCAAGTTCATTCCATTCAGATATTCCCAGCTCCATCTGTACATATGGTGCTAAATGAAGCAAAGCATTTCACCTTGCTGTATGACAGGGTCAGATACGAGTCTTAATAGAAAAGAGAAGAATCAAGCAGACTTGCAAGGGCATATAAAGGCAGAAAATTAGAAGCACGATAAACCATGTTATATTTACTACTTTGTACTAACAAATTATCAGGCTTAATTATGCTTAAAATCTGTGCTCAGAACTGTGGAAAGGGAACTTCACGAAGACAGTAGTGTCACTCAAACAGGAAAAGCCCAAGGGGAACATCAGGCCAGCCATAAAACAAACTTACATAGGAAAAGGAATCAAATCAAAGGTATTAAAGAATCCCTATAGACAAAAGCCTAAGTAATTAAGAAAACTAGACAAATAAAAGGAAACTCTTACAAACACAGGACATACCAAATAAGCAAAACAAACAGACAAAAGACACACAAAAAATATAAATTACAAAAGAGACAGACAGGAGATTGCCATAAAACAAATATGAAAAAAAACATTATAAAGCTAAAGGAGATTAGGAAAAAAACCGATAATATAATCTAACCACCCCGCGGAGTTTGCCCTCCGGCGGGAATAAAGACAAACTCAAACAGGATTTGAAACATTAAGCACAATACGTATAAACATTCACATGAAATCAACTCACAAAGGGAGAAAAGGGTATAAAAACCAGGGACTTAACATAAGAAGCCAGCTAGCCCAGAAACGCAGACTTCTCGCTGTCCCCCACCTTCCTGGAAAAAAAAAAATCCAGCTTTCAAGCAGTTGTCCCTATCCTTGCGCCTGAGCTTTCCTAGTAGAAAATCTAATCCTCGAAAGAAAGGCATTTTGACACCTTTCAGCAGAACGTTGTGAATCACCAGCATTTTGAAGGACAAGATACTTAATCTTTCCCTTTCAAGCTGCAAAATATACTATAACAGCTGATTTATTCATACTACCCAGATTTAATGTTTCTGCCTTCATTACAACATTGAATTTTCCTGAAAATTATTTTCCTTTGTATTAAATTGTCTAAAATTTATGAGTAATTGAGTGGACTAAATTGACTGGTTTCACCATTTTGCTAGGCTATTTGATTGACCTAACCTCTGTCTCTGGGAAAAAAGCCACTGATAGCTGGACATGCAAAGCTATGAACCTTGGTTTACAAATCATGACATGTTGAGATTTAAATCTTGTTCTAGAATCAATAAAACATTTTACAGTGCAGCCAGACAGGACTACTTTGTACTTTAAGGAGAACTATAACCCACTGAAAAGCTAATTAATATTCACATTGTGCAGGTGGACTGTTAATTAATGAACAGTGGTGTTGATAGCACTAAGCACAAAACAACGTCTCAAGCCCTATATACATATTTTTGGATGCTCTACTCCTGGTCCCCAAATTTCCCTTACTGGATCTTTTGATTGTCCATCATTCCCCTTGGTTGCTCTTCTTCTATTTTTCCTCTATTTCCTGACATCTTTTTCTTGGATTTGTGATCTAGAGCAGTGTTTTTCAACCTTGGCAACTTTAAGGTGGGTGGACTTCAACTCCCAGCATTCCCCAGCCAGCAAAGCTATTTTAAAGTGGCCAAGATTGAGAAATACTGATTTAGAGGACCAAATAGGCCAATGGCATTTTTCACCAACCCCAATTGAGATTATTTTTAAAAAGTTAACCTATTGAATAAATGTTTATGTGCTTTGTTTGAAGATAATTTCAATGCATTTAATATACAGTATAATGTTTTTCACTGCCTCGTTATATCTTTTGAGCAAAACTTCTTTTTAACTGCATGCGGTCAATTTGTGTAACACATTTTTAAAATCTCTATAAATGGAGCTTTGAATGTCCTTGGAGCAGAAGCGTAATAAAGCACACAGATGTACAGTTAATATTTTAACACATCCAAATAAATGTGATGTAGCAGTTGCTTTTGGTGTTTTGATAATGATTGTGTAATGTTATTTGAGTTATTTGAAGCAGCCTTATCACATCTTTATTTCAGTGAAATATTGAGAAAAAAATGGATTTGCATGAAGTTTCCAGAATAGCAATAGTGAAATATACAAGATATATAGGATTCAGACTAGGTAATACTTGAAGTGGAAAATCTATGCCCCAATTATTAGAGTAAAAAAAAATCACCACCCATAAATGTAATTGTTAGTCTCAAAAGCCAAGAAGGTAATTGCTATTTATAGACCTGCAGAGAAAGAAAAGGGTATAAATAGGAGAAAGTTGGAATATAACTGCAGATTTCTGAAGTAAACCATTTTCTAGAAGGCAGACATTTATTTGAGTAAAAATAAATTCTATTTCTTAGGATTTTAGCTCAAGAATCACATAGAAAGCAAACGTTTTACAATTAGTTTACCTTTTTCCTGAAAACAGACAACCAAAATAATGAACTGTCCCTAATAAAATAAGGAACCTGAAACAACTATTTTTATTATAACTGAGTACTTAATCTCATAGTTTCATCACGAGGATGGAGAGGCAAATATCTCTACAGAGCAAAAAAAAAACCCACTCCTTATTAATCTCCTATTCACCCTTTAAGTGGAGTGTTTCCTGCATTTCTTTTAATTTTTTTCAACTTCTGAGGTACAATTTTCCCTGTAATGTCACCCTGAAGTACTCCTATCTGGTTGGGGTAGAATAACTACTTTTTTCCCAGGTTAACCTCTGCAGTTCATTTGCAGCAAGAGGATGGTCCCTTCAACCTACTCAATACTCATTACAAATTCTTATATTTCTATGTATCACTTTTACAGCACTGCCAAATAGCACTGTGGTTAAGATCTTCAGTTAGCATATTGATTAGCTACTTCAAAATCTGCCATTTTTAAAAATTATGATTTCAATTATTGTTTTTCTTTTCTTAATTAGCCAGTTTCTCCCCCTTAGCTTTTTGGTTACTTTTAATCAGGGGTGGGATTCTACTGGTTCGGACCAGTTCCGGCGAACCGGATGTTAAATTTGCATGTGATTCCCTGAACTGGTATTTGAACTGACCAGCTGGCCCCACCCACTCTAACCCTCCCCGGAGTCTCTGGGCAGCCCATTTTTGATGCCGGTAAGTGGAGGATACACACGGAGGATCTAGGAGGGGGAAAAATGGTGAGTACTACCAGAAGTACTGCAAGTTGAAAAATTGGCCTGTTTCTGGCTTCTGGAGGGCCTCCAGAGCCCAGGGGAGGCCGTTTTTACCCTCCCTTGAGAAGGTGAAAAACAGCCCTCCCAGAGGTTCTGGTAGGCCACGCCCACCATGGCCACACTCACCCAGCAACTGGGCAGCAAACCAGTTACTGGGATTTTTGTATCCCACCCCTGCTTTTAATCCATCTGTAGATTTACCACAGGTCTGTCAAACTCCTGGCCTGCAGGCTGAATGCGTCACACTGTGGTCATGCCCACACCTGGTTTAGCGAAGGGGGGAAAAGTACCAATACATCACGTGACATCGCCATGCTGTGAGTTTGACATCCCTGGTTTACCATTTCAACATTTTTTCCAGTCATTTAAGTACAATGATTTCATTTCCAGCTTTTTATTTGGAGTCTACCTCAAGTGGCTGGAAAGAGGGTAACTATCTATCTATCTATCTATCTATCTATCTATCTATCTATCTATCTATCTATCTACCTACCTGTGTGTGTGTGTGTGTGTGTGTGTGTGTGTGTGTGTGTATCTTTGGTTATTTGGGTTTTCTCCTGTGTAAGATTGGAAGTATCTAGGCAATGTTTGATGAAGTCTCATTCATCATCTTCAGGCTTCTGTCTTGGCTCTGTGCTTCTCTTTACTCTGAGAAGCACAGAGCCGAGACGCAAGCCTGAAGATGATGAATGAGACTTCATCAGCGTGCTAGATACTTCAATCTTACGAGGAGAAAACACGAATAACTAAAGATCCACATACAAATACCCACGAGAACCTCAGAAAATATATATATATATATATATATATATATATATATATATATATATATATATATATTCTCAAGTTTTCACGGTACTTACATGTATGGCATTCAGCTTTGTTCGGGTATTTTCCCACGTCATTGGGAAAATATATATGTATATATATGAAAACTACACAAGAAAAGAAAGTGTGTATGTATTAAAAAGAGTTGTATTCATTTTCAATCCAGCAACCTTTTCTATACTAAGCAAGGATTTTAACCCCTATATTATTTCTCTAGCACAGATAAGAGGAGGCATAAAACATTAAGAGAATATTGGAAACATTTTTTTAAAAGCTGCTTGTTGTGCCTCCATATATCTATATTTTTATGTATTAATCTTGTATATTTTGTGTTGTGCATATATATTGGCAAATCACAATTGCTTTTCTGGAAAGAAAACCGAGAAGCTGCAGGACCATTGGAATTTCTAATAGGAGAACATCATCGTCTATAGTCTCAACTTAATATCTTGCAAATTGTCCAGTCTAGACAGGATTACAGTATCTTAAACCAGTTTAGCCTCAAGCCGGCATGAGTATAGGAGAACAGTTTCTTGGGCAATTGCAGATATGACTTAAGTAATCTTCAAATTCAGGTGAACTGCATTATCTGGGCATAAATTAGAAATGTTGCCATGGTGAAATGTAGAATGTCCTGTATATCATTTGTAAAAAAAAAAAGCCGACAGTTGCTAGTCTAGTGGCATAAATCCTGACATAAATTATACTGCTGACATTGACCCTATGCTGGCATGGGGCTTTGAGCACTAAGTAAGCTGACTGTCTGACATCTCCAATAGTCTGCTTCAAGCAATTGCAACAGTCAAGAAAGTGGAACAGCTCAGCCAGACAGCATCTATTTTCCATGCAAAAGATCTGAAATGAATTCCCTGCCACGTCTAGCTGAAATTTGGGGGAATATGCAAAATATGCAAAAAACACTATTTAAAAATTCCGATCTGGCTATCAACAACGGAGGCAATGGTACACCCCAATAATTTGGACATAACAAAAATGATTAAATATAAAGGTTTATTAGATCCACAAGGAAAATTAAAAACTCGACAAGAATTACAAGAACAGGGATTTAAAATTGATCAGTGGTTATATATACAAATTTATAGCAGATACAAACAAGATATAAAAGACTTCGGAATTTATAACAAACTGCAGAATCTAGATAAAATTTTACTAGGATCAAATAAAAAGAACATATCCAAATTCTATAAATACTTACTGGAAGTAGAATTAGAACAGGAGATAGTCAAAGGGAACATGATAGCCTGGAGCAGGAATGTTGGAAGAAGTATTACATTATCAGAATGGGAAAAGATTTGGAATAGAAATATTAAGATTACAAAATCGGCAGCATATAAAGAAAATACATACAAAATGTTTTATAGATGGCACTTGCCCCTTCGAGGTTAGCGAAAATGAACCCAAACACTAGTCCAAAATGCTGGAAATGTAAAAGCATAGAAGGAACCTACTTTCATATGTGGTGGTCTTGCAAAGAAACCCAGAAATATTGGCAAAAAATCAGAAAATGGTTGGAGGAGATAACCAAAGAACAAATCGAATACAAACCAGAGTTCTTCCTACTAGGGATCTCTGATAAACATTTACCTAAAAAGATGAAATATGTAACAATTCATATCCTAACTGCGGCCAGATTAGCATTCGCCCAGTGCTGGAAATCATCCTATATACCTACAGAACAAATGGTCATCCAGAAAATATGTGACTGTGCAGAAATGGATAAATTAACTATAGCACTTAAAAATAAAGAGTCTTCAACATTTTATGATAATTAGAACTTGTGGTATAATTGGTTACTTCAGAGATAAACTGCTTAATGAACAATGGGTAATTTAAGCATAGATATTGACAAGATGTGTGTATTTAAATTAAGGTAGGAGAATTGGATCTTGCAGACTGTCAAAAAGGATATCTGTCTGTTTTTAAATGTATTTTCTTTTCTCTTCCGTTTCTTTGTTTCTTTCTTTCTTTTATATCTCTTTTTCTCTTCTTTTTCGGTTCATAAGACCGGCGTTTTTTTTCTTTTTCTTTTTCTCTCCCTTTTGTATATGTGTAATGTCGATATGTTTTTAATTGTAAATTCAATAAAATTTATTTATAACTTAAAAAAAAAAAAAAGAAATTTGGGGGAAGAGACCAGTGGTGCTATGCTATCGGTAGGCAAACCGGTAGTTAACAACAACAACAAAAGCCTCCAACAATCATCTGAGAGGAGAAAGAAGAAAAAAGCTCAGGATTGGCCCTCCCATCCACCCCTGTGCTCTTCTCTTCTTTATCCTCTCAGCTGATTGATGCTGCAAGCCTCAGCTGGTATGGGGAAAGCTGCGTGCTGGCGTTAGGTGCGTGCATGTTAGGCACACACACGCGGGATCACCAAACCAATAGTGGAACACGTAGGATCCCACTGCTGGAAGAGGTGTCTTTGGAGATTGATAGTGGCTAATACTGGGCTGATGGTTAAGTCACTGAACTGGTCTAAGGCTGCTTCCTGTGACTCACATTAAGTAAGTGTTGGAAGAAATATCCATCTGGTTCAGTTCCAAGCCAAAAGAAAGACACTGGAAACATGCAGGCTGATTGGAAAGAGAGTTTAATGGTGAAGCAGAAGCACATGGGTGATTCAGGGCAGCTGACCACATGGAGTTGAGAATGAGGATTCTTTGGGGCTTTGCCCTTGAGCTTCCTGTTCCTGTGCAAGGACGTGTATCCTATTGGCTGTTGTAGGGGTCATAGCTAACCCTGTAGAAGTTTGGTTGAAGCCTGGAGGATGATGCAATGTCCCCAGGGGATTTTGCAATGCGGTGACCTCTGCTGCTAGATAATCCTATTATGTCCTGGAGGGTCATGTCTTAATCCCATCACTCTGAAGGTCTTTTGTTTTGTTAGATAGGCTGACCCAGTCCTTCTCAATTGGCACCAAATATCTGCTGGAGCCACGGAGCTGAAGCTCTGAGTTTCTGTCTCCCTTAATATCTGTTTATTTCTCTTTTACGGAAAATATTTTATACCCCCCTTTTTTAATGTTTCTCAGAATATTTCATTCTTCTAGGAGAGAGGTGGGTGCTAACTTTGTACACAAGTCTCCATTGAAATAAATGGAACATATGATTGATCAATACATGAATAGTGACATTTGATATTTTCAATAGTCTTTCAGTATAAAGCTTCAACTATTGTATTTTCACCATTGATATACTGTCTTACACCTTATGCCTCGCAGAAACAAAACCTTCATAAATTGAGATGAATTTGAATAACTGTTATTTTGTTATTCTGAAATCTTTAGATCAATGCATTCATGTGTATGTCTAAAGTTCTATTTTGTTTTTTCTAAAACAGCTCACCCATGTAGTTTATAACCTACAAAGTTTCAGAGCAATGTGAAAGGCTAAACAACAGGATATATTTTTCTTTTAAAATTAGAGAGGTATTTCCCAAGAACTATTACCAAAAATGAAAACTCAGTTTATCACAAATCTGCTAAATTTTGAAGCATGGCAAGCTATCAAGCGGATAGAAAAATAGTTTTGTAAGAAACAACCAGATTGCTTGGGGTAGTGAGAAATCTTATTTTTATAGTTAAACATTATAAATTAGGCTACATAAATTATATACATTGTTCATATTATAATTTTAATGTTATTTCTAAAAATTATCCTCACCTTTCTATTGGATCTGGAGTTTAGCAAGTCATTAAAGATGCTAGATGCTAATATTTAAGGCAGTGTTTCTCAATCTTGGCAACTTTTAAGATTGTGGACTTCAACTCCCAGAATTCCTCAGCCAATATGGCTGGCTGGGGAATTCTTGGAGTTGAAGTTTACACATCTTAAACACATGTAAAACCATTTCACATGAATTTGTCCTCTTATTTTATGCTTTCCAAATTTTCTGAACTGTTAAATCTAGTTAACATTCAGAATATAAATAGTCGTTTTCTATTTCTTAAAAATATAGACACATCCTTTCTATTTTACTGTGAAGGAAATAACAATGTGCTCTTTTATTGACTTAGAAATATAGGACTATCCTACAGGCATTTTAAGGAGGTTTACCAATTAAGCTCCATTCATTGGCTAAAAAAGAAGCTGCAGTTCTAGTGTTTGATTTCCATTTCTTTCCCAACTCTTTTTCCCCTTTTGGAGTGTAGCTGTTAGATTATGAGCCTGCGTATAATGACTGTCTTCTTTAAATATCTGCAAAATTTAACATACATTATGCAAACATACATTAGGCGAGTAGGAAGTCCATCACTTCTGCAGGATACTGGGTTGAGGAAGGCTGCTTTAGAAATATTAGGTTCAACTGAAGTCAACAAAATGAGTCATCTGAAATAAATACAAAGTGGTCAGACAGAGAAAAGTAATCATAGGCATCAAAACAGACAGAAGAATACTGATTAGGTAATAGTACCACAGAGAAAAGCCCAAGGGGTAAAGTAAATTATATACTAAGTCTGAATTAATAGTGTTGTTCTGTCAGAAAGGGGGACTAAATGTGATTTTGTACTTTTTAAAAGGAATCGTGCATTAGCCAATGAAGATGATGAGCATGGGGAATGGCCTATATCCAGCTCTAGTTAAGTAAAATAGTGAGATCAAATTCCTGCATAATTGAATTAAACATATTCAAATGAAAGATGATCAGCGTCAGATGATCAGCATATTTAAGAAGTGACAGTGATCTACTTTTTCAACAAGTCAAAGGAATTCAAAATACTATATATGTAGCCTCCTTCCCCTTCATGTGATGTTTACTTCTAAGCTAACTGGAGAAGCAGAAACCAATGCAATGTGGGAATACTAGAAACGTCTAGTTACATACCTAATAGACCTACAGTAGAAAGTTAGCACCTACCCTTCACCTAGAAAAATAAAATATTCTGGGAAATAATTAAAAGGCAGAATATTTCCCCTAAAAGAGAAATACAAATCTTAAGGGGCACAGAGACTCAGCCCCAGCAGATATTTTGGTACCATCTTATCTACAACACAAAAGACTTTCAACCTCAGGACATAATAGGATTAGCCCTCTACCCATCTCACCGTATGTCACCTGGGAAGATTACATCATCCAGCAAGATTCAACCAAGCCTGGGATTCAAGACAACCTACAAAGTTACCCCTGCATGGACCCATGGGAGTCTGACAACCAATCAGAATACATTTCTTTCACAGGAACAGGAAGCAAGTTCAAAGCCCAAGAGAGGGTATAAATCTGTCTCCCTCTCTCACACATGTGCTTATTTGCCCAGGACCTCAAACCATGTGATCCTGTCTATCGTTAAACCATATTTCCAAACAGCCTCCATATTTCCAGTGTCTTTCTTCCCACTTGGAACTGAACCCAGATGGACATTTCTTTCAACACTGCTGATCTTCCTGTTGTTGTCCAGATGAAACCTTTCATTTTTGGACTGCTTCTAGAACCCATTTAGGAGGTTGCCTAACTATAGGATAGATATTGGCAATTTTGCAGATCTTCTGGAAGCAATCGGTTTAGATTCTGGCAAGGATGATCAAATCTTCTCCAGCAGGATGTCTTCAGTTAGGACAGAAGACATTTGGTATCTCATACTGTTGATAAGGGGGAAATGGAGAAAACTATTATCTATATACCTTAAATCCTAAAAAAAATGGATATAAATGTAAATATACGTGTGTGTGTGTGTGTGTGTGTGTGTGTGTGTGTGTGGTAATACAGTATATGCCATGGTGCCATAGAGCAGCTGGTACGTTGGTTTCATGCTGGGAAGCCTAAATAGATTATAGTTGACCTTTTCTTCTCCAATAGTCATAGACACTAAAGCTGACTTGCATAATGGTTTATTCAGTTAAAATTGGTCAATTCCTCTATAATTCAAGTATGTTTTATTCAAAAACTGCTTTTCTGATTTCTGCTTGGACCTGTAGTAGTGAAATTGTGCACTTTGTATGGTTACACAAAACAATATACAGGTCCCCCCCATAAGGTTTTCACGTCTTATATATGTCACAATACTGTAATTCTATATTAGTATATACAGTTTATAGTATATAGTATATTCTATATAGTATAAACTGTATACTATAATTGTCTCGGAAGAGAGAGATGGGTGGGGAAGATATTTTTTTCCTAATATTTGAGTTTTACAACTGAAAGTTTAAGAAGCGAGGGGTGCAACTGGATTGGTAGCCACTATCCATATTTTTTTAAAAAATCTACAAGAAATGTCCAACAGTAAGAAAAATGATATTTTCCTTTTTCCAGATCCATAACACGCTTTCTCTTTCTCTAAAATAACTATCCTCTGGCATTATAATATAAAGCATAATTTTCTAATAGCACGTGAAGATAATCTACTAAAAATAGAATTGGGTAGCCATTTGAAAAAAAAAAACTGCCATGGGGAAAAACTATTTAAGGAAGCGAAAAAGGTGCTATTGTATTTCATTTTTTAAAAAAAAAATCCTTCATAATATCTTTATCACAGAGCTTTCTCTGGCTTATTTCTTTTTTATTGCTCAAAAGCACAATAATTGAAACTCTTTTAAGGCTATATCCTTTTACTAATGTATTTTAAATGCAGAGAGTACCAGCAATGCTGTTTTAGATGTTCCACGTGGAGCAACTTTTCCTAAAGTTCTTATAAAAGCTTTTCCTTCAGATGATGGAAGTCTCTTGTTCAGAAGAAATATAACCAAACCATACAGCCTTTTAAAAATGGATTTTCAAATTCAAATGTCACCAATAATATCAAGGTCAATAATAAAAGCATTTTCTAATGCTTCACCATCAAAAAAAAAAAAACTATTTAGAAAGGGGTTGGAAAGTTGAAATGTAGGAAAAAAATATGCTTCTAATCAAAAATAGAAAGAGGTGATTTGTCTCTTCTTAAAATAGAAGAATCTGGGATAATTTTAAAAAACCAAAGTGGAACATTCAAAAACAAGGATTACTTCATACAGTGTGTTGTTGCTACTGGAACTCATCAATTATATTCTTAAGTTAATGGTGCTAGTTGACAATCTGAGCTATTATTTTTTTAAAAAAGTATTACATAAATTATTAATGGATAAAGCCATCAGAAACTGCAAAGTTATGGTAGCTTTATATTACTTCCAATGAAGGACAAGGGTGACTTTCAGAGGAAGTTGTAGTCCGAAATATTTATTAAAATATTTCAGAATGGTTGGCTACAGTTGTCAGACCTGTCCCAACTTGATCCCTTAGTTAAGGAAGACTCTTGAATCCATTTGTAGTGAAAGGTATACTTTTACTAAAAGCCAAGTGGATTACAGTATAGCAAAGCTAGAACTGAAGTTTGCGCGCCAAAATGTCCTGGTTAACTTTCTCTGCCTAGTTCCTCTCCGCCCCTGGTCCCTTATTGTCCAATTATATTTGAATATATTGTTTTGGGAACTGTCTCTTCCATGATGTTGGTGAGCCGTTGCAATCCATTCCCAGGCTTTGACTTTGAGATGATGTCTCTGGAAGGTATACGAGTTGGTGGCCTTTCCCCCTGCCTTCTGGCTCCCTCCCGCCATAGGTCATGGCAGGCTGACAGTTAGCGAATGCGAAGCGCAATTGTAGAATGGCAGGTCTGACAACTGTGGGATGTACAAGTCAGGCTTTTGATTTGGTTAGCAGAGTGCACTGATGGCAGAAGGCATTCTAAGAGGTGCATGTGCCTGCCTGTTACAGGTGACATCAGAAGCAAGTGGTCACTGCTGAAATAATTTGAAGAATTTGCAAATGGATGGATTGTACCCAGTACAGCTACTTGGTCTTTCATAGAATAATTTTCAGTCAGTATCCCTTGTTGCATCATAGAGTCTATCTACAATTCTCTGCAAATAATTTCCAACAACACAATATCACCTGCATTCAAATGTGAAACATTTGTATCTTTTAACTAACACACTTCTAAAATTGCCATAAAGGCTCTGTTTATTCATAAATATGGATAGGATGCCCAACTAAAAGGGCATCAGAAAATTTTGTGTCATTTTGTCAAAACTGAACCAACTGATGATCACTTATTTTCATGCATACTTTACTCCTATCACATAGAGCTCATTGCTTTTCACAAATAATCTACTCCATATTTTCCCCTGGGTCCAGACATTTCTGATTCTAGGGGGCAATGCTCACCTCCATTTCCAGCTAAAAATGTCCAAAGACATTTTCTGGGATCATGTGGCCAGCATGGCTACATGCCAAAGCACACAAAATTCTGTTACCTTTCCATCTAAGTGGTACCTATTTATCTACTCACATTTGCATGCTTTTGAATGGCTAGGTTGGCAGGAGCTGGGGCAAGTAATGGGACCTCACTCCATCAGGTGGTGCTTGGGTCTTGAACTCAGGCTATCAGCTTTCCAGCTGAAATGCTCAGCATCTTTAGCTGATGAGCCATCCTACCTCGATTGAAGTGAAACTGATTATAATTCAAGTTTATTCATTTTATCACACTTCTCCAAGTCAGCAAATATACTCTTTTATTTCTTGCCTCCATATATTTCTCAATGTTGAGTTGAAAAGCAAACACCTGGTCTGTGCTGCACCACAGTCCCCCTATTCTAAATGCATTTCCAGATCATCAGTCTTTCAGTTATTTTGATTCCTCGGATACCAGCACACAATACCCCTGAAATTATCCTGTGCTTCTCTGCAACTGAATGAAATTGTCTAGACTGAAACAATGCACCATTTATCACATTAAACAAGAAGAAAACCTATGCACCAATTCCACCCGCGCTTTTTACAATTTTGTAAACAACAAACTAAAACACTCAAGGTCCATCCCACCCCTGAAAGGACCTAATGGTAAAGACTGCAACGACGACACCATTAAAGCCAACATCTTTAACACATTCTTCGGCTCAGTATTTGTAAACAGTAATGGATCATGCCCAGTATTTCCTAACCAAACCACAGACAACTACAATGATCTAATACATATCGATTTTACAGAAGACAATGTTGAAAAAGCACTACGCAATCTAAAACCATCTCTATCTATTGGACTAGATGGAATATGTGCCTACTTCTTTAAAAAGCTATCCACTGCCATAGCAGAACCTCTAAGCATAATCTTTGAAAAATCTTTCAGGACCAGCTCCTTGCCAAAACTATGGTCACTAGCCACAGTCATCCCCATCTTCAAAAAGGGAGACCCCAGCCTAGTTGAAAATTACAGACCAATCTCTTTATGCTGTGTCACCTGTAAAGTCATGGAATCAATAATTAACCAATCCATTATCCTCCACTTAGAGACAAACAACCTACTCTCCAATAAACAAGTTGGTTTCAGGAAAAAACTATCCTGTAATCTGCAACTCTTACACTGCAAAAACATATGGACTACACAACTCGATCAGGGCAAAGCAATAGACACAATCTACATAGACTTCTGTAAAGCCTTTGATTCAGTGATATATGAAAAACTACTCCTAAAACGAAAATCTTATGGTATCTCTGGACAACTGCATAACTGGATAGAAGCATTCCTGTCAAACAGACAACAAATGGTAAAAATTGGGAGTGTCCTATCAAATTCTGTACCTGTCAATAGTGGTGTCCCCCAAGGCAGTGTTCTAGGACCAACTCTCTTCATACTCTACATAAATGACCTCTGTGATCATATTAAGAGCAATTGCGATCTTTTCGCTGATGATGTAAAGCTGTTCAATACCACAGACAATACTGTTACCCTTCAAAAAGATCTTGACTATGTATCAGAATGGTCAAACAAATGGCAACTTTAAATCTCAACAAATAAATGCTCTGTCTTACATATTGGCAAAAAAAATCAGAAAATAAAATACAAGCTGAATAGTCAAGATCTTGTTGATGATCCAAGCTCTGTAAAGGACCTTGGGATACTCCTCTCTAATGATCTAAGTGCTAGAGCTCACTGTAACTACATAGCCAAAAAGGCATTAAGAGTTGTTAACCTAATCCTACGTAGCTTTTTCTCTGGTAATATCACACTACTAACTAGAGCATATAAAACATATGCTAGACCAATACTCGAATACAGCTCATCAGTCTGGAACCTGCATTACATATCTGATATTAGCACAGTTGAGAAAGTCCAGAAATATTTCACAAGAAGAGTTCTCCACTCCTCTACTCGTTGTAGAATATCTTATGCCACCAGACTTGAAACTTTGGACCTAGAAAACCTTGAATTACTCCGTCTTCTGTTTGATCTAAGTATGGTATATAAAATCATAAATTGCAATGTCCTACCTGTCAGTGAATACTTCAGCTTCAACCATAACAACACAAGAGCACACAATAGATACAAACTCGAGGTTAACTGCACCAAACTTGATTGCAGGAAATACAACTTCAGAAACAGAGTGGCCAATGTCTGGAATACTCTACCTGACTCTGTAGTTTCTTCCCCAAACCCCAAAAACTTTAACCTTAGACTGCCTACTATTGACCTCACCCCTTTCCTAAGAGGTCTGCAGAAGGCATGCATAAGCGCACCAACGTGCCTACCGTCCCTGTCCTATTTCTTTTATTTTTCTTATATGTACCCATTTCATGTATTCATAACCATGTATATACTTATACCTATTATCTTGTAAGCAATTGACAAATCAAAAAAATAAAAATAAAATAAAAAATTCAGTAAAATACTGGCTGGAAATGTCTAGAGTTGGTTGGCTGGGGTTCAGGTAGCTTCTTTGGTCCTCACTAAGCTTTGAGGTACCATTCAATAGTTTGTTCATTTATTTATTTGTCAAACATGTACAAGATAACAAGTATAGGTATGAACATAAACATAAACAAAGGAAGTAAATACAGATAAATGGGGACAGTAAGACAGGGACAATAGGCACACTGATGTGCTTTCAGACTAGGGCTGTCAAATTGTAGCCTGCGGGCCGGGTGCATCATGCGCTGTGCACGCCCAGTTTAGTGAATGGGGGAAAAAGTCTTCATACATCACATGATGCTGCTGTGATGATGCGAGTTTGACACCCCTGGTTCAGACTATTGCTTTTTAACTGCTACTGGTAGGTGTTTCCTAGGCTGTAAATAACCTAACCAGGAGACAAATAAACATTTAAAAAAATCAAGCTGTTTGAGATTTTTCCCTTTTTGCCAGTTTCAGAGACAGCAATTATTCTGGACAAAAATTGAACTGTGTTTCATGGTAGAAATCTGGCAGGTAAAGAATCACAAGCAGAGGTGGTATTCAGCCAGTTCTGACAGGTTCTGGAGAACTGGTAGCGGAAATTTTGTGCAGTTTGGAGAACTGGTAAATACCACCTTTGGTTGGCCCCTCCCCACTCTATTCGCTGCCTCCTGAGTCCCAGCTGATCGGGGTCCCAGCTGATTGTCTGGGTCTTCTTTTGTTGCCCGGCACAGGAGAACAGAGCTGGAAAGCAGGTTAGTGGGGTGGGGAGGGAATGGGGATTTTACAGTATCCTTTCCCTGCCACGCCCACCAAGCCATGCCACACCAAGTCCACCAAGCCACACTACATCCACCAAGACACACCCACAGAACTGGTAGTTAAAATTTTTGAATACCACCACTGATCACAAGGGAAAGATTTGTATGTTAGAACAGGTTCTGTATGTCATTGTATATGCATTATTTGGCAGACAGAAGTGCTAATATGGTTGGTAGATGATGGTTGGAAAATTCTATCAAGTAAAGGGATCAAAAGGTATCTTAACTCCTATATAGATGGACCACTATGCTTTTGAACATCCCCTGAGTGAATACAGTGATACAGTGGACAGTTATTGTACTGAATCATGCTTGGAATTCTCTGTTGACTCATTCTTTAAGGGCAATGGAATTATACCAGAGCTAGAAAAAGAAAACAAATCCAACAGGGAATATTATTAGAGTCTTACAGAGAAGGACAACTGGAAGGTGAAGAAGGTATTTTTCAAATGAGGAAAAGTCACAATTAAGTGAAAATAAAAATTTGGTACAAAATTCAGTGTCCGCACCCCTGCCCTCCATTATTTTAATTATTTAGTTATCTTTTTAAAACTCAAGGGATGCTATTTTCTCAAGGCCAACTTGGCCATGTAGATTATTAAAGCCAATTACAAAGGCCACTTAAAACCATTTCTATGCACACTGGCCTAGAAGCCCCATTACACCAAGTGGCTCCTCCTTCTACATAAAACTGCACCTTTGATCTCATTGTTTTCTTGGAGCTATTGATTCCTTCCAGGTCCTCTTGTAGAATGAGGTGAAGAAACTTATTGTTTATAATATTTTCTCTGAATTACTCCACTTTTGTTCAATAGAAAAATGGAGCTGCTCTTGGGATTATACTTCATCTGAAGAAAACAGGATTCTTCTCCCCTCTGTTCTAAGGATAATACTCATGCTCTTCTGATCCTTGGTGGTAGTTTGGTGGCTTTTGCACTTGCTGTTGAAGGTTGAAGCCTTATGTGTATATCGGACAAAACATTCCTGGAAATGGGAATCTAACCAAGGATTTAGAACAGAGGTGGTATTCAGCAGGTTCTGACCAGTTCTAGAGAATCAGTAGCAGAAATTTTGAGTAGTTTGGAGAACTGGCAAATACCACCTTTGATTGGCCCCACCCCCATCTATTCTCTGCCTCCCAATTCCCAGTTGATTGGCTGGGTCTTTTTTTGTTGCCCTGCACAGGAGAACGGAACTGGAAAGCGGGTTAATGGGGTGGGGAGGGAATGGGATTTTACAGTATCCTTCCCCTGCCATGCCCACCAAGCCATGCCCACAGAACCAGTAGTAATTTCTTTTTTAACCCCACCACTGATTTAGAACTATAACAGAAAAGATACTTATTTGCAGGGAATGAATAATAGGGACAGCTAAAGTCAGCCTCTAGCTGATTACATCCTATCAGGAAGAGGATCTGGGAGCATATACTTCATTCATGCATATTTGGCAAGAAAGACAGAAGGAAGTGAGCTCAGATTAATTATCTCTTCAGCCAGCATGCTGGCCAGGGAATTCTGGGAATTGAAGTTCACACATCTTCAAGTTGCTAAGGTTGAGAAACACAGTCTTGGACAAAGAAGCTGAGTGACAGATGATAATGGAAATACCCAGGGAAAATCTTTTAACTTTTTACTAGTCACTGTTGCTCTCTTGTGATGCAGTCAGAGGTTATGATGTGCTTAAAGAGGCAGTCCCATTGGCAAGTACCTCCAATGCCTCCAATCTATATTAAAGCTTGTGAATGTGTGTGTATGTATATGTGCATGCATGCATCAGAATGAACAAACCAACTATCTTGCAAAGCCATTCTGTGCAATTAACCCAACAAATATGTGTCCCCTCTGGAATTATCATGAGAACATGATCTTGGGGATTTTGTGGCAATCATTGAGGGCAAATAAAATTCCACAATGAAGGAAAAGGAGCACTGAAGTAGGAAGAATGCTGGAGAAGAAAGAAGCCATGGTGGGAAAGAGGTCAAGTAAGAAAAAAAATGATAGCAATGTGTCATGAGAGATGTGATGTTTAACCAAGTATTCGATACTTTGCTTATATATTAGGTGAGCAGTTAGGAAACTAACATCCAAACTTATTAGTTTTTTTTTTCTATAGGCAAGCTGGTTTGTTGGTTTCCCTGTTTGTCTTTGTGGATATCCCAGCATGGTCCATGAATCAAGATACTGCAACAGGAATATGGTTCCCATAGTGTGGGATGCCAAGTGTGGTATTTTGGTGAATATTATGGCTATGATCTTGGTTGCGGAAGTAGGACTTTAAATAAGCAAGACAGGAAGAATATTAATTTGTTTGAGCTGTGGTGCTGGAGAAGTCTCTGCATCAGTGCTGGGTTTCCAAATTTTTCCCTACCGGTTCTATGTGTGTGCGTGCTTCACATGCATGCGCAGGGCTCAAATACCATACTGATCTCTGTCAAGGCTGGATAGCTGCCTGAAGTGTTTTTAAGCTCAGCTGAGGCGCGGCAGTAGCACAAATCAGCTGAGCTTTGTGCGTATGCATGGCACAAATACAGAGCTCTGTCAACCTGGTGAGCTGCCTGAAGTGTTTTTGAGGTCGGCTCAGGCGCAGCAATCTGCTCTGCTACACGAATCAGCTGAGTTAAAAAAACAAGGAAATATAGGAGAGGTAATAGCGGGAGCGGGTGGGCAGGGCCAGCCAGAGGTGGTATTTGTTGGTTCTCTGAAGTTCTGAACCCATCAAAATTTTCACTACTGGTACGTCAGAACCGGTCTGAACTGGCTGAATACCATTTCTCACAGGCAAGTACTGGAGTGCTCATCATCAGACATGTCACTGAAAGGTAAAACCATAAAACTGTGTCTCACTTGTTTTGGCCAAGTCACGCGGGGGAATTCACTGGAGGAAGCAATCATGCTTGGAAGAGTTATGTTTAAAGGAAACCAAGCTGCCAAAGAGCAGGATCGCTGGATACCACCAAAGCTGAAACCTGCCAGAACACAGAAAAACTCGAAGCAATAGTGCAAGATCGGAAGATGTGGAAAGACCTCTGACCCATAAAAGCATCAAGAGTTAAGACACAACTGAATGGATAATATCCTCATTATCATGGCTATAATCAGGCTGGGCATCTGCCCAGCTCCTATTAGCTTCCTCCAACTGGTTCCTGCACTGCCCCAAGCATTCTGTTATTCAGAGCAGTGGTCACCAACCAGTGGGCCAGGGACCACTGGTGGTCCATGAGAAAATTTTGGTGGTCTGCAGAGAAATGTCACCCCCAAAGCCACCACCCCTCAAAAGCAATTAACCCAGGCTGTGCGGGAACACAAGGTTGTGCCGCCCACATGGCCTGCGGGAACTCAATGCTTGTGTCGCTTGCATTGCAAACAACACAAACTAGTGATGGGAGGGGGGAAAGGGTGGAGCCCTGGCCACCGGGCTGCTTCTTTCCGCTTCTTCTACTTTTGGCGCTTCTTCTGCTTTTGGCGAGGAAAGCAGCAAAAGTCTTTCTTTCTCTTCCCCAAACTCTGTCAGAAATGAGTCTGCTCCAAGAAGCTGTGCCAGCAGACTCATTTCTGGCAGAGTTTGGGAAGAAAAAAAAGACTTCTGCTGCTTCCTTTGTATGAAGCCAAAAGTCCCACCCCCCCAGAATGGAGCTGGAAATCCTGAGATCCCAAATAAAGAATGATTGATCAATAGGAAAATGGGGTGGGGAATTTTCCTGCAGACTTTTTTGGGGGGATTTGGAGGATTGTCCGTGGGATTTAAAATTGGTGGTCCCTGAGGTCCAAAAGGTTGGTGACCTCTGATTCAAAGTATTTTCTTGTGTGTGTTTGTGTGTGTGTGAGAGAGAGAGAGAGAGAGAGAGAGAGAACTGGTGGATGTTGTGTCCATTGGCAGCAAATCCGTATTAACTGTAAACCAGTAAGCACTTGGGAGACAGAGCAGATGGATGAGGAATGAGGAAAACCCTACTTTCTGTGACTTTTCTTCAATGCTGGGCTTAATTTCCATCCACCACTCTGTGAGAAGAAATCGTGGTTTACTCAACTAATTATGGTAACACAGCTATCCATGGTTGTAGTAGATCCTTAAACCCCACGACTGACGATTTCCTAGTTTCCCCCTGCACCTTCTCTGACTGACACCACCAAGAATAGTGAGAAAAGAGCGACTTTTTGATTAAATTCAAAGGCGTTTGTAGACGCAATCGCGAGAATTGGATGGCATCTAGCGGGCAGATATTCGCGGTGAGAGACGGGCCAGGGCCCGTTATAGTTCTTTTAATTTCTTCTCTTTCATTTTTCATCCCCTCAACTGCTGCCGTCGTCAATTCCTCGTGGCGAGGAGACATCAGGTGGCAAACTTCGTCGACAAAAGTTCACTCTTGAAAGCCGGTGGTCCTCGCCCCCGTTGCTTGCCTGACCCACCACCACGTTGAGGGATCCTCCCTTACAACCCACTCCCCTCCCCCTTCTCCCCCTTCACTCGATGCGCCCCTTTAGCGCCCGTCTTCCAGTGCAGGGGAACGATCCCTTTGCAAAATGCTACTGGTGCCCTGGATGCTACGGCTGTTCACAACCCATCGTGCAAACGCGCCTGCCTGTCCCGCCGCATTAATAACACTAAAATCGTCCTCCCTGCCCTCCCTCCATACAAAATATTTCACATCTTGCATGGAAGACCAATCCCCCCCCCCGGGTTGCATGAGGCTGCTTGCCCCGCACTCCGGGCGTGCGTACTTGGCGCGCTTTCCCTCAGAGAAAAAGGGCTTTGCCGGACTTTCTCTCGAGTAATCCGGGACGACAACACGCGCTCTTATTGAGACTCCCAGGCGGGCGTCAGGCGCTGCCGGGGTCAGGCGCGCCCAAACCCGACCCCATTAGCTGCGTCCAATCGATGGGGTTGTTGGACCGTCCGGAGGAAGAGAGCGCGGCGCGGCGTTTACCCTCAGAACGAGAGCCGCCGCTTCGCCTGGGCTCGTTTTAACATGGCAGCCTTGCCAGGGCCCCCAGCTCAGGCGGCCGCATGCCTCAGGCCGCCTGCTTCGGTTCCCGTTGAAGAACCATCGCGGGTCTCGCCCGGGGTTGGGGAAGGTGGGGACACCCCCAAAAGTGTCCCCAGCCAGCGGATGGGGGAGGCGGTTGTGGGAGCTCGGGGAATTGAAGGGGAGCGATCTTTCTCCCGCCTTTCCCCCCTCCCTCAGATCCGCGGTTCGGCCGTGCGCCTAATCCGTTCCCACAGCTGTGTTTTCTCCGCTCGGGGTGGTGCGGGGGCGGAGAGGGGGGGAACTGCCGGGCACAGCGGCCGCGTCCACCCAGCCTCTCGCTCGCACAAGCGGCTTTTCATTCAACGCCTCTCGCCAACCCTCGCCTTCTACAACCTCCTTTCGCGCACAGGAGTTATTATTTTACCCAAGGTTTACTCCGTGTCGCTTCTCTTTCCCTCCCCCCTCAGCCCCCAACGCAACCCAGTTCACATAATTCTCGCGCTCCGACATGCAGGCGAAGAGGAGAGAAAAAAATGATAATCCACGGGTGGCTTTGAACGAGGGTGGGATGTGGGGGGGCGAGCCCAGGCTTAGAAAATGAAACGGGGGCTGAGTGGGGAGAATGTGCCTCCGCCGAGTAAGGTGAATCGGCCTGGTTGGGCGGGGCGGGGCGGGGGGGGAACTCTTACCGTGCGGTCCCCACCCAATCTCTCCCCCCCCCCATATTCCATCTACAACACCCCCTCCCCACTTTTTCCAGGCAAGCCAGATCCCGCTCGCCTTCTTGACGTCATGTCTGTAGGAAAGGGACCAGCAGCGCGAGCAGCAGCTCCGGGCGCTGGCAGCCAAGGAAAGGCGGACGGCCGCGGAGGCAGGTTAAAGTTTCCGCTCAAGTCTGCCAGTCCCTAAAAAAAAAACAAAAAAATAACAACCCCTCGGCGCGGGCGACGCGCTCTTGCCCCGCCGCTGCCAACATCTGGAACGGTTCAAAAGCAGCCTGTCCAGTCTGGTCTGTCTGTCTGCGAGCGAGGGAGGGAGGCAGGCAGGCAGGAGGGAGGGGAGGCGCGATCGCTCTGCCGAGGGACTGAGGGGCTGGGACTAGCGGTCTCCTCTCTGCAGAAAAAGCTCCCTGCCAGCAGAGCGCCCGGCGTTTGGCTCGGAAGAGGGAGAAGCAGCTGCTCGCCACCGCCTTTCCTGCTTCCCGGTCCTTCACCCACCCACCCCCCACGCCTGCCTGCCTGATCGCTCGCCTTCCCTAGTTCCTTGGATCTTGAACCGGGGCAAGAGACATTTGAATCCTCCGGACATTTCTCCCCCCCCTTCCTTCTCGGGGGGATGCTCCTTCGCCCCTTTTCTCCACTCCCTTCGGCGGTGGCGTTGCTGCTTTTCTGCCCCCGGAGCTTTCCGCTTTGCAAAGGCAAGAACCAGGGGGAGAAAGAAGCAGCGAGCGGGAGACCGGGAAGAAGAGCCCAGCACTTCTTCTACGAGTCGGTCGCCGCCGCCGCCGCCGCCGGTGCGCTGAATTTCTTGGGCAGGAGCCCGGATGTTCTCTGAGGATGCTTTGCAATTGTACTAAAGGAGGCACTACTGGAGCGAATCAGGGTTTGTGCTTTGATGCAATCATGGGAATCAGGTAATAACCGAGCGGGGGAATTTAATCGCCGCCGCCGCCGCCGCAGCAGCTCCGGTTTCTTCCTTGGACTGCTCCCACCCACCCCACCCCCCAGCGCCAGCGATCTCAGCTGTTTGGGATTTGGAGGAATTAAAACCAGAACTCCGGACTTTGGGTGATTGATTTATTGTTGCTCCTGGTTCCCTTCGTTCCTCTACTTTTTAAATGGTTAATGAAAACAAGAGGATGTACATTCCAGAAGAAAACCACCAAGGTAAGAAGGCGGCGAGGGGCAGCTGGCGAATGGAGGGGCGCCGTCCTTTCCCCACCTCCCCCAAAAAAACCCCTCCTCTTCCTCCCTTCCTCCCCGCCGCTTCACCTGCTAAAGGGAAGTCGCCGTGCAAGTGGAGGAGCCAAAGCGGGAGGAGGCGGGGGGGGGGGAGGATGTTCCTGCGAGCGTGGGCTCCAGCAGAGACATTTCACGTAGGAAATCTTGGGAGCGGAGGGGCGCCGGGAACAAACGCCAGCACCTCAAAGCTTCCCCCCCCGCCCTTCCTCCCCCCCCCTTCTTTCTCACGCCTTAGCCAGGTTTGGCTCGCGAGATTCAGCCAAGGAAAGTTGTGGGGAGACAGCCGGCGGGGGTGGGGGGTAGTGAGGGTGGCGGCGAGAATCCAAAGAGTTGGACCGCTTTGCTGTTTTTTTTTTTCTTTTTTCCCCTGTCCCCTTATTTGCACTGCCAACCTTTTATTTTTCATGGGAATCAGCAGCGTTCCGGGCCACGTTCAACCCACTTCTCACCCTATTCACACCCCTTTCCAGGATTGTCAAGCCAAGCCAAGCCAGGACTTGCTTTAGCCCCTTCAACTTTTTTAAGCCTTTGGGATGGGGTGGGTTGGCCCTTCTCGGAGGATGGATGCCAGAGCCCCAACTATTCGGAGGGGTGCCTAGTGGTTACCCTCCTAGGTTAGGGAATGGGGTGGGTATATGCCTTAATTTGCCTGGAAAGGAAAAATGTGTGTGTGTGTGTGTGTTTGAATTATATTTCAATATACAATGAACTTAAATTTTGGAGCAAGACCATCTTCATCCTGTTAAAACGGCCGGGTCACTTGGTGATGGGGAGGAGGGGCAGTCCAAAAACCTTGTTCAGAAAAGAGACTCTTGTTTGTTCTTTACATTCCTCTCCCTTACATTCATGGGAATAACACTCCGCCCCACCAAAAAAACATTAATGGGATCCTGACCTGGAGACCAGCTCTAGCAATGGTGAGCAATAGTGATTGCACGTTATGGAGCCTATCCTCCCAGTTGCAAGACAAGAGGGCTGTGATTTGATTTTTAATATGCTCTGTTTTATAGTCAAGAGTGAGAGACCCTGAAACATTGGACAGTGCATGGATAAAAAAATAAATAAACTCTTAATTAAGGGATGCTATTTCTTTAGAGGGGGGCAGGAGAGGATACTTTAAAAAGAAACTCTACAGCCCTTTAACAGTGCCCTAAGCAGAAAACATTATTTTGAACAGCACTGGTGGAACAACAGCTGTATTTTTTAAAAGGGAGAGAGGGATAACTCAAAAAACTTTTTCTCCCTTCTTCCTGCAACACCTCTTAAGGAAGCTGCCCTTTGAACCCCGGGCACAGTGCCCCTCTTTCTTAGATGGAAATGATAAAAATGATTAGTTTAGGAACAGAAGTGCACCTCTCTTTGCTTGTATATTTCTTGTGGGCATCCTTGTTTCAACATCTCTGTTATCTAAACCACCGCCTGGTCACAAAGTCTTGGGGGGGGTATTTATCAAAGAGTAGTTGATTGGTCCCCTGGGAAGACCAACCCCCCCCCCCCTGTTCATTGCTGCAGCCTTTGATTTCTGCCTCCTCATCTCACCCCTATTGGAGCAGAGAGACTTCTGGTACTTGCTGTGTGGGTGTCAAAGGCAAACAACCTTTTTGGATGAGATGATGGTGCCTTGATTACAATGTTCCCTAATTTATATTTGTTCAAAATGCCTGCCTCTTGGGTAGCCAAACCGTGGAAAGGGGTTTGCTTGAGAACTAGTGTGGCCCAGCCCGGTACTGTTTAGCTCCCATTATCCCTTGCCAGATGGAATTTGTAGTACACCCTCACTTGAAGGACCAGCCAGCCAGAATTGGTTGCACTGAACGAGACAGACGGACCAGTTTCTCCTCTTAAGGCAGCTTGCTGTGTTCATTCTCTCGGAGCAGAAAGCATGTTTACATGACCTCTCTTCTCCTTGTCCCGAAAGAAATTTAGTGGAGGAGGAAATCTGAGTAATAAGGATATGTTTGATTGATGCTGGTGGCGAAAACCTTCATTAGAACTGAAAAATTGTAAGATTTTCATCCTAATAAACATCTCAGGAAATCCTCAGTCGTGTTTTATTTGGTGCAAGGTTCTATTTTTGCATTTGCCATCTTAAGCCCATATGTATCTGCCAGGCAAGAAAATATGGGTCTCTTTTGCTGCTGCCAATGGTAATGATAAATAGATCAAAACTTAGCTCCCTAGCAATATGCCAAATACTATGGCAACTGAACTGAACTCCCTACAGTACTTACCAGCTGCAATGATTATATAATACGTATGGAATAGGTTTGACATCTCTCTCTCTCTCTCTCTCACCGCAGATTAATTTTTGTCGCTGCAAGGCAAAAAAAAGCAATACTTTTAAAGTGGAAAATATGGGAGGAAAGCCTATTATTTGTATTTTTTTTTTAATTTTATTTTTCTGATCAAGAGACATAAGGCTTTAGGGGCTAATAATATTAATGAGTAAAGGACCATCCCTAAAATAAAACATTTTTGGGGAACTTGTTTAAACACCTCTGAATCTTCATTACTAACCCTTGCCCTGTATTGTCCTTTTGCACCTTTTTTCCTCTCCAATTATCCTGAAACCCTTGATTTTGATCTACGCCAAAGCCAAGGCGTAGATTTACAGTGACGATAGTGAAAAACAGAACCCAAAGCCAGTTTTGGGATAAATTAGTGTAATTAGAGCAACTGAGTTAAAAAGTGATTGGAAAACTGAAGTAGAAGGAATATCTAGCAACCCTTTTTGACATTTAGAAAATTCTACTTTGAGAATACTAGACTGTCTTACATTACACTTGCTGTCACTCTTTAGCAAAGAAATTACTCCTTAGATTGCCACAAAAACTTGTGCAACAGCTTTGAGTTATCTACAGAGAAGGCCTTATTTATTTGACTTTCTCAGCCAGAGTATGTCTCTGGCAATAAACTGAAGTGTTTCGATGTGAGCTAAATATGCTTTTTTTTCTTAATTAACAATGAATGTACTCTATATTTATGGTGTTCTGTTGTAGTTTATATGTATGTTGCTCCTGAAAATCTGTCAATAAATAAGATTTAGCTAATGGCTTGTTCTCTTACTACAATAAGTAGTAGTAGTAGTAGTAGTAGTAGAATCTGCTTGAAGTTACCTTTGTTTTGTTTTTAAGTTAGGCTCTTTGTTTAATCATCTCTGGTATATCTCCAAGTACCAATATTTCATTTTTTATTGATGGTTTATGTGAATGTTTGCTGGGAATGCCCTAAAAACACACATACAAAATAGGACTGGTTGATTGAGATGACAGAACTAGCAGGAGGGCAACATTTTTTGACTAGAGAAAGATCAATAGCTACATTTATTAGTGACGAAGCTTCTTAGACACTTTCTGCTGAAAAAAGGAGAATGATGAGTGTGATTTTGAGGTTTGGATTAAAAAAGATACTTTATGGAAAGAAGGAAAGTATGATGTAACCTTAGAGAACGTAAAATATAAATATAACTTTTTAAAAAGATGGCATGCCTCTTTTCATTTCCCTTCTTTCCATATTTCTTTTTCACGTTGTTATTGCTTTTTTCTTCTTTAAATCAGAATTTGTACTGTTTATAACTCCATTGAAAAACCTGAATATATTTTTTAAAAAAGAAACATGTACACAAATCATTTACTTCAAGTTAATGAGATTACATATTTATTCTCTTAAATGCAAATTGGTATTATGCTTTGTACTTTAACAGAAACACAATGAAGTAACATTCCATGGGGGGTGGCATTTGAAGGTGGAAATTTGGTTTGCAGGAAACTAGATCTGAATATGATTATTTTCAAATCAAGCAGTACATTTAGATGGCCCAACATGCTTTCAAGCTATGTATAGTATGGATGCATTACAGGTTTTGGCTACAAAGTGTTGGTAGTGATATTGATAGCTGGGGGTAGAAGGCTGGGGAGATGCGGTAGCCAAGAAAGAAACAACAACTATTTACATGCTGGATTAAAGGATTATGAAAAAGGTGCTGCATGGGTTCTGACTTTGCCATAAGGTGGTGCTCAGTGTTTGTAGAGCTACAGTGAGAAGTTCTTGAAGTAGTAGTAACAGCGCATCTAAATCATAGACTTATATTGATTTAAAAACCATACTTTCTACCTAAGTGAACCCTGGGGATTTTACTTCTGTAACAGATACCAAGGATGTACAGCTTCATTAATCTACTGTTCTCAATAATCTTGATTACAGTAGAACAGGGAACGAAGATGGCCCAAGTAATTTAAAACTGGTACAGGTTTATGGTGTGGACATGCCGTTATTGGTAGGATATGACCCCAAGGTTGACTACTGCCTTTTCCTTCCCTGGTAGAACATCTATTTCTCAGCATATAATTCAAGGCAAGTTAATAATAATTAACACAAATGAGCACTTGCAGCTGGTCATCAATTCCACCTAGACAGGATCTTTTAAGCCGCCTGTTGATTAATGCCAAGGCATCCGAATGGCTTACAATTCATCACTGGACATTGTTCAGCTCACCCTGTTTCAGCAGATTCACACTCATTCCTGAGGCAGCAATCATTATTGGTGTTTTGTCTTCTTTCTTCTGGAAATGATTATCATTTTTAATATCGTCTTTAAGTCAGAAAAGATATTTTTTTCTGCGACACTATACTGGAGGCATATAATCTGATTTGCTGGTCTGTGACCGTAATAAAGATAGATTGATTTGTATTCCCACCTTTTTTAATGAGTTGTACAGAATCAAACCGTACAGATTCCTGACTGATGATAATTAAGCAGTTTAAGACTGAGTCACCTTATGTTTATACATTCAAACTGCTAGTCTTTCAACATAATTTTAGTTTCCCCCTCTTCCTCTTTTTTGCTCCCTGTATTACAAAGTGAGTTCTCTAGAAGTGAATCCATCTAATAAAATGATTGCTACTAAGCTTAACCCAGGGTTCAAATGTGCTCTATTAGTGAAATGCTCAGGGATTCTGCCTCTTATGTGATATGATGTCTTATGTCAATATTCTTCTACTTTTCAGAGATAGTTCAGTAGTAGCGTTACTTTGTTTATCTATTCCACTTTTATTGTGTTTACACATAATTCAAGATGGCAAACATACGCAGTGCATCTTCTTCTTCCTCTTTTCCCTTCAGTAACAACCTCATGAGGCAAGTTGGGCTAAAAGTGAGCGATTGGCCCAAATTCACCCAGCTGGTCTTCATATCTAAGGCAGGACTAGAAGTCACAATCTCCCAGTTTCTACCCTGGGTGCCTTAACCACTGGATCAAAACGGCTGGTAAACTATATTAGGTTAATGTTGCAATCTAACGCAGCGGTCTCCAATCTTTGCAGCTTGGCAGCCTGGCTTGGAAGGAGGGGAAACTGGGCCACATGGGCAGCAGACTGGCACGTGCACATGAAACACAACACTCGTACTAGTGGTGGGCTGGCACACTGGCATGCAACTCGATTTGCACAAGTGGTGGCTGGCGCATATGCGCAAGTGCCTCCCTGGCCCGTTGCTTGCACAGCTTGATCTGTGTGTGCGAGCTTCGGCCATCCATTCATGGGGCCCAATTCCGAATAGGCCATGGCCTGGGGGTTGGGGAACCCTGATCTAATGTATCCATTAGGGCAGGGGTGTCTAACCTTGGCAACTTTAAGACTTGTGGACTTCAACTCCCAGAATTCCTCAGCCATTCTGGGAGTTGAAGTCCACAAGTCTTAAAGTTGCCAAGGTTGGACACCCCTGCATTAGGGCATTTAGCATGTTGGAATTACCTGCTATGTTGAGAATCTCTTAGCCTATATTGCTGTTTTAATTGTAACAGAGAGACAGAAAAGATAGGGGAGAAGAAATGGTCTTTAGCAATAAACATTTCTTGATCTGAAGATGGCAGCATTATTTTTAGGGTAGATATTTCTTGTTTCTCTAATATTGGAGTCATTCCTATGGAATACTGTTTTGTATCCATAATAAAGATACAACTACTATATATGTAGATGTAATAAATAATAAATGTTCACCTGGAAATAACTCCAACTGAATTTGCACCAACTTTTGATAAGACTTTGAGTTGGACTTTATTACATGCCCTAGCATAATCAGATACAACTGTTTAAAGAAGGCAAGATTCTTTTTTTCCTGTATTCCTTTTACTCCACAAAATGGGCTCATATCTTGAGTATTGAGTATTAAACATGTCAACAAATTCATTTGAAGTCCGTTTTTCTTCTGTCATTCATTATCAATATACCCACCAATAGGGTTTTGAAACTTGCTTACTAATTGTTTGCTGTAATACATAGTTGGCTGTTCTTTGGTACTCGGCCCCCACTCATTAATAAGAACAGAAGTTTAAATATTAGCAGTGTATTTGAGATTCCCAGCCCTCTGGTGGTGATGGTAGCGGTGATGATGAAGATTAGAATTGAAAAACAGAGATCCTTGGAAAGGATAAAATACACTTGGCATCAGTCTTTAGGTTTGAGGAAACAAAGGTAGAATAAGGGAATTTCCTCCCTTGCATCTCAAAAAATAAAAAAAAATAAAGGGAACAGTTGAACAACACAATGTAACTCCAAGTCAATCACACCTGTGAAATCAAACTGTCCACTTAGGTAGCAACACTGATTGACAATCAATTTCACATGCTGCTGTGCAAATGGAATAGACAACAGGTGGAAAGCATAGGTAGTTAGCAAGACATCTCCAATAAAGGAGTGGTTCTGCAGGTGGTGACCACAGACCACTTCTCAGTTCCTATGCTTTCTGGCTGATGGTTTGGTCACTTTTGAATGCTGGTGGTGCTTTCACTCTAGTGGTAGCATGAGACGGAGTCTACAACCCACACAAGTGGCTCAGGTAGTGCAGCTCATCCAGGATGGCACATCAATGCGAGCTGTGGCAAGAAGGTTTTCTGTGTCTGTCAGCGTAGTGTCCAGAGCATGGAGGCGCTACCAAGAGACAGACCAGTACATCAGGAGATGTGGAGGAGGCCAACAACCCAGCATCAGGACCACTACCTCTGCCTTTGTGCAAGGAGGGACAGGAGGAGCGCTGCCAGAGCCCTGCAAAATGACCTCCAGCGGGCCACACATGTGCATGTGGCTGCTCAAACAATCAGAAACAGACTCCATGAGGGTGGTATGAGGGCCCGACATCCACAGGTAGGGGTTGTGCTTACAGCCCAACACCGTGCAGGACGTTTGGCATTTGCCAGAGAACACCAAGATTGGCAAGTTCACCATTGGTGCCCTGTGCTCTTCATAGATGAAAGCAGGTTCACACTGAGCACATGTGACAGGCGTGACGGTCTGGAGACGCCGCGGAGAACGTTCTGCCTGCAACATTCTCCAGCATGACCAGTTTGGCAGTGGGTCAGTAATGGTGTGGGGTGGCATTTCTTTAGGGGGCCCTCCATGTGCTCGCCAGAGGTAGCCTGACTGCCATTAGGTTCCAAGATGAGATCCTCAGACCTCTTGTGAGACCATATGCTGGTGTGGTTGGCCCTGGGTTCCTCCTAATGCACGGCAATGCTAGACCTCATGTGGCTGGAGTGTGTCAGCAGCTCCTGCAAGACGAAGGCATTGATGCTATGGACTGGCCCTCCCGTTCCCCAGGCTTGAATCCAATTGAGCACATCTGGGACATCATGTCTCGCTCCATCCACCAATGCCACGTTGCACCACAGACTGTCCAGGAATTGGGGGATGCTTTAGTCCAGGTGTGGGAGGAGATCCCTCAGGAGACCATCTGCCACCTCATCAGGAGCATGCCCAGGCATTGTAGGGAAATCATACAGGCATGTGGAGGCCACACACACTACTGAGCCTCATTTTGACTTGTTTTAAGGACATTACATCAAAGTTGGATCAGCCTGTAGTGTTTTTTTCCATTTTAATTTTGAGTGTAACTCCAAATCCAGACCTCCACGGGTTGCTAAATTTGATTTCCATTGATAATTTTTGTGTGATTTTGTTGTCAGCACATTCAACTATGTAATGAACATGGTATTTAATAAGAATATTTCATTCATTCAGATCTAGGATGTCTTATTTTTGTGTTCCCTTTATTTTTTTGAGCAGTGTATATTTTCAATAAAACCAGAATAGGTCTTTTGCTCAGAATGTAGCTACAAGAACTAGTGCTATTAACAGCTTTTTCATATGGGGAAAAGTTCAATATAAAAATCAATAAAAGAAGAGGAAAGAAATAAGTAGTAAAACCTGCAGCAAATTGAAAGTATCCTATATATCAGTTTAAAAATCAGGCTGTGGTTAAAAGAGAACTGCTGCTATATTTTAAAATCACAGATGTATAGCATCCAAGGAGCAAACCCTTGAAGGGGCTGTGCAGCTTTCAGCTAACCTTAAAAGGAATAGCTAGCACATCACAGGCTTTATTTAGATTAGGCAACTATCTAAGGGTTCTTCTAATTGGTTCTCCTACAATTTCTCCTCTAGTGGCCACTATATTTAAATCCCTGAAGACCTTCATGAAAAATTCTGTGATAGGTTTAAAAAAAAAGTGCACTGATTTCCTTATTGAAGGTGATCTCTTTCTCTGCTTTTGATTTCCAAACTGAAAAATACCTTTGCTGGTTAAAGACGGGTTGAAATATTTCTGCAAGCGATCCTCAGTTCTGTAAATTTTACCCCTTCCTCTTTTTATCCTTCCCTGAGTTTATTGGAATTTAAGAATTCAGGTGGAAAATGCAGAGCTCAGTTCTTCCAAGGCTGTAGTTGTAGTAGCAGGGTATTTGGTGAAACCTTTCATGAAACTATTATCCAAAATAATTATTCCAAAGCTGTAAATCCATATTATTATTTGGATAGAGATGTGGGTGTCTTAAGATTGAGGCTGTTCTCATTATTTTAAAATAAAATCTGTGGCACATTAGGAGTAATTTGAATACCCTAACTTTCTCATAGTCTCAAAATTACAGTTACAGCAACATGGAGTTCACCTTTCCTTGTCCGTGGTAAAGATTATTAACTGGGAAAACAACAACAGTACTGATTAAAACACTTATATAGTTAGGGTTTCAAATATATGACAGAGAAAAAAAATGTCTGAAGATGAGATTCTTTGAAAAAAAATTTTTTTAAGCCCAAGATTCTATCCAATATGTTTCCAAAATTCCTAGACTTATGACTGTAATTGAGCCTGGCAATTACAGTCATAAGTGATGAGGGTTGTAAAATGGGTGGGCCTGTTTTTATGACCTTTTTCACAGCAGTCTGTAGGCAGTGACCAGGCTGAGGGAGGATCAAGAGCACCATCAATCATGAGTCCCTTCATGCCCACAGGAGATCTAAGGCCAGCCCTCCTTGAATTCCATAGGTCCTTATCTACTGCCAATTTGCCTTGTAGAGAGCTAGCAGTGGATTAAACGTGTACTAATTTGAATACCTTGGTTCCTGACACCATTGTTAAGTTAACCAGTTTTTCGCTAGGAGCCAGATTTTGCTGAAAACTGGAAGTAAACAGTGGTTTCTGGCAATACCATCATAAATCATAGTCATATGACCATGGGGCACTGCAAATGGACATAAATGCAGTGTTCTGACCAAGACTTCCTGAGACTGTAACTAAACACATGCTTAGTTAAAACAACTCTTGTTTTATTTCAACGCTGGGAATTATGTTCATTCCCAGCCGGTAATGAGTCCCAAACAATCCCTCGAGATAAGCACCCACCTTTCTCTCCTTTGAACTGCTGCCAACAACTAAAGTGCCAAATGAACTATAAAAAATCAGCCAAAGTACGAAGTCCACACAGAGCTTCAAGGATTAATCCAAACAAAGCGAATGACTTTGCTTCCTACAAAGGTATCTTTACCTTTGTACCTTTATACCTTATGGGAGGGGCAATCACCTCCAAGCCTTACTCCCAAGTCGCCCCTTTTGTCTCAGCTGCTCTCACCTTCTGGCAGCTCTGCGCACATGCGCACTGGGAACAGGCTCCCCTATTCCTCTTCCTCACTGCTGCCAGACTCCGGAGGCTTTGGAGTCAGCACCCCACCCCCAGATGGTCCTGGCCCCATCTCTGCATCGGATGCAGGACCCTCATCCGACTCCTCTCCAGACTCCCGGACTGGTCCCTGTTCTTCCCCACTGTCCGATTCTGCTGCTGTCTGCACAAGCTGCCGGCGAACCACAACATGCAGGCTGGTAGCCAAGCAACCAAAATGAGGTCATATGACCATGAGGGGGATGTCAGATCTTTGGAACGGGGTCATGAGTACAGTACCTTTTGGGGTAATCCATGATAATGTTGACCAGTCATTTCGCAACTAGTTGTAAGTCGAGGGCTACATATATTACACTGGCTGTAATATATGTATAGTATTGGAAAGTTTTTAAGAACAGAACTCAGAAACTTAAGCTCCTGAATTAGATTAGCCTGGTCTGGTGAATATTTGATTCCAAAGTACAAATGTAAAATTGAAAGAACAGTCTTGGAGAAAACTGCTGATTGAAAAAGAAGTTGGTATCAACTCTTTTAAAAAGATGAGAATTCTCCATAACTATCATAATCTTTTTACACCATTTTCTGCTACCAAACAGTTCTTTCCAACATGTTTACTGCATCTTTACTCATGCAGTAAAAATGTATTCACTGGGGTTTATTTCCATAATGAGCCTCTTGTGGTGTAACTTATGCTCTGAAATAGAAGTGCAAATTATTTAGATTCTAATATACAAAATGTGCCTTTGGGTGTTTTAGAAAATAAAACTATTCGAAAGCCTGTACATGGCACCATAATTATAAAATAAATGTGTGGTTTTATAAAGATATTAAGTCAACAAATCTTCCTATGTATATTATAGGGACCATGCTATCCTTATGTTGCTTATCAAATTGCAGATTGTTTATTCAGCAGATGAAAGGGAAAAAGAAAAAAAGTTTGTGTTTCTCAGATGGATATAAAAGAATATTTGCAAAGCCTGCCTTTAAAACATGTGATCTTTCATTGGTGCACAAGTGATGCTCCTTGGAATTTCATTTCCAATTTTGCCAGACAAAATAAGCTTTTCCAATGCATGATTCATCTTAAAATACTTGCTTTATGTAGCATGAAGTAACTGTTGGAGAGTTTTTCTCTGCAAGGCTGTCTGATGGATCATACGGAGGCTATGTTCTTTGTTCTGTGAGCATTTTAAAAAACTTTTCTACACTACTGATTTTGAAATCTAACCTGTCATGGTTTCCAAGCTGTTGCTCATGTGCCTTCCCATAAATTTTATTCCAGACCACAGGAATCTCTATAGTTCAAGGTTTAAATGCAGAAGATTTGATTTTTCACCGTGGAACCCATTTACACTTTGAAGACTGTTGTTCCTGCATTCAAATTCCAGATCCATATATGGACACAACATGATGGCCGTAAATGTGAACTAGAATGCAAAAGATTTCTCTGCTGCAGACAGGAGAAATAACGGGAAGTGAAAGACGGGTTTTTTCCCCAGAGGTAGAGATGGGGAAAGAGTGCCTTGGAAAAGAACTGCAACCAAGATAAAATCTTGCGTTGAAAATAACTGGCTGAGATAGAAAGTGATTACTGAGCATCAAAATCTTGCAATTTTACCTTTTTTAAATTCTGTCTCTCATGTAATCTATAAATCTTTCACAACATTTATCTGCTCCTGAATCACATCCCTTGTCATTTTTTCATTTGTTTTTCTTCATTCCTACCCTCCAACTTTTTTCTGGTTATTATTCATCTATTTTCTCATAGTCCATTACCTCTTTCTTTCTTCACCTCCTTTCTTCCATGGCCTCTTTTTAGCCTGTTTGGGGCCTTATTCCTTTTTGATTGTCTCTATCAAATATGTAAAAGTACATTAATTTGGTTAACTTCTTGTGTTTCTTCATAGATTGAGGTTTGATCCAAAGTTAAACATGGGAAGTGCCATCATGCAGAGAGAGCTTTTATATTGACTTAAATGTTTGATGAGTGTCAGTATTCTGTGAGTAGAGGAGGTTGAGATGTGTGAGATTATATATGTCTTTCTGAAGGTTGGGAAGGCTAGAAATGTGAGGAACTTTTAAATCCCCCCAAATATTTCCATGCTGTCTTGCTGCACTACGTTGCTATCTGTATACAGCAGAATTGTTCAGTTTGCCTAACAACAAATATTCGACAGTTTAACTCAGAAATCTAAGCACGACTTCTGTTAAGCCTCTGTTTACTTAGAGTTGCTAGATGTCTAAACATTCTCTATTTAGAAAAGACTAAACTTTTTGCTTCATGAAAATACATCCATTTAAACTAGAAGAAAATTATTTTTCTCCATGTATTTTTGAAGTTGACTTATACCAGAACAGTTAATTGCAATGGATGAAATGCATTTCGTTCAGTGTGGTCAGAGATGACAGCATGCAATTGTAAAAATGAATTGATTTGGGAGTGGCTCCTAAGTGGAAGTGTACCTAGACTATTTCACAGCTTTTACAGAAATGCTTTCACTGATATTTACCAAATGATAATAGGTGATATAAATAATAACCGATCATTACAGTAATTGGTTCTACATGATTTATTTACTGAAAAATCAGTACTTGATTCTTCTGGTGTATGTACTCCTAGAAATTTTACAAATAGGCATTGTTTTGGCTTTCGCTGCATTTGACTATCTATCCAAACTGTAAGTAAAACTCTTTTAATTGGTAGTTGCAGTAAAACAAGCAGGGATGGGCTGCTGGGGGTTCGGGAGAGCCCCTAGTTAAGATTCTGTGCAGTTCAGAGAACCCCCAAATCCCAATCCTAGCTGGCCCTGCCCACCCCACCCCTCCCAGGAGTCCTCATGCTTTGGATGCAGGTAAGTGCAGGGTGCGTGCGGAAGCTCAGGGAGGGTGAAAAATGGGCCTCCTGAAAATTTGGGAAGACCGGGAACAGGCCTCTTTCCAGCCTCCAGAGAGCCTCTGGAGCCTGGGGAGGGTGAAAAATGCCCCCACCCCCATCCGCCATGGTGCAGGAGGTGGACTAGGCCCCACCCACCACAGCCACGCCCACCCAGCAACCGAGCAGAGAACTCTTTGCTAAAATATTTGAAGCCCACCCCTTAGCTAAACAAGGATAGCTAAGTGTCTATGGAGATTCTCAGTCATCCAGGTCATGGTTGTCCCAAAGGTGCTTTTTCAAGAGGCAACTGGACTTTCTGGTTTTTCTTTGAAGACATTTCTTGAAGACAGGATGGACTGGGCAAGTAAGCAGGAGAAGAATGTAAGGGCACTTTCCTTAGCAATAGAGTGAATAGTTCCTGCCATAAGAGAGACGGCTCATTCTTCCGGAAGAATCTGGTAGCAGTTCTAACTGACATCTTTTATTAAACAACACGAACTTTGGTGCGTTAATCTCACTCCATCAGAAGCAGTAACAAAGGAGCTACTCCATTGTGTTGATGAACTGAGCTGTGGGTTATGAACTTTTTAATAAAATGAGTTAGCTTTAAAAAAAAAAGGAGTATCTATAGCGATTCTCAGTCATCCAGGTCATGGATGACTGAGGTACTCAAAGGTACTTTTTTTCAAGAGGCAAATGGACTTCCTTGTTTTTTCTTTGAAGACCTTTCACTTCTCATCCAAGAAGCTTCTTCAGCTCTGACTATATGGTGGGGAATGTAAGGATTTATACGCCTTGCAGACAGCTGGTCATTGGCACTCTTTTAGCAGGTCATTAAGGTTGCCTGGAGGTTTATCTGTGTCATCAGGGTCGCCTGAGTGGTGCAAATTGGTGTCCAGCCTTCTTGGAATTGTTGAAAGGACAAAAAAAGAAAGAAAGGGAAAGGGAAGGGAAGGGAAGGGAAGGAAATGAAATCCAGTTGCCTCTTGAAAAAGCATCTTTTGGATAAGGATAGCTAACTGGTGCTTTCCTAAGAGTTGGTCTATAATCCCAACCAGCTTTTGACCTCCCTGGCTGGGCTAACAAGTTCAAACCATCTGAATGGTACCCATTTGCTTACCCCAGGGTCAAAACATAACAGCAATTCTGGAAAAATACTGTAAAAGCAGCATCTTTACTTTATGCTAGAAAGGGCACCTGGTACCTGATAATTCTAGATGGAAATATTCCAAGAAGGCTCATTACAAGTGAAGAAGATTTCTGTTCATCCACTTTCCCTAGTAGGGAGAGGTTTTCTAAAGATAGGCTTGGGAGAGAGCCAGTCTCAAGTCATTTGGGAAATGAGCTGGCGGAAATGTACTTATTTCAAAATTAGTCAGTTCATAACCCTTTTGGCTGATCTCATAATCTGCGTTCTGGATTAAGAAAGATTTCCTAGTTGCACTCCTGTCTCTCTGGCTTTCTTGTCTATCTATCCACCTACCCCCTCACCCTCTTCTGGGGTAGTTACAGACTTTCCAGCATGGTCTACAGCCATGAGTTTTCCTGGCAGTCTTCTTCTGAACTACTAACCAGTATGATCCTTGCTTAGCTGTTTTTGGTTAAGTGTATCCACCCACTGTGACTATTATAGTGTCAAAGAATGCTGCCACTCCAGCAAATGTACTCCTGCAGTGGTGCTTAAAAGTGTATGGACCCTTTTGTGTTTTCAATACTTCTGCATAACTATGACTCAAAACATGATCTATTCTCTACACCAATCCTAAAGTTAGATAAGGAGAACCCAATTAAATACATGAGTCAAAAACATGCAGTACTGTATTGGCTCTTAAATTATTACATGGAGGACATTTCTGTTCAATTTTTCAAGGAGAGGCAAGGTAGCAAGAAAGAGACCATGGAAACTTCTCTGTGGGAAAATTTAAAACATTGATTTATCCCCCTTTTTCTCTAATAATTGAAACACCATATGTATGCAAATTGTTCCATTTTTATCCCCATTGACGTCTTATTACATGAAATACATTGGGCTATGTTCAAGTGAATGTGGCTTGTATTGGATTTGTAGACAACTGATGTCTGTTCTCTGGCTCTGTCTTGAGTTTGAGGCTTCAGCCATGAAGTGTTATGGTTATTATGGGAATTTATTCATTGGATTTGTGCACATCTCTTTGAAAAGGCTCAGTGGTTAACAAATAACTGTAAAGAAACAATTTTACATGTCTTGGACGCCCAACATATTCAAAGGTATGAGGTTGGAAACCGCTGTCCTGTCTAATACATCACGCTGGATTTTCCTGATATCTGTCTCAAGAACATGGCTTATTCATCCAGGAAGACAAGCTTTAGGTTATTTATTAATATTTATTTAAAGGAAATGTAATTGCCATTATTTATTTACACTTGCAATTGGAGAGAGCAGCTCTTAGCTGATATAGAGCACTTAGTTGATACAATGAAGCTTCCTAAGATTTATTTTGAAATTCCAGACTCTGCTTTAGCACACAGTTTACAAAGACCTTGTCTTTGGCTTTGCCGCAAATTGAGCATCTTATATTGCAATTTCTTACTATAAGTTAAATGAATGAATGAATGAATGAATGAATTCTGTATTGGCCAAGTGTGATTAGACACACAAGGAATGTGTCTTGGTGCATATGCTCTCAGTGTATCTAAAAAGAAAAGATACAATTTCTTCCTATAAGTTACATGAAACATGTTTTTGGTTGCCCATAGAGCTATTTTCTGTAATATTTTGCATTGGAGGGTTTGATTATAAATGATGAATATACCTGGGTTTGGGTAAACTGGAATTTATATTTTTTTACCTGGAATCTATAAAGTTTGCCTTGTGTGTTTGTGAGTAGAAGAGATTAGTAAGACATTTATTAAAGGATACTTTTGTATGGCTTTCCACTGACATATTTCAAGACTCTGAATTATAGTTTTGATATTAGAATACAGTTCAGGCCTAGATTATGGTCTCTACATTCTCCTCTCTTATCATTATACACCCCACATTTTATTATAGTTTACTTTTTAAAGAAAATCAATTAGTACATTAATATTTCAAATGTTTTAAGACTGCATTTCATGAATACCATTTGCTGGAGACTCAGACATACACATCTTACACAAATTAATTGGATTATTTTTGTTTACTTTAAGAAGTCAAAGTACAAATATTATTTTTCAGAAATCTTAAATTGGGGGATAGGTCAAAGCAGTTTTGATGTGGGCCTGCTGGCTCATATCAACGCATTCTTTAATGCTACAGGATTTAACAAATTGTTTATAAACTACTAAGCTTGTAGCCACAGTTTTTTCAGTGGTTGTTTTATGAACGTTTAAGTGTATAGAGCAATGTTCCTCATCTTTAGCAATTTTAAGATGTGTGGATCTCAACTTCCAGAATTGTGGGAGTTGAAGTCCTCAGATATTAAAAGTTATTGAGGTTGAGAAACACTGGTATAGAGGCTGGCTAAGGAATTGAAATATCTGGAACTTGAATATAGGTAGTGTAGGAGATGCCCAAGTTTGACATGTCACGAGTCTCAAATCCCTTTGCTGCCCATAAGACATCTAAGTCCAACCCACCTTGATTGTTATCTACTGTCAGTTTGCTTTGACCCTTAGTAGTTCAGATTCTTGTAGAGAGCATAAGCTTGCAATCAACCTTTCTATTGGTGGCACAGTGGTTAGAATGGAGGCTAACTCTTCCCGCTACCAGGAGTTCAGTCCTAACCAGCTCACAGTTGACTCGGCCTTTCATCCTTTCAAGGTTGATAAAATGAGGACCTAGATCAGGGGTTCAAACTGGCAGTCTGCAGGTTGGATGCATCATGCACAGGCCATGCCCACCCCAGCTCTGCAAAGGCAAAAAACATTGCGATATGTCCAGTGGGATTCAAATTTTTTTACTACCGGTTCTGTGGGTGTGGCTTGGTGGGCGTGGCTTGGTGGGCATGGCTTAGTGGGCATGGCAGAGGAAGGATACTGTGAAATCTTCATTCCCTCCCCACTCCTGGGGGAAAGTTACTGCAAAATCCCCATTCCCTCCTCACCCCACTAACCTGCTTCCCAGCTCCGTTCTCCTGTGCAGGGCAACAAAAGAAGACCCAGCCAATCAGCTGGGACTCGGGAAGTAGCGAATAGGTGGGGGCGGGGCCAGTCAGAGGTGGTATTGGCCGGTTCTCTGAACTACTCAAAATTTTTGTACCGGTTCTCCAGAACTGGTCAGAACCTGCTGAATACCACCTCTGGTTACATCACGTGACACAATTGAGTTTGATATCTGTGACCTAGATTGTTGACAGCAACATGGTGACTCATTAAATTGTTTAGAGAGTGCTGTATAGCACTATGAAATGGTATATAAGTCGTATTTGCTATATTCATTTGAACTGCCTGGACTTCTGATTTCCCCCACCCTTGACAGGTAGTCCTTGACTTACAACCATTCAATTACCGATTGTTTGAAGTTACAATGGCACTGAAAAAAGTGCTGCTACGACCATTGTAGCAACCCCATGGTCACATGTTCAGAATTTGGACGCTTGGCACCTGGCACATATTTTTGATGATTGCACTGTTCTACCATCATGTGATCAGTTTTGTGATCTTCCGACAAGCAAAGTCAAGGAGGAAGCCAGATTCACTGTACAACCATGTTACTAACTTAACTGCAATGATTCACTTAACTGTGGCAAGAAAGGTCATAAAACGGGGCAAAACACAGAGCCTCGGTGGCGCAGTGGTTAGAGGGCAGTACTGCAGGCTACTTCTGCTGACTATTGGCTGCCTGCAATTTGGCAGTTCAAAACTTACCAGGCTCAAGGTTGACTCAGCCTTCCATCCTTCCGAGGTGGGTAAAATGAGGACCTAAATTGTTGGAGGCAATAGGCTAACTCTATAAACCGCTTAGAGAGGGCTGGAAAGCACTATGAAGCAGTATATAAGTCTAAGTGCTATAGCTATTGCTAAAACTCACTTAACAACTGTCTTACTTAGCAACCAAAATTTTGGATCATTTGAGGACGACCTGTTTTGATCAAAGACCATGTTAATATCAATGTCTCGTTTCAATAGATTAAAATTATCATTAATGAAACATAAATTATTGTTTCACATCTGTTGGACATCTGTATGCCCATTTAAAATAAAATAGGGATGGCAGCAAAAATAATGCTGGGGTCAAAATGCCACATTGATTCCTGTGATGTGGTTGCATACATAGCACTGGGCAAACGGCCTTGCTTTGGAGCATGGAAATGCAAAGAAGGTCTTGAAATGGCCAAATAGGACTTGCTGAGGGATTGGGGGTGGTGGAATAGAGATAGCTGGGGTTTTATAGCCAAAACAAAATATTTTCCCCTCTGAACCAAGGACATTTCCACAGGTGGGTGTGATGACCTGGGGCATGGCACAAAGGCAACTTCATCAGATAATCAATAAGAGTCCCTTTATTATCTCCAATTTTGCTCCCAGTGTCCAGGTTTCCTTCTGGCTGGAGAAAAACTCTCCCAGGAGCATCCTTTGGGTGCAGAAAATTTAATCCAAAACATGGTCAAGACAAACTGTAACTTAAAGTCCAAACAAACCAAACTGAAGTAAATTAGTTTGGCAGGGCAGGAGCAAGAATTTCAGACTTGAAGGCAAGGCAAAACTCACATGGTTGGGAAGACACCAGGAACACAGATAAGCATGACAACACAGGATAAAGTAACGTTTGTTCCCGACAGCTTGCCTTTCTTATCAACTGTCTTCTCAGCTGTGGCTAATGAAGGGAATCAGGGCCCTTTTCTCCCCCATAAGCCACGCAACCTAGGTTGCTCTCTTCTCCCTAGGATGCCCTAGGATGAAGAGAGGGTGGGCTTGGTTCTTCCTCTGAACTCCCTCTTCCTTGTTCTATCTTTCTCCTGCTCTGCCCAGCAGGACTTTGCCCTTCCCCAGCCTCCTCCACAGCCAATGGAGCCACACTCCCACTTCCTGTCAGCTCTCTGGCTTTCTCCTCAGATTCAGAGTCTGACAGCATGACAGTGGGTGATGAAAGGAGGAGTGATGTTACCAAGCAACCAGACTGCACCTTGATTGGACCATGTGACCGATTGTTTTGGAAAAAGGGAAAAACTTTTAATTAGGCAAAAACCGGCAGGAACCTTTAGAGTTGGTTTTCACCAGTCTGTGCCAATATGATATATCCAGAATAAATTGTTCTTTGAGGAATCTACCTGCCTCGGTGTTCTGTTTGCTATGGGTATATTACTTGGAACCCTGACAGTAAGGTTTATGGGATGGCTCATCATGAAGGCTTTGCACAATGCAGGTCATCCTCAACTTACAACAGTTCATTTAGTGACCATTCAAAGTTACAACGGCACTGAAAGATGTGACTTACGACCATTTTTCACATTGTGACCGGTCATGTGCTTGACAATTGATTCACATTTATGACCGTTGCAATGTCCCGGGGTCATGTGATCCTCCTTTGTGACCTTCTGAAAAGCAAAGTCAACGGTTTCACTTAACAACAGTGTCACTCATTTAAAACTGCAACGATTCACTTAACAAATATGGGAAGAAAAGCTGTAAAATGGGAGAAACACATTTAACAAATGCTTCATTTAGCAACATAAATTTTGGGCTCAATTGTGGTCGTACCTTGAGGGCTCCCTGTACTAGTTAAGTTCTACTGCTTTGTTTTTTTATTAATTTTATTTTTGCGAAGATTGCTTTTTGAAAGCGGTAGGCTGACATTTTTAGGGATTCCAAACTCAGAAAGATTGGGTTTGAGTAGGAGCCTGGCAGAAATACAAGGATGTAGGCTAGATCAGGGGTGTCAAACTCGATTTCATTGAGGGCCACATCAGGGTTGTGTTTGATGTGGGGTGGGGAGCACACTCAGGGGATGTGGCCAGCCCAACATCACTTGTATCGGGGGCATCTGTGGTGGCCCAGGCAGGGCTAGGGGGATCCCTTATCTCCAGCGGAGGAAGGCGAGACCAGGGAGAGTGCCAAATCCTTGTCTTCCAGAGCAGCCTTGCCATTTGCTAGTGGCCAAGTGCTAAGGCAGGACTTCCCTCCCTCCCATCCTCTCTTTCTTCCTTCCTTTTTTTCTTCCCACTTCCTTCTCCTTTCTTCTTCCTTCCCCTCTTCTTTTAACTTCCTTGCTCTCTTCCCATCTTCCCATCTTTTAATTTGTCTTTCCTCTTCCCCTTTCTGCTTTCCTGTCCCTTCTTGCATGCTCAAATGCAAAACATTTCTCCTTTTGTTTTGCTTTTAGTTTGTTTTGGTAGCCCTCTGTCAGCGAAAACTGCCCCCCGCCTTGAGCACGACCCTCCCGAGCTCCATTTTCACTGGCAGAGGTACCGGGGCCCAGTCATTTGCAGTTCCCATGGCTGTCCCGCAGGCCAGATCTGGCCCGTGGACCTTGAGTTTGACAGCCCTGGGCTAGATGGAGAAAACATTCAAGAATGGCAAAAAGCTTCAACGTTGTTGCCAGAAAAAGTACATGGTCCCGTCCATTAAATCACCAGGAGCTGAGCTGGGCTGCAGGAGATTTTACTATGTGCCTTCTCTTACTTTATATGTTAGAAACTACAAAAGAATATTGGAAATAGGTTAAATAGCCATGTTGTGTAGAGCAGGGGTGTCAAACTCACGGTGTCACATTGTCGTCACGTGATGTATCGCAACTTTCCCCCCCCTTCGCTAAAACAGGGCTGAGCGTGGCCAGCGCATGACACATCTGGCCCACCAGCCACGAGTTTGCCACCCCTGTTGTAGGGTCACTTGTTTTATGAGATGGTAGCTAGATAAATTGGAAAAAAAAATCAGTCAATCAATCAATAAATTAAGACTGAACGACAGCAGCGAAAAGATGCTACGTATCTGGAAAGACACCCATTTTCTGCCAATTACACAATGGCCCAACAACTCTTTCTACATTTGAACATTTTACTGCTGGGAGTCCTACTCAGAGGATGATTTAGACAGTTGGACTGCATTACTCCTTACATATAATTTCACATGCATATTTAATATTGGGGGTTCAATTATTTAACGTTATAGCAATAGATGTGTAAGTTAGCTTTGTTTACTGTAGAAGATATGATTTAGTGAGCTTCCATTTTCCCTTTTTCATGTAATACATAATATATATATGGTTATAAAACAGTAATACAGAAAGCGGGGCTATCCGAAATAGCAGCAGTAAACCAGTAAAAATCACAGCAGCAGTTAACATTTTCATTTGTGCAACAGTGATTGGCATCAATTCATTTAAAGGTTGGAATATTTAGGTTTATGGGCATTTTATCCAACGTGAATTGGTTCTATCCAGCTCTGAGCAACCTCTTTTTCAGTAATTTGGTGGCATCGACAGTCTTAAACTAAACTTTGTTATGTTCATAATTCCAGGTGATTTCAGAATAAATTAAGTAGCATGACAGGTAGTCCTTGACTTATAACAACAGTTGAGACAAGAACTTCCCTCGCTAAGTGAGTTGTGCCTAAATTTTATACATACTTACGTACATATTTATGGTTATATTTATATTTGTCATCAATAAATCAACATTTAGTACATGAATCTGGCTTCCCCCTTTGATTTTCCTTGTTGTGAACTGGCTAGGAAAGTTGCAAATGGTGACCTTGTGACCTCAGGACAGTGCAGTCCTCATAAATACATGCCAGTTGTGAAGCACCCGAATTTGGGTCATGTGACTGCTGTGATAGTGATAGTCGTAAGTGTGAGGACCAATTGTAAGCCTCTCTTTTTGGCACTGAAATGGCCTCTACTAGGTGAATAATCGTAAGTCAAGGACTATCTGTAATTCTAGTACAGATCATTCCTTTCATTGTGGGAAGTGCTCATTAGCCTCCAGATGTGTAGCAAGTTGGACAAGAAAATAGAGTAAATGGATCAAGAGATTTCACAACAAATTGGTGTCTCTCTGTACCCTTTCGTGGCCCTTAGGTTTGAAGTCCAGGACAGAATGCATCCTTGTCTGTATTCCTGACTCCCTTCTTAATATGGTACCTTAAACTGACCTGATTTTCAGGCAGCACTAAGCTTTTAAAAGTAAGTCCTCCCTTATGGCTGATGACCACATTAGTCACCTCTGGGAAAATGCAAAATCAATCAGTCTGTCATTCATGTTCATCTCAGCTAAGGCTGATGAAGAGTTCTAACTTATTTACTGAAGGTATTTTAATATCCAAAGCAGGATGTTGGGGATGAAATACAGATGTGATTGGAACTGAAAGTGTTGTCAGGAAACTAGGTTTTTCCCCCTCACTTGGTTTCCACAAAAATTTCCTTAAGTGCTCTGGAATTTGCATGTTCTCGCTGAGATTATGCATTTTTGCAAGATCTGAAGGACGAGGAAGCCCTTATTAGAGGTGCAAATGAAGATTCATATATCCTCTAGTTTTGTTGAGTGCCCTGTGCAAAGTTAGCACAGTGGCAGTGTTGACAGAGTCTAGACTGTGGGGCTTTTGCTGAGTCTTTAACTCCTGGCCAAAAAAACCCCATTGATTTATCTGACAAATCCCTTGGTGTACAGCAGTACAACAGACCCACAGATTCATAAACCATATTAATTACACAATCGGAAAGCAGGACAAAGAATTAGAGGTGGAAATAAATGATCCATCTTGTAAAGTATTTCAAATTCCCTGTAAAATCCAGCATATAATGTGGTCCATTCTTGCTTAATGTAGCTTATTTTAATAAACACTCGAATTTGAACTAAGTACAGGCCAGTAATGATGTAATGGGGGAATTTCATACTATTTCTTGCCACCACTCTCCCTCTCCTTGGTTTGCTACCTTCCTTTGCTGTTGCACTGCTTTTTCCTTGAATTTTTATACTTATACATCTATATATATCTTTTTATGTAGGTATTTTGGTCCAGATTTTATGGAAGCAAAACTCCATCTTCAACACTAGCTAGCAGGTGAACTTTATAACAGTGTCCTCAATAGATGCATATAAAAAATAAAATAAAATTAGTATTTTAAAACATTTGACACCCATTTGTGGTACCAATAAAGGAGAATATTTATAGCTCATGGTTGAAAGGAGGGGTCTTTGGTGCTCTCTACGCTTGCTTGTTTTCTTGCAGGTGTTTCATTACCCAAACTAGGTAACATCATCAGTGCTAGTAAGGAGTGGGGTTTGCTCTCAGTTTATATTCTAGTGGCTTGCCTTGTCAGTATTGGTGGGGATGGGCTTAGAGATTCTTTAGTTATTGTTAGCTTGATTTGGCAGATGGCTCTGCGTGCCACTTCTGGTACATGTGGCATAGGTTTGCCACCATGGGCCTAGGCCTATATTGGCATTTTTGGCAGCTGCAGCACATTGCTGGCTCATATTTAAGTGGTTGTTCACTAGGATTTCTAGATCCCTCTCACAGGTACTGCTGTTGAGCCAGATGCCACCTATTCCATCCCTGTCCCCTTTGCATTTTTTGGGATAGAGCCCAGTGGTGGGATTCAATTTTTTTTTACTACCGGTTCTGTGGGCATGGCATGGTGGGCATGACGTGGCTTGGTGGGTGTAGCAAAGGAAGGATACTGCAAAATCTCCATTCCCTCCCCACCCCACTAACCTGCTTTCCAGCACCATTCTCCTGTGCAGGGCAACAAAAGAAGACCCAGCGAATCAGCTGGGACTTGGGAGGCAGAGAATAGATGGGGGCAGGACCAGTCAGAGGTGGTATTTGTCGGTTCTCCAAACTACTCAAAATTTCCACTACTGGTTCTCCAGAACTGGTCAGAACCTGCGGAATAACACCCCTGATAGGGCCTAATATTCAAGTATGTCAAGATCCTTGAACACTGGGCTTGGTTCAGCCAATACTAGTTGGGGAATCCTGGGAGTTGAAGTTCACCCATCTTCAATTGGCCGAGGCTGAGAAACACTGTTCTAAATACTAGTACTCTATAATATGTGCAAACCACTGTGTATGCAAGTCATATTTTATGTGCAGTATAGTATAGAAAGGCTGATACTTTCTAATCTTTTCATCTCATATCCATCAAGCCCACCTAGTGAGGTCAAAATAGCTGTTGAGTATATCTGGAGGACACCAATTTCCTTACCTCTCATGCAAATATGGAGAATTTGCATGACATTTTCTGCAATTTTCTTAACAATGGAAGAAGAGTAATGATTTCACTTATATTCTCTATTCGTATTTTATTACGGCGAGTCACACAGAGTCATACATTTGAGATGAGTGGCTATATAAATTTAAATAAATGAGTAAATATTTTGCTTACGTGAATTAGCTTTTTACGCATATACTTACTTTGATATAGAATGATGGATGAGTTGATTCTTCAAAAAATATGACTTTCTGTGGAATTATCCCCCCTCTGTCCTCCAAAATATCTTTCTTTCTGATGGGCTAGTGAAGCATAAAGTTTTTAGTTGTTTCACTTTCTTCTTTTGATTTGTTTCTTCATTTTTGTTTTCTACTTTCATTAGAAATTAGGTACATTCCCCGGGTTCTTGGAAAAAAATCTCCCCATGGGTTTGTGCACTGCAATGTGGTGCAGCTAATTAGATAGTGCTTTAATTATTTCCTTTAGGAATCCGTAGCAATGCAACTTATTGCTGGCACTGACTTTATGTTACAAAAAAACCCCTCCACCCTTCTGTTTAATGTCTCTGGCAGTTAGTAAATGCCTTTAATGGAAGAAAACGCTATCCATATAGGGTCCTGTCAAATGATTTCGGAAGTTCATACAAGGGCAGCTTTGGGGTGTTGCAGTCAACTGCTTGCCTTTCCGAGTTCTTGGTGCAGCTAAAGTAGCTTTAATCATAATTTTTCACTACTATTTGAAGGGAAGTTGTGTATGTGTCAGTTGACTCTCTTTTATAGGCTTCATTTTATTGCATGCCCCCTGTAGATGAGACATGTAACCGCAGGAAGGAAATGGTACACATAAACTCCCAGACTATGCATGCTTTCTTGCAGGCCTTCCTAGACTAAATAGGTAAGGATTTCCTCCGCTTCGTGTGGAGAGGGAAAGCTTGAAGAAAACAGCTTGTTAAATTTGAGGGACGGTACTGACTGGTGCTGCCTAACTTTCAGTATTCAGGTTAACAGCCATGGCAAAAAAAGGTCATAAGATTGGTTTCAACTCATTCAACAACTGCCTTGCTCAAGCAAAGAACTTCTGCTCCCAATTGTGGTTGAGGACCACTTGTAATTTGACTTATTCTGAATTCTCTTTTCATCTATGGCTGAATATGAGATGGTTCATAAGGAAGCAGGTAATCACGCTGCAGATAGCCTGCCTCCAACTTGTATGTCCCGTCTTCCTTTCTATATCTCCTTCTTCCTTTAACATTGCTCTGGGGCATTCCTAGAATGAATGGCGAAATGCAAGGGGGTGGCTAAGGCAATCTGGTTGAACTCTTGCCCCTGTTCATGCCATGTTGATGCATGCACAAATGGGGCAGGGCTTCAGTCATGTTAACACAACTGCCATCTTGGCACATCCCCCAAGATCTCTATCCAAGTTCTTGCTTAGTATGCATAGCAAGACACAAAAACAATCCCCGTTTCCTTAGCAGAAGCAGCTGACTATTTCCAGGATATTGCTGTTTTTGTTTCCTGAACATCAGCATAATCTTTATAATGACCTCAAACCAGGGCAACCGTTGATACTCTTAAACCATAACTGAAAGGCCAAGGAAGCACAGAAGTTACAGAACACAGAAAATACAAAGCAAATTGTTTCTTACGATTGTTGGGTAGCAAAACTTTGCTGTTTTCTTTGGAGACAGAGGAACAATGATCTACTCCCCCTTTTATTGCTCAGATAAGCCAATAAAGCTAACTGACTCTTTGGTTTCTGTTGGCCAAGGAGAAACATGGCTTGGTTGACTGTCCCAACAGCTTCTCTGCATTAGCCTCAAGGGGAAAAGTAGAAGAAGGAAGAAGCAGCAATCCAAAATTTATTGCCTTATCTCCTTTGAGTGTGATCATCTGAAATTTATCTAATAGTATCTCATGCTATGTTTATTTACATGGTGTAATCAATTTTGGCTTAGACTATAAATAAAAAAAAATAGAAAAATAAATACAAGTAGAAGGCAAATGACAAACCACTTGTTCCACCATGGAAACTGTATTTAGGCGTTAGTTCCTTCTAATCAGTTGATATATTACTTCCTTCATTTGTGGACGGCCATGGATGCAAAGAAGGAAAAGTGTTATATGAATCAGTCTACTGTGATTTCCATTATAGTCCTATGGAAATGGCAGTGATGGAACGCTGTAGCTGAACATAAATCAAAGCTGTAAGAACCCAGCCAGCTCCATAGACAGGATCTGAACGGAGAAATACATCCAGAGAGGCAAGCAAAAGAGAGAGGGTAGTATATTACTGCCAAGAAACAGGACAGAAGCTAAAACCAAGCAGATAAGGATGCTACAACATGGCAACTAACCAAGGAAGAAAATCCAAGGATAGGAAAGCCACCTAGTGCCTGGATTAGGAAGTGGAGTATAAGACTGTGATGCATGGGGTCTCCAACCTTGGCAACTTTAAGACTTGTGGACTTCAACTCTCAGAGTTTCTCAGCCAGCAAAGTCTTAAAGTTGCCAAGATTGGAGACCCCTGTTGTAATGGAACTGCTGTTTAAGATTGGTATGATAAACCTTTGGCCCTCAAGATGTTGCCAAACTATGGTTCTCAGACTTTCTCCTTACTCAGTTTATTGAGTAAACAAAATAAAACCTCTATGACTATTTTTCATACTCGGCATTTTGCAATAAACTAAAATAAAATGTATTTGAAAATGCTGGAATAATTGTTACCCTGAAAATACCTTGATGAGGATTCATGCCGTGTCATTTGAAAGCAAGACAGCATAAGGCCAAACGCTTCCACATTTATGACAAGTCCCAGAACAAAGTGATCACACACACACACACACACACACACCCCTCCAGCAGCCTCTGGCTGCAAATAGTCCAGCATAATGCTGTGAGCACAATAGCTGCAAAGCAAGAAATCCAGCAAGGCAAGTCAGTGAGTCCAGGAAGGCAATTATTCCAGGAAGTCAGAAAGAAAGCAAGAAATCCAGGAAACTTCAAACATCGCAACGGCACTCAACATTCCATGAATTCGGCGCTTGTTCCTGACAAATGCCCCTCCCCACAGCGTCTCCTTAAGTCTCAGTCCCCAGGTGTGCCTTGTGAAGAGGGGTGAGGCACTCTCCTCTCGAGTCATTGGGTCAGTCTGCGCTGTTCTTACCTTCTCTTCACTCTCCGTGCTTGAGGATCAGGAGCGGATGGTCCTTGCTCATCACCTGAGCTCTGTCTCTCATGTTCACTGCTCTCTTGGTCATCTTGCCCCACTTTGTCCTGGTCTACAATCCTGAAAGGCCCTAGTCTGACTCCCCACATTTCTCCGAAGCCAACAAAGCTGCCCCCTTGATCTCCATCGGCTCCAGTTGTGGCTCATCTTCCTCCACAGATTCAGAATCCAGTGGGACATGACACAAGTCTGCAGTTGCATGGATTGATGGAGGTTCGGGCAGTTTTCTTTTTCCTGCTGGTGCCTTTTAAGGTCATGGCTGTGATCTTTGGTTCTTAACTGGAAATACCCAAACCTTGTAGGCTTATACAAGTATTTGTTTCATCTGTAACTGTGATTGCATTTGATGGATTGTAGTAAAATAGGATTGACGCCTTTGAATTTTGGTGTTGGAAGAAGATTCCTGAGAATACTGTGAACAGCCAAGAAAACCTTTGAACAAATCAACCCTCAAATTCTCTCTCATGGCACAAATGACCAGGTTCACGTTAGAGCTGGAAAGCTTCTGATGTTGGCAAGGATGAAAGAAAAGAGAAGATGGCCTCAGTGGTGATGATTGCACAGTTGGAAGACATGGAAGAACAGGTGAGGGGTAGAACATGATGGAGAAAATCTATGTAGCCACTAGGAATTGAAAATGAATTGATGGCACATAATCAAACTACCCAGTTGCATCCATTAAATTTCATCCAGGATGAAACTGCCATGGCTTTTTATGCAGGTTTATCTGCTAGAGTTTCTAGCTCCCTGAGCCTTTAAGGAATGAGGGGGCGGCGTGGCTGAATGCCAACACCCTGGATCTTTCTTCAAAATGCCACTGCCTGTTCTGTTCTGTAATGCTTGGAATTGCCAGTGCCTTCTCAGTTGTGTGTGCCAGAATCGTTTCAACCTGCCAGCGTTCTGAGCCACCCAATGAAGTCTTGGCCAGTGTCATAGGGGGAAATTCCATTGTTGCCAGTTTCCTTGGCATGGACTTCTCAACTCTCTATGTCTTACTTTTTTCTGTATCCTAAGTATTTTGCAGACTAAGAGTTCCATCCGGAAAGTTCTTGGGTAGCTTTTGCATATATAGTGCAATTTTTGAATTTATGTTTCCAGCACCTGTTGAGGAAAATACAGATTTAATCCCAGGCAAAGCAACTAAGTTGACATGTCTTTAATTTGGGGAGGAGGAGATCTCAGTAGTTTGAACTCCTTTTCCATGGAGGAAAAATCCACATTTATAGCTGTGATGACCCGGGGTGTGGCACGAAGGCAACACAGTCAGATAATCAATAAGAGTCCCTTTATTAGCTCCAACTTTGCCCCCAATGTCCAGGTTACTTTCTGGCTGGAGAAAAACTCTCTCAGGAACAGCCTTTGGCTGCAGAGAATCAAGACCAAAACATGGTCAATGCAAGCTGTAATTATAAGTCCACTCAAGCCAAAATGAAGCAAATAATTTGACAGGGCAGGAGCAAGAATTCCAGATGTGCAGGCACGGCAAAACTCACACGGTTGGGAAGACGCTAGGAACACAGATAAGCAAAGACAACACAGGATAAAGTAATGTTTGCTCCCAGCAGCTGCCGCAGTCAGCATTCAGTTCTTTTAAACTTTCATTCCCAGGTGTGGCTAATGAAGGAAATCAGGGCCCTTTCCTCCCCCATAAGCCATAGAACCCACGTTGCTCTCTTCTCCGTTCCTCCCTGCATGCCCTAGGATGAAGAGGGGGGTGGGTCTGGATCTTCCTCTGAACTCCCTCTCCCTTGTTCTATCTCTTCCCTGCTCTGCCCAGCTGGACTTTTCCCTTCCCTTCCCTTCCCTTCCCTAGTTTCCTCCACAGCCAATGGAACCACACTCCCACTTTTGTTGTGCATGACAATAACACTGTGTAAGAAGTAAAGCATTCTGTTCACATTTTTGTGCAATGGGTATGTTCCCCCCCCCCCCAAGAGCCATGCATGAATATACATACATACCTACAAAATATTCTACACATAATAGAGGAGCACATTTGGACACAATATGGCATTCCAAGAGAAAAGAAAAAAAATCTGAATTAAGGCAGGAAAGACCTATGCAGCTCATGGTGTTATTCAATAGATTGTAATGAAAAGCTCGAGTAATTCCTAGGACCCATTGGAAATGGTGGACATTTTTATGGAGGCCAGATAATAAACAGTTTCCAGAAGAGGTGGCATGCTTGTTTGTGCTAGACCCAAGGACCTCATGACAGTTTTTCCATAGCATCTGTTTTCATGGATTGCAACCTACTCGATCATCAATGCAATCTTGAATGATAATTTCAGGGAAGGAAATGTAATGGAAGGAAAAATTGCGGTTTAGGCTTTTTTTTTTTCCAAATTTGTATGTGAAGATGAAAATATACTGATCGATGCCTGCCTGCTACAGTATATCCAAATGGCTCTGCAGATGTCTTTCTTCTTGTTGTATGCATGTATTTTCTCATACGAAACCAATTAATTGTCTAAAGGCAGCATGTCTTTATCAGACTGCTTCCTAGCAGCTTTTGTTAGTGAAAGTAACCCTGCACATGAAATGCATTAAAAGCACTTCTCAGTTGAGATGCCAAATGAACATAATTTTCTCATGCCATCATTGCCATTTTTAATAGCGTTCTATCAACCCAGCTTATTCCATTAGCCCCTTCCTTCCTTCCTTCCTTCCTTCCTTCCTTCCTTCCTCTGATGATTCAAAGATGATCCAGTTTCTATGCAGAATTCAAATAACTAATAATAATAATAGAGAATAGATAATAATATCTAATAATAGAGTATTGATTCGTCAATCCTGAATGTCTCCTGTTAGAACTAGTTATTTCCAGGATGAAAGTCCTGCTGTTTTCTACCCATAAGAGAATTGTTTTGGACAAGGCATTATGCGTGTTTTAAGTTGATTAGAACCAGCTAACAGGTTAAATACAGGCTGGAAAGCACCATATTAAAATAATGGAGATGAAAACAGAGGGGAGAGCTCTGGAGCGAGGAGAAATCTGAGATAGTGATTGGTCACTGATCTGCCTATCAAAGGCCATGGGGAGGGGGCATCACAGCACCTGCGATGTTGCAGCCGGAGCTGCAGAAAGCTAAATTAGGCGGTAAGTGAGAATATCATTTGCCTTTACTTGATAGCACAGCATTCAGACACCTTGCTTGGTAAATAATTAAATTGAGATTATGTGGTACATCTGAGGGGGGCAAAATGCATTTCTTTTAAACTGAAAAGCAGCATTTCAGAGCCATGGAAAGAGACAACAGAAAATAAATACTGGGTCTGTGACTGCCTGGCTGGTCGCTGATTTTGTTTGCAAGAACAGATATATATTTTGAAAGAAAAAATGGGATTCTCTGGATTGTGACAGAAGCAATAAATAAATTCAGTGTTGGAAAACCACAATGAGGGAAACAATTCAGGGTTGTAACAACATGTTGATGAGGCTGATCTCCGTCTTCATATGTTTTGTATGCTGAATACTTCAACAGTAGCAGAGAGCTTGGAACTGTGGATTTTTGAGGATTTGAAAGAAATTCAAAAAGAGAACCTCTTCTTTGCTTACAAGGGATTAGATGGTCTGTGCCATATATTAAGATTATCTATGCTGTTCTGGGTGTCTTGTTTCATCAGTAAAAGACACACTGCATGCTTTTATATTCTTTCTACCTTTCTAGGCATAAATCACAATTTTGTACATCTTCCATTTGTTTCAGAGAGACTCATACAGTGGATTTTTCCTGAGAATGGTACCTTGTAAAACCATCCTTTCCACCCAATATGGGTGTACTCAAACTTGTCCTTCTTTTTGGCTTCCCATTTTGATAGTCCATTTTTTAAAAAACTGTAAACAGTATAAATAAATAAAAAACAAGTATATGCTTATATATCAAAAAATTTTTTACTCCTAATAGTAACAATGAAGCAATGCATCCACTCTGGATATAATAAATGGGTTTTTGAAAAGTGATACTTCAGGGTCCAATTTTTCCCAGGTATTGTGTCTAAAGAAGGTCTCCTTTGAGAAAAAACAGATTGTAGGGCAGGACAGGAATGGAGCTGTAGTAGAAAATTCCCCCATTGTGGCAGCTAATTCCCTACTGAAAATCATCCCTGAAGAAGCTTTTTACCAGCAGAAGTGATAATTGGTGTTTTGTTACACACATTTGCATGTAACGTGCACCTTTACTCTCAGGTGGCTTTCGAATGAGGTTATATAAATTCATAAAAGGTCTAGTAATGGCTATTAGCCAAGATAACCAAATGGACACTCCAAATCCAGAGCTGCATATTACTGAATGTCAAAAGGTGGAAAAGGAAACAAGAGTTGGCAACTGCTTTTCATAGTTCACTCCTAGTTGGTAGGTCAAAAACATTTGGCTGGCTGCTGTTATAAGCAGCCTTTTGGACTCCAAATGACTTCTTTAGGTTTTTAACTTAAAGGAGGAGAGACAACCTCTAGCCAATCTATTCTTTTTTGCTCCCGTCCATTTTCCCTTTCTCCTCTTTCTCCTGTTTTACATTGGATTGTTATATAACTCTTGTCCTGAATATGCCAAATATGGTAGAGGCGGTCTAATGGAGAAATGATAATATTAAGCAAGGAATATTAATCATATCATTAAGCAAGGAAAGCAACCACCTGGACACAACTCTAACCTTGTAGAAAGAAAGAACGTGTACCATATTGGCTGCCCAGTCTTCTCTCAACCTCCTCTTACTTTTTGGTGTAATGGAGTGCATTGTCCCATAGCCAATTTAGCCTGCTATTCAACATTTGTATCCAGAATGTAAAGGCTACCTTCTTGTTCTAAGCATCAGGGAACAAAACGTCCTCATATAGACTCAGCTATATGTCTATCATAACCTTTGTTCCCAGCTATTCTTAAATGTTGATGGTTGTGTAAAAAAAAAAAGATCTCTGCACATATATCTTCAGTTTCTCTGCTGTGCAGATGAAAACTAGATAAATGTCACAATTCTTATTTCAGCAGCTGTTAGGTGATATTCTTTGCTCGTACAACGTAAGGAAAAGCAATTAGTCCACATTTTAATTCATACATCTGTAGTGTTCTTGGTGATCTCATCTTCCCTTGGCTTGTCAAAATGCCATTCTTAGAGAAGGAAATAAGGGATTTTTTTTTTTAAATTAGATTCTATTTGCCTTCTGATAGAACCTAAGGTTCTTCTCCTTTCTCAGTTGACAGAATGCAGCCATTCCAGGCCCTCACCATAATGGCACCACATTAAAATTAATAGCAATCGCAGGCTTTTCAAGGTTTATTCATTTATTTATTTAAAGGCTTTTCTTCTCTCCTTCTAAAGCAGGGGTCCCAAACTTGGCAACTTTAAGACTTGTGGACCTTAACTCCCAGAATTCTCCAGCCAACTAAGAGTTGAAGTCCACAAGTCTTAAAGTTGCCAAGTGTGGAGACCTCTGTTCTAAAGCCATGAAAACAGTCATTGCAGTTTACAATAGCTGAAAAGAATCTCAAAATGAAAGAAGGGGAAGACGGATGTTCTAGGCTTCCTGACTTCCAACAACTGTGGGCAGTTCACTAGTAATAGAAACACTTCAGATGTAAGCATTAAGTCAACTCATATGGAATTGCAGCTTTAAATATCTAATTAAACTATAGGAACTTTAACAATGATTAACTTGTGGACTGTAGAACCTCCTTTGTATTAGATCTGGCCCACTGCTGAGTAACGCTTGATGATTTGAATTTCATATCATTCAACATATTATTTGGCTCCAGCATAGTTTTTATGTTCGTTCTGAGAATTTTTGATCCTGTCATACTAATGCAGTCGTTTAAATTAAACTTACAAGATGGACAACGTATCTTTTCATTCTGTGGCAAAAAAAAATTCAGTAGTGAATGCCTATCCTGTTATGTTATACCTGATGGCCATTGGTTTTGGCATAAAGCTGAACTTTCACAGAATGTCTGGATTGTGTTTTAGTAAGTGACAAATTGTGGAGCATTCTCACTTTCATTTTTACAGTTGTCTTCAGACATGGAATTCTAGATCGGGTGCTACTTCAACAATAAGAATTTCTGTTGAAAATTGTTTTACACCAAAAAGTTTAAAAAGCATGGGTATAATTAACATGGTTTTTAGGCAAAGCTGTGTTTTTATGCATACTTACTTTCTGTAAATTCCACTGAATACAATCCAATTTATTTCTAAAAAGCACATGTAATACTATGTTGTCCAGTATTTTATCAAACCAAGCCAAATCTTACATTCTTATATGCCACCACTACTTTAACTTCCCTTTTAAGAGTTAACTTGGGCATAGATTGCTAGTGAAATGCAAGAAAATATTTTATATTTTAATTAATGAAAAAATGAATTGTAAAGATTGCAATTTTTGTGATCACGTTTGTTTGCAGGGGATGCCCTCATTATTTAAATTGGTATAAGGGAATTAATATAATTGATATAGAATATGGCATAAGTTACACTAGTTGTCTGCATAATACTATTGCACAGATTTTTATAGCCAGTATATGCAGCATTTTAGATTACTTGGCTGTAAAATATGGAATTTAATAAAGAATTTCTGCTATGTACCTTAATTCTTGTTAAAATTAAATAGTGGAACATTTATATTTTGTGACATCTTAAGATTTGACATCTTGAAATCATCTTATGATTTGTGACAATAATGTAGACGTCAGATACTGCTGCAACACATTCTACTGGGGCTGTCTTTGAAGACTACATATAAGTTCCATTGACCTCAAATGTATGGTCTGTGTATTATCCAGTATTTACCTATCATATCACCTTACACCTAAGTTGTGGGTTCTGCAGGCTTCTGGGTGCAATGTAAAGTCCTGGTGAAGCTCTTGAGCCCTCTAAAGCTTAGCTTGGAACATGTTCAGTTAGTTGGATCATCCCCACTTATTCAGTCTTGCTGGGAGAAGCAGCTGTTGGTTCCCCACTTCAGGGAGATATGAGAGATGAAGTCATGTGATGGGCTGTGAGATTAACCTTTAGAGGGGAAGAGGAAAAACCTCAACCCAACACAATGGCCAGATAATGAAATCTGAGTCCAAAGCAGAAATGTCATTTGAGACAACCTCTTAACACACGACCCTCCCTAATTTTCATATAGATAAAGGCAGCGAGGGAGGAAGATGTATTCAGGCTTGCGGGATTTTGTTACTGTAATAAAAAATATTACCATTCATGACTTTGGTTGCTTAGTCCAGTCTATCTCAGAGGGTTGATAGGCATGGACATTTTCTGTAGTAGCACCATCCCTTTGGAATGGACTCTCATTGGAGTAACCCCAACTCTGACTTCAATTGCTTTCCAGAAGGTGGTTCCTATTTTTCTACTTGCATTTTTACATGCTTTCAAACTGCTAGGTTGGCAGAAGCTGGGACAAGTAATGGGACCTCACTCCATTACGCAGCACTAGGGATTCGAACTGCCAAACTGCCAACCTTTCTGATCTACAAGCTCAGCGTCTTAGCCACTGAGCCACCGCATCTCTGTTCCAGAAGGAGAGGAGAAGGCAACTCAATCCAGCATGAGAGAAAGAGGGTGAAGACAGCCCCTTCTTAATAGTTCATAGAGTATGTTGTAGATGCAGATAGTAGAGCCCTTATTCTGGAAAGAGTTTGTCTATAGATGTGAAACAAAAAAGAATTCAGCTGGGAAGAATCATCCACATCATTCTTGGTTTGGGGCCTGACTTCCATAGAATGTTCAGAGTCTGACATATTTTCTTTAGATTGTCCATCTAGATTGCTTTTTCAGATTTTTGATTTGGGTGTTTTTATATTTTAAAACTTTATTGGATTATGGATGTTTTAACTTCTGTGTTACTGAGCAACCACTGGAGTGCAGCAGTGTACACAGGTGATATATAAATAAGTGAATATGGATGTCTACATCAGTGGTGGGTTTCAAAGTGGTTTACCACTGGTTCAGTGGGCATGGCTTGGTGGGCTCGCTTTGCCCATGCACACACACTTTGCGTGCACCAAACGCTGTGCGCGCACACAGAGGCTTTCCTACTCACCTCCTGCAATCCTGCACTCTCCCTGTGTCTCCAACAGCTGACGCACGGCGATCTGCTGTGCTGCGGAAAGCAACTGTGCTTCAAAAGCAGGAAACAAAGGTCAGTATCAGTGGTGGGATTCAAATATTTTTACTACCAGTTCTGTGGGCATGGCTTGGTGAGTATGGCAGGGGAAGGATACTGTAAAATCTCCAGCCAGAGGCGGTATTTGCCGGTTCTCCAAACTACTCAAAATTTCCGCTACCGGTTTTCCAGAACTGGTCAGAGCCTGCTGAATACCACCTCTGTTTAGTATGGGAGTCCAGGTGGGCCCAACAGCAGATTGTTGAAGCAAACTGGTTTGCTCCCAGATGATCTTTGGAACTACCAGTTCAGCCAAACCATGCCAAACTGGTCAGTAGAATCCCATCCCTTGTCTACATAACACCCATATTACAGCGAATTTAATATTCTGAATTCCTCCTATAGTTAAATTGAAAGCCAGCGCTTGAATTTAAGACAGCCGGCCTCTCTATTTCTTCACCAGCCAGCCAAGCTGCAAGAGTATACTGTAGTTACTTTTCTGCAGAGCAGAATGGTTTGTGGTATTGTATTGGTGTCACTGCTGATATACTCCCTAAGAATTTTTAATAGCACAGCACTAAGTTTTGGAAGCAGACTATGAATTTACCTAAAGGCAGTAGCCAAAATCAATATCCTTTAGATTAAATGGTTGGCAGATTTGGGGTGCTTCCAGATGGATGGCTGATAAAGGCAACTCGTGAAAAGACATACTGCAGCTCCCTCCCCCTTTTTTTCCTTCAAGCAATGAATAGAACAGAACAGAACAACAGAGTTGAAAGGGACCTTGGAGGTCTTCTAGTCCAACCCCCTTTATCTGTGAAACTATGGCGCGCATGCAGAGCCCTCTCTATGGACACGTGAGCCACTGCCAGCTCTCTTCTGGTTTCTGGCCAGCCGCTCTTCTGGAATACCTAAACAAATGACCAAAAAAAATGCCCCCCAAACAGGCTGTTTTTCGGGCCATTTTCAACCCGTATTTCAGGCTGTTTTCAGCTGTTTTTCAGGCCATTTTCAGGCCAAAATTGCCCAAAATACAGGCATGCATGCACCTACCAGCTGGTTTTTGGGTTTCCAGCACTCTGGCACGCATGCATGCACACGCATTCCGGTTTGGGCACTTGGTGTGGAAAAGTTTCGCCATCACTGCCCTATACCGTTTCAGACAAATGGTTCTCCAATCTCATGATGAGAAGAAAGATGGAAGAACTAACGGGGAATGTACAGGAAGTATAAAATCAAAGAGAGTGATGCACTTCTATAAAGTGCCGTTGTCTTTGGTATAATGGTGTAAGAAAAGTCTTTTCCAGGAAACCTTCTGGCTTTATTTTCAAGAGGCTTTTTTAAAAGACCTTCTTACTTTTTATTTAGTCATTCGGTTTATACAGCAGTCAATCTCACCTATGTGATTCTGGTAAGCTCACAACAGTTAAAAATAACAATCAAATAGAAACTGGTAAAAACAGATATACAGGTAGTCCTCGACTTACAACAGTTCATTTAGAGACTGTTACAGTGGCATTGAAAACAATGAGTTATGACTGTTTTTCACACAGTTGTTGCAGCATTCCCATGGTTACATGATCAAAATTCAGATGTTTGGCAACTGGTTCATATTTACGACCCTTGTCATGCCCTTGGTAGAGTCGGACTCTGAGGGAGAGGAGGAAGAGCCGACAGGGAGTGGAGGTTGTGGAGGAGGCTGGAGAAGGGCTGAGGCTGGCTGGGCAGTCAGAGGAAGAACCAGGCCCATCCCCTACTAGGACATGCAGGGAGGAAAGGAGAAGGCAACAACTTGGCTTGCGAGAGAGGAGGTGGCCATGATCCTCCTTATTAGTTACAGCTGGGGAGACGAGTATATAAGAGAGACAGTTAGAACACAGGTTGCCGGAAGCAAACGTGTTTTATTTTGGTCTGAAGTTAACTTGGTTTGTGTCCTTTCAACAGACTGTGCCTTGTTATCTCCTTGAATTTGGTAAATACTTCTCCTGTTCTGTTGTGGACATTTCGTCATTGTAGTTTGTTTTTTTATTTCACCTTTATCTGCTCATTAAATTCGGACTGTATTGCTTTCTTTTGAAGACTATATTTGAGTATGTTTTATCTCCAACTGAGTATTTTTGAACAATGGGGCCAAATTGGAGGCATTAAAGGACATTTATTTACGTTTTGGATTTTGTTACGTTTGTGTTACACTCTGGGTCATCACAACCGTTGCAGGCTCATCTGGTCACCTTTCATGACTTTCTGACAAGTAATGTCAATGGGGGAACCAGATTCACTTAACAACTGTGTTGCTGATTTAAGTACTGATGTGATTCACTTAACAACTGTGGCAAGAAAGGTCGTAAAATGAGGCAAAATGTACTTAACAACTGTTCTTGCTTAGCAACATAAATGTTGGGCTCAATTGTGATTGTAAGTTGAGGATGATCTGTACAAACATACAATATCGATCAATAAAACTACATTCAAACAAATTTAACCAACATCACCAGCAAAATCTATGAGCGGTGCGGTGTCCTGGAGGTGGAGCTCTCACCTCACAATCAGGAGGCTGTGAGTTCGATCCTAGGGGGAGGCAGGTATTTCTCCCTCTGGGCACACTGAGAATGTATCTGTTGAAAAAAAATTCCGCATTAGGGACATGAAGGGCATCCGGCCACTAAACACTGTTAGCTCTATTCTGTTGCCCAGATTCTACCTCGCAAAGGATTATGGGGTTGTTAAAAGAGGAGGAGGATCAGCAAAGTCTATCACTGCATCACGTTCTACAGAGCCATTGTAGAAGTTCTCCATTATTACCAGCCTCTCACGCGCAATGGCGGAGTCATGCTTTGAGGGCCTTCCTAAGGCCAAAAGGATCGGAGGAAGTCTTAAGAAACAGGGGGGATGATGTTCCAAAGGATGGGGGCCACAAAAGTGTTTGGGAACAATAGCATCAAGGGACGGCAATAAAAATGGACTCTTGGTTGATCGAGTGATTGATTCATTTTGTGAATTGATTCATTTTATTCATTTTCAACTCCTAACAACCAGAAAGATGGAAATGGAGTATAATAAAAATGGTCTGTGGGTAAAAGTTATTTATTTTGTACCTCAAACGTTTGAACGTAAACTTAAAATGTTGAAAAAATTAAGATAAAAAAGTAATCATGGGCTACAGAAAAAGGGTAGAAGAGAATGCAACGAAATTTCTTTTCCCAACTTTTTCTCTTAGACCCCAACCTGCTCTTTTGCTATTTATCTCTCCTGCTCACGCACACACACACACCTCTGTCCTGGATTAAATTCAAATCTAATCTGACTACTCAAATCAAACTAGTTAATTGTTATTACGGGCTAAAGTCCAGAATACCCTTCTCACAAAGAAAGAGTAGATTCAGTGAATTTTCTGCTTTTGGCAGCTCTGTGTACCAAGATCTCTGTTGTGCTGGGCAAGTAGCGTGTTCTTCCTTTTTTTTTGCTTCTACCACAAGAAGAAGCCATAATCCAATTTAAAAAGTAGATTATATATTAAATAAGTAGTCACTTGGCAGAAGGTGATTATTATTTTTTGCCAGCGCTATTCCTGCCTTTTTTGACAGCCTGCAGATGGGTTTTTCTTGTAAAAAAATCTGATGTTCTTTAATCTTTGTTTAGATGTATCTGTTTATTATTTAACTTTTCTGTGGTTTTTAAAAACCCTTTCAGAATAAACTCCAGCTTCTACTGTTAGTAACAAAGTTCTTCAAAATACTTCTTTAGGAAGTTAGCCAGATCCCTTCCAGTTTCTGCAGGAGGTTAGTGTTTCTAATTGAATTGTTTTCTTTAGCCAGCCTTAGAGAGCAAGCCATTTGTTACTGCTAGTAATTATTTAACATGTCTAAGATCTGGAGTCCTTATTGGTAATTCATACTTGCAATATTTGTTCCTATAAATCTGCCACCATGACAGATTGTTCAAAATTAATTTGAACTGAAGGATTCTGTCATCACACCTGCTTTTAAAGTGGAAACTAAGAAGCCCTAAGTGAAGCTACCTCAACAATATGCCATTCTTAAATATTAAGCAGGGTAGGGTAATTGGGGCACTTTCCCAAATTAATATCTTTGCCCATTATCACATGCGTTAATCACCCCAAGTGATACCTGTTTTCCAGCATACTAAAAAGGATATTTGCTTTGCTGGAAAGATTTCTTCCTTTTGCTGTAGGTACAAATTGTACGTAACTCCCATACGCAAATGACTAGGCGAGCTATCTGTCAGTCAATAAGACATTGGGTAGGGAGAATAATGGACTGCTGATGAAGCTGTGAAACTCTCTGATAATCAGCAGTATAAATAAATAAATAAAATAACTTAGCTGCCTTTAAAATAGTGCTGATCAAGACAGCCCTTGATTTGTAGCGATGGTTGTAGTTACATATAGTCTGTGTCATGGTGCTCGCACGATCTTACTGCAGCAAAATATATGTGACGATTACTGCTTGTAAGCAGTTAAACTAAGTGGGTTATGCAAGGCACCAGCATTTCCTCTAAAAGAGAATTTACTTACTAACTCCATCCTATTGGAAGTACTGATAAGTATAGATAGGGAAGACAATTTTTTTTTATTACAGACGCAATTGGATGTAGAACTGAATGACACGTGTAATTTGCAACAAAATGTACAATAAGAATATTTTGAACAAAGACTTCGATATCTGGCATAAGCCCAATCATAAACTAAGTTCTGTAAGTCATTCCTGACACGTGCATGCACAGGAGGAGAAGCAAAATCTAGCAACTTGGATTCTGGCAGTTGGATCTAAATGAGCCAGAGGATATGTAATTACAGAATTCAAAGACCATTCAGAATACTTTCTATGAGAACGAATATTGTATTGTTGAGTTTTCCCTAATAAGAGTTATTAGGAAGCTAGAGATGCTTTAATGTTTCAGTGGCATCTGAGCCAAAAGGAAGCTTTGATCTCTGAAGATTTATACGTACCTTATTATTGCTGAAAAAAGAATATTATTGAACAGACATCTTGTGGGATTTAAGGAGAATGAACTGTTCAAGCTACATTCCAGGTTAGAATTAGAGCTTTGGTTACTTGCTATAATATTTGTGTAGCCCGATAACAGGCTGTCTTGTTTGTTAATATCTTCCAGTCTCTGTTTTGCTAGCTCATAGCCCAGTTCCCTTAACAACTGAGGATAAAATCCATATTGAAGCATTTCCTCTCGTGTTTCCAGAAGGATGTAAAAACTTAGCATTTGCTGAGGGATTTGAACTCTGTCAAAAGAAAGTCATTCTCCAAGGTATGAATTAATACCTCATCTGCAGTAAACTGACTTCTGTCTGAAGGGCCATGCTGGGAACATTGGTGCTACTTCAGAATTTTGATTGAGGTCTTAGTTGACTAAAAGGATGACTGGTCCAACTTCCACATCATTAAAAATGAGATAGGAGTTAGCAGCAGGAATGTAATAGGGTTCCTCTCGTATAGAGCAATGACTTGATATTTGTATTGTTCTTATGATTAGTCTAAATACTGTAAATGATACAGGGGTGCAAGATTTACAAGCCTCTTGAAACGTACAATATCTATTTGCAAAAAAAAAAATCTTAATTCTTTTTCACTGATAAGCAAGTGTATTCAGAGATACCATCTCAAAACTACAGATTATAAAATATGAAAAATGTTGGATTTGTGTTTATATAATAGTCAACTAATATACACTTAAGGCTGCATCAGTTGATGAAAGTCTAGTGATAATAGCACAAAGTGTGCAGTTATGGCTAAAACATTGTTTAAGAGATATCGTGAGATTAGGATAACCTGCTCATAACATCAAGATATTTTAGCTGCTCTGTTGAGCCTGGAAATCTGACTGATAATTGAGTTTGGTGTGCGATCCAAACATCTTCTGTTAAGGAAGTGCTTCTATTTAAAAAAAATAAGCCATTTCCTCAGTGGAATCTCATTACCCTAATTGCATTACCTGCCTATCCCTTTCCTTTGGGAACGCAGAGAGGTGGCCTTGAAGCAAATATTCAGAAACTGTTATGTAAGCAAGTAAAAAGGGCAGAAGCTCTTAAATTCTGAGAACAGAGATAGTATTAAGAAAAGACTCAGGTTCCCTGATAACAAAATGTAAGAGGAGGGGAGAAGAGCACAAGCAGAGATCCAGGATTCAGTTTTTATATCCTATCAAAAAAGTATAATTTAGTCTTTCTGATCAGGTCTAATCAACCCCATGGATAGGAGAGTAGGACACAAAATGTTGAAGGCTTCACAGTATTTTCCTTACTGAACACTATGGGACATGTACCACGCATATACAGGTAATCCCCAACTTACGATCACAATTGAGCCCAAAATTTCTGTTGCTAAGCAAGACAGTTGTTAAGTGAGTTTTACCCCTTTTCTTGCCAGGTGCTTAAAGTAAATCACTGCAGTTGTTAAATTAGTAACATGGTTGTTAAGTGAATCTGGCTTCTTCATTGGCTCCATCCTATGATCCCAGGACACCACAACTATTATAGATACACGCTATGTGCCAACATCTGAATTTTGATCACACCACTGTAGGGATGGTTATAAGTATGAAAAATTGTCATAAGTCACTTTTTCCAGTGCCATTGTAACTTCACTAAACAAATGGTTATAAGAGGACTACTTGTATTAAAGAGCTCTGGTGGAGCAATGGTTAGAGTGCAGTATTGCATGCCCACAGCCTGGAGTTCTATCCTGATGCGGCTCAAGGTTGCCTCAGCCTTCCATCCTTCTGAGGACAATAAAATGAGGACTTAGATTGGTGGAGGCAATATGTTGACATTGTAAACTGTCCAGAGTGCTATAAACCACTATGACGTAGTATATAAATCTAAGTGCTATTGCTCTTAGATACGTGTGACTATCAAAATTTTGCATTTGAGTTAGCATTTGGAGTGTTGTCCCATGTTTATTAAAATGATGATTCAGATTTGAGTTTCTAATTTCTCATAAATTGAGTATTATAATTTTTATACTGAAAGGGGTAGGATCAGGATTACTCTTCAGGGCAGGATCAGATTATATTCTTGTATTCTTACAACCACAGCCTGGGTATGACCTATGAATCAGATATCAAGAGCTGTAAATTAGGCCCAGTGGGGAACAATAAGGAACAAGTTAGAAGTTAATATCTTTGGCTCAGGGGAGACCCCAAAAACAAATCAGGAATTAGGTTTGAAGGCCAACCAAGAATAATAGGGCTATAACTGAACTTTGGGAAGCGTAAGGAAGGCATTTTGGAATAAGAAATACTTTCACAATTCTTCCTAAAGGTAGCAATAGCTATCCTGATTAAATATTTGTTTGTTTGTTTGTTTGTTTGTTTGTCAAAAATGTACAAAATAACAAGTATAGGTATGAACATAAACATGAACAATGGAAGTAAATATAGATAAATGAGGACAGTAAGACAGGGGTGGTAGGCACGCTGGTGTGCTTATGCATACCCCCTTTAAGGACCTCTTAGGAATGGGGTGAGGTCGACGGTAGACAGTTTGAGGTTGAAGCTGTTGAGGGGTTGAGGCTGTAACAACCGAGTTGGGTAGGGTGTTCCAGGCATTGAATATTCTGTTGCTAAAGTTGTATTTTCTGCAATCAAGTTTGGAGCAGTTTACCTTGAGTTTGTAATATGCTTCATTTAGGAGCTGCAGCTACTGAGTGCCGAGGCGCAAGCTATATCAGGCAGTTCAGGAGCAATTCCAAATCAAAGGCTTCCATTCTATCATATTCCTCTTGGATTATGCTAAATAGTGAGGAAAAATATGCTACTAAAATACGAATATGGCCACATGGACAGGCACAAAACCAAATGCAAAGTCAGAGAGGAGAACAGTATAAGCAAGTCAAACGTTTAAACCCCAACCAACCAATTTTCTATACTGGGTAATGTAGTGAGACAATTAAGTGTAGGTGAAAATCAAGCCAAGGTTAATTATTCGAAGTACACATATTTTTTTTGAAGATTTCAAAAAGTAGCCATTAAGGGATGATCTCTATAAAGGAGAAAAATGGAACAATGTTGGCAATTAACCATAGAAGTGATTAACACAAATATTGAAAAACGCATTTTAAACCTACTCTGATTTCTTTTTAATGTAAACTAAGACCAACCATTAAAGCAATTTCAACTCATCCTAATATGTAGCAAATTTGTGCCTCATGAATAAATAATAAAATATCATTTAAATGTTTTGTGTTTTTTTAAGTAATATATAGAGCAGTCAAACCTCCCTCTTCCCCGGGCTTTGGGCATTCAGTCCAAGCACAGGCTAAATTAGAGCTTCTTTGTCTAGAGTGAAGCTGCAATATGAATCCAAGTGGTCCAGGCAGTAGAATACAACTAAATTCCCCTCCTGCAAAATTGATGGAAGGACAAATCGGAGCATTGTGGAGGACAGAAATCTATGCATGTTCTGTAGGTTGTTTTTTTTTTCTCTTTATTTTCCTGTCTAGTCTTTTTGGACCTTCTGGCAATCATTTTGTAGCCAAGATCAACACATAAAATGGTATAAATTCCCATAACTCAATATAACCCTCCTTTCCCTTCTTTTCTTCCGTCCTCCTTTTCTCCTCCTCTTGCAACATACAATACCATTCCATATTTTATCTTGATTTTTTTTCTCGTTGGAAACAGATTAGATCATAACTGTTGTAATCTGAGCAAACTTTGGTAGGAAATACTCATTAAGTGATTCTCCAAAGATAAGAAAGTGCTGAAAAATGATGGGTCCTCACACTTATGACCATTGCAGCATCCCCACATTCATGTGATCATGATTTATGTACTTGACACCATGTATGCCTGAATATATTCAGGTACTTGTGCATTTTATGATAGAGGTAGTCACAGCATCCTATGATCATGTGATTGCTATTTGTGACTTTCATGGCATGTAACAAGCAAAAGTCCATGGGGAAGCCAGCAGGAAAGGTCACAAGTCTCAGTCACTTGATGTCTTGCTTAATGACCACAGTGATTCACTTAACAATCATAACAAATGCATAAAATTGGGTGTGGTCATATGATGCCTCACTTAATTAGCATACAGCTTAACAACAACTTTCTGGTCCCTATTGTAGTCATAAGTTGAAGGCTATCTGTACAGTACAAGGATCAATATAAGAGCATAACTTTATATTTTCTTAGTGTCTTATAAGTCCTAATATTTCTTAAATCTGTATGACCAAGGAAATTGTCTTAGGACAATGCTGGCTCCCTCAGCCAGGAAACTGAGATGATCACTGTGCCCTACAACTGCCAGGGAAATCTTTAACTTTGTATTTTTGTTAGATTAGGTTAATTAGATTTAAGATGTCTACAGCTGGCCTCTGTACATGTTATGGGCATTTTCCATCAAAGAGGGACCTTCTACTCATTTTTTAATAAATCAATTCACAGTGTAGAGTTTCCCCACCATCCTTTAGATTCACATTCTTTGGTTTACTTCCAACTCTAGATAAACAAGATGAAATCCACAGTCATCCGGGGGGGAAGTGGGGAGAGACATTCTGTTCATTTTCATTCAATACATATTAATCTCCACAGAATTTACTTTCCTGTCCTTGGTCTTTTTCCACTGTAAATTGATTCATAGGCCTGCAATTAATCTGCCTGGAAAAATGACTATTTGTTTGGCTTAATAGTTGCTTTTAAAATCATGGGACAATCTGTGCAATCTGCAGGTTCACTTCTCCATACAGAATGACCCGACTTCCCTGGATCCTTCAAAGAAGTTTTCTCTCCATTTTCTCTTCCTTTTGAGCATGCAGCCCTCAAGAATACCTTTTCTGATGTGAAAATGATAACCAACGCTTAGACAAATGGAATGCATTTCCTACATGGCATGAAGGAATAGCTAAGTAGGCTTATCACTACATACTACAGACAATCTATCTTCATAATAAAAAGATTAGAAATATATGCTACAAAGGGAGGCATCATCTGGTTCAGCATTGAACAAAAACTTCTACAATAATTTCAAATTGTGTGATAAGGGAGCTTTAGAGTAAGGTCACTTCAGCTAGGGACTGGTTGGTTTAAGTAGAGGTAGACATTGTAATTTACAAAATGTGATTTTCTAGCACGTGGTCTGTTACCTGCTGAGAAAATTGCTGTCCTAGCTGAGGTCATTCCATATGATCTCTATAATATCCTTCTCTCTTCTCTAATATTAAAGTCTGAGTGTGGATTTCTGTTGAGTAGAAAAATCTGTGTTCATGAGGGCCAGTACCAGAATTATTTTCAGTAGGAAAGTTTATTTCACCATGTTGTATAAAAAATGGAAAACACGCATCTTTTTTTTTTTTTTTTACAAAGAATGTTATTTTCCATGCCACAATTGTGTGAGAAAGGAGGAATGGCAAGAAGACATTTTAAGGGAGCCTGCTATGCTGATTCATATATCCTTTGCAATTTTACATTTTACCAGGCAGGTGATGATACAGGCAGGTAGAAGGTATGCAAGAGAGGAGATTCTGGGAACAGCTGTTATCTTCCTTTGTAGTATTAAGATCATGTATAGGATCAGACTTTTGAAGGAGAGGTCAGTTTTGATCTGAAATGTTCTAAATGGTTAAAATGTGAAGGTTGTCTAATTTTTGTACTGGTTTTAAGAGAAATGTTGAGTCATTGCACTGTCACAGTCCTCTATTTTGTTTCTTTTCCCATTTGCTGTCTTTTGAACTCTATGACAGAACTTGTAGTCCTACATGAAAATTATCCATAGAATCCAAATCAAGTTACTTAAAGGTTTGAAGGCCACACATATATACTGGGGATTAGTGCACTGTGAGAGACAGTTTGGTCTAGTGGTTGAAAGCATTGGGCTATAAAGAGGGAGACCCTGAGTTTAAGTCTTGCCTTAGATCAGGGGTCTCCAAACTTGACAATTTAAAGACTTGTGGACTTCAACTCCCAGAATCCACCAGCCAACCATGCTGGCTGGGGAATTCTGGGAGTTGAAGCTCACAAGTCTTAAAACCAGAGGTGGTAATTCAGCATGTTCTGACCAGTTCTGGAGAACCGGTAGCGGAAATTTTGAGTAGTTCAGAGAACCAGCAAATACCAGCTCTGATTGGCCCTGCCCATCTCTTCTCTGCCTCTCGAGTCCCAGCTGATCAGCTGGGTCTTCTTTTGTTGCCCTGCACAGGAGAACAGAGCTGGAAAGCAGGTTAATGGGGTAGAAGGGAATGGGATTTTGCAGTAACCTTCCCCTGCCATGCCCACCAAGCCATGCCCACAGAATCGGTAGTAAAAAAATTGGAATCCCACCACTGCTTAAAACTGCCAAATTTGAAGGTCGCTGATTTAGACATAAAGCTTGCTGGGACACTTTGGCCCAATCACTCTCTCAGTCCTAAGAAGGAGGACGCAAGAACAAACCATGTCCCCCAAATGCAGCAAGTATCAAGAGCTGGCTTGAGGGCCTTGCTCCTGCCAGTGCTCTATAGCAGCAGTCGCCAACCGATGGGCCGTGAGAAAATTTTGGTGGGCTGCAGAGAAATCTCACCCCCAGAGCACCCCCACCCCCAAAGCAATTAATCCAGGCTGCACAGAAACACAAGGCTGCTCAGCCCACATGGCCCATGGTAACCCTCTCCGCCCACTCACTCCTTACCCAGCAAACTTGTCTGCTAAGTTGCTATTTTTCCTTTTTAGCTAGGAAGCAGGAAATGGTTGGATTTCTTGCTTTCTAGCTAAGCACAGCTGAACCTCCCTTAAGACTGAAGGCTTGCTTGCAAGCAAATTCAGTGCAGACTCACGGCAAGCAAATTTGAGAGACTGAGCTAGCCGATGGCAGATAGATAGATCACTGAATGATTCTGTGAACAACTCAACCTGCCTGCTTTGCCTGATTTTGGATAAAAGTTGCTTTTTTAATTAAAAAAAATCAATATTTACATACATGGTGTATTGTGAGTTAATTTTGTGAGTTTGCCTGCAAGCAAATTTTATGTGACAGACTGAGCTAGCCAATGGCAGATAGATAGATTTCTGAATGAATCTGTGATTCTGTGAGCAACTCAATCTGCCTGCCTGCTTTGCCTGATTTTGGGTAAAAGTTGCTCTTTTTTATAAAAAAATTCAATATTTGTATAAATATTTATAATATTTACATACAAGCCATGTCCAGCCAGTCACATGACCACCAAGCCACACCCACAAATTAGGCCACCCCCACAGAACCACTTAGTGGTCCCTGGGATCTAAAATTATGAGTTTGGTGGTCCCTGAGGTCCAAAAGGTTGGCGACCCCTGCTCTATAGCAACCCTTCCCCCTGCTGCCAATGAAAAGGAGAAGCAGGGATACCTGCCTGTGAAAAAAATATTGGAAATTATACTTCTTCTGCTTGATTATAGAATTATCATTCAAGCTGTTCCTGTGTAAGCTTGAGCTAGACATTTCTCTCTTTAAAAATTAAGTGTGCCATTCTCTGCTCTAAGACGTGTTCAATAGTATCGCCTCTGACTTCAAAGCAGATGTGTGGGATTTTTCATAAAGATCTGAAACACTACCAGATTTGAACCAACACAAAATATCAGATAAGACCAGTGGCAAAGTACTGAAGAGAAGCTAAGATATATATTTGAAGAATAAAGGTTTCTTGTATATTTGACAATTAAGGCTAACAGTATGTTTATTAAAGATACTTTAGTCAATATACTGGTACATTTCCACCTTTGTGTGTGTAATTGATTTCGATAAAATCATGTTCATGCCCATGGCAGAAATCTAGATAGTCCTGTTAGAAAGTTATAGTTTGTTTATTTATTTAAAACACCCATCTTATGTATAACAATCCTGAATAGCTAATTTAAGAATAATAATACCAAGAGAGCTAATAAAACCAGTGTACAAAATACCAATCCTAACAACCTCAGCGTCATTCTTTAACTAACCCATCAAAAGCCACAATCACTTGCCTCCAACTTCAGCCTATCCAGTGGTGGTATTCAGCCGGTTCGCACCGGATTGGGTAAACCGGTAGCAAGAGTTTGGTGCGGGTCACTGAACCGGTAGTAAGTTCTGGCTGCCCATGCCACCTACCCGGTCGCCCTCCTACCTGATGCTCGCTTACCCCATCTGCCTGACGTTTGCCTAAGGTATTTCTTTCTTTTTTTACCCTCCCAACAATCAGCTGTACATAGATCAGCTGTGCTGGGATTCCCCTTGCTGAGGCCCAGAAAGGCAAAAAAAAGGCTCAGTTCCCCCCCATCCATTTTTGCCTTCCTGAGCTTCAGAGGAGCCTTAGGGGAGCAAAAACGCCCCCCCCAGAGGTTCCTCCGAGGCCCAGAAGGCCCCCAAAATGGGTGGGAGCTGCAAAAAAAATGCCATGCTCACGCAGTCACATGGCCACACCCACCAAGCCACACCGACAGAACCGGTAATAATTTTTTTTTGAATCCCACCACTGAATGTATCCCAGTGCTAATAGGAAGACCCAACTTTTAAAATCCTATCAGAAGCCTAGGAAAATGGGGGACTACGGCATGTCAGTGGGGAAAGGGCAGGAACTGCTGTGCACTTCCTAGTCCCACTAGATCGGATGTCAGCAATGTGCGGCTCTGGAGCCACATGTGGCTCTTTGGGCCCTCTGCTGTGGCTTCCTATTGGGTGATCCCACCACTGGTTGGCCTCCCCCCTCACCCTTCCCACCCAGTCATTCCTCGTCTGGCCTGATAAGGTAAAACACAAAAAAACAGAAATGGGAGGGAGGAAGAAAGAGAGAGAGAGACCCATTTCCCACAGAAAACAAGGGGAGCCACAAAACCTGGGTATGCATGGAGAGGAGGTCATGTGACTGGGTGGGAGTGATGTTGAGTTGGCCATGCCCACCCAGGTTTTGTGGTTCCTGGTGTTTTCTTTTCTGCGGGGAACAAATAGTTCTTTGAGTGTTTAAGGTTGCAGACCCCTGCACTAGATAACAATGTTTAAGGAGAAGGGAAGGGGGGAAGGGATAGGATAATCTAATCCTATTTCATGCAGGGTTTTAAATGTGATAATCAACATTTTGAATTTGCACCCAGAAAGAGAACTGGAAATAAGCAGACATCAGCGATATTTTATTCGGACATATAATTACATATGTATTTATTTATATACTTTGACTGGAGTACTGTACTCTGTAATAAGTCAAATTATAGTTGCAATTAATAGTGTCATTTTATCTCGTTTTTCTTCAATCTTGGTTTATTGGCTTACCTTCCCAAACAAGCAAATTCATTATTTTGATTCTTTTCCAGTTACCAGGTGAGGAAGATTAACTGATCTCAAAAAGCTAAGCATCTGGGTTAATAACTTGCATGGGAGACCATAGAGTCATAGGGCTAATGGGAAGAGCCAGCTTTTAAAATCCTATCAGAAGCCTAGGAAAATGGGGGACTATAGAGGTTTTCTAATCCAGACCCCTGCCCAAGGTGGGAATCCAGAGATGGAGTACCCACAACTCCAGGAGGCAACTGTTTAACTGGTTAATAGTTCTGATTATCAGGAAATTCCTCCTTATTTACAGGTTGAATTGCCTTCTGAAAACTTTCCACTTACCCTCAGGTGTTAATGGAGAATAAAGTGATGCCCTCTTTCTTCTGGCGGCCTTTCAAGTATTGGAAGACTGCTATCATGTCTCCACTCAGCCTTCTCTTTGTTAAGCTAAACATAACCTAGTTCCTTTACACCTTCTTCTTTTAGCCTCGCTAGCACCAGAAAATTAAACATCACCAGAAAATACCAGGTTGCAAATTAAACTGGAGAAGTGGGGGAGGGGAAATACATTCCAAAAGAAGTAGTTTGGATTACTTTTTAGTTAGTAATCCCAGTATCGTTATGAAAGGCAATTCTCTGTGGAACAAACAAAACCCTCCAAAAGTGACTTATGCCAAGTTATGTGGTTAGAGTGCAATGAGATGTCCTGTCAACTGTCACAGCGTGTCCAGTATCACAGGTTTATTTTTTTGGCGCTTACACTTTTTTTCTTTTCACTGTCATTTCAATAGGAATAATGTTACATCATTTCAGCCAAAAATTTACTTTTTAATGTGTAATATAGAAACCGGAGCATTCAGACAGATTGTTACAACATCTGGGCTCTTTTTCCTAGACTGTCAAGTAGACATTTTGAGCAGTCGCAATTTTTATTACAAAAGACTTAGGGTGATAAATTAAGTTCTGGAGCTACAAATCTTCAAAGCTACTGCTGCAAACTGAATAAAAAACCGTAAAAGATGCATAGAATAGTGGTTGACTCAGACATGAGCAAAGCCATTTGTCTCATGAGGACGAGAAAATGGTGAACATCTGTCCCAAATTAAGATTATATACTTTTCCCAATTTAGGTAAGTGATTGGGTCATTTGAGGCAGAAAATCATAAGTGTTCCCCCTGCGATTCATCCAGCTAAGAATACACAACAATAAATTAAACATCTAAGAATTTGGCACGTGGTTCTTTTTAAGTGTTTGTGCTCTTGTTTTAATATCGATGGCACACGTTTTGAGTTGCATTGTTTCCTGGCCATGAAGTGTGATTTGACACTGGAACTAGCATTTTGTATATGGGCAAAAATGTTCTAATTTGCATAGCCTCGTTTTTATTGTGGTTGTGAAAGAACACAATTATTGTGTCCTTGTGGCATAATTGTGAGGGAATGTTGTGAGGAGGTGGATCTCCAGGATGGAGGGGGGGTGCATTCCAGTAGAGTAAGAGGCAACCCAGCCCAGATATTTTGTGTGAAAGAAAGAGGGTGAAGACAGCTTCTCCCTAACAGTACACAGATGCGGATCAGTGGTAGTATGCTACCGGTTCAGCCTGGTTTGAGCAAACTGGTAGTAAAAATTACTACCCATTGGATAATTTAAAAAAGCCTCTGATCAGCTGAGAGGATAAAAGACCAAAAAGTGCATGGGGGGTGGGTTGCTCCTAGCTTTTCATTTCTTCATCCTCTCAGCTGATTGGCTTGTTAGGGGCGCGTGTGCACACACACAATCACCCACCGAACTGATAGCAGCTAAGATAGGATCCCACTACTAATGCAGATGTTAAAGTCTTTGGTCTGGCAACATTTTGTGAGTGTGAAACAATAATGAACTCAGCTTGGAAAAATTACCATGTACCGTTCTTGGATTTACCATGTACCATTCTTGGACTGGGGACGGACATAATTGTGGAATAACTTAAGCCACAGGTTGTGCTGTCTTTCTTAGCTTTATCTTCAATCTCTTCTTTTTCTTACTTTTAGGTTCCAACTATGTGAGTCCCCGTCCGGCTCATGCCAACATGAATGCCAATGCAGCAACAGGGCTGGCACCTGAGCATATCCCTACTCCGGGTGCAGCCCTCTCCTGGCAGGCTGCTATCGATGCTGCCAGGCAGGCGAAGTTGATGGGTGCTGCTGGCAATGCAACCATATCCACCGCTAGCTCCACACAGAGGAAACGGCAACAGTATGGGAAACAGAAAAAACAGGGTACCACGACCGCTACACGTCCTCCTCGGGCATTGCTGTGTTTAACATTGAAAAATCCCATCCGGAGGGCATGTATCAGTATTGTTGAATGGAAATATCCTTTTCTGGTGTAGTCATGTGTGGAACTGGCAAATCACCAGGTTGCATCAAGTTTGATGGGGAATTGTAAATAACCCTGCAGATTAGGGGGAGGAGATACAGATAAAATGGAATAGGCTGGGATTGGTTTCAGTCAGATTTATGGAGGTCAACTATTTATAGATGAATGAAAATTGTGGCAGGTTACAGGAGTGTTTCCTTGACCATATTATACTTGAGTCTTGTAATATTTCTGTCTTTTTTTAAAAAAAAAAGTTTATTTATTTATCACCAAAGATAAAATACAAAACAAAGAAAAAGGGGGGGAAGACTAACAAACATCCAACACTAACAACAAAAAGAAAAAAAGTGTACCAAAAAAGTAAAAAAAAATCAAATAACATCTAACTTTAAACATAAGAAAAAAATCATCCCGAGCTGAATGCTGAAAGTTACATCAAAAATCTAATGCAGTATATTCCACTCCCTTTACATAATGGGTGCACTAATAGTAATAAACTGCCCCTTCTATATTTAACAAAAGTACTATATTACATAAACAAATATCTCTGTTTCTCTGAAAATATGACCTACCCTGAAAGTAAGTCCTAGCTTGATTTTTACACATGTGCCGAATATAAGCCCTATCCCCAAAATAAGTTTTAATTAAGATCCCATCCACTCCAGAGTACACAGATAAAAATTAAGCTAGGGTGAGGATGGCGGGGCGGAGCTGCCCTTTGGACAATGTAGCTAAGCCTTGCACACCCTGACACCTGCCTTGACTGCCCATTTCTTCTGCAGCCAGCAAGCCTTTCCTAAAGGTCTCTGTAGCTAATGATAGAGCCCCAGATCGATCTGGAGCTCTGTGATTGGCTGCAAAGACCTTCAGGAAAGCCTTGTTGGCTGCAGAAGATGAAGTTCCTGAAGGCTTCTGGCAGCAAAAAGGAGGCTAGGGCTGACACGCACAAGTGAAGTTTGTCAGTGGATTATATCCCCCCAAAATAAGACCTAGTGCCTTGTTTGGTGGCAAAAAAAAATAAGACAGGGTCTTATTTTCAAGGAAACTCGGTATTTATTTAATAATCAAATCAACCCAATCATCTGTATGTGTGTGTATGGGTAGGTGTGTGTGTATACACACACACGCGCGCACACACACACACAAACACAAAGTCAACAGGTTACCTCAAAATTAAAACTAATCTTCAAATGTATTATTTCTGTCTTGATTGGGTAAGAAAACACGAGATGACCAAGTGCTAGCTAACAAAAGAGACATTTTCTGTGATCCTTCACAATCTGCTCTTCCTGACTTTTATTTGTAACTGAACAGTAAACCCTGTTACAGATACCCAGTTGATTCAATGAAGATCCAATCCAGATCTTTTATCTATTTTTTAAAAAAATTAAACCAGATTCTGATTTAAATACAAGAATGTAGACGGCCCTGAAATTAAGTTTCTTATGAGTCATATGCCTCTAAGCAAAGCAGAAGGGATAAATAGAAAACCTCACAATTTTACCAGAGTATTTAAAAAAAATTTCCTTCAGTATTAGGGGAGTTTAAAAATGGACTTGTCACTACAAAGTTCAAAGATATCCTCCGGTGTCTCCTTTTTCTTTCCTTTTCTCTCTACTATTGTTTGATCTTCTGGATTAATTTTATATCTTACTTTCCTGGACAAAGAGGCTCCATATTTGGCATCCCATGATGGATGGCTAACTTAAGGGGGCCAAGCTGATATTTGTTTATTTGCCTGGCATCTGAGTAACTATGCATTTCTAGGCAGTTCACACAAGTTCACACTGATAAATGGAAGAGATTTGCCCTGGCTGAACAGATGGATGTATTACAAAATAAGAGAATACAGGGATGAGATCTGGAAATGGTTGAACAATACACTTGTCATCTCTGCAGATGAATATTCTTTTTGGAAAAACACAACACAGAAACAGCTGAAATCCTCCCAGCACCTCAGAAATGGGATCCTTTGCCAGATTACATATTTACACGTAGTCCTTGATTTATGGGTCATAATTGGGATTAGAATTTCTGTGGCTAAGCAAGCCAGTTAAGAGAGTCATACCCATTTTTACGATCTTGTTTTGCCACCATTGTTTAGCAAATGACTGCAGTTAGGTGAATCACATGGTCATTAAGCAAATCTGCTTTTCCCCCCCGTTGATTTTGCTTGTCAGAAGCGGGCTGGAAAAGTTGGAAAAGGAAATCATGTGACTCCAGCGCACTGCAATCATCGTAAATACATGCTGGTTGCAAAGCACCTGAATTTTGATCATGTAGGTGTGGGGTTGCTACAACGGTTATAAGTGCAAGGACCGGTCATAAATCCCCTTTATCAGTACTGTTGTAGCTTCAAACAGTCGCTAAATGGAATAGTTGTAAGTCAATAATCAATTTCTGGCAAATAAAATCCATTTGGTGATTATATTGCAATCTACCTTGTTTCCCCCCCAAATAAGACCCTGTCTTATATTCTTTTGCCACCAAAAAAGGCTCCAGATCTCAGATTTCAGGGGGTGGGATGTCATCCACTGATTCACCTTACTTGTCACCCCTGGCCTCCTTTTCGCTGTCAGAGGCCTTCAGGAACTTTTTCTGCGACTGGCAAGGCTTTCCTGAAGGCCTCTGCAGCTGATAACAGAGCTCTGGGTCGATTTGAAGCTTTTATTGGCTTCAGAGGCCTTCAGGAAAGCCTCGCTGGCCGCAGAAGAAATGGGCCAACAAGTCAGGTGTCAGGGTGTGCGAGGCCTGGCTGCAACTGTCCAAAGGTAAGCAGTAGGGCAGCTCCACCACCCCCCATCCCCACCCTACCTTAATTTTTACCTGTGCATCCTGGAGTGAGCGGGGTCTTAATTAGGGCTTATTTGGGGGGGGTACGTGTTAAAAATTAAGCTCAGACTTTCGAAGTAGGTTATATTTTCGGAGAAACATGGAAAGTATTTATTGATGGTATTTAAATCGCCATCCATCTGACTGGAAATGCTCTGGGCACTGTAGAACAATGTATACAGGTAATCCTTGACTTGCAACAGTTCATTTAGTGACCGTTCAGAGTCACAACAGCACTGAAAAAGTCATTTGTGACCATTTTTCACGCTTATGGTCATCGTAGCATTCCCCCTGGTCACGTGATCAAAATTCAACTAACTCATATTTTTGATGGTTGCAATGTCCTGGAGCAGAGGTCTCCAAACTTGGCAACTTTAAGACTTCTGGACTTCCATTCCCAGAATTCCTCAGCCAGCTTTGCTTTCAAGTGGTAGCCAGCCTTGCTGGCTGAGGAATTCTGGAAGTGGAAGTCTACAAGTCTTAAAGTTGCCAAGTTTGAGGACCCCTGTCCTGGAGTCATGGGATCGCCTTTTGGGAACTTCTGACAATCAAAGTCCACGGAGAAGCCAGATTCACTTAACAACTGCAGTGATTCACTTAATGACTGTGGCAAAGAAGGTTGTAAGATGGAGCAAAGTTCGCTTAACAAATGTCTCACTTAGCAACAGAAATTTGGGGTGCAGCTGTGGTCATAAGCCAAGGACTACTTGTATATGTAACATGCATTTATACATTGTGTGCAAGAGTATTATATAGCTTTCTCTGACCTCCTGCCTTCCAGATTTGTTGGGGCAAAACTTTCAGGACTCAATAAGCGTGTTATTGTAATCCCAGCCTATCTGGAAGGCTGCAGATCGTCTTATGAAAGGAACGGTCTCTCAGTCCTTCTGATGATCAGACCTTGGAGGAAGAAACATGGTGTGCCTCTGTCATCATGCTCAGCTTGTGCATTTCTGAACAGTATTTTGCCCCTAATTTGGGATATAAAGTAATAGAACTCATGAATCTTTAATCTAATGCCTTCTGCTTACATTGACTAACCAGATGCCTCTGAGACTCCTGTATAAGTTTCTCCAACTTCTTCATATAGAGGCAGAAATAGTGTCACAGATGTAAAACTATTATAAAACGATAAAAACGAGTTTTCTATAAAAATGCTGTCTCTCTCAAATCAAGACATAGTAAAATTCCTCAGTATAGTAATTATTTCCTGGACGTTCATTAACTTATATTTCTTTTTACTAAAAGAAAGAAACCTACTTAAACCCTTTCAAATGTGTTCCAATCAGAAATTTAAAAGCATTATAATCTATTTTTGAAAAAAAGGGAAATAGTTGAACAGAGATTTTGAATGGTTAAGTCATTATGCAGGTCAGTGTAAAATTATGAACAAGGCATTAGCTATCTAAAAGAATTGAAGCAAAATGAATCTCTGGCACCAAATGTTAATTGCTTGCTTTCTCTAGTTCAGAGTGGCCTTCTTTTCCACAGTTCCATATTTCAGTCTGATCTTTAACTTGCAAAAGTGGCACAATCATATGCAAGAAGCCTATTTACTTTGCATGTAAATAAATAGATTGATTACTTGGGCACAGGTGTTACTCCCATTCTATAAGAATTCATCAGTCTGATTCAGAAAAGTAATCCAGTTTAGTTCAGATTAATTTGGAAAATGATTCAGGTCCACTCAGCTTAAAACTGAATTGTTGAATCAGCTTTGGGCATTTACAGAAACATTCAGCTTGTTTGAATTGATGCAGAACCACGTAATTAGATTCAGTAATCAATTCAGTTTAAAGAATTGATCAAATCATCCTTGTTTTGAATCTCTGCATCAAGTACTATATTCGCATCCATCTCATGGCTGTCATTTCCAGATCTGTGTCGGTTCCTGTTTTGATATATTGTTTTCCACATGATGTTGTCTTTATACAGTTCTGTTCCCAGAAACTGCCATACTACAATTTATATTCGTGCATTTGACCTTAAAGTGTAAAACACAATGCTATACGGAAGAAAATTGTATTTGAACTTTTGCAGTGCCAGATTCTTTATCCATCTCTACTGCACAGAACTACAGAAAAAAGCAGTACAGATTTGGAGAAGGGAAACCAAAATCAAATTTTGATAGGCCGGTTTTCCTCTTAAATGCAGATATCATATTCTGTTATGAACTACCAAAAAAGCAAATAGGTCGAAGTAAAATATTTAGGGACACATTGCTATATCTTACTTTTCCCTAACATCATGCATACAAATTCAGCCAAAAGGGAAAAACGGGATAGAGCAGGTCTACAACATAGAACCGTGATGGCAAACCTATGGCATGCATGCCGAAAGTGGCACGCAGAGCCACTTCTGCTGTGCCGGTTGCCCAGAAGAGCCCCACAGTGCATACGCATGCCGCACACCCGACAGCTGATTGTTGGTTATCTGGCGTACATGCGCAGGAGGGTGAGGGGTGTGCAGGAGATGCACGTGCATGCATAGAGATGCATGGCGCATGGGGAGATCATGCACACATGCAGAGATGTGCTGCATATGTGGGGGGTTGCACACACATGTGTAGGAGGCGTGGGGGCCCTCACGTGCATTGCCTTCTGGCAATTTTTGGCATGGGAGCCCAAAAAGTTTGACATAGAATAAGGTCACAAACTTACTTAATTCCAGAATACACAACATGCATGCAGGCCTTGGAGCTCTGTTTTCGCTGGTAGAGTTTTGCAGGAGCTGAAAACGGAGCTCACGATGGCTGCAGGCAGCACTCCCAAGCTCTGTTTTCGCTGACAGAGGGTTGCAGGAGGCCTTCGCAGCTGAAAACGGAGCTTGGTAGCCCATTTTCACTGGCAGAGCATTCAGGCCACCACAGGCACCCCCCAACATGAGTGACATTGAGCTGTCCATGCCCACCCCAGCTGGCCATGCACAACACGCCCCCCAAAGTCAAGCACAATCTTGATGTGGCCCTCAATGAAATCAAATTTGACACCCCTGCCCTAGAGCTTCTTTGGATATTCTTCCTTTGTATAAAAAAAGTATTTTCCAAACTTGACAGAAATAAGACACAGAAAAACCCAAAGAAGTCAAAGAAAGGCAGAAAAAGAGTTCTAAAAGTTGCTTCTTTGAAGTGATAGATGACAATGAAATTGTATTGCAAATGTAGTTAGAGATAAAGAGATTTAGTTGGAAGCAATTTGCTCAAAAGCAGCTCCACAAAGATGGAAATAAACAAATTTCAGCTTAAATAAAGACCAAAGAAAAGCTTAAGGAATCTATGTGTATTCTGGCACGCGACTGACCTACGATGCTTTTGACATATTAAGAAGAAATTTGGCTGGGAAGGAGAAAAAGCACTTTAAAGGCAGGTGTTTCTTTTCAACATACAAAGAATTAGAACAGTCTTCTTTAAACAGAATCCTTTTTAACTTTGTTTTTCCTTCCAGCATAATTAGCTTATACGATTGAAGCTACGATTTAAGAAACCAACTATCTTCCTTAACTCCATTCCTCAGACCATTTGAAATTATTATTTTACTGACTATTTTTGCCAATTGTGTGGCCTTAGCTATCTATATCCCCTTTCCAGAAGACGATTCCAATGCCACCAATTCCAATCTGGTAAGTCTTGGTTTATGCTTATGGCTTTGGCAGCAAAAAGATCTTATTCGGAACTCAAGAAAAAAAGGCATTTGAAAGATTGAAATGCCATGTACTCATGTTGTAGTTATGGATGTATGCATGGATTTCAGGCTCTAGAGTCTTGGATTGTTTGATATTTGGATTAAATCTCAAATTTGTGTTTGGTATATGTGTTGTTGGAACATTGCCTATGTTCTTTATATTTCTTCAAGCAGTGGAGGATTATTTATTTGAGCTAATAAACAGTCTTAGTGTTACGTTCAAATGTTTGACAATAGAACTTGTGTATTTGATGTATGGTAATTGATTTTTTTCTCCCTTTCTTCTTTTGCTTGAATTTTTTTCTCTAAATGCAGCGGTAATGCCATTTGTTCAATATGGGCAATGCTTATTATAGAAAAGAAGGAATATATATTTGCATTTCGGTTTCCAAATGTATAGAGGTAGTCCTCAATTTATGGCCACAATTGGGACCAGAATTTCTGTTGCTAAGCAAGGCAGTTTTTAAATGAATCAAACCCAATTTTGCAAACTCTTTTGCCATAATTTTAAAGTGAATTATATGGTTGTTAAACAAATTCAACTTCCCCCATTGGCTTGGCTTCTTGGAAATCAGCTGGGCAGGTGATCCGATAACCCAGGGATGATGCCTCTGTTGTAAATATATGCTGGTTGCCAAGTACCTGAATTTTCAATCATGTCACTATAGGGATAGTGTGATTGTTGTAAACACAAGGGCCAGTTCCAAGTCAATTTTTTCATCACTAAATGAATGGTTGTAAGTTGAGGACTACTTGTAATTTCTTCTGGGCAAAAGGGGAAAAAAACCCAAAGATCCCCAAAGCTAGTATGATAATAAATTTTAGATAACAGACTTAAAGTTGTGGCTGTATTTAAAGCAGTTTTTCGGAGAGATAAGTTGGAGGAAGAATGACAGTAAATGTATCTGTTAAGGATTTCCTTATCTTAGGAAGCAAATTTATTTGTGATTTGGTCCCATGAATATCCAATTGTTTTTGTGATGATTATTAGAAAGGCAAGATAAAAATACTGGAATAATTATGTCTGTTCAAATTTAATTCTGCCACCAAGCCAAATGTTAAATATTCATGTACAAATTCTGATCAGTGTGATATGGAAATAGGAACTGCTAAATAAAACAGCAACTTGCTAATGTATATTGTATATTCTAAAAAAATAGAAAGAAAAACGAGTTAATATATTTCTTCTTGAATATATTGAAAAAGTGACAGCGATTGTGGGCTTAATCGTGAGCAATTTGTTAAACTGTGGGAAATTGCAGAAAATTACACTATTAATGTGGTTAATACAATGATTATGAGAAAATTTATAATATGTGTTTAAGAGAGTTTTATTTATTTAATGGTATTATACCTAGGCTGCAGAAATCAAAATGACAAGTAGATGGCAACAGAGATATAGCAAAAGCTAACTCTGTTGCCTTCTGATGGCTACCTTGAACATAACAGCCTAGATATAGTAGCTCTGAACTGCAACAGTCCAAAAGTTGCTTGGGAAAGTATTCTAATATTTTTAAAAGCATTGGAAAATGTAGAAAAGTATTTTGAATTCTCTCTGATATCTCTTACTGTTAGTGCTGTTGTTTTATCATATATACATACTGTATGTTGAACGTACCTAATACACCTGCCTCCCATTTTCTGGTGGGTGGAGTAGGTGTTATTGTTGTAAACAACCTTGTATCATCCACTTGTTTATAGCTGATACCTAATGATTAGGGTCGGAATATCTGAAAGGCTATTTCCTCCTATTGGAAGCTGCTTTTAGCTGACGTTCTTGGTTTCTATTATCCAAATTTCTTTTTGGTAGTAAGAAAGACAAACTTGGTTAAGAGAAACATGGGATGCATTTTCCTTCTGGTGCCATTTCCACAACTTCACCCCCCCAACTGTAGAATTTATATCCTTGGGTAAGTTAGCTTGTCAGTTTTCTTTGTTTACTTTTAAGCAGATCTTAACATATTCTGGTTTCCCATGGATTTTTGTGATGCAAAATGTGTTCATTATTCTTTTTGTTTTAAAGAAAAAGAACTTTACTTTTTCTTAATGCTGTTGTGCATGGATTTTTTTTCTTTTGAATCGCTTTAAATTAAAGCACATTGTCACATTGAGAAACTTTGCTGCCAACCATACAATTCTGACAACTCAGAAATGTTGGTTTAAATGAAGAACTAAAATAAAACAGCTCAAGAAAGAAGGGTGCTATATACATCCCTGTCTGTTCCCAAAGTCTGTTCAATTACATGGGATAAACCTGCAGAGAAAGGGAGGGAAGAAAATACCATTTATATAGATCAAGAACAATCAAATTTTACAACTTCATTCATTCATTAAAATAAAATATACATTTTGTGTGTAGGAAGGTATTTGACATGGGTACCTTATATTTTTCAGAAGCTGATCTCCCCCCCCCCCCAAATTGTGATGTTTCTGTGTGATTGTAAAGTCTCCAAGGGCTATTTTTTTGGTCTACCTACTGTACCTGTCAAATTCTATGGCATTCAGGCTGAGTATATTACAGTTGCTCTCTGATACGTATCATCCATTCCCCTGCTAGAGAGGAGGAAAGCTGCTATTACTTTCTGCTAAGTTCTCATTCGTTGAGAGTCAAGTATTTCATTTGTCTTTGAAAAGCCCTGGGTGAGACAGCAGGTGTGGCTGAGGCAGAAAAAGCTGCTTTAGAAATACTGTTGTTCTTTGGGCATGGAAATCAAATACAATCGGAAAGAAGAGCCATTTCATTGAAGAAAATTATCTTCTGAAATTACTAAATATGACACTTCTACAACAACCACAGGGCTCCACATTAGATTGTAGATCTATGTATGTGGAGAGAGGGTTACCTTGAATCTAGCAGTATCTAAACATTAACTTGCAATTCAGTAAGAAAAAGAGAGGATATTCCTCTTGTGAAAATTCTGAGTTAGACAGGAACAAAAAGGACAAGTTTTTGCTTCTTGACATAGTAAATTTATATTCACAGGAGTACAGCTTCTTAGATGACAGCCTATCTACTGGCACAATCTGTTCAGTCTTCATCACAACTGGGTCCAAAGGAAGCATAGTATGATATCAATTGATTTGACTACTTTCTTTGTTATGTTGGATGGTAATCTTAAGTGTAGGTAGTAAGATAGAATAAATAGAGTAGAATAAAGGTGGTCCTTGTTTAGTGATCACAATCGGGACCCGCAACTCCTATCACCATTGTCACTGAGTGAAACATCACATGACTGGGACAGACTTACAATGTCCCTCCCACTGCAATCGTTAAGTGATTCACTTTGGTTGTTAAGTGAGGCATCATAAATCCCTCCTCTTTGCAAAGTGCCCAAATGTCAATTACGTGATTGTGGGGATGCCAGAGACGGATTGTAAATGCAAGGAGTGGCTATAAAATTACTTCCTCAGCATGTCATAACTTCAAATGGTTGCTAAGTGAGGAGGTTAGTAAGTGAGATCTCCCTGTAATGGGATTTCTTCTTGAACAAAATATTTTATGGGTACTGATAAGAATACACAGGAAGTTCTCTCACAGAGTGAGTCCATCTAAAGTGTATCCAGTTTGCTCTGTTATACCTAGAAATTCAAAGATTAAATCTTGTATCTGCAAATTATACATTCAGTCATTGAATTATGTTTATGGGTGTACATCCCAAAAGGACAGTGCCAGAAACCTCACAGCACCAGACACCTCAGAAAACAGTGCCAAGAAACTCAAGCCAGACCTTCCCCTTTTAAGAAAACCAAGAATCACCAGCTGAAAGAGAAAACTCAGAGCAGCCCTGCTAACTGAGCTGGCAATAGAAACACTTCAGTAGAGCCATTAAGAAGACATAACCAGAACTCCCCTTTTCCTGCCCCCGACAAAATTAGCCCCAGGATAGGAAAGACAAATGTCCTGGGACAGGATTAACCCATTAAAGCAGGAAGACAGGATCCAGGGCAATCCCTTTAACTAGAGGCACACGCATAAACCCATCAAGATGCAGGAGCTTCAAAGGGGAATTAAGCATAAAAGGCTCAGATTCACACTTCCAATCTGCTTGCAAGCCAGGAGCGCTGGAGCTGTGTCACTACTTTTCTTGCCTTCCTGAATTAAAGGATCCCTTTTCTGGCAGCTGGCTTCGATGTCTATTTCTTCTTAGCATCAGTGACTGCTTCCCAGCTGGGAAATGAACTCAGGAAATTTCTGAATGTGAATACCTACCCGTTGGCATTTTATATTGGATTGTGAAGTTGTGGCTTCATTAGAAAAGGGCTTCAAGAAATATTTCTGGCATGTGCTCTGATGGAAAGTTTTCAAAATTAACTTGGACCTACTGAAGTTGTTTACCTAAACCAGTTCTGCAGTCAGAACTATGGATAATTTTTTGACAGATTTTTGATGCATACTGAAAAAAAACTACCCTATGCAATTTTTTTTTTAAATCTCTGAGCTGTAAAGTAGGAATCTGGTTTATGGTCTAGAAAAACCAAGAATGCTATGGTGATTGCTGGCCATACTGCGTTGTTTGAAATCTGGAAGGCGACAGAATTCCATTTGCAGATGGATTTTGCATTGGAGAGAGAATTGGCCCTACTTGCATTGTAGAAGAGGAAGGAGATTAGCAATCAAGTGGGAGCAGAAAGGGGAGGGAATAGTTAAAGCTAGAGAAAAGTCAAGGAAGCTTTGCTCTAAAAGGAGATGGCTTTGGCTGCATGTAACTCTCTCCCCTCCCCCTCTTTGAATGGCTTAGTGTCCTGGTTTCTTCTTCCATCTTCCCTGAGTCTGTTCCGCTGCCCGGTAGACCAGGTAAATGGCTGGAGCTCAGGATCCTGGACAGCAGCTTTGGTTTGGAGCCTTAAGGTTTAGAGGGCTGGTTTAATGTCAAGGTTCCAAGTAGTACATCCCATTCAATAAGAACTCTGAGGCAGGCATATCCCTCAAATAACATTTTATTTGGGACATATCAAAGTGCCATAGTCTCAGTGGGAAATCGGTTCTAAGTTTCCACCAGTTTTGCACCCAATTTAAAGTTAAACCTTGTCACTCCGCCCCCACCGAGTCCCCAGTCACATGATCCAATCAGCTTATAGTCCAGTGGCTAGGTGACCTCAGTCTCCACCTTTCAAACAACTGCACGAACGTCCTTGATTTCCAGGGGAAAGAATTTTATTTAGGCTACAACACCCCAGCTATCTCTACAGCCCCCTCCCTGACCCCTTGCTCCAGGCTGTTTCAGCCCTAAGCAAAAAAGAAACCTCCTTAGATAAAAGCTACAATAAGAAAATGGCCACAGCTTCAGGGTTGACACTTAGTTTGGAGGGCTTTCATTATTACACCAGGGAAATTCGTTCAAAAGCTGTACTGCAGTTCAGGGGCCACTCTAGATAATAATTTTACTGCAAATTATTTGCAATAGATATACATCAAAAGGGCAGGGATCAAGGTATTTTACCACAAACTCATTATTCTGTTATTCCCCCTCACTAACTACACCGTAAGTCTGGAATTTTGTGAGTTGAAGGCCACTAGTTGGGAAAACCCTCAGCTTTTTGAGAAGACCAATAACTTAATTATGAAGTGATAAAAACCTTCCTTTTCTTTTTTCATGATCACACCAGTTTATGTACCCGAAAGAAATCATTATTTTGTTATACAATCTTTACAGTCTGATTTTGTGTGGATCTAGGACATGTACAAATATAACACTTGTTCCCTTAAAGTATTCGGTCTTCTAACTCCATTTGAATTACATTTCAGTTTTTGCTGCAGCATCCATTTTACAGAAGACAGACCAATGACAAATTCAGGAAGAACGGAGGACAGTCATTATAGCTGTCATTCATGTGCTATCAGCTGTGAGTTGTTTCGTGCATTATAGTTTTCAATGATTACCTGGCAAAGCGTGCGCTCACTGAACCAGTTGTTAAACCGGCTGCAGCCACCATTGATGATAACCTAATGAGATTCAAACAGTTTGTTTGGCATTTTGCTAGGCTGATTGTTTATACCTTGTAGGACAGAAAGAGATTCCTATTTCAAGTTTCATTACCTATGAAAGTTACCATACACAGTCTTGCCTGTGATAAAAGCAACATTTTGTTTCTTTAAATTAAAAGTCTTCGGCATTTGTATTGACTATTTATATGGGGTGGATGAAAGTTACTCCCTTTCATTCTTTTTCTGAAGATTGTACTGTACTTTCTAAAGCAGATAGTGTTATGACCCTGTTGGAGTCTGAATCCGAGGAAGAAGACGAACAGCTGACAGGGAGTGGGAGTGTGGCTCTGTTGGCTGTGGAGGAAACTAGGGAAGGGCAAAGTCCATCTGGGCAGAGCAGGGGAGAGGTAGAGCAAGGGAGATGGAGTTCAGAGGAAGACCCAGGCCCACTCCCTCTTCATCCTAGGGCATACAGGGAAGAATGGAGAAGAGAGCAACGTGGGTTGCATGGCTTACAGGGGAAGAAAGGGCTCTGATTGCCTTCATTAGCCACACCTGGAAATGAGAGTTTAAAAGAGATGAAAGCTGAGTGCGGCATCTGCTGGGAACAATCGTGAGTTTATTTTGTGTTGACCTTGGCTATCGGTGTTCCTGGCATCCTCCCAACTGTGTTGAATTACTGCCATTCCTTCACATCTGCTGGACTAATTACCTCATCTTGCCCTGCTGGACTAATTACCTCATCTTGCCTTGATTGGACTTATAGTTACAGTTTTTGTTGACCACGTTTTGGACTCGATTCTCTGCAGCCAAAGGCTGTTCCTGGGAGAGTTTTTCTCCAGCCCAGAAGGTAACCAGGATATTGGGGGCAAAGCTGGAGCTAATAAAGGGACTCTTATTGATTATCTGACTGTGTTGCCTTTGTGCCCCGGGTCATCACAGATAGATGGAATTGCTGTGTCTTGCTTTCTTGCCATCTTGGAATGCCTTTGAGATTGCACATCTAACTACCCCTGCCTTGCTGAGTGGCTGTTTTGAGATGGCTGTTTTGTAGCCAGCCGAGATGTTTGCTCTATGCTAGGGTTGAGTTTTGGATAGGGTGTGTCAGGCTAAATGAACTTTTCCCATTTCAATTGACAAGAATGAATTTCTGAAATCTAGATGTTTCAAAAGGAATCCTTTATTGAGATGAGACAATTCAAGTAGGGATTCAAAAGCAGCGTCTAACGTCTCCCAGGCATGCAGTGATAGATAAGGGAATTTGGGACCCCTCCCCTTATCTTGATGTGTATTTTGTAAAACAAAGAATCAACATGTTAATTCCCCCTCCCCTCTTCTGAGAACGATCTTCTGAAGGGTTTCTTAGGAAACATCTCCTGGCTGGAATTTTTATGGTCCCTTCTCTTTTGCTATCTCTTCCAGAGGTGACAGGTTTCCAGGGCATCTGGTTTCAGTCTCTCAGTTGTATATCAAGTGTAGGTTATACAAATTCAATATAAGATTTAATATATTCAAGTTCCATCAAAAAAGGATTTCTTTTACCAACTTCCCTCCCCCTTCTTCTTCCATTGAAGAGTGGCAGATACATGGATCTGACAGAGTGCTTGGTATTGGTCTGGTGCCATGGATGTCTTTAATTCATGAACTATAACAAAACAATTGTGTTAGTATGTTGAGCTTGCCATCATTTTATGTACTCATTTTTTAAAAAATAATAATAACTGTTTTTCATACATTATATTTAGAACAATCGAAATAGAATATTGTGGTGATGGAGAGATTCAATAAGGTTTTTTATTTTATTTTATGTACCATGTAAAATAACCCAGATTCTTTTAAAATCCATGTTGGGATAATACCTTTCAACTTAATATCAGTGAATACCATGCAAGGTTTTCTAGAGTTTTCTAGAACTTCTCAGTGCTGAAAAAGGTAAACTAAGAAAAAAAAAAGAATGACAGATAATAATCAGGTTATGGAGCTTATCGTGCTCTCTTAAGATGAAATGTGGAGGTAAACTTCATATATTTCAATTAGGTTTTTTCAGGTGATGAAATGGTCGCAAGTTGCAATTAAGCCTCCTAACAGCTGGTGAATGAAGAATAGTTGATTCTTCATTTTTGAAAACATAAAATATGGCTGCTTGTTACAAGCTCTAGCCTTAAGTGAAATGCACAGGTGCCTTAGTAGGTGATAATACAAAAAATTAAAACATCAGACTACGTTTACATTAACAGTGCTGGAAGTAATTTTATATCATATAAAAGTAAATAAACATTTAATTCAGTTGTTCAGTTCTTGGGGATTGCATGCATGTTTCCTGGCAATGTTATAGAAATAGATTGCTTTTTCGGTCTTCCTTAGATGACAGGCTTTAAGAAAAAATAAGGAAGCTAAATTAGTGAGCTTTAGCTATTAGTACCTACAGTAATTATGCTACATATATTTATATACCACATATATGTGTGTGTGTATGTGTGTGTGTGCGTGCATGTGTGTGTACGCGCGCACAAACACACACACACACACACACACACACACACAGAGTATTAGAGTATAGATAGAACCAGGAATAAATAGGAATGAGTAGAAACAAGAAATATAAGAAAGAAAATATTGTCGCCTCATAGCTATTATGTATTTAGTGTGGCCTAGGTAATCAATTTGCCTCTTTTTTGAACTAAGAGACTGCTCTGGTAATTAAAACTGTTTAGCTTTCGTTTCTTCCATTACTAACAATTTGGTAGGCAGAACAGTGAGATGAAAATTTAAGTGAAAATTATAACGGAGCTTCTGGCAACTCTTGTGAAGTTGTACACCATTTGTATTTGCCTGATTTCTGTGTTTTGAAAATGGAATTTATATATAGTGAGCTCACATTTTGGATGTGAAGACATTACCCTGTGACCCTTCATACCGAGTGTAATTTGATTGCTGTATCTGGGTCACTGTTTGTGATTGTGACATCCAACTGTGATGTCAACACCTTTTGCTGTAGAAGCAATATTTAGCACTAGCAAGATCCAGATGCCTGATTCCTACAGCACTTTCCAACTGTAGTGTTTTTGCAATTCCCTTGTTAGTTATGTTGGCATCTGTACAGCTGCTTTCTGCTCTGCCTTGTTAAACTTTCAATGATAGAAAATGCTGGGATTTTGGAAGGCTTTCTGCCTGTCTGCCAGTAGCTTGGTGACTGTGAGGTCTTCATGGAGTTGGGTGGAGGGAACTGAAGTGGGGGTCATCTTTCAGAAGTGGTATTTAGCAGATTCTGACCAGTTCTGCGGAACCGGTAGTGGAAATTTTGAGTAGTTCAGAGAACCGGCAAATACCACCTCTGACTGGAGATTTTACAGTATCCTTCCCCTGCCTCGCCCACCAAATCATGCCCACAGAACCGGTAGTAAAAAAATTTGAATCCCACCATTGCTTGTGGTAGTCACTATCTGGCTTGCCAAAATAGCAAATCCTTTTTTTAACCATGGATCTCTCTAACCAAAACAATAACAGGTTTATACAGCTAAAGTTATTTTAGACCTCAAGTAATGGGATAGGTATGCAAACTTAGATTTTTAGTCACATGATGCCATTTCCTTATGGGTGGAGTTTATTAAAATATTGCATGTTGAAATTTCTAACTATTATAGCAATAAGCAATAAGCCGTTGCTGTTTATTTGAAAGCAATCATTAAAATTATTTGCAAACAGTGCGTCTCCTTTTACATCTTTCTGTTGAGATCTTATTAGATGTTTGCTATTTTGTCCCAGCGGTTGTTTTGGCAGTGATTGGTTTTTATGCTTTTCCACAATATGGAGGGCATAGAATAAACTTTTAGGTGAACCACATTGTACCAATGTGAAATTCTGCCTTCAAGGTAAATTGATGCAGGAAGAATGAAATTAGGCAAATTCCATGTCCTAGAATTTAGTCAAAGAGCTAATGTACTCAATAATTTATTGAGGAGGTGGGCTGTATGTCAGTAGTGAATTATATGCTTTGCGTGCACAAAGGATTCTTAATTTGGATCCTGGATTCTGCACTTAATCAGGACAGAGTCTATGGGAGTTTAGTCTGTTTTATTCTGAGCCAAACAATAATTGCAGTGGATTGACCGAGATCATTTCTTGAGGGTTGTGGGTTCAACCCAGGGGTGGGGTTCAATTTTTTTAACAACCTGTTCTGTGGGCGTGGTTTAGTTGGTGGGCATGGTTTGGTGGTCATGTGACTGGATGGATGTGGCTTGGTGGTCATGTAATTGGCTCAGTGTGGCCAACTCAATATCCCTCACATCGAGGCACGCATCTCCTCACCTGGCCTCTCATGACTGTAGGGATGCTGCAATAGTCGTAAGTGTGAAAAATGGTCATGTCATTTTTTTCAGTGCCATTGTAACTTTGAATGGTCACTCCACACAAGCAAAGTATCAGCAAAGGAAGGAAAAAAACTCTAGAGACATTCCTGAGACAGGAAGTCTAGTCCGGCCAAGAATGTAATAAGGGTTAACAGAGAGGCTGTTTCTGTAAGCAACCCCAGAATGTTTCCTTCCTGCCTTCCTTACAGGATTAGGCCAGTAATTTCTTCTAACAACCGGTTCTCCGACCTGCTTAGAATGTTAACAACCAGTTCTAGAGAACAGGTGCGAACTGGTAGAATCCCACCCCTAGGATGAGCATGAGAAAGGAAACCCCTTTCCCATCCAAAATACTGTCCATCACAGTTGACTCTGCCTTTCATCCTTCTGAGGTTGGTAAAATGAGGGGCCAGATAATTGGGGGCAATATGCTGACATTTGTAAACTGCTCAGAAAGTGCTGTAAAGCACTATAAAGCAGTATGTAAGTTTAAGTGCTATTGCTGTTGTGCTAATAAATTATATACATTTTTACTACATGATTTTTACATACTCTTGTAGTAGTGCTCATTAGTTCCACATCCGCTGTTAGTGGTAAAAAAATATTTGAAGAGAGAATCTGTTATGAAAAGTAAGAGATAAATCAGTTCGTTAGATTTATATTTGCCTTTCTTTCAGGAACTCAAGGTAATGCATACAACACTCCTTCCATTCCTTTTCCTCACCACACCAATCCTATGAGATAGGGTGGGCCAAGAAAAAGTGATTGTCCCAAACTCAAACAGTGAGTTTGTATAGTTGAGGGTGCAGCATCTTAACCCTTGTACAAGGCATGCAGTATGTGGTGAAAGGTAATTTACTACGGTATACAAAATAATATATACAGCATTATATTATCCTTTTCCATATCTTTGTTATAGTGCATTGAATATTATTGAGTATTGTCATCACGCTTGAAAACATATTTTTGATTAATAGCAACAATAATGGATTGGTGCAGATTTTAGAAAATATATCTGGGAGAAAATGAAGTAGATTAATTGTGTTTTCTGTACTCCCAGTTTCAAGATCTGAATCGGCTACTCAAAATTGATCCTATCTGCATGGCAAGTTGAATATATATTAGAGCCGCTACATGACCAAGCAGTCATCTGATTTTTCCGTCACATTGCCAGATTGATTTTTAGCATACAATGAAATGGGCTATACATGGATGGAAAATCAATTTGGATGTGTGGTGTATAAAACAGCCAATTGCTTGGTTGCATGATTAGATGCGGTTCGTGTTCAATTCAATACACAGACTGGGATAATTCGGGAGTTTGTGCACTGATCTCTTATGTTCAGAAAAGAAGTTTCATTCAGCATCGAGGAACTGATGGCCTGCAGTAATCCAGAGAGCTAGCAAAGGCTCAGTTGGAAAATAACCACTGGAAACCTGTCTCACAACACTCACACTGTGGTACATTTTCTCTACCATATTTGAAAGAAATCCCAACATCTTTAGTGCAGTGCTGTGAGAAAAATATCCAGGCATTAAAAATACTTTTACATAATGCTTTTAAACCCTCAAAAATATGGTTTCCAACATTTGAATTCCTGCATCTTTTAAAATAACGATTTATGACAGCAAAATCTGCATCTGTGATTTTTTTTAGTCTGGAGATTCCCGGGGAGATTTCCTGAATTCATGAAGTGTGAAACTGCCATTCAAAAGTAACTGAAATCTATATTCTTACACTATATATATATGTTTATATTTTTAAAAACCTACCAAATTCAACAAACTTGATGACCCAATAAAGTAGCCCTTCCTTGAGAACATAAGAAATGGTCTTCTACTGAATTAGACCTCCATTCCATCTAACTGAGCTTTGTTTACTCAGAGTAGAAGTGACTGTCCATATTTAAATATAAAAGTTTCAGCCAACTGGAGTAAAGCTAGTTAGAACTAAATCCAGACCTTTTTGTATGAGCTACTACTATCCTTTCTTAATTCAAATGTTTTTTGGTAAGCTATGAGATGTCATTTATATTAAGGGGTGGAAATATGGAATCTTTTAAGAAATGTGATTGTTTGTGGCAGGTTAGCCTTTGACAATCGTGAGAAAATAGCATAAAATTTTCCAGGTCAGTTCAACTGACAACAATTCCTTTTGAAAGTGTTTTATCTTTTGCTTTCACATGAAAAGGTTGCTTTGAAAGAGGAACACCACAGAGATATTGAATCAACTTGCATGGAAGGCGTGTTCTCTATTGATATTCAGGCTGTTCTCCCTGAAAAGCTTCCTAGGTATCTTTTTCCACTTCATTCATCTATTGCCTAAACCCTTCTTGGAACAGATGGAAATGACATTGTTAGGTCTCACTTTGAATTTGGAAAAATATGTTTCAGGTACCTGGGTACAGATCATCCCCTACCTGCATCCTTACCAGTGCAACATGGATTCCATCTGTGACCATTATTGTGTGCAGAGTGAAATCTCTGTAGTAGTCTTCAGTGGATAATCATTCCAGGAATGACTGAGAATGATAAAGATGATGAGTGATTCTAGCTGTTCAAATTCACAGTGTGCAAATTCAAAATGCCAGTTATCGTTTTTCAGTATTTAGATTCCTACTATTTTAAAAAATATTAATATAATTAAATATGTTGATATACCTCCCCCTTCATTTTATCAAGTAAAAACAATTTTAGTAGCTTATAACTGTCTTTTAGTACAACCTATATTCTTTTTACCTCCATAACTGCTCCGAACTAAAAAAGCCAAAATCCTAAAGCCTGGTCATTCATTCTTTAGCAGCAGAAGTTGAATAAGGGGAGCCAGACATAATTAATTTTCTCTTTTAAACTTGATTAATTTTAATCCCATCAAATATAGTCCCAGAGCTTGATTTCTGATTACCTTTATTTTTGTCCCAAGAATCTTTCGGAACTTTGACAGATTTCTTTTGTACATCCAATAAGTAAAATCTGTCCTTTTAAAAAGCCATTTCTCATAAAGTCCCTCGAGGCTTTAACAGTCCTGTTTTGTACATTCAGTTACAGAATGTTACCCACGTCAGTTTTCTGGTTTAGTAATTGTACATCTTTAAGCAGTGAAACATCCACCAGTTTCATTTGTATATCTAGTACATCCTTCTCCATTTCCTTCTCATTGCTTGACACATTCAAATTCATTTCATACCACTATTAAACTACCTTGACCACAGGAAGGTGGTGTTGGGTATATGGATACTCCAACTGGTTTGGGTTGAATAAATATGTAAACCTAGGATTAAGTGCTATGTAGCTTTAAGCACAAGAAACTGCAATGTCATTGTGGGTGCGGTTGCAGGCAGCCATAAAGGTAGGAGGGGAAACGTAATAGCCCCGGCTTCTGGATGCAACTGTCTGAGTCCGGCTTCTCGATGCACCTGGTTACTGTTCCTGGTCTGCTGCCTACTGTGTTGGTCTATCTGCTTACTCTGGATGGCTACTGTGCCAGATACCATTTCAACTGAACACAAGGACTGTTTACTGGTGAGCTGTGGATTCAGCGTTAGTACTTGAGAGAAAGGTATCATATGGAGAAGATTACAAGCAGATAAAGACATTGTATTTACTGTTTAATGGACTTGATAACTGAATTGATAAACTGGATACTGACATATGGACTGAATGACTATTCTTAATCTCTGTATGAATTAAATACCTATTTAAAACCACAAACAGTGTATTAGTCTCAAGTGTGTGTATACTCCTGGGCCCAGCCTCTCTCTCATTTGGCTGCCTGGCTTGACTGCTGCTGTGCACTCAGCTCAGGGGTTTATCCCCAAACACTAACATTGGTTATGGGCCCAGCAGTGTGCACAGTCTAGCTAACCAGGATATACCAGTGAGAGTTTGTCAAGAGTTACACATTACTGTAAAGACAAACTGTTTGTTAAATAGTTATTTTTCTCCAGAGCAATGGCACAAGTAAATTTGCCAAGTCTGTCCATGATATCCAGACTAGATGGAACAAACTATGTTTCATGGTCAATGAAGTGCAGTTTACTGCTACGAAGAGAAGGTTTGTGGGACATAATTACAAACCCACCAGATGTATCAAACTTAAATCCCAATGATGAAGAGGATTATAAACTGATACAGGACTATGAAAGAAAGAATGAACAGGCTTTGTGCATCATAGGTCTCACCCTGTCTGACCAGCAACTCATTCATATCCGTGGAATGGAAAATGCTGCAGAATGCTGGGATAATCTTAAAAGGATTTATGTTCGAGACAGTGTAGGAGCTCATATTAATCTTACACGGAAGCTGTTTAGAACACATCTTGAGATAAATGGAGACATGTTAACTCATTTAAACTGTATGAAAAGCATTTTTCAACAACTGCAAGAAAAAGAGCTTATATTTAATGAGTTGCAACAAGTATACATCATATTGTCTTCTTTGGATCGAAGCTATGATGATTTTGTGACTGCATTGGAGGTATTGCCTAAAGACAGTTTATCAGTAACTGAGATAACCGGCAGGCTATTAGAGGAAGCCAGAAGAAGGAGTGAATGTGGCCAGCTGAGGGAAGATAAACATAATGAAGAGAAATTATCTTCAAAGCCTGAGAGAAACCAGCTGTGTAGAGTAAAGCACCGGAAGAAGAGAAGTTATCTTCATCGGCATACACAATTAAAAAGTGTTTTAATTGTGGAGGCAGAGACATTTGGCAAGATTCTGCAGAAAAGGAAAAAGCCAGAATTTAAAGAAGCCAAAGAAATCCTTTGAACTGGCCATGCTTAGCAATTGTGATATTAAGAATAATAAGTGCACACTGAAAAGAGATAACAAAAAGGTAACTGCAGCTTTAAATGGAGCATTGTATGTCTTACATGATAGTAAGAAAGGGGAGGCACAAACTGTATTTAATAATATCAAGCCTCATGATGAATGTATCCATTTATTGCATAGGCGTTTGGGGCATGTGAATTTTAAAATGCTAAAACGCACAGTAGAGTTATCTGAAGGCATAAGGTTAAAACACTGTGATAAGTATTTGCGTTGTAATGTCTGTTGTGAAGATAAGAGTAAAATAATGCCTGCAAATAGGCTAAATGGTTTTAAAACTAAAGAACCTTTAGAAGTTGTATTTGCAGACATTATAGGTCCAAAGAAACCCAGTATGGGGGGTGCTCGATATATACTGAGCATTATGGACCATTACTCTAGATATGGGTTTTGCTACCTAATGAAAAGCAAAACTGAAACATATCAACACTTCTTCAACTGGTTAAAGTTTGCTGAAAGAAAGACTAAACGGCAACTGATAACCCTGGTGACAGATAATGGTACGGAATTTGTCAATAGCAAATTCCAGAATAGATTAAAGGCAGCTGGAATAGCTCATAAGACATCTGCACCATACAGACCACAGCACAATGCATATGTTGAAAGGCGAGGCCAAACATTGCAGGCGATGACCCGTACTATGTTAACTGATTCTGGGTTACCTGATTCTTTGTGGGGGAGGCTGCAATGTGTGCTAATCATTTATTAAACAATGTGGTTAACTCAACCACTGGTGAAATACCATTCACCATGTGGCATGGCAGGAAGCCTGATTTGAGTTATCTGCACACATTTGGTGCACCAGCATGGGTGCATATCCCTACACAACTCAGGCGTAAAGGGCAACATAGAGCTAAACAATTTTTCTTTGTTGGTTATCAAGCTAACCATAGGGCATATAGATTTTGGGAGAAAGGCACATCTAGAGTGTTATGTAGTGCAAATGCCCAATTTCTAGAGCACGTAGGATGGGATAAGTTAGAGCAGGATAGCAATAAAGAGGTGGTTATTGAATCCTACAGAAATCCCATTAAGTATCCCTGTAACTTTAAGAAAAATGTAAAGCGAGAAGTACAGGAAGAGATAGTGCCCATAGAAGAAGAAAAGGAAGAAATAGCTCAGCAAGATGAGGAAAAGGACCAAGTAGTAACACAAAGAAGTCCTCATACAAGCCCAGTAATACCCAGAAGGACTACACGTATATCTAGACCGCCTGATAGATACCAGGCTAACACTGTGTGCCAGGTAAATAGAGTGCCATCTACTGTGGATGAGATAAAAAGATATCCTTCTAAAGAGAAAGACAATTGGTATGCAGCAATTAATAAAGAATTGAAATCTTTGAAGGATATGAAGGTGTATGAAAACGTGAGATTACCTAGTAATGAAAAACCCATTGGCTGCAAATGGATTTTTAAAATAAAAACAGATAAGGATGGAAACACAATCCATAAGGCAAGACTAGTAGCCCAAGGCTTTAGACAAAGTGCAAAAGACTATGATGAAGTATTTGCACCTAGTCTTAAAGCAGCAACGTTAAGGGCAGCCTTAGTGTGGACAGCAAGCAAGAAATATATAGTTAACCATTTAGATGTGGAAACTGCTTACTTGCATGCTCCACTAAGACATACTGTTTATATGAAAAGGCCTAGTGGATTTAAAGGAGACAATGATAATAATAATGATTGTTGGTTATTAAAGAAGAGCCTTTATGGTCTCAAACAATCGGGCTATGAATGGAACCAGTATATTGTGAAGGAACTGACCAATATAGGGTTTAAAGCTGGTTTAGCTGACCCATGTCTATTTAAGAGAGAAAAGAATGGGAAAGTATCATTATTATTGTTGTTTACTGATGATATTGCTCTGATAACTAAGACTAATGATGAAGCAAATGAAATAATAACATCATTAGCCAAGAAGGTAAAAATCAAGCAATTAGGAGAGATAAAGAGATATCTAGGATTGAATATACTGAGAACACAGAAAGGTTTTAAGATATCTCAGGAAGATAAGATATCTAAATTGCTAATGGATTATAAAATGGAACTTTGTAAGCCTGCAAAGACTCCAATGAGTCAGGATATTTGCAAAATGGATACACAAAGTCCCAAATGTGATAAGGAACTGTATCAATCTTTGATTGGTAGCTTATCATATATTAGCAATTGGTCAAGGCCAGATATTGCTTTTAGTATTAATCAGCTGGCTCGACACAATAATGACCCGCTTCAATGTCACTGGAATGCATTGAAAAGAATTCTAAGATATCTTAAAGGTACATTACACCATGCATTGTATTTAGAACCAGAAGGTGATCTCATATTGAGTGCTTATGCAGATGCTAGTTTTGCAGCAGAAAGAGATACTAGAAAGTCGACTTCAGGAACAGCCATAATGCTGGGTAAGACATTAATAGGCTGGAAGTCTATAAGGCAACAGCATATAAGTTTGTCTACTATGGAGGCAGAATTCTCCTGTTTATCATTTTTGTGTACTGAGTTGATTATGTACAAACAAATGTTGAAAGATATGGGTATAACTGTAAATTACCCTATAGTTGTACATGAAGATAATCAGGCAGCAATTAAAATGACCACTAATATTGCAGTTAAAACGAGAAGTAAACATACAGATTTGAGATATCTTAATGTAAGACAGTCTGTACAGAGTAAATTGATACAGCTGGAGTACTGCATGTCGGAGGACAATGTAGCTGATCATTTTACTAAAGCCCAAGGTGCTATTAAGCATCTAGAGAATTGTAAAAATATGGGTTTAGAATGTAAGGCATTACATATTTATGTCACCCAAAAGGGGAGAATGTTGGGTATATGGATACTCCAACTGGTTTGGGTTGAATAAATATGTAAACCTAGGATTAAGTGCTATGTAGCTTTAAGCACAAGAAACTGCAATGTCATTGTGGGTGCGGTTGCAGGCAGCCATAAAGGTAGGAGGGAAACGTAATAGCCCCGGCTTCTGGATGCAACTGTCTGAGTCCGGCTTCTCGATGCACCTGGTTACTGTTCCTGGTCTGCTGCCTACTGTGTTGGTCTATCTGCTTACTCTGGATGGCTACTGTGCCAGATACCATTTCAACTGAACACAAGGACTGTTTACTGGTGAGCTGTGGATTCAGCGTTAGTACTTGAGAGAAAGGTATCATATGGAGAAGATTACAAGCAGATAAAGACATTGTATTTACTGTTTAATGGACTTGATAACTGAATTGATAAACTGGATACTGACATATGGACTGAATGACTATTCTTAATCTCTGTATGAATTAAATACCTATTTAAAACCACAAACAGTGTATTAGTCTCAAGTGTGTGTATACTCCTGGGCCCAGCCTCTCTCTCATTTGGCTGCCTGGCTTGACTGCTGCTGTGCACTCAGCTCAGGGGTTTATCCCCAAACACTAACAGGTGGTCCTGTTCAAAAGATTTTATTTTATTTGGGTAGATAAATGGATGCTGAAAAAGGAACACTATTGTTAATTATAATGTAAGATCCCTACAAATAATCAAAAATTTAGAACGAATTGACTGGTACTGGCACTAATAGAATTGTCAGTACAGTGAGTGAATTAACCATCACTGAAATATATAGCAGTGCTGAAGAGATGGAAAGTACTTTATGCAAGATTGATTATGTACTATCAAGTCATTGTCATCTCTCATAGATTTTCTCCCTGAAGATCTATCCTTAATCTGGTCTTTCAAACCTGCCAGCTCTGCATACAGTTAACTGAATCCATTCACCTTGCTACAGATCATCCTCTCTTTCTCCTTCCTTCCACCTTTCCCAGCATTAGAGTTTCTCCAGAAAGCTGGATCTTCACATGATGTGCTCAAAGTAAGATAATTTGACTATCGCCATTTGTGTCTCATATAATCAGTTATTTGCTCTATCCTTAGGTTTGGGGATTTGGGGGTGTCCATGGTATTCTTAGGAGTTTTCTGTGAAATCAAAATTCAAAAGCATCGATACCAGAGGTGGTATTCAGCAAGTTCTGACCAGTTCTAGAGAACCGGTAGTGGAAATTTTGAGTAGTTTGGAGAACTGGCAAGTACCACCTCTGACTGGAGATTTTACAGTATCCTTCCCCTGCCATGTCCACCAAGCCACGCCCACAGAACCGGTAGTAAAAAAATTTGAATCCCACCACTGGTCGATACTTTTCCTAACCTGCTTCTTCAAAATCCAAAATGGCAAGCATAAACCAAAAAGAAAAAAAAACCTGGGATTTTTCCAACTCCAAATTAAGTCTCATGAATACATTATGAGAGAGATAAAAACATCATTTCTGATTTCCAGGAAATGAACTGACACACACGGAAAATAAAGTTTCATTTGGAAAGGACCAAACTAGAGGTAATGTAATATCCTATCAAATTTCCACCTCCTTCTCCATAATACCAAGAAATGCTTACTACATGATGTCACACCGTGTGATTCACTGCAATCTTCTACTCCCACCTAAATACTCATTTCGAGTGAATATTAGGAAATGTGTGTGGTGAGATCATGCGGCATGGCATTTATCTTTTTCAAATCTAGTTTCTGTTTGTGAGAAATGGCGAGAAAGTCAGGGATGAAGTATTCGAACATTTATCTCATAAGAGACATCTTAGTCCAGCTGAAGAAAAACATGAGAAAAAGCATTTCAAAGGGATTCCACTTTGATTAACCCAGTATAACTGAGATGGGGAAAATCTTCTTTAAGATTCTATATTTTAGAATTCTTAGAACTGTGGAATTCCATACAGTTTCCCTGTCATCATGAAAGATAGCCCTATTTGGAAAACGTTACCATAGCCCCACGACATAGTAATTATAGAGTGGATTAGTTACTAAAGTTTGCTGATCCAGGTAAGGTAATAATTAGAGCACCAGTTATGCTGAGCAAACTTCACTCAGATATGACCTACATCTGCTGCTTGAGCAGAGCCATACATCCAAGAGGGCTTCCAAATTACGGATCAACTATTTTAGTAGGAGCATGACCTCATTTTTATTTTATTTTTTTGCTTCAGAGTGAATTTGTTTATCCTCATCCATCCTTTACATTCTGCAAACACTGATTCAGTACTTCCTCAGCCATCTCCTGCCTACCCTGGAATGGTGATGCATAGCTAAATAAGCATACTGATGTCTCATTCTAATCAACTGGTGATCTAGTCCATTACTTTCACATTGATATTAAATGATACAATTGGGAAGACCTGTGGCACTCCACATTAGAGCAAGGGCTCGATTCCCCTCTGTACCAACTAAGGCAGTAGCCATCAAAATATCTTTTATAGCAAATTTATAGCAAATAATGCAATTATGTATTGTAAAAAACACACTTATTTTTTTTTCCTGTGCTGACCTATGGGATTTATGGAAATTGCAAAAGAATCACTATGAGTAGAGAATATGTGCATAAATGCTAGGTGTCTGGCAAAGTGTGTGCAATATACATGCGCTGATGATAAACTCTTGGCTGTAAGTCCATTGCTCCAAATTCATAGGATGTTTACCATTCTCTCCCTCTTCTCCATATTATGTAGAGAAATATTTTGAGACAAAGTAATCTTACTTCAATCCTATAGATTTGAGGTGGGTGGATAAATTCTTGAGATAGCATCTAGAAGCTGGGCAGAGTGCCAGAAACTCAGGGACACCACTGCATGGAGGGCTGCTTGAAGAATGCTGTTTGTCTTTGCTTTCATCCTAGTGAGTGTCATGATATAAAATGAGGAAATAAAAATGAAGTGAAACAGCCTTATATGGACATCTGAGTAAAAAAAAAAAATGAAATCAAATTTGTGCACCACCCTATATTCTCCTTGGCAAGAATAAATAAATATGGAATTCCATTCCTACTTGTCAGGCGGTGTTCTTACATGCAAGAAAAATGGTTAAGTAATTTTAATTTGTGGTATGTAAGTATTTGTATAATGTTTGTCTATTTTCAAATAAATAATAATCTTAATAATAATCTGTAAGGTAGGTTAGGCTGAGATGCAGAAGTTTGCCCGTTGCCACTCACCTTTTGAATTTTATGCGTGGACATGCCAGCTGCTAAATCTTTTTTTGCAAGACTAGATGAATATATGAGAAACTCTCACAAAGAAATTCTCTATATGAGAAACTCTCACAAAGGAGCATTTAATTGCTAAAGTACTGAAAATACTGAATTCACTGAAATTAAAATATTCCAAAATCCTGATGGAATCAGTATCAGAATCCACTGGCTGTTTACCTGCTACAATTGGAGAAGTGTCATGTGGCTTTTCTCATTACCATATGAAAATTGCAATCTCATTCCAGGGATGACAATATCTTCAAAAGGAAAGTGAACCTTGCCATCATAGAACAATACTTTGGGCATTATCCTGTATTTAAGTTTTCTTCCACTTGCCTCTTTTCTTTAGTAACCTTGCTACTGAAAGCTGGGGATTGTCTATTAAAAGATACAGGACAGGTGAAAGGAAGTGCTCTTCAAATGTGATCTAATTAAATTATTGAATTCACTTCAGTGAGATGAAGTGATGGCCCCATATCACTTTTTAAGGCCCATTTGAATGGCTTTTAAACGCGAGCTCGACAGATCTACAGGGGATTATTCTACAGATCTATAGGAAGTAAAATCAATATCATGTTGCTAGTAGTCATGTTGGCAATGCATTACTTCCAACATCAAAGACACAGAGAACCTCTAAATATCAGTTGCTAATATAAGGTATGAAAGCAACAAGATATTAGTACATTTACATCCTTCTTGGGCCATTTTGGTACAGAACTTATAAGATAAACCCTTTATCTGATGCAGTATAGCAGTGTTTCTCAACCTTGGCAACTTTAAGACAGGTGGACTTAAGCTTCCAGAATTCCCCAGTCAGTTATGCTACACTTGGTGGGAAATTCTGAGAGTTGAAGTCCACCTGACCTAAAATTACCAAGGTTGGGAAACACTGCAGTATAGCATTTCCTACATTCATAGATCAGCCACCAAAGCTACAAAGTTAATTCAAATGCAGTAAGTAGCCGAGAAACATGATATAGGGTTTATAATGTGTTGTGGGGCATTATTATTTTTTTAAGTTGACTATATGTCATTGGGTGCCTCTGGAAAGAGGAGTTAATAAATAATCGGTAGGATTAAACAAATAAATAAACATCTCAAGGGGAGTGGAAAATAGGCTGCCATGTGCTTCAGTGTAGGAAACAGAGGGCATGAGAAAGAACCAGTTCTGCTTTGAAAGTCAAGAACATTAAGTTGAGTCCGATTTTAAAGTATACAGTTCTATTTCCTCTCCTGGCAGCTGCAGGCAAAGGATTTGAAACATGGCCCCTGAAATAGCAGTAAAAACTTTAGGGGACTCCAGATTCCAGCTGATATTGAAAACATTATTCTTAAGGTTAGCTCTAATTTTAGGACAAACCTATCACAAGTAGAATAATAATTCACATTTTATTTTGGTATTTGTCTAAATAATGAACTGCCAGTTGCATCTCGTGGAGGAAAGACAAAAAACAACAACCTATTTTGGTTTTAATCAAAGAAAAGCCAGGAAAGAAAAAACTGGGTAGCCATAAGTCATAGTAAAATGAACGAAGAAAATTCTAATTGCTTTTCACTGCTTGCCTCCTGTTCTATGGTTGGAATAGGCCAATCTGATTAAGCTTGCCAACTCTAGTTTCACAGTTACATTTGCACAAGTAGAGGCTGTGACCATCAGAATAAATGAACATTCAGTTAATAGTGGGAAAGCAGAAACAAAAGAGATGTACAGTATACCTTAATTTTTTTCTCTCCAAATAAACCACTAATTTATAGTTTCCAAGAAAAGAGTACTATTCATAGTGCTGGCTTTAACATGTCAAACCCTACAGTATAAGTAGGCCTAACCATCCCCTCCAGACTTGCTATGGCTCATCTATTCATTCTGCTTAAGAAGGAATGTCCTGTCCAATGGTAGGCTTCAAAAATTTTAGCAATGAGTTCTCTGCCTGGCTGCTGGGTGGGCTGGGTGGGCGTGGCCTAGTCGGCCTCCTGCACCATGGTGGGGGGAGGGCATTTTTGCTCTCCCCGGGCTCCGGAGTTTTCCTTGAACCTCTGGGAGGGCAAAAACGGCCTCCCCAGCTCCAGAGGCTCTCTGGAAGCCGGAAATGGGCCCATTTCCAGGAGGCCCATTTTCGGCCCTCCCGGAGCCTCAGTGCGCACCCTGCACTTATTTGCATCCAAAACAGGTCGTGTGGGGAGTCCTGGGAGGGGAGGGGCCAGCCAGGAGTGGGATTTGGGGGTTCTCCGAACTGCACAGAATCTTAGCTAGGGGTTCTCCCGAACCCCTGCGAATCCCCAGCAGCCCGCCCTTGGTCCTGTCCCTCCTTGATTCAGAAACAGAAGGGTTGGAGATCTCTGCTGCTGCACTGGCTCTCGGGGATATGGTTCTTTCAACATTCATAGGTCACTCTCCCTTTCCTGGACCAGCCTACATGGTACCATTATATGGCGCTTGGAGTATAGAGGCATACTGTTCCTCTTACTTAGAACAGCAGCCAGAAAAGGGGCAGGCGATAAATCACTTCTGTGGACCAAATCTGCACACTCCAACCTGTGCAAAGAAGTAACCTTGGTTCTACATTCCTGGCTTCACTTACACAGACTCTGGCCCAGGCTTGAGTACCAGGTTCTGTCCAGACGTGCTTCTGGGTAAACGCTACAAATTCTTAAGCTCCAACGTTTGGCTTTTCAAGATGCTGCTGCAATGGCTGCTGTGTATAGGCATCATTGCTTGGTTTGTTCTGTTCTTCCAGTTGTTAATGATATCGCTGGAGATGGGTTTCTGTCTTTCGCTTTTGATGAGGAGAAGCAGGCTGAATTTGGAGTGGGAAAATGACAAGACTGACTATGGGAAAATTCCCCCAGTTGGTGCTTGCCGAGGAATATTTATTTATAGAATTTATAAGGCAGCCCAAATCAGCCTTAATGACTCTGGCTGGCTAAAAATACATGCACACTTAAAATAGAGCAATGTAAACAAAAACAATACAATGCAATACAACTATGGTTCCAAACAAAACTCACCACATTGTAAAACTATATACCAGGCTCAACTAATGTCTTGGCCCCAATCCCTGAGGGACTTTTGACCTCAGGGAACACTTTTCACAAGGCTGATGCTCCTAAATCAAAAGCTAAATTAATTAATTTAGGCCCAGAGTTTGCAGCTGACTGCAAGGAAGAGATAGTTTTGCACTCTTGGTCCAACAAGAGACTTAGCCTTTGAAGATAACTCTGTGCAACCTAAGGTGGCATATATAGGAGATCTCGTTCTGTTTTCCACTGAAGAAAAAAATGGTTCAACTGCTGGCTGGTACCAAGATGGAGGTTTCTTTGTAAGTACATGTAATAAATGGTAGGCAAGCTGCCTCAGAACTTGGGCAAGAAAGCTGTGTGAACAAGTCCTCTCAGATGTGAGAGACCTTGAGGTCCTAGTGGACTATCACTTAAAATATGAGCCAGCAACATGCTGCAGCAGCCAAAAAGCTAATACACTCAGTGGTTGTATAAACAGAGGCATAGAATCAAAATCATGTGAAGTATTAGTACTGCTTTATAAAAGATGACTCTTAGACTGAGTAAGGCGACACCTGGAATACTGCATCCAGTTTTGGTTACCACGTTACAAAAAGATATTGAGACTTCAGAAAAAAGTGCAGAGAAGAGCAACTAAGATGATTTTAGCCTGGAGACGAAAACATATGAAGAATGGTTGCAGGATTTGGGTCTGGCTAGTCTAGAGAAAAGAAGGACTAGGGGGGACATGATAGAGTATTCCAGTATTTGAAGGGCTGCCACAAAGAAGAGGGAGTCAACTTATTTTCCAAAGCACCAGAGGGCAGGATAAGAAAAATGGATGGAGACTAATTAAAGAGAGAAGCAGCCTTGCAATTCAGTGAAAGCTTCCTAAGAGTGAGGACGATTAACCAGTGTAACAGTTTGCCTTCAGAAGTTGTGGGTACTTCATCACTGAAGGCTTTTAGGAAAAGACTAGACAGCCACTTGTCTGAAATGGTCTAAGCAGGGTCTGCTGCTAGAGCAGAAGGCTGGACTACTAGAACGCCTCCAAGTTCCCTTCCAGCTCTATTCTGAATTGAATTGAATTTAAAGGAATAGTTAAACATATGAAGCATGAAATTAGATATTGCTGGGCAAGACAGTGCAGTGCCTAAGGTGGTGCAGCGCTTGAATTCAGAGACCAAAATATATTTTGGAGACTGGAGGTATAAATGTAGCTTTTTTGTCTTTAAACTAAACTCATATTTTCTAGGAAAAAGTTGCTTTCAGAGTCACAATATATCCAGAAATGGCTTTTTGATAAACCCTTGTTTACTGCAAAGCATCTTTTGCATTGGAATGAGCTGCACTGCAGGGATCTAATTGCTACTATCCATAATTGTACATCTAGGTTTTTTATTACCACAAACGTGAACATATGCCTATTGTTTTCCTCCCTCCCATCTATGATCAATAATAGGCGTCTTGTCATTCTATACCACCATGTTATATAGAGCTTTACAAAATTGAGTGGAACTGATCTTTATTTAAAAAGGCATAGAAGCAGGTGAAAAAGCACTGGGGGGAAATGGATAACATAAATACAGGTAGTCCTTGACAAAAATGTGACTTATGACCGTTTTTCACAGTTACGACTTTGCAGCATCCTCATGACCATGTGATCAAAATTCAGATGTTTGGCAACTAGTTCATACTTATGACCATTGCTGTCCCAAGGTCATGTGATCACCTTTTGTGACCTGACAAGCAAAACCAATGGGGAGACCACATTCACTTAGTAACTGAGTAACTAATCTATCAACTGCAGTGATTCACTGAACAATAAGGGCATATGGTCGTAAAATGGGGCAAAACTCACTCAACAAATGTCTCACATAACAACAGAAATGTTAGGTTCAATTGTAAGTCGAGGGCTACCTGTATCATACTAGGATTTGCTATAATATTCATGCATTTCTGGTCTCAAACAGTGCTTTTCATGATGGATGTTATGAATGATTCATGTGGATGTTAATTCTTGTTAGTAATGAACAAAATTCAATCAATTTGATAGTTACTGCAATTTACTGATTTGTTCCCAATATAATCCAAGGAAAAAGTATGTCTTGAGTTCAAGGTGTTTTAGAATAAAGAAATCTGATGTTGAAACAAGGCACAGGGAATATTACAAGCAGATGTAAACAATCTTTTGATTTCCCATGACTTGCACAATTATCAGTGACTTGTGGCCAATGCCTTCATGCTCGTGGAATTGGAACAACAAACACTAATCAACAGAAATAAGACAGAAAAATGCTGGATGATCAGAGAGCTTATTTCTATGCTTTTAAAATGATCCAAAAGGGAAGAATTTAGGAATTCACTCATGGCAAAAGCGTACATATTTACAAGGTGAAAATTCTTGCAAATGTCAGTTGTCTTATAATCTGTCTCTTTTACTTTGTGGCAAACCCAAAATTATCACACAACATGGCATCATCTATAAACAGAACAAAACAAAAATGCATACATTCATATTTCAAAAATAAATGTCTTTCTTCGCTAGAAGCACAGCTTATACATTTATCCATAAATATATTAAACAACCAAAGGAACATTATACATCCTGTTCTTACTCTGCTCAGCGTTGAACTATTTGCTCTACATTTCATCTGTTCTTGTGCATGGTTTCTTTGCATTGCAGATTGCTGTTATTACACCCAGCAACCAGCTATCAATTCTAGATTCATACTAGATATCTCTTATTTCATTTTTTACATGTTGTCTGTAACTCAGAAAATATTTTTTTCTGACCTTAATATTTTTCTCAGAGACACATGGAAGACACTGGTGGGATTCATTTTTTTTTTTACTACCGGTTCTGTGGGTGTGGCTTGGTGGGTGTGGCAGGGGAAGGATACTGTAAAATCTCCAGTCAGAGGTGGTATTTGCCGGTTCTCTGAACCACTCAAAATTTCCAGTACCGGTTCTCAAGAACTGGTCAGAACCTGCTGAATACCACCTCTAATAGAAGAGCAAAACTCTGGCCTATCTACCGTCTAGCTAACATACAGCCAAACAACAACCCTCAGATTTGCTTGTGTCATCTACCTTTCAGTCAGACTTCTCCTACCGTCCTTGGCAGATTCACTTCATCTTCCTGCAGATTTTACAGTGTTGTTACACTCCATACAGGTAGTCCTTGATTTATGATCAGAATTGAGCCCAAAGTTTATGTTGCTAAAGCAAAACATTTGTTAAGTGAGTTTTGCCACATGTAACGACCTTTCTCTCCACAGTTGTTAAGTGAACAACAACTGCAGTTGTTATGATAATAACATGGTTGATAAATGAATTTGGATTCTCTATTGACTTTACTTGTCAAAAGCTGATCACATGACCCCAGGACACTGCTGTAACTGTCAGAAATATGAATCAATTGCCAAGTGTCTCAACTTTGAACATGTGACCATAGAGATGCTGCAGTGGTCATAAGTGTGAAAAACAGACATAAGTCACTTTTTCCAGTGCCATTGTAACTTTGAATGGTCACTAAACAAACTGCTGTAAGTTGAAGACTACCTGTAATGCCAATTTGGGATATTTAATGGAAGATGACAGGCCAAGTAGACAGATAAGAATATTGTTAAAGCTATCAGACAGTGTCATCTTCTAATGGGATGTTGCAGTGGTCACAAGTGTGAAAACCATCATAAGTCACTTTTTTTGTAACTTCGAATGATCCCTAAACACATGGTGAGCTACCATTTGAGAGAACTACCCATATTTTCAGTTGATAGGCATAGATGTAATCTTCACGCACATATTAAAAAAAAACTGTTCAAGCACTCCATAAGCAAACCAAACTCACATTCGTGTTCCCATTATATCATCTACTGCTACAGTCTTACAATCTTCAACATTCATCTTGTATGCTTTTCTTTCCATCATTTTTCCCCCCTTGGGTATTAACATTTATAGTATTTGCTTCAATTCCATTCATTGACAACATCTTTCTGTACCACATTAAAAGAACGGTGTTACTGGTTGGTTACATGGTTACATGAATCTGCAATTAATAATATTCCATTTCAGAAAATTGCTCACGATCTCGTGTGGACGGGACAATTGGAAAGATATAACATACATTGCGGTGCTTTGCTTCGTATCGAATCTGGCACTTTGAATAATAACCTCCTTGCGTATGAACCCATTGAAGCCTGAAGCCTTGGCATCAGATTACCATATTCTACAGAAGGATGTCTAAGAGGATTGCCAAATGTTGTTCCCATCCATCCACACTTCTCACTAAAGGAATAATCCCCACCTCACTCTCCTCGCCATCATGTTCATTCAAAATGCAGCACGTATTTTCCTAGAATTCATCTCTGTTGTTTTTTTTAAATTAAAGGTGATTAATAAAAGTCTGACATGAAACAGTCATCAATCTGTGGATTCCTAATTTCATAAGCGCCCACAACAATCTAAATCAGGGGTCCCCAACCTCTGGGTCATGGACCGATACTGGGCAGTGGTGGTATTCTACCAGTTCGGCCTGGTTCGGCTGAACCCGTAGCTCTGAGGATCATCTGTGAGCGAACCGGTTTGCTCCAACGATCAGCTGCTGTCCCCCCCGGCTCTATTCTGATTTCCTGGTTTTGAAGCTCAGCTGCTTTGCGTGGCGGAGCTGATTGCCACGTGTCAGCTGTTGAAGACACAGGGAGAGTGTAGAATTGCAGGAGAAGGTCAGTAATAAGCGCTCTGCGTGCACAAAACACACCCACCAAGCCACACCCACAGAACCGGTGATAAAAATTTTTGAATTCCATCACTGGAACTGGGCTGTGTAAGTAGCGGGCCACTGCATAAAGCTTCATTTATGCACAGGAGCTAGGTTACATGTGCAAAACCATTACCTCCCGCCACCCCCAATGCTGCTGCTGCTGCTGCCACTGCCGGTCCATGGAGCCTGAAAAATTGAGACCACTGACCTAGATGAGACTAGTTCATACTTTGCAATATATGTTTTTAGTCCTTCGGTTCTTGTTAATTTCTTATTTATCCCAGTTATTTACTATCTGACCTACTACAGACTCATGGGAGTTTACAGTGAAACCCACATTTCAATTTCCCTGCATATATTTATTACCTCATCTTATTATTTTTATGATTTTGGAATTGATTGTTTGTAACACCCTTAAAGGGTGAGTTCGGGTGATTGGGTTTTCTTTGAGACTTCAGTCCTTGCTTTGATTTGCTTTTTTCATATTGCTTTTGATATTGTTTTATAGTTTTACTTTGTTTATAGAATCATTGTAAATTACCTGGAGACAAATGGAATACAGTGGCCTATAAAAGTTATTATAAATGAACAAACAAAATCCGGATTAGATTACCTTCAGGTCAAATCTAGTTGCACAGAGCTGTAACAGTTGTTTATTCTTTCATTTCATCCATACTTTTAACCATTTAGTCCTCTTGCTGGTCAGTCCTTCAAATGCAAGGGTTGTCATCGGATCTTTCCATAAATATTGACCTTTACTATCCATCAAGGTTTTTTTGTGCCCAATACTTGGGCGTTAACATCCAGAGGCCTCTTCTCCTAACATTATGGTGCGTCATTGTCTCAACGACAATGTTCCATTAGAGCAATGGATCAAGGCAGAGAGACTGACTCCTCCATCTCTTCTTCACGCTCAAGAAATCATCTGGAAATGCTGTATAGCTGGCAGAGAAGAGACACCAATGTACATCTTTCTCCTTGGAAGATCTGGCACACTTCCGGCAACCTTAGGTAAAATTAATTGGCTGACTGCAGACAGCTTGTAATTGATGCAAAGTAAAAGGGAACACCTTTTGCATGATTTAGCACCTAATATTCTATGTGCTGCAATTGCTGAGATCAATAGCATTTAACTGTGATAAAGATGAGATAGAATTGATAACGGTGTATACATTGTTCTTTTTAATCCATTAGAGTGCTAGGTATAACTGAAATAAAGCCAGTTCAAAAGAGCCATCAGTTTCATTCGCACCCCCAGTGCCTGTTGGCTTATTCTAAGGTTCTGCCACACATGGAGAAACAGATTTAGCTTTCCTCAAGTTCAGAAATGCAGCCTGATAATGTGTTGCTAATTGTCAGCAACAATAAGAATGAGTCAATGTTTGCTCTTCAAATCTTCCTTCTGCAGACAAGAGACTAATCCTTCCAAATACTCTTCCTGGTGCAAGGTTCTCCAACCAGTAGGATTTATATACTTACTAGCTCTATACCCGTGCTTCACTATGAAACTATGTGATTGAGCTTAGTTTTGGGGGAGGAAAATAAGGAGAAAAAAATCTGCCTCTGCCTACCAGCATCCATCGGTATTCATCTGGCTAGTGTCCTGTTAGTGTGTGAGAGAGTTGAGGACTGTTTGGAAACTGAAGCAATATTTCTTGTGTGAGCAAGGAGACAGCAAGGAGCCTGGGTGTGGCTTAGCTCAACTGTTCTGTACTAGAGGTGTTTGGCGTTGTGAAAGTAAAACTGAAACTGAAACTCCTCTGCTTGTGTTTTGCATTTGGAACAATTTTCTTTTCAGCTGGGGAGCATCAGGGCATGTTAATAATATACAAAATACTAATGCTCTGATGGTCATTTCGAAAAATCCTTTCTTAGTGAGCACCTAGAAGCCAAGAGGAACATACGTGCCAAATTTCAAGTTTGTAGGCTTTACAGTTCTGGAGATTTTGTGATGATGCGCGAGAGGTATTTTGCTTATATATATATATAATATAATATAATATAATATTTATATTATATTATATATATAAAAACATAATATTTATATTTATATTTCCAGGCATAAAAAGTCATAAAAGACTCACACATGTCTATACAAAAGACTACTTAAAATAAACTACTATACACAGTGATTGTCCAGTGGGATATAACCCTTTTTAATAGCAAGATACTTTTCTGAACCCTGCTTCAATCCAAGCTGTGTGTGTGAGTTTGATGATTTGCAAATATTATTTGTCAAAGGTATTTAATTATGTATTTCATTATTAATTTAATTTAATTTATCTTACCACAAAGCGACTCTGGGAGGCTTTGGGGAGTTCAGTCAAATGTGTTTTTTTCCAGGGGTTATTTTATGTTGTTGTTTTATGTCAGAGTCATGATAGAGTCAGGCAGCCTATAAATCAAATGAACATTCAAACATTTCAAAAAGAAGGATTTTGGAATATTTTTATTTAATTTATGTCTTGCCTGTCTATACAGGTGAAGGCTCAGGGGTAGTTGGCAAATTTAGAAAAACATAAACAGAATATAAGAAGTTAAAAACATAAATGAAAATTAATGCTATATGTGGTAACTAAGCATTTTAACAAGATGCAGTTTTACAGATTTTATAAACCATCAAGGAAAGGGGACCAAATGCAGCTGCCAGAAAGATAACAGATAATCAGAGTTGGAAGGGACCTTGGAGGTCATCTACTCCAAGCGGGAGACCCTACACCATTTCTGACAAATGGCAGTCCAATCTCTTCTTGAAAGTCTCAAGTGATGGCGCTCCCATAACTTCCGAGGGCAATGTGATGCATTTTCCAAAGGAGTCTTTCCTACTTAACAACCGGATTGGTTCCCAACAGAAGATGCATTTCTTTTGATAGCAAGACCTAATCTGTTAATAATGTTAAAGAATCTAAGAAACCAATGCCACCTAGGTCTAAAACTTTAGAATAGCTCTAGTAACAATGTTGCAAGTCTGAATGTGCTTCCCTCCTCTCTTACTTTATCTTCAAGTGCATTAGGGAGAGGTTAGTTTGAGATGTTTTCTGAAGTTAGTCACTTAAAGTGGGCTTAAGCTGGGCTTGTCCGATCATTGCTTTAGAACGGGATCTTCCCACAGTCCTTCAAGGCCTTTTCAATTGCTTTTGTGGAAGTTAGGTCCAAGGTCCAATTTTATAAAATGGTGTCCAAGAAGAGCACCATAATTAATGATAGCAAAAGCCACCAAGAGATGCAGGAGAAAAACCTGCTAATTTCCAGATACACCATCCACCTAGGCAACCAGAAAAGCTTCAGTACTGTATATTGACCAAAGCTCAGTCTCAATGGATCAAGATAATGAGTATTATTCAAATACATCTGACCAAAAGTAGAGTACATGTAGTCCTCGACCTATGCCCACAATTGAGCCCAAAGTTTCGGTTGTTAAATGAGACATTTCTGAAGTGAGGTTTGCCCCATTTTTCGACCTCTCTTGCCCTAGTTGTTATGTGAATCATTGCCGTTGATAAGTTAGTAACCTGGTAGTTAAGCGAATCTGGCTTCCCTACTGACTTTGCTTGTCAGAAGGTTGCAAAAGGTGATCACGTGACCTTTGGATGTAGCCATAGGTAATAAGTCTGACTCAGTTGCCAAGCATCTGAATTTTGATCACATCATCATAGGGATTCCTCCATGGTTGTAACCTTGAAAAATGGTCCTAAGTCCCTTTTTTTCAGTGTTGTTATAACTTTGAACAGTCACTAAATGAACTGTTGTAAGTCAAGGACTACCTATATTTGATACTTCCAGATAATTCTCTGGAAGTTCTCTGGAATAGTTCTCTATAATTCTCTGGGAGAAGGAGGCCTTCTGTTCAGTTGAGGCCTGATTTTTGGCCAACCAAATCTCTGCAACAAGATCTGCACTAGTCTGAAAGAGGTTCCAAAACTCTACTTTTTTGTTCCTATCTAGTGGTCATCTGGATGTTAGCTGATAAAAACCTAGTCTTTCAGTTCCAGAAGAACACAGAAGAATCTTAAAATATATGTAATGTTTTTAAGAGAGCCACCATCTTCTGTTCCTGTGTGTTCAATAATGTGGCCCCTCTTAACTGTTGCTCTAAAGCAGGAGTGTCAAACTCATGTGGTCACGCTGGTGTCATGTGATGCTAAATTGGGCGTGGGCTTGGGCTTGGCAGCACATGATACATCCGGCCTCTGGGCTGGGAGATTGACAGCCCTGCTCTAAAGTAAAAGCTCTGGATTCAGCGGGTATTCTGGTAATAATTCTTTTGCAAAGGATTCAGAGAATAGTTTCAGGGACTCAAAACTCCGTGTTTTGCCTTTCTACCATTCACAAGAAGACTAATTTGCTCCTGGATTAGGGGCACCACCTTCATGAAGGGTGATGATAGATCCTTTTGTGTTTCAAAATGGCAGCATGTTATCCTGAAAAACATCACCTCAGAGAATGATGCTCAGAAAAAAATTGAATCTCAGTGACCCGAACAGGGTGAGATCCAAAACTTGAATTGCATTTTTAGCAATTTGGACCAAATTGTGGTAACAGTGTACCCTTCTCTTGATTTTAATCAGGTTTTTATGTTCATTAGGACAAATATCTGCATCTGCTTTCAAGCTTGTTTCATTGCAGTATCTACACATGACATGGAGCCTAGCAACAGAGAGCAGAATCCAGTATTTCTGTCCTTTTTTCAGTTTAGTTTGTTGCTTACAAGCTTCTTTTCACTAGTTTTTGAAACAGGAAGGACTGGAGACATACAAACCTCTGCATAGGATAGATGTCAGATGCCTATTAGTATAATTTGTTATTTCGTTATAATTTCCAAATCATGTAATTGAATATCCTCAGAAATTTTCATGATGTTCCTGAGGAATTTTTTTTTTTACGGAACCCAGTATGCACATAAATCACAGACCTGTTTCTATATTCACCATGTACAAGCGGCATTTCTATTTTTTTGGTCCAAATTCTAGAAACAATTATTAAATAGGTGTGTTGTATATATGTACGGTGTATATGTGTGTAGTTTTGGGGGATTTCTGTATTGTATTTTTTTTTCTTACAGATGTTTCAGCACCAGATAAATAGCATCATCACTCTCTTACACTGATGATATTACATAGTCTGATAATGAGAGATTTTCAGGGGAAAAACCCAACACAGGAAGCACCAAGAAATGAACAATTTAACCTTGAGCTACATATTTACATATTCTCTTATATTAAAGAGAGAGAAAAAGACAGAATTATATCTCACACAGACACAGACACAGACACACAGGATCTATTATTGGGAAGCAAGGAAGCTATAACATCCATGTACCATCAAAGGATAAGGTCCTGATAAGTTCCATGGGCAGAATAACTTCCATGCCATCAACGCATATGCCCTGCCAGTCACCAGATACCCCGCCAGTATAATGAGTTGGCCAAAAGAGGACAGAGAAGTTGCCAATGTGAAGACTTGGGTTTTCCACACAATGCACAGAGGATTCCACCCCAAGGCCAGTCCACAGAGACTGCAAGACTGCATACCAGACAGAAAAAGTGTGGACAGGATTTGGTGAAGTATGAAAGTCACTGTCCTGGAGAAAACCTAGAGCAGGGATCGCCAACCTTTTGGACCTCAGGGACCAACTAACTCATAATTTTAAATCCTGCGGACCAGAGACCCTGGAAAAATCCCCCCAAAAGTCTGCAGGAAAATTCCCCACCCTCTTTTCTTACCGCTCAATCATTCTTTATTTGGGATCACAGGATACCATCTCCAACTCCGTTCCTGGGGGGGGTGGGGGGGGAGACTTTTGGCTTCATGCAAGAAAAGCAGCAGAAGCAGCAGAAGTCTTTCTTTTTCTCCCCCCAAACTCTGCCAGAAATGAGTCTTTGCAGCACAGCCTCTTGGAGCAAGATGCCTTGCAGGGTCCCAAAGACTGATTTCTGGCGGAGTTTGGGAGAGAGAAAGTAAGACTTTTGCTGCTTTCCTTGCATGCAGCCAAAAGCAGAAGAAAAAAGTGGAAAGAAGCAGCCCAGTGGCCAGGTGAAGTGTGTGGGGCACGTGGGGCAAGTTTCCCCCTCCCCTCACTACCTTGTTTGCAATGCAAACAACGCAAGCTTTGTGTTCCCGCCGGCCATGTGGGCAGCGCAGCCTTGTATTCCTGGATTAATTGCTTTGGAGTGTGACATTGCTCTGCGGATCACCAAAATTTTCTCGTGGACCACCAGTGGTCCCTGGCCCACTGGTTGATGACTACTAACCTAGAGCATTGAGGAGTACATCAATAAGACAGCACCCAAATCTGAGCTGCCGAGACAATGCTTCAGGCATGGGAGGAAGATCAAGCAGAGCGAGTGACATGATAAGACCCTACATGGGATGTACCAGCAAGAGATAGCTGAATTGGCAGACTTTGGGAAATTCTATCACTGGTTGGGAAGGGCTAGACTAAAAGACAGCACTGAGGTGCTAATCATAGCATGATAAGAATAGGCGCTAAGCACCAGATCCATAGACGCAAAGGTCTACCATACTAGACAGCACAGGAAAGATGCAGACTATGGAGATAGGCCTTGGAGATAGTAGGAAGATGTATGCAGGAATAACATACACTGAACAGTGCAACCAAGTAGCTGTATTGTACACAGGAACATCTGCACAGTGGGTTAGGCCTGCCTGATCCAGAAAGGAGATTCCACAGGAAGTCATGGAGCATAACAGAGCTAAGATCCTCTAGGACTTCCAGATCAAGTCAGTAGACAAGGGCGAGAAGACAGAAGTGGAGATAGATATAGCAGTGCCAAGTAACAGCAACATCAGGAAGAAGTATGAGAAGCTGGAGAAGTACCAGGGTCTGAAGGAGGTTGTGGTGAATGAAGGCCAGTGATCCCAGTGGTGGTAGGAGCCCTGGAGCTATGACCCCTAAGCTGGGAGAGTGGCTCTAACAGATCCCAGGACCAACCTCAGAGCTCTCTGTCCAGAAGAGTGCAGCTTAGGAACAACTAAGGAACTAGGAACTGGGCAGAAGCCTCAAACTCCCAGGCTTCTGTAGAAGATCTGGAATTGAGGAAGATACATACCATCCATAAGGGTGAGAAGGAACTTTATATCTGTACCAGAGTTGTTTTACACTCAGTGAAAGTACGATATCTGTTTCTTATTCTTATTTTTTACTACTACTACTACTATTACTATTATTACTACTACTACTACTACTACTACTACTATTATTATTATTATTATTATTATTATTATTATTATTTCTGGTGTTAGTTACTTGGTTCGTCCCTGCGGCCTTAATTGTATGTTTATTTAATAAGATACAATTGGTTTGATTCACTCTGTATAATATGCCAGAATCAAACATTTTGGCTTTGGCTAAATGTTTTCAGTGCATGCTCTACTGTGATTGTTACTAACAATCACAATATATTTTGAAAGAGTAGCTAGGATTAAAGATTTCAGGTATAGCAGGATTTTCCAATTGAAATAATATAGCAAGTGATAATGTGAGTAGGAGCCATTCTTTTCTGATATGATATTTTCATGTTATAACTAATAGGTTCTACCAGTTTTGAAAATTTTGTAAGGAAAAAACAAATCTCCCAAGCCCCTCAAATGCTGATAAGGATGGGAAATTAGAAGTAAGAAAAACTAGGAGTGCCAAATGAATGCAGATCAGTAGAGTAAAGTGCTAACAAATTAATTTTACTAAGCTCAAAAGGTGTAGTTAAAAAATAAAAAGATGTCTGCTACTTGGGAAGTCTAGGCAAATGATTAAATTTTAGAGACATCACACTGATAATAGCGATATGTATTTTTCAAGACTGTGATTTTCTCAGTTGTAACGTAAGGCTGTGAAAGCTAGATCATCAGGAAGCCTGAGCGAAAAATGGTAATGCTAGAGAAAATGTTTGGAAATAGACTTCAAGGAAAAAAAAAACCCTCATTCAGTATTAGCTGAAATAAAACTAGTCTCCTCATTGGAAATGATGAAGCTAAAATTGAACACTTTTGGACATGTAATGAAAGGCAAGAGCCACTAGAGAAGACCCTAATGCTTCAAAAAATGAGAGATAATAGAAAAATAGACTGATAGAAGGTGGCTAGATGCTATTGCTGGTAACATAAACATAAGAATTCAAAGAGGTAGCTGGAATCCAGTTGAAGCCAAGTGAGATCCATTCCGTCCTGAAGCAACTGAGTAGGTCCAACCAGATGGGCTGATTAAGTCATGAAGCAACAGAATTATGGGATAATAACAATACTTCTCTCATCTCTTCCCTCCTTGAATTCAAGGGTTCTGTTCCTGTTCATATATTCCCCCACCCCACCCCCAGTTGCCACCAATCAAAAGGTAGGCTGACATTTTGGCAGTTCTGTGTATAAGAAAGGCAAAGATGAAATGTTCAAAGTGGATGGCTTTGAAGGAGGATGTTTAAACTTCCCGAATGCTTTTTATTGAGTCAAGACTCCACATGGAACTTGTCTTTCTTCCCAGTGAGGATTTCATGTAGAGCTCTAAACAGCCATCGTCATTCGCATGGCACTGCTTATTTATGTCCTTTGTGCACATTGTCTTTTTCAGGCTTACCCAAGAGAATGCACAAAGGCATTAAATTTATGCTCATTACTCTAAATGGGCAAATGAGATGTTTGTTTCTCTTATTTCGGTTTTCCCCACCTCCATTTGTGCCTATCAAATATTCTTGGCACTTGCTGTATTACAAAGTGCATACTGAAAGCCAGTGATAATGTAATAGACTGGGGTTGATGTTCTTGATATTAATGGAGCAGCACTGGGTGTTTTTCCCCTCTTGTGTCCTCCCATATATAATTCACTTAATTTAAAAAAAAAAAAAACCCCAAACAAACCATGGTGTTTGCTTTAAGACAAATGACTTTCCAACTACCACTGTGAATGGAATGGAGCAAAGCGGAGCGGAGCAGAGCACTTTATTGGCCAAGTGTGATCGGACACACAAAGAATTTGTCTCTGGTGCAGTGTAGATACGAACAACGAAGTAATATAACCATAATAATGATACCAATAAGAGAAGGTAGTAGAAAAGATGGGAAGGATAATAGTAATATGCCATACTACATGGATAATTATCCTTAGACGTAAGACAGAACTTGTGGGAATCAGCAGAGTGATGGCATGAAGGAAAAAAACGGGTTGAATTGTTTTGGCATGTAATGCCCTGTAGCAATAATCTGAGGGGAGGAATTGAAACTGTTTAGGCCCAAGATGTGAGGGTTCTATAGATATTTGCTCAGCCCTCTTTCTCCTACTTGTGCAGTATATAGGTCCTCAATGGAAGGCAGGCTGGCTGTTGCAAGGCTAGTTGTTGTGAAGGAATGGATTGAGAGCTACATCCTTTTTCAGCCCTAGAGAAGAGGGAAAACCTAGTCCAGATAGAAGGACCCCTATCAATGATCCTTCTTCTGTGACCTTTCCCTTCCTGCAAACAAAGAACAGACAAGACAAGAAAAATATGTAGTTAATATGGGGAAATGTTAAGGACTCTGAGAGCGACTGGTGAAGTAGAAATGGTGCAGTCTCGTGGTAAGATAATAGTATGCTGTTGATCAAGAGAGGTTTGCCTAATTGTCTGGTTTTGCATCCACCAGTCATGAGAACTACATTAATGTTTCGAATTAAAAGTAATTCAGTGATATACATCCAGAAGCATGCTTTTTCCCATCGCACAATGCACTGTGATAAATATTAATATGTAGTTAGTTTAAGGGCATAAGTTGGGGTGGGATTCTACCGGTTCTGACCAGCTTGGTAGAACCGGTAGCTCTGACGAGCTGCAGACACTGAATTGGTTCTGTGTCTGCTGCTGTTTTGGCCCACCCGCCTGCCTGGGCTGTTACCTGTCCTTTATTTCCTGCTTTTTCAACCTCAGCTGCTTTGCGTGGTACAGCTGAAGCTGAAAAAGCAGGAAAGAAGTGCTTTTTCAAATGCTACGCACCTGCATGCAGCGCTGCTCAGCTGCCTGGGCAGCATAGCTTATGATATTTGACATGCGTGCAAAGCGTGAAGCACACATATGCACGCAAAACATAAATCACCGAACCAGTAGTTACACCGGTTGAATCCCACCCCTGGGCATAAGCGAGCAGGATGTTGTACAGTGATGGTTGCCATATGATGCTCCTGATAGTCACACAAGGAGGAGATTATATTTCAAAGTAGCATTTCTCAACCTTACATGGGTCTGCATTACCAACCTTCTCACTGATGCCATGCTGTCCGGAGAATTCTGGAGGACAGGCAGGTTGGCTTTTCCACAGTTCTTTGGCATTGTTCTTTGCTTCATTTTTCTCCTAGAGGATAGTCCTTGTTTAGCAACCAGAATTGGGATCAGCAACTAGGTAATTAAGTGAAGCAGTCACTGAGTGAAACTCTATGATTTTCAACTTTTTTTTTTTGTAGACCTGCAAAGGTCATAAATATGAGGATTGGTTGTAAAGTTATTTTTTCATCACCACCATAACTGCAAATATGTATTAAACAAGGCGATAGCTAATCAAGGTCTACCTGAAGAAATACTATTAAAGCAGGTGTGTCAAACTCAAGGCCCAGGGGCCAGATCTGGCCAGCGGGGTACTTAGATCTGGCCCATGGGGCTGCCCTGGAAACAGTGAAGGACCGGCCCGCAGTGCTTTGACAGCAAAAATGGGCTCCTGAGCTCTGTTTTCAGCTCCCAGGACCTCCTGCAACCCTATGCCAGTGAAAATGGAGGCACAAGGCCCTCCCGAGTTCTGTTTTCACTGGCAGAGGGTTGCTGGAGGCCCTGGCAGCCGAAAATGGAGCTCGGGAGCCTGTTTTCACTGGCAAAGCTCTCGGCCCACCACTGGTGCCCCTGACAGGAGTGACATTGAGCTGGCCAACCCCCACCCAAGGTCAGGCACAACCCTGATGCAGCCCTCAATGAAATCAGAGTTTGACCCCCCCCCCCGTATTAAAGGGATATCATTTTTGGTTTTCTCCTAAATTCTTCTGGTGGTTCCCCTCCTCCCAACAAAGGCTAGGTTTGTTTAGGGAAGATGAAACTAACCTGGGTATAAAGAGTCAATTTTCACTATACAGCTGGTATCATTTAAACTGTATAGCTTGCATTGCGTGAATCATTTGGGTTTTCTTTTGTTTCTCAGATTCCTGGAAGAAACATACAATATAAACATACATTCATAGACATGGCTGTAATTAATTTATTTTGCCTGCAAATTGAATAAAAATAATGAAATGATTAACTATGTATGTGCAGTTAAAAAAAAGATTTTCCCGAATAGAACATTCTCTTTACTTAAGATACCGTCTCTCAAAAATAAACTCTGCCAGTGTCTTGCTTAGTGTTTCTCAACTTCAGCGATGTGAAGATATGTGGACTTCAACTCCCAGAATTTCCCAGCCAGCCTGCTAAGAGTTGAAGTCCACAGATATAGCTGAGGTTAAGAAACATTGGTCTCACTAGCCTTTCCCTTTAGGTGCAGGTTAATTTGTGTGTTTGTATGCATGGTGGAAAGCAGATGCCTCATTTCATATCTGTCCCTGCATCCACTGATGCAGATGCTCCCTTAGTTTCGTTATTGTTGTTTTATGTTTGGAAATTTCAAAGTGTGATCGTGACTTTGTTTTAATATGAACAGAAATCAAATTAATTCATTCATTATCCCAGACCCAATTCTAAAAATGAAACGGTTAAAATGTACTTGTAAAGAATCGTAGAGGTGACCTTGGAGAACAATAGCTAACTAAAAGTGATTTACGTCCAGGACAGGAAGAGAATAATAGAAACTGAAAGGTGTAAGGCAGAGGGAGGGACAATGGTATCGTGGGGTTTTTTGGTAATATGAGCCATGGTGGTGCAGCACTTCTGCTCACTGCCGGCTGCCTGCAGTTTGGCAGTTCAATTCTCACTGGCTCAAGATTGACTTAGCCTTTCATCTTTCTGAGGTCGGTAAAATGAGGACCCAGATTGTTGGGGCCCGTATGCTGACTCTGTAAACCGCTTAGAGAGGGTTGTAAAGCCTTGGGAAGCAGTATATAAGTCTAAGTTCTATTGCTATATCAATAAACAAAAGTCCCAGTATTACAGGTAGTCCTTGACTTACAATCACAATTGAACCCAAAATTTCCATTGTTAAGGGAGATAGTTAAGTTAGTTTTGCTCCATTTTATGACCTTTCTTGCCTCAGTTGTTAAGTGAATCACTGCAGTTGTTAATTTAGTAACAAGGTTGTTCAGTGAATCTGGCTTCCCCACTGACTTTGCTTGTCCAAAGGTCACAAATGATGATCCCATGACCCCAGGATACTGCAACCGTCATAAATATGAGCCAGTTTCCAAGTATCTGAATTTTGATCATGTGACTTTGAGGATGCTGGAACAGTCGCAAGGGTGAAAAACAAGTCATTTTTTTTTCAGGGCCATCGTAGGTTCTAATGGTCACTAAATGAATGTTTGTATCTGTACTTGTGAGATCTGTCTGCTGATGTTGGCCACCTCAAATGGCTAACATCAACCTCCAAGGCCTGGTACCATTTTCCCTTTCTCCTTATACCAAATAGCAGGGGTCCCCAAACTTAGCAACTTTAAGACTTGTGGACTTCAACTCCCAGAATTCTCCAGCCAAGTTTGAAGACCTCTGCCAAAGAGAGTTAAGGGTTTTTTTTTTCCTAATGTTCTCTTCCTGGCCCAGGTTTAAATCACATTTTGCTATCTACCACATTCCTTTCAAAGAGTCATCTTTATAATTCTTTACAGTGCCTGCCTTTCTGTTTTGGGTCCATTGCTTTACATTTATTTAGATAGCTGGTCCAGTTGTTCCAGTTGTATCACAGGACCCCAAATAGCAGTTCTGCAGATACACAGGGCAATTCATATACAGTATGCAGAGGAAGTAAGCCAAGATTAGTTCTTGGAGAATAAGCTTCAGACAATCCAGTTGTAAATGTACAATAATTAAAATTACAATGAAAGAAAAATCAGAGCCACTCTATTACTTAGATCTAGCCTGAGCTAAGTTTCATTAAAAACCAGGGAGAACACACGTTATTCCTTACTTTTCTCTGACACTGAGAAAAATGATGACTTGGTGGTCAAGAACATATTCTGCATGAGAAAGGTTGAAGATTCAACGCATGGCATCTCTTTGTAACACTGGATAAGACCTACGTTTGGAACCCCAGGAATTGCCTCCAATCACTACATACAATGTTGAACTGTGCAAATCAATTTTCTGACTCAATATAGACCAGCTATCGGCCTCCTGTTTAACTTTAAATAGGAGGTGACCTCCAAGCTCAGACAGTATTGTTGATTCTGATGGGGATAAAAGGAAACAGGCAAGACAAATGAATGTCACTCTGCAGCCTAGCCAGGAATTCTACTGTTCCTTACCACTTATAAACAGCAAGCTATGCTTTGCAGAAGATAGGATTCTCTGAAGAAGCAGCCCGGCTAACTCCACCTTTGTGGACTGTGATTGGTTCCTATAAATGGTTGGTACTCAGTTTTACCTTAGCAACATAGCAATGACAGTGTCGGCAGATCCTGAAGCTTCTCATATGTATAATGAAAGCTTTTGGTAGTTGCAGGATCAAGAGATATTATTCTGTTCTCCTCCTCAGAAATCAAATGGTGATCTTTGCTATCTGAGCTCAGCTGGTTTGTAGATTTATTGCTGAGTCTTTGCTGGGCGATAGTCAGAAGAGTGATCTGTTTTTTCTCGTTGCTTTGAATTTGAGCCTGGGTTTAGTTTGGTTTGTTTGATCCCAGAAGTGAAGATCTTGTTTGGGGCTTTCATTATGGCACAATGCCTGACCTTTCAGCAAATTGCTTCTGCTTTCAGAACTCTTAGAGAGCTGATATTGTGCCCGGTCCTGTTTCTGTTATTTTCTTGTTATTCTCATATTCACAGTGTTGACTCCAAAATACTTATGCACATTGCTTGCAATTTTTGTTTACTTCAAAGCATTTGCATCCTAATTCAAGAATCAAATGAAGACCAGCTTTCAAGATGAAAGCAGTTCAAACACCTAGCTAAAGAAAAGGAGAAAAGGAAACTGTCAGCTTTGTCTGGGGAGAGAATCCCCAGTAACAAAAGAATCATTTTGAGCAAGCTCTGTTCCTGACACACCACCTCATTTTAATGTTCAATAAAAATGGTTCCTAGAGCCATGTTGTCAGCGTCTATCTTAGGACTTGGAAAAATTTCCATGGATACTACATGGTTCTTTACTTAACCCAATCCATCCTTTCAGCCCAAGCCATTTTGCTTTTTTGGACTGAACAAGATGGCTGTAGCCCTTATAAACACAACTGAAAATTGCTTCAGCATTGGAGAGCATCTTTTTATACACAACGGACTGAGTGGCAGCACAATACTTGTTCTTCAGTGCCACACTGCCACTCCAGTGACAAAAAAGAAAAACTGCCTTTCTCTGATTGTATGACCAGCCTTCCTTGACATACCCAATTCTCCCTGAATTGAGTTTTCTGACTGTAGGTCCCATTTTGAACTCTGAGAACATCTAATTTAATCCACAGAGCTGTCATCTTCCACTTCCTAAACCTTAGCATTTCCAGAACTTGTTCCTGGTATTCCCAAAGCAATTTGAAAAAAAAAAAAATCAGATTATTTAGTTCTGCCAAAACAATAGATAACACAATCTGTAAGCAAATAGATTATGCAGGACATAACATGCTTGCAGGGGCATAACGCAGTTAATGGTTCCTTTTTATCGTGGTGTTGCTAAAACCCTATGTACGTGCATTGTCCAAAGAAACAAAGTGTTACATTTTGGGATCTGGATTTTTCTCATTTTTATGGTTGGTGCAAGCCACAGCTAGCATTCATTAAATTGCGCTGGCAACTGGAGAGCCGTGCACAGCAAACAGAACCTGACAATCCAGCCATCTCTGGTGTTTACACCAGATTTTGTATAATCTCTTTATTTTAGCAAAAGACTGCAGTTTGAAAGAGCAGGTCACAAGGGAGGATAGAACTGAGAGATGAGTCATTGCAAAAGGGCTAGATGGAGTTGTGTGAAGATTTTTCCACTCTAGTGTGTTATTTTATAACTGTTATTAAGTTGCTGGAGGGAGGGAGGGAGACAGGCCCTTTTCTACATAGTGAGGCTGTTACCTTGTGAGAAGTGATTCCATCAAGGTGACTGAACACTCCTGAAATGAAGTTTTAATGAATGAGGTGACAAATCTTTTTATGAAGAGGTTTTTCATGATTAAGAAAGAATTGATCTGTATTTTGTTGTTATTGTTGTTGTTCTGGGTGTTCAAAAGAAAACAGATCGATTTATCTTCACAGCACCTGCAAGAGATGTAGAAATGAAGAGGCAACTATAGCTTTGTGGGGTAGTACATGCAAAAAGTCTCAACCATGGACTCCCCTCTTGAAAATTAGTCTCTTCTGTAGAAGAAATGAGAGAAACAAAATCACCAACAGATGGAGCAGTCTCTGTAATGTAATAGGTACCAGTTCTAGTACTCACCTCTACTATGGACTTTCTCTATGGCCTCAGGCAAGCCTTATAGTTAAATAATATAGCAGAACCACTAAACAGTTGAAAACGCTATGCCAAAATGTAAAAAGGCTATTAGACTTTCATATGTTACCAGGTGGGCAGAAAGCACTTCAGTAATATTTGCACAAGCCATTTATAGCTGTTGGCTTCCCTATCTGGGGTAGCAAGCTAATATATAACTGAGATGAGTTGAATTCAGTGAGTTCTGCATCCTTGGTTTTTTGTTTTGTTTTTATCCTGTTGTGTGTCTGTGTATGCACACCCAACCTGTCAGGCTCCAAAACCCAAGAAAGTCAATATTTATTACAGTCAAAGATCTAGACACTGGAGTAAGTGAAAAACACTCAAGGAATATTCAGTTAAAAATTCTAGAATAAAATAATAAATAAGAGATAAAATCTATATTAAAATCACAATTTGGCACCCAATCTGTCAGTTGCACGCAAAACACAGCAGGGCCTAACTATAATATAATATCAATCCTTAAACTGTGAGGCCCATTAAATATTAAAATGCAAGAGAGTTGCATTTTGCTGCATTAATTGTGTAAAATAGCTATGATGGATTAATCAACTTGTTTCCAATGATTCCCCAAGAACATCCTATTGAGTCTCTTCTAAGTAGTTTCCTTTGTTGTTCCTCACTTATACGAAACTAAAGCAGATTACTTGCAGCATAAAGCATATAGTCTGGGAACTACCGGGAAGAATAATCTTAACTCTCTCCCTCTCAGTCTATCTAAACTGTGCTATCTCTTGCTCCTCTTGAAAGCATTCTGTCCCTTCTGGGAATCTGACAACATTCCTTCACACCACCAAAGCAATTGAATTTACTCTCTTTTGGATCAGTTGCATATTAAAAATGGTTTGAAATAATACTTGCTCAGTGTTTTTGACCAAATTTACTTTCATTGAGTTGCCATGGATGATCCAGATTGAGCTCTGTGGTGTGGGTGTGGAGGTGCAGGAGTCAGTTGGGGAGGATAGAAGAATATTCAGAGAATAGTGTAGGTAGATTTTTATGCTTTCTATGTGCCTTGGAAATTGTTTAAGCAGCTGTGCAGGATGATGCGTGCCTATGAAAGGTAGAAGGTTTAGTTTCTCCAATTACCAGCTATGATTACATAATTTACCCCAAAGGACTATCTAGTGAACATATGTGATAATGCATAACTTTGTGGATAGAAGCTCTTTCTTTCTTTTTCTTTCCTTTTTTTTCTTTCTTTCTTTCTTTCTTTCTTTCTTTCTTTCTTTCTTTCTTTCTTTCTTTCTTTCTTTCTTTCTTTCTTTCTTTCTTTCTTTCTTTCTTTCTTTCTCTCTCTCTCTCTCTCTCTCTCTCTCTCTCTCTCTTCCCCTCCCTCCCTCCCTTCCTTTTTTCTTTTTCATTTTATCTCCAAAGCCAGGAATTTGAGTTTTGCTGCTGGTTAAAAAAAAGATTGGGAGCTAATGGCTTTTCTTTCCTCAGAGCTGGGGAAGCAACAATTTGCCTTATCCAGGATTATAACTTGAACTTTGATATCTGTTGCAGAGGAATTTCTGACCAATTCTGGAGAACGGGTAGCGGAAATTTTGAGTAGTTCTGAGAACCGGCAAATATCACCTCTGATTGGCCCTGCCCCCATCTATTCTCTGCTTCTGAGTCCCAGTGGTTCAGCTGGGTCTTCTTTTGTTGCCCTGCACAGGAGAAGGGAGCTGGAAAGCAGGATAGTGGGATGGGAGGGAATGGTGATTTTGTAGTATCTTTTCCCTCACCAACCCCACCAAGCCACACCCACAGAATCGGTAGTATACAGCTTTGAATCCCACCACTGATCTGCTGCCCCTAACGCTGTCCATTGCATTTTGTCTACAAAATCCATTTTAAGATAGAAGAATCCTAGAAACAGAATCCATGACTGTTGACATCAAATCTCAAACCTGGGTCTCCTCCAGGGGTGGGATCCGACAGGTTAACTACCAGTTCGCCGATTTACGAAGTTGGGTAATTTACAATGTGCTTCCCTGCAGGTTGCCAGCACGCGCCTATAAATCGTCATCAGCACGCTGAGTGCAGAGAAGCAGCCTTTGAAAAAGCCCTTTTTTCCTGCTTTTTTAACTGCAGCTGTGCCTCGCAAGGCAGCTGAAGTTGAAAAAAAAAATCAGGAAATAAAGGTCAGGTAAGAGCCCAGGTGGGCGGGTGGGCAAAAACATCAGCAGACATAGAACCAGTTCTATGCCTGCTGCTCTTCAGAGCTACCAGTTCTACAGAGGTGGACAGAACTGGTAGAAACCCACTCTTGGGTCTCCTCCCCTGGCATTAATAACATCCTGCCTAGTGGAGGATTTCACAGAAGCCTGAAGCTTGCAGATTTTTGCGTGTCTTTAGTCTCTTTATCAGTAATTACAAGGGGTTTTTTCAGTGGTGGGATTCAAAAACTTTTACCACCAGTTCGGTGGGCGTTGCTTGGTGGGCATGCTTTGCACGCATACACACACTTTGCATGCACGCACACACCAAACACCCACTTTGCATAGGCATAGAGGCATTTGTGCAAACACAGAGGCGTTCCAACTCACCTCCTGCAAGCCGGCACTTTCCCGGTCGCTTCAGCAGCTGCCGCGTGGCACTCTTCTGCACTGCGCAAAGCAGCTACGCTTCAAATTCAGAGGATAAAGGTGATTATGGGAGCCCAGGTGGGCCCAACAGCAGAGCGGTGGAGCAAACCGGTTTGGTCTCCACTGCTTATCACCACTACCGGCTTGGCAGAAGCGGGCCGAACCGTTAGCAGACCTCGACTGGGTTTTTTCCCCTCCTCTGATGCATCAATGTGACCACTATTGCTTTTTAAATTTTTGGACACCAGATTAGGGAATAGTGCAGTAAGTAAGTATAAAAGTATTATTTTTAAAGCATAGAGGTTCACATGCATTCAGTCTTTTGCTTTGCCTCTTGGTCAGTTAAAAACAGCCTTTTGTCCCCATGTCCATAGACTGTCTCAGGCTAAGATCTATACACGCTTAACCTAGGTGCAAGCTCCATTGAATACAGTGAGCTTTCTCAGAGTAAATATGCATACCATTGTACTGTTGAAGTTAGTGATGTTTTCAAAAAAAAAAAATCTGAACTGTTTACGTAAGGCTAAATCCCACTCATCCTATATATAGCAGAGTCCCAGGTGCTACTGATCAGTGACTGAAAGAGAAGCCAGTGGATTCTGCTGTGCTTAGAAGATCAACCACATTAAGAGACGATGGTTAGAACACCTTCTTGGCAGAGAGGGAAGCTGAAGTCGCAAATCAGCTTTGTCTCAAGAGACTCATAAGGTGTTTGGGTATTCAACCTGAAAAACCTGACATAGAAAATGTTGCTTTCTGATTTCCAGGGCATGCAAAATTTGTTGCAAATTACATCCACTGGAGAGTGAAAGATGGAGAATATATGTATCTGAAAAACCTTCCAATTTGTTCCAATTGGCTTAGAGGCATGTTTCACTCTCAATTCCTTCCCTTGTCGGTTCTCTAATTTTATATTGTGTAATCAGACTGAGGACAGCCTGCTGAGTTTACAGGACACAAGAGGAAAAGCACCCATTCATTGAAAGATTGCACTTCCTATGTTATGAGCAATTATCTATGTAGCACCATCTTTGCGCATATCGGGGACTTGCAAAGAACAGGCCTCTTTCCAAACCGGCTAACCATCTAAAAATACTCAGGGACAAAATAAAGGAAGTAGGAAAATGCAATATCACAGTAGCTTAAGGTTTGACGATCTGAGAGGCCACTTCTTCCTTTCTTAGCTTGTTCATCCGTCAAGATCTAGAGCTGAGCCCAGTTAAGCCATACTTGCCAAAATATCAGGATCTAAAACATGGAAGCAGCTGTGTAGGAGATGGATGCAGGATCCATCTCCTACACAGCTGCTCCTCCCAATGTGCATTCTGTCTTTCCAGGCCAAAAGTATAGAACCAATAAAAAAAATATTCAGAACAGAGGCTAAAGTACTCCGCCACAATGGAGACAGTTTTCTTTAAATGAAATCAAGCATGTCAGGGTAGTGATTTAAGAGCTGACCAGCTGATGCAATGATGGAAATGAGTCAGCAAGGGTTTTTGGCTGTTATCCCTTTAAGAGCCTGTATAATAAGAAGAGGCTCTGTTAGGGTGTCTCTTGCTCACTATGTGTTCTTCCCTGCTGTAATTGCTGCTTGTTTGACCTTTGCCTATAGTACGCGTATATTCTTTTGTAGATAAAACCACTATTTATTACAAACCTCTGTTTGCTGTTATTGCTCCTGGGTTGTCTCACATAGTAAAGCTGTGCGCACTCTGACAAAACAATGACTGACCATGTATGGCCATGGAAAAGGGAAGGAAGGATGTGAGATCAGATTTGGGTCTGTAACCAGAGATTTACTGTTCTGAACTTTCAGACTCATGCTGGAGCCCATCTTCAGGAAATTTCTCTTTACTGAAATACATGCTTTGGGCTGTTCTGTAAGTTGTATTTATGTAGTGCCTTCCTATTGGCTGATTGGTGGCTGGCAAATGGCTGTTGTTTCCTTGTGCTGCCAGTTCCTCGGCTCCTAAGTATTTGATAAGCTGGTGGTAATTCAGCACTATTGTTAACTGACAAGGGGCCCGTTTCCCAGGCTTCAATTAACTCCCTGAAGATGGGCTCCAGCGTGAGTCCGAAAGTTCGGAAGAGTAAATCTATGTGACTAACCCAAATTCGATCTTGCGTTATTATCCTGGGACATGTATATTTGCCTTCATTCATGAAGGAAGGGTGGTTTGTAAGGACAAAAGAAAATAGAGACATATAGTGAGAGGTGTGGGTACAAGCTAGCTGTAGCTCCATTGCCTTCCCCCACTTTTCCTGTATGTAAATTCCTTTGCTCCCCATTTCTTCTTCTGTTGGAATAATGTGATGTGCTTGTGCCCATTTAGGTACACACAGTCATTTTGTGCATACGTATTTCTTAGTCATTTCAGTGACAAAAAACATTTTCTCCGTTTAAAAGCTGGTTATTCACAGCAAAAGTCAAAATAGCTGGGGATTGGACCAGCAACTCACGAATGCTCTAGAGGATTTTAAACTCTTTTAACTTTCTGAATTTTCCTTAGGCTTGACAGTATGTAATCGTCTCTTTATATCATGAAATTCCAGTGTGGAGCACTTAAAAATCACAAAAACATATTTCACAGTGACACCTGTGTTTTTCTGATTGGTTTTATAGTTTTCTGCCTTCTATGGAATATAAAAAATAGAATGCAGTTAGTTTTTGCTTGGATTTTTGCTTGGACACAATGCAACAATACACATTTGAAAGTAAAAGACTGTTTTGAAAAAAGAACAGGGCATTGAATTTGAGTACTTAAGCAGATTTTGAAAATAAAATACTGTTTAGGATAAGCAAGGATTTGAACACTTAAGCAGTTTCTAATAATAAACTACTGACTTAGATAAGAAAGACCCCTGAACTAGAGCACTTGAAGTGGTTTGGAGAAATAAGCACTGTTCTCGATAAGAAATTACTTTAAGTTCTGAAGCAAATCTTCAAAAATAAAGTATCCTTTTAGACAAGCACTGTGGTGGAATGTAATCTAGATTCCCAGAAGGGAGGGACTGCTTTCCAGAAGACCTTGGAATGTTTGGTCAGAAGAAAGTGGCTTAAAATGGCTCTTCCCCTGCTTTTCCCAAGTATGTCTATTGTTGCTTTAGTCTGGCAAGATTCTGTTTCTAGTTGAACTCTAAAGGAAACTACTTTCAACTAACCCCATTCTTGAAGGGTTGGCAAGCATGGCCCTTCACTTTACACCCCTCAATATTTAGAACATAGAATCATATGGCTGGAAGGGACCTCAGAGATCTTCTAGTCCAGCTCCCTGCCCAAGGCAGTAGACCTTGTACCATTCTGGTCAAATGATTCTCCAGTCTGTTTTTGAACACCTCTAGTGGTGAAGCACCCATAATTTCAGGAGGCAAGCTGGATTAACTGTTCTCACTGTCAGAAAATTTCTCCTTCCTTCTAGGTTGGTTCTCTCTTTAACAATTTTCCATTCATTATTTGTCCTGCCCTCTGGTTCTTTGGAGAAAAAGCCAATCATTCTCTGTGATAACCTCTCAGGCACTAGAAGAAACTTCCAATACTTTCAAAACTTTGAAGTTAAAGAAGGGTTATTGTTGACAGAAGGTCTACTAAAGATTCCTTCACTAATGAAGACAACCTATACCACTGTGCTTTGCAACCCCTTGGGTCCAGCAATTTCTGCTTTGTACCCCAGCTATTGCTACTCTCCTGCAGTCTCTCAGACCTTCTAATCATTTGCATTACTGCCAAATTTGAATGCTGAGAATATGCAAGGAATGCTGTGAATCAATAGAGCAAGGGTCTTCAAACGTGGCAAAGTTAAGACTTGTGGACTTCAACTCCCAGAATTCCTGAGCTAACATGACTAGAGGAGGAGTTCTGAGAGTTGAAGTCCACAAGTCTTAAAGCTGTCAAGTTTGAAGACCCCTGTTTTAGTACATATATTTTAGTAAATATGTTTGGTTGGGTATGTGGTTTTTTTATTATTATTCTGAATTGTTGCAGAAGGGGATTTTTATTATTCTGAATTGTTGCAGAAGGGGAAATTGCTTGACTTTCAAGATGTCAGCGCTGTGACAAAAGTATGTACCATAGTTTTTAGCCGGTGACTTTTCCCAACAACTGCAATTACTTTGTAGTCTCTGTGTTCAGGCATTTAGTATGGGAGGCAAAGAGAGTTATAGGAAGTTTGCTCATAGTGTAGCTGTGGCTTTGGGGCTCACAATTAAATTTATTGTATTTGTTTATTTCTTAGTTTCTTATTAACTACTACCTTACAGCAAATTATGGAAATTACTTATTTCGCAGGTGATCTTTTTTAGCTTTTCTTCTCCTGCATTGGTGCGAACAAACAGACAATAGTTCATATACACTTATATAGATTTTAACATCACATCTTTGGGTGATAGGTTTAGGTGGCTTTATAAAGAGACTTGGTGGATTCATAAACTTCATGAAGAGATGCTAGGGAATTTTTATACCAAGATCAGAATTAGCTGACCTCTCAGTACTAATTGCTGAAGGATCTTGGCAGAAGAGACCCAATGCCCACATCCTTTGTTTGCAGGTTTCTTAGAGGCATCTGGTCATCAGGCTCCTGGATTTAGATCTTCCCTGTGATCCATTAGGGTTCTCCTTATGTTCTTAAATTAGAAAAAGAAATCTAAAGCTATGTTTTCCTTTTGAAATCTAAATTCTATTTCTCTCTCTTTTTTTTAACACTCCTTCAAATCACTTCTCAAAATGCAATTTCAGCTGGCACTTTCTTAGTGTGACTTTATCTTTAATTGCCTTATTTGTGTTACTCTTCTTGTCTTACTGACATCAGTTTCACTCCTAAAGCATACTCTTTGTACTCACAGCCCTTTTTATATAATGTGTTTTCAGAATGAGACATTTTTAATTCCGGTCTTTAAGTGCATTCTTGTCTTTATCTGAAATGTGCAACCCATTACTGATTTTCTACCCAAACATGCTTTTAGGTGAAATAGTCTAGAAAGGTTTCCTCTATGAGTAGTATACAGGATCCTAGTTTGGAGCTTTTTTAATAGTTTGTATCAGCCACAGGCAATGTAAGAATTAATACATTGCAAAGCTTCTTCTCCGGTAACACTGCACTGCAAACCAGGGCATAGAAAACCTTCACCAGACCTATTCTCGAATACAGCTCATCTGCATGGAATCCACACTGTATAATGGACATTAATACAATTGAGCGAGTCCAGAGGTATTTCGCGAGAAGAGTACTCCACTCCGCTGCTTGCAATAGAATACCTTATGCCACCAGGCTTGAAATTTTGGACCTGGACAACCTAGAACTATGCCGCCTATGGCCTGATCTAAGCTTAGTGCACAAAATTGTCTGCTATAATGTCTTACTTGTCAATGACTACTTCAGCTTCAACCGCAGCAATACACAGGCAAACAATAGATACAAACACAAAGTAAACCGCTCCAAACTCGACTGCAGAAAATACGACTTCAGCAACAGAGTGGTTAATGCCTGGAACTCACTACCTGACTCTGTTGTTACATCCCTGAACCTCCAAAACTTTAACCTTAAACTGTCTACTGTGAACCTCACTCCATTCCTAAGAGGTCTGTAAGCGCACCAGCATGCCTACCGTCCCTGCCCTACTGTTCCCATTCATCCATTTATTCATACTCTTTTATTATGTATATACTTATACCTGTTTATACTTATATGCTTATAGGTTATGTATGTTATACTTGTTTTCTCATACATGCTTGACAAACTAAATAAATAAATAAAACATTGGCTGCAGAACTCTGTCATGGACAGATGAGGAGGAAGAGAAGGATCTTGGAAATTTTCTTTTCACAGCAAAGAAATGCACAAGCACAAAGTACAGCACAGAATGAAACGTTTTTACTTTGAACATGATTTAAAGAGCACCTGCTTTTTGGCCTTCACTGAAAGTTAACATTCTCCAGTTTTCAAAGTTTCTGTGTGGGTTCAAATGCCTGCTTGGTCTACAACTCACTGGATCTTGGGAAATCCTATTCCTTGTCTGTGAAACACATCCACGTTGCATATTTTATAACCAATTTCAGACTTCTTTAAGTATTAATGGCCGCCTTCTAAAGCATATTGGAATTTAAAATTCCATGAAATGACCATGCTGTATGCAGTTTAGGTCATGTCCGCAAGTAGTTCTTGATTCACAACTGTAGTTGAGGCCGGAAACCTGGTAGTTGAATGAAACTGTCATTAAGCAAGATGTTATGTGACTGCTTCATTCAGTGACTGCAATCCCAGTTGTGGTCATCAAGTAATCTCCTGGGTCATTAAGCGGATGGATACCCAGGTAGGAAGCAAAGGGTACCTTGGGGTTGGAGGATCAGCTCAAGAGCTGAAAATCTGCTGAAATTCAGGTAGGATTTTCAGGCCCAGAGCAAAGAAACATTTGCATGCAGCCTGCGCCTGTTGTGGTTCACCGGCAGCCAGTGCGGACGGCAGAGGTATCAGACAGTGAGAATGAAAGGGAACCAGCCAGGGAGTCTGGCAAGACTTGGAAGAGGGTCCTGCATCCGATGCAGGGATGGGAGGACCATCTGAGAGTGGGTTGCGTGCTGCCTTCAGAGCTTTTGGAGTCTGGCACCAGCGAAGCAGAGGACCCCGGGGAGCCTGTTCCCAGTGCGTGTGTGCGCAGAGCTGTTAGAAGGTGAGAACAGCTGAAGCAGCAGGGGCGACTCGGGAGTAAGGTGATTGCCTCTCCCATCAGGGATAAAAGTCAGCCCTCGGTGATGTGCTCTTTGCAGGAAGCAAAGAAGTTCATTAGATTCTGATTCCTCAGTGAAGCCCTACAAACTGATTTGTTTTTGCAGGAACTCCTGTCGGTTTATATTCTAAATAATTGGACTTCTGTTTCTTGGCAGCATTCTGCAACACTGAAAAGCATGCTCTTATCTGGAGGAATTGTGTCTAATGAGTTTTGGCTGGGAATGCAAGTAATTCCCAGCGTCGTATTAAAAAAGTTTTACTTTTAAATTCAGTTGGTGTTTTATTAAGTTTGACAAAGCCTTGGTCAGAACAGCACCAAACCTCCTGGGGCCCTCTCCAACTGTCTAAGGCAGGGAACTGAGGAACTCGGGGAGTTGAAGTCCACAAGTCTTAAATTTGCCAAGTTTGGAGACCCCTGGTCTAAGGCAATATATACTCTTTACCTTACCATGCTGCATCTCTGCTCTCTATTTGGATTTTAGTTCTCTCTTATCTCTGGAATCTCACCTCCTCCATATCACCTCCTCCATGAGGTGGAATGCATATTTCAATCTTACGTATGATTAAGTAATATCCATTATTGCTCCTCCCATTTTTTTTCCAACTAGGACAATCTGTTCCAACCATGCAAAGGACAGGTGTGGTTTCTTCTTTGGTCCCACCTGTGGGAGTGGAATATTTGAATATACAAATCTCTGGAGAGATTTTCACTATTCATCAGTTAAGAGAATAGCCTGCTTGCACAGAGACAGTTTGGAGAAGAATAAAAATATCTCTGTCTTTACTAGCTAAATTAAATTCCAAATTAAAAGCAGTCCAGGGATTTAAGATTTTTGTAACTCTACATTCTATTTTATTTCAACAAATCATGTTAAAAGAAACTGCTTCTAACCCTGAGATAGACAATTAGGTGCCATTCAGATACTTTGAACTATAACTCCCTCTGTTCCTTGTATTGGCTTGTTAACTGGAGCTGATAAGAATTGAAGTCCAAGCTATCTGAAGGAGGCTAAATTGGCAATCTCTGCTATTCTAAGATGGTAGCCAGTTTAGAAATGTGTCTTGTAATATCTGTCAGACTGCCTTATTAAATTCCAAGAAATAGAGGGTAGCTGAGGTCAGAGCTCAGTTAAACAAGAGAAACAAGTTCAGTCTGTTTGAGATACTGTTTCAGAATTGTTATCTATTACTAGAGATCAATAATTTGATTTCATAAAGGTATTTTGGATTATCATTCACCCTGTCTCTTTACATTGTCCACGCTGATAAAAGCTGTTGAGAATTAAAGTCCAAAATATTTGCAAAGGATCCACATCGCCTATTCTTGTCTATCACTTATTCATAAAATGGTTTATAACACTAAGCTAAATTAAAATGCACTGATGCACCATCTGCTTGACAGGGCTGGTAAACAGAAGATTATTGGGAATAAATTCATGGCAGATTTCAGCTAAACATAAAGGATGTTCTGTTGAGATCTTTCATTTGCTGCAGACATTTTCTCCTGAAGCCCCCTCAGTTGGGATGATGTCACATGTGTACAGGTTAAGAGGTTTGTGTGAAAACCATCTGATATATGAAAATACACTGGACGACTTCAGCCAATCACATACACTTAGCCCAGACTGTTATTGATTGGATAGTGTTGTGGGATTAAATCAAGGGGAAATTCCCCTATAAGCTGCTTTGGGGATTCTAGAAATTCCCATTTAAGCTGCTTTGAGCTTCTGGAGCAAAAAAAAAAAAAAAAGAATATACAAGCAACATAACAAAGATTGAAAGTTCCTCACATTATAATTTGGGTATCAGTGTTTTTCCCTATGCTGCTTTTGCAATTGTGATGGTATATAGATACAATGCAAGAAATGGACAAATTTTGAAGGTGGAGAAATACAGAAACCTTTGAAACATTTCATTTATCTCTTGGATAGGATAAAATTTACTTATTTTTCTTGAAAATGTGTTTTCAATCAAATGGGGTGGCAATTTCAGCCCTAGGTCATGTCCAGATTTTTGATATTTTAGGTCTCAAGAGTTGCAACATACTAAGAAGCATTTTATCCTTGAGTTCCATCGAAAAAGTTGCTGAATTTTCACTTGCTTAGGAATTTTTAGGAAGCATGTAATCAAATTGAATTGTTGATTTCATCTAAGCTTAGTTCTTCCTAAGCACTGTAGTTACAACTTGGTTAAGATTGTTATGTGGATTGTAGAAAATGCGGTTGAAAATCATGCCATAGCTATGCAACTAATTGCCACATTTTATCCATTGTTTCCCAGTGAATCTGAACTTTATTTAGCATCATTTAGTATGAAACCCCAAAATTCCATCTCTGTGATTACACTGAATTTGAGAATGTGAACTTCTCCTGCCTTTCTTCTGCCCCTCCTATAAAATTCTGTGCCTTACGTTTAATGGGACAGAGCTGTCAGAAGGATTAGAAATGCAAGGAAATAATGAGCGTGCATATAGCTCCTATAAATTATATGTTTACATTGTAGATTTTTCTATTATTAGTCAATAAATGAGTAAATCTTTGCATAGTGCAGAAAGCAAACTTCAGCAAGGTACTCATTTGGAGGAATGAATTCTTTCTACCAGTCATATTTTATGAAGATACATGGAGTTTTGAGCTTGGCACAAAAAGCAGAATGTCTTAATAAAGAAAGGCATTTCATTTTACGTTTTGCTCATCTTCATAACACTTGCTGGCCAACACTGCCATATATGCAGTTATTTGGATTGAAGCAAAAGAGTCCCTAATTATGCTTTAGAAATAAAAATTGGAAAGTGCAGGCTAGAATAATGCTCTTTAAACTTTAGCAAACATTGTGTCTCTGGAAACTATCCACTAGATGGATATTTTGACTTCCCAAGAGGATCCGTCAAGGAGAAAAGGAACATCAGTATTGTTAGTGTCTGAGGCTTTGGCTTCTTTTAAGGTTGCTATTTCTCCTGCTTTCCGCAGACCAGGGTGAAATAAGAATTCCATGTATGCCTATTATGGTTACTTAAAGGACTCTGATGTGATATCTAAGAGGCATCTTCCACCTCTGCCATCGGTCAGAGGGTCAAGAGAGACTTGATCTCCTGTTTTCAAGAAGAATGTGATTGTGAAGGGAATAATATCCTGGCTCATCCATCATACTGAGTAGATAGCTAAAAGGAGGCCCATTTTTTTTTCCTCATAGGAAAAAAAACACAGTTTCATTGCTCAGATACTTTGGTATTGCACAATTGAAGAGAAACATCCTGGTCTCATGAGTTGGGTTGCACGTCTGTGCAGAATTTCATTTTTCTTCCTATTGTAGTTTACTGTTACAACATGTTGCTTGGTTCAGAACAAAGGTGGTATTCAGCAGGTTCTGACCAGGAGAACCGGTAGCAGAAATTTTGAGTAGTTCAGAGAACTGGCAAATACCACCTCTGATTAGCCCCGTCCCCATCTATTCTCTGCCTCCCGAATCCCAGCTGATTGGCTGGGTCTTCTTTTGTTGCCCTGCACAGGAGAATGGAGCTGTAAAGCAGGTTAGTGGGGTGGGGAGGGAATGGAGATTTTGCAGTAACCTTCCCCCATGAGTGGGGAGGGAAGGGAGGTTTTACAGTATCCTCCCCCTGCCACGCCTACCAAGACACACCACGCCCACCAAGCCACACCCACAGAATCAGTAGTAAAAAAATTTGAATCCCACCACTGTTGCAGAAGGTCTTCAGTTTCATTCCTGCCTTCTCTAAGGAGCAAAAATTCCTCCCTGAAACCACCATTCACAGAAGACTGGATGCAGCAACAGTTTGCCTGAGCAAGATGCAGCTTTTGGTATTCTTTCTGTTGCTCATAAGAGAGCTTGCAGAAGGTTTGATGGCAAATTAATTATGACAGATTAATGACAGAGAAAGTGATTTTTGAAAGGAAAGGCTCTACTTTGATTTTAAGGTGCTCCTCAAGCAATCAAGGAGTGGCAGAGTTTTATGGTCATAGTGGTGTGCAGCTTTTTTGTAGCAATTTCCAATTCAATTTGCTTCCATGACATGTGAAACCTTGAGTGACCAAAGACATGATTTTGGTGAAGATTAATATCTATGGGCAGTCTGTTGAAGGAAGATTGTGATATATAAGATTGTGTAAGAAGAGCAAATAGTAATTATCATGAATTAATGAGCATAGTTATGTGATCTGTGTGTCTGTGAAAGTAAGAGAAAGAACAATCATTTATACTGAATGATGTTCTGTTCTTATGAAATGAAGTTGGTGAATAAACACAAGTGAAAGTGTAGATTTAATTATGGATAAAAAATTCAAACGGAGGTCAGAAAATATCAATTATGGTCATTTAGATTGTGGCATGTGAGCATGAATCTTTTCATATATACACATGGTGAAAGAATATAAATCTAAAAGCATCATTGATTTGATTGTGTACAATTGAAAGATAAATTTTTTGACTGGGATAGGCCATTTTTGGGTAGTGTCAAAAAAGGGTGAATAGAATAGAATAGAAACAGTTGGAAGGGACCTTGAAGGTCTTCTAGTCCAACCCCCTGCCTAGGCAGGAAACCCTATACCACTTCGGACAAATGGTTATCCAACATCTTTTTAAAACCTTCCAGTGTTGGAGCATTCACAACTTCTGAAGGCAAGTTGTTCAACTGATTAATTGTTCTGTCAGGAAATTTCACCTTAGTTCTAGGTTCCTTCTCTCCTTGACTACTCTCCACCCATTGTTTCTTGTCCTGCCCTCAGGTGCTTCGGAGAATAGCTTGACTCGCTCTTCTTTGTGGCAACAACTGAGATATTGGAACATTGCTATCATGTCTCCCGTAGTCCTTTTCGTTGAACTAATCATTCTTCATATGTTTTAGCCTCCAGCCCCCTAATTATCTTTGTTGCTTTTCTCTGCACTCTTTCTAGAGTCCCAACATCTTTTTTGCATCGTGGTGACCAAAACTGAAAGCAGTATTCCAAGTATGGCCTTATCAAGGCATTATAAAGTGGTATTAACACTTCAATTTGAAAAATTTGAAAAAAGATGTTCATGAAAGAAGTAGGGGTAGACTGGGAAGTGGGATAGATGCAGGAAAGGGAAGTATGAATTTTCTATGCAAAATATTTGAAGCTAGATTGTTCTCTTGATAGAATGAATGGAAAATTGACACAAAGAAAGAGGATGTAGGAGCTAGTAAATGGAATTACCTTTCCAAAGTTGAGTTATGTTAACTAGATGCAGAAGAGAATGAAAACTTGGTTGAATAAGTGAAGTCAAAAATGAATGGATGCTGTATGAATGTGAATTTAATAGAAAAGTGAGTGACTGGAAAGACAGAAGTATATTGAGGATTTTGCTATAATAGACATAGTATTAAAGTGGATTGAATTGCAAAACAAATGTGTGAGTGTGAAGAAAGAACAAAAGGTCAAAAGGAGAGGGAACACTGAAGAAGTTGTGGTTGGATGAAGTTGACAAGATCCTTAAAAATGAGATAGGGAATGTAAAGAAGAAAGGGCAATGCAATGACAATGAATGAATACGGTGAAAGCACATTTGTTGGATCCAAGGAGGATTTGAAAGTCAACAATATGGAGAGATGTATAGTAGTTGTATAAAATATGTAGTATGTTTCCTTTTTTTAATATCTTGACTTGATTTTTTTTTTTTGGTTTACTATTTCTTACTCCTTTTTTCTGCACTATGATGAATAGTGTTGCTTAAGCTGAAAAGGAATAATATTCTGGATGTACTATATATGCCTTTGTGCTCATTAATGCCTTCTTTATATCCTTGGCATGGTAGATTTTTGCAGAAAGATTCTGTGTACAGAAATCTTAGTCTGTTGTTAATTTAGGTATATATACATCCCTTGGCGCAGGAACGGCATTCTCAGTTTCCATTTCATCAGCACATGTGTTAAGCTTTTATCATAATATTTGTCTTTCTAAAGTATTATCTTCCATGGCTGCCCATAAAATGCCCTGGAGAAAGGTGAATTTTTGTGTATGTAAAATGACAGAGAACAGGGCTGACTGGCAGAAATACTGTTTTTGAAATATCCACAAGGAAAGAGGTTGTTTGAATTTAAGCTGCTCTGAGATGTAAAATCTGAACACACAATAAAGTTAATACTAGGGGAGCCCTTTGCGTATGGATATTTTTGTATACTTAGCTGAGTCCATGACATTTAAAGAGAAACAATTCAGCCGTAGATCTCCTAAAACTAGAAGGAAGCAAAGGATTTAAAAGCTCTGCTGGATGCCACACCAGCCTTTTCTCTGACAACTTGGTTGTTTGTAAGAGTTGTTAATTAGAAACTGGCCTAACTGACACTGCAAACCAGCAACTTCCACTCTTAGTTACACATAGAAAACAGTTCTGAGCAATTTCAAGCACATTTTTAAATGTAGCAACCGTCATTTTGTATCTTGGTAAAACTTGCAATATCCCATTATTTTGTAGACTTAAATGTTATGCTTACAACTGACATAACATTTACTGTAACAGATATGACTTTTTAATATTTTTTTCTAGGTATAAACTGTTTTTCAGCCATAGGGATCTTCAAAGAGAAGAAATAAATGGATGTCAAAACTGCATAAATCCTCAGCCATTGGACAGGAGGATTGAGTCCTCAGAACATTGCCTTATGTAACATGAATATTTTCTTAAGCAATATGCAAATATATTCAGGCTGCAATATTGTTCAGCTTTACTGAAATTGCATTTCTTCCCTCTTCAATGAAACAAAATGCATACTGTAGGATCTTTTAGCCTGAGATAGATTGAAAAGGAAGCATAACAAAAGATTAAAATGGCTTTTAGTTGCATAAACATTGGAGGAGGGAACAACAAGGAGAAAAAGACCATTAATAGGTGGAGAAATATCAATTCTTCCTATACTACTAAATCAGAAATATGCTTGGAGAGGTGAATATTTACTGCAACAATGTAAATTACTTTTAAACCAGCTTAGTTCTACTGGAATCACTAGGAATATTGGGTTACTTTGAAGATTTATCCAGGGAAAGGCTTAAGTTCTTCTCTTTCATTTCACTTATTTTTATCCTGTGATGAACATGCTACATTGAATTGGGGCATGCTGATTGCTTGTTTCAAACACAATTCAAATTTTGCATAATAGATAATCCTATTCCTACATTTTCTTTTGAGTCTGCTTTTTTACCTCTTTGAATTGGACCCCTGTGAAGAAAAAAAAGAAATAAATTAAATATAGGAAGAAGAATCTATATTACAACAGATAAAATGTACAGTTGGTTGAGAGTTCAATAGCAGTAACTGTGAGAGGGATCTTGGAGTCTTAGTGGACACCCAGCTAAATATGAGCCAGCAGTGTGCAGCAGCAGCCAAAAGCAGCAGCCAATCCTAAATTGTATTAACAGAGGGATACAGTCAAGATCAAGGGACGTACTAATACCACTCTATAAAGCCTTAGTAAGGCCACACCTAGAGTACTGCATCCAGTTTTGGTTACCACATTATAAAAAAGATGTTGAGACTCTAGAAAAAGTACAGAGAAGAGCAACCAGGATGATTAGAGGACCGGAGGCTAAAACATACAACGAACGGTTGCAGGAATTGGGCTTGGCTAGTCTAGTAAAGAGAAGGACCAGGGGAGACATGATAGTGGTCTTCCAATATTTGAGGGGCTGCCATGGAGAGGAAGGGGTCAAGCTATTTTCTAAAGCGCCTGTAGGCCAGACAAGGAATAATGGAAACTGAACAAGGAGAGATTTAACCTGGAAATAAGAATAAACTTTCTGACAGTGAGAACAATCAACCAATGGAACAGCTTGCCCTCAGAAGTTGTGGGAGCGCCATCACTTGAGACTTTCAAGAAGAGATTGGACCGCCATTTGCCAGAAATGGTGTAGGGTCTCCTGCTTGAGCGGGGTGTTGGACTAGATGACATACAGGGTCCCTTCCAACTCTGATTATCTGTTATCAGAATAATAAATGTTTACCCTAGGCCAGAATAATAAATGTTTACCTTATCATTTGATCTAGTGGAAATTTCTTTCAATCATGTCTTTGATAGGAATCTCCATCCCAAGTTAATCCTATCATAATTTAGTAGTCTTTTCAAATAATGAATGCTGCATTTCATACACAGTGGTCTTAATCTGGCACGCTCAGTTTGTGACTATCTCTGATGATTTTACAATTCAGTGTGCAAAAGGACTGAATTTGACTGAAGTTTCAGAAATTCAAAATAAAAAAACTCAGGTTTACTTTAGAAAACTAGAATGCAATTCTCAGTACAGTTTAAAATGACTCTGTAATCATTTTCTGTTCTTAGTCATTCAATGATACTTTCCTAACCTAGAATCCTCAGTGTGATTTGAATGTCACCTCATAAAATCTCTCAGTTGTTCTTGGTGGGGAGTGTAGAAAGTGGAAGTAAACGTCTAATACTCATTTAACAAATTACTCAAAAGTAGCTTATTTCCCAAACTATGATTCCCAGAATTCTTTGGCCGAATCCATAGGTCTTTAACTAGAATAAAATTGATCTACTGATACTTTAGCCTGCAATATCAGTTCAGGGAAATTTTCTATATAAATGGACAAAATTTAACCACAAACACTATTCCAACAGTACTATTCTGCCTTCAAAACAGTTTTGATTCCTGGTGACTGCGTGGAGTAGTTCCTGCAGTGTTCTTCCCAAGGTTTTTGTATTTATTTATTCTTCTTATTACCTGTCTTATTCCCCAATCTTATTGGTATTATTATAATGATGATTATCATTATTCTGTTGCTTTGCAGGTAGACTGAGAGCTTTTGCATCAGAGACAAATCCTTTGTGTGTCTAATCACACTTTGCAAATAAAGCTGTTCTGTTGTTAGTCTGTTCTGTTCTATCCTATCCTATCCTATCCTATCCTATCCTATCCTATTCCATTCCATTCCGTCACTGCCTTATTGCTCAGACTGCGGAAAAAATGATTGACCCAGAGTCACCCAGTTTTAACTGGACTATAACTTATGTTACCTTTGTTATTGCTAGACATATTTTTTAGATATTTCCTTATCTTTAAAAAAAACCCACCAGAATGACCAAGGGTGGGATTGGGCTTCCTGCCAGTTTCCCCGTTGAGATTGCTTTTGCTGATCTGGCTGGGAGCATCAGTAATCTTCCTCCTCCCACCCTCCCTTTTTCAGCAAGTAGATAAGTGGCTGCTGCTAATTGAGGGAGGGAGGGATTGCAAGACTGGCTGGGAAACTGTCATGGAACATTGAATATTAAGATCACATGACTTCAGCAGAACACTGCTTGTAGCAGCAGCCAGTAGCGCTGAAGCAGCCACAATTTCCCCAAATTTCATTTCCTCAGGAGTTGTGGGTGGGTCCCAGATTTTGGACACATACTGTAAGTTAGCCCATTAGGGGTATCCTGATTCAAAACTGTTGCCATATGATGCACTATTTCACCCAGTTAAAGGTCATAATAATGAGAGTTGTATTGGCATATAGATGCCAAGCTAGCTCTCATAATCCAATTGACTCTCTCATTGGAACACAACATGTTTTGATAAATTCCCATCTATTTCCATGGTTATTTTTTACTCATTTCTCTTCCTTGTTAGACCTGTCAACGCTTCGTTTATTAGAATGTATTGGTTTTGGAAATTAATATACCCAGTTGCTCAGAATATATGCAGTTAGTAATTGAAGAATGTCATTTGGCTTTGCCTGACTTAGTAAATTTCCCAGATCTTCAAGCGGCTATTTAGCTTGGTAGCCTGGACTTAATTGCTATCCAGTGCTGTAGTTTAAATCCCTGTCAGAAAGCCAGAAATGTTTACTTCTGATCAATCAAAGCCCCTGGAAATAGAGATTGGTGGAGGAATTGAGTTTCCTCTTTCTCTCACACGCTCTCACCCTTTGTGAATGTGGCTTGGTGCATTCGTGCCTAACTCTAAGATCCTCCGTGGTCGAGAGAAGAAGAAATAAAATTGGGCCACATTGTACCTGGGTAATACAAGGAAATACTTGAAAAGTCTTAAGATTATACCAGGGATATACCCCTGACGAGAATTGCCAGGATGTTCAAGGATAAATCGGATAAATGTTGGAAATGTCATCAGATACCTGGTTCATATTACCACATGTGGTGGACATGCTTGGATGCAAAAAGATATTGGACTATAATCCACACATGGTTGATAAAAATGAAAAAACAACACATAGACTTTAAACCTGATATATTTTTATTGGGAATTATACCGGAAATATATTGTAAAGAGTTGAAATATTTGATTGTAAATGTTTTAACAGCGGCTAGAATTGTATTTGCTAAGAACTGGAAAAATGAAAAAATACCTATGCGGGAGGAAATTATCAAGAAAATCACGGATTGTGCTGAAATGAGTAAATTGACATTTGAAATTAGAGAACAAGAGGATAAACAATTTTATATGATATGGGATTTATTTTATCAATAGTTAGATAAAAAGACCTGGTAAAGAAATACACTAGTAAGCCTTACAATAAAAGTTAATAGATCGATATAGAATACAATATAGAATATATAACCATTGGATGAATGTATAAGATTAAACCATAATGAAATTTAGAATATCTCATATAAAATGATGGAAAAATAGTTTAGTCAAATGAATGTTTAATAATTGATATTATATAAGCACAAGCTAGATTGATAAGGTGAGAATTTATATAACTTGTGAGTAATGGTAAAAAATGGCTAGCACAAAGGATTGTAACCAACTGACACACTGTATGTATATATTTGAAAGATGGTTTTATGTTTTTATGTTTTGTTTGTATGTTTGTTGTAAAAAATAAAAACTTTGTTTTTTTTTTAAAAAAGATTATACCAGGGAGAGTAAATCTCCACTGGGTTCCCTCGATTGCATGTCTGATGATATCCCAAAGATGCTTTTCAGGAGACAACAGGACTTTCTTGTTTTTTTGGTTTGAGGACATTTTGCTTCTCATCCAAGAAGCTTCTTTGGCTCTGACAGGATAATGCGCCTTAATGCGGATAATGGGGAATGGAAGGATTTATATTCCTTGCAGACAGCTGGTAATCTGCATCCTTTTAGAAGGTCATTGAAGCACTTGGAGGTTTATCTGTGTCCTCAGGGTCACCTGAGTAGTGCTCCTAGTCTGCAATTTTTCTCTGGAAATCCATTCCTAAACCCACACCATTCAAAGGGTGTTTATCATTCAGTCTTAGTGGTACAGTGGTTAGAGTGCAGTACTGCAAGCTACTCCTACTGCAATTTTGCAGATGGAATCTCATCAGGCTGAAGGTTGACTCAGCCTTCCATCCTTCTGAGGTGGGTAAAATGAGGTCCCAGATTGTTGCGAACAATATGCTGACTCTGTAAACCGCTTAAAGCACTGTGAAGCGGTATATAAGTCTTAAGTGCTATTACTATTGCTATCCCAAATTGTATAGCTAAAAGTCTGTAGAGATTTTCAGCCATCCGGGTCATTCTTGTCTCAAAGGTGCTAGGATGACAAGCTTCTTCTTGGATGAGAAGTGAAAAGTCTTAAAAAGAGGAAACAAGAAAGTTCAGTTGCCTGTTTAAAAAGCACCTTTGGGACAAGCATCACCTGGTTGACTGAGAATCTCTACAAAGTCTGAGGATAGTGAAGAAAAATCCTTGATTGCTCTCCTTCCTCTTGTTAGTTGTGCGTTAAGCCCCATTGTGATATTTGCCTCCCTTTCATAGATGTTGAGAACAGAATTACCAAATCTTGTCTTTGAAAAACCAAGTAAAGGGAGAAACTAATTATTGTTCTTGCTATAAAGAAGGACATCTATAGGGCGGTGGGATTTTTTTAAAAAAACTGGTGATTTTATTTTTAGGCTTTGCTAATTCTCACTCTTCTCCTAGTTCCTAGCTACCTGGCAACAGCTTACTGTCATGGCAACATAAATGTTAATGAGTGTAACACTTGGTGTGCCTGTTTTATCTGCTTCTTTGTGATATAGATACAAAGTTGTTGTGTAGCTTTGGGGTCAATGTAGGCTACTAAGTTCATTTTTCCTTCTCAGTGGAAAAATACAGAGAAAGCTTGAGTAGGGTATTGCTAACTGAGGAAGGAAATGCGATTCATGCTTGGTGGCATGTATGAAGTAGGACTTGGAAACAAGATGTGTTGTATAATATGAATATTGTCATTTTATTCATAATCACCCTTTTCAGATTTGAAAGCTGCTGTTGGGATTTAGAAGGCATTTGGAATCCTATCCATGGGGATTCTCAGTTGTCCAGGTCATGGTTGTCTGAAAGGGGCTTTTTCAAGAGGCAACTGGACTTTCTTGTTTCTCTTTGAAGATATTTTACTTTTCAACCAAGAAGCATCTTCAGCTCTGACTGGATGATGGGGAATGGAAGGATTTATATTCCTTGCAGCTGATCATTTCCATTCCATTCCCCACCATCCTGTCAGAACTGAAGAAGTTTCTTGGATAAGAAACAAAACATTTTCAAAGAAAAACACGAAAGTCCAGGTGCCTTTTGAAAAAAAAGCACTTTGGGGACAAATTTGGAATCCTATTTTAGATTTACATCTTTCACTCTGTGTATGCGTTTCTGATCATGTTGGGAAACCATGACACTTATGGTTGGCAATTGTGACTGGATTGTCTGTGACTGAATATTTTTTTTGTATTTGAAAAACTAATGTATTGGGAATCCATGCAACCTGGACTTTCATGTTACCCAGTGCTGGTTTGGAGTATTGGCAAAAGGAAGAGCCCCATCAAAGTAGGGGTAGGTACAGACTTCAGGCAAAAATTACACATTCAGTGGAATTACTTTGAGTGGATACAATCAATATGTAGACAAGTGGAGAACAAAGAGGAGATTTGGAAAGTTCTTAGCCTCTACCCAAAGCAGTTGAATCAAACTTGGGGGACTCCACCTTACTGATCTTCCCTAGACCACAATCCTTGTCTAGATTTTGAATACTTGGCATACTCCAGAAGACCAATTTTTCAATTCAATAAAAATGGAGGAAATTACAATACAGTTGGGTAGACATAATGCTAAAAAGTCCTTTAGCTCCTTGCTTGCAGCCTGTCTCAGTACAATAGGTGTACTATACACTTTAGAAAAGGTAATAAACATTACCATTAACATGTATGCAAAGTATATACACATATATACTATAAAACTATGTGTATACAAAAAGCCAAAAAAGCCAATGCAATCCTAAACTACATTAACAGAGGGATACAATCAGGGATCAAATGAGGTACTAATACCACTATATAAAGCCACAGTAAGACCACTGCATCCAGTTTGGGTCACCACACTGTAAAAAAGATGTTGAGGCTCTAGAAAGAGTATAGAGCAACCAGGATAATTAGGGGACTGGAGATTAAAACATACGAAGAACGGTTGCAGGAATTGGGCATGGCTAGTCTAGTAAAGAGAAGGACCAGGGGAGACATGATAGCAGTGTTCCAATATTTGAGGGGCTGCCACAGAGAGGAGGGGGTCAATTTTCCAAGGTACCTGAAAGCCAGACAAGGAATAATGGATGAAACTGAACAAAGAGAGATTCAACCTAGAAATAAGAAGAAATTTTCTGACCAAATAATCAACCAATGGAACAGAAGTTGCATTCAGGAGATGGGGGAGTTTCATCACTGGAAGCTTTCAAGAAGAAATTGGGCTGCCATTTGTCAGAAATGGTGTAGGATCTCCTGCTTGGGCGAGGAGGTTCGACTAGATGATGTATAAACTCCCTTCTAACTCTGTTAATCTGTAATCTACGTTACTGCAGAGCTTCTCAGTAACAATGGGTCTGAATACTCATTAACTACTATTGTGCAAAATGTATGACCACTGTTGCGGTTCCTGCTCATAAGTGAGCTCCCTTGATGTGTATTACATTCTTATACTTCAGGAAAAGGTCCCACAAGCTACTTTTTACTAGTGATGTTTCCCCATTGGACAATACACTCTCCTCCCATCAGTTATTATTGCTGGAAATGCCCCAGATTCCAACTGAGATATCGCAGGAAAAATTCAACTGTTACATTGGGACTTTGAAAGTTTGACTTGATTCATTGTAGTTCTTTCAAATAAATTAGATTAAAAAATCATCAATTGAATCCAGACAACTAGTGCATTTCTTCCAGCTTAAAGACTGAGGACAGATTTATAGACCTGATGAAATGCCATTAAGTAGCTCTTTGTTTACAGCCTACATCATGAGCTACTTTACATCAGAGAAGCTCTGAGAATCAGCCTGCAAATCATACTCAGTACCTTTACTATAGCTGCACAGCGGGACTGAGAAACGGAATACTTTGTACTGGGATAAACATTCCTTGTATCCCGAAAACTAGGAATCAAAAGGAACAGGCCTTTTTCTATTATATCTACAATACCCTTCCCCCTTTCTTTAATATGGAGCACACATTCTGTCTTCTCTTTCTTGCAATCTGAAGTAGTACAATCCATGGACATATTTACCATATGCTCCCCTGTTGATTACCTCTGAGAGTATCTCATATCAAAAGCTGCCAAGTTAAATTCAGAGCTGATCTGATGGTTCTGAAACATTTCCTTCTCCAGGACAAGCAGAGAAAGCTAAGCGATGACAGACAAATAAATTCACTAGAAAGTAGGAATCGCTAGCTGCATCACTATTTATCTCTGCTTATCTTATCCCTCCCGGGCCAATTGTCTCTACTCCTCCGTCGCTGGAGGAAACCAGCTTGGAGATAAGACATGCAGAGGTTAATAGGGGACTGAGAAAGTTTTTTGCATCCCATGGTTTTTGCTTCCTGTTAGCCCTTCTCTATGAACTGCCTTGTTTTTTATGTTTGCCTGCCTCCGTGTTTCTAGAAGTTCCTCAGAGCTTGACATAGTTTTGATTACTTTTGATCTGAGGAATGCAGTAGCCACCAGCGAGACTTTAACATCAACTTCATTCCCAGCAGTCCAGCTCAGGTAGCTTGTGGGTTGCTGTTGGAGAATTGGTTTGGCTTAGAGGTTTGTACCTGACATGTTATTAATTTGCTCCAAGCTTTAATAGCAACACAGGTTCAAGAAATGTACCGAGTGAGATAAAATCTACTATTAGAAGGCAAAATAGCAGGATTAAAAATCACAGATTGCTTAATTTTATTATTTCTGTCTCATTTCTTCAGTGTTTGTGCGATGTTGTATGAAATTGTAAGAATGGCACATAATAGTTCTGCATGAATATGGAGCGCTTGACTGCTGTGTAACCACTATAGCTGATAATACCAGTACATCAGAAATATGTATAGTAAATTTAGTTTTTATGCGGATTCTATTTTTCCCCAAATAGTGTATGTTTGACTAAATACCAAGTACTATTCAGTTAGTGCTCTTTGTCAAACTATTCCCGAGGTGACAACTTCAATCTTCATCAGTTCAGTATAATAGTTCTAATGTGAAAGCATGCACCATATACATATGCATACACATAAATATCTAAACACACATCCATAACAATATTTTCAAATTATCAAAATATTTCTATCAAGCATATCAAAAAACAAACTAAGATTTCTATAAGATGGTTTGCCAATGATGAAAGCTGAAAGCCAGAAACATTTTTGGCTCAATTTGTATGTTGTAGAGTTTTGTTTTGTTTTGTTCTATTCTGTTTTTGAAAAAGATATATTTAATGTGTATACTTTAGCTCTTTTGATTGTCCTCTAATTTTATTTATTTATTTATGCTGCAAAGATGTCATCAAATAGGAAGAACAGATTGGCTACGTCATGGTAGAACATTGTTTTGTATAAAAATCAGACGGTTCCTGATTGCTATCTCTCATGGGTCTAATCTACAAAGGAGCAAGAAACAATAAGGATAGTGATATAATGTTGAAGCAATTAGAGCTGAGATGCTTCAAATAGTCTAAAACAGGGGTGTCACTCGATTTCATTGAGGGCCACATCAGGGTTATGTTTGACTTCAGGGAGCTGGGGTGGGTGTGTCCAGCTCGACATCACTCATATTGGGGGCGCCTGTGGCAGCTTGAGCACTCTGCCAGCGAAAATGGAGCTTGGGAGAGTTGCCCTCCCGAGCTCCATTTTCATTGGCAGAGGGTTGAAGGAGGCCATTGCAGCCAAAAACAGTTTTGCTGGCAAAGGCACTGCGGACCGGTCCTTCAGTGTTCCCAGGACAGCACTGCAAGCCAGATCTAAGCACCCTGCAGGCCGGATGCGGCCTGAGGGCCTTGAGTTTGATACCTCTGGTCTCAAGCAAAACTAAAAAAGACTTAAGCACTGTCTCAAATACAGTATTTGTATGAGAACAAACTGAACTTCACCCAAAACATGGTTCACATTTGTTGTCAATTTATAAAATATTTCTCTGGTCTTTTTAGAGTTGCCAACAGAAAGGGAGGAGGGAGCAATGCAGCAGCATGCAAAACCGAAACTGTATTCCATAAATGTTTTCGAAGATAGTAACTAGGTGACCGAAGTTTCTGCCTCGCAAAATTCTAACTGGAGAGCATGATTGATGACTCTTGGCTATGGATGTGTCCCATTGGAGAATATGAATTACGATGGCTAATTGTAGGGGTTGGGGAAAAAAACAGAGTCAAGGGTGACAATGAATTATGTGTCTCAGAGTCGGCTACACCCAGGCAGTGCTGGCATGTTAACTCCCAATAAATCCTTTTTAAGTTTTGGAAGTTTGGCTCGAGACTCATGATTTAAATGGGGGTAACTGCCGGAATCCTGACATTTGTATTCATCTATAAATAAACTCCTTTTCCATATTTTGGCATGCTTGTATGATCTAGAAGCAAATTCAAACACTTGTTATGCAAAGAGCAGTCAACGTTTTCCTGAAAATATGCAATAATTGGGAGCAGGAAGCATATTTAGACACCATCTTGAAGGTATGCTTCACTACCCCTTCCCCCCTAAAAATAAGTAACACCTGTGTGGATTTTGACAGAGTACAATGTTAGAGTTGCAGGCAGTGTGATCAGAAACACAAAACCTGTTCTTGGGTGGCTTGGCCCTTACTCAGGAATCTCAGTGAACAAGATGCCTATTTGTTCATTTGCACATTTCTCATTCCTCAAAATAAATCCCAAACCGCAGAGTTATGTGCACATATATATTCACAAATATCTATCAAGTTTTAAGCTATTTTAACTTGCATTATGAACACCCTTCCGATTCGAACGATTGGATATTTATAATATTGAAATGAATTGGGTCCAAGAAGATTTTTCAGTGCCCAGATTCCTTTCCTGTTCTTCTTTTTTCCCCCCAGTAATACGAGAGAGAAAAAGAGAGTTCTCTCCATCAGTCAGACTCCAAAGACTTTGCAACCAAGTGAGCAGGGGTGGGATTCTACCGGTTCGGACCGGTTTGAGTGAACCGGTAGTTCTGATGATCACCCACCCGCCTGCCCCTGCTGTGCTTTATTTCCTTGTTTTGGAGCACAGCTGATTCGCGCGGCAGAGTAGTTTTGCCATGCCTCAGCTTTTTTACTCACTGGAGCTGCAATAGAAGGTAAGTATCATAGCTGAAAATGGTTTTTTTTTTAAATGGTGTGACTGTGCATGCACACAAAGTGCATGTTTGGCATGTGCACGCACAATCACCGAACTGGTTATTACACTGGTTGAATTGCACCACTGCAAGTGAATCAGCAGTAATGGAAGACCCAGTTGAAATGTTTTGCAGTTAATTTTTTTTCCTCTTCATTTTCACTCAAGATAGAGGTTTCAGTGTCTGCAATAATCTTCTTCACTTCTGAATTCAGGGAATTAAGGAGCAAATGTGGTAAAGTCACCTGACACAGGAGGCGTTAGCACTCCTCAAAATTCTTTCATTTGTATATAAAGTCGGATGTTGCTGTTTATGCCACTCTATGGAACTGTGGAGCATATGTTAGTTTTCTGGGGATTTTAAATTTCCAATTAAAGTAAAAGGCAGCCAATGATGGTGAAACAAGAGATTAAAAGTGGGAGGGGGGACTTCAAAATTAAAGCTAACTGTTTGGTTTGAGGACATGTATTTGAATGTAGTTCATTTGTTTTTGAAAGCAGTATTTGTACTTGAGAACGGCATTGTTGATTTTAAATAGGGTTCTGCCAGCTACACACAGCAGCTCGCAGTGTAAAAAAAAATCTTTAGCTTTTCGTTTTAAACCTTTATTATATACTTAATTGAAAGCTGAAAGCCTTGATGTTTTTAGCAGGCTCCGTGCAGGAAATTGTCCAAAGTTGTTGTTGTTTGTCAAAAATGCATGAAGTTGTTGTTTGTACAAAGTGCATGATCAGTAAACTTATGCAAAGTACAAGAACTCTGTCATTTGGAGAAAGAACCTGCTCTGGTTGCCAGTTGCTAACCAAGCAACATAACAGGTTGAGTTTGACCTTTTGAGCTCAGAATTGCTGAGCAGCTGACCATCTTATGAAACTAACTAATGGGCATTTAGATTAAAAGGAGAAGCTTATTTGAAGACACAGCTGCTTTCCAAAGTTTGCTTACTAGTCATGCAGAGGATGACCTTGTCCTGTATATTATACTTCCAGGCTTTGTAAAATCCATTGTCCTGGGGCTAACATTTAGTCCCCAATCTCTCACACCTACAGATACACTTCATTCGCCATCCTTTTTACTGTTAATCAACTTCAGTAATAATGTTTGTTTTAACTTTGAATACTGAATTAAGTAACAAGGCATGGTACAGCTCAAGTAAATAAATGAAAACAAAATTTGACTTGGCAATCCTATTTGGAAATCAGTATATATATATAGTGGGTTTCAAAGCAGTTTACCACTGGTTCAGTGGGTGTGGCTTGGTGGGGGGTACTTTGCACGTGCATATACACTTTGCGCTCATGCGCAGGCTTTCCTATTCACCTCCTTCAATCCTGCACTCTCCCTGTAGCTTCAGCAGCTGATGCGCGGCAATCTGCTGTGCCGTGCAAAGCAGCTGCGCTTTAAAAGTGGGGAATGAAGGTCAGTATTGGAGCCCGGGCAGGCGAGTGGGCCCAACAGCAGCTCATCAGAGAGAACTCTGATCTTCGGTGCTACTGGTACACCAGAACCAGGCTGAACCGGTAGAATAGCACTATGTATGTATGTATGTATGTATGTATGTATGTATGTAGAGAGACAGACAGACAGACAGACAGAGACAGAGAGACAGAATGAACGAGGATACAGAGATGATGTCCATGGCATTGTTTATATGAATGAAGGTAAACCACCGTGTGTGAGTTATATAGGAGAAAAGAGAGAAGTTTAAAATCTCCTGTTTAGCTATGGATGCACATAATGGCATTTGCTTGAAAAGATAATTCCTTCCAATGATGATCCATGAAGATAAGGCTCATTATAATGTTTTGATTACCTCATTCTTTGGGAATGAGTCAACCTCCATCTAAGATTCAAAGCTCACGTGACAAAAAAGAAGTCTCCTCCTTCTTGCCTGGAGCTATCTAGTGAGCCATGGTGGTGCAGTGGTTAGAGGGCAGTGGTGCAGGCTACTTCTGCTAACTGCTGGCTGCCTGCAGTTTGGTAGCTCAAATCTCAACAGACTCAAGGTTGACTCAGGCTTCCATCCTTCCGAGGTCGTTAAAATGAGGACCCAGATTGTTGGGGGCAATAGGCTGACTTTGTAAACCGCTTAGAGAGGCCTGTAAAGCACTGTGAAGCAGTATAGAAGTCTAGGTGCTATTGCTATCTCTCACTTCAAAACACTCTCAAAAAACTTAATATTGTAATAATGAATTAAAGTTTAAGTTATATATCCAAGAACTGTAACTAGAAGAGTCACCATAGATACACATAAAGAGAGAAAGAGAAAATAGCATTGCTGAATAAGACCAAAACTTTAAGTTGAGAAGTCAAATAAGCAATATGTATTGTATGTACTGGAATTTTGGTTGTTGGGACTAGCAGTAGTACTGTGCTGGCTAGGGCATGGACTTTAACAACCTATTGCCTTTTCCTGTGTTTAGCCTTAATCCCAGTGTCCAAATCTGGAAGAATATTTTTATACAGGTAATCCTCGATTTACAACAGTTCATTTAGTGACTGTTCTAAATTACAACGGTCCTGAAAAGAGTGACTTATAATCATTTTTCACACTTATGACTGCTGAAGCATCCCCATGGATATGTGATCAGAATTCAGACTCTTAGCCACTGGCTTGTATTTATGATGATTGCAGTATCTCATGGTCATGGGATCACCTTTTGATAAGCAAAGTCTGTGGAGGAAACCAGATTCACTGAACTATTGTATTATTAATTTAACAACTGCAGTGATTCACTTAACAGTTTTATTAATTTAACAACAGGAATGATTCACTTAAACAACTGTGACAAGAAAAGTCATAAAATGATTCAAAACTCACTTAACAGTTGTCTTACTTAGCAAAATAAATTTTGGGTTCAGTTGTGGTCATAAGTCAAAGACTTGCTTGCAGTGCTTCTTAATCATGGTGAAGATCTTTGAGGTTGCTGGATTTTTTGATATTCTTCAGTATATGGAATGTCCAAAAATCTCTGCTTTGCTCATATGGACTCATGATTATTTGCATTTGTGAATGGGCCATCGCAAATTAATTATCATAGCTAAAGCTTCCATATGTGAGCTCAGTAACACAAAGCTTATCACTCACTGATTCACTCACCCCAAACTTCGTATTTTTAAGTACACCCAATTCACATATTTGTCTGATGTAACATCATGATGAAGTTGAATTTATGAAACAGTCTGATGTTCCATGATAGAACTTATTTACCACTTCATTTGTTTGAATTGTGACTATATGTGTAGCTACAACATGAATACACAGATTTTTGAACACTGTTTTTCCTACAACTAAGGACATAACCCTAGCTTTACTGATACCTGTTTTTCTTTCTGCCCTTCTGATTTAACAGATACTTGGCTGGTTCCTTATGGCATAACATTTTTTAAAGCTGGGAACTGTTAATTTCCACCTCACTAATCTCATCCCGTACAACATCTTGGACCAGGTTCAAAACCAAATGGAGCCTGCAGAAAGTCTCTTTCATCACTGCTGCCCATAGTTCTACTCACATAAATATCTCCAATCTTTCAAATGAAAAGCATCTACTATCTTCCATGCCCAGAAATAATTTTTTGCTGAATGTTGGTAATGTCTGCATGCACATCACATCACAGTCATAGACACTAGACTCAACGCTTCAAGGGGTATCTATAAATCCCACCATCCCAGTGGTGGGATTCAAAAATTGTTACTACCGGTTATGTGGGCATGGCTTGGTGGGTGTGGCAGAGGAAGAATACTGCAAAATCCCCATTCCCTCCCCATTGCTAGGGGAAGGTTACTACAAAATCCCCATTTCCTCCCCACCCTACTAATCTGCTTTCCAGCTCTGTTCTCCTGTGCAGGGCAACAAAAGAAAACCCAGCCAATCAGCTGGGATTTGGGAGGCAGAGAATAGGTGGAAGCAGGGCCAGTCAGAGGTGATATTTGCCTGTTCTCTGAACTACTCAAAATAATTCGCTACCGGTTCTCCAGAACTGGTCAGAATCTGCTGAATACCACTTCTGGGCCATTGGTGTGATGGATTGTAAAAAGATTTCTTATTTCAGGAATCCTCGATATAGTAGCTACAGATTGGTTATTCTTTATTCCTTTCTGCTGGCCTGTTCTCAGATTTTGTTTACTTTTTTGCCTTTGACCTCTAGCTTGGCTTCTGGTTTGTTTTTTCTAATACAACTGAGTATGCTGCTTGTGAGTCAACTCTCCTAGTATTATCTCTATTGCTCTTCCTTGAAAAAATTTGCACCTGTAATTTCATACAATAATTTCTGGTACAAGATCCAGTGCATCCTTGACAAACTAGACTTGCATAAAATGTAGGATAGATATATCCTTAGAAACATTTTTATAACCAAAAGATTTTGGGCAATTTTCCTGACGATGCACGTTTAATTTTCTGAAAGCTCCAAATTAAAAAAGAGAAGAAATTCTGAAGCAATAGAACTCGGAAAGATACTTAATACATATTCATACTTGAACTTGATCGTGGAGAAAGGAATCTGCTGTAGTCTAAGCCCCAATTAAATAGGTTCACATGCTCCAGTATATGATGAGCTTTCTTTCCGATTTGTGCATATGCCTATGAATTGAACTTAACCTGAAGCAAAACAATTTGCTTAATGACTCTAGAATTATTTTGAATTGGACAAGGAGAATCAAGCTGTCAAAGGCGCCTAGTCATAATTACTATTTATTGCTCCTGGTATTAGAGGCATTTGGATTTTAGTACTGCACTGATCAGGAATCTAAATCATAAATATTTTGGACACGTAGTGGAAATTTTCCCTGTCTGATATAACGTTTGTACTTGGTTTTAATTGATTTTATGATTGTTTACTGCTCAAAGTTACTTGTTTGAGATGGGCAGCTACAGAAAATGAATGAATGAATGAACAAATAGTCGTATGAAAAACTGTGATGCTTAGAAAATTGAAAAGCAATTAAAAGAAGGGGGCAACAGAAAACAAAATGGCTAGGTGCTATCACTGATAACAGAAACATGAACTTCCAAAAACTCAGGGCAATTACTGACATAAAAAGTCAAAAGCAACTATATGAGCAAACAACAATAACAATTAATGAACAAATATTGTTGCTTTCAATCATGTATATGGGCTTTTAGCTGTCAGTGATCTGTATCTTTTCTTTTTATTGTATCTTTTCTTTTTATTGTATCTTTTGTTTTTATGTACACTGAGAGCATATGCACCAAGACAAATTCATTGTGTGTCTAATCACACTTGGACAATAAAGCATTTATTTATTTATTCATTTATTCATTTACCAGACAAAGTAATTCAACTCTCTTGCTGCTCCATGTTCCATATTGAAGATTAGACAGATGGATTTGTTGCTGAGAATTAAGAAGGCCTACATTCAAAGTTCTCTAACAGCACTCAGAACCCTGTTCAATATATATGTCACTCCGTAGGGTTAAATCCTGTGTATCTGTTCATTTCCTGATTTTGAATATTGTTTTCCCTCAATTTGTTGCTTCTTTACATTATACTCAGAGTGTACAATATATAGTATACAGGGATGGGATTCAAATTCTTTAAAAACCGGTTCTGTGGGCGTGGCTTAGTTGGTGGGCATGGCTTGGTGATCATGTGACTGGCTGGGCATGGCCAACTCAACATCACTCACATCAAGGCACGCATCTCCTCGCCTGGCCTCTCATAACTGTGGAGATGCTGCAACAGTCGTAAGTGTGAAAAACGGGCATAAGTCACTTTTTTCAGTGCCATTGTAACTTTGAATGGTCACTCCACACAAGAGAGAGAGCCCAGGATGGGTTGACTCCTTCCTATGATGTCATTTAGCTGAGTCTGTACTAAGATATAAAAGCCAGGCCCCGGAAGAGACCCCAGCTTTGGCGAAGATACTTGACAGACTGAAAGGTGTCTCTGAAAGCACAAATGAATACAGAAATATGTCTTACCCTCTCCGGATGAATCAAGGGAGGGGCTTGGCTCTCTCGCAGCATAGATAGCAAGGGCATTCACAGTAACTTCTACCAACGCCCATTCTCCTCCATGCTGCATCGAGAGCCCAGGATGGGACATACCAAAGCTTGTATGTCCACAGGCGGCTCCTCGTCTGGCTCATCACACCGACTGTTGAACCGCCCGTTGAAGCACCCATCTGCCGAAGGTTGCAGTTGCCGAGGCAAAGACATCCAGATGGTAGTATCTAATGAAAGGAGATGGAGATGTCCACGTGGCCGCACAATAGATCTCCTCCAAGGATGCTTGGTAGAGTGCGCCGTCAGACCTCGAGGAACCGGAAGGGCTGCAGCTTTGTAGGCCTGCTCAATGGAAGATCTGACCCACCTGCTAATAGTAGAAGAGACCTTGTGCCCCAAGTGAAAAGGGAAAAGGAAACAAAATGGCTTCCGACTTCCTGAAGGAGGAAGTGCGCTTAATGTATATTCTAAGAGCCCTACCTACGTCTAGCGTGTGCCACTGCTGCTCTAAGTCATGGTGCGGGAGGGGGCAGAAGCCAGGCAACATAATGTCCTGGGACCTGTGAAACAGGTGTTAACCCTTGGAATAAATGAGGGGTCCAGACTGAGGACAACCCTATCATCATGAAAGGAACAAAGGTCCTATCTGTTGGAAAGAGCAGCGAGCTCGGATACCTGCCTGGCTGAAGTGATGGAAAAGGGGAATACTACCTTCAGAGTCAGGAAACGGAGAGACAATGTTCTAAGGGGTTCAAAGGGGGGCTTTGTAAGGGCATTAAGGACCACATGAAGGTCCCAGGAAGGATACCTGTGAACCAACCTCCTGACTGAAGGGTGATGGGATAAGGAAGGAAGTGAACCCCATGAAAGAACCGAGGAGAGGGCCTCAACCTGCCTGCGTAAGGTGTTGGGGGCCAAACCTTTCTCCAGCTCATGCTGAAGGAATCTAAGAACCTCTGCCAACTGGGCTAAAGCAGCAGAGAGAGACCCTCCCTAAGGCACCATTGGGAAAGGGCCTTCCATGTGGCATCATAGATGCGGCTTATGGAAGGCTTATGGAAGATTTGCAAGATGCCAGGATAGTGATGATGACCCTTTCAGGAAGATCAGCTACCTCTAGCCGCTGCCACTCAAGTGCCACATGGTCAGCTTGAGCCACTGGGGCTCCGGGTGGAGCAGAATCCTCTGATGAAGGGAGATTAGATGGGCTGGGATCCTCCAAGGAGAAGCCACCGATAGGTTGACCAGGTCCGCAAACCAGGGCGTCCTTGGCCAATAGGGTGCCAGGAGGAGGAGCTCCGCTCGTTCCTCCAACATCTTCCCAATTACTGCTGGAATGATGGGGAGCGGAGGAAAGGCATAGAGGAGACTTTTGGGCCATCTGCACCGAAGGGCGTTGGTCCCCTCCGCTCCCTGGCTAGGAAACCTGGTGAAGAATCTGGTGACCTGGGCGATTTGAGGAGTGGAGAAGAGATCCACCTCCAGCGTTCTGAATCTGAGGGAAAGGTCCCTGAATAGAGATGGAGGAATGGACCATTCTGCCTGGTCGACTAGGCTCCTGCTGAGCCAGTCAGCCTGGGAGTTATTGATCCTGGAGAAGTGGTCCGCCAAGATCGACAACAGGTGTTTCTCTGCCCATAATCCCAACTGTAGAGCCTCTCCCATGAGGGCTCTGGACCTCATCCCCCCTCGCTGGTTGACATGAGCCATGGCGGCCATGTTGTCCATAAGGACTAGAACATGAGAGCCGGTCACTGAGTGCCTGAAATGCTTGAGAGCTAGAAAAATGGCTCTGAGCTCTAGCCAATTTATGGGAAGGGCCTGCTCTGACCTGGACCAAGGTCCTGAGCTATCTGGCCCTGCATATGGGAACCCCAACCCAGGAGGCTGGCATCGGTGGTTATCACTAGCCTGTCTGGGACTCTGAAAAGGAGTCCCTTCCAGATTAACGGGGAACACCACCAATTGAGAGATATCTGGATTTGTGGTGGGAGCGGGACCTTGATGGATGAGTGTCTGGTTCCTGCTCATTGGTAAGGAAGCAGGAACCGTTGGAGTGGATGGGAGTGGAAAAATCCATGGCTCTGGAGATATGACAGGGTAATTTGCAGATCCTGATGGGCTGCATGGATGAAGGAGGATAGAATCAAAATGTTGTCCAAGTAGAATTGGATCCTCACTGGAACAGAAAATAGAGATGCCATCAATGCTGCCAGAACCTTTGTGAAGACCCTTGAAGCCGATGAGAGGCCGAAGGGAAGTGCTCGATACTGGTAATGGGTATTCTGATAACAGAAATGGAGAAACTGGCGATGATGAGGCCAAATGGGGATGTGGAGGAAGCCTCCATGAGATCAATGGAAGAGAGGAGATCGCCCTCCCGAATGCTCTCTAAAATATAATGCAGTGTCTGCATTTTAAATTGCCTGTATTTTACAAATTGGTTGAGAAATTTTAGATCCAGGATGGTTCGCTACTCCCCCTGAGGCTTTGGGAACGATGAAAAGGCGAGAGTAAGCCCACGTCCCGGTTGAGACGGGGGAACAGGTTTGAATCGCTCGGATTTCAAGAAGGAGTTGAATGGCCTGATTCATGAGGTCTTGCCTTGAAATGTCCCGAGAGACAGGACAGATCAAAAAATTTTGGGGGGTGGCGTTATGAAGTCCAATTGTAATCCTGACCTAATAGTGCTGAGCACACAGGCATCCGCCATTGACTCCTCCCATTTGGAGGCAAAGAAGGCTAGGTGACCTCCGATGGGTGGGGAGAACGAGGGATTACTTAGAGCGATGGCAGGAATGACCCCCACCCTCCCGAAAGGGCTGTTTACCAGTACAAGGAGCTGGGCGATAGTCAGCTCTCTTCCCAGAGGAAGAGTGAATTTTATGTTTATCTCTGGTTTCGATGAGATAAGGTTCCAGAGCATCGCCAAAAAGCTTATCACCCACAAATGGAACTGAAGCCAGCTTCCATTTACGGTGTGACTCCGCCTGCCAATTTCTGAGCCATAACAGTCTTCTTGCTGTTACTGAAGATGCCATGGCCCTAGATGAAAATTTGGCGGAATTAAGAGTGGCATCTGCAGTGAATTCCGCCGCTGCGATAATCTTATTAAGGCCTTGGTGAGACCAAAGGTCAGATGTAGGCAATCTAATCTGGAGTTGGTGCAGCCACCGTAGGGATGCCCACGTGAGAGTGCCAGGAGATGAGAACGAGGCCAGAACCGGAATGTCAACAGAAGGCACTGCCAGGGTATTGTCCAGGGCTGCGCTGACGTTGTAGAAACGCTTATCCAGAGAAGATGGGCCAGGACCTGCCAAAGGGGAAGCACACTGTTCCTTGACCATGTCCAGGAACAAAGTGGGAGAAGGCAAAACTCCTGCATGCACTACAGGCTTGGAGAAGAACAAATCTCCCTGGCTAGAGGGAATTCCTTGTGGCTCAGGAGCCACTTCCCCTGGCGACAGCTTGGCAGTGACCAAGGCCTTGTTGCGTAATGACCTGAAGAGAGAAGGATTGAAGACCAGTGCAGAGGATGTCTGCTCTGGGCGAGAGTCCTCTTCCTCTGAAAGATTTTGGTCAAAGGTCTCGCCCTCTTCACATTCTGAACGAGAGGAGTAACTGTGCTCAGATGGTGAAGCCCTTCCCTCCTCATCAACATCCTCCCATTCTGGTAGAGAAGAATGGACCCTGAGGTCCTGGGGACTGTGTAAATCAGGGTGATGAGGCAAGGAACCTATAGATTGAGAAGGGAGAAGGGCCTGAACCCTTTCCAGAGGTCGAAGGATTTGCTTGAAGCCTTCAGCCAATCCCTGCCTAATGGCCAAAGAGACAACATCTTGGATATCCCCTGGTCTATGCTCAAAGGTAGAGGCAGAAGGCCGAAGGCCCGCTGCTGTGGGAGTGAAGGTGGCTTCAGGCCTAGATTGAGAAGAGGTTCGAGGCCTGGAGGGAGTGGGAGGAGCATAGGGCCCAGAAGCCTGTTGGAAATAAGGCCCAGATCTGCTTAGATCCCAAGGATCATATTGTACTGCAAAGGCCTCAGTAGACCAGGATGGAGGATAGAAAGGCTCATAGATAACTTCTTCTCCCCTGGGAGGGCTTGGCTGGGGCCCACGGGTATCACCTGAAACATGCTGTAGTTGCACTCCCTTCTGTTGAATAGTTCTGTTGAACTGCCTCTCTAAGGCTGCATGTCTGCACCTTTTTCTTCCCTCAACCCAGCCTGAGTTGCCTTCTTAGGGGCTAGAGCCGTAGCTCTCATTTTAGCAGCCACCTCCCTCTGGACTGATTGGGTGCGTTGCCTACGACTTTTTCTCTTATGGGGCTTAAGAGACTGTTCCACTGGGGGCGAAAACTCTGCCTGACCCTTATCTTGCTCCATTTGAAGAATAAAGGCTCTTACGATGGAAAGAAACTGTTTGTAATTTTTTTGTGTCAAGCCCCTTAGGGTATAAATTGGCCCCCAGGTGGAAACCTTCAATCCAAGATGGCTGCTGACTATGGGAAACAGGCTCTGAGATTGAAGAATATCTCCTTAGGCTATTAAGAGCCCCGAGTGAAGTCAGCAAAGGAAAGGGCAGCTGCTGGCCACACGATCAGCTGGCTGACGCTGGTTTCGGTTTGCCAATTGCTTTTTACGACTGCTCAAACCGCAGGCATGGGGGAGGTCTACAGACACTGCCCAACTTGCCTGAACACCACTCTGGCAACGCTGCTCCCAACGCTGCAGGAGAGAGAGAGAGAGAGCCCTGCTCTCCTGGAAGAGCAGCTGCCCAGATCCTGGGAGCTGCTTAAAACGAGGAAAAATGGTACTGAAGATCGCTGGTGAGTGTTATCTAACAGAAGCTTTTAAAGATACAACTACTGACTGAAAGGAGCTGAGTCAAAAGCTGTGGTCTCTTCCGGGGACTGGCTTTTATATCTTAGTACAGACTCAGCTAAATGACATCATAGGAAGAAGTCAACCCATCCTGGGCTCTCGATGCAGCATGGAGGAGAAGGGGGCGGGGCCAGTCAGAGGTGGTATTTGCCAGTTCTCCGAACTACTCAAAATTTCCTCTACCGGTTCTCCAGAACTGGGTAGAACCCACTGAATACCACCTCTGCTTCTTATATATGAATTTCCCACAAGAAAAATCTGATTTCAGTTGAGCACTTTCAGCATGGGAAAATATAAATCCAGTGCAATGTGACAGAATTCAAAACCTCTAAAAAGCGGAACAAATAATCTTCCGGTACCTGAGAGAATAGCACATGTATTATCACAAAAGTTTTCAAATGATAAAATGAATTATTATCCATCAAATTAGTCAATAATGTAGTCTTTAAGATGTCCCAAAATTTGTGTTTGCTACAAAAAAATTAATAATTACTTCATTGTAAATTTTTATAAAGCAATTCACTACATATTAATTTAATCTCCTTTTTCCCACTTAGAAATCAGTTTCTAAAATAAATAATTTACAAATATAAAATACGAACATTTGCATGCCCAAATGGTAGTGGAGTGAGTGGTGTGAGTTGCATATACCGGTATTTCCTCTTATTGACTTAAGGTTGGACCACCACTGTGAATGTGGCAGCATGACAACAACAGCTATATGGGACTGTTTTCAAATTCAGTTCCCATAAAGTTGGTTCTTTATTTAGAAGCAAAGCCTGATTGCCAATGCAGAAATATTTTACAATTAGATTAATGCTTTTGGAATCCACCATGGACCATTTCTAATCTGTTCTTTCCTCTGCCAATCACCCTTTCCCAAATTACAAAGCTTTTCAAATTAAAAGCACTCTGTCATATATTATTAAAGCACTACATGTATTATTGGTCTGACTTAATTTTTAAACTCTATACAATTTAGGAATTTTATACAGGTAGTCCCTGGGTTAAGAATGTTTGACTTATAGACAATTTGTACTTATGAATGGGCTACCTGATATTAAAAATGGTGAAATACATTTTATTTCCTTGAACTGATAAATTGTTGAAGCTGTATAATGTTTTCATGAACTGCTGAAACCACCGTTTTAATATGTAGCCTCTTTTCAGTAGTTTTCAAAGGGTTATAAAAACATTGCATGTCTTCAGCAGTTTGTTAACTCAAGGAAGAGAATGGCGTCCACCATTTTTAATAAAAAGCAGTTTGTTCCTACGTATGAATTCTGATTTACATACAAATTTGAGTTAAAGATAGATTTGGAATGGAAGTTGTTCTTAACTCAGATACTGCCTATATTTGACATAGATCATTAGATTAAGATATATAAATTATACAGTAGAAAGTATCCTTTCCAAATCTGTTATAGTTTTCTAAATATATTAGGTTTACAACCCCAGGAATTTTCTCCCACCATCTTATATAGTTGGCTAAGACTGTTACAATCTGTTAATACACACAGTGAGGTAATGTAACACAAATTATTTTGTTTGTAGTTAATGAGTGATCATAGCCATTCATGGAAACTGAAGAACAACTTAGGTTATTTGTACAGTATTTGCTTATTATGAAGTGTATACAACAAAGTTGACGGACAAAATATTATAAGGTGGTTTTAAGCAGAAATCCAATAGCTTTGTGAAACTGAGCAGCACCGTGAGAAATAACTGTCTCCCATACTTTAAAATCCCTAATAATTAGATTGACATGCTTGGGTTTAACTTCTAGATCCAATGAAGAGTAAAAATGATGGAACCCCAAGAACCAGGCAGCTACTACATCAATGAGGCTGTCCTGCATACTTGCAGGTTCAAACCACATATTTAGTATCCACTTGAGAAAAGCATACCAACTGATGAAACAGCCATTCTGTGCATGTGTGTGGACACCTGGCATGCTGCCAGACACAGCCAGATCTGTAATTAGTCGGTGTTTGCTAATGCTAAACAGCCGTACGTGGTATGTCTTTAAATCAGTGCTAAGTCTCACTATTCTGGATTGGCAGGGGGCAGCACAGAACATGAATGAAGTATACAAGCATGTACTTCCCTATCCTGTATAATCCCTGTATGTCATATGTGTTCTCTGGCCAAGAAGGGGATAGATGGCAATGGCTTAGGTTGCAAACACTCCACGTAGCTTGCCAGAGAATAGATAGATGCGGGCATTCTACTAATCTTGATGTTTAATAAAATAAAATGATTATTTTGATATATTGAGTGAAAATGAGAGATGTTCTTTTGTTGCTTTTGAGCAACAGCAGGGCTTCACTTATGCTTGTTTCCTTATGTCTATTTTAAATATGATACACAAACACGAGTGCTCCACTAAATGAGGGAGTTTGTTCGGAAATGACCCCGTGTTATACCTTTCTCAGTTTGGTTGCCCAGAAGACATCAGGAGAAATGATAAAAGTCAACAACAGGAAAGAGAGAAACGTAGATGAGTTTAAAATCATTCCAGATGCCATTTGTAGCAAAGATATTTTCAGGAAACATGTATTTAGTATATGGAGGAGAACATTTTAGAGGAATGTTTTTCCCCATTCTGGCTGGGGAATTCTGGGAACTGAACGTCACACATCATAAAGTTGCCAACATTGAAAAGTATTGCCCTATACTCTATTAGCAAAGTTGTTTGCATGCTTCTTTTTAAGCTATTTTTGCACTTAGATATTTCTTTTTACAGCATACCTACATGTTCTGTCACTTTAGTGGTGAAACTACTATTTTTTGTTTGCTCTAAAAAAACATGACTACTACAAGATGAAACACTTAATTCTTTAAATCCATTTTGATTTAACTTGGAATTTCTGATTAGAATTTCTGTTGTCAGACATGGTCATAAATATGTTTTTACCTTCTGCATAAACAAGTTCTTTATGAAACAGGAGACAGGGTTTTGTGTTTGTGAAAGAGTCATTTTCTTCTACTGGGGTGAGAGGTGATTAATTGAATCAGTAAGTTTGTTATCTGAATACACACATCACACTGGGCAATTATTTGCTTAAACAGACACCACTGACTACATTCACACAACGTTTCCAGCCAAAAAAACATCATGGCTTGGGGCATTTTGTGAAGCAAGTTACATATTCTGGTAGTTGTATGAAGCATTTCTTTTTAATATGCTTGGCTTGTCATTATGCTAAAAAGCAGCTGTGAGGCCCATTATACTGCTGTCAATGAATACTGTATAAACACTTAACATGTGTATGGGTGTCTCTATTTTTTAACTAAAGTTAATGTCAGAACAGAAACTGAGATCTCAATTTTGTGACTGGAGTATTGAAATGGAATAGTCTTTCACCTTCTTCTGCTATTTCTTGTTAACATGTTCATTGTACTGTGTGTTTTACTTTAGTTTTTTTTCTGGATCAGTATACAATATCAGTATACAAATGTTCTTCAATTGTTTTGGAATATGATTAATATGGTAATTTCTACGACACATCAGGGCACAGTTTGTATGCAAGAGATAGAACAAAAATTAATGTGATGAACCATTTTTACTGCAAATGCTGTCCTTGCTGTCTTTATTAACACAATATTCATTATCTGATGGAAAAGTTTTCAGATTTATAGAGTTGGAAGGGACCTTGTAGGTCATCTAGTCCAGCTTCCCCACCCAAGCAGGAGACCCTACACCATTTCTGACAAATGGCAATCCAATCTCTTCTTGAAACCCTCCAGTGATGAAACTCCCACAACTTCCAAAGGCAAGCTATTCCATTGGTTGATTGTTCTCACTGTCAGAAAATTTCTCCTTTCTAGGTTGGTTCTCTCCTTGATCAGTGTTCATCCATTATTCCTTGTCTGGCCTTCGGGTGCTTTAGAAAACAGCTTGAACCCCCTCCTCTCTGTGGCAGCCCCTCAAATATTGGAAGACTGCTATCATGTCTCCCCTGGTCCTTCTCTTCCCTAGATTAGTCATGCCCAGTTCCTGTAACCATTCCTCATATGTTTTAGTCTCCAGTCTCCTAGTCATCCTGGCTGCTCTTCTCTACATTTTTTCTAGAGCTTCAACATCTTTTCTATAGTGTGGTGACCAAAACAGGATGCAGTATTCTAGGTGTGGTCTTATTAAGGCTTTATAGAGTGGTACTAGTATCTCACTTGATCTTGATTGTATCCCTCTGTTAATGCACTGGATTGCAGCTGCTGCTGCACACTGCTGGCTTATATTTAGCTGGTTGTCCACTAAGGCTCCAAGATTCCTCTCACAGTTACTGTTGTTAACCTGGTTTCACCCAGTCTATATGTGTATGTTTGGTTTTTCTTGCCTAAGTGATCAGTGATCGAAGGAGACCATGTTATGGATAAGCAATTTTAAAAAGTTGATACTCATATCCCTTGTGCCTCTTTCTTCCACCAGATGTAAGTAGTACAATGGCTCACCTTCTGGGGAGTGGCCAGGTGTTTTCAGCCTTAACATTCTCAGATTAGATAGCAAAGAATGTTTCTATGAAGGAAGACACCAACATGATAACAGTAAATAGAAGTTTACTTTAAAAACTCCTAATACTTTTATCAGACAGATTCTACTCCAATTGACCACAGTGATCCCAGGTAGCTACAAGGAAGGAGTTCCATGGAATAGGCTCTAAAAGGGATTGCTATCATTGGACAATTTCTCTCTTCTCCCAGAGTTGCTTAGTTTAGGCATCAGCAAGAGAAGGATATATATTAATCAGGTCTAGCTACACTTTCATGTGTCTACCAGATATTAGGCACCCAGGGGTGGGATTCCACCAGTATAACAACTGGCTCCACATTTAGAAAAGCTCTAATATTTACCTTCTATAGGAGTGTCTGTGAATAAAACAGCTGAGGCGTGGCAAACTACTCTGCCATGCGAATCAGCTGTGCTCTAAACAAAGGAAATAAAGCACAGGAAAGAGCAGGGGTGGGCAGGGGCCCCCCACATACTCGTCGCAGTGAACCAGTTTGCTGCCAGCTGATCTTTGGAGCAAGGGGTTTGCCCGAACTGGTCCAAACTGGTAGATTCCTACCCCTTTAGCCACCTAATTAAGACAAAAGTAGGAAATAGTTATCTAACTGGTATTAGAAATGGAAGTTTGTTATCTTGTAGTCCGGGAGAGTTCATAGGAAGAACTAGCTTGTTTAGGTAGCCTCTTTCTGTTAATTAAAATGTAGTTCAGTCACAGGACACCAGTTTCCATCTGTCTTCCTTTTTTTCTAACGGAGAGATCTGTTATCAGTTTGTTTTCCTCTGATTCAATGACATCTATTATACCCTTAACCATCAGTGATGGGTGTTTCAGATATTGGCCTTGTGATAAGAAAAAGCCATCTAACCATTCTAGCAAATCTGAGAATTGCGATTGGTCATTGGTTGGAAATAATTCCTAAAATATAGTTTTATTAAATCAATATATTTCAGTGGGAAATTGGGAAATAAAAAACAAATCAGTGTAAATTGTAATATTCAAACTTGGGTCATGTTTGGGGTAAGGTCCTTTATTATACCACCTTATAATGCCTTGATAAGATCACACTTGGAATATTGCATCCAGCTTTGGTTGCCATGATATAAAAAAAAAATGCTGAGATTGTAGAAAGAGTACAGAGAAGAGCAACTAAGGTGATTAAAGAACTGGAGACTGAAACATACGAAGAATGATTGCAGGAATTGGGTATGTCTAGTCTAATGAAAAGAAGGACTAGGGTTGACATGATAGCAGTGTTCTCATATTTCAGGGGCTGCTACATAGAAGAAGGGGTTAACCTATTCTCCAAAGCACCTGAGGGTAGGACAAGAAGCAATGGATGGAAATTAATTGAGGAGAGAACCAACCTAAGGAGAAATTTCCTGACAGTTAGAACAATTAATCAGTGGAATAACTTGCCTCCAGAAGCTGCAGTTGCTCCAGCACTGGAGGTTTTAAAGAAGACATTGGACAGTCATTTGTCTGAAATGATACCAGATATCAAGAAGGGTTTCCTACTTGAGCAGGAAATTGGACTAGAAGATCTACAATTTCCCTTCCATTATTCTGTTAGTTTCTTCTGAAAACTACACAGGAATGGAAGTAAGAGGTTGGCAAATATGAGGAAATATAATAAAGAAGGAATATGTAATTGTAATGTATATGATATAGGCAATACTTTGATATTAATAGTAACTTTAAGATTTAAATGTCCTACATAAATATAAGGCTAGTCAGCTATAATTGTTTAAGTTACTGCTAGTCTTAAGAAAGTAATATGATGCAAAATCAGCAACTGAACAGGAACAAGAGTTTGAAATGAAACATTCTCTAATAGGCTTTGATAAAAATCAGCTTGACAGATATATTCATTTATCAAGCATAGGTCTTATGGGACTGTGATTGAAACATCAATACGTCTTGTCACATTTGCTGATGTCTGTAAGCCACACAGGCACTGGGTCTGTTGAAAAATGATGGGGGAAGAACATTGGCTAACAGTCAGGTTCATGATGACATAGCACTGAGAATAAAGTAGATTGCATTATGAGGCCAAATGTCAGGGCTGAAATATACCATACTGTACTACTGATCTCATGTGATTTAACGCTTCTCCTTAAACAAAATTCTGACTACAGAGAAAATGTGATATTGAAGAAAAATGTCTAGCAGTGTCTCATAATATAGAGAAACACGGACTTCATCTCTCTGAATTTCCCGGCTAGACAATCATTGCTGAAAACCCTGAGAATTTAAATTAATACATATGGAGGGTACCCCATTTGAAGAAGGCTACTTTGTAGTGTACCCCTATCTAATATGCTGGTTTTCATTATAGCATGTGTTAATATGATTTGTTTCATTTTGTCTTAGAAATGTTAGAAACAATTGTGGGATGTTTGCTTGCTCCCTTGTTTGTATCTCACCTTTATTATTTTTACAAATAACTCAATGGAATGAACATATCCAACATACTTTCCTCTCCTATTGTCCCCAGAACATCAACCCAGTGTGGTGAATTGGGCTGAGAGAGAGTGACTGGCCCGAGGTTACCTGGTTGGCATTCATAGCTAAGGCAGAACTAGAAATATTCAGCAAGCTATGATCACAAAAATTATGGCTTATCTTAAAATGTTAATCCGGTATAAGTATCAGTGGAAGTTTCTGTGTTTTTATTATGTGAGTCTTTATCTGATGTTTGAAGTGCTCTACCTAGTGAAAATCAGCTTTGAAGTACTGATGAATGTCTATACAGGATACACTGTGTATTGGCATAGAACTGTCTACTACAGCACTGTAATTGGCACTGATCTGTCAGTTTCCTAAATACCTCCTGATCTTTTCAAGTGAAGATGCTTGGACTTGGATTTTGAAACTTTTGCGTGCAACATTCATGCTTTCCTTCTGAGCTCTTGCTTTTCCACACTTGATTAAATTATCCAGAATCAATAGAACTAGGTCAACAATTCCAGTAGATGTGTAGGACTTGAAATTTGTATTTAAATGTGCTGCAATTATTCCAGCCAGTGTCACCCAGAGGTTTAAAAGAGCTTTTGCAGCATTCCTTTTATGATACTACTGTCAAATTGTTTCGAAACAATGTCAGCGTTCCAGGGAACATCCATTCCGATCAGTAACTCCGAGACAAGCATAATCTCAAAAGTACTTTTATTAGAATAGCACCTGGCACATCTGTGGAATTTTGAAATTAAAAGTTTCCTGGACTTCCTACAATGTCCCAACCTATAAACCACCCTCTTTTTACTTATCATCACATCACATGAACCAATCCCAAAGTAAATTCCAATTCTTTCTGTGCCACACTCTTTGACCTTGAACTAACAAAAGAATTCTATTTTGTCTACTAAGAGCTACTCAATTAATATCACCCTCCTCCTACTTTCTCAAGCTATGCAGCAGCGATGAATAAGGATTCCATAGCTGACAACTACATTGAAATCTGTTTGTCAATGAGGAACAGGAAGACAAGCCGTCCGATAGCTCTTTGGATCCCGAGCTCTAAAGCTGGAATGGAACCTTACCTTTTGCTGCTGTCGTGTTGATCTGCCTCTGCCAATCACTAGGTGGCAGAGAAATCCTCTCTAGATTGCCAGTTCTTACTTTGCAGCTTTTCCCTTTTGCAACAGGGCTTCATATCTCTTCTATATCTGATGTGTTATGGGTCTGATCATGGAATGGATGTGTCCAGCAGATTTCCTGTCCACAGCCTGTCCCATTGCATAGGCATGGGCTTTCCCGGTGCCATCCTAAGCCCTAACTTTAGCTTTCCCATTTACGACAACTGTGAACTTAATTGGTAAAGTAGTGTTTTAATTTATTTTAATGTTTCAGCTATTTGCTGGTAGAAACTATAACATCGCTGCTATCGACTGGGACGAATGGATTATTTTGCCCTACAGAACAACAAACTGAAGGAAAACATTGATTCTGTACTGCTTGTTTTCTTGAATGGAAAAGAAGAAAAGAGTGTGAAAGAGTTGAATGTAATAATTCTACTTGTCTCACATACAGCAACCTGTCTTTAAACCTAAAATAAATATTTGAAATTGCCTTGCAGTTTTTAAAAAGTGAAACATTTTAAGACGATGGACAATATTCTCTTTTTGTAAAAGAAATGCTATGCTGCTTTTAGAATGTAATAAAGTTGTTTCAACTAATCCTAGTTATATCAATTTCTGTCAATGGTGGATTTAAGGTATTCTTAAAAATAGACCCTATTATTTATTCATAGTCATATCCATAACAAGATATTGATAAAGGAGAATATGTATAGATCAGGGTTGAAATGAAGGGTTCTTGGTGCTGTCTGAGCTTAGTTGCTTTCATGCTGACATTTCATTACCCATACTATGTAACATCATCAGTTCACTACCTAAAGAAATATCTGCAAGAAAACAACCAAGCTCAAAGAGCATCAAGGATCCCTCACATAGCAAGTTTCTAGACAATTATGCAACATTCAGGTTGGTGAATAGCAATCTAATGGTTTTAACAAGCAGAAAGTAAGGAAGATGACCTTGAGGGAGATATGCAATAATTGTTTCCTACATAAAGAGGAATGAAGTATTTTTTAAGCCCTGAGAAAAAAAGATAATATTTTGAACTGATTCAGGTAAACGCTGTCTGATTCACTGAGGTATTGGAAGGGGGTTGGATTACCCTTCTCACTTTTCATATGAGGTGACTATAAACAAGGAGTTCCCTAGAAAAGTAAGAAAACTGTTATTGCCCCTAACGCTCTGTGTTTGAATCTATTAAGATGGATGCTTGGCTGCATAGCCATATTTTTATTGGTATTGATATGTATACCATTTTAGCTATTTTTTGGAATACAGAAAGCTTTCTTTAAAGTGAGGGATTCCGGTTGGATGTATGCAAGAGCATGTCCCTTCAGCATTTGACTTTTAGAGCATTCATTATACTCTAGCAAATGCAATAAGTTTGTGCTGAAGTGTTATGATACATTTAATATACATGATGGATTGAGACTATATTTTTGAATGGAGAATCCCGAGTTTGTTCAAATATGTGTTTTGGTTTCTCATTTGATACTGTTTCTCATTTGCATTAGTGTTCAACTGGTGTTGAGAACTAGTCTCATTTGTAATTGCTGATTGATAAAAACTTGATTCCATATGTAATGTTAAGCTGTATATTTTTAATTTGCTGTTAGCTTAGGTATGAACTAGGCCATACTGACTTGTGCCTTCACCCACGATCAAAAGAAACCATGGTGCAGCATGAAATAAACCCGGTGAAGAAATCTCTTTTTTAAAATTCTGTCTTATATTCAGATTTGAGGTCTGTGTAGAGACGTAGCATAACTGTAGTTCTCCTTTTCAGTTTAATAGCTAATTGTTTTGACTGATTGCAAATCAATCCTGTCTATTTCTGCTTATTTCAGGTTCAAGTTGATGTCTTCCAAACATTAGAGAATGTTAACTGCATTTAGTACATCTAATAGTTTGCAGTATCTGGAGAAGGCAAATTGGAAAGGATGATTTGACCAATTTAATAAAGAGGGCTTTAGCTTACAAAAGGCCATGTCACAGCATGGCTTGAGTTAAGTAAAAACATCTGTTATTCCCCCCCCCCCCAAATATTTAATATCAGTCAAACTGAAATCCCATAGCAGAGAGAAAAATGCTTAATATCTGTAAAGCACATATTAAATGTTGAAATGACTTTCTGTATGTTAGCTGAATTCACAGATACCAATAGGCTGGTATTGCTTTAGCATGCTATGTAAAAAAAAATGTCAAGAGTAGAATTAGAATTAGAATAGAATTCTTTATTGGCCAAGTGTGATTGGATACAAAAGGAATTTGTCTCTGGTGCATAAGCTCTCTGTGTACATATAAGCAACAAGTGATAAATCATGATCATAAAATACAATCATCATAAATCATAAGATAAAACACTTAGTGAGATTCGTAAGATGCTAAATAAACAATCAACATAAATCATAAGATACAAACAACAAGGTTATAGTGTATAATCTAAGGAAATAGGTAATAGGAAAGATGAGAAGGATAGTAGTAATACAGCCTACTAGGTGGTTTGACATCCCAGGGCATAAGACAGTGTTGTGGAAATTAGTTGTTTAGCCATGTGACGGTCTGGGTGGAAAAAACTGTTCTTGTATCTAGTTGTTTTGGTGTGCAATGCCCTGTAACATCAACTTGAGGGAAGAAGTTGAAGCAGTTTATGTCCAGGATATGTTGACTGTTTTACCTAGCTGTTGTGAATTACTCCAACCATGATGAAAATTATTGTTTAGTGTATAGTGGTAACCCTATAAATATCTGTTATCTTTACAATGATCTGTAGAGTAGCCTGATATTTTAAAGTACAAAAGTATACATTTACTTGCATTTATTCAAGCTTGCTAGAAATCTAAATGCTTAGTTTAATTAATTCATCAATTGTTGGGTCATAATACCTTTATTTGAGCCAACCAAAGAGGAACCGAATAATGTTATTTTATTGGCCCTTATAAAATATTACCCAACTGAAGGTTTGTGTCAGAGAAAATTACAGAATGACTCCTGATTTGTTATCCCGTTTTTTAATGACATTCTTTTAACAGATTTAATCTTTTTTTCTTATCCAACTCCCATATCATTTTTTATTTTAATAGAAGTTTGTTATATACTATGAGATCCCCTTCCTATTAAGATGACCTTTTTCCCAGTATCAGTAATTGTACGAGTAAATGTATATATTGTATGTGTATATGCAGTTAGTGGTTTGTATGAAGCCTAAAACATAGGTCAGAGGAATGACAGGGCCCACTGCCTGTTTTGTCATTCTAAAGTCTGTTTGTTCAGTGCATTAAGGATATTAATAAATGAAAGGGAAAGGAGCCAGCAAGTCACTGGAGAGGACCTTCTGAGGCTGGAGCAATAATGTAATTTCATGATCAGACCCACTATTTTCCTTTTTTTCCTTTTCACTGTTCTGTTTTGTATTCACAGTGCCAGTCCTAACACAATCTTTCTGGGGTCTCTATCTGCATGGCTGATACATCAGCTGGGAAGTTGTAAGATGTATCTTTCTTTTCCTGCCCTTCTTCTATTTCTACAACATATCCGTTCATTAAACATAAATTTACCAAATGTTGCATGGCATTGCAGATGCTTGTCAAAATGGAAGACATAAGAAAGATGCAGTCTGCTGGGAGAAAAGACAAGGAGAAATCGCATAGTGGCAGGACCTAAAGAATTAAGTGCAAAAGGTATCAAGCCGATCGCCATCTTGTAGTTTCCTACTTGCAGTTTCCTCCCTTCTTCCCCCTAGAATTTAGTGGTCACCAGTTTTGGATTGAAGCAAATGCAGCACTAATCTTAAGAGATTAACATAGTTGGAAGGGACCTTTGTAGGTCATCTAGTCCAGCCTCCCACAAGCAGGAGACCCTACACAATTTCTGACAGATGGCAGTCCAGTCTCGTCTTGAAAGCCTCCAGTGATGAAGCTCCCACAACTTCCAAAGGCAAGTTGTTCCATTGGTTGATTGTTCTTACTGTCAGAAAATTTCTAGGTTGAATCTCTCTTTGATCAGTTTCCATCCATTATTCCTTTTCTGAATTTGGGGTGCTTTGGAAAACAGGTTGACCCCCTTCTCTCTGTGACAGCCCCTCAAGTATTGAAACACTGCCATCATGTCTTACCTGGTCCTTCTCTTCACTAGACTAGCCATGCCAAATTCCTGCAATCGTTCTTCATGTGTTTTAGTCTCCAGTCCCCTAATCATCCTGGTTGCTCTTCTCTACACTTTTTCTAGAGTCTCAACATCTTTTTATAGTGTAGTGATCAAAACTAGATGTAGTATTCTAGGCTTTATAGAGTGATCTTAGTACTTCCTAATAAATTGTACTCCAGCAGTACATAAAACTGGAAAGAGACAGGTGATGTTAAATGTTTAGGATGCCAAATTTTGCCACAGTTCTTAGCTTATTAATAAGAAAACCTCTGTTTCCTTACGTTCTTAGTATGCTCAGTAGAAAATATTCAGTAGATGGTAATTTATGACCATAGTGTTCATGTCAAGGTTCCGACTGATGACCCCAACCAAGCCAGCACTCCAAAATGATCAGATCTCTTTAAGTACTATTTTATTGAGTACATCATTTCAGCATGCATGAAAGCAAAACCAACTCTATTTCCCGTGGTTTTTGTATAACTAAAGAATAGATATACCTCTCCCTCTTTGTCACAAGTCTCATTGTCCAATTAGGTGTTCTGGTGTCTCCCGAGTAATTTCTTTGAGTCTCTGGCCAACATCTGTTGAGATGACCTTGGTTCCCACAGGACAATAGTTGTTATTCTCTGGCCTGACAGTTCAAACATCTCCCTCTCCTCCATACTGTGTGGCAAGCTGAGAAATGAAAACGTGGCTGCGGTTCAATTTGTGAGTGCTACAAAAAAAGTTATAAAATTGGGTGCAATCATGGTGACTTGCTTTTTGACTATCATGACTTATTCCCAAAATTGGGGACTCAATCACAGAGATAATTCAGGGGCTACCTCCATCATATCTTGTGGACAGCCATGCTGTCATTCTTATTCAAATTTTATATTAATTTCTCAATGCCACTGTATGTTTGACTCTCCAGATGTGTAGACATAATATGCTAAAATTTAAATTGTAAACATCTGGTACGATATTTTTTTAAGAAGCAAGAGATAGTTTCATTCCTCTCACCTGGATATTCATGGTAGAGATTTGTCAGTTATTAATAGCAGCAAAGAGGTTTTAGAATTGATCAACAAATTAAATTGTAAGACATCATTGAGTTCAAAGGATTTTCATTTGAGAGGCCACTTCTTCAATAATTGCAGTAGGAAATGGGAGAATGATTAAATAAAATCCATTACTTATTAAAATGTTCCTCTTTATTGGATGATTGAAGAGTTGCCCAGCTAACAACAGTTTTTAAAAACAGAAACCAGAGGATAAAAGAGCTGTCAGATCTAATCTTTCTCTAAAATATAGAATTGAAAGCATTCTAGCTAGAACTCTTAAAGTTGTCAATGAAGATACCATGTTATGAAGAATTAATACAGCTTCTTCAACATGTTCCTGATGAACATTTTGATACCCCAGAGTAAGACCAAAATATTAGTACTTGTGGGTATTGTGATGAAATCAACGATAAAGCCTTTTCTCATATGATTTCTGATATAAATATTTATTCAACGAACAGTCAGGCTTTTGCTGTGAATCATTCTTCCCATTCAGAGTTTTTGCTAGCAGTATAAACAAACATTTTTGGAAATATCTGAAGCTTGGTGGCAAATACAGGTCTTGATATAATCAGAGGAATGCTATTACAAGTGCAAATGACTCCAATTTTCCTCTAAAATAAATACAGAGGTGATGTTATTTTCCAGTTAAGTTTAATTTGGCAGCTTGTTCATTCCTGCTAGGTTATTTAGAGTTAGGGACTATAATCTGCTGAAAATGTTGTGCCTTCTCATATTGAATGGCACAGTAGTTTTACTTCTGAGGTGCAGTGTGTCTTCATGCATTTAATAGATGATTTGGGAGAAGGAGTTAAATCCAAATTTATGTCATTTTATCGATTACTGAATCAATTACTCCACATTGATTTAGAAACAACAGGCTTTGTCAACAGTTTGAGAGTAAAATCCAGAAAAAAATTGTGACCATTACATTTAAAGTCCACTGAATGGATGTCAGAGAATGTAGATTTTTCTTTATTTAGTAAACACTGTCTTTTGATGGCTCAAAATAAAAAATATAAAAAGATTCTTTATCTGGTGTTGAAATGATGACAAGAATAGGCATCAAAAATGAATGTATGGTATTATGGAAGATGCTTTAATTTCTGGAATTATTATACACTGTTATTTTATATTGTCATTGTAAACTATTGAGAGTTCTTGAAGATTATGATGCGATACAGATTGGATGCACATAAAAAGCTGTATATGAGAATGGTAAGACACTGGAACAAATTCTGACAACAGTCTGACTTTATACCCTTCTAGCTTTGCTCTGAAACTATGCTTGAAGCTGTGAACATTCTGACTTCAGAGTTGTGTTGACGGTATTTTGCTCAGTAACTGTAAAGTTACTGGATCCTTGATGCTGGTAGAGAATATGGCAGTGGTGGGATTCAAATTTTTTTACTACCGGTTCTGTGGGCGTAGCTTGGTGGGCGTGGCAGCGGAAGGATACTGTAAAATCTCCAGTCAGAGGTGGTATTTGCCAGTTCTCTGAACTACTCAAAATTTCCGCTAGCGATTCTACAGGACTGGTCAGAACCTGATGAATACTAACTACTCTGGAACATGGTTTTTTGAACCCTGGACTCAGAGGTGGTATTCAGCAGGTTCTGACCAGTTCTGGAGAATCAATAGTGGAAATTTTGAGTAGTTCAGAGAACCGGCAAATACCACATCTGACTGGCCCTGCCCCCATCTATTCTCTGCCTCCTGAGTCCCAGCTGATCAGCTGGGTTTTCTTTTGTTGCCCTGCACAGGAGAATGGAGCTGGAAAGCAGGTTGGTGGGGTAGGGAGGGAATGGGGATTTTGCAGTAACTTTTGATGACCCGGAATGTAACACAAAAGTAACAAAATCCAAAACATAAATAAATGTCCTTTAATGCCTCTAGCTTGGCCCCACTGTTCAATAATTTTCAGTTGGAGATAAAACGTATTCAAAAATAGTCTTCAAAAGAAAGCAATACAGTCCGAACTTAATGAGCAGATAGAGGTGAATAAAAAAACAAAACAAACTACAGTGAAGGAATTTCCACAACGAACCCGGATAAGTAATTACCAACTTCAAGGAGATAACAAGGCACAGTCTGTTGGAAATGACGCCAACCAAGATAACTTCAGCCCAAAATAAAACACGCTTTGCTTCTGGCAATGCTGTGTTTTAACCGTCTCTCTATTCTCCCCAGCTTCAGCCAATGAGGGGGATCATGGCCGATTCCTCTCTCGTAAGCCAAATTGTTCCCTTCTCTGTTTCTCCCTGCGTGTCCTAGGATGAAAAGGGAATGGGCCTGGTTCTTCTTCTGACTGCCCAGCCGGCCCCTGCCCTTCCCCAGCCTCCTCCACAACCTCCGGAGCCACACTTCCACTCCCTGTCGGCTGTTCCTCCTCTCCCTCAGAGTCTGACTCTAACAAGGGCATGACATAACTTTCCCCAGGAGTGGGGAAGGAATGGAGATTTTGCAGTGTCTTTCCCTGCCACGCCCACCAAGCCATGCCCACAGAACCAGTAGTAAAACAAAATTTGAATCCCACCACTACCTTGCCTGGTTCTACCATGAAAGCATCTATTAATTCTGATCCTGAGCAATGGTGGAAAATATCATAGCTCGGAGGTAAGATGAAGGTGGAGGTTTGTTCTCTGAACTTGTGGGTTTGTTTCAGAACGTTTCATTAGAGAACATCGTCAGCAGAGTTTAGGGGATGTCAGTGTCACATCCTCTGCTTAACTATATCAACACCCTTTGGGATAGGGTGCCTAATTTCAGTCCCTACTGCCAACCAAAGAATGTTTGCAGGTTCACCAAACCATGAGAGATCAAATAGGTCAGCTAAATGTTGCAGTTGCAGCCTCCTGCTGCTTCTGTACTATTCTATTCCATCAGATAATCCAGCAAAGAAAACAGATCTTTTTCCATTGCTTGGCAGGCTGCCTTAACACTATCAGTTCTGAAAAGTGAAATTCTGTTCCCACCCAGGAAACATACTATAGTTTGTCTGGATTATTCTGATCAGTACTCTGTTCTTTTTTAAAATTATTTTTTTAATATAAACATTCCATCTTCCATTAAACAGTGTGTTGTCTGGTTACAAATATTTCTGTGCAATAACCCTCAAAATTTACAACAGTATACATTACTTCGATATTAACTTTCTAATCTTACAGTCATAATATTGTATATAATAAGACTTTCCAGTCCTCCCTCTTAACATATCTTCTAATAAAATTATAATGATAATATGAAACATGGTGAACTTAATAGTCATATCGATTACACTCATATAGTTTTCATCTCCATCTTAACATATTTTCTATAAAAGTCTCCTTTTATTTCTAACTTCCATTTTTCTCCTCTAACCATTGGTAGAATAATTCCCACATCATATAATATTCAGTTTGTTCTTTCTCTGTAATTGCTATCGTTAATCTATTCATTCCTGATTAGTACTCTGTTCTGACCCACATTTCAGCCTTAGTCTTTTGCCTCTAATAGCAATAGCTCTTAGACTTATATACCGCTTCACAATGCTTTACAGCCCTCTCTAAGTGGTTTACAAAGTCAGCATATTGCCCTCAACAATCTGTGTCCTCATTTTACCAACCTCGGAAGGATGAAAGTTTGATTCAACCTGGAGCCGGTAAGACTCGAACTTCTGGCAATTGGCAGAATTAGTCTGCAATATTGCATTCTAACCATTGCGCCACCATGGCTCTAAGTAACTTCATTAGTACAAAGTTCTAACTTGTCAACATAAAAATCCACAAAGGCCCTCCAAAGATCAAACACAACCCTGATGCGGCCCTCAATGAAATTGAGCTTGACACCCTTGACCTAGAGTGATCCATTGTTTATTTTTTTAAAAAAATTCCAGTGAGATATTTTATTTTCAGGGTTTGGAAAATTTAAGTCTTAATGCTTCGGTGCCCTTAACATTGTATATTCTCTATTATGCTAAAGAAGTTCCTCCTTCCATCAAAGCCACATGGCATGTTTCTTCATTGCAAATGATAAATTAAGCTTCTGGCCCTCACCTCTACCATTACTCAATTCTACACAGGAAAAGGACCAACCGTTGTTTTGATGTGGGGAAAAAACATTTGGAATTCTTCTGATGCATTTCCAGGAAAGATCTCTCACAAGGTCGAGTCACAAGGAATCATTTTCTCCACTGTATTTAATATAAGGGCTTCAGTTCTATTTATTCCTTTTGTTAAATCAGACCAAAGCAGAAATGAAATAAAAGGAAGAATGCCCTTGAAATTAATAGCCGTGCTTGAGTTTGTACAAAACTGGAATGAGAATATATACTTCTAAATTATAGGTGTCACCTTGAGACCCAGATTGTAGCATAATAATTCCCAGCATAGATACAAAGCAAACAACGATGACAGAATGGCACAGAGATAAATACTTTTTAAAAGGGTAATTTGAACATATATGCTAATATATTTGTAATACTGAGCTGATATGCAAAATTTTAAAGATCTATATGGAGCATTTGTGCATGTGGGAATTATCTATCAAATATGAAAACCATGTGTGAACTAACAATGCTTAGTTTAAAGACTTTTTGCTTTTGGAAACCTTTTTTCAGCAGCCAACTTTACTTCCAGAGGGGGTATTCAGCAGGTTCTGACCAGTTCTGGAGAACCGGTCGTGGAAATTTTGAGTAGTTTAGAGAACCGGCAAATACCACCTTTTACTGGCCCCACCCCCATCTATTCTCTGCCTCCCAAGTCCCAGCTGATTGACTGGGTCTTCTTTTGTTGCCCTGCATAGGACACTAGAGCTGGAAAGCAGGTTAGTGGGGTGGGGAGGAAATGCAGATTTTGCAGTAACCTTCCCCTGCCACACCCACCAGGCCACACCACACCACACCCATCAAACTATGCCCACAGAACCAGTAGTAAAAAAATTTGAATCCCACCACTGGTTACTTCCTATACTTTAAAAAAATACCACCAATTTTACTTTAGTTTTTCAATACAACAGCACTGGAAAAAAATGACTTGTGACTGTTTTTCACACTTATGACTGTTACAGCATCCCCATGGTCAAATTTCAGAGCCTTGAAACTCACTTAACAACTGTTTCACTTACCAACATTATTTTGGGGTTCAGTTGTGGTTATAAGTTGAGGTTACCTGTACTATGCTTAGTATATTGATATTTTTCCCCACTGTGTAAGTTTTCAAAATATGCTCAATAAAGGCCACATTGGAATTAACAGCCAAAAATTATATATTTCCAATGTTCACAAAAATGTTCATGTAAAATGAATTAAACAAACAGAGATAGCAATATGTACCAGTTACAATCCCTCCCAACATGATGTAGGAAGACTACAATTAATATAATGAAATTTTGAGGTGTAATACTGTCTGTGAAAACTGTATCATTAATAATAATCATAATCTGCAGCTTGAATAATTCTTAAAATAGATTGAGTGGTTCACATAAAAGTTTTCAGCAGCATCCTTATGTATTGATGACACAAGAGCACTAAAGGAAGCTAAGAACATGACACATTATTATAAATTTAGAGGGGAAATTTTTTTAAAGGGCTGCTAAAACACCTTTTCTGGAGATATGATGTATGGAAGTTAAATGATACTATAACTTTTTATTATTATTTCATGTTTGCTTCTCTCTCTCTCTCATCAGAAGCTGGTTTTAACAAGCAGAGAGTAAGGAAGAACTTTAGTCTGAGTAAACGATAAGAAATCTTATGTGGTATTTAGTTATTCCTTCCTTCCTTCCTTCCTTCCTTCCTTCCCTTCCTTCCTTCCTTCCTATTTAAATACCCAAATGACCTTAGGAAAGGAATAAAAATTGATACTGATAAAAAAAAGTAGAACCTTGCTAATATCTTTTTTTTTAGGACTGTGCAGTGATCCTGTTAGAGTTTGATTGAACATACAGAACCAATATATTTGTTGACGTCTCCTGAAATAGAAGACTTCTTATTAGGTGCAACATACATGCTTATGCTCATGCATGTTCCAACTCACCTTTTCCTTTTGAATCCAGGTAGCTGCGCAGGCCTAACTTTTATCCCTGTATTTTATGCATCAGTCATGGTACTGATAATGTTGGTATTTGTTGTAGAAAAGGTGCTGTAGAAAAGATGATAATGGCCACCTTCATGAATCACATTCAGCCACAAGATGGTGGCTTTGATTTTTTTTATTAGTGTCATTTGTGAACCCAAATAACACACTTTATGTGTGGATTAGAACAGAGATTACACAAGTTATCATGTAATAAACCCTCTTCTAGCATCTTCTGTGAATGTAGATGTAAGACTGATTATAGTTGAACAGAAATGTGAATAGCAGTTGTGGACAACTTTAAAATAAAATAGGAATTTTGCATCCAGTTTATTTCAGCCAACCTGTGCTCTGAAGCATATATTTTTGAAAGTATAAAATAATGAACACAACATCCCAATCATAATCTTTTTCTTTTCCTTTCCCAGTCTTTCAAACCTCCTCTGCCTTTTAAGATAATGAGATTGGATTTCCAGCTAGCCTGAACCCATCTTTTGGCTTGCTTGTTTAACCACTGTCCTGGCAAAATGCCAAGGCATGCCTGTAATAGTCAGTTGGCTGCTAGCCCTTTGCCAAGCAATAGGTAGTTCTTATTACTGCTTTGCTGTAAATGAAATCAAGCAATTTGCCCCCTGTCAGTTCAAGCACTTTTTTTCCAGTCAGAGTTCAAGCCCCCTTGCATGAATTGAGTCAGCACAGCTATTGCGACTGTTATAGTTATAACTTTTGCTGTAGATAATTAGAGTTTATGGTTAAAGAGTGCTATTTATACTAATGTGCTACTGGATCATGGGTAGTAGTTAAAATACTTGTTTTCACTCGATAAATAACCGACTGTAAAGTAAACCTAAGGAAAAACTTCTGTGTTTAAAATAGCAGCGTCTAGACCTCGTCACTTCTTTTTATTTTAATAAATCTCTGAATTTTCAATTTCAGCAAATGGCGAAGGAGGTCAGCAAAACTGCTGGTTAGCACACAGGCCCCTCTGCAACCCATGGTGCTTCTCCTTTCCCATCATGGTTCCTTATAGGCTTCTGGTGTTCATATGTTCATACTTCGATGGTAGGGCCTGTGATTGACATGCACATGGCTCCAAATTCAGTCCCCAGGATTGGTAAAGACATCTTAATGTCTTAGAATTGCTGTTAATCAAGAGGAGATGATATTGAACTAGAGACAATTGCTCTCCTTTAATGCAGGGTATTTCTAGAAGTGTAGAGTTTTTAAAAGTCCATGGAACCGATCTTCGGCTCACGGGCCCCAGTAGATACTTATCCAGCTTTTGTTGAACACATTAGACCATTAGAAAAGTTAGGATTTCAAAGAAGAGGGGGTTAACTTATTCACAACAGCTCCAGAAGGCAAGACAAGAAACAGTGGATGGAAATTAATCAAGGAGAGAAGCAACTTGGAATTAAAGAGAAATTTCCTAACAGTGAGAATAATTAACCAGTGGAATAGTTTGTCTTCATAAGTTGTGGGGGTTGTTAAGAAGAGACTGGACAGCCACTTATCTCAAATTTTATAGGGTCTCTTGCTTGAGCAGGGGGTCGGACTACTACTCCAAGATCCTTTCCAGCTCTATTCTGATTGGTGATTGATTGGTTGAGGATTTCTTAACATTGAGCAGGAATTCCCTTTTTTAGTGTTTTGCATTCTAAGATGACATAGATCCGTGATAGAGCGAAGCCCTTCATATTATTTGGAACTGCTGTCCCTCATTTTCCCCTGTGCTTCTATCTCAGGAATTACTTCTGATATAGTGATCATTGCTACCATTGTTCTTAAATATTGATGTTCCGGTCTTTGCTTTTGGATAGTAATGATGGTTTGATGAAGGCTGATACCAGTGTTTTCAAGTATGCATATATATATGGATCTTTGGTTATTCGGGTTTTCTCCTGCATAAAATTGGAAGTATTTTGGAGGCTTGTGTCTTTGGCTTTGTGCTTCTTGGAGTAATGTGAGCTTGCAGCTGCTTCTTCCTTTTAACTGCTAGTGGGGGTGTGACTTGATTGAGTCGGGGCTTCTGATTGGCTGGGGGTGTGTTCTCATTGGTTGGAGGTTTGGCTGTGTTCTGATTGGTTGGGGGGTTGGCTGTGTTCTGATTGGCTAGGGGTGTGTTCTGTTCAGGTGGGGGCTTAGCTGTGCTCAGGTTAGTCTTAGTTGTCAGGGGATTTGAGCTGGTGAGCTGTGATCCTGTTGTTTCGCTTCGCAAACCCCTCCGACCCATACATGAAGCTAACTGACGCCCACCATGAAGATGTGGCACGACCACAAATGCGAAGCCAAACAACAGGATCACAGCTCACCAGCTCAAATCCCCCGACAACTAAGACTAACCTGAGCACAGCCAAGCCCCCACCTGAACAGAACACACAATGATCAGCTGTGCCAGGGTTCCCCTCGCTTACTTAATGCTTCACCCAGGAGGCTTCCCTGAGGCCCAGGAAGGCAAAAAATAAAGTGGGGTGTAGCACCTCCCCACCCCATTCCATGTTTTGCCTTCCTGGGCCCAGGGAAGCTTCCTGGGAGCAAAAATGTCCCCCAGGAAGCTTCCCTGAGGCCCAGAAGGCCCCAAAATGGAGCGCAGGGGCATGCTGTATGCCCCCTCTGTGCTTCATTTTTTTTCCTTCCTGAGCCACAGGAAAACTTTCTGGGAGCAAAAATGCCCCCCCCCCCAAGACTTCCCTGAGGCCCAGAAGGCACAAAAATAGGTGGTGGTGGGGGTTGCTGCAGAAGAAAGAGAAGGAGAAGAACTCCTCCACCCAGTCACATGGCCATACCCACCTAGACACGCCCACAGAAACGTTTGTTACAAAATTTGAATCCCACCCCGGCTGGAACACTGAAAATGCAGAGAAGAAGATTCTTACATTAGCATTGCTGCTAACAATGAGGACATAAAAAGTTCCAGACTGCAAGCTTGCTAATCTTATTCCTTTTTTATGACCATGCAATTGATTTTTAAATTGAAAAGAGAATGGAGCTTTTCTTCTCTTCCCCACCCTATCCTTCATTTGTTTGTACATCTTGCTACTTGTTGAAATAATGCATGTGAAAAACCATTATGAAGCTTTTTTTTTTTCCTGCTGTCTTGCAGAAATTGAAGCTTTAGCACTGCTGGCTGATAAAGGCATTTAGTGTAAGAAGGAAAAGATGGTCTATAATTAAATGCTCATATCCTGTCACAAGAGTGACAGTTACAAATATTTCAGCACATAACTCATTGGAAAATGAGTAGTGGGCCAAAATTACCTGTGTAAGACCCCTAAGGGAATGTTAATAGAAAGGCAAAGTAATAAGGATTAGTGCGTGATTTATGGTATGGCTGGCTTCAAGGAACATGAAAGCTAACTTCCATTGTTCTACCACCTATATGCATTCACTGTGAAGGAAGCTGAATCATGTTTTCTAATGTGAGTACTGATGACCTGAGGAACCATTCAGATATAAAACAACATCAGTGGTGTTGCTGATTAAATTTTTGAGATGCAGCTAAATTGTCCTATCATTCTCTTGTGCTACAGACCTATCAGTTTATATAAATAAATCCATACATCGTAATAAAGTTCTACTGCTAAATCATATATCTCGGGGAGTATTCACATATTATACTTAACCATGATTTCTTACCATTTGGGTTCCATCTTCATTTTTTTCCCCCAGCTGCAGGTGGATCCTAATCAGCCTCTAATCTTAAGTACGGTTTCCTTGAAGCAAACCAGTTACATAGCCCATAGATCTACATTAGCTTGTTTCAAACAAGCCATAGTCAGAATTAAGCAAAATGAATTCTGATAATCCATAAAGTAGGAGAAACTTTCAAACGTCCTCTAGCAGCTTTAGAGAAAAAAGAGAAAAACTTCTCACCATATTGAAGTAAGACGGAGCACTCTGCTCAAACCAATTAACAGTCTTCTGCTTAATCTTTCCCTCCCCTCGCCCTTCCTGTGTGAGTTCACAAAATATTTTGAGCGATATGAATGTTGTGGTTTGCCAGGAAGAAATCTGGGTGATAACCATGATGTGAAATGAAATGTAATAGAGAGCATGCTATTATTTTATATGCACGTTCGCTTTTGACTGGGCCTAATCAGGGGTGGGATTCTACTGGTTCAGACCGGTTCAGGCAAACTGGATGTTAAAGTTACATCTGCTTTACGGAACCGGTATTTCAACCGACTGGCTGGCCCCGCCCACCCTGCCCCACCCAGGAGTTCCATGCGATGCAGGTAAGTGCAGGGTTCATGTGGAGGCTCTGAGAGGGGGGGAAATGGGCCTTCAAGGAGTCCGGAATTGGGCCTGTTTCCAGCTTCCGGAGGGCCTCCACAGCTGTTTTTGCCCTCCTAGAGGCCCAGGGGAGGTCTCTGGACCATTGGGAGGGCAAAAAACGGCCCTCCCAGAAGTACCAGAAGTTGCGAAACAGGCCTGTTTCCGACCTCCAGAGCCAGTTCAATTATTTATCCAGAGCCCTCTGAATCCTTGGGAGGGTGAACTCTGGAGGCCCACTGGAAGCCGGAAACAGGAGGTTCCGGTAGGCCATGCCCACAATGGCCATGCCCACCGGACAACTGGGCAGCGAACCAGTTGCTAGGATTTTTGAATCTCACCCCTGGCCCTAATCAATACATAGGAAATAGATTTTTCCTCTCCTTGGGTGGAAAATGCAATGATGCTTCATTCAGATAAAACACGTGGAGCTTTCCAACAGCTTTCTAAGTAAAGGAGTACAGCTTTCTTTCATTAGAGTTTTATTTTTATTGCAGAATGCCAGATAAAGCATGATCAAGCCAATGAAATGCATTGAGGACCCTTTCCTTATTATTAGAGAACTCCCCTTGTTATGCTTAGATTTTTTTGCAGTTGGAATAAAAAAAATATTCACACTGGTTTGATTCCATGTCAAAAGAGTAAAGTGCACATACAGCTGCCTATGCAAAGGACTTAGTTACCTTAAGATTGGTTAGTTCACATTGTTGTAGATTATGCACTAGCCAGGTCCAACCTTCCCCTCAGAACAGAGGTAGTTTCTGGGAACAGGCTGGTGTGGAAGTTTAATTTGAGAATTAGAATTTCCCAGACCAGGAATGCCAGTTATGTCATCAATGCTATCTAGTGCCAAGTTTGAGAAACAGAAAGCAAGGAATTGGTTAAACCGTGGGAAAGGAAGCAAAAAAAAAGTTCCAGATATAAATTCTTGTCTCCCTATGCCATGTCCAGGACCCAGGTAGTTCAAAGTGCCTGCTGTCATTTAGGTATATAAAGATTAAAAGGTGTCCAGTTTAACAGCCTGGTTTTTTTATGTCACAAGAGAGAGTATGATTTTTTTTAACAAATTTCAGAGTAATCAGGAGCCCATATAAGCTGGGTTTTTAAGAAACTTTCTGTAGGCCATAGATTTCTATTCTTGAAGGTTTAAAAAAAAACCTATGTACCTGGCACAGAGCTTTGCAAGTATTGGTTGCGTATCCAATCCATAGAAATATGGCTTTCTTAAAAAGAGGCAGAGATTATGTCAAGGTTGTTCTAAAACAGGCTTGTCAAACTCCCGGCCCATGGGCTGGATGCGTCATGCACTGGCCATACTCACACCTGGTACAGCAAAGGGAGAGAAAGTCCCGATAGGTCACATGATGCTGCTGTGATGATGCAAGTTTGACACCCCTGCTCTAATACAAACTGAAGAAACAGCTGAAGAAACAACTATCACAATTTGTTTGAAGGACATAGCATTGCCTATTTTATCTGATTATCCTGCCCCCTTGCTTTTCCTAAAACATTGTCCAATCCTTTCTGACCATGAGAAGGTGGTACTTGAGTATAGTGGATTATAGACCAGGTTGCAAGTCCCTGAAATAGGAATATATGTTTTACCGGTAGTCCTTGACTTACAACAGTTTATCTACTGACTGTTCGAAGTAACAACCAGGGGTGGAATTCTACCAGTTCGCACCTATTCACTAGAACCGGTTGTTAACATTCTAAGCAGTTCGGAGAACCGGTTGTTAGAAGAAATTACGGGCCTAATCCTGTAAGGAAGGCAGGAAGGAAACATTCTGGTGTTGCTTACAGAAACTGCCTCTCCGTTAACCCTTATTACATTCTTGGCAGGACTAGACTTCCTGTCTCTGGAACTTCTCTGGAGTTTTTTTCCCCTCCTTTGCTGATACTTTGCTTGTGTGGAGTGACTATTCAAAGTTACAATGGCACTGAAAAAAGTGATTTATAACCATTTTTCACACATACGACTGTTGCAGCATCCTCACAGTCATGAGAGATCAGGCAAGGAGATGCGTGCCTCAATGTGGGTGATGTTGAGTTGGACACATCCAGCCAGTCACATTACCACCAAGCCACACCCACCAATTAATCCATGCCCACAGAACTGGTTGTTAAAAAAATTGAAACCCACCCCTGGTTACAACGGCAGTGAAAAAAGTGACTTATGAACATTTTCCATACTTAAACCATTGCTGAATCCCCATCTTCATATGATCAAAATTCAGATGCTTGGCAACTGACTTGTATTTATGACGATTGCAGTGTCCTGTCACCTTTGTAACTTTCTGACAAGCAAAGTGTCAGGGCTCTAGTAGTTACCCCCATTTAAGTCATGAGTCTCAAGCCGAACTTCCAAAACTTAAAGATGATTTATTACGAGTAAACTTGCCAGCACTGCCTGGGTATATCATAATTCATATTCTTCAATGGGCCACTTCCATAGCCAAGAGTCATCAGTCATACTCTCCAGTTAGAATTTTGTTCTGACCCAAACCTTTGTCCAATAAAACAAACACGAACCTAAGGGAACAGAAACCTTTTAATGATTCTTACAAATACCCGGTTAAAAGGCTGCTGCAAACTAATTAACTTTGATAAGCATGAGCCTCGCCAAAACTGTGCGAGGCTGCCAAAAATAACAGATAAGGTTGCCTAAAAATATTTTACAACACACGAGTCTTCAAACACCAACTAAGATGCTGCAATTTCCACAAGGCTTGGGTTTCAAAATGTCTTTGCTTCCTGCAAAGAGTGTCTGATTCACAGCTGGCTTTTATTTTCTTGAAGGAGGGGCCATTACCTTGCAGCCTTACTCCCGAGTCGCCCGTGCTACTGCAGCTGCTCTTTCCTGTGAGCAGCCCTGCACGCATGTGCATTTGGCACAGGCTCCTCGGGAACCTCCTCATTGCTGCTGCCAGCCCCCACAATCTCTGAAGGCAGCCGTCCACTCCCTAATGGTCCTGGCCCATCATCTGAGTCCTCGCACTCCTCAGCCATCCGCACCTGCTGCCAGCTAATCACAACAAATGCAAGCTGCCCGCTGCTCCCCCCTCCCTTTCTCTTGACGACTCTAAAAAGACCATAGAAATATTTTATGAGTTGACACAAAGTCATTGGGGAAGCTAGATTCATTTAACAAATGTCTCACTTAGCAACAGAAATGTTGGGCTCAATTGTGGCCATAAGTCAAGGACTGCCTGTATTTCAAAGTTTCTGCGAGACTAAAAAGGAGAAGAAAAATGCTTTGTTTTTCCAATTACCTGAAAATCAGTGAATTTCATGATGTCCTGTAATATACTCTGTGTCTCTCCCCATTCATTTTTTTTCCTGGATAATCAAAATAATCAGGATAACCTTGCATGCCATACAGCTGTAATAAATAGAAAAGGTTCAGCTTTATCAGTGTTTCAACAGGCAGATTTTAGGTACTTCAGTATGCAGAATAGGAGCCTAGACAGAAGAAAGATGTGGCAATGCTACTTCGATCTTGCTATTTTTTTTTTTTTTAGAAAAATGGGAGTCATAATTTCTGATTGCATTCTGGTACATTCATCTTGCTAAAAGGATATTTTTAAGTAAGGGAAAATTTGAGTGCTGGCACCATCCTGGGAAGATTATTATTATTCCCCAAACTCTTAAACCATTTCTTTAAAAGCTTCTAGTAAATATATTATAAAATGCTTGCCTTGCCGTAAAGCTGTATTCTCTCAAGTTGAGAGAACATACAGTTTCACAATGCTCACATTCACGTTATTATTATTAGTCCTCAAATGATCTTAAGATCTCTAAAATTTTCCCGCAGGCTCAATTCTGACAGCCAAGTCTCAGCATCAGAGCTGTTTAGCTGTAAGGAATAAAGACACAATTTTGCTCAAATAGAGCCAGTAAGTAGGAAATGGATGAGAAGCTTAACCTGGAAAGAGAGGAATTCACATCTATTAGAGGTAGGGCCTTTTTGGTGGTAGCCCTAGCTCATTGGAATTTTCCCCAAAAAACATCTTAAGTGTCCCAGATGTTTATAACTTACCCCACAAAAGATGTTTAAAACTTACCCCATGGAAGCTAATTCAATTATTGATGCAGATGTCATGATAATATTGCTATTTGTGTGTTTGTTTATAGACTACCTTTATTATTTTTACAAATAACTCAAGGTAGCAAACATATCCAACACACTTTTCTCCTCCTAATTATCTCACAACAATCCTGTGAGATGATTTGGACTCAGAGAGAGTGACTGACCCAAAGTCACTCAGTTCGTTTTCATGGCTAAAGTGGGACTAGAACTCACGTCTAGTCTGGTGCCTTAAGGACAACACCAAACTGGCTCCTATATATATTTGTATATTATTGTTCCCTCTCAATATATTGTTTTGATCTTGATTGATGTATGGCTTTTACCTTTTATCTTGTTTTTTGAATAAGTTATTACCTAATGACAGTTATACAATATTTATAATTGTTTGATATTGTTTAATTCATTATATTGATTGTGTTCTATTGAACATTATAAATTGCAGTGAGCCGGTGGGATTGGGAGCAGGATTAGAAATCTGTGCTGGAAGTGCCAACAGCTATATGAATGGGTCAGTTGGTGAAAGAGGAATATAACCTAATTCAAAATAAGAATAAGGTCTAACCATCTTCAATAAGTTAGCAGTCAAATTGGAAAGAGATTGTTTCTCAGCTGCCATGACTTCCCATTGAGCACTTGATTCTGGTGGAAATGAGTGCAAGACAATATACTTCTGAAACTCAGTTACATCTCTTTCAACCTTCCTTCATGTGGGGCAAGGAAACCATTCAGAGCAAGGGTGGGATTCAACCAGTGTTACTACCGTTTTGGCGACTACGTTTTGCCTGAGGCACACTGTGCATGCGTGTAAAAGAAACATAAGCTGTGCCGCCCGGACAGCTGAAAAGCGCTGCGTGTGGGTGTGCAACATTTGAAAAGCCTCTTTTTTCCTGCTTTTTCAACTGCAGCTGTGCTGCGCAAAGCAACTGAGGTTGAAAAGGCAGGAAATAAAGGACAGGTAAGAGCCCGGGCGGGCTGGTGGGCCAAACAACAGCAAACCACAGAACCGATTCAGTGTCTGTTGCTCTTCAGAGCTACCAGTTCTATAGAACTGGGCAGAACTGGTAGCATCCCACCATATAGTAACCATAAAGTAAAGCTACCATGTTTGATGGGACTCCAAGAGAGCATCAATTGGAGTCAGCTTTCTATCAGTCATCTACTTTTGTCTTGCATGTCATTGTTATTATTATTGCAGCTATTCAGTCGGTTGAAAAGATACTGAACTAAACTGGAAAGAATATTATTCATAGCAGAATCTCAATAAACTGAAGTAGGAGATCCAGAGGTGGTATTCAGCAGTTTCTGACCAGTTCTGGAGAACCAGTAGCGAAAATTTTGAGTAGTTCGGAGAACCAGCAAATACCACCTCTGACTGGAGATTTTACAGTATCCTTCCCCTGCCACGCCCACCAAGCCACACCCACAGAACCGGTAGTAAAACCGGTAGTAATAAAATTTGAATCCCACCACTGAGGAGATCTATTAGTTTCAAGGCTGAAATTCCTCTCTCATTTTCCTTATCTAAAATTATTGCTATCATTGCACTAAAACCGGCTTTAGATTCCTTCCACTTTGTATGATGTCCCCAAGTGTTTGTTTTGTTAGCTCTTTTCTATGGCATATTAACATTTTAATTATCAAAATTATCATATTAGCTCACCACTGAAACAGAGAAGGAGAGTCTAAAATATACAAGCTGCTGAATGCTTCATCAGCTTTTAATCGGGGTGGTAACATTCCTCCTTAAATTGTTTTTACAGTATGTATTATCATCTTTGATCTGATTTGCCTTGAATTGTATGCACTCAAGGCACTTGGCAAGACTGGATTTTGTGACTATGCGTGTAACAGAGAATGAAACAAAGACACAGAGAGAAAGCTTTATTTAGAGAACTTTCTATGATAAAGCCTTGAGGCCTAATATGTTTGCGTTCTTTCTACAAAAAGGGAATGGAAATTGACACTAAGTTGAATTTAGCCCAAGGAAAACAATTTTGCAAGCAGAGTTTTAATCATCCAGAAAATTTCTCATGACTTCAACAAGCTGCTTTAAATAGGATTTTTTTTAGCCAGTAGATGTTTCTCCCCATCAAAAAGGATAAGTGGAGCAACTAATAGATGGCATATTATACAAACCAAGATGAGGACAAATTATGAAAATAGCAACCTGAAACAGACACACTATTAGTTTTAATGATAGGTAGATAGGTAGATAACCAACATGAAAAAATTATCACCGCCAATTATGATTGGTTAATTGTAGAAATTTCATAATAACTAAAAATCTTAATGATGATTAATATAAGGTTGAAACCAGAGGTGGTATTCAGCAGGTTCTGACCAGTTCTGGAGAACTGGTAGCGGAAATCTTGAGTAGTTTGGAGAACCTGCGGTAACCTTAACCCAGGAGTGGGGAGGGAATGGAGAGTTTACAGTATCCTTCCCCTGCCATGCCCATCAAGCCACACCACGCCCACCAAGCCACACTGACCAAGCCACGCCCACAGAACTGATAGTAAAAAAATGTGAATCCCACCACTGGTTGAAACGTTCATAGCTATGTGGATACAATACATAAGGTAGGAATATTTATCTGTAAGTTTGAGAACATCTTGTAGATATAGAACAAAATGAGAAACCCTAGGAGTACATTTTGTTAAGTAGATGTAATTCTCTTTAAGTGACCACAGTTTGGTCTAGCAACAAGGTCACTAAGTGAAGTAGTTGCTAAGTGATACCATGACTGTTTATGATTTTACTTCAGCTTTCCTTTGCTTTACAGACCCCAAAGATTCTAAATTCAAGCACTGGCCGCAGAATTACTTTTTTAATCATAACTGAATGATCTCTAACAAAGGCAGTTGTTAAATGAGGATTATCTTTATTTGTGATTGTCTTCTAATGCTTGATAATTGAGTGCCATTAAGTCGTTTTCAACTCCTAGCGATCACATAGATTTTCTCCAGGACAATCCTTCCTTAAGTTGTTCTTCAAATCTTCCTTGGCCTTCATTGCCATCCTAACTCTGTCCATCCACCTTGCTGCTTGTTGTTTTCTGTAATACCTTTAATTTGAGCACATTCACATACCAAGTATATACAAACCATATAGTTTATGAATGAAGCACATGTAAAATACATTTCAACTGACAATAAATGATTTGCAAAAAATAGCCTAATTCCTTTCTTGTGTACATCTTGCTGGCAAAGCCTGTTGCACAAAAATGTCTGCCATTTAACAGATAACGATAATCAGAGTTGGAAGGGACCTTGTAGGTCATCTAGTCCAACCCCCTACCCAAGCAGCAGACCCTACAACATTTCTGACAGGTGGGAGTCCAATCTCTTCTTGAAAGTCTCAAGTGATGGCGCTCCCACAACTTCTGAAGACAAGCTGTTCCATTGGTTGATTGTTCTCACTCTCAGAAAGTTTCTCCTTATTTCCAGGTTAAATCTCTCCTTGTTCAGTTTCCATCCATTTTTCATTTGGGTGGAAAATAGCTTGACCCCTTCCTCTCTGTGGCAGCCCCTCAAATGTTGGAAGACTGCTCTCCTGTTTCCCCTGGTCCTTCTCTTCACTCGACTAGCCATGCCCAGTTCCTGTAACCGTTCTTCATATGTTTTAGTCTCCAATACCATAATCATCCTGGTTGTTCTTCTCTGTACTTTTTCGAGAGTCTCTTTTTTATAGTGTGGTGACCAAAACTGGATGCAGTACTCTAGGTGTGGTCTTACTAAGGCTTTATAGAGTGGTATTAGGACCTATTTATATCTGGTGCTAATAGTTTTTGCATTGTTTGTCAGCAATTGGCTTGATTTAGGGAAATATAATATTATCGGAGTTATGAAAATCAAAGGAAGTTTGGGTGCAAATGTGATGCATTGTATATATCTAGATTTCACACACAAAAAAACCCTTGGCTAATACCAAGAGTTCCAACATTGTGCCTACATGCATGTTGTTCGCATATATCCAAGTTCTTTACAAGAGAGCGAGCACAGTTAGCCATGGGACAGACAACTATCAAATTCCACTTGTCTTCAGCCAATTTTGTTAGACGCTCATCTGGAGAGAACTACTATTTATATATTCAGATAGTCCTTGACTTACAAACTGTCATTTAGTGATCATTAAAAGTTATGACAGGCTCCAAAAAACGGTACTTATGACCCTGATTTGAGGTTCTGGTGTCCAGGGGCCTCTCTAAGGCCATGTGATCACATTTTGGGTGCTCAACCAAATTTAGGCATGTTTGCAGCATCCTGTGAGGATGCAACCATGATTTATGAACAGGGATTTTTTTTTGCCAGAAACTGGCTTTTACTTAAAGTTTCTGGCAAAAAAATATTCATTGGTTAAAATGGATTCTCTTAACTACCTTGGCATTTGCTTAGTGACTGAGGTTCACTTTACAACCAACATATTCACTTGATGACTATGGCTAAAAAAGTTGTAAAAACAGGCATGGTAACAAGATGGCCTGCTTAACAACCAATATGGTTTACAATCATAATTATAAACTCAACTACCATTGTAAGTGGGGGACTACATCTAACTGAGGCACATACATCAGCTTCCTTGTAAAGTGCAGACTTGGTGGAAGTCCCAGATATCTTGAAAAACACGTCAGACATTTTTAAGCTGAGGTAATGATTAACTTTCTCCATTACTGCATCTCAATGTTTGATATCTGTTTTTATTGTAATAAATGGAGGCACAGAATATTTGTTGAAGGAAAATTTAGGAACCTTAATTGGTTACAAAGGAAAATAATCCCATATGAAATATAGCTGCATCTATAATAAGAAACAAACTGACTCTGTTCCAGTCGAGCAAAGGAAATCCGTTTAAGAAAATGTTTAATTTGTACCACCAACAAGAGGAGGTGTAATGATTGTAAATCTAATGTGAATCTGAATTTTATCTGTATTGTATCATTTTCATACTCCATTCTGATACAGTTCATTTGTACTAAATGTCTTCAGATATCAACAAAGTGTGGATTGAGATGAAACTTTCTAGGTACTGTTTCAGTTTCTGAAGATTTCCATTGGTTCATCGATTTTGTGGTCAGCTTTAATTGCTGGCAACTTTGGGGAATTCTCTTTTTCCCTTAATGCTTGTAGACACTATTAGTCTCATATATTCATAAATATTTCAGAATTATTTAAGTTTCATTGTGGATACTGGAGGCTGTAGGAAGAAACTACCAAGAATAGTTCCTAATTTGTCTGTCCATACAATTACTGAAGTAGATTTTTCAAAAAATAACCCTGCATATTTTCAAGAATTAATCTATAGATATAGGGCCATATATTTCTTAGGATCCACATGGCTTATTTACTTTATATTCTAGATCGCTTTATTTTAAATCAGCTGAATGGACAGTAAAGATTTGCACAAAGATATTGTTTCGTAGTAGATTAGTAAAAAAAAAAAAACTGTAGTATGTTCTACTATAGAAGATGTTGAAAGCCCTGGATTAGCCTCCTTTGAAAAGGAGATTAATTAAATCCACTCAGGTTTTGTTCTGGATTTGCCACTAGTTATGGTCCTGATCGGGGTGGGCTGCCGGGGGTTCGCAAGGGTTCAGGAGAGCCCCTAGCTAAGATTCTGTGCAGTTTGGAGAGCCCCCAAATCTCACTCCAGGCTGGCCCCGCCCCTCCCAGGATCCTCACGTGGGCTGTTTTGGATGCAGGTAAGTGCAGGGCATGCACAGAGGCTTAGAGGGGGGGAAAAACAGCCCTTCCTGAAGTTTGGGAAGGCCAGAAATGGGCCCATTTCCAGCTTCTAGAGAGTCTCTGGAGTCCAGGGAGGCCATTTTCACCCTCTCAGAGGCTCAAGGAAAGCATCCAGAGCCCGGGGAGGGCAAAAATGCCCCCCCCATCATGGTGCAGGAGGCTGACTAGGCCACGCCCACCATGGCCATTCCCACCCAGCAGAGAACCCTTTGCTAAAAATTTTGAAGGCCACCCCTGGTCCTGATCCTTCTAACATGAACAGGTTCTAGTCAAGAAAACATAATTTTTGTAGCTTTTGACAGTCAAAACGAAAGGTTTCTCAACCCTGCTTTAAAATGAGACAGCCTCATGACTATCAGTATCCATGATATTGTAATCTCTCCTTTATAGCCAGAGACTGTCTTCTTTGAATATTCCAGGGACCTCAAGCCAACCCATTTTTCAATACACAAAATTCTATTAGATGGAACAACAATATGACCCAGTAGGGTTCAAGTTGCATTTGTTCAGTCATTAGTGTCTGGCTTGCAGAGTTAAACTGAAATAATACAAACAAATGGCATAGATATTTTTTTGCCCAGGACAAGATGCAAGGGAAAGATAGAGAAGGATAAATATAAAGGCTTGCTCATCCTTAAGACAGCAGTGATCCTGGAACTCTCTTTTTCAGATGTATCTCCTGACTTTGCATCAAGTAGCTAAGCTAATGTGAAAACCAACTAATGTTTCCTCTAAATAATTAAAATAAACTTTATTTTATTTATTTTGTCAAGCAATTATAAGATAACAGGTATAAGTATAAACATAGTTATGAATACATGAAATGGATACAAATAAGAAAAAAGAAAGAAACAATAGGACAGGGACAGTAGGCACATTGGTGCGCTTATGCACGCCCCCTACAGACCTCTTAGGAAAGGGGTGAGGTCAATAGTAGATAGTCTTAAGGTTAAAGTTTTTGGGGTTTGGGGAAGAAACCACAAGAGTCAGGTAGAGTATTCCAGACATTGACCACTCTGTTGCTAAAATAGTATTTCCTGCAATCAAGTTTGGTGCGGTTTACCTTGAGTTTGTATCTATTGTGTGCTCTTGTATTGTTATGGTTGAAACTGAAGTATTCATTGACAGGTAGAACATTGCAATGTATAATTTTATGTACTATACTTAGATCAGACCGAAGGTGTCGTAGTTCTAGGTTGTCTAGGTCTAGACTTTCAAGTCTGGTGGCAAACTTTCTTTCCCATCTTGTAGGCTTTCCTTAGTCTTGGTGAAATATGTATAAAAATACCATATATCCTGTCTATTCATTTGGAGATGATCCAATACTAGTAAAAAAACCTGAATAAAACACCAAATATATGAATAATTGAGATAAATTTCTTGTGCTGGATGAAAGCAAGATTGTCTAAGCATTACTGAATTTCTCAAGCACAATTCTGCACATTTTCGCCACGCATGGACAATAATTTTACTAATTATTTTTTTAAAAATATGAACAGTTTCTCTTTTTCAGTTATAGCCTGTATTTTCTGCTCTTCGGGACAAAAGCACAAAGTATGCCTATCTATGTGGCAATGTTCTTTCACAAACTTAAGACTTGTCCCAAGGGGTTAAAATAAAAAGACCTATACAGTTCCCGAAGAATTTCTGATACATTTGTACTTAAAAGCCTTTTGTTCTTAATATCTAGCACTCCAAAATCTTTTTGCCCCTTTAGTTCCATTCACCGGTTTCCATTCTTATAGGTTGTACACAGTGAATGCTAATAATTGATTGATTATATATGTAGCAGCACTTGGGAGATGCCATACATATTAATCAAATTAGTGGACCTTGCTATGTAAGTAAAAGTGTTGTTTTATATACCTACAAAACTCTGGATGACAACTGCAAAGTAGTGCGGTGCTGTAGAGTGACATATGTAGTAAAATTACTACCCACCTGCCTTCAATTGAGGACCTGTATACTGCATGAGTCAAAAAGAGGGCTGTATTTACAGACCCCTCACATCCTGGACATAAACTGTTTCAACTCCTTCCCTCAAAATGATGCTATACAGCACTGTACACCAGAACAAGTAGACACGACAACAGTTTTTTCCCAAAAGCCATCACTCTGCTAAACAAATTATTCCCTCAACACTGTTCAACTATTTACAAAATCTGCACTACTATTACTGTTCATCTTCTCACCACTCCTTATCACCGATCCCCTCCCACTTGACTGTTTCCTACTGTGATTTGATTGTTGATTGTACCCTATGACTATCATTTAGTGTTGTACGTTATGATTTTTGATTCTTAATGAATGTACCTTTTCTTTATGTATATTGAGAGTATTTACACCAAGACAAATTCCTTGTGCGTCCAATCACACTTGGCCAAAAAAGTATTCTATTCTGTTCTTTAAAAAAAAAGATTATTATGAAATGTGGCAAGTTGACAATTTGCCCATGAGCTCCACAACAATTCCTGATTTGGCTGGGAAAGGAGAACTTGGTTTGTTGAAATGCAGTTTGGTACATTATCTTAGACACAGCTTTTTGTTCTTTAAACTTGCCACCTCTCTCTTTTTCAGGATCTCATCAATCCCATGCAGGCTTTATCATTCTTTATCTTCTTCTTAGCGAATTCACTCTGTCTTCACATATTAGTCTGCACTTCAATCTTCATCCATTTTCTCTGTATCACCAAGTTACAGTACCTCCACATTCATCTTCTGTACTGACCATTCAGTTTTGTATTCAGTCTAATGTCTAGCCCTCAGAAATATTAACCTTATGCAATTCTGAGCATATTCCTTATGCTTTAGTCCAAGGGTATTTGCTCTGTTCTCTGCAAATTAGGATCTTTACTTAGTCTTATGTCTGAGTATATTAGCCCAAGTGGTATGGCTGTATCATTATTATTATCTTTCTCATCTTCTCTATTACCTCCTCTTATTGCTATCATTATTGTGATTAATATTACTATGTTGTTTTGCACATACACTGAGAGCTTCTGAGCAGGAGACAAATTCCTTGTGTGTCTAATCCTACTTGGCCAAATAAAGTAATTCTATTCTATTCCATTCCATTCCATTCCATCCCAGCATACTGTTGCCTGCATCTTGCCAACTACTTTTGCAGTAGTCTGACCTACACCGTGGATGCAAAGTCCTCATTTAATTGTGCAGAGTATATGTCTGCAATATGGACATCATTGTGTATGTATTCTATGTACAAATCATACAAAAACAGATTGTCAGTTCCATTTATACTACTTGCATGGAAATATAGGGTCTGCTCTAAGAGGCTTTAAAAAAAATGGAATGCAGTACTTTCATCTTTTCCTCCTTAACGATTTTATCAGAAGAAGTGATATAAGATTCAGTGGGAAAATGTGGGGGACTAGTTTTGCTCAATAAAGTACACATCTGGGAACACTCATAGGAAGGCTTAATAGAGGGAACTATTTAAAATAATTTCTATGTGGTTGCTGAAATGCATTGTCTTTGGATACAATAGTTATCATTTTGAATACCACAAATGTAGCCATTGTGTCCCAGGTCAGAGGATGTTTGCAGTTGTGATGAGGCTGTTCGTCCTGCTGCATTTTCAAAATATATAGTTTTTAGAGATGGGAATGCCCTTGAATTTTGATTAGAACCTTAAAATATTATTAAAGGTTAAAAGAATTCTTACTGTGGATCACTTACTTCGCTATTTTTTATGGCGAGCGGAATCTCAAATTTCACCCATCTTACATTTCTTAGTAATTGAATAGCAGCATACTGCAGTGCCCTGTCACATCACAATGATTTCATTATGTTTCTGAAAGGCACTTGAAATCTTTTATCCTTGTATTATGACATATAGTGCCACAGAAAATCTGAATTTCAATTAAGTCAGTGTAAGAATACTTGGTTAAACATTGCCATTGCTTCAACTTCAAATTGGTGCTTATCCACTCATACATACACTTTTAAGAAATATGCTTACAAAATTAAAATTAAGTGCAAAACTGGGAAATTTGCAAGCAATAGACAAATCTGCTGATGGTTACCTATTTGGTCTGTCAGAATTCCATTCATTTATGGCCCATGCCTACAAAGTAATATGCATATGATAAATAATAGTTACATAAAATTTGTACACTTGGATAAATTAGGTAAAATGAAAGAACTTACTTATATCAGTGAGTTTGGATTAAGTTAAGGTTCCAGAAATCAGGAAACTAAGAGTTCTAATACTGCCTTAGGCATGAAAGTCAGCTGGATGACTTTGGACCATTCATTCTCTCTCAGTCCAACTCATCTTACAGCACAGGTGTCAAACTCATGATGTCACGTTGCCATCATATGATGTTTGTGACATTTTCCCCATTCGCTGAGCTGGGGTAGGCATGGCTTGTGCATGAGGCATCTGGCTCGTGGGCTACCAGTTTGACCCCCTTGCCTTACAGGTTTCTTATTGTGGGGAAAATAGGAAGAGAAAGAAGTAGTAGGTATAATCACTTCTTTGCATTATTTATAAAAATGATAAAACTCAGGATAAAAATAAATCAATAAAAATAAGCTCAAGAACAATTCACAGACATTATGAAGATGAATAGAGGACGAAGCAAGATTTAAGATGTTCCAATTAAGGTTATGAATGTGTTACAATCGATAACTACCAGTGTCTTATTGATATTTTGTATTCAGCTTCTTCATACAGCAATGGCTTCATTGTGCATGCTATTTCATGGAAATGTCCCTTAACTGAATTTTCAGACTGAAAATTATAAGAAATTAAGTTTCAGATACCCAGAATGTTCTTATTCTGAATCTTTTTTTAATGATGTTTTAAGAAGAGTACTTGGAAATGATGAATGAGACTAATTACATTTCTCAAAAACATGTTTTTTTAAAAAATTATCTATGAAATAAAACACCCAATTTCAGATCCATTATCAGAAGCTATAATCAAATCTAGTTGTTTGTTTCCCACTGATGTCAGGAAGTCAGTCTGGCTCATAGATAATGCTTCCTCCCATAACCCTCATTTGACATTTTGTAAGTTGGCAACACAACATATTGCCTGTGTTTTTTCTGACTTTTTTTTTTAAAGACTGCCTCTCAAAATTAATAGTAAAGCTATAGATCAAAGATCAGTGTAGCAGTGAATAAAGGAAGAACAGCTTGTGCTATTCTTTAAAAAATTTATTCATTTAACTTTTAATTCATTTAAAAATCTATCCCTCTGAAATTTCATCATTTTATGGCTAACAATAATTAGCATAATCATGCTGAAATGTGGATATAACATTTTAAATCATATAAGTGCAGCATCACAAGCTGTAATCCTTATATGTTCTTATTTGGCTATATTAATTTTAGGAAGTGTATTTCATCAGAAATATATGTATTTTTTTAAAAAAAAAATCCAAATAATTTGATTTGTAAGCATGAGTTCCTCCTTTGCAATATACAATATATGATGCATTGTACTATCCATAACATATTTCCAGAAAGATGTGCATAGAAAACAAGTGAGAGTTTCTATTTTCAATATCTAGAAAGTCTGTGAAAAAATCGTTTCTCTTGTGTCTCTATTACTCTATTGTTCTTTATAATATTGACTAATAGGAATGGCAGCTTCTTATGTTCACATAACTTAATGTCATGTGCTCAATTATATTTCATACAAACATTGAGCTGCTTCAAAATTATTCAGTATTTACCTTTGACATGGAATGTTGGCAGTGGTGGGATTAAACATTTTTTACTACTGGTTCTGTGGGTGTGGCTTGGTGAGCGTGGCATTGTTTGGTGGGCATGGCAGGGGTCGGTTACTACAAAATCCCATTCCCTCCCCACCCCACTAACCTACTTCCCAGCTCCGTTCTCCTGTGCAGGGCAACAAAAGAAGACCCAGCCGATCAGCTGGGACTTGGGAGGCAGAGAATAGATGGGGGTGGGACCAGTCAGAGATGGTATTGGCTGGTTCTCCAAACTACTCAAAATTTCCGCTACCAGTTCTCCGAACTGCTTAAAATTTCTGCTACCGGTTCTCCAGAACTGGTCAGAACCTGCTGAATACCACCTCTGAATGTTGGAGAAGGGACTAGAATTTTGAAGCTAGAACATTCATTTAAGGTTTTTTCTTCCTTCCTTCCTTCCTTCCTTCCTTCCTTCCTTCCTTCCTTCCTTCCTTCCTTCCTTCCTTCGCTCTCTCCTTTTTTCTTTCTTTCTTTCCTTCCTTCCTCCCTTCTTTCGCTCCCTCCTACATTTTTCTTTCTTTTTATGTTGGTAAACCAACTCTTTTTTATTTTTATCAACACACCGCACTAATGGATAACCATTTAAATAATCCTCATTCATATTTATCAATTCAACTTGTGTTTCTAACAATTATACTGATGCAAAAATGCACAATTAGGATTTGCTTTAAAAAAAGGAATTTGAAATAGTCTACATAATGTCTAACTTATTCTCCCCAAATTCTATAACTGGGCATTGGTGTGTGGCTTTATAACACAGTAGATTCTGAAATATTAATGTAATTATAGGGCAACAATTGTACATGGGGGGAAATAGTGCAGTTTTATACCTCAGAAATTAAAAACATCGTGTTACAGTGTTAATTCTAAAAACAGACTGATTAAAGAAATATGAATACAGCCTTTGGCTTCAGTCTGAGGGGAATCACAGCTTCTGTCAAGTCTATCTCATATGTCCATTGGCTGTGCTACTGGTATTTGTAATCCAAAGTATCTGGACAATTCTAGTTTGAGAAAGATTTTTCAAGAAATGCAATAATGTGATTAACTCATGTGATATGAAGAATATGTGAAAAACTCAGTTTTGGAGTGATATGAAATACATTCCAAGGACAGTTGTTTCTCTCACCTTCTGTATCCAGAGATTTAGCTAAACAACAGTATTTCTTGAATAGATCTAGACAGAAGATGAATACTAAGTATGAATTCCTGGTTCACGTAATCTAAATTGAGATAACTCTGAGTAGAAGAGCTCCGGTGTTTATAAAACATATGATCTGAAATTTCTTTTACTTCAAGAATATATCAAGGACTGCAAAAATTCTAGCACCACCTACTGGATTATATCTCATATATGCTAATTGTATAGGTAAGAATCCAGCAAATTGGGATTTGATCCTACAGCTCCATTCTAATCATCTTTTCCGTAATTTCTTCTATATTGCTGTTAAATATGCATATGCCTTCCTTGTCTCTATTGATTTAGCAGTTCTGGTGTCCCAAAGTATGCAGGTAACTTTAAATGCTATTACAGAGATTATAAAGATTTCAAATTAAAACTCAGTGTCTTATACGTGTAAATTACATAAACATTAGTATGTATAGCATTTTTATTTGGATGCTCTTATAAGCCCCTTTAAGAGCTATGTTTCTGCCATAACAACCATCCTGGAAGTAGTTGGGCTGACAGAATGACTGCTGAAAAGTCACCCAGTGAGTCTCTGTAGCTGCGACTAGATTAGAACTGGACCCATCATTCTTAAAATGACACCTTGACCACCCACGCTGGGTCTCATGACTCAAAATATAAGTATTTTCTACATTGCTGAGGTCTAAATTCCATGTTAACACATGTTTATGAGTTCTAGAATTTTTCAAATAAATACAATTGAACTGAATTAGATTTTCCGGTCAAAGGACCTTGATTCACAAAAGGAGAACTGCATGCCCAAAGGAATCACTTTCTGATCATAATCCTTCTTCTAACCCTAGAAAAGAAACTGCAAACTGCCTGCAAACTGAAAAACACTTGTTGTTTTATACGGTATTTCTTCAGCATAACCTCAATAAAATTGATGGCCAGAGCAGCCAGTGCTGTGAAATAAATAATAAGCCATGGATATTTTTGGACAACAAAGTATAGTATATGAATTGACATACTGGGATAATAATTGTACCTAGGGAAATATGTTACTAATAATTTATACAGTTATATATTGTAATAAAAGCATTACTGTCCACCAAATATTATTGAATATTATGAAAATATGGTAACTTAACTTTTCATAATATTCTTTATTGTTTTGTAGTATTTCTAGTTAAATATTTCACTAAAGAAACTTGAATATATTACTGTTTTTTCAATGATATTTCTAATAACATGATATTTCTAATATTTCTATTATTTGAGGAATCTACCTGCCTCAAAGTTTTGCTTGCTTTGGATCTATTACTTGGAAGCCTGACAGATCATATTTTAAATAAAGTTGGAATGAAACTTCAATGGGGTTCAAATTATTATTCCAAAGTATAATGTGTAAAAAAAGCTATCCTATTAGGATATTTTCCCATTAGATGTATTGTTTATAGATACCTAACAATAAAATAGTAGCGTATTTTCCTATTAAGTGTATGATCCTTTTTCTTCATCCTTTATCCAATCAAAAGGCTATCTTTGGCAAATTGTCCTTCTTGAACAGCTTCTGGATTGTGTGTTCACTATCATATTTGATGAAAAGTATTTCTATTTTTATATGTTTAGCACTTCTTGACAGTACAAGATAGAAGAACTGAACTTGGAATAATCAACCCTATTTCTGTTTCCATTTTTGGCTAGGTCTTTTATTTTATCCTACAGTTAAGAGAGGCTTGGGGTAATGGGAACATGACTATCACAAAACATGTTCAACTTAACCAGGAAATATTGCTTACAACTAAGGTTGGGTTTCATCTTGGCCATTGGCATAATTGGCCATTATGCAATACTTGCCATGATTTGATAAACAATGCATGTACTGGGGAGATTTCTATGCAAATTAGACATCTTTCCCTACACTGACGAAAATGGAACAAATAGTCTATTCACCAGATTGCTAATTCTATGAAGTAAGTTGCTGTTAATGAAATCTCTCATTTTTATAATGATGGATGCCACATGAAAATGTTGATACAAGAGTCATAAGATCTGTCATATCCCAATCTGTTTAACTACCAGAAACTAAAAATTATATTGTTTGTCTTATAATGGGCTTAGTTACAAGCAGAAAAGAAGTCACATTATTACTACCTCTTCTTTCCTTCTTTTGTTCCTATCCCAGGTCAGTGGTATTAAAGTAGGTATATTAGACAATGAACATTTATTAAATGAGAACTACTGCAGCTATCAGTATCATCATACAATTTATAATTTTACACAATAATTTATTTTTTTTACATTGTATGTCTTGGGATAAGCTTGCTTCTCCCTTTTCAAACTTCTCAGTAAGAATGTATTTTATTTCCATTGAGCAATGCCACCAAGCTATATTTCATCCTGATATGTGGGTCTATGTAAGTTTCAGATTTATTTTCACTTTGCTTAAGTGATATTAGAGAGTACAACTTATTTAAATTTGAGGAAGGCAGAGAATATATATTTTAATTATGTACCACTTAATTTATTAGCACCGCTTTATAAAACCTTAGCAAGACCACACCTGGAATACTGCATTCAGTTTTTATCACCACATTACAAAAAAGATGTTGAGACTTTGGAAAAAGTGCAGAGAAGAGCAACTAAAATGATTTAAGGTTTGTAGACTAAAACATATGAAGAACTGTTGCAGGAACTGAGTATGACTAGTCTAGAGAAAAGAAGGACTAGGGGTGATATGATAGCAGTATCGCACTGTTCCACAAAGAATTATTTTCCAAAGCACCAGAAGACAAGAAACAATAGAGGGAAACTAATCAAGGAGAGAAGCAACCTGGGATTAAGGAGAAACTTTCTAACTGTGAGAACAATTAACCAGTGGAACAGCTGGCCTTCAGAAATTGTGGGTGCTCCATCATTAGAGGTTTTTAAGAAGAGACTGGACAGTCACTTGTCTGAAATTGTATAGGGTTTCATGCTTGAGTAAGGAGTTGGACTAGAAGATCTGTCCAAGATCCCTTCCAGTTCTATTCTGATTGATTGATGAATAGCACAGATCATTTAGTATATATAAGACATTTTTATCTGAGCAAAAATGAAGAATTCTTCCAGTATTTACAATACAGCACTAACTTTGGTTGCTTTCAACGTTCTGCTTCCCCAGTTTGCACACTGTATAGGGCAGATACCAAAGGTATCTGAAAGTAGTTGAGCCTTAGAATGGTATCATCCCCCCAAAAGGAAAAAAGGCGGATGGAATTGTATATTTTTTTATACTAATTTGTATGCATATATTCATATTTAAAAACCTCCATCAGTTCACTTCTCCATGTTTTCTATTCATTCAGCAGATGCTTTGCAGGTTGGGGATACTGCAAAAATCAAGATTGTTTGTATATGCATCCTGAGATTTCGCCTATCACTGCTGAGGTTAAAGGTGGTTTGTAGAAATGGACAAAAGATTACAGTGGTCAGTGGGCATGGAAAAATGAGTATCTATTAAATATTATAAAAGCAGATAAATTGTACTATGTATCTTAATGCAAGCATGAAAAAGAGACAGGGAGATATGCCTGAATAGAAAACACATTAATAAGACTTTACATAACAAACTTAAAAAAACAATTCATCTATCTAAAATGAAAAGCAGTAAAAGAATGAAGAATTTTGAAAATAGGGAATGTGCTCAGTATTACCCAGTCAGGTTTGTTGTTTCCAAAATTTCATTGTCCCTACATTTTATCTTCTTCCAAACTTGTTATAGTCATTTAAAAAAAAAATAGTGAAGACAGTTATCAGATTTGTTAGCTCAAGCTGGAGCAGAAGCATTTACCATGTACAGTTTTAAGACTTCCTTGTTTTAGCAAATGTGCTAGCCTTGTTTTGAAAGACTCATATTAAACGTTGTAAGAGATACCTGTAGTAATTCAGGTAGTTCAAATTCTAAGTATTTTTGCAAGATCAGCATGCCCACAATTGTAGACTAATCCTTTTAACTTCAAGAAAGATCAATGCCGGAACTTACTACTATAATAGGCAAATATTTCTTGAGGTTAAGTAGCAAGAGAAGAGTTTGTTTGAATCTTTTGTTTTTTAAACCTCCCCCTGGAACGGCCATTAACTCTGGGGAAGGAAAGAATTTAAACCCACCCCCTGGTTGTGAAGTGAAATCTTCCAGGAACTGGCAACAAATATAGATGCCTAGATGCTCTGAGTAGATATGATTTGATTTTACTTTCCTTGGGTTCAAGGCAAACATCTGGTTTCCTTCAAAAGTATTTTCTGGAAGGATTGATCTTTAAGATTAGACTAAAGATTGTTGCTTTATTTATCCATATTCTCTTGAAGTCCAGTTATTTTCTCTAACTCTGTGATTTCACATGCTTTCTTTGTTGTTGTGTGTTCTTAATAAACTTTCAAACAATCATTTTTGTACCAATTATGTTTAAGGGGTTGTCATTGGTTGTGCTTATAAAAAGAGTTTTTTTAAAAATTGCAACCAGCCTTCCTTCCTTTGAGGATCTGTATACTGCATGAACCAAAAAAAGGGCTTAGAAAATATCTGCAGACCCCTCCTACCCTGGACATAAACAGTCTCGACTTCTCCCCTCTGGATGCCGCTATGTGGCATTTCAAGCCAAAACAACTAAACACAAAGATAGTTCCCTTTTCCCTGCCATCATTCTGCTGAACACGTAATTCCCACAGTACTGATTTAGGCCTAGAAATATTTACCCATGTAGTAGGCTGTATTGATATTATCCCATCTTTCCTAATACCTTCTCCTATTGGTATATATGATTTAGCACTTCTTGTTGTATCTTATGATTAATTATTATAACTATGATCTATGATATATGACCTATCACTTTGTTGTTTGTATGTACACTGAGAGCTTATGCACTTGAGAAAATTCCTTGTGTGTCCAATCACATTTGGCCAATAAAGAATTCTATTCTATTCTATTTTTTTAAACTTGATTATCAGATCCTGGTTTAAAATGCCATATATCTGTAAATTGTCAAGAAGTGGAAGGCATTTCCTTTTTTTTTTTTAACCTTCTCCTATGATGTAATTGAGTAGAAGAGAAGAAGGTGGTGGTATTAAATACTAGCTAAAAGCAATAGCTGCAGTCACATTCCCGTCTTCCTGGGTGCTTGGGACAGAGCTAGTGAGAAAAACTTTCCGTGCTAAAAAAAACGATCTACAGAATAAATGAAAAACTGAAGACCCTACTCCAGATACTAGCTTCTATAGAAAAGTCAGAATAAGAAACTAACATCATATTAACTTGTGAAAAAGGTTTCGATACCAATATGTACAAAATTTAACAAAAATCAGTATGGAACATGGTACAATTTTTTATTTAGTTTATGCTCCTAAAGATAACAAAGAAAGCCTCTTTTAGTTTTCCCAGCTCAAGTATGGGAATTTGGGGAGCCTTTTCCCAGATATGCCATGCTGAATTTTTATACTTTGGAAGAATCTTCATATTTTTTGTGGTTGTGATTTTAGAAGTAAGCAGAAATTGCCATTGTGTCAAATTTGTGCTTTGTGTAACTATGTTAATTACTGTAGCACAGGGAATAGGTTTGGCCCTTTTAAAAGAGTGTTTTAATCCAGTAGGGAACACTGTAGATTGAGGCTAAGCAAAAAGAAAACAGAATTGGACCTTCCATCAAGGGATTATTCTGAATGAATAGAAAAAAAGAACAGAAGACATTTATGGCAGATCTGAGTCCAAAAGCCAAGGTTGGAGTGAGATGAGATTTCTTACCAATAGGAAAACAGCTCAGCATAAGAGATTCACAGCCACTGTGCTTTAAAGAAAAAACAAGAGAGTTGTAAATAAATAGATCCTACTCAATCAGATCCATCGTTGATCCCAAAGTAGTGCAGACAGTGTATGTCACAGTTCTTAAAATATTTTGAGAAAAGGGGAGAAGATTTCATTCAAGACAAGTATGAAGTTATTGAAACCATTCTAAAAAGACATTTAAGGATGTTAAAGCAATTAAAAACACAGACATTTGCCAAATAACCAACTAGTAGAATAATATGTTTTGCTTGCAGAAATTCCCCATTACTTGGCATCTCCAATTAAAAAAGAATTAGATAGCATATGATGGGTTAAATCTCTGCCTGAGGCTCAGTGCATCATTACTATTTGGAGGAAAGCATACTAAAAGAGACAGACAGAGACAGACTTCAGGAATTATCGTATTTTCTGAAATCATCTCTGGCTGCAATGTGTCAGTCATTTTAAGATCCTTGCTTCCTCTGAGAACATCCACATGTCAGAAAATAATCAATTTTATCCTCTTCTATTGCTTAACCTCTTTTATTAACTATTTGTTGATTAGCCCTATCACCTTTTCCCTAGACCATCCTCAGCTACATGCTACATCTGGGATCTGAGCAGATAATATGACCTGATTTACACATTATTGTGCTTTGTTTATGGTTTCTTGAACATAGTTGGCTGAATTCAAATACACTGAACTATTTCAAAGCTTTCCATAATATGTGGACCGTATTCATGTATCAATCAACTTCTAAAGCATAATACAGAATCATAATATAAGTTAGAACTTGGTAAACTTTTAGCAGAATGCATAATATTCAACAGAACTAAGAGAGTTGCAGGGTAAATGAATGTTGTCTTATATGGCATGCAACTTTCAGCAACAAAGAATAGTGAATTTCAGGCCCTAAACTTCAGCACAAAAATAAGGCATTAAAATTACAAGCTTGTCCTTATTTTCATTAGTGAAATGTTGAAGGACATTTTACAAATATGATTCTATTTATTATGTGATATACATGAAAAGCAGTGAGAACTTGGGAAAAGGCTATATCATATGTTGTAGTTCTGTGGTATTTAAAGTGCAAGTTGGAAAATTCTTGAAAACATATTTAGGTTCAATTTATGCCAAGGGTCTCCAAACTTGGCAAGTTTAAGACTTGCGGACCAACTCCCAGAATTCCTGAGCTAACATGACTGGAGGAGGAATTCTGGGAGTTGAAGTCTACAAGTCTTAAAGTTGTCAAATTTGAAGACCCCTGGTTTATGCATTCATCTTTCTTGCCATAGCTGCAGGTTTATGTTTCCCATAAAGCCAATAACACCCCCGTCCTTTTTTTTTTTAACAATTTAGCAAGAGGATAAAGCAACAACACAAAAGTAGGCTCCATAATTTCCTGTCTACTGAGTTGGGTCTCTAAAACATGAAGGCAGCTATAGAAGGAGAGCTATAGAAATTTTCAGTTCTCCACATTTTTTTCCTCCAAGTTTTTAAGATTATAAATCTAAATATATCTACATCAATTCATTTATATCTCTTATTTTGCAGAAGAAATGCTTTGCAAAAGAGCAAAACTGTCCTGTCTGTTGAAATTGCTCACTCTTTAGGAGTGTTGCAGCGTTACAGAGCAGTGGCTGCTTGTTCAACAGAGAGCACTCAAATTAAGCAGCAAAACAGACGTGCTCCTGAAATTGAAATAAGTTTAGACATGGGATCATTGATGTTGTAGATAAGAGTATGGGAGGCAAGACAAGGCAGAACCATGTTGGCTTGTGCGTCATCAGGGATGCGGGGAGGTGTGTGTGTGTGTGTCAATCAATATTTGCCAAATGGAGTAGAAAACACTAGGCAGGATGAAATGTGTCTTTAATGCATCACAGAGAGGAAGCAAGTGAAAGATTGCACATTCATATTGCTTAACACACTAGGTGGGCTAATATAAATAAATGGTTCCATCTGTGCACAATGCTTGATTGCTGAAGAGTACTTTGAGTCTCAGTTTTCCCTAGCAACCAGGACAGTGACTGTAACAGCAAATGAAAATTAACTGGAGATTAGAGAGTAGCACCTCTGGGAAGAAGTACCCATTAACATAGCCTGGTCACTGTTGCCTGTTCTAATCACACCATAAATAGCTAGTGGTAACTTCCAGGTGTACTGTGTTGGACCTAATGCAGATGGCTCAATCTGGAAGTGTCTTCAGTTCATGGCTCTTTGCTAAAATAAAGCACAATAATAATAAAGTAGTCTGATTTTTATTTTATTTTAATGCAAGATACCTGCCAACTTCCTCTAAATCTTGCTTATGGCAAACCTCCAGAGCTCCTGGTGTGCAGAATCATTCCAACCCAGGAGCTGTAGAATAATAGAATAGAATGGAATTCTTTATTAGCCAAGTGTGATTGGACACACAAGGAATTTGTCTTGGTGCATATGCTCTCAGTCTACATAAAAGAAAAGATACATTCGTCAAGAGTCAAGAATCATCAGGTACAACACTTGATGATAGTTATAGGGTACAATAAGCAATCAAATCATACTAGGAAACAGTCAATATACATCAGGATACAAGTGACAAAGTTACAATCATATAACCTTATGTGGGAGGGGAGGGGTGATAAGGAGTGGTAAGAAGATTACAGTAATAGTAGTGCAGACTTTGTAATAGTTGGACAGTGCTGAGGGAATTATTTGTTTAGCAGAGTGATGGCGTTCGGGAGGGAAAACTGTCCTTGTGTCTATTTGTTCTGGTATGCAGTGCTCTCTAATGTCGTTTTGAGGGAAGGAGTTGAAATGGTTTATGTCCAGGATGTGAGAAGTCTGTAAATATTTTCACAGCCCTCTTTTTGACTCATGTAGTATACAGGTTCTCAACTGAAGGCAAGTTGGTCGTAATTGTTTTTTCTGCAGTCCTAATTATCCTCTGAAGTTTTTGTCTGTCCTGTAGATAATGTTATAATAGATAACGTTATGAAGAATCACAAGCTCCTTCTATGTTATGTCTCTGTTTGTTTATTAAATTTCTACACTGTCTCTCTCACCTAAGTGATTCTGACTGGTTTACAACAATATAATAAAATGATATGAACACAGGACTAAAAGCACAGTTTAAAAAACAGAATGAAGACAAAAACCAAGGTTAAAATGTACAGGTTAGAAGTGAAAATCAGAGTTAAACAATTCAGAAAACTAAAAAAGGTATTAGGCAGAGGGAGTGCCCTTAAGCCATCAGCCACCCCTTGGGCTGCGTTAAACTCTTAGGCTCCCATGCTAATTGGCAGAGTCAGGTCCTAATATTCTTCCCCAAAACCAGAAGAGTGGGGGCTTGTCTCATCATAAGATGTTCCAAAAGGCGAGGGCAATAGCAAAGATCCTTGTCTTTACATCCCGCAAATCAAAATTCTTTGAATGATGGGATTTACAGCATGCACTGGGTGGAATGGGTCAATGTAATTGAGATGAGACGGCTCCTCATATACCCTAGTCCTGTGCCATGAAGGGCTTTAAAAGTGATACCAACACCTTTTGGTAGCAGTTACAAAGCTCTCCCACAAATAACAGGGTTCTGGCTGTTATCACCCCATAGCCAAGTCCTGAGTTTTCAGGATAATAATGCCTAAGCTATAATGGCATAAGACCTAGGAAGATGCACTGGTCATTTGGTAAACATGAGATAATTAGCATGTTAAATATTAAAGAATTGCTATTTTGTTGTCAAAGCCAGGCAATTGTAGTTAAAAAAAGAGGCAGAGCCAAGAGTGGACTTAAGAGGGTAATCAGTCTGGAGTCATTGCATTGCCATAAACAATCCAAGACTTAGGCTAACTTTATTGTCACTTTAAATGTACAATAATCAACATACGTTAAAATGAAATTTCATTGCATACAGCTCTCAAAGGGTCACCACCTCCAATATACACTATTTAAACTTGACAAAAATATAAATAAATAAGTCTATACCCACATGTATTATTGTATATGACACAAGAAACAACGCAGTCTAGTTTGGATGTATACATGTACAGTATACATGTATACATGCATTCAACAATGGTGCCCATACATGTCTGCCCAACATGTGGCAGAACATTCCATGCCCATATAAGCCTTACCAGCCTCCTGCGGACACACTGTGGACAGCTCATAACCTGTTAGATGTCAAGGTCCTCTTCAAACACGATGGACTAACATCATCACATGTATACATGTACAGAAAGTGTACAGAATACAGGATATATACATGTACAGAAGTCCAGGCCTTCTGACTTCTGTTAACTCTTATGTAGTGCCAATTTACTATTGAGTGTTAATTGACTAGATTCTTGTGTATAGCTTGAGAAATACTCATTCTGAACTATAACTTAATTATATGATCCTGGTTCTTTGCATCTGACAACAATCTTCCTTTTGCCTTTCTTCATGGAATATTCTAGCATGATTGTCCTATGCTGTCTGAAGCCTGAAAAGTGAATCCAAGTGATTCTATTTTCTTAGATTAACCTGGTCTTTGGAGGCAGGGTGGCCATCTTAGATCAGCAAAAAAAGGATTTAATAGAACAGAACAAAACTAATTATCTCATCAGCCACACACATCGTATATGCTTCTATTATGTAAAGAATGAAGTAACTGGTCTCAAAACAAGCTTAACAAAATGTGCTTAGACTATTTTTAAACATTTGATCATGTTGGTTGTTACATAAGTTTCACTTACTATATATAAAGTATTCAGTAAATAATTCCACATATGAAGGAATGATATTTTTAAAGTTCAATTTGTTTTCTGTCTTTCACATTTTAAAATAGGCCACGAAAGCATATTTGGATTTTTATGATTGGGTACGTGAATGAGATAACTAATTGGTGAATTATTCTTGCCATTTTTTAATGAGAAAAACTATGTAAAAGTGGATATCTTTGTATATTCTTCAGCCAAAAAAATGTGAAGCCTCTAAATAAGAGGAAAAATTATGCACATATTTTGTCTCTGGTTTTGTAACATTATTCTATTTTCCTATCCAGTATATACAATGAAAAATAAGAATATTACAAGCACACCCTCAGCCAGATTTCTTTTCCTATGCTACTTTGGGATGTCGTCATATCTCTAGTTTCATAACTTGAGAAATGTAATATATTAAATTGTTTGATAACATTAGCTGTACAGAATCTCTCATATTAGAACTGAGAAGGAGACGCAGCAAGAAATTAGCAGCAACGTTTGGCAGAGGCTTTCAAATGCTAAGTCATTAAACAATTATCAAGAAGTAGAAGCTATTCTACCATAGTGCCTGAAATGAAGATGAGCTGACATGACTGTAATCATGAAATGCAGTGATTTTGTATTGTTTCTGTTTCTGCCGGAAAAATAAATATGTTGCATAAATTTACAAGTGCAAGCTTTGGTTGAAGAGTTTGTTTATTTGTTTGTTTTTATCCTACCTTTATGATTTTTATAAATAACTCAAGGTGGATAACACTCTTTCCTCCTGGGTTTTTCTTTAGCAACAACTCTCTGAGCTGGGTTGGGCTGAGAGAGGGTGACTGGCCCAGGGTCACCCAGGCAGCTCTCATACTTAAGGTGGAAGTAGAACTCACAAGTCTCCTGTTTCTAGCCTGGTGCCTTAACCAATTATAACAGTGATAGCGAACCTTTTTGTTGTGGTGTGCTGCACCCACAATGCATGCAATCCCCCCAGCGCATGTGTGCACAACGCCCCTGCCCCACCCCCTAACCTGCACTGCGCATGTGCGTGCGTCCAGCTGATTTTCGGCCCGTTTGAGGCGGGCCTTCAAGAAATACCAGAAGTACCGAAAAGGGCCCGTTTTTCAGCCTCCCAAGGGCTGCAGAGGCTTCCCTTGAGCCTCCCGGAAGGCGAAAACAGCCTTAAATGGGCCAAAGATCAGCTGAGAGGCGCGTGCATGCGCAGTCCAGGTAAGTGTGGCTGGGGCTCGCATGCCCGCACAAATGGCTCTGCATGCCAACTGTGGCACACATGCCATAGGTTCGCTATCACGGAATTATAACATTGGGTCAATCAGTGGCTACAGTTCAGCTTAGAAGAAAGGATGAAGATTTATTAGACCAAATGTGAAGCTGCAGAGGAAGCAACTATTCATAAGGGAGACAATCAAAGGAAAAGGCCCAGTGGGCAAGAATTATAATTAGAAGCAACAGACGTTTGATATTTTCTATATCTCTAGACCTGGAAAACAGCTTTGGGACCTTGCAGAAGAAACAAAGTCTAAAATCATTTAAGGGAATCAAAAGAGACACTGCAACAGGAGGGTAATCTCCCAAGAGCAGCAGGGATGAAATTATACCTTACCAGAAGACAAAGTCATAGTTGACGATTTTTTGCAACCAGGAAGGCATTTATTTCTGAAGCCAACTGTTTCCAGGACTAGAGATAAGGGTGTGTGGCAGAACAATTTGCAAGACTTTTTGAGTCCACAGACAGTTACCTTTCTTCCATAATGCATATGGAAACCAATACTGCCTAGAGTTAAGTACTAGTACATCACGAGGAACTAGGAAGAACTAGGAAGGCAGTTAAAATCCTACATGATCCAACAATCTTTCTCCCTGGTTCCTGGCTTTTATATACTTGCAGCATTTCAAAGGACTTCTCAGTAGTTTGCAAAAATAATATAGAATTAATGCACAGCCACATAACACTGATCTGGAATCCATCATTAATAGCAGCACAGATTTAAGGATCTGTAGAATAGTTCCTTTTAGACAGCCTTCCCATACACCGTCTGGATAAATGACAACAGGCAGGTTTATAAGAGTGTGGTGGCACTAGAAAAACACTCCTTCCTGGCTAACTATCTCCACCAACTAAATTATAGAAAGAGCCTTAAAAATCTCCACCCTGGATTACTGCATAGGCTGCTTTTGTTGGACCATCTTTCAAGGCAATAGAAAAAGAAATGTTAAAGGAAAATAATTTTGTAGGCGTAGGAAATGCTGTTGGTGAGAGATGGCTGGATATTTAGCATCTGTATGGGTTATTCAAAGGGTGTGATAATATGGCACAAGATGAATTGCAATTCATAAGGTCTGGTAAAATGTGCTTGGCTAAAGCATAGCAATATGATCAAAAAGATTATAAACAGAACCTTATGGGGGTTAAAAAACAACACTCTAAAGTATGGATTATATTTGGTGTACTATAGAAGGAAGAATATGACCAGCTTTGATCTCTAAGAAAGATTGCACAGCGATAGCCTAGAATTGTGAAATAAATGTCAGAAAGGTATAGAATAAGCAGAAGTTGGTGAAGGATCCTAAGATATGTTCAAAGAAAAAAAGAATCCTTCTTTTTTCTGTTCGGTTAAAGATGACAAAATACTAATAGTTTACCAGAAAGAAAAAATGAAAAAACTTGATTTTTCTCCATCTTCAAACAGCAAAGGAGGGGGCAGGTTTCACAAACTGGCATTCTGGGGAGCCATAATAAACACAGAAGGGTGCCACAAAATTGCACGCTACTAGCTCAAGGTAATTTACAGTTTTGGCCTAGGGCACTGTGAAAAAATTATTGAATCCAAAAAAAAAAAAAACCCTTTCAAGAAAGTTTGGGTACTTCTTGTCTAGAGAACTATAAACCAACTAGGCTCTTATTGATACATGGAATATTATAAAGTATTCCTTAAAATGACTGAACTGTAAGCACCTTAAACACATTGCAGGGATTACTTTGGCAAAATTGTCTAGAACAATTTTTGACAGATTAATTAAAACCCACTTTTGTAATTGAACAAGTTTTTGAGTATTGGAATACTGTAGACATAATATAGCTTGATTTCAGCAAAGATTTGTTAAACTTTAGGAACCTTGTTAAATTTAAGCTAGGTATCACATGAATTAATTGCTTACTTAGTTGACTCAGTACTGGTACTCAGCATGCTCATTAGGATTTGTCATGAAATTAAGGGAAAGTATCAGGTAGGGTGCCACCATGTTTGATCCTGAGCACATGACTTTTTAGCTTTTTTATTAATGACTTGGATGAAGAGGTGAAGACAATGCTTATCACATTTCCTTAGTTGAAAGCTGCTGCTCTTCTCCTGTATATTAAGAAGAAAAGGCAAAGCAATTGAAGAAAAAGAAGCATCCTAAAAATGACTTACAAGATCAACATCAGTCTTCAGATTTCATCCTGACTAAGTTCTGGTAGATTCAAAAGTGTGCAGGTAAATTTCTTAAATTGATATATCTTAGTCAGTGGTGGGATTCAAAAAAAATTTCTACCGGTTCTGTGGCTGTGGCTTGGTGGGCGTGGCTTTGTGGACGTGGCAGGGGAAGGATACTGTAAAATCTCCATTCTCACCCCACTCCTGGGGGGAAAGTAACTGAAAAATCCCCATTCCCTCCCTGCCCAACTAACCTGCTTTCCAGCTCCATTCTCCTGTACAGGGCAACCAAAGAAGACCCAGCCGATCAGCTGGGACTCAGGAGGCAGAGAATAGATGGGGGCGGGGCCAGTCGGAGGTGGTATTTGCCTGTTCTCGAACCACTCAAAATTTCTGCTACCAGTTCTCCAGAACTGGTCAGAACCTGCTGAATACCACCTCTGATCTTAGTAGCCGTTTTGCGTTATTATTTTATTTTTTAAAAAATAGTTAATAAGGCTATACATTTTGCTCACAGTAATATAAAATGTTCTTGTTTCTGGATTTGTAGCTTGGGTTTTGTGGATAGAATGTAGATTTCTCAAAAAGAATCAAAGGAATATATGTTTATTTAAACTGGAATCCATTTTATAACATGTGTTTTTGCACCATTTTCTATCAGATTTCTTAAAACCCCATTATAACTCTCCCCCCTCCGCCAGAAAAACCAGGGAAGAAGGCTGAATATCTGTGCACCATCTTTTTATTCATAGTAATGGGCATCTTCCATCTGGAACCGCCAGAGTTTATAGTGAATAAGGCTGGCCAGTTTTGCCTTCATAAGCTATTTTAAAATGTACTTAAAGGATAATGGCCCTGTCTGAAGACTATATGAACAAATCAACATTTTTGTGCATGATTAAACTCCAAACAAGCTGAAGCAATAAGGCCAGGGACATTATTTCAGTTACAAGGTAGGAATACAAAGGATCCACAACACCAAATCATTCAAAAAGAGAGAGTAAAATATGATTTCTGTTTTGTGAAATGAATGGTATTCATTCAACTGTAACAGAGCCCAGAATTTCTATTGTAAATCATGATGGTCATAAATTAATTACCTGATTTTATGGTTTTTTTGTAGTGGTTGTTAAGAAAATACCCTGGTCATTAAGTGGATCCATTTTGAGCAGAATAATTAGTGAGGGTGTTGAGCAGAAATATTTCAGATTTCTTGGGTGGGTAGGGGTGGTGAACAGGTATGAATGTGAATGGGTATGTCTATATTTGTGCGTTATGATAAATCTCTGTAAATGACTGCTTCTTCTTCTTATATTCAAGGGAGGTATATATGCCTATTTTTTCAATCTTAAAAAAATAGGGCTCAGAATTAGAATGTGCCCAGCCCAGAAATTTGGCCCATTCCAATTCTGAACCCTGTTTTTTTAAGATTTGAAATAATGTTCATATTCTTTTGATAGCATAGTAAAGATCTAAAGTGTTTTTCAATTATGCCAGGCCAAGAATCAAAGCAAATAACAATAAAGAAAAAAATTAAATGAGCTTTGCAACTTAATTATAATAATTATGCTTCCAGTGATTTATATTGGAAAGTTGACTATTAATTTTAATTTGTGTTTTCTACCTGAAAGATAATCAAAGGAACACATTCACATATATTTAGATTCTGAGACCTAAAGCTAAAACACCAAAATGTTCTGTGAACAAAACATTTCATGATCTTTTTTAATAGCCTCTTATAAATTTCAGTATTCTGACAAAGTTTGAAAAATTGTTATAATTCCCTAAGGCTGCAATAAAACTGATGAGAAAGTGACAGCTGCCATGATATTGGCACGGCAAATGTTTCTCTTGAGAAATTGACTAGACAAAGTGCTGTTAAAGTGATATCCTTTGACCAATAAAAAGCAGTTTGAAATTCTGCAGTTCCAAGCACCGAAATGTAATCTTTAGTAAAAATTGGCAGGTTGTTTGCATAGTTTCTCTTAATTTATTCTTAGTTTTATGCTTCCTATATACTTTATAGCTAGCTTCTTTTGGAGTTTTTTTTTGTCTTTTCCCAATGCAGGTTGCATTGCTTATCAAGAGCTATGTCTCTGATAATAATTTCTAATTAAAGCTCACAGGCATTCAGAATACACCTTTTGGATTTACACATAATATTAAAATGGTTTATTTGCTTCCAACTTTGTACAATGTACAAAGTAAGGTGACCAACCGCCCTCCTTTAGGGAGGACAGTCCTCCTTTTGTAAGTTCTGTCCTCCCTCGAAAAGTGTTCTCCTTTATGTCCTCCTTTTTGATAATTGAAGACTAATCTGTAAATCTCCATATTTGATCGATGCCGATCCAATCCGCTGTGTGTGATGTGACGTATTTGACATGACGATTCGTCAAGGCTCGGTACAGTGCAGCGAGACGTGATTATGAGACGCATGCGCTCCACACAGGAGAATTGTTTTGCGAGAGTGTGCCACACTCAAGAGTGCACCATGTGCAAGAGTGTGCCATGCGTAACAGTGTACTGTGCACAACAGTGTGCCATGCACAACAGTGTGCCGTGCGCAACAGTGCGCCATGCGCAAGTGACTTTGTTTTTTTTCTTAAATTTATTTGTGTCCTCCTTTTCATTGTAAAAAGGTTGGTCACCTTAATTAAAGCAATCCATAGCAGCTTGTTCAGCAAGTTATTGTTCAGCAAACCACAGCATAGTGCAATATGTGATCTCAGTTCCTAGTTTTAAAAAAGTAAAATTGAGAACCTAAGATAATTTCAGTGTTGTTGAACGGCATCTGTAGAAGCTGGGTGCAAGAATGTCCTGGGAAGAGCTGTAAGCATTTGCTTGTAAAGTTGAGCCTGACAAAGGCATCAACTAACTGACTGTGGTTAGGTTATTCTGTTTTTAGCCAAGTTGATCTCATAGAACTGCTGTGGAGAAGAATTGGAAGAAGTTGTGCGCACTATATTTAGAAAATTAAAGAAAAGATCATTTACAATAAACCATGAGACTACAAATTCATTCTTCCTTCACTGAGCATAGAATAGTTCTTTTTTCATCTGTTCAGTCATGTCTGCCTGAACAAGTCCCTGCAGTTTGCTTGGCAAGATTTTTCAGAAGTGGTTTGCCATTGTCTGAATTTTAGGGCTGAGAGAGAGAGAATGATGGCTTTGTGCCTAAGGCAGGACTAGAACTCATAGGCTTCTGTTTTTTTAGCCTGATGCCTTAACCTTTATACCAAACTGGCTCTCAGCATAGTTCCTATTGATAGACTATTGTCTGGCTTTCATTTAGTAATGAAATGAAATAACATTATTTCAGTTATTGACCAGCTCCTTTGTATAACATTGATATAGCTACTAAAGTCCTATTCCTTTAATATTTAGGGACAAAACTAAAGGTTAACCAAACATACTCTATACAGGTTTATTTAGAACTATAATTATGACAAACTGGATGAGCCATGTATTGTCAGCTCTAAACAAACGCTTACATTAATTAATACCAAAAAAAAAGACTGAAAAATATTTGGATACTGTATCAATTTAACATGTTTAATGTATGGATAATTTTACAGAGAAGCTTGCAAAGTGGTTTTGTTCAGTACTTTGTGGAATTGTATATACCAGGGGTATCAAACTCATGGTCCTTGGGCCAGATCCAGCCCGTGAGATGCTTAGATCTGGCTCATGGGGCCACCCTGGAAACAGTGAAGGACTGGCCCTCAGTGCCTTGGCCAGCGAAAATGGAGCTCAGGTTTTCACTGGCAGAGGGTTGCAGGAGGCCGTCACAGCCAAAAACAGAGCTCAGGAGCCCATATTCGCTGGCAGAACACTCACGCCACCACAGGCACCCCTAACACGAGTGGTGTCAAGCTGGCCATGCCTACCCTCGCTGGCCCCCCAAGGTCTAGTGGAATCCTGATGCGGCCCTCAATGAAATCGAGTTTGACACCCCTGGTGTATACCGTTAGTCCTCGATTTACGATCATCCATTTATTGAGTGTTCAAAGTCATGACAGGGCTGAAAAAAGTCCTTGTACTTATGATCAATCCGCACGCTTATACCTGTCACAGAAACCCCATGGTCACAATTGGGCTGCTTGGCAACTATGACCGGTTGGCAGTGTTATGCAGTCACATGATCTGGATTTGCAGAATGGATTTGCACAACCATGGTGTTAAGTACTTAATGACCATTATAAAAATAGTCATAACACTGAGACAGAAATTACAGTTCCAATTGTGGTTGTAAATCAAGGACTACTTGTCGATAGCATATTAGCTGTTGACATGAGATTAGGTTACCCGGATATGCTGATGATACGTTTCTGCTATCAGATGCTATTCTGCAAGGATCATTGTATTAAAGCTGAAGCTCTCCCTAAGGAAGTACCCATGTTAGTTTCTGTGATAGTAATCATGGTTATTGCTTGGTTACAAAAGAGAGAGAGAGAGAGAGAGAGACAGAGAGAGAGAGACAGAGAGACAGAGAGAACAAAAGTTCAAAAATCATTTTTGTCTTTTCTCCTCATGTTTTACGGTTCTTCTCTTTCTTGCTGTCAGGCTTGTGGACTGCCATCGGCCCGCAAATCAGCTTCTATCACCATACAAAGCAGAATGAAACAGATATCTACAGTTTTTAAAACAATTTTTACTATCCATACTTGCATATGCACATCAGTTGTTAAACCCAGAGGAGCGGACTTCTCTTGACTTTGGTGGAACATGGCTCTGATGCATTGGTTACAAAACACACCATCTTCCAGAAGAAACATGTCAGAGAAAGGCATTGCCATGTCAAAACAATAAGTACACATTAATTGAGTTAATAACTGATAATCAATATTAAAGATAGTTTAGATTTCTTCGAATCAAGTTCTATACTTCCATATAGTTTTTGTGAAGGTATAGTCATAGTTGGCATTGGCATCTTTCTATCATAAATATGGACGTATTTTCATAAAAGACCCAAAATAAAACATCACACAAACATGTCAATAAATCAGAAGTTCACTGCTTCATCAGATGCCATGGCTATCAGAAGTAACTGCACTCTTTGGCAGTGTACAAAAAATATTAGTGAACCACCATAAAAAGCTAAAGTGATAAATCCATTTCATGACCATTTTAGTAATATTTCATTGTAAAATTTAATTGAACTATCTCTTTGTCCAAAATCATACATAATTTTATTTTAAATAATACCTTTTGGAGTATGTAATTATTTAGCATGCAGTTGGCAGTGCCTGCAAATTGATTAAACAGCTTTAGTAGTGCTAAATTCAAATGTGCATTTAATGTATATTTAATGTTATGGGAATTTTAAGGTCATTTATAAAATGACTTTAGTGTCTTTTCACAATATACCAGTTAAGTAAAATGCCAAATGAAAATGTGTGTTTTCTATAGGCAGCCAAATTTACTAATCTATCAATATGAAATCCCTCTACTTCAATTCATCATATTACTGAGATAAATTTGAGCCGTGGCAGCACAATGGTTAGAATGCAGTATTGCAGGCTAATTCTGATGACTGCCGACTGACAGCAGTTCTCACCGGTTCAAAGTTGACTCAGCTTTCCATCCTTCTGAGGTCAGTAAAATGAGGACCCAGATTGTTGGAGGCAATAAAACAGCTTAGAGAAAACTGTAAAGCACTCTGAAGCGATATATATCTAAGTGCTATTATTATTGCTATATCTTGTTAGTACTCTACAATAATCTGTTCTACAGAGGTTTGCATGGGGAACCTTGGGTACAATTAGTAGCAGACTGTAGATTAAAAACTTGGTTTGTCACTTAGGTTGATCAAGCTGGTTGAACATTCTGGATGCTGTAACATCTAATGTGCATTAGAAGACTGAAGGCTACAATACAAGGATAAAGAGTCAGCGTCCAGAGTTGCTTTGAAATGAGATGGACAGCAAATAAATTTAATAATAATAATAATAATAATTAATAAAGATAGATAGATAATAATAAAGATAAAGAAGCAATTCCTTCTTTTTTCCCCAGTCAGGTGGAGACAACAGTAAACTATTTACAAACATGTTTAATTAATAAACTAGAATAAAATCTATTGTGAGTAAAATGAATCCAGATTCAATGAACTTATTGATGGATGAAAACAGGCAAAAGAGCTATTCCTTTTTTGGGGGGTGGGAATGGGGGAGCATGTATTATTGTGAAAACTATCTCTGATTTTGTTGCTACCAAATTCCTCCAGGCTTAATCCCGAAAGCCATTTTTCCAACATTCAATGGAAGTTAATGAGTCTCTGAGACATTTTCACATACTGTACCTCTATTCTAAGAATTTTTTTTTAAAAAAGATTCTAAGTTGAACTAAATAACCATCGCACTTCCATTTTTAGCCAATTTTTGTCCTGATCAGGCAGAATCTAAGGAGTATCATTTATTTCTGTCCTTTTTTTTAGTCTAAGATGTATTCTTTTTATTTTTAGAACTATGCTGTATCCTTAATCTGAATCTTTGACTATGCAAGTGAGTCAGAAGTCTCACTGCCTGGAGATACATGAGTCAGAGAAGCAGGAATAGTCTGTTCTTCAAAACACCAAATAATGCAGAGGTACAAAGAAGTTGGACTCGTAGCAACCTATACAAAAGGAATAATCAATAATAATGCAAATGTTAATATTCCATTAGTTGATTTTTCCCTCTTTGTTGAAAGTTTTTGTTCCAAAAAATAATCATACCTGAATTATTTTTATCCGTGACAAAAATGACATTGTACCAATTCCTTGTCATCCTTTATTTCCATTGCTGTTTCTTAGATAATGAAAAGGTAGGTCATATTGCCTTCTTTCCCCATTGTGATATAATCTATTCACCAGAGACAGGTGTTAGCAGCTAACAAGGTTGAGTGCACAGTTCTTCAAAATTAGCTGTGTCTTAAATTGTTTTCCCCATAGAGGGTTTGTATTCATTTAGCCTCACTGAGAGAGAAAAATGGCATAAGTCTTTTAACTCTTCTACTTTTTGAAGAGGTAGCTCACAACAAAACAGCATCCACACACTACTAACAGTATTCTTAAATCTAGGATTGTCATTCTAAGTCTTTTCCTCTCAAACATGGAAATACAGATACACAAATTCATTAATTTATTCTTTCAGAACTTCCTGAGACCTCAATCATTAGATTGCAATAGAATAGAATGTAATAGAATGCAATGGAATGGAACAGAACAGAACAGAACAGAATGGTGAAATTGTCCCCCACAGCCTAAAATAAAGATATTGGAACAGAGAAGAAGTCAAAAGGACGGGTTGTAGCAAATCAAGTAATTCTCAGTAAATACAACACCATGTAACTTTATTTATTTTTAGAAGGCAGCAAGGTGCTTCAAACTTATTCTCTCACATGATGGCACCTGATGCATTGCTGATTTTATGACAATCTGGTAGTCCATTCATCAAATATCAAATTGAGGGAGCCCTTGACTACTCTCACTATCTATATTAATTACTCTTTAAAAGAGTATAGGTTGAAAGGCTTAAGGGTTTATTCATTGGTCAGAGATTATCCTTTTCACCTGACTGTCCCTCTTAGAATGGTCTTATCAGATCTGTATCTCCAGATCTGTTGTCTCCTGCCAATATTATCTGCCAGTTGTGAACAGAAGGAAAAACTAATTAGTTGAATGAGGCTGTGGCCAATTATGAAAAATAGTTTCCAGGGACCTTATTAAAATATGAGTGTGTAGTTCTTAGACTAATTCCAGTGCAATGGCAATTTCATTTGAATTAGTATCTTGACTGAAGCTTAACATTGTGGCTTAGTCTTAGGTTTTTTTTTAAATTGATATGCACTTGTACTAAGTGCATTACAAGATCTATTTCCCCACACACCACTTGCTAACAAACTATAATGTAGGTTGGATTGAGACTGATAGGCCAGTATCAATCCAAAGGTGATGAGCTTCCAGATAATAGGTCATGGTCTAATTATCTTATCTGGTATCCTGACTCTTTTTTTTTTTTTGCTAGCAACTGTGGTTGGCATCTTTTGGGATAAAGTAATCTGCTTGCAGCTAGCTCTCTTCTTAGCATCTCAAAGGTAACTGATTAAGAATGGGTGAAATTCTTGTATTTGTAAGTAACAGAGCTCATTCCTAATTGGGCCATATCACAGAAAGTCTGGAAAGCCAGCTTCTGATTGGTCCTTTTCCCAGATAAATTTGTAATTGGTCTATTTTGAAGACATTCCAAAGGAGCTTTTTTAAAAAATTGGTCTGATTTTTACACACTCTACTGCAGGAGTGTCAAGCATGATTTCATTGAGGACCACATCAGGGTTGTGTTTGACTTGGGGGGGCATGGCCAGGGTGGGTGTGGCCAGCATGACATTACTAATGTTAGGGGGGCACCTGTGGTGGCCTGAGCGGTCTGCCAGAGAAAACAGACTCCCAAGCTCCGTTTTCAGCTGTGACAGCCTCTTACAACCTTCTGCCAGCAAAAACGGAGCTCGGGAGAGCAGTGTATGGCCCTTGTGAGTTCTCTTTTCACTGGCAGAGGTGCTTCCACAGCAGCCTTGTGAGATAGATCTAAACACCCGCCAGCTGGATCTGGGCCCCAGGCCTTGAGTTTGACACCCCTGCTCTCCTGCTTATTATTCTTTCAGGTGAGATTGCTGTAGATTCTATATGATGTTACTTAATTAAGGTCTGTTTTATTTTGGTGTGACATAAAGCTGGAAACTTCACTTTAACCTTCAGATTCTCTCCCATCTTGTTGGAATGTTTATAAATCTCAACAGCTTGTCTAGGCATGATTATTTGACATGCTTGCTAATACTGTGTGACTTTAAATAGGCCAGTTGTGTAACAGTGCATGTTCAACCACTGTTGGTTTTTCATGTTGTCCTAACAAGCGATATTTTTCATGATCTTTTAGTCAAATTGTGATTCAGTGTTCATCTGCTGTAGCTACAAGATAGGTGATACATGGAAGTGGACTTCTTTCATCCTTAGAAGATTGAATCATTTCTTTGGATTTTTCATGTAGGTTTGTGAACATGGTAATCTTTGTGTTTTTCTAATAATGATCCAGCTCAGTCTGTAATCTCCCCAATATAAAAGAGAAACACCTTTCCTATTGGGGTTGGTTATAGACCAAAATGGAAAATTACTGGAGAAACACAACTTCATGACTATCTGTAAACCAATGGGGAAAAATCCACAAAATGAACTGGTCATCTAAAGATGGCAGAAGTCATCCTTGGAGTGACTGGTGCAAAGTTTCTCAGTGAGTTTCTCTAATGTGGACGGATTAGAACTTGGATTTCCCTTTTCATAGTCCACCATCTTAACTATTACCCCACACTGGCTCTTGTAAGCTGTTTAAAACCTTTGGGAATTAAGTGTCAAACAAGTAAGTCAATAAATAAATAATCTGAACAATTTGTTGGTTGTAATAGAAGGGACTATATGTAGTGCAGGGCTGATCTGTGAAGCTCTTGGTTGTTTGCTTGCAGATGTTCCATTATCCAACTTCATATTTGCACTGGGAAAATCTATTGTGGCAAACTTTCAAATCTTTTCTAAAAATCTCTTTGAGAGTGCTTGATGGGAGTAAGATTTCTTCTCCATCATTGAATTTGAAATTGTTTTTTAGTAATTTAAATCCTGTATTTCATGTTCCACATTTTGGAACTTCTGAATGTCATACATCCATGCATTTGAAGAGGCTTATCATGTCTTCCTGAGTCTTCATGTTTTAAAGTCAAACACACATTCCATTTCTTTTCTTGAGACGTAATTTCTTGTTACTGTGTTCTGACTCTGTTCCATTTTTGAGCTCCTCCTTACATGTCATGCCCAGAACTGAACATAGTAATTGGTGTATGATCGTAAGAGAATAAAGTAGAAAAAACATTATTCAATTGATGCAGCTTTTTTCAGTACATTATAACTCTGAGTCATTTCTGAATAAATAATAATAGATGACTAAAAACTAAGTAGTTTGCAGTCATCTATTATTATTTATCCAGAAATTTCCCACCCTATACATTTAATGCATTTGGTCTTTGTTTCTTAAATTAAGAACTTTGCTTTTGTCTCTGTTAAAATTATGTTCTGTTACTTTCAGCTCATTTTTTTACTCTATAAATATAATTAAAAATGGTATTTCTGTCTTCCACCCAATTGTGGGTCTTTTTCATGTTTGATTACTATTCCCTTTACTTCTTTATCCAAGCAATTAATAAATACTATCAGAGAGTGCAGAGTACAGGACTGAATCTTATATGCTCTGCTTGATGAGAGAGTATGCTTATGACCAAGGATGTATTCCGCACATCATCTTGACTAGTTTGCTAATCAGAATGTCAACAAATAATTGTTGTGGCAACTGATTTGCTAAAACCAAGATACAGTGGTACCTCAGTACTCTACTGCTTCAAAACTCATTGAATTTGGTACTCGAAACATTTTGACATGAAAATGTCCCAGTGCTCATCTTTGCTTGGTACTTGATGCGCTGCAAAAGGAAGCAAGGGGATAGCTGCCAAGGGTGACAGGAAGTCGCCATGCTGGAAAGATCACTGACATAGAAGAGGGGATGGATAGGAAGTCCTTCCCAGCCAAAACAAAGGGTCATGTAGTAAGTCACATGGTTTATTTGCTACTCATCCTTTTAGTACTCATCATGCTTCCGGGAACCAATTAAGCACAAGCACCAAGGTACCAGTGTATATATTACATTTATGACATTCCCACAGAACTTTCATTGTTTTATTCATTTTGTATTTCTAACTCTGCAATTGATTTTGCAGTTAAATGTAACTATAGTAGCAAGTCATAGTCTTAGATTACAGATTCTTATAAGTGCACATGCATATCTTAAATCATCAGGATTTTTTCAATGCTTTGAATAGATAGTTGAACTCAGGAAATAATCACTGTTGGGTCTTCTGAGACCTAGTGTTAAATTATCCATTTGTCACAACTTCTTAGCTTGACTTAATGTAATAAAAATATAGTGCTGAAATCATGCTGGCACATATAAAGGGAGAGAGCCAAAAGTTGGCTCAGTTGCTTCTAAGTCTATCTCTCTCTCTCTCTCTCTCTTTCTCTCTCCCTCCCTCCCTCCCTCCCTCCCTGCCTCTCTCCCTCCCTCCGTCCATTTGTCTGTCTGTCTAGCTTCTGGCCATTATGGTGTCACGTGATCCTCAAATATGAAAAGATTTCCTAACCTTTGACTAAGTGTTTCTATTAGATGATCAATTGGGTTCTTTCATGAAATGCTACCGATTAGAATGCTATATTTTCCCCCTTTATCCTCCGAAAGTCAGATCAAGTGACACGGAATGAGGCTTTTTCAGTTTTGTGGCCCATAAGTAGTGCATTTGTTATTTGTATTTATATCATACACCATTTGGTAGGATTGGAATAATTTAACAACCAGTTCTCTGCCTGGGTAGGTGTGGCCGGTTGATCATGTGACTGGGTGGGTAATCTCATTCATCACACCCAGACCCGCCTCCCAGCCACTTACCTCAAAGGCAGAGGTAAAATTCAGCTGGTGGGGGTTAATCCCACCACTGGCTGGCCCCACCCCTGCCTGTTTTTGGCAGGGATTTCTGGCCATTTTCAGCCCGTTTTTGGCCCAAAAACGGTCCAAGCAACAGGCCAAAAAATGAGCAAGGGGCGAGGCCAGACAGTGGTGGGGTTCACTGGTTTGCCATACTGCACAGAATCTTAACTACCAGTTTGTACGATCCGGTAGCAGCTCACCTCTGTTTGAGAGCCAGTTTGATCTAATAGTTTAGGCACCACATTAGAAACGAGGAGACTGTGAATTCTAGTCCCACCTTGGGCATAAAAGCTGGCTGGGTGACTTTGGACCAGTCTCTCTTTCTCAGCCAACAATGATCAGGCACAGGCAAGAAACAGGCCAGTCAATTCCCTTTGCAACCAGATGGATCAATGCTCAGTTAATCTGAACAAAGCAGACTCTGGACTTGTGGGAAAACACCACGAACAAAAACCATGCTTATTATCATACACTTCCTCCAGGACCAAAAAGCAGTGTACGTAGCATTCCCTGATCCAGTTTTGTCTGTTGATGTGAAAGACAGCGACTTATCCAAGGTTACCCACTAAGATTACATATCTAAGAACAAGCTGGAATATGAATCAGTTCCATACCTTCAACATTTCTTATAAGAGGTGGGCTGTCAGTAATATAATTTTCTACAGTTGTAGAAAAGGTAAACAAGCCTTTATAATGTGGTTAAAAAGGTTGTACAAGTATTCTTTAAAAAGAAACTACAACAATTTAGTTCTACTAAAAGAATGCATGGCTATTTAAAGCAGCAGGCAGGGAATACCAATGGGATGCTTGAAGTACTTACTTTGTATGCCAATAACTTTTCTAGCCCTCCATATTAAGCCTGTTCTCTAGTACAAGGTATGATGCACAACTCGTGTGCTGAAAGAAGTGTATTTGCATGTTGTACATACAAGGAGGAAGTATCCTCTTTAGACAGAAAAATGTTACGTACCAATCCTAGTTTTATGAACAGGTATGAACAGGGCAGAATTATTCTCAAACAACTGCAGGTTGCTAGTATATTCTATTCTGTGAAATAGCTTAGCATATTTCATCCTATCTGTGATCTTTGTAGTAATCACTAAAATCTGTCTTGTCACTAGACAAATTTACAGTTATAGTGAAAACGAGTTTAAATTCTTGCTTGTGGCTTGGCAATGTTGGTACTTGTTATTAGAATTATTATTAGCAGTAAAATTTTATAAGTAAGATTTATTAACTCCCTATTCTCCTGAGAAAAACAGAGGGAAGGCTGGGATAATCAAAAAAGGCTTCATGTTAACAGACTCCAGTTCCTAGGGAAAGGAGGTCAGAGAGACAAAGTTGTATTATATGCATTGTATTCTTAAAAGATGAGAGAGAAAGAGAGGAGGGGAGGGAGGGAGAGGAAGAGAGAGAGGGCTAAGCAAGACAGTTAAGTGAGTTTTGCCCCATTCTACAACTTTTCTTGCCACAGTTGTTAAGTGAATCACTGCAGTTGTTAAGTTGGTAACATGGTTATTAAGTACATTTGGCTTCTTTATTGACTTTGCTTGTCAGAAGGTCACAAAAAGTGATCACTTCACCTCAGCAACTATCGTAATTATGAGTCAGTTGCCAGGTGCCTGAATTTTGATCACATTTGATCACATGACCATGGGGATACTGCACCGGTTGTATGAAAAACCTGTCATAAGTCACTCAGTGCCATTGTAACTTTGAACAGTCACTAAATGAAGTGGTGTAAGTCAAGGACTATCTATATTGTTGAGGACTTCAGTACAGCTAAAGAACTTACAAAAAAGCTTGGACATCTCACAGAGGGGAGTGAATATTCTATCAGCTCCCTACTACAGTACCGCCAGTAAATCAAAAACCGAATAATAGAAGATGATAATAGATGAGGGTTTTCTTCTAAGTTTGTGGTATGATTGTATGTCTTATGTTTTATTGGATCTCTGTGGAAAGTCCTGTGGTTTTCAATGCTTCTTCTAAGGCTGCAAAGAATTCCAACTGATTGGCATAATGTGTGTTGCAGTTGAGTTCTGTAGGATATTATCTTCTACAGTAAATAGTGGATGGGTGGATAACCCATTTGGGCTCAGATACCTTTTTAATTCTGGAATTTATTTAAAGTAGTTTGGTTTGGAATTTGACTTTCCTTTTTCAAGCTTATTGCAAGGAAGGAATGGTAAGATGATACCTAACTGGGTATTGAAAAGTGTCTAAGAAAACAACCAAGCTCAAAGAGCACCAAGGACTTCATAATAGCTTTTAATCAAGAAAATAATTGAGTCAGGAAAGTTAACCACATTGTCATGTTTCTTATACAATCCCCAGTTGCTTTTTTCCAGCTTGAGGAAGCCTTTACACAGGCCTCCCATTTTAACAAAAACTAACAGTAACCAAGTCAACCATTCTGAAAATGTGGTCCATGGAATTTTGGTTGCCCTGTATTAATTGATTTACTTTGCAACATAGACTGGAGGCTGATTATTTCTATCATTTACTCCTTTAAAACTGAAATTTTTGCTCTGTATCTTCTCTTTTGCTGATGTAAAATCTGTGAAAGCTTATAACTCTGCTTCCTTTATTATGAGATCCTCTTTCAAAATGTTTTGCTAACTGAAGTGCACCCAGCTTCATTTCTGAGAGCCTGGTGCTGTCAAGTCAGAGCTTGATTGACAGTTTTCTAATGCTGCTAGGTGATGGTGCTGATTGTTTTAAGTCTTTACTTTTATCTAGCTCAGTTTTTATGGAAGGCTTCCATTCTGACTGTTTTGGTGTTTAATTGATACTGTGTATATGAAGCTATTATTTCATGCTTTTAAGGTATAACATTTCAAATTTGCTTTCAAATTCAAAATCCTCTTTGACTGCTTTTTCCTTATGACAATATAACTTTTAATAAAACCAATATTAGAATTCCCCACAAAAATGGCTGCCCAAAACCCCCACATCTGCTGGGTAGTTTATGCATTTAATTGTAAATTCATTTTTTAAGTGTTGACCTCTGTATGGCAAAAGACAGCATCGGTCCTGCACATGGAAGAGTACATCAACTGTGTAGCCGATCTCCCTAACTTTCTTACTTATTTGCATAAGACCTTAAGAAAAAAAAGCTTTAAGGAGAGATCCAAGAAATTATTTTATTGAGAGCACAACTATACCAGGTGATCCAAGGCACAAGGACACAATGTGGAAGTAATCCTTTATTAGTAGTGAAATTTGATCAATAACTGAACCTGAATCACAAGGATTGGAGAGCCAGGCACAGTTGGGAGCAGAATTTAGTTCTTTGTTCTCAACTGTGATTCCTGTTGTGATTTGAGGTCTTCTTCTCCTCTTTGCATTGGTAAAAAATGATCCTAGAAGAACATATGGCATCTATTTTCCCAATGCAGATAGTACATGGAAGATTAAAGCTCTCTTGTTCCTATGCCAAAATTCTGATTTAGATCATGCCCTTATTATAGCCTGCATTTTATATCTCCATTTTATTTTAAACGTATTGCCATTCCTATTGGTAATAATACATAATTATATGAGTGGTCCCCTAAGTATATGAGCATCCTAGAAAAGGTCGTGTTTTATGGCTGGAATCCAGAATAGGAGCACTTTAGCTATCTCTTGTGACAATTTTCTTTTAGCAGCTCCCCAATCCCACCAATTCCTGGTTTTAAGAGGCAAGGTTTTGTGTCAGGCATCCATCTATCGGAATATATTTTGAAGATGCAAATAAATAAACATTGCCTGTAATATTTTACAAGGAGAAAAGATATTCTATTAGTAGCACTAAAGAAGCTCAGTTTTATGCATAGGCAGATAAAATCTCACTGATTTGTATAAAATCAAAGCAGCCTAAATCTGTGCCAGATTGGAGCTGAACAATTATTTCTATACTCCCCCCTCCCCTTATAGTTCTACTACAGCATATCCATGGCATGATTTTAGTGCTGTTTTTTCATATACTTTAGTTTGGCATTTCCGGTTGAGTTTAAAGAACTGGATTATAAAGGAAGATTGGACTTCGTCCAGCAAATGTTGATTAAAACTAATTGAGGAATGCTGAGAATTGTTGGTGAAGTAGCAAATTAAGAAATACAAAAAGTTCAGCAGCAGCAGGAAGAGAAATTGTAGTTGAATGTTAGAAAAAGAAATGTTCCTAACAATAAGAGTGATTTAGATACAATGAAACCAATTACTGGGATGTTTTCAGGCATAAAGAGTTATCTATTATGGTTTAATTTGGATTGGGGATTAGATGGTCCTTCCAACTTTATGACTGAGGGTGCATGCATAAAGTAGATCTGCTACAATATATAATAGGGAAGGCATTGGCAGCATAGTTGGAGTTTTTTAAAAATGTGAAAAATGTTCTTTTATTCTGTACATTGTTGAAAGGGATGAGAATGCAAATTAAGGTTCCATTTGGAAAATGTAAATTGAACTTCGCTTAACTGATTCTAAGACAATTATGCTCCTCCCCCCCCGCCCTGGATTTTTAGATTAAAAAATAAAGTCAGAATTTAATTTTAAAACAATAACCAAGATCAAGATATTCCATTGCGGAGTAAAATAACACAGCATACTGTAGATGCAGGTGCAAAAGCAAATTTTCAGAAATTGGAAATTACTAGTATTTAATTTCATCTGTGAAATATTATAGAATAAAAGATTCATTTCTTAGGGGATTTTCTTTCTAATTAAGCATATGAATTATACTCTTTGCCCCTAAGTAGATCAAGACAAAATGTCTTGGTTTTGAACTGAAAGATTCTGCTGCAATTCTGAACTTAGAGTCCTGCTGTAAAGTAGAATAAAATGCTATAAAAATGAGTTAATAGCACTTTTGTTTTTGGTCAGAAATAAATTCTCCTGTTTTGGGGTAGGTGAGTGTCCATTGTATTGTAACTGTCAAAAATCAGGAAGCAAGGTGGTTCAAATGACTACAGGTTTATTGCATTCTAACACTATTTACAAGAATCTGAACTATTAATGGTCAAAGCAAATTGGCAGTAAATAAGAGTCAGTGGAATTAAAGGAGTGTGGGACTTAGACTTCTTGGGAGCACAAAGGGACTCAAGACTGGTGATACACTTTATCCTTCCCTCGGGCTCAATTTGGTCATCTCCTACAGTTTCTTGTTGACACCACCCCACCTGGTACCCCAGGTCATGAATTCAACAGCTAATACGCACTTTTCAACAGCAACAACAACAATAAAAAACCTATGCCTTGTCTAAAGGCTGCATTAAAGATCAGTAAAGAATTCCTTATATACCAATTCAGATTGTTTGATTTCTTGCATTTTCTTGTACCCAATCAAAACCAAGGTATGTTGACATTCCTCAGTGTTTCCCTCTCACACACTCCAGATTTTCTCCACTCTCCCTGCTATAGTTGGCCAAAGTATTGTCTTAGCTGTGAGAAACAGATTCTTCTCCCAGTGGTGTAACTTCTATAATTCTAATGTCATTTTGAGATTGGGTGGAATCATCCAAATTTAATTTTAAAAATGCAGATAAGGCCCAGCCAAGTTGGCTAAAAAAAAAAGGCTAAAAAACCATCTTGATAAAACTCTTTCGTTTGACAAGGCATGGTATGGCATGGTAAAAGTATTAAGTTCATGACATCTTTATTATGTATCTGTTTTTGTTAGGGTTAGGGTTAGAAATTGTTACTTTTTAAATCTTAGCCATGAAGTATTTCTAGGAAAAAAGAAATATGTTGCTTAGATGCAATCTCTGCATCCTTTTCATTTATTGTAAATTAAAACTAAAACCCCGGGAAGCACATATCTTAATGAATTGATGAAGATTCTCAATCATCCAAGTAGAATTGTCTGAAACTTATGTCATGGCAACTGGACTTATTTTCTTGTCGGTTTGAGACGTTTCTCTGCCTATCCTAGCAGCTTCTTCAATCTGAACAAATTGTTTAGAGGAATTTGAGTAGGGAGAGAAAATAAATCCAGTTGCTGAGACTCAACTTCCAGACCATTCTGCCTGGATTTCTGAAAATCTTCATCAACATATTACCACACATTTGGGGAAGAAGTCCTGAAGTCAGTGCAGGAGCACCCCTAAAAATTTTAGGAGTTGGCACATTCCAACGACTCTCTTGCCTACTCAGATTCTCCTAACTGACTTCTTCAGACTGAAGAAGCTGCTTGGATGGGCAGCAAAACATCTCAAACCAAGAAAATAAGTCCAATTGCCAAGAATCAATTTATATAGATAATTCTACCTGAATGACTGAGAATCTCCATCGTGTACTTTGGGGAAGAAGTTGGAGTGGAAATACCTCTAAGAATTTTAGGAGTTGGTACATTCCAACGACTCTCTGCCTACTCAGATTCCCCTAACTGACTTGTTCTGACTGAAGAAGCCACTTGGATGGGCAGTGAAACATCTCAAACCAACAAGAAAAGAAGTCCGATTGCCACGACTCAACGTCCAGACATGCCTCAATGAACATTTCTAACCTAGGATGGTAATATTTAGAATAGAATAACAGAGTTGGAAGGGACCTTGAAAGTCTTCTAGTCCAGCCACTTGCCTAGGCACGAAACCCTACACGACTTCAGACAAAAGGTTATCCAACATCTATTTACAATGTTTATTTACTGTATTTGTATACAACCCCGATTCTGACACACTGGGCACTACATCACCCACAGTCAACCAATTAGCACCCTGCCCTTAAATGGACTAAAAATGTTTTACACATAGTCCTTGTTTAGCCACTGCCTCGTTTAATGACTGTTTGCAGTTACAATAGTGAAGAAAAAGTAACTTTTCTGCCAATCTTTACTCTTATGACCATTCCAAATCTACAAAGCAAAGGAAAACGGAAGTGAGATAAGCACAGTTGCAATTTCACTTAGTGACTGAGTTGTTGGTTCCAATTGTGGTTGCTAAACAAGGAGTACCTGTAATCACTGTGAGGAATGCAAAGAGGGAAGGTCCTACACAGAGTTCTGGGAAACATATTCAAGGAAGCCAACCATTTAACCCTGGTCCTAGGTATTTTGGAGGGAGGTTTCTCAGCAGAGCTTTGTTCAGATTAAATAGGCAGAATCTGGTAAGGTGGCATCTGATTGTATTCCAGTATGCAATTTAATGGGATTTTATAAGCAATGACCAATACTTTGATTTGAATCCAGAAGACTTTTTTTAATAAACATTATTAGTTTTTATATCTTTAAAAACCGAACCAAAAATATACATATTATGACATTAACAGTATGTGGCATCTATCTCATAAACTTTTGATTATCAGCTCAGCAACCTCAAAATCAGCCTAGCCTGCAGCACAGGTAGTCCTCAACTTGCAACCCCAATTGAGCCCAAACTTTTTGTGGCTAAGCAAGACAGTGAATTTTGTCCCATTTTATGACCTTTCTTGTCACAGTTATTAAGTGAATCACTGCTGTTGTTAAGTCAGTAATACAGTTGTTAAGTGAATTCGGCTTCCCACATTGACTTTGCTTGTCAAAATGTGATCGCATGAACCCGGGACACTGCAACTGTCATAAATAGGAGTCAGTTGCTAAGCATCTGAATTTTGATCACATGACCATGGAGATACTCCAATGGTTGTAAGCGTGAAAAATGGTCATAAGTCACTTTTTTTCATTGCCATTGTAACTTTGAATGGTCACTAGATGAACTGTTGTAAGTCGAAGGCTACCTGTAATAGAATTTACCTTCCAGCAGTCTGGCTGCTGCATTCTAATCTGCTTGCAATTTCCAAGTTGTCTCCAGAGGCTGCCCTACATAGAGAGTTTTGCAGTACTCCAACTACCTGGTGGTCAAGGCATGAGATACTGTTGCAGGGCATGCTGGGCTAGGTATGATTGTAACTAGTGCACCAACTTCAGCTGGGAAAAAGCTCCCTTTGGCCTGATCATGTACAGGTAGTCCTCTACTTATAACAGTTTATGTAGTGACCATTCAAAGTTACAACTGCATTGAAAAAAGAGACACGGTCATTTTTCACACAACCATTGCAGCATCCCCACAGTCATGTGATCAAAATTCAGAAACTAGTCAACTGACTCATAATTATGACTGTTGCAGTGTCCCGGGGTCATGTGATCATCTTTTGTGACCTTCTTACAAACAAAGTCCGTGGGGAAGCCAGATTTACTTAATAACCATGCTACTAACTTAACAACTGCAGTGATTCACTTAACAACTGTGGCAAGAAAGGTCATGAAATTCATTTAACAAATGTTTCACTTAGCAACAAAAATGTTGGGCTCAATTCTCGTTGTAAGTCAAGGCCATAGTTTCACTGTAAATTGTTCTCATGATAAATATTTAAATATAATTGATGGTTCCTTGCTTCATAGGTGGATGGTTACATAAATAACCCAGAGTGCTTTTTTGTCATTTGAATGCCCTATTTAGAAGTTTAGAGAATGAGAAATTATTTGTAACCTGATCTGTAGGTCATGCTTGCTGACTACACTTGAGAAGTAGTTAATTCTACAAAGTCCAAATAAGATTTTTAAAAAATGCAGCATTAGGTATTTTAAAATATGCTTTCTCTCCTTCCTCAAACCTGTAAGCTGGCAAAGTTTATATAGATTATGCTGATCCGACAACAGCTTGAAAATTCCTATTGTTTCAAAGTTCTACGTTTCCCAAGTGCCTCACGTTATATTTCTGCAGTCCCTTTTTCAAGAAAGTAGAACAGAGCAAAAAAGAAATGGGAGAATTACAGAACAATGCGACGCAAACTGTACTGCAGTTTTCCATTATATAAGGAGTTTCAAGCTGTTTAAATAAACTCTGTTTTTGATCTTAAACAGAGAGCTCCCATTAGCTTCAATGTGGTGAAAAAAAGGATAACCAGCTGTTATCTCTTATTCAAAAAGAAAAAAAATTGCAAGCTAGGATGTAAGTTGAGAAGACCAGATGCATGCAAAAGAGTCAGCAGCCCTGCTGGCTGGGAATTTGAAGGTTTGTATCCCTGACATACCCGAAGGAACCAGATTGGCGACACTGCATTATGTAGCATGGATCAGCAATGTTTTTCCTGTAGAATGGGGACTCTGTCTGCCTAGTGATCCAGATTTGAAGGGGAAAGGTTGTTTTGGAGCACACATGAGCTGTATGCTGTACTTCTCAGCATTTTTATTAATAGATCTTTCCCTAGAATTTTGCAGCTGGGCTCAAAGAAGCAGCATCTTTAAGAAGGTGGCAACCGATGGGATGCAATTGCCTCTGTAAACTGTCAGTCACCTTTCTGCTTTCAGATCTGTTCATTGCAGAGCCTTGATGAGGATCTGTGATAGAATATAGGGAGAGAACTAGGCTACAACCAGTGTGGTTTTTCTACTCTTCTTTTTTTTAAATAAAGCCTAATTTTAACCAATCTGCTAGTTAAATAAGAGTAAGTGTTCTGCTGCCTTTCAGCTGGTTGGACTATCGTTTTCATCTACCTCAATCGGCAGTATAATAGTAATCATGGGATGAGACAGGTATTTATTCCTAATATCTTATCCACCTAGCCTTACAGAAATCAATCAGACAGATTAATTTTTTCACGGTATTATAGAAACAGATGCTGTTGCAACAGTGAAAACACCTGTGGTTTTCCTTTTTAATGAATTACCAATAATGTTACATGAACATGAAACTAAATATTTATCCCACAAACCAACAAAAGTGGAAACATTGGTGCAATTGGAGATGGGCTTTAAGAGCAAGGTCCAGAAGTTGTGTCCCTAAATTACACATACATTCAAGAATGTATGCCATTCTGAGGTATCCATGCCAAACAAGTGTTCTCTGAACTGATGGGTCCTGAACCTTGTGTGTATCCATCCATCTATCCATTGATCAATCGATCTAACATCTAGCTAGTTAGCTATCATCTATATCATCTATCTGTCTGTCTATCTATCTATCTGTCTGTCTGTCTGTCTCTAGCTAGTGAGTTATCATCTATCTATCATCTGTCTATCATCATCTATTCTAGCTAGTGAGCTATCATCTATCTCATCAAAGGCAATGTAATCAAAAGAACACTTGCATTTTTAAAAAATAGTATAATAGTGGTAAATAAGAATGTGTCACGGTTAGGGAGAAAAGTGAGATTCTATGTTCTTCACATCTGAAATACTACAGCATGGATATTTAAAAAGAAAGGCATGTAACACTTTAAAATTTATTCATGGTAATTCTGATATATAACAATACAAGCAAATCCATAAAACATTAACAGAAGTGCTTGCTTACAGAAGCTTCAACAACTTATGCTGGGTATATATCATATCAAATAGAATTCTATTATCTTAAACATTACACTGGAATGGGAGTTAGACAGTAAATAAATAACATATACTTTATTTCCTTTATCCCAGATCTTTTCTAACATGGGGAAAAGGTATAAAATATATTTTATTAGCATATAAAAGTTACAGCACAATAGGATATGATATTCTGTACCATCCTTGCTTCCCAAGGAAATCAATATTCTATCTAAAGCAATTTCTCTAATCATTGGCCAGAATTTTTTAGAATTGGTGTTTGTGCAATTGCATTTTTCCAAGGAGACCAAGGGTAGGCCTATATATGGTATATATTTTTGTGCATATTTAAATTTTTCTTCCATCCCCACCCCCCGGCTTTCCATATTGCAATCAAATCAAGAGGCTTGTCATTTTAAAATTTAATTCAAAGGTATGGATTCATGCTGACCCTGGCAGGAAAAACTACTGTAAAGTTCTTAATCTTTCCAAACCTTGGAATGGTGTGGTTTTTATTCTTTTGATAAGTCTGCCATTTAAATTCTACTCCTTCTCTCTGAGAAAAAGGTAACATGTTAAAATATTGTTTAACCTATTTGGTGTTTGAGCATTGTAGCAGAATAATGCAATAATAATAATCCAATATAATAATAATGCAATAATGCACAGAAATAATGCAGTAGTTTTCAGATTTTTAGTCAAAGGCCAGCCTGGAGGGAGGGGAGGGGTCATAAGCAGCTTAAAAAGAGAGAGCATTCTCAAAACCTAGGCTACAGGTATACCTTGGCAAAGTAGAAGTGAATTTGGATAGCATGTTCATGTTGCCTGATTTATGCAAGGCTGGACAAGTGGTGGCTGTAATATGCTTAGAGAACCTCTTGTAATAATTAAGATTTAATTATTAAAATTAAGTGGTATATTAATTCCTTGCCCAGTCCAACCTTGACCCAGTGGGAATAATAGTTTTAATATGCAGAGGATTTATACAAATTCATGTATCAATTGGTGAGTCTGATATTGCAAAGCATTGTAGGAGAAGTGCTCTTGTAATCTATTGTTGCTCAAAATAGGAGTCTGGTTTTGCTCACAAAAGCATATGCCTTTGAATAAACGTTACAAATCTGAAAAGATGCTACCAGACTCTTGGGTTTTGTTTTTTTTTTACTAGCGCTGCAAAATTTGAAAATTTTTGCAGTACTATAATGAATTGCTGCTCAACCACTACTGCTTCTCTCCCACAACAATTTTTCAAGGTGGGTGTTTTTATTGATTGCACCTGACAGATAAACAGAGTTGGAAGAGAACTTGTAGGTCATCTAGTCCAACCCCTGCCCCCGCCCAATCAGGAGACCGTACACCATTTCTGACAGATGGCAGTGCAGTCTTTTCTTGAAAGCTTCCAGTGATGAGCTCCCACAACTTCTGAAGGTGAGCTGTTCCATTGGTTGATTGCTCTCACTGTCAGAAAGTTTCTCCTTATTTTCAGGTTGAATCTCTCCTTGTTCAGGTGCTTTGGAAAATAGCTTGACCCCCTCCTCTCTATGGCAGCCCCTCAATTATTGGAACACTGCTATCATGTCTCCCCCGGTCCTTCTCTTCGCTAGACTAGCCATGCCCAGTTCCTGCAGCAGTTTATTGTATGCTTTAGTCCCCTAATCATCTTGGTTGCTCTTCTCTGCACTTTTTCTATAGTCTCAACATATATTTTAGAGTGTGGTGACCAAAACTGGATGCAGTATTCTAGGTGTGGTCTGACTAAGGCTTTACAGAGTGGTATTAGTACCTCACTTGATCTTGAGTGTATCCCTCTGCTAATGTAATTTAAGATTGCATTGGCTTTTATGATTACCGCTGCACACTGTTGGCTCATATTTAATTGGCTGTCCACTAAGATTCCAAGATCCCTCTCACAGTTACTGCTATTGAGCCTGGTTTCACCCAGTCTATATGTGTACCTGTTTATCTTATATCTTACATAAAATACTTTTTTTGCAGTCTGAATGCTTATGAAGTAGCATGAATCTCTCTTTTTTGAAGATAGAAAGCTAAGGCTAAACATGCAGTGTGTCTCATCCAGTTAGGGTTATTTTTAAAGCCTGGTTGTAAGTCCGATCAACTTCACATTTTTGTACAGGTAATCCTTGATTTATAATCATTCATTTAGCAACCGTTCAATATTACAACTGCACTGGAAAAAAAGTGACCTACAAGAGGTCCACATACTTATGATCCAAAATCACATGATCAAAATTTGGGGTGCTTGGCAATGGTTATGTATTTATGTGATCACCATTTACAGCTTTGTTCTGACCAAGGCTTCCTGAGACAGTAACAATCACACACTTGGTCCCCCAAACCCTCTTTTTATTTCAGTGGCTGTAGAATTATATGCATTCACAGCCCGTAATGAGTCCCAAACAGTTTGTGAATAGTCCAACAGAAGTTTGCCACAGTCTTTTCAGGATAAGGCTTTATTGCCCTTGAAATGCTGCCAATGATTAAATTGCCAATTAGCTGTACAAGGCTAAACGAAGCACAAATTCAATATGGAGCTTCAGAATTTAAACCGATCCGAACGAACAAAGTTGCTTCCTGCAAAGGCTCCTCCTTTATGTCTTAAGGGAGGAGCCAATCAACTCCATGCCTTACTCCTGAGTCTCCCCTTTTGCCTTAACTGTTCTTGCCTTCTGGCAGCTCTGCGCAAGCGTACACTGGGAACAAGCTCCCCCTGTTCCTCTGCCTCGCTGATGTCAGATTCTGGAGGCTCTGGAGTCAGCCCATAACTCTCAGATGGCCCTGGCCCCATCTCTGTGTCAGACACAGATCCCTCGTCTGAGCCTTCCCCAGACTCCAGGACTGGCCCATGTTCCTCCCCACTCTCCGACTCTGCTGCCAGCTCTGATGGATCACAACAAACTTTCCCAGCTGGCTCTGACAAGCAAATTCAATAGGAGAAGGTGACCATGTAATTCACTGAACTGCATTGATTTGCTTAACAACCCTGGAAAAAAAAGATCATAAAATCAGGTGCAACTCACTTAACAATCACCTCGAAATTGTGTTCTGAGTTGTGATCGTAAGTTGTATGTGAATGTATGTATATAAGTGGGCTTCTACTGTTAATCACAATAATTTCATTAGCTATGAATGGGAGTAAAAATATGGGGTTCTAGCTTAAAATATCACAATCAACTTTTTCCAGGTTGATAATCAGTTAGCCAGGGATTTTTATGCTAATATGATTTCCTGAAATTGTGTAGTAGAATCCAAAATATAGCGAAGTAATGGATTTGCAAGAATGCAATTTACATGCAATTCAGGCTCGAACAATAATCAGTGAAACTCAGGGATGGGATTTTACCAGTTTGCACCTATTTGATAGAACCCGTTAACATTCTAAGCAGTTCGGAGAACTGTTGTTAGAAGAAATTACTGGCCTAATCCTGTAAGGAAGACAGGAAGGAAACATTCTGGTGTTGTTTACAGAAACTGCCTCTCCGTTAACCCTTGTTACATTCTTGGCAGGACTAGACTTCCTGTCTAAGGAACGTCTGTGGAGTTTTTTCCCCTCCTTTGCTGGTACTTTGCTTGTGTGGAGTGACCATTCAAAGTTACAATGGAACTGAAAAAAGTGACATGACCATTTTTCACACTTACGACTGTTGCAGCATCCCCACAGTCATGAGAGGCCAGGCGAAGAGATGCGCGCCTCGATGTGAGTGATATTGAGTTGGCCACTGCCCAGTCAATAACATGACCATCAAGCCACACCCACCAACTAAGCCATGCCCACAGAACCAGTTGTTAAAAAAAATCGGGATGCTGCAACTGTTGTAAGTGTGAAAAACAGTCATAAGTCACTTTTTTGTGTGCTGTTGTAACTTTGAATGGGCACTACATGAACTGTTGTAAGTGGAGGATTATCTGTGTTTCTTTTTTCTTGAATGTGAAAGCATATAATTTTTACACTCTTGTTTAGCACAAATTATTGTCAGATATTTTGCTACCATAATTCTCCAACACATCGTTAGAACACATTTTATTGAGTAGCCTAGAATCATTCTTCATTTCTTCATGTATTGGTTAATCAGAATAATCTGGGTAGTATATCTGGGTTCTCACCATCACAGTAAACACAACACAGTTTGTTGATTTTGGTGCAGCAAGCTGTCTGAACTCACATGTTGTAGCTTAGTTGTGAAACAGTAGATAAACCGAGGCTTTGAACTCAATCTGTTGTTTTATTTATTTATTTAATTTTATGTGGCTTTGAACTCAATCTATTGTTTTATTTATTTATTTAATTTTATGTTGCTTCAATCAAAGTTAAGTGGCTTACAAATCTGTGTAACAATATTGAGGTCCTGCAAAACAATAGTAGTTCAAACAATAAAAATGCATACACAAACATATACATATATTTCCAACAACCATGAAAACAAGCAAAAAGGAGGTATCCCTATACACCTCAAGGAAATTCTTATTGCTTCTTTAAAGTGCTAAATGCTGGTTTAAAAGAGCAAGTCCTAGCAGGTTTTTTGAATATTTTACAACAAGGAAACTGATCTCCTATTTGCTTCTGCAGAAGGGGAGCCTTAATAGAGTCCTCACAGGAGGTGGGGGACACTATCTAGTATATTCAAATACTGGCAAGGCTTATATTGTCAGAATCTACTCAGAGCTACCTTACAGATGCTTAAGTAGAATTGGATTATATCTGGAAAGAACCTGGCATCTAGTGCCCCTAGTATGGAATATAGGAGCACTCCTATTAATACAGTCATTGCATTTTGTTCCTGAGCGAGTTTTTTTTGTTTGTTTGTTAGCAAATGATAAAAGTAGTGTAGTTTTACAGCATATGGTTTATAGTTCAGTGAATTTTCTTACCTTTGTGGTAGAATTGTTCAAAATGACTTTATTTTTCATCTAGTCCATTTTTACTCAGGCTAGTAACCATTGTCAAGTTCTTAGCAAAAGTCCTCCATTTCATCTACTATTTTCTACTGATTGTTTTTAACTGGCAGGGATCTAATAAGGCCTCCTGCTATCCAAACATTTGTACTTACCACTGAACTAAGGTTACCCCCCTTCCCCCCTCCCGCTCCCACTCAATCCGGATTTTAACCTAAGGCTGACCTTAATCCAGAGGGTTTACTCATAGCTATGAATATGTGCATCTGGAATTTGTCCATATGAACAAACAAGAGATATGCAACGTTGACCTCTATGTCTGGCAACATTGCAACATTGACCTCTATTAGGCTTTGGGATTTTTCAGATAAATCCTTCTACAAGTTAATACTCTTTAGATAGGTCAGCAGTGCAACTCTCAGAATTCCCGAGTCAGCATCTGGCTGGGAAATTCTAAGAACTGGAGTCTTAGTACATTTGTAGTAGGAACATGGTGGAACATTCCACCTACAGTATTTCATTCAAAGCATCTGGCTTGACTCCACTTGCAAATCCCATCTTCAGACTGGGATGAAATCCAGGTATGGCTGCAACTGCTTAAAGTACAGTTTCCATTATTCCTTAAAAGGTGGTGATTGAAAAACTTTAGCAATGAAAGTAAATATACATGTCCCAGGATAATGTTGTAGGATCCAATCTGGGTAAGTTATTGGGACCAAAGGTTTATTCTTCCAGCCATTAAAACACCCTATTTAACAACTAAAAGCTACACACAAGGAACAATATAAATACAACACATGATGGGTTCTAGCCTGAGCCTGTAAGCTTGAAAGAATAAAACCTTTGGTCCTGGTGACCAACTCAGGTTGGACCCTGAAAAACTTTATTCTAAATTATTTCGATTTGGGAACAGAAGCACAAGCAAGTTACAAGAACAGAATTAGGCAAATTCCCTTGTTTTTAAAACACAAAGTCTGTAATCTGGTTACATTTTGAGATGAGTCCTGGTTGATATATGGTTATCAAACTTACTCTCACTGTTTGTGACTAGTATACTATGTTTTTAAAAATATTTTATTTTAATAATGATTGCCCATATTTAAATAATGATTGTTTTTATAGGGAATAAAATATCGTCATTTTATTTTATAGCACTAGCACTTAGACTTATATACCACTTCTCTAAGTGATTTAAAGAGTCAGCATATTGCCCCCAACAATTTGGGCCCTCATTTTCCCAACCTTGGAAGGATGGAAGGCTGAGTCAACCTTGAGCCTGGTGAGATTTGAACTGCCAAATTGCAGTCAGCCAGCAGTCAGCAGAAGTAGCCTGCAGTACTGCACTCTAACCACTGTACTACTGCACTCATAATGCTTGTATATTGCCCTATATAGCTGTCCATCACTTCTGGTGAGATGGACAGCTATACAAGTAAAATAAATATTTAGATCAAAATATTAGTTATTCAGTAATGTCTCAGTGAATTTTTCTAATTCTTCAAGATAAACTATATTTGCCTCTGTTGTTCTGGATTGCCAGCTAGCTAACAAAGTAGCAACATTATATAATTAAAAGGTATATGGCAATACATTTGATTGTATTTGATTTTTTTTAATCTTCTTATTGGATATTTGTAATGCAGAGATCTGGAAAACTGCCATTTCTGAAACAGTTATTTTTCTCAATAAAGGGATTGCAGCTAATTGCTTAATCCTCTTAGTAGGGGAAAAAAAATTTCAGAAATATATGCTGAGCTCCCTCATAAAATAAAGACAGGACCATTTCATCTATAACTGCTGATTGTTTTAGTTTTGCATTTTGAAAAATATAATCTGCAGCCCAAAGTGAAACACGTTTTTCATAGATTTATTAGTAAAGCAGAGATTCAACCTGCTGACCAATATTTCACTCGTCATTTTATTCTGACATATATTTTAATCTCTTATTAGTATTTTGGTTTAACAATTTGATTAAAGGTGGTTCTTTGGAAGCATGGAAAAGATAAACCTTTTAATTAATGTTGCAGTTAGCTGCAAACACCTGCTTTATCTTTTATCTTCTTGCTGATAATCAGCTGTACATCTCAAGTCCTGTTTACCCTTGGATGAAGGCTTTTGATTACTATCACCAAAAGCCGAATAAAAAACATGTAGGCCGGTTGCTGAAAATGGGGTGATCGTTTACTGTTTTGCTCTGGGATTTGTTTTACATCTTGTTTTTAAAAAAGTAGAGCAGCAGAATAATACGTGATGAGAAAATAATAGCCACGGCAGTTCATATATTTGCATGGAGTGCTCCACTTCTTAGATGTCCTGGATTAATTTATAAGGCAGGAAATTATTTATTCCCAAAATAGAAAAAATAAGGTCACCATGGATATAGGTGATTGGAAGGAAATTGTCCTTTCCCCCCCAGATGGTTCTTTCTTTCAAAACCCCCAGTGCTTTTGTTATCATAGGATCTTGAAGAGTTCTGGTATAGTCACTCTATTTTTCATGACTGCTATTTCTTTGATCTTTATTTGAAATCCTGCTGCACCCCCATCCCAATATGAAATAAATCATGTTAAGGCTGCTTCTCCACTTGTATCTTCCCACCCAGCCTGGATTCCTTTTATCTTTCTCCTTTCTAAGTGGCATGTTAGTATTTTCCCTGCTTTTGTTCAACATTCCTCATGACTAAGTCACTGCCTTGGCATCTCATCCTCTGTGTATTTTTAGTATCTCTCCCAAAATGAATTTCTGGAATGAATTTTTTCACCTGATCACCTGGCAAGCCATCCTCCAGGAGCGAGCATCCAAATACTGGTTTTTGCTCTCTTCCCAACCCCAATGGGGTTCATGTTTGGTCTGGTCTATGGAGATTTTAATTTTATTCAAGCTTGGGATCCAACAAGCTGGGGGAAAAAAGATAATTTATTCTCAGAGGTAGCACCCAAGGATGCTAGATTTAGTAGTCGCTTCAAGCTTCAGAAATATTTTTGTTTTTTGCTCAGCTAGAACACATTTAAAACAAAACAAATCTTTCTCCTTGAGTTGTCATAGTGACAGCAAGATGTGTTTATCATGGTCCCTGTTTTGAGTAAGTAGTCACTATACTCCCCTTGTTGTCTTCTGGTGTTATTAATTGTGACAAAAGTAAACGTTTGTATTTGAGGCAAGCCAAATCTTTTGAAGCCAAGCAGGAGATGTGTGTATTTTTTAAATGTCTGACACAGTACATCTTAATTCTGATGCAAGAAATGCCACAGATAAGAAACCCAGATTTTAGCTTTTGTCTACAAGATGTAATTTCCAGAGAGAGTCTGCTTACAGCCCAGTATTATATCCTCTATCATTTAATCATTCTCTCTGGAGTAAATATACTAAGAAGATACTTAGGGACTGTTTTTTTAAAAATAAATAAATAATTCTCCTATTGTATCCTTCTGAAACTTTCTCTCAGATGATACACTCCTATGAAAGAAACTTTGGATAATTTGAAGTCCCTGTAACATTTGATTCAGAGCCATTTGTAGCTTTCCAACCGGGTGGTGATTTGGTTAAATAGCTGAGTATTTGATTTATATGCCACCTGATCCCAGTGATTCTGAGAGGTTTACAAATTGTTAAAATCATTAAAACAAGTAAACAACACAAAAGTAAAAAGAACAAAGATGGCAGAGATAACAAACTCAGATGGGGATAAAACAAAAGAAGAAAAGGGAGGTTCAACCATGCTTGCCCATAGCCTGCATGAAGAGCCAGGTCTTAGGAAATGCTTTTAATTGGTTAAATTTATAATATTTATTGACTATCCCAAATAAACAGATTTGTGATACAAGAACTAGGATAGTTACAATTTTGTCAGTTGAAACTGTCTATGTTTTTTAAAATTAAGGTGTTTTCATTGTATCTTCTGACTGGTTGTTGGTCCTGGATAGTGTCTGTTACAGTCCTCACACTGTATATTATAGATGACTCCTGGTTGTTCTTCTTGAGCTACTGGGTTCTTTGATTTACTTAAGATGTTTTGAGGAATTTTAACTGGGTTATGTGATATGGTGATGATGTATAGTTGTAAGACTCGGTTAGACTACAGAATAAGAACAAAATGCTTGCAGAACCCACTAAGAATAAGATCATTTCTCATTCTGAATATTAAGCTCTGTGATTGCATGGAACTATTCAGCTCACTTACAGCTTTACATTGCGAAAAGGTTAAGTGAGAAATGTATGAAAGAAATATTAGTTGCATTCAGAAGTGTTTGTTACATGGTGAATATGATGCATATTCCTTCCAATCACCTTCAGAACACTGAGAAAATCTGACTGCCTGTTTCTGTGTCAGGGAGGGAATGACTGCAATCGCCTCAACAGAACTGGAGAAATAGATGGTTGAGTAGCTTCCCACAAGGTGTCTGATGGACAGCTCAGGATTAAGGATTGCTTACTGTCAGATGGGAGCCAGTTTGGTATAGTGGTTAAGGTATTAAACTAGAAACCAGGACACCATGACTTCTAGTCCCTTCTTAGGCACAAAAACCAGCTGGATGACCTTGGGCAATCACTTTCTCTCATTCCTAGGAAGGAGGCAATGTCAAGCTTCTTCTGAAAACTGCAGGAACTAGCAGTATCTGAAAATCAGACACAGTGGGATATGGAGGGAAAAGATCAGGTGAGATTGTATTATTGGCTGAAGGGAATATAGGCATCTTTCCGCTGCATGTATAGACTACATAAACATTTTTAATCCATGATCTTTTTTTAAATTAGTCGCCTTCATATCCTTCTTCGTGTCCTTGAATATTGCAGGTCTAGCTTTTCACAGCAATGTGCAGCAGTTTATATGGCCAATTCCCTGTGACCATTTGAAGTGGTAATTCCTGGATGATAAGCTTATCATGTCCCAATTCACTTCCCATTGACAATTCCTGCATTCACTGGATGAAAAACGCTATGCTCCTGACAGTTTATCGAGTACAGCTGCTTCACATTTATCACTTGTTACTTGCAAAACAGCTCACTATCTGCCAGGCTGAAATAGCTTGCAAGAGAATAGCAAGACAGGATGCCTAGTTAGCTGGCGGGCTCCTTTTTGCTTCACAATATTATGTAGTTAGAAAGAAGTCAGAAAGATAGAATTATATGGCCAAATAGACATTTTTATTTTTGTTTTGTTGCTACTTTTGGCTAAATTCAGTCTCAAAATTATGCTACTTTGGACATATATGGAGACCTAACATTTGGGAAAACTCTAATGCTGGGAAAGGTGGAAGGAAAGAGAAGATGGTGATAATCAGCAGCAAAGTGGATGGACTTGCAATGGTGATGGGTGCACCTTTGGAAAATTTAGAAGATGGGGTTAGGAACAGATTGTCATGAAAGTAAATCAGCCACGTGGCTACTAGTAGTTGAGAAAGATTTGATGGAACATAATCATTGGTTTGGTTGCTGAGTTCCCACCCTTGCTTTTCATTTGTATTTTTTTGGTCTTTTTTTAAATAGATTTTTATTCCCTCTTTTTCATATGCAACATAAGGCAACAAACATGCCCAATACTCTTTCCTCCTCCTATTTCCCCCAGAACAACCCAAGTGGCTGGCCCAATGTCATCCAACTAGTTTTCAAGACTAAGGTGGGACTAGAACTCACTGTCTCCTGTATTCTTAGGTCAGTGCTTTAATCACTACACCAAACTAGTTCTCTTTGGTGGTACACCTGACTCAGTTCCTGTAGATCAGAATACAAACATAATTGCCCACCCCCTAGTCCTTGTGTTTTCAGTAAGAAGAATGTAACCCAGATATAGTTTTAGTATTTTACAATAGTGCTTTGAACTTTATTTCCAAATCATAGATGGGATACTAGCATTTAGTGGACTGAACCAGAATAAATGTGCTCTATTTTACAGTTTGTTTTAAGAACAAATTTCAGATCCAAGGAAAACCTATTTTAAAAGTTAGGCTGAAACTTCTCAAGACTGGTACTGGGATCAGGTTACAATTCTACTTTTTAAAACATAGCTTTCAAAGATAATGGAAAAGGCCTTCCTTCCTTTAAAAAAATAAAATAAAATAAAATCATCTAATACATACCAGGATCAGATTCTTTGAACACAATCTACTTTTCCTTTGCTTCCTGGAATGGCCGTGTCAAGAAACAATATTGCATCTGGATTTTCAAACATTAAAAATAGGGAAACTGTTTTTAAAAGAAGAAATCACATCACCATTACTGTTTCTAAAGTGCATGCAACATCTTTCTATCTCCACCATAGACAGTTTTCATTGTAAGGACAGGTGCTAGCTGGGATTCTTTATAGTTAGTAGAAAACTGGAAACCTATCAGAAGTAAAATCTAGAAGTACAATTTTAAAATTTACTCCAAGTAGACTTCATTTTAACCTCTCCATGGTTCATACTATAATGTGATTTTTTAAAAAGCTTAGGCTTAGCGTGTTATATAACCCCAACCTTTTGGTTTATAGATTAGCCATGTGCGGAAACTCAACAATGCTATATGCTGCGAATGAAATGATGGGAGATAAGAGGTTCTTATTATAGGAGACTCCAATTTAATTTTTAGTGTAACTGTTCACTACCATTCCAGGTGGGAAAAAGTCTAACATAATTTAAGGGAAGCGGTATGGCTAACAAAAGGAGTTGGGTGCCGACTCCCAAAGAACAATTCTTGTCATCCATTCAGTTTCTAAATCCAGAACAACAAACCTGATGATGAGAAAGGATTCAAGTGAGGCAGGGCAGGGGATATTGCAACTTCCAGTGGAAAGTTTTTGCTTTACCATAAAAACTCAACTTTTTTTCTTTCCAAGAATCTATATTTTTTTCCTTCTCCATCTGCACTTAAAGCAATTGTCTGGCAGCATCAGGGTTTTTTTAAAGGCAGATTCCCAATTCATTGTTTTGTGCATTTGATTGCTTATTCTTCTTATATGCCATGCTGCAGTCTTCCAGGAGTCAGGTTCATCACTGGATTGGCCAATATCTATTGATTTCTGCCATCCATCATTGGGTTTGTATATCAGTGATTTCACATAATGCTTCTAAAACAGAGAAAATGTAAACTGAAATTACAGTCTTTGTTGTGTCTGTTTCACATGCAAACTTCATAGTAACTATAAGGACAGCACTGGTCACTTATGGAACACTTTGGTCAATGTGCCATAAGCACTAGTTCTGCTTTATCCCTAGCATGCTTATGCTATTGTGTGAAAGCTAAGATCCCTAATTAAGAGAGTCCCTTGTATTCACATAGAATTTCAAGTACATTATTTCTGACATTTAACTTTAAACACCATATTATCACAGTTTCTGCTTATATCAAAGAAGGAGGCTATAACATGCTAACATCAACTATATCATCAACATTTCAGTTATATTTCTCTAAGAAATACAAGGTTGGATCTAGGATTATAGTATAACTATAGAAACCAGCGATGCTTACTTCATCCAGACTTTCTGAAAAGCCATATTTTTCAGTGGTCTGCTCTAAGCCTGACAAGTCAGGATGCAGCCTACAATTTCCAAGCCTTTCTCATACACTGAAGGATGTCTTCTTACTTTAAAAAAACACATTTTTAATAGAGTGGTTTCATAACTTTCAAGGATGATTTGTAGAGCAAATCATGGAATTGTGTAAGGCCTTTTATTGTCTAAAGCAGGGGTCCCCAATCCCCAGTCCATGGCCAATTGGTGGGCCACAGTCTGTTCGGAACCAGGCTGTGGAAGTGGTAGGCGAGCATGTGTGCACATGCACAAAGCTGAATTTATGAATGTGGCATGGGCATATGAAGCCATCCCCTCCCCTCCTCCTCCACGGGTCCACCAAGCTGGAAAGATTGGAGATCACAGGTCTAAAGTTATCCATTAACTCACTTTTTTATGACAATGAATGTCTGTGTAAGATTATCTGACCCCAAAACAGGCCCCCTTAGACTGAGTTTAAGTCATGCTAAATCCATCCATTCAGGTTTCCCAGTTCTATGAAAATAGTTTCTTTCTAAAAAGGAAATAATCTTTTTCTTAGATTGTTTGGTGGTTCCAATATAAGCAGTGACCAGGATGGCCTTGATTAGTTTCTGAGGCTAGTCAGGTTTCTGATGTGCTACAGCCTGTTAAAGCATGTGAGAAATGTTTAGCTTTTGTTGTAAAATCCTAAGCCTAAGAGATCAAAATTTCTTTTTATGATCTATAACACTGATATAAATAATATAAAATAACCTTTATTGTCACTTAACTTTGTACACAACAAGATACATTAGAAAGAAATGGCAATGCCCCCCTCTCGAAATAAGAAATGCCACCCATTGAACAATGTCACCATTCCAAGGATAAATAATATAATAATAGTAGCAGCAGCACCAAAAAATGGCGAGTTATACAAAAATGACACAAAAACTTTTATGAGCTACAGTAGCTCAGTGGTTAGAGTGCAGTACTGCAGGCTACTTCTGCTTACTGCCGGCTGACTGCAGTTTGGCAGTTCAAATCTCACCAGGCTCAAGATTGACTCCATCTTCCATCTTTCCGAGGTGGGTAAAATGGGGCAATATGCTGACTGTGTAAACCGCTTAGTAAAGCACTATAAAATGGTATATAAGTCTAAGTGCTATTGCTATTGCTATTAATCATAGTGCATTTTGAATACATAGCAGAAAGAAGAGTTTTGAGAGTTAACAAGGTTGATATTATATGGAATCAAGCTGTTACAGAATCTAGTTGTTCTGCTTTGGATATCACTAAGCCTTCTCCCAGAAAGCAACAAGAAAAAACCAGTCATTGAGAGGATATGTAAAGTCCCTGACAATGCATCTGATCCTGATCAAGTAGTGCTAATAAGCCATGTTCTGGATAGAAGGAAGTGAACTTTCAATTTTCCACCATCCTCACCACTTTCTACACAGTCTCCCTGCCTGAAGCAGTAATACTTCTGAACCAAACAGTAAAACAGTACAACAGGATACTTTCAATCATCCCTCTATAGAAAGTAGGAAGGAAAGGAACAAGAAAATGAGCTCTTCTCAAAAGACCCAGAATATGCAGTTACTGCTGTACCCACCAATGTCTCACTGTTGAGTGACCAAGCTAACCTTTTCTTTAGGTGAAAACCCAGAAACTTAATATTATTAATCACCTACAAGGATACCAACTGTGGTATTTGCTATTTTTCCACTAGACTGTAGCAGCATTTCATTTACATTTGTAGGGAGGTCTCTTCAGGAACTCATATTTCATTGGAGTTATAAACCAGTTTCCTAGACCTGGAGCCTTCAGCCTTTGGAAATCTTTCTTCAAACCTGAGCTAAAGAAAGCCATTAGATTGAAGTACAGTTAATTATTCTGTAGTTGGAGGATTTCTGAAGGATTAATCTAGAATTAAAGGCAACCCAGAAGCATTAAGGAAGAAAGTCAAGTGTCATTATAAAAAAACAACAACAAGCCACTGGAGATTGAAAAATATTGTTGCCAAGCAAATTCTGCATTCAAATAAAAATTTCTAGTTTGTCATTGCACCAGCACAGAGAAAGATGGTGAAAATCAAGGAGGAATCTAATGAATTTCAATCTCTTCTTGCCAAGGGAAGAAATTCAAATTGCCTATCTCATGGCTCATCATATAAGGTCACCACACAGAGTCTGACATCCTGTTCCATTTCATATAAGAGCTCAGTTGGATGATATTTCAACCCACATCAATATTTCTTGCAAGAATGTAAGTTCTGGAAAAGTAAACTGAGTCAAGCAAAATTCAAAGTTCATTATGCAAAACAAGTTCAGATTCTTGTAAAACAAGGCCAAATTTAGTCTAGATCCTAATTAGTTCTGTGTAGCATTATGGTTGAAGAATTCTAAGGGAATATTTCAGCTTTAGGATCTTGGCATTGTACTGTACAAGGCTTTGGGGGAAGTCACTTCATTTTAGTTTTCCTTTTCATACAATACATTTTCCAGTCCACTGTCTCTTTTCCCAGAAAAAAGGAGTTTAGATCCAGAGTCATTAATGTTTGGTCTATGACTGTATGTTTTAATAAACAGAAACTCCACAGTCAAGGTAATCCCAGTGGCTTCCAATTTTTTGTTTATATTGCTCAACCTCATCTTCATCTAGCCCTACCCTACATGGTAATTCTGTATCTTTCTGCTTTATATTATAAAAATGTTGAGACTCTAGAAAAAGTACAGAGAGGAGCAACCAGGATGATTAGGGGACTGGAGGCTAAAACATATAACAAACAGTTGCAGGAACTGGGCTTGACTAGTCTAGTAAAGAGAAGGACCAGGGGAGACATGATAGCGGTCTTCCAATATTTGAGGGGCTGCCACAGGGAGGAAGGGGTCAAGCTATTTTCTAAAGCACCTGTAGGCCAGACAAGGAATAATGGATAGAAATTGAAAAGAAGGCGGAGTCTCCTCACTGACGAACTGTAGATTGCAACTCTCTGTGGCTATGGTCCATGCTCTTTCATTGGAGAGCCCCGATTATTATGATTAGGGGCTGAAGCTGCCTTGGAGGGGCGGCGGAGTAAGGGGAAGCCACAAGCCAGGTTGAGGGGAGCCGCATCTCCCCCCCCCCCACCAGGCTTGGTCTTTTTCCTCCCCAAAGAGGACTACAGTGATGGTTTAAAATGGCCACCCCGAAGAGGAGGACTCAGCTGGATTAAGCTTTGTGCAGGAGGGAAGAAAGAGGTGGATAACATCTGAACCGGGACAACTGGGCAATACAACTAAACAAAAGTATCCCGGGATTAAGGTAACATGGAATTTTTAAGAAAAGAAAAGTGAGTGGCGAAATTACAAAGGGATGGAGTGGGGAGAAAATATTTTTGACAGCTAAGCAGGGCTTCGAACCAGGAAAGGAAGAAGCTGGAACTAAAGATTTAATTAAATTGGACTAAAATATTTTGGAGATAAACAGGCATAAAATAACGCTGGACTTAAGATTGTCAAAAAATAATAATAATAAAGTTTACAAATTGGAGACTGGGCTGTGCTGGAATATTGAAGTTTGAAAAACCCTAAATAAAAAAAGGGGGAAAGGTGAAGACTTTGTATAATGGAGAGTGCCACCTTTTGACAAAAACTTGAGCTCAAACAAAAGGGAAAGCATCCTGTTTCTGAATGAACTTGTGTGGATATAACATTAAAGAAATATTGAAACAAAATAAGATTCTTAGAAAGTGAAAGCAGAACCAGAATAAAGAAAAAAGCAAGGAAAGACTGACTGTGGGATTGATTGATGTTTTTGGTATAGACCCTCGGCTGGAACAACTGAGAACTTTAGAAAATTGAAAGAAGAAAGAAGGAAAGTAAAAGTGGTGGTTTTTTGGGTGGACTTTAATGATCATAAAACATAAGAGTGTGTAATGATGAGATCTCTTCGGGAATTAAAAATGGAACTTAAAAATATGAGAGAATTACTACAGGAAAGAGGTGAATCACTTTGCTCTGTGTTAGAAAAAATGGAAATGGCGATTGAAGAACAAGAAGAAAGAGCTTCAGAGGAGGAGGAGTCGACTCAAGGAGAAGACATTTTAAATAGACAATTAACACAAAGAACGCTACAAAGTAGTGGGGAAAGAAGGAAGGTTAAAAAGTTGAAATTTAAGAAGGCAATCAAAAGGGGGAATACCTGTGAAGTCAGGAAAGGCAGAAAGACCCAGCAGAAAAGGGGAAAGAAAGATATTAAGAAAGAGAGGGATATAAACTGGAATGAGAAAAGATATGGGGAAAAGAGGGGGAGGAGAAGCAGTAAGAAACAGGTGCATGAAATAAAGAAATACGGAAATAGTAAAATGTTGAAAAGAAATTGTTTTTTTCAGAGGTAAATGGTTGATGAATTAAAAAGGGGATTCTGCAGGGTGACAAGGGGTAATAAGAATATTTCTGCAATTAAAAATATTTAGAAAATAGGGTAATGTAGATACTGATAACTCTTATTAAAAATCAAGGGGGGGAATATGCTGCAGAATCCAAATGAAAAGATGTAATGATTATTATTGTAACTTAAAAAATAATGGTTTATTGGGAATCAAGATGAGGGAATAAAGGTATATTTTAATCTTTGAGGTGTCACACTCAAAACAATAAAAGGGGGGAAACCTATACTTGGGGTTGTTTTTTTTAGTGTTAAAATTTGTATTAATCTAGAATTTATAAAAAGAATGTCTAATGGAAAGGGAATATGAACCAACTAAATTAATAAGTTAATATAGACTATTAAAAATAAGGAGAGACATTGGTAACTTCTTCTTCTTCTTCTTCTTCTTCTTCTTCTTCTTCTTATTATTATTATTATTATTATTATTATTATTATTATTATTATTATTATTATTAGGCAAACACATATTGTTTATCTTTATTTTTAAAATAAATATTAAAGGATTATATTTGAAATAATTGAAATGAAACAAAAAGATGTTTTGATTGAGATTAATGAAAGAGGCTAGAATTAATGTGTTTGTTTCTCTCCTAACTGAAAATTTGGAATGGAAAAGGTAATAATAGAATTAAGTATGCATATATGAATGTATAATTGCTGTCATATTTGCATGTAAAGGTGATGACCCGGAAATATGTTGTCCACTAAACAGAGAATTTTGTTTTTGACGTGAAAAACTGAATAAAATTTGTTTTTTAAAAAAAGAAATAATGGATAGAAACTAAACAAGGAGAGATTTAACCTGGAAATAAGGAGAAACTTTCTGACAGTGAGAACAATGAACCAATGGAACAGAAGTTGCCCTTGGAAGTTGTGGGAGCGCCATCACTTGATACTTTCAAGAAGAGATTGGACTCCCATCTGTCAGAAATAGTGTAGCATCTCCTGCTTGGACGGGGAATTGGACTAGATGACCTACAAGGTCCCTTCCAACTCTGATTATCTGTTAAATCTGTCTGCTTCCCAAAGTTCTCACTTTCTTCCTTGCACCATTTTCCCATCCTCCAGGGTATTAAGTCTAAGAATTTTTTCTCTCACTTTAAAAGCTGTGTTACTTTTTTTTTTCCAGTGTGTGAGATTAGGTTGTATCTGTTGAGATTTTGTGACCACAGGAGTCTAAAATGAAAGGGACAACGTCTTCAGCAGTGTCCTGACAGTACCTATATTTAAACAGAAATTAATTTAGCATAATTCTGAGTTAATTGCTTTAAAATACACATGCAAAACACAAGAGCCCTCCACTGTAGAATGTACAGGAGACATTTCATTGCACGTACTAGAGTCAGTTACCATGGCATTGTAAAGGGGAAAAAAAAAGATTTTCGTATCTATGGCAACATTAAGCGAACTTGTCATACCTTAAATCTTATGGAGACAGAAAGTAGCAGCTTCTTTTAATATTGTGCTACTATGAATGCTGAAAGACTTTTCTTTCTGACCACCTTGAAGGAGGAAATTCTAGATTAATTACCAGTAATCATGTTTCTAGAATGAGGGCTAGGAGTACGGCCCAGCTGGCACTGACAATAATAATTGCAGCTCTGTTTCATTTATTTGGCATGTATGTATTTATTTTCCTTTTATTACCTTCTCTTATATGGGATAACTATTGCACATACGAATTATTGGGATACCCATATTTTATCATATTCAAAAATCTCTAAATCTGATGGACATATTCTTTGACTGATGTTGATCCCTTACAGCTGGGTGTCAAACTTGCGTCATCACAGCATCATCACATGACGTATTGGGACTTTTTTCCCCCTTTGGTAACCTGGGCATGGGCATGGCCAGCGTGTGACACATCCAGCCTGCGGGCTGTGAGTTTGACAGCCCTCCCTTACAGTATCTGTGTGTTGGCTGCTGGAAGGGATGTGTTCTAGCTTTTGTTTTGTTTTTCCTTTGTTTTATCATCTCTTTGAATGCTGTGTAAATGTGGTTTATCTTTGTGTGAATTGATGGCTGATTTGTCTGAGTGCCAAGGTTCCAGAAATTCCATGGCATTTTGGAGTTTGGCTTGGGTCTAAAATCCCAGCTGAGTCTGTCAGGGTTTGTTCTCTTCAAAGAAAATGTCCATAGAAAATGTGATATGAGTTTATTGTACACCTATACTGCATTATTCAGTCAAATACAGCCTTGGTTCCTGAGTACTTAGCAGCATATGATATTACTTTACGGAGAAATACTGCTTGCTCAGATGGATAAAGAAAAAATGATAGCCACAGAAGCAGAATAACTAGAGGGCAGGAGATGGGACAGTCTTAAACCTTCATGAGTAGACTTTAACATAGGTAGACTTCAAACCTAATACTGATATCCGTCCTCAACACCACAACAATAGATTATGAAGTGTTACAGATTGTCTTATACTAAGTACAGTATGTAAAATGTTGGATTTAGCAGGAAAAGCCATTTTTTATTTTGGTGCACATGAAGATTGAAGACTTCTGAAATCATGCCTTGAGGAAGAGATGAGACCGATCGTTGATGATCAAAGGGAAAGTTTGGGATTGTCAGTGCATGTTAGTGCCTTTATCAACTGTAAGGAAAGTCAGAACCAGTGCGGGCAATGATAATATCCATGATTATATTATTATTCCAACCAATTATAATTGGTTGGAAAAGAGAACTCTGCGCAATAGTTGGCCCATACAGCTAGAAAGCGACTTCGCTCTTTTTCTGAAAAATGTGGAGAATGGATCATCTATTTGTTATAACTGAACTTAATCATCACCCTGTATACTATAATCAGGCACAAAGCTAAGTAAAGGAAGGATGGGACCAGGATCCATTAGTGACATCAAAGCGAAGACATTTTGTGTGGTTCACCTCCATTTTCATATGTTACTGAGATTTCCTGGACACAATAGAAGACTGTTCTTGGCCATGGGTGACCTCTGCAACTATCTTATTACATAAACTAATGGTGCTGTCTGAACTTGATTGCTTGCTTGAAGGCATTTCATTATCTGACTAGGTGACATCATCAAAATCCCATGAACTCCATGGCTCAACCCTGAGCTATCTATATTTTCTTCTATTGAAATGAACTATTTCCCAATCTGCCATGTCTTTTCCTCTCCCTTTCTATCCTATAATATTTTGGAATGTCCTTAGTAAAGATTTAAGCAAATTCCTTCTGCTAAAGAAAAGCCCTTGATGAAAGTTTTCTTTGCTAAGAGTGTTAGCATGCATGTGTTTGACAACCACAGTTTAAAAGGTCAAGCGTGGCTTTGGAAAGGAGGCGACAGCCTTGAAGGGGCTAAAGGGGGGCTTTATGCTGGCATGCATCTCAGAACAACGTTTGTTTAGAGAAGTGCAGCCAGCAGCAGCAGTAAGAACAAAGAAGAAGAAGGGGAAAAAAGCAAGGGCGGGGGGGGGGGGAAGGAGCAAGCAAAGATGGAGCACGCTCGTTTTTTCTGCCTGAATTGAGATGGATGACAGTAATCACAGAGACAGTACGCTGGCCTTTTCCACTGTGCCCACCTACTGATGATGCTGTCATGTTCTGCACTAAACTGCCATCCCCCTTGACAGAGGAGCCTCCATTTTGGCACTGCTCAGAATAATTAGGGGTGGCATAACTTCACAGCTGCTTTGGTGTTAAAGGGGTATGTGTGGGGGTGCAACCTAAGTGTGGGGTGGGGGCTGAAACAAAGCCAAGCAAAAGAAAGAATTAAATGTGCTGCCTTGAAAGCCAACAGTTGCTGCTTCCAATATACTAATAGCAAAGGCTATGAAAACAAAAGCTCGCTCCAAAGAAGGGTAAGAAGTGGTGTCAGTAGATAGATCCCAATAGTCACTGGCAAAATAATTCTAGACAGGTTAGTTAGTGTGCAGAGCTAGGATTTCAAAGGCTGTGGATGTATGTGAGGGAGGGAGGGGAGGGAGAGACAGAGACTTAAAATTATGATAAATAGACCATAGGCTTCCCTAGCTATATGCAAGGTTTACTCCCCCCCCAAAAAATAAATTAAAGTAAAGTAAATTAGCATAAATATAGATCCCCAAATCAGTGGGGGACAAAAAGTAATGTGAGGTATGGTGGCAAATTTTGTAATCCTAGTGCATTGACAACAATACTCATACTTTTTTAGAGCCTCATTCTTAAGTACTTTTGTTACTTAAGCAATTCTTTTGATTGCTGGGATTTCTAATACGTGTGTGAGGGTGGCAGACAGAGAGGTAGAATACATCAACATCATAGGATTAGAAATTTTAATACAGGTAGTCCTCAATTATTTGTTCAGCAACTGTTTGAAGTTTTGATGGAACTGAACCAGTGGTCACTTATGACCGGTCTTCAAAGCTTCAGCCGATACAGCACACCCATGATCACTTGACCATGATTTGGATGCTTGGCAACCCATTCACAGATTTGTTGCAGTGTCCTGTGGTCATATGATCACCATTTGTTACTTTCCCTGCTGGCTTCTGATGAAGTCAATCCAGCAGGTAAGGTTGCAAATGACTCCTGTTTCCATCACTTTTTCTCTTGAGGAGCCTTTCTATGGGGTATAAGATGCCAGGGATGCCAGTGCATTCCCCTGCCTGCACCCATAGCACCAACTGTCCATCCACCCACATTCTTGCTGCAGCACGTATCCCCTACCTATACACTCTGTAGCATTCAACCTAACCATCAGCCTGCTTGCAAGTCACCCAAGGTTAGCAACTTCCTGCCAGCTTCTCTATTGCCTTCCTGGAAGTTGACAGGAAGTTGCAAGTTGTGTTCACATGAAGTCCTCACTTAACAATCCACCATCATTACTTAAATGACAACAATATGGTCTTCACTAAACAATGCAATCATGTGACATCATGCTTTACAATCCCATTGCTTAGCAATGAAAATTCTGGTCCTAGTTACTATATCATAATTAAACAAGGACTACCAATAATATTCTTCATTACATTGTACATTGTACATCATAGATTTCTCCATGTTAAAAGTGTATGTCCTAGGATTGAAGATTTTCCATAACCATAATATGTCCAACATGGTTTCTAGGGTTGGGGATGTTTTTTTCCTTTCCAGAAAAGAAATAGGTGAGCTGTTAGTGGTTATTTTGACCCAAGAAACAGCAGTAGCTATTGCAAGTACAGAAATAACTCGGATACAGGACGCACATCTGGAACAATCACATTACATCAAGGATTCCCACAATTTCCAGATGTATGAACTTCAATTCTCAAAAATCTCAGGAATGGTTCTGCTGCCTGGGGAATTTGGGGAGTTGACTTACACATATATGGAGGTTGGCAGGGTTGGAAAATATTATACTACATGGTGTTAAATGCACAATTGAGGACAGAAAGAGGGTTTGTGGGAAATGTTCAAGCAATTTTGGCAGGAAGAAGACTTGGCATATTTCCAAGCATTTGGTGCAAATTGATTATGCTGGCACATAATAGTGATTTATTTTTATTTTTTTGCGAACATGAATTCTTGGCTGTAAATTTCAGCCACATAATACAGTAGCACATTCACCTAAAGCAAGGAAAGCTTGCATTTATCTTTTGCACAGGATAGTCCTAATTGAGCCTGGTGTTTAAAAACAAAGCAATATCTATTCTCTACATAACTAACATAGTCTATCCTTACAAGACATGGGTTTTTTTTTTTTTACTACAGCTTTGTTCTTCTAGATTATCTTTGTGTATTTCAGAAGCACTGTATAAAATGAAAGAAATATTGGGAATCTGCTGATAATCAATAACTCTCCTGAATTAGTTAAGCATGTTGTTTGGTTCTTTGGGAACTGTTTATTTTAATCTGCCGCATAGTTGTAGAAAGCAATTGCCTGAAAAGCAGTTTAAAACTAAAATACATTCTCTCACACACACACACACACACACACACACACACACACACACACACACACACACACACACACACACTTCTCAACCTACAACTGGTCTCTTAGCAACTGTTCGAAGTTCCAACAGACCTACTTGAAAGTATTTAGGACTCAGATTCAAAGTCCCAACAGTTGGGGCCTCCTCATGACCACATGACTCAGGCTCTCAGCAGCCAGTTCTTCCTCATTTGCAGCTCCCATAATCATATGACCATGGTTTATTACGGTTTTGCTGAAAAGCACCATTTTCTTCCAGTTTTCAGTGAAACCAGCCCATAATGAACCATGGGGTTTACTTAACAATTGCAGCGTTCACTTAATGACCACTTCAAAAAGATTAGAAAATCAGGTCAGTCACGTGACTGACCCACTTAGATACGACTGGCTGACTGACTTTGTGGGTCAGTCGTATCATGAGTTACAACTGAGGGCAGGCTTCATTATGATTGTAAGTCGAGGACTATCTGCATATAAAACATTGTAATGCAGACCACACTAACATTCATTCTCTGTCTGTGTCTCAAACTCTCTCAGAGTATCATGCATTATCACTGCTATAGTACCTCCTGCTGCTGCTAGAAATGCATTAAAAACCATCCCTGAATAAAGTCACATAAATCCCTGGGAAGCCAAAATACAGTTTCCCGTATTTTGATAAATAACTGCATTACAGAGTATTCTGATACTCAAATCTCTCAGTTTGCATAAAACGATATTAGGCTTTCTGGAGCTGATATTCCAACCCTTCATTAAGATTTTTCACCTTGTTAGGGAAACGTTCAGTGAGAATATTTATTTTTGCCAGCTTTTGTGCCATGTTGTCTAGTAACTGGAACAAGGTTTTGATCTTGAGATTTTAATTGTTAATATTAAAAGGTGGTATTATTACAGTGGAGTAATCAGTTCCCTTTTATAATAGCAGGATATACTTAATTGAATTTTGTAAGATGGGCACAATCCCTCCCCTTTTTTCCTAAAAGCTTTTAGAATTGTGTTAGTGTTGAATAATCATCTTCTGCCACAACTCTAAAGTGAGCGCATCTTTCAAAACAACAACGTGGCATAGTTGGGAAGATTTCAGTGTGCATTTTCGGAGTGTTCAACATGTTTCTTTGTCTATGATGCTACATTATTTGGCTTTTTTTTTTTTAAGCTGCTTTTGCTTGAGTTGACCTTTTAGTGTTTCTCAGGCTCAGTGCTTAAAAGAAGGTAATATAGAAAGGCCCTATATATATGGGGAAAGAAAAGGGGCTGTGATATTTATTCACTCCTCAAAAGCCGCTAGGTTTGAGGTGTGTAGGGGGGTACTCATTGTATAAGAGGGAAGGATTTTGCTTTTCCCTCAGATCTGCTTTAAGTCACTACAGTGATGTTGAGAAAACGTACATTTTCTGATGAAGAAATATAATTCTCATTGCTTCCAAAAATTTACCAAAACATGAAAAAAGCACCACAGTCCCATTTTTTAACTCTGCTGTTTCTGCTGACCTGTGGAATCTGGAATACAGATACTCCGTAACTTACAACCTTTTGCTTCATGACCGTTTAGAGCTACAGTTGCACTTACAAATGTTACAGCATCCCATGGTCAACATTTGGGTGCTTGGCAACTGACATGTATTTGTGATTAGGATCATGTGATTGCCATTTGCGAGCCTTCCCAGCCTCCAACTCAATGGGCAAGCCCAGATAAGCTTAATGACCATGTGACTAAACAACAACAGTGATTGGCTTAATGACAAAAATCAGGCATGACATTTTTTAAACAACCACCTTGCTTAGTAATGAAAATTCGGCTCCCAATTATGGTCATAAGTCAAGGACTAACTTTAGTTAGCCCTCCAGTCATCTCATGGAACCCAGGAGGTATGCCTGTCCTGTGGATCAGCATGCTTATAATGTTTGTATAGCATTGGGCTTTAATCAGGTTCCAAAGGTTTGTCTTTTCCACCAAGCCCTGGGAGAAGGTACTGCAAGCTATTTTCGGTTGGTTTATTCTGATGGTTTAATCCTTTGTGCCAGGGGTGGGATTCAATTTTTTTAACAACTGGTTCTGTGGGCGTGGCTTAGTTGGTGGGCATGGCTTGGTGGTCATGTTATTGGCTGGGCAGTGGCCAACTCAATATCATTCACATCGAGGCGCACATCTCTTCGCCTGGCCTCTCATGACTGTGGGGATGCTGTAACAGTCGTAAGTGTGAAAAATGGTCATAAGTCACTTTTTTCAGTTCCATTGTAACTTTGAATGGTCACTCCATACAAGCAAAGTACCAGCAAAGGAGGGGGAAAAACTCCACAGACGTTCCTTAGACAGGAAGTCTAGTCCTGCCAAGAATGTAATAAGGGTTAAGGGAGAGGCAGTTTCTGTAAGCAACCCCAGAATGTTTCCTTCCTGCCTTCCTTACAGGATTAGGCCAGTAATTTCTTCTAACAACTGGTTCTCCAAACTGCTTAGAATGTTAACGGGTTCTAGCAAATAGCTGTGAACTGGTAGAATCCCACCCCTGCTTTGAGCTGATTATTCTCCTGCATATGTGGCTGTGTTGTTAGCTACCTGTTACTTTTACTTTTCGTGATTGTTTTAACCTGATTATGAAAGCTACCTAGAGTTGTTTTGGTCATTGAGCTGACACGCAAGTAAATAAGCCTTCTACCAGCTTTGATTTGACCTTTCTTCTTACTTTCTTCTTCTCTCCCATCATTACCACTAATATATCTTCCCATAAACCATGCAATGGTAGCTTTGGGAAATCTGATTTTCTCAAAGCAGGTAACATCACTCAGTAAATCTGGGAAAACAGTATTTTCTGCTACCGCTCTTAAGTGATTTGCAGATGTAACATATGCTAGGCACTAGAGAGAAAAGAGACTTCCTTCTCTTGGTTCTGCCATCATCTCTGATGCAGCAGGTCAGATAAATAGGAAACTTTGGGAATAGGATTGGATACATTCAAGTGTCCGGGCGTGAAATAAACTGAGCAAGATTAATAATTATTATAATAAAAGTAATAATTCATTTTGCCAGAGTGGTTGAATTCTTCCAGTCAAGCATTATTTATACAGATGGCTGGGAAGGTTGCAAATAGCAATCACATGGTTCCAGAATACTGCACCAATCGCAAATACATGCTGGTTACCAAGTGCCTGAATATTGATCTAGTGACCATGAGGAGGCTTCAACAAATATAAGTACAAGGACCGGTTGTAAGTCACTTTTTTTAGTGCCATTTGTCATTTTGAATGGTAGCTGAGCAAATGGTTGCAAGTTGAGGACTATCCGTAAAACAGATCACACTGTCATCACTTTCTAAGAACATATGCAAGATATCTGCATCAAGAAGTTACAAATCTAAATTTTGAGAGAAGTGGAATATCTTTTCTTCCACTTCTCTCAACAGTTAGATTTGCAACTTGTAACATGTTTCTGGTCTCTGCCTCTAGTGCAGTGGTGCAATTCAAAATCTTTTAGTACCAGTTCTGTGGGCGTGGCTTGGTGGGCATGGCAGGGGAAGGATACTGCAAAATCTCCATTCCCTCCCCACTCCTGGGGAAAGGTTACTGCAAAATCCCCACCCCACTAACCTGCTTTCCAGCTCCGTTCTCCTGTGCAGGGCAACAAAAGAAGACGGAGCCAATCAGCTGGGACTCGGGAGACAGAGAATAGCTGGGGAGGGGCCAATCAGAGGTGGTGTTTGCCGATTCTCCAAACTACTCAAAATTTCTGCTCCTGATTCTCCAGAACTGGTCAGAACCTGCTGAATACCACCTCTGCTCTAGTGGCTTCTTCATTCTCCTACTTCTTTTGCTGATTTATTGAAAGCTTTTTAAATCCCTCATTCAGTTGCTAGAGCAGGGTGAGATCACCAATCCTCTGACACATAAAACACATGCTATTACACCGCACAATTATTCCATTGCTGATTGCCCTTTCTCATTATTTCTGCACTTTTGAATCAGATCACCTGTGCACCACACTTAAACTCAGCCCAGATTTTCTAGAGAAAGGAAGATATCGTATTAATGCACCATGTATTTTCCCCAAGATTCAAAGGTGTAAAAACACCTATAATTTGTCCAAAATTGTCACCAGTTTTTGAAGCTTTCTGCCTCTCTTAATAATATTCACAATATCTCAAACAAGTTGTTCCCAACCCTTTACGGGACTCATTTCCTGTACTGTTCAATGGAAGGTTATAATGCGTATGCATGACAGTTAATTAACAGAAAAGAAACAGTAATGATAGTATAGCTTGTTCAGGAAACTGTTGGACATAAATGATTCCTGACATTAATCATTGTAGCTTAAAGTTGCTCAGTCTATAGTTTGGATTAATGGGTGCTGCCAAAGCATCATATTTGAATTGAGAGGTTTGTAATGTGTCTGATGAAGACATTATTGCTTTTTTTTTTCTTTAAACAACAGGCTTGCCTGGCAGAATAAGGCAAGTAGGATTAATCATTAATGCATGTAATTGTGGCATCATTTATTTGCTTTAAAAAAAACTAATGTGTTTTACAGTCTGAGCTTTGAAAACATTAGCTTTGGAGTCACAGGCGTCTTCAAAAGGTAGTCACTTCACACTGTACTATACTTTTGCAACATTAATCATTCCTACCCTCTCCTAGAAAATCTTGGCTGATCTTTGGTATTCAGAACAACTCTCCTGTTAGCACTTGTGATAGAAATATAGCTCAGCCATGTTCAATACCTATAAGGCAGGGGTGGGATTCTACCAGTTCGCACCTATTCGCTAGAACCGGTTGTTAACATTCTAAGCAGTTCGGAGAACCGGTAGTTAGAAGAAATTACTGGCCTAATCCTGTAAGGAAGGCAGGAAGGAAACATTCTGGTGTTGTTTACAGAAACTGCCTCTCCGTTAACCCTTATTACATTCTTGGCAGGACTAGACTTCCTGTCTCAGAAATGTCTCTGGAGTTTTTTCCCTTCCTTTGCTGGTACTTTGCTTGTGTGGAGTGATCATTCAAAGTTACAATGGCACTGAAAAAAGTGACTTATGACCATTTTTCACACTTACGACTATTGCAGCATCCCCACAGTCATGAGAGGCCAGGCGAGGAGATGCGTGCCTCGATGTGAGTGATATTGAGTTGGCCACGCCCAGCCAATAACATGACCACCAAGCCATGTCCACCCAGTCACATGACCACCAAGCCAAGCCCACCACCTAAACCAGTTGTTAAAAATTTGAATTCCACCCCTGCTACAAGGGTATATGGTGGTGAAAGTTACTTAAAACATCCAGAATTCACTTTTTGTGGAGATCTGGATCATATCCAATTTATGGGCAGGCAATGTCATTCCCTCCATATTGTTTAGAAACTCTGTTGTTGCTTCCCCACAAAACCCCAAAAACTTTAACCTTAGACTGTCTACTATTGACTTCACCCTTTTCCTAAGAGGCCTGTAGGGGGCATGCATAAGCGCACCAATTGTGCCTACCGTCCCTGTCCTATTGTTTCTTTTTTTAATTTTTCTTATATGTATCCATTTCATGTATTCATAACTATGTTTATACTTATACCTGTTATCTTATAAGCAATTGACAAATAAAATAAAATAAATAATTAAATAATCCTTAGAACCTGGATGACATTGCTGAATGGTCTGGAGCAGGGGTCTCCAATCTTGGCCACTTTAAGTCTTGTGGACTTCAGCATTGACATATAAAAATATTAGTTCTATACCTAAAAATACAGAGTGTAAAAGCTTCTATATTTGTCTCTTCTCTTCTCCAACAACGGCAAGCACCCTGCTACCCTCACTACTTTTTAATTTACATAATTTCTCAGAAGCAGAAGTCAGCAATCAGTAGTAAGTCAAATCTGCAATGAAACTCATACCAGGCTGTCTGTCTGAATCATGTCATGTGCAACTGAAAACTATTGTCAATTGGAATGGAGAGTGAAATATACGGTATCTGCAAGTTCAAAGGGATGAATTTATAAAATTCCCTTTTAACATCGTGCTTTCTCAGAGAATAATTCCAGTGCTAAGTAAGGATATGAGACATTGGGAACCCTGCCATGATAGATAACTAAAATGTTGCTTTAGATATTCATTAAAAAATACCTATTTTTACAGGGTATGTATTCTTGCATAATGATTTAATGTGTAAAAATGTTTTAAAAACTACTAAATGCTAAAGTACCAATAGATTTGAATAACCATTTGAGTAACATGAACAAAACCCTGTAGATTTAATTTCAACTGATAACAGATAATCAGAGTTGGAAGGGACCTTGTAGGTCATCTAGTCCAACCCTCTGCCCAAGTAGGAGACCCTACACCACTCTGACAAATGGGAGTCCAATCTCTTCTTGAAAGTCTCAAGTGATGGCGCTCCCACAACTTCCGAGGGCAAGCTGTTCCATTGGTTGGTTGTACTCACTGTCAGAAAGTTTCTCCTTATTTCCAGGTTAAATCTCTCCTTGTCCAGTTTCCATCCATTATTCCTTGTCTGGGCTACAGGCACTTTAGAAAATAGCTTGACCCCCCCCCCCCCTCTGTGGCAGCCCCTCAAATATTAGAAAACTGCCATCATGTCTCCCCTGGTCCTTTTCTTCACTAGACTAACCATGCCCAGTTCCTGTAACTGTTCCTCATATGTTTTAGTCTCGAGTCCTCAACTGTGTGAAAATCATTCGTTATATGATCCCAGTGTGATCTACAAGGTTGAAGCTATATAGCCAGAATTAACATCTATATTTACTCTTTTACCCCAAATCTGATTGCAGTATGTATGTGTTTGTTTATCGGATTTATATGACTGCCAACCTCATATGTATTACCCTAAGAAGGCAAATATTAAAAATAATAAATACATACAAATGCAGGTAGTCCTCAACTTAGTGACTGTTCGAGGTTACAATGGCACTGAAAAAAGTAACTTATGAGCATTTTTCACACATAGGACTATTGCATGCATCTCCATGGTAATGTGATTTACTTTCGGATGCTTGACAACCGATTCACATTTACAATGGTTGCAGTGTCCCAGGATCATGTGGTCCCCCTTCTGTGATCTTCTGACAAGTAAAATCCATGGGAAAGCCAGATTCACTTAACAACCGGGTTACTAATTTAACATTGCAGTTATTCGCTTAACAAATGTAGCAAGAAAAATTGTAAAATGGGACCAATTCACTTAACGAATGTTTCACTTACCAATGTAAGTTTTGAGCTCAAATGTCATAATTTGAGGACTGTCTATATGTACAAACAATGTAAATCAGTATTAAAAGTAGAAATGTTTATTCAGCAGAACTTAAATCATGAAGACTGAATACATACAGTTTTCTTAATAGTCTTGTGGTTAATGATGACCATTGTGAAAAAAACACTATTTTTGTCTATTCCATATCTCCTCCAGAGGTGGGTATTCAGCAGGTTCTGACCAGTTCTGGAGAACCAGTAGCGGAAATTTTGAGTAGTTCGTAGAACCGGCAAATACCACCTCTGATTGGCCCCTCCCCATCTATTCTTTGTCTCCCAAGCCCCAGCTGATTGGCTGGGTCTTCTTTTGTTGCCCTGCACAGGAGAATGGAGCTGGGAAGCAGGTTAGTGGGGTGGTGAGGGAATGGGGATTTTGCAATATAACCTCCCCCTGCCACGCCCACCAAGCCACGCGCACAGAACGATTGTTAAAAAAAAGTTGAATCCCACCACTGATCTCCTCACTTAAATTAACTTTGTTGTTTCACTTAGTTCTGTTTAGATTTGTTTAGGTGCCATAGCTTTTTATCTGAGTTTTTTATCAGATGTTGTCTAATTTGAGTTAGCATGCATTGCTAACTGAGAATGATGGAAATAGTTGTCTGCTCCATCTAGTTGTGGAAACTGGCTTGCCAAACTAAGTAACAATAATTTGCTCATCTTTAAGGACCCTTATATAATCGTCTTGTTTTTGCTGCAGTGAACCAACACACATACAGTAGCTCTCTGGTAATTTTCCCCAGTATTTTTTTAAAGTAATATTCAAAATAACACAGAACATGCAATCATTTTAAGTCAATCATGCAAACCTTTCAGACAGACGCTGAGTCATTTTTCAATAATCACTTAATGGAGCACCATTTTTATTTTGTTTTTTTGCTCTGAGAAAATCCTTGCTTTGTGTCTGTGCTTGAATTTAACATGGCTTGAAACCAGGGTGACATTCTAAATGCTCTTCTGCTCTAGTCTTTTTCACAAGACTGGTAAAACTAATGAGCAAAAGTTCTCTTCTCTCTCCAATTGTGTAGCATATTGTATTGCCAAGACAGAAGGGGCACAGAGCCCCATACATTTTTTTAAAAAAGTCCCCCACTCTTTATAGTTCGATAGAAAAATTAAAATAAGCAAGCTCTAAACTTAAATTACCTTCATCTCCAATCCTCTGAATTCAGTGAAACCTTTCCTACCTCTCTAAGGGTAAGCCAAGCTTACATCCTGATGGTGCTGCATTATATGGGTCATCTGAATGCAAGATAAATTTATTCATAGCGGTTTGGCTACCTTTTGACAGCATCTCTTTGCTTATCACCTTGCTTGTCTCTGGATATAGTCAGGTCATGATGGTTTGTGGTCTACTAACTTCTTGACTTACTGTATCATCACATATGTCAGATCAGTGACCCAAAAGCTTCCACCAGAAGGAGATTTCACTACTATAATATTGGCAGGGATGCCAGTTTTCCCATGTTTTAAAATCTTTAGGAGTGGCCCTTCTCAAAGATAATTCTGCTGTAAAACTAAAGAACAGTCCTTTTCTGTTATTTTGTATAATTCTTCTCTATTATTGTGCAACTGACGCTGATCTTTAAAATCACTTAGAGGTCAAACATTTTAAGTTGTTCATACGCTCTATTTTATTTTCATGTCTTCCTAATGGAACTTTTTACAGTATAGTATTTTATTATTTTTCTTTCAGTTTTGGTTAATGCTGTTAATATAACTATCCATATTCTAATGTCTTTTGATGAAGGGTCCTTAATGTCAAGCATATTAATGTTAATATTAATGTCAAGCGTATTAGTTTTCTCCAGGGCGATATATAGCCACATTTACAATGGCCATAGTTGCAACTATATGTGTGACTCTGGCTCAGGGGTGGCAAACTCGATTTCATTGAGGGCCACATCAGTGTTGTGTTTGACCTCAGGGGGTTGGGTGGGCGTGGCCAGCTCGATGTCACTTATGTCAGGAGCGCCTGTGGCACCCGGGCAGGGCAGGGGAGGGATCCCTTGTCTCCAGCAGAGGAAGGTGAGACCAGGGAGAAGGCCAAGTCCTTGTCCTCCTGAAAAACCTCGTTGTCTCTCTCAGGCCACACAGAGGATCCCCAAAGGGTGGTGCAGGCAGAGCTCGAGGCAGTGGAGGGCAAGTACCCAGCCTGGTCATTGACCTCCCAGGGCACCAGGACCCCACAGCCCAGCCCCGCTTCCCCAAGGGGGTGCTGGGCTGCGCTTACCTCCTCCTTGAGGCCGTTGCTGCGCTCACTCTCCTTGGCCAGGTTGCCCATAGTGTGTGCAGAAGGGCAAATGTGTAAGTCAGAGGGAGGCCCACTCCCTCTCTTTGCAAGGAGATCCGGCTTTGGAACCAAAGCATCCTGAGCGAAAGGATGGGAGACCACCAGGAGAGATCAGGAGGAGGAGACAAGGGTATAGCAAAAGGGCAGCAGGTGGCCAAGTGCTAAGGCAGAACTCCCTCACACCCTCCCTCCCTCTCATCATAAGCTCCCTCCCTCCCTCTCTTTTTTCTTTTCTTCTTTTTCCTCCCCTTTTCATTTTCCTTTCTTCCTTCCTTTCTCTATTGCCTTCTTTTTCCTTCCTTGCTCCCTTCCCATCTTTCCTTCTTTTTGTCTTTCCTCTTTCCCTTTCTCTTTTCCTGTCCCTTCTTGGATACTCAAAGATGAAACATTTCCTTGCCTTGTGATCAAATGCCACTTTTGCTAGTAGTTTGTTTTGCTAGCATGCTGCCAGCAAAAATGGAGCTCGAGACAGCCACATGCACCCCACCCCGCTCCAAGCAGGAAATAAAGGTCAGGTAAGAGCCCAGGCGGGTGGGTGGGCCAAAACATAAGCAGATATAGAACCGGTTCTATGTCTGCTGCTATTCAGAGCTACTGGTTCTACAGAGCCGGACAGAACCGGTAGAATCCCACCCCTAATTCTAAATTGCCTGAAGCCGTACATATCAGCCACAGAGAACCAGGACGCTTTGTAAGGTTAGAGCATTCAGGTCTATATCTAAGACCTTGGTCAACTATAGTTCAGCACTAAATTGGTGCCAGATAAGGGTCAGTGGAATTCAGGAGGGATCAGACTTGCAGCGCTTGTGGGAACGCAAAGACTCTAAGTTGATGATGTACTTAACTCCACCTCCAGCATTGCCTGCTCTTCTCCTGTTCATATAATTTTATATTCTCCTGTTCCATGGTGTCTATATATTCTAAAATCCATTACTGTAAGAGTAAAATACTGGTTGCATTCTCTGTTCTATTTCATCTCACCCTCTATTTCAGGAGAAATGCTTTTTCATAGCTTTGTAAAAGTCCCAGGAGTACATTTCTTCCTTTTCATTTTTTTCAGCTGGCAATAGAGTGGCACCCTGTGTTTCTAATTGCTATGAAAAATGCCTTTGCTTTTAAGTTTAAATCTGATACATAACAATAACAGCAAGAGAACCTTTATGCAAATATTTATATGTGCCTATTGTTACTAGACGTGAATGAACAATGTTGACTTCTGACAGTGTTCTGTGATCATTGTTTTCATCCAATTAAATATAAATATTTTGGTTAACTCGGATTTCGGTCAACCTTTATGAAACAAAATGTATTTTTATTAAATGAATATTAATTATCGATATGTGATGCTGCTTTCTTTGAAGCACATTGTAAATGACATGATATATCAGGACTGCTTGCTAAAGAAGATACCTATCTTTCTTTGGCTGCTGACATTTAAAGAAATATTTTGATTGGGGCAAGAAGCACATTTCTGTTAACAGAGGCTCTTTGAATATTCACCTTAGCACTATGGAAGACTTGGCATTTTATAGTCTGGACCAGAAAATAAGATATATTATGGTAAAGGCATAACCTAGGATATATATAAAAGTCTTGCATCATGTCATTTTTTATAATGAAAATAAAGGAAATAGGAGCAACTCAAGTCAGCCGAAGTAAGATAGAATGGCTTCACTTCTGCTATGGGACCTTATGTACTCTTACAGTCTTGAATTTCCATGTTCAAGACAGTAGAAAAATACCATGACATGATTATTTCCCTTCATTGTAGGGAATACTGGTCCAAGTCAAGTATTTTAGCCATTAAACTACCACAGACGTTACTTAAGAGATGATGAAGGAAAACCCATGATGAGTCAATTGTGATGAATCCCAAAGCGGGATGAGGATAGTAGAAAAGAAATCTTATTGCACCACCAATACTGCATCAATTATATACGGGTTTATTTTGTAGGAGATCCACTGTAAGCTCTGTTTGCAAAACATTTTCCTAAAAACATAGCTTGCTACAAACCAAGTCTCCCTCCACAAAGCAAGGCCATGCTGCCCTAGTGCAAATGAAAGCAAGGGATTTGCAAGGCCAATAACAAGAGTTCATTGGACATAAATCTACTTCCTCCATTCATATGAAGTAAATAACAAGGAAGCTAGCAGATCAGGATTGGTGAGGAAAACTAATTAGACTGGCAGAGCATTGTCTTGGAATTATCATATCACTTTATCGTTTGCCTATCTATCCTTCATTGCCGATAAGTAGCAATGTCACGTTGTTTGTTATTGGTAACACCTCAGGAAGCAGAGCACAGATAACAGATTTTCCATGGGCTGTTTGGCTCTAGTAAACAGTCCCTTTGCAGAGCATTTGCTGATGATGTGGCTATGACACATACTGAGGAAAGGAGGGAACATTGCTTAGGGGAAACCATATTGAGAAAGGCTTATAGAGTATAAAATAATTCCTGTTCCTAGATATCTAAACCAGGGAGTAGTCAGTATTATATCATCTTCAGTACACATATAAAAAGCATGGAAAGAGTAAGCAAGTAGTCAAGAATACTCCTAACTCTGCTCATTTTGAAAATGGTTAAGTAAAAAACCTTAGAGAAATCTGAGTGAGTCAAGTTGGATGAGATGGCGTATGTATGCCAATCAATAAGTTTCCAGTTGATACACTTCTTGGAACATAAAAGAGAAACTAAAGTGTTATTTAATTGTCTTTGATTTTTCCAAACACAGGTTGTGGAAATGCATTTAGGAATTCTCTGTAGAAAGCTTTATCTTTTTCTTAATCACTCAGAAAACTTGGAAGTACCAATAGGATTTATAAAATAAAGATGTTGTGCTTTTCACATTTCTTTCTTGCATTTCGAATGTAAAATGTCAGTGTATATCTCCCCACAGCCACACAAAAATGTCTCACAGAGCTAAGTAGTAAACCCAGGCAGATTGGCACGTAGACACCTATATTTCTAAAATATTTTCATTCCTCATGAGCAACATGATAGCTGTTTGAAAAACACACAACTGCATAAATCACAAGTGCAATCAGAAGTGAAAGAACAATAGCTCCCTTCCTGGTATTCTAATTAATGCAAGACAATCCTTATTAGTAAGGAGAGAGAAAATGTGTGTGTGTGTAGGCTTGACTCAGATTGCACTTATAAATAAGAGATATTGTCTTGTTAAGTATGAGCTGCACCAAGCTTTATGTGGAGTCTTTCATCAGAACTTACTGCTACAAGAAGCCCTCATATACAATTTTGGGATAGGGATCCTTCTGCTTGGATCATGTACCTCCATATTAATGATATTTCTTGAGAATGTAATGCCATAATCAAATATGTTCCCTACCTGTCTTGAAAAATTCAGTCAATTGCTTTGGCTGTTTCCAGTCATGGCATTCCCTTTTCTTCTCTTTTGGTAAAAAATTTGAGATAAAACATATAGCACCTCCCATATGTGATTTTGTGGGACTTGGTAAGTATAGCTAATTAACTATTGTTCCAGAGAAAAAGCTGCAAAGGACAAGTTTTCAGCATTTTTTTTAGTTGTGCAGCACATAGTTATTACCACCTTCCTGTCCTTCACAGTTGCCATGAGGTGTGGCTTTACTGCTCTCCTGCGGATTGCCAGGGATCTATTATTTGCTTTCTTTTGACATGAAAATAATTTGCAGCAAGGGAAAAACCAAGAAGGGCAAAGCTTAGCTAGCTGCCATGTTTAGTACTTCCCTATTGACTACCTGGTTGTTTCCTAGAGAAGAGAAAGTGAAGTTGGTCACAAGATGCTGTACATCAGGGGTGTCAAACTCATTGATGGCCGCATCAGGGTTCTTTTTTATCTCAGGCGGGACCCAGAGACATGGCCAATTTGACGTCACTCATTTTAGGGGTGGCCTGAGTGCTCTGCCATCGAAAAGGGGCTCCCAATCTCCACTTTTGGCTGGGACAACCTCCTGCAACCCTCTGCCAGCAGAAATGAAGCTCACCTCCCGAGCTCCGTTTTCACTGGCAGGGGGTTGCAGGGGGCCATCCCAGCCAAAAACGGAGATTGGGAACCCCTTTTCACTGGCAGAGGCACCATGGGCCGGTCCTTTGCTGTTTCCAGGGTGGCCCCACGGGCCAGATCTAAGCATCCCATGGGCCGAATGCAGCCCATAAGCCTTGAGTTTGACACCCCTGCTCTATATGAAAATGCTGCTTATAGCTGTAGGGTGAAGCTAATGATCAACTGGAAGAAGCTAGAGCAGGACTGTCAAACTCCCAGCCCGCGGGCTATATACGTCATGTTCTGGCCACGCCCGGTTTAACGAAATGGAAAAAAGTCCCAATATGTCACATGATGCCGCTGTGACAACGTGAGTTTGACACCCCTGAGCTAGAGAAACACAGCACTGTGATGAATCTCTCTCTTTCTCACTTTCTTCTATCACAGTTACAATAGAAGGAAAAGGAGAGTTATACATCAAACAAATTAATAAAGAATTCCACTGTCTTACCAATTCATGAAACTCTATGACAGCTGTGTACTTCCCTCTTTTGCTGTTAAAAGACCGAAGGTCACAAGAATTAAAGAGAACAAGAAACCATATATTATATTTGATTGGAGGTGGAGCTGCCATTAAAGATTCTTTGAAATAAGGTCATTGTTTTTTCTCACTTAGAAATTGAACTTACATTTGACCTGCACTGGTCTGTGTATGATCTATATAGTAAATTTCAGCTGTTTCTCTGTGCTTCATTTGCAAGAGAAATGATAGTTGTATGTGGGGCATTCTCCATTACAGCAACTCCAGTTTTAAAACACCTTCCCAAGACAAATGCTTTTCATGTCAACTACTCAGAATAGTGTGTTCCATAAGGCATTTTGCAGTCTTGTCAGTGGATTTCTTTAGAGCAGCTCTTCTTTAATGTTCTGTGAAACATTTCATTTTGCACTGAATAATATTCATATTATAAACTGTTTTGATATCTTGAACTTTCAAATTTAAAGGAAGACCCTCATTTAAACTTATTAAGTTGAACTGGATTCCTCTAATAAGTTAATGAAAATTTAATAAGTTGATTAGACCAGGGTTTTTCCCCAGGCCCTTAGGCCACAATGTGCATGGGTGTGATTTTTGCCTGACCTGTTGATAATGTGATTTGTAGGAGCCTTGACCCACTTTTTTTAAGGGTCAGCATCATGACATTTAATTGAAAACTGAATCACTTGAAATACATCTCCACAAAAAAAGCAGAGCTTAAGTTGATATACAGTATTAAGCCTTTGTTTATTCGGGGTTATTGAATAAATCACAACTGCTTGGGTTCCTAGAACTCTTAAACTAAACCCAAATATTATCTGTTTCTGATTTATTCTATAAAATGGGCATTTGGGGAGGTTTTATCTGAAGTAGTAAAGTAGTAAATAAAGTTAAATCTTACAATACACTAAAGCGAGAGGTAAGATATTAAAACACAAACCACCAACAACAAAAAAATCAGGCCTGATGTGTTTTCACCAAGCAAAATTCTGGATGATCTGAGAGAGCAAGCAGATTCACGACAGGAGGTTAAAACTATCATATTTGAACTGCCCAAATCCAGATGTATCCATTAAAAAAAGATTTATATATTTTGCATAAGTTTTTATTTTTGCTTGCCACTTAGAATTCCCCTGGGTAGATGTGTGGCTAAATAAATTTATTAAATAAATAAATGATGGAGTTTACTGTCCCATTCATAAATCCATTCCCCAATTGTAGCTCGTTTCCCTGATGAACTGATGTTTGCCCTCAGAAAGCAGCATCACAGAAAAAATTATTCCATCTGACTTGTCGGTGACACAACAGTTTCAGCCTCTGAATCCTACTGTGTTAATGGTTTGGGAAGATTAGCTTCACTCTTCAGAGCAGGCTATAAACAGAACTTACGATTCTTTTAAGAAGGCTCCCCTATGGAGTGGAGAGACTAAATGAAAAGCCAAAGTTCATAGATGATTTGAAGCAATCCAAGGTCAGAAGCATCTGTCTGCTAGACAGAAAATGTTGCTTCTTAAAAGGGTTAACTCTCACTTGAAGAAATCACAGAGGGCCTGCATATTTTCTTACAGTTTTGACTTCGTAGGCTGTTCATCTCTTTTTCTTAATTACCTTGTATCAGGGCACTGAGTTTTGCTACCAGATTTCAGAATACAGACAGACAGACACACACACACACACACACACTCATGCTACATACAATTAGTTTATTCATATTGTTGTAGTAATGCAAATCCCTGCCACGTCTTTTAATGCAGATTTACACCACAGTTGTCCGCCCTTCCTGCTTCTTATATATAACAAGGGTCATAAAGGGTATATGCAATTGTATTAAGAAGATACGAATGTAGTGATACTATTTAATATCTTTGTTGGGGCTTATTTGTCCTACTTAAATCAAATTGATTGTGGGGAATGTAGATACAGGTTTTTCAGGCAAAATAAGATATTCAGAAACCTAATATTGTACATGTTTTTTCCTTGCTTCAATACAGATTGAATATAGTCTATAAATCTGAAACATTTTTATGCCCTAGGCAGACAAAAAAATGCTGTAGATAGATTTCCCATATCGTCTCAATCTGCTTTCTCTCTTTTTTCATCCCCTGGCAACAGCATCACAAGGGGACAGCAGAGGGCTCTTCCCTGTCATTAAACAAAGAAAGATGCCTTAAGCAGCTGATTTGGAGTATTATAGAAAAGTGAGAAATATCCCAGAGCTGCTGAGAGTTGAGCAGCGTATAAATATAATAAGTCATTGTATTACTATTATAATATAATTATTCTTTCTTTATTCGCATCACAAGCACCTACAACTTGGAGACATACAACATTCAATACTGAGCAAATAAAAGGGATATAAAATAGATCATAGAAATAAGGCACATGTAAAAGTGTATAGAATAAATAGGATCAAAACTGAACAACATTCATCTAATATCAGGCCACATCAACAGCATTTTCTCTCACCAGCATAAGTTCTTCCTCCATATGTGTGGAAGTATACTGTAGTATATGTGAGATGGATTTTTTCATCTCCACAGTCACACAGAGTATAGAATATAATTATTGGTATGTTTTTATTGTCAAGGAGGGAGAAAAGATAGAATGTTGAGATGCAAATCAAAGAACAATAAATGTGGGACAAGATTGGCTAGAGATGGCTTTCACTTAAATTTTGTTAAATGGTATATGTGGCCATGCAGTTTTAAAAATATTTTTCTTAAGAGCTGAAGTCTTTTCATATTGATAAATCTTATGAGATTCTGTTATGTTCATGCAAGGACTCTCAAGGTTGAGTTTGGAAGTCTTATAAGATTTCAGCTAGTTTTGTTTTGGATGTGTTGTGTGGTGCTAAATCAGGGAAGTTAATAATGTCTGTTGCTGGTCTTGGAGATTCTGTACCTCGACTTTGGCTGATTGAATGGAGGAATAAAACAAATGTGTACTTAGTCACAAAAGCATCATATTCTTTGTTAAAACCGAGAATTTTGACCCTTAAAGGTGATGAATGCATAACTGTGTTCAATAAGAATATGGGCATTCTATAGAGCTACTGCTATTGGAAAGCCAAGTAGTCATTGCAGAGCATGTTTTAGTAGCCGGTGTCACTGTTTCTTTCCTGTTAGTTTATTCCAAGGAAACATGGGCACTTTTTTATCAGCCTGCTGTGACCCTGAAGGTTCTTTATTCTGGGAACGGATAACAGAGTAATAATTAGGCTTTTAAAAGTGATGTTCCAAGTCTGGATTTCACACTAATTCATCATTGTAGCCTCCACAGTCTTTTATTTTGAATAGAACCAAGGACATCAACAAAGCAGGCCTGCTTGTCAACAGACACCACATGCAGGTGTAGAGCTCTTCTAACTAAGTAAGGATTTAATTGGCTGTTTCATTTCATGTACACAAACTGTCCCTAATTCTTTTAGTTCTGGTATAGAAACAGTGTTAAGATGTAAGCACAAATCTTACCACATTTATTTCTTCACGAAGTAACTCCTACAAAATGAACACAACATACATTTTATGGCAATAGCAGAGTAACGTAATAAAACCTGTCAAAATGCAATTACACAGGTTGTACTTTTATATCAAATTAAGGTATGGTTAAGGTATGGTTTCTTTATTCATTTTTTATATAAACCACAGCAGGATAAGTGCTCACAGTCTACCAAGCTGGAAACATGTTTCTAGCTACAGTAGCTGGATTTATCTAATAATAGATAGTTATTCCTTACTGATCACATGTTCAGCAGTGTTTGAAGTTGTAACCGTGCTGAAGAAGTGGTACTTACAACAGGTTCTTGAGGTTCCAGCTGTTACAGTGTCCCAACAGTTGCAATTTGGGCATTTGTCAACCTGCTCACACTATAAACAATGGTTGCAGTATCTTATAATCAATCTTTCCCAAACTGGCCCTCCTGTGCACTGTGCTGAACTTTCTTTCCCTCACCTTCTGTGTACTCACAAACTCACACCCTCCTTCCCTTGACTGTCTCATCAAAGCACTTCCCTTCTCCAACCCACACTTGATCTGTGCTGAGCCTCCCAAAGTCACCCTACATCCCCCTGTGATATCCCCACACTCCTTACCTGGGACTCCTGCTGATACCTACTTAATGTCTCGTGCCTCTTGGGCTCCCTGGATTCTTATCAATAAATGATACTGTCACATGACAGCACACTTTACGATGGCATTGCTTGGCACAAGGATCCCCAAACTTGGGCAACTTTAAGACTATGCTGGCTGAAGAATTCTGGGAGTTGAAGTCCACATGTCTTAAATTTGCCAAGTTTGGAGACCTCTGACTTAGCACAACAATCTCAGCCCCAGTTACTGTCATAACCCGAGAACTACTGTATACAAAGCCAAAATGAACCAATCATGTTCTGCCTTAGTACAAATATTGCTACCTCAATGATAGAATAGTTAACTTGTGAAGTTTGCTACTTACAATTTCTCTGCAATCTCCATGTTTTTTCTCTATCCCCACCAAAAAAATTGGGAAACTGCCAAGATTAATGTCCCAAAGGTGCTTTTTCAAGAGGCAATTGGATTTTCTGGGTTTTTTTTCTTTTGAAGACATTTTGCTTCTCATCCAATAAGTTTCTTCAGATGTGACTGGATGGTGGAGAAGCTTCTTGGATGAGAAGTGAAATATTTTCAAAGGGAAAAAAAAAGAACAGAAAGTCTGGAAAAAGCACTTTTGGGACAACCAGGACCTGGATGACTGAGAATCTCCGTAGACATTTGCCAAGATGAATAAAGAGAGATCAGTTGCATATTTTATTATCTTCTCTAGGAATTTACACATTGCTGACCACCAGGATGCAATATATGACTTTTAGAAATATTTTGGAATTTGACTATGATATAAGCAATATTTGTCCATTGCTGCAAACAAAAGTTTAAGGGTTTTGCAGTCCAGCCATTTCTCACACTGAATTCCAAATTACTGGCTATAAATGTATGGTCCTTGGTAGAGCATACACCCAAATATCTCTAGGGTTGAGTCTTCTGCATGTTATTAATTCCCATTAGAGTGCCATTCTGTAAGTGCATTCATATAACTAAAGCTATAGGGAATAAGTGCGATGTTCAGATTGATGTGCTTAAGCTTGTGCTGTTGGGCTTTTAAACATCAAGCTAATTTTGCCTTACTTAGGGTAAGAATAGATTTTCTAAAATTTCTGTTAGAAGGTAATAACCCTGATTTTTTTTTTTATTTGGCTTGAAATTTAATTTCTGATTAATATAATTCTGCTGAACGTTAAAGATAAATCCTCAGGATGTACCAAATGTCATTCTTCAACATGACATTCTTTAAAATTAACTTTTGGAAGGGAGATTTTGAAACACTCGAAAGCTTAAAACTAAACAGAACAAGACCTTATTAATTGCAAGAGTCTATTTACATGTCAAGTAACTATGCTTTTTATAGAGGAAAAGGTGAATTTGAAAACATTATAAAACACAGCATAACCAGTGGTGGGATTCAAAAAAATTTACTACCAGTTCTGTGGGTGTGGCAAGGAAAGGATACTGTACAATCTCCAGTCAGAGGTGATATTGGCCGGTTTTCCAAACTACTCAAAATTTCCGCTACCAGTTCTCCAGAACTGGTCAAAACCTGCTGAATAACACCTCTCTGAGCGTAACATATTTCAGCTATCTTAGAATGCACCATATAAGTTTTGGATTAGCTTGCAGTAATCACACTGTCTTCAAAATACAAGATTGATAGGTCAGATATGGGGGGAAATGATTAGGAGAAGGAGGCCCTTTTAAAAATGTAACCAAAGAAAAAAGCCAAGAATATCCAACACCCATCTATGATTTTATAGATAATCATTTTATTCTGCATTGCATGTAGAACTATTTCTAAGATTTTTTTTTTTTTTATCCCAGACATCTGGGATGAGAAATCACCAGGCTTGTGAGGCCTAAATACAGTTTTTTAATGATAATTTCTGATATTTGATAAACAAGGCTTAATATAGGCAGCCCTTTATTTAGCAACTGTCTCATTTATCAACCATTCACAGTTACAGGAATGAAGAAAAAAGTAACTTTGCAAACAATCCTTGTGTTTATAACCTTTGTAAGAAAAGGAAAACTGAAATAACTTCATAAGCACAGCCAGTTTCCTTAGCAACCACTTCACTTCATGATCAAGTTGCTAAATGAGAACTACTTTCACATAAGTAAGCCATACACTGGGATTTTCAAGATTCAGAATCCAGATTTGTTTTTCTCAGAACTGAATCACTAAGCGTTTTTTTCATTTTGGAGGTACAATTTAGGGCTGAAGAAACGTCATTTTGTTGCTGCTGTTCAGATTATGAAGAGTCGGTCTCCTAACTGCAACTGATAGGAGCCATCATTCTTTCTTGTAGTCTCCATGTATGTAAGACCTCCTATTTCTAGTTTGCCTTTTTAATCTTTACCGGAATCAAGACTGAGACAAGAAGACTCTATGTGCTGGCTGCATTGCCAAGATGTTTCTTTTTGCAATGAGTGTCTGTCTGTGTGCATGAATTGTCTCTCCCAGTTCCCCTCTTCTGCCTCTGACTTTCTCATACCTGCCATTGTTAATATATGTGAGAGATTAAGCCTTGAGAAAAATCGGTATATCTCAAGTAAAATTCTAATGATTGAAGGAAACACCAGGGGCATCATTAGTCCCATTCATTAGACAGCAGAAGAAGCCATTTTAATGAAACTGAAGCTTTTCATTTAGATGTTTAGGCTGCCAAATTTCCTTTCCTCTCTTCTTCCCTTCTTTTCACCAGATGCTCTAGTATTGTCCAAATACTTCTTAAAGGGTAAAGATTCAAAATTGTTTAATCAAGTGCGAATCAACAGAATGCTTTCCCTTTCATGACAGAGTTATCAGGATAAAATATAGCAACCTTATTTTCCTCACCACAAAATGGCATTTTGTCGGCTTGCCACAACATTTTATATTATAAACATTAATATGCAGTAATCAACTACAATTGCAAGAAAAAATCCACAATAGTAATTAATTTAAAATGGGTAATTGGGTGCTGCCACTCTCTTCTCCAATAATATTAAATATTATAAGGACCGGCAACCTTATAAAAATGTTAAGATCTTTGGAAGAAGATGCACAAGCTTAGGCAATAAATCTAAGACTGAGAAACTGAAATGTCATTGGGAATTAACTGCCATATATATATATATATAAACAAATGTAATCAAATATAACCAGATATAACCAAATGATAGCTCTTGAGAAACATATATTCTCAGACTGTCATTGTCCAAGATAAAGGCCTACTGATGCAGATCAAACAAACCATTGCACTAGGAAATTTTTCATTCTCAAATCCATCAAGGGAGGACATACAGAACATATAGAACCAAGCCTATAGATCCAGCAGTGCTTCCAGATCTCTACCTGGAGACATTACATAGTCCCGTTTCTCCTTTAGTGAACACTTATCTCTCTGACTCACCTGCAGCTTAGGAGAGTTTTAGCGCTGTCTTTCTTTTAAGCCAGTAATGGTACAAGTTATTGCTGCTTATAACCCCAGAACTCCATTTCTGGCCTTAATTTGGTTGTTTGCTGCTCAAGTTTGAGAGGGCTTAAGGGAGAAAATAGACAACTCTTTAAAATTTCAAACAGTTTTCCTATAGCACAACAATAGACCTTTTCCATACTTGGGGAGTTTTAAAAGGGCAAAATTAGTGTCCAAAGTATAACTTTCACCCAACCTATAAAATAAAAAAATAAGTTTAATTCATATATGTTGGCCTCATCTACTCCAGTAATGCCATAGTTGGCAGCTTCCAAGCAGAGCTGCAAGATAAAGTATGCAAAAGGTTGGCTGTTTTTCCCAACATTTCTAGTTGGAAAAATTGATGTGTTGCACCCATTTGGCTACAAGGTTTCTTGACTGTCCAAGTGATTCCACTTTATTGATGAATTCATCTTTATTCCAAGAATTCCAAAACAAAATAGCCAGTTGCATATCTGAAGAGCAATGAATGGGATAAAGTTGGGCTAGAAGATTCTCCATGAATTCAACCTGTTGCTACATCTGATCTTGCAATCAAGTTAAATTCGTAACAAACCACCACACTCCATGATTCTGATTTCTTCCATCTGTTTTATATTTTTGTCATGTATAATCTGGATATCCTTGCAGACATTAATTTAGGAACTAAAGAATGGTTCCATTCTGTTTGACTACTCCAACACAATTCTTGACTATGAGCAGGCAGAATAACATAGATAGAGAAATGAGCAGAATTTTTAATTCATGAAGCTTACTGTGTAAGGCAAATATCACTAACGTGTAGAGTAACACAAAATGTGAGATTAAAAAGATAGTTGACATAGATGCTTCTTGAGGAAAGTATGGGATAAAAATAATAGTAATTAGGTGATTCATCTTCCTAAGCTGGTTGCTTTGGTAAGAAAATGACATCATATCTAGCACCAGAGTAGATGAGCCTTCATCCACAACATTGCCAAAATGCTTCTAAGCTGGGTACCTTCAACAAGTGTTAGGTGACTCCCTGTAGTCTATGCTGAAACTCTTCTAGGTAATCTTCATATTAGAGCTTATCAGCTAATTACAGATTTTCTAGAAAGTGTGGCTTTGACATGTATTGATGAAATCCTGCAGCTGATAGGCTGAGATTCTTATGCTGGAAATTTTTGGGCCAGTGCTGAAGACAAGGCTAAGAGCAGCCTTCTCTCACAGCACTGCCCCAAAGCAGTTTGAGGCAACATAAATTTCTTCATTAAAGGGAATTGCATTGCCTTTTCACTTCAGTGAAGAGAAACTTCCACACTGCAAATTTTCTGTGCTGTCACTGATGGCTGCCAGCCAACATGATAGCTATCTGGATATCAACCTTCCCAGGTAAGCCAGAGAAGAAAAAATGACTAGATGAACTAATTGTATTGTAAGGCTACATTAACAGAATCTTGCATTTCTAAGGCACAGATCTCCCACTGCCACTTTTAACTGCCCAATCAACTAGGGCAGGTTCTTCCTAAATTTCTTCCTCTGGCCCTTAAGCCAGTAGCCCCCAACCTTGCGGGCACCAGGGACTGGTTCTGTGGAGAGGGGTTTTTCTGTGGACTGGAGGGGGTGTGATTTCACATGCTGCCTGTATCCTGTGGGTAGGGCTTCTCTTATTTATGTGGACTGGCTTCTAGCCTGGTACCGGTCCACAGACTAGGGGTTGGGGACCCCCGCCTTAAGCCACTGGGGGGCTCCTCCTTCCTTATCTGACTGCATGTCCTCCTTTTATTCCTCAAGGTAATTCTCACATACCATTGCAACTGGATGGCTGCCACCACCCAGGAATCGACCAAGTTCGGGCAGATCTTCTAAAGGATAAAAAATGCCTTCATAGCAGTATCTTAAGATAGCAAGACCAAAAAAATCTACGAATCAAGTACAAACCGAAGTGGAGAGACAGCAGACATAATGGGGTGGAATCCAGATTTATAAGCACAGCATAACAAGATAAACCCAAGAGATCTGAGGCAGAAATGATTGCTCTGAGCATTTTGTCCAAGGGAGTAGAACCAATACCCATGCTGAGCCTTCACTCAACATATAGTGGAGGCATATACTCTTTAGAGTCTACCCTTCTTGGGCCAGGGTTTGGGCAAGCTTTCCCAACCTATGGGACTCAGTTCTCTGCTGTTGGATTTTTAACACCAACCTCTGTAAAGATCTGAGTGCCTGACCTTCTAAGTCTAAGAAGCTTAGAAGTGGGTGTAGACAAGTTCTCAAGGCTTGCTGGTTCTGCCTCAACCACAGTGGGCATTGGCTCTACCACTGTTGACATCATCTATTGTTAGATGCCCTTGGCTCCCTTTCTTCCTCCTGCTCCTCATCTGAAGACATATCCAGCAGGATCACAACAGCAAATCTCTTCTGCATAGTGAAACTAGTTTACTTTGCATAGATCTCCTGGTGCCCCACTTGGTGAGATGTTCCCTTCATTGCAGATGCCATTTTTGAGTTGTAATAGTTGTCTGTCTCCTAATAAGTGCACTTGTTTATGGAGTAATGATGCTTCAGGAGGAGAAGTAAGTATTGGAATTTGTTATACTTTATCAGGATGGTTCCAGTTTAATGGGCAAAGGGGAAATTAGGTATCTAAGAACTCTGTAAGGAATGCCCTGATGAAAACTGGACAGGAACTTCCTGATCTTATTTTTAATAAGTTTAATTATGACTTTTCTTATGGGATTTTAAGTAAACTCACTGTACTCTTAAAGCCAATTGAGTAATTTTCATTTTCATTTTGTGTGCCTCAGAAGGCCAATGATTAGTCTATAACATTTCAAATATGATACTTAGAAAAGCAATATATTCATAAATTATTCTAAAGTGAGGTAAAATACAATCCACTTAATTAGTAACAGATAAACATAACATTTTCCTTGAAGCACCCAAAATGTTCATACTTAGCTAATTAAGCTACCAGATAAATTATTATTCAAAATAGAGAGAGATTGAGGGGATGGGAGTGGAGCAAAAGAAGTGAATTGTTATATGCACAGACATTGCTTTTTTAGGTAATGAATCATTTTTTGGGGTGGGGGGAAGCAATTTGTGGAAAATTATAAGGAAAAGAACAGCAATTAGCTCAACAATGTCTATGGCACCCACTCTTTTGTATGGTTATCAGAAAGCTGTTGTGTGTGAAGGAGAATATTCAGCTGTTCTTTGAGTCAATATTATTATCCTGGATGGTGTTTTTTTTTAATAGTTGGAGCGATGTTGCCTGACTTGATATTGCTCAGTTATGTGACTGTTCTCTGCTTTGCATATACAAAGAAGGCATATACTGCAACTGTCTCTGCTTTTCAGTAAACAACAGAAAAATTATATACTGTATAAGTCCACCTACTATATATAAAAAAGTACTACAGAATTCAGTGATAACTTCCTTGAATTGTGTATATTTTGGAACTGGGAATGTTCTAAATTCATTTCTAGCACATACCAAGGATTGTTAGCATAGCCATGAATTTAAAGGCCTTATTCAGGGTACCATGCACTTTGCCTCATTCGGTATAGAAAGCCAGAGATGATGTGAGAGAAACTATACAGTATAGAAACAGTGAAAACACAAAAGCATGCTTTATGGCTGGGAAACAGAAAAAGTGTGAGAAAGAAGCACAGACTATCTCTACCTTCAGTCTCCAGGATATAAGATGGAGAGAAAGGACCTATGAAGGATTACTATAGTTTGCATCAATAAATATATTTCCAAACAAACTTGTGGGATAAGTTTAATGGTGTGGCCTACCTCAAAGGGCTGGCATGCATTTTGTGTATTTCTGCATTTTTTTTCAAGGTCAGTTCAGTGGCTGTCTGTGCTCTGCTGCTATTATGCTGCTGGAGAATATTTTTCTTGTAGATTTAGAAATAGACAAATCAGCACTTGTGTATTTTCTGCACTGCAGAATGGGATAGTGCTAGTGAAGGAAACAGCAGGATCTCCAACCATTATCAGGCAGTATATCTGATATTTTGAAAGCATATTTTCAGGGTGATCAAAAAAAATGGATGTCCTGGGGTTGTATGCCCATTATCCAGATAATTGCCAGAGTAGATGAGTCTAATTCCATTGATCAGTTCCAACAGCCATTGATCAGAAATCAAGTTGATGAGAATGTCCTGTGACAATCTTGTGAAACCAGCATGCTTTTCTAAGGAGAGTGTGTTTATGGGGGGGGAATACTGGGAAGAAAAGAGTGATAGAAAATGTGAAGGAATTATTATTGTTATACTTCCTTCTCTTAGCTAAGGGTGCTATAACACATGGCATTTATTCATTGTAATGTTCTCTTCTTGTTTTCTAGGGTCCAGAAAAACAGACATGAGATGGGGTGTGTGTGATTATTGTTGTTGTTTCAGGTGTTGTTTTGTCTTCCTTTGACTATGTTGATTTTTTTTATTATAGGCCACTGTTGAGAGCCAAGGGATTAATTTCAGGCTAGGAAAGTCTTTAAGGTTATTTACAATTCCACATCTATAGAGCTAGTGTTCCTCATGTCAGAATATTCTGAGGATATAGTACGTTTGGTTAGGTACAGGGGATAAAAGACTGGTAATTATGGAGAATAATATTAGCATACTATGGGATCTATTCTCCTTTTGTTCTTCTGGTTGAAGAAAATTACCAAACAAGGATCATGTGACGTATCAGGACTTTTTCCCCCTTAGCTAAACAGGGCAGGGGTGGGGCCAACATGTGACACATCCAGCCTGCGGGCTGCGAGTTTGACATCACTGTCCTACAGTATAGAAGTAAAAAGGGTTCTGGACTCTGGCATAAAACAATTTTCAATAGAAGAGAATATCTATAGCTTGAAGTTGACTTGTGGGGTCCTTGGTGCTCTCTGAGTTTGGTTATTTTCTTGCAGACATTTCCTGGCCTAGTTGAGCAATGAAATATTTGTAAAAAAAACAAACAAGCTTAGAGAGCACCAAGGACTCTACATAATTAAGGCTGGATACATTTAGATTTGGGCCATCACTCAAAAGTCTCTGCAGGATTAGTACATTTAACTGGAAGAGTAGATTCAAGGAATGCTCAATAATTCCTTATCAAACAAATGAGATATTGAATAGGATGCCACAGAGTTTTGTGCTCAGCCCTCTAACTCATCAACATTTCTATTAATGACTTGGAAAAGGAGGGAAAAGGAACGTACATCAAATCTGCAGATAAACCAAACAGGATGGGATAGCAGATATCAGAGAAGATAGAAATAAAGTTCAAAATAAATTTGATAGGTTAGATAAATGGGTTGAAAATAACAGAATGAAATTTTAATGAAGACAAATGCAAGGTTTTTCACTCAGGTAATAGAAAGCACGGAGACAAATGTGGCAATGGGAATATCTGGACTTGTGAAAAATAATATGAAGAGTAATTGATTACAAACTAAATATGAATCAGCAACAGTGTGATGTGGCTACAAAAAAAACACATCCCTAGATACAATTTTAAACTGCATTAACTGAAATAAAGCTTCCAGATTATAGGACAAATTGTCAGTGTAACTTGGGCTATAATTCAAATATTGTCTCCAGTTCTGGGCAGAATATTTCAAGTAGGATTCAAACAAACCAGAACTGTTTTGGAGAACGGCAAAAGGGATCATCAAAGGACTTAGAAAATAAATCAAAAGATCAAGGGATGTTTAGCCTTCGGAACAGAAGGTTTAGCAAAATTTAATCGTACTTTTTAAATTTATTTGTACATTCAGTTTGAGCCTGTCACAGTTAATCAACTGTCAGTGAAGAATTAAAAATAAAACATCTATGTTGTTATAATAAAAAATAAGCATTTATGTAAAAAAGTAGATTTTGTCAGGCCCCAAGAACGAAGAATAGCATGTGGGTTACTTAAGAGTAGTTTTCTTTATTGTTCTTCACCTTTAGAGAAGAATCTTTCCAGACCAAACCAACTATTTGCGTAATTAAATTCTGTGAACCAGGGAAGAGCCATTTTAACCCTCTTTTGCTGACCAAAATTTCTATGCTCTGCTGCCTCTTTGCCCTCTGGAAAGCAGCCCCCCACGCTCCTGGGAATTCAGTGTACATGCCACCACAGTTGTCAATCAGAAAATGCATATTATCTCTGCCTTTCAGGGGGGAAATGATTGAATAGGCTTGGTAAATATCAAAAGCTTAGTTTCTTCTTTGACAGATTTATGAAATCAGATGAGCTCAGATTGTATTTATAATTATAAGCCTTTTCCTTTTTCTATGTTTTTACCTGTTTTGTTGTGTTGAATGGTTGATGGATTGTTATTGTTGATTTTGAGTGGTGTATTGTTTATTTTTAAGTTTGAAAATGCACTATCTTGTATAATGTAAATAAATAAGTAGATGGCACATGCAAAATCCCAAAGCCATCTTAACTAATTTAGATTTTAATAAAACCTGATCCAGATCTGTGATGGAAAAATACCCCCCTAATACCCAAAACAATAGGAGAGAATATGAACAATTTTATTCAATACAGTGAACCACCAGACACTATACTATGGGGCAAAGATGTTTTTTGTGTGCATGTGTGTGATACATGTGCACATGTATATGCATACAATACACACACATAGGGCGAGAGAGAGAGAAAATAGAATAGAATAGAATAGAATAGAATAGAATAGAATAGAATAGAATAGAATAGAATAGAATAGAATTCTTTATTGGCCAGGTGTCTTGGGAATTTGTCTTGGTGCAAATGCTCTCAGTGTACATAAAACAAAAGATACATTCATCAAGAATCATAAGGTACAACACTTAATGATAGTCGTAGGGTAGAATAAGCAATCAAATCATACTAGGAAAGAGTCAATATAAATTGTAAGGATACAAGTGACAAAGTTACAGTGGGAGGGGATGGGTGATAAGAAGGGATGAGAAGATCACAGTAATAGTAGTGCAGACTTTGTAATAGTTGAACAGTGTTGAATTATTTATTTAGCAGAGTGATGGCTTTCGGGGATAAACTGTTCTTGTGTCTAGTTCTTCTGGTGCGCAGTGCTCTATAGCGTCGTTTTGAGGGAAGGAGTTGAAACAGTTTATGTCCGGGATGTGAGGGGTCTGTAAATATTTTCACAGCCCTCTTTTTGACTCCAGCATTATACAGATCTTCAGTGGAAGGCAGGTTGATAGCAATTGTTTTTTCTGCAGTTCTAATTACCCTCTGAAGTCTGTGTCTGTCCTGTTGGGTTGCAGAGCCAAACCAGACAGCTATAGAGGTGCAGATGACAGACTCAATAATTCCTCTGTAGAACTGTATCAGCAGCTCTTTGGGCAGTTTGAGCTTTCTGAGTTGGCGCAGAAAGAACATTCTTTGTTGTGCTTTTTAAATGAAAAAAAGTCATCTTCCATGAACCCTCAAGAGCTTGAGCTTTGTTCCTAGATCTCCAAAGCTAATGATGAAACACCTGTAGCTGTCTTGATGGGGATTAGCAGGAGAGGATAAATTGTCAGGATAACAATTTGATAAATCTTATCTGTCTTCCTTGCAGACAGTATATTCCAGTGGGTATGATCAGTACAGTTTGTTTCTTTTCCTTGTAGTGAAGCACTAAGTACCACAGCTCTTTATTTTCTGGCATTTTTTACTTTCCTTCTGTCTATCATGGATCCATCATCCTATCTCCTTTTCGGTGCCACCCTATTTCTTCTCCTGAAGCCTTTGAGACTGTTTTCTTTTGCATGTGGCTGAAAGCTATTTGTGTATTTCAGGACTGCAGATCATCTTCTGCATTTCTTTGACTACTTTGCTTGCTTATTTGTTTGTCTCTACATTGTCTTAATTATTTGATTGGACAATGTGCAATCTTTTTAAATCTCTTTTAAGCCTAAGGGCTACTCCATTCCAGGCTGTTCTCAAACAAGAACAGAACCATGCTACAAGCAAGAATTCAAGCCAGCATGCAAAACATTACAAGCATTAATTACATGTAACAACTGCAGAGTTATGCCTATCATCTTGACCTTCATTCTATCCAAGATTTGGATAGCTCTAACACTGCTGGCCTTCTATAAAGCCATAAAATCTGGGGTTGTTCCCCAGGCATTGGGCCAAAGTGAGAAATAAGCCCGTCCATAAATGAAAGAACTTCAATCGACCATGCAGTGGTTGGTGTCTGTTACTTTCTTTTTTTCTCTTCTGGGTATTTCTTTTCTATTCTGTTGCTTTGCCTTTATGCTTCCAAACAACAGTAAGCTGTCCAGAGTTACTTTTTCAAATTGGCTGATCATGTGAATCAAATAATTAATTACTGGTATCTTGTGGAATCAGTAACCCAAATACTTTTATTTTATTATTTCTTTTTCTTCATGCTATTATGTTACTTAAATGCTCACTGTTGACATTGGTAGGATTTGTTAGGGATATCTTCCATACTCTGTAAGCTTTCCCTGTTCAAGTTTGCCCAAACCTTGGAAACCAACTACTTTATTGACCTCCTACAGTTTTTACAGCAGCCCTTGTTTGGGCAGGATCTTTATTCAAACCTGAAACCTCTTTAAATACTATATTTCCTGTCTGCAAGACTCAGTGTTCATAACTCTGGGTTGCATTTCAGTAGCTCATAGCATACAGCAGCTTTACAAAGAGCTAAGAATTCTCTCTTGATTGCTTAGAAAGTCTTCTTATCACACTGGTGGGCAAAGGTCTCATAGATTAAGTTTCTTGGAGTCTTCAGTATGCTCATTCAGCTTTCCAATGCTGAAACTTGTTTAATTTGGGATATGAACAGAATTGAGTACAAGTGTTACCTATGACTAAGAATTCGGATACAGGCCAGAAGTTGTATTCAGCAGGTTCTGACCAGTTCTGGAGAACTGGTGGTGGAAATTTTGAGTAGTTTGGAGAACCGGCAAATATCACCTCTGACTGGCCCTGCCCCCATCTATTCTCTGCCTCCTGAGTCCCAACTGATTGGCTGGGTCTTCTTTTGCTGCCCTGCACAGGAGAACGGAGCTGGAAAGCAGGTTAACGGGGTGTGGAGGGAATGGGATTTTGCAGTATCCTTCCCCCAGGAGTGGGGAGGGAATGGGGATTTTGCAGTATCCTTCCTCTGCCAAACCTACAAAGCCACACCCACAAAGCTATGCCACGCCCACAAAGCCACACCCACAGAACCGGTAGTAAAAAAAATTGAATCCTACCACCGATACGGGCAAACAGAAATCGAAAGTTCTCACAAGGTTCGGATGCAAGGAATTTTCCAGAAGACACTAAACTTGCCTCCCCAACCTAATCTGTGTTGGTAATTTGACATAATACAAGTTGTTTAGCCTTCCCACAAGCATAATCAGGAATAATACATTAAAAGAATATGTGTTTTCATGTGAGAATTACTGCTTTTTTGTGGCTATCTATACTATAAAACAGTGATTTCAGTGATTTTTTTTTTTGAGCCCAAATATTTGAGAATGCCTAGAAGAATTGTAACAAAATTAAGCAGTTATATACAGGCCCTCTAGTTTTCACTGCCTAAGAAAATGGCATGCAGCTATTAATGTGGTATTCCAGTCACTGCAGGCAATTATCTTGTACCACTAAGAAGCCTGTAACTTGGAATGTTTGAGAATGGGGAATAGATAGAATTGCCCTTAATTTAAAAACTACTTAGTAGGCAGAGACTATTTTGGCAAATATTGGAGAAAAGAACAGATTATGGAGCATAAGTTACAATGAACCACAGTGGATTACTTAGAAGCTCCTAAGATTTAAGAATTGTCTTCTCCCTTTCTTCTCTTTTTCTAGGAGAAATTTCAGTGGTGACTCTATTAAAAGTCCTAGTAGTAGCCAAACATAACTGAAAAACTACTCAAAATATTATGGATAGCTCATAGCATGAATATTTTTTTTAACTAAAAGATCTTTCCCGCAATATTAAGAAATGATTTTGGATGGAAGGTAGAATTTTGGATTGTTGTACCTTATCTTTCTGTCAAGGAGCTCAGACAAACCAAGTAAGCAAAGTGAATACTTAGACCTATGAAGTACTGACAAAGGATGCTAATTATCCAGGCCCGCCAGCTACATGGTCACAGGACTTGTATCGACAGAAAAGAAGGAGCCAGATTTCTTCTTTTTCTGATGTAACACTCTATGAGCCTTTTAAGACTGTTGAGGACACTGACCTATATTTTAAATTTTGCGGTTGTGAGAAAAGCTTGGAATATGCTTTGCGTGGAAGGTATAAGAGACGTGAGGAGCCTGTAAACTAGCCCATGGACCCTAATTCTCAACTGGGCTGCTTTAGTTTGCGATATTGGATGTGATAGCTTTTTTAGATCTAGGTCAGAGCTGATGTGTGTTGCATTTGTGCTGTGCAGATTATATTGCAAAATGCCTCCACTGACTTTTACAAATAGGATATGGATTTAGAGCTGAGAGCAACGTTGCAGCAATCAAGTGCTTTTATCAGGCTAGACTTTACAGACTCTACAACTGGAGCCAAAGAGCCCTTCCTCTGTTGTTAAATTAGAAGAAATTAAATAATACTATTATCAATCATGTTTAATATTTCCATTAAACTGTTGTCATATTTTCTATTGCCAATATAGGAACAATATAACCGACATAATAAATAACCGAACAAAACTAAGTTATCAAACTCAATGGGAGTTCTGCAGAGAGACTTGGTGAGAAATAACAGTTCTTCCACTCTCACACCCATATATACAATAGCCTGAGCAGTTTCCTTGACCCCTCTAAGGAACCTCTTACCTATTGGTTCTGATTTCTCCCAGATTCAGTTATCTGCAGACAGATTCTTGGTACTCAGTTGTTTTACTTCCTTACTATTTTTGCAAATCTCTCACCAGTTGCATCAAACTTTAAGAATACCTCAAATTGATGAAGCCAGCCAAATAGTTGAAATAAGCCTAAGCAGGACCTAATATGGCTTCTGTAGATTGTTGCTAGGCATAATTAGGGGTGCATCACAGACAATAATGTTAGGTGGCAATCACCAAAAAATGGATTCAATAAAGAGATAATAACACAAAAAGAAAGGAAGTTATCCTTGAAGATAAATGCTTACTCTTCCTGAATTAAGTTACAGATCGAACATGTATCTTCATTAATTACAAAATAAAGGATTACTTGTTAGCCACTACTGCACCTTTTTTAGTGTTTTTTTTTTCAGAAAAAAATAAGATACTGAATTTAATTTATTCCAGGGTTCTAACCCTTGTTATTCTATGGTAATTCAATTAAACATAGTAGATTTTTCATAGTTACTAGATTTGATGTGGAATGTACCTTTCACCAGTTTTCTTCTTACATTAATAGCATATTTAAATTCAAGACAATGGCTTAAATGGAATACACAAGCTCATTGAAAATGTTACGGATATATATTAATTCTCTAATTTTATATTATTTGAGGACCAATACTCAAAAGAGCATCAGTGCAAGAACCTAGACTATTTTAGATGACTATTATCAGCTATAACCACAACAAATTTAGACTCATTCTAGTCATCAATGTTCAAGTACCTGTTTGTTCCTTTTGTTTCTGTTTTCCATATGACAGATCTGGCTAAGCCGAGTTTCTAATACAACACAGCTAATGGCATCCATTATTCCTAATTGAACTTTTTATTAAAGGAATGATTGCAGAAAGAAAAACTAATTAGAATTAAAGAAATTTGGCTGATTGCTCTGCTTTATAGTCTTGTTGTTGAAGTCTGACTGAATGACAATCAAAATTGTTTATTTGCGTCACCAACTCTTCATTGAATAGGAAGGCAAGAATAAAGCGGAGGAGAGACAAGATTCCCAGTGTGTGGGAAAAGACAAAGCAAGAAAGGCATATTTTTCAAAGAAGAGGGAAGATAAATCCCAACCAGAATAATTCGACCACAAATAAGTTCAAACCAAACCAAACTGAACACATTGTGTTTAGAGCAATGCCCTGCTCCTCATTCAGAACACTGTATTAGAAACTAAGCTCTAAGTATTTAAGGGGGAAAGAAGTCTTACATTTAAGAAAAAAATAATACTTGTATGTTTGAGCTCTCAATCTGGAGGCAGTACATTATTTTTGTTTCATCCTGCACCAGATACACCTGAGAAGAAGAAGTGCTGTTTGGAGTAGCCGATGAAAGATAGCTTCGTGATTGATTTATTCCTCCAAGCTAAAACTTTTGTTTCCAGGAAGAGAGTTTGATTTTGTCAGATTGCTCTCCCTTGCCTCAACCAGAACAGACATCAAGAAAAATCTTGCTGAGCTTACTTCCAGTCTCCAAATATTGTCCAAGCTTCATTAATAATATCTAAAAGAATGAAACTTGGTCATGTCAGAATTCTGTGTTCAGTACCAACTTCCATCTTTGCATGATAAAATTCAGGTTTCATCCCTTCCTAATAATGATGCCATCTGTCAGCAAGCATAACTTCCTATCTGTAAATTCATTCTTGCTGATAGTCATACCTTTTTTTTAAGACCTGTGGCTTATAGATGATGGAGGGCCTTCTTATCTAGAGTGAAAACATTCAGAAGGTGACAGGAAAGAGATCTGATAGTACTGATGTGGTACAAAGCTAATATATTTTGTTTATTTCATGGTGAACAGACAGGCACTTGTGACAATTTTAGGCTATTTTGTTTTATTTATAAACAATAAAAATGTGTCTGGTATATAAAAAGCATCATTCACTTAACCTAAGAGCCAACCATACTGCTTTGATCTGTTTTTGAAATATCTATAGAATAGAGGTCATTGATAATTTTGTGGGCAGAGTGTACCATGAAATGGGAGTCATCACCATGAATCCTTGTTACCTGGATTATGGGGCAGATTCAATTCTGGCAAGGCTTTGTCTGGTATATCCTGGTGTTGTTCTATAAAGAACTTTAAAGCTGATAAACAACACTTTCAATTGGAATGAGAAGTTTATTGGAAACCAATGCAGCAACTTCAAAATAAAAGTTACCTGATGATGACCCTTCAGAAAATCAGTCAACTTCATTTTGTATTATCTTTTGCTTTTGCTCTCTCCAAAGCCAACCCTACATGGAATTTATTGTGGTATTTCAGCAAGTAGTGACTAGGGAATGAACTACTCTTGTCAGGACATTTTGATTAGGACAGACCCTTGATCTTCTGTTTAAGCTGGAGCCACAACTCCGGGAAAATCCTCAAATCACACAGACAATCAGGGGGGCATGTGGCCCTGTGCATAGTAACTACAAGAGCATATGTTACAAGGTCACTGGGATGACTATTGCCAACTAGCAAAGTTGGTTTTGAATGTATTTTGCTTAGAACCTCCACATAAAAATTTGGGTTTTCAATAGCATCTCTGGATGGTGTTGTATAACTGGATATCATTGGTTTATTAGTGATGCTTTATTACCCACAAATCAGCAAATGATCTATCCCAGTAGTTTCACATAGATGTTAAATAAATCAAAGCCTGAGGAATAATATCATGGAATACTTAAGGACACAAATACTATCACTGAAGACCAGGAACTAGAAATACCTCTGAGATAGGAGTGAAACTACTACTAAAAAATGTATCTAATGTTTAATCCCTGCTAATGATCTGGAACAAAATCATAGTCAATCGTATCGGACGCTGCTGACAGATGTAAAAGGGTCAGAAAAGGTTGACTCCCTACACTGAGTTCCTGATGGAGGTTATTGACCAGAGTGACCAAACCCACTTCTAGTTTACAACCAGGACCCAAATCCTCCATTTCATATAGTTTCCTCTCCTAACTGTTTTGTTGCCATCCTCTTAGCAACCTTCACAAGGAAGAAGAAATCAGAACCTGATTAAAAGTTGTCAGAATCTACTAAGTTCACAGAGGCCCCTTCAGCAAAAAGATGCTGACTATCTCCCAGAGCCAGCTACTCACACTTTCTATATCTGTTTGAATAAACTAGGATCTAGCCCACAAGTAACAGAATTCAGATCCAGGAGGATCCAGTAATTTCCTCAGGCTCCACAAGATAACAAACATGATTTCTCAGTTAGCAACAAGAGTGATTCTTTCTTCACTAGAAATTATTCTGCATTGAACTGGCATCCAAATCAGATGCTTGCCCAGTATTCTTAAAATTATGAACCATTTCTTTCAAATGAATTCAGCTTGAAAAGAAGTTGCTATACCAAATCTGGGCTGTGAAAATCCAAAGAATCCCAGAACAGGAACAAAGACTTAAAGAGTTTACTATATCTTTAATTACCAGATGATAATCTCAATTTTTGCCGCCCATGTCTCATTGATCTGAAATCTGTAGGAATTGATTGAAATGCAACTAAAAGAAATTACTGAAACTAAAAAAATAAACACATAAAATATGAAGATCCTTGACCCTAGCATTTTTAATGAGTTCCTCAGGCCAAGTTAAGTACTGCTACAGCAATAGAATTAAAAAGCATTATTTCTGTCAGATTATTCTAAATTTATTGCAAGAAGACAATGTTTGAAATACAATAAGCATTATGTATTTGATAGGAAATAACAATATAATAAAGAGCATTTGTCTTGTACTGGCAAGACAGATAATTTGATAGGAATGAACTGAAATGAGAAAATTAAAACGAAATAGAAAGTATGATGGAATACCATTGAACATTACTTACAGAATTAGAATGAGCATGCAAGGAAAACGTGCAGAAAGCTGAAGTTTTAAGAACACTGATTCACCAATAGCTACATAATCTTCACCTCCTCCAGTTTTTTCTAAAAATTGTTAAGATTTTCTGAGACAGTTTCTATTCTGGCACTCTTAACCAACTCAACATGCAACATGAACAGTCCACAGTACAAACCAAACAATGTTACTTTTGTTACATTCTTAAGTTCTTTTCCTCAGTTTCTAATTACATAATGTATTCTTCAATATTTTATAAGCTTGTGTCCTAACATCACAATCACACCTCCATACATGGTGGTGAGAGGATTGGGAACAAAACGTTTTGAAGGATATTGTGTATACCACCTAGAGTCCCTCTTAAGAGGAATGGGCGGCTTTCAAATGTGATGATAGATAGATAGATGATAGATAGATAGATAGATAGATAGATAGATAGATAGATAGATAGATAGAGATAATGTCCCATCTTCTGCATGGCAATCCGCCATATATCTAAGACAACTGTTCAGATTAAGCATACCCAGTGCTTCCATCTACCCAGGGGTAGGATTCAAATGTTTAACAACCAGTTCTGTGGGCATGGCTTGGGTGGTGGGTGTGGCTTGGTGGTCATGTGACTGGGTGGGCCTGGCTTGGTGGTCATGTTATTGGCTGAGCATGGCCAACTCAATATCACTCACATCGAGGCACGCATCTCCTTGCCTGGCCTCTCATGACTGTGGGGAAGTTGCAACAGTCGTAAGTGTGGAAAATGGTCACAAGTCACTTTTTCCAGTGCCATTGTAACTTTGAATGGTCACTCCACACAAGCAAAGTACCAGCAAAGGAGGGGGAAAAAACTTCAGAGACGTTTCTTAGACAGGAAGTCTAGTCCTGCCAAGAATGTAATAAGGGTTAACGGAGAGGCAGTTTCTGGAAGTAACACCAGAATGTTTCCTTCCTGCCTTCTTCCTTACAGGATTAGGCCAGTAGTTTCTTCTAACAACCGGTTCTCCAAACTGCTTAGAATGTTAACAACCGATTCTAGTGAATAGGTGCGAACCGGTAGAATCCCTACCCCTTATTAAGAATTTGTCCTTATCATCTTGGTTGCTCTCCTGTGCACATTTTTCCCTTCGTCAATGCGCATGCTAAAGTAGGGTGCCCAGAACTGGATGCAATATTTATTAATTTCCAAACATAATATGGTGCCTGTGCTCATGATTCTTGGTGCTACCTGACAAATGCACAATGGAGAAGAATAATGACTTTGGAGCTGCCAACCCTGGGCTAAGTAGTCCTTTCACTTGACTTTGCATTCGTGAAGCTGGCATATATTTTGTATTGAAGTAAGAGATAACATTTATTACCACATGAGTGAGAGGCTTTTGAAATTTCAATCTTTTTACCAAAGCATTTGTCAAGAAATTTTATTTTAGTTTGTGATGAAGGAAATCTGCCAGCATTCTTAATGAAAGTTTCCCCAGCCAGAAATGACTGCTATGCTTTCAAGCATTAATTGCTGATTTGCTTGCATCTTTGCCAATTAGCACAAATTGTTTAGATCAGTTCTCAGTCTAATTTTTAATAACACGTAGCTTATACAAGAGAAGATATTACTAAGTATATATGTGGGTGGAAAGGAAGTAGTCTGCAAAAGCCTTCCCAAAATAATAATGTGATTTGATTCATAATTTGGAAATCACTTAAGGAAATGTGGTTTGTCTGATCAGCATCATTACTATTTTATTAAAGCTATGTACTTTGCTTTATATTTTAATTTTTCAGTTATATAAAATGAACAGACTTGTGAATGCTACCAAAATGAGCTACTAAATTCTCCCATTACCCCAAAATCTATGTGGTATGTATTAATACTGAATATTTCATTACATAGTTTTGTACCAATGAAATCTTATTAGCCTTCCTATTTAATCTGAAAAAGAAACCTGTTTAAAAAAAAAGTTAAATTAATCTATTTTTACATATCCCTGGACAATACTGTTATCCATAATAAGTCATGTCCTCACCATTTTTTTTCATTTCTGCAGTTCTTGGAATTGTTTCTTGAATATATCACAACTAGAGGCAGGGTCTGTGACTTTTTAGATATATCTCATTCTGGTTTCAGGTTTAGTTGGGGGTTAAAGCTTTGGTCAGCCTGGTAGGTACTCAGTGCTTGGTATTGAATAGGGCATATACAGTATAATCTTACCTATATATTCTATAAACCTTTGGAAAGAATAGTCTTGGGGAATCAAGGCTATTTTAACTACTGACATTCCTGACCTATGCTTGAGTTTTTTGGATTACAGAATTGCTTATAGATGGATCTTGCCTTCCATACTATTTAACATATATATGGAACCTTGGATATATTTTAGAGATTTAGGGTGGGTTGAGAATTACTCGAAAGAGCTTCTCTTTCTGGGTTGATAAGAGCTAACTTGACAGCTGTGCCAATAGTTCAGCACACTTGCTCCATTAAAGGGGGACGTTTATGGCAGATCCATTCTGATCAGTGTTTACTTTCTAGTGTGCTTCTATAGTTCCTAGCTCTGTATTTTGTTATTGTTGTGTGTTTTTTAAATAAGTGGGTTTAATAAACAAGTGAATTGTGATTTGAAACGGTTGTGAGCTGTTCCAAAAAAGCTGGAGACAAATGCATAAAATAAAGAATAAACAATCCTTCTTGATTAAGTTCAAAATTAGAATCAGCTTTGTTGGAATATCAGATTAAGACTGAGGAGTTACAGCATTTAATCCCAATTCAGCCATCAAGCTCTGTGTCATTTATTTCTCAGCCTTCACATCAGAGCATGGTTGTGAAGACCAGGAGAAAAATGTAATGAAAAGGTCTCTCTCTCTCTCTCTCTCTCTCTCTCTCTCTCTCTCTCTCTCTGTGTGTGTGTGTGTGTGTGTGTGTGTGTTTCTCATATACAGAGGGTGTATCACAAGTCAAGCCCTATTCAGTATATAATATAAATTACATTAAATGTCCAACTTGGCTGCCATTTTCTTCTAAACACTTCCTTGCTCATTCGACACGTCCTTTGAATATTTAAATATATTAATATATTCTCTGCTAAAAAAAAAATTAATAAACACATTGTAATTAATCTAGGCATATGGTGTTTGGTATGCCCTTTCTGTATAAAAAAAATTAATACTATCTCTTTTTAAGACACAATTCCCTCTTAATTCAGTTGACTAGTTAACTCTCCATTTATTCATTTTCTTATGTATTTTAGCTCATATTCTGTACTGATTTGTGAATACTAAGCAACTAGAACCTGGGTGTCCTTAAGGCTTTTGAAAGCAGTGGAGGACTGATTTGTTCTCCTTTTTCCTTTATCAAACCCATCTTCATGCTCTTGTGATGCCTCTTCCTTTAATAAGTGGAGTTGTTATAAACAGTTTAATGCAGAGTCTCTGAAATGATAGCTGGTTCAAGAAAGAGAGACTGGTACTGTGGCTGTGATGGTGAAATCTGCAAGGATTTATTATTTTTCTTTCTGTCTAGTTCTGTTTTTCTCCATCAACAAGGAGCAGTGTGTGTAGAATGTTAAGCATGTCCTTTATATTTTACTCATGGAATTGAAAGGTCACTTGAGCAAGACAAAAAGATCCATGACCCCAATACAAAGTAAATGAATGAAGCTTTAGGGTTCGAAGATAAGCTAGAGATCTCAAGAAGAGAGAGGTTACAAAAGGGAACATAAATATCATTTCATTTATAAATAAGGGATCACCAAGACATTTGTTCTGCTACACAGAGACAACTGGGAGAAAAATTTCTACAGATTAAAAACATAAATTCCACAAGAACACAAGAGAGGAAATTGCCTCTGAGTTATTCAGAAATGGATGGATTAAGCTCCCTATCCAAAAAGGAAAGCTCTTCAGCAAGAAAAATGAAGATCAAGAAGACAATTTCGCACTTGCCAATCAGGGAAGGTTCTCTCCTACCATTGGTCCAAATGTGCAAAATGAAGTTTAAATGTGTACGAAGTAGATTTTTATGCCTACTGAAGGCTATGCAGGCAGATTGGTTTACAGTGCATCACAACTTGCTGCAATGCTTGCATTACCAGAAAATTAACATTTTTATTGAAAGGGCATTATTAGTCCTTTCCCCCATCTTACTTTCCCTTATAGGGTTGGCACATTTTGAATATATATTTTATGGTTTCTTCTCTATAATGTGAATTATAAGCATCATATTTTAGAAATTCAATTTAGCCAAATCATATATTTTACAATGCATTTATGGGGGTGTTATTATTAGGTTATAAAAAAAAAATAACCTCACATATACTGGAAAATCCAAAAGTATCTTAAGAATTTCACTCTGTGTAGGTGGAAAGGTATCTCTGCTCCCCTCCTCTATCCCTTTGGAAGTTCTATTGCAGTTAGGATTCAATGTCATTGAAGAGGGAGAAATTGGTAACTTTCTTCTTCAATCGTTTGCTTGATGTGGTTTTGAATCATTTCATCCAGTGCTTAGTCTGTTTCCAGACGTCTTCTGCAAGCAGACAAGCAGATTTCAGGTGATCTCCCTCCCTCCCCCCTCACTTACTTTTTTTCTTATCTTTTCTTTCTTTCTTTCTTTCTTTCTTTCTTTCTTTCTTTCTTTCTTTCTTTCTTTCTTTCTTTCTTTCTTTCTTTCTTTCTTTTTCTTCTTTTTTCTTTTCTCTTTCCTCATGTGGCTCTTTCATCCCTCTGCTATAGCTCCCTGTCTCTCAAAATATGCACCACAACACTGTCAATGTGCAACACCCACCGGCATGGGATTTATTGAGCTTTTCAACCCCCCACTAGGCTAACCATGGATAAATCCAAGAAAAGAAAAGTTTCAGAAGAAAACAGAATCTTTAATTCAACTATATAGGCTAGTTTTGTGGCCACTCAGGAAACAGGAGGCATGGGAAGGGTTTTGTGGCTCCCGGTGTTTTCTTTTCTGTAGGAGACAGGTCCAAATGGCTCTTTGAGTGTTTAAGGTTGCCAACCCCTGTTGTAGGGGGAAAACTGTCCTCCTCAAACTACATGTCACCTGAGATAATTGGTTTTCCCAATTATACATTTTCAAAGATCAAAATAAGATTAGATAAATCCTCCTTATAAGAGTCAGTTTGATGTAGTGCTAAGGTACCAGGCAAGGAAACAGGAGATTGTGAATTCTGGTCCTGCCTTAGCCACAAAGTCATGTGGCCAGTAACTAACACTTGGGCAAGGAAAAATCTAAAAACGTTGCCAAAGAAATTATCCAGGGATGTCTTCATGGAGTCATCAGAAGTCAAGATTAACTTAAAGGATTTCCCCTTTCCCAAATCATTCTTATACAGGTAGTTCTCAACTTATGACCTAATTTCTGTTGCTGAGTGAGGCAGTTGTTAAGTGAGTTGTGTCTCATTTTACAATGATTTTTGCCACAATTGTTAAGTGAATCACTGCCGTTGTTAAGTGAATCTGGCTTCCCCAGTAACTGCTTGTCGGAAGCCAGTGGAGAAAGTTACAAATGGTGATTCCATGATCCCGGCACAGTACAACTATCCTAAATACATGCCAATTGCCAAGCGTACCTGAATTTTGATTATGTGCCCGTGGGGATGATTTTTTTCAAATAGTAATAGAACTTAGACTTATATACCACTTGTCAACTCATAAAATATTTCTATGGTCTTTTTAGAGTTGCCAACAGAAAGGGAGGGGAAAGTGGCTTGAAAGAGCAGTGTGGAAATCAAAAGTGCATTCCATAAATAGTTTTTCAAAGATAGTAACTATGTGACTGAAGTTTCTGCCACGCAAATATCTAACTGGAGAACATGATTGATGACTCTTGGCTATGGATGGGTTTCATTGGAGAATATGAATTATGATACACCCAGGGGGTGAGGGAAAACCAAGGTCAAGAGTGACAATGAAGTATGTGCCTCAGAGTCGGCTACACCCAGGCAGTGCCGGCATGTTAACTCCCAATAAATCCTTTTGAAGTTTTGGAAGCTCGAGATTCATGATTTAAATGGGGGTAACTGCCAGAATCCTGACAGCACTTTGCAGTGCTTCACAGCATATTGTCCCCAACAAAACGGTCACTAAATGAATGTTTGTAAGTCAAGGATTTTTTTTTTTTGCTCTTTGAACAATGACAGAGAAGTAGATGAATCCGAAGAGTCTTTATTATCATTAATTTATTTTTATAAAATTAGATTTAAAATGCAGATTGTACATTTGCAAATCTCCCATAGATTTGGGGATGAGTCTTTTGCATGCCTACTAATTGCAGATAGTTCTCAGCTACCATTCACTTAGCAACTATTTGAAGTTACAGAGGCACTGAAAAAGGTATCTGACAACTGGTCCACACTCTTATAACCATTGTAGCATCCCCCCCCCCATGGTCACATGATCAAAATTTGGCGTAGGTTTAAGATGGTTGCAATGTCCCCAGGTCAGGTGATTGCCATTTGTGGCCTTCCCAGCCAGCTTCTGACAAGCAAACTCATTGGAGGAAGCCAGGTTTGCTTAACAACTGTTTGATTCACTTAACAACCATGGCAAAAAAAAAAAAGATCATCAAATCAGATGCAATTCAGCCACCTTGTTTAGCAATGGAAATTCTGGTCCTGATTTTGGTCATGAGTTGAGAAAAAAAAGGTCACCTTGGGTCATTTTCCCAGATGTTTAACTAATCCCTAATGTTGTATCTGATTAAGAAGAAAACTAGCTGAAAATGATGTGGGATATATTTGTATAAGACTGGCAGGTAGAGGGGTTAAACATAAATGGCCAATTATCCACTAAGTTTCCTTTGCCAGCATTATTAGACAAACAAGAGGATTAGGAACCCAGGTTTACAATGCAACGTGCAATTTATCCTCTAGCATTTTTAAAGCAGATGCAGCCCTGGGATACTCCAAAGAAACAAGAAGTTAGCATACTCAATCAGTTGAGAGAAAATAGCTCCAAGGTATTCAGTTTGTTGTAGTACATGTTTTCACAGAGGTTAATTCCAGACAGTGCCTTGCCAATAATCATTCTTAAAACAGCTTACCTTTTATCACGTGCTAGTTTACTTATGACAAAAATTAAACATTTTAACGTGTACTAGCTTAAAATGTTTGGCTTTCTTGGGTATCTCAGATATATTTAACTGCTAAATGTGGACAAATGTAGACCAAAAATTAGAGCACTATAAGAAACTGAGGAAGGGAGGGTACTGGATTAAAACATATTACTATTACCTCCTTCTGGTATTATGGAAGCTGCCAACTGTTCTTCATATGAAAAGACTTCTAGATTGCCAGATTAACAATTTAGACAAGCCAAATTGTTAATCTGGGATGTCATTCGGTAAGAATAAGGAACTGCTAGATATGATCACACAGTTGATCATATTTCTGCTTGTTTTAAGACTATTTTAGGTGTTTTCCCAATTGGCAATATCAGTTTATGTCAATATTAGTGCTTTAAATGATGTTGATAATAGTAGTATTTTGTTTAAAACATGATTAATAAGGATAAATTACTATTGCATACGGCAGTGTATAAAAACAAATCTTACTGTGTGCTGCCCAGAGTCTGTTTGTATTAAGGCAGCAGATAAATCTCACAAGCAAAATAAAATAATTACAAGTACAGCTGCAATTCAGCTGAATACTCTCATTTGCATAGGCATGCATAAAATGCTCATCTAGTAAGCAAACAGTGGGATGCCAGGGAGAGATTGACAAGAGGAAAAGAAAGGGAAAACTGAAGGTGAAAACTGCAGTGCTACTCTTTCATTGTGGAGCCTTACTAATTGTTTAGCAATAGATATATACCTGAGCACATTATTTTACATAACTTGTTTATTCCATGACAGAATGATTGAGGAAGTGGTTCTAAACATCATGAATTAAGGTCAGACAATGTTGTTCCATATCTGTGGTGCATCAGATTTAATAGATACCCATGAATATAAAGGATTGTCTCTTATTTTTGGAATATCATTGTCATATACAAGATGTGCATTTATTATTTCTGATGCAACAGCTCTTGACTGCCCCTTAGTTGTCAACATTCTAATCTGATCATTCTAGTTATGTGACATGGATGAGCTTATTGTGTTAGAATTGCAAATATGTTTGGTAAATATGTTCCTAATAGAATGAGTCGCTTCTTCATTGGATATGATGAGTTGTCCTGCACACATACAATAGCACTGTATTATAGCACTGTATTTATTTTTAAAAAATCAATTGGGAGAGATAAGAACCCAAACCACAGCAGCTTTATCTATTTATGAGTGTCTATATACCACCAAGTTCCCACAACTCAAGGGGATTCACGATAATATGATTAAAACATCATAATGTAGCTAAGTGAACAAAATATGTGATACCAAAATATTCACATATGAGTGCAGAGATCATAGAAGCCCATTCATAAAAAATACAAAAAAAACCCACCCAGTTAAACAAATGGCCATTCGTATAACACTGTCTTAATGGAATGTTGAAGATAGGGCAATCGTTTTCCAATATGGGTAGCTGGAAGGATGGTTTTTCCAGGGGCAGGAACACCACTGTCTCAAGGCTAATCAAACATCTTCTTTTCTCAAAAAAACCTCTCACTTCTCATACCTAGTTATTTGTACTTCTCCAGTGGAGCCAAGTGGGGAAGTGAACTCCACAGATGGTGTTTATCCAAAAGAGCAGGGGTCGCCAACCTTTTGGACCTCAGGGACCACCAAACTCATAATTTTAAATCCCAGTGACCACTAACTGGTGGGTGGGTGTGGCCTAATTTGTGGGTGTGGCTTGGTAGTCATGTGATTGGCTGGGCATGGCTGAACCTGCAGTCCTAAGGGAAGTTTGGCTGTACTTAAATGCAGAGCTGAAGATCTAAAGACTAGTTAGAAACAAGAAATCCAACCATTTCCTGCTTCCTAGCTAATCTAAATTTCCCGGTAGAGCAGAACACCTGATGCTTGGAAAAAGGAAAAATAGCAATTTAGCAGGCAAGTTTGCCAGGTAAGCAGTGAGTGGGCGGGGAAGGTTCCCATGGGCCATGTGGGCGGCGCAGCCTTGTGCTTCTGCGCAGCCTGGATTAATTGCTTTGGGGAGGTGCTCTGGGAGTGAGATTTCTCTGTGGACCACCAAAAGTTTCTCGCGGCCCACCAGTGGGCTGTAGCCCACCAGTTGGAGACCACTGCTATAGAGAACCCTACCCATTTCATCAGCTTCTACATAATCCAAAGAACTCCAGATAAGATTGTAGTATATTATACCTAGTTATCACACTAGATTTTACCCATAAGGAATTTTGAGCTCCATGATATCCTAACGTGCCTCACGTGGTCTCAGATAGTATTGTTGGTCTAAAACCATAAAGAGCGCAGTGGACTCCAGTAGAGTATGAAATGCTAAGCTTAATTAAGAAGTATGATGGCCCAAAATGTGTTATGATGTACCTATTTATCTTAATTGACTGCATCCACGAACCTAAGCATCTAAGCATGAGGAGTAACAACTTATTAAACAAGGCAAATGAATCATGATGCACATCACAGTGATCTGACAGATGTCACTGCCATATAAAAGCAGATTAGATTTTAAACAAATTTTTCAGGTTTTTTTTAACTGATAAACAAAAGAAGACATGGAAGATCTTAAATGGGCTGAACATTGTTGTTCTAACCTTGCCAGTGTTTTGCTGGCTTTTCAAAACAGCAATTAATGTAGAGTCTTTAGAGCATGTCGGTTGTAATCTTTAATCTTTGGTTATTTAGCAAAAAATAGAAATGTGGATTCATGTTTTAGGTTCTTTAAGAAAAATAACGAGCATCTCCCGGAAACCTGACAAGCTACATGTTAAATGTAGTTGCATGTGGTTGTTTATCTCCTCTTTTTAAAAAGAACAAGGCCTGTTCTGCTAGAGAAAAACAAATTCCCAGCCTGAACATGTTGCACTAGGCATGCTGGACCTTAATACTAAATACTATACTAGGAACAATATATCCAGTATGTTTGTTTTGTTTTGTTTTAATTAATACTGCAGCTTTGCAGGAGATGTTTATAAAGATTATTTGAATTACAGCATGTGCAAAGGGTGTTTGTGATTTTCTAGTCATAACCTTGACAATGCTATAAATCAGGGGTGTTAAACTCGATTTCATTGAGGACTGCATCAAGTTTGTGCTTGATCTGGGGGGGGCGAGGGCCAGGGCCAGGGCGGGCATTGCCAGCTTGACGTCACTCATGTCAGGGGCGCCTGTGGCGGCTCAAGTGCTCTGCCAGTGAAAACCGGCTTCCGAGCTCCATTTTTAGCTATGACAGCACTTATATCTGCTCAACATTTCATTGTATACTATTAAATTGTTCAGAAATTCAGCATTCCATACACATTTGTTTCAGTTGGTTTCAAGTAAAATAGTCAATATTATGTCAGTGACAGAGAATACTCAGCAATCAATATAAGCGTATTACCTGTGCTGTCATACTTGAAAAACAGACTTTGGCATTAATTAAATAAATAGTGTTGGAAAAATTATTCCAGACTTTGTTGCTAAAGAATCTAGTTTATTCTTTTATCATCTCTATGCACAAAATATGTGTGTGAATCAATGGGCACTAATTCATACTTGAAATGGTTCTTGTTTCCACCAGATAAAGACTACTCTGAATTGAAAATGGAACCTTTGTCAGTAGGCATTTCGTGTCCTTTCATTGATGTTCTTAACTTTTAAAAAGAATTGGGCCATACCTGGGCATCACAGAGAGCATAATGACTGTCTCATTCTTCACAAACCAATAAATCTTCATAAAGATTTATTCTAGAAACTGGGGTCTATGGTGCAGCAAAAACGTGTTTTATTTAAGCAGGCTTGGTAGGTATAATACTTCAAAACATTATTCTTATGCCATATCCTTCCTTGACTTCATTTTGATCATATGCAGAACTCTAAATTTCTTTGTGACAAAAGGAAAGGCCTTTATTTACTACATTGACAATGTTTCCTGGATTTAAAAAAATCTACTAAATCCTTTGTTGGTTTTAAAAAAACTGGACCTCATGTCTCCTTAGCAACAAAATGTGTTTGGAAGCAACCCAGTCAGTATCAACAAATCTGCCTCAGAATCTGTTTTATAGAGTTGATCCTAAAAGTATCCCTTTCTGGCTCTGTATTACTAAAGATCAGTTGTATTCATCCTAATTTATGTTAACCACGAGTTAACATAATCACACAAAAAAGGATTGTTGATAACATTTAATCTAGAAATCCAGTATTTGTAACATCACGTTCTTTTTCTTGGCTACCCTCTTAATTTCTTCCATTTACAAATTGCTCCTTGCCACAAAGTTCTTAAAATACATCTCACACAATTGAATAGCTGCTAAAATAAGTTGATATAATATTCTGTGGGAACATTTTGGGAAATTCTGGTGAAGAACACGGACGTTTAAATAAATGGAATTCATCTTGCACTCTTTTCCTCACTCACCCCAGGTTGAAGTAGTAAACGGCATTATATTAGGTTATGTAGATGTTTTTATCCCAACCTGTCTGAATGTGTTACATTTCTTCAATATTTTAATACATCTTTGATTCAACTCTGAGATCTAGTTTTGTGGCAAAATAATATCAGTCCATAACAATACACAGTTAATATTACCAATACAATGACATAACTTGAAGTTGAAGAAGTACAGTTGAAGAACAGTATTAACAAAATTAAGTGTATTATTTTTTTTTTAATTTTATTTGGGTTTTCACAAAAACAAACTACAAATAAAACATCTTTTTGAAAATAGTATGGTCCCAGGTTATCACTTCTTCATACAGACACAAAACTCAATTTCATGCTCATTTTTATATTCTATTCCATATCTTATTACCATTTTATATTTTCTACATAGTTTTTCCCCTCCTCTAATTTTCTCAAACTTTGTTTTAATTATCTCAATTCAAATAATTATATTTATACTTTTGTCTGTCCTGTTACAATTTCACATTATCTTTTCTTATTAAGCAAATTTTTCCCTGTAGTTACCAATTAGAGTATGACACCTTTATATCCTTTAATTTTATCCATTGAAGCTCTTATGTATGCTTCAATCTATAGCTTTAAGATTATAGCATTCAATATAATACATAACTTCCAATCAAATTCTGCTTGGTACATTCTTAAAATAGATACTATATACTTAAAAAGAAAAAATTATATATATATGTAAATAAAACACATTCCGTTCCAATTCAATTCTATCATTAATATGCATTAAAATCTTAACATCTTAACATTTCTTTTCAATTGAATATCATACTTCCTTGGGAACACTTATAAACTTTCCATAGTTAATTCTTTTTTTCCCCATATTTCTCTCTTATATTTTTATAAATCATTACTAATAATTAAAAATGTTCCCTTTTAATTCTCTCAATCATTTTAATTCATTTATTTATTAACAAACATCCCACTGCATTACAATAAATATTTTATCCATCATCATATTTTCTAAAGTTATTTCTATTTGTAATATAACAAAGCTATCTTATGTACCTTTGCAGAATCCCTTTTACAATTAAATTTTCACCCATTATCTCTAAACAAACTTATGGTTACAATCCTTATATCTTTTCCCTGTTTCTCCATTTCTTGTTTCTGTCTTTTACAACTTCTTTTCCTTGCCTTCTTCCCCCTCTTCTTCTCTCTCCCCTTTTTACCCCCTCGTCTCTCTACTTCTAACTCGCTCATCTGTAATCCCCTCTTCTGTTGCTTTCTAATATTATACTTATCTTATAAATTATTGTTCTTCTTTTTGGTTGTTTTTCCTAATCTTAAACCTTTCACTCTCTTTCCCCCCTTTCCTTTTTTCCGTCCACTTAAAATTATTTGATCATTAAAGATGGCTTCTTCTTTGTCCCAATCTTCTTGTTCTGCAAGAAGGAAGGGAAGAAAAAAAACCTATCCTTTCCCTTCTCTCACTCCTTCGCAGCTTCAAAATCTTCTTTGGGAACAATGTTGTTAAGTTTAAATTCCAGGGTACCTTATTTGTTGCTTTTGCTGTTTGACTCGGTCAACCAAAACTTTCTCTTCTTATCTTCCTCCTGAACATTCTTTTCTGGTCGAGTTCTTCTTTGTGGTGGCCATTTCTGACCACCGCTATAACTGCCTTTGGAAAAAGGAATAATGGCCAACTGGGGAGGAGAGATGCGGCTCTCCTCAACCCTGCAGGCAATCTCCCCCCTCTTCACCACCTCTACGGGATGGCTTAGCCCCGAAACCAGCTGGCTCGGGGAGCTCCAGTGGCAAGCACGGATCGAAGCCTCAGAGAGATGAGGTTTCGGTCTGTCGCCGAAGAAGCTCAAACTGGAAGTCAAAATAATGGCAAAATAATATCAGTGCATAACAATACACAGTTAATATTACCAATACAATGACATAACTTGAAGTTGAAGAAGTACAGGGCATTACAGTTGAAGAACAGTATTAACAAAATTAAGTGTATTAATTTACTCATGAGTCATCATCAACATCATTTTAGTCATTGTCTACCCACTACAGGATGAAGGCCTCTTCCGCATCTTTCCAACCAATACGGTCCTGAACTTTCTTTTGCCAATTAGGCCCACAATACTTGCCGATGTCATAGATCCGTCTTGTTTTAGATCTCTTTCGTGGACGTTTTTTATCAAGTGTGGTCCATTCTATGACTGTCTTGGTCCACCTGCCATCTGTTCATCTTGCTATATGCCAAGCCCATTTCTATTTCAATTCATTTCTCATGAATAATTCATTACTCATTAATCAATTACTCATGAGTATGCTGGAGCATTTTTTTTTAAACCAAATGTTGTGTAAACAGTATTCCTTCACTAGAAGGAAGAGGAAGGAAAAACAGGAAAAGTATGGTGACAAAGATTTCTAGGATTAGCTAGTAGTTTGTGAAGCTAAAATAATTTCCATTCAGTATGGAGTGAAATGGAATTATGAACAAAATCCATGCCATACATTCTTTTAACATTTAGGGTAGTATAAGACTCCGTGTTATTCAAATGTAGCATGAATAAGATTGTAAGAAGATCTTTATGTTCAGAGAGAGAGAGTGGATGTACGTCTAAAAGAATTGTAAAATCAGCTAGAATTGAAAGTGGTACAAGGTAAATGCAAATTGTTTCTGAGCCAGGTTGTCTTAACTTACAGTCTGAGAAGAGAGTGGGGCCTGAATACTGCTGGATCCACCCATCCCCCATTCACTGGATTGTGATGGCTCAAAGGAGGAACAAAACATTCTAGAATTCTCCAAAATGTTCCTTCCCAGAACATTTAGCTTTGCAGATTTCTACTTGGTGATTTCATGGACCACTCAGACAAATTTTTTGGCAATAGCGTCGTGTTTATCATCAACCAATCAAATTCTCAACCTAGCATACAGCATTGATATTCCCTAAAGGTCTTCCAAGGAAGGATTAACCAGGCCAGACTCTGATTAGCTTCCAAATCTGCCAAGACAAATTGTAAGATTCCAAATGCTGCAGCATTTTATTTTGGTATACTGTGTCACATGTGGTTTGTCACATTTGGTGGGGTTTATCGGTTCATCCTGAATATTGTAATACATATTTCATAGGAGTTTTTTTCCCCTATGGTTGCTATTAACTACATAAGGAGAAAAAAGGGGAGGAGGGAATCCTAACAGTTTTGGTAATATTGGTTAGAAAAGTTGAATTAGATAAGTCTTTTAGTATAGCATCTAGGGGTACAGGCTGAATCTGAGCTTCTCTGCTCAGGAAGTTTGATTGCCTTGGAAAACGTTATAAACATTAAAAACAGGATAAAAAGAGACATACATTACTTAGAACTAGAAAAGTGGAATGCTGAATTGTGTGTGTTAACTTAATCATCCAACTATTTTATAGGCGTATAGTTGCCATATATCACAACTGTACATTTTCAGTTTATTTTAAGATGATATCTCAGAAGTAAGTGCATCTTAAATGCTAACAAACATATTCAACTAGATTGCCAGCTTTTAAAAAGCCATTATTAATATGTGGGCGATTGGTGATAGATCTCTTGCTTTTGTACTCATTCCTAGAAATACTGTAGACATTTATTATGCATCATGTATACTATAACTTCAGAGATTTAAGTAGAAACATTTATACAAACGGTGAAAATGGATTTTTCTTAGTCATTGACAATTTAGCATATGAATATGATTGGGTGAACTAACTGGATAGATCAGAGCCTTATTCCATTAATTTGTATTTTGCTGCTAAGGAAAAAGTTTGGTGAGTCTGTTTGGTTTAATGGTTAAAGCACCAGGCTAGAAAGCAGGAGACTCTGAGTTCAAGTCCTGCCTTAGCCATGAAAGCTAGCGGGGGTGATTTGGGGCCAGTCATTCACTCTTAGTCCAATCCATCTCAGAGTTGCTGTTGTGAGGAAAAAATAGGAGGAGGAAGGAGTAATAGATATGTTTGCTCCCTTGAGTTGTTTGCAAAAATAATAAACAAATAAACAAACTTAATCTTAGAAGTACATCTGAAGATGAGGTAATGTTCTTCATTCTCCTATTATTCCATCTGAGGAAAGTATTGTCTACAGAAAAATACACAATCCAGAGATAAGTTTAGAATTGTAGTTTGGAACATGGAGGGTGATATGACAGCTTCTCATTGGCAAGCAGGAAATTTAACAGAGCCAGAGATACTATATAATATTATGCTTCTAAATATAGAGGATAAATTGATAGGTGTGAATGTTAAATATATGACTTAATCTGCCATTTGGGCAGTTCTTATTTTCTTTCCTGGACACCGACGTGTTGCATTATATAATCCAGGTAGTCTTTGACTTACAATCCTTTGTTCAATGACCGTTTGAAGTTACAGCAGCATTTTAAAAAAGTGACTTAAGACTGTGTTTCACACTTATGACTATTGCAGCATCCGCTGGTCACATGATCACAATTTGGACACTTGGCACCTTTGCGGTATCCCCTGGTCCCAGGATCATGTGATCCAGTGGTGGGATTCAATTTTTTTTACTACCGGTTCCGTGGGCATGGCTTGGTGGGCATGGCAGGGGAAGGTTATTGCAAAATCTCCGTTCCCTCCCCACCCCACTAACCTGCTTTCCAGCTCCATTCTCCTGTGCAGAGCAACAAAAGAAGACCCAGCCGATCAGCTGGGACTCAGGAGGCAGAGAATACATGGGGGCGGGGCCAGTCAGAGGCGGTATTTGTCGGTTCTTTGAACTACTCAAAATTTCTGCTATCGGTTCTCGAGAACTGGTCAAAACCTGCTGAATTACCACCTCTGATGTGATCCCCTTTTGAAACTTTCTGACAAGCAAAGTCAATGGGGAAGTCAGATTCATTTAACAACCATGTTACTAACTGAACAACTGCAGTGCTTCACTTAACAGCTGGGTCAAGAAAGGTCTTCAAACAGGGCAAACTCACGACAAATGTCTTGCTTAGCAATGGAAATGTTGGGCTCAATTGTGATCGTAAATCAAGGAGTACTGTATTTTACTACATGCCTTCAGTTCATACGGAATGACAATCAAGTCCCCAAGTCCTGATCAGCATCCTAGCATGGAACACATTCTTGAGCCTTCCGCAAAACAATGATTTATCACATGAAATAAATTAACAAATGAACTCAACAAAATGTCTTCAATGAGTGTTCAACTATTATTAAAGAGAGCAAGACAAAAATAATGTAAATATTGAAGATAAATGGGGAAACTTTCAAATGTAGAAAGAATGAAAGATAGCCTGAGGACTCAGTTGGTATTCTACTACCCGTATATTGGAAATAGTAGAACTATAATTCTGGAGTGAATGATAGGAGCTTGTGGAAAGAACAGAGCCTAACAGAAAAAGCAGTGTAAGGCATTTGTCCAACATAATTGAAGACTATCTCAGGTTGGTGGTTGTTTTTTTTAATCAACTATATTTCAGTGACAATATCTGGAAGGAATTTGCTGGCTAGGGTGTATCTTTGACAGGGCAAGAGAGGAAGTACAGATTTTACCTGTTTCCTTGCAGAGAAAGATGAAGTACGATTGAGATAGTGCAGAGAATAAGCATATTCTCTCTGTGTTTACAGGCTTTAAATCGTTTCCCCGAAACACCATGTAATGTTAATTACAATATAGTCCTGAAAATGGAACTGCCATTCAGAGTTTTCCATTGCAAGGTTATAGGTTACAAAAGAAGCTTTATATTCTGACATTAACAAGTATAAATGATTGTTTAATATAAAATCCAGATGGACAGCATACAAATGCTCTGTCCTTATTTTAGATCCTATCTAGCAGTTTTGTAGAATTCGCATCTCAAAATAGTGAGGTGGCATCTCTGCAGACACATCATATACACATAGGCCTCCAGACATATAGACTTTCACCCCCCAAAAGAAGGGTTTAGAGAACTGCCCAAGATCTTGGTACCTCAATTTTCCTATCTCAGCTTCCTGAAATAATTATGGTTCCTTAAACTGATAAGTTAAACATCTGAATTTCAAATTAGGCTTTGATCTGCAAACCACAACTGACTAACATATTCCTTGATTCATCTCTCCTTAATCTATCTGTAAACTGGGAACAGATACTCACTTACTAGTAGCCAATTACAAAATCCAAATAATTTGAAAATTGTACTGCAACTTGAAAAACTCTTAGTAATACAAATTGTGAGCTTTTTCTTTAGTTTTTATTAAGGGTCATGATCTTGGCTTGACGTTTGATCACAGTGAAACTTTGCTATATTTTGAGGTTGATATCATATAGTTTGGTTATGGACAACAGCGTGATAAGCAAGCAGCCAGCTGTTCTCCTGTAAGCAGCTGTCTTATTTCTCCCTGAGGCTATTAAGAATTAAGAGCATATGTAAATGGCAGCTTCTTTAATGACTACAGCAGATAGATTTGGAAACATCTGCTTTGCACCTCTCAGCATGGTTTTGTCCTTAATATTATGGATTCTTCCTTGGCTTCACTGTATTTTTCTGAAATAGGATCACCAGGTATCCTAGAATTAATTGCCATGGCAGTGCTACTTTCGAGGGAATGTTCCTGTGCTCACACATCCAAACAGGAAGCTACCCTATTTCCAGGAACCTGTCCTGTCTGGCTGGCAATCACCAGAAGCAACTGATCATTGTTTATGGTCCCATGTGAATATATGAATAGGGCAATCATATCCTAGCTTCAAAAGTTCAAATGACTGCTGATAGAATAGATAGATAGATGATAGATAAATAGATAGATAGATAGATAGATAGATAGATAGATAGATAGATAGATAGATAGAGAAAGAAAGAGAGAGAGAGAGAGAGAGAGAGAGAGAGAGAGAGAGAATGAGAATTCTTTATTGGTCAAATGTGATTGGACATACAATAAATTTGTCTTGGTGCAAATGCTCTCTGTATCCATAAAAGAAAAGATACATTAGTCAAGAATCATAAGGTACAACACAATAATAGTCATAGGGTACAATAAGCAATCAAATCATACTAGGAAACAGTCCATATAAATTGTAAGGATACAAGTGACAAAGTTACAGGAGGAGATGGGTGAAACGAAGGACGGGAGGAGTAATAGTAACAGTCATGCAGACTTTGTAAATAGGTGGACAGTGTTGAGGGAATTATTTGTTTTGGGGTTTTTTTGGTTTTTGAAAATTTCATTTGGGTTTTCACAAAAAAACAAACATAATACAAATAAAACATATTTTTGAAAATAGCATGGTCCCGGGTTATCACTTCTTCATACAGAAACAAACTCAATTTCATGCTCCTTTTTGTGTTCTATTCCATATCTTATTACTGTTTTACATTTTCTACAGTTTTTCCCCTCTTTTAATTTTCTCAATTTTATTTTGATTATCTCATCTCAATTCAAATCATTATATTTGTACTTTTGTCTGTCCTGTTGCAATTTCACATTATCTTTTCTCATTAAACAAATTTTCCCCTGTAGTTACTAATTGGAGTATGACACCTTTATATCTTTTAATTTTATCCATTCAACTCTTAATTAAGCTTCAATGTATACCTTTAAGATTATAACATTCAATATAATATATAACTTCTAGTCAAATTCTGCTTGGTACATTCTTAAAATACACTATTCTTAAAAAAAGATTATATGCATATGTAAATAAAGCACTCATTCCATTCCAATTCAGTTCTATCGTTAATATTCATTAAAATCTTAACTTCTTTAACATTTCTTTTCAGTTAAATATCATACTTCCTTGGGAACACTTATAAACTTTCCATAATTAATTCTTTTTTTTCCCATATTTCTCTTCACTTATATTTTATAAATCATTAATAATAATTAAAATGTTCCCATCCTTTCCTAATTTAATTCTCTCATTCACTTTATTTCATTTATTTATTAACAAACATTCCACTAGATTATGATAAATATTTTATCCATTTTAATCATATTTTCTAAAATTATTTCTATTTGTAATATAACAATACTATCTTATGTACCTTTGCAGAATCCCTTTTACAACTAAATTTTCACCCATTAGCTCTAAACAGGCTTATACTTTAAATTCTTATACCTTTCCCTGTTTCTCTATATCGTGCTTCTGTCCTTTATAACTTCTTTTCCTTTCCTTCTTCCCCCTCCTCTTCTCCCTCCCCTTTTTACCCCCTTGTCTCTCTACTTCTAATTCTCTCTTCTGTAATCCCCTCTTCTGTTGCTTTCCAATATTATACTTATTTTTCAAACTATTCTTCTTTTTTTGGTTGTTTTTTTCAAATCTTAAACTTTTCATCCTCTTTCCCCCTTTCCTTCCCCTCCACCACATAAAATTACTTGATCATTAAAGATGGCTTCTTCTTTGTCCCAATCTTCTTGTTCTGCAAGCATTTCTTGTTGTTTCTCATAGTTCCAGATCTCCATTTCTAAGAATTGAAATACGAAGCCAAAAGAATCTCTCTCTTCTTGTGCATCTTCTTTGTACTTTTTAAGTTCCATTTACAGTTCTTCTAAAAGTGGTGCCACTTTAAACACTTTTAAACAGCCACCCGATTGACTTTAGTCATTTAAATGCAATAACCAAAAATCCAAAGATCACCAAGTAATCCAAATAATCCAAAGCAGTTTCTTCTTGCTTCTTTTTTCTACTTTCTCTTCCTCGGGTTCTATCATTTTGTTGCCAAGTTTCAGTTAAAATGTATCTTTTAGGAATCTTGTTGAAGTTTCACTGTAAATTCCTTTTAGTTCCAGGCAGTCTCCTCCATTTTTCCAGATCCTGCCCTTTTATTCTTTTTCTCTCCTTTCCTGCTTTTAAAAGCTTTTAAGCATCCAGAAATCTTTATTATCCCTTTGACATTTTATTTTCAGCTTAAATGCCTATTGATGTGAAAGTGGATTTTTTTCTCCCATGAGCTGTTCAGAGCATCCAGAAGTGGGAGGTGCTTCAGTCTCTTCTGGAAAGGCTGGGCTTAAAACTCCGGGACGCTCCTCCTCCTCCACGGGACATCTCCCCAGCGTCCCCCCTGTTTTAGCTCAGCCTTTGTGGTAAGAGGTTGTGCACTCCCTGACTGGAACGGTTTTCTGATTCAGCTAGTCAAAATTCAGGTTTGCTCTTGGGTTAATTCTGCTTGTAAATTTTTCCCCAATTAATTTGGCGATTTCAAGGCTTGTGGCTCTATTAGGTCATCCCCCCAATCAGTTTGAGAGCAGTTCTTTGTGGCTGGCAGAGCCTGCCACTCCGCAGGCAGCCTGAGACGGCCGCTTCAGGCAATTAGATCATCTAATCCCCTGATCGTCTTATCTCTGCGATCTTGGCGGAGTGCTTGCAGCCGCGGCTCACTTCTCCTTGCCATTTCGACTGACGGGATCATTTATCTGACAATTTAGAGAGTCAGCAGCAGCGGCTCGTTAAACTGCTCAGGCAATTAACACTGGAGATTCTGCCTTCCCGCCATTTTCAACGGCTGGCTTCAAGTTCGCACCTAAATATCACAGGCGCCATTCCCCGCTGGTTTCCCTTCTTGGGGACCGGGCAGGTACCTTCACAGAATCTCATCTGCCATCATCAGGAAAAAAGTTTTGATACGTTACATGATGCTGCCATGATGATGCAAGTTTGACACCCCTGTCCTGGAGGTTGGGAGATTATTATTATTTTTTTGCATTTCCTGACTGATAAAGGAGTTTGTAGCATTTTGGTCCATTAACCTGATTTCACCTGGAAGTCATTTTGCACCCAACGTGAAAGCACATTGTAGAAGAAACATTAGAGAATATGTACCACTCTCTGAATATATGTGTGTGTGTGTGTGAGGTAAGATAACATGGTGCACTTATGTCCTGTTTCCCCCCTCCCACCTGGGTGTGTCATAAATCACATTCTCCAACCAGAGCATTTTCATGACTGGTGTGTCATAGATCACATTCTCCAACCGAGAACTTTCACAGGCTCTAGAGACCACACCCCTCCAACTGGATGGATGACAGTGATGATTATCAATGTACTTCTAAATTATTTCTCTCTTCTTTCATGAATTTTGACCATGATGTACATATGATGCTTTTGTTTCACTGTGCAAATTTAAATTTGAAAATTAACCAAATTAAAATAACTGTATTTTGACTTTAATGTTGTTTCATTGTAACTGGATCCATTGATTATAGTAATGAAAGTCAAATATTTGTGGAAGGCATTGGATTGGGAAGTATTGCCATGTTCTAAATAGCCAAAATCCTACAGAGTATACAGTTATGTCTAAATTATTTGACTTGCATTTAGCAAGAATAGCAAGAAATGACAGTCCTGTCAAGAAGAGAATTGTATTGACTTGGAAATGTAGTCCTCTCTTTCTCCTATGATGTAATATTTCCTGTAATTCTCCAAAGTTAACCACCATGTTCCATGTTTTCTTTTTCTTTTCACTGCAGGAACGAGTGGAATATCTCTTTCTCATAATTTTTACAGTGGAAGCATTTTTAAAAGTAATAGCATATGGACTTCTCTTTCATCCTAATGCTTACCTCCGGAATGGCTGGAATTTACTAGATTTTATAATTGTGGTAGTAGGGTGAGTATCTATCTTTCAATCTTTAGGAAACAGTTGCTGTTGTTTTATTTCAACAAAATTCCACAGAGATATTTGAAAATTTATATTATATTACTATGATAAATACATAGATAAAATAGTACTTCTTCCTGCCTACCATTGCCTTTTGTAAGAGATTCTATGTTTTAAAAGATAGATATCATATGGATGCGTAGTATTTGAAGTATTTCAGATGCAGAGGTGCATTTAGTATGCAGCATCAGAATCCCATACATCATCATTAAAGATAAGCATATTTGGAGTATTCATATTCCACACCACCCTGTGGAACATCATTCCTGCCAATGTGAGGTTGGCCCCTGGGAGTTGAAGCTCATATAGAGTATTTTAAAATTGCCAAAGTTGAGAAACATTGCCTTACAACAGAAGTCTTCAAACTTGACAGCTTTAAGACTTGTGGACTTCAACTCCCAGAATTCCTCCTCCAGTCATATTAGCTCGGGAATTCTGGGAGTTGAAGTCCACAAGTCTTAAACTTGCCAAGTTTGAAGACCTTTGCTTTACAATATAGAAAGGGTACAGATTGCAGCCATGTGTGTGCAGTGTGCAGTATGTACATTGTTTAATGTATTTGTAAGGTCTCCTTCTCAGGCCTTCATCTTTCTGAGGTCGATAAAATGAGGACCCAGATTGTTGGGGGCAACATGCTGATTCTGTAAACTACTTAAAGAGTGCTCTAAAGCACTATGAAGTGATATATAAGTCTAAGTGCTATTGCTATTAGATCAATTCTGTTAAATCTGACATTGATTCTTGTAAACCTTTTTAGAAACTGCAAAGTATGTCTGGGAATTTATGTCATGGCTGTCAACTAATATATTTCTAATGGCACATGTACATTTTGTCTATATCATCATTGTATATATCATAAAGGAATATGGATGCTTGTTCTGTTTGATCTCCTTAACCAGGATTTTCTGCATTATATAAAGTACCTTGATTGCTTTTTCTCCATACTGTACACTAACCATTTTATTTTGTTTTGTTTTGTTATTCATTCCTTTCCCTTCCACAGGCTTTTTAGTGCAATTTTAGAACAAGCAACCAAAGCAGATGGGGTAAATTCACTGGGAGGTAAAGGTGCCGGATTTGATGTTAAAGCACTTAGAGCTTTCCGCGTACTGCGCCCTTTACGGCTGGTATCTGGAGTTCCTAGTAAGTAACCAAGTCATGTTGTTGTTGTTGTTGTTGTTCATTTTAGGGTTAGATGATCAGATAATCAGAGTTGGAAGGGACCGTATAAGTCATCTAGTCCAACCCCCCGTCCAAGCGGAAGATCCTATACCATTTCTGACAGATGGCAGTCCAATCTCTTCTTGAAAGTCTCAAGTGATGGCGCTCCCACAACTTCCGAGGGCAAGCTGTTCCATTGGTTGATTGTTCTCACTGTCAGAAAGTTTCTCCTTATTTCCAGGTTAAATCTCTCCTTGTTCAGTTTCCATCCATTATTCCTTGTCTGGCCTACAAGCGCTTTAGAAAACAGCTTGACCCCTTCCTCTCTGTGGCAGCCCTTCAAATATTGGAAGACTGCTATTATGTCTCCCCTGGTCCTTCTCTTCATTAGACTAGCCATGCCCAGTTCCTGCAACCATTCTTCATACGCTTTAGTCTCCAGTCCACTAATCATCCTGGTTGCTCTTCTCTGTGCTTTTTCTAGAGTCTCAACATCTTTTTTATAGTGTGGTGAAAAAAACTGGATGCAGTACTCTAGGTGTGGTCCTATTAAGGCTTTATAGAGTGGTATTAGTACCTCTAATATAAAGCCTTAATAGGACCACACCTAGAGTGTATCCCTCTGTTAATGCAACTTAAGATTGCATTAGCTTTTTTGGCTGCTGCTGCACAATGCTGGCTCATATTTAGCTGGTTGTCCACTAAGACTCCAAGATCCCTCTCACAGTTACTGCTATTAAGCCTGGTTTCACCTGATCTATATGTGTACTTTTGGTTTTTCTTGCCTAAGTGTAGGACTTTACTTTTTTCTACATTAAATTTCATTTTGTTAGATACGGCCCAGTGTTCTAGTCTGTCAAGATCCATCTTGACAGCAAAAGCTGATACTGTGAAAAAGACCCCAAAAGAAATAATTTAGAGAAGCATTCCATTCATAATGTAAAAATTAATTTCAGGGCTAAGCAATTGTTGCTCATAGTGGAAGTTATCATTCTCATCAAATAATTAAAAAGAATAAGGTCAAAATGTCAGGTAAGAGAAATGGATTATTGTAAGAGTGGGGTGCTATGTGGGTCATGTGAGACTGAGATATTTCTTCAGGATATGAAATAATATATCAGTTTAAAGTCATACAAAATGAATATGAAATCATTATAATGAATCTACTGTAAATTAAATCAGTGCGACAAGTTGAGATGCTGGCTCTGAAGTTGATGCTTATTAATAGTCTCACAAATGGCTGCCCTGATGAAGAAGTCTCACCATGCAATGCATGCCTGTTCTTTGGTGGATTATTAGACTGTTCTTTCTCAAAAGTCTGGACATTTGATTGATCATTTTTAATACAGTGTGGTGATAGGAGCATTATTTCCTGTCTGGTGTTTTATTTTATTTTTATGTATTGTATTGATTACTTAGCTAAAATCATTATTTGTTGTACTGCATTTCTAATCTCTCACACCTGATTATACTGTAAGAAAATGTAGGTAGGGATGGTACAACATAAGCTAGAACTGCCCATCCTGTTGAACATCTACATGAAGTTGCTAACTGAGCTCATCTGACAGAATGCTAATGATACCAGGCTTTTGTATCTCCATTTATGGCCACCCAAAAGATGCTGTGGAGATTCTGTCTTGATATTTGAATGCTGTTGGGGCTCTGGGAGCTTGGATGAAGAAGAATCAGCTTCAGCTCAACTCTAGCAAGACTGTCAGCCTTCAATTTCTGGGGATTTTCCATATTTGGTTCTAGATGGTTACATAACCACCAATGTGGTACAAACATTTTCAAAATACTCTTTCATCCTCTTTAACAAGAGTCTTCAAACTTCAGCTCCCAGAATTCCCAAACTAACATGATTCCTGCTCTTTAGTATGATGGTATCATTCTTCTCTGTTGCATATGACACCACCTGCTACTTTTCTCCTCAGCAGAAGAGAATATTTGTAGCTTAGGAGTAACTTATGAAGTCCTTGGCGCTCTCTGAGTTTGGTTGTTTAATTACAAGAATGAGGTATAACATTCTCAATGTTACTTCACTGGATTTTCCTCTCACAAGTACTATGTGGCCACCAGGATGATGCTGCAAAACTCACTCTTTATACATGCACACCGTCAGCAGATATGTGATGATACCTTGTCATGTATTATAGAGAGGGCAGATATTACAGCAACCTTAGAAGCTATGGATAGGCCTCTGAGTCCTGAGTGAACCCTACATTTCAAGTTCTGTTAACACCTGAATCATCAGATTCAATTACCAGAAAATGTAAGTCTAAACACCCCATTGATGATGCTAGGAAAATGGACGTGTATAAAAAATGGAGCTTGATGTTAGAGGATGAAATCCTTCAAGAGATAAAGAATAATAGCTGCTTGCCACAAGCTCCATTGCCTTCAGTGACAGCCATGCATCCTCTGAAACCTTAGTGCTTTTATTACTTTTGGATCACTTCTGATGTCCCCTCAACTCCTAAAATTATACAGTTGACTACTACTCCAATTAAATCCTAAGGACCACCCCTGGAGATCACCCATTTTTCCATTACTCAAGATGTTTGTCTAGAGGAATTGCTGTCTATAGTTCAGGACTAGGAGCAAGTATTAAGCAATTACCGGACTGGTTTTGGAAGATTATGTTGTCTTTGGTTAAAGGCCACTCAAAACATTTTCCATCCTTTTCCTTCCTTTATTTCTACATCTGTAACTGCAGGCTCTCAGGACCAGTAATTCACCTACAGGTGAAACTTGAAAAATTAGAATATCGTGCAAAAGTTCATTTATTTCAGTAATGCGTCTTAAAAGGTGAAACTAATATATGAGATAGACTCATTACATGCAAAGCAAGATAGGTCAAGCCATGATTTGTCATCATTGAGATGATTATGGCTTACAACTCATGAAAACCCCAAATCCACAATCTCAGAAAATTAGAATATTACATGCAATCAATAAAACAAGGATTGTACATAGAACAATATCGGACCTCTGAAAAGTATAAGCATACTCAGTACTTGGTTTGGGTCCCTTTTGCATCAATTACTGCCTCAATTGCAGCAGTGCCTGTGGCACTGCTGAGGTGGTATGGAAGACCAGGGTACTTCAATAGCAGCCTTCAGCTCTTCTGCATTGTTCGGTCTCATATCTCTCATCTTTCTCTTGGCAATGCCCCATAGACTCTCTATGGCAGTGGCCCCCAACCATTTTGAGCCAGGGACCGGTTTCACGATTATTTATTCTTCCACGGACTGGTACCTGAGTAACGCGAGACTCCACCGCCATCAGGACAGCTCTTCGTTCGAAGCCGCCCCCCACCCTCTTCGACAAAACTAAGGCGCGAGCACCCAAATGCCGCTTTCCAACTGGAAACCCGGAAGAACTTTCCAACTGAAAACCCGGAAGCGACCGAAAACCCGGAAGCGACGTCGAAACAAGATGGCGGTGCCCAAGCTTTGCAGCCCGGTAAAAAATGATCCACGGACTGGTACTGGTCCAGGGACCGGTGGTTGGGGACCCCTGCTCTATGGGGTTCAGGTCAGGCGAGTTTGCTGGCCAAGGTCATTGAACCAGGTTTTGGTGCTTAACTAATGATAGATAAAACTCGTTCAGAGGTATACTAGATTTTATTGCATTATCCTCTTGCTGAATAGCAGAGCCCAGCTTGTTTTCTTAAGATTCATTAGCTTTGATTGTGAGCATAAAACTGTGCGGGAATTGTTCCAGGTAGACTTTTACAAAGTATGAGTGATTTGGAGCAATTTGGCACCAGATTTCTTATGTGGAAATATCTTTTCATCTTGTGATTCCATGGATAATAGGCAAAAAGTTATAATTATAGTGGAAATAAAATGTACATATTAACACTTTCTGTCACAAAGTAGACATAAAACTACTCAGAATGTACACAGAAAACAGGAATGGCTGCCAGCCTTTACCAGTTAAACAATTGTTTATTGGGAAACAATAAGTAGAGTTTATGTCAGAAGATGATTAAGAAAACAGAACATCTCGCTTGTTCACCAAAAGAGCATTTCTAAAATGCTGCTTTTCAGCTGTTTGGGGTCCAAATGGCTGGTCATTCAAGAAGGTTATCAGCAATTCTGTTTGATCACATGTAGTGGGCATTAAATATGGCATTAAAGCACAAACTGGCAGTTGAATTGTCTTCTGAAAGGCAATGATATGTTTCTAGCAAATAAACCTAAACAAATTCAAGTTGTAGATGCATGAATGGGAGAAACTGCAATTAAAATCTGTGAAGAATGGAATATGCCTATATTGGATTTATTGCCCCAAATATTCTACAATTCTAGTTTCTAAACCTCTGCCTTTTTTATCATATTCTGAAAGGGAAAAAATCCATGTATTCTTTGTGTTTTTAATATTTATAGAAACATTAAACTGGGAGCACAGAGGGCTCTTTGTGTGGGTAGGTGTTCTCATTTAGGAGGAAATACTCAATTCTGTATGGAAGAACTCAATTTAGAGTTGCCAAAGTTGGATTTGTGTATGAAAATGTAGTCACAAAGGTAATCTAAGCTCATACTGTCAAAATAGCCAGGGAATTTCCAAATGTTTAGACTTGTCCTCGGCAAGCATAGCCATTCTTGAAGTTCAACTCTGCACAATTGGAGGTTGTTCCTGTTGGGAAGCAGTGGCCTGGAGTGTGTTGTGACATACGGAATTGAGATTCATTTGAAATCTGTGCTAGAAATATGCTGCTGCATTCAGTTCAAAAATTCAAGAGGGCATTCACACTTCATATATTGTATTGTTTAGTGATAATTTAGAAATGTGATTGTTCCCCCATTACACAATCCAAGCATTTATTAGAAGTGATACCAGTGGTTATTTAAAAATAGGTTAATAAGCAGTTACAGCAAAGTACTGGGTATATTTACTCAGGTACAAGCCTCAGTATTTCATTATGGCTGATAAATGTAATTAGGATCGCGGTCTTAAGTTTATACAGCATGTAAGATTGTAGTCTTCTACACTGAGATTAACTGGTCATCCAAGGAAAACCTTCCAAAGAATTCCACTACATATCTATTATTGAAATCAAAGGGTTTTAAAGATACTACAGTAATCTTTGGGTGGATTACACTCTAAATTAGATGCTAGGAAAAAGGACTGATTGATTAATGAGCACTAGGTGAGATAATATTATATGAAAGGGGCAGGAAAATAGGTGAGTGTAAGAAAAAAAGTGAACCATTCATCCCTTTTTCTTTTCATTATAGCAAGCAATACATTTATTTTGCCTTTTGTATTGCATAATCTTTTTTAAAATTCATATTTTGTGGGTATGCTGTAAGGTTTGTCTGACTATCAAATACTATCCTCTATTTTTTTAGAAGGTAAGCCAGCACATCATTCTACAAATTTGTGTGAAAGGAAGCAGTCTACGGTAGCAACTGACAGCACTGTGTTTGATGTTAGACCCATCATTTCAATAGTCTCTTAGAAAGATATATTTCCATATTTTGCCAAAACATGTCAATAATAAATCTTACTTACTGTCTTTTGTCAAAAATAAATATTGACATAATATACTGGTCCCTTGATGCAATTTTATGCTTGCAAGATCACTATCTGAATTTTGATATCCTTTTATATGCTGTAAATAACTTTATAAGTGACACACTGAAGGGTTCAATGGTATATGGAGGTAGAGTCTTGTTCCTGATGGATAGAAGGGGAAGAATAATAATAGGTTTCTGGATGCTATATCACCTTTAAAGAAACATTAGGTATCTGATACTTCAATTATTGATATTTCTGAGCACACAAAAGGGTCACACAAACCTTGCCAATTGGCCACAATCATGTCATGATTAATTCTTGATGTGGTATCTAAGGAAGAAGACTTTCAGAAGTATGTGAAGCCAGAAGCAGTTCTATTAGGGTTTGGACTTGTAGGGTGTGTTCATCAGTGTGCAACCTCTGAGAATATCATTTGGAACTGCAGCAATGTGGAAAGTTATGCTGGAATGTAGAGTATGAAGTACATGAGACATTTCTATTGCTGTGCTATAGAAAAATCAGGGGACCACCTCTTCACCTACCCAATCCCGAAGTTACGATTGGAAGTATAGTCCTTCATCTTTATAACCTGTTGACTCCATATATACATCCCGTTGTATTCTAAGGACTATTTGCCTCCTGACTCTGCACATTATAGGAAGTTGCTAGCTATGAACTATGACTTTTCTACCTGCTGCTTTGTGTATTTAGAGTAAGTTGTTAAAAGGAGCTGTTTCAGTGGTCCTTGTCTTGGCTGTTCCAAAACACTGATTGTTTCCTTCAGTAGAGCTGTCAACCCTGAATAGTGAGTGAAATCTACTACTAAATCCACTGATTAATTGCCCTGACAAACTTTCTTCTTAGTTTTAGGTTGGTTCTCTCCTTGATTAGTTTCCACCCATTGCTTCTTCTCCTGCCCTCAGGTGCTTTGGAGAATAGATTGACCCCTTTTTCTTTGTGGCAGCCCCTGTGATATTGGAACACTACTATCATGTCACCCCAATCCTTATTTTCATTAAACTATTATGAAATTATGACCCTGCTTAAATATTTCAGCAGTTTTCAAAGACTTTAGATGTCCGACAGATATCTGTGTAAGAATTAAGCCAGTATAGTCTAGTGGTTAAAGCACCAAGTTAGAAACTATGTGGGACTATGAATTTGATTCTACACAGACACACACATACATACACACCATAGGCATGAAAGTTAGTTGGGTGGCCTTGAGCCAATCACTCTCTTTTTGTCTAATTAACCCATCTCACAGGCTTGTTGTTATGGATAAACAGGAGGAGGGAGGAGTATTGGGTATGTTTGCCAGCTTGAGTTATATATACAAATTAAATACAATGTAAAGTGAATTATAAATGAGAAGGTTGGATAGGAAATAAGGAAGTCAAGAAAATGGATTGTTTCAAATGGGCCATTGAGATCTATGTGTTAGATAGAAAGAAAGTGCCTTTGACAGTATGCCAGCACTACATCAGTCCTAGTTTTACCATGCCAGCATTGAGTTTAAATACCTACTGTTAGCTTGTACCTTTAATAATATTGGTGCCATTACAAAGGAGAGCTGATGTCAAAACAAGCTGATTCTGTGAGGAATGTAGCATATCTCAATCTCATTTCATTTTTTTTTTAATTTAACAGCAGGCCAGATTACAGTAATCAGCTTGAAATGGAATATGGCAATATTTTGAATAATACTGTATATGCTTATTGTTATTGCTATTAATAATGCTTAGAGTATGAGATCCATGGCTCAGTTATTAATAAATTTTAAAATATAATCCAAGGAAAAAGTGAGTAAACCCATTCAGGCAGGAAGAAAGGCATATAATTGTTGGTCATTTCTGTGACTGTTAGATTCTATGTATTCCTATACTAATGATAAGGTTTATTACAATAACTTTTTTTATCTGTGAATGTCTAAATATTGCAAACAAGAGCACATTTACTTTGTTCCCCAAAGAATAATTTAGAGCTAATTTTCTAAAACCACCAAAACCTGCATCTCTGCTGTTATACTTCAGAATTGTCTAAGTAACAACTGATGTGGTATCCTTATTCAGTTAATTTTTGAATCAATTAATCTGAATTTATAGAAATACAGTATATTGTGTATCAGATTTGCTCTCTCAATTTTGGTACAGGATAAAAGATATAGGCAGTAGACAGTAATAACCAATCATCATAATTTCTAAAAACAGAAGGCAAGACAGTGTGTAAGACAGTGTGGCTTATAAACTAAATTTTTACCTGGTCCATCTATAAACCAGGACCCTTTGTAATATTTTTGTCCTTATTTCAGTTTAAAAAAATATTTTAGGTAGTAAAATAAAGAATGAGATAAATGTTAGACAATTCATTTAATTTGTAGACTAGATTCTACTGCTGAAACCATGCATGCACCCTTTTGTAAATAGAATAGATAACAAAATGTCTAGGAGATATCAAGTCCGATTTTAAATTCACAGATGAAGTTTGTCAGGTGCGAATAAGCATAGAAGAGTTTATTATTGATACCTGTACAAGAATCTGTTCAACCAATGGTCAAAGCTAAATTGGTGTTAGATAAAAGTCAATGGTATTCACAGGGGAATGGACTTGAGTCTCTTGTAGTACCACAATGACTCTAGACTTACAACTTTTTAAATTCCACCTTCCACCTCAGGCTACTGTTCTACAAAGGTTTGACCGCCATGTATTACATCCATTAACTATACTGGTTTGTTCTTATCATGCTATCTTTGTCATTGTAGGCCTTCAGGTGGTGTTAAATTCCATTATCAAGGCCATGGTCCCATTGCTGCACATTGCCCTTCTGGTGCTGTTTGTCATAATTATCTATGCCATCATTGGGTTGGAGCTCTTCATGGGAAAGATGCACAAAACATGCTACTTAACAGGGATTGCCACAGGTAAGTAACGTACTGAACTGAGCTCCATTTTGGCATAGCCTTTAACCTATGTGGAAGATGGAAGTAATGTGTAACAATGCCATGCAAACATGATAGTCAACTAACAACTTTACTTAATCTGGTTTGACCTCTTTGAATTCAAGGAGAAATTTCCTAGAAAGAAGGGATATTCTGTGGCAATATCCAAGCTACAGAAACTACTAGCAAATATTTACCATCTTTTAAACAGAAGTCGGACTATCCTTTTGATAAAGATTCTTTAAATAAGTTTTTAGTAGATGTTTGGAATTTGACTGAAACTTGATTTCTGAATTGGCAAATCAGGTGTATTTTTAATAAATTGAAGGTCTCCAGATGAATTTGGATTACTTCTATACACATTTACAAGCTCCCCGCCCCCCCCACATCACCTGCTACATCAGTTTGGAAATTTGCAAAAATTAATTGATTAGCTTTTTCATGGAAAACCTATTTATTTATTTATTTATTTGCCAATCACATTTCTATAGTATTTTCCATGAGGTGGGTCATTGCCATTGGCAATTAAGGTCTGAAATTCATCACAGGGACTTTGGCTTTGTCATTAGCTTACTGGTTTGGATTCAGATTGGCAATATTGAAGACAACAACTGTCATATTCTACTATTATGGTGGGTTACTGTTTATAATGTTAGCATTAATTGTTTACTTGTTATATTTATGCCCTGGAGGACTTTGACAGATTCCTGATGGCTTATATCCATAAAATAGAGACATATGAAAACACTTTAAACCAATAAAATAATTCTAACATAAAATGCAGCAGAAAAACACCATAATAATTATCAAGAAATAATAATACAAATGGTGATGGTTATTCTTCAGTATCCCAACACCCTCCATAATCATTCTGTTATGAAGAAGTCATTAATCTGATCTTTAAGCAGAAAAGAATATTGTCCAAAACATTGTCTGTAGGACTTTGCCCTCCTGACTTTCTGAAACCGGGGTGGGGGGCATACATTGGTGGATCAGAAGATTTGTTCTATGTGGAAAAGGCAGTTCTGCCAGCCCCTGGATCCAAGCCACATAGGACTTTATACAAACAGTATTTTGCATTGCATCAAGAAACCTATTAGTAATCACATAGGACTTTATAGGTTAAAAACAGTATTTTGCATCAGGAAACCTATTAGTAATCAGCAGCTTACCCAATACTGTTGTTATGCAACTCTCATTCAGCAATAAGACAGGGGCTGCATTTTGGACCAAGTACTCTTCCAAGGCAGCCCCACATGCAATTTATTGTGGTAATATAAGTGAGTGATGATAAGACTGTGAATAACCCAAGATGTCCACAGGGAATGATTTAAAAAAAGTCAAGTTGATAGCTGTGATGATGGGATCAAAGCTCTCCCTCTTTTTAATGTGCACTGCATGTGCAAAGCACTTTAAAAATGATGGACTCTCAATCCTACCATCAAAGCTGCCATCTTGGCTTTTTTTTATTATACCCTGCAGACAGCTTCAGTCACCAAACATTTCTTCTAGACTACATATAACCTATGTAGTCTAGAAGAGACGTTTGTAATTTGGTTGACTCTGTATTTGGAGACATAAATGTACCTGCCTTGTTTAATTTTAACTTCGACTTCTGTGTATTTTGTGAAAGGATTGCAACTGAGGGATGTGTGTTTTTATGTGTGTGCATGCACACATTACAAAAATACAAAATAAATGAACTGAGTCTTCTTTTTTTAAACAGCTCCCTTCCTCACACACAGGCATATATCTCTATTTCCTTCCACACTGACCTTTTCCTTTTCCCAAATGATCTAGTTGGTGGAGTAAAAACCAAGCTGGCTTTGTTGGCAGTCATAATGGCTGTGTGAGACATGAAGCAACCCAAACCGAAGCAGAGAATTTCATGAATGTGGCTTCAGAGTGCAACATCAAAACAGGCACCATCAGCAGATTGCTGTTTGTCTGTAAAACACCAATATCCAGAGAATTTTAGGATGGAGAAGGAGAGGAAGGAGGAAGAGAAGTAGAAAAGGAGAAGAGTGCAGCTGAAGTAACTACATCTAGCTTTTAATGATAGGATAGGATCTATAGTAATAATAGGAAAGGCCATAGGGTTACATTGTATAATTTTGAAGTCCTTTACCTAGAGAAAATATTGTCATAGTAAAACCAAAAAGCGTGTAACAAAATGCCCATTATAAAGTATTATTTCATCCCCAATAGCCGGAAGAAAAATTTAGGGATCATCCCCGGAGCAAATAATTTACTAAAAACAAATAGTCTTTTCAACAAATAAATCAATAAAAATTAAAATTACATTTAACAAAAGAATTTCCAGTTCCTGTTTCTAAATTGGCAATTTTTACCAAGAGTACCTAGACAGCTTTGTGTAGTCTTCATCAGCATTCCCCATCAAGCAAAAAAGATGATTTCTTTTTAAAATCATATCAAAAATTTTAAAGAGCGCTTTTACACTAAAAAAACCAACAACCCTCAACTTGCCTATTTACAAATCCAGAATTGCTTTTCTTTTGCATAAGTGATAACGCTTGATTTTGAATATGTCTTGTGTTTTGAGACACAGCGCAACACAATTGGTGACTTAAATCCCTTGTTTCCAATTGCAGCCCAAGAACTCTTTCCTTTACCACTTCATTGCACTATTTTAATTGTTTGATTGTTCTCTCTCTCTCTCTCTCTCTCTCTCTCTCTTTCCATTGTTTAAGATACACCTGCAGAAGAAGAACCTGCTCCCTGTGCGCCAGTATCTCAACATGGACGGCAGTGTCAGAATGGCTCTGAGTGTAGGGCCATATGGGAGGGACCCAAACATGGCATCACCAACTTTGACAACTTTGCCTTTGCCATGTTAACTGTGTTTCAGTGCATCACCATGGAGGGCTGGACAGATGTACTCTACTGGGTATGTATGAAATCAGTTTAAGGCAAGAAGATGCACCTCTCTTTTGCCATGTTCAGGACATGAGGTAGACATTGTTGTGCCATTGAGCTGCTTGCTGTATTGTTGCCATGCAAATCACTACCTAAACTGTTAAGTCAAACTAATGCAGTGCATTAAAGAGGTAGAATGATAGCCTCTTGCTGTTAGATACATTCCTTTCAACCTTAATTTTCTACTAACATGTCATTTGTTTGTTTTATGCATTTTTGCTGCATTCTTCCTAAAATTCTTACAAGATAAAGACCAAGGATAAAATCCAGTAACCAAATATATACTCAGCTTGGGCTTAATTTATTTTAGGGTAAAAAAAATTAGGTAAAGCACAGAAAAGAGTAAGAAATAGTGAGTCGAAGAAATTAAGTTGTGAGATTAAAAAAAAGAAAAAAAGAGAGAAATATAATGAAAGCTAGTTTACACTGCCATTTATTTTCTCTCATATTTTTCACATGTCTGCAATCTTGCTTCCACAGTGTCCATGTACTGATTCATACAATGCTTTGATTTTGAAACTTCCCAACACTCTGTTCCTAAGGCTTTATCCATCCAATCACAACTATCTCATTCAGGTTCTAAAATGTTATTTTGAATGAAATAATTATTCATCAAGCTTAGAACTGAGCAAAAATAACTTTAAAGTGAATGAGTTTCCTCAGCAGCATTTCCCAGTTGGGGGTATGGAGTGGTCTTTCAAGGTAGGCAAGATGGCAGGCACAACGTTATGAGGTAAATAAACCCCATTCACATCTTGTTTGTTTTCATTTTTTTTCTCACACACACACACAAAAAAAACACATGCAGGCACCACTCTCCTTATTGATGCCTTTTCTATGGTACGGCATAGGTTTCATTTAGACATGGCACTTATAATGAGTAAAAAAACAGAATTTCAAATAATATATGGATATTATATACTGTATATGATATATCTAGCCACCGAGATCTGACATAAGTGAGGTTGTTTCAGATCTCATTCCTTCTATCCCAATGTTTTTCAGCCTTGGCAATTCTTAGGAGTGTGGATGTCAACTCGCAGAATTTCTTAGCCAGCACGGGGAATTCTGGGAGTTGAAGTCCACTCATTTTAAAGTTGGCAAGATTGAAAACACTGTTGTACTCTCCACTCTGATGAGTCTCCAGGGTTAAAGAATTCTTCCTTTGGAGCAGGGGTGGGCAATAAATTTTTCTAAATTGACACATCAGAAACTGGGAGTGTTACAGAGGGACAAACCAACAAGCCTGTGAAGGTACTGCATGAATCTACATATGTACATTGGAAAAAAAATAGCAGTTGCCTTCAGAATGAAAGAAATGCACCGAGGCAAGACTGGGATAGCCAAATGGATGTGGCCTGAGGGCTGTAAAATGCTCAAGTATGCTTTAGAGTTTATGCAAAGGTTTTGCCCCAATATCCTTGTAGCATTGTGAAATATCCCAAGCTATACAGTGAAGATTGTGCTTTATCTAAAAAGGACACTGCTTAAGCAGCTGCCTTGATTGTATGTACAATTTGGCTCATCCTGTTGCTGAGTAGATAACAGCTTAAGAAAGATAGGAAACAAGCTTGAAGATCCAACAGAGCAGGTATAAGCATGCTGACCTGTAAAATTCCCCTCCCATTCTCCAACATCTTTGAAATTGCATTCTCAAGTTTCACTGGGAAAGCTTGAAACTGAAGCCTACAGTTGCCCTGGAAACTCCTGTCAGGAAATCAAATTGGGGAAGAAAATAGGCAATAGATATAATTTACTTTCCTGACAGCCTTGACATGTACTGTGAGCTTCTCTCATCCCTTTGCAACCCGTTGAAACCTACTGAACAAGATGCAGAGAGGAATGCTGTGGTATTGACACAAAGTCCCCCCACTTTTAAAAAAATGTTATAAGCAGAAATATCACCCCACAATTTTTGCCAGCTGTGTTTATGCTTTCTCACCCTTTATCTTTAAGAGTATACAGGCTTGAATTAGCACACGCAGAGGAATTGTCTGCTTTGCACAACACAGCTCTCTGCATGCTTCCTCTCCATGTATTTAATAAGGAAGAACCGGTGCTTTGTTTTGAGATTGGCTTGTTTAAAAGAAAAGAAGAAAATGAATCACAAATCAAATTTTGCATGGTTGTAAAATATGTAAATCAAGAAAAGAAAAAAAATGCATGCAATCACCGCTGATGAATTCCACCCATCTCTGTTAGAAAGAAATGAACGTCTTGGGTATCCATCTTTTATGCTAGTAATGTGTCACGAGGCTAAGACGATTGTTGCCAATTGGGGAGTAGGGCAGAATTGTTCATCTGCAAATATAATTTTGTTTCATTTTGTTTAGATTTCCAAGTGCCTACTGGGACTACAGTTTTTAAAAACATAGTCAAAATTATTCAGCAAGAGGTTTTTCCCCAAAACATATAGTATATTGTATCTTCTTCAAAGAGAACTAAATGCAATGGATTACTTATGGGTGAATATTGAACAAATGTGTTCCAGAAGTTAATTGGAAAAGAAGGTGCTTTTTACAGCTTAACTGTTAATATTCTACTTGTATCATAAGGATATATTTCAAAAAATATAGTTTATGCTTCCCCTACACACCAGAATCATAAACCATGGTTTGATGCTCCTGTGGGGAAATAAAAGGAAATTGGTTTTCCCCAAATGAGAGAACGATTGCAATGAACTTCCTGAGGAGCATGGTATTTCATGCTTATTCCAGGCGTGTTCACTTGATTTAAACCATGGTTTCATTACAATTATAACAAAACAAGACATTTCTGTGACTTGACTTAATAATAACAAGAAAAAGAAATTCCTATCTGGTGTCCTGCGAAGGGAAGGATGTCTTCAATATTCTTCACTTTTCTCTTTACTATATGCTATATTATTTTACTCCCTTCCAATTCTTTTCCAAGCTGATCCTTTCACTCTTAACAGGAAAATAATTTGGGTGCCAATATGGAAGGCTGTGTGTTGATGACAATAGTGGATATTTATTCCAAAAGACAGCAAACCAAGGTGTAAGGAGAGATCATAATTCAATGGAGATGCTGACAGGTTATGTGGGAGGTCTGCAAGGTGTGATCAAAGAAGACCCACATAAAAAGAGACAGAATTTCAAACACACCTTTGTGGCTTCCATCTTGACCTTTTTTTCCAACCGTACCCCAGAGCAGTATTTCTCAATGTCAGCAGCTCTAAAACAGTTCTGACCAGTTCTGGAGAACTGGTAGCAGAAATTTTGAGTAGTTCGGAGAACCGGCAAATACCACCTCTGACTGGCCCTGCCCCCATCTATTCTCTGCCTCCCGAGTCCCTGCTGATTGGCTGGGTCTTCTTTTGTTGTCCTGCACAGGAGAACGGAGCTGGAAAGCAGGTTAATGGGGTGGGGAGGGAATGGGATTCTGCAGTATCCTTCCCCTGCCACGCCCACCAAGCCATGCCTATAGAGCCGATAGTTAAAAAAAATTGAATCCCACCACTGTCTAAGATGTGTAGACTTCATTGCCCAGAATTCCCTGCTAGCTTGAGTTGAGTTGAACTCACCACACCTTAAGAATTGCCAAGGTTGAGAAACACTATCCAGGGAAATCCCCAGGAGGTCATAGCTTTGTTGAGTCCATATTTAATTTTCAGTACCTCCCATTAAGAGGAACATTTTGCAGGTGATGGGAAGGATTTCCAGGTTCACGCCTTGGGAAATGTTTTCCTCCATTGGATTACACGGAGATAAATAATTCAGGGAAGCATCTTTATTCTTACTAGCTGTATATATATTTGTGTATGGCTAATACTCAAATGGAGGCTAAAACATATTAATAACAGTTGCAGGAATTTGGATACGTCTAGTTTAATTAAGAGGGACACAGTGGCACAGTGGCTAAGACGCTGAGCTTGTCAATCAGAAAGGTAGACAGTTTGGCGGTTCAAATCCCTAGCGCCGCAGCTTTTGCCAACCTAGCAATTCGGAAGCATGTAAAAATGCAAGTAGAAAAATAGGGATCACTTTGGTGGGAAGCTAGCAGTGCTCCATGCACCTTCGGCGTTTAGTCATGCCAGCCACATGACCATCGAGATGTCTTTGGACAGAGCTGGCTCTTCGGCTTTGTAACAGAGATGAGCACCACCCATTAGAGCCAGAAACGACTAGCACATATGTGCAAGGGGAACCTTTAATTTACCTAGTTTAATTAAAAGAAAAACTAGGTGTAACTTAATAGCAGTGTTCCAATATCTAAGAGATGCTCTCCAAGTATGCCCATAACTTTATGTGTCTACTATTGTCATCTATATATTGAATAATGTAGGAATTTGAATTTGAAACAAAAAATAGCTAAATGTAAAAAGCCACTAGAATTCTCTTGCTTAAAAACATCATGGACACATTATAGTCTCTAAAAGTCACTCTTGATTCTTTGGTCAACTGAATAAATTATGGTTAACCTAGATCTATGGGGGGGAAATATCAGACCTTATAAATGAGAAGAGACATTGCTAGTACTGTATTTGTGATCCAATATTGGAAATGTAGAGAGCCACAATAAGATTCAAGAAAACTTATCAAGCTTTCATTTTTGTCTCTTTCCCCACAATGCATGCAGCGATCTATATAAGACAATATATAGTCTATACATTGGTGAACCTTTACTAAGAGAAAAATGAGGAAAAAACTGTTGCAAGTTTCTAAAACTTAAAGACATTCACTTGCTGAGAACAAATGACAAACTGCCACTCTATGATTGCCAAGAAACCGACATGGACATGTCAGTACAGTCACTTGGACTCAAGCCAACTTAATCCAAGCTGTAGCCAACAATAAATATATTATCTATCATGTTCATCCTATACCCACAAAATACTCTTGAAATCAGATTTACCTAGTCAGCCTCCTGCACCATGATGGGGGGGGGGGCGTTTTTGTCCTCCCCGTGCTCTGGAGGCTTTTCTTGAGCCTCCAGGAGGGTAAAAATGGCCTCCCTGGGCTCCGGAAGATCTCTGGAAGCCGGAAACAGGCCCATTTCTGGCCTTCCTGAACTTCTGGGAGGCCTGTTTATCACCCTCCCCGAGCCTCCGCACGCACCCTGCACTTCCCTGCATCCAAAACAGGTCACATGGGGACTCCTGGGAGGGGACAGGGGGGATGGGAGGGGCAGGGCCAGGGGTTCTCTGAACTGTGCAGAATCTTAGCTGGGACTCTCCCGAACCCCCGTGAGCCCCCAGCAGCCCAACCCTGGTTAGAATGCAGTACTGCAGGCTACTTCTGCTGATCACTGGCTGCCAGCACTTTGGCAGTTTGATTCTCACTGGCTCAAGGTTGACTCATCCTTCCATCCTTCCGAGGTGGGTAAAATGAGGACTCGGATTGTGGGGGGCATTAGGCTGACTATAAACCACTTAGAGGGGGCTGTAAAGCACTGTGAAGCGGTATATAAGTCTAAGTGTGATTGCTATTGCCTAGCATTGGAAATTCTGATCCCAACTGTGGATGTAAGTGAAGGACTGCCTGTACTTATAATGTGCTTGGGGAATTACTAGATGGCCCAGCAGCTTTTATGCTATAAATGAAAAGTTTGAAAATAACATTACTAAACAGGATGGAAAATTGCAAGCTTATTTTACTGCGTATCATTGTTATTGTCAAATATTCAAATTGGTTATGTAGATCACTGCATAGTATACACATTTGTGCTATTGCATATATATATATATATATGTTTTCTTAAGTTTTCGCGGGTACTTACATGTATGGAATTCGGCTTTGCTCGGGATATATATATATATATATATATATATATATATATATATATATATATATATATATATATATATATATATATAGTAGTATTTTCAGTTTGGGGAAATACGGTAAAAACCTGGGACTCAGGGGATAAAGCAGCATTATAGAAAAGCCAGCAAATCTTCATCTTAATTAGCAACCACGTCAAAAGTAAATATTCCTGGATTTTTAATCAATGGTATTTGGAGATTCAGAATCCTAAATAAATAATCATTTCTTGCTTGTAGCTATACTTTATATTTTTAGAATGGATTCTAAAACTCTTAAGAAGACAAAAGGAGTTTTAAGTAACCAAAATTGATAAGCAGCATAGACACAAACATAGTAATTTGTATAACAGGTAAGGAAGGAATACTCAAGCTTCCTGTGTAAATAACCTTTGAGTTGATGGATAGCACTTTTCGGAAGAAACGATGCAGAGAAGGAAGTAATCTTTTGTATTAAAAAGTATTACACTTCCAGCCAAGATAACCTGCTAGGCAAATAAAATATAAGCAAATTCATTTTGAAGATTTTTCTGACTCTGCAGGTCAAATGGATAAACATTAGAATTGTGGGGACATAACACAAGATAAGAAAATCTAATTCTAAGAAAACTCAAAACACAATTCAGTTGAAGCAACAATATGTATCTCTGAATATCACATTTTATAATACAATAACATTATATGTGAAAAAGAATATATTGCAAAAGCATGGACATCAGCCTTGCAACTAAAGGTTGGTTAGTCCACTTTATCGTGTTCCCTATAGCTGCCTAGAATTACAGATAACAGATAATCAGAGTTGGAAGGGACCTTATAAGTCATCTAGTCCAACCCTCCCACCCAAGCAGGAGACCCTACACCATTTCTGACAAATGGCAGTCCAATCTCTTCTTGAAAGTCTCAAGTGATGGCGCTCCCACAACTTCCGAGGGCAAGCTGTTCCATTGGTTGATTGTTCTCACTGTCAGAAAGTTTCTCCTTGTTTCCAGGTTAAATCTCTCCATGTTCAGTTTCCATCCATTATTCCTTGTCTGGCCGACAGGCGCTTTAGTAAATAGCTTGACCCCTTCCTCCCTGTGGCAGCCCCTCAAATAGTGGAAGACTGCTATCATGTCTCCCCTGGTCCGTCTCTTCACTAGATGAGCCAAGCCTAGTTCCTGTAACCGTTCTTCGTATGTTTTAGCCTCCAGTCCCCTAATCATCCTGGTTGCTCTTCTCTGCACTCTTCCTAGATTCTCAACATCTTTTTTATAATGTGGTGACCAAAACTGGATGCAGTTCTCTAGGTGTGGTCTTACTAAGGCTTTATAGAGTGATATTAGTACCTCACTTGATCTTGATTGTATCCCTGTCTTAATGCAATTTAGGATTGCATTAGCTTTTTGTGTGTGCGTGAAAGTTGTGAATTGTGAAAGTTGGACTTTAAAAAAGCAAAACAGGAAGAAAATTGACTCGTTTGAGTTGTGGCTCTGGAGAAGACTCTTGCATACAGGTAGTCCTCCACTTACAATTCGTTCAGTGACTGTTCAAAATTACAACAACACTGAAAAATGTGACTTATGATCATTTCCCACATTTATGACCATTGTAGCATCTCAGAGAAGAGAAGAGAAGAGAAGAGAACAGAACAGAACAGAACAGAACAGAAGAGAACAGAAGAGAACAGAAGAGAATTCTTTATTGGCCAAGTGTGACTGGACACACAAGGCATTTGTCTTGGTGCAAATGCTCTCAATGTACATAAAAGAAAAGATACATTCATCAAGAATCATAGGTCACTTAATGATAGTCATAAGGTACAATAAGCGATCAAATCATACTAGGAAACAATATAAATCGTGAGGATACAAGCGACAAAGTTACAGTCATACAGTCACAAGTGGGAGGGGATGGATGATAAGGAGTGATGAGAAGATTAATAGTAATAGTAGTGCAGACTTTGTAAATAATTGGACAGTGTTGAGGGAATTATTTGTTTAGCAGAGTGATGGCATTCGGGGAAAAACTGTCCCTGCATCTAGTTGTTCTGGTGTGCAGTACTCTATAGCATCATTGGTGATGATACCACCGACACCACCGAATGGATAATATTATCATCGTATATACTATATATCACTGCCAGTCTGGGCATAGTATAGGTCCCTTCTATGGAAGACTCAATGCCCTTTTTCTGGCTTTTTCCATCAAAGCTGATGATGGGCCTCCAGGGAGTCCTGCTGTGGATGGATCCCATGGGTTTAATGCTCCACTGCTGTTGAGTTACTTCCTGGTCTCACCACCCTCTTTTCCTTTGTGGCTTTAGTTGTTGCAGCTGCCTGAAATGTGCACTTTGCGCATGTGCAGAGGCTTTCCTACTCACCTCCTGCAATCCCTGTAGCTTCAACAGCTGACGAGTGGCAATCTGCTGTGCCGCCAAAACAGCTGCACTTCAAAAGCAGGGAATAAAGAACAGTATGGGAGCCAAAGTGGGCGGGTGGGCCCAAAAGCAGAATGGTGGAGAGAACCAGTTCAGTCTCTGCTGATCTTCGGCGCTACCGGTATACCAGAACTGGGCCAAACCAGTAGAATAACACCACTGGGACGGCTGCTCTAAGATGATAGTAAAGCTCTGTTTTTCACAGATGTTTTCAGATCTGATAGCTATGCAGGTGAATACCTGTGGTGTAATGCTTTGTTTAGGAGTTCTGCCCATCAGGAACCCTTGTTAATCCATGGATCAGCTGAACGTTCTTTGGTTAATTCTCTGCAATTTTACCAGGGTTTTTCCTGTCTTGCCTTGTTTCGCTTTGAAAAGTAGTTGTAGTGACAGAAAATATAGCTCCTCTCTAATTCTCCTGTAGCTATTGCTGGCAGCTGGCAGGGTGCCAAATTATCTTGCTGACATGCTGACTTTTTGTTTTTAATTTCTTGTCCTTAAAGGAGAGTGTCTACCTAAGTTTAATCTATCTAGATAAATTGCCTTTACATAAGGTAGTAAATTGACAATTATTATTATTATAAGTACATATATAGCATCCCAATGCCGGTTATTATTTTTTTAAAAAAGAAAAAAACATGCCCATGTCTTTCCCTATGAATTCAAGCAGTGGGTGTCATTGGTTTGAAATATATTATGCAAAGTAGCATCTTCCCCTTTAATGGATAGCATTTAATTGCACTGGGTTGCTCATTGCTCTTGTAATGACTGTTATCCTGCTAATGACTGTCATCCTGCAAAGGTTAAACTACCATATAATGAAGGAACCAAGGAAAGGCCTAAACAATTAAAGCAAGTCTTGCCAAAAAAAAAAAAAAGAGTTTAATCTCTGATGTTGTTATCTACTTTATAAGCAAAATCTCATTCATTTTCTTGCATACCTTAAACTGTAACTCATTTGTGCCTTGGGTAACTGTAACTGCAAAGCAGGCTCTTTTTAGTTTTGTATTCACAGTCACACTAATTCCAAGCATATTTGTTTATTTATTCGGGCCTTTGAATCACACTGTTGAATCCTGATGACCGCCTGGACTAGTCGCTACAGGTTTTTTGGCAGGATTTCATAAGTGGTTTGCCATTGCCTCTTTCCTAGGGCTGAGAGGGAGTGACCGGCCCAAGGTCATTCATCTGCTTCCTGCCTAAGAACTCCAAATTTCCCAATTTCTAGCCTGGTGCCTTAATAACTAGACTACACTGGCTCTCAAGCATATTTGTCTTGAAAGTTACAACTCAGAAATTCTCCCTATTCCCATCTTGATATATCCCAATATGGTCTGTACAGCTTGTTCCTATATAAGTATGTTTAGATCTGAAATTTAAGGATATTGATATTAATTGGAGCTAGAATGTTATACCAGTAGAGTCTTAAGCTGGAGTACATTATTTGTGGAAATAGCCATCCAGTTTGGCAGACAAATTCACGTGATGTTGCCATAAGAGCTTAATTTTTTTTTAGATTAATTATTGCCCCTGGGCTCTAGGAAACAGTGTTCTTTATTAATCGGTTTAAATCTTTGGGGGGGAAATCTAATTCTGCAAACTAGAACAAAGAAGATTCACCAAAATGGCTGCATCTTTATAGATTTAATGTGGTGTCACACATCCTCCTGCCTCTGTTACATCGAAAACATCCGTTAAAGAAACAAACTTCTGATTTTCAACACTTCATGCTACTCCTGGATAGACTGAAAAGGCAAAATATTTGAATCTTCAAATAGCCATATAAAATGTAGATAAATTTCAGCCACAAAGATAGTCCACATAATCTAATTTCATTACAAATGGCAAAATCAACAGCAAGGTGCTGTTCCTATCTTGTCATTCACAAGATACAATTGTAGATTATAGCAGAAAATATCCACCCATTATATGAATGGATGATTTTTTTTATTAAAGCCAAAGGTTACCAGCTTAACGTAGCTTCCAAGAGCAAAATGTCCAGATAACAATGCAATACATAAGAATAGTATCATAAGAACAGTGAGATTATATATTAAAACTGGTGAAAGAGATGAATGGCCAGCTTGCTAGCATCCCTCATTATCTGTTGCAATACTTCACATGCTGCCATGCAAAAAATTACTGTATTTTAGGTTGTAACAGGCAGTCTTTCTGTAGGAAATGGGTGAAAAGTATTTATTTGGGTGGAGCTAACCATGTACATTTGTGATGCTAAAGTCTGCTTCTGCTTTTGGAACGGCTTCCTCTTGTGATTAAAATAATTTGAATTATAAGAAAGTAGAATATTAAGACTTGCTATACATCCAGTGAATGCAGATTGGATTATCTCTGTGTAATAAATCTAATGCACTTTGGTAAATTTTATCAAGAAACAGCTGGTCCAATCCTGGACATATTCATACTCGAGAATGCAACCATTAGACATACTTGGTGTGTTCCAGAATTTTTCTGAGAGTTCTTGCTCAGTTCCTGGAGGTATGTCAGCGTGCTTGAAGTTTACTGTCTGCTCCAACAGCAGATCAATACTGCAAAAACGTGCAGCAGCTTTAAGTGAATATGATAGCATGATTGAGCTATTGCAAGAGATCCTCAGTGGAGTGGAAAACTTTCCATTTGATGATGCTAAAACCCAACAAAGTACAACAACTGAAGACAACATCACAGAAAGGGGATATGTCACAGAGTCCTTCATGCTCTATTGCTTGCTTCCATTTGCGTTTTCAATGTTCTGCTTCTCACTCTCTGACTCACTGTTTTCCTTTGAAAGGCATAAGCAAGCTACTAAATGCTCGTTTGCTAGATATTCATCTTTTTACAAGTGACAGTCTGGTGGCAATTTTGAGTAGTGTTTTTTAGTCTAATTGGACAGCCCTGTCTTTTCACACTTGAATTGCGCTTACACATATTAGAGGTGATTATAAGTGATCCTGGCATCCTCAGGATTATTTCCAGATATGTCATAGATGTGATGACCCAGGTTGTGACACAAAGGCAACGCAGTCACATAAGTAAGAACAGTCCCTTTAATACCTCCAACTTTGCCCCCAATGTCCAGTTACCTTTGGCTGGAGAAAAACCTCTCCCAAGAACAGTCTTTAAGCGGAGGAAATTCAGTCCGAAAACAAAGTAGATATAAACTGTAAATAAAAATCCACACAAACCACACTGCAGCAATTAACTGGACAGGGCAGGATAAGGAATTGCAGACTTCAAAAGCCAACAAAACACACACAGTTGGGAAGACTCCAGGAACCCAGATAAGCCTCAACCATAAAAGATAACTCACAATTTGCTTCCAACAAGTTGCTGTGTGCAGCTTCCCTTTGTGTTCCCAGCTGCAGCAAATGAAGGGAATCAGGGCCCTTTCCTCCTCTGTAAGCCACACAACTCACGTTGCTCTCTTCTCTGTTCCTCCTTGCATGCCCTAGGATGAAGAGGGGATGGGCCTGGATCTTCCTCTGAATTCCCTCTGCCTTGCTCTACCTCTCCCCTGCTCTGCCTAGCCAGACTTTGCCCTTCCACAGTTTCTTCCATAGCCAAAGGAGCCATACTCCCACTCCCTGTCAGCTGCTCAGCCTCCACCTCAGAATCAGATTCTGACAGGGGCATGACAATAGAACTTTTGCAATTGTCTATCATGGTCTTTCTTAACCCTTATCTGGGTGATCTCTCCCAATGTAAAAAAAATCCCCACAAGAATCTCTGGCACTTGATTCAACTTCTGCTGTTTCATCATTGGAAAAAAATGGTGGGTTTGTGCCATCTTAAAAGCAATGGGATCTCAACAAATTCAATTCTTTCATGAAATTTCAGGGAGATTATATGGTTTGTGGTTAATCAAGCTCGTGATATACCCACAGACAATTAATCAAGAGTTTCTACTCAGACTTTAACCTATGATTGGTTTTCTTCAAATGATCATCTGGATAGCAACACACACTGCCTGATCAACTTGCAGGGATATTTAATAGGCACCCTAATTTCCCAGAAATAGTGGTGGAGCTCTCGCCTCACAATCAGGAGGCTGTGAGTTTGATCCTAGGTAGAAGCTAATATTTGGAATAGACTCTCCTGCTCTAGCAGGGGATTGGATTAGATGACCTACAAGGTCCCTTCCAACTCTGTTATTCTATGATTCTATGACATGTTGAGTCAATCTTGAGAAACATAAGAGAGAGTGGAAGTTCTGTAAATCACTAGAGTTCCCACCTAGAGCTCCAGAGATGTGGAGAATTCCTTGTGGAGACTCTTAGTAGGTTTGTTTTGTTCTTATGCCTTCAAGTCACTATTGACTCCTAATGATTGACTGGATTAGTCCCTGCAACTTTCTTGGAGAGATTTCTAAAGTGGTTTGCCATTGTCTCCTTCCTAGGGCTGAATGGAAGTGATTGGCCCAATATCATCCAGCAAGCTTACAGTTACTCACAGTTTTCCAATTTCTAGCCTGATACCTTAATCACTGTATCAAACTGGCTCTCCTCTTAGGATGTATTGAAGCATACATATGAAGCACAAAAAAGAAAACATTTGAAAAGTATCTGAGATCAACCTGTTCTTATGGATAACTATTTTTATGGAATAGCAAAAGCGATTTCCTGTTTTTTCTGCTACTATGGCTATTATTCATCTTTAATATTCTGATAACTATACAAATATGCTGGGCAAAAAAAATGATTTTAATGCCAGAGGAATTTTTTTTTGTTGCTTTTCATACTCCCCTAATAGACAACTTGGTTTTCTGGCCATTCATTAAGGTCAGCAGGAAATGTCTTTTTCTCTCCTTTTCTCCTATCTTCTCATAAAATTGTTGTAAATGTGCACAAAAACCTTGGTTGTAGCACTCAGAATGTGAGATTGTCTGCTCCAGGTTATCCATCTATCTCTTTCCCCACCTCCACCCACTACCCATTGGCGTTCCAAAATTGACTTTAACAAGTGGTTGCATTGTGATCTCTTTTGCTGTGTTCCTTGGTTTTAATGCCGTAAGTGTATTTTTCCTGTGCTTTTAAAAAGAAACAACAGTAGATGATATGTATCTCAAGCGCAAAAGCCAGATCAAAATCTCATACCTAAGAGTAATAGTTTACTGTAGTACAAACAAGAATGCAAACTGTGTAAGTGAAAATAATGAAATCCATCCCAAACTTAACATTTGCTTCAACCAATTCCATTATTTGAAACTGAAATTGAATTCTTTATTGTAATTGTATACACAGTATACACACAACGAAATTCACATAACACCCAGAGACCAAACTCAACATGCACATACACAGGACAATCCCCAAACACTTCCCCATCTGCCAAAATTCCCTGCCTCCTAAAAACACACAAGCATCCACAAAACAAACCAAGTAATACTGTCCAACAGCTCACTGATGGTGGTCCTTAAGTTCATTGTTAAGTGCAAGTATAGGTCTGGGATAAAAACTATTCAGAAAAAGTGTGGTACAAGTTTTAATTGTTCTGCATCTTCTGACAGAAGGCAACAGTTCATAAATTGTGAGCAGGATGGGAAGAGTCTCTGAGAATGTTGTGCAACTTCCTTAAACAGCGAAATGTGAAGATGTCATCCAGGGCTGGTGGCTGGAGCCCAATGATATTCTGGGCAGTTTTAATGATGCTCTGTAGAGCTTTTTTGTCTGCTACAGACAACTATACAAGATTATAGTACAACCATACTATACAAGAATGCTGTATGTCAGGACACTCTCAATGGTGTTGTGGTAGTAGGACAGAAGTAGATGCTGAGATTAAAGATTAAAGACAGTCCAGTGAGATTGGCATTGCCAGTAAGCAAAATCCACAACTACATATCTCACCTTATAATTCTGTTGGTTGGTAAATAATGTAACATTCCTATTGGTGTCCTGGCCTTTTTTAAAAATACCGAATTTATGGATGTATTAGCAGAAGGCACAAAATATGTGTGTTCTGTGACTGAAGACAGAAAACAAGTTTAGAAGGACAAGATTTATAGGCACCCTGTACTCACTCTAACCCTTGAAAGCATTACTACACCAATTTTGGTTGATTACAGTCTAGTGGTTTTCTATATTATTAAAAAATATTTGTTCACAGGGAGTGCCTGTGAAGCCTGGAAATAGCAGAATGGGAAATCTTCCTCTGCTTCTGAAACTTCCAGTTTATGTTAAGAAGAATGGAAAGTATGCTAATGTTGTTTTCTCTGTATTTTTTCTGCTTAGCACACATTGGCAGTCATAATTTTTATTTAGCGACAGAAATAAAGAGTAGAGGGATAAATGCACCAAATTCAAAATTGGCTTATGCGATGGGTACATATAACATAGCTACTTCGGTCACCATTTGTTCATCCCTGCTCCATCCCTGGAATGACTTGCTTGCACCTGAGAACTCTGTGTTGGCCCACCATGGTAAAAACTCTTTCTGATAGTGCTTTTCTTTCCTATAAAATACTTGCAAGATTCTGTTATTTGTAGCTCATCTCAATCAATACATTCTAGTTTTCCTGTTGATTTGATATTCCATTCTGATTTATCTGATGGGGGGGGTAATATTGCATGAGAATGCGCTAATGCATCTTAGGGCCATGTTTAATGCAACGTTAGCCAAGAGAAAAGTTGTTTTATGTTTTTGCTATTCAGCAGGACACTCTAGTTACCAGTCACACAGTACTATGATTTTCCCAATTCTTTGTTTTCCATTATAAAAGGAATCTCCAATGATACAAACATTTCCACAGAATATCAGTATTCATTGTTCATAATAGTTTTAGATGCTACCCCTTAAGAGTGTTGTCTTTAAATCCATGGAAATTGAAGGAATAAGTCAGTTCAGTTGCCATATTGATCATATGTTTCTATAAAATAGAGACAGGATTTTACATTTGTACCCTAAAAAGAAATTCAAAGAAAAGTCAAATTTTACTTTTCTTTTAACAACCAAGAAACTGGTGTTGAAACTGGGGAAAGATATGTTTTGCTGGATTTGTGTGGCGCCTGAAGCCATTATGATTTGTAATTTCCTCATAATGCTGGACCTGATGTGAAGTATTATTAAAAGTTCAATGATATATATTGTATTAAGCTAGTAAATCATATAGGAATTATTGGAGGATATTGATAAATGTTTTGGATTGGCCCCTTTCAGGCCAAAAGGAAATGTTTTTAAAATATATGTAAATGTATCCTTTGGAAAAAGGAAACCTGACAAAATTACAAATACTGTAATTTTTAAAATGTATGTACAGAATATGCTGTAATGTGAAGAGACTGGCTATTTCGAACATCATATTTTCATAATTTGAAGTTCTCACTTAAGGACATTATTAACAGTAAAAATAGCAATCATTGTGTCAAAAGAAAGCTCTCCAATGAACCACAGTTAAACTCACCATTAAGAAACTGACTTTAAAAAAAATTAAAACAACAATATCAAGATTTCTCTTGTTTATTATTATTTTCTAATATATTACATTAAGCTATATTAACCTACTGAATATTTGTGGTGCATTATTTATCAGTTGTGGTCTATTTTTTTTAAACTTCCAGAAATGAATTTTTATTGGTAAGAGGCATCTCTTTTTCCTTATTTAAATAAAGACATGCACATAAGAATGCTTCCAGTTCTATAATGTGATTGAACCTTCATGCACACTTTCTGATCTCCCATAACGTCTTGAACCACGAGATCTTCAAAATAACTCAAAATAAATAACAACTATAACATTTCCAACTCTCCGAGTCAGATAGATAGGCCTGATATGTAAGCCCTGTCTTCTCTTCCTAACCATTTCTGCTCTCTGTCTCTGTCTTCTAACTATCCTCCATCTTTCCAGATGCAGGACGCTATGGGCTATGAGTTACCCTGGGTGTACTTTGTCAGTCTGGTCATCTTTGGATCCTTTTTCGTTCTTAATCTGGTTCTTGGTGTGTTGAGCGGGTAAGCTGTTAGTTTTGGTGTTTTCTTCTCCTCATGCTGCAGGGCAAGACTCCAGAGCTCAGGATCCTTCCAGGTCATTAAGCTTCCTAGCTTATCATAAACCCAAGCAAAGAGTCTGTTTAATGAAAATGTGCATATCATTAATATGCCTAAGGGCAGTCACATTACAGTAGGACTATACAATAATAACTCCATCAGGAGTGGAGAACTTAAAAAATTGGTGCACTCCTACACACAAGGCTCCTCTCTCGCCTTGTCTTCATAATTGACTCATTCAACATTTAAATTCAGTGCTGGTGGCTGAGGGTCCCTTCAACTGGAGACTTGCAATGCACAGGGAATTAACTTTTCTTACTAATTATCATTCCACTCTTCCAGGTCAATGATGCCATAGGAAGGGAGTGGCCCTGGATCTATTTTGTTACACTAATCATCATAGGCTCATTTTTTGTACTTAACTTGGTTCTCGGTGTACTTAGCGGGTAAGCAATAAAAAGGAAAAAAAGGTTTTTCAATTGTATTTGCTATTTATTTTCCTTGCTTCTACACTGATATTTCTATTCTTTGGGGTGGTGTTATGGATACAATTGTTGATTCAGCATCTACATTTCTTTTGATAATATCAACGATCTTTGGCCAAACCCCATGTGGTGGAACAGTAGAACGCAGTATTGTAGAACTAGTCACTAGAGAGAAATTAAATGCATTCAAACTAAGGCTAGACCATCATCTTTGCATTAGTTTAGATTCCTACACTGTGTTGGAATTTGGGCTCAATGTTATAAATTAAAATTATAATTCTGTGTATTCCATGTTTATATTTTACCAGTTGGAATATATTATTTGCTTTCTTAGCACGATAGCCAAAAACTAGCAATACTGGAGGATCATTGTAAAATGAATTTGCCCTATAAAAGTGCTAAATTAGGGTTTGGTATAACAGTAATTTTGGAATACCTGAACACATAGATGCTAAGGGAAGAATTTGGTGTCTTGGTTTAAAGTTGGTTTATGAAACCTGCCTTGTTAATTTAGCTAAACCTGGCATCCTGTGTTATTCCTGGTTTGTTTTTGTATTCGTTCTCTTTGACAAATCCTGAAATATAGTACTTGAATAGTACTTAATAATACTTGAAAATAAATATAGACTGATTCCCAAATTCTCAGATTAAATTGTGGTCCAATGGTTTTCTCTCCAAACTCTTCTCTCATCCTCAGTCTTCATTCTACTTACACTCTGCTTTCTGTGAAATAATCTCCATTCATGTCCTTATGGCCTGCTAATTAGATTATTGTAATGTGGTTTATTCAATACCCTTAAAACCATCAAAACTTCAGCTGATGAACAGTGCAATTGCACATATGGTTCCAAGACAGAAACATTACTGCCGCATAACACCACTACTGTAGCAACTCTACGGGCTCTGATTGTTTTCATGCATGCTTTAAGGAATTGGTTGTGATCTACAGTATAAAGCTCCATATGCTTGTGGCTCACTGTAACTTCAGGAGTGCTTCTTCCAGGTAAAATATATATGCCTGCCCAAAGTGTCTGCCGAGAGTCCCCATGATAAGAGGTGACATTCACACAAAAGTAAAACAGATGAAACACAGAGCAAAAAGCAGCAATGTGTAAATATCAAAACATTTCCCTTGGTTCCTAGGAAACATTCCTGGAAATAGATTGGCGAAATAGTTGTACACCTCTGCTAGAGATTTGGATGTTGGCAAAAGACATGCAGATGAAACAAACCAGGAATTAACCAAATAAACTATATTGCTTTATTTTAACCTGTACTATATAAGCTAAACACAATTTGGCCTCGTGCAATACGCAAAAGTGCAGGAAGGAATGGAAATTGAATTACTTCACAAAATGTCAAATAAAAGAGAATTGTCTATAGATGCATTTTGATCACACATTTACCCTGTTTACTACCATCATTAGAACATTTTTTAATACTGTATTAGATATCCCAGAAAAATGTCCATTTGATATTAACATAATGGTTTTCTCTGATGCAGAAAAAATATACCAAGCCCCTTATGTAGTAGATGGCAAATATTTGCTTTGCTTGAGGTGAATTTCCATCACTCTTGCACGAATGCCAAGCAAATCAAACTATTTATATTTTTTAAAAAATCAGATTCAGTCTTTGACTCTATAATTTAAAAGATTTCAAGATGTGTAAAATACAGTCCTTAAAGCCAGGACAATTACTACCAGGTAGTAGATCTGATATTGTAATAAAAGAATCAGAAGTCTAAAGTCAATATTCTTTCTAGTGTTGAGCATAAATCTTCTAACTATTATTATTAAAAGACATTTTTAAATAATAATGTTTAATATTGCAGGGCCAATACAGCCTAAGTTGCATTTTCTAGTGGACAATACTGGGCAACATTATAAGAGATTGGACTCCACGGACATAAAAAATTAAATCGAATCTTCTTGGCTTAATAAAAAAATAATCTCTAATGCTCACCTTACTTATATGAAGTGCTGCTTGGAAAAAGGCACTAAATCTTGACTAGATTTTCTTATTGTCCACCTTTTGTTTACTGTTTCTTGGTACAAAAATGTGGGTTTTGGTAGACAAATTCTTATGGTTTTTTCACGTTTGTAGTAGGTCTATTTATTTTAATAGCAAAACTCTTTCCAATAATTAATTCACTGAGATGCTTTTAATCCTAAGAATTAAATAAAGTATCTTGTATTATTCTATTTTCAAATTATCATGATTAGAATCCTGACAATGGAACAAAAACCCAAACGATTAGGACAGAGAACATGAGACAGCAAATCAATACGACATAAGAAACAAATCTGCCTTATATTTCTAGTAATGTATTGAATTGCACCAGGTATAGGAGATTTTAACAACAACAACAACAACAACAATAATAATAATATCTACATTTCAAGTTACAAAAGTAATTTGAGATCCAGCATAGAGAGGTCACCTTAGCAGTTTTAAAACCTAGTAATATATCTCGAGGAACCACAGTGTTTAAATTAACATGAGCAGCTCAGTTATCATACCAAGAAATTTAATATTTTAAGGGCAATTCAAGTTATTCTATTATCTTCTCTCTCTTTCTCTTTTTTTCTTTGTATTTCTCTCTCTTCTGCTCTTTTAATTTAATCCCCTCCTTCTCACCAGGGAGTTTTCTAAAGAGAGAGAAAAAGCAAAAGCTCGAGGTGACTTTCAGAAGCTAAGAGAGAAACAACAACTGGAGGAGGACCTAAAGGGATATCTAGACTGGATAACTCAGGCAGAAGATATAGATCCAGAAAATGAGGATGAAGGCATGGATGAGGAGAAGCCCCGAAACAGTAAGAAACTTTCTCCTGTTTTGCTTTTTGCTCCTAGCCAGAGATGACTTCTGAAGGTGCTCAGCATTTTGAGAAACACCATGAGCTGAAATATGTTGTTTTTCTTCTGAATCAACTATTGCTTTATAAAAATAGGATGGGGAAGATGAAGAAGTCAATGTAATTATTATTGATTCCAAAAGATCATGTCCTTGCTTGGCATTGTGTTTTACAAAGGAAAACTGGCATATACTTTTTATTAGAAGATTCCCAAGAGATGTGGTTTAAAATGGGCTCTGTAGGTTTACTGAACTGCAATTCATCCTTTTCCCTTTGTAATAATTATCTTGAATACTTCAAGCTGACTCAGGTTTGTGCTGGTGTTTGTAACATTTCTGAAACATCCTTTTACCAAAATGTTTCAGGCCAAACATAAAAGCAATCCTATCTGTAAAATTAATACAGTACCAGTGAACTTAAATAGGTACCTAACATACTGTGTGCATTATGAGAATAATATCTCTAGATCAGAATCAAAATACTATCTGTATGATTTGTGAAATCACATTGTTTGAGAGATATCAGTTCCACATCATGAACCTTGCTTTGCTGTGGTGCAGGGTGTCAAACTCGCGACCCACAGGCCGGATGAATCACACACTGGCCATGCCCCCACCCACCCCAGTTTAGCGAAGGAGAAAAAAAGTTGCAATACATCACGTGACAACAACATGTTGTCATGAGTTTGACACCCCTGCTTTGGTGGAAAGGTAATATTGCTTTGAATGATGTCACTATTCCAATCAAGATGAATTGTTGCAGATTTTCTCAAACTATTTTTGAATATACTCTATCAAGTTTATAATATATCAAGAATTAGCCAGAATATTGGGGGGGGGGGGACAAATCAAATCAGTTATCTGACCTGTTTCTGTATCAAAATGAACAATATTCTTTATTTTAATTCCTATTCTGCTCTTCTACATAATGCTGCTGGAGGTGATTAGGAAAGGCACTAGTAGACACAGTCCTTCTTTTGCCATGCAATGCTTAGAAGAATGTGCTTTAAAGAGCAACAAACATTGCTGCCTTGTCTTTCTATCTGTGTGGTGATCTACTTTTTGGCAAAAGTTTAGCGGGTTTTGTATGGCACATTTAGATGAGTCCAAGATCATGTTAAATAAATGAGCATTAAATAAGTAGTTTTATCCCTTTCAGAACACTTCACAATTTTGTCTTCTTGCTTGGGTATTGATGACTTGCATTTTGAGAGCTGTGATTCCTCCATTAATAATGTTCGTTGTATTGATTCACCAAGTCAAAAAGTGGCTAATTTTGCTTCCATCCAGGCCCCCTTTTTATATCGTATTTCAGAGGTCCTTGCTGTTGTCTGGCCCTGAGCTTTGGAAATATTTATAGAGTAACATGTTATTTTATGTAAAAAATTTTGATGTGTGCTAAGTATGGATTGCATAAGTTTGTCTTTACTATATAATAAGATGTTAGGTTAAATTAGAATAGATTATTTTATTGTGGTCATTAACCAGCACAAGACTTTTTAAAGACTATATCTTTGAAACAATAGTTGCGAGGATAAATTTGGGAATGATGAGATTAATCATTGTCATAAAATCATTGATGTAATATAGCAATAATATGACATTGTGACAATAGCCTTTAGGAATTAATCATAAAAGGTATATTATATAGCCTTTTAAAGCAATACTTCTAGATTAGAAATTTCTCAGCTATACAAAGAATGACTATTCTAATAGAAAGGCAGAGTTTGAAAAAAATGCAAATAAGAAAAATTATTTTGTTATTATATGTTATTAGAAATAATGCATACAATATGACAATAATTACGTCGAAGAAGAGAAAAGGTGGCCTTGCAACGAGTAATGTTTTCTCACAACTACAGGTTTTTTTTCCAATCAGCTGAACAAATGCACACTGCATAAACTACAAAGTGGGGGGGGTGTGTCCTAGCCTTCCAGGAAGCAGGATGTTGATTGGTTGATTATTTTGGCTTTTCTTTCAGGCAACTGAGTTCAAATGCATTTGTGAGCATTTAAAGAACGGGAAGTTTTACAATTTGTTCATGCTTCATAGGGAAGGCTTATGCAAGGCAATCTCAAGTTTGATTTAGTTGCTAGAATGCATTATTTGTACTTCAAAATACATGCAAAATATTCAGTTAAAAAGAGGAAATAAGCTCAGTTCCATAATATAGTCATTAAGATCATTAGGTTTTTCAGTTTTATTGAAGATATAAAAGTACCTTCCAAGTACAGGTAGTCCTTGACTTACAACCATTTGTTTAGCACCTGTTCTAAGTTATGACAGCATTGGAAAAAGTGACTTTTGCGGTCCTCACACTTATGACCATAGCAGTCACATGTTCATTATCTAGATTAGGTTTGCAAATCCCTTGTATTTCAGTTTCCTACACCCAGTCTAATGGAGAAGCAACCTTGTTTTATTAAATAAGATAAATATTTAAGATAAGGCATATTTAAGGGAAATATTTATTCTCCTGTTTTCTTAAATAAATTAGATTCAGCAGCCACAGAATTCTATTGTGAAAAGAAAAAATAGCAAAGAAAAGGAAATAGAATGTTGACCAACATGGGTATTTATATGGATAATAACACATTAATCGTGTTATTATATCCTCTAGAATTTATTATCTGTTTTTTTTTTGTTAAAAAAGAGAGATGGGTTAGAATGCAACATTGCCTATTTTACTTTGTCTCTCAAGGTGGTAGCAATTCAGTATGTAACTGCAAAAATATTAGCTATGCATTTAATAGCAGGCATTATGTAACTGTACTCTCATACAGGAATAGTGGTTGAGGTGGTGATGGAATTGATGGTAACAATGGTAACATTCATCATGTTTGTACAATAATCTGTACAGAAGTTGTTTTGTTTTTCAAACAAAGAAAGCTACAGCCCTATCTATGCTCACTCAATTCTAAATCCTACAGCTGTTATTAACCTGTGCTGGGATGAAACAGAACAAAGATTTACCACTTTCTTTGAAAAAAATGGAAACGAGTGAGGGAGATCTTAAGTCACCAGGCTTAAAATCATACCAATTCCTTGTGTTACAGTTTAATGAATAGTTTCATAGCTGCTAAAATATATGAATGACTTTTTTATTCCTGAAGCTATCAAAAAGGAAGAACCAACAAATTTGTGTAACGTTAGTGGTGTAATGAAGGTCCTTCAGGCTGTCATCATTTTGCTTAATTTTTCCACACTTTTCTTGCCATGGGAAAGCAATGTAGGGGAAAAAAAAGAATTAAAACTGCTTTCTAGCCTTTCATTGATTTCTAACTAAGGAAAGTAAGTGAATTTAGCTAAATGGAAACTAAAGGTAGTCCTTGACTTACAACTGAAATTGGGACCAAAGTTTTGGTTGTAAGTTGTGACAGTCATAGGTCAAGGTATCCATGTGCGTGGTCCTGACTTTATGACCATTTTTGGCAGTTGTTAGGTAAATTATTTGGTTGTTACATCAATCACACCACTATAAGTCCATTTTCCCTTTAGTCAGAAATGAGCAAAAAACATCTCAAATCATGACCACTTAACCACGGGACATTGCAACCACTCATAAATGTGAGTGAGTTCCAAGTATATGCTATGTGTGACCATGGGAGAGGGTGGTGGAACATAAAAGCCATAAAGCACTCTTTCCAAGGGTATAATAATTCCAAACTACCGCTAAACAACTGGTTGTAAGTCAAGATCATGTAGAAAAAATCCATATGAACGTGATCACTGCAGTTACACAGAAGACAAAAAAAGAAAGAGGAATGAGTTACTGCCTAAAGCAGAGGTGTCAAACTCACGTCGTCATGGCATCGTCACATGACATATCGGAACTTTTTCCCCCTTCACTTAACTGGGCGTGGCCAGCATGTGACACATCTGGCCCATAGGCCCGGAGTTTGACAGCCCTGGCCTAAAGAATTGGATTATTCAAAATATTCAAACACTAAAAAAAATCTCAAAAATGACTGCTCCCCTACTTGGGAAGGTCTAGATTGTGGATTAAAAAATTCATTTTACTCAAGTCAAATTGTTGTAATAACCAGTTTAGCTGTTATAACCAAACTAGTACAGCTGTTTCTACATGCTTCTTAATAGCTACTTAATGCTTTTTTCTCACAGAAAAAGAAGTATTGATGGTCACTCCTTCCCTGTCTTGAGGTCTCTACAAAGACCAGTGACCATATCTGGTCAAACAGAGACGTTTTGGAAATAGCATTAGAAGATACAAAGAGGAGAGAATAGGAAGTAAGGTTGTATAAAGAGATTTCCCTTTTCTTTTAAAGAACAAAGGGGAAGAGAACTTGGGAAAAACCTGGGAGAAGAACTTTCAAAATAAGCAGAAAGGAGGAGTGAACATGTTCAGGAGCAGCAGGTGTGAGGAATGTTGAAGTTGGTATTTGATTTCAAATAAGTAGGCAAAATTTGGGCTGCAGAATTATGTTGTAGCATTACTCATTTTTATTCAGTCAGTAAAACACCAACTTCTTCTGCATTAAGGATGTGTCCAGATTAAATGGATATATATACAAGTTAGTTGAGGAATAGCTATAGTTAAAGTTAAAACTTACTTTGACAGGTGTTTGAGGCAAGCTTGTATAGCACTTGCACACACAAGGCCTAAACTAAGATAATAATATTAGCAATTCTCCAGCTCTAGAAATGCTTCCAAACATATTTACAAATTTCAAAGAGCAATTACTCTCAAAGCATTAAACATGCCTATTATAAAATATAATTTGATGCTGTTTATACAGCTATCTAAAGAGACACAAAAGCCAAAATTATACTCCTGAAAAACATGAGGAAAGCCATTCAATTAGAAAAATCCTTGTTCAACCTCGTTATTCGAAGGTGCAAAACATTAAGATGTACAGAACTTTCTAAAGAGTTTTTCTGCTTCAAAGAGTGTGTTGGTGCCAAGGAAGCCCCCACTCTTAAAACATTGAGACAGCCATGTCCTTTGGAAGGTTTGCTGTGGCTGCTTCAAAGCCTTTTGCAAGTGGTCATCTCACTTCCCTACCTGGTAAAGAAGGAGAAGGAGAAGGAGAAGGAGAAGGAGGAGAAGAAGAAGAAGAAGAAGAAGAAGAAGAAGAAGAAGAAGAAGAAGAAGAAGAAGAAGAAGAAGAAGAAGAAGAAGAAGAAGAAGAAGAAGAAGAAGAAGAAGAAGAAGAAGAAGAAGAAGAAGAAGAAGAAGAAGAAGAAGAAGAAGAAGAAGAAGAAGAAGAAGAAGAAGAATTGGTACTTCAAAGCCTTCATCCTTCACCTCACAAATGTGACAGATACAAAGCACATCCAACAGGAATGAGCACACAGTTCTGTGTGAAGGTACTCTTGAAGGTACCTAGGAGCTGAATTGTGTGGGGCTTTAAAGATTAAAGCTCCTCCTGCTTTACCAAGCAGGTCCCAGGCTCATCTCACAATAAACATTCCAGGAGCTTTGTGTGTGGAGGGGTAAAGGTACTCAGACTCAAATCTAGCCCTTTGTCAGAATTGTCCACCAATCAGAACATTATTGTGATTTTTCAATGGTTTACCATCAGCTGGTGATCTTCAGCAAGTCTAGCAGATTTAACTAAATATTTTGTTTAACCTGCCTTCTACATCAGTATCCAGTGACAACTCAGAACTGAAGCTGTGAAGATATGAACTGACAATGGAGAGAGCAGATTTTGCTGGTTTTTATTTAATGTTCTGCTGTCTGAAAAATAGAGGGACAGCACTTAAATTCAACAGTCTGGGAAATGTCCACTCTCCGGCATGCTATAGGCAAGAATTAGCATGTGCTTTCAGAGATTTTAGTGATCCTAGGGAATGTTTTGATATATATAATATAGCCTTTCAATTACATCTAAAATAGACTAGGCCATATCAAATTGCTTCTGGGAATTGTACAGGAGCTGATTTGAGCCCTTTGAAGAGTGACATATAAGTATAATGAGTAGCTTTAATTATTTAGTATAACTCAGTTTATTCTGCATTCATTTTAAGAGCTACAGAAAAGAAGATTAAGGTTTAAATTCAGTATAACATGCTCATGTAATAGCATATTACCTGAAATACAGTGGTACATTAATCTGCAACTGTAATCCCAATTTTAAAGTGGTTTCATCTATTGGTAAAGGGATGGCATTTTTCTTATCTCTGTGTTTCCTCATTTATAATTTTTTCCCACCGAGCAAGTGTAGTTTTGGAGATCTGACAAGATCCCTACCAGGATTTCTGATTTATCAGTACCATTGTGAAACAGCCACACACAGCAGTAGACCAAATAGTCTTGCAGAGAGGCAATGGGGTTTGGGACTACTATGAACGTAAATGCTGTGTCCAGGGGAATGTATTGGACTTCTATATATTTTCCATGATTCTCTGTAATAGGGAGGAAATTATTATTGGGACTCACTATTAATTCATTCTTTCTCAACTGAACCTAGTTCTCTAGTTAATTGTGGTGGGGGGAAATAGGAGAAGAGAACACTGTTATATGCTTTGCTTTGAATTCCTAAATGAAAGGCAGGACATAAATCTAGCAATAATAAATATGTTTCAGTTTTGATTATACTTTCTGGAAAAGAAGTGGCTGGCACTGTGGAGCACCAATGGATTGTTCTCTAAAGTACCTTTCACGATGAAACTTTATTGTCAAGTAGGAACGGTCCTTTATTTACCTGTGCTCAATTTGTTCTAATGCTTGCAACATCTCACAATATAAAAGCAGAAAATTGTTTTTTAAAAATCCATTTTTATTGAATCATAAAAATCAGAAATTGTACAGCTATCTGATCAATAAAAATAATAACAATGTATGCACAAGCATACGTTTCATCTACAGGTAGTCCTCAACTTGGTAGTCCGCAATTTAGGTGGTTGGTAGGCAAACCTGGCTTCCCTCATTGACTTGGTTGTCAGAAGCCAGCGGGGATGGTCGCACGTGATGAGAGTCACATGATTCTTGGACGCTGCGACCATCATGAATACACGCCAGTGGCCAAATGTCCAGATTTGATCATGTGATATGGGGTACTGAGATGGTAAATGGGAGGACTGGTCATAAGTCACTCTTTTCAGTGCTGTTATAACTTCAATTTCTAAATGAATAGTTGTAAGTCAGAGACTACCTGTATTCAGCGGTGGGCTGCTACCGGTTCACCCCAGTCTGGGCGAACCGGTATCTAATTTTATAATTTTTAATAGCTGGTTCGGCAAACCAGTAAATCCCACCCCGCCCCTCCCAGGAGTCCCCACGTGGGTCATTTTGGATGCCAGGTAAGTACAGGGCCTGCACAGAGGCTTGGGGAGAGTAAAAAATGGGCCTCCCAGAGGCTCCTGAAGGCTGGAAACGGGCCCGTTTCTGGCCTCCGGAGGGCCTCCGGAGCCCATTTTCACCCTCCTGGAGGCTTGAGGAAAGCCTCCGAAGCCCAGGGAGGGCAAAAACGCCCTCCTCCCACGATGGTGCAGGAGGCTGAATAGGCCACACCCACCATGGCCACGCCCACCCATCAACCGGGCAGAGAACTGGTTGCTAAAATTTTTGAAGCCCACCGCTGCCCATATTTGATTCTAAATGCTTCTAAATAAACCTGTCTCTCTTTTCACTGTGCTGTTACTTGTTCTAGCTGAATTTATGAAGACTGGCTAGACTAGATTTCCGGAAGTCAGACTGTTGCTGTCTTAGGAAACTGTTATCAATGTTTTCCTTGTAAAAATGAATGATTAGAGATAATGCCTTCTTGGAAAGCCAATTACTGTACTGTTTTGAACCAGCTTCAAATCCCATTGAAGTTACTAACTGACCAACCAATCCCATTTCTTCTCAAGCTTGTCTTCAGGATTGCTATAAGAATAAAATGGTGGGAAGAATAAATACATTGCCCTCTTTTGGATAATGTGGCAGTGGTACTAACAAAAAAATGGCTCTGTGCCAAGGGCTAAGAAACTCTAAGAGACAGATTACAGTAACAAGGCTGCTTGGGGAGGCGTAGGCCAACCAGATCTGGAGTAGGTGGCACAGAGAGTTAGTTTTCTGCATCTCTAAGTTGCCACCCAGTCATCATCTGCATAATACAGTCAGTTTATGGTAGTCCTAGAGAAGCCATTACATTGTCATTGATGTAAAAATAAAATATGTTTCTAGTAGGTAATGTCCTAAATTAGTGTAAGAAAGAATGCTGTTGGATTAGATGAAAGGAGTTTGTTCTGTTGAATTTTGCAATTCTACATTTCAGCATCTGTGACTTCAGTTTAATAGCCTGGTATTTCTGGAGTTTCCTCAGTCCAGGTGGAAGGAGATGTTGTTAGATATGGACTGTGCCCTCACTGTTATAATGTTTTATTTTCCATATGCCTTTGTTTTCATTTTGTGTCTTTAATTCACACCATGAAAGATAGAGTACATGTAAGCTGAGTTCCTTATTTCTTTTTCTTTTGATTGTCCCTGGCTGCATGTTCTCTGTTGATGTCTTGTTCCTGGTACTTGATCATCTTGTCTGTGGAAGGAAACACTCCAGCTGATAAGAAGAAAGGAAGGTTTGCTTGGTTTAGTCACTCCACAGAAACTCATGGTAACGTTCCAATGTTCTCTGTGTTCATCCTCTTGTATATGTGTGTGTTTCTCTGTGTAGTAGCTGTACAGTCTTTTGGTGCATGTGTCTGTTTCTGTTGCTTTTGCAACATCATGCTCTTGTGCTCAAAGTGGAAATCTTCATTTACGATCCACATTTTGTTGGTATCTTCAGAATTGTATTGAAGATTATCAAGATCACTTAAGCATCTGAGACATTTTATCTGATGAATACGTCAAGATAATTCTAGTCTGTATATCCTATGCTGTGGTAATTTTATTTAGCTTCTGAATGCAATATGACAATAATTATTGTAACTCAGCTATGATCAGTAATGGCTGGTGCTTTTTGAGGCTAGTAGGGTAAAAAGCTGGGCAGCTAACTACAACAAATCATGCTTAGCGAACCAGGTTAAAAAAAAAACCAGCTGGAGCAAATTGTAGGCTGAGCCAGAATCATAGTCGGTACTTTCAATATCAGGTGAGATTAGACATTCAAATAAGCGGATACATTTTTGTAGGCAAGTATTTTCAATACCATGATTGCAAAGATAAGAGTTGGGAAGCTCATCTTAACATTATTTTGTACGTACAGTACAAATGCAGATTAGAGGCATCATCCATGGACATTCTGATTATTGATTAGCCGGGTCCCAATTGGCTCTGGGTAACTGATCAAGATCTTGTACATGCACCAAAGACCTCAAGATGGCCTCCACTGTTGCTTAGAGAATGGAGATGTTGGGGCACAAAACACAGAGGAACAAGAGAACAAACATGCAAATTAATTAGCCTGCCCGGTCACTCCCAGAGTCATAGGAATGAAGTAGGAGGGGAGGGGAGGCTAACGAGAGGCAATGATAGGACAGCAAGTAGGTAGCTTTCTAGGCTATAGTTCCTACTCTTTCATATCTTAAAACTCCCTAATCACACTGCCAAAACACCTCATTCCCAATAGAATGGAAGCAAATGTCTGCTTTTTCTGAGAAGGCCACGTGTATGCGTTTACAGGAATTCTTTTATTGCATTTATCATTGTGATAAATTTTAAGGATATTACATTTTTTATTAAAAATACTGCTGACAATGTTTTTAATTGCTGTAACTGGAACATAATCGGGAAGAACCAATGAGGGCTATAGCATCATTTGCTAGTTTGGCAACAGTCTTCCATAAGCTCAAATGTAAATACATACCCAAAGAAAGATGATTTTGTTCTCTTGTGTAGTTGTTCCATTTGTTTCCAATTTATTTAATTAATTAGTTTAATGAATTGTTAATCCTACTTTTATCTCTGATGTGGCAAAAGATAACTGTATAAATCTACCCCAGGTGAGTAAATACTAATCAAAATAAATCATCTTTGCTGACAGGTTTTTTCATAGTGAATGCTGTGGATCCTCCAGGTTTTATTAAACTTTGTTATTTGGGAAACTGCTAGATCACTTACCTATGTTCGCTGAGTCACTTCTGCATAGTTAGTTTGTTGGCTATGATTTGTTTTATATATCTTATTCAGAGATATGGAAAATATTCATTGAACTTAATATTACAGAACTATGGATTTACATTGATTATGGATTATTAAAGGCCTTTGTAGTCCGGAGCTACTGCTGTTTAAAGCATTGAGGAGACTATGTTTAACCTTGTTAGCCCCAACTAAGGATATAGAACTGTGTTTAACGTTGAAAATTTCATAGTTAGCAGATGTGAGGATTCGTGAATTTTGAACGTGAAGCCTTCTGAAATATAGTGCCTTAAGCACGTACCAGTAATGAAGTTGAGGCTGGATTATATCAACTAGAACTCGATGAGACTTAAGTAAGTAATCCTGTTATGTAAGTTGAATATAATGAGTCACCCAGATTTGAAAACAGTATCACCCAAACTGAAATATGGGTGTTACTATGCCGTAACTAAAGTGCAAACTTAATGTGAAGTTAAACATGTGTTTGAAGTAAAGGTTCATTCAGTGAATAATATTCTCTCCCCCTTAAGCAATCTTCTCTCTTCTTTAGGATAATCTCCTTTAAGCTTTACCATTTCTTTAGATAGGCAAGCAAGAGAAAATAGTAATGCTGTCATCTTATGGATGTATCTATCACAAAAAAAAAGATTGGTGTGGCTGGCTAGAGAGAAGCAAAAACTGGCTTCTTTAGTTCTGGGTAATGCAACTGCGGTGTTTTCAGCTGGTTTTATACAGTTCCTGAGGACCAGTTGTTAAAATGTCACATAGAACAGGAAAGAAAAAAAATGTCCAGAAGGCGTCTAACAAGTTTTGAACTTTTCATGAACAGGGCAACCCAAAGTCATGACAGGACCATGCTCCAGGCTTTCTAGCCAGACAACATATACAGGCAGAGTGGGAGAAATATGAACCTACAACCTAGCTTTAATTGTATTGAAAATATTGGGACTTAATGAAGAATATAAGTCATTAAAAGAGAAAGGTAAAAGTTCCCCTCGCACACACATGCTAGTCGTTTCCAGCTCTAGGGGGCGGTGCTCATCTCTGTACAAAGCTGAAGAGCCAGCGCTGTCGGTCATGTGGCCGGCATGACTAAACACCGAAGGTGCACAGAATACTGTTACCTTCCCCCAAAAAGGTAGTTCCTATTTTTCTACTTGTATTTTTTACGTGCTTTCAAACTGCTAGGTTTGCAGAAGCTGGGACAAGTAATGGGAGCTCGCTCTTTTATGCGGCACTAGGGATTTGAACCCCCAAACTGCCAACCTTTCTGATCAACAAGCTCAGCATCTTAGCCACTGAGCCACCATGTCCTAATAATAATAATAAGGCATTACTTCCTTCTTAATAGAATTTGATATGTGTAATTGTGCATTATGGATGAAAATCCTTCTAGATGTTTATATGTGCATGTGACAATTTAGTGCAATAGAACTCTGGGGATAAAATTGTATTACATCAGTCCAGTTTTAAGCAAAAGTATAGTCAGGAATTTTGAGGTTATGGCGGCTGTTCCTTCATTAGGCAAGACCTTAGCCTTTTAATTATCTATATTACCAGGCTTTTACTATCCACACTCAAGGATCTCAAGCTATTTCTCTTTTATATCTTTAATTTTCTGAGCCGTATCAAATTACCCAACCTCTTAGGATTAAAAAATACCATCGGGCTTAAAAGGAGTTCTTTGTGTGGACCTTTTTGGTTTTTTTCAAAACCACGGCAATTCTCAAGTATTTCAGTTTCATTTTGGTTAAATTTTATTGTTATTTCTGAATGTGCAATATTAACATACCATAATGGGAAATGTCAATTCCATTTGAAAGTTTAGGGGGTCATGACACTGCAAAATTTGAGAATCCCTATTTTATTGGTGCGGATCATACCGTGCTTTTAAAAACTGTGCTGAAATAATGCAACCTTTCACTGGTACATCCTTGATGAGCAACTACTTTGATAATTCTCATTTGGAAGGGTTAGCATGACAAATTATTGCTAGAACCTGTTAATTGCCTAATTTAAGTAATACCCTGGGCTCTTCAACATCTTCATCAATGATTTCGATAAGGGGATAGATAGTCTGCAAATTTGCAGATGACACTAAGCTGGCAGGAATAGCCAACACTCCAGAAGATAGGCTTAAGATACAGAAGGATCTTGACAGACTTGAACATTGGGCGTCATCTTAGAAAATGAAATTCAGTGGTGAAAAATGTAAGGTTCTACATTTAGGCAAGAAAAATCAAATGCACCGGTATAGTATATATGGTACCTTGCTCAATAGTAGTAACTGTGAGAGGAATCTCGGAGTCCTAGTGGAAAGCCATTTAAATATGAGCCAGTCCTGTGCAGCAGCTGCCCCAAAAGACAACACAGTTCTAGGCTGCATAAACAGAGGGATAGAATCAAGATCACCGTGAATTGTTAATACTACTTTATAATGCCTTGGTAAGGCCACACTTGGAATACTGCATTGAGTTTTGGTTGCCGCAATGTAAAAAAGATGTTGAGACTAGAAAGAGTGCAGAGAAGAGCAACAAAGATGATTAGGGGACAGGAGGCTAAAACATATGAAGAACGGTTGCAGGAACTGGGTATGTCTAGTCTAATGAAAAGAAGGACTAGGGGAGACATGATAGCAGTGTTCTAGTATCTCAGAGGTTGCCACAAAGAAGAGGGAGTCAAGCTATTCTCCAAAGCACCTGAGGGCAGGACAAGAAGTGATGGGTGGAAACTAATCAGAGGTGGTATTCAGCAGGTTCTGACCAGTTCTGGAGAACCGGTAACAGAAATTTTGAGTAGTTGCACTTTTCTGACCCACACCTTGTTCCAAGGAAACAAACACGAAACAGACGTAACAGCAAAACCTTTTAATGATTCTTTACGAATTATGCTCCTTCATGGTTAAAACGCTGTTTCAAACTAATTGTCTCTGATAAGAGCGAGCCTTGCCAAGGTTGTACAAGGCTGCCAAGATCAATAGACAAAGTTACTAAGAAATATTTCAAACACAAAGAATCTCCAAACACCAACCAAGATATTCCAAACGTCCACAAGGCTTGAGAGCAAAAACTTCTTTGCTTCTCAGCTGACTTTTATCTCTTGAGGGAGGGGCCATTACCTTGCAGCCTTACTCCCAAGTTGCCCATGCTGCTGCAGCTGCTCTTTCCTTCGAGCAGCCTTGCACGCACGTGCACTGGGCACAGGCTCCTCGGGGATCTCTTCTTCACTGCTTCTAGCCTCCACAATCTCTGAAGGCAGCATTACACTCCCTGATAGTCCTGGCCCATCCCTGCATAGCACGCAGGCCCCTCATCTGAGTCCTCCCTCTCTGAGACCTCAGCTGTTCATACCTGCTGCCGGCGAACCACAACAACCACCTCTGAATTGAACCCAGTTCTCTCCATCCTGTGTGCATGGATGGAAGGATCAGCTGATTGTCTCTTCAGTGACAAACTACCTGGCCTGCCCATGCGGAAGGGGCAAAAGAGGAGGCCAGCAGAAGTGATTGTTCAGTATTGCATCTGTACAACACTATGGATCAAATTGCTTCTTTTTAGAGACAAGGACCAAGCAAGAACAGATAAAATTAGCTTATATGAGTTTAGTTCTCGACTTACGACCAGTTGCTTTGTGATCATTTGAAGTTACAGTGAATCAGATTCGAAGTTCTGACCGCTAGCCCACTGCTCACAGTCACATGGGGCTGCATGTGGGGCTGCATGTTGGGTAGTCAGCAACCAGCCTGTATTTATGGCCATTCATAGCCTCCAATGATCACATGACTACATTTCATGGCATTTTGCTGAGAATTGGCATTTACTTCCAGTTTTTGGCAAAAAAAAAAAATACCCCATAGCAAACAGTGGCTTTGCTTTATGACAGCAATCTTCACTTTATCATTGTGCTTTACAACTATCATGTTCACTGTACAACTGCTGCATTCATTTAATGACTGCAGGGGAAAAGGCTGTAAAATTTGGTCAATCATGGGTCACCAGCTTTTATGACCATCAGGATTTAAGACCATAATGGGCAATCTCCATTGTAGTTCTAAGTCAAGGATTACCTGTACTTTTGGTTCTCTGCATTTTTTCCTGTTTCACTCTGGAGCAGATCTAGAAGAAGGTATGAGAGCTTCATGAGAGATTCTCTTACCCTTTTCTATCTCTGTTCCAAGGAAGGTGAAAGAAGGACTGTTTATGATTAATTCCCTCTCTTCATTTATCCGTTACTTGGAGTTTTGGCTCCTTCCTTCAACTCCTTGGAAAAGCTCAGATTGACCAACATATTTCATTTATATTGGAATAAGCTGCCTTCTTTGCTTTCTGTCTGCTGGGCTGCCCCTCTTTTTTTTAGTTTCTTTTTTCCCTTTCTTTTTTTTTCCTTTTAAGCTTCTTTCCATTCTTAAAAATCACACAATTTTCTTTGGAGTTGAGTATATAAAATTTTGGCCTCCTTCAAGCTCCATGTATTACTTTGCTAGGTTTACTGTGAGTGCCACCCTTTAGCGAATGTTTTGACAGTGACAGCAAAATTCTGCATTAACCTAGGATTTTCAAGTTAGTATGCATAGTAAGAACTGATCGCTTTACAATCTAATGTCTACCATGAAGTTTCTATATGACTCTATCAGCAATAAATTTTAACAAGATCCCTTGAACTGAGCAAGGGATGAAAATCAATGTTGTTTTAATCTATTAAACACAACCTGAAACCTTAATAAAATGTTCTTTATATCTCATTAAAGAGCCCATTGCCAATATTCTGTAACTATCACAAAAAAAAAGTAGCTGAGGTGCTGCATGGAATGAGATTTAAAGAAGGATGGAAGCCTTTGATAAGGATCTGGTAATGCTAGCTGTGTATTCATATTACAGTATGAGAAAATGTTAAGAATTTGATGCATCCAAATTATTTAAATGACCAACTTAAAAAGAACTACAATGCACATAATTATGTTAAGGTTTAAGACTTTGATAAATATTGGAACACGTGCTAAATTTTATCAAGAATAACAGTGCCTTATATACAAAATGTATTTTGGGGATCTGAGAGATTTTTTTTCCTTTTTTAAAAATAAATTTTTATTATATTTTCCACACATACAAATCTTGTATACAGTTTTTAACAGTGGTTCGGCACTGACAAATATACATTTTATATATCTTAATATATGCATTTTCTTTCTATAAATCTACAATCTCTATTGTGCCTACTATAGTTACCTTTACTTATATGCCTTATAGTCTATATCTCTAGCCTATTATCCTCTTGAGGTCTCTTGTAATAATTACATTTTCTATTTTCTTATTTTTATATCTATCTTCTAACCATAGATACCATTTATGCCCTACGTTGTAATATTTGGAGTTCTCCCTTTCCTTCATTTCAAATGTGAGCATGTCCGCACATTCCAAGATTTTATTTATGACTACATCTTCTGGGGGGATGTTGGGTCCTTTCCACATTTGTGCAAAAGCTATTCTGGGACATATTTTTTTTTCCTTTGCATTTTTTCCTTTTAGCTCCTTAGCTAAAATCTTTGACAGTATGGGTAGTCCTCCACTTACAACAGTTTATTTAGTGACCATTCAAAGTTACAGTGGCACAGAAAAAGTGATTTGTGACCATTTTTCTCACTTACAACTATTGCAGCATCCCCATTGTCATGTGATCAAAATTCAGATGTTTGACAGTTGGTTCATATTTATGAAGATTGCAGTGTCCTGGGGTCATGTATCACCTCTTGCAACTTTTGATGAGCAAAGTCAGTGGGGAAACCTGATTCATTTAACAACCATGTTACTAACTTAACAACTGCAGGGATTCAGTTAATAACCGTGGCACGGTCATAAAATTGGGCAAACTCACTTAACAAATATTTAACTTAGCAAGAGAAATTTTGGGCTCAATTGGGGTTGTAAGTCGAGGATTACCTGTATTGGAAACCCCTGGTGGTTGAATAGATGTGTAAAGTAATATCTTGTTAGCCACCAGTGGCTAACAAGATGTTACTTTTCACATCTATTCAACTCCCTAATATTTAGGAAAGATAGAGTACTTATCTTGGTTTTCAAGATGTACAAAATAAGGTGCTTTCTGACATAGTATCGGCTGCACAATGGCATTATTTGTTGTCCTGTTTGAAAGGAAGAAAAGAAGACATTGTTTTGTCCAATGAACAAATCCATGCAAATCTTTCAGAAGACCAGACTAGAGTTTACTTTGAACTTTACTGAAGTGAAATAGTCTCTTTTATTTTACTGGATATTATATAGATTACTCATGAGGAATTCAATTGCAAACAAGCTCATTCCGTAGGCTCATCACAATCTGAGGGGATCATCCAGTTTGCAGAATGGAGAATTTATAGTTTGTTTTACCTGCAGTTGTAGCTTCTAGATGGTACACACATCTTCATAAATATTCGTGAATTATGCTTTTAATCTCTTAGTCTCACAGTTAAGCTTCATACCTATGTTGTGAATGAAATGCGTGTGGCATGGCCTGCCCTATTCAAATTAGCTAGTGCAGAACAATACATTATTCGTTTCATCCATAAATCGGGTATTTTATGAAGTGTCCAGATGTTTTAATAAAACTGGCAAATATGGGAGGAAGGCTATTATACAAGAACAGTGGAAAAAAACAAGAAATACACTGGAAAATATGAGAATAACTTAGAATAACAGAATTGAAAGGGACCTTGGAGGCTATCTAGTCCAACCTCCTGCTCAAGAGGAGATTATTCCAAACATTCCCTTCTACCTAGGATCGAACTTACAGCCTCCTGATTGTGAGGCGAGAGTGCCCCCTCTAGGCCAGGGTTGAAGATTAATACCTGAAGATTGTATCACGAAGCAGTGATTTTATTGTTCAGATCTCCGACCTATAGGATGGAGGTGCAAGCTGAGGCACATTTGGGCACAAGCCATGGGTGGGCAGTGGACACAGATAATTTGAACGATAAGATAATTTTGGAAAGAGGCTTGTTTTAATGACCCAGAATTCAACATGAACTTGTTATCATAGATTGGTATGCTATTTGTTCCTTTAATTTGCCCTGTAATTTGTAAGATAATTTATAAGATTCTTAAACACGAGGCAATGCGGGGCATGATATGTGATGTGTTTCTCAATTTCATCCACTTTAAGATGGGTGGACTTCAACTCCCAGAATTCCCCCAGCCAGCCATGAAGTTCATCCTGTTAAAGTTGCCAAGATTGAGAAACACTAGTCTAGTAGTTAAGGCATTACAACTTTTCAATGCAACCTATATAGTAAATCTGGCTGAGGAATTGTGGGAATTGAAGTCCACCCATCTTAAAGTGACTAAGGTTGAGAAACACTGTATATGTGATTGGATGGATGGATGGATGGATGGATGGATGGATGGATGGATGGATGGTGGCCTTTATATCACTGTTCAGCAGAAAAGATGCCAAAGGAATAGTTAGTCATAAGGTGTTGATTAATTGAAGAAAAAGCTCATCATTGGAAAGGCTATATCCTTGCAACTCATAAGAATCAACATCAGAGATGGTTGTCAACTATGCAATTGGACAGTGAGTTAAATACCCAAATCTCGAAATATACAGATAGTCTTCATTTGCTAACCATTTGTTCAGTGACTATTTGAAGTTATTGAGACTTGTGACCAGCCCTTAAAGTTGTAGTCATCATGCAGTCGTCATGTGACATTTCACTCTATAACCACACTGCTTAGCAACAGAGCTGATGTTGTAAGTTGAGTACAGTTATGTGATATTTCACTTTACAACTACATTGTTTAGTGACAGAGTTGCTGGTCTCAGTCGCAGTTGGTATGAGGCAGTGTCTGTGCCTGCGTGTGTGTGTGCATGTGTGTGTGCGCGCACATACACACACACACACACACTCTATGTACAAACTGACACTTGAAATTTGTTTCATTATCTAGAGGTTACAGGTCTTACTTGAGATTTTTATTTCAATCACATAGGTCTGAATCTTAAAACTCCATTCACCTGCTCGTGCTTCCTCTTCATACTTAATATGTGCCTTTCTGCTAAGCCGGTGCTTTTGCTGATAGTAAAACTCATTTATGCAGGACGGACTAATTACCAACTATCATTTCTTTTTCTTTCTTCTGACCCTTGCAGTGAGCATGCCCACCAGTGAGACAGAATCTGTGAACACCGACAATGTGGCTGGAGGTGATATTGAAGGAGAAAACTGCGGCGCACGACTGGCGTGAGTTTGATTCTGTTTATATTATGTTGGTGTCCTCTTGATTACAAGAGGGAGCCTGGATGGAATTAAGGTTTAGTGGGAGTGAAATATCAGAACTATCTTTGTCTGAAAGTGTTTCTTCCAAAAAGAATGAAAGTAAATTTGGAGTGATTCACATTTTCTGTCAGATTTTTCCATAAATGCACCAGAAAAATTATTCCTATGACTTTGCACAAAAACAGTATTCCACTGCCCGCTATCCAGAATTTCTTAATTTTAAAAAAACTGCCATTCATATTCATAGAAAGTGATATTAAGAAGAATTTCTCAAGACAGATTCCTTGGCCAAGCCACACATTTGAAAGGCTCCTTTCAGAAATTTCAGACTGCATAGAGCAAATTAAAGGGACAGTAAAAATTAATCCATTTTTCTCCCTTAAGAATAAGAATACATCCGATCCTCAACTTACAATAGTTCATTTAGTGACCATTCAAAATTACAACACTGTAAAAAGTGACTTATGACCATTTTTCACACTTACGACCATTGCAGCCTCCCTATGGTCACGTGATCAAAATTTGGCCGCTTGGCAACTGACTCATATTTATGGCGGTCGCAGTGTCCTGGGCTCATGTGATCACATTTTTTTAAACTTCTGATAAGCAAAGTCAAGGGAGAAGCCAGATTCACTTAACAACTATATTACTAATTTAACAACTGCAGCAATTCACTTAACAACAGTGGCAAGAAAGGTCATAAAATGGGGCAAAATTCACTTAAATGTCTCACTTAGCAACAGAAATATTGGGCTCAATTGTCGTAAGTCAGGGACTACCTGTATCTTCCAGAGAATTATTTTTAAAATGTGTGAACGCTAGGAGAAACATAAAAATATATGGAGATACAGAGAGCATAAAATGTCTTTGGTGAAGCATACTTTGTCCCAGATTAAGATTCCTTGGGAATACATTATGTTTCACGTTAAATGTTCACTATCCTCAGCAACTTGACACAAAGTACAAGCTTTATCCTTTATTTCTTATAAAAACATGACAGTAAGTATAGTTTAGATACATATATCACATATATCACAAGACAAACACAGACTTCAGAGAGTAATTAGGACTGCAGAAAAAACAATGGCTACCAACCTGCCTTCAGTCAAGGACCTGTATAATGCTTGAATCAAAAAGAGGGCTGTGAAAATATTTACAGACCCCTCACTTCCTGGACATAAACTGTTTCAACTTCTTCCCTCAAAACGACGCTATAGAGCACTGCACATCAGAATAACTAGACACAAAGACAGTTTTTCCCCGAATGCCATCACTCTGCTAAACAAATAATACCCTCAAAACTGTCCAACTATTTACAAAGTCTGGATTACTATTGATCTTCTCATCACTCCTTATCACCCATCCCTTCCCACTTGTGACTGTATGACTGTAACTTTGTTGCTTGTATCCTTATGATCTATATTGACTGTTTTCTAGTATGATTGCTTATTGTACCCTATGACTATTATTAATTGTTGTATCTTATGATTCTTGACTCTTGACAATGTATCTTTTCTTTTATGTATACAGAGAGCATTTGCACCAATACACATTCCTTGTGCGTCCAATCACACTTGGCCAATAAAGAATTCTATTCTATTCTATTCCTTTAACAAAAAAAATTATGTTCAATGCTAGCATAGCACAACCTTGAGCATTTCTCCAAGTTAGAAGTGCATAAGTGGCCATCTCCTGGTTTAGGTCAGAGTTCTGCTTGTACCAAAACAATTGTAATAAAATCAGAGTTTGCTGTGATGCCTCTGTTTGCTGTGGTGCCTCTGTTTAATGCTACTTCAGAGTGTTTAGAAAAACTCAGGCACTCACAGTGATCATACCTGCACTTCTTGTTGTTCCTTAATTACTTCATAATGAGCAGTTTTACATGATCTCTTCAGGTGTTGAAAACCCAGGTGAAAGGGAGGCACAGATCCTATGATCTCATCTCAGCCTCTCTTTCTTGAATATGCACAGAACTGGTTCATGGGTTTCTCACTGTGCACTCCATCCTTGGAGTGAGAACCAGGATTGGCTTGGTGGGAAGGGGGTTGAATGAGTGGCGAATTGGCTGTAGCGAGTTATCCCATTCCACAGCAGGGGAGGGATGTCCTTGGATACGAAGTGATATAAGTGTGTTGATTCCCTTCTTATGGGTAAGAACTGGAGGAGGAACTCACAAGGTTGAATGAGGAAGGATGCCCCTACCTGCTGGTGGGAGGAGCAGGGGAGGGGTGCCTTTGCATGTTGTATATGTGAGAGTGTGGTAGTGTAGTGGGGAGGTGGTTACAGGGTACCCTGTTGATGCTGAGAGCTGTTAGACTAAAGTTCCTTGGTGTGTGGATCCACAAAAATGTGGATTTTTGTATTTTTTAATATCTGTTGTTTTTATATCTATTGTTGTCTCTGCCTGTCATATGCCTTTCAATAAAATTTGTTACCTTGAAAAGAATCAATCATGTTCTTTTGGACACATCTTTTTAACAGCTTTCAAATAGAAATAAATTTTTACATAGAAATAGTAACTTGGAATAACTGCAGAAGATTGTCTGAAAAAACAATAATTGAGAAAGTGACAAAGATCATCTTGTAAAATAACTAGGAAGAAAGAGTTTATATGCAAGAACATAAACCATGGGAACAGAATTGCATTTTGAAGCCAAAGGCCTGTAATCTCTTCCCAAATGAGATAAAAACTAGCTTACATAAATGTTTTTCATCATGATTCAAAATAGTATTTTTCAGTGACCCAGAGGTTTGTAAGAAAGCAAGATTTTCCCATGCACAGATCTATGCAGTGTCTAAAGAGGCATTTGCCTTATACAATCCCTTGATTATTACAGTATATATGAACTGGACCACAATTCTGGAGTAGTGCTATGTTAGGGGTTATTTTCCCATCCCTGGAATTAGACTGATACAACATTCAAATCAATCTAATTAATTCATTTGTTCTACAGCATTTAAATTATGTGCAGTCTACTATCCTACAGAGATGCTCAGCTATGTCCTTTGTTGAAATCTTGTTTGAGAATAATATATAAATGCAGTTTCAGAACTATAAAAAAAATGCTCCCCAAGCTCAGCTTGCTTAGTTCTTCTGCACTGACAGTTTGTCAGGAATTGTAGTTTGCAAAGCTGTCTTTCTAATGTGGGAAACTTTGCACTCCCCAGGAGTGGGGAGGGAATGGAGATTTTGCAGTATCCTTCCCCTGCCATGCCCACCAAGCCACACCACGCCCACCAAGCCACACCCATAGAACCGGTAGTAAAAAAAATTGTATCCCACCACTGCCATAGTATGTCCTGAAAATCTTATCAATAATGGAACTGCTCCATCAGAAGTAATCACCAAGCTTTCAGCATATTTTTCTAGACAATTTATTTGGTGCTTTTGTATCTGGTGGAAGAAGTCCTACTGAGACTTCCTTTGAACACCAGAGCCTGAAGCTGGCAATAGACAACTTTAAAGCACAACTTGTATTGTCAAGCTTTCTTTTTGATCAAAGAAAGTATTTTGATTCTTTGGATCCCATTTGATTTTCAAATCAAAGTTTGCTTCTGCCACATGCACCTGATCTGAAAAAGGTAGCAGTGGAGTCTATTTATAAACCATGCTGTTCGAGCATTGTTTGGGGAAATAAAACTCTAAGGCTGTATTCGATCCAAAATCTAAAATTATTTAAAAGCACAACTGCTTTTCGAAGACTAAACCATTTGGAGGAAATATTGACAATGTTAAGATGAGCCTTCTCAGTTTTGTATGTAAAAAGACACAAATAAATTGAAATTGAAAAAAGTCACATCAATTTATTTTATAGGATAGACTTAATTAACTTTCGTAAATGAATGTTCTTGACATTGGCTGGATTATACCTTAATTTGGGAAATAATCAATGTAAACTAAATGGAATTATATTCATGGTGAGCAAATCCTTGGCTTCTGAAATAAATGCGCTTTAATGTTTTAGTGTGAAAAGGACTCCTGACTAATTCTGTTTTGTTATTTAACATGATTGATTGCATTTAACTTTATGGATCTCAGACTATCATTTGCTGGATTTGGAGGGACAATTAATGAGAAATTAGTTCTCAGATTTCATCTTCTTATAGGGAGATGAACAACAGCACTGGCTTTTATGAAATATTCAATATACTGTAGCTTTGGTCCAGTTATTTTATTTTAATATTTTAATTCTGGTATCCAAGCATTCATAGCATGTACTCACAAGTCCCCACATTATTTTAATAATTAAGTAAAAGTAGCTAAAGTGCTCAACATCTCGCTGCATAACCAAGATTTCTGCAATTTTGTGTGAAATTTTACAAAACGTCATCCTTTAAAAAGGACATTTATTTTCTTAACTAATTTTTTAAATTAATGATAATGAACATAATAGTGCAGTGCTGCCTCCTGGCATAAAATATTGCTAATCCCTGCTATTCAGTATAAAAATAGTTCTTCAAGGACTTTCAGAGGCCAAAGGTCCTCGGTTACAAATTGACAAGCCCCTTTTGAAAGAAACCATAATTTGAGATGCATTGGGACTTTTTCGGATTCTCCAATACATCATGTCCTTTAACTCTTCCTCACCCCTTTTGGGCCTCTAACCAAACCTGTGATGGGAAACATATTATGGGTTGTTCTCATAACCATAGAATTATTAGCATGATAATACTCCGTGTGTTTGCTTACTTTTTAGTCAAACATGAAGACCCCAGAGATGAACAGATAAACAGGACTAGGACTAGACAAAACTTTGGATTCAATCTGTAGTCTCCTAGTCCCAGGAAAAGATGTTTCTAGTATGCCCAAACACATCAAAAGCAGTTATTTCTAAAGGGGTGCACAGAAGAGTGGTATTCAGCAGCTTCTGACTAGTTCTGGAGAACCGGTAGTGGAAATTTTGAGTAGTTCAGAGAACTGGTAGTGGAAATTTTGAGTAATTCAGAATACCACCTCTGTGTGGCCCCACCCCCATCTATTCTCTGCCTCCCGAGTCCCAGCTGATCGGCTGGGTCTTCTTTTGTTGCCCCGCACAGGAGAACGGAGCTGGAAAGCAGGGTAGTGGGGTAGGAATGGTATGTTGCAGTATCCTTCCCCCTGCAGTGGGGAGGAAATGGAGATTTTACAGTACTCTTCCCCTGCCACGCCCACCAAGCCATGCTCACTAAGCCATGCCATGCCTACCAAGCCACGCCCACAGAACCATTAGTAAAAAAAAATTGAATCCCACCACTGGTGCACAGACCATTCTGATTGAACTAACAATTGATTTATGCCAGCACCCTACTTCCTGTAACACATAAACATTGAACGAGATGGATCATTGATCCCTGAAGGTGCTTGATAGCCCACCCAAAAGAAATTACAGTTGTACCAAACGATCTTAGATGTACCCAGGAGTTTTGTGAGAAATTTCACTAGGAGAAGCAGATAAAAAATGTCAGTGCTGCATATGTAAAAAGTTAGGGGTTGGGTGGGGATTATTAAATAACCTGTTGGCAAGACAGGGAGTATTAGACGCAGCTTTTAAAACCCACAATAAAATCACTACATGCATAAAAAGTGAAATAACAGTCACATCTATTAGCTTAATTAGATAAAAAGATTTTCAAAATACTGCTAAGCTGCTTTGATGAAAAAAAAAAAGCGCTACATTATATTCACCCAGTGGGGCAGTGTATGATTTGAATTTCATTTTTCTAATGAGGACCAGTTTAAAATTTTAAAGGGTCTCTAGGGCCTGATAATTTTGATGGATCTGTTTAGAGTTCTCTGATCTACCCTCTCCTGCAATGCAACAATACAAAAAGGAATTCTCGCTCCAGCTAAAAGTGACTGCTTCGGAATAGTGAAAATCTTCTACCATTTCAGTGGTATCATTATATCCATTTTAACTTCTGTTTTTAGCTGGAGTAAAACTGAATAATGAACTACATGAAAGAACTCCAAAAATATAATTATTTGTTGAATTGGTAAAGATAAAGCGATGACAATCCAGTTTTAAGGTATTTTTGGGTTAACAGAATGCTATGTACAACTGTCTAGAGGCCCCTGAAAATTTATTTAAGAATTAATCTACTTCTCCTTATGCCCAAAGTTTCCCCATATTTTTTATGGATGCTTACTCAATTCTCTCCATCTTTCCTCTTTGAATACTTCTTTTTCCACTTATAATATCTAACAATTATCATAGTCCTCAGATCTCTGCTTGTTTCATTTTCTGATTTTGCTATATGCACACGCGGCTCTTGTTTTCTATCATCTCATTTCCCAAAGATAGCCCAGTAGATCCATAACATTCATTTCACACATTGGCAGATCATGGGGAGATCTATTTGAACTTTGATCCATTCACTCTTCCTTTGCTCTCTCACTCTATCCCAATGTAGCAATAGTTTAAGGCTTATTTTTCTCATAAATCTGCATTTTTATACATAAAAGAAATACATTGACATTTCAGAATAGTGTGGTAGAATCTCCAGCTAGAGTGAGGGGAGGAATGAAAAACCTGTGCAGGGAAGGAAGTGACATAAGCCAGCCAGAATTCTTGAAGTCTTTATCTAACCGTTCCTAAGAGAATATAGTTAGTCAGGTAAGATTTTTGTAAATAGGTAGACAACAATAAAGAAGCAATTCTTGTTTATCTCAGATTGTCTTTCTGGTTCCTTGTGCCTGACAATAGGGACTATACTTCTATTCTCCAGGCTTTTTCTGAATTCTCCTATCTATACTCTTGAATGTAGTGATCATATGATAATGTTCCGGTTTCCAGAGTATGATCTTAAGCGACCAACCATTTTCAAGGAGAACCTGAGGAATTGATTTGAAGATGTGAAGCTCACTGATAAGAAGCCAGAGGAACTATGGAATTAAATCCAATAAGATGATAAGAATAAATGTAAAAACACACTGCCAAAGATCAAGAAAAAGATGAAAGCAACCTAGGTAGCATACGCTCTGATGGAAATAGGCAAAAAGAAAAAGGAATCCAAAGCCAAAGTATGTGGAGATTTTAGAAAGAAACATAGCAAAGAATTTCACAGAGCTCAAGAGACAAACAACATCACAACCTCTGTAAAGCCACTGAAACAGACAAGGAAAAGCAAGAAAAGTTTTCCAAAAAATGTGAAAACTCAACAGAAAATTTCATCTTCCATCATCTTTTGATATGCTAAAGAACACAAATGAACAAGTAGAAATTGATTCAAAGAACATCAAAGATGGAATGGGTATACTGAAATTCGGCACAGAAGAGGTACCACACCCAAGATGTATTTCAAGACATTCCCTATTTAAAAGTTCTCTAAAAATTATAAGAAGATGAAGTAACTCTGGCTTTCTGGTCATTACCAAGTTGGAAGTATATAAGGAATTGATAGAATAGCTACAAAAATATGAAAATAATTTGTAATGATTCCAACCAAACTATGCCAGCAAATGTGGGGATAATACAATGGCCAGCAGATTGGAAGAATACCAAAGAGAAAGAATTAACAGCAAACAATTGGGCACTATCCTTAATTTCCCATGATAGCAAAATAATACTTAGAATCATCCAATGCAGACTAGAGCTTTACATGGAAAGGGAGATGCCAGATGTTCAGAAAAGGCCAGATGTTTAATATGGCTTTAGAAAAGGCCAAACAACAAGAAACATTATTGCAGATGCACATCACATAATTGAGAGAGCTAAAAAGAAGTCAATATCTGTGTCATTAATTATAGAAAAACCTTTGATATTGTTGACCATGTCATGTGGGATGTCCTTAGAAAAATGAGAATACAAGGACATCTAATTATATGCATGTGAGGAAGCCAAACATACTGTATGTTGCAGATTAACACTTAGTAGGTAGCAATAAACATTTTAGAAATTATATTCTGAGGCTGTGATGAATAACTATAGAGATAAAAACGATGCATGCAGTGCAAGTGGAAGATGAACTTTGAAGAAGCAGGATAGAAAGAGTATGAATGAATGCCTTTGAACTATGAGGCAGGGGAAGACTCCTGAGAAAATACCGTGTATAGCCAAGATACAACAAATGGATCAACAAACAAATCAAGAGTTTTCACTCAAGGTACAAATGACCAGGCTCAAATTAGCATATTTTGGATACATTATGAAAACTCATAGCTCTCTAGACATCTATAGCATTTGAAAGATGGAAAGAAAGGGAAAAGGACAACCAGCAGCGAGGTAGATGGACTCAATTATATGGATGGATGCAATGGATGTACTTCTGGAAGTCTTGAAGGATCAGATTGGGGACATATCTAGACAAAAACAATGTAATTGCTAAAAATTGACACCAGCTTGATGACATAATCAATCAGTGAATGGTTTATAAAACCCCAATGTTTCACATTGAAAGGCAGTAAACAATAATGGGAACTTGCTTATTGTTTGCTTTTTAAACTATAAACAATTTGTTTTTCATGATATCTGCCATTTTTTAAAAAATGTGATTACTAAAGACCTATTACTTCTTCATCACATTTATGACAACTACTTTTCTTCATGTGAATGTTCCTTGATCAAATAGCATGGCAACATCCCAAATGATCACATTCCATTATCCAGAATTTCAGGTTAAATCATGTTTAACATCTAGCAACGTAGATATTTTTCTTCAGAGAGTTCTACTACTCCCTTTGGCTCATCATTGGAATCATTTTTTACAGTTATTTCTGTTTTCTCCAGACCTGATGGATTGCTGTTATTCTCACAATAAGAGTATGTAGGTGTAAAATTACTAGCCCTTGTATGACCAAGTGTATATAAGACCACATGAAAGATATATTCATTTTTAAAAGTTTAGACTCTAATGGTGATATATTTGTTTTTTGTTTTTTTGGATCCATTTGTTATGAAATAACTAGCATATTTTCTAATCCATAGAGGGACAAAAAGCTTGGAATTCAGTTAATTAGTTTCTGGAGCTTGTCAGATATGCATGAGTGCTTATAGTATTTTTAAAGAAAGTGCAAGCACCCTTAGCTTGATTGCTCATCATATTTGTTCCGTAGCTGTGGCTCACATTGTTGCCCCTTCTGCCTCTTTCTTTGCTACCAGCTGGTTTACTAAACCTGGATGCAAGAAAAGAACTTCATACTATCTATATACTACTAAAAAAACCTTCTCCTGCATGTTTATTTGTAATCTTCAGTTCATCCAAATGATGCATCAGAGGGGAACTTAAGGCACCACAAATGGGCAAACTTCAGGAATGGATCCAAAATCCAGGACCTATTATTCCTTGAAATTGGAATTCAAGTATTGGAATTTCAAGGAGCTTCAGAATTGTTGTCTTCAAAAACCTGTGACTAGTGCAGTGCCACCACACCACCATGGTCACCTATGGTCAAGTGATTGTGATTTCCAATATTCCCTGCCAGTTCCCCACAAGCAAAGTTAATGGGAAATCGGCAGGAAGTCAGAAATCACCCTGATTCCCATTGCTTATTTGCTGAAATGATGACCCAATATGGCATGGGCCTTATAGTGTATACCAACAGTCTGAGATGGCTGAATGTCGTTAATATACAGTAGTGACAAAGAGAAAGCATGATGGTGTCACATGTCTATGTATGTCCAGCAACCCTCCATTCCGTCCAATAACTCCGAGACAGGCTCAATTGTGGCAGCATGGGAGCATTGCATCTCAATATGACTTCCAAAGCTGACAGTTTAATGATGTGAATGAATATAATTTATGTGATGATGTCATAACACATGTAATATCCAGTGGTGGGATTCAAATATTTTACTACTGGTTCTGTGGGTGTGGCTTGGTGGGCATGGCAGGGAAAGGATATTGTAAAATCTCCAGTCAGAGGTGGTATTTGCCGGTTCTTCGAACTAATCAAAATTTCTACTACCGATTCTCCAGAACTGGTCAGAATCTGCTGAATACCACCTCTGGTAATATCACTCTTCCCTACCCAGCAGACACCCTCTCAAATATGATGTATAAGCAGAAACTAGTTATACTAAAGTATTTAGGCGTTAGGACAAATAGTAGCAATGCTAGTTTTTAATAGCTTTGTAGCTCATTCTTTTTTAATTATGTTGAAGTTAAGAAATTACAGCATGTATTTATCATAATGATTTGTTTTCCTTTCAGGCACCGGATTTCTAAATCTAAGTTTAGGTAAGCATTTCAATTTTTCAATGTTTTCTCCACTAGTACTGATGCTTATTAATAGGAAATTCTCATAGATCTTCTTGTGAATAGTAATTGCTTATCATAAATATTCTGCTGACTAACATTTGTGATCAGTAAGGTTATTCAATCTTCCCATTTAATCAGCAATTAATTATTCTTTATATTAAATCTAATGAAGACAAAATCTAATACAGTATTAAACTGTTGATTACCAGACTTTATATGATCTTGTTAACAGTAATGTAATTTAAATATCATGTAAATGTGAGACAGGAAATGGTTATTAGAATATATGAAGAGAAGTCAGGTACACAGCAATAAGAGAGTTGTCAGTAACTGGGATCAGAGTTATTCCAAATGTCTTCTTGAATAGTCAGACGTTAAGAAAAAACTCTAATCCTCTGCATAGTCAGGCTGTACAAGTTTTATATGAGTTAAAAAATATGTTACGAACTCTTAAAAAGCTTGCCTTAGCAGCAGGAACTTCTTCATTCACAAAATAAAACAAAATTCCTGGAACCTTACAAAAATCATAGACTAAGAATCTTAAATATAGAATATGTGAAGCCAACATTTTCTCCTTTTTTGTTTAAATTTATTTAATATTTTATTTAATCTATTTTTAATGGAGAACAAAAATGAGGATTCTTGAAGAATATTGTTATATTTTCTTTAGTTATCTATGTAATAATTACTTAGCATTTTTAAAACACTTCGATTTGTAACTTTTTGACACATTTGAACGTGACAACTCTTTTATTTGTTCTTATAACTTTTATTATTACCCCACGAGGGGCAGTACCAGCCAACTTTGGCTGATCTCAAAAAGCTAAGCCAGTGGCAACCTTTAAGATGTGTGGACTTCAAGTCCCAGAGTTCTCCAGCCAACATGGCTGGTTGAAAAATTCTAGGAGTTGAATGAAGCCCATATAACTTAAAATTGCCATGGCTGAGGAAAACTGAGCTAATAATATCAGACCTGGGAAATACTTGGATAAGAAACCACCACAATTTCCAGAGCTTTGGGCAAGAAAATTCAGATTTGGGGAAGGGTGGGGGTAAAAATAGACATGAAAGAAATACACCTTTAGGAGCCAACCACAATCCCTGGATTACTTTTCTTACAGTTGTTTAAAAGATGGTCGACTATATAAATGTTTTAAATAAATAAATAAATTGCTCATTATTCTTATCACTGGGCAGAGACAGGGATAGAAGGGGCAAAGATGAGCTGCATCCTTTAAATATGCATCATATAACAAGACTAGACTCGGCACCAGTTGCTTGGAAACTGGTTGCTAAGCAAGCTAAATTCTGAAGAATAGATGATGTATAATTAGCTCTCTTTTTTTTTTTGAGGGGGGTTTTAGTAATTACTGTCTGAAGTCTTTGTGACTCTTATGTGGGGCACATGTGTTCCAGAAAAGCAAACTGTAACATCACATTGTGTTCATAGTCCATCTCAGCAATGAGTATTATTATTCTGGGTACAAGAGAGAAGATACTTGTAACCCTGCTATAGAATTCTTCAAAACAATTTTGATCCAGAGAATTCAATTCTTTGGTTATTGTTGTTGAGATATAAGCAGTGGTGGTATTCAAATAAAGTTGCCACCTGTTCGGTGGGCATGGCTTGGTGGCCACGCTTTGCACGCTTGCACACTTTGCATGCACACGCATGCCAAACACACACTTTGCGCAGGCGCAGAGGTGTTCTAACTTGCCTCCTGCAAGCCTGCACGATACTGGTTGCTGCAGCAGCTGCCACGCGGCACTATTCTGCGCCACGCAAAGCAGCTGCACTTTGAATTCTGGCCATAAAAGTGAGTATGGGAGCCCAGGCAGGCAGATGGGCCAAACACAGAGCAGCGAAGAGAACCAGTTCGGTCTCCACTGCTCATAGCTGCTACCGGCTCTCCAGAACCAGGCAGAACCGGTCAAATGCCACTACTGGAAATAAGCTACTATAGACCTTGACCATGAAATCCAATAGGGCTATAATTATAGTCAGCAGAAACAGGAAAGGGTCAACTCCTGTAATCAAAGATAAAGCCTGTGGTTATTAGATAATTGGGAAATTACTATTTCATGGTGGGAAAGCCTAAGGAGAATTCACAAGTGGAATGTAACCTAATAACTTTATGCTCATTTTAAGCATAAGAACACATATTCACACAAACTGAACTAGTGAATTCTAACTAACCACAGAGGTGGAAGCTGTATTTTTGAATCAGTAGCCTTGTATCTCTTGTGGTATATGAGAAGAAATGAAAATCAGGAATCAGCTTCTTCTTCCCACTTCTAATAACAGTTTTTGTTGGAGCATCTCTGTATAAATTTCAGCAGCAAAGTGGTACAAAGTAGAGCATATGAATCTTGTAGGACATTTTCATGCATGTTTCCCACTAGCTGCTCCCAAGTGAATCCATCCTGTCTTATTTCAAGAGGCAAATACACAAGAATGAAAGTTCTGAAAGCTTTATTGAAACATTAAACTTATGGTCCATTGTAAGCTGCTGAAAGAGAAAATTTCTATGCAATAAAGCAAAAGAAAGGGATTTAATGGTAGAAAAAAATAATCTTCACCACAATTTCTCAAATAGTATCTTATATATCCAAACTGTCCAATCATCACCTAAGGAAATGATCAACTTGAATTTTATTTATTTATTTATGCTAATGTATGGTTATTTATGCTAAGATGCCAAAGCCTCAGTGGTTAAGAACAGCAAATTTATGCTTAGTAATCTATATTAGGCTAGAAAGCCACTTTCTATAAAACTCTTATTCAATAAATTAATAATTTCCCACACAATATGAATATGAGAGGGACAGTATATAAATTAATGAGAGGGTCAGTATATACATTTAATAAATAAGTGTATGTGTATATATATATATATATATATATATATATATATATATATATATATATATATATATATATACACACACACACATATACTGTACATTCCAATGAATGATAATATTGCGTAGGACAATTTTATTCTTCAGAAATATTGAAGTTAAAATAAAATTGCAAGAAAGAAAAAGGTGAGGATTGTTTGGAGATAATATTACAAATGTGTTTTTATTTGTCTCTTCTTATAAACTCATTTATCACAGACATTCTTGAGAAAAAGTAGTCCTTGAGGTCATGAGGCAGATCAGAATGTCCTGCAATCATGGTCAGATTTTCTCTTTTGTTTCCTTTTTCCCAAGCCGCTACTGGCGTAGATGGAATCGATTCTGTAGACGAAAATGTCGAGCTGCTGTCAAATCCAATGTATTTTATTGGCTTGTGATCTTCCTGGTGTTTCTCAACACACTTGCCATTGCTTCTGAGCATTACAACCAACCAGACTGGCTCACTGAAGTCCAAGGTAAGAAGAGGCATTGTGCAACCATAAACTGAATGCAATAAGTCTACATGACGTAAAACCATTTGATTGCTTAAGCCCCAGAAAGAATTAATTACAAAATGTCAAAATTAATTATCAGTGCATAAAATATATGTCTGCATTTTGTACCATTCTAATCTTCAATTAAATGAAATTATTTATATCCTCTCAAAACATTTGGTATTCTATTGTTTTTCGCAATTATTTATTAGGCATCAAGAATAATAATTAGGCATAAGACAATAAAAAAGAAATATTTTCAATCCCATATTCCACGTTCTCTTGTGCATACAATTGCTTTTTTAAGGAATGCTACTTCATGATTTATTTGCATGACAGCATAGAGTTATGTATAAGGCTAAGACACCATAATAATGAAAAGTCTTCTGGCAGTTAAATGCAATAAGATCAGCTGATTAATAGATGAGAATGAAAAAAACTTGTGGAACTTTCAAAACTTAATATGCTTGTTAGGATCTGGAGTGCCCACATTGCAGCCCTGGTCAAAAGGGCCCAGCAGAGATTATACTACCTGAGGCTTCTCAGAAAACAACAACTGAATGAAAAACTGCTGGTGACCTTCTACCGCTGCACCACAGAGAGCATTTTAACATACTGCACCTCTGTATGGTTTGCCAATTGCACAGTGGCAGATAGGAAAGCACACCAGAGGGTTAATGTCTTTGCCCAGAAGATCATTGGTTGCCCTCTCCCCTCTTTGGAAGAGCTTTATAACTCCCGCTGCCTTAAGAAAGTTCAAAACATTCTCAAAGATCCATCTCATTCTGGGCACCCTTTTTTTGAACTATTACCATCTGGCAGACGGTACAAATAATAAAAACAAGGACAAATAGGCTGAAAAACAGCTTCTATCCCAGGGCAGTAGCTCTTTTGAATTCTGCTGTATAGTGCAGTGTTGGTGTGGTGTCGGGGGTTTCTGGTTCAATGCGTGATGGGTGAAGGATGTGTGTTCGTGTTTATTTTCATAGTCATGGTCATGGTCATGATGTGCACTGAAGATGGTGTTTGATTTCGTTGTATGAGGTGCAATGGCAATAAAGTAAAGTAAAGTAAAGGACCTCTAAATTCCAGAACAGAGATGGCCAAATATTTGAACCCAGGAAATTGTCTTCCATGCCATCATCATGATTTCTCTTCCCACCAGCTAAACTAGGAGGAACATATTATTTTCAGTCGCAACTAGATTTGCCCTCATATTTGAAATTCCTCCTTCATTAAAGAATTGCATAAAATGTAAAAGCACAAATAGAACTTCCTCTAGATTGCTGGAGAACCCATTTCAAATCAGAAAATCTAATTCAGCATTTAACATTTAAAGCTGTGATGGTATTCTACTGGTTCGGCCTGATTCTGCCAAGCCAGTATCGCCAATGAGCAGCGGAAACCAAACCCGTTCTCTCCAATGCTCTGCTGGTTCTCTCCGGGTTCCCATACTAACCTTTAGGTCCTGCTTTTTGAAGCGCAGCCGCTTTGTGCAGCAAGCAGATTGCTGCGCGGCAGCTGCTGAAGCAACAGGTAGCGTGCAGGCTTGCAGGAGTTGAGTCAGAAAGCCTCTGTGCCTGCGCAAAGGGCACATTTGGCATGCGCATACACAAAGTATGTGTGCGCACACAAAGCATGCCCACCAAGCCATGTAACAGGATTATTATTTACCACCGAACCGGTGGTAAAAATATTTAAAATGCACCACTGATTTAAACTAACATTTCATACGTTTGTTCTTAGCATCTTTTGATTGAACTAGTCTTTCAGTGCCATTATAATGATCATTATTTGTCTATTTATTTTTTTATGAGACACTGCGAATAAGGTATTGCTGGCTTTGTTCACGGCTGAGATGCTGCTGAAGATGTACAGCCTGGGTCTTCAGGCTTACTTTGTGTCCCTCTTCAACCGCTTTGATTGCTTCATCGTGTGTGGTGGAATTCTGGAAACCATCTTAGTGGAAACAAAAATCATGTCCCCACTTGGCATATCCGTGCTGAGATGTGTACGACTTCTGAGAATCTTTAAAATCACAAGGTATACGGGGTTTTTTTTTTATGGTTATGTGGGATTGACAGGGAGAAAGGAAAGGTCACCATTTTCTACTTGGAAATGTTATTCCAAACAAATAAGGCAAATAATTCCTTTGTATAAATCATTCTTTCCTTGAAAGTCATTTCTTGCTTTATGACTACAACAAATTTTAAATTATTTATGTCCTTTTGTTACTTATTTTTTTCACTGTGTTGTAAGGTGCTGTGTAAATAAGATAGGGCAGGACAATGGGCAAGAAATATATGGGTTTAAAATGCATTAAATGATGCCACAATCAAGTATAAATGTGGCGTAAAACCGTTAAGAACTTCATAAAATGAAGACTGTTCGAAAAGTAAAATAAATAGACATGACAAATCAAGAATAGAGTAACTTGACGATGAGATGGGCAGCATATAAATTTAATAAATAATAATAATCGCTCCGTGAGGTAAAGATTTACCCCAGTCTGATCAACCTTTCAAAAATCCTTTAAAATGATGTTTTTTCCAGCAGCTTTGGGGATGCTCTAGAAACAGGGAACTTATGAGTTAATTACATTGATCCTCTAGAAACAGGGAACTTATGAGTTAATTACAGGATGTTAATCCATTCTCCCATGACCTTATTTGTATTTATTTGTAATCGTTCTATTATTATTTAGACTTGGTTTTACTTGTTTATTTTATTGTACACCGTTCAGAGTCATGTTTGTGAGATGGGTTGCTATATAAATTTTGTTAATAATAATAATAGAGTCCTGTTTGGAAGGACATTTGGCAAGACTTGAAAGGCTTCAGTTGATCAGGGTCCATGCACAAGGGCTTCTGAAGCGTACAGATGGTCCTTGTTTAACAACCGCTGTGCTTAATTCCTGTTTGAAACTACTATGACACAGAAAAGATAATTTTATGATCAGTCCTCAATTATTTATTGATTTGATTTGTCAATCACTTACAAGATAATAGATATAAGAATAAACATGAGTATGAACACAGGGAATAGGTATGAATAAATGGGGACAATAGGACAGGGACGGGAGGCACCATGGTGCACTTTTGCACACCCCTTACAGACCTCTTAGGAATGGGGTGAGGTCAGTAGTGGATAGTTTAAGGTTAAATGAGTGGGGGTTAGAGGATGTAACAACAGAATTAGGTAGTTCATTCCAGGCATTGACCACTCTGTTGCTGAAGTCATATTTTCTGCAATCAAGTTTGGAGTGGTTTACATTGTGTTTGTATCTGTTATGTGCTCTTGGATTGTTGCAGTTGAAGCTGAAGTAGTCATTGACCTTTATTTTTAAACGACTTTAGAAGAAAGTGTTAGATATAATACCCATAGTAATTTGAACTCTTGGAGGTAATAAGAGGATTAATCAAATATTTAGAAAATTTTAAATTTATCAGATTTTATACTATTGACTTTGCAAAAAAAAAAAAATGTTGCTTGGAACTTGGAACTTACTGTCCCCAGTTATTTGGGTATGTCCCACAAGGTTCAACAGAATGGGCACACTCCAGGTCTCCTCTTTTTAAAGGCGTGGCCTTGAAAAATAGGGAGAATTTCCACTACCAAGTCAACAATCAGAGGGTCTTGAGTTTGGGCCAAGAAAATAATTTAGACAATCTGCTCCCTACTTCACACAAAAATAAAAGGAAGGAGGTAGAAGTACAGTCATACTTCCACGGTTCTGTTACTATAGTTATTTTGGACCTACATGACACTGGTTTCTTAGTCTACATTACCATGATGGGCTGACATAGGACCAGAATTGCCTCAAACAAACTACCTAGTCACTCAGTGATCTTGTTAGGCTATAGATGGTCTCAATTGCCCCATAGAATTCCTGAATTTAGATCATACATCGAAAAACAAAAGCAAAAAAGACCACAAGATAACATGTCCTCTATCTCCTCTTTCTCCTTCTTTGCAAATGTGTATTCTTTCTCCTCCACATCTGGAGGCCTTTATTTTTATTTTATTTATTTATTTGTCCAATTTATATAGCCACCCATCTCGCCAAACAAACTATTCTGGGTGGCATAATTGAAATGAAGGCTATTATTCCTGGTTATTTATTAACTGTGTGTATATTGCAGCCGTATAACACTGTGTCTCTAGTGGCACACAAAACAACTACATTAAAACAGAAAATAAAACCATGATTCTAATAGAACTAAAACCCAGTAAATCACAGGCTGCAAAAATAGAAAACCCATTGGGAATTACATGATCACAAATGGTTTTAGAGTATGCAGACTTAGTTATCATAAAGTAATGTTCTGCATTTCTTCTTTATCATCATAATTGGTAAAATGGCTGATTGCAAAAGGCAGATACATAATTTCAACATAAGAGCTTTTGGCTTACTGAAAGCAAATAATACAATAACAGGGAAAAGGGCAGAACCCTCTTAATATTAGAGGTTTTATAAAGGGCTGAGTTATAATAACCTAAGTCTTTTTATTTGGGTTTGATCAAATATGGAATTAGTTTTTCTTTTCATTATAATTCCCCCTCTCACTACTGGGAATTATTTGTGTGGGAAAATCTGGTTTCTACCATTAGCAATGTTATGTACAGTTATGTTTTCAATCACTGTTTTGCATTATAGTGTTAGCAGCACAGAGGGTGTATATGGGGGCTTACTATAATTTTTATGTTCCTCTTTACCTCATTATGTTTTCTTTGTGAAAGTGTATACTTTGGTAATCTCTCAAAGCAAAATCTGTAGTAAGGCCTCCTTCATCTGTGAGCTGATCACTGAAGACTGGCCTGGTATATATCACTAAGATTTGATTGGGCCTAGAGGGGAGTGTTCCACTCTTGGAGATGAGCCCACTTGGGTTTTAGGTGTGGCATCAATCAAGAACCCAGGTTGGGTGAGGTGTGGCTATGTCACCCAAGTTTCTCTGTTGGCATCCAGACCACTGGTCCACAGACAGATAAGATAACCTATTAGTTTCAGCTCTAAGAGTCAGTTGGGGCTGTTGGAATTATATCAGCTTCCCTATTGCATGTCAACCTTCCTTCTTGATTTCCTTGATTGTCTGGCCAGATTAGCAATGAAGTTCCCAATTCTATTATGTTGAGAGACATTTTAGGGAAGGTGACTGAGAAAATAGTTGTTCAGCAACTCCAAAGAACTCTGGGTGAGGCTAATTAACAGGACCACTTCCAATCATGTTTCAGGCTTTGACATAGAATTGAAACAGCATTTTCGCATTAGTGGATGACATTTGACAGGAGTGAGATGGGGTAATGTATCCATGCTTGCTCCCCTAACTTTTGTAAAGGAAAGAGTAATAATGTTGAGTAAAAGGAAGAAAAGCTGCAACCAAGGCAAGAGTCTAATTAAAAAAACCTGAATCTAGGCCAGAACTATAATCTGAGTAAGCCTCTCAGACAAGACCCTACCAAATTGTCATGAAGATAAGGGAAGAAGCACATTCAGGCTTCAGATTCTGTTACTATAAGTCACTTAACCGTGATATGAGTAGCATATGAATTAGATAAATAAATAATCTTATAATAAAAGTACTATTAGAATGCATTACTTTGGTTTCCTAATTGACCTGCTTTGAAGGTCTGACAGCTGTCAACACGGTTGATCATGAAATCCTTCTGGATTCAGTCAAAGGTTAGGAATGGGCAGCTCTATTTTACATTGGTTCTATTCTTTCCTTTAGGAATAGTTCCAGGTAGAGTTGATGGGTGGAGGAGAAGTCTTATCCATGGCCCTTTGCTTTATGGAGTGATAGGGGGTTCAACACTCTCCCCACTCTGATTTAATATATATGTGAAGCTGCAGGGTGAGGTCATTAAACACCCTGGATTATCCAAGTGACATGAGATTCTGTCTTGATGACTGGCATTTGTGGAGGCATAATAGTTTGGGATCTAGGTCCATAGATTCTCTATCACTTGTTCTGGATGAGATTACCTCATCTTCCAGAGCTCTGCAGTTGCTGGAGACTGTTATCTTGTAGTCTGACAAGGAGAAGCTATCTGAAGCACTTGTGTGCAATCTCAAGTCCTCTCCTTATCCAAAGAGGAATTTTCAAAGAGACAGTCTATTCTCTGGCTCTGCATTCTGCCGCAGTCTTCAATTCCACTTTTTATAGAAATGTTCTCAGTCTGCTATTTCTTCCTTGGAAATTCTTACAAATTATTGCAAATTGACATATGCCCTAAGTGTTCAAGGTGCAAAAATTGGGGAGAACTTTTGTGTTTTATTTCTGTGATTGTGAAATTCTAGCTTACTACTGTATATCTCATTTTCTTAGAGGACTATCTGAATTACTCATTTCTTAGTTCATTCTTTGGAAAAGACATGTGTGTGGGTGTCGGGCAGCTTTCCCCAAAGAAATACCTAACACAGACAAGAAACACCTGCTTTTCTTTTATTTGGCTCCCCAGGTACTGGAATTCCTTGAGTAATTTGGTGGCTTCCTTGCTCAACTCAGTGCGCTCCATTGCCTCCCTGCTGCTGCTCCTCTTCCTCTTCATCATCATCTTCTCCCTCCTAGGGATGCAGCTCTTTGGGGGCAAGTTTAACTTTGATGAGATGCAGACCAGGAGAAGCACCTTTGACAACTTTCCACAGTCATTGCTCACTGTGTTTCAGGTATAGTTTTCTTTCAGTCTTTTTTTTAAAAAAAATTTTTTTTTATTTTTTATTTTGATTTGTCAATCGCTTACAAGATAATAGGTATAAGTATATACATAGTTATGAATACATGAAATGGGTACATATAAGAAACAACAGGACAAGGACCGTAGGCACGTTGGTGCGCTTATGCACGCCCCCCTACAGACCTCTTAGGAAAGGGGTGAGGTCAATAGTAGACAGTCTACGTATAATGCACTCTTACATTGTAATGTAACAGGATTATTATGTTTATACCAATCTATATGGAACTAAACACTTTCAAAAATAAATTCATTAATCACTAGGACATTTATTTAAAAAAAATGTTGCAACGTTTCCCAAAACAGAGCAAGATGGGCTGAATAGGAATCTTAATAGGAAATATTGAATGTATATGTACAAGATTAGGGACATCTATGCTGGCAGCAGTTATTTATAAGAAAGATCTAGAGGTTACAGTAGATCAGAATAAAGACACGGTATGAGACAGCAGCACAACAAAAAACAGAAAATCAGTGCTTCGGAGACTGAAATAACAGACACATTGTACCTAGATCATGGGAGGTATTAGTCCCATTGCACTCTTCACTGACTAAAATTAAAGGAAAGGAGAGCCATGCTGAATATCAGGCATCATTTCCTAACTGTGAGAGATGCTAAACTGTCTAGTATTGTGCCAGATCTCCCTTGTTTGAGATTTTCCAGTGGAAGTTGGATGACTATAATCTGTAGTTCAGTTTATGGGTGAAGCAAAGGAGTGAACTGGATAGTCTATGAAGTCCTTTAGGTGTATATAGACTAAGATTCTACTCTGCAGCCTGAGTGGTGGATATGTAACCCTACCCATGTGCAGAACATATTTCCATTTGTATCTTGAAATTTGAATGGAGATGTGAGTCAGTAGTTTACTGATCAGGTAGGCTTCTTCAAAATAGAACAGGGTGGTATTATTTCTTGTAACAGGCTTTTTTGCAGGTGTTCCGCATGCTGTCTAACTATGTACCCCGCTATTGGTGGGAATGTGTCATTTAGATCCTGACTGGGGAGGACTGGAATTCGGTGATGTATGATGGAATCATGGCTTATGGCGGCCCCTCTTTTCCAGGAATGTTGGTCTGTATTTACTTCATCATCCTCTTCATCTGTGGAAACTGTATCCTTGAGTGCTTCTCTGTTGCAATAGTATGAATATAGTTTGAATTAACGATAGAGCAGCATCAGCAATTGATATGGTTAAGCACCACCTGGGACACATATATGATAAAATGGTCTGTACTTACTGAGACTGCATCCTACTGCTCTTCTTCCTTTCTGCCATCTCCTGCTAGCTCAACCTTCTGGATCATGGAATTAAAAACAGCAATGTTAAGCAAGGAGAAAGAAAAAGAGCCACTTTCTGTTGGATTTCAACATGAATCCATCTCAGAATGGAAAGGGTTGGTTTCCTGGTTTGTTCTTCTTCAAGTGGGAAAATGGATAGAAAGTCAAAAGAAGAGCAAAAGTTCCTTGGATAACTTTCAGACCTGCAGGTTTGTTCCTAGCAAAACGGCTTCTACCATGAACAGTTGTCTATCCCTTCATCAAAGAAAGGTTTTTATGTTTTTAATAAGGGAAAGGCAGACAATTCTGCCTTAGAGGATCCAACGAAACACGGGCAATTCTAAACAGGAACTGGCCGTATCTTAATTCTGCTCACAGTATTATGGAAGGGCCACATTTTGACTACATTTTTATATAATGAATTTATTGTTTTCAAAAGGCTCTATTCATAATCACTGTGGACTATTGTAAAGTCCTATTGTATTCCTCAATGTTTTTTCAACATCTTTAAGAGCCTGTATGATAACTCTAGCTGCTATGTTTGAATGGAATCTGACAACACAGACAGATATATACTATCACCAGTCTTGTTTCTCCTCTTCATGGACTTTGTTATGCATAGAGCAATGGATAACCCTAGCTTTGACACCTCATTTAACAGTTTTAGATTTTCCGGATGACATCCCATTGCTTGGTGAAAAAAGGGGTGCTTGGAAGAAATGACCATCAGTTTAGATAATGAAGCCAACAAGATTATGTATAAATTTTAAGAAGACCAAGTTTATGCAAGTCGGAAGTGCTCAGGGTAATGTGCCTATAACAGTCCATGGACAGGTTGTAGAATAAGTCCAACAATTTATTTATCTTAATAGCATTATGTCTATTGATGGAGTAAGGACGTTAACTATCAAATTGGAATGGCAGCAGCCATGTTTCAAGGTATGCGTCCAATTTGGTTTACGGCAGCCACAAAGATAAAAGAGTGTTGTCATATCAACTACAATATATGCTTGTGAAACATGGAAGTCAATTAAAGTTAACACTGCTTGAAAAGAATGCTCCACATCTCACATTGTGACCACATCACTTATGAGAAGGTAGTAAAATTATCAGATTTAGAACACTTATTGAGAACTGTCAATGAACATCGAATGTGATTTGTTGGCCATATATTACTTATGCCTAAAGACTGGCATCCCAAAATTGCATTATATTGGCTACCTCCTGGAGGGAAGAGGAAACAAGGCCAGGCTTGGAAAACTTGGCACCAGACACTAAAGAAAGATCTTAAGATTATTAATATCTTTTGGGACAAAGCCGAAGATGCTACAAATGATCAAAACTGATGGAAATCACATACTACCCAATATGTTCTGCACAGGACCTAATGTATGTATGTAATACTGTAGATAAGGTATATTCCAAGTTCTGACCATCTGAAGTTAGCTAAATGTCATCTCTTTTTTCAGTTGTGTAAACATCATGTGTGGTAATTTGAATCTAAGGATGTTAACTTAAACATTTACTTTTGATGAACATTTTTTATGTGGCCTCACCAATGCATTGGGAAACATTGCTGTGTCTGTTATTCTTGGTGAAATATATGAAATAGTTTACCCTTAAAACTATTAATATTAATTTGAAGGTTTATCTTCATGATGCATATCACATGGGGTTCATTCATTCACCATTTCACAGGATTGTGCTTCATAGATATTTGCCGATATTTTCTTTAAAGAATATACAAATAGATATCCTGCTGAATGTCTTCTTGGCCATTGCTGTTGACAATCTTGCTGATGCCGAAAGCTTGACATCTGCTCAAAAGGAGGAGGAGGAGGAAAAAGAAAGGAAAAAACTAGCAAGGTAAACTTTTGTCTATTTTGGCATTTAAAAAGTTGGCATTTTTTTCCTAGAGAGTGAAAACATGTCCAGAACAAGAGCTTCTTATGCCTTGTTAAGTACAATATTTTTAGCTAAGTTTTTTTGCACTTGTGTCAGAAGCACCAAGAAACTTCCTGGCTGAAAGGATTAGCTATCACCGTTGAAAGGATTAGTGACATCACCGTTACCTGGGGGATGCCTAGTTGGGAGATCCTGTCATGTCCCCAGCAGGAGCTGGAGTGAAGGATGAGAGTTTATTCAGTTTATTCCAGAAACCAGCAATACAAATTGCAAAGTGCCTGCTCAAGCACCTCATCTTTCAATGTCAATACATGGGAGCTCTTTCGGCTTGATAAATAAAGATGAGAAAAGGTGACATATCTACATATCCTGGATGTCTGTTGAAACTTTAAGTCACTTTTGCACAGCTTGAAGCATTAGCTTGAAACCTAAAATAATTTATTTTTTTTAATAGAGGAAAAAGTGATTTTCACTGCAGGCTGAAGATCCTCTACAAATAATTGGGGAAAGAAGTAGCTTCCAAACAAAGTATAACTGTTAGGACAAGTGATGGCAAACTATGACATGTATGTCAAAGTGACATGCCACAATGTTTTGGATGAAATGCTAGTGCTTACCCATGCAAGAGACCTATTCTCCAAAGCACACTCGTTCTTGGGTGATTTTTTAGAGGCTGTGGAGGCTGTGTGAGAATGGGGTGTGTGCTCTTGCATGGCCTTGGAAGTTACAGAAGAGAGCCATACTCCTAAACGGTACATGGCAGATCATGGGGAGTGCTGGGCCACAAGTGAAATTGCGCCATTCTCTAATACAGAGTGGCAGTGGTGGCACTAAGACTGAGGTCCAGGCCCAGGCCTCAACTTCAGGCCCTGCTTTGGCGCTGCTGCTGAGTGTTCAATATGGCCTAGGTTTTGGGGGAGGGGAGAGAAAGAATTGTCCATCTTTTCTTTGGGGTGAGTGAATGAATGAGTGAGTGAGTGACATACCAGCAGAAACAAGTCAGACATTTTCCAAATTGTGGACATTTTGGTTCACAGTGGTTCAACCCATCATTGAATTAGGTCCACTGTGGTTGGAAAGTGAATGACAACTTTCCTTCTATTAACTTGCTAGATTATTTCAGGATGCAAAAATTTTTGAAAGTCTGGTAGGCACATGATTATTAGTATTACTTGTTTCTGAGAGGAGCAAATGTTTATGAAGGTAAGGAAATATTAGGCTTGTAGATTGGGCTATCCGCTACTCAAGGAAGTCAATATTGGCAACTCATTAGATGATTTTGTATGTTGATAGGACTGCCAGTCCTGAGAAGAAACAGGAGCCTGAGAAGCCAGCTATGGAGGGAGAGACTAAGGAGGAAAAAATTGAGCTGAAATCAATTACAGCTGATGGAGAATCTCCACTTTCTGATAAGGTTTGCTGCTTTCCACTGTCCACCTTGCTTTGAGATGACTGTTGACTGTTTTTATGAATTATTAAGTATGCACAACTAAACAATGGCTGTTTTCTCTTTTGGCCAGAGTAACACAGATGAATATCAGCCAAATGAAAATGAAGAGAAAAATCCCTATCCTACTGCAGAGACACCAGGTAATTTATTGTCTTGCCCATTTTCTGGAATGAGCAGATGTATCCTCGGGGAAGGATAAATTAACACAAGATGGCAACCAAAACCATGTGACTAAATTTCAGTCATTTTTTTTCAGTGCATTGCCAGGCAGATAGAACAGTACTATTCCTACTTAGTAGTGGACTTGGAACACTTTTATACAAGGTCTTCACACTGATTCAGAAATAGCCAAGTCAAACACAGATGAGGGTATAAAAGATGGTTTCCCAGCTGTGGTACATTCTTCTCATTTGCAGTGCTAAAGCTCTACATAGTTTATAGTCATTTTCCTGTTGGTGGGAATTTGCCCCATCCTAGTCCTGAGGCTCAAGTCATTCTCCTCTCACCACATAAATATTTCTCTACCTTAGGAACTTTAATGCCAGGGTGGTGCAGTGGTTAGAATGCAGTACTGCAGGCTATTTCTGCTGACTGCTGGCTGCCTGTAATTTGGCAGATGGAATCTCACCAGGTTCAAGGTTGACTCATCCTTCTATCCTTCCGATGTTGGTAAAATGAGGACCCAGATTGTTGGGGGCAATAGGCTGACTCTGTAAACCACTTAGAGAGGGCTGTAAAAGCATTGTGAAGAGGTATATAAGTCTAAGTGCTATTGCTAAGTGCTTTTTAAAATGTGTGGACTTCCAGAATTCTCAAGCCAGCCAAGTTCTCAAGATTGAGAAACAGGGCCATAGAGATTGAATTGCTGGGGCTTTACCCTGACACTATAATTTCTGTAGTCTGGCTGCAACTGAGAGCCTTGGTGGCTTTGTAACTCTTTTCATAATTCATTGGGCAAATGCATAGAATACCAACAAATAATTTTATTTATAACCCAAAGGCCCCAAAACAGGTTACAAACATAATCTAAACGGCATTTGATAAGACAGTTTAAGAAGTAACATATTTAATAAACATTATATATGTAAAACCCTAGCTCACTGATTTGTTACTAAAAGCCTTCTTTTTAAACCTATTAGTAAAAAACCTGACCGTTACCAATGTAATCTTAGGATTTTTATCTACAAGTAAAATGTGTACATACTTAGAAGTATCTATTGGTAATCTCCTGATTTAGATTTTAAAATAGGCCAAATAACCTCCTACCGAAGATGGTTGTAAAATTCATAATACAATAAAATGTGATCCATCATTTCTGGATCGCTGCCAAAAAATCTTTTGCAAAATAGGATTTTTTAAAAAATCTAACATATACTATATTTGATGGCTTTACACATTACACATTTGATGGCTATACACATTTAATCTGGCTTTTGAAAAGTCTATTTGGTATTTACTAAAATGTATGTTTTTAAAAACACAGAAGGATTGCTTCAGGAAATCCCAAATGTATCCTTTGTAGATTTGTAGTTTAAACAGGTGTTCAAAAGATTAGTTAGATTAGCATTGATCTTATTTATTCTCCAGCCATCTATCATCAGCAATTAATTGTATAAACAAAGATCAAGGATAACTCATTACAGGAATTAATGGGCAAAGCTGAATTATCATGGTCACCTACAGTATTTGGAATTAATTGTAGATATATTTTTCAACTCCCTAAATATTTGAAGGTTTATATTTCAAGAAATTTAGACAAATAAATAATGTAATGGTAAAGCAAGGCACTGACTGAGCTGTTGGTCCTTCAACCTTCCACTCAGCTTCAGGAAACAAATTATTGGTTCAGGTTTGCAACAATGGAAATGATCCCAGCTCATCTTCAGTTTGCTTTTGAACATTTGGACAGTGGTGACAGGGCCATACTTGTACAATGTGTTTAAACAGATTGGAGGGGCATCCTGTGGATGGTTAAATCTAATAATCACTGGATTTCATAAGTTAGCAAGGATTACTCCAAATAGCCTTGTGACATTGGTCAGCCATATAGCCTGAAAAAGAACAGTAGGTTGAATGGAGAATTAATCGTATTGTCTTGTTCTGCCTGTCCTCGAGCAGCTGTGAAGAAAATTATTTCACTAGACATTCCACATTTTATTTTTTATTTCTCCAGAGCTCGACTGAAGATTGAGTTAAGAGCAGGAAAGAATGGGTGTGGGTGAACTTTCCATCTGAATGTAATATTGCTGATTCCGAGGAGGCCACTTCTTTTTTAGTCCTTTTTTAGTATATATTTTTCAAAACTATGGGAAAGAACAGCTTCCCATAGTCCTTTTTACTGCATCCTTTCTTCTCTGGTTATCCCCTGTTTTAACTGCTTATCTGGAAGAGAAAGGACAATGTTGAGCTTCAAAGTTATTGGAGGGCAACATCTACTCATAGAATATTTGTAGTTGAGGGTTGAACTGTTCTTATTTTCTGAGCTTGGTGGTTTTCTCACAGACATTTCTTTATTCAGCTAGGTAAATATCATTAGTGCTAGAAGGGAGTGAGCTTTGCTCTTATTTTTAAATAACTACTAGTGGTTTGCCCCTGAAGGGTTGGTTGGTGTGAGTGTCCTTGGTGGTTTCTTGATTTTGTTTGCCGTTGTTTGCCGTTAGCTTGTTGGTAGTTCCTTGACTGGGCTATTGTACACTGGTTGTTTTTTGGTCTTGTATTAATCTTTCTGTTAATCTCTGCTCGTATGGGTGTTGATTGTGGTGAGAAGATGTTTTGATCTTTTTTTTTCCTTTGGGGTTTTTGATTTCAGCAAAGCATTCGACAAAGGAGACCTACTTCTTAGTAAGCTAGAAAAAAGTGGAATAGGTAGCACCACCACTAGATGGACTCACAACTGGCTGGCAAACCATACTCAATGAATAGTCCTTAAATGGGTCTAAGTCTACATGGAGGGAAGTAAGCAATGGGGTGCCACAAGGTTCCGTCTTAGGCCCAGTACTCTTCAATATCTTCATTAACGACTTAGATGAAGGAATAGAAGGGGAACTTCCCAAATCTGCAGATGCTCCTAAGCTGGCAGGAATAGCTAACACCCAAGAAGATCCAGATGGATCTTGACAGACTAGAACACTGGCCGTATCTAACAAAATGAAATTCAATGTAGAGAAAAGTAAAGTCTTACACTTAGGCAAGAAAAACCAAAAGTACATACAGACTGGGGGAAACCAGGCTCAATAAGCAGTAACTGTGAGAGGGATCATGGTGTCTTATTGGACAACCAGCTAAATATGAGCCAGCAGTGTGCAGCAGCAGCCAAAAAAGCTAATGCAATCCTAAATTGCATTAACAGAGGGATACAATCAAGATCAAGGAAAGTACTAATACCACTCTATAAAGCCTTAGTAAGACCACACCTAGAGTACTGCATCCAGTTTTGTTCACCACATTATAAAAAAGATGTTGAGACTCTAGAAAAAGTACAGAGAAGAGCAGTCAGGATGATTAGGGGACTGGAGGCTAAAACGTACAATGAACGGGTTGCAGGAACTGGGCTTGGCTAGTCTAGTAAAGAGAAGGACCAGGGGAGACATGATAGAGGTCTTCTAATATTTGAGGGGCTACCAAAGGGAGGAAGGGATCAAGCTATTTTCTAAAGTGCCTGTAGGCCAGACAAGGAATAATGGATGGAAACTGAACAAGGAGAGATTTAACCTGGAAATAAGGATAAACTTTCTGACAGTGAGAACAATCAACCAATGGAACAGTTTGCCCTTGGAAGTTGTGGGAGCGCCATCACTTGAGACTTTCAAGAAGAGATTGGACTGCCATTTGCCAGAAATGGTGTAGGGTCTCTCGCTTGGGCAAGGTGTTGGACTAGATGACCTACAAGGTCCCTTCCAACTCTGATTATCTGTTATCTGTTATTGTATCAAACAAGGACCCCATAATATCTACTCATCTATGACTCAGTTGCAAAGGTTCCTCTTGGTCTGTTCTTCAGATATCTTGTTGAGTAATTCTAATTGAAAAGAGAATTAAACCTGCTTTCTCCAGATAAAGTCATCTGTGGAGGAAGTTGGCTCTACAGTACAAAGGCCTGACTTATATTTTTGTGTTCAATGGAAATAGGTAGCAAGGTAGTATTGGCTAAAGCTATTATACCATTTTTCTTCCCACTAGAATTATTGGCATTCTGGCAGCCTTTCCCCACTGAAAGTACATAGGATATGCCTTTAGGAAATTGGACATTTTTCATTGGGGGTAAAATGAATTAGATTCAGAAAAGTATAACTAATTCCAATGGTAGACTGTATCAAAGTCTTAGAACAGAGTTGCTTGCTATATTCATTCACCACATTCAATTGGATACCTTGTTTCTGTAATGTAAAATTAAATTTTGGTAAAGCTTCAGAGCCTTTGATCTCTGACTTGTCTTTGATGAAGGTTGGGTTGGTACATAGATACAGGGGAAAGTGAATTCTCATAGTAGAACCACAGCTGGAAACTTTTAATCTGACAAATCTTACTATTCAGCTCTATTAATTTGTAACTGTACTTTTTCTCTGAATAATAACTTTTTCTTTTATCAGCAAGTTTATTGTTAAATGCCCAATACTCCCCTAGACACTGGAATTGAAATATATCAGGGGTCTGGAGAGTCAATGGATATTTAAGATTCCCACATAGTCTTATCATATTTCGGACTCTTATCTCTCTATGAGCACTTATTTGATGCTGAGAAAAATCTTCTGTTTTGATACCCGTATTTGTCACTGCCTGGCTGTTTTCAAGCTCATCTCTGTCTTTTAATCAGACCTTGGTTACGTCTGAATTGCTAGGTTTAAAGTTTACCTGCATTTGGCATCACCATTGAGAATGTAATTCAAATGTTTTAGACAAATTCCCCACTGTCAGAGAGAAACTGTGGAGGGAGGGTGTTGTGTGTAAATTTTGCAGTTTCTACGGTAGCTACTGAATTATTGCTTACCTGTGTATCATCTTGCAACTTAGCAAGATCTATTTCTTTTCTTCAGAGATAGACAAGAAGTCCATAATGTTAGACCGTATTGTGCATTTCACTGAGCTGTTTATGGATGCACATTCCTCCAAGTTTTCTTACTATTTTTTTTGTTTTGTTGTCTTATCTTTAAATTGCAATGCTGCTTCAAACTCTTCTACTAATACAGGGGTTCCCAACCTTTTCTATACCTACTGGACCCCTAGAATGCTTCTGATATATTCTCGCACCACTTACAAAAATAAGTAACTATATGCATATAATTATGCACACACACTATAATTTTGAAACTTCTAAGCCCACATTTTAGTACCCCCTGGAATATCGTCTCACACCCCCAGCGGGAGGGAGCACCCCAGGCTGGGAACCCCTGTACTAGTAAGTCCTGTGGGCAATTATGATGCAATTCCCCAAGCTGCCTCTTTGCCTTTTGCAACTGCCACTAAAGAGCTCAGCCATGAAAGTAAGCTTCTTGTCAGGAGAAGAATTATGATGATGCTAGAGTGGCTGAAATTAGATTTTACAATGTATACCTTTAAAGAGGTTTGCTGTTTAAGCAGATCAGATGAGAGTGAAGGATAGAAATCATCTTACAAACTAGAAGAAAAATACAAAGGCGGACCAAGTCCAGCATTGGAAACCAGAGCTGCTTAGTAGCTCATATGTTATCTAATCACCTAACTGATCCTCAATTGATGGTCAAAACAAAACAAATGAAATGACAGCAAAAAAAAATTCAAATTAATCTGCCTAAATTCTCTTGAGTGTGCTGGAGTGAGTGGCTGTAATAAATTTAATGTACTAATAGTAAATAATAAATTAAAGGGCCAGACCTTGAGAAAGCAGATATAGGTCATATATGTATAGATGCTCCTAAGATTTGGATAGTTAATGAGTGGCCATGAAAAGGATTTTGAGTTGTAATGGATAGTTTAATGAAAATATTGGTTCAGAGTGTAGCTATTACACAAAAGGTAAATGCCAAGCTGCGGTCAAAATCCAAAGGCTGTCTTTAAAAGCCTTATTGCTTGCCATTCTTTGTTTTGTATGCAACACTTGCTCTTCTGACAGCTCACAAAAATTATACAAGACAAAAAGGAAAAATATTATCCTGGCAGATAGTAGTAACACCTGGCTGATCGTAGCTAAGTTCAAATGCTAAGTAGGCTCAGGTCTGTTTAATATTTGAAAAAAGAAACTTTTTGGAAATTGCAAGGTTGTAAGGTGGATTGGGATGTTGAAGAAAATTATCTTGACAGTTATCTTTTTACTGGTACCAAGAAAACTCCATGGATATATCTATGCAGTATCACTTAGTACACTTTATGCCTTATGCACTTAACAAAGCTCTCTGAATATTGTTTTTTTATTTAATACATTTACACAAAATGTATTTAAAAGACTATTTTTCTCTCTTTCTGTGAAATTACTATATAGCTGAAATTCAGAGATGAGCTGGTTCACCAACACCTATTATTTAAAGAGATTTGCTTTGAAAAGAAATAAATAAATACAAGTAGAGAATTAGGGTTACATTGCTAGCTTTGGGAATTGCTAGAAAGATAGCCATGTGGTTTGTTAAATACAGCCATGGTTCTGAATCATTGTGCAACATTTCTGTTTAACTGATTACTGGAATGGCAGCTCTGGAGTGTATGTTGAGTCATATTTGTATTATTGTTGGTTTGCTCATTTGATTCTGCAAAGTGTTTGCTGAAATCTTTCCTGTATGCCCCACAGGCCATTTGTGGGACTGTTTTTGCATTTCTTCATTGAGGGTTATTTGTAGATCTCCACAGTGCCTGGAGCTTTTTTTTCTTTAAGAATTTTGTTCAGAAGTTTCTGCTTTTAAATTATTTTTCTTGTGTGAATTCTAAACAAACAATATTTCCATTTTTTCCTCTTTTTTTGGTAAGAAAAAGTACCTTTCCCATTAAAATATTCTGTGCCGTATGCCGTATTCAGTGGTCAGGTGTTGATCGATAGATAGATGATAGATAGATAGATAGATAGATAGATAGATAGATAGATAGATAGATAGATAGATAGATAGATATGGATGTGGATATTGAAGTGTTGGGGGAAAAATGGTGGCTAATATGTCTAAAAGCTTTCTAGGTAATTTTACTTGTATGCATTAATTTATACAAATATAAAAATATAAAATTCCCAGAATCCATTACACAATTGCTATTTGTTTCTTTGTTTTTAATCCTGCCTTTACTATTTTTACAACAACTCCAGGTAATGAACATATCTAACACAACTTCTTCCTCCCGTTTTCCCCACACCAACAGCCCCATGAGGTAGGCTCAGCTGAGAAAAATAACTGGCCCTAATCACCCAGCTGACTTTCATGGCTAAGGCAGAACTTGAACTCAGTGGCCCACTTCTTACCTGATGCCTTAACTACTAGGTCAAACTGGTAACCAATGCAACTCTTGCAGCAAAGGTGTAACATGTGCTTTACGGAAACACATGTAACTGCTCGGTCTCCTGGTTATATCACTGCAAGATGCTGTACTCTTTGTAGATGTAATTGTAATTTACAAAGATTGTTGCCTAGGGCCTGAATTGCAATCACATGATTGTAAGGGTGATACAATAGTTGTACCTTCAATGACAAGTCATAATTATTATTATTTTGAGGCTATCGTAACTTTGAACCATTGTTAAATGTACCATTGTAACTCAAGAACTACCTGCATGAATTTCAGAAGCAGATATAGGTGGTTGCTCACACAGATTTGAAAATAGGAGTAAAAAGTATACTTTTGCATTCAACAAGTCCATGGAAAAAACTTTTTTTAAAAATATTCTAATTTACAACTACAGTACTTAGGTGTTTTTTTTCCCTAGAGGTCTAATTCCTTGTACTGTACTTCTTCAACCACTTCCCAGGCCGGGGCACATTTTTTGCTTAAACAAAAGCCAGGATGGAACGGGAGAGAAATGTTGCCTCTCTTCTTGTTCCTGATTGATTGCTCAGTTCCCTAGCTTTGCCACTCTGTGCCTGAGATTGGCAGGTTTAATTTTGAATGATTAATTATTTGTATCCCAACTTCTGGAATATGTTCTCCCCATTCACAATGTTAAAAAGTTCCCTTGTTGGTTGAAGTTTGACATTTTAAAAAACAAGTCTGCTTATCAGAAATGCTTGATTTTGAATTAAATATTTCAACTAATGATTGATTTATGTAACATTTGCAGTCTACAGTGACTGTTACATTAGCTGTTATGAGAAATAATTGAGTTGATTAACTGAATTTTAGAAATAAATAAGTGTAGAAGTTGCATTTAATTATGGGTGTGGGTGTGTATTTGCATTGTTTGGAACCCTATGAATAGATATGAGACTATACAGTAAGCCCAATAGTCTGGTAAGATTTACTTAGCCTTGCAGCTGTTTGGAGACTCCAGGAAAGATCTTCATTCTTTTGAATAAGGGCTCTGCACTGGTCTCTGTCGCTATCTTCTTGGTCTGAAATTAATTTCCACATACAAAGAATTGCCAAGGTTTTGGATCGGGTTTGATTTTTGCATCAAAGGCTCCCTTTCTGCTAGGAGTTACACAGTTGTTCAAGTATACATAGATAGAGGTACATAGTCCCTCAGACTCCAATCTTAAACACAGAAGTTAGGATCTTTCATTCTATCAAGGTTGAAACATAGCCTTCTCCGACCTCTCAAATTATGAGATAGTATAATTTTGGCAGAAGAATTTCAGATTAGCCTAAGATGGAGAACAAATCAGTCTTCCTTGACCCTCTTCAACTTCCAGTATTCCTAGCTAACATGGCCTGAAGATGCTTTTCAAAAGGCAAAACTGGACTTTCTTGGTTTTTCCCTTGAAAACATTTCACTTTTCACCCTTTTCAGTTCTGAAACCTGAATAAGTTTCTTGGATGAGATGTGAAATGTTTTCAAGGCAAAAATCAAGAAAGCCCAGTTGCCTTTTGAAAAGCACCTTTGGGATTGAGAATCTCCATGACATCTAGCCAACATGGTTCATGCTGGCCACAATGCTGGAGTGGTACTTGAGTTATACAAGTAGATATGTTACCAGTGGGCCTCAATTTGGGATAGGTTGGAATACTTTAAATTTTTTAAGACCAAGATAGAATCAGATATGCCTTTATGAGGTAAACCAATAGGCTATTTATGATGAATAATTCTAAAAATGAAGACCTTTACCTTTTAGGAGAAGAGGACGAAGAAGAACCGGAGATGCCTGTTGGGCCTCGCCCTCGGCCTATGTCTGAACTACATCTTAAGGAGAAAGCGGTGCCAATGCCGGAAGCCACTGCTTTTTTCATTTTCAGTCCTAGCAACAAGTATGTTGTTTTTATATGAACTTGTGCCACCATGAAAACAGTCCCGATAACATGCTTTTAAGAAAGGGTGGGAAGTTGTATGCTTTGTAATCTATCTAGTTCAATGTAAGTCTACAGAGTGGATAATTCTATGATATAGGAAAATGTATACTATTGTCACTGATCTCTAAGAACGTTATGAGAGACAAATTCTAGATGAAAATGGAAAAGAAAAACAATCTGTATCTCAAGATAGAATTGCTCTGTGCGGGAAAAAAAGCTCCTTGGTTTATATCAGGGGTGGATGAATAAGAGCTCTGCTCTTAATCTAGCCCAAAGGCCTGCTTGCTGCCATGAAAGCCCAATTGGCCGTGATGACATAAATGGTTGGGGCTTTAGGAAAGGGCAACCATGTCGCCAAGACATAAAATCTTTGTATCTTCAGCAGAATGGTTTGATACAGATATGAGAAGAGTAGAAATAAGAGAGGGAAGGATTAGAAGCAAAATGTAAATGTTTTTCCAGTAATAATTCCACATTCATTCACAACAAAATCTTAAGGCTATTGTCTTAACTGACTATCTCGACATAGGGAATTACAAAACTCCTCACCCTATTGAAAAAAGCAGTACAGTATTCTCCCCCTTCTCAACCCCATAACAGTTTCATCTTCTTTTTTAAAAAAATAACCGCATTGATTTACTTGAATCATTTTACTTGGATCTTCATTTAGACACCCTTGTGGCTTAGGTGAGTTCAGTCACAAAGTCCCTCCGCTCAGATTTACAATGCCAAAATATGTTTAAAATCACGGCTATCATAAGTCGCAATTGTTATTTCATCTCCCCCCCCCCCCGGCCGAAGGTTGAAAGTCATGAGTAGGAATCCATCTTCCTGATACTTTCAGTGAGGGGGCAAATTTGTGAGTGGGCTGTTTTACCTCAGATTATTGATGAAGATTTATGTGGTCAAATGTTCTGTTTCGGTGGGCATCTGGCCTACAAATAAGCTTAAGAAATCGAGGGGTTGAGATAAAACATTGATCTCTGTAATATCTGATGAATAAGGCTGTCTCTCTCTCTCTCCCTCCCCCCGCTCTCTTTTCAGATTTCGGGTCCACTGCCATCGCATCGTTAATAATAACATTTTCACCAACCTGATCCTCTTTTTCATCTTGCTCAGCAGCATCTCTCTGGCAGCTGAGGACCCAGTTCGTCATTACTCAGTTAGAAATCAAGTACGCTTTCCACTTTTTCACTTCCCTGCAGATTATTCAGAAGGAGGTTCAGAAGCCAGATGACTACCGTAATGCTTACAAAGTTCTCATGATCTAAATTAGTGCCTAAACAGAAAGAGCTACCCAGTCAGTACAGGTAGTCCTCGACTAACAACCGTTCACTGGAATGCTGCATTCAGTTTGTAAAAAAAGATATTGAGACTCTAGAAAGAGTACAGAGAAGAGCAACAAAGTTGATTAGGGGACTGGAGGCTAAAATATATGAAGAATGGTTGCTGGAATTGAGTAAGTCTAGTTTGATGAAAAGAAGGACTAGGGGTAACATGATAGCAGTGTTCTGATATTTCAGGGGCTGCCACAAAGAAGAGGGAGTCAAGCTATTCTCCAAAGCACCTGAGGGCAGGACAAGAAGCAATGGGTGGAAACTAATCAAGGAGAGAAGCAACCTAGACGTAAGGAGGAATTTCCTGACAGTTAGAACAATTAATCAGTGGAACAACTTGCCTCCAGAAGTTGTGAATGCTCCAACACCGGAAGTTTTTAAAAAGATGTTGGATAACCATTTGTCTGAAATGGTGGTGTAGGGTTTCCTGCCTAAGCAGGGGGTTGGACTAGAAGACCTCCAAGGTCTCTTCCAACTCTGTTATTCTATTCTATTCCATTTAGTGACAGTTCAAAGTTACAATGGCACTGAAAAAAGTGACTCATGGTCATTTTTCACACTAACAACCATTGCACATCCCCATGGTCATGTGATGAGAATTCAAATGCTTGGCTACTGACTCATATTTACAACAGTTGCAGTAATCTGGGATCATGTGATCACTTTTTGTGACCTTCTGACATGCAAAGTCAATGGGGAACTGTGTTACTTAACAACTGCAATACTTCACTTAACAACTGTGGCAAGACAGGTCATAAAATGAGATAAAATTCACAAACGTCTCACTTAGCAAACAGAAATTTTGGGGTCAATTATGGTTGTAAGTCGAGGACTACCTTATAACACACATGTATAATTTTGTGTAAATTAATCTAGAACACATATTAAATTAAGCGGTTGAGTTGCTACATTTATGTGAGTTTTTTACTTCAGCAAAGTTTATATGGTCAAATGTATATAAATAAACAAATGACATCAGTAAAATGGGCTTTCTAGGAAAAAACAACTTTTAAGGATCCATTACCCTTCCAATAAAACTATTGCAATGGATCCCTTGAGAGAAGAATGGCCCTTACAGCTGCTACTTAAACATACCTACCAGGAGTAACTCTCACTGAAATCAGTGAAATTAACTTCAAGTAGATTTATGTATGATTACATTGCAAATTATTTTCAGTCCTTCCTTGGGAAGCTTTCCTGTACTAAAACAGGTCATCAGTGTTTTTAACCTCAAAATTTCACTCTGTAAATTGTCAAGCAAATGTTTTTACAGCCAGATTTGGAAATGGCAAGGACTGGGGCATCCTGTATGTTAAATATATGATACTCCATTCAGATTTGATTTAATATAAGTGATTTAATATAGGTGCTCTTGAACTGATGTTATCTAAATTGTGTTTCTCAATCTTATGAATTTGAAGATATATGGACATCAGTTCCCTGGCTGGAAATTCTGGGAGTTGAAGTCTACACATCTTAAAGTTGCTACATTTGGGAAATACTGATCTAAACCATTGTCCCCATTCTCAGCCATGCATCCCAAAAACATGTTTTCTTTTTAAAGGAAGATAAAACATTCTAGAGCCATAGCAGTTGGCAACAGGTTCGACTGATTTCAAAATCTATGCAAGGCCAGACTAAGTTCATACTTGGATGAGAGATAATCAAGACTTTATATAGTCAAAAATATACACCAGGAGGCAAGGGCAAGCCACCACAAAGTCTAGTAATCCAGCTCACTTTGAGAGAGTTGTTATTTTATTATATTTGGGGTATGAAAAGTTGTAAATGGGCAGTGTATTCACTTCTGTTATATCTGGCACTTTCAGAGGCATTTATACAAAAATCTTTGTTTCAGAGTTTGAACTCTGTTGAAAATGAAAGAAGAAATTCATGTGGAAATATTTTCAAAAGTATCAATTTAGATAACAAGAAATCATCAATATTTCCAACCCCCTCGCTGGTTTTTATACTGTTCCTTTTTCAGAAACACCCAGCACTTAATTTAATAGACCAACCAGAAAAGGGCAAATTTCACCCAGTCTGTTTACAGAAAGGAAAATCCAGGGAAATTACCTACTGATGATTCTCTTAGAATAGAATACTTTATTGGCCAAGTGTGATTGGACACACAAGGAATTTGTCTTGGTGTAAATACTCTCAGTATACATAAAGAAAAGATACATTCATTAAGAATCAAGAATCATAACGTACAACACTTAATGATAGTCCTAGGGTACAATCAACAATCAAATCATACTAGGAAACAGTCAATATAAATCGTAAGCATACAAGTGATACAAAATGATATTCACTGTAACAACAAGAAATCTGTGTTATGTGTCATCTGAATGCATTGTAAAAGCAAAACTATGCTGCATTATCAAGGTATTTTGAATCACATGACAAAAATATAATTTAATAGGCTAATAATTCTCAATATTTATACAGCAGAAACTACAGGTGTAATCATACATAAAATAACCTGATAATTATGAGCATTTAAGGCTGCAATTCTATTTCCATTTACTTCAGAGTAAATATAATTGAACTCAGTGGGACTGAATTTACGGAAGAAACATGCATAAAAACAAGGGGCAAGATTTCTCCCACTTTTAAGCATAATTTCAATTTTTACTCCTCTGGAAAAATACTCCCCCAAAGCTGTGTTTCTTCAGGCTGGCTGGGGACTGCTGGGACTTAAGTCCACACATCTTAAAGTGGCTGAGGTTGAGAAACACTGCTCTAAAGAATCATAACATTTAACAGTTGCAGTTGCAATTTAACAGTTTAGTTATTTTGTCAGTTGAAACAGGTTTGTAAATTAAAAAGCTACCAATACTTTGATGCTATGTAAAAGTGTCCAGAAATATTAGTAAGGCAGCTGATCTCTACACTAAAATTAATGGGAAGCTGGAAAGTTCTATGCATCCATCAATAGTCAATCAGAGCTCTGAAGAAAACACCTGTGCTCGGTATTAGCATAGGAAGACTCAAAATGCAGAATTTGGCTCTAGTCCAAATTCTCTTAACTTCCCAATATATAAGGCTTTGTTCATTCCTACTACCAGAATATTGAATTATACCGTCTCTGCAAAGTGGTATCAGCAGGTTAAAATGTACGTGATGGATGATTCCTATACATACACATACAAATTAATTGATTCATTAATATTGATATGCTGGAAAATGAGCACACGAGGGGAAAGATTATTCAATTATGCAGGCTTTTCCTGCTATATACATGAAGTAGATTCCATAGCAGATTTTGGGTAAGATTTCTTTAATATTCTTATCAAATCTATACTCCAATGTGATATTTTCCAAATTGTTCAACAGTGTGGCCAGTTCTTCAAACATTCTCTTTTCATCAAATGGGGATTTATTTTGATTTTAATATGTTTTAAAACCGAATAATCATCTGGTTATCAGTCAGCAAGTGAGATTTGGTTTTTGTGGATGTTTTATAATAATTTCTGTTCAACACACATTTTTTTTATGCACTAGACATATCCTTTAAATTATTTTCAGTTCAAGAGAGCCCCCTAAGCACCTGTAACATCCCATTCCAGGAAGAGAAGCAGCTGCAAATTTTGTATGATCATATATTGTTTCAGGCTTTTTTTACTGTTGTCTTGAAGTGTTTCTAAATTCATAGGCATTACATATGAGTAATTGAAACTGCAGGGTCTTGACCTGTATTGTTTAATTTTTGTAATGATGTAAAATTATATTGTCCAGCTATTTAATTTGTTATTTACCATCCATTTATTGAATTCTCAAAAATAGAGCCACTTCCAATCTTTTTAAAATAAAGTAATTAAGAACTATTGTTGTGAACTCAACAAAATAGCTCAAAAACTACATTGTGCTAAGCTAAACTGAGCATTAATCCGGTCATGTTTAATTATGCTGGCATAGAATTTTGTTGATAAAGCTTAAAAGTGAGGAAGAAAACTCAATTGGGTGAAAACCTCTTTCTTCCGGCATTGTTTAACAACTTCACATATCTTTAAATATGTTCCATCCAATCAGCTTTTCTTTGTGAAATGATGAGTTTCTGTTCTTCCCTCAGAGACATTAAACCTGTGAAGTTTAATCAGACTAACTATAAAGTTAAAAGGAACAGAATGTTGTATATTTGACATTATAATGAACAACATTCAGGGAACAAATCTAACTCAGATCTACTTTGGCATTTTGTTTACATACAATCAAATCTATCCCTATTTGAGGATTGGATGGAACTACTTTGCAGCCTAATCTTAATTATGGTAACCCCAGAGTAAGTCTCACTGATTTGAATGATAGCTAATAGTTAGGACCACTTAAAACAAAAACAAAAACTCAAGGTGTAGCTTTATAACAGTATAGGATCATCCAATAAGTCTTAGGCAACTTGGCTTTCAAAATTGACTTTGTTTCCCTTGATAATAAAACAGAGTTACATACATATAATAGTTCTTGGGGAGGGAGGGAGGAAGCATACATTTTAAATTTAAATTTTCTGGCCAGGAGTTTAATTTACAAAATACTGTTTGACAGAAATAGTACTTTGCTTTCTCATGAAAGCAGATGTGACAAAATAATGAACAAAGAAAACTTATTTACATTTCTTGCTTTTAGGTTGATTGTTGCTTTCATTAAAAAGTTGCAGTCACTCACCAACTCAGCTCCTTAACGTAGCTATTCATTTTGACTTGATATTGTAATTTAGTTTTACAGCATTCACTCACATACCTTCCTTCTCCCTGCACCCCTTCCCTTTTGTTTTACAGGTTCTCTTTTATTTTGATATATTTTTTACTGTCATTTTCACCATTGAAATTGCCCTGAAGGTAAAGTCCCATCTCCTCTTCCATTAGCTTCTCACTTGTAAGCCCACTAATTTTCTGCTGCTCTCTGTTGCTAACCCACACTCCTGTTTGTGTTTTGGCCATGCTCAGTGATCACTAACCCAACTGTGCTTATTTTTCAGATCCTAGGCAATGCAGATTATGTCTTCACTAGTATCTTTACATTAGAAATTATTCTTAAGGTAACCAATGTGAGCCTTCTGTGCTCCCTCTTGCTTTCTGCTTTGTCATTTTCTACTGCTTTAAATCGGAAGTGTTTTCTCTGTAGATAGGTGTCCTTTGTCGCTCAGTTGTGATTGTGCATGTTTTAGAAACTAATCCATTGTAAATACTACAGTCTCATTTGTTAGTACACCTGTTAGTGCTTGGTATATAGCAACCAAATTATCCAGGAAGCTCAGGGAACAATAAATGGCCTGGAACACTACATGTTTTCATTTCAGGAAGCAATAACCACGTACCACACAAAAAAGGACTCTTTGTGATAAGCTCTCCTAATATCCTTATATCACTCTTAACCTAAAACAGAACAAAACAAAATTTTAAAAACCCACATTATAACTTGTCATTATGAACTCAGGCAACATGGGGTCTGACATAAGTCAGACTATTTAGAGTACAATTTCTTTTTTATGTCTTGTGCTAAATTGACTTTAGGGAGTGGAATTTCCACCAAATAGACCAGGAATTCCTAGCAATTTGCTAGTGTGAGCAAATACAAATGAATCAAAAACTCCCTCAATACACTTGTCAAAAATGGAATTATATTAAATGTGGCCTACTATGTTAAATTACAGTGGCTGAAATAGCCAATGCAGCATACATCTATTGAAATAGGAGCACACATTAGCCACCTCGAAACTGCAAAAAATGAAAAGGTGGAGGAAATTATTAAATCCCTATCAGGCCATGGTAACTGGTTGATAAATTATGCCACTTTGGTAATTTTAGATTGTTTAAAATGTTGGAGACTAACCAGAAGAAAGTCTAGAAAGGAAACCCCTGATTGAGTTTCTTCCGACATACTGAAACCAAACTTACAGCATCACCTTTTAATCTTTTGGTGTTGTTGATTCTAACCTGGATGAGAAATTTATAATCCAGCATGACATCTAAGACCAGAAAACTGAGTTAAGTAAGTAAGCTGTGGCCAGATAAAATGAGATAGATAACCTGTCAACACAGCCACTGAAGATTACATCACCTTTCAGTATTGTTCTTCCATAATATCAACGCATCAATGTTTAAAAGATCACATTTCCTTCAATCTTGTAACTTTGCTCTCATATACCGAAGAGCACAGATAACTAGTTCTGAATTCCACATAGTATATCCACTAAGGGCAATTCCCCTTAAACTTTCACAGAGCTACAATGTGCCCCAAATGCTACAAAACAAAAGCTTCAAATGATGCCTTGTTCCCTGTTTATTTCTGCCAATAATCTTCTCTTAGAAAAAATTAAGAGGAACATTAAACCTTATAGACAGTAGAAAAGGGGTACTCCTGCTATCGCTCCACGGGTAAGACAACATCATCTTAGTCCAAGCTTGTAGCATCTGTTGGTATTCCAAACCTCTTCCAATTGTGAAGATTTGTGTATATCTATGTGATTTCCCAAGAGAAATGTACATACAGGAGACTACGTGAGAGTGTATTGAAACATTCACAGGCAGAACAGAAATTTTTGGTTCAGTTGTAATCCTAAATTGAGGGCTATCTGTATTCATTGTTACTACTAATATTGGAGCACCCAAGAATGCCTTTCAACATTACTTGGTAAAGTGTTAACCTTTCCACCAACCTATATAAAATTTATAACTATGACAAAGTAATATTGCTCTACAGTTAATTAAAGATCTAGGTTAAGGTCAGAATTACAATTACATACATACTTTAAAGGAAAAAAGGCTTAAATTTAAGACAAGCTTTCCTTCACACCAAAAAAGAAAAAAGAGATATTGTCCAGAAAAAAAATCATCACCAACATTATAGCCTTCCTGGCCATCTAAGAAAACTCTCATTTTAAAAATAAACTATTTGAGTAGAAAAATCTAGGCTTTGTTTTAGTTAAATACAAGAACATAAATGGCCTGTCTACACAATATCCAATCTGAGAAAAACTAATCTGATTAATCTTGAAATTTTCAATCAGAGCTGAGTATAATTTGTGTTTGATGCTTTTTAAAAATGTCCTATAAATAGAGAAAATCCTTGCAAAATAGATCTCTTTCCAACTCTCTCTTTCCATCTGGAACTAAAGTTTGCTTCAGGTTTCTCCTGTAAAGGATTGGACATAAGCTGAAACTATTAATACATGTTAATATGAGTAATGTTAATTGAGAATGCACCCAGGCTCTCTTTGCCTTGTTTATAAAATGAACTGTACACACACCACTAATGCTTAGTGTGTTTTGTTTGATTTTGACTTGGGGATCCGAAGATATGTAGGAACCAAACTATCGTTTGAGTTTTGTGTGGTGCCATTTTTTTTCTTAGAAATTTGACATTTGTTTCTTTGGAAAAATATAATTAAGTCTTTATATAATTACTTCTGGGCTTACTATATCACTTTATTCAATTCAGTAAATAATTGGGTGTTATATCTAGAAAGCAAATCCCCATGATCTCTAAACATGTATTTCTAAATAGCAGAAAATATTTTTCTCTTAATTTATACTCAGCATTTTCTACTCTTTTGTATCCTGTTCTTGTCCATCACACATTCATGTCAAAATTTATTGTAAAAAATATCCAGTGCCTTTAAGACCCTCCATTCCCCAGTTGTGACTGACTTATTTATCTTTCAGTGATATGGAGAATCTTAAATGTTAATTTTTAATCAGTTTTATGTGGATTTTTTTTTAATCCAGTGGTTTCATTGCTCTGATTCAAAAGCTGTAGCCTTAAATATATATCATCTTTAGCAGATAAAGACTATCAGAAAATTACAAAATTTTAATGCAGTGTATTCCGGGTTGGCTGCAAGAATTGAAGATGCAACTATGGTTGTTTGTTCCTCGTATTCCAATCAGTATTTTAAATTTAATAAAAAATTAAAATAAGTATCCTGATTAGAAGACATTTTCAGGTCTGAAACATTTAAGGAGTCATGCTCAAATCCCGTGTGCAGGTAATACTTTTCTTGTAGCAACTAGGTATATCTGCAAAAAGAAACTTAATTAGATTAGCCAAGCCTAATTATTTTATAAACATTTCAAAATCAAATCAAATCACAGGATTGACATTTGTATTGTCTTAGTCTATTAAATAAATGCAAAGCAAACAGACAAAACAGTTAAGTAAGTTATTATTGTGGCACAGGAAAAATATAAAAAAAATACTATCCCAGTGTGATGTATGCACATTAGGATCAAAGGGACTAAAAATAATGAAATGCCTGGGAAAAGGAATGTTTCGGCCTGATGTCAAAAAAAGCAGCAACATACGTGCCAAGTGTGTGTCCTTGGGGAACACATTTCACAAAGCCACTAACAGCCTCACTTCACAAAAACTACTGAAGTCCTTGAGGGTTCATATGGAGAAGGCATTCTTTGATATTCTAAGCCATTAAAAACAGACCCAAGATTTTGAATTACACAATTTTTTATTTTCTTGGAAGAGAGTCTTGCTGGTAAAAAAAAAAAATCCATGCAGGAACTGCTATAATCTAGTTAATAGTACATTTAGATTTTATAAGTGATTGCAAATGTTGATTCAGATATATCAACGTTATCACTGATAATAAAAATCAAACCTCAGGTTCTTGCATGGACACCTAGATCACTCATGTTGTAGAACCAATATAATAGCAGACTAAACTGTATTGATCAAAACCATGCCTGTTGGTAAGAAAGCAGCAGAGATATAATCTTCAATTCGGTCTGAGAAATTAAGCAGGATGATGACACTTCTAAAACTTTAAAGAATATGGATCTGGTAGCACTATGAAAAGGTCCTTCCTATTGAGATCTCCAGACTAATTTTCATTAAAGGAGATTTATGAAAAAAAGAGTTTCCATTTAAATAATAATCGTATGGGAAAGTACATTTTACAAAATTCTAGAATGAATGTCACATTGAAAGCTAACAAAAAGAAAAGTGTATTCGAAAGGCAATAAACAGCAAGCTGCAAACAGCCTATCCTTAGTTGGATCAGATGCTACTAGCAAGTTTTTCTAGCATGCGCTTTTCTGAAAAATACATTTACTCCTCTTTGCCTTCTTCATGTGAAACTTTGTGCTAAAATGTATAGAGCTTTTCTCCTTTACCCTCCTTTTGGTTGCTCTGAAAATAGCATTTGCTAACAGTAAAATCTTGGTTACCTATAGATGACTGCTTATGGGGCTTTCCTTCACAAAGGCTCCTTCTGCAGGAACTATTTCAACATCCTGGACTTGCTGGTGGTTAGCGTTTCTCTCATCTCCTTCGGGATCCAGTGAGTAAGCTATCGCATCTTTCCAACTATCATATGTTATATAGATAGTAAGGAAGAGTGTTGGATCAGGGAAAGGTAGACACAATTGTGGCACAAGCTAGATGAAGGTTCTCCCTGCAAATGGTATCTCCTCTTCTTCTTCTTCTTCTTCTTCTTCTTCTTCTTCTTCTTCTTCTTCTTCTTCTTCTTCTTCTTCTTCTTCTTCTTCTTCTTCTTCTTCTTCTTCTTCTTCTTCTTCTTCTTCTTCTTCTTCTTCTTCTTCTTCTTCTTCTTCTTCTTCTTCCATCTCTCTCTCTCTCTCTCTCTCTCTCTCTGTGTGTGTGTGTGTGTGTGTGTCTTTGCTCCTTCCTGCATTTGATTTATGTTAAGCCTTAGTCACAATATGAATTAGGAGGAAGAACTTAAAGCATCATAGGGTTTGAGAACAGATTTGAAGAAAACAGAAGCAGTGTTGTATTGGTGTTCAATATAACACATTAACACCAAGCACACACAGCAATGGGGAAAAGCACTGAGTAGTTTAAAATAGGAGAATTTTGTATGGCTGAGATTGATATAAAGTTGAGAATTGTTTATGAGCAGGACAATATCAGGACATTGGTGTGATAGGATAAGAAATGTAAGATCAAGTTATGGAAAAGTTTGAAGGCTAGAATAAATCAGTATGGGAATTTAAAGAGGGTATTACTTGATCATAATGTTGAGAGAAGTGAATTATTTGGTCAGCAGAGTGCCAGGCATATATTAGGGAACTAAAAAAGAAAAAGATGATGTCACATGTTTGGCCAAGGAGGCAGAAAGTGTATGAAAGTATGGGCAAGGAAGAAAAAAAGAATATAAGCGAACTATGACACATGGATTCCTAATTAAGAGCAGACAGTATGGTTTATAGTGAAATCCAAAACTTCAATAAAGACACATAATTAATCTGATTCATAAAGCTAGTACAACTTTTTTTTTAAGTTCACACAGTCTGAAAACTGTCAGGCTGCTGTGGTAAATAGCCGAAAGAAAGAAGAGTTCAGCCTCTTACAAAGAATACAACGCTCCCAAAGCCAGCTTCTTCAGCACATTAATCTAGCCCTTCCAGTGACTTTGAGCTTCTTTGCAATTGGCCAGGAAGTTCTGCCCGTGCTGGGAATTGGGTTTAACAGAGCCAAGTTGTATGTTGAAAAAATCTTTCAGAAAACAAATAACTGTAGAGTTGGTCTTTTCTGAATTAGTAATTTGGTGAAATGCTTCTGAGAGCCCTTGTCTGGCATCCTTTTTCTAATTACTCTTTGTCTGCTGTTCATTCGGCAGATTGCCTTGTCATTCTTCCCTCTTGGTCATATACAGCTTAATACACCTGTCCCTAACAGCTCCCTTTAGAGAGCTCTAAAGATGCCCTTTAGAGTCTTAGATGCAGCATCTAAACTATAATAGATAATAGATTACTACTACTACTACTACTACTACTACTACTAATAATAATAATAATAATAATAATAATAATAATAATAATAATAAGCCTGAAAAAGTGGTCAAAAATGAGCATGCAAAACTGCTATGGGACTTCTGAACAGACTGACAAAGTTTTGAAACACACCTCAGATATCACGATTGTGGAGAAGAAAAAAGTATGGATCATCGACATTGTCATACCTGGTGACAGCAGAATCGACGAGAAACAACTTGAAAAAATCACCAGGTATCAGGACTTGAAAATCGAACTGCAGGGACTCTGGCATAAACCAGTGCAGGTGGTTCCAGTGGTACTCAGCACACTGGGTGCTATGCCTAAAGACCTAGGCAAGCACTTAAAAACAATTGGCACTGACAAAATCACCTCTGGTCAGCTGCAGAAGGCCACCTTACTGGGATCTGCTCACATAATCTGCCGATACATCACGCAGTCCCAAACGCTTGGGAAGTGTTCGTCTAGTGATTCGTGATATGAAACCCAGCATAGTTGTTGTTTTTTGATGATGATGATGATGATGATGATGATGATGATGACGACGACAACAACTATTATTATTATTATTATTATTATTATTATTATTATTATTATTATTATTATTATTATTATTCCTACAATAACACCAGTGGAACTGCAAAAAAACTGCACTACTCAGAACATCGTATATTTTAAGAAGATACTTGGTTGATACCTAGGACGCTGGCAGCAACCCGTATCAACCATTAGCACCAGTCACTGGTATTTGTGATGCATTTTTTAATGTTCAGTTGACTGAGTTTCATGTTTAATGAATAAAAGAGATAATAATAGTAATAATAACAACAGCATGTAGTAGAAAGACTCTATGAGCAGAATTCATGTATATATTTAGAATAATATACATACTTTTAAAACAAAAACCTCAAAACCTAACGTGGGCATGCAGTGGTAAAAAGAATAAAATCTCTGCTGACAGGCCAATAAACATTTTATTATTAAGGTATTACAATAAAATTATATATAAATTATTAAGTTGAAGGCATTCTAAATATGTTTTCCTATGAAAAGATTAAATATACTTTTAACTAACGTAAAGATGCTTTATATTACAGTTTTTAAGTAACTCCATAGAAACATTCCAAGGAAAGATATACGACACTTTTACAAATCTTCTTCCATATGTCTTGTACATTTTATTTGAAAGCATATGAATTAGTAAACATACTATAATATTGGCTTTCTGTGCTCAATCATGTCTATTTCACTATATAATTTTCAGCTCATAGATAATGCCTAGAATGGTGGTAAATCCTGATCTTCAATGTTCTTCTCCAGGTCCAGCGCAATCAATGTAGTGAAGATATTACGTGTTTTGAGAGTCCTCAGACCACTGCGGGCAATCAACAGAGCGAAGGGTTTAAAGGTAGAAAACTGTTACCAGTCCATGAAAGATGAAATGCTCTCTCGCTTTATGCTACTTCTCTGAATGAATCAGCTTGGGGTCTTTTCTAGTGCTAGGCAAGGAATATAAAGGCAGTGATTCAGTCCATCTGCTTTGTTCGGATAGGCAGGATTCCTTGTTAACAGCAGGTGATTTTTTTTTTCCTGTCTTCAAGGTAATAAGAGCCCCAAAGTGTACAATTCTATTTATCTTCCTATATATAAATGTCATTCATGTTTATAGCAAAAAATAGTCTGTCCCTTTTTTTTTTCTGGGATAATATTGGATTGGAGCCAATATAAATTGCTTATGAATTGGTATTAAATTATTTGACTTGCAAATGCTCTGGGACAGGAAATTTCTCTTCGATGCAGTGATCCATATTCGTATTTATTTATCAAATTTCTACACCACCCATTTCATCTAAATGAACTGGTGACTCTTAGGTGTTGTTTGTAAATTGTTTGTAAAATGTGAAAGGCAATTCTGAGCGAAGTACAGCATAGGCCTGGCAATGCTACCTGAGGGTACAGATTTTCTCTAATACTGTCTCATTCAAAAATCTTTATGGGCTCCAGTACAGCTTAAGGGTGGCCATTTGTTATCTAAACAAAGGCAACATGTTCATTTAAGTTCTAGGTCCTCTTCCCCGCAAAATCACTACCTTAGAAGGTACTGTTGTTTAGTTTTTTCACCGTGGATACAAATGATAAAAAGCTGATAAAGTTTTTAGAAAGTGGGCAGTTTTATCTATTGTGAGACATTTATGATGAAATGATGCTCTTACTCTTTTCTGCTTCCCAAAACAGTCTAAATAGCCTGTAGATTTTTGCCTTCTCAGTGGTACTGCACAGATGTATAAGATGGCTCAGTGACAACAATAATAGTACTTAAACCAGTGGTTCCCAAAGTGGACAGTACTGCCCCCTGGGGGCAGTGGGATGACTTAGGGGGCGCTAAGAGGCAAGGGGAGCGGCAGGGGGGCGCTAAGAGGCTTGCCTACTACCTTGCCTGCCGCCCCTTTCTTCTGCCGCCCTCCAGCCTGCACGCTTTGGCTGAATGCGGGCCACCGCTGTGAGAATAATGCGAATCAAGCCTCGCGAGAGTGGATCTTCTACCCATGGAGCTTACATGGCGGTGGCCCACACTCAGCTAAAACACTCAGAGGACCGATACAGGTGGCATAAGCCTCATGCTTCCTGGTTGCCTCCCGCATTCCCCCTCAGCAGCTGCGACCTGCAAGGCCCAGCAGCTGACAAGATGCGGGCTAGCAGGGAGAGTAGCGACAGGTCTGCCCTGACTGGTGAGCCAGTCAGGGTGGGCTGGTTCATCTTTCCTGCAGCTCACTTCTCCTGGAGCTCCTGCAGTGGGCGAGGCTACAGCTTCGCTTGAAGTTCCCAGCCCTTTCCCCAAAAGAGGGAGAAGTGGAAGTCCCACCTGCGACCCCTTTGTTGGAGCCAGAAGGCTTGCCTGCTGGCTTTTCTGGGTAACATGAGACCAGGCATGAATGGACAATTGTTCCTGGGACTCTGGGAAACTCGTCATGAGAAATACTGCCTGATGACTACCTTGTTGGAAGTGTGTGTGTGTGTGTGTGTGTGTTTCAGGTAGTTCTCCTAGCTTAGGAGGAGAGAGTGAAGGAGGAAGGGAAGGGAGAGAGAAAGAGGGAGAAAGAGAAAGTAAGAGAAAGAGAGAGTGGAAGAGACAAGAAAGTGAGGAAAGAAAAGGGAAAAAAAGAAAAAGGGAGAGAAAGGAAGAGAAAGGAGGAAAAGGGATAGACAAAGAAAGCGGGGGGATGGAAGTGACAAAGAAAGAAAGAAGGAAGGAAGGAAAGCAAGAAAGAGAAAGAAAAAGAAAGAAAGAAAGAAAGAAAGAAAGAAAGAAAGAAAGAAAGAAAGAAAGAAAGAAAGAAAGAAAGAGGGAGGAGAAAGTGAATGGGATAAATGGAGGGAGGGAGGGAGGGAGAGAAAGAGAGAGGGAAAGAGAGAGTAGGAAGAGATAAGAAAGAAAAGGAAAAAAAGGAAAGAAAAATGAGGGAGAAAAAAGGAAGAAAAGGGGTAAACAAAGAAAGAGGGGGTGGAAGGGACAGAAAGAAAAAGAAAGAATGAAAGAGAGAAAGAGATGGAGGACAAAGTGAATGAGATATCTAGTCCAACCACCTGCTCCAGCAGGGTTAGAAGGGAGCGTGTTTGTGTGTGTGTGTGTGTGTATCTGTGTGTATGTGCGCGCACGCGCGCGTGCATGGCTGTCAAAACTCCCAAAACAGGTCAAGTAGCTCTGGGGAAGTCAGTCATAAATTAGAACACTTGCTAAGCAACCGGCCATGAAGCGAGGACCACTTGTATTTGGTTTGCCAGTCACATGGCCACCTGGCCATGACCACCCAGTCACATGACCACCAAGCCATGCCCACACAGCAAGCCACACCCACCCAGTCACGTAACCACCAAGCCACACCTGCAAATTAGGCCACGCCCACAGAACTGGTTGTTAAGAAATTTGAATCCCACCCCTGGGTGGGGGGGGCAATGAGGATGAGTTTGTAGCACCAAGGGGGCAGTGGACTGAAAAAGTTTGGGAACCACTGACTTAAACGACTCAAAAGTGAAAAATTCAACTTGCTTTTATTTCTGATTTTTATTTGCAGCATGTGGTTCAATGCGTATTTGTAGCTATACGAACCATAGGGAATATTGTGATCGTGACCACTTTGTTGCAGTTCATGTTTGCCTGCATTGGAGTTCAGTTGTTCAAGGTATGTCATGGGATCTCTTTCTCGCTTATTCATTGAAGGTCAAAAGCATGACAATCCAATGGAACTGTTTGGAAGAGTTTGGGAGAAGACAAAAAGAAAAACTGCCTTGGGTGGGGGGCTCTACCTTTTTTCTAGAATGATCATCACAAAAGATTAAAGTAACCAACTTGTTTAATTTGAGAGAGCTACTGGGCACTTTAGTTCATAATGTACTCTCAGGGAGTAACTAAGGGTGTTCAACTTTTGAATATGTTCACTGTCACTGTAATTCTCTGAAAAAGTAGCCCCAAATACTACTTGAATGTGATTTGGGGCCTTGTGCCACATTTGATGATAATTTGAGGGAAGATTTTATGTTTGCAGCTGGATGGATGTGGGAACTTCTCTGAATTTTGTTGAATAGTGAAGACAAGGAGAATCAACCCAGCTGTTCTCTCAGTGCATTCAGTTCACACATGAATGAACTTTTCCTGAAGCTAGGGATAATTCCAGAAGCTGGAAAGCCCGCCATATGGATCTCACAACCTACAAAGTTAATCAGGTGTACACACAGGGTAGATATTAATATTGTGGCTGTTATTGAAAGTAATTGGAATATGGGTTTGAAAAAAAGTGGAAGCTTTTGCTAGCAATGAGCTGCCTTCACTGTATTTTCTATCTGAAAACTACTTTTGCAGTATCAGCAATAATGGTACAGGTGAAGTATGAAAACTCAGAACATTTCAGTTAGATTCATAAGATCTTAGATTAAGTATTCTTCATTTCATTATATGAATAATAATTCATATAATAATAGTATATAGTGTTTGAGTGTACTCCAGTGTTCTGAGTACACTAAACATTTTCCCTAACATAGAGAATTGCTATGATTTTTCTGTTTCTTTCAAAATCCTCTTTGTTTAATAATATATCATTTTATACCAAGTCAATAATATTGTCCTTTCGCATGCAATATATCACTATATGATTCTTACCCTTTTATCTTTTTTATGCTTACTGTAATCACAATTACAGATAGTCCTTCACTTGTAACCGGTCACTTAGTGATCATTTGAAGTTACAGTAGCACTGCAAAAAGTGACTTATGACCTGTTTTCACACTTAACAATGATTGCAGCATCTCAATGATCACATGATCAAAATTCAGGCACATGGGAACTGGCATGTATTTATGATAGCTGCACTGTCTGGGGTCATGTGATCACCATTTGTAACATTCCCAGCCTCCAACAAGCAGTCAATGGGGGGGAAGCCAGATTCATTTAACAACCGTGTGATTCACTTAACAACTCCAGTGATTTGCTTAACAACTGTGGCAAAAAAAGTCATAAAATGGGGCACAACTCACTTAACAACTGTCATACTTAGCAATGGAAATCTGAGGGTCAATTGTGGTTGTAAGTCGAGGACATACAGGATACATTTTTTCCATTTGGACTAAGGAAAGTTACACAAAGTACATGAAAAGAGCTAGAATTTATAAGCTAAAGAAATTAAGCATATAAAATATGAGCAAAGAAAAATGAACTAAATTTAGTTTACATCAAAATGATTGATGTATCTGCATCTTTTCCACACTCTTTTATCATTGCAAATGTTGTGTTTTGTTATGTAAGCTTTTCATCTTCTTGTTTTTGAGAAACATATCAGCTCCTTCAAATCACAGGTTTCTTAAACTTTCCCTTCCCTCTCAACCTATTCCCTTTCCCTCATACCCATTCTGATAAAGGGAAAATCTTCAGTATATTTATGTAATGTACATGCCAAATCTAGTTGACATTTTGGTGGATTTGCATAGTTGAAATAAATTGGAAAATGGCTGGAAACCTGTTTTGTTGATAACTAATCTTTCTTTGATTCAGACATCTGCTAAAATCATATAAACATTAAAAATAACTTTTTAATAGAAGGAATTCTGAGTTACAAAATAACCGTATGATAAAATACTTATTCCTACCCCAGTTTGACTCTTTGTTGCATGTGTGTTGCCTTGAATGAAATTTTATAGCTAAAGTTCAGAAGTACAATTTTTGGCAACATAGACTATGATCCATACAGAATGCAGTAAGGCTGCTCATATCATTCAAGCTGATAAAACTTTAAACAGCAATAGATGAAGAGAGAAGAAAGCACATTTTTTCTTCATGAGGCAGTAATGAAAGCATAACTCTGTGTTCTGCTCTATAATTAAATTCTTCTTCTCCTTCATCCTCCTCCAGGGCAAACTGTACAGCTGCACTGATAGCTCCAAGCAAACAGAAGCAGAATGCAAGTGAGTTCATGATTGTTTGTCTGACCTTTCTTCCATGTCAACCACTGTCGAGGAATTTTCTTTTGTGTCTATTTCCCCCAATCCCCCTTAATTTCCTTTTCCTCATAGGGGCAATTTTATCACTTACAAGGATGGAGAAGTGTCTCAACCAATGATTCAGGCCCGAAGCTGGGAGAATAGCAAATTCGATTTTGACAATGTCCTAACAGCTATGATGGCCCTTTTCACTGTTTCAACCTTTGAAGGATGGCCAGAGTGAGTATATAAGACATTATTTCTTTATATTTTATGGATACAAAATAGTTTGCCTTTTTCAGCATTTAAATGGACATGTTTAACTTGACTTGTCAGTCAATATTTCCATGGGTTATTATGTGCTAACTTACAACCTGTTTCAAAAGTTCTTTAGAAAATAATGTTTCATTTCATTTTACTGTCTCATTTCTGACATAGTCACAAGACTGAATATCTGGAAATCTGGAAACTTTCAAATGGCACATTCAGAAGGCTGTTTTCTTGTGCTTTCATGCTCAAAAAGGATCTTTAAAAATAGGCCTGCCAATTAGGTTGTTTGAAAGTATTAATTTCTATTTCCTTTTTGTTTTGTTTTGTTTCCAGACTGCTGTATCGATCTATCGATTCCCATATGGAAGATGTGGGGCCCATCTATAACCACAGGGTGGAGATCTCAATTTTCTTCATTATTTATATCATCATCATTGCTTTCTTCATGATGAACATCTTTGTTGGTTTCGTCATCGTCACATTTCAAGAGCAAGGAGAACAGGAATATAAGAACTGTGAGCTTGACAAGAACCAGGTAATTCCATTATGTGGCTCTTAAAATCCTGCAAGATACAATTCAAATATCCAACTAAATATTTATTATTAGAATGCAAGGTAAGAGTAGTACTACCCTACTACAAAACTTAAGGAATTGTGGTAGACCTGCTGACTGCTGAAAAACATTACCCATCCATACACTATTAAAATATTTCATTATCTTCATAGAAAAATTAAAGAAAGATATAGGGTGACGCCTGATAAAACAGGCATCACAATGCAAGCTCCTCCCCTGTTATATGTGCATTGTGCCATTGCTTGTATAATAATGTAAATTTCATCACTGAAATAAAACTGTCAGATTCAGTAGGGACCTCTTGGAAGATAGCAAGTCCTTGTTCCTGTGGCAATGATATATTTTAGAGTCTTCATGTCATATTTTGATAAGTATTAACAGACCAGTACTGCTGAGAACAGTGGTTTATTCAAAGTAAATAATTGTAATATTGCAATATTAAAGGTTATTAGATTTCATAAGATTTTAAGACTGCAACTTCTAGAATTTCTAGTCATCATAGATCATATTAGATGGAATTCTCAAAATTACATGACCTTTCCTGAGGTACAATCGCTCTGACCAGCTGTTTCTCACAAAATGGTCTATACTACACAAAATTTTGGGCCCAAAACAATGTGCTGGTCATTAAGGCACCCCAAGACTTACCATTAGAAAATGATTTCTCCTAAAGCAAGGGTCTTCAAACTTGGCAAGTTTAAGGCTTGTGGACTTCAACTCCCAGAATTCCCAAGCTAACATTACTGAAGGAAGAATTTTGGGGGTTGAAGTCCACAAGTCTTCAAGCTGTCAAGTTTGAAGACCCCTGTCCTAAAGCTAGAATGTTTATAATAAATATTTCTGACCAAGCTAAACAATCATATACTTGTAGAATTTATTTTTCTAACCTGCTGCTTTCTCTTAATAGCGTCAATGTGTAGAATATGCCCTGAAAGCCCGTCCCCTGCGAAGATATATCCCCAAAAACCAGTACCAATATAAAGTATGGTATGTGGTGAACTCCACCTATTTTGAATACCTGATGTTCGTCCTCATCTTGCTGAACACCATCTGCCTGGCCATGCAGGTAGGTGGGAAGTTAGAAAATACTAGGCTGTGCAAAGCTTCAGAAATAATTCGGCAAAGATACTTCAAATAAATCTTTAAAACAAATGTATCTTCACCTGGCTAACTACTGCAGCTGCCATATTATCTCAGGAAATGGCATTGCTTGCTTTAAACACTGGAATGGCAAGTCCAATGTCTTTATCCCATGCATTCTGAGACACGTTTTTGGAATAGAATTCAGTGCAGGATACAGCCCAAGAAAGTCTTACAATATCATAGTTAATATTGAGTTCTCTACAATATTCATGATCTAGAAATTGCACAGTTCCTGTGGTTTCTTTCATTATCAAGGGAAAAGAAGTACATTATTAAAACCAAGAAGAATTTTGTGAGAGAGCTAAAATTATCTAAAAATATTAATTTGTCCCATTCTGCAAAAGCAGATTAAATTGTACCAACTGCATCCCCTTTTTAAAGCAAGTGTATTTCCTAAGTACAAAATACAGAAACAATAAAAATGTTAAATTATTTTTAATTTAAATTGTGCATACATACGTACACATACACATATACACACAGAAATTTTTTACAATAATTGTAAAGTGAGTCACTATGTTGTAATGATGGTGTCATTAAAAAAATCTTGTTGTTAAATGAATCCAGCATATCCAGTGGCTATTTTTTGCCATTTTTCAGCCAGAAAATAGCAAAAAAATTTACAAATTGCAGCAACATGACCACAGAATGTTGCAACCAATGGTAAATGCAAGCTGGTTGCCAAAAGCCTGAAAAGTAATCATGTGATGGGGGAAGCAGCAGTCATAACTTTGAGGACAGGTCACAAGTATAACACAGATACGCCTCTATATATGACTGTAATGGAGTCTGTTCATTATAGTCATACGTCGTGATACTCATAAAATGGATTGGTCACATAACCCAACTTGTTTTTATGTTTTTGTTGCATTCATTAAGCAATCCAGGTGGTCGTAAAGTGAATGCTGTAATAAGCAAACTAATAGTTTGCTATGTATGCATTTTGCTAAAACACGGAAGAAAAACCATCATATAATGCAGTCATGTGACCACAACACACTGCAAATGGCCATAAATGTGGCCATGTTGCCGAGTGCCCGAAGTTTGGACACATGACTGTGAAGGAGGTCTAAACTGTTGCAACCACAGACCTGGGTTGAAAGTCCCATTTTGGTGGGTCTGCCATAATTCTGAACAGTTGCAAAGTGGCCAAATCACAAGTCAAACACTGCCTGCTCTGAGGACATGGCCTTTCTTTTTTTATTATTTAGATATAGGATAAAATCACATCATATTTCAACTGGATAGCCCATGATATTGTGTTAAAAAAACATGTTCTCCATATCACAGCTGTTTCTGAAATGAAATAGATTTTTAATGCTTAATTCATTAAATTATAAAGAAATCCGAAGAAATTAGAAGTGAAACAGAAGATGAGAGAGAGAACTGATAAAAGGAGAAAACAATCCACTTTTCAGAGTGCAAATTGGAATAATTAGTTCTTGGGGATTTGTTTTCAGCACTATGGTCAAAGTATCCTCTTCAAACAAGCAATGAACATCCTCAACATGCTGTTCACTGGCCTTTTCACCGTTGAGATGGTTCTAAAGTTAATCGCCTTCAAACCCAAGGTATGTTGTCGATCAAAGTTTCTCTCTGTGCATCTATGGGGTCAAAAAGCAGACTGGAGGAGATAAAAAAGGTAATAAAGTCAGCTTTATCTCCTATACTCCTCCACAATCTAAAGGAAATGGTCTTCAGCAGTTGCTGTCCAGACTGGAATCTCATTCTGTGCTTGGAATAGCCTTCCATTTTTAAATTGAGTATACAGACAGAATCATGCCTTTTAAAAAATACAGCATTTCTCTGATTCGTCAGAATATATCAGCTGTAAAATGTCATGCACCCCAATGGACACCTATAGGAACATGAGAATTGCCTCAGCTCCAACTTGTAACTACTAATTTGAGGGCATAACTAAGATATTTGCTTCTGGGGCTGAAAAATGCTCTCTTGAACACACTCTATTCAATTCCTTTTGAAAAGCAAAGTTTAAAAAAAACTGTTGTAGTGTAAGCTGAGCACCAAAGAGACAAGAGTTAGGAAGTTGGAACAAGAAGGCTTGTACGATTCAAAAAAGAGGGTTGAAATAAAAAGATAAAAAGTAACAGCTGTGTTGCGATGATGGAGAAGGAAAAAGTGGCAGCTTCTTCCACAGAGAAAAGGCAGGAAGCAAGGAGAAAGTTTGCATCAAGTATTAAGCTTATTGATGAAGTTGGAAAGGGAAAGGGAAACAGGGTTTTCTATTTATTCAGCAATGTTGGGTGTCCAGGCTGCACCAGAGAAGGCTGGGGGCTGAAGGAATTACCCTGCTTGCCCGACAATAGTGTCCAGTGGAGTTGGGTGCCTGAAGAAAAAGCAATAATATCCTCCACTTAGCCATTAGTAATAAGGCATTGAGAAGGTAGCCTGGGAAATCTACTCAGTTGGTACAGCACCTTAGCCTCCAGGGTCACTTTAGCTTTGTACAATGCTAGGAGCATTTACTCAAAGCCCAGCAGAGATGAAGTGCCCCTGCCCCACATTTATAAATTCGTCCCCCAAGTGCCCCCAATTGGAAGCTGCAACTGAGTCAGTAAGGAAAATGGTCTTGCTTTGTCTATTCCCTGTATCCTCCAGAACACAGAGGAAACAAAGCAATGTAGAATAGCTGAGTAGGAGAGAAATGTTCCTTCCAACAATTTCATCACAAAACTCCTAGAAGTACATATTCACCTAGCCTTAAAAAACATTGTGGTAATCATTTTGTGAATTGCAGCCACAGTAATGCCCCATAGTCCTCATGCATCTATGAGCCCAAAAGATTGAAAAGCAGCCCCTAATATACAGGATGTACCAAAAAAAGTCAGGCCCCATGGGCAATTGATTATATTCATCACATTAAATGTTTGAATTGGTTGCCATTTTCTTGTAAACACTTCCATAGTCATTTAACACATGACATTTGAACACTTCTAAATATTGTAACATTTTCTCTGGAAAAAAAGTAATATTCTGATTGTCTTGGGAACCTGACTATTGATACACCCTGTATATCTTTCATTGCTTTTAATTCATAATGAGATAGACTTTGAGGCAGAAGGCTATTATAAAATGAGTTTATAAATTCACCCAGTTTAAATGGTGGTCTTCTAATAATGGTAGCACAAGTGGTCCTCATTTAGTGACCACAACTTGGACCAGCAACCAGGTCATTAAGTGAAGTGATCGCTAACTGAAATTATGACTTATGACTTATTATCTTTCTCCAGCTCTCCTTACTTTATAGACCTGCAATGGTTCTAAATGTGGGGACTGGTCACAAAATTCCTTTTTCATCTCTGCCATAATAACTGCAAGCAGTCACTAAATGAGGCAGTTGCTAAACAAGGACTACATATAATGAAATTTGGCACGTATGTTCCTCTTGGCTTCTAGGTGCTCACTAAGAAAGGATTTTTCAAAATGACCATCAGAGCATTAGTATTTCGTGTATTATTATTAACACGCTCTGATGATAAGGCGTTCTACTCTCCCTCCCCACATGAAAAAAAATATGTTCTCAATGCAAAACACAAGCAGAGGAGAGGAGTTCCAGTTTCAGTTTTTCTTTACAGCACCAAGCAGCTTTAGTACAGAACAGCTGACCTAAGTCACGCCCAGGCTCTTTGCTGTCTCCTTCTTGCTCACACAACAAATACTGCTTCAGTTTCCAAACACCTGAACTTTCTCACACACTGACAGGACGTTAGCCAGATGAATACCGATGGATGCTGGTAGGCAGTTTTTAGCAGTTTTGGAAAAGACAGAATTCAGTTTAAATATAAAAACTATTGAAAATTAACCCCCCATTGTAACATCCATATACCAGGGTATAGTATATTCATATCTAGAATACTATGTACAGCTCTGTTCATCATTTAAAAAATACAATACAATTGGGAAAAGTGCAGCAAAAGACAAGCAGAATTATCCGGAAGTTTGAAAACCTAATCTTCAAGCAAAATCCAGAACATTTGGAACAGTCTAGTATGGAAAAATGGTAACTAAAGAGAAGACACGATTAAAATGTACAAAATTGTGGATGACATGGAGAACAGGGAAGAAAGAATTTATCTTCCTTTCTGAAAACACAAGGAGAAATCTCAGTGCATGAAACTAGCTGCAGAGGTTTAGAATGAAGGAAAGCATTTCTTCACACAGAATATAAGTAACCTATGGAATTCTTGTGAGAAGACATTGTGGCAGCTACTAACTTGGATGGCTTTAAAAGTGGACTTGATAAATGGATGGAGAACAAGTTTCGCAAGGGCAATTTGCTCAAAGTTGGAGCCAGGATGCCTCCAGATATCACTTGCAGGAAACGGTGACAGGAATGGGATACTGTCTCCATCTGCTTAGAAACGCAAAGAGCAGAGGGTGATATGCTACTGGTTCGGCCTGGTTCAGCCTAACCAGTAATAAAAAAAGCCTACAAACAGCTGAGAGGAGGGAAAAAATACTCAGACAATCAGCTGAGAGGAAAAAGAAGAGAAAAGTGCAGGATCGGCCCTCCCACCCACCCCTGTGCTTTTCTCTTCTTTATCCTCTCAGCTGATTGGCGCTGCAGATCTCAGCTGATGTGGGGAAAGCTACGCATCAGCATTAGGCAAAGTACGCCCACCAAGCCACACCCACTGAACCAGTGGTAAAATAAATTGAATCCCACCACTAGCAAAGGGCTACCTGCTTGGCCATAATGAAACAAAAATGCTGGACCTTGGCTTCATCTAGGAAATCCATTCTTATATTCTTAGGCTTGATCTTATATTCTTAGGTCTGTTCAGTATTTTCTACAAAGCAAAGCTGCTCTTTTTAGCAATTTTGTCCAATGGCAGTAAGAGTAAAGTGATGCACATTAGATCAACAAATATTCTAAGTACATCATCTGAATTGTGACTTAACATGAAGTAGAACTTGAAGATTTTATGGTGGATGGCTCAATATAAATATCAGTGGTAACTATGAAAAGGGTAAATTTATTGCTGACTGTTGCTCATTGCCATGATCATATTACACTTATTTTGCAAGATGCGTATGAGTTACCAACAGTTTTCCAAGTGCAATTCAAAATACTACTGTTGACCTATAAAAGGTCTATACAGACTCATCTTCTAGAAAAGATAGTGTTGGCTCTCCAGTTTTGTGAGGGAAGGGAAGAGTTGAGGCCGAAACAACTGCAGTTCTAGAAACTTGAGTAGGCCCTCCAGCAATAGTTTTCTAGAGGGATTTGATTGTTTGCCAGCAATATATTTTGATATTGTGTAAATTGTGATTGGTACTTACTTGGTTTGATTTCTATGAATATTATATATCATACTATATTGTTTGTGGGTTAGTGAGCAGATTATTACTGTGGATTTTCATTATACTATACATTTTTGTTGATGTAAGCTGCCAGGAATGTAGATATACTAGGTGGTGTACAAATTCAATAAATAAATAAAAATAATTTTACTCATTTGTATAATGATGCCATTACCAATTCCATTACACAGGTGACATAAATTGATGCAAATAACATCATTTGTGTTGCTGTGGATGAGATACTCAGGGAGTTGGACTAGAAGACCTCTAAGATCCCTTTCAATTCTGTTATTCTATATTCTTCAATTTAACCAGTAGTTGGCAATAATAGATCTGCCCTCACTCAAGTGGTTTTGTTGTATGATATAGGTAAGTTCTAAATAGTTGAAAATCACTACAGGTAGTTCTTGATTTGCAACCACAGTTGAGCCCAAATTTTCTGTTGTTAGGTGACACAGTTGTTAAGTGAATTTTTCCCCATTTTATGCCCTATCTTGCCACAGTTATTAAGTGAATCACTGCAGTTGTCAAGTTAGTAACACAGATATAAAGTGAGTCTGGCTTCCCCATGAGTGTGGGAGAATGTGATCGTCATAAAGCAGTTGCGAAGCATCCAAATTTTGATCACGTAACCATGGGGATGCTACAACAGTTGTAAGTGTGAAACCTGGTCATAAGTCACTTTTTCCAGTGCTGTTGTAACTTTGAACAGTCACTAAATGAATTGTTATTAAGTCGAGGGCTACCCAGATTTAGTTATTCCTTGCCAAGCTAGATATCAATACCATTATATATAGGAAAACACTATACAGGTAGTCCTCGACTTACAACCACAGTTGAGCCCAACGATTTCTGTTGTGAAGTGAGACATTTGTGTAGTGAGTTTTGCCCCAGTTTATGATCTTTCTTCCAACAGTTGTTAAGTGAATCACTGCAGAGGTTAAGTTAGTAACATGGCTATAATGTGAATCTGGCTTCCCCATTGACTTTGCTTGTCAGAAGGTTGCAAAAGCTGACCACACGAGCTTAGGACACTGCAAATGTCATAAATATGATGAGCCAGTTGCCAGGCATCCAAATTTTAATAATGTGACCATGGAGATGCTGCAATAGTCATAATTGTGAAAAACAAGCAAGTCCCTTTTTTCACTGCCGTAACTTTTGAATGGTCACTAAATGAATGGTTGTAAGTTAATGACTACTGCAATTCCTTCCCATTTGGTTATAGTTTATTGGATGCTTACCATTCCAATAAATGAATTTTTATCTGTGATTTTATTAAACAAGAACTCCCATTGTCACCACATGAAGCTTCCATTTCAAGAAGAGAATTTAGCTTTGAAAGGTCAAGAGAGGATTGAAAAAATTAAACTCTTCTCCCACTTCCCACAATAGAAATGGTAACCAAAAAAAGGGCAAGCAAGTTTCAGGCATGTAAGATCCATCTTATCTTTAATTAGAAGATTTGCACCTCTTTCCTGAAATACACAATTTTAATTAAAGAATTCTGAGCCCAGAAATGTATTTTGAAAAACAGAATTGAGCTGAGGATTCTCTCTCTCTCTCTCTCTCTCTCTCACACACACACACACACACACACACACATGCTCCTACCTTATTTTCAGGTAGCCTAAAACCTCATTCTCTTTTAATTAGCAGTATAATTATGGAAATAAGAAAGAAGCAAAGAATATTATTCTATTATTGCCATAATTAGATAGTTGAAAGTTAAAAATTCTTGCCCATATACTAAAAATACCTTAGGAATTACCTACTAATTCCAACTTATATTAAAACCATTCTGACATGCAAATATAATTGCGATCTTTTTAATTCAGTATACTATATATTCAGAGAAAGGCTAGCAGTTCTGAATAATTGAAAACAACACTGCCATTGTTAATGAATAGATAGTGTGTCTACATGTCATATCCTATTCTCTCAGTTTAGAAGTTTAGTTTGCTTACCGGGTATTAAAAGTGTCAGTTGGATCAGACCATAACATAAAACCATGGCATCTCCAACTGTATCATTGCAGATCAAATGGTATCACAGGGTATCACATCTACAGTTCCAGCTATTTTACAAGTCTCTGATAGGCAACAGTACTGAAATACGTTCCTTGTAAATAAACTAGAGGAAGCTAAATTCCTGCTGAGGAAGCATCCATTGGACTCAGTGGATCATTGAGAAAAGAAGAAGGTTCAGCATCTACCAGGACAAGTTCAGCACTGCCTACAATGGGGTTTTTTTTTAGCTCATGGACAGTGTTTTCACTACCTGTTTTTTCAAAATCCAATTTAAAAATTGGCTTCTTTAGTCCAAACTATTCAACTGTCTACACATAGTAATATTTTACTGAGGTCACTTTCAAAAAGGAAAGCATGATGTCTACAACTATTTCACAAGGGTAGGTGGTCCTCAGAGAGTTTTAAGAGAGTTAAATCTTGTTAAAATTTGTAGCAGAAATTCAGATCCAGAAAGCACACACAGATGATGGATTCAGCATTATAAGCATCATTAACCTCTTTATACAGTATATATAATATTTGAAGTAAAGTTTACAATACCAATAGTAGATTCTTCCAACGTGTAGGGCAAATCCATACTTGAGAATCACAGAAGTACTATCTGAAGCCAATCTTCTGCTTTCATCAGGCTTTATTTTTTGGATCCCAGGGCACTTTCTAATGCAGAATTTGAGTCTATTTCTATTCTATTCTATTTCTATTTCTATTCTGTTCGTTGTTCGGTTCTATAGTAATGAGTCAAACTGATCTCCAGTAAGTTTAGCTTGCCAGTCACCCATATCTGTGATGCAGAGAGACAGTGAAGCAGGATAGGTTTCTTTCCTTTTTCTCACTCTTTGATAATCTGCATCCACATAACCAATCCTGCTTCCCATGACAGTCTCATTATTCTGCATTGCCGACAAGGTTAGCAAAGCAGAAAATGAAGGTAAACAGCAGGATTCTTTCATAGATGCACAGTGACAGTGTTGAAGCCTACCAAAATCTCACCCTTAGAAGATTCCAGCACAAAAAACTTCATGGCTATGAAAACAAAGGTACCCACTCTTTTTTAATGCGCTTCTTTTAGAATATAGAAAATAACATTTATTAATTGCTTTGTTCATTCTAATGGTCAGTTTAAAAGGCATTATTTATATTTATTTGAGCTCATTATCACTGCTATAAAATATCCAGCTGAGACCCTGAAAATAGGTCATTACACAGAGAAAGTGAAAAAACTAAATTAAATGTCATAAAAAGAAGTAAACAAAACAGAAATCATATATAAACAATTATATATTATATATAATACACACACATACACACACACACACACACACACACACACACACACACACATATATATATATATATATATATATATATACATACCTACATACATACATGTATGGTATTCAGCTTTGTTCGGGTATTTTCCCACATCATTATAGTTGTGCTTTTAAAGTTGTAGCAACGTTTCGGCAGAATCTCATCTGCCATCATCAGGCTTCTGTATTGTGTTCATCTGTGAGTCAGACTTTTACAGCTGTTTCAGTTTTAAATTTGGGGCTAGCCTACTGCTGTGCCAGAATGGTTTTTTTCTTCATCCTGATTGGTTGGGAGTCTTGGTCTGTGTTTATTGGTCTTGGAGTTTGCTGTGTTCTGCTTGATTGGTATTTCTAATATCTTCTGTTTGTGGCTTTTTTTGTCTTGATTGGCTGGCAACATTGTGTTCATGTATTGGAGGCTTTTAGTGCAGCTTGGCTCCGAGTAAATGGACGGCTATCATTTATTAGGAAGCTAGGTTTCATCTGGGTGCCTGGTTGGGGTGTGTTTGAGCTGGAGGTATCAGGGGGGATCTGTTTGTGCCTAGGTGTTTGCCTGGCTTGTGGTGCGGAGATTTTTTTGTTTGTGAGTGCAGGCTTCCAAATAATTGACAGTCTGGTAGAATCATCTCTTCTATTCATGCTTTCAGGTCTTTTTTCAATCTCTATGGCTTCTCTGATAATTCTGTGGCTGGGGTTTTCTATAGTGGCTAAGGTTTTGGTGCCATTGAAGTTGATGCTATGACCTGTGGCTTTCAAGTGTTGGACTAGTGAGGAAGTGTGTTCCAGCTTTTATACTGCATTTTTGTGTTCATCCAGGCGGGTACTTATTCTTCTATTGGTCTGTCCAATGTATGTGTCAGGGCATGGTGCACAGGGGACTTCATATATGCCTTGGTTTTCCAGGTCAATTTTATCTTTGGGGTTTCTAAGGATGGCGGCTATTTTTCTGTCTGTTTTGAAGGCAGTCTTGATGTGATGCCTGTGTAGTATCTTACTGATTTTGTCTGTAGTACCTCTTATATAGGGCAGGACAGCTGTTCCATAGGTCTGTTCATCTTCGAGGTCTCCATTATGTCTCAGTGTGTTTTTGTGGATCAAGCCAGTGATTTTGCTTTTGTGGAAGCCGTTGGCTGTCAGTACTTTAGTCAGGGTGCATAGTTCAGTCTTTATGTGTGTCTTGTCTGCCAGGCGTTTGGTTCTGGTGATTAGTGTTTTGGCCACGGAGTTTATCTGTGCTGGGTGGTGGTGGGATTGGGCGTTGAGGTAGTGGTTGGTGTGTGTTTTCTTCTGGTATATGGTGTGTTTTCTTCTGGTATATGGTTTTCTAAACCTAAACAATTTCCTAACACACCTAAACAGCACACACCCCAAAATCAAGTTCACCATGGAAACAGAAACTAACAAACAACTACCATTCCTAGATATACTAATCTAAAAAAAACCAGATGGCACACTAGGACACACCATAGATTCTTCAGGAAACACATGAAGGACCTTTTGTCAAGTGCTCAGAACAGTCACATCTTTCCCCAGTTTTACATGCAGGCACAGCCAGCAATAGGAACAAGAACTAGAAAAAGATATATTCCATGAATTCCAATGGACCTCCTTCATAGGATTTGCAAAATCCCAATAACAATTTGTACAAAGATAGATGTATTTTTCTGTTCATTTTCACGAGATTTGTATATCCAAAGCTGGACCTTTATCAGAACTTGCTCTCACTTTGCTACAAATGTATCAAAGAGGAGAACAAAACCTTGAGTGAGTTCTGAGAGTACTCCAGCTTCCCAATGTAAGTATAAATAAGTATAAGTAAGTGGATCTTTGGTTATTCGGGTTTTCTCCCGCGTAAGATTGGAAGTATCTACGCAATGTTTTGATGAAATCTCATTCATCATCTTCAGGCTTGTGTCTTCGGCTCTGTCAGAGCCGAAGACACAAGCCTGAAGATGATGAATGAGACTTCATCAAAACGTTGCGTACTTCCAATCTTATGCGGGAGAAAACCCGAATAACCAAAGATCCACATACAAATACCCGCGAGAACCTCAGAAAACGAGTATAAGTAAGTATATATACTTCCCAGTATAAGCCAAGTGGCTTGTATATTCACAGCTAGATTACTATGAGAACTCACTCCTGCTCTGTCAGGAAAAGCTTTCTGTTCACCTGTGTAGGCAGAGCAGAAACATGATCTAACAGCAATCCAGATATGTATACAACATTAGACGCTAATGCATTGATTTTGGGGGTTCACAGCCCTATAATGTTTAAGAACCCCTGTGCTACAGATCTGGGTGCAACTTGTAGGTCTTTCTGGATGCTCAGCTTCTGCCTGAGGAGCAAGTGGCAGCTGTGGTCAGGGAAGGTCGTTGCATAGGCTCAGGTTGAACTGTGACCTAGGCCAAGAGGCCCTCCTCATAGTCATCCATGCCTCATGATTGGGCTACTACTATGTGATGTTTATCTGTCCTTGGAAGTCACCAAGAAGCTACAGCTGGTCCAGTGCCCCTGTGCCTGTTGTGTGAGCCTCACACAATACAATTCAAGATACTGTAAATCCCTACAATGACATAAAATCTAGATATTTGAAGAACCCCATGCTTTCTCGAGTAACTGACAGTTCTATGCAGTAGGGTCAGCCTGCTCTGATAGCCATCAGTTAAAGGGACCCAGAAAGGAGGCTTTCTTTGCCATAATCCATACCCTTTGGGTCACCAGTTCAGCAGTTTGAATCCCTAGTGCCACATAACGGAGTGAGCTCCCGTTACTTGTCCCAGCTTCTGCCAACCTAGTAGTTTGAAAGCACGTAAAAAATGCAAGTAGAAAAATAGGGACCACCTTTGGTGGAAAGGTAACAGCATTCTGTGCATCTGTGGCATTTAGTCATGCCAGCCACATGACCACGGAGACGTTTTTGGACAGCAATGGCTCTTCGGCTTTGAAATGGAGATGAGCACCGCCCCCTAGAGCCAGAAACGACTAGCACATATGTGTGAGGGGAACCTTTACCTTTACATTCTATCCACGCTACCTTAAAAGTAGAAGAGACTATCAGAGTTGAAATTATAAATTAATTAAATGCATCTTGTGATATCAACAAATGTACTAACCATTCCCCTATCTCACCATCTAAGTCACTAATAAAAATGTTTAAAAGTAACCCTCCCTTTGTTTCCCCTCCATTTCTAAAATTATTTTCATTAGTGAAGAATACCAGACTACTAGATGTAGTGGTAGCTTCGGTTTGATGGTGAATAAAGACTCCTTCCCATCATCTGTTGTCCTCATGGTACTAATGCTCTTAGAATTGAACCTATATTTTCCCAAATAACATTTTCAAGTAATTGTTGATTAAAGTTATACAGAAATTTGGGCTGAGGCTTCATCAATATAATCAGCCATACTAGTACTCTTGTTTTATTATAATATGTTTACAATACTTAAGGAACTCAAGAAAAGTAATATCAGAACTACAGAACTGGATAGGAATAAATAAATTGTTCCAGGTAGAATTGTAGTTCTATACCATGGTGAAAAAATTGGGCTGATTTTTTTCCTGGAGGTGGGATGGAACCACCTTTCGGAGAAAGGAAAAATATGCTTTGAGACAGATTTCAAAGATGGGAGTTGTGTTTTTTCTTTACTAAATAGTGAATTAAATATTGTAGAGCATTTTTCATTTCCCGAGTCATCCCTTCAGAACAGCATAAGGTAATCAAATTGCAGTAGTTGCCTTTAAAAAAAAACCCTCTAAGATGGAAACTAATAAATATTGTGTATAAACTGTGCTTTTCTAGCAATCTGCTATGATCCCCCAGGTAGCTTTAGCTTTGAAGATTTTTTTTTCCTCCTTTTTTCCATTTGGCAATGCTAATTTCATATCTATTGCCATGGCTAAATTGTCTTGTGGCTTTAATAAAGCATGCATTATCTTTGCTTGATAGCGGTTGCTGTTGATACTTAGTAATATTCCATAGAACTCATGTATTTGATTTAGGCTGATGAGTCAGAATGTGCGAAATGATTGTAAAGAAGTGATTGCATGCTGTTTTTTAACCAGGATCCAAGGGATTCAAATCTGCTTCATCTAGCAATAATGCTTATTTCTCTTGACAATATGACTTCAAGTGCACTCTTTCTCGTACCTCATAATTTACTGACCATAAGGGGTGGTGAGGTATGGATAGAATTAGGATTTCTATCTTTATTTGTTATTCTGTTTGCTCTTTCTTCAGGAAGTTGCTCATCTCAGGATTTTCTTTTCCACCTTTGTTCCCTAGTTATTCACACATGGAGTATCTCCACTTGACTCTCCTCTGGTAGGATGTAGTTAGTCAGGTGCGAAGCTGGTCAGGTTAGGTTCTGTATTTCATGTAAACAAATCTTATTCTAGTTGTAGCTAGACAACCTACTTCAATAGTCTTTACACTAAGTGAATCTCATTTTTCAGAACTTAAAGAGCTTTCTCCAAATAGAATTACATAAGACCTGCACAGAAAAAGTAAAAATTCCTGTAAAAGACAAAGAAATTGTTATCCATTCTGTTCACCTACAAACTAGGAAGGAAAGCAGCAAATTTCTTCCTGAGACCGGCTGTATAAAAGCTGAAAGGACTAGACTTCTCTGGTCAAAATGACCAAGGGTTTGCATACATGCTAGAAGAGTAAAGACTCACGGATAGAAAAAAGTGTTAAGAGAACATAGGATGCCTCACAAATGATATGGTTAACAATGAGTGATTCTATTTCAATGTTTTTTAGAACTAGTTGAGGGTATTGAGGAATCTTTCTGACCTTTATGATAAAAAATTCACCATTTCAAAAGGACATCTTTTGAGGAATTTCTGTACTGTAACAAGAGTCTAAGAGATGAAAACCTGCATTTGCATGCGAATGACATGCTTGAAGTGGCGAAGCAATTTGAGAGACAAGACCTGAGAATCCATTGCTTTACTTCTAAATTCTTAATCTATGAAATGGTCATTTCTTTCTTAGAAATGAAAGATGTGGAGCAGATCTTTATAATAATTGACTTTGAATTCTGTAATTCTGAAAGAGATCAGGTATCTCTGAAGAATCATAAAGCTAAGTTCAGACAAACAGCACTCTGGCTCGTCTGTATGCCAAGCATCCCAAGAAAGACAAACCAAAATCGCTAGCGATATTCCAAATAGATATTCCAAAGAGAATGGAATCAATCCACAACAGTGAAAGAAAGCCAAAGGACAGAGTGCAAACTAATACAATTCCGGAGGAGGAGAGATTACTCTTGTCTTTCTTCATCACACAGGACGGCTACATATCAATTGTTCATCATGGTATTTCTCAACCTTGGCTGCTTTAGGTGGTGTAGACTTCAACTGGGTGGGGAATTCTGGGAGTTGAAGTCCATACTGTTTGGCCCAGTGGCCAAGGTTGACAAACACAGATCTAATATATGGAAAAAGAGACATTCTGAGAGGAAGAAGCCTAAAGAGATTCTCATGCCCAGGAAACAAAAAGGACATAAATTTAACTATACAAGATGACCACTACATCTCAAATCAGTCTGACCTCCTGTCAATGAAGCATATGACTCTGGATATAAAGTAGGGTTTAAAAGAATTCAAAACTATATAACCCAATGATGAATTAGTTATGCATATATATTCTTTAATAAAATGCTTGAAAATATGACCACATGTAAAGCAGTCATAACAACCCTGCTATTGGATCAGGACAAGATACAGGATCTTTCCCCCCCCCCCAAAAAAAAAGAGATAAAGAAACAAAGGAACTCCCAGTGTTTATTCACAGCAATATTTGTGGGTCAGTACAAATATACTAGGTGGAGAATTATATCTGTTGTCTTCTATAGATGACTATTCAAGATTTACTGACCAAACAAGAAGACCCAAGAAATTCAAAGAAATGTGACTTAGGAGAAAAGCCTCAGGTACTGTGCACAGATAATATGAGGTGAATATAAGGCAGTGATAAGAGATTGTACAAAAGAAAACACAGAATAAAATGGCAAATCGCACTTAGACTTATATACCACTTTACAGTGCTTTACAGCCCTCTCTAAGTGGTTTGCAAAGTCAGCTTATTGCCCGCAACAACATTTTACCAACCTCGGAAGGATGGGAGGCTGAGTCAACCTTGAGCGAGTGAGACTCAAACTACCAAAGTGCTGGCAATCGGCAGTCAGCAGAATTAGCCTGCAATATTGCATTCTAACCACTGTGCCACCATAGCAAAGAAGAACTATTCTTTTTGAGATGATGAGATACATGATGCAGTGATGCAATATTGAGAAGAAAAAATCAACACATCCACCAGTGCAAATTAGGTTCCCAAGCAAAGCCATAAATGCAATCCCCTATACCATACATTTTGACATGGAAAGAAGCCCGGTGTAGAATATACAACAGGTTAAGTTTTAGCCTTGTATGTCAGAAGAAAAGAGGATCAAACTGAATTTGCAGATGTATGACAGAAATCATGGTTGGATACTCAAAATACTACACAGTATACAAAATCCTAGAATCTGCTCTACACCTGTCAAGATGCATAGTGTTACTGATTTTGATGAGCAGAAAAATAAAATGTGGAGGTGTCAGAACATGTCAGGCAGTGAGCCAAGACTACAGGCTTCAAAGGAAATTTTTATCATAAGCTGTTATGGCAGAGCAGGTAGGAGAAAATGAGGTGCCACAGATCAGATGGTCAGAGAGATCCAAGAAAGGCACTCCACCCTAAAAGCTTTCCTATATTGTTCAAAGAAGGAGGTAACAGAACCCTGCTCACTGAAAGACATCAAGAAAATATCACTGAGCCAAAAAAAGGGGGGTGCGGGGGAAAGGCTGCATAACTGAATCTCTTTACAATAATGACACAAACAAACTTGTCAAAACACCCACAGGAAAGAAGACAAATGGGCGTTCAAAGCCAATGCAACACAGAAGGGGATTAGCCAGTACCATAAGGTCCAACTAGTACATAAACGATACACAAGTACGTCAAGGATTTATGACAAAACTTTTGCACCATTAATCAAATGTATTTCTATAAAGTAACAGAATTCATTGAATAAAAATGGAAGTTTCCAAAACATTGCAGACCAAGAACAGAGGGATATTTCTGTTGTATTAAGTGATCAGCACTCTCCCTATTAATTCAGACCTGGGTTAGAAAGATTAAAAATGATAGGAAGGCTCCACCTTTACATTTTTATTAATAAGTGGAACCCAAGATACACATGGCTAGAATGAAATCCAGTTACTGTCAGCGTTCCAAGTAAGGCACCCATTGAAAGCTCCAGGTTCGCTTCAATTCTGAAGCGACCTGGGTTGAAGCCATTTTTTGCTGCTTCATAGTTGCCAGTTACCACATATACAACTATTGCTTCCAATTATTTTTTTCCTGACATAAACATGAATTGCATAGGATACAGCTGTTCAGCTAACTTATTTAAGGAATAACAAAAATGTACCAAATTTAAATATTTTTAGTTGGGGTGCTTAACATTCCAAAATTAAAACATTAAATATTAAATAAAATGCAAATGAAGTAAAATGAAATAAAAAATAAATTTAATGGTTAACACTGCAGAATATCAACAAAAAAACAGAATGTATTTTTAGGACTATTTAAAACTATTTTTCTAGAATAAGGAAATTCACTGACAAGTATCTCAGACTTTTGATTACATTAGTCTGCATGTGGCTATCAAAAATGGGAAGAATAGTTTGATTGAAAAAGATCAGCTTCAAGAATATAAGAATCCTGGTTGGATCATGTCAAGGCTCATCTTTGTCCAGTGTTTTGTGGTCAACCAGACTCTACAACCTGTTCACTCTCCCCATCATCCTGATGCCTAAAAGAGAGAAGTTTTCACTTACTCATCATAGGAGAGAAAAACTATGAAGAAAAACTTTAAACGTAGTTCCTATGGATATAGTCCTAAGGAAAGTAGTCATTTCAACTGCTAATTGTACTTACTAGTTGATTGCTGATCAATTGAACAATGGGATCAGTGAGAGAAAGATCAAAAGAAGATGGAGTTGGCAGCATCATGATTAAAGCACCATCCTTGTTTACCTATGTCAACTGCTGATTTGACCCTACCCTATCCTGTGGACACCACTAAAATGGATGTAGGGAAGCAGGGCTTTATTGTGGCACTGTGAGCTGCAGCCAAACACAGAGAGAGAGAGACTTATTGATTAATGCTGATGATTTTCAAATGGGCTATAGAGATGTGAAGGATTCCTTGTTATTTAGCCAAGAAAGGGATGCTGAAGGATGCTAGATAAGAGCTTCTTTTAACAGATGTTGTTGTTTGCTGACATAAGCAACAAGTAGACATGGCTCATGGGTTTCTGTGGCTATCTGGACAGGTTCATGAAATACTTCATGAACAAATAGAACAAATATGAAGAAATTTGCATTCTCTCTACTTCATTCTCTCCATTCAGCATGAAAGACCAAGGAAACTTGAGTATACGAAGGATAAGTTGACAGTAGGCAAGGAAACCCAAGAGCTGGTTTGACCAGTGCACTCTGAATACCCTCTGCTTTTTTCCTTGCACCAATGAGATTCCATTCCACCCACCTACTGTATATGTTTGATGGAGGTTTTTTCATATTTGATTATGAAATGGTTTGCTAGAAAAAAAGTATTGTATTTAACAGTGAAGCCAAACTATTACTTGTGAAGAAAAAAAATATCTAGCCTCCTGCCTCTTGAATTAAAAAAAATTCAAGGCATTCTGTAACATAAGAGAAATTCCCCCTTGAGGTCTGGGAACTCTTCTGGAATTTTAAACAGAATGATAACCTAACTCTACCTCTGACAAGAAAGCAAGAGAACTCTTATTGGGTGGGAGATTAACTGTTTCACTCTAACCATTCAGTTGCAAAAATAAACAATGCTATCCATTTGTTTTTCGTTAAACCCTCTCTAGCTTTTTCTCTTGGGAGAAAAAGAAACTCACAACAAATTTTCTGATGGGAAAATGCCTCCTCCTTCCTAGACTGAGGAGTCCTTGCTTCAATAAGCTGTTCCCTTTCTAAAGTTCTTACGTAAAGATAAACCACGTGGCCCAGGAAACAGTTTCAGACACTTGGTTTTCAGTGAATTTGGTGACTGTTGATATCAGTTTGTATTCCACAAAAATCAAACATACCTAAAAAGAAATTTCCCGTAAAGAATATTTTTCAACGGGTAAAATAATAAAGAAATAGAAGAATAGACTAAAGTAGATAGTAAAGAATAGTAAGAGCTTTGCAAAATATAGAGGGCCATTATGTACTTGATTTATAGTGATGCATTATCCCAACAAGACTTAGAATTTTTTTAAAAATCCAGACTTTCTGGAAATGTAGGTGGAGAGCTGAGTTCAAGATTGATCATACCAGGATTTGGCAACATGGGGCACCAGGACTCCATATGGGCTTCAAATCCCTTTTGGGGACTCTTCAAAGCTACTATTCAACTTGCTAAAAGTAACATAGTTTCTAGATACTTTGAAGTGAAAAACATTAAAACAAAATAAAGTGTACTGTAAGCCCTAAAAAAAATCTCAGTCAGGTTTAGAAACAAAAATAAAAACCCCTCCCCAAAGTCAAAGAAAATTCATTTGAAAATCCTGACTCCGCTTAACCCTGCCAGGCAAAGTGATTATGCAACCCTTGTCTTTAAAAGTTTGTCTGCCCCTATTCCTAAACCTTCCTACTTTCTATCAAAAGTAAATTAGAATATTTTTTATTATTTCAGCTTGTTCATGTTTAATGATGTCTCTCAGACTACACAATTAATTGTATATAGTATAAAAAAGGCTGAAGCTAAAAGACAGGAAGCTTTACAAAACTGAACTATTATTTGGTTATTCCTATATAAACATAGAATATTGTAGTTCTGTGATAGATATCTCTTGCATAAAAGATGCTGGTTTGTGAAAATAGAAAAAGTTCTGCAAAATAAATCTTATTCTTTCCTTAGTTTTAGGCTTATATTTTAATGGAACAGATCTTTTACTGTAATGGGTTCATTTAAAATCTCATGTGTTTACTTCACTAAATGACTGAGCCAAAATACTCTTGGTAATCTTAGTTGATAAAACTAGAAAATCTGGCAAATCCCCTTGAAATCACAAGATATGCTTTATTCTGAATTTGGTTAGCTTTTAGTTATCCTTTTTTAATTATAAAGCTTTGTTTTGTAAAATAATACCCTAATAATGACTGGAGGCAAACAAAGCTTATCTCCCTAGCCAACAGCCAAGAACTCAAGAAGATTAAAAGGCATAATGTGGATGGCCATGAATTTTAAAATATTAGTGGGAATAGACTCACCCTCTCACACCATACTAAAGCGATTTTTAAAATCCTTCTTCCTTTATCTAAATGTAAATAGTTTATATTTGGTACAACAACAGTGACTTTTTTCTTGCCAATCACTGTATAATAATCCTGATCCAACATTAATAGCTTGATAAATACACAAATGTTTTCCCTAGCAGTGTTTTAAGTTCCTGAAAACCAATGTATCAATAAATTAATTAGACTGTATTCCAATCAGGTCCAAGGCTAGTAAAGTTTATTCCTATGAGGAATACCTTGGTTTATTGGTTACAGTGGTGCAATGTGGAAGTATCAATTTCAAGTTTTGTTTCAGGGCAGAAGTAAGACAGCATGTAATAAATAATTTAATATTTGTCATGAAAACCTTACCAAAATGTACACAATAACAATTGTAGCCATGGTAGATTATTTTGTGTTTTACTGGGTACAATTTATAAAATTATAAAATATTTCAAAACTCTTTTGACAGGAGATTTTAGTGGGCCACAAAATGAATGCATACCAGAAACAATGAACATTCTGGTGTGCTTTATCATTTTTTCGTGAATGTAAAATATTACAGTTGGTATATATAGCTTTGGGAGATAAACTAGATAGATCTGTCATGCATATTGCTAATTACAAATAGCTAGAACTGAGAGAAGGTGTAGGGAATCCAGATTGAGGCAAAGGCACGAGGGAAGTGGTAGTTAAACCTTAATCTCTCTGTAGTCCATTGAATCTACTATTCACAATGGGAGCTTTTTACTTATATAGCATGAATAGGGGTATAATTAACTGTTCTAATTTCAATCTGGATTCTTGACACTGCGATGGATATTTGATTTTAAAATAAAACAAGACATTTATTTTAAATTACATCTAATTTGGCCCTTAAGAATCATTTGAAATATGCTAGAAAGACTTAAAAGTATACATTCTGTTTGTGGTTTAGTGTCCAAACATGTGGCTACCCACACTGATTTCAATGAAACAGGTTTGGTTGAGTTTTCAAAACTTTCATCTGTTCAGAGAACATGAATATCTTGTATGCATTGAATGTTTGTATTATGTTATTATTCAAAATTTCTGTGCCTTTTAATCTTCGTTTTTTTTCCTTGACCTTGATAATTCCATATTTATTCCAGGTTGATCTAGTTCCTAGAGATCCTGGAGACCATCGGCACTAATTTTAACATTTACCTCTAAATTTATAGGCAGAATATTGAATGATGTATCTTCTACTGATGCTTTCTTCCATTCCCAACGCACTCAGTTCTTTTTAATGAGATAACAAATAGAAAATTAATCCTCCATAATTAAAATGCTGAATCCAAACTGTCCCATTTTTCAAAGTTTTGCCTGGAAATTTTCCTTATGTATGTTTCAAAAATGCATTTTACTTCTTTCTAATTTCACCCTCTCTTTTACTTTCTCCCCAGAAAACTCTCTTAACAGTTCCTCCAACTGTTGAGGAGTAAAAATCAGAAAGATTTTTATTTTTTATTTTATCCAGGGAGGTTTAGTTAGATTGTAATCTAACTACCCAATCTTGATTCAGAGTCTAGCCTAGCTGTGAATTCTAACTATTTTCCTCTTAACATTTCTAAACCTGGTTTTTCGCCAATATTGGAACTAATTGGTTTTCCCATTTCCCCCCCCCCCCTTTTTTTTTTTTCTTAAAAAAAATCCTGGGAATTCAGGCTCACATTTCACCCATGACCTATAGTTTCCTGTACTAAGAACAACATCTCCTGTGCATTTGTGCTTGGTTTTTTTGAAAATTGATCACAGCTGGAGAAAACAGGAAAATCAGATTAGCACAAAATAGTAAACACCCAGAAACCAGCATATGCACTATTTAATAGGATAAGAGAAAAGTGGAAAGATGATTGTAGAATATAAATATGTGAAAAAGAATTTTTGCAAGTCTTGCAAAAATGTCTGAAATACTTAGAAATTTACCCAAGTTCTTAATTTAAAAACAGAGTAAACTCCACCTCATGATTTCTATCATATCAATCTTGTTTAAATCCTATCTTACACCAATTCATTTTTAATATTAAAGTGGATCTAATGGTACAGTAATGAATAAATTAAATATATACGATAGTATATGGATGAAAGATGACAGCTGTTATTGTCTATATAAAAGGAGAAACTTGAATTCAGTAGGCCTTAAAGTCATGTTAACTATTGGTAAAGATCCACTTCTTCATAATCAAGGAAGTTCTTTTCTATCCAATCCTTCTCTGTCTCCAGGATATTCCAAAGACAGCTGATTTATGTCACTTATTGTTTAATTGACTTTGAGCACAATGCAACCAATGGCCATTATGAGGTTATTATCCTCAGAATATAAAGAATGCTCTGTTTTAGGCTCTAGACAACCTTTTAGAATACAGCTGTGGGAACAATTTGTTTCCTGCTAGTGCTACTCTCTAATGAGCTGCCCACAAATCAGTGACATAGCACATAAAAAGACCAAAAGAAAATACAAAATAGTAAAGGAAGGACTCCTTCACATTAGTCAGAATTAATCTAGCACAATTTGCATACACACAGGTAGCCCTTACAAGAACATTTGATCCCTTTGCTTTCAATGGGATTACATGTTTGAGTAGTGCCAACTTGTGTGCTTATATGGAAACACCTGCTCCTAGCTGCTCTTCTACAGCCCCTAGCATTATCAGGGCAGTGATTCTAATGCCAATTCTGAACTGTTTCTGTCTGTCTAACATTCCTTTTTAATCCCCATCCTGCCTGCCCCTCCCTTATGTAGGGTTACTTTAGTGATCCTTGGAATATTTTTGACTTCCTCATCGTAATTGGCAGCATTATAGACGTCATTCTCAGTGAAACTAATGTGAGTATAACTCTACCCTCCTTAGGATGCCACCAAATCCTCCTTCTCTTCTTTACTTGTTATCTTCTCTTTTTTTCTGGTTTTTGTTTTCTTGCCTCTAGTCATGCTTTTATTGATCTTGCCATCGTCCTTCTCTCAGGGGGGGAAAAAAGGAGGAGGATTGAAGACCTCCTTTCTTTTCACTGGTCACAAATGTGGCTGGTGAAAGCACACGGAGACTGGGGTATGTGTGCTTTTTTCCCTCCCAAAAGATGAAACAAAACAAAACCAGACATATTTGAGTGTAACTTTCTAACTAACCAAGGCTTTTTATTGATACCCTCCATCATGTTACAGAGGTATGAGCAACCAGTACTGTAGAGTGGTAAGAGAGTTTTTAACTATGCCCACATAACCTCTTTCTTTCCTTATTTTTTTCTCTTCTCTCCCTCTTTCATGCTTTGTTTGTTTGTTTATTTATTTATTTATTTTTGTTTTTCTTTGGGGTTTTTTATACCCTTCTTCCTTCTCTCTCCTGTTTGTTTTCTTCTTTCTCTTCTTTTTTCTTTCTTTCTTTTTTTTTTCTTTTTCTTGTTTTCCTTTTTGGTTTCCCTGACACATGCAGCACTATTTCTGTGATGCATGGAATACATTTGACGCCTTGATTGTTGTGGGTAGCATTGTTGATATAGCAATCACCGAGGTGACCGTAAGTAACTGGCGTCTGTCCATGAATGTGCCTGCTCTTAATATTCATTTGTCTTTTCTGGGTTTTTTAATCTCTTTTTTTTACTCTCTTCCCTTCTTTCTCCCTCCCTTTTTATTTAAAGATTTTTTTTTTAAGGATTGCTTATTTTCTTTTGTTTTGTTTATGCTTGTTTCTTTATGTTTTAGAACAACTTTGAAATTTTTTCTGACTGTTGCATCATTTTCTTTCCCTCATCATCAGCCTGGCATGAATAAAAACTGTATAGTAGAAGAAGAAAAAAAATCTATGAAAAGTTTGTGGAGTGAATGTACAATAAGCAAGTTTCTGTCCTGAGAAGTTGTAGAAATAGCCAAGACTGATTTTCCAAAACTTTATGTTAAATTTCCTAGGGCAATGAACTACTTGCCACTTCACAAAGAATTATAGGGCAACTCTTTCGAGGTGGAATAGTCGGAACCAGATATGGAAAAAACAATTGCAAAGATTTTTATTTTTCCAAGTTCTTTTCTTTAACCTTGAATCCACAAGACTTAACAACTAAGCTAACATTCTGTAATAACATGTTACAACACTAAATGAAATTATATTATTTGTCTCTCAATTATGTATGGGAAAAAACTGCATGAGAGGAGGAATTACTCTAATTTTTTTTAAAAAAAACCATTAGTACCAGCTAAATTCTGGCTCAGAGAATATTTTGGCACTACAAACGTTATCTGTGTTATTTGTTCACTACTGTATTTGACATTGTTTCAGTGTGGGTATCTAGAGATTTTGACCAGCTGCAGCTATAGTGATGAAAAGAAATATCATTCATTATCATAAGCTAGGGGGATTATGTTTGGCAAAATTCATTATTGAATTATAACACCATCCCAATATTATTTACAATAAGTAGCAATTTATAAATACTAGTTAAATAACTAGTATTTAACAATACTACTATTGAAACAAAAAAAATAATGGCCTCAATGTATACACCAATAATCTTAACTAGGATGAAGTCCCACTAAAATAAAGCTGCCTTTTAAGAATTTCTTAAAAACATGAGGTGGGTTTATGGATCTCTAGGAGTGTTGAGTATATTTTCTAAATATTAGTACAGTACACTAATACATTTAATTAAGTTTAGTTAAATATGGAACAGAGATTGATTGGTTAAGTTAAACAGTTATTTATAGAACAGAAAAGTTGACTAGGGCTGTTTTTCTTCCCAGTACCAAGTAGCGTTGAAGTGCAGATGACATTAATATTGGTTCCACTTCACCTCTAAAGAATACCCTTCTCTACTATACAGGCCCTAAAATTTTTGCATATGTCTTTTTATTACCTAGCATGTTTGAAGTTTCTCTTTTAATCTTTGCTTTAATTCTAACATTTCTTATGAAGCTATTCATTTTGAATTTCTTCTAACTTTTTGCATATCTGATGCACTGATAATTTGCAATCAATTAAAGATGGAGTTTGTTCTGAAATGTTTGAAGTCATATTGCACATATTCCTATAGAATAAGAAACTGGATGGCCCTTTATATCAATTTGTACCTTCAAAAATAATCCTACTCTGTGGCAGTCCACCCAGCCACCCAACATATAGGCATTGTTTTTTGCAGAACAAATTGAAAAATTTCCCTTTTCCCTTACCAATTGCATCATTCCTTTGTCATTTTGCTTTGCTCATGGTTTGTGAGCCTGAAAAAAATTGTCTTGCGTGCCTGTATGCTGGCTTGCTCTGCACAAACTGGAATGGTGGGTGGAGGGAAGAAGAAAAGGAACATTTCTGAATAGACTACACAATATTAGTTTTTTACTTGATTCCAAAATCAGATAGCATATGATAGCCTACAGCCTGTACTAACTAAATAAATTAGTCTGTAACAGATATCTAAAAATTGTTGCAAAAGTAACAGGTTTGTATAAAATGAGCCTTTCTTGGCATTGATTACTTTGTCATGAAAGGTGATGGATGCATTAGATAGGAACACTGTGAAGTCTCATCTGCACGGACTTTGCCGTGCAGAGACAATCTGACTGGAAGCCATTTAATCACCAGAAAAGCAGAAGGCAAGGGTAAAAAAGTCAGATGTACATAATCAGTGGGTGGGTATGCGTGAGCACAAGTGTGTATATATGTATATGTGCACGCGTGTGAATGCATTCAAGTGTTTTTCAGTTGAAACTAAATTTCGTTATAGTGGAAGGTAATATTTCTTAAAACTTTTTAACAATTTTGGAAAACATGCATCTTCAATATTTTATCTTTAAAAAATAGGAAATAAATAAATATGTGTTAATAAATATGTGTTATTCTTTTTAAAAATTCCCTTACATTTTATACATCAATTACAAATCTTAATGGGATATATGAATTTATATATCACAATATATTACCTCAAGTGATAGAGCAAAAAAAGTCTTTAAAATAGTGTAACCTTCAGCCTATCTCAATATTTGGTTTTCAAATATTTAAGTACTGAAAATGATCTTTCAAATATATATTGAAGGAGGACTCAGCTGGATTAAGATTTGTGCAGGAGGGAAGAAAGAGGTGGATAACATCTGAACCGGGACAACTGGGCAATACAACTAAACAAAAGTACCCCGGGATTAAGGTAACATGAAATTTTTAAGAAAAGAAAAGAAAAGTGAGCAGCAAAATTACAAAGGGACAAGGAAAAAAAAAAACCAGGAAAGGAAGAAGCTGGAACTAAAGATTTAACTAAATTGGATTAAAATATTTTGGGAATAAACAGGCATAAAATAAAGCTGGACTTAAGATTGTCAAACAATAATAATAATAAAGTTTACAAATTGGAGACTGGACTGTGCTGGAATATTGAGGTTCGAAAAACTCTAAATAAAAAAATAGGGAAAAAAGGTGAAGACTTTGTATAATGGAGAGTGCCACCTTTTGACAAAAACTTGAGCTCAAACAAAAGGGAAAGCATCCTGTTTCTGAATGAACTTATGTGGATATAATATTAAAGAAATACTGAAACAAAGAAAGCTTATATTCTTAATAACATTTTAAAGTTATTAGTCTTTTTTTCCCAAACAGTTACAGTGTGATGACTAAGAAGAAATCTGCCAATTTTTCTTCTTTATTCATAAGAGAGAACTTTTATGGCTAGTGAAACTGAATGGATCCAAACTCCATAAAATACATTTTGGATTTGGAGTTATTCAGGAAACACTGATGTTCCATCTAATGCATTTTAAGAAATATTGAAAGATCATAAAATCACAGCAAATTTGAGTAAGCTAAAAGCAGAGCTTTGAGGAGGAATATAAAAAGGGTTTATTTATGACTATTTGAAAACTATCCTGAAATAGTAGAAAGCATGTTCAGAAAAAAAGGAATAAACCTACAGTTAGTTTTCAATTCATCATAAAGCTTACATTATTAATCTCATCTCAAATTCATTTATTGAATCTTATATGGAGATCTAGCCATAGCCATTTCTTATTTTTGCCATATGTGCAGAACTATACCCAATTCTCAGTATAAAAATATGAAAATGAAGAAAGAAATCCAGCTTTCCATCTGCTCCTGATTCCAGTCTGCATACAACTTTCTGATTTTCCAAACAGCTTCAAAAATGTAAAACAAAAATGAACAAAACATGTAAAGATAAGTCCTTCTACTTTTCAGAACCTTCAATATGAAATCTAAACTAAAATATATCACTACAGTTATAAGTCCTTTGAAACACTACAGTTCAAAAATACAACAGTTATAAAAACTGGTGACAAGGAATTACTGTACATTACTGGCAGTTTGCTACCAAGTGATTGAGCAGAAAGATTTTGCTGAGACTGCTAATTAGGAAACAAATGAACAAAACAGAATTGTCCACAGCTCAAAGTTCCCCCCCAAAAACAGATTTAAAAAAATCAAGATCTGGATGTGAGAATCTTAGGACTGCCGTGATAGAAAAATGGGAAACACATGCAATAGATAACATTTTTTCAATACTAGAAAGTGGCTTCTAAAACAAACGTGCTCTGCTCTTCCTTAGAAATAATAAATCAATTCCTGAAAATATTCAGTTAACTTTAAAAAAAAAATCTATATAATTCAGAAATATATTTTATATACCAGCCTTCCCCAACCTGTTGCCCTCTATAATTGGACTATAATTTCTAGCTGTTATGGGATATGCAATCTGGATCATTTTTCTCCTGTATATACATCCACTGTGAAAAAATTTCCAGTGTTATAATCTCCATTTTTAGTAACTGGAAGCATTTTAGTAACTGGAAGCCCACCCCTATCCCAACACACATACCTATTGCTGGATCAGCAAGACGTGCTAATGAAGCCCTTAGTGCTCCATTCAGAGTTATATCTGGAGCAATGTTTTTTGGAAACGTTTCCAAGTGTTCTTGGAAAACATGCACTTTTGTTGCCTTCAACTGCTGCACTGCACATCTTTCTCCAGGTAAAACTATGAATTAGTATTAATTCATTAATTAATTAATGAACACAGGATCAAGATTCATTTGTGTATTTTCAATTAAAATATACACAGAAGGAATATTTTTTTAAAAAAATAGTCTTTTAGACTCGTATTTTGTGAAGTTATACCTTTCAGTATGGATTTCAATATGAATGTTAATCCTGTTTTTTTTTAAATTTGGATTAAAGTGAATACAATACAAAACAAATGTATAAACTTGCAAAACTGAAAAAAGGAACAAATATAAATTAATCAGTTTGTGGCATGCGGCTGCCTTGAATAAAAATTAAGCATTATAAATATAGCATTGGGAAAAAGAAGTCTAGAAAAGATTTGGGAAATCTCATAATTTTTCTTTATGAAACAAGAAATTTCCTAGTAATTAAAAAAACAACACTTGAAAACTGTATTTGTGATATGCTGAGATTTCAGTCTGTAGTATAATTAGACTATAGAATAGATCATGTACAGTATTGGTACATAGGAATGGTTCTGCAGATATATTTTATCGTAATTCAACAGGGCTAGAATCTAATTTTGTTTGTATGCATGTGTGTGTGAAATAAGTCAACGTGTATCTGTTTACTTCCTTTTTATCTGTTTCACTTTTGGAGGATATTTCAAATAGTCTAAATCATTTAACAGTCACCTGTTTGTATATCTGAATGCAAGTGTATCCCTTAGGGCTTCTGCACACATTACATTTACTCCTTGTTAAACTGCTTTGCTTACCTTTAGGGAGCAGCACGCTAGCTCTAAGATGAGCTAGAGCTAATTCACTAGAGGTAAGTGAGACTTCATTGGGGAAACTAGTTTCCACAGGGCAGATGACATCCACTTTGGGTAGACAATGTGTGCATAAGCCTTAAAAGTATAACTGAGCTTGTATGTGGATGCATTTGTAATTGTCTAGATGCCTAACATTCTTGGCATGTCATTCTCGTGCATTAGAGTAGATGTACATGTACTGCATGTGCATGTTTAGTGCATGAATATAAATTATGGGCTCATGAAATTACTCTTTAGCTACATTCATTTCAAATGAATTGTATTGTCACAAATTTCCACTGAAATCACTGGATTGCCACAAAAACAAATCCAATATTAGTTGTGTGCCACTTTTTTAAGGTGTAGTTCTGTGAGTGTAGGGTAGAAATCACTATCGGGTGTGTCTTCTCAGTTTACCCTTTGCAACAGTTTGAAAAAAATTTATACCCAAGAAGTCAGGCAGTTTCAACTAAGTAAAGATGTTTACAAGCTTGTTACCTTCTTTCGAAGCCCCCAATACAAGACTTAAATCCAACCTATGCAACTTTACTTGGAAGTAGGTAGTTCTGATATTATTTCTCAAAAAAGGCACACAAATTCACATGCTTAGATTCCTAATGTTTAGATACCACTTGATCATTTTAGCCTTTGATTTATTGGTTTCATGCATCTTATTGTTTAATTAAAGGGTTATATGTCTGCCTGGTTATGCACTAATTGTTGGATAATGCCCAGAATATGCTTTGGTTTTTGGTTGTTGTCCTCAACCTCTGAAATTAGAGCAGTAAAAGACCAGCTCATATGCTGTCCAAATTGTCTTTGCTTGACAACAATGATGCTTCTCTAATTGCACAAATGTATAATCCACTGAATAGGAATGTGCATTTGAATGACAGGGCAGAACCAACTCTGATCAGCCATTAAGACATCCAGTCGGCTTCTTTCCCAAAACAAGAGTAGTTACAAATCATTGATTGGTGATTTGTTTTTAAATGTCATCTGAAGACATATAATAGCTTTCTTCTATTCAGTAGAAGCTCTCATGCTGCATTCATGTCCAGGCTGAGTCATATTTAAAAAGAATTTTTAAAGTTTTACAGTGAATGATATATCCTGAACAATAAAATAACTGAAATATTTAACTTATTTCAGTGCTCAGCAGTTAAGGTGCAGTATTGCAGGCAAAATTGCCCACAGCCTCTTTTTTTGTGAGAAATGGTGGTAAATGGGAGTTTCTCGCTTTACTTTTTTCTGAGGAACTGTTTCATTTGAGAGAACTGACTATTAACATTTTATGAACTTAGGAACAAGGACTTTTGGAATGCAATTTCCAAGCAACAATAGGACAACATTTGAAAGATTTAACTTTAAATATGGTCTTTTAAGAAGGGTTTGATTACAAGTATTGAAAACGGTATTCTCCATTGATACATATTTAGTATTTCTGGCTTCTTAATTCATATCTGAATAAATAACTTCTCTCTCTGAGTAATAAAAGAGGCTTGTTAATCTACATGGAGATCATATATATGTGTGTGTGTGTGTGTGTGTGTGTGTGTGTGTTTTCTTAAGTTTTCGCGGGTACTTACATATTAAGCTTTGTTCGGGTATTTTCCCACGTCATGATTGACAGTCTGGTGGAATCATCTCTTCTGTCATTTATTTGAAAGCCTGCACTCACAAACAGAAAAATCTCCACTATAGCCACTATAGAAAACCCCAGCCACAGAATTATCAGAGAAGCCATAGAGATTGAAAAAAGACCTGAAAGCATGAAGAGAAGAGATGATTCCACCAGACTGTCAATTATTTGGAAGCCTGCACTCACAAACAAAAAAATCTCCACACCACAAGCCAGGCAAACATCTGGGCACAAACAGATCCCCCCCTGATAACTCCAGCTCAAACACACCCCAACCAGGCACCCAGATGAAACCTAGCTTCCTAACAAATGATAGCCATCCATTTACTCGGAGCCAAGCTACACTAAAAGCCTCCAATACAGAAACACAATGTTGCCAGCCAATCAAGACACAAAAAAGCCACAAAACAGACAGAAGATATTAGAAACACCAATCAAGCAGAACACAGCAAACTCCAAGACCAATAAACACAGACCAAGATTCCCAACCAATCCAGGATGAAGAAAAAACCATTCTGGCACAGCAGTAGGCTAGCCCCAAATTTAAAACTGAAACAGCTGTAAAAGTCTGACTCACAGACGAACACCAGACAGAAGCCCATATATATATATATGGTATTCAGATTTGTTCGGGTATTTTCCCACGTCATTATAGTTGTGCTATTAAAGTTGTAGCAACGTTTCGGCAGAATCTCATCTGCCATCATCAGGCTTCTGTATTGTGTTCATCTCTCTCTCTCTCTCTCTCTCTCTCTCTCTCTCTCTCTCTCTCTCTCTCTCTCTCTCTCTCTATATATATATATATATATATATATATATGATCTTTGTTGTTCGGTTTTCTCCGCGTAAGATTCAAGTATCTAGGCAACGTTTGATGAAGTCTCATTCATCATCTTCAGGCTTCTGTCTCCGGCTCTGTGCTTTTCAGAGTAATGTGAGATTGCAGCTGCTTCCTCCTTTAACTGCCAGTGGGGTGGGACTTGATTGGGTGGGGCTTGCTGTGTTCTGATTGGGTGGGGTGAAGATGATGAATGAGACTTCATCAACGTGCTGATATCAATCTATAACAACAAAGATCACATATACGAGAACCTCAGAAAACAAATATATATATATATATATATATTCTATCATTACAAAATAGGAAAACACAGCTAATAAAATAGAAAAAAATAAATTTAAAAATAATAAAACCTCAGAATTCAAATCTAAGAATCTATTGAAAGAACTCTAGTGTTTTGTTAACCCTTCTCCCTTATTTCACATTGTTACTTTTAGAGCACTATACACTTACATGCTTGAAATCTATAGCAAAATCAGCTTTAGGTATGTGAAAGAGCAGGCTGTTTAAAATAATTATAGGCACCTCTGCTGCCCCTCCCCCATTTGAGCCTTTTCTCCAGCGTCAGCAAAGCCGACTTGCCAATAAAGCTGCAACCTTGAAACAGGTGTAGGAGGAGAATGCAGGAGATTAGTGTTTTGGAAAGTCTGCAGCCACCAGCAAACAAGAAAAGCAGCTGAATAAAAGGGTTTTGTTTTTTCTTCAAAGGGAGTGATTGGATCAGAGGAAAAAACAGTATAAAGCAAAGTACAACATGTAGAGAGAGAGACATAAGGCAGTGAAGGATTTGTAAGAAGTGTTGTTATCTCCCCAACTTGCATAGGGAGATGTAAAGAAAACTACCTGTCCAGAGTCAAATATTTTTCTGGCTTTTGAGTCAGGGTCAGTCTAATTGGGTACAGTTTTTAAAAAGAACCTGTGAAAAGGTGCTCATATCTTAACTGAATAAAGCAGATGTTCTCCATCAAGCACATATGAAAGTGCTGCTTATATGCGCTGAGATTATATGTCCTTGTATTTGCCAAAGTATGGATGTTCTGTGAAAGGCAAGTAAGGTTTATCTACTACTGCGTGGCTAGCAAGTTTTGTGAATGCATCTATGTAGCTATTCTTAGCTTGAATAATATATTTCAGATATACCGGTATGTATGATTGCATTTAAGAAGGATATCTATGAGCATATCTGCTAATTTGATGCCAGCTGTGTCTTAGCTTCAAGTGTTTGCATGCAGTTAAGTGAGCTTGTATGCTGAAAAGAATAATAGAAGGTATACAATGTGTAAGTTTCAACGATGTATTTAGGATGTTATTTTTAGGGCCTGATCCTAGCTACTTGTAGTGTGAAAGAAGTTTATCCTTAGGTTTGATGGAATGACTGTACAGAAATGATTATAAGGAAATGAGAGAGAGATGAGGATGTCCCTTTCTAATAAGCCTATTAATGCTTTACAGAAGCTATTAAAACTATCTATTCCTGGGGAAATCAAATTTCTTGATATAATGTCAAAAAAGCATCAGCTGATTTGGTGGCTGTGATTTGCTACCAGTTCAGAAATTCAATATCTTCTCCATCTATTGTGTTCTGATTGGGGTCGTCCCTGAGAACCCTGTCCATGGAGAAGAGAGTGTCACAGGCCCATTCATAGATACAGCTGCAGGTTTGTAACTGTGATTTCTATAATGATAGCACCAAGCCTATTATTGCTACAAGCTTAGAAGAGGCAGCTTTATCAATATTCCAAGTGGCATTCAAATGTGTCCCTAGAAAAAACTGAAAGGTATATTACCAATAGTTTTGGGGGGGGATTATTCTCCAGGCAAGTAAGAGATCTATATATTATAAATCCAGAAATATCAACACCTGTTAATATCTTTGGAAATTCATTTTTCCATTTATTCCCAGTGGTACTATACATCTTTCTTCCCTCCCTTTCTCCATTCCAATTTTTTATGACCTTGCCTTTGTCATTCAAGTCAGGCCAAATGTCTGCCAGTCAATTTTCAGCAACAAAGTTTCTGAAAGCAGAGAGCTATGGGTTCAGCTTTGAAACTGACATTAAGGTCAAACTACCTCTTGGGGACAAGAGGTAGAGCTCAATGATTTTGGAAACCTGGGTGAGATTCTGACTACAAACCAAGTTATGTGTAATTTCTACAGAAATCAATGGGACATGTTTCCCTAAAAAATGGCTTTTAAGATTGAAATGACATTTATATGGTTTGAAATATGGCAGTAATTAGTACAGCCATCTGATTGGTTCAGTTGGCTGACTTGGAGCTTCACTTACTAGTCCCCAGTAGGTGGCTTGAGGATTGTGGCCTAAAACAGCCCCACTCTTGCAATGGAACAAAGATTGATGGAAGGACGGCATGCATCTAACCCTTGGCCTTTTTTTTTCAGATTCTGCACTCACCTATGTTGTTCTGTCTGCTCATCTTTCTGGTGCTTTGTATTTTATCTTCTAACTTTTCCAGTCCTTTGCTGTAGAGCTGATATTGGAAATAAATCTTTGCTTTCTACATATGTGTGAATATTTTGTTCCAAGAGAACATTATTTTAAAAAATACTTCTTGCAAAGTTGGTGTGAGAAGAGCAAAGTCCTCCAATATATAGCAAGCAAGGGACAGGAGCAGCCCAAAAGCTTCTTTTGACATTCTATATTATTCTTCTCACTGTGTTATCACCTTAATAATTATGTTATTTCTGATATCTAACTATGTATTGTGTTTATGTGCATGTTCAAATTGGATGTTGTTTTGGAATTTTAATGAGTTATTTATTTGGGGGAATAGTTATGATTTGTGTTTGTTTTTATATGGGATAGATTATTCTACAAAGAATAGTCAAGCAAAGGCATTGAGTGCAGAGTTAAAAATTTCTCATCTACAAGGTCTTACAAATGTATGAACACTGCCAATCTCTGAGAAAACTAAATAGGAGTTCCTATGATCCAGCAATGGGACTTTAGGCAGTGTCATATTTTTAGAAACTGATTCAAATATGCAAAACAAGCTACTACCAGTAAATGTAAACATGCTTCTTGCATAATATATGGAAATCACCATTTTATTTTATTGTGTGGAAGCAAAACTTATTTTTTTCAAGAAAGAATGGCTGTAATTCTAGCAATGTTTGTGGAACCTAATATTGGATCCAAACCCATTCACACAGCTAGAAGGACCTTGGATTGTGAAAGGTTGATCTAAGGAAATTCATGTTTCCTATATGGAAAAAAATATTTATTCTGAGTGTTTGTTGCTATAAGATTATTTTTCAAAAGTCATAAATATATAAGTAATTGTTTAAAATTAAAGTAATAGAATCATTTTTTTTAAAAAAAAAATTGCACACTGCTTTTGATCTAAAATCTCAAAGTATATTACAATAAAAAGTATAACTCTTAAAATTGTGAAAGATGTAGTAAAATGAAGTATAAATGTACTAACTTTTCTTCATGAGCCAACCTACAGCTTATACTGTATATACTATTTAATATTTTGGAAAATCCAGTTTTCCAAAATGTATTTCTTACTTTTTACATTTTAATAAGTAGCGTGGGAAAAACACAAGAGGGAAATCTATTCAATTTTTCCCTGGTAGCAACATACCAAAGATTGAGCTCCATCCTATCTGGTACTCTCCAGATATCTGAGGTCTGTTACTTCCAAAATTACTGACCAGTATGGTCAACAAGTTGTAATCTCAACTTTTCTAGAGGATGTCATGGTAAAAAAAGATTATTTCAAAGCAATTTCATTTTACTGGTTGAGCTTGCATTTCATTTGCAGCCTTTAAAAAGTATTCTTACCATTAAAATGAATGGAAATTGTACATGTTTTACAATAAAATATAGCATTACAATTATAAATCAACTTAATTTTGTGGGATAGATCAACTGTAGTTCACATTATTGTTTTATTTCTAGGTCCTTGACGTAAAAAGATGACACAGTAATCGACTATATACCTAAATTTCTCTAGAGCCAAATGGTCTTGATATATGCCATATCTTTTAAGCTATGACAGGGGTGTCAAACTCACGTTGTCATGGTGGCATCACATGACATATTGGGACTTTTTCCCTGTTGCTAAACTGGATATGGGTGTGGCGTGACTCATTTGGCCCATGGCCAGGAGTTTGACAGCCATGAGCCATGACATTATAGAGTTAGTCCTTAACTTAAAACCATTCATTTAGTGATGGTTTCCTGTTACAATGGCACTGAAAAAAGTAAGACTGGTCTGTGCACTTAAGACCTCTGCAGTATCCTCATGGTCATATGATCAAAATTCAGGTGCTTGACAAGCACCATACATTTGTGAAAATGCTAAAACATTCGAAGTTATTAAATTATGTTTCCAAAAATAAGTACAGGTTCATTATATCTGTTGTATGTTACCACTTTGAAAAACTATTTCACTAGATAGTGGCAGCAATACACCTTGGCTTCATTTCAATATATTTTATAATGCTGACATTTAACTTTTGACTAAAAAATATCCATGACATTGCTGTTTGAAAGTGATACATGATTTAGATACCAGTATTATTAAACAATTTCATACTTTATACTTTAAAAAGATATAAAATATGTTTCAGAAATATAAATCTACCACTGTTTCATCACTACATCTATTCAGTTTTGGTAGACAGTAAATATGTATGTTTGTATTTAGAATACTGAAGAAGGTATATTTAATGCATAACTGCTGGATTGCAGAGGACACACCATGTAAACATTGGAAAAAGATCCTCTGGCACTTGCTATGCTATATTTACCATATTTGTATGATTTCAAATGTGACTCCGAACAATGTACATATTCCCTACATATGATTGAAGTAAGTGTCACTGAATTCAACGGAAATTATTTTTGAATATTTAGGATTGTACTAGGAGTCGTATAAGTCTTATTTACTACTGGCTTGTTGAGCAATCTTGCCTGATCCTAAAACATAGGAAATTAATTTTCTGTGAGTGAAAAGTTTTTTGAAAACGCATCATAATATCAATTATTGGAAAATTATAAACATACACATATACATATACATATACACACCAAAGGGAAGACCAAAGTAAATACAATGCTGCTTTCTCCTAGACAAATAATCCAGTTGAATTTAGAGAATCTCACTCCCATATTGTATATAATGTATATACTAGATATCCTTAAATACTTAGTTATATACTGAAACTCATTGCATCACATAACCTTTGCACAGATTGAAATATTTGGCTGCAATCTAGCTTACCTTAATTTGGGCCCTATTGTACAACTTGAGTGCATCTTTTAATGAGGATACAATATTATAGATTTTTAGATTTTTATAAATTATACGATAATGCCCATTCATAATGCTCTAACAATAGTCATTTACATACTCTTATGAAGTTATAAGGCATTTGGAAGGAGGGGAAAGCCTATTTTTTCCAAGCAATAACTTGATCCATTTTTATCCTTAATTGCCAATTACAAATAACTGTGGTCATCTCTTATGTTCATTACTGTAATTATATCTTTAACTATTCATTATCTTGATATATATACCCACTGATTCAGTATTATTCTTCGGCCAAATTGTTTATTTTTTGATCTATTCGACATTTCTCTTAAACCCCTATACATTGTTTTTCTACCCATTTGCAGGTTTCTCCATCCACCCACTATTTTTATCTTATCTTCCAAAGCTTATACTCTTCCTCCCACACCATTTCTCTGCTCTTAAATAATAGTTTCACCTGTGTTCCTTATCCATTCAGTTATATTACCATCATCATTCAAAGGCTTTGCACCCTAAAATAACAACATTCTCCCTTCCTTCTCTCTTGAATTGAAATTGGCTCCCAGAATACACTCTTAAAATCCTTTCTCTTTCTTCCTCCATATGCTTTTCCTGTAATTTTCTGAGACATCACCCAACTCAATATCCTATTAGGTTCTAAGTATAATTGATATATGAGGCATATTCTTCACATTAGCTATCCTGTTTCTCTTCCGTTCTTTTGCTATTTCCCTATGCCTGTTCTTACAATGCAAACTCTTTGGGCTAGAGCCTTTTCAGATGCAATGAACATATACAATACTGTACTATAAATTAATATAATAAGTAGGCATGGATCCATCCAATCCTCTATTAAAGCAATGTAAACTAATAGTTCTCTCTCATGGCTAAAAAAGTACCCATAGCTGAATATGTGCTGTCTGAAAAGATAACACTTTTAATCTGTTTTTAACCTATTCCAGTCAGTCAAATAATTGGAATGACATGGAAATTTAAAATGAAAAAAAAAAGGTTTCTCATCCCTTGGTTTAAAAATTTTTACCCTTAGGAAATATCTGACATATTTTTCTACCAAATTCTATCCATATACATTAATGTAAACAGAGCAATTAAAGCATCAGATGTTATTTGGAACTGAGCACAATACAGGTTTCTAAAATAGCATTTCCAATTTATATTTTGATTCCTTATACTGATTTTTCTTTAAGTGAACCTTTTACTATAGCTCCAACAATATTTCCATCAAAATTCAAATTTTGAATTTAGTATGACAGGTCAGTTTAACACAGTCATAGCCATAGGGTTTAAAATGCCACTTCTTTAGAAAAAACCTTTAAAAAGCAAAACCCAGACACCATCATTTTGCTACAAACAGGAGCACAACATATCAGAAAGCATTGCCAACTAATATGTTTCAAACCTCTTTAGATCATCATGAACTCAGCTATGCTATTTCATTTCCATTTTATTGTGTCTAATGAACAGAATAATAAATACATTCTGAAAACTAAAAAACATATTTAACTATCTGAATTTAGTTAAAAATAGATCTTTCTGATATATGTCAATGTGAATCTATCACAACATCAATCTACTATACTGAGGTTGGGTTAATAAGCAAATGAAAAATCTATGGATTTATTTTATAAATATGTACATTTGAAATTATAAGATAAATACTTTAAATATATGCCATCAAAAAATAACAAATCCTAGAACATTCTTTACATACAATATTTGGTAACAAATTATAATTTAAATAAATACAAATTAATATTGAATTAGTGGAATAAGCGTGAGACATATTAAAATATTTTATATACATTATTAACATACCTAAATAATAGAGGATTATATAGATGAAATGTCCAATTCATATCCCTCCAATCCTTCTTTTCAATAGGTTGCATATAACTAGCTCCCTCAACCATACAAAACAAAGCAAAGATACATTATATTTGTGAATTTTGCTTTTGTTTTGTATGGTTAAGGAAGCTTGATATGTTTAACCTATTGAAGAGAAGGATTGGAGGGACGTGAATAGGACATTTTAAAGAAGAAATTGGACAGCCATTTGTCTGGAATGGTATAGAGCAGGGGTGTCAAACACAAGGCCTGGGGCTGGATCCAGACCACGGGGTACTTAGATCTGACCCATGGGGCAGTCCTGGAAACAGTGAAAGATTGGTCCACAGTGCCTCTGCCAGGGAAAATTGCTCTATATCCTGGTCCAGGAAGCTACAGTATGTGGAATGCACATACCGTGCCCCAAGTAAGGGGTTACATATGCAAATGGATGCTTGGTAGACCTTAATACTGTCCATCAATTGAAAACATTAATGCCAGTCATAGGATAGAAAGAGAAAGTAAGAAACTGGTTTCAGTATTTATTCTATATGTTACTTTGATCACTGGTAATGAATCAATAGTCTTATGCCCAGGTAGCTTATAATCTTTTAATAGCAAAATATATGCATTTATGGCAATATAGGCTGTGTTTAATAACAACAAAAGTGTACATATTAGTGTACATGTATGGAATATTATGGACTCATTATGTCCCATGCAGTCTTTAAAATGTATATGATATGATATATGATATCCTCGGACAATCTCAGTAAGGTATTCACCTTTTGTGTTACTGGAAGGCTTTAGTTTTAACCATAGCATTCCTATGTTTCACTCTCATGAACAGCCATTTACTCTGTAAGTCCAGAGAATTTGTACTATGAATTGTTTACACAGAACATTTTAAGGAAAGCTGTTATTCTGGTGACATACACTCTCAATGTTGGAAATCACTACTGCACAATATCTCTACTGTTACATTTCAATTTATTGTTTTTTTTTCTGATAAAAATATAAAGCATGAAAGCTATATTCTTAATATTCCTAAGTCAATTTGATTCTTCTTCTGGAGTAATTTGGTATTAATTTCCCATTCCTCAGGACAATTAGTCAGTTTTTTGTGATCCCTGAATATAATTAAAGTTTAAAGTATGTTGTAGTCTTCCTTAAAAATATTTTCTTTCTCTAATTATTCCAAGCTTGCCTGTGCCTCTTATATAATAGTACAAGTAGTCCTTGACTTACAGTCACAGTTGAGGCAAAAATGTCTGTTGTTAAGTGAGACATTTGTTGAGTTTTGCCCCATTTTACAACCTTTCTTGCCACAGTTGTTAAGTGAATCACTGCAGTTGATAAGTTAGTAACATGGTTGTTAAGTGAATCTGGCTTCTCCATTGACTTTGTTTATCAGAAGATCACAAAAAGTAATGACATGACCTTGGGCAACAGCAACAGTTATAAGTATGGACCAGTTGCCAAGCATCTGAATTTTAATCACATGATCATGGGGATGCTACAAAGGTCGTAAGTGTGAAAAATGGTCATGTCAATTTTTCAGTGCCGTTGTAACATTGAACAGTCACTAAATGAACTGTTGTAAGTTGAGGACTACCTGTAATACCATTTTAGATACTCAAAAATTCACAACCATTCCCAGCTTAAAAAACTTTATGTAATAAGGAATAAATTGTAGTTGCTAAAATATAATTTCAAACTACACATAAACATATGAGATAAAATCTGACTTAGTACTTAAAACTCAGGCTGTAAGTTAATTATTGCTATAATTAGTCTACCCATATGGGGAACACTGCCTTCCATGAGAATAAAGGTATATGTCCTCTTCTGCAAACAGAACAATCTCATTTTTGAATAATGAAAAAACACGGTTTTTCATGAGTAATTTTTGTCCAGTTAAAGAGTAAGTGACTATTTAAATTCACAATTGGAACTCCAAGCATAGCCAAGAAGATAGAAAAAGATCAACACATAAAATACCATTAACAAAGACTCAAAACTTTCTGGTAGTTATGGATTCTCACTGAGTTTTAGGATTAGATTTTATAAGATAAGATATATTGGAGATCTGCACAAAGTAGGGTTCCAAGAATCTATTTTCTACATTTCTGTCTTTGTAGCCTAATTCTTACAAGGAAGGAAAAAGACACCTGGGCTTAAGACCAGTTTCACATTAAATAAGAAAATTGTCTTGTAGGAATCAATACAATAACAAAGCGTGTAGCAATTCTTAATAGCCACATTCCTGAAATGTAATGTAGTGCCTGAAATGCAGTGATAGTTTTTATTTTTGAACTGAAGCCTGACTTGCATTAAATTTCAAAAAAAGATGGATAATAGAATTCGCTAAATTGCAGATCAACTACTTTAACTGGAAGTATCAAATACTAAGATGTATATTTATTTATTTATTTATTTTGAAGAGAAATCCATTTGTATGAAATTCATATTTTAGGTTATAACTATTGAGATACTGTCCATATCTCTGATAGTTTTACTAAGAGAGCCAATGCTATTAAACCTTCTCTAGAAATATTACAGAACTGCTATTCGGTACAGCTTTGTTGTAGGTATGAGGGAGTTCATTTGAAGATAATCATCATAATCCCACTCTTCTAAACTTGTTGATATATTCACTTTCTCCTTCATTTGGAACAACATGGGAAACTTAGCATAGAAATTACATGAACTCATTTACACCCACATATATACATACACCACAATCCATAATATATTTGCAGCAGCAAGTTTATAAACAATAGTGATTTAGAATGTTGAAACATAACAAAGGATTGTGTTTATTTTTATAAAGGCTGAATTTTGCAATTATATGTAGCTTTTTCTTATTAGGAGAAATATAACACTAATCAATTTATCATTACAATGTTTGACAAATGAATCAGATCCTCATAAATACTGTAATTCCTTGACAATGATTGATATTCAGACTCTCAAACATTTTAGCAAGTGCATCTCTCATAGATGCTCCACAAATGCAAGTAGTACTTTTCATTGTTTGTTAGTGTTAAAAGAAAACTATAGTTACAAAATGTGCATCTGAGAAGTACAGCTCAGTCACACTTAGCAAACAATTAAGAATGCACAGGTAGTTCTTGTTTAATGACCACAGTTGGGACAATGAAAGCAAACAGTTGCTCAATGAAAGTGTAGTTGTGTTTATGATTTTACTATAGTTTTCTTTGGCTTTACAGATTGCAAAAATCGTAAATGTGAGGATTGGTCTAAAAGTTATTTTTTCAACGTCATAAATGCAAACATGAAATAAGGCAGTTGTAAAATGAGGTCTACCGATACATTTAATACATTCACTATAAGAAATACTACTTTAGACAGAAACAAACCTAATTGAGAACATATGTTAATATTCTCAATAATAAAAAACCCAGAACATACATTTTGAGACTATACACATAAAATTCTCCATTTATAAAAACATGATGAATGGGCAGGTTTATTCTCTTTACTATTCAAAAACCCATTATTGCAAAAATGTAATCTGAACTATATTCAGAGTTCAATTACTTTAGATCTAAGATTATTAGTTTATCACCAAAATATGGCACAGAAAGGGGAATTTCATGAATGATAAACTGTAAAAATGACTGTTAACCATGTTAAAAATGTCAGAGTTATAAGTCTCAAATTGACAATTGCTGGAGGTAAACCAAAGATAACTATCATACCTCCAGATTGGTTAATATTACAAATAGAATAAATGCGCCTTTTCTGTAATCTAAAAAAACATAACATTCAATCCTGTACATTTCTAGTCAGGAATAAATTTAAGTCCAATAGGACATGTCTCCAGATTTTTTATAAGATTGTAATCAAAACTGAATGTTACACAGAAATAAAAATCAAGCATATTAAAGACATCAGAAACTTTACTTGGTGGAAAGCTAAGAATATAGTTATATCAAGTCCTCTTAGCTTTTGCCAACTATCAAATAGTTTAGACCACAGGTGTCAAACTCAAGGCCCATGGTCTGGATTCAGCCCGCACAATGCTTAAATCCAGCCCATGGGACTGGCCTAGAACTATCAAAGGACTGGCCCGCAATGCCTCAGGCAGCTGAAACGGGCTGCATGCAGCCCTCTGTGCCTCATTTTCACCCTCCATGGCCTCCAGCACTCTGCCTGCCAAAAACTGAGCCAGAAAATGGGCCGAAAACATGCCGAAAAATGGGCCACACGGCCTGTTTTTAGCTGGCAAAGTGCTGCAGGAGGCATGGAGGGCAAAAATGAGGCACAGGGGGGCTGCACACAGACCTCCCATACCCCATTTTGGCCAGCAGGGTGCTGCAGGAGGCATCTGTCCTGCCTCCCATCCCACCCCCCAGCACCGCCGGCCCACAGAGAACTAAAATGCTGATCTGGCCCTCGAAGAAATCCAGTTTTACACCCCTGGTTTAGACCTAAGACGGATCAGCCAGCTAGCATGGCCATTAGCAAGGGATTGTAGAAGTTGTAGTTCAAAACGTGGAAATTGTTTATTTCTTATATATAGGAAAACAGCTTCATTTTAATATTAATTGGAAAACCCAGCAGTGAAAATGGATCCTGATGTAATTTTTTTTAAAATATAATAACATTTCAGTTTAATGGATGTCCATTAAAATTGAATTTTCATAGTGACATTTATGCCTTTTGCATCATTATTTAACTAATGTTAAAATTGTCAGGTAACCATACAAATTACATAGATTATATCAATTGTCTGGACTGCTTTGGAAATAGTGGAATATATTTATTATGGAAATTAAGTCTAAAGTAAAATTTGTCTCTTCTTGTCCTTAGTCTGATGAATGAAGGTCCAGAGATTTGAAGCTTTACTGTATTTTAACATCTGTGCTCTTTGTACTGAGAAAGGAAATAGATTAGACAAGGGAAAGTTCTATCACTTCAGTTAATATAGTTGTATTCCTAAAACGATTGGACTTCATGATTTCTTTTCCCAAGAAAATATCTATAATTTTGGAGTCTAAAGGAATGCATTTTATGAAAAGAAATATAAAACTAATCTGAGAACTATACATATCTTTTGATAGATTCAATTATCTGTATATCTGTAAGACAATGGATTAAAATTCTTAACCCCATCCATACAATTGTGTGAATGTGTGCAATCTGCTGAATTCCATAAGAGGACTCTTTAATGATGGCTGAATTTGATCCATTGCATTCCAGAGAACAGTCTTTTCTACTGTGTTGTCCTATTTTTTTCTTTATATCCTTCCTTCCTCACTGTGATGTTTTGTTGTCCCTGTGTGCATTCCTAGACAAAAACCTAACCATCTTCTTCTGCAACACTACTTAACCTCCTAATACATGCCTTATTCTCTTGCCACCCTGACTACTAAGGTTTCTGTCTCCAAACCTGGCCCAGTTATCTCTGCATGTAACCTCTCACGTTGTGTAACCATTTGTAGAGTCTGGTATTGATTATTCTGCACATGATTTGTATTTCATGTGCATCCTTGATTTTTTCTTCAATCAAGTTATCTGTTGTCCTGCCATATAATGAGTTATTACCAAGAGAGAACTGGAACCCTTTTTGGATTTCTTGTTTGTTAAAAAAATGAGCTCTTTGAATCAAGTGGATTGGCTTGCAAAATAAATTCAAACAGAGAAGAAAGCTAATATTTATATTTTCATACAACAATGAAATCAGACAATAAAGATCCACATAGAATATGAGATGTGGTCTGTCCAATTCTAGTTGTGCAAACAAATCCTTCCACCTCATTTGCCCAAGACAGTGTCACACCTACACACTGATTAATTCACCCTGTTGAAGGATCTCTAATTAAAGGTGAGGGAAGAGAGAAGGAAATATAATTCTGAGTGAACTGGACTAGTGTGGTTAACTTACTGTATGCCGAGACGCTGATTTCCATATTGTGGACAATATGCTTGAAACGGCCATTCCTGCCATCCAGGGAATAATGTTAACAGGGAAATGGGAGCTTATTAAGCACATATTATGCCTTAAGATATTACCATTCTATCATACCATTATTGGTTGGTTGAGATGAATATTACCTGGAGACACTAAGGTTATTTTCTCTTATTTCATCTCACTGTAACTTCGCATTGCAATGCCTGTGTTATATTCCTCAGGATTAGATAGGACATGTCGTACTGCTCTATGGCTATGGCTCTGAAATGAAGGTAGGAAATGATGACAATCACTTAGCCAAATTCAATAATGTTACAATGGCATAAAGTGTCCCTTATGAAGTGGAAATGAAAGTAATAGAATAATTTGTGGGTCTAATAATATGTGGGTCTAAAGAACATTGTATTTCCCACAGTTCCACATTGGTTCACTTTAAAAAGTCAGTTAATATCCTTTTTCTTGACTAGATTACTTAATTCAGCAAATTCTATAACCTGAACAAAGTTGGTTGTCAGACTTGGGAACTGCGTGTATCATAGCATTTCTTTGCTTTCTCAGCTGAATAGCATACCTTCAACAGCAAGCATTCATTAATTCTAGAACAGGATTATTTTCATGTGTATTTCGGGAAATGTTTCTAAGTACTAAAACCAGTGATTGATTTCTGCAAACCTGCTGGAAAAAAAATCACAAAAATAAAAGGCTATATGCATTTTAAATAAGTCAAAACATAGGTTTGATTCGCAGCATCTTAATTATGCCTCATTTTAAAAAAAGGAAAATGATGCATTTTACATATAAATTATACAGAAAAAAACCCAGAAAATTGCAAACTGTTTATATACAGTTTTGTATATAATTCAAGATTTGAATTCTGTATATATGCACATAGACATATAAATACTCACAGGCTAGAAGAGCTTAACAGGAAATCAAAGGACCTGTTCTCTCATGGTTACTACAAGTGGTGAGTAGCTCAAATTGGGAGATATGTTTGTTGGGTGGTAGGTGATCTGCACTGTTTCCAGATAGATCAGAAAGAGAGAGAGCATTAAACTGTTGTTTTGATGGAAGCCATGGAAAATTAAAGAGCATAAGAATGAAGAATGTGCTATTACTTCCTTTGAAATCTGCCAGCGTTCTACAACCTACGTAGAAATAGACCATATCTAAAACAGGGTACTAAAACTCCTCTTCATCCTTCACTAGTCTATCTTGGTATGGTTTGGTAACACCAATACCCAATTCCCTATCAGTAGTCTATTTGGTAGGAAGCCTTCTCACAAAAGCCAAGGGAAACTAGTTGACCCCATCTGATTCAGGCTTATCCTGGCTTAGTGCAGTGAGAGGAATGTCCATGTAAGTCACAGGCTCCAAAGGGAATAGTATGAATGAGTCCTGTGCTAAGGGACTAAGCTATGAGAACATCAGAAGCCTCTTAGGGGGAAAAAAAGCTATTTTAAATTCTAGGAACTATTAAACAGTAGTGGCAGGTCAAAATAACTATATTATCTGGGCAGTGGACAGGCTGTGGGAAATACCCAGGGGTCATGAGAAATAAAATTGGGGACAGAGAAAATAAGCGAAGATGTAGTACCAAACTACAGAAAAACACAAGAAGCATTAGTGTTGTTTCATCTTGGATCCTTCTAACTGAATTTATTTTTATAATGCAGTACACATTGAAAAGTATTTCTTTTAGAAGCAAACTTTGAAATGGCTATTGCTCCTAATATTGCCAAGATTAAGTATATCAGAGATAAAGTGAACATATTTTAAAGTTAGGACTTTCCCTTGCAAAAAAAAAACCATATAAGCATGCTTTAGACATTAGTGTTTCCAAATACAACGTATGCATCATTTTTTGTGGGATTTCTGCAGGGATGAGAATAGAGAAGATCCCTTATCCCAATTTAGATTGCATGCTTTTTGCTGGGTTGTTAGTCCATATGGCTAAAAATTGTTACCTCCTTTTGGATTAAGAACTTCTTATTCAGCATGCAATAAAATGAAACACATTTTGTATAGCCTGCTTACTCTGTATCTGAGCATCAGGATTTCATTTCATTGCCCATACCTTCCAAACTTCCCAAATGTGGGATAGTTTTTTCAGTAAAAAAGGAGGAAAAATCCTATCTGATATAAGTAATATTTACACAAAAATAATAGCTTCTGCTTATAGTATTTTGAGTAATCATTGTTCTTTCTCCCAACCAAATAACACAGTACATTTGTGTGTACTGTTTTTTTTTAATGAGCCAAGTATCTGCAATATTCATTCTTAAATCCCCAATACAGTGTAAACTACAGCTGCACTTCTATGATTTCATTATATTGATGTCATTGTAAAATATAATTTCATTATATTGTGGAGAAAAATGTAACTGCATGCCTAAGTTCCGCAGACTAAATAATTTCGCACCCATTTGTTATGACCCTTTAATCAATGAAGTAAGCAAACATGGCTTCACACTACTAGCAAGAGCCCTGGCAAGTTCATCTTGTTAAAACAAGGAGAATAATGTTTGAAATGCTCCTGAACAACTACAGTGAATTGAGAAGAAGGATGTGGGGAATATAGACTTTATCATAGGGATATAGAGAAGAGATGAGCATGGTAGTAAAAGATGAGGGGTGGGTTTCTAAGGCAGGGGAACAGTGCAGTGAGCTCTTCCTGTAAGTCGCATTTTCTGTGGCCCAGGGTGGGTTTTCTTCACCTGCTGTTGTAACTACTGCCCTCTGTGCCAATGGGTTCCAGAACACAGAGGACAACTCTCGCATCTCAATCACCTTTTTCCGACTCTTCCGTGTGATGCGTCTGGTGAAGCTCTTGAGTCGAGGGGAGGGCATCCGCACGCTGCTCTGGACCTTCATCAAGTCTTTCCAGGTATTCTTTCCTTCTGTTTTATGTGGCCTTACCTCAGGGCAGCAGTCCCGTTCCAGTTTGCTCTTTACATTACATTGTTTATATGGGATACAGCAACGATTTCTGAAATGGTCTCTGCCCAGGATAAATTAGTTTCTACATCCAGGAGTCTCAGGATTAGGATGGATGGAATGAAGCCTGGCTGGGTAGAGGACTTTGAAACTCAAACAGTTATTTTTAAAAAAAGAAATGTGTAAGAGTCACACACTTCTCCAATTGCAGAATTATTGGACTCTAAACTGAGAGTTTAATTCCTGTCAATACAAGTGTTAAGGCAAAAAAGTGAATACAACAATTTTATAGTAAAATTGTTTTTATATTAAAATAAAGGTGATGCACTTTCCGTCCATCAGGTCAGCTTGCTGATGCAATTGGGGAATCATTCAGCTATGCAACATTCCCCAATATAGCACCCTCCAGATGTGTTGGACCACATGCTGGCTGGGGATGATGGGAGTGATAGTCCCAACACATCTTAAGAGCACCAGGTAGGGGAAGGCTGATCTATGGCCATTACTGGCAACTGGACTCAGTCCAAACATGGCAAGAGACCCAAACCCTTATGCATATCTTGATCTTGTTTTCCAGCTGACATAAAATCATGGATGCAAGGGTGAAATCTATGCAGGTGGCCACAAAACTGAGGTCCCACTATGGCTGGAGCTATTTTAATTTCAAAGTCACCTGACTCCACAACAATTGTTTGATCACAAATTACCATTTAAATTTTTTTAAAAAAAGAACATGACATACATTCTTTTATATATACAAAGAATACAGCTGATCAGAAAACACCCGAGACTTCAGAAAAGGTCCCATGCAAATACGTATTTAGCAGTCTCCAGTCCAAATCAAACCTACTGATTTCTTTCTGCAGTATACCAATTCTCTACCTGCAGAGGGTTTCTTTCAGATTTATTCTCTATGCATCTCTTGCTGAACTTTCTAGATCCCCAGGTCAATCCTACATACTGGTAGTCCTCAACTTACAACTGTTCATTTAGTGACCATTCAAAGTTATAATGGCACAGAAAAAAGTAATTTACAACCAGTCCTTGCACTTATGATCACTGCTGCATCCCCATAATCACATGATCAAATTCAGGCAGTTGGCTGCAGCATCCCCGTATCATGTAATTGCCATTTTCAACCTTCCCATCTGGCTTCCAACAAGCAAAGACAATGGAGGAAGCAGGATTTCCTTAACGACTGGGATTCTCTTAACAACTGCACTGATTTGCTTAACAACCATGGTAAAAAAGGATTGTAAAATCAGGCACAGTTCACTTAAGTGCCATGGTTAACAGTGGAATTCTGGTCCCAATTGTGCTCGTAAGTCGAGGACTACCTGTAATTTTTTAAACATTTATATGTACCCATGTAATGTAGAAACATGGTGGCTGCAAATGGGATTCAACTCTTGAATAACATTATTACTTCTTAGAAGTACCTCAGACAATTCTAGATAAATAAAATTTGATTGTCTAAGTGGAACAAAATGATACGTTCACTTTCATTCTAATTTCAAGAAGCAATATTTCTCCATTATCTCTGAAATATGATGACCAGAGTCCAATATCTACTGGACTACTTTTTTCAACACAGTTTCTTTTTGTGAAGCTCCATGCCCATTGATGGAAATAAAATTAATGGAGCTCAAATAATTTCTTATTGAGTGAATTATAACATTTTCCCCATATATATTTACTTCAAAATACCACAATTCAAAATATCCATATTTCTATACCAGATAATTTTGGCTCTTATTCTATGTGTTATTCATTTCTAAATTTTTGACTATATCTTTTTTAACAATTTAACAGTGATCTTACTTTAAAAAAATATTAATGTAAGAGTTGGCACATACAATTTTTAAATAGGGAAGGGTTATTGATAGTTAAGAGTTGTAGCTATATTCTTATTACAACAAATGCTGAGATCATTATCTATCTGAAAAGAAGTATATATATATATATATATATAAATATTAAGAAAAATGCACTGTTTTTTCTAAGAAAAATATTAATGTGAAAAGAAATAATAATGACTTAAGAAAGACAGAATGTTTTGTTAGAAGGATTCGTTATGGCAAAACAACAGTGGATCAGTAGAGTCATCTAGTGGAGAAATAAATGGTTTACATTAATGATAGTATGTGCACAAAATTTTTAAAAGATCTCTAATATTTTACTTTTTGATGCATTGTCATATGTAAATGCATCCATATGTATTCTACTGCAGGCTGTACAGTCAAATAAATATTTGCCTCTGGTCTTATGCTCTCAGGTGCTTTTAATATGAGAACATTGTGTCCCAAGTTCCAAAAAGCTAGCTTTCTTAATAAATGATTCATCATTACCTACTTTTTTTTTTCCAGGCTCTCCCCTATGTGGCTCTATTAATAGTGATGCTGTTTTTTATCTATGCCGTGATTGGGATGCAAGTAAGTGTCTTTCTAAGATTTAATAGTGTCTCTTGCAAGCATATGGAGAGGGGATTACTGAAACTTTTTAGGAAAAGAATCTTCAAGTCAAGTCAAAACTTCATATAGAGGCCTATTACCTAAACATGAAGTCAGGGAGTCTAAAATTAAAATGCCAATTTATTCTGGCTAAATTGTTTAATTAATTTTATGTGTGGGTTATTAACAGTGATGCCAGTTCGGTATAATGGCTAACGGTGCTGAACTGGAAACTGAATTCTCGTCCTCCCTTAGGCATGAAACCTGACTAGGTGACTTTGGACCTGTCCTTTCTTCTCAGGCCAACCCTCACTTAAAGACTCAGTAAACATGGTCAGAAAAAGAATCTGCTTTTCTGCTTTTTTTTTTTTTCAGCACTGCAATTATTTCTTCATATTCCTAATAAGTAAAATAAAAAGTAGATTTTAGCCAAAGTGGTACTCGTGATTATGTGCAGAGTCTAGAAGACAAAAGAAATCTCTCCATGTAGAAACTCTGCCTTATCATCTTGTTTCCTGAAATGAAAAATATGGCCTGCCTCAGAGTGTTTAATTTGTCCTCTTGCAGTAGTAACTCCCAGCGCCCCCTCAGAACAGCTGCAACTGTCATTACTAACTAGTAAGTTGGAGAATCTGAGCTCAGAGAGTTCCAGGGCTCCTCAGGCGACTGACTTAGAAGAACCTCCCTTTAAAAGCTGTCTGGTTTGGATGCTTAATTTGCACTACTGTTTTGCACTTCTCTACTTTAAAAAGCTGGTTACAGTCAGCACTTACAGCTCTGAGAGCAATCTGCATATGTGCAGAGCTCAACTAGTTTCCAAAGGTTTTCCATATGAACCCCAAAAGAAAATATTTTACATAAGATACCAGATTGCCAGATGGACACCCATGATAGATTCTAGTTCGTTCTCTGTCTCTTATCCACACAACTAATGATAATTACTGCCTAGCCTTAGACCAGGAAGCAAATCATCTGTTTGTTTGTTTGTGTTTGTTTGTTTGTTTGATCAGCACAAGTGATTGAGTGACTAGTTTGCCATCATCACTAATTTGCTATATTGTTCATGCCCTACAAGGCTGCAGATATTCATATTTTATACAGTAGGGATGCATAAACTGTATTAGATGCATAATATATTAGATGCACACTCTAGAAGTATGCAAACATTGAAATTTCAAGGATTTGCAGTGGCACATTAGAGTGCTAATGTACAGGTAGTCCTCAACCTACGATCAAAAATTAAGCCCAAAATTTATGTTGCTAAGTGAGATATTTGTTAAGTGAATTTTAACCCTTTTTACAACCTTTCTTGCCACTTTTGCTATGTGGTTCATGGCAGTTAGGTTACAAACATGGTTAACATTGACTTTGCTTGTCGGATGACAAAAGATGATCACATGTCCCCGAAACACTGTGACCATCATAAATATGAAATTTTGTTCACATGACCATGGGGATGTTGCAGTGGTTTTTAGTGTGAAAAATTGTCACAAGTCACTTTTTTCAGTGGTGGTGTAACTTTGAACAGTCTCTAAATGAACTATTATAAGTCAAGGACTACCTGTATTGCTCAAGGCATTTTCATAACTCGCCCAATACTTTTGATTCCGGTATAGCTCAGGATATTTGAGCCTAAAATTCTCACACAGACTTACCAGACCAGATTTTTAAAAATAGTTTAGTGGAGTTCTTAGCGTTCAATAACTCAGTTGTTTGCTTGCAGATGTTTCATTACCCGACTAAGGAAGGTAACATAGATTAGCTACATAAATCTCCAGCACAGAACACTTCTACTTTTAATACCAACATTCCTTTTTAGGTCATTAGGAACAGAAAACTCTTTCAGAAAATGGAAGGATGTGCAGATGCTCTAAACCTGCATATTTTCCAAACCATCCAACTTTTTCTCAAGTACCAAGACGAACATAACAGATTCAGTCTGTCTTGATTATTTATAGAATTATTTCCTATCTTACCATCTGCTAGGACCTCAAACCAACAATAACATGTGGTGATTCTTCCAAGCTGAGTTCTTTTATTGTTTCACATCTGTCAATCAGATGTACATCCAGTGCAGTGGGAAGATGTCAAATATTGAATTGAGATATCAGAACCAGGCAAATACAGGCAGGTAGTCCTCAATTTATAATCACAATTGAGCCTAAAATTTGTTGCAAAGTAGGACATCTGTTAAGTAAATTTTGCCCAATTTTGAGACTTTTCTTGCCAGTTGTTAAGTGAATCACTGATGTTGTTTAGCAACATCAATGCTAAGCTTCCCATTGACTTTGCTTGTCAGAAGATTGCAAAAGGTAACATGAGCCCAGGACACTGCAACAGTCATAAATATGAATCAGTTGCCAAGTGTCTGAATTTTAATCATGTAGCCATGGGGATGCTGCAATAGTTGTAGGTGTAAAATATGGTCATAAGTCACTTTTTCGGTGCCATTTTAACTTTGAACAGTCACTAAATGAACTGTTGTAAGTCAAGGACTGTCTGTGTGTAGGATATATATAAGTATATTTTATAAGTTTATTAGAATGAGAATATTAAGATTATCAGATACAGGAATATCTTGTGGAGTGAAACATTACCTTGAACCAGCTTTTTCGTTTATTAGGTGTTTGGTAAAATTGCACTAAATGATACTACAGAAATCAATCGGAACAACAACTTTCAAACATTTCCTCAGGCTGTGCTCCTGCTTTTCAGGTAGGTTGCAACAAGGGATGCCAGGGCAGGCAACCCATATAAAACCCCCAAGGTCCCCAGGATGGCATTGTCTCAGTGTCTTATTTTTCATTACTGTTGCAGCTTTCCAATAGCTTCAAATAGGAACTCAAGAAATTAAGGGCACCAAGTCTTTAGAATGGTTATTAAGCCTAAAGCAGCAGACTCACCTTTAAAAGTTTTTTTTTTAAATCTTCCAGTAAGACCTAAATGTTGGCCCTGCCTTCTTCCATGATGGTAAGACAACACTGGAAAATTGAAAAAATAAAAATAAAAAAAATCTCCCAATCACAAAACATTGCTAACCCCAAAGCATATTTGATTTAATCATATTTTAGGAAAATGGTTTAATTTTTTTTCTTCCAGAGGCCAAATTTGTACTAGTCTTTTGATTTTTAATTCCACTGAATTTAATACATTTTATGAGGTATAAGATCTGTTACTTTCCAAATCTCAAAATGCTTTGTGTAGACCAGCTACCCAAACTATCAGGTACAATAGACATTTTATCAGACGTCTGTGGCTGCTTATGAAGTATGATTTGCTCTATGCTGCAGACATCTGAGCCACCTAGACACAATTATCTTGTGAGTTATTTGCTGAGTACTTAATGTCTAAACCCCCCACCAGTAACGAAACCCCGTTTTCAACAGATGTGCTACTGGTGAAGCTTGGCAGGAAATCATGCTTGCATGCCTACCTGATAAGAAGTGTGACCTTGACTCTGTGGAACCAAACAGTACTACTGAAGGTGAACATCCCTGCGGGAGCAGCTTTGCTGTATTTTATTTCATCAGTTTCTACATGCTTTGTGCCTTTCTAGTAAGTAGCTATGGCGATCTGTAAAAGTTGTGTAGTGATTTGCATTTTTAACAAAAAAATGGTTAGGGGAGGTGAAGTAGTGATCCCTGAGCCATATGCAATTCTGAAACTCCTTTTAGCACCTTTTGATCTTGTTTATATATTGTTTTTCAAGAGGAGCATTGTAGAAGCACTTTGTCTGAAAAAGACCTTGAAATATACATTATGGCATGAAATACCTTATCGTAGAACAAATGTTTTTGTTCTTATTCACAGATCATTAACCTTTTTGTTGCCGTTATCATGGATAATTTTGATTACTTAACCCGTGATTGGTCCATTCTGGGTCCCCATCATCTGGATGAGTTTAAACGGATTTGGGCAGAGTATGATCCTGAAGCCAAGTAAGTTTCCAGCCACACAACTTAAAGAAAGGAACTCTGAGAAACTCCACCTACAAAATTTAGTATATACTCAGGTTTCTATTTAGGAGCTGCTTAGGATTTCATGTCTTCTGTGACAAGCAAGACAAATGGTATCCAATCTTATATGTATAGCAGGGCACATGCTGGATTTTGTATTCTATTTGGGTAGAACTGATAGGCTGAAAGGGGGGGATCTCTCTAGGATGGATCATTTTTTTAATTAGGTTCAGGCTAAATGACTGGTACAAATCTTTACAAAGGTGGAGATCAGAACCAGTTAAAATGATTGAGTCCAGACTACCTCAGTGCACTCAGAAAATTTCTAATCTTATTTATATGAAATATTATATAAGAATATAGAAACAATCAAGGTCATTAATATTATGCTTCCTAAGTACACTATGCATCATATCAATTATTTGATCACCTAGGCAACTGAATAGGTGGTGGCCTCATATCTCTGCATTCATCTAAATTATACTAATTATCTAGATTGATTTGAGTTGAGCTTTTGGCTGGCAGGAGATACTGAAACTCCTTTTATTTACTTGGTAAATTGCCTTTGCCAGAAATTGCATGAGGAAAATGCTGACCTGCTGCTTGTCCCAGATTTTCAGTAGGTTTCAGTATCACCAACTCCAGATCTTATGATGGAATCAGGCTTTGGGGTTTGTGAGTGTTGTTTTCCAAAGATTAGACATCCCACATCTTAGATCATTACATGATACAATACACCTTTCCTAGTCCCCTGATTTCCAATTCCACCCTTCTAGGCTTTGCAAATTAATGTGACTATGTAAATAAGCCCTCAAAGATCATCCTTGTAACAAGTAAAAGTCTTAATGTCTGTAAAGTGGCATACAACCCTTGTCTCTCTACAAATGCCTCTGCACTTGTTGACTAGGTGCTGACACAGTATGTTTGCTGCCAAGCTCCAGGCAGAAATCATATCACAATGAGCTGCTTACAGTAGCTTGTGGTCCTTCGCAGTTGATTGATAGCTCTTCTGCTTGCCTGTAATAGTCATACATTTCCAGACATCACTTCTCACTTTCTTGTCTATTCGTTGTCTTCTCCTTTTACACTTTTGTAGGCTAAGGGCCTAGTGGGTGGGTGTGTTAAGACTGCCTATATATATCTGCACATTCCTGAAAACACAAGGGTCTGGCTCAATTAGCTAAACATCTGGAACACCAGTGTCAATGCTTATGAGGAAACTGTGAATGGGAAAATGAATGAATGAAAAAGAATGAGCCCATCTCCTCTCAGGTTTTTGGAACTGTAAACATTTATAGGTAGTCCTGCAGTTCATTTAATAACCACTCAAAGTTACAATGGCATTGAAATAAATAATTTGGGATTTTTGTCACTCTTAAAACCATTGCAGCATCCCTGTAGTCATCTGATCAAAATTCAGATGCTGGGCAACTGACTTATATTTATGACAGTTGCAAAGGTCATGTGATCACCTTTTGTGACCTTCTGACAAGCAAAGTCAATGGGGAAGCCAGATTCAATTAACTACCATGTTACTAACTTAACTATACTGATTCATTTAACAAGTGTGGCAAGAAAGGTCGTAAAATGGGACAAAACAGCTTTTAACAACTGTCTTGTTTAGCAACAGAAAGTTGGGGCTCAATGGTGGTTGTGAGTCAAGCAATACCTGCACTGCTGTTTGAGAAAAGGGATAAGTTGAATCTATCCTTGAGGAGGTGAAGGTGGGAAGCATGTCTGCTTAGCTGCAGCTGCTTTTCCCACATGCAGACAGCAACCCCAGCTGCATTCCCTCACAGGAATGCTTTTTTGCAGTACTTTTGGTTTTCCCTGTCCAAAAGGAAGTTCTGAAACACATTGTTTGACATCTAAGCAAACGTTCTATGGTTCCTATAAGGTTACTTATTATATCCCCTGATGTTCAACATCTACATGAAATTGCTAGGAGAAATCATCCAGAGCACTGGTATAATCAGACACCAAATTCCAAGGAATCCACCAGTATCCTTGGATATTGCCTGACAAGCTTTCTTTTTTAAAAATTTTCCTGTAGAGGACGTATCAAACATCTAGATGTTGTAACACTCCTGCGTCGGATACAACCTCCTCTGGGTTTTGGAAAGCTCTGTCCTCACAGGGTAGCTTGCAAGGTATGATAGGTTTCTGTTCCCTTCCTGTTACTGTTTTGCTTTATTTTTTCTTATATTCTAATGGATGACAAACCCCATACACTGTGACCATTGGTCATATTGATGGGAGGATAGGAATTGTCATCCAATATAATATTAATACTCAGAGTTTGTGATTTCTAGATTTTCTATTATGCAGTTAATAAATGTTATTATCATGAAATGTGCACTAGTTTCTTAGACTTTTGCTTGGTTGACTGCCTTTTGTTAACATTTAATGTTTTTATTTAAAATAATTATTTTCTAGATATTAGTACTGTTTCAATATTAGTATAGTTATTAAAATTAATCCCAATGTACACTTTAAAATACATACTGCTACTTTTGTCAACAACATCAGATTAAAAACCATCAATCAATTGCAAAAGTCAGCTTTACTTGGAATAGCTTACATTTGCCAAATGTTTAGACTGGATTTGACATTTTTATCCATCTAGCACAGTGGTTCTCAACCAAGGGTGGGATTCTACTGGTTCTGTCCACTTCTGTAGACCCAGTTGCTCTGAAAGCAGCAAACAGAGAGCATACATAGAACCGGTTCTATGTCTGCTGATGTTTGGGCCCACTCGCCCGCCTGGGCTCTTACCTGACCTTTATTTCCTACTTTTTCAACCGCAGCTGCTTTGCGCAATACAGCTGCGGTTGAAAAAGCAGGAAAAAAAGGGCTTTTCCAACCGCTGCACACTTGCACGCAGCACTGCTCAGCTGTCCGGGCAGCTCAGCAGGTCGTAAATTGCACTCACGCGACAACACAGAACTGGTAGCTATACCGATCGGATCCCATCCCTGTTCTCAACCTTCCTAATGCCGCGACCCTTTAATACAGTTCTTCATGTTGTGGTGACCCCCTTCTCTACACGATCCATTGCCATGGGATGGTTTGCTAATGAAAATATATAACAATTGCTTTAATAATACAAAAGATGATACATGGCATAGTTCAGTCAATACAATTCATTAAAGTTTCCTATGATTTACCATTCTCTGTGTTGTTTTTTTACATACCTGTTACTATCACAAGGAGGCAGTATTCACATCAACCACAGCTGAATATAAAAAGACTGATCAGCATCTAGATTAAGTTCCCATGATACAGATATATTTTTTTTGCAGTAGTTGATGATTTTGCAGTGCATGATTTTACATTTACCCAGTAATTATAATTCATGAAGTGTCATTTTACCTCCAATACTGCTGCTTTCAACACAGTAGCTGCTTTTAACTGAGTAACTGCTTTCAACACAGCAACTGCTTTCTACACAGCAGCTGCTCTCTACACGTGTGACTGGTCCACATAAGTACATTATGATGCCAACACTTTCACATACACCTGTATTTGTATGGGGTCTTATGTGATGGGGTTGGCGCGTTGATGTCATCACGCTGGATACTCGTATGTGGGTGTATCTGCATGTGGGCGGACCCGCCTGGAGACGGATAGAGGATCGGTGTCTCGGTTCCTAAGACCATCGAAAATATGTGTTTTCCGATGGTCTTAGGCGACCCCATGAAAGAGTCATTCGACCCCCAAAGGGGTTGCGACCCACAGGTTGAGAACCGCTGGTCTAGCAAATCCTTCTCAAGGTTCTGGGATAGACAGATGTTATTGATTGATGGTTGTGAAGATACCATTGCAAAACATAAGCTATTCCAACAGAGAACATTCGGAGGTCTTCTAGTCCAACCCCCTGGTCAGTCAGGAAACACAGACAAATGGTTATCCAACCTCTTCTTTAAAACTTCCACTGTTGGAGCATTCACAACCTCTGGAGGCAAGTTTTCCCACTGATTAATTGTTCTAAATATTAGGAAATTTCTCCTTAGTTCTCACCATGAGACTTCTGGTGATTTTGTCAATGCTGATAGGTTGACATTGCTGACATCAATTTTAAGGATTTATTTATAGATAAGAGAGGATATAGTGAAAAGAGTATTTGTTATATTTTAAGAAATGGTGATGTTATTAAAATTGTTTATAGATGTTGTGATGAAGGAGAAATTTCTTTATATATTTCTTGTCTTTTCTTAATATATTCTTATTTTTCCTTTCTGTTTCTTTGTTTCCTTTTCTGCATCTCCTATTTTTTTCTTTTTATTGTATTAGTTTTTTCAATTTTTATTAATCTTTATTGTTGTAATTATAATTCTTAATACAATTACTATAAAATGAAATTGGGAAAGCAGTATATGAATTGATATGGTATAGGCCACATAATTAATATTATGTTTCTCTCTTTTTCTTCCCTCATAGCGTCTTGTCTCTATGAATATGCCATTGAATAGTGATGGAACTGTTATGTTTAATGCAACCTTATTTGCACTAGTAAGAACAGCACTGAGAATCAAAACAGAAGGTAAGAAGACAATATGCAGCAGAAATAAATGGGATTCTTGATAAGTTTCTTATAGCATATGTGATATCATGCCACAAAATAATAGAAACAGATTTGGGAGGGGTCAATTACCTGTTCATTGATAAATCCAATAAATCCAAATTAAAGTATCCCTGAAAATGTGAATAGTAGTTGTTAACCAAGAATTACCTGTGTTTACAATGAAAAGGCAAGAAACGAAAGGAACAGATGTATATTCATATCCAAATTAATTTCTGTTCATAACATCTTTTTTTCTATATCTCAAAGAGCTTAATTAACTTTTCTTGAGACAGGTTTTTATTTCCATATTAATATGCAGAAGATGCAGACAGTTTCAATTCTGAATTGATCTCATAGTTAAAATTGCATTTATCACGCCATTGTCTTTAAGTGTTGTATTGCAGTATCATAAACTAAGGTCATAATATAGAAGACTATAGCTAAATATTTGATGAATTAAGAGTTACTTGAGTAGGTGCAATATGACTTATGATCCACTCAAATGTCATATATAGATACAACTTTGTCACCTGAAGTAGCCCCTAACCTCTAGCTGTAGAGAATCCTTTAAACAAAATGTAACTAGATCCTAAAATATTTTTGCTACTCATGAAACTTTCTTCTGTTCAAGGAAATCTAATTCTAATTCTAATTTCCCTGAATACCATTCTACCTTTATAGGAGCATTAACTTAAATCTGGCTTTGGCCTTCAGCCTTAAAAACCCAATCTATTACTATGTTTTACAAATTATAGCCAAAAGACAACCTTTTTTCCCCATTTAATTGGCTTTAATAGGATCAGAGTTATTAAGAATCCTATTATAGGATAGCCTCTTATTTTTAAATGGCTCTCTTTTTATCTGTGGACCAGATAAAAGTACTGTTCCATAAAAGAACTGAATTTTTTTTTATTAATATTTCTTCTTATAGGTAATTTGGAACAAGCCAATGAGGAGTTGCGTGCAATCATTAAGAAAATCTGGAAGCGCACTAGCATGAAGTTGTTGGATCAGGTTGTACCCCCAGCAGGGGGTGAGTCCATCTTTTTTTTTTCCAGTATTCTATTTAATACCAAGTCCAATCTGTAATACACTCTGAAATTCCTGAATAAAGGCTGGGGATTAATTTTTTAAAATAGTAGGGCACTAATAGTTTGTTAATAAATTACAAAAGCAAATAAACTATCAATTGTTTTAGCTTTTTCTTTGATTTTTTTCCCCCAAAATGTTTGCCATCTAGATGATGAAGTTACAGTTGGAAAATTCTATGCCACATTCCTGATTCAAGAGTACTTCCGGAAATTCAAAAAACGCAAAGAACAGGGTCTTGTGGGCAAACCTTCACAACGTAATGCTCTTTCTCTACAGGTAAATATTCAATACATAGCATGAGGTTTACAGAAAAGAAAGTCAAGAGTAGATCTTCTGTATATTGCTTAGCATTATTGATAGAAACTATCAGCCCAGCAGTTTCATTATCCTTCCTACCAAAGAGCTACTCTAGAAACTGTGAGAAACATCTCTTTAAATATATGAATTTAGTTAATTTTGAAGTTACAAACTCAAGACGTTGATCCCTAGCCCCAATTTTAAAAGTATTTTCATTTAATCTAATAAATTGGGTATACCAGTTATCATTAACATATCTTTTTAGTTATTAGAATTAATTATAAATAGGGCCTTTTAGTTAAAATTGTCTATGTAAGAACCACTGGTTGGAAATAGGTATCTTGATAACAAATATATTTACTTCTAGATTAATATACTTGGACCAAATATTTAGAGCATAATTATGAGGAAGTGAAATTATGAGGTTATTCTATAAATAGCATCTCAAGGATCTATCATATAGATCCTACAAAAAATGTAGTGAAATTTAGGAAATGTTTATGAAATTATTCATTATAGTTTTCATCATATTTTCCCTAAACTTCAGAATAGACCAAGTAACTTCACTGCATGAGAACAAGTTATAGGTTACATTCTTTTGAGTCCCACTGTCACAGATGGATTGAAAGTGGTACTATTTTTCTGAATTGCTTTTTTTTTAAAACAAGTTTTGTTGGTTTTTAAAGACAAACAAAAACAAACAAAACATAAAAGCATCCAACTTTCTTTCATAAATGTACAAGCAGTGTGTCGGTAGCCAGCACTACAACATCCATTACATTGAAACTTAGTAGCTGTTAAGAACCAATGTTGATAAATACTGTATTTTAAGATCAATTTTATTTCTTCTATCTACCAGTATGCTAAACCATAATATTTTCTAGGCTGGTCTGCGCACATTACATGACATTGGACCAGAGATTCGAAGGGCAATATCTGGAGACTTAACAGCAGAAGAGGAATTAGACAAGGCCATGAAAGAAGCTGTTTCTGCTGCTTCTGAAGATGATATTTTCAGAGTAAGTGCTTTCATCATGAATCTGATGTGCAGCAGAATGATCCAAACATATTCAGTCAGATTCATAGACTGAAATATATGCAGTACAGGATGAACAGAGAAGATTATATAACTATGAATAATAAAAAACAGAAAATTTAAAAAGGCATTTCAAAGTTATTTATACTGCAATTAGCGAGCATAATCTGTGTTTTTAGTCAGTATCTACTTACAGAATCAATAGAGAGGATTGGCAGAAGTAGTGCATAGACCCGAGGTTTAAAAAACTTATGCCCCTTCTTAGCTGGATGTGATTAATACAACATTAAAAATAAAATTCTTTCCACCACTACTGTTAATGTTATGTTGCTACATTCCCAACATGTTAAAGCAGAGATGAACAGCCCCAAGAACCGCATTACTTGCTGCGTTGTGAAATCACAAGTATGCCTACATACAAACATTCACCAATACACAGACACAGGTTTCATTCATCTCTCTCCCTTGCCCTCCTCCTCCTCTGCAGCTTTGGAGACGAAGACAATAACCTAAAGGAATTGACTGTAGAAATCAAGCAACTCTAAGGTGGTTTCTACTTAGCTCACTTTCCCCTTAATGAAGGGTTGCTGGGAATCAGGGTTGGTGAATTCCCAGTGTAATAATTCAGGAATATGAATGTCAAAAGATGGAGGATATGAAGAATTTCTATTCTATTCCTGATAAGACCAGAAGCATCCTGACTACATGACAAGTACATTGCTGTGCAAAAGGGAAACGAAAACATTGTTCATTGGAGTTTTAAGAGCCAGATATTTATTTGCAAGTACTGCTCCATAAAAGCATCCTATGAAATGGATTGCTGAATGCACACAACAGGGTGTGCTATTATAACATATTCAGCAACCATTTGTTCAATTACCATTTGAAGTTACAGCAGCAATGAACAAAGATATTTATGACTGGTCATCATAGTTGCAACTATTGCAGCATCCCTGTGGTCACGTGGTTGCAATTTGGGCACTTGGCCACCAGCTCACAATTATGATGGCTCCAGCATTCCACTATCACATGATCGCCATTCGTGACCTGCATGCTGGTTTCTGACAAGCAAAGTCAGTGAGGGAAGCCAACAGGAATCACAAATGACAGTCATGTGTTGCTGTGCATAATGACCATGTGGGATTTGCCTAACAATAGCAACTGCAAAACTACCATCCTAAATCAGCCCAGTTGTGTTATATTTGCTTTACAACCTCCTATAGGACTACTACCTCTGTAGTGGTGCTTTTATTCATTCATTAATCTGCTTGTGTTTTGCTTCCAGAGAGCTGGTGGTTTGTTTGGAAATCATGTCAGCTATTACCAAAGTGATGGCAGAAGCTCATTCCCTCAGACATTCACTACTCAGCGCCCTTTGCACATCAACAAATCTAGCAACAACCAAGGAGACACTGAATCCCCATCCCATGAGAAGCTTGTTGACTCCACCTTCACTCCAAGTAGTTACTCTTCATCAGGTTCCAATGCTAACATCAATAATGCCAACAATACTGCCTTGAGCCGCTTTTCTAATCCACCAAGCTATCCCAACACTGTCAGCACCGTGGACAGCTACAGCACCCCTTCCTCCGCCACTGTACGGATCCAGGAAGTTCCTTGGAAGTTCAGTTGCAGAAGGTAAAGATTGTTGACAGCAGCAATGTTTCTCTCATTTGCCAATTTAATTGATCATTGTAATGGTGCATGGAACTTCAAAAAGAAATATATAATAATATAACAGAAATTTGAGCCATTATGTATATATAAATAATTACATACATGCATACCTACATACACTCCCTCTCAGGAGATGATGAAAATGGCTATTCTGTACATTTCAAAATATAATTAATTTTAAATCATATTTTAAAAATAAATTATTAAATTAAATTTTAATAAAGAATTAGGAGTAAGTACATCCATCAAAAACTTGATGCAACCTAATGCTTGAAGAAATGAATTGAGACAGAGTTTAGTCCTGACCCTTCAAGGTTCAGCCCTATCTCCTTTCCACCTGCTCCTTTGTAAATAAAACTGTTGGATTATTTTATTTATTTGTATCCCACCTTTATTATATTTACAAATAATTCAAGGTGGCAAACATATCCCCTATTTTTTCCATAGCAACCCTCTGAGGTGAGTGGGCCTCAGAAAGTGACTGCTGTAAAGTTTACCAGCAAGCTTTCGTGGCTAAAGTGGGACTTGAACTCACAGTCTCCTGCTTTCTAGCTTTAATCACTACTAAACTACTCAAAAGACATTACAAAACAATGTTTTATTATTTGTCAACACTTTTTGAGAAAATTTTAAACAAAATTAGCATATAAGAGATCCTATAATAGAACCCAAGAATGTAAGTTGGGGTACTCAAGTAAAAAATCCTAATGGCTTCTTTGTATTCATTTACATATCTACTTAGTAGGTTCCCAGTTTTCCAGTTGGAAAAACAACTCTGAATGGACCACCTGTATAGGGAATTCCAAGGTTCAAGTTTCCTCATATTTCTTCTTCATTTGGGCCAGATAGTTAATGTCTGTAACATTATAAATATTACAGCTTCATAATCTAAAAAGAGCTTTAATGTATGTAAATCTTAATATAGTATCATGTTTCTAATAAAGATTGACCAGTTGGCTCCCCAAAAACTCAGAAAAATAGGAAAGAAGGTATTAGCTCATATTCACTGATTATTGGCAGGATTATTGCTTTTTTATTATTGAACATTTATAGATAATAGTTACCACAAATTTTCCTAAGAATTATTTAAGGATATCTGTTGCAAATGGCAGCCAGCAATCCATATTCCAGGCAGGAACAGACATAAATTCCTCATCCACAGATGAGGTGCCATCTAGAGTTAGATTACTCCAGATTCTCCAACTCTAAACCTGAGGTGTGAAAAACATGGGGCTAACTAATTAAAATTGGGAATCCCAGGAAAATGGGAAATCCAGGAAGATTGAAACAAAAAATGCATTTGAGAAATAGGTAGATGTTCCAGCCAGGAATTCTCTGATTTTTTTTTTCTCTGTGATGCTAAAGGTTTTTTTTTAAAAAAAGATTTCTTTTTTGCAACCTAGTGAAGTGCGTCCAATTATCTATTCATCAGGGTAAGCATGGATATGTTGTGTTTATAATCCAAGTTGAAATCTCTGCAGTATCAAAATTTGGCAGGGAAAAAAAAACTGTTTCCATTTATATCAGACAAGTATCATCTAGCATTTCCTTTGCTTTGTAAACTCAAGTCATGTTGCATTTTGCATGCTATTTTTTATTTTGGCAGGGTTTTTTCCTTTTTCTAACAAAGTCTAATTTTGTTTTTACTCCTATCTAATTGATTTTCTCTTCCAAGTAAAGGGGGAGGGGCAAGGAGGACTTGTAATCTTCTCCATCTCACACAGGCACTATTGGACAATTTAAATTATTATTATCTTGGTATCTTTGGGTGATGGGTTCTGAAGTTATCAAAGTACCACTTCAAAAGCAGTAGGTGGAACCAGGATATGAAGATCCAGAGCAGAGGTCGCCAACTTTTTGGACCTCAGGGACCACCAAACTCATAATTTTAAATCCCAGGGACCACTAATATGAATTTTGACTGACAGTGGCTTGCTGACGTTGGTGGGAGAGAGAGAGAAAGATCTGATCTAACCTCTCTTCCCCCCCCCTCACACACACAAACACACAGAGATAAGGGTGGGATTCAAATGTCTTAACTGGTTCTGTGGGTGTGGCCTAATTTGTGGGTGTGGCTTGGTCATGTGACTGGCTAGGCATGGCTTGAATGTAAATATTATAAATATTTATATAGATATAGAATTTATTTATAAAAAAGAGCAACTTTTACCCAAAATCAGACAAAGCAGACAGGCAGATTGAGTGGCTCACAGAATCACAGATTCACTTAGAGATCTGTGTTTCTGCCATCGGCTACCTGAGTCTGTCAAATAAAATTTGCTTGCAAGCAAGCTCATAAAATTAACTTACAACATACCATGTATGTAAATATTGAATTTTTTATAAAAAGAAAAGAGCAACTTTTACCCAAAATCAGGCAAAGCAGGCAGGCAGATTGAGTTGCTCACAGAATCACAGATTCATTCAGAGATCTATATATCTGTCATCGGCTACCTGAGTCTGCACTGACAAATAGAAGCTTCAGTCCTAAAAAGCAGAGCTGAAGATCTAAAGATTAGCCAGAAAGCAACAAATCCAACGATTTTCTGCTTTCTAGCCAATCTAAATCTCCCGGTATAGCAGAACAGCTGATGATCAGAAAAAAAAGGAGAAATAGCAACTTAGCAGGCAAGTTTGCCAGGTAAGAAGTGAATGGGCGGGGAGGGTTCCCGTAGGCCATGTAGGCGGCGCAGCCTTGTGTTCCTGCGCAGCCTGGATTAATTGCTTTGAGGGTACTCTGGGGGTGACATTTCTCTGTGGACCACCAAAATTTTCTCGTGGACACCAGTGGGCCATGGACCACCAGTTGATGACCACTGATCCAGAGTACTCCTGGAAGAAGAGATTGTCCTCTAGGAGCAGAGTCATCCCAATATTTTTTGTTAGTTAATTCTGTGAGATAATTAAGCATATGCAAGATAGTACTTTTTAATCTGATCTAATATTAACCATCCATTATGAGGTCTTTGTGCCCATAAGTTCTTTTAAAATATTCAGTATAAAAAGCAAATGTTGAGGATATGTGTGATATAATTAAATATGAAAAGTAAAGCATAAAAAATATAACAAGATCAATCTGTGTCTATTTAAAAGCTTCATTTTATTTTTCTTTCTGGGTGTTTTTCAACCCTCATTACTGTGACCCTTCAGAATAAATAGGGTTAGGCCATGTAGGAAGAGGAAAATAATAATTGGCAATGAATAAACACTGCATCCTAGAAATTGATGAAAGACCTAATATCTTTTTGATAGATAAAACAAAAAATATTTTATGGTAAATTCAACTTGTAGGTAAATAAAACCAAAGAGTCCTTGTTCTTGCCCTCTTTCAATCCTGACAAACTAGGCATTGAAAAGAAGATTTAAGGGGATTAATGCTTATCATATTGAGATGAAACTGGGATTGCTGAAAAAGTATTGCTGAAATGCTTTGGATGTCTAAATCTGACCATTTAATTAATTTGAAACATTTACTTTAAACTGGCAGAAACCACCCTTAACAATTAGGTGGATTGTTTAGTATACTGTACTGAGGAAAATTCATGTAAAATGTCATATTGAGATCCTCTGTAGTTTAATTATTTTTAAAATCATATTGTTTAATAGGAAATATTAGGAAATATTGTTGTTAATATTTTATTTTTGATGAGATTGCATCAGTTCATAGCAAGGGAACATGACTTATGTTTGCCGTTTTCTGAAGCATAATTTTAAAAGGCTAGGCAAATAGATCTGTGCTCCGGATTTCTACCTTACTCTGCAAAACTATAGCAATCAAAAAATACCACTTACTTTCCTTCTTTCCATCTCTATTCCTGATTGTCTTCTTTTTTTCTTTCCATGCTTTCCCAATGAATTACGATACGTTATTATGAAACACTAGGGAGGGAGGTAATCTTGCTGTTCATCTATATTTCATATAAAAATTCATTTATCAAATCATGTTAAATTTTAGTTTTCAGGTGTAGTGAAGGAGGAGAACAATACTGCTGTAACACAGATAAATAAGAGGTTTGTTGCTAATGTAAACAACAAACTTAGAATAATTTTGCGGATTACTTATCCAAAATGCATTACATCGAATAATTGTTAATGTTATGGTCAAACTACAAGTTATGTACAATCTTAACAACTTATTTGCAGGACCACTTGTCCCTAGCCTTTGGGTCTATCCCACTTCTTGTCACAGGATGGACATGTTTATGGCAATGTCTTTTTATGGCAATGTCTTCACTTTGGAATAATCCCTACCTGACCCCACCCCACTCAAAGCCCAGATAGTCCAATTCTCTTCACCATGCAGAAAGCTTTAAAAGAACATTTCCTCTTTTAGATACTTGGTCAGAATGACAGATGATCCTGTTTTCTGGGAAGCAAAATACAGGGATTGATTGACTCTGTCTATGTGTTGTTGATACGTTGCCTATGGATTGCATTACTTCTTATGGCCTCTTAACTGTACTCAAATGTTTTTTTGCTTGGTATTTATTTGATATACTGCCACCTAGAGTCATGATTACACACATCTGGTAGCTATATACATTCTAATCAATAAAAAAATAATCATTACCGGAATGCTGTTATGTGAATTGGTAGTCTGTTTGGAACAGTGGCAGGGGTCATTTTTTTTCTTCCTGTGCTTTTTCTGTATCCTGTACAGAGGTGGATTTATAAACTGTACAGATGCAGAGAGATAACTCAGTAAGACATCCATAACAAAGAACATTTATTGGTTCATCAAGTATCCTCATAACTCACGTGTGTGACAAAGTTCTTCTTTAATGACCAATCCTTTGTATATCTGCCTTGTAGTAAAAGATGGTTATCTCCTAACCCATCTCGTAGCGACAGAAAGAAGGTGCCATGAGTTAGAGAGTTCAGACAAAGAATGAGGAAAACTTCCCCCAAACCCTCGAGGGTCAAACTAGTGACCAATCAGGATTACAGAGGTGGTCACGTGACATGAACTACATTTCCCAGGATACCTTTAACTACATTTACCATGATACATTCCCTTAAGGGGACAGTTTATAATTCCTAAGTAACTATCCAATTCCCAAAGACTGGTTGGGACAGCACACTCCCCGCCTGGAATTGTAAATTCCACTATTAAGAGAAAAGAAGAAAAAAGAATTAACTATAAACTAAGATAAGCAGTAAACAGTAATACTATTAATAGCATATAACTATATAACTAAAAAAAACAGCTATATAACTAAGAAAAACAGTAAACATTAATAAAGCATCAAACAGAGCAAAGCATGCAAAGCTTGAGGTTCAATCTTCAAGTTTGGCCTCTTGGTGCAAGTCTGCTGGTCACCTCTGGCAGCCTTTTAGGGTGTACAGATACTCTTGGTAGCAAAGGTGAAAGTCTGGAGGTCGCTTCTGGAGGCCTTTTAGGGTTGACAGGTAGTCTTGGAGGCAAAGGTGAAAGTTTGGTGGTTGCTTCTGGCGGCCTTTTAGGACTGGAATGGTACTCTTGCTTCCACGGTGTCAAAGGGTGTCTGGTGGTTGTTGGCAGCCATTTATTCTGGAACGGCATTCTTGTTTTCGATGGTGCTAAAGGGCGTCGAAAGGTTGTTGGACTGGATGGTGCTGAGGCATTTGCCTGGGTTAGAGTCTGCATCTGGTTGACACTGACAATTCCTACGATCCCCCATCCTAGTGGAGATTTGATGGCCACTGGGCCATCTACAGGGCTGCCAAATGATTCGGAGAAGAGAAAGGCACATGGGGCAGCAAGAGTAGGATATCAGCCTCCGGATCTAGAGCAGGAAAGTAATGAGCCAGGTGCTGTAGGTGAGGCATGCTACTTATGAACTCAGGTGTCATGATCTGACTGTGGTCGTTCGGCATTCAAACACGGGTGGCAGTGGGAACCGGGAACCTTCCATCCAATGACTCTATGCATAGTCCAGTAGCTCTCCTCCCCGCCGTTCTTCTTGCTCCATGGCATGTTGATACGGTAATGGGAAGTTTTTCTTGTTGCACTTCAAAGAGGTCGAAGAATGCAGGTCTGGCCAGGGTGCAGGTCAAACTAGTGACCAATCAGGATTACAGATGTGGTCACATGACATGAACTACATTTCCCAGGATACCTTTAACTACATTTACCATGATGCATTACCTTAAGGGGACAGCTCATAATTCCTAAGTAACTATGCAATTCCCATAGACTGGCTGGGACAGCACAGTGCTGTTTTTCTGAATCACAGTTGCATTTATAATTAGCTTGTTTTTTTTTTAATAGCAAAAAAAAATAGATACATGGAAAACAATAATTTAGCCACCTGCCCCTCTGATTTACTCCTAAACTCAGAATAAAACAGTGACAGTTATTTCAATTAATTCACAGTAATGCATGTGAATCACCAAATACCAGTGAGATGACAATAATGGCAAAATAAATGTGTTTAAGATGTGTATATAGTTTTTCTGGAAGCAAAGCAATTTAAAAATTACATTATCAACAAGATAAAATGCAATTACATACATGAGTCCCAAGCAATACTATCAGATCATTTGAATATCAATGTAGGTTTCAAACTTGTTTTTTTTTTTCCAAAAAAAAAATAGTTTATTATTGTTGTTGTTGTTGTTGTTATATTTTCCATTTCAGAAGTATGACATGCATGGTGAACAGAAAATCTAAGGCAGATGCTTCATATCTTGCTTTCCCATTTCCAAATTAATTTCCATACATGAGATCTGTATCTCATTTGCCAGGCCAATTCAATTTGGCAGGGTTGGCATATCTTGGTTTCCAAATAATGCTATCTGAAATAAAGTTCACCTCAAAATCTGAATACCTATTCTATTAAAGAAAAGACTAATATTCCTTTCTTCCTTTTTGTTCCCCTCTGGGTTTATTTTCTTTGTCATTGTTATTCGTTTGTCTTATGCTGTTTTTAGGTTTTCATATTGTTCTTCATTTTTAAAAGTTTTAACAACTATAAGCTGCCCAGAGTTACTGGGAGTCCAATGGTATATAAATTTAATATGGTTCGTTGCATAGGCAACAGATGTTCAGACTAGATTTGGCATTTTTGTCTGCCTATCAAGTCCTTTTCAAGGGATAGGCAGATGTAAATGTTTGATGGTGTTATGGTTTTGTCACAGGATATAAGCTGTTCTAAGTAAAGTATGTATCATTGTTATCTTTCTTGTAAGTTAATTTTGCCAGGATCTGTTTAAAAATAATGCAACAGAATCTGTGTTTCCACTGCAGCATTTCTACATTTTCTTCATTATCCCTAAACCATTCTGATCTTTTTGCTTATTAGATCCTATTCCAGAGACAGCCAAGTAGCAATTGTTAGTGAAGAGGAAGCTCCTCAGGAGGAAGAAACATATAATGAGCAGTTAAATGAAGAAACTGAATATTGTAGTGAACCAAATTTGTTATCACCTGAAATGTGAGTATTCTATTGTAGTATGCAAGTTGTTTTGGAATTTTAGGATTGGAATCACAACATTCAGTTTTGCCTTTCCAATAGTTCCAGGTTAGAAATATATTAGTAACTTTTTCCATATATTTATACAATAGTTTAATTTGTAATTTGCTGATAATAGAATATACAAGGATAGGAAAAAATAATAGTGAACAAGCAAGTAAAGTATTTGTAGGCAAATCATAATTTAGCATTCTACCTGAATTAATAATTTAGCGCTGCAGTACGAAAATAAATACTGTAGGTAAGTCATAAATCCAGGCACATGTATATCATACACATAAAGGAATTATTTCTGGTTTTACCACTAGTTAGCTCCCCAATTCTTCTATAAGAAGTTCTCTATAATGAGAAGACTATAATAATTTAATTCAATTTCTTGAGGTTATAAAAACCTGCTTCCACATACCAATATATTCCTAATTTTTTGAATGAATTATCAATGTATTCCTAATTATACTATTGTGAGTATAATTAGTATGGTAGGCTGTTTAAAAAAGAAAAATGATTGAAAACTAAATAAAGAAACTCATTCTAAAATATTGTTCTTACCAAGGCTTCCTGAGACAGTAACAATCACGTACGTTTCCCAGAACCCTTATTTTTTTATTTCAACAGCTGTGAATGATATACATTCACAGCCGGTAATGAGTCCCAAACAGCTTATGAATAGTCCAACAGAAGTCTGCCAGTCTTTCGAGATAAGGCTAATAAGCACCCACCTTTATCTCCCTTGAAATGCTGCCAACGCCTAACTTGCCAATTAGCTGTACAAGCCCAAATGGAGCACAAAGTCAACACAGAGCTTCAGATTTTAAACCAACCAGAATGAACAAAATTGCTTCCTGCAAAGGCTCGTGTCATTTTGCTCCTCCTTTATGTCTTATGGGAGAGGCCAATCATCTCCAAGCCTTACTCCTGAGTCACTGCTTTTGTCTTAACTGTTCTTGCCTTCTGGCAGGTCTGCGCAAGCACACACTTGGAACAGGCTCCCACTGTTCCTCTGCCTTGCTGATGTCAGCTTCTGGAGGCTCCAGAGTCAGCACATAACTCTCAGATGGCCCTGCCCCCATCTCTGTATTGGACTCAGATCCCTCGTCTGAGCCCTCCCCAGATTCCAGGACTGGTCCATATTCCACCCCAGTGTCTGACTTTGCTGCCAGCTCCTCAGGCCACCGGTGGACCACAACAAATATCATTCTCAAATATTTCATCATTCCATTGTGATACGAGTAATAGCTTGGTATGTGGAACAGAACTGAGAGGCAAAATCTGCAGATTTGAAGATTAGACTACTAACCCTACATTGTATAGTTTGACAACCTAATTAAATCTGATAGAAGAGGCTGTGTTCCTCTTTCAGAACTGTACAACATGTTGGCTAATTCGTATATTTTGGAAAAACATGACATTTTTAATTACAGGTTATCATACCAAGATGATGAACACAGACAGTTAACTCTCCCAGAGAGCAAAGAAGACATCCAGCCATCTCCAAAGATTGGATTTCTACATTCCTCATCACTAAGTAATACTGTTGACATTGTAAAAATTGTGCAATCTATTAAAAATCTATCATTTCTTGAAAACATGAAATAGATTACACAGCTGATACATATTTTCATGGCTTTCAGCTATTAGCTGCCAGAATGTTGGAATGTACTGAAATTCTGTCAATTTATCCTGGATCACAAACATTATTCGACTACTTGAGAACTGCTATTGAATTAAAACTTGCAATTCAGATAGGTTAACCCTTGTTCTCAAATAAACAAATATTGTGTCTTCATTGTATATCTTCAAACTATAAAACATATACATTACAGGGAAATCCTGTAAAATGAGAGTTCCTATCTAGATTATTTTTGACATTCATATTTTGCAGATAATACACATTTTTTTTAAAAAAAGCAAAATGCTCTGCTATGTAGGTTTCTACTTATAGTCCAGATTTATTATCCCAATGAGAAATAGACCACATAAATATATACAATGTTTAATTAAGAACTGTGTAAACCCAAATTGTGTGTTTGTCAGCTTAACATAAAAGCCCAATAGCTGAGGGGGAAATTCCTAATCTTTTCTATGCCTTTGATTTTCTTCTGCAAATGCCATCTCTCACACACACACACACAGAACTATTTTGCCTCAACTCACGTTTATTTAAGAGAATTGGGCTAAAAATATCAACAGAAGCCTTAACTGTAGAATATGGCAATACCCTTTTAGTTGAAAAGTTCTTACTGTAAGTAACAGAGTCCTATCAGTGATACAAGGGAAGAATGATATTTCAACATAAGATCATAATTGAGCCCAGGATTATAGTCATAAGTCTAGTCATAAGCTGGTTGTTAAGTAGATCACAGTGTGATAGTGCACCAATTTTACTATGTTTTTGCAGTGGTCAATAAGCAAACACTATGGTTATTAAACAAACCCCATGGCCATTAAACAAACCCAGTGGCCATTTTTTGCCAGCAACTAGGAGTCAATGCTGATTTCAGTCACAAGACGCAGGACACTGCAAACAGTCATAAATGAAGGCTAGTTGTCAAGCATCCAAAGTGCAATCAGATGACCGTGGGGGGAAGCAGCCATCAGAATTCTGAAATTATATAATAGCTCTGTGGAGGTCCATTGTAATTTCAAACAGTTGCTTAAGTGACTAGTTGTAAGTCAAAGGTTACCTGTATTTAGTACCCATGTCTGCTTCATAGGTTAATGCTCTTTTCAGTGATTATGCAGTTGGACTAATCTGTTTTCATACTGTGCAATTGGCTTTCTAGGTCGAAGAGCATCCTTTCATCTGGAGTGTCTAAAGAGACAGAAAAATCAGACTGCAGGTGTTCCCCAGAAAACAATATTACCTTTGCGTCTAGTACATCACCAGGTGAGTATTTGCATCTAGAAACAGCTATTTTTTGAATCATATTGCATTTAAAAAATAAGGTACACAATCTGATCTTTTGATTATAAGTGGTATGGTTAATTTTCTGACCTGAATGTATGTATTTAATAAGATATATGTATCTAATGTTCAAAGTATACATCTAATAAAAAGTTTATTAGTGAAAGTAACATCAAATTAATATTATAAATAATAAGCTATCTGCTTAAAATATCACTACTGAATTCTGTTCTATAGAATTGGAAAAGTGATTGAAGACTGTGGGTAAGATCTTCCTTTATATTTGATGACTTATTTTCCTAAAGCAAATTCCCAATAGCACAAGAGATATAAAAAATTGAAAACAAACAAAATATTATGGTATCAACTGCATGTGATGAAATGGACTGTAGCTACAAACACCCATGCCATAATATATTTGTTTCTTGATAAGTACTGTAAGAGTCTTAAAGATGTCATTTCTTAATACAACAGATTTAACTGAATCACTTATCTAAAAAATGTTACCCACCTGGAAGACTGAGATGTTTTCAGAGACAAAGTTTACTATAGCTCATGAAGAAAAATATAAAGAGTGTTTATTGCATGAAACCCAAATCAGGGTTTGGATAGGATTTTGCACAGTGAAGAGGGGGAAAAAAGAAAAAGTCTGCTTTTGAAGTGATAATTTTCTCTTCCAGCTACCAAATCTGATAACACAGTATTTTAATACTTAAATACAACCTTTCGCAGAATTTACAGATTGACCTTCTTGTAACAGATTGAGTGGCATAAGATGGGATGTCATTAACAATGTCCAGGGGAAATCTTTATCTATTCATTTTTTTTAAGCTAAAGATAGACTATTAGATATTTGGAACCCAGTAGCCATCAAAGCTTTTTGGAGGCTAAACTCCAGCCCAACTGCTATATTGCTCCATTAACACAGCACTATTTCAAGCAGATCTGATCAAAGTTGAAGCCTAAGTCTGATTTTTATTAATCAACTATTGGTTTAAAAACTAAACTACCTTCCAGTGAGTTTTTCACTTCTCACATTACTAGATAATAATTATTGATGCAGAAATGCAATATCTCATATGGCTATCATCTTATATGGGCAAATTTTATGCTGCAATTTTCACTCTATATTTACTTTATATTGGCCAGAGAATATAATAAAATCATGGAATTGGATAATTTAAAATAGGGCATGATGTTACAATGTCTTAAAACAATGCAATGAGAAATATTTGTTATAATAATCTGTCACAGAAATCATGGTGATTATCTACATATCATGTGGAGGTGCTAGTTTATCCAAACACAACTTCCCAGCAAGCACACTAGAGCTTCAGATGAATGGTACTTTTCTCTATTCCCAAAACAATGATAGAATCACTCCTACATATAAAGTATATGTAAATTATCTTAAAATCCATTAAACTGTCCATCAAATTCTAAATGCCATTATGCTATACACAAGAATGATGAGAACCATGTATTATCTTTGTTCAATTAGCAAGTTTCAACTTACAAATAGGTGAAGAGCAGACATTCATTTTTTGTTAAAGTTTCGTAATAGAATAGAATAGAATAGAATAGAATAGAATAGAATAGAATAGAATAGAATAGAATAGAATAGAATTCTTTATTGGCCAAGTGTCATTGGACACACAAGGAATTTGTTTTGGTGCAAATGCTCTCTGTGTTCTTAAAAAGAAAAAATATTCATGAAGAATCATAAGTATAACACTTAATAGTAGTCAAAGGGTACAAATAAGCAATCAAATCATACTAGGAAACATAATAGTAAGTGTTTGAATCAAGTCAAATTATACTAGTAAACAATTTAAAAAATCATAAGAATACAAGCAACAAAGTTACATTCATGCAGTCATAAGTGGAAGGAGATGGGTGAAAGGAAGGATGAGTAGATAATTAGTAATAGTAATGCATATTTAGTAAGTAGTTTGACAGTGTTAAGGAAATTATTTGTTTAGCAGAGTGATGGTGTTCAGAAAAAAACTATTCTTGTGTCTGGTTGTTCTGGTGTGCAGTGCTCTATAACGTCATTTTGAACGTAGAAGTTGAAACAGTTTATGTCTAGGATGTGTGTTGTCCGTAAATATTTTCACAGCCCTATTTTTGACTCGAGCATTATACAGGTCCTCAATTGAAGTCAGGTTGGTAGCAATAGTTTTTTCTGTTGTTCTAACTTTCCGTTGAAGTCTGTGTCTGTCTTGTTGGGTTGCAGAGCCAAACCAGAGTTACAGAGGTGCAGATGACAGACCCAATCATTCCTTTGTAGAACTGTATCAGCAGCTCCTTGGGCTGTTTGAGCTTTCTCAGTTGGTGCAGAAAGAACATTCTTTGTTGTGCTTTTTTGATGACATTTTTGATATTAGGTGTCCATTTTAGGTCTTGAGATATGATAGAACCTAGAAATTTGAAGGTCTCTACTGTTGATACTGTGTTGTCTAGTATTGTAAGAAGTGGCAGTATGGAAGGATTTCTCCTAAAGTCTACCACCATTTCTATGGTTTTGAGTGAGTTCAGTTCCAGATTGTTCCAGTCGCACCAAGAGGCAACTGGTAAAACCTCCCATCTGTATGCGGATTCGTGGTTGTCTCGAATGAGACCAATCAGAGTGGTATCATCTGAAACTTCAGTAGTTTAATGGATGGATGGTTTGAGATGCAGTCATATGTATATAGGGAGAAGTGAAGTGGGGAAAGCACACAGCCTTGGGGGTGGGGGGACTGTGCTAATTGTACAGGAATCAGATGCGATTCTGCCTAGCTTCACCTGCTGCTTCCTGTTTGTTAGGAAGTTTATGATCCACTTACAAGTGTGTTAGGGTACCGCTAGATGGTTTAGTTTAGTTAGACGAATGTCTAGAATGATGGTATTGAATGCTGAACTAAAATCTACAAAGAGAACCCTTGAATAGGTATTTGGAGATTCAAGGTGTTGTAGAATGTAGTGCAGAACCATATTAACAGTATCATCTGTTGATCTATTTGATCCATGTTCTAGTTTTCTATAAGATTGAGGACATTGTCAGTATGAAATACAGACCAGCAGATTAAAGGAATATCATTATCCAACTATAGCCAGCTTCCAAGTTAAGGTGAACTTTTTTCAAAAATATTTGGTTCATTTCCCCCCTTGTTCTGAATCACCATATTGCTGACATACTAATTTATCATGTTCTCTGTCTACAGGCACTAGCAGCTGCAGGTCGGAGTCCTCTTCGAAGTATTCATTCATCAATTAGATCTTCTCGACCCTATTCCACACACTCTGCAACACATTGTACACAAGACTGGCCACAGCAACATGATAAAGGATTGTGGCCTGATGAGGCGGAATCCAATGAGAAACTCAATAATAGCTTCCCATCAATATATTGCAGCTCCTCATATTGTGATAGCACCAGCTCTAGCAGCACCCGAAAGGCCAGGCCAGTCTCCCTTATAGTTCCCAGTCAGACAAGAGTGTGTGGCAGGCAATTCCACGGTAGTGCCAACAGCCTTGTTGAAGCGGTAAGTTGATGTCAGTTATAGTTGTAAACTTAAGAGCAAGCTCCCACATGTGAATTTTAAGATAAGCACTAATAAATCATTATACACGTGCACACACATAAATATATATGATGAAAATATAAACAAACAGTAAGATGTACTTAACTAATTATTCCTTAAGTTGGTAACTTTAATAAGCTTCTTATCAAACATGCATGCTGCCTGACCCACAAAGATTCTGGGCAACTGACTGATCAACCAAAGAAATTACAATAAGATAATAAAAGATAAAAGTTGACAAACCTGAAGACCAAATGGAAAGAAGAGGTCTCATTCTCCCTCATTAACGCCCTGGATAAGCAAAAGCACAGTAGTGCTACTACAGAGAAGGCATGCTTTTGTGGTCCTGGGAGATGGTATTGTTTAATCAAAGGAACACAGAGCACGCTAAGTCTGCAAGATCGAAGTAGCCAGATAGATAGGACTACAGCCATAGTTGGAACTCATACTTTCAATGTATCTGGAGAAAACTCATTTCAGGAAGGCAAGATTCTTAGTCCCATTCATCAGGTAGAAGAGGGGTCTTCAAACTTGACAGCTCTAAGACTTGTGGACTTCAACTCCCAGAATTCCTCTTCTAGTCATGTTAGCTCAGGAATTCTCGGAGTTGAAGTCCACAAGTGATTTGCGAAGTTTGAAGACCCTTTAGCTAGAAACTTCAGTTTTTACCTGATATTTTTTCCTAATAGCATTAATAAATATATGGAAAGAAATAATTCAGTACAGACAGAATGCTTGCCAATAGAAATGGACTGGCCCAAGGTAAATAATTAATGTGATTAAAATATTTTAACTTTTGTCAGTTAAAACTAAATCTCCAATACACACCAGTCTAGTTGGATGACTTAGAACCAGTCAGTTAACCACTGCACTTTTACTATAGCCAGATTTCTTGGTGTTACATTAGTTTACAATGTGAAAAAAAATTATTCTTCTCAGTCCCTGCTATAAAAATTGGCAAACAAAACAAAACATATAACTTCTAACAACACGAGGGATTTTTTTAAAACCTAGCAAGTGGAATAAAGTGATGTCTTCATTGTTATCATCTCATTCAAACAATTTCTGACCTCAGTTCCAGAAGTCCCCACTCTTCAAAGAATTTTTGGAAGAGGAATGGGCTTCAGAACAAAGGCAATATAACTGCCAAGGTTTTTCACTAATTATTTTTTCAATTTTATTAAGTTTCAAAGAGAGAAAAAATACGCTAGCAGAAAAGTAAAATAGATTGCATCTTGCATCTCCACTTTCATAGCCACATATCCAGTATCTGACAATTAAAGACAGGGATTCAATTGTGATTTTTATATAAAACAATTTCACTGGACTTTTTTGAATTTGCAGTTATAAATTCATCTCCCTAAATTTTATTTATCAAGTGTTTTGTATTTTGTTTTCTTTCACTGATTTCTTTGATCCTTGCTATAACAGTGATATTAATACTGATATCTACTTTTGTTCCTTGTTTTTGATGTCCTGGATTATGAAAGGTCTTGATTTCGGAAGGACTGGTGCAGTTTGCTCAAGATCCAAAGTTCATTGAGGTTACCACCCAAGAACTAGCTGATGCCTGTGACTTGACAATAGAAGAGATGGAGAATGCTGCGGACAACATTCTCAATGGTAACAGCAAACCAAGCCCCAATGGCAACCTCTTGCCTTTTGTTAACTGCAGGGACCCAGGGCAGGACTGTATGGGCGAAGAAGCAGAAGCAGCCCAAAACCCAGATTCTAGGAAAAGTCAAGAGGAATCTAAGGATACCAGGATTTATATCAGCAACCTGTAGTTGCTGAAGCTGAAAGTGATGCTGTTTTTTTAATTTGTTTCAATGTTCCTAATGGGTTTGTTTCAGAAGTGCCTCACTGTTCTCGTGACCAGGAGTAACCAGAACAGCATTCTTCATTTATTTCTGTCGGGAAGAATTGCAGAGTTGGGTGGTGTAAAAGAGTTTTTCAGGAGTGAATATAGAACCCCAGCATGTGTCCATGAAGGAAGAATCAGGAGAAGTAAAAGGCAGTGTGTCAGCTCCCTTCTTTTTTCAGTCCCTGCACAAGGAACAACAGCTGCTTCCTGAATGTGAAGGAAAACCTCAACTTCCTGTGGATGGCCGTAGCCAAAAGGACACTGTATCAAGCGGGTGTCTTTCAATTCTGCTTGTACAAAAAGGAATCATTTTGCACATGTTCTGTATGAGCCTCACTGTCTCCATAAAGCCAAGACCCTTCTGATCTACAAGTGGAATAGACTTCTGCAACAGATCCCACACGTTGCTGGGGAGAAGGAAGCAGAAGTTGCAAGATAGGAGATGCAGGTGGCAATATTGCAGATGTTTCTTGATGGAAATGCAGAGACTCCCAGGCAGTCTTCTCTGCCAATCAATCAGAGCTCAGGCAGTCATCTCTGCCAAATTGAGTTCAAGACAGTTAGCTGTGCCAATGGCTCCAAGAGCATGAAGCCAGCTCTGTCAAAAGGAGTTCAGGCAACCCGCCCATTTCTAAGAGAGGTGGTGATGGGCTTATGTAGATCTTTGTTCTTGCTATTTAATATTTTCTTGAGAGCATGTTCCAATTTTTATTTTTGGATATTTTATTTTATTGTATTTTATTTTTAAGGGAGAGGGATGGAGTGTTTACAGAGTTTGTAATCACCTGCCTTTTTGTTTTTCACCTTCACAAATGTTTAACATTGATTTATTTTTTTGTTTTTGTTTTCCTCCACTGACATTTGGTAGAAGCTAATGATATTAGAAGTTTTGCCAATCATAATGTATACCAGACTTTGTAATTTTATTTGAAGTAATGAAAATTTCCTTTTTTGTTGTTGTTTTATAATTTAAAGATAGTAGGCAATGCACTTGATATAATCTTGCACATATGAATGATTGATTTGGATTCTTTATAGTACTAGGTATATTTGCAATGTGTGAACGAATGAGCAGGACTGGGTGAATGAGTGAGCAAGTGAATACACAACTGAAAGTGTGCAACTGATACAGTTCTCCATTTCCTGGTTACAATTGAAGGAGAGCTTTATCTGGGGTGATTTGAGTGCAAAAATAAATCACTGTCTCTGCTTTTGAAAGGGGAATCAGTAACTCTTTGCATTTTCTGTTCCACAAGATATGCAAAAACAATGCAATAATATTAAATTTGAATAAAATGTGTGAATTGTGCTGGCATTAAAACTGTATAGAAAAACAAAACAAGGGGATTAAAAACAAACAAAAACAACCAAGTGAGAAGGAGTTATATTTCAATATATTCCGTGTGATGTTTTATTGCATTGATAATGTTTCTGTTGAAGAAACCGTAATACTTGAATTCAGGTCAGTTTCAGTATTTTTCAACTATTTTTTTAAACTGAATAGCAATTGTGCCAAGCAAATATAATGAATTAAGTTTGTTTAAGGGAAAAAATAACAATTCTTGTATATTTTGCTGCATGTAAAGTAAATCATTTCGTATTTGGAGTGTGCCAAGCTTTACCTTTGAACTTTAAGTGCTTTTCTACGTGGTTGGGGGAAAGGGTATACTATTTTTTTCATTTTTTAATTTGTATAATGAACAAAGTGTACCTAGTGCTAAGTAATTATCCTGCAATCCACTGACAGGTTGAACATTAACTGGTTTTGCATATCTTGTGTTCATTTTCCTTATTCTGCACTTTCTTAAATATGCATGATAACGAATTGGGAAGACTATCTTGCATTTTGAAACTATGGATTCTTATCCAGCTTTCTTCTTTTGCATAGTTTCTCTCAGTGATTCTCCTAATTAAAAGGTGAATAATTCCATATGCTAGGATAATCAAATATATCCAATCCTGTAAACTGAGCTGGCATCAGCAACCTGGGACGGGAATATCTTCTTTTTATTATATGCTGCAAATATTACAGTGATTACTGTTATGACATCAAATAATGATTGTCAGGAGTTGGTTGAATAATTTCTATAAATTCAGTAGGACATAGTGTACCTTTAACCAAATTTGTACAAGTAGAGAAGCTTCACTTGTGTACTTCAGGAGACCAGTTAAATATTTTTCATGGTAAAATAAAAGAGAAAGAAACAGATTAAAGAAAATAAATAAGAATGTAACAGTTATTGTAACACATAGCCAATTTGAAACAGGAGAAAGATGCACAACTATAAAATGAAGAATAACATAACAGTAACATTGCCAAGAAGTATTTAGAGATTGTGATTAAAAGTCTGGTATGTCAGAAATCTCATAATGAATAAATAAGACAAGAATTTTATATTTTATTATATTAACTGATTAAAAACATAGAATGTAATTATTTTCCAGAACTGAATTTACAAGTCCTTAATGAATAAGGAAAATTCATAAAATTATAAAGAACAAATATGGAAATATACGATATGGAATGTTGACCCTTTTCAAATATTTAAAAACAGATGACGGTTGCTTCTGTAGCCTCAGTTCACTTATTCATACATGCAGCAATGTAGTACTTGGAAATGTTTGAACATATCTATTACAACCTACCTCCTGATCATAAGGAAAGCATTTTGGCATAATTCAACATGAACCACTTCTTTGAGAATAAGTAGAATAATTTGAGTAGTTGATTAATATAATTATATGCTGCTCAGGATTAAAACTATAGACATAGTTTGCAAACCCTTCTGCAGGCCCACGTGCTCAATATAATGCTTTATAACACACAGGTCTCAAAAGGAGAGGGGATACATGCATCATGTTTATTAACTGATGGGGAAAATATACATAAATCACAGGTCAAAGCCAATTTGATGTAAATATTTCAAATAAAGTTTCTAACAGAACCAACTTTCCTTCACAGAAGATAGATGAGTAGTTTTTGGAGATTGGATAGGAAATGTTATTTTCAGGAAACCAAGGTCAGTGGCTATCCTACATGTAGGAATTCAACCTGTGAATAATCTCTGATTCTCTGAATACTGAAATTCAGATTTCTTCCAAATCAAGTAAAATCTACTTTAATAATGCTGTTTAGAGTACTGTTTATATAGCATATACAGGCCCCTTCAGAATTATAAAGCTGAATATTTAAATCATTATTTATAACCTTTGGTTAATGCAGGCATCCAAATTAAACTGTTTCAGAAAAAGTGATTTCTAATTATCTACTGGAACACATCCAAAGAAACAACCATCTCTCTGGGTAGTTAGTTTCATCATCAAACAGCATTTAATATTCCTACCAAAATTTATTTTGAATCTGTCTTCCTATAGCTTAAATCTATTATATCATCTGTTGCACTCTGGAATGAGAAAACTGATCCTGACTTTTATGTGGTGTTCATTCAGGTATTTGGAGAGTGCTATTATATCCCTATTAAGTTGTTTTTCCCCCCTAAAGCCATTCATAGGCCTCCACCAATCTTTCTGAGTCACCCTATACAATATTTTATTCCAATCTGAAGGAACTACTGTTGAGTATCATGTTCAAGACAGTTCTATATCCATTCATATGCCATCCAGCCTATACTTAAGCCTATACAAACTTTGACAAATGTTTGTTGCAATCAAAATATATTATTCTCACTAATCTGACATATTTATTTTACCATTTGTTTCTAGGTGATAGTACATTCAGAAGTGTGAAAGCATATCAGTTTACTGAGATTTCTTTTAAATTCCAGTCTTTCAAAAAATATCCTACAATAAATAATTTTAGATACTTAGCATCATTATTTGTCATACTACACATCTGTTTCTATCTTCACAGTACAAAACTAATTTTTTCTACTATATTAAAGTAGTAGAATCTGAACATTCCTTATTCTGTTCTGCAATGTAACTATTCTTTTTCTTTAGGTAATTATACTCCATTATTCAAAGCCAAACAAATCCCACCTTTACTATGAACATAATAGTCATAAATTCAGCTGTTGAAAGTTTCAAAAGCCCTGCAAAATGTTTTTAAATATCCAAAACATTTATAATTATTAATAAACAAATCTTGCTCACTAAAATTTTTGTGCATGTTAATCACAAAACATAAAATAGCTTCCCTGAAATTAGAAATTGGTTCTCAGTCAATAAATATACTGCCTATAAGACAGTAGATACAAAATCTGCCCAAGTATTGAATTTCTTCTTTCCTTCCTTTCTTCATCAGCTTCGTATTCTAGGAAATGCCTACAGAACTTCTACATATATTAAAGCATATTATGCCACAATATTTTATTCCAGTTTTATTTATTTAGTCTTTCCCTTGATATCATGGGGGGGGTGTAGTTCATATCATCATTTTGATCACTAGGCTGCAGTGCCTTGTAGTACATTCAGAAGTACTTTTAAGTACAATCGTGCTAATTGTAATTTTGACCTTGGGTAAAGAAATTGCAAAAGCACATGTTCTTGTGGGATTTAAATTGCTGACTTTTGGCCATAATAAAGAATTCCCCAAGCACCCACTAACTGAGATAATTCATTTATTGTTAAACCATAGTAGATGAAACATCACAAAGTAAAAAAAAAAGTAAAAAGTTCACATTACCTAAAACTCAAAGATACATTACATTGTGCAGAATATGAACAGTGTGAACCTCAAGACCAAATGCCATGAATCTACAGTATGGCTTATTCCCATAGAATCATACTGTAAGTATAGAAAGATTAATGTTTCCATACAAATTTATTTCAGATTATCATGAACTTTTCCCAAATTTTCTGGGGCTTTTAATATTGCATTGATAACATATTTTTAAAAAATCCTCTGTTGCTACTCAGAAATCTCAGAAACGGCTTAAAGTTTTTCACCAGAATTAGTTCACATTAATTGGTTGATCAATTGTATAAGCACTCAATTAGCAAGAAATCATAATACATACACATATTCTGACACATATACACAGTAGTCCTAAAATGTATGCTAACCCTCAATACAAATATAACAAATTCTGATGAACAAGGAATAAGATTAAAAACAACTAGTTGAATTATTTTATTTCACCAGCTGTGAAAAGGGTTAAATATGCAATTACAAAATTATTACTTGTGATAACTTTATCTCTTTACCGATGTCAAGATGTTTTCAGGTCAAGCTCTGCTACGCATGACTTACATTGATACACACATATTTTTATATGATAAACAAGTGGTTTGCTAATGCCTTCTTTCAAGATTTTTTTTTTAACTTCCCAGTAATACTTCCAAGGTTTCCCTCCTTAGCTTCCTAGATCAGTGAAAGTCAGCTAGGTGCTGCCAGGATCTTTTATTTATAAGATTAAAATCCACAGGTAGCATAGTATCAGTGTAACTGGTCATATATGGTGCTATTTCCTTATCTCCTGTGGTATATAAGTATCTTTTGCCCAATCTTTGCAAATGCCAAACTGCTTGGTTACTTATTTAATTGGTACAAGAATTAAATTGTGACATTGCACATTCAGGTAAAACATAGCTGCAGTAAGTGATGGCATAAGTAATGACTATTGAACAGTCCCAACTCTATACAAAAAGAAGCATGTTCTACAGCTGATAGTAAAGAATATGTCATTTATGAATTGATCAAAAGGAATAATTTCTGTTCTGATCAAGTAGTATATAAAGTAATCTACCATATTTATATCACCAATTTCTGCATATTTGCTAACATGTTTTGAGACTTTATATATTTAACAGTTATTCTAAAAGGCTCTTATCTGAAATATTCATTTGTGTACATTCTCTAAGCCTCATATGAATATACATAATAATTTTTATGCAAGTTACAGTCAAAATAAGTGGTAACTTTCCAAAAGCCTAGGGAAGACCATTAATAAACACTTTATGTAAGGTACGGTGCTTATTTTGTGCTTATGTAAAAGAAAAGATCTATGAGTGCTCAAAGATCTGAAAAGGAATAATATTTAGGGTAAGTTATTTTGCCATGATTATGCATTTGGGATATTAGTTACATCTCCAATTAAAGAAGAAAAATTCAATACTCAGCTTGGTAGCAGTACTTGCTTCATTTCTGAAAACTATCAATACTTATGAACACTAATATATTAGTCCCAATTTGCACCCTTTCAGATGTTGATCAGTAAAAACAAAAGTATATCCTGTATCTAAGTGAGAAATTGGTGGATAAAAGGGAAGCGTTTGCTGGTGCCAGCACATTTTGCTGGTGGGTAGTTGACAGTTCAGCTCACATGGCTGTAACCTAGAAAGAGAGAAACTTCAAATGGGTATGAGCAAAGAGCTACTGCCTCCTTTAAGCGGGGCAGAGTTTGGGGCACAGTAGAAAAAAGATTTGACTTCGTAACATGTTCTCTTTTCCCTTTGTATTGAGCTTATATGCTGGATACAATCATTGCACTGCAGCTGGAAGCTTTACAGAATCTAAAGACTGGGCTGTTTCTTAGAAGGGAAAATGCAAGCATCACTCTTGAGTTTGTCTACTTGTGCAACAACTAAAGACATTGATTGCAAATACCAAGATTTCCATCTTTCCCAGCCAGCTTGGTAATTCCATCAAATCAATTATTTTGGATCTATTTTTCTTTTTCTTCCTTCTTCTGTATAATTTAAATGATGGGAGGGAACAGGGATTAATAATCCAAAGCAGGAGTTCCCTTAGCCCCAGAATTTCTCTGCATCGTCTACCTCTTCAGGTGAACACACATGATGAAGAAGTTTCTGATTATGATGATGCAGATACTGCTGCTACTGCAAGGGATCCAATCTGCTTTATTAAACAAACTCCCACTGTCTGAGGAAGCAGCCAAAGGAGCACTATGTACAGGATTGCATCTATTCTGGTTTGTTTTCTATCCCTGGCCCCATATCATTGATGACTATGAAGACAACAACAACAAAAAAGGGCAAATGCATTTTTTTACATTTCTTGATAATTTTCAAAGCAATGTATCATTGCTTTCTTTAAATTGATGCCAATATAACAACTGTATGGGTCTCAGCCAGCCTCCTGTGTCTTTTTCTGACTTAAGAGTTTGAGAGCTTTCTATGAAAAATTCATATTTATATACAAATATAATTTGACAACCCAGAAGAAACCTTTAGGCAATACAAACTCCACTAGCTGATCAGAGTTACTGAGATAAATTGAAGTTTCTTAGATACTTAAAAAAACAACACACACTATCCTATAAAGCCCTCATATATGAACCACATTCTACACTGCTTTCTATATATGTCAAAACATTACAATATGCATGTGTATACATATATACACACCCAGAATAAGATTTTTCATTAAAGAAAAATTGTGGAACAGTTGTGGACCTGAACAACTGAGCCTATTACACATGAATGTCTTTACATCTTACAATTAAAATAAAATTTTACAATGTCTAGAACAGGGGTGTCAAACTCACATTGTCACAGAAGCATCACATGACATATCAGGACTTTTTTTCCCTTCCCTAAATTGGTCAGGGGCAGGGCCAACAAGTGACGCATCCAGCCTGAGGGCCGTGAGTTTGATACCCCTGGTCTAGAAAACAGATTATAGTTTAATATTTATATAGGTCTTCAAAATTCTCTTGCAGAAAAAGATGAGATGCTAACAGAAATGTATATAGGGAATTGTTACAAGAATAGAGAACATTAACCATTGACTAATAGGCATTGCAAGCCAAGGTAACCAAAGGTATTTATTGCATGAAGGGATGTAACATTATAATCAGAATTATATTTCTGGAAGTTACCTCTATTATTATTTGTTCAACAGAAATCAGGAAATGCAAGTGGCGTGGAGAGATCTGGAATCAAAAATATATTGGTGCTGCTATTATGACTGCTGACTGCCAACTGTCAGCAGTTTGAGTCTCATCCGCTCAAAGTTGAGACTCAGCCTTCTATCCTTCCGAGGTCGGTAAAATCAGGAGCCAAATTGTTGGGAGCAATATGCTGACTCTGTAAACTGCTTAGAGAGGCCCGTAAAGCACTATGAAATGGTGTCTAAGTGCTATTGCTAAGTGCTATAATGAAACAATGTTCTGGATTAAATTAGGGTTTCAAAATATAGTACATAAGGTTACTGAATATCTTACAATTTCCTAACCCCAAATTGACTGAATATAGTCACCTTTAATTCGGAATGGAAAAGAAATTTAGCCACATTTTATGTATTGATACATGTTACAAGTATGAAATATGATAAAAATGAAGAGTTCATGAACATTTATGAAATTGAATCAGATTCCCTTCCTCCTCTGAAATGACTGCTGCAGACACAGAAATGCGGAAGGGACAATGATAATGTAACTTTAACACAATAATACAAAAAGGCAGATATTTTTTCAGAGAAACTGGATCCAGGTTTAGCATATACTACAGGGACTACAGCACACAGTATGTCTTTACATGCAGCTTATCCTGTACCGTATCAAATAGTGCAAGTTAATGAATAACTCACCTCTGAAAAATCAGACCTGATTCTGAGTACAATAATATTGACAAGATGTGTAATAGGTGTAATAGCACACCCCCAATATGAGAACCAAAAAATGGAGAATTTATTTAAAAACAAACGCTATTTCTTTTTTTATATTCACCATTCAGGCTGTTCCATCCCTTTAAGGTACTCTAATTCAGGATTTTAGCTAAGCAATTCCTCCAAGCAGAGCATTCCAGTTTCCATTATCAATGTTTTCAAAATATTTCAAAATTCTGTCATAGTTCTGTCATTCTAAACTCCATGCTCCTAAACCTACCACTTTTCATGTGGCTGCTCTTGACAGCAATGAAATTATACTTTTAACATCTGAATCTTAAAGTTTTTCATGGCTGCTAAGGCCCGTTACTCAATGTCATTGTTATCGATCATCTGAGCTGTATTAGCAATTGATATTAGAAAGGAGTCTAATATCACTAATGCCATTTTGAAATGGTTTTGTTGTCCGAAAATAGGGCAACCACTAGATTCAGCAAACAAAATTGTCAAATTCTTTGCTCACATCTAGCAGCCATCAGATGTCTGGTAAATTTCAGATTTCATTAGATCTTGTCCTATCAGAAAACTTTCTCTCCCAAACTCTTAACTAATGACTATTAATGCTATTGGTATGAATCTATTAATTTATTGAATTCCCCTTGCTACTTTGAATGAAACATGAAAATCTAGATAAAATAAATTATTTATTATGCCAGAAATGCATTTAGTTTAATTATTCAAAAATAATCTTCCTAAATGGCTTACAAACTTAAATCCCTATTTTAAAATGAAAATAGTTACATTTTTGAAGATAATAAAATAAATAACAAATCTGCTTTTTATATGTATTTGGCTCAGTTACTTATTAAGAAGAAAATTTAGATCAGTAATCTGTAATTTCAGAACAGACAAGCCATTCCCTCTTATTAAAAACAAAACACCTATTGAGTTTTAGGATTCTTGCGGATCTTAATCAAGAAAAAAAAGTAAAAAGACCAAGCTGAGAAAAAGAAGAAAGCAGCATGTAAATATCTGAATTATAACAAAGCAACCTCTGTCCCTTTGAGACCCTGGCATATGCTTTCCAATACTGCTTTTCCCTTTTCTACCCACTTAACTTCTGCTCACAGCAAACAACCTATATTATTTCTGTGCTTCTGGTGACAATTTATTTCGGACAGGCATTTCACAGTTACAGGAGCTAAATACAGAATCCTATAACCCAGAAAATCTATTGAAGAACTGTCTAGGACTCTAGGATATTTATTTATATATTTATTTGCTTGCCTACTTGTTAATTATACTGAGCACATATGTGCTATGGACCAAAGCTGCAGATGAACAAATCTCACGTTTACATTTTTCAATGACTAGAGAAGATTTATCATCTTACATCATTGCTGACTGATAAATAAAGAGGAAAAAATCCTCCTGTTACATTTTCTGAGAACTTTTACATAAATTGTTCCCAGGCAAACTAGTTAGCTACAACTGCTATTGTTGTACTGCAGCTAGAAACAACTTCCATAAAATATTTAGGTGGGAAAGCAAAAACCAAAGCTGCCCATTTCCTCTGTATGTGTAGCTGAATGTGTGTGGTTGACCAAGATACAAAATAGGTTCTCTTCTCCCATAACTTTGTTAAGCATACTTGACAATGAAAGCCTATAAACCATTCCAGAATTTTTGGAAAAGGACAGAAAAAAGATCTGTTTGTTGTCTTACAGATCCCTAAAAGTGGAGCAGTGGGCTGAGGCTATGGAGAACAGTGAAAAAAAGCATAGTGGTTACTTCTCTGAATGATTAAAAGGCGGCCAAATAGAAATTTGCTCTTGTTCTCTTGATGATTTGATGAACTGCTTCTTCTCTCCCTGGGCATGCAAAATTAAACACATATTTTTCTGACTTTATTCATTACAGTTTAATTATGTTCCTTCAAGAAACTCAAGAAGATGTGTGTGATCATATTCTTAAATATAATTAAGTTGCTTTCATTTTCCTTATTTGCCTTAATTTCCTATCTCTTCTCTGGACATATTTCCAATATAATACCTGTGCAATTCAAAATGTTTATGACTTAGTATATTTGCACTGGTTTAACCAGAATCAAAGGCTTAAAAACAACAAGCACAATACAAAATAGATGTCAGCTTTCTTTTCAGTGTATATACCATGAATCTATTCCAACAAAATCCTCATATTACATTAAACATATTACATTAACTAGACTAATAATGTGGTCTTCTATTTTAGGACAATTTGAAGTTCTTGACCCATTATTGATAACCCATTGTTATCAATAAGCTATTGTTTTGTAAATTTCTGTCAATAGGGGCAAGTTGATAAAACAACATTTATTTTATTAATCTTCTATATTACAAATACATTAGAATTAGAATAACTGAATTCTTCCAATTAGTTGCTATAACATTACTGGATAAAGGTGTCTTACAAGGCCTGTACATCTAAAAAAGAAAAAAAATCCCGAATCTTTCATTATGAATTTGAGATTCATACATAAATAAGGCATATTATAACCTCACATACCCAGAGCTTCCATATCAGCATTCTTCCATAAAATAAACATGCTGCATGTCTCTACCAATAGATATTTTAATATTTATAATACTATCTCTATGTCAAAGATGCCTCTATTGCAGATATGTTTGATTATCTCAAAGTGTCTGGATGATGAGGCTACCTTGTGCCTTTCTTCAATATGTATGTATAGAGAATGGGAAGATTTATTCCTAAATAAATGTAATTTAGAAAGATGAGGATTTTTGAAATAACCATTTATGTAATTTTACTTTAAAAACTACATAATGTAGGGTATTATGCCTATAGATCACTGTCTCTGATTTCAGCTTAGCACAGTACAGGGAGAGCCATATTTATCCTTATCCCATTAAGCTAAGAGGGTTGATCCTGAAAAAAAATATTAGCCATCTTTTCTAATTTCATTGTAAGGTAGGCTGGAGAATAATTTTGAAGTCTGCCTTTCTGACCATCAGTTATAAATATTTATTTACATGATACAGCCTTTTGCATATACATTTTTTCTAAGTGTCTGGATTTGTGAATTAACTGGATTCTCAAAATGTAAGTCAGTTAAGAGATATATGTCTATTTCACATTTCCCTTTTTACTAACCTGAAATGCTCATGCTATTTTAGAGATGTGCCCAGGTATACCTGTTTACCACACCTAAGGTTTCAAAATTTTGAAGAACTTAACTGAAATCAAGAAGGCTGCACTGCCCTTGTAAAATAAAACTGTATACTTTGTAACCATGCAATCCTGCCATAGGTTAAAAACAGAAAGTCTCACCCTCTTTTAAAATATTTTAAATAAACAGAATTAATTGTTCAGAAGTGAGCCAGTGTGAGACAAATGTATATATCTGTACGACTGCATTTTTATTTAAGGAATTATGTTATTTTAAAAATTATTAATAAATTTTTAACTATGTCATTATTGGTTTATCCTAACTGTTTCTAAATATAATCCTTCCTCTTGGAATCTACTGCCATCTGAGCAATTTGCCTGATATTGTCATCTATTTATAAATGTATTCATCCCAGTCTTATCTATAATAGCCCCATCAATGCAAAATGCAACAGAATCAGTCTTAATTTGCTACCACCAAAAATGTAGTTATTGCAGGTAAAGGGCAGTTCAACAGTCACAACAGAGGACAGTAACAACTGCATAATACTCAAGATCAGAAAAATACATTATCTAATCACATACACACACACACACACAGAGAGAGAGAGAGAGATTATTACGAGCAATGAAAAAATTGAAATAAATCAGAATCAGACATGAAAACTCTTCAAGATTTAACAAAACTATTTCCCATAGTTTTCTATTAAAATGCTAAGGGTTAAATTTAAAAACTGAACCAAAAAACCTCCACTAGGCAACTATCTTCCCTGTTGTACAGAATAGCTATACTGTACTGCAAGAAAATATGCTCAGTTGTACATTCCTGTTTATATAAACACTTTAGGGATTTTAACATATGGAACATATCATGTGCCCATCAAAATACCTACAATTCTAAATGCTGCTCACTACATTAACAGAAAAGTATGTGAAAGATGCAAGATATTATAAGAATATAAAACTGAAAGGGGCAGGAAAAAATTAAAATTCAATAGTATTTATCTTTAAACAGATGAATCATACACACATAATTTGAAAAGAGCTATAATGAATTAAGTTACAAGAAGCCAGACCATGATTTGATTATTGAAAAAAAAAATCCTAAGAGCAAAAAAACAATAGAGAAAATGCCCACTTCTAACTCTATATTTATAAAGGATATGAAATTTATTTTGATATTACTTTGATAATTATTGCACAAGAAATAGTCCTACCTATATATTCCAATATTTTAAGATATATTTAAAGTATGTGAATATTCTATTAATAATTTGAGAACCCAATAAAAACAGACTTAAATTTTATCTAGTAAATCTGAATCAGTTCTTGTTCTAGATTAGTTAAACGTCTGGATTTAACATTCTTATCTGTAGCATTGTAAGAAACCCAATCCTATGTGGTTTTGTTGTGTTTCCAAATACATTTTATCATGATTTAAAATCATTAATGTATATATTCTGTGTTGGTCATTGAGGTATGTAAGGTATCAATCAGTATTGGACTTCTTTCAATTTGCCACATAAGTACTTAGTTAGATCAAGACTAAAGGCCTATTTCAGCTAGCATCTGTTTCCATATTGACCGATCAGCTGTCTATGAAGATCATAACCAGTAAGGTATCAGCACAAGTGTTTCTTTGATTGCCTAGCAATTTGTATGGTGAGACACAATGCCAGACAATAAAAGTAATACATAGCCATTATATATAATAGTTATTGATAAATGTAAATTCAATGAATATATGGAATCTGTTCTGAAACCATTTAGCTTGGCAAGGATTGACATGAAAATCATAATTTAACTATATGTTCTAAGAAAGGTAAGTCCTTATCTGTCCAATTCTGCTTCATTGATTAACTGGATAATCATGGATTGTACTTTTATATCAGGAGGCAAAAAAAACTTTTCCATTGTCTTTCTACCATGCATAATTTTATATATTTCTATTGTGCCTTGCCTTAATATTTTTCTTACTTAAAAACTCCTGTTACAAATACATAAAACTGTAAAAGACACTAGCACTGTATAGACAACTAGCTGATTATAAAAAGCTCTGCAAAGAGACAATCTCTATGTTTGTTCTGAATAATTTACTTCGATACCTGAAGTGGCATATATCCATCATAACTGATACTGGAGATATTACACAATCATGAATACTGAATGCTGGACACCAAAAATGATAGCCTCCATGAAATGCAAATGTGACCTGCAACTCATGAAAGATTATGCCTGTTAATAAAATAACTTACCACACTGATCTTTTACAGAAAAAGGCAAAACTGGAAGAGGGCCTTGAAGGAAAAAAAAGGCTGAAATAAAAAGGAAAAACATTGTTCCCCACAGCTTCACAACTGGAATTTCCAAAAGAAAGATAAATCTTAATAAAATAAAGGAGATAATGTCTGTTTTAAGAGGGCAGGGAACATTTTCTGTGGAAAAGACTATATATTCTAGTCAGAATTTGCTTCAGACCGTTTTTCTTTTTATACCCATTTGTGTGTTCAGGCACACCTGCTGCTGCTGGTTAATTCTCTGTACACAAAATAGCACTGTGAAAGTACACTGTGGTGTGTGTACTTTTAGCCCATTATTTAGGCTGATTTGGAAGATGTTTTGGTAACTTATGCAATAAATCACCTTGTCCTCTCTCACAGGACAAAGCATTCATTTGTAGCGGACTAACCTTATCTTTCCGTAAGCATTACTGTCCCTAATGCATTTTCTTTAGTACTTCCAGGGGCTTTCTTCTATAGGTTCTTTTTAAAGGTTTACTTCTTTCTGAGGAAATTGGGCTTGTTTCAGTTGTTTTCCAATTCAGCTCTCTGTATCTTTTTTAGCTTTTGAACTCCAGAAGGACTGGGGGGGGGGGGGGTCTGTCAGGCATCAGGGCTAGCAAAAGGTTTCTTCCCCAAACCCCAAAAACTTTAACCTTATACTGTCTATTGACCTTACCCCTTTCCTAAGAGGTCTGCAGGGGGCGTGCATAAGCGCACCAATCGTGCCTATGGTCCCTGTCCTATGGTTTCTTTTATTTTTCTTATATGTATCCATGTATTCATAAACTATGTTTTTACTTATACCTATTATCTAGTAAGCAATTGAGAAACCAAATAAATAAATAAATAAATAAAGGAAGGCGAGGAGGCGGTGGAGTCTGGGCGTGAAGAAAGGAAGGCTTAAGATTCCCCGACCTTCCACAGCAAAAATATAAATATCAAAGCAGCAACCCAATATTGATAATAATATCTGTCAAACCCTCCCAACCTATCCCCAGAATACGCACTGGCATCGACGCCCTTCGAAAAGCTAACCGGTACACTCACACTCGAGCTAACTAACGGCCGCCGCTCGCCCCCCTCCCCCCGGTTTCCTCAGCTTGTCTCCGCACCGTCGGTCCAGAAGAAGCGGAGGGCCGCCCACCTTTTCCTGCAAGCCCTGCCCACACACACCTCCTCGCCTCAAGATAACGCGCGTCCGCCGCCCCCTCACCGAGAAGGCCCTCCTTCTCTGGGAGACCACACCCCGCCCGTCTATGCCCCGCCTCAGGTGAGCTTCCTCAGGCTCCACCCCAACGTCCCGTTTCGAGTTTAGTCCCGGAAGCCAGAGACGGGCGGAGCCAGGTCAATGAGGCCGGTGGTCTCGCTTAGGGAGCAGGGCGGCGGTGGCGTGGAGGATGAAGGGAGTGCTTCCGTGGTGCTCGGTGCTCGTGGCGGGGCTGCTCCCTGGGCTTTCAGGGCTGAGGCTTCTCCTCAGCGCCCCGCCACTTTTCAACTGTTCCCAGCCGGTAAGTCGGGCCCGGGCGGGCGCACAAGGTGGTAAGTGTGCCGGGCTGCCTGGTGCGCGTGGGAAGAGCAGGGCGGAGGGACGCGCGACTTTCCTCCCAAGCGAAACTAGTTGTCTTCGGGAGAGACGCGCGTGTTGAGCAGTCTTTTTTTTTTTCCCCACTAGACGCGGTGAACATTTGGCGGGCACCCGGTTGGGGAAGGTCGGGGCTGTTCCGGCACTCTGATCCTGCCCTGAACTCCCTTCAGAAGCTTTAGGCAAGGTTGTCTCGGTCCCCAGTCGCCTCCCTTGGGTTCATTGCAGGGGTCCGTGCACTAGTTCTATGCCTGAAGTTTTCGTGGTTCAGGATGTATCTGATCCTCCCAGGGGTTCCCGTCTTGCAATTGCTCTTTTGTTGCAATTGCTCTTTGCGTTTTGTTTTTCAATCTATTTCCCATTAGTATAACACCATAGAACAGGGGTGTCCAAGCTGGGCTACTTTATGAGTTATACTTTAAGCATGGCTGACTGGGGAATTTGGGGAGTTGAAGTCCACAGGTCTTAAAGTTGCCAAAATTGGACACCTGTGTCATAGAAGGTGTTGTTATTTTTTATTTTGGCCATATGTGTTGTTTGAATGGTAGAGCTGGAAAAGAAAAAAACAGATCATCTGTTCCAGCCCTAGTTTATAAGATTCACTAGAACACTTGTGACAGATGACTGTCCAGTTGCTAAAAAAAACCCAATGAAAGGAACCCACTAGAAAGAAAACTCACTACTTGTTTCTGACTGCTTGCAATTGGCTCTTGGAAGTTTGTCCTAATGCTCAGCTTGAAACTACTTCCTTTGCAGTTTTAATCCATTAGTTTATGTTGGTCTATCAGCATAATAAAGATTTAATTTGATAACCTATTACCATAGTTCTATTCTGGAGCAATAAAGAAATCTATTCCTTCCCCTATAACCCCTTAAATATTTGAAGATTGCTATCTGATGACTCTTCAGTCAAATAATGAACAGATCCTTTTATTGTTCCTATTTGTTCAGTTTTCAGATTCTCATTCTTAGGTGCAGTCTTTTAAACTTGCTTCAATTATTACTTGTGTTTTAAACTACAGTATCCAGAGCTGGTGTCTGGTATTTCCAATTGGGTCTGATGTGATACTTCTCATTACCTGGACTTTGTGTTGCTGTTAATTGCATCCCAAAATAGTATTCGCCTTTTTAGCAGCTGTATAATAGAACAGCATATTAAAAATAGACTCCTTGTTCGCTATATTTTTCACGGAAAAAAATATTTTGACTGAAAATGGATTTCTTCTACATTTTATATTGATTTTTTATCTCATAGTAAATTCTAATAGGCAAACACAAGCAGTAGCATTTCAAAAATTAATATAAGCAAGTATCCAGCAACATCCAATGCACATGTGCACACTTATGTCTGTTTTCAGAAAATGCAAAATTTATCAGCAGTTAGATAAAACACAGCTTATGTAAAAGTCATTAGAAACAAACTGTGTATATATTTGTTTTATTTTGATTGGGGATCATCATACAGGCGGTCTTCAACTTACGACCACATCTTAGCCCAAATTTCTATTGCTAAATGATACATTTGTTAAGTGAGTTTTGCCCCATTTTATGACCTTTCTTGCCACAATTGTTAAATGAATCGCTATACCTGTTAAATCACTAATCACTGTTAAATTAGTAACATGTTTGTTAAGTGAACTTGCCTTCCCCATTGATTTTGCTTGTCAGAAGATTCCAAAAGGTGATCACATGACTCAGGACACCGCAACCATCATAAATATGAATCATTTGCCAAGTATCTGAGTTTTGATCACCTGGCCAAGGGGATGCTATAACAGGAGTAAGTGTTAAAAACAGTTAATCACTTTTTTTCAGTGCTGTTGTAACTTTGAATGGTTGAAGTTGTAAGTCAAGGACTATCAGTATAGGCAAGTCCCGAGCAGGATAAGCTCTAATAATATAGCTGAAATGTACTTCAGGTGTTGTGATCAGTTTCTTGCTTTGCATAGTCCTCATGTTTTCACTAACACTGTGTTATTTATTTAGAAGATTTATATGGCCACCTATCTTGTAGCACACAATTTTGGATGGTTGTCAACAGTATTAAAAACACAAATATAAGAACCACAATTATTCAAAAAGAAAAGAAAGGGAGAAAAATCGAGAAAAACCAGGTGCCCGGTCCATAAATATACCCATTCATCTCTTCAATCCCTGGGCTCCAACTTTAGTGCCTCAGTGCCTGATGGGAAAGCCAGCTGTTCACCAATTCATAGAAGGCATTGCTGATAAGATCATATTTTTATAGCATTCTTGTAATGATATTTTGAATGCTGAAAATGTAACAATATTATCAAATAAAGCATTTGTGTATTTATGTTTGCTTCTGGTTTATTTTAAAAAAATCTGCACCCATCCACATATACAAAACATTACCATCAACTATTACATAATTCCTGAATGGGTGCCAGAAATTACATTTTTTAAATTAAGTCTGTTTTCCACAGTTCTCAGTCTAAAAGGATTTAGAAAAAAAAGAGGAATTATGAGGCAGAGGAGGGAGGCCTTGCAAAGCCTGGGTCAGGTTGAAAGAAGGAAAGAGGGTTCTACTAAACCAGTTCTTTTCACTAACAGGTCTAGGTAGCAAAAATCTACATAATCATTAGTTGGTAGCAAAAATAAATGTTTGTGCTATGGTAAGTCTAGCCCCAACCCTAGACTTAGGAATACGAAGGAAACAAATAAAGTTATAGATAGTCCTCAACTTACAACCACAACTGGGATCAGAGGTTCTGTCACCAAGCAGTGCTATTAGTCATCACATGACCACACATGTCCTTTTTCACTGAGGTCATTAAGTGAGTCCAGTTTTCCCCATTGACCTTCCTTATTAGAAGCTAGCTGAAAAGGTCACAAATTGTGATCGTGTGACCTCAGGATACTGCAACCATTGTAAATACATGCTAGTTGCCAAGTGCCCAAATTGCAATCATGTATCTACAATAGTCATAAGTGCAAGGAGCAGTTGTAAATCATTTTTTTAAGCATTGTCATAACTTTGGTCATAAGTTGAGGGCTACCTGTACTTAGAATATTGAGAATGCAATGCAAACCTGAAAAAGTAAGTCTTCTAAAATGAGACTAGACTAATTCATTCAAGCAGTTAAAGTTGTTCCACAAAACAGCAGTCAACACATCTGTTATGAATTGTACAATAGTAGGAAACCAAGGTTATTAACTTCCGGATGCAGACATAGTACATTTCTTAACCAATGATGATAGTGCAGTTTGCCCATGTTTTTCTTGCATGACCATCTATGTTGAATATATACATGGTGAGAAGGGAACGATTGTGTCAGGAGAAAATGTATATAGAATGTAGGATAGTGATTCTGTGATTAATTGTGGCTTTAACGTTTCTTTCATACCCTCAGAAAGAGTCGTTAGAGTAATATTGCTTAATGTCATGTTTCTCCAATTACTTTATGACAAATATGTGCATTTATACTCAGTTTCATTGAAATTAATGTATATAATTTAAATAAGTTTAAATAAACATAAAATGATTTAATTTAATATTTTAGTAAATATGGCTTCAGTATTCACAAGAATTCACAGTATGAATTCCAGGTTGCAAATATTTATCTATAAAATTGTAAGTTACTTCCAACATCATGTTGACTAATGTAAGTGGCCTCTTAGTAGCATCTATTAACCAAAATAAGCTTCAGAGTATCATAACCAGTGAATTATTGGAAGAAGAACAAAAACAATAATTTTAATAATAAAGAATATTTTTCATAATTTTGAGGGTGAAAATGGCTAATTACTTTGCTAAATTATATTACTGGTATTTCCGTAATCGTTAAGTGAATCCCAAGATTATTAAGCAAATCAGAGGTTGTTAAACAAATCATACAGTTAAGTGAATCCAGCTTTTCCACAGTGGATTTTTGGGGGGTCCCAGAAAATTGCAAAATAGTTGTAAATCATGCACACAGAATGCTGCAACGTTTCAAAAATGCCAGCCTCCCCAAATTGCACTCACATGACCACAAAAGTGGTCATAAGTCACTTTTTAATGAGGTTTCGTGCTCATTAAACAAATGGTCATAACTTGAGAATTGCCTTTTTAAAACTGATAGTAACTTTAATTTGTTTTTAAGATTTTAACTTTCCTTAAAATCTTCCAGAATTTAAATCTAGTCAATAATTTTTTTTAAATAAATAGCTTGATCTGCAAATTTCTAAAAATAAAAATAAGCTATAAAACAGGTGGGTTTCTTTCTTTTTTTTTTAAGGACTCCTGCTAATAAAACATCTTCGGTTTCTTTAAAATAATTTTTAAAAATTGGAGAAATTTCAGGAAGATTTCAAACTTTATTACATGATTTAAACTAATGCAGTACAACAGCTTCATTTTCTGTTATTTGAATAAGTCATAGTTAACCTGAATGTGTTTTATTTGATCTTTATAAAATATGTTTACAATTCATCTTTACATATTTAACAAGATCATCTACAGCAGATAAGTGCTATGGGAATCGTTCTCTGGCTTCTTGTTCTGCTGGTAATGTTGGTAAAATGAATTGAGGGATTCCAGAATAAAACACCACTCTAGGAAATGAACCCTCCCCAAAATAACATATTTAACTGCCCTGTAAGCATGCGGCTTCTCCCTATGTTTTTTTTATTTCTTAATAAGAATCTTAATACTAAACAAAAAGATAACATTGCATGACTGAGTCAGTATTATATTTATCGTCAAAGGTGTTCTCTAGAAACATAAAAATCAAGCTGCGCAAAATAACTTGCATGCAGTACAATTTGCAAAAAAAGAAAAATATATGTAACAAGTATATGGTTTTGCATTCCACTTTTAAGAAATATTACTGCCTTTTAGAGCTATAGGAAGGCAGAGAACCACTAGACGGCAACAAAGAGATGCAAGCTACAGTAGACTACACACCATTTAATGATCAGAGGTAGTTTTTTAGCCTTCAAATGATAGCCCTAAAATATTTGATTCTAAAATTCTATAATTTGATTCTAACTTTGAGCATTTTATATACTAGTGTTAGAATTCTAGGAGGAATCTAGCACAAACAGAAATCACTGGGAACTTCAGAATATCGATAAAAGCATATAAGAACACCTATGTGCTCAGTGTATATAAGCTCTAAGTTCTGTTCTTCTATTGTTTATCTGCCAAGCCTGTCCTAAAACAGATTGTGAAGAACATGCATTGACACTTTTCTCAACCACATACAGAAGCTTATATAATTCTTTTTCCTTCCTTCCTTCTATCCATCCCTGTCTTTCTCTCTCCTACCCTTCCTTCCTTTCATCATCTCTCTCTCTTCCTCCCACCCTTCCTTCCATCACCCATATCTCTCCTTCCTTCCTTCCTTCCTTCCTTCCTTCCTTCCTTCCTTCCTTCCTTCCTTCCTTTCTTTCTTTCTTTCTTTCTTTCTTTCTTTCTTTCTTTCTTTCTACTGTTAATCTGGCTGAAATCACACAGCAATGATGTGACTGACTAAGGCTAAATATGTAAACATCCCTAACCACAGTTTTGAAAAGCTGGGGCAATATACAGGAAGTATGTGTCAATACAGAACAGTAACAGTAATAGGACCTCTTTTACAGTATAAACTCTGCAAAATCTCATAGTAACTATGTTTATGTTGAACACCACCATAATGGAAGTAGTAACAGAATGTTATTGGGGATATTATATTGTACTTTAGGTTGACCCTCCATGTATCTGTGAATGATTCTTACAGCAGAGATGACATATATAATTTGCACATAGATGACATTTGGGAAATTTTGGCAAGCAAGTAAACATTCTCTACATATACTAGGATCAAAATAGGATCTTACTGACGTATTAAAATATGGTGTCCTGGTAACTGGATTTTTGACTAAATAATCATTTCAGCCACTCTCAATATTTCCTAAGGATAGAAAAGCTAAAGCTTTGAGTGTTTTGCATAAAGTTACCCGAGGAATTTGGGCAACTATAAGGGGGAGATCAACAATATCAAAATAGTGAAAACCCTACCCCTTTTAAAAAATACTTAGGTTTCTTGTGCTTGTCATTCTTTGTTCCTACAATAGGACATTCTGATTACTTTTAGGCTACTTATTTGAATTCTTAGAATTTAAAAGGGAAAGATGCCACTCTAATCTGTTTGCAAAAATACTTTCAATATACACTTGAATCATACAGAAATAGAATTAAATGATAATAGAATTAAAATAAATGTCAATTTTTATCTTTGTGATCTATCTTAACTATCCTGCCTTTTTTTATAGGAGTATTTGCATATAACCAAGATAATACTCATATATAATGATTCAGCAACATAGCTGGTGATGAATTTATTTCACACATATTTCATTTATTTTTTGTATTAAATTAGAATACGTTCATCATCACATGGATGACCAAAAAATACATTCTTTTTAAATATGTTAAAGTTGTTGCAGGTGAAAATTCATTTAATAAATACCCAGCTTAATAGACTAATAAATAAATATGTGTCTGTTAAGCTTAGTATCTGTTAAATGGGGGATAGGATGAGTTAAAAATATATATGAGAAAAACTATTAATAAAATTTAATACCATTTTGAGGTGAAGTAACATTCATGATCTGTAGGACTCTTAAGACTTTTTTTAGTAATATATTTATGTTTTCTCCTGTAGGGTTTACGCTGCCTTGTGCGAGACAGTAGGTGCACTTTTTTTTGTTTCCCCTCTTAATTAATTTTGCTTATTTTAGAACTGTAGTACTAACTCTGATCTGTGCAACATTTTATAATTGATTGATATTTCAGCAGGAGGAATGTTACTGTGAGGTAGCTATTTCTCATGTTTAGTTCAAATGAGTTAAGGATCAATATAATTTTCATATGAAAATACTCATACATTCACATCCACAACCACAACCTTTTCTAATATCACCACAAGCATTGGTTATGCATGCATCTAAAATACAACAAATAACCATTCACTCGGCGTTCTATTTATTCACATGTATGCTTTATTTTTCTGCATACATTACTTTTACTACATGGAGCCAACTCTATATTCACATAAAATGTTCCATAACTTAATTTTATTCTGTTTATCATATGCTTTCTCTAGATCAAGAAATATACAATATGCTTGTTTTTCCAAAAATTAACCCAAAGTGCATCTTTTTGTCTGGAATGAAATTTAATGATACTCTAAATCAGGGGTCCCCAACCACCGGTCCGGGGACAATTTCCACCGGTCCGGGGACTGGGACCGGTCTGTGGAACAATTTCTACCGAGCCGCCGGTTTGCTGGGCGCCGCCATCTTGTTTTGATGAAAAAGTGCTTCCGGTGAGCTTTTCCGGGTAGAAAGCGGTGTTTGGGTGCTGAAAGAATCCTCACGCCTTAGTTTCATCGAGGGGGGGGCGGCTTCGAACAAAACTAAGGCGCAAGGATTCTTTCAGCACGCATGGCAAGGCGAGCTGAGCGACCGTCACGAAGCCCATTGACACAGGTACAAAGGAGGAGTTGAAGGTGGCGGGGAGAAGCGGGGGTCGGCTGGCTGGCCGGTCGCTTGGCTCGCCTTGCCATGTGTGCTGATGCTGGTACCGGGCCGCGGATGATTTTGTGATGCCGATACTGGGCCGCAGAACAAAAAAGGTTGGGGACCACTGCTCTAAATGATCCATATCTATACCCTACTATGGAATTCTTACTCTAAATGGCATGTGTCCAGCTACATCTTTTAACATGCATTTTATCATAATTTTTTAAAAATCTGTATCTTTTAAAATAGGCTTTCTTAATCTTCCAGAGTTATCAGAACTAGCTAGAAATTCTAGGAAATGCACATCTGGAGATAATTTAGGGAAGCCTGGTAGTAGGTTAGAAATGTAGTCAATATTAGAAGACACATTTTTCTAAGAAACATAGAAACTTATGTGGAACTGTGGTCACCAGCTGGGTAAAAGTTGCTCTTTTTTATAAATAAATTCTATATCTATATAAATATTTATAATATTTACATTCAAGCCATGCCCAGCCAGTCACATGACCAAGCCCCCCCCCAATTAGGCCACACCCACAGAACCAGTTGTTAAGAAATTTGAATCCCACCCCTGCCTCGGTGTGTTTTTTTGGGGGGGGGAGCTTAGAACAGATCTCTCTCTCTCTCTCTCTCTCCCACCACCGTCAGCAAGGCACTGTCAGTCAAAATTTATATTAGTGGTCCCTGGGATTTAAAATTATGAGTTTGGTGGTCCCTAAGGTCCAAAAGGTTGGCGACCCCTGATGGGGAGTATTGACTATTCAATGTGGACACTAATAATGTGTAAGCTCACTTGGGTTCACCTTTTAACTCTGTTTTTCTTAGCTTTTCTAAAGAGTGTTGTAATGCAGTAGATTGTATTCAATAACTTCTGCTGCACTGAAAGTTTGAGAGGAAGCATTGCAGCTAGAATGTTATAGTCCAAAGGAAAATCAGTTGCTATCTCAAAGGTGGGACTGAATTAATTTCCATCAAACTTAGGTAACTGTATGGATGACAGCTGGCTCCTTTCTTGGAAATGGACTCCTTCAGCCCCAAGTTCTGTTGACGTATTTATTGATACATTTTTTACTGAAGATGGGAAATTGGTCCCTGTGCTGAAGATAGAGTGGAAAGTGGCTACTGATGGTGAGTGAGGAAGAAAGCAATATAGAACTGCAATGTTTACAGCATGTAAAAATGTAGCATTATCTCTTAGACAAGTTATAGTAGCCAGAACTATCTCCATCATGTTTTAGAGGCTGGTTTGGGAGTTTAGTAATAATATGAACTGGTGGTGTTTTTAAATATTTATTCAATAGTTTCTCAAAAGAAAAAATAACCCTGATTCTAAGATACCTCCTTATAAAACAGAAAAAATTAATCTGCCTGTATTACTATGTTTGAAGTGAATCCACGGTACCCTCCAATTTTAAAGGTAAATTATTGGGGGAGGGGTTATTTTTTCTTTCAGATAGCAATAGTTCAGAATAAAAATGTAAACAATTTAGAGTGATTTGGAGATGAATATTAAAATGCCAGTTTAGCATGTCAGTATGTATTGTTTTCTTTTCATAGAATAAAATCAAAATGTTTGAACAAGTCTTTGTTTTCTTTATGCTGACTGTGATCGTTGGTCTTTCTCACCCATGATTCTCCATTTCCTGGACTGAACACTATAACTTAATTTTGCACAGTTGGGGGGAAGGAATACTTTTTTTAATGTTTGTCCTAACCTCCTGCACTGCAGGCTGCTTCTGGATTACTTATTATAGTTTATCTTGCAGCATAATCAAAGGATACAAAGAGAGATCTCTTTACCAATGTTTTTATGTCTCTCCTTCTCTTCAACAATAGCAAGCATCATATACCTCAGAGGAGCAGAATTGGCTGTAGTACAATTAAGCAATAACCAGCAGATCTGTGCTCAATTTGACTTTCAAAATAACTTGACGTTCCAGGTCCGTCCAGACAATGGGGGCCGGGTAAGAATTGTGGAAGTTTTACAAACTTATACTTTGCCTTCTTTGAATCAAATAGAATTGTAATGGAGTTGGACAGCCTGGTGCATTTAATAAAGTAAATAACTAACAGTATATTGGCTAAAGAAAGTATGATATTTGCTAGCCAAATAATAACCTGGTGCTTAAAAAGACCCTTGTAATTAAGAACATGGTCTGTTACATACTGCAAGCATAGATGACTTGGTATGACCTCTACTGTGTGTGAAATGCTAGTGTTGGAATAACTATATGGTTTATGCTGCAGTGCAGAAAAAATAAATATGACCTGTTCCAGGAGAAGGGTTGAGAAAAGGCCAAGCTACAAGCAGGAAACAGTTAAACTTATACATTTGGTTATTGTTGCTTCCATTTCTGTTTGATGTAAAAACACCAGCTATGTTATGTTCCTCATCTTAAGGAGGTATTACAACACAGTGCTGCAGCTTCTTTTTTAACAGCATTGACTGAACATTTCTGGATGTCCTGGAATAAGAGGTCACAGACTGAAAAACATTCATGGGAAGCAAATATAATTGATTACCCCAGAATGCTTTTCTCTCCCATGACTTCTGTTGCCAGCCTATGAATCTTTTAACCCGTTGTTTAAACGTCACAGTTTTGTCACTGTCCACTGTGTGTTTTATCAGAAATATGGGAAAAGAGAGTATGACGTCTGAATTTACTTCCAAGGCCAGGAGACCCCAACCCCAGGGCAGCAGCCCACTAGTGGGCTATGGCTCATTTGGAACCAGGCTACACAAGTGGCGGGTGAGCGCATAGAGCTCCACTTGTGTGAGTGACAGACACACACACACAAAGCTCGATTTGCACCTACCGCTCACATGGAACCATCCCCCCCCCCGCCCCCAGGCTGTCAAGCCAGAAAGGTTGGGGACCACTGTCTTAGACTATTTTTAAAAGCTAACATTTGTTTAGGCTAAAGCAATATTAGGTACCTTCTACATAAAATAATATGAATTCATATTTACACGATTCCACATTGTGAAGAGAATCCTCATTTCCCTTTCATTATAGGAAAGCCGAAGAAAAGTACCTGTGTTAGAATATGTTATGTTTCCACACTTGGTGAAAGGAATGAATTTCTGTGAGGCTATGGAGAAACAACTCCTTACTTTTCTTTCCCCAAATCAGGGGAAAATGCTTGTGATGAAACAGGGATCATTCGAATTCGCATAACTAGATCTGAACCAAATGAATTGTTCTGCCTAAGTACTCGCATATATCTGGCTTGTGAATTTTCTTTTTTTTTTCTTCTAGTACAGAATTTCATATAAGGTCAGTGTTATAAATCGCTGCATTGACTCACTGCATATTTTTAAAAATGTTTCTCCTTATATTGTTTCAGTGGAATTTCTCCTTCAACCGTTTTGAGGTACAACCAGGCCAAATGTACCAAGTAACTGTCTATCATTTGCCCAAATTAAGTACTCCAGGGGACTACAACAGGAGGTCAAAGCCATTCACAGTACCAAGTAAGGGACACTTTTATGACATATTTATTTACAGATTCTTTTAATGACAATCCAACTCCTAGATCAGCACTTTCCAACTTTGGCTACTTTAAAATGTATGGACATAAATTCCCAACTTGATGGGCATGACTCTCAACACTGTCTGAGGATGAAAGCACCAGCTAGCTTGATTCTACCTAAGGGGGCAGTCATGCTTACAGAAGTTAACGTGTACCTACAGAGCTAGTGTTATATGGCCAACATGCTAAGAAGCAGGTCACTGTATTCTGTCCAACTGTGTCTTCTGTATAGTCTTTAAAGACAGCCCTATATACAGCGGTACATTGCAGTACTTGATCTGGGAGGTGGTAAGCAATGGGTTACCATTACAGGGGCCTCATGTCTATACAGGTCCTCAGTTAATGACCAGTTCAGTTCAGCAACTGTTCAAAGTTATAGCAGTACTAACATAGTGGTCCTTAGATCCAGACTACTGAGTTACAGCTATGGCAGCATCTCTCTGTTCACATGATCAAAATTTAGGTGTTTGGCAACTATCTGCCTGGGAAAAAAAATATAGGCAATCTGAGGCTCATCTGAAATACAGAATTTAAAAAATGGAGATGTAAATGAAGCATCTTTACTTTCACCAGTTGACACTAGGATATCCTGCACTTCCCAGGATATGAAGAAGAATTTACTGATAAACAAAGCCTACACAGTACGGAAGTTGCACGTTCAAAGTTGCAGTTTGCAAGGTTGTGTTTGACCTCAGGGGGCATGGCCAGCTCAACATTACTCGTTTTGGGGGCACCTGTGATGGCCTAGTGCTAAGGCAGGACTTCCCTCAGACCCTCCCTTCCTCTCATTATAATATTCCTTCCTTCCATCTTTCTCTAATCATTCTCCATTCTTCTTCCTTCCCCTCTTCTCTTATTTTTCCTTCCTTGCTCTCTTCCCATCTTCCCTTCTTTTTCTTTGTCCTTCTGCTTTCCCTTTCTCCTTTCTGTCCCTTCTTATATGCTCAAATGCAAAAGGGGAAACATTTCTCCTTTTGTTTTGTTTTTAGTTTGTTTTGGTAGCCCATGTGCCTCCCACCCTCCCGGCCCCATTTTTGGTCACAATGACCTCATATAGCTGTCTGCCAGTGAAAACAGGGCCCGGGCGGGGGGGGGTGGAACCTCCGGCTCTGTTTTTGCTGGCAGAGGCCCCGCAAGTTGGTCCTTTCCTGTTTCCAGGGCAGTCCCACAAGCCAGATTTAAGCACCCCCTGAGTTTGACACCCCAGTGTTAGATGATGCAATGCGAGTCTGTGAAACGACTATTTGAAATGTGCTTTCTTTAAAAATTACATTGCCTCTTCTGTAACTCTAATGCAGTTTTTTTCTAATGATGTAAAGTAATAGTTCTAGCCCAATCATCTTTTCATGGTTGGCTTACACTTGAGCATAGCTCTTTTGACACTAATTGCAAATTGAAGTAGTCAATTTAGCCCGTACTGTCTTTCAGAACACAGATGCAATCTTTCTGTTTTTTTCTTTCTTTTACATTGCAGATTGCACACATCCTACTATGAAAAAAACAGAACCCTGTCTGCAAATAGGTATGCTTTTTTCAGGTGTTTGGCTGCATCCATGAGCGGCGCCATTTGATGTCATTGATGAGTTTTCTGCATTTAGGGAGTTTGTGGGAACCCCGAATTAACGGAACAAGTCTAGATGATCATTCTGTGTTGGTGAGCTTTGACCCTGCGGAGATACCGGCCACCTACATTATCCATGTAATCAGTTTTCGGGAAGATGAAAAAGAGTGCAAGAAGGGCACAGAAAGCATTTCAGAGGTAATCAGTTTTGCTCCACTTGTTTTCTCCTCCAAGCATTTAATTTTATTTTAGCAATTCTTGAATTACCATTGCTTACCAATCCATCAGAACTCTTGTCTTCCCAATAACAAAAGCCCAACACCCAGCATATCTGGAATTTTAGCCTTTTAAAAAAAAAAAAACATGGTTTACTACAAAATGTGAATTCTACATAAATAGCAAATTATGAGAGTCAGACACCTGCTTCTTTACAAGATTGAGACAGCTTTTGCATTTGCACCTTGTTAGAATCTAGAATTTTATGCTACTTTTATTTCCTTTAAGGGATTTTTTTTTTAAATGGTTTGAATGGTGTGCTGGGCAAAAATCTGCTTTCTCAGTATGCCTTTAAACCAGAACTGCTTCCAAGCAAACCAGGAAAAACGTTTTGCTGTTTATTGGAAAAGAAGAAATTATTTCAGAATAATTGAATAGAAGAAGCTGCAATTTATTGCTTTTTCTTCCTAGTCGCATGAAAGAGGCAGCAGAACAGTAGTTCTTATCTGCATGTTTGCATGTGATCAGCCACTCCAGATTATGCAACGCTACTTGATTTCATGTTGGCGTAGCTATTGAAAAATGCACCAGTGCATCACAACTACAACAGCTGCCCCTCACATCCACGCGGGAACAGTCCTGAATCTATTCGCTGCTTTATGATAACACACAATTGCCCCCTTGGTTTCTACTTCTGAGCCCGCTTAGTTACCCCAAAGGTGCAATATAGTTAGATTGATCACACTGCTGTTGCTGCTCCTGTCTCAACTGTGCCTCTTGATTTCTGCAGCAGGGTCTGCAGCATCGCCTTAATGTAACGGTCAAGCTGGAAAGGAACTTGAAGATTTGTTGCAAATACAAAGTGGAGGTAGGTTTAGCTTTATTGGCTTCTGTTATATAAAACAATAATTTATTCCGTGTTAATAGTCACATTCAGTTACAGGTGATTTACCAACATTGGTTTAGTGACCATTTGAAGGTGAAAAAAGTGACTCACGACCATTTTTCACACTTAGGACCGTTAAAGCATCTGCATGGTCACATGATCACAATTTGGGTGCTTGGCAACTGGCATGTATTTATGACGGTTGCGTCCAGGGACCGTGTGTTCATCATTTATAATCTTCCCAGCCGGCATCCAACTAGCGAAGTCAATGAGGGAAGGCAGATTTGCTTAATGGCTGCATGATTCACTTAACAACTGCAGTGATTCACTTAACAACTATGGCACAAAAGATCATAAAATGGAGCAAAACTCACTTAACAAGCATGTTGCTTAACAACAGAAATTATAGGCTCAATTGTGTTCATAAATCAAGGACTATCTTGGCGGTGGCGGGGAGAAAACTAGGATATTCTCCAGAGGTTAAGCTGAACTCCTGGTGATCAACAACAGTAAAAAAAAAACTGGTTTGCTTTCTTCTGTGATTTTTTTTTTTTTTTACTATCCAATTTTATCTCCAGTGCTGGGATTTCCTAATAACCTCCCATCCAAATACTAAGTAGGCCCTGCACCGTTTAGCCTTTTAACCCACCTGCTAAAACTTCAGGTTATGGGTGGTAGTGAATTAGTTGACAGAATCCTGAGTTGTTAACATGCGGCAACAGCGATGACAGTGTTGGTTCACTTATTTTAGAGATTTCTCTCCTTTTTGGCTCTTTGGGCATCTGTAGTCTTTTAAAGTAAGAAATGTTCCTTTGAAGTGCTAGAAACTGAAGAAGAAACATCGAAAGAGAAAAAGAGTCCTTTCATATCAGAAATGAATTACGGGAAATCCGCTGCATGCTCCTCTTTGCTTCAGACAACATCTGCTTCCCTCTTAGCTAGGAGTAGCAATATAGAGCTCACGGACATCAGTGTGCCTATGGATGTTTCTCTTGGCTTCTGCCAGATCACTGTCCCACTCAATTGTAATGTTTTTTTAGGCTTTTTTTTAAAAAAGTAATAATCTAGCATTAACTCTGCAGGACTTTGCCTGCATCCAGATGCTTAGTAGGGTCAGACCTCAGTGAGAACTGGGGACTAGTCTGGGGATTTTTACAGTTACAGTTGCCAGTTCTTCTGGTTATGCTTGGCCTTCATATGCCTCAAGTCCTTCCCAAGAACCCAGGATAATCATAACGTATCAGCATAGTAGATGTACAGATCCAAGCAGGGTAGCTTTTGTAATCGACAAATCAAAATTGTGTTGGTGTACAGATGCTAAGTGCTACCTAAGATTTTTTGGGTATGGCATCCATTGTGCCAATAACCACTGGGACCACCACAGCCAGTTTATATACCATAATCTTTCAATTTTAATTTTTCAGACCTTGATATTTGTGATCTTCTCCAATTCTTTCTTTTCTGCCATTCCCTGGTATTGACACATCACTTATCCACGTTTTCTTTTTTTTCAACCAGAGTTATATTTGGTGTGTTATCTTTATCAGTTTGTATTTAGAAATCATCATCAATAATAATAATAGCAATAATAATAGAAAGTGTATTATTTGAGAACATATCTGATGTAGCAGTTAAGGTACCAGAATAGAAATCAGGAGAGAGTGAGTTCTAGTCCCGCCTTGGGCACAAAGCCAGCTGGGTGACCTTGGCCAGTCCCTCTCTCTCTGAGTCCTAGGACGAAGCAGGCAATGGCAGACTACTTTCAAAATCTTGCCAAGAAAACTGCAGAGACACTTCCAAGCAATCACCAGCATTCAAAACTGACTTGATGGGACAAAAAAATAAAAAAATAAAAGTTTACTATACTATTATATACTATATTAATAGAATATTGTAGGATATAATAATATAGTACATTATATTATATGGTAGTATAATTACATTATATTAATATAATATTGTGCATTGTATTGTCTAATAATGTATAATATATGACATTTTATTTATATAATGTAGCCAAGAAAAAATAGTCCTACATACTTTTTAAAGCTGGTGGCTGATTGTGCACTGAACTAGTTGCTATAATAATCTCTTCTCTTTTTTTCACCAGATCCAACCACTCTTTCCTGCCTGTGCTACGGACTGTCCGAGGCGCTCATTTTTAATCCAATGTCCTTCTGCTGATGCCTTAAGTCTTACTAATCAATCCAGAATGAATGGTGCATATATACTTTGAAAGTGATCTGATATAGTTAGAAATGAATCATTTTTGGTACAAAGTAGCACCTTAAGAAGTGGAGATTCTCCCCTAATTCATGTATTTTAATACATGGAAATATATCTAAATTTCAGAGTATGAAGGAAATATAATATCTGGATGATTTAGCAAATCCCCTCCCCTTTTTCCTGAAAACATTTTCCTTCAGTTTAGCAACTCCCATGAGGATAGTGGGGTACAAACTGCACTTTCTCCCAGAAAGAGTAAACATGATTCTGTTGTTGCTTTTGTACCACAAAATGTGGAGTTTGGGTTGAGTGCCCTGAGCAGAATCAAGATATTTCTTTTTGCATAAAGTTGACCTACTTTAGCCCTGTGAAAAGGAACTTTATTTTGAAAGTTAATGTTTTGGTGGATACAGTAACAGGTTGTGTGATGCCTGACTGCACTTACATGTGCCCTCTGTTACACCACATTGAGAGTGCACTAAGCTGAAGACTGGAATTTGAAATATTAAATATCACAATAGCTACTGTGCAGAACCAATACAATAAACTGTTCTGCTATTTCCTGGTCCATTATTGCTAAAAATGTGGCCTTTCCTATGCATCAAGACATTCTTCGCAATATTACCTGGTTTGATGACGCTACCTATCATTTTTTATTATAATTATTATTTTTCAGATACATATTCAGTGGGGCTACCTTGGATCCACACTATCATCTGCATTTTGTTAATTTCTTCAGCTATTGGTTCTGCAATCTACCTTACCCGAAGACAAAAGGGTAGGTTCTACAATTGGGGCTTAGTGGTGTTTTGCCTTCAGAATAACTTCCTTGAGTTGGACCAAATTTGTGCAGTGGGGCAGCAGACATTAATTTTCTTACCCTGGAAGTTTCCCCCCAAAAAGCCTTCAAGGTTTGGCAGACAAGCTGAACCTTGTAGAGGACTGCAGGTTGGGAAGAGGCTAACTTCTGGGGGAAAAAAATCAGGTCAAGAGTTTTAATTTTCTGCTTAATTTACAGGTATACCTTTCTTCGCCCTTTGTCTCCCCACCTGTTAACCCATGCTATTCCACAGGGAAGGTACAGGATAGAGACTGCGAAAACTGCCAAGGAAGAAGGGGAAAGAGGAAATTAGAGCTCTGTTACATCTGTGTTAGCTTACATTCAAGCTCAATTTCAGCCCTTTTGGGAAAAATTTAGATAGCCTACTGTTATAAAGAGATTCAGTTGGAATGTTTTATGCTACCCCATTGTTAAATACAGCCAATCATCTTAATTTCAAGGTCAATCTGACACCATTTTTTCAGCAATTCATTTATGTTTCCCCAGTTGTGTCAAGGAAAACTTAAATTTTTATTCAAGATCCTGCTTTTCTTTGCTTGCACTTGAGTCTCAGATGAAGCTCACTGAATTGTTAACCCTTCTTTTTCAAAAGTATCTGAATCTTTTTGATCAATGTTACCTTCTTTAACATTTTCTATGTTCTTCTTTCCTTCCTAGCATTAAATTCTGCAGCAAAAAACTGTGATTTTGAACTCCAAGGTAAGAGAATTTTTACTTTTTATCACTCAGCATTGATTTATAATCTAGGTACATGGATTAGATTCAGCTCTTAGATGGGACAGTAATGACTTTTAATTTTCTTAAAAGCTGCATGTGTGCTTTTGGTTACATGCACACAAACACAGACAAGACCAATTCTTACGCAGTTGTTAACTGTTCATCTATTTCTGTGGTTGAATATCGGCTGGGCAATGTTTATATTAATATCAAGGACTATTACTTTCTGACACAACTTTTTGCAGGATAAATAAATTTCTACATCAAGGTTTGCAATTTTCTGAAATAAAATAACTTCCATCTATATCACTGGTATTGGAGATATTTAGTTGGGTAACTGAAGCTAATGACCATTATTTTAATATTAAATGCAGTAATGTATACATGTAACAATCCTTTGTTTTCCATGTATGGGGGTGGAGGGAGCAGTTTCCATAATATTACTCTTTTTATATATTTACCTTTCTGACTTTCCAGATACCTTTTTGACTTCCCCTATGTTGCAACCTCCTCCACCCCTCAAGCCACGTACAGTTTGGATCGTGTATTCTGCTGATCACAAGCTCTATGTAGACATTGTGTTGAAATTTGCACAGTTCATGATCACCGTGTGTGGCACAGAGGTCATCCTAGACCTGCTAGATGAACAGCAGATATCTGAGATGGGAGCAGTGTGCTGGCTTACTCGTCAGAAACAGAAAATGGAAGCGCTGTCTTCAAAGATCATCATCTTGTGTTCCCGGGGTACTCGAGCCAAGTGGCAGGCTATGCTTGGGCACCAGGAATCCAGTGTACATCTGAAGCAAGATAATCTGCTGCCAACTGGGGACATGTTCACTCCAGCACTGAATCTGATTTTACCAGACTTTAAGCAGCCAGCTTGCTTTGGACTGTATTTAATCTGCTACTTTGAGGGCATAAGCAATGAGAGTGACATTCCAGACCCATTCCATGTCACCTCTAAATATCAGCTTATGGATAAGTTTGAGGAAATTTACTTCCTAATCCAGGATCTTGAAAAATTTGAGCCAGGGCGAATGCATCAGATTCCAGCCATCTCACCTGAAAAGTACACTGAAAGCCCCTGTGGCAAACAGCTGAAGGAGGCTTTGCAGAAATTCCAGACATGGCAGGCTGAGCATCCAGATTGGTTTAAAAATGAACGTGTCTGCGGTGAGGATGAAGATGATCTACAATCTCTGAGTGGGGAACTCACTGAAGAATTAATATTCCCCGGGAAAGGAATTCTTAAGAAGCAACTGCTTCCAAAGGAACCTGACCCCAGTAGCTGTTGCTTAGTCAATCTTCTGGTTAATGAAGATGACTTGGGAGCATATAAATTGACACCTCAGCATCTGTCCGAAGAAGATTTAGCATTCCAGACTCTGGTCATTCCTGCTGAGACACCTTCTGTTCAGGTGGTCAAGCCAACTGCCCTTGCAGAAGAAAATGAGATACTCAGTCATAAACTGTTGACCAATGAAGATTGGCTAGAAAGTGTGCCTATGATAGAAGCTAACGTCCCAAGAAGAAATGATGTCATTCTTCAAGGGGATTTATCCTCAGATCCCCAAGCCTTGCCAGCTGACGTGAGGCAACAACTGGAGGGATTGATGTATTCCCTCTATCAACAAAGCGTCATCCCCTCTGATATGCCCCTTTGCCAAGAAGAGGTTAATGAGCAGCAACAACTGTTGTTTGATGAGGCTTCCAAAGTTCAGAGACAGTCGGTACAGTCAGATCAGGGTTATATCTCCAGATGTTCTTCTTTGCCTTCTGATAGCCCTGTTGAACTGAGGGAAGAAGAGAACCAAGAACAGGAAGGATATTGGTCTGCTGGGCATCTCACTGCAGATGTCTTAAGTAGTCTAAAAAGTCTTCAGCAGCAGTTGCTTTTCCAGGATATCCAAAAAAACTGTAGCTAAGGTCACTTGGGAGAGAGAAGGGAGAATTGGTTCTGTTTTTGAAACAACTAGACAACCTGTGACTGATGGGGTCATTCTTCTTTCCGTGTGTACTATAGACCTGCATTGTTTCCCCTCCCAGTGTAACCTATGAGAGCCCTGGTGAATTCCCTCCCTCCTTTTCCTCAGCTGATTCGTGGAACTGCCTATCACTTTGTTAGGGGGAGGGAGAAGAAAAAGAGGAAGAGGACTTAAGGACTCAACTATCACTGGTACATCCAAGCTAGTCTTACCCAGGCATCCCAGTCACTCCTTTGTCCTTCCTCTTTCCAAATATAACATAGGCTTGCATCTTTCCCCTCCATTCACAGTCCTCAGAAGAACACCTCCTCCTATCCTCAGCTGACCTGTGGAACTGCCTTCCACTTGGTTGTGGAGAGGGAGAACTAGGGGAGTCATGGACCACAAGGAAAACTGCACTCTGCTTCTCATTCTGGCATGTCCCCAGGGGAACGCTGTCTTCAACCAACCCTATGATCCAAATCCCTCCCTCATTCTTCCCTTACTAGCCACTGCCGTTAAGAGATTTAAAATTTTGATCCTGGTTTCAAAGCTGCCAGCGGTCACTTATCTGTCAGGTCTTGCTACCAACCAATTGGGCCAGGGGTGGGATCCTACCGGCATAACAACCGGTTCACTGCGCGCGCATGCGCAACACTTGTAAATCAACTTCTACAAGCAATAACCACCTGCTGATGAACGGCTGACTCAGCTGTGCTGCGCAAAGCAACCAAGGTTGCCTTAGGGAATAAAGGACAGCCCAGAGCCCAGGCGGGCGGGTGGGCCCAACCAAAGAAAAGATCTTTAGAGCGAACCGGTTCAGTGTTAGCTGCTCTTCAGAGCTACTGGTCCTATAGAACTGGGCCAAACCAGTAGAATCCCACCTCTGAATTGTGCGTAGGGGCCAGAGGGAGGTTGGAAATAGAGTAGGTATGTGCCCCTCCCATCTTCCCTTGTGCCATGCAACCTATAGTTTCCTGGAAAGTATAGTCAGGAAAGTATGGCACTAAGACGTTGTCAAATTTCAATCCCACGGGAGCCAGGGATCCCAGATTTTGGATGCAAACTGTAAGTTGGCCCATTTTAAAGTATGCTGATTCAATAGTTGTTGCTGTATGATGCACCATTTTGTCCAACTGAAGGCTAGAGAGTATCAAACAGAAACAAGAGTTTTAGTAGTACCATATATAAGCTAATGCAGAGCTGTCAAACTCATGTCGTCATGGCAGCATGATGTAGTGGGATTTTTTTCCCCTTCGCTAAACTGGGAGTGGCCAGCACGTGACGCATCCAGCGCGTGGGCAAGGAGTTTGACAGCCCTGAGCTAATGGCTGTTTGTTGGATTGTGCAGCGTCTAACCTAAGCTAAGTATCAGTGTGCTATGATGATACAAACTGACTCTTAAGAATACAGGCATAGGCATAGAAAATAGGAGAATTTGCCAAATATTCTGAAAGCGTTTCTGAAAGTAACAAGTATTAAGACAGAAACATTTCTAAGTCGAAAGACTGTCTAGTCCAGCATCATTTTCTCCATTGTCGCTAATAGCAGATTATCTGTGAATTTAGTAGTTTTGTAAGGCAAATCAGCAAGAAATCAGTATTCACTTTTGTAACTATAGTCACAATTTGTAGCAATGAATTTTGTCAGCCAGTTTTGCCCTACACAAAGAAGTGTTTTCTATCACCTCTGGCATTTAATTTCAGAGTATTGTCTGCATTTATCTTACTACCAGCAAGGAAGAAAAGCTCTACTTACGACTTGCCCCCTTCTCTCCTTTGTGGTTTTGTCACTGTTTTTTTTTTTTTTTTTCTGAACTATAGTATCCAAAACACTTTATCAGAACTGCTAACTGATCAGTTGGACAACTTATTTCTGCAATTTCCTCTGCTAGGATGCCTATGTTAAGCTAATACGGCTAGAGTTGTTAACTCTTCCAGTCTATTCAACTATAGGCTGATACTGGCTGCTTGATTTTCAGGTAAAATAACTAACTGCCCCCTTACATTAACTATCCCTATTTCATAGGCATGATAGGCCAATGAGGCACTTTGTTCAGCCTTAAAATCTTTTCTCAGTCTTTACCACCAGTTCAGATTCCATTAATGAATGCAATGCTTTCGACTTGCTTACTTTGAAGTACAATTGTCATTTTCTGGTCCAACGAAAGAGATGTTATAAGGCATTGTCCTCTAAGCTTTTTTAAAGGGGAATTCAATAAATTTTTATTGATCTGAAGTCCTGCATGAAGTAATTTGCCCACTTATTTACAAATAATATGAAAAAAAAATCTATCAAAGATTCCTAGCAGGATTGCCTGCTTAATTATTATATTAATTATTATATTATATTATTATACTTAATTATTATATGGAATAATATTAGGATTTTTGATTGTTTAACAGTCTTGAAGATACAGCTACTTTGAATATGGACAATATGTCTTTTCTTCACCACCTTATACTTACTACCAGGATAATATTACTTTAATATCAAGACAATATGGAAGCAAGAGAAGGACTTTGTGGTTAAATTTCTTGGGCCAGGTGCAGGGTTTGGAGTTGGGACTTGTAATATTGCATTGGTTTGGCTCCTTTTTCCAAGACTGGTGTTAATAGGGAGCAAGAGGTTTACCCATAGCCACTCCCTTGGTAGTGCTACAGGGATGAGGTATGATCAGCATGTAGACGGTATACAGCTTTACATTTCTATCCCTGGTGCTCCAAGTGATGCTATAGCTGCCCTTGGTGTCTGAAGGCCATAGGGGCCTGGAGGGAGGACAACACTGAAGACGGAATGGCTGTGGGGACCTCAGGATCTAGTTATTTATCATTTTTAGTTCTGTATGTCGTTATACTACTCCAGACAGACCTGGTCCTCAACCTGGGAGTTCTGGAATCGCAACTCATGCTCGAAGAACAGGTGACCGTCGTGACTTTGTGTTATGCGTCAGTTTCCCCCTTTCTCCGGATCATGAGGCGCTATGCACATTTATGTCCTAGTCATCTCTCAGTTGGTTTACTGCAATGCTCTCTACATGGGGCTACCGTTGAGTATTTAAGAGCTATACGTGATGCAGAAGGCAGGGACACGCAGGGCCCGTAGAATGGCATGTATAACACCGCTGTTGCACTACCCGGGGGTGCTTCCACTGGATATGGTTGACCTAGTAAGAAGACCTCAACCCCATGTCATCCACCTTGGTTCCATTTTTTGGCAGAGTTTTAAATTTTTAATTACTTTTTTATGTATCTTTTTATGTTCTATACACCAGCCAGAGTTGCCCTATTCAGGGAGATGGCATATAACTTTAATAAATAATAAACTTTAAAAGTCAGATATAGGAAATAGTCACAACTGTGCGGATGCTGTGGCTTTCAACTTTACCCCTAACCAGATGCTTTTGGATTCTCCATGGAATTATATTCGCAGCAACAGAGACAGTGTTTCATGGCAAAAGTCGCCTCTGAAACAAAAGGGTTCTTAAACATGCATGGTTCCCAAACTTGGCTGTTGCCCTGACTACAAGTTGAAGCAAGTAGTTGTGAAAAGGATGTGTGTGTATGAGAGTATACAAGTAGCCATAGATGAGAGAGGGAATCGGAGGCTTCTCTGCCAGAAATTATGTCGGGTGCAGAAAATACATCTATCTCTTGATTCGAAATTTAAACTTGTTTTTAAAATTAGCTTCAAGAATCCAGATAAACTTTTTTCTTTTGCATAGAACCTTCAGAGTTAGATGTAGGTGGTCCTCGTCTTGCAACACAATTTGGAATCAGAATTTCCACTGCCAAATGTTAAGTGAGTTGTGTCCGATTTTATGGCCTCTTTTTGCCATGGTTAAGCAAATTGCTGCAGTTGTTAAGGGAATCACAGCCGTCATTAAAGGAATCCAGCTTCCTCCCATTGACTGCTTGTTGGAAGCTGCCCGGGAAGGTCGCCTGCAGGTGGCAATCACATGACTTGGCATGCTGCAACCATCATAAATACATGCCAGTTGCCAAGTGTCCAAATTTTGATCGTGGGGATGCTTTATTATAAGTGTGGGGACCGGTCATAAGTCACTTTTTTCCGTGCTATTGCAGCTTTGAATGGTTCCTAAATGAATGGTTGAAAATTGAGGACTATCTTTATTGTTGAATAACCTTACAATAAAACTTTAATACTCAACTGCCTACATAGGAATTGAAATGGCTATTAAAAGATCCAAGTACCTCGGGTTAATTCAGTTCAAACTCAGTTAAATAGCAGCCGCTGTGGAGGATTTGGGGAAAGTAATTTCCCAACTTGATTACCTTATGTTCTTCATACATTGTTAAACCTGCTTTCTTGCTAATTACATCAATATATTAAGGCAAATGAGCAGGGCTGTTTTTTTTTTTTTCAACTAATGACCTTCTAGCCTACTGGAAATTACTCTGCAGTATCTTTCAGTGTTTATCACTGATGTTCAAGCTGGTTATTTTAATTTTACACTCTGTCTTTTCCTGTGTGGCTTCTATTATACAATTAAATTGTGTGCCATATTTTTCAGCATTGCTGGCTTAATTTAAATTTGCAAATAAATGAAACCATATTTTTAATAATGTATTAATCAGATTGTTTTGTTTTGCATTTGCATGTTTATTATTTTTGGCCAAGCTTGGAAATGAGCAGTTAAGAGAATGCTGAACAGATGCTAAACCTGTTTCATTTTTTACCTAGATATTTAAAGAGCAAGTGTCCATTAGCTAAGTCAGAAAACTATGGCCAACTCATAGTTGTTCATGAGTCTACACGCGATTGTGGCTGAATTATCTATATATTAGAAATAGGAAGAATTAATGGAATGAGTAACACTCCAAGTACTTTGCATTTCAGAGACACAGTATATCAATGGACAGTTCACAATAACATAATGTTATTCTAGTAAAAGTTTAGAATATTTTATGCAACAAATCTTTTCTTACAATAGCCCTGAAATGATGGAATACAAGAGTATTCTTCATTTTCTTTGTTAGGGCAGTATTTCATAACCAGTTTTTACACAGTTGTAGCTGTCAGCAAGTTTCATATCAAATTTAAGTAGCTGTTAAAAGATGCAAAAATTTATCCTGAAACATTAAATTTTGTTACATATTTAATCTAATCTGCTCCGATGATCATTGCCCAGAAACTACAGGTTGTCCTGGACTTACAGTGGTTCATTTAGTGACCATTCAAAGCTACAACAGCACTGAAAAAAGTGGCGACCATTTTTCACAGTTATGACTGTTGAAGCATCCCTATGGTCACATGATTCAAATTCAGATGTCATCTTTATGACGGTGCCAGTGTCGCAAGCTCATGAGTCAGAAGGCCCTTTTGCGACCTTCTGACAAGCGAAGTCAATGGAGAAGCCAGGTTCACTTTACAACCAGGTTATTAGCTTAACTGCAGTGATTCACTTGACAACTGTGGCAGGAAAAGTCATAAAATGGGGCAAAAATCACTTAACAAATGTCTCACTTAACAACAGAAACTTTAGGATCAATTGTGGTCGTAAGTCAAGGACTACCTGTAATTATACATAGTTAAAATCTGAAATGTTGTAAATATCTTGTGTATCTATTGCAACAGCTAAACTTGACTGCCTCTGAGTTTTCTAAATGTGTCTTCAGTAACTTTCTCTAGGTACATAAAAAGTTAAGAACTTGAAGAACATTTGTGGCCTTCAGTCTAAGATCATGATTCAAGTGAAGCTTTAACCTCTACTGACTGCAGTGGAGATTAGCACAAGCTCTAATTCAGATTTGTACCATTGAAAAATGGTTGACTTTGACTGGTATGCATCACTGGTGGGATTCAGTTTTTTTTATTACCAGTTCTATGGGCATGGCCTGGTGGGCGTGGGAGGGGAAGGATACTGTAAAATCTCCAGTCAGAGGTGGCATTTGCTGGTTCTCCGAACTACTCAAAATGTCCGCTACCAGTTCTCCAGAACTGGCCAGAACCTGCTAAATACCACCTCTTGCAGTGAAAATGGTTAGGTCTACATGAAGTGCTTGAGGTATTTATGTTGTCTTATGCCACAAAACAAACATTTTATCTTGTCAAGGTGTAGAAGTAATGCGTATGGCTTCTCATAGCCCAAAGTCATCATGGCAGCTGGACAGTAAAGAAATATACATATGGAAAACTGCATACCAGCTACTTTCTCAAATTTTGAAGAACTTAAAATTTCCATTTCATGTTTTAGTAAGTATCCAGAGCATAAGAGATGTTTTTAAATCTCCCAGAGAAAAGGAAAAAAATAGAGCTAAGAAATGTCCAGCCTATTGCCAACTATAAATCAGCATCTTGTCTCCATATTGTATTTTGATACAAGAATTGGAATTCTGAAGTTTTGCTAAATTAAAATTGGGAGGATAAGTGATACATTTTTATCACACCTGAATTGCAAATATTTAACTAGATATCAGCCAAAAATACATTCTTTTTATTATTAAGAACAAAACCTTTATTTTTTTAAATACTCTGTTAAGTGTATGGGGATGCTAGGTTTCCTGGGCTATATAACTGTTTTATTTTCCATAGTATTGTATAGCTGCCCTTGTCATAACTGGAGGTTTGTTGCTTAAAACTAAGGGTTCCTACAGGTAGCTTTAGTTCAAATTTGTATGCTAGCTTGCAGTCAGCTATCACTTCAATAATGCCTACTTAAACTAATTCAACTGCATAAAAACTTGCAGTCATTGTTATTTCAGTTAATAAGTGTGTATCATTTTCAAAGGTACAATGTGGGTCAAGGTTTAATATTTATTTCCAGTGCTATGAAATATGAAATGATTGATGCTACAAAAGATTAGCCCAACTGCTTCAAAAGGCAACAATTGCACGTATTCTAATGATATTTGGGTGAGCAAATATAACTTGGTATTTCTTTAGTAGGCAACTAGCATCCCCATTTAAAATATCACAGAGTTCAGGAAAGGGCAAAAGGAAGAGCGCACAGTACGTAAGCTTCACAATCACAATCACAGCACCAAGATTGTCCAGAGGAATAGAAAGGAAATACTAAAGGGAAGGCCTCTGGCCAAAATTTTACACCACCATTCTTCAAAAACTCTGCTTTGGAACCAGTATAAAGCACTAGTGAGAAAGTTAAACTATTTTTAATCCTGTAATAACAGGCTTAGCAAACATCCCAAGAGGAGTTGTATAGAATTACGTAATGAAGCACCCAATGGAAACCTTTTAAAACTACATTGGAGGATCAGGTCCTTTATTCATTTTTCATAATTGATAACTTAATTGCAGAGAAGAATATTATTGAATTGGGAAGAAAGCAGTGCTTCCTCCACGTGCCATCATGTACAATTTACATCTTTTTGTGGAATAGACTTCTTGATCTAGCCAGTTTATAGGGAGAAAGAAGTAACTACATTTCTTCCATATTATGTGCAATAATTTGATTCTCTGAAAAAGTGGGTATTAAGAAAAAATGAGTAGGTGAGTATTTTCTTATTTGCTAAATCACTGCACCTATCACCATTTCTGAGCCTTTAGTGCGAAGAAATTTAAAAAAAAACATGAGTGGTTGAAAACAGGTTACTCTAAATCCTCTTTGGAGCATCATCCAAATTTGGAGTTTTATTTGGCCCTGTTGAAGCCTGACTGCATTATGAAACATTAGGACTCCTGCCAAGACATCCAAGTTCTCACTAGTGATCTGGGTGTGACCTGTCACATTTAATCCCTTTTCAAATTAGTTTGAACCTATGAGGAAGCTATGTCACATTCACAAATTATCGGGTACAAAAAGCTAATCCCAATTTATTTGGCCTGCCTCAAATGGACATTTTAGCAAGTAGAACTTAATAGACCTGAATGAAGGCTGTCCTCAAAACAGAGCACCAATTTATTGAAATCAAAGAAGGCTTATCCCAAGAGACATGGAAGTCTCAGGTGCAGGTGTTAAAGAGACCCTGTTATCACTGGTGAGTTAGCTGTTAATCAAGAGAGAAGGACATTGAGGCCCCTCTCCAGATGCAATAAGTTTCAAGCACAGAGGTAGACATTAGCAAAGGAAAAGGGAACACCTTACAAGAGTGTAGGCAGCCCCCTAAGTTACAATGATCAAGAGTATCATATAGTCTGAAACGGGTCTCCAACCTTGGCAACTTTAAGACTTGTGGACTTTAACTCCCAGCTTTGGGAGTTGAAGTCTACAAGTCTTCAAGTCCACAAAACTTCCTCAGCTTTGCTGGCTGCAGAATTCTGGGAGTTGAAGTCCACAAGTCTTAAAGTTGCCAAGGTTGGAGACCCCTGGTCTGAAACACTTTGGAACCTTGGAATTCAAGAGGAGAAGACAAAATTAAAGCAATAAAGGGCACTATGATTGTGCAAAAAAAAAAGTCAGCCTACAGTACATATGTGGCTGAATCCTTTGACCTCATAAGAAGAAAAGGAACCTACACTAGATTCCTGAGAGAAAATCTTACTGATTTATGTGTTCTGATAGGTGCTTGGGATCTTTATGCTGAATTTTCCTCCACACAGTTAGCAGAGGGAATGTAGAAAAGGAAGCAATTGTTAAGGGAAAAAAATGTGTCCTTGATTTGCCCTTGGTCAAAGCAGCTGGTAGAACAAGAGCACCTTGGCGCAGCAATGCTGAGGAGAGGCACATTTTAAAAGAAAAATGGCTTAACTCTCAAGGAGATGGTATTTTTGTGCCCAGGTTGTTCGGTTTGCAGGTGATAACTGCCATGCATAGATTCCCCCCACCCCCACAAACCCTAGAAACAAGAATCTATGGGTAGAAATTTGGCAGGGGAAAAGCTAAAATTCACATGCCTCGCATGTCATTTTGAGATAGAAATAATGTTTATATCAGAGGACCATCTGATCAGGATCTTCCATTTTTTTCAACTGGAAAATCCCTTCCACAACCTTATTCATAGAACTGTTCCAGCATAGCATCAGCAAAAAATAATTATTTTCTTTCATTAGTCAGCGTTGTCATTAATACTTAAGTCCATTACGAAATCCAGGCAGGTAGGCTAGCTTGGGAAGTGTTTAAAAAAACCAGGAAGAAGGCAATGTGGAAGCTGCATTTGTTTGGTTGCCAAGAGAACTAAGCACTTCTATTCATGAAGTGACCAAGAGTCTGACTCAGCCCAAAATAGATTTCAGCCACTGCTGCAGGAGGGACACTCTAAGATACGTATGGACAATTTGAACATATCAGGCAAAGCTTCATGATCTTTCCACAGCATGCCACAGGGTGATTGGCTTGTCCCCAGTTCTCCCCCTTCATTGTAGGCATTGATGGCAGGAGGCACCTCAGCAAGGACAGGTGAGTGGGAAACCTGACAAGGTGAAGAAACGGAAATAATGTACATTTCCCCTTTCTTTAAAGGATAAGAATAAGAAGCCGCCTCCTTCTTCTTGAATCACAGGAGATGAGCAAAAAGGAGTCCGTAGCGTAGCACATGAAGCAGCTGTTAGAATCTATAGAATAAATAGGTCAAGTGTGGAAAGAAAATATTTAGGACTCGGGAATCTAAATATGGGGATGTTTTTGTCATGAAAAAGCTTATTGCTGCCATCATTAGGCCTAGTGGATACATTACTGGGATTAATTGGGAATGGGATGGGAATGTACCTATTCCCTTGGAGAAGAGATATCTGTATACATTTCCAAAAATTATATATGCCCATGATTATAAATGGTTAGGTAGAGAAGAGAGTGAAGCAAGAATAGTATGAAGAATGCAACAAGAGATCCAAATTACGTGGGTTCTCTCTGTCCAGGCATCCATTTCATAAAGCATTCTACCCATCTTGACTACTACTGTATGGACATCCTTGCCCTGACGGAATCACCCTAAGCCAACGTTCACATGATCAGCCAAGAATCTACAGGGAAGTACTTGTGTGGCAGAGTCTTCAGAAAGCCAACTGAGATAGGGAATGGATTTGTGAACAATGACAACCATCGTATGGGGAGAGTCCATAATTAAGACTTGACCAAAATTAAGACTTGACTTCACAAATATAGGGGGGGGGGAGTAATAAAGACTACAAAGTAAATACAGGTTAGAACCCCCCAACTTTCCAGTTGCATTCAGTAAGTGACCAACACAGTCGTGGAGAGGGAGTAAATTTGATGGGACAACTGAATGGATGCCACCTACGGAAGAAGGCCTAAATAACTGGTCAGCTATAAACACAAAATAACCAGAGACTGGATTAAGAAGGAATAGAGTTTACAAAGGATGGATGGGCAGGATGAAGGAAGTTTCAACCCCACCCCAAGTCTAACTTTGAAGCCCCCTCCCTTTGTCCTCAGCTCTGGGCAGTGACAGCCAATGTGTTGACGTAGCCATGGGGTCCCATGTCGTTCTCTGAGATGCAGTGACTGAGCTGGCCAGCCCCGACGCCTGTGGAAAGGACGGGCACGTTCTTGCCCTTGCCGCCCTGCCCGCTGGCCGAGTGGAGAAGGTAGCAGGTCTCCATGGCCTCCAAGGCCCGGCAGGCCAGGAAGAAGAGGTTCTTGAGCATGAAGATGGAGAGCGGCTGCTGGTAGCGCACCAGCAGGAGGCAGCGCAGGGCCAGCAGCGGCGCATCCAGGAGTCCGGCGGGGAGCAGCCAGTGCACGGCCAGGCGGCCGGCGCCGGGGGCCCGCGGCGCGCTCAGCTCGTACAGCCAGAGCACGGGCGAGGCCAGGCACAAGAAGTAGACGGCGATCAGCACGTAGCGGACGGGCAGCGGCAGGGGCAAGGCGGGCCGGGCCGGCTGCAGGAGCAGCAGCTCCAGGAGGGTGAAGCTGTCCAGCAGGTCCAGGCACGTGGCCAGGAAGGCGGCGGAGGCGCGGTGCTGGGGCGGCGGCTGGGCCGGCAGGAGCAGCTGCCCGCCGCCGGGATCGGTGCTGATGGCGCGCAGGAGGCAGTAGAGCAGCGGGGCCGAGAGCGCCAGCGTGATGCGGAAGCCCGTGGCGCCCAGCGGCAGGCGCAGCTCGACCAGCTCCAGGATGGACGTGCCCAGGATGAGGGCCGCCTTGGGCGTGAAGGCGATGGCGTAGATCAGCCAGGCCAAGTGAGCGTAGGCGAAGTCCCCGCTTCGCGGAGCGGCCCCCGCCTTGGCTCCCGAGCCCGCCCCGCCGCCTCTGCCGCCGTACGGGCCGTGAGCCAGCAGCGGGTGCAAGGGCGGGGGCGTCGGGTGGCCTCCTCCGGCCCCCAACGGGCGGTCCCGCCGACGGGCGCGGCTGTTGCGGCAGAAGAAGATGCTCCAGCCGGCCGCCAGCACCAGGTCGGTGGCGATCCAGCTGCACCAGTACAAGTCGGTGACGGCGATCAGGTAGATGTCCAGCAGCGCCCCCTGGCCCAGCAGCAGCACCAAGGACAGCGCCTGGTAGCCCCAACGCGGCCCGGCGCCGAAGCCCCCCGCCCACAGCAGCCCGGCCGCCGGGCCCCCCGCCGCCGCCCCCGGCCCACCCAGCGGAGCCCCGTACAGCTCGCCGGCGGTCATGGTGCAGCCCGACGACGAGGAGCTGCTGAAGCCTGACGAGGCGCAAGCTGAGGCGGCGGCGGCGGCGGCGGGAATGGCAACGACGGCTGCCGGCGAGGCGGACTCCTGAGCCGGCGGCACCAGCGGCTTGGCTTCTTCCCCTTCGCCGTCCTCGTCCTCCTCGCTGCTGCGGTCGCTGCTGCTCCTGCTGTTGGTGCTGGTGCCGCGGCTGCTGCTGCTGCTGCGACCGCTGCTGCTCCGCGTCCGGGTCGAGGCCGAATTGGAAACCGAGCCCCGCCTGCCCCTCCGGGTGCCGCCGCTGGAGCTGCTGGTGCTGCTGACGCCGCCGCCGCCGCCGCCGCCGCCGCCCAGAAAGAGCGGCTGCAGATCCCCGGCAGCGGCGGGGGGAGGCGGCGGGGGAGCCTGGAAGGAGCCGGAGGAGGAGGAGACCGAGCGCTGGTTGGAGACCACCCGGTGCATGGTCAGCCTGGCCCCGCTGCCCCCAAGGCGACGGGCCGGCCGGCGGGCCACAGCCCTCCCGCCCGGGCGGCCAAAAAAAACCAAACCAAACCCAGCAACCCTGCCCGGCGCAGGCGAACCGCGGGGGAGCGCGAGCGCTGGGCGGGCGAGGCTGAGCGAACGCGGAGACCCGGCCTGGATCCTCGGGATCCGGGAAAACCCGGAGCGGATCCGCGCGGAGTCGGACGAGGAGGAAGGCAGGGGGGAAAAAGGGGGTGGGTGGCTGCGTGGGGCAGAATCGCCGGAGTAGAGGCGGCCTTGGAGGGTCCTGGACGCGCGAGGCCGAGGGCCGGCTCTGCTCTGAGGAAGCGGCTGCCGAGCCGTTGGAGGGACGCGGGCAGAGGCGGGCGCGAGGTAGGAGGCACTTGGGAGCAGAGCCCCCCCCCCCCCCCTTCTTGGCAACTGGGTGGGCGGCCTGTGACAGCAGCAGCAGCACATGAGTCACTTGCTGGAGGGGGCAGGAAAAACGTTGCCTAGCTGGAAAGGAAACCCGAGACCCTGAGTATGCCCCCCTCCGCCCTCGACTTGGGGGAACTAAGGAGGGGTTGTTGGAAGAGACCCTTCTCCAACATGGACACTCCCCTCTCCCCCTGTGAATTGGTTTTTGGGTACATGGGCTCCCACGCAGGTGCTTTCAAGTCACTCTGTGACTCCTGGCAACTATCAGAACGAATCCCTGCAGTTTTCTTAACAAGGACATTTCCCAGAGGGGGTGGTCCAAGGTCTCACTTGGCCTTGTGCCTAAGGCAGAATTAGAACTCACACGTTCTAATCATGCTAGCCTGATGACTTAAAACACTGCACCTCACTGTCTCTCCAAGATTGGAGTACATCCAGTTCCTGTGTCATCTCCAGAGAAAATCTAGGCGGGGTGTCAGATGGAGAAGGATGACTTTTGCACCCTTAATAGAATTCTTTATTGGCCAAGTGTGGTTGGACACACAAGGAATTTGTCTTGGTGCAAATGCTCTCAGTGTACATAAAAGAAAAGTTACATTCGCCAAGAGTCAAGACTCATAAGGTATGACACTTAATGATAGTGCCTCCTGCTTTAGCCTCTTTAAGCCCAAGGGGCTTCTTCCACCTTCTCGGGTTCTCTGAGAAGGACATTTCCTGCTGCTTATGGCTTTGGACAGAAGTCTTTATCACCCTGTCCTCACCCAGCCAGGACAGTCTGGTGTGCTGTGACGTAATATCAATGAACCTGAGCTGGTATTCCTTGCAGCATCCTCTTGGCCCTTTGAGAAAACTTAAAGCCCAGCATCTGGAAGTCAATCAGGACAAACTTAAGGCCAGCTATGGCAGAAGTCCCCAATCATTCTATCTTTGTGAACCTGCAGTGGCATCGGCAGGGGGAGAGAAAAATCATTCCTCATGAGTGGCAGATGAGCACATGTGTGCAGTTCCATTTGTACAAGCTGTGGGTGTGCGTGCATACCATTCACATAAATGGAGCTTCATGCATGCATGCAGCCACCCACTGCTTGTGCGGGCCGGTTCCAAATAGCCATTGGGGATCCCCGTATTCGTGGACTACAATTCTGCAAGACCACAAAGAGGAATCCAAAATGTTTCAAGTATATTCAGTGTGTATTAAGAAGATACAGCAGTAAAGAAAAACAGGAATGGATGTTAGGATTAGAGAACCTGAATTTAGAAGTATGAACGAAGGACCAATAGATAGTTCCCTTGTAATAGGAAGGACAGAAGCCAAATACTTGTTCTGAGCACAATAGAATAAAACCAAACTTTAACACTAGGCTATATATAATTAATCTCTGTAGTTAGAAGTTTGGCATTCTACAATCTCAGGTCATATTTGGTGTCCTACAATCTATTTTCTTCCTCATAGACAGCCAATTTTCTTCAACAAAACAAAAGCTTCCCGCAAACTTTTTGACACATTTACAGATTAACAGAGTTGGAAGGGACCTCATAGGTCATCTAGTCCAACCCCCCTGCCCAAGCAGGAGACCCTACACCATTTCTGACAAATGGCAATCCAATCTCTTCTTGAAAGCCTCCAGTGATGAAGCTCCCACAACTTCTGAAGGCAAGCTGTTCCATTGATTGATCGTTCTCACTGTCAGAAAGTTTCTCCTTATTTCCAGGTTGAATCTCTCCTTGTTCAGTTTCCATCCATTATTCCTTGTCTGGTCTTCAGGTGCTTTGGAGAATAGCTTGACCCTTTCCTCCCTGTGGCAACCCCTCAAATATTGGAAGACCACTATCATGTCTCCCCTGGTCCTTCTCTTTACTAGACTAGTCAAGCCCAGTTCCTGCAACCATTCATTGTATGTTTTAGCTTCCAGTCCCTTAATCATCCTGGTTGCTCTTCTCTGTACTTTTTCTGGAGTCTCAATGTCCTCCTGATTGTTTAGCTTCAAAGAGAGAATTATTCTTGCTCTGAGATTGGGCTAGGTAATCCCTTATGAATATACCTTAATAGATGAAGAAAGAAAAAGTCTACAGATCAATCGTTTTGATCTAACAGGACTCTGTAGAAACTTGCATTGCTAGACTAACACCACAAAATGCAATGTGGATTTGCAATGTGCTCAAATGTTTCGGTACAAAATTCAAATCTGGAAAGGTTCTGCTGCAAAGTGACATCAGGCAGGGCTACATGCCAAAAAAGCAATGTTAAAAAAACCTTACATCACAATGTCATAGCCCATATGTGCGCTTTTCTACCAGTCTTTTAATAGTCATTTTTATTAAGTATTACAATTTATAACAATAAAGACTAATGTAAACGTTTCAAAAAGGGCCTAGATTCTTACTTTTTGGTCCAAAGATAATATGTTAAATGACAGTAAGATGATAACTTCTTTTATGAGTAAATTATTTGGTTCAATGCATCGTAATAATTCTTCTAATACCAGTCTCTCTCTCTCTCTCTCTCTCTCTCTCTCTCTCTCTCTCCCTCTCCCTCTCCCTCTCCCTCTCCCTCTCCCTCTCCCTCTCCTTCCCTCCCTCCCTCCATGTCTCTCTCTCTCTCCGAATATTGTATGAAAAAGCAGCGGGTGAAAAATTTATTCTCCACATTATCAAGAGCCATCTTTCTTTAGAGCAGAAAGACTGAAGAAAGGGGAGTGTTTTAAATGAAACAGCCGAAGCCCACAATTATGTCTCACAAAATCTGTCAGGAGGTAGCAGGTGCAGAAAGGAGACAAAGAGAGTAAGACAATTGGATTCCTCTTTAAAAGTGCAAATAGCTGTTTCAGGGGGAGTGGATGGATGGCACTCCTGAGACAGTAAGCGGCTTCACAAGCCAGAATTAACGTGCCAAGATGGTGCTGAACACTCTCTCAGCTCAATGGCTCTTGTCTTGCTGATTTTCCAAGCATTGCTCTCCAATTGCTAAGTCCTATTTTTCCATTCTGTTCAGCTTGCATCTCTTTTCCCCCCCTATTTTGCTGGTACCTTTTGTTCAATACCCAAACACAAGAAGCCATGTTTTACAGACCTCCTCCTACGCTCAAAGGGCTTGCTGCGGCTCCCCAGAATTGCAGACCAGAGAGGTTTTGTTCATCTTGCCCCTTGATTGTATCTGAGAAATTTGGGTTGGAATCTACTGTTCTGTAATTTAAACCCATAATTCCCAGTTTTTTCTGACCAAGACTTCTGTAATGAAGCACACGCTTAGTTAAAAAACTCTTGTTTTATTTCAACGCTGGGAATTATGTTCATTCCCAGCCTGTAATGAGTCCCAAATAGTCCCTCGAGATAAGCACCCACCTTTCTCTCTCCTTTGAATTGCTGCCAACAACTAAAGTGCCAAATGAACTATAAAAACCCAACTGAAATACAAACTCCACAGAGCTTCAAGGATTAATCCGAACAGAATGAATGACTTTGCTTCCTACAAAGGTTTCTTCACCTTTGCCTGTCTTTTATACCTTATGGGAGGGGCAATCACCTCCCAGCCTTACTCCCAAGTTGTCCCTTTTGTCTCAGCTGCTCTTGCCTTCTAGCAGCTCTGTGCACACATGCACTGGGAACAGGCTCCCCTTGTTCCTCTGCCTCGCTGCTGCCAGACTCCGGAGGCTCTGGAGTCAGCACCCCACTCCCAGATGGTCCTGGCCCCATCTCTGCATCAGATGCAGGACCCTCATTCAAGTCCTCTCCGGACTCCCAGACTGGTCCCCGTTCTTCCCCATTGTCCAATTCTGCTGCTGCCTGCACAGGCTGCAGGCAAACCACAACACAGTTCTTTACTCTAAAACAAGAGAAGACGGGTAGCCCTTGACCTACAACTCCAATTGCGACCAGAATTTTTGTTGCTAAAAAGGTAATAATTAAATAAGTCATGACCAATTTTACATTTTTTTTGATTAAGCGAATCACTGCAATTAAGTGAGTCACAGTTATTACATTAATCCAGTTTCCCTCAGTTATTTTGCTTTTTGGAATCAGTGGGGGAAGGTTGTAAATGATGATCACAGGACCCGGGAAGCTGCAACTGTTTTAAGGACAGGCTGGTTACAAAATTTGGCATGCCACCATGGGGATCCTGCAAGAATCATAAATGTGAAAACTGTATTTGTTACTTTTTGTAATTTTGAATGGTCACTAAATGAAGGGTTGCAGGGGTGGGCTGCTGGGGGTTCGCAGGGGTTTGGGAGACCCCCTAGCAAAGATTCTGTGCAGTTTGGAGAACCCCCAAATCCCACACCTGGCTGGCCCCGCCCCACCCACCCCACCTCGCCCCTCCCAGGAGTCCCCACGTGACCCGTTTTGGATGCAGGTGAGCATAGGCATGGCCGGAGGCTAGAGGAGGGCGAAAAACGGGCCTCCCAGAAATTTGGGACGGCCAGAAATGGGCCTGTTTCCAGCTTCTAGAGAGCCTCTGGAGCCTGGGGAGGCCGTTTTCGCCCCTCCCAGAGGCTTGAGAAAAGCCTCCGGATCCCAGGAAAGGAAAAAACGTCCCCCCACAGTGGTGCAGGAGGCTGACTAGGCCAAACCCACCATGGCCACGCCCACCCAGCAACCAAGCAGAGAACCCTTTGCTAAAAATTTTGAAGCCCACCCCTGAATGGTTGTAAATCAAGGACTATCTGCATATCCTTCCTTGTAAGAGATCTACATACGTACATGACTAGATCTAGAAAATTTCTAACAGGAAGCAAGAGGCTTAGAGAGGGAAAGGTTGAGGTAAACACAGCCCTGATCTAAAAGAGTGCTTTATACAAATATTACAAGCTCTGAAAGGGAAGGTCTATTGGGGAGACAATTAACCCCGTGAATTATAGCTTAGCACTTAATACTGGATAACAGCATCTACTTCTCAAGGTATTTTTCTTGATTCCCCCATAATTTCAATTTTCATTAAAAGAGATCCTTGTGATCTTTCCATCCCCCACTTGCTTTGGGGTAGAGGCTTGTGAATGACAGGGTTTCACAATGAAGTAAATCAGATTCGTTTGATGAGCAAGCAGTCAATCAGTGATACCAGTACACCTGGACAGTTGGAAATGGAGGATGAAGATGCAAGTGATGGCTCCCAGGAGCACTAAAAGCAGAGGTGGTATTCAGCAGGTTCTGACCAATTCTGGAGAACCGGTAGTGGAAATTTTGAGTAGTTCGGAAAACCAGCAAAAACCACCTCTGACTGGTTCCGCCCCCATCTATTCTCCACCTCCCAAGTCCCAGCTGATTGGCTGGGTCTTCTTTTGATGCCCTGCATAGGAGAACAGAGCTGGAAAGCAGGTTAGTGGGGTGGGGAGGGAACGGAATTTTGTAATATCCTTCCCCTGGGGTGGGAATGGAGATTTTACAGTAACCTTCCCCTGCCACGCCCACCAAGCCATGCCCACAGAACCGGTAGTAACAAAATTTGAATCCCACCACTGACTAAAAGAGAATATGAAACTTCCTTTGTCACAGGCACAGTAGGAAAAAAGAAACCTAGGGCAGCCATCTTGAATTCCGCAGTGAAACTTCCTCTTTATTTTCTTATACCTTCTATTGAAAATGAAGTACTGGTGTACATGCCCAAATTGGCGTATCTTTAAACTAAATGACCAATTTCTGATCAACATTATATGGAGAAAGGATGGTAAAACAAATTCTGAAAATATCCAAATCTTCCCCCAGCAGAATGCTTCTATAACTATTATCTTCTTAACTATTATAAAGTGTGATTGATATGTTCACCACTTTGAGATTTTTGTAAAAATAATAACGATAGGTTCTTTTGCATTCATTGTTTTAAAAAAACCCTGAAGTCTTATACACTTTTTAAGTGTGTGTGTGTGTGTGTATGTACATAAAAAATTGTACAAATAAATACAATTGTATTAGTTCTATGTGCAGTCGTTATATATAGAATAATCTTGTCTATAGAAAATACTCTTTAAAAAAGTAAACTACTCTTAAAAAGATGATCCTGGATAAATTTCCTTTCCAACTTATTTATTTATTTTAAAGATGCACTTTTTACATTTTTGTACCTTACCCTTTGTAAGAAATGATAGGTCTGTAAGAGCACACATATAAGACCTTCAAATGTGGACTTTGGAGAGCTTAGATCACTTACAGCAAGTAAAATGAGGTAGTCATGAAAAAAGCCTGAATTAGTTACCATGGTACCTTCCTATTACGATCCTAATTTATATGGCATAAAGTAACATTCCTACCCAGGTTTGGGATTAAAAAATCCCAGCAACTGGTTCGCTGCCAGGTTGCTGGGTGGGCGTGGCCTACCGGAATGTCCTGTTTCTGGCTTCCATGGGCCTCCAGAGCCCAGGAGAGGCCATTTTCACCCTCCCAAGCATCTGGAGGTTTCCGCCGGGACTCTGGGAGGGCAAAGACAGCCTCCCCCAGGTTCTGGAGGCCCACCAGAAGCTGGAAACAGGCCCGTTTCTGGACTTCCAGAAGGCCCAGTTTCCCCCCTCCCAGAGCCTCCACGCCGACCCTACCCTTACCTGCATTGTGTGAAGACTCCTGGGAGGAGCGGGCGGTCCAGCTGGTCGGTTGAAATACTGGTTTGCCAAACCAGATGTAACTTTTAACATCTGGTTTGCCCAAACCGGTCCAAACCGGTAGAATCCCACCCCTGTTCCTACTGTGGCAAGAGGTTCCACAGCTTCCAAGCAGCCCGTATATTATAAACAAACTTACGATACACATTTAATATGGCATCATATTAAATTGGGTGGGGGGGGGGGGGAAGGCAAACCCAAAAGAGGTACAGGTGGTCATCAGGTTATGACCGCTGGTCAGCAACTATTCAAACTTGCAATGGCACTGAACTAGGGGGATATATGACAGGTCCTCAGGGTTCTGACCAATAGAATCATGATTGTGGTTTGTAACCTTCCCTAATGGCTTCCCACAAGAAAAAATAATCAATGGGAAAGCCAGCAGGAAGTAAGAAGTCATGTGAAGTCCTCACTAAACAACCCATGTGATCCCTCACTTAACAACAACAGCTGGGACCATATGTTTAGCAATGGAATTCCAGTCTCAATCACTGTTGTAAACCAAGGACTCCCTCTAGCAGCACTTGTGATACTGGATTACAGTATTTTGACGGAATTCCCCATCCCAATAATAAAATGGATGAAACAAAGCCACAAAGTGGGATTATTCAATGGCTGATTGTATTTCAGGCAAAAAAAAAAAAGAGTTTTAAAATCTCACAGATGTGCATCCTATGGGATCACCAAGTGATCCGTTCAATTAAGAAGTCCGTATAGCTCTGTGGCCAAGTCAACATTAGCAAAGATTAATTTTAAACTACATGGTTGACAATTTTAGGGTTTGAAAAATTCTTTAGTACAATCCCTACCAAAAAAAAAAAAAAAAAGGAATTGGGAGAATTTTCTTTCATTTTGACATGAATTAAACAAGAAAAAGATCAGGTTTTCTTGCATCCCCAGATCAGATGCTGCTGGTAGCAGGTTGGTCATCCTTGTTTCCAATTCTCTTTCTGAAATACAAGTTCCACAGCATCATTTACATCATTCACAACATAAGAAGCTTCCACCAAGGATGGATCAAAATGGAAATCACGATGCCCATGGGATAGAGTCTTCAGGATGTCCTCAGGGTCAGTAGGGATGTCCCCATGAGGATTGTAGACCCCGGTGCAAACTAGTATAGAATGGCAATTCTTTGCAGAGCTGACCGAGATACTGCAGTCTCTCTGGGTCTCCAGATGTTTCTCACTTTCTGCTGCCATAGCAGTTACACTGACTTCAGCCTGAGTCTGGAGGTAGCGGTGGTAGAGGTTGGCACCATAAATATCAGCCATTGGATTGTCCCTGTAAGTAGAGTCAAGATATAAGAACATAGTAGGGTGGGGATGAGACAAATAGTGGTTAATATATGATCTTGGCCAACCATTAAACCATTCTTCTCCAACGTAGTACCCTCCAGCTGTGTTGTGACCAAAACACCCCAATTCCAAGTAGTACAGCCAATGACACATTTACAATGGGAAAAATTAGTAGACTTGCCTCCACCTGAAACAACTCTCCACACCCAAACCATGACTTTACTGCTTATAAACTGCTTATATTACTGCTTTACTCCATTCAAGATCAGCAGCAGGAACAGAAACTCAGCAGCAGGTTCCCATACTGACGGGTTGTGCATTGTGCTTAGCCACAAACCATGGTTTACACAATGGCTGGATGCATATAATTTGATAAACCAAAACCAACAATGAGCAAACACAATGCTTCTCGCTGTTCTTTGCACTATGGCAAAACCTTCCTCTTTCCAAGCTAAAACAGCAGGACTGCTTACCCAATAGCATAGAGCTGGCGAAGAGGGAATGACCAGCCACAACTCTCCATCTGCTGCTTGAGCACGTGTTCAGCATAGCGGTAAGTAACAGTGCTGGGCTTGCCTAATAGGGCCTCGTACTTCAGTTCTTTCCCGGTCATTTTCTTGTAGATGTTCTCCAAGCAGACAAGAAAGGTGCCATGGCCAAACCTTGCCAATGGAAAAGACAGTGGGAAAGGGAGAAAGGAAGTCAACATAGATGCTGACTGACTGGAGTACAACAGTTTGCCTTTTTATGTATTCTGGATTAAATATACCATATTTCAATGTCCAAGCACTGGCCTCAGCAACTGGAGTGGAGGCAGGATCAGGCCTAATCAGTGGTGGGTTCCAGCCAGTTCGAGAGAATGGGTTGTTAACTTTCTGAGCAGTTTGGTGAACTGGTTGTTGGAAGAAATCATTAGGGCAGAGAACCGGTTGTTAAATTATTTGAATCCCACCACTGGGCCTAATTTGTACACCCATGGAGAATCACCTAAGAATCCCAGAACTATTGGCTAAACTGGGACGAAAAGAACTAAAAAAGGCCACTGCAAACTACTTCTATCACACTATCTAGAACAGGGGTGTCAAACGCAAGGCCTGTGGGCTGGATAGGGCCCATGAGGTGCTTAGATCTGTCCTGTGGGGCACCCTGGAAATGGCGAATGACTGGCCCTCAGTGCCTCTGCCAATAGAAACAGAGCTGTTTTCAGTCCCGGTGGGCTCCTGCAGCTCACTGCCAGTGAAAAATGGACCTCGGGGGGGGCGGGGGGGGGAGCTCCATTTTCATTGGCAGAGGGCTGCAAGAGGCTGTTGCAACATGAGTAACTTCAAGCTGGCCATGCCCCTGTGGCCCCCCAAGATCAAACACAATCCTGATGCGGCCCACAATGAAATAGACTTTGATACCTCTGGCTTAGGAGATGGCTTCAAAGCTGTTGGCAAGCTCCAGGAAGTTTTTGTTTTTACTTGTCAAATGACATACACTGGGATGTTCACCTGTCACTGATATTTGCTCTTGCAAAATTCAATATTGGCTGTTGCACCCTTGTTAGTGATTTTCTGTGTCACCATTAGACTACAACAAAAAATGTTCTCTCAGAACTCTCCCCTAATAAATAGAAGAAATAGTTGGGTTTCTCAAAAAAAAAGGAGAAATTTTCCGACAATTTGTTAACTCATAAATGCCTGGACATAAAGGCATCATAATGAGGATATTACTCAAAAATCCCAACTCCTGGCTACCAAACTGTGAGCTGTTATTTGCATGTCCATAAGCAAGGCCCACCAAGCAATCTGACTGCACAAGTTGAACGATATAAAGGAAACCGATATTTTAAATACTAGAATTCTAAACTACTTTGACTTTATAAACAAGCATCAACCCCTTAATTTGAGCCTGCCAGTTCACAGGTGCTAGGAGTATAGTACTTTCAGTCCCATAATTATAGAGCCCCACTTAAAAATTAGGCAGCCACATTCTTACTAGTTGTAGCTCCTGGATTGACTTCAAGCAAGCCATGAATTGCAGCAAACAAATAAGAGAAACTCAGATCATAAGCGTCTAGGCTATCGTGGTATAGGTAGAATAAGCCAGGCATCAACTCTTCTTACCACTGAGACCACTTGCACTTTTAGTGACTAACTGGAATGAAAGAGAACCCCCAAGATACCCAATTCTGGTATAGATAAGAATGCTAACCTATCAAGTGCCGGCTACCTTTCTACCTCCCAGGACTTGAGAACTAAGCTATCTCCATCTTATCTGGATTCGGCTTCAATATGGTGAAATCACCCAGCCATTATAAACTCCAAAACTACCGATAATCTGAATAACGTTTCTTAATTTAGGTGAAAAGCAAACACATAACTGGGTAGCATTCTGGCTATTGGAGACATCAAACTCCAAGTCACTGGAGGACTACTTCCAGTAGGTTTATATAAATATTGAACAAGAAGAAAAAAAAAAGAATATTTTTTTTTCATATCCTGCATGTATCAAGGAACTCAACAGAAATCTGAAAGTGTCACTCTCTGATGATGATTTTGCAAGTATGACCTTGAAGACATTTTCCCTCTAAGAGTTGCAACTACGTTGTTGCAAGTCTTATTTTCTTAAGCAAGAAACTAGAGAATTGATGGCCATCAGTCATGTTTCAAGACTGGATATAATAGGAGAGGCCTAGTAAATACTATTATGTTAGTTTTTCTGGGTCTCTCAGCAATCTTCAACACTATTAATCATACAAAATTGCTAATGTTGCTCAGTCAAATGTGAAATGGAGACACAACGTTTCAGTGGGTTCCACTACTTTCAGGACTTCCAAATAGAATGGCACTAGCAGGTCTGTTGACTGAGATATATTAAAAATAAAGACAAAAAACCCTCCCTTCTTAAAACAATGCCAAATTATAACTTGTCTAATGGATAACAGCTTCTAGCTCATGCAAGCTAACTGGGAATGGCATATTCTGCAAGAGATTTATCAAGAATGCTAATGATACTTGGAGGAGTGGGAGAAAGTGAAAATGACATCCCCACAAGTTATTTCGCTCACCTTGGCATTTTGGCTTCTGCCATCCATAAGAGGTCCATGTTGCAAGCAACGATAGGTATATGTGGATATGGCGCAGAAGCTAACTCTACTCCTGGATTCCCATTGCTCAGGAGTACATCAATAATCAACTGAAGACAAGTTTCCCACCTTACTGGCTCCCCCAACAGAATTATTCCTAAAGTTGGAGAAAGCCAGACAACTTTTTAAACAAAACATATCTGCATGGCACACTTTCTAAATTTTTTACATTAGTCATTAAATTGTCCACAACCTTTTTTCTATTTTTCTAGTGCTATTTTTAGCCTGACTAAGACCATAAATTAAGTCTGACCTAAGAAGAGCAAACTGTATCCTTCAACTGTATCCTTAAAACTGCCCAACAATATTTACCTTCTATGGTGGGAAAGTCAATGGTTGGAGGAGGCTATAAAAAAAAAGAAATAAATTTTAAACAAATGAGCCAAGGTATTGCCAGAGAAAATAATCAAATTTAGAAACAAATGTTATTAAGTCCATAAAGCACGAGAGGTCCAGCTGGATCTTATTTCCCTCCCAGAAATTTCCTCCCCGATATTTCCTTTTTCTGAACAAAAGATTTCCTTTCTAAGAGAAATGACTCAGTGAAGGTAGCAGAAGACTTAGCTTCAAATCAGCGGAGACTTCACTGTTCCAGAATCCTGTCCTTGATGTTCTTAAGAGCTTTTCTTATATCATAGATACAAAGGAATGGCATTACTTGGCTTCATGTGGGCTTCCTCTAAAATTTATAATATCTATAGGCTGTGATCAAACCAATCAATCGATTAATTTCTGAGTGGTCAACAGGCTTGACAGAATATGGACAAATAAGGGTGCATGTTACCTGCAAAATCTAACTTTGTCCAAGTTGAGAACAGCACTTTTTAAAGCCAGATAATGTTCTATCTATCAGCACTGCTTTAAATTAGGTATAATAAAATCCTCAGAGCAGAATGCGTTTGTCTATGTGGCAACAAGGAAATTGAAACTACCTTACACCTATTATGATGTTGTACATTTTGTAGGGACATAAAGTTTTTCTATATTTCACCCCTACATCACACTTCTTTTCTATGCCCAGTTAATACTTGCCAGTTCTTTAGGCCTCCGCTTCTGATCAACCATATCCAACAAAGGAAATGCTTTCCTAATGTCTTCAATGGTGAGAACATGCTGAAATCCCAAGCTATTTCAGAGGGTCAAGGAGTAGCATTTTTTTCCCCAAAGAAAAATGATCAGAAATACAGGTAATCCTTGACTTACAACCACTTGTTTAACAACATCTGGAAGTTAAGGCACCCTCAGAAAAAGTGACTTATGACCCATCCTCAAAATTACAACCATTGCATCATCCATGCAATCTTATGATTGCAATTCAGGCACTAGGCAACCCATTCACATTTACAACGGTTACAGCGTCTTGTGGTCAAGTGGTTGCAACTTGTGACCTTTCCAGATGGCTTCTGACAAGCCAAGTCACTTGGGGAAGCCAGATTTGCTTAACAACCATGTAATTCATATAAAAACCGTGATAAAAATGGCCGTAAAGTTTTAATTCAGTATCTTTGAACTCATTGCTGCTGAAATTCTTTCATTTCAGAGTTCATTTAAAAGGCTTGGAATGGTAACCAATGTCCCACAACCCAACTCTGTTTATACCTTGTATGATCATTCTTGCTGGGTTGCCGTTTATTGTAAATTTCAACTGACAAGACTTTTCAGTTGATGCAAACTGTGCACCATTTTTCAATTTGCAAGCAGTCCTATTTGGAAACCAAACACCCCATTTGGAAGGAGAAATACACGGCCATTTCTTTCAGGATTGTTTTGGGATTGATGTGTATTCAATGGTGATGATTACATAGAAGTGATGCATAGATTAATCAATTACCATCAACAGTCACAAATTTGGTGAAAATTGTTTCATTATTAGGGACAAAGGCGATATAATAATCCACCTTAGATAAGACCCAGTTTTCTGAAGAAGGCTCCAATACTGAGAATGTAGAAAGGGAAGGGAAGATGACCAAAAGCAAAATGGCTAGCCAAACTTTCAGTGGCAAAGAGTCCAAGATCTGAAAGATCAGCCAAGGACAGATGATCATGGAGAAAAAATCTATGTTGTCACATTGTTGTCACATTGTTATCTTATTTCTTCCTCATGTCCATTCAAAGGATGAGGCCACAAGAGTGTTTGACTTGGGATCACTTATTGAGTGACACGGAACCTTTGAAAAAACAATTGCTACCAACCTGCCTTCAATCAAGGACCTGTATACTGCACGAGTCAAAAAGAGGGCTGTGAAAATATTTAGAGACCCCTCACATCCTGGACATAAACTGTTTCAACTCCTTCCCTCAGAATGATGCTATAGAGCACTGCACACCAGAACAATTAGACACAAGGACAGTTTTTTCCCGAATGCCATCACTCTGCTAAACAAATAATTCCCTCAACACTCTCCAACTATTTACAAAGTCTCCACTATTATTACTATTAATCTTCTCATCACTCCTTATCACCCATCCCCTCCCACTTGTGACTGTATGACTGTAACCTTGTTGCTTGTACCCTAATGATTTTGATTGTTTCCTAGTATGATTTGATTGCTTATTGTACTCTATGACTATTATCAAGTGTCGTACCTTATGATTCTTGACTCTTGATGAATGTATCTTTTCTTTTACATACACTGAGAGCATATGCACCAAGACAAATTCCTTGTGTGTCCAATCACACTTGGCCAATAAAGAATTCTATTCTGTTCTGTTCCATTCTATTCTGTTCCATTCCATTCTATTCTGTTCACTATATCCAACATTCCAAAATAGCACAGGTATCGGCCTGGAACCAGTAAGATCTAACTTTAAGTTGCCATTCCTCTCACTGTATCTACACCAACTTACTTGTTTTTGTGTGAAAAACATTAAGGGGAAATCTCTATGTCTCCTATTCTGAACTCTCCAAGGGAAAACAGGATAGAAACCGAACAAATACATGCAGTTGTACCCCATTATATAACAGTGTTTCTCAACATACAGCTAAGGAAATGGGAGGAAAAGGAAGAGAAAAATTTTGGAAACTGAAAAGGATACTCCCTGGCATTTTGTTCCACAGGACCTTGTCCACACACGAGCACACACTTGTCATGGAGCTGGTGGAAAAGTCGCAGTGGGCTATGGGAAAGGATTACCCATTCAGGAGATACCTGAAAAATAAAGACAAAGGACACGGTAGCTAACCAACTTTTTACCAAAGACTGACATTATAAATAATTTGCCTGGTTAATGCCCAGATGATTTCCATCCTGTTCTAAAGTGGGCTGGAAAAAAAAACAGCTTCAAAACTTCAAGACTCCTAGATCCAACATTTTCACTGAAGGACAGATAACCCATCTCAAAGCTAGGACTGCTGTAGAATTGAGCATCCTTATACATTTGTGTAAATAAATGGATACACAAATAGGAAAGTTTTTATATGGTAAATATTCTAGTTGCTACCATAGCTGCACCTAGTCAGGTCTAGATATACATGTTGCGCTTATCTTTTGGTTGACTTAGCACAGAGGTTTCCAAACTTGGCAACTTTAAGACTTGTGGACTTCAGCTCCCAGAATTCTCCAGGCAGCTATGCTATGCTGGCTGGAGAAATCTGGAAGTTGAAGTACACAAGTCTTAAAGTTGCCAAGTTTGGGGACTTAGCATAACAAAGAGCTTCATTTAAAGATCACTCAGAAACTTATCCTTATCTAAATCCGGGACTGGCTAACATGATCATACAATGTCACAATTTCATCAACTTTATTGGGTGCCATTTTTTTTCCCAGGCCAATGCCAAGTGTTGATGCTGCCATTTAAAGTCTTGGAACAATTTGGAGCCAGATTATCTCAAGTAATCTTTCTTCCTGTATGTAGACATTTGCATCCCCACCATAGGTCTTTCCCTTATATATGTGTTCCTTCTTAGTTACAAGAAAGAAAGCCTTTCTATGCCTGGCAACCCACTTTTCAAACGTTCTTCCTCAAAAGCTAACCTGGGGTTTACACTGTTATTTGTTTAGGACTTTGAATAAATTATTCCTCTTCTCCCAGCAATCTATGAAGTGGAGCGATTTTGGAATGATGTACCTGTTATTATGGTAGGAGTAGGGGGAAAAACGTACCTACAGGCAGTCCTTTTCATTGCTAAACAAGAGAGTGGTTAAGTGAGTTTTGCCCAATTTTATTATCTTTCTTGCCAGAGTTGTTAAGTGGATCATTGAAGTTGTTAAGTTAGTAACATGGTTGTTAAGTTAATCTGATTTCCCCATGGACTTTGCTTGTCAGAAGGTCACAAAAAGTGATCACATGACCCCAGCACACTGCAATGTCATAAATATGAGCCAGTTGCCAAGCTTTTGAATTTTGAACATATGACCACAGAGATGCTGCAAGAGTCATAAGTCACTTTTTTCAGTGTAACTTCAGTCACTAAACAGATGGTTGTAACTATGGGTACTATTAATGCATCAGCTTGGAAATAAGAAAGAGACAGTTTGGTCTAGTGGTTAAGGCACCAGACTAGAAACCAGGGGACTGTGAGTTCAAGTCCCACCTGGGGCATGAAAGCCATCTGGGTGACTTTAAGCCAGTCAACTCTCTCTCATCTCAACCCACCTCACAGGGTTCTTGTGGGGAAAATAGGAAGAGGAAGTAATATTAGGTATCTTTGCCATCTTGAGTCTATTATTCTAAAAATAACAATGTAGGGATACAAATAAATGAATAAAAAATAAATAGGAATAATATCCAACAAATGGACTATCATTCATTTATTTGCTTGTTTATTTATTTGTATCCCACCTTTGTTACTTTTACAAATAACTTATCCAAACATATCCAACATACCTTCCTCTTCCTATTTTCTCCATAATAGCAACCCAGCAAAATAGCTTGGGCTGAGAGAGAGAGTGTGACTGGCCCAAGGTCACCAGCTTTCATCTAAAAGCAGGATTAAAACTCACAGTCTCCAAATTCTAGCCTGGAACCTTAACCACTAGATCAGTGATGTCTAACCTTTTCGGCACCCAGTGCCAAAGCTCACGCACCGCATCCTTAAAATGCAACATGTGCATGCCCCACCCCCTCACATACATCCCACCCCTCTGTGCATGCGCGTGCACCCCTGTGCATGCACACGCAACTCCCACACATGCATGCATGACCCCCGCATGTGTGCCCCGCCTCCCGGGCATGAACAGCAGAGACCTGAACACCAGCTGGTTGGTGGGAGGCAAGTGAGGAGGAGCTGAGCTGGGCCACAGCTCGTGTGCCCAAATAGAGTGCTCTTCGTGCCACCTCTGGCATGCGTGCCATAGGTTTGCCATCACAGCACTAGATCAAATTAATATATGCAGTATTAGCTGTGCTAAACCAATTCTATAGTGGGATTCTGTTAGTTGAGCCTATGAGTTTGAGATCAAGTCCTACCAACTTCAGATACCAATGGCCAATTGCAAGGGAATGGAAAACTTGTAGTCTAAAATAAGTTGATGCAATCAGTTTTTCGCTCTAAACTTACAATCAGACACTATAGTTTTTTTCCTTACAAGTTTTTTCCTTACAAAGATCCTACACAAGACTTAGAGAATGATCTTCTTAGAATTTCAGAACTCCACTCTTGTAGTCAGCCATTGACTTGATAAGATAAGTCACCTCGATACCTTAAATCCAAGGGCTTCCGTCAGTTCCTCAGCCTTGCTATCCCGAGAACAATTCCCTGCATTGGTTACAAATGCAACTGGCACACGGAAGTGGCCCTTCACATTTGTTAGCTTCTGGAATGCCTTCTTCGCAGCGGGAATGACTAACCGGCCCCGTAAAAGCACTCCATCAATATCAAAGAGGAATCCAAAGGAAGGAGATGTCAGCTGCAGTGGACAAAATTTCAAGGGAATTAGATCAGGTGCAATGTTAGCTTTAAGAACAACAGTGAGTATGAGTTGCCTTAAGAACTTTATCAAGACCAAGGGTCTTCAAACTTGACAGCTTTAAGACTTGTGGACTTCAACTCCCAGAATTCCCCAGCTAACATGACTGGAGGAGGAATTCTGGGAGTTGAAGTCCACAAGTCTTAAAGCGGTCAAGTTTGAAGATCCCTGATCAAGATTTATGTTTCCAAGGAAAGATAAACAAAGGCAAGTTAAACATTTCCAATCATTTATTTAATTAAAACATTTCAACCATTCTCTATCATATGTTCAAGGTAGCCATCAAGAATGCTGCTTAAAGTTAACATTAAAAACTCATGCACAGTCAATAAAAATCTGATGTAGAAAGAATCCCTGATTATTAACAGTAGCTTCTCAAGGAACCAATTCACTTCACAAGGTCTCCAAATAAGTGGGCTGTTCTTGATTTTTAAAAAAAGTCAGAAATGAGATACATATGCTAAGCTCCAGTAAATTATTCCAGAAACCCAGGCCCATCACTGAAATGTTTATGCTCACAATATGGTTTGGGACCTCAAAGTATTATATAACAATAGATAAGAGACTTTGTAAAAAAGTCATTTGGAAAGATCTATGTAGTAACTCAAGAAATCTGTATAGTAATAGTATAGAAAGGAGTGAGGACATGAGAATAAAAATTATAATTTTTATTTTTCTTGCAAGCAATATTTCTTCGGCTTAGTGCTTCTCAGCTGTCAACAGGGAAGAATAGCCTCCTATTCTCTATAACCAGGTCACCAAGTGGGATGGTGAGCAGAGGACGCAAGGGCCACAGGAAGGTCAGGGAACATAAAGCCTTTGTAAGACCACACCTAGAATACTGCATCCAGTTTTGGTCACCACATGTATAAAAAACTCTAGAAAAAGTGCAGAGAAGAGCAACAAAGATGCTGAGGCGACCGGAGGCTAAAACATAGGATGAACTGGGCTTGGCTAGTCTAGGGAAGAGAAGGACCAGGGGAGACATGAGAGCAGTCTTCCAATATTTGAGGGGCTGCCACAGAGAGGAGGGGGAGTCAAGCTATTTTCCGGTTGCTGGTTTGACACAGACGACCGAGAGTTTTGGGATTCCTACTGTAAGGCTGGCAAGTGTGGAAAAATGGTCACCAATCTGTTTTGTTTCAGATATTTTCAGAACTTTGAACGGTCACTAAATGAAACTGCTGTAAATTGAGGACTAGAACGGTAATTAAACGGAACTGCTGTAAGTCGAGGACTAAGTTAACCGGACCATTTCCATGTCCTTTCCACGTTGGCCCTGTGAGTGCAATGGCGAATCTTGGAGGTCACCAAACCTAGAACAACTATGCCACAGAGCCCGAGTTTCAAAGGGAATCCCCCTTTACAATCCCGGCCAGGGAATCCCCCACCAGCTCGGCAGAGAAGCGACTGGAGGCGAGCGCGTCTGCAGGGCGACGAAGCCCGGCAGGCCAAAGTGGAAAAGCCCCGGCGCCTTTTTGCCCAGCTGGCTCTCCTTGGAAAGGTCACCGGCCAAAAAAACCCCACAAAAACCAACCACCCCCGAAGGCACCAGCGCTCGGCAGGGAAGGGAGGCTCCGCTCACCTGATGGAGCCCGGGGGCTGCGGTCGCAAAGCCGCGGCTAAGGCTGGACAAGCGGCCGGATCCGGCCCTGCTTTGCTCCGCGCCGGCTCCCAGCGCCCTTCCCAGTGCGGCTCTGCACGCAGGGCGCCAGCAGCTCAAAGCCATCCGCCCGCCCGCCTCGCTTCCTGCCCGGGCGACCGCCTGCCCCGGTCCCTGCCCTTGGGGGAGAGCCCGGGGGCGGCCAATCTGGGCCAGATCACATGGACCGCAGGGAGGAGCCAGGAACTACAGTTCCCAGGTTCCACTGCTCGCGGGGGCGGGGGGCCGAGGTGGGGGTTAGGTGAAGAAGAGCTCAACCCGAAGCGGCTCTTTGGAAACGCGGCAGGCAGGGACCCAAGAAAGGGGTTGTGCAATCCGACAGCTCCATCATCATCATCATCATCTTCTTCTTCTTCTTCTTCTTCTTCTTCTTCTTCTTCTTCTTCTTCTCCCCCTTCCTCCTCCTCCTCTTCTTCCTCCTCCTCCTCTTCTTCCTCCTCCTCCTATATTGTTATTACTACTACTACTATGATTTTATGATTGTTATTATTATTAATCGTACAGTCAGCCAGATGTTGAGACTGGGTTTGGCATTTTTGTCTACCTATTGAGTCCTTACCAAGGACCTGGGATAGGCAAATCTGGATGTTTGATGGTGTTACAGATATTATTATTATTTATTATTATTATTTATTTCTTATTATTAATTAAATACTAATACTAATAATTACCCAAAGGAGCCCCTGATACAAGGCTTGCGTCTGAATCACCGAGTTCAACCCAGGTGGAATTAAAAACAGGGTTTGACCAACTTGGCAAACTTTTAAGATGGGTTGAGCCCCTGCCCTGCTCGCTGTTGGGGGTATGTGTGGCAGTACTAGGAGTTGAAGTCCACCCGAGTTTGAGAAACTCTGGATTAAAAGAAGAATCTGCGGCCAGGCTGGGAAAAGGTGCGAAGGGTTGATGGAGAGGGGGAGGGGAGAAGGATTTGCTTCAAACTTGACAGCTTTAAGACATGTGGACTTTAACTCCCAGAATTCCTGAGCTAACATGACTGGAGGAGGAATTCTGGGAGTTGAAGTCCACCTGTCTTTTTTCCGCAATAAAATAATGCATCGTTTCCAAGGCCTTTTTCTCCGGCTCGGTGTTGAAACTCATGTTTTCCCCCAACAAAAACAAAAGGTTGAGAGAAACTAGGCGCAACTTCTTTTCCAACTTCCCCTTATTCTCCGCCTCCCACAGTTCTGCACAACTCAACAACCAGCGCACGACCGGGCGATGCTCATCGGAAAAAGGACACTATTCCATTTTTTTTTTACTGACACCCCCAGAAAGAAAGTGACGGTCTTTGTCGACACGAAATCGAGCAAAGTCTCCCTCAGCCTCCTCAAAGCCAAAGAGCTCTCACGAATTTGTGCCCGATTCGTTTGAAAGCGCAAAATTGTAGTTTTTCTGATGCATTTTGGGGTTTGTAGTTCTAATGGCCTTCAACTCTATACGGTTCTGATTGGCTAACTCCAAACTACACCTCCCAGAATGCAAAGCTTTTCCGGAAAAGCTCCGTTTATAATTAAGTATTTACGTAGCGATGTTTTGGTTCGTTTGTTTTTAACGCTGGCGCCAATATAAGTTACCAGGTTTCAGAAATCTAATTGTGGTTCAGACTAGCTTAAAGGAAGATTTAGGGCAAGAGTCTTAAAACACGACAGCTTTAAGACTTGTGGACTTCAACTCCCAGAATTCTTTCTCCAGTCATGTTAGCTCGGGAATTCTGGGAGTTGAAGTTTGAAGACCCTTGGTTTAGGATCTAGTTTCACAGTAAACCAAAAGCCGAGAAGCATACAATGATATGATTTTTTTCCTCTCCCACTAATTAAAATTCAAAATGTGAACAAATTATTTGGGCAGAAAAAAGTGACACTTGCTAGTTTGGATTTAGCCTATACTTGCTGAGGAATTCCAAAAGACTAACAAGAAAATATATTTTCAATAAAATATATTTTTGGTAAATAATACTGTATAAAAATTGCCTCACTTCCCCATAACATCATATTTTTCTGGGTAGTGTTGATATATGAATCAATGACTTACTTAAAAAATATATTATTATTTCATATTGTGGACTTCAACTCTCAGAATTCTTCCTCCAGTCATGTTAACATTGGGAAGCTTTTATTTATTTAAGAAAGTTTAAAATCTACCTTTCCCTAGATTTACAAGGCATCTTATAAAAATTGCAACAAAGAATTCCAAAACTTAGAAGAGCTATTACTACTAGGCTCTGGAATCCAGCCTTCTGTTTGGTGCAGCAATCCAAATTCAAGCAATCTAAGGTAAAGGTTCCCCCGCACACACGTGCTAGTCGTTTCGGGCTCTAGGAGCAGTGCTCATCTCTGTTACAAAGCCAAAGAGCCAGCGTGGTCTGAAGACGTCTCCACGGTCATGTGGACGGCATGACCAAACACCAAAGGTGCAAGGAGTGCTGTTACCTTCCTACCAAAGTGGTCCCTATTTTTCTACTTGCATTTTTTACATGCTTTCGAACTGCTAGGTTGGCAGAAGCTGGGACAAGTAATGGGAGCTCACTCCATTACGCAATGCTAGGGATTCAGACTGAACTGCCGACCTTCTGATCAATGAGCTGTGTCTTAGCCATTGAGCCACCACATCCCTTTTGAAGCAACCATACACCTGGTTAATTTTCTAGCCTTTATTTGAACATACCCAGATAACAGCCCAGAGCTTCTTGTGTAATGGTAATTAAAAGAGATGGTGGCTCTGTCAGGTATATGAATTTAAGAATAAGTTTATTTAAACTATGTGGAAATTAAATTGAATTTAAATTAGATTTCTCAACTGGGGTTCCATGAGACATCACTAAGAAATCATGCTTTACAGGTAGTCCTTGACTTACAACAGTTCAATTAGTACAGCACTATACTACAACAGCACTGAAAAAAGTCAGATCTTTGGCAATTGACTCATATTTATGGTTACAATGTCCCGAGATAATCTTTTATTTATTTATTTATTTTTATTTGTCAATTGCTTACAAGATAATAGGTATAAGTAAAAACATAGATATGAATACATGGATACATATAAGAGAAATAAAAAATATATAAAAGAAACAATAGGACAGGGACAGTAGGCACGTTGGTGCGCTTATGCACACCCCCTACAGACCTCTTAGGAAAGGGGTAAGGTCAACAGTAGACAGTCTAAGGTTAAAGTTTTTGGGGTTTGGGGAAGAAACCACAGACTCAGGTAGAGTATTTCAGACATTGACCATTCTGTTGCTGAAGTCGTATTTCCTGCAATCAAGTTTGGTGCAATTAACCTTGAGTTTGTATCTATTGTCTGCTCTTGTGTTGTTATGGTTGAAGCTGAAGTATTGATTGACAGGTAGGACATTGCAATGTATGATTTTATATACTATACTTAGATTGGACCGAAGACGGTGTAGTTCTAGGTTTTCTAGTGTAGAATGTCGAGTCTGGTGGCATAAGGTATTCTACAATGAGTAGAGGAGTGGAGAACTCTTCTTGTGAAATATTTCTGGATTTTCTCAACTGTGTTAATATTAGATACGTAATGTGGGTTCCAGACTGATGAGCTGTATTCGAGTATTGGTCTAGCAAATGTTTTCTATGCTCTAGTTATTAGTGTAATATTACCAGAGAAAAAGCTATACAGGATTAGGTTAACAACTCTTAATGCCTTTTTGACTATGTAGTTACAGTGGGCTCTAGCACTTAGGTAATTTGAGATGAGTACTCCAAGATCCTTGACAGAGTTTGGATCATCAACAAGGTCTTGAGTATTCAGGCTGTATTTTATTTTATTATTATTTTTTTGCCAATATGTAGGTCAGAGCATTTATTTGTTGAGATTTGAAGTTGCCATTTGTTTGACCATTCTGATACATAGTCAAGTTCTTTTTGAAGGGTAGCAGTATTGTTTGTGGTGTTGAATAGCTTTACATCAGTAAAGAGATTTGAATTTGAGGTCGTATTCTGATTGGTTGTCAGACTCCCATGGGGCCATGCAGGGGCAACTCTGTAGGCTGTCCTGAGTTCCAGGCTTGGTTGAGCCTTGCTGGATGATGATGTAATGAAAAGGGCTTTGGGCAATTGCTATATCTTTACCTGGAGACCTTTGTTATGTAAAATATTCTGCCCCAGGCCTTAATAGCCCACCCATTAACAAAGGTGAGCTTCTGCTTCTGAAGTGAGTTTCTGTTTATGAGTTTCTACTCTTTTCAAGGGAAATATTCTGCCTTTTTAATATTTCCTAGGATATTTCAATTTTCTAGGAGAGGGGTGGGTGATAACTTCCTACACAAGAAAGATCAGAAAACTCATTTAACAAATTAGCAACAGAAATTTGGGGTTCAATTAAGGACTATGTGTATTTTTTATGATTATTTTAAAAGAGACTGAACAAAAACTCTGCCATTTCCAACACTGGGTTGGTTCACTTGAGCAAAGCAAGAGCAAAGGTGTGAGGACATAATATCCTCAGAGTCAGACTCAGCTGCAGGCTGTTTCAGTCAGTCACTTGTCTCCACCCCTCACGCTCCCCCCAATTTCCTGGTAATTCCTCCTAGGATCTCTGCATTCCACTGAAGCGTGCAACTCACAAGTAAACATCTAAGTACTGAACTAAGCAAGATACCTTAACTAAGCTTAAGGGAAGATTGGCAACAGCTGTGCATGTCAGGCAGGGATTTAAGCCTCTTGGAAAGAGTTTTCCCTTATTGTAAGCAACTTGAGCACCTGCCTTTGCATTCTGTGACTCTTGCCTGGGATCCAGTTATGTAGGAGCCTGCATGTTAATTAATGAAGACTTTGTCTCCCTCTTGACTTGACATCGTAAATCTTCAGCTCGACCTTGGACAGCTCTTGACTTGAAATTCACCTTTGCTCAGCTAAGTTCTTCTCCGCAAGTATTTGCTGTTTTTCTGCCTTAGCTTTTTTTCCTCTGCTCTCTCTTGCTGGCCAGCTGTTTGAAACAAGTCCTCAAGTCATATCTTTAACAATGCCTGTGCCTGGCTTCTAAAAGGGTGCTAAGAAAGCCAGGATGCTAAAAGAGGAGGAGGAGGAAAGGGAGGAAGAGTAGCAGATGGTGAAACAGCACAGAGGACAGCATGAAACGCTGCCAGGGACTTCATAACTAGGGCTCTCTTTGCTGCGGTGTTGCCCACCTTTCTGCAAATGGAGGGGTGAGGTGAGGGGGCTCCATCTCAGGGCAGGGGGGGGGACAGGAGGTCTGGGCTGGGCACTAGCAGCTGCAGGTATCAGACCTGCTTTTCTGCAGGCACAGCAGCCCAAGTGGCTGTTTTGCCTTGGGGTGGATGCCAGAGATTCAGGACTTGCCAGAAGCAGAATCAATATACAAAGCAGGTGGGGAAGGAGGCAGGAGAAAGGAAAATGTTGTATTCTTTATTTTTAGTTTAATTGTTAATACATATATATACAGGACAACATATGAAATGTAATAATTTTGTCACTTCCATCCTATATTTGAGCTGGAGTGTCAGGGCTTCCCCAACACCTGAAAAAAAAAACATTTTAAGGGTTCCCCTCGGCTCAAAAGGTTGACAAAGCTTGCTCTGGAGTATATAAATGGGATTGATTAAAATGAACTTCAAATGTCTTGTGTTGTTTTGAGGACGTTTTAAAATGGTCCGTTTTAATCCAGTTTTGGGTGGCTAAAGTCCCATTACGTGGATCTGGGGACATCCATGTAAATTAAGTAAACCAGTAAATGTCCTGAACAAGAAAAGGAAAATTGCAAGTATCCATGTATTGGTTTGGATGCAAAAAGTGGCCATTAGAAGTTCACTTGAATAGTTCAGACGATGGTGGAGAATTGTGCTGAACAAGTGCCAAGTATCAGATTCATTTGAATCTGCACTATCTTGCAGGAATATTGCTGGTTATTCAAGCCTAATCATTCTGAAGTGTCAGCAAATTTAAATACTTCTTAGGATCATAATTCTTTACAGTGTTCAGTGTGGATTTGGTGTTTTCTTCTGTTCTTGTTAATCCTGCTGCATTAATTCAGGCAGAGCTATTGTCTTGATTATTTTATATAGGTAATCCTCGGTTTATGATTACAATTGGGAACAGAATTTTCATTGCTGAGCCAGGAGGGGTTTTTTTAGAGTTGCACCTGATTTTATTACCTTTTTTTGCCAGTTAAGTAAATCATGCAGTCTTTAAGCGAATCCAGCTTCCCCGCCCCCTTTGACTTTGCTTGTGGGATGCTTAAGATTGGACTTAAGCATAGTACATAAAATTATATGTTACAATGTGTTACCGATTAATGAATAGTTCAGCTTTAACCACAACCACCCAAGAGCACACAACAGATATAAACTTAATATAAATCACTCCAAACTTGATTGCAGGAAGTACGATTTCAGCAACAGAGTAGTCAATGTCTGGAACTCACTACCTGATTCTGCTGTCACCTGCTCAAACCCCCACTCCTTTACCTTCAAACTAACCTCTGTTGACCTCACTCTGTTCCTAAGAGGTATGTAAGGGGTGTGCATAAGCGCACAATCATGCCTACCGTCCCTGTCCTATTGTCCCCAATTATTAGTACCTATTTTATCCTTATATTGTAAGCATTTGACAAATAAAATAAATAAGTAAAAATAAAATGCTGGCTGGGAAGGTTGCCAATGGCACAATCATATGACCAAGGATGCTGCACCTATCATAAATACATGCCAGTTGCCAAGTGCCTGAATTTGGGTCCCATGCCATGACAATCCCCTAAGAACAAGAACAGTGCCATTGTAACTTCGGTGGTTAAATAAATGGTTGTAAATTGAACGTGGGATTACCAACCTTAGGAAAGTACAGCGATTTAGATATTCAGTCCCAAAGTTCTTCTGGCCATCCAGAAGAGGTCACTTTTGTGCCATAAACATGAACATATTGGTATCAAAGTGCAGTACAATATAAATTAGCACTCTGCTGTTGGCCAAGTATTTTTAGAAGCTAGTAAGGACCAGTCTCATGAATAAACCTTTGCTCCTTCATGTAAAGAACTACAGTAAATTGATTGTGTCATTAACGTGGTGTCAGCTCTTGGGAACACACGTATAGAGATAAAGGATAAAATAGTGAATACTGAATAGGAACAACTGAGAAAATTATTGAAAACTAATGATATTTCTCTGGAAAATGAAAATACAACTTAATCAGAAAATCACTTGTTAATATTAAATTAAGGTTATATAAATATTCATTTTTACAATAAACGTATGTTACCGTACTTCCAAAGCAGGTGCTCAAAAGAAGTTAACACATTTAGTTGCTGTAAGAACTTATCCAAAGTCCTTTGAACATCTTAATGAATAAAATGTTTTGAAGCGCCATTCTGTATCTGATTACTCAGATAAAAAACCTTCTGAATTCAGCAGGGTTCACTCTGTGTGTCTGTTGCATAATAAACTCTGCTAAAATTAATGGGATTTAGCATATACATGCTTGCACTATAATTTTGCCTTTTAAATCCAAGGTACTTGTAATTCTGTAACTTGCCTGACACACATTGAATTAAAATGTTTAACTAAGTGATGTTTTTAAAATTATAGAAACCCAACAGAATAATTTCCTATTGGAAGCACTGCCAGTTTTAAATGCTATAAAATGAGGGGGGAGGAGTCTACAGCAATGTGTGGACTTTAATTCTCAGAATTCTGTTAAAAATTGCCAAAGCTGAGAAACAATAGTTTACAGAGTAAATTTAGGATTCCTTTTCAGTATTCTATTTTTTTAATGATATGGATTTTTATTTTTACTGTTTTTTATTCCATGTGTTTTCCAACTCCTTTTTTTTTGGGGGGGGGGGGGAATGTTAAATGCAGCAGCAGGAAAGGAAATATTTTATCAATACTTCCATAATTCCAGGCTATGCAAATTTAATTGGATCAATCAATTCTTGAGTTCCAGGCGCGTATTTCCTTCCTATAAAATCAGTCTGTTCAGCACATACTGCCTCAAGCATTTACTGTCTATGGATCATATCAATATTTAAAAAATGAAATTGGCATGGGATAACTCTCCTTGGGTTATCTCAGAATACCATTCTGGAAGGATTTCTTTGATGTTCCAGGGAACAGACCTTTTTGTACTTTTCAGGGTCAGACCGATTTCATTCCCATTTCTTCACATGGCTAATATGCAGTTCGACTTCCTTCGTAATGGAGGTCAGAGCCATTCAGCAAAGGGACATCATTCTCTACAGAAGGATTTAATCTGAAGGAGCTCACACAAATCATATTCACCCTGGAATCAGGCCCCAGAACAGCCTACTTATAATACTGGAGAAAGGAGACTGCATTTATTTATTATCGAAATAAGCTGCCCCTGTGAGGCAAGGTACCAATTTTGAAAACATAGTCAAGAATATATGCAGTCAAGCGATCCCCACTCTCGCGGTAGAGTGGGTTAACACAATATAGTTGGCAAAACACCACAGGGCCCTTCACAATATAACCATTCGCCCCGCTGGGCTCTAAAATTGGAGATAAAGCATTTTGAAGAGGCAGAAAGAGCAATAAAGCATAAAACTAAAGCATCTTGGGGAGACAAGACTAGGAGAGAACACAAAATATTGCTACCAAAATCTAAAGGTCACACCATTTTCCTGGGTCAGGTGGTAATTTCAAACAATCACCTGTTATTTTTACATCTGCAGAGTATATTCCCCTAACAAAAACAGGATGGAGGAGAGATAGGGGGACGGGGTGAGGCGGCAGGAATGGTTGTTTTATGGCTATCTATAAGAACACAGATGCAAAGTGGGATTCACCTTTATTTTTCAAATTGGGGCCCACTCTTAAGTGTTTGTGACGTTTCTCTCCTCACGTGTACAGGGAATCCTTGGCTCACAACCACAACTGGGGCCAGAATTTGTGGCTAACAACACAGTTGCAAAGTGTGATATCATGTGACTGCATCACTTACTAACAGTGCCACTCCCCATTGCTGTCATTAGCTAACAATCATGGGTCATTAAGCAAGTGCCCACCCCATTCTAAGCCATTTCAGGCTTGGTTCCTCACATGGCCAAGCCTCAAGGTAAGGAGGGGACTGCCTCCTCTCCAACTTCCCCCAACCCCAACCCACATCTCCCCTTGTACCCTGCCTTGTGGGGTGACAAGCAACCCCAGAACCTTGTGGCTGTGGACTTACTTACCACATTGTTGTTGGGGGACTTCTTACATGTTGCTGTTGTTGGGCTCCAGCAAGCCCATGAGCTGCAGCATAACAGAAAGCTCTTCCCCATACAAAGCCCTTCACAGCTATTTTTGTTGACTGTTTCTTAATATGATTTGATTGCCTATGACTATTATTAAGTGTTGCTGGACAGCTCATGTTGTACCTGATGATTCTTGACGAATGTATTTTTTCTTTTATGTGCATTGAGAGTATATGCACAAAGACAAATTCCTTGTGTGTCCAATCACACTTGGCCAATAAAGAATTCGATTCTATTCTGTTCTGTTCTATTCTGATTCTATTCTGAGCCAAGCTCAGCCCTAGACCAGCAACACAAAGCAAGCAGTCACCCCAGGAACCCACAGGAAGCCCCAATCACCCCAGCCCTCTGCACTTTGAGATCCCTAATGCTTTGCACACCACCACCCCAACTGACCTTTGCGGTGTCTTTTCTCCCATTGCTGCTAAGATTGGGCCACCTTGGCTGTTGGTGAGGCAATTGCTGGCCATGTGAGGCCATTTTCCTCAGGTCTTATAAGGAAACCACTATGCACCTGGGGAAGAAAGACTCATGCCACCACCAACGGCCTCTCAAAGGCCAGGTCAGCATGTTCAGTCAGCAATGAAGCAAGGAAATGGTGAAGGTCAGCTAGGTTGATAGGAGCCATGGAGTGCAAGAGGGCAAAAGAGCAGGGAAAATAAGTGGGTAGGGGGAGTTGAAGCGCCTCGCCGTTGTGACAGTGGTGGGATTCAAAATGTTTTACCACTGGTTCAATGGGAGTGGCTTGGTGGGCACACTTTATGCACGTGCACACACTTTGCATGCATGCATAAAACAGCACTTTGCACAGGCGCAGAGGCGTTCCAACTCACCTCCTGCAAGCCTGCACTCTCCCAGTCACTTCAGCAGCTCCCGCGCAGCACTCTCCTGTACCGCGCAAAGCAGCTGCGCTTTAAAAGCAGAGGATAAAGGTGAGTATGGAAGCCCAGGCAGGTGGGCCCAACAGTAGAGTATTGGAGAGAACCAGTTCGGTCTCCACTGCTTATCACCACTACCGGCTCGGCAGAACTGGACCAAACCGGTAGAATACCACCACTGCATTGTGAGGGTGGGCTGCCAAGGGCCCAAATTTGGATCATGAGGCCACTGCAATGCCTATAACTTCTGGGGACTTGTCTTAGTCCCTTCATTCAGCATCACTGTAACTTTGAACAGTTGCTGAACTTAATGGTCATAAACTGAGGATTACCTGTACAAGTATTTATCTTCTCTCAATTTGAAGATTACAACTAGAAGGCAACTTTTGAAGAAGTTTTGCCATTCCAGGAATAGCAAACTCTTCTGGGGCCTCATTTTTACCATCCGTGGTATAAATCAGTAGAAGACTCAATATCCGAAATAGCATGCTGGAGGTTCCTCATAGATATAATTGATCCTGGGGACCTATAAATCAGGAAGCTTACATTCTGCTTCCAGGTGGGAGATTTAGTTTGGCTGATTAGATCAAACAGTGGCTTTATTTTAAAAAAAAAAAAGGTTTTCCTTTATCTAAGATAAAATTTTGAAAAATCTGGCAGCAACAATAATCAATATTTCTTGTCCTAAAGAACATGAACATATATTGATTATGAATTATTACATAATGTAAAACCTTTGTAACATCAATCAAAATATGAAATTATTACATCTGCAATTTTCATCAGTTACAGTTCAATGAAATTAGGAGTATAGAACAACAAGGAGGTTGGGACTAAAAGCTGGTCAGATTTGAAAAGCATCCTGAAAAGTATCTTACTATGGTTTATCTAATTGACTCGTTCAAATTTTCAGCCATTGTTTTGCCTTTAATACCAACTGCTTCCTTTTCTATAGTGAAACTATGATTCCAACTTACCTTTTGATCCAGTTCAGTTTTGTCTTCCATGCTACTTTAAGACATGAAATAGTTGTTCCTTTTCCTGACCTATCTAGCTTATTTGCATACTAGACTGTGATTGGTTGTAATGAACAATCTTTTGAAAGGGGGATTATATGTGTAATAATCATTGCACATCACAGTTATCACTATGATGCATATTGGATTGCTGTTTTCAGGGAAGCCGCATAAAAATGTATTCTGATTCTGACACATTAAAATGTCAGATTGAAGCATGATTCACAGATGTAATTTTGTAATAATAAATTAAAAAAGCAAAAACTTGTAATTACATGATTTGAATTAGTACTAAAACCTTGATCTTAGAGAACATTGGAGAGATTTTATTGTATCTATGCCACCATGGTTTTTGGCTGTTCTTGGCAAAATCTAAGCATTGGGGTAGGTGAAATCATGATTATTGTATAGCATGTTCTATTAATCTGATCAAAGGTGATCTATTTAATAAACTATCATTGTACAAATTATGGCTTAACATGTTTATAATACCAAAGTCCCCTGTTTTGTTCCAAGATATAAAAGCTGGATTTGCATAACATATTAATTAACCTAAATTATAAATTCCTAATTTTTGCATAAATTTATCTTATGCAAATCCAGAAAACAGCATTGGTTTATGACTCAGTTCATTCTGAAAATCCAATTTTTATTGCTTGCATGGAGAAAATTAATTTCAGCACAGTATATGATAGAAGTATTTATTAGAGTAAGATTCATGTATCCTCCATTACATGATTAATGTATTCATAATTTATTATTATTTTAACAAAGATTTAAAATATATATAAAGTATAAACAGACATCACACGAATAACATTGATCTGATAAATACAAAAAAGAATGACTCACCAATATAACTAAAAATGAGAGAACATTCTACTATTAGAGGGGAAAGGAACACTTCTATTCAATCCCAGTTCAATGAATTCCATCTTTATGGAGTATATTCTGATTTCAATTATTTTGCTGGATTGTTAAATGAGCAATGATCTGATCAAGTTACCTGGAAGAAGCAAGATTTTGTATAGAACCTTTACTCTGGCTTTTTATTCAGCAGCATCTTGAGCGAAGCTGCAGAATTGTCTATGAAGTAGTCCCATTTTTTTTGCCAAATGGCCGTGGCCTTTTTCTTCTCATCAGGCTGCATACTACTGTATCTACAAAGGAAAAAGACTCAAACATAGCAAGATACTTTTAAAGAACCAAATGTAGGCAGCAGTCCTCCCTCTTGCTCTTCTTGCCCCTCAGAAAAGTCATAATCTTAAAACTCAACACATTTGTATTCAAATAGAAGATACTGAATAAACAGAATGTGACATGTTTTCCATTCCAATTAAGCATATTAAACCCAATTCTCATTTGCACTTAACGGTGATGCCAGCAACATTTCTTTTCGGCCCACTCATGTGAATAAGGAAAGCTGAAGTGGTCCTTAACTGTACCACTTAAAGTAGATTTCTCCCCTCAAATCTGCTAGAATCCATTTACCCATAACCTTTTTTGGGGAGATGGGCAGTCAGATGACTTTTAGAACTGGGGAAAAGATAAAGAAGCAGGACAGGGATAAATAATGAGACAACAAATGCTAGTGTTTTGTCCCTGACAAAAGAGATTGGATATTTTTTATAACTCAGCAAAAGTTCTTAATATATTAGCTGTTATGGCCTCAGAGCAAAAGGAGGAAAAAGTCATTTTGTACTGCTGTTTATAAGACCGGATCAGATTTTTGATGCTGGCGCAGGATCCAGTCGGGGTCAGACACTGGGAGCAAAGGGTTTAGTCTTCTGAGCTTTTGGACTCATGCTGGAGTCCTCAGGGAACTTTCCTCCAACAGAGTGTCTAGTGCAGGGCTGTCAAATTCCCGGCCCATGGGCCAGATGCATCATGTGCTGGCCACACCCACCCCTGGTTTAGCAAAGGGGGGAAAAGTCCCAACACATCACATGATGCCGCCGTGACGACATGAGTTTGACACCCTTAGTCTAATGTCTGCTAGAAAGACGTTCCCTGAGGATGGGCTGCAGCAGAAGTCCAAAAACTTGGAAGACTAAACTTCTCATCCTGGTGACCGACCCAGATTAGATCCCGCAACATTATCCTGGGACACGTACATATGTTCTGATGCTGGGCTTGAGACTAACGTCCAGCAGGCTTCAGGAATTGACCTAAGATCTTTTAGATGCCCTTGCTGAGTCCATTGTTTTTGCTGAACAGGTGAGTGCCAGATGGAGGCCCCAAAAGGTTAAAAAAAATTCCTTGTCTTCAAAACAAAAGGTTGGCATGTTGAGGATTCACACAAACTTTTAGGTAAATAGAATCTAGGAGGAACAGGGAGCAATGCTCCATTCATTCCCAGTCTTTAATTGGCTTCAGAGATTCAGTGAGCAGTGAGGAGCAGAAGCGGAGATGGTATCAACAGGAGGAGAGAGAGAGAGAGAGAGAGAGAGAAGGGCAATATATGTACCATTATGCTTTAGCAGATCTAATAAAAAAATAAATCTTACTAATAAAAAAGAAATCTTACTAATTTAGTAGGACTTTTAGTAGGATTGGCACTTTCGGAAGGTGATAAGCACAATAAAAAAAAAAAAGGGGGGGATAATTTGTAGTGTTTGTAGTGTGTGAAGTTGTAAAAAAGACTCCACCTAGTTCTGTCCCAAGTACCTAAATGTTTTGGGACAGCAATGTAAAAAAAACTATTATGGCAGGATAGATGTAGTTTCATATTTGGGCTTCTTATCCAAATTTCGCTGACTCTAAATTCAATGCTGATATAAACTAAGGTGGTGATATATGTGAAAAGTCCAGCTAGCTCTAAAAGTTGTCCCTATTTGTTGCCCTGTTTGGACATAGGTTTGAACATACAGGGGGTGGCGTTGTCCATAAATGTCAGCATAGAAAAGACATGCACTTCAGGGGTGAAATTCAAAATTTTTCTCTACTGGCTCTTGTGGGCGTGGCTTGAGGGTGTGGCTTGGTGGGACTCAATCTCTGAAAGGAAGAAGGCGAGCAGGTATGGGCGGGGCCAATCGATTCAAATTGTACCTACCACGTCTCCCAAGGTGGTGTGAGGTGGTTGAATTTCATCCCTGATGCACTTACCTTAAAGAGTTTAGGACCAGCTGTTTCAGAGTTCTCAGATCAGCACTCATCCCTCCTATGCCCATAAACATCTCGTAGAAATCATAGGATAATCCCTTTGCTCCAAAGATGGCCGGATCATCAGAGGCAACCACTATCTGATGACCCTCTGACAACAGAAAAGCAGCAGGATGGTTTCTCAGATCCGATACTAGCTTCAGGACCTTGAAGAAGAAAAACACATAAGCCAAGAGTTATTTTATTGAAACCTGCATTTGGTTGTGAGGCCATTGGTACAAGGGAACATTCAGAATTCTGAGAACTTATCTAGATCTACACAAAATCATTGTCACAAGGAGGGCTTGTCTATGCACAAAAGAGCTGCTATTTGGATATTTTTATTATCAGCAATAAAAATACTTTTGTAAATGGTTGAGGTTATTCAACCAGTAGTACTGCACACCAGAACAACTAGACACAAGAACAGTTTTTTCCTGAACGCCATCACTCTGCTAAACAAATAATTCCCTCAACACTGTTCAACTATTTACAAAGTCTGCACTATTATTACTATTAATCTTCTCATCACTCCTTATCACCCATCCCCTCCCACTTGTGACTGTATGATTGTAACTTTGTCGCTTGTATCCTTATGATCTATATTGATTATTTCCTAGTATGATTTGATTGCTTATTGTATTGTAATTTGGGTCTGGTCACACAAGTGCCTTGACTTCTGACCATCATGACTTAACAATCAAAATTCGAGGCTCCATTAAGGTCCTAAGATGGAGGACTGCTTGTATCGAGCTATTCGCACATGGATTGTCTGCTAAGTAAGGTTGTCAACCAGGCTTAACTCCATATTTCCCCTAATTTCTTGTCATCCCATCTAACTTAATCCTAACATCTAGAATGTTCCTCAGTCCCCATCTTTTATCTTTCCTTTTTTTTCTGGGCTGACAGGAATATTCCCAAATAAAGCCTAGTATTTTTTATTTTCTATGGAAGCCTATGAAATCTGTAAAAGGATTGGAAACAATACATTAAGTCATCTCCCCGTTTCTTCCTATCCCAGAAGATTCTAGAGCCATGTTGGCAAACTATGCCACGTGTGCCGGAAGTGGCACGCAGAGCCATTTCCCCTGGCATGCGAGAGGTCGGCTGGAAGAGGTCCACTGCGCATGTGCGCACGTGCCGCCGCCTGACATTGTCGGGTATCTGGCACGCATGTGCAGGGGGTGGAGGAGGGGGCATGGGTGATGCGTGTGCATGCGTGTGCATGCGCAAGGATGCGCTGCACCCAAAGGGAGAATCGTGCATGAATGCGCAAAGACACGTGGCACGTGAGGGGGGTTGTGCACGCATGCACAGGGGCGTGGGGGGACCAGCACGCATTGCCTTCTGGGTGCTGGCATGCGAATATGCACAAGCGAGTGCATGTGCAATTATCAGCACAGGAGCCGAAAAAGGTTAGCCACCACTGTTCTAGAGCAAAGCTCCTCTTCTTCTTGAACAATACCTGATTAGAAATAGGACAGACTTCTACAGCAATGTTCTGTTTCAGTGCCAACCTCCTAGCTTCTGAGTGCTTGGTGAGGGCAAAACCGTGACCAATCCGGAGGGTGTTCAATAACACAGCATCCAACAAATTGTTGTCTACTGAAGTGCCTTCCCAGTCTGAGTAATATAGAAAAAGAAGAGTTATTATATAACTTTACAAAAGGATGGCCGTCAGGGCAGAAGTCTCTCAAAATTTTATTCTGAAAGGAAAAATGCTAATGCAGTGTGGAAAAGCCTTTTGGCATCCTCTGCAGAGGAGCATGAAGAATTTTCACAAGGTGTGTTTTTTTAGAATCTCAAGGACTCAAACTAAATCAATAATGGTATCATATATCGATTTTATCCATGGAGCTCAAGACTCTTCAGGAAACTCAACTAAAGTCACATGCTCCAAGTTGCCAAATATTAAGCATTCACTTAATAAATGTTGCCAAAAAAAGTCATAAATTCAAGTCAAGTCTCAACTTATGGCCATCATGACTGACTCTGAAAATTCCAGGCTCCATTAAGGTTAAAAATTGAGGATTGCTGAAATGGGCTATTTGCACATATATAGTCTGCTAAGTAAGGCTGCCAACCAGGGTTAACTCCATGTTTTCTCTATAATTTTCTGCCATCAGTTCTAATTTTTAATCCTAACATCCAGCATGTTCCTCAATCTCCATTTTTATTTTTCCAAGATAAAACTTTAGGCTTATCTTGAAGACAGGACCAAGAAGACTTCTCTTGTCTTCTTTGTCATCTTTGCTTTCTTATATCCTTCTGTATTTTGGAGAGGAAAGTATGCGAGACTTTCTGGGAACAGTAATCTGATCTCAGCATTGATGAGTGAGTGTCATATAGCAGTGATTTTCAACCTTTTCTTCATCATGGACCCCTTTTAAATATCTTTTGTGGCCACGGATCACAGCCACAGACTCCCAAGATTTAAATCATAACATTTCTTCAAGCCTTCATGGACCCCTTGTGATGACATCTTGGTCTCCCCAGGGTTCGGCAGACCACAGGTTGGGAACCACTGTCATATATTGAAGTATATTTACTTAGAATTGCCTTCTGCTGTGTTCAAAAGGTTGACCTCAGAGGTAATTACAAAGAAGTTTGCAGAATTAATTTCCTAGTTATTTATTGTACTTCAAAGGTGCACTGTGATGTATTGGTGCTTACCTGTCTCACCAGCATGAAAGAAATATGGCAACTTAATTCCTTTAGTTTCTGGCAAACGTAAAGCTTTTCTCAGTTCCCAGAGAGAGTATCCACCATCTTCCCACCCAACCTGAAAAAGAGCATTGCTCTGGATCAGCATTCAGTACTTCAACATTATTAATATATCAATAATAACTGTCATTTAAAAAAACCCAAACATATCTACTCTATTAATCATAGTCTTCGACTTATGACCACAATTGAGCCCAGAATCTATGTTGCTAAGTGAGAAATATGTTAAGTAAGTTTTGCCCCATTCTACAACATTTCTTGCCACATTTGTTAAGTGAATCATTGCACTTGTTAAAACAGTAACACGGTTAAGGGAAGCTGGCTTCCCCATTGACTTTGCTTATCTGAAGATCACAAAAGATGATCACATGACCCTGGGACACTGCAACCATCGTAAATAGGAACCAGCTGTCAAGCATCCAAATGTAAATCATGTGACCATGGGGATGTTGCAATAGTCATAAGTGTGAAAAACAGTCATAAGTCACTTTATTCAGTGCTGTTGTAACTTCAGTCACTAAATGAACTGTTGTAAGTCAAGGACTAGTATGGCACCAGCTGCAAACAGCAATGGCCCATAACAATCTACTGGATGACTGCAAGTTCAAAAAGCCCATCTTTTCTTTCTGTTCTTTCACTGGGTCCAACTGCCTGCCTGCCTGCCATGTCCCCAGTTTCCCAGTTTGTGTTTCATACTAATCAGCCAGCATTAGCACACTGGCAAAGCAGAGGTCAAGTGGCTTTGTTTTATACTATCTTGGGAAAGGCCTGCAAATGAAATGAACTGTGAGGCAGTGGTTTCCAACCCAACAGTAAGGAGTAATTAAGGAAATTCTATAGTTCAGTTTCTCACCTGATCATCACAGGCAATGTACACAAGGATTGCAATACAGATATCCTGAAATTATGGCTACAATTGAGCTCAGGATTTTGATTTGTAAATCACTGTGACTGTAAGCCAAGTTACCACACACCTGGCCTCAATTTCAAGACCATTTTTAATGGTGTTTCTTAAGCGAGCTACTGTGATTAAGTGAATCACAGAGTTGTAACTCCAAATCCAGCTTATCCAATGGGTACTTTTTGCCTGAAAATGGCAAAAAAGTTACCAAAAAGTGATCATGTGACCACAAACTCCTGCCACCAGTCATAAATGCAAGTTGGTTGCTGACCATCCAAAAATGTATCACGTGACTGTGGATTTGGTGGTGTAGCAGTCATGACTTTGAGGACAAGTTGTAACTTTTTTCGAGTCTATTTTAACTTTGAACAGTCATTAAACAACCAGTCATAAGTCAAGGATTATCTGTATATCTATAATCTGCCCCAGGAGTAAGTCTAAGGTTCAACTATATGGGTGTTTCCTTTATAAGATAATGAGGTGTAATAGTATGTGGGAATGACCTTGGCAGACAGGAGGGAAAGCTGCAGAGTAGACAACCACCATGTTCAAGATGTCTCAGAGCATGGAAGAGGGGGATGGCACTGGAAATTAGGGACCTTCCCTAGTTTTCTAGAGAGTACAGGTAGTCCTTGATTTATACTACAATTGAGCCCATTTTTTTTCGTTACTAAGCAAGGCAATTGATAAGTTTTGTCATTGCTTGTTGGAAGCCAACTGGGAAGGTCCTGAATGGCGATTACACGACCCTGGAATAGCGCAACTGTCATAAATACATGCCAATTGCCAAGCACCTGACTTTTGATCATGTGACCACAGAGAGGCTGCAACGGTTGTAAGTGTGAAAAATGGTCAGTGCCATTGTAACTTTGGTCACTAAACAAGTGGTTGTAAGTTAAGGACTATATGTAAAAGGGAAGAAGGGGAGAAATACTTTCAGTCTTGCAAGGGTCTGTTAATGTAATCTAACAATAAAGAAAAAGTTGATTTCCTGGTTGAGCTTCTGGTCTGGGCTTCAGTGCAAGGCTAAGGTAGTCATGGGATGCAGCTTAAATACTTTAGCTCCCCATTAATTCATCCCCTTGCAATCCTTCTATAATAAAACGTAAAACCCATGAGGAATATCAGGAATTACCAAATCAAACCCTGCCACAGTATCTGGGAACTTAGTCCTGAGTTCTATGGCGGTAAGAATGGCTTCTTTGATCTGGGAAAGACTTTGCTTTCTGAAAGGCAAAAGCAGGAGAAAGTATCAAGGAAAAAAATGGTTGTGAATGCTGTTGCTTTGATTTAAAAGTGCCGAGCAAATATTTGGCTAAACTTATATGATGCCTGAAAAACAGAATAAATACCTATCCAGTTCACCAACAACAGGGAGAAAGAAGTCATGAGACTAAGGCTTTTTATTTATTTAGTTACGTTTACAGGGATAATACACATGGATAATTCCATCTGCAGGAATACTTGTATATTAATGCATTCACCCCAGGAGTGGTCTAACTTAGGAGTCTCCAAACCTGGCAATTTTAAGACTTGTAGACTTCAACACCCAGAATTTCTCAGCCAGAAAACTCCCTTACGAGCTAAGATGTGACTGTATATTTAATCAGGCTCCCCTTGTAATTAGAAGTTTGGAACAAAATACTTTAACTCACATCAGCCTTCTCAATCAATCATCAGCCCCTGCCATGAGTTAGACCAGGCTTGTCCAACCCGCGGCCCAGGGGCCGCATGCGGCCCAGGCCGCCTCGTAATGCGGCCCAGTGCCCACCCCAACCATCGTGCCACAACCAGCGAGAAGGAGGAGGAGAGGCAGGCGCGAGGCGGGGCGAGGCAAGCGCCAGGCCAAGCAGCAAGAAAAAAGGCGGGTGCTGTCAGAGCGCCACCTCCTGCTGTTGCCGCCGCCGGCACCGCTGCCGCTTCTGCCCCCGCCACTGCTGCTGCTTCTGCCCCCGCCGCGGGGGCAGAAGCGGCGGCGGCGGGGGCAGAAGCAGCGGCGGCAGAAGCAGCAGCGGTGGCGGGGGAAGAAGCGGCGGCAGAGGCGGCGGCGGGGGCAGAAGCAGCAGCGGTGGCAGGGGAAGAAGCGGCGCGGTGGGGGCAGAAGCGGTGGCGGGGCAGAAGCAGCGGCGGCAGGGGCAGAAGGCGTGGTGGTGGCGGGGGCAGAAGCGGTGGCGGGGCAGAAGCAGCAGCGGTGGCAGGGCAGAAGCGGCGGGGCAGCGGCGGGGGGGCAGAAGCAGCAGCGGTGGCGGGGAAGAAGCAGCGGCGGGGGCAGAAGCAGCAGCGGCGGTGGGGGCAGAAGCAGTGGCGGCGGCGGGGCAGAAGCAGTGGCGGGGAAGGCTTCTGCCCCGCCACTGCTGCTGCTTCTGCCTTCCAGTCCTGCCTCATCCAGCCGGGCTATTTGCAGGAGGAGAGGTAGGCGTGAGGCAGGCGAGCTTTCTCCCCCCCGCAAAATTTGGCCGGAAAATAAACTGTGATAAAAAAACTGTGATAAAAAAACCGTGATAAATAATAAATAATTTTTAATAAATAATTAATAATAAATAATAAAAACATCTCACTAACTTTATTTCCAAATAAATTTAATATGTTAACTATGTTTTCTATGGTTTTTTGGGATGATCGGGTATCGTTACTGTTATTTTATTTTATGTGCGGCCCAAACCAAATTTTCATCTTCTAATGTGGCCCAGGGAAGGTGAAAGGTTGGACACCCCTGAGTTAGACCAAGAGTGTCAAACTCAAGGCCCAAAGGCCGCATCTTAGATCTGGCCTACCAGGCCGCCCTGGAAACAGCAAAGGACTGGCCCGCGGTGCCTCTGCCAGCGAAAACGGAGCTTGGGTGGGCTGTATGCATCCCCCCAGCTCCATTTTTGCTGGCAGAAGGCTGCAGGAGGCCATGCAGCTGAAAACGGGACCCAGGGGGCACATGCATCCCAAGCTCCATTTTCGCTGGCAGAGACTACAGGAGACCATTGTGGCTGAAAACGGACCTTGGGAGCCTGTTTTCGCTGGCAGAGCACTCGGGCCACCACAGGCACCCCCAACACAAGTGACGTCAAGCTGGCCATGCTCCCCCTAGCCCTCCCAAGGTCAAACACCACCGTGATGTGGCCCTCAGTGAAATCAAGTTTGACAGCTCTGTGTTAGAATATAAATCTCACAAATAACTTTGAGGATACCAAATTGGAGAAACATGCCAAAACTGTGGTGCCCACTGTGATGTCAAGCTCAATTAGGATTGGCTCGGAATAAGCCAAGTTATTCCTCACTTTCATTATAACATATTTTAGATTCATCCTTGTGAAGATTCAGAACTTGCTACACCACAACTTCAGAGGTGGTGAGATTCAATTATATCTTAGTCCGATGCCCATGAGCTTTCAAACTCCTTCCCTTTAACACTGTCCAACAAGCCCACAAATTCCATCACATTTAGTTCTTTTCTATCAATTGATCTAGTTTCTAGTTTCTATTCCAGGGAAATAAGAAGTAAGTTGGAGGAAAGGAAGGCAGGAGACTGGTAGGCCTTAAAAGTCATCCAGAAAAGAGCTATGGTAGGACAGGGAAGCTGTGATACCCATAATGTTGCCCATTTCTCTTGCCACTGGCTACAATGATGTGGGTGTTGGTCTGTAATTCTGGATTTATGGATTTACAGTCCTAATGGGCATCAGGAAGAAACATATCTCTAGACACTCATTGGATAGAATACGTTGGGATTTTTAGTCATTACCGAAAATGGTTTAATTTTTAAAAAATTAAGATGATTTGATTGATTGATTATGTGCCATCAAGTTGAAGTCACCCACATAGATTTTTTTTTTCCAAAGGGATCTAATCCCAGTGCCAGTATAATTGTGCTCTTCCACCTTTCCTGTTAACATTACTTACTTAAATTCAAATGTATGGACCTGCCCCAGTTGCAAAGCTACCTAGACATTTCTTACCGGAGGGTTGTATATATAAGTTTTACACCCACAAAATCAGGATGACTGTTTACAAATTGCTTAGTCACTTCTTCAACAGCTGCCACAGACCAAAATTTATCATGAAGACTTCCATCCAGCTCATATATCTGTGGGCAAAATAAGAACAAAAATGTAAACCATGTGAAAAAAGCTCTTATGGAAAAACCATACATACCATACGTAATGACTTGCTAACATAGATCACCAGGAGGCAGTATGCGACTAATTTCATGGTAAATCTGGACTCATTGGATGTATATAGCTAACTCTTATTCTTATTCAAACCACAGAATAAGATCTGCTTATATATGTCCAGTGAGTCCCAGTATAGGACAAAAGGAGTACTGCCACCTGGAAATAAAAGCACTTGATAGGATACATGATATAAAAAAAGATTTTTCCTTCTCCATGAAGGGTGGTAGAATGTATTTCATGTAACATCCATTTCTCTCTGTCTTTATCAACTTAAGGAAAGTGGGCTACCATTCTGGTAGTTTTGAATTTTGATTATGATGTTTGAAAAAAAGTATATTTTTGTCCATTCTGTCAGAGACACGCAAGCACTATGTTTTCAAAGAAGATCAAAGGAGGAGGAGGAAGGGGAAGGGAAAGGGGAAGGGGGGAAGGGGAAGGGGAAAGGGGGAAGGGGAAGGAAGAGAAGGAAAGGGAGAGGGGAAGAAAAACAGGGGAGGGGGAAGAGAAGGAGAAATGTATTACCGGTGGCAGGATAACTCTTATCTCAACATACTGCACATTATCTTCATAGAGCTCCTGCAGCCCTTCATACAAATAGGATTTAAACACGGGTGCATAATTAATAATGCCAGAAGCAGTCTTAAAGATATTTTCAAATATTTCCCAGATGAAAGCTTGCGTTGGGTAGGTCTTCACTGGAGTATCCGTTACTAATGTTAAGTTCCTCAGTAAACTGGAGAGGGAGAAAGAAAGGCATAGTAGCAATTTAACTTAATTTAATTTAAATGCACAAGAAGTTTGCCTTCTGATATGAGGAATCATCACAAAATCTCCTGTTCTTGGACACAAGCTCAAGATTAAGTAATCTTTTAGATACTCCAAAGATCATTTTCTTGCACAATCACTCTATCTATCTATCTATCTATCTATCTATCTATCTATCTATCTATCTATCTATCTATCTATCTATCTAAAATTATAATTATAATTATTGTAGGCATACACAATTAACAAACTTCAAATTTAGAAGAAACAAATAGACAAGAGACAACCACAAACAAATTAAAATATATACTAATAAGGAAAAGTAAAATGAAGAAAAAGATCTTAAATGCTATACTTATCAATAGTCATTGATTTACTACTGAATATGCTATATAGTATGTTCAATATAAAATATTATTGTAAAATATTACATCTCTGTCATAGCAGCACATATATCTGCATCTTTTGATGGTAGAAAATAATCAAATAAATAATCCAAAAATAATTTTCCAAAGAAATAAATGACACCTTTCCAACAATCATTCCTTGAAGTTTGGAGTAATGACAAATTTCATTTTCTCAATATAATTCTTTTAGTTCTCTTTCCCAGATTACTAAACATGTGTATTTTTTACTCTTTATATTTTATATTTCTTAACTGCCCTTTTCCCTTCCTGCCATAAATTCCACTGGACATTTAGTATGTTTGCTTCAGATGTTATGGCTAGGATTCTGTCCTATGCATATTTGGTCTGAACAGTACATTCATTCATCCTGCTATTTCAGGTTACTTAACTTCTTTTAGTGAATTAACCACTATTACTAGATTTTCTATAATCCATAAACCATGACCAACAACCAGAATATGCTAAACCAAAACTGAACTAGCCACAGGTGCAAAAATGCAAAAAAGGGATATGATTGTTTTTATTTCCCAATGCAATTTATAGCTTTGGTATTTCCTGGTAATCTCTCATCTAAGCATTAACCAGAACCAATCCAGTTTTTCTTTTCAAGATCTGCTACTGCTGCAGCTATTGTGATCCTTATTAATTAAAAAGGGGAAAAAACTGGGAAGGTATAGTCCTTAATATTATCTTTTGAGGCATTTTGAAGGTAGCTCTGTGTACAAGAGTTAGATTTTCTAAGCACTCTGTTTTATACATTGTGTCAGCTTAACACCATCTAGACCAGGGGTGTCCAACCTTGGCAACTTTAAGACTTGTGGACTTCAACTCCCAGAATTCCTCAGCCAGCAAAGCTTAATTTACTGAAATTTATTTCAATATATAACTATTAACTTTATATGGTTTTGCTGAATCTTTAGATGTCATTCTACTCTTATTTCAACATTAGAAATAGTCTCAGCCTTCCCAATTATCTTTCCAAATCATAATTCACATTGCCAGTAGCACCTGCCAAGGAGGCGGGAGAGAACAAAATGATGAAAGCAGCTAGAATAATAGGCTAGAATAATAAAAAATAGGCTAGAATAATAAAAACACATAATGTCACAAAAATATGTGGAAGGTTAACACTAAACAAGCTTCAAACAATGTGCACATGGACCCACTATCTCTTCAACTAACCTGGTTGGGCCAGTAAATATACCATATTTAATTTCAGTTCATATCTTGATATTTATTGTCAATAAGAATGTAGACAATAAGGATATCTTGACTATGTTAGTTGTAAGCCCAATGGGCTGCCATATGAGGTGGGTAAGTTCATTTGCAAGTCTTCAGGTAGAGGCTGGATAGTCTGTCAGAAATGCTGGAGTGGATCATCTACTGAGTTGGCAACTGGACTGGATGACCTCTAACAACCCCTCTAAACATAAGATTCTATTACCAAAAATGAATTTGAATACCGAACTCATAAATATTTGTTCTAAGGCCTCTAAATTGTTTTGATACCAATTTCAGTGTTCAATTTTCATCAGTATTCTTGCATTTTGTTTGGAATAAGTAACTCCAGTTTATTTCACCATCAGAAGTGTCAATTTAGTCTAGTGTCTTTTGGCTTATTATCACACCCCCAAGTGAATAATATGAAAATATCCTAATTATATGAAGGAGAAATATGCAGATCAACTTTGGGTCATGCTGTCCTTCCACCCAAGCCCTTCATAATAAAACAGGGTTTGTTTTATTATGGCCTAGATCACATTCCTTCACTATGACAACTGTGACCAGGTTCTATAAGTAGTTCATGCTTGGTGCCTTTCCTAATCAGAGCCGGATCAATGACATAATGACACAAGTAAGACCTAGATTGAATTCCCCCATCATGTCCGTTGCTATCATTAATCATAATATTTGTGCTCCTACAATTTACAAGAAATAGCGCTGTCAATTATCATAAACTGAGGTAGCAATGGGTCTGGTCAAACAGACAGGATGGGACAATACAAAATGGATTCTCTTTGCCATACATTTAAAGGGTCAGCTTTTGTTTCCCTGCCCAAGAAGTCCTACTTCTGCTTTCAATTGCAGGTTGCATGTTTCATTCCCTTATTAAGTGGGATGGGAGGACTAGATTAAAAGAGTGGGGAAGAAAGCTAAAAATCCAATAGCCCTAATTTGCTCAGGGTATTTTCTTTCTTTTCTTTTCTTTTTTTAAAAGTGTCCACCAGTCAAGGAACTCAAAGTTAAGGTTTCCACAGCAACCTTAACTCTGCCCTCTTGTGCATGACAATGGGGGTCTTTCGTTACATTAGCAGACAAAAGATTGGGCAATGCAAGAAACTACTCCATAAACAATGCAACATAAAAGAAAGGAAATGAACCATAGCAGGCACTGCAGCATTTTTTACTAGTTTATATGTGGCAGTAACTGCCATTTCAGGTCTATTCTGAGAAGAACTGCTTATATAGTGGACATAGCAAACATCACCCTAGAAACCAGGAATGAATGAAGGGCAGAGAGGCTATCTTTTACAAAGTTATCTGAAGTATAAGATACAAGGAATGGCCCAGAAGGATAGTTTTAAAAGACAGGTCTCCTTCAACTCAGCAGGGAGATATCACAAAGCTTTGGCAAAACACAACAAAATAAAACACTGGAAAGAATCTTAAACTACAAGGTTGTTTATAATTTATAATGATAATATTTATAATGATAATATTTATTGAAAATTAGTCATATTAAACCGGTACCTAAATCCTACTAAAATAATGTAGAATTGCATTTTAAACACTGATATATGTTAAGTATGATAGTACAGGTAGTCCTCAATTTACAACAGTTCATTTAGGGACTGTCTGAAGTTACAATAGCACTGGAAAAAGTAACTTGAGACTTTCAAGAAGAGATTGGACTGCCATTTGCCGCTTGGGTGGGGGGTTGTACTAGTAGAGGGGTCGCCAACCTTTTGGACCTCAGGGACCACCAAACTCATCATTTTAAATCCTGCAGACCAGAGACCATGGAAAATCCCCCCAAAAGTCTGCAGGAAAATCCCCCCACCCCGTTTTCCTACTGATCGATCATTCTTTATTTGGGATCACAGGATACCATCTCCAGCTCCGTTCTCAGAGGGGGAGAGAGAGAGACTTTTGGCTTCATGCAATGAAAACAGCAGAAGCAGGAGAAGTCTTTCTTTCTCTCCCCCAGAAATGAGTCTTTGGGAGACTTGTTGCGTCGGCGCAGCCTCTTGGAGCAGGGTCCCAAAGACTCATTTCTGGCAGAGTTTGGGGGAGAGAAAGAAAGACTTTTGCTGCTTTCCTTGTGTGCAGCCAAAAGCAGAAGAAGAAAGAGTGGAAAGAAGCAGTCCAGGCGCGCATGGGGCAAGTCTCCCTTCCGCCCTTCCCCCCCTCCCTTCACTACCTTGTGTTGTTCACGATGCAAGCGACACGAGCCTTGTGTTCCTGTGGGCCATGTGGGCAGTGCAGCCTTGTGTTCCCGCGCACCTGGATTAATTGCTTTGGGGGTGACATTTCTATGTGGACCACCAAAATTTTCTCATGGACCACCAGTAGTCCCCGGCCCACTGGTTGGCAACCACTGGACTAGATGACCAACAAGGTCCCTTCCAACTCTGATTATCTGTTATCGGTTAACATGACCATTTTTCACACATACAACTGTTGCAGCACTTCATCAAATTTCAGATGCTAGGCAACTGACTCATATTTATGACTGTTGCAAAGTCCTGGGGTCACATGATCACCTTTGCAAACTTCTGACAAAGTCAAAGGGAAAGCCAGATTCACTTAGCAACCATGTTACTAACTCAACTACTGCAGTGATACACTTAACAACTTTCTTAACAAGAAAGGTCATAACATTAGCCAAATTAACTTAACCACTGTTTCACTTAATAGAACTTTTGGGCTCAATTGTGATGATAAATCAAGGACTACTTGTATTGCCATTAACATTTTAACCTGAGCAAAATTTTCCCCTTGCGTGTTTACTATGGGTAGGAAAATGGATGGAGTAAATTTAAAGACAGTCAAATGCTGGCAGAGGCGAATAGATGATATACGGGCATGCTGCGACGAATTCCTGTTTGTCAGTAGAAGCAAAACTGGCTGGGAATAAGAGCATGAGAGCTGGAAATACCAGGAGAAGCATAAAAATTGAATGCAGCAGGAATGGGGTACTTAAGACGGCTGTGGGACTAAACAAAAAGAGATAGGGTGAAGAATGAATGGGTGAAGAATGAATGTAGACAAATGTGGGTGATCAGTGTGAAAGGAGTGTGTTGATATGGCTTGGCCACACAGAAAGAATGAATGAGGACTGAATTGCAAAACAAACAAATACATGAAGGCAGAATGTATGGGTCGAGAGGAAGGCGAAACAGAATCATGGCTGGATGGGAGTTGGTGGGTCCTTCAAAACGAGAGAACCGTGAAAAATAAAAGGCAATGGTTAAAGGTACAGCATGAAATCAAGGATGGGATGAGTTACAAAGATAAGAAAATGTTCCTATATATTGGATTTAAGTGTACCACTTTTCCTTTTTCTTATTTCATGCCTTTCATTCTCTTTGCTTACTATTTATTGTTCCTTCTCTGTGTTTTGGATTAAGTTGCTTATTCAGAAAAGGGAACTGCATGATGGTTATGTATGTATGAATGTAAATTGACCTTTGCAGGACTGAATAAATTGGCTATTCTTGCTTGATTTGAACTAATGTGAAACACTTGTCATAGTCAGCAGATTCTGAGGAGGGAGTGGGAACACACCATTTTTCCACCTCCAACTTTCATCTCTTGTAACAGAATGCAAAATGCATGTTGCATTTTTGATGTACCAGTGGTCTGTCTCTTTTTTTAGATTTAATTTTTAATTAGGCTTAATTAAAGGCTTACATACTTTAATTCAATCCTTTTGAGAAGCGAGGAAAATGTTTATTTGCGAATTAGCAGTTTGCCATCAGTTACAATGGTCCAATCTCCATACATTCTAGAAAGTGCCAAAAGGAAACTCAACGGTCACATGTCTTCTGGAAGACATGTGTTGTCCACCCTGTTCATAAATCAAGCATCTGAGATTCAATAGGCAAAAACATGAAAGACTTTCATTTGCAGCAGGTCCTTGAATCACTTTCTACTTGTATTTTTGCCCCTTAACTCATCAAGCAATCATTCCTGAACCTACTCATGCTTACTACGTATAAACTGTAGATATTGCTTCTAAGTAAAATCTTGCATGCTGCGACTTAATGTATCATTTTGTGTTGTGTACATGGGATGGGTACAAAATTACCTTTGATCCACATAATAGCCAGAAATGAGAATACCAATTTTCTCCATGTTTAAAACATATACAGTTCTATCAATCTTTAATTTTTATGAATCATTCTTAAAATGGCCACAGAATTAGAAATGAAATTTGACTGCAGTAATGCAGAATCCAGAGTATTCAATAACCATGCAGATCTTAGAGCAGGGGTCTTCAAACTTTAAGACAGCTTTAAGACTTGTGGACTTCAATTCCCAGAATTCCTCCTCCAGTCATGTTAGCTCAGGAATTCTGGGAGTTGAAGTCCACAAGTCTTAATCTTACCAAGTTTGAAGACCCTTGTTTTAGAGTGAGGGCTGAAGCTGGCCTGGTAGGACAGTCTTCAAAACATGGTGCAGATGCCCTCCACTTCCAAGGTTGAGAATGACAGCCAAAACCCCATTTTCACATAGTAAATAAACATAAGATATCATGAAGGGCTTGGTTGCTTCTTGATTATTAGGTTTTCTAGTATCTGCAGTAAAACAACATATCTGTCCCAGAAGCCTTGACCTTGATTCCTCTATTGGTATTACCCAAATGCTGGTTGAAATTTGAAACAGAACTACTTCCATGCCCCGAATGAAGCTCTTTTATGAACAATCCTCCTTATATTGAAAAAAATAAAGAACCAATACTTCTAAGCCATTATAGTGAATCAGAACAGTAATTTATCTAGTCCAAGGATCTTCAAACTTGGAAAGTTTAAGACTTGCGGACTTCAACTCCCATAATTCCTGAGCTAACATGATTGGAGGAGGAATTCTGGGAGTTTAAGTCCAGAAGTCTTAAACTTGCGAAGTTTGAAGACCCCTGACCTAGTCCAATAATATTGATCCTGAATGGGAATGACTACCCAGAGTTTTAGACAAGCAAGATACCAATATTTGAACCTGTAATCTTCTGCTTGTAAAGTACATGCTTGAGGTGCAAGACATATATTTACAAAGAAGTGCTGGTTGAATTCTCTGTTTTCACTCATTAATTCACTAAGACATTTTAGATGGATGATTAACATATGGTCTTATCAGCCAACACAACTCCACATTTTTATAGTAGGGTCATAGTAAGAATAAGGTAAGGCACGCGGAGTAATTAGGGAACACATTGTACAAAAGTTAAGTATTATGGTTAAAATAACTTCAACATAATGTTTGCTCCACTGAAGCACTATGAATGGCTTCTAGATTAAAAAAAGAGGCTCTGATGGAATGAACAAGCAGAACAAGTAATCCATCTTTACAATTATGCAGATAGTGCCACAGACCAGTCTTCTCCAATCTATTGTATTTCAACTTGAAGTGTACTAACTATACATTCAGAGAGTTGCAGTCCCAGCACATTTGGAAGAGGCAACTTGGGGAAGGAAAAAGCAACATAATAGTATAAATCTGCTTGCAATCAATTAGAAATATTTTCACCCACCTCCTATCAAATTCAGATGGATCCTTCAGTCTCTTGCGGTAGGTCTTTAGCAAAATCCACTTGGAGCAAAGAGGCACTTTTGTAGGAAGAGAAGGCTTTGAAAATTTGAATTGAACAGTCCACTTTGGGCAGAAGCAGATGTAACAGTTAGGCAGGTAGCTCGCATTGTATATCAGCCAGTCAGGACTCAGGATAGCATAGTCATGAACATGTAAAAGGCCACCTGTCGGCAAGGAAAAAGCAAGTGGACAAAGGAAAACAGGATCATGGATTGAATTGCTTTGTCAAGACAAAAAAGCTATCTCTGTACCCCAGCGCAATATAGCGATCTGACTAGTATGAGTAAGGAAACCTATAAGTGACCAGCTGAATTGTCTCAAACAGTAGAAAGCTAGGAAGAGGAATACTGCTTAAAGATAAATTGGCTCTGTATAAGTCTAGATTGTAATGGCGAACACAAACCCTAGCCAATAACACTGTGCAAAGGCTAAAATGCTTAGATTGCACCAAAAAATGTCCAAAAGACTTCATCTTTAGCAAACAAAGATTGTATTTATTTAAAATTGGCAATATTTGCATATCTAACTGTAGGCAGTGAACAAATAATGCTGCAGGAACAGCCTTCACGGTATTGAGCCGCGGTGGCGCAGCAATTAGAATGCACTACTGCAGGCTACTTCGGCAGATTGCCGGCTGACTGCGATTTGGCAGACTGAATCCCACCCAAGGTTGATTCAGCTCAAGGGTGGTAAAATAAGAACCCAGATTGTTGGGGGCATAATGTTGACTTTGTAAAACACTTAGAGAGGGCTGTAAAGCACTATAAAGTGGTATATAAGTCTAAGTGCTATTGCTATTGTCTCTAAGACTTTATTTTCCTGCTTAGTTTCTTTATGTGTTGTGATCTCACTACAAGTTTACTGAAGTCAGATTTCATGAAAGGCTTGGATAAAATGTATATGAAGGCAATTATGTCCCAAACTTGAGACAAGAATGCAAGAAAACCACTTTTTTAAAAAACTACTATGAACTATCACAAGTTCTGGTAACTCAAGCCTGGATATTTTTTCAGGGTAAAAAAATTCAATGGAATTGAATGCTTTGGGAATTGGTAAAAGGCGATGGATAGCATCTATTGAGATGCCATAGTAGTAGATCACTATACTGGGTTGGAAGTTGGACTGTTGATCTCCAAAGATATCTCATAATCTTACATTTAGTGATTCTACAACTAACAAAAAGTAAAGTAAAGTAAACATTTTAAACAAAAAATGACAAGAATAGTGGTTAGTCATAATGTAAATACTTTCTATGTAAAAACTGCATAGCATCAGATTTATCAGTATATCATGCATGAGGAAAAACAGAACAGAAAGGTATGGTTGAGACCATTGTTCCCAAACAGAATATCTTGGCAAATGGATGGCTGTGTGCCCATTCCATTAAATAGACATAATTTCAAAATAGCATTCTTGGACTCAACCTTAGCAACTAAGATATATGGACTTCGACTCCCAGAATTCTCAAGCCAGTTTGCCACGAACAAAAGTGTGAATTAGAACTTGTTCAATGAATCACCCAGAGAATATATATAGCAGGGCTAAGGCAACTATGCCAATTTTGCAACCTGTGGACTTCAACTCTCAAAATTCCTAGCAATGCTGCCTCAGGAATTCTGGGAGTTGAAGTCCACAGGTCATAAAGTTGCAATAGTTGCCCCTTCCCTGATATATAGTGTAGTTCTTAAACAAATTTGATATCTATATGAAATAACTAGTAATGGAGAAATTGCCTGGTTTAATATTGTTCCAATTTAGATGCTTAGATGAACCAGGATCTTTCTTTAATAAAATCCTGAGGTATGGAAAGGCCAAGCCCTGGAATGAAAAGACAGACTCAAAGCTGTTGGCCTGAGTTGAACTTCCTTATTCATCATATTCCATCCTTATGGACTGTCCCCTGGGATTTCAAGACAGCAAAGACCCTTACCTGTATTAAGAGAAATGCTGAAGTCCCAGAGAGTCGGTATCAGTGGAAGAGAGAAAAGAGAGCTAGGGCAGCCAGTTGAGTGCGTGGAGGAGGTGACCCAAAGACCAGCCTTGGATGCTACTATAAATAGTCCTTGACTTACAACTACAATTAAGCCCAACATTTTCATTGCTAAGTGAGGCAATTGTGAAGGGAGTTTTGTCCCATTTTGTGACCTTTTTGGCCACAATGCTTAAGCAAATCACTGCAGTTTTTAAATGAATCTGATTTCCCACCACCCACCCATTGACTTTGCTTGTTGGAAGCAAATGCTTCATAAGCCTTCCAAAGATGCAGATCATCTACAGTCAGCCATCAAAAAGTAACTGTATTTTTAATTCCTATGAACCAAAATTCCAAAAACCAAAAGCAAAAGAAGCAACTCAGGAAAAGGGATCAATTACAAGCCCGGGAAAAGATCTGGGAACATTCTTTTTATTGCTAGTCCATGTGTGCCATGCATGTCAAACTCGATTGCATTACGTGATGTATCGTGACGTATTGTGCCTTTGTGGAGCTGGGGTGGGCATGGTCTGCGCCTGACGCATCTAGCCTGCGGCTCGCCGTTTGACAGGCCTGATGTATGCCATTCACTAAATAAATAAATAGTCTTTATTGCTGTCTTTATTGCTGTAAATCAGGGGTGTCAAATTCAAGGCCCAGGGGCTGGATTTGGCCTGTGGGGTGCTTACATCTGGCCTGCAGGGCCGCCCTGAAAATAGTGAAGGACTGGCCCATGGTGCCGCTACCAGCAAAAACGGAGCTCAGGAGGGCCCTCCTGAACTCCATTTTCACTGGCAGATGGTTGTAGGAGGCCACTGCAGCCAACAATGGAGCTCGGAAGCCTGTTTTCCGGTTGGGCCACCATAGGTGCCCTGATATGAGTGACGTCAAGCTAGCTATGCCCACTCTGGCCACACCCACTGCAGCCCCCCAAAGGTCAAACACAACCGGATGCATCCCTCAATGAAATTTAGTTTGACACCCCTGCTGTAAATGGTGGGCAGTTAAAGAAACACAAGGGAAAAAAGGAAAAGTGTAAAACAGGAAAAAAGAAAAATATTGTTACTTATCACTATGCTATTATCACTTATGAATATAATTAGGCACAAAGAAGATTAGTTCTCTATTTTTTGTTTTGCATAATAAACTAACATCATGTAAATATCAAAAGAAACATTCAGCATTTGAGTCCGTGGTTTGTACCTTAATTGGAACACTCCAACAAGCTGGGAAAATAATTTTATTTAAAATTGTAAAACAAAACAAAACTCTGCAACTAATTTTGAAAGTACTTTTTTTTTAAAGCAAAAGCTCTATAGTTGGAAAGAAGCAGATTATAATAGTCACAATTCCTTTACTTTGTAGAGTTTATTTTTGTGATGACCTGGGAAGCAGCACACACATAATAAATTCCCAAACGTAAATAAATTTCCTTTAATGCCTCCAACTTGGCCTCACTGTTCAATTGTTTGCAGTTGGAGATTAAACTCTTTCCAAAATAGTCTCCAAAAGAAAGAAATACAGTCCAAACTTAAAGAACAGATAACGGAGAAATAAAAAAAACAAAACAAACCGCACTGAAGGAATTTCCATGACAGACCAGAATAATTAATTACAAACTTCAAGAAGATAACAAGGCACAGTCTGTTGGAAGAACGCCAACCAAGATAAACCTCAGCCAGAAATAAAACACGTTTTGCCTCCTTTATAACTATTTCCCCCAACTGCAGCCAATGAGGGGGATCATGGCCGCTTCCTCTCCCGTAAGCCACATTGTTCCCTTCTCCGTTCCTCCCTGCGTGCCCTAGGGTGAAGAGGGGATGGGTCTGGGTCTTTTTCTGACTGCTCAGCTGGTCTCTGCCCTTCCCCAGCCTCCTCCACAATCTCTGGAGCCACACTTCCACTGCCTGTCGGCAGTTCCTCCTCTCCCTTGGAGTCAATCTCCAACAGGGGCATGACAATTTTATTTAGTCCACAGGCAACAATATAACCAACCAAATTATCTACTTAGCATGAAGCTCCTGGAGATGCTGAGGGAATCAGGAATTATTTACCTTTGGGCATCTTTTTTAAGATGTTGAACACATCACTTTTTTCAATGAAATCTTTAGCCTTGAAGAAATGCATAGCTGGTGGAAATATCCCAGTTTCCATAGCTTTCATTATTTCTGTTTTTTTCAGTTGCATGAGGTTGTGGTTGAAATTTTCTTCCTGTTTTCCTAGGATAAGGTTGCCACCTGTACGCCGGGCATTCTCCATCTGAAGTAGCTTCTCCCGTTCAGTCACTGGGATGGTTACACATAAGGAAACCCAACTAAAAAAGAGGACCAGCCAACTTCCGAAACTCTGAACAACTTTCATTGTTACAGGGGCACAGCACACCTAGAAAACATGGACACAAATGCAATTTGTTTAAAATCTAAATTTTCTTAAGTATAGGAAATAACTGGAAAAGTCCAAGAGACCTGTTTTCAAAAACACATTCTCTGCTTGAAACTGAAGGACTTAAGTTTTAGAGATTCAAATATTAATTTAAGGATTCAAGAATTTCTCCAAGAGATTTTCCAGCCCACAATAATAGTTTGCCCCTTTCTAACAAAGGGTCCTTAAAAGCTCACTTGGGAGACACCCCCACAATTTACTTACTGATGATTTTTCCTTCCTTGGGCTCAGCAAAAGCTCTTTCACAAGCCAAAAGCCAATGCTTCTCAGGAACGTATAGGAAGTCCGGCTGTGTGTGGAAGCTAATCCTCCAACACAGAATGAAGTAGATATAGTAGCAGTTGCAATGCCTTTATTGAATTCCTCATCACTCTTTAAATAAAGGTGGAAGCCATGAAAATGGTAATGAATTACAGAAAAACTACAATTGTCATTCTCACTTAAGCAAAAATTACTATTATTCACCAAGAGAAGTATACATACACAGAACTGGGTCACATAGATCACCACCTCTCTGCCTCTCAGCTATCTTGGCATTAGTGCTTTAGGGACTTGGACCCAATTCAGCACAAGGAGTCTTGATGTAATGGACATCTAACAGTTCAGTCTTATAAAGGATATATGGAAGTAAATATAATGTTTTGAATGGACTGTGTTGACTAGGCCAGTGGTTGCCAACCTGTGGGCCATGAGAAAATTTTGATGGGCTGCAGAGAAATCTCACCCCCAGAACACCCTCTCAAAGCAATTAATCCAGGTTGTGCAGAAACACAAGGCTATGCCGCCCACATGGCCCGCGGGAACCCTCCCTGCCCACTCACTCCTTACCCAGCAAACTTGCTTGCTAAGTTGCTATTTTTCCTTTTTTTTCCCCCCCAACCAGAGCCAAACCTTCCTTAGGACTGAAGGTTCTATTATTCAGTGCAAATTCATGGCAAGCAAATTTTGTGTGACAGACTGAGCTAGTCGATGGCAGATAGATAGATCACTGAATAATTCTGTGAGCAACTCAACTTGCCTGCCTGCTTTTCCTGATTTTGGATAAAAGTTGCTCTTTTTAAATAAGAAATTCAATATTTACATACGTGGTGTGTTGTGAGTTAATTTTGTGAGTTTGCTTGCAAGCAAACTGTTTTATGTGACAGACTGAGCTAGCCGATGGCAGATAGATAGATCTCTGAATGAATCTGTGATTCTGTGAGCAACCCAATCTGCCTGCCTGCTTTGGGTAAAAGTTGTTCTTTTTTTGTAAAAAATTCAATATTTATATAAATATTTATAATATTTACATACATACCATGCCCAGCCAGTCACATGAACAAGCCACACCCACAAATCAGGTCACGCCCACAGAACCTGTTAGTGGTCCCTGGGATTTAAAATTATGAGTTTGGTGGTCCCTGAGGTCCAAAAGGTTGGTGACCCTAGACTAGGCTGCTTACAGGTAGTCCTCGACTTACAACCACAATTGAACCCAAAATTTATGTTGCTAAGTGAGAAATTTGTTAAGTGAGTTTTGTCCCATTCTACAACTTTTCTTACCACATTTGCAGATGACGCCAAACGGAGGGTGGAACTGCTAACATTTTGGAAGACAGATTCAAGATTTAAACGGATCTTGATAAGACTTGAGCATTAGGCCCTATCTAACAAGATGCAGTTCAGTGGTGAGGAAAGGAAGGTCCTGTACTTAGGCTGAAAAAAAGAAATGTAGTGTACAGAATAGGCAGTACTTGACTCAACAGTAGTAATGTATGAGAGAGAGCTAGGTATCCTACTGGATCACTACTTAAGTACTTAAGCATGAGCAAGCAATGTGCTGTAGCTGCCAAAAAAGGCAATGCATTCCTAGGCTGCATCCATAGAGGTCTTCAAGATAATACCACATTATACCACACTAGTGAGTCCACATCTGAAATACAATATATCTAAGATAGATGGCAATATCTATAGCCTCTAAGAAAGCATGAGTTGGAGGGCCATACTGTGAAATTTAAAAAGAATGAAGGCAATGCAATAATTTGGAATGAACTACCAGAAAAATCTCTCATAGCACCAGATAAGATATAATTAAAGGACAACACAACTAATTATTATTATTTGTAGGAATCCTGGATTTTATTTTCTGATAAAGCTATTAAAACAATTGCTACAGCGGTTCAGATAGATGCTTGGCCTGCCCAGCACTTAACCATGATCCTAAATTTATATGAGGTCATAATTGTATGTTCACCTATGCAGAGATTATGAGTACTAAAGAGAGGGAACTAGAAGTCTTAACCTAAGAATCCAAATAGACCAGAGAGATGTCATGAAACTCAATAAGAACAAAACCATGGCAGGAAGGATAGCAAATAGGACTAGATAAGCCTATTTCCTTTTCTTATTCTGCATTCCTCCTTCTCTGCTGATACAGGCATCTTAAACTCCCCCCAAAGAAGCTGACAATGAGCAGAAGTCTCTTTTGAAGCTGGGAAAGCCAGCAGTAGTTACTGCCTAGTTGGCATAGATAAGACCTCTGAAGATTCTTGTTCTGTATGACAACAGAAGTCATTTTTGCCTCCTTCCACTCTGACCCTGCTCTGTTGATCTTAACAATTGCTACCTGCTGGCATGCAACACAAGGGAGGGCCAGGGGGCTGGACACAAAGGCCCCTTTCAGATGAGGGGTTTACCCTAAAGCAGCCAGGCTTGGAGAAGGCAGGGTGAACAATTTTCCTCCCCCTCCAACCCCCTCTACCCAACCACTTTGCATTTCAATCAAAGCCAACAATCACTTTGCAATCCCCATTCTCTGCTGCTCTCTGCACTGTGGGACTTATCCTACCTGCCCATCTCTGGCCACCAGAAGGAAATGGATACTCATGGAAAGAGGAACTGGATAAATCTTTTTCTCTTCCCAGTAGTGATTTATGAGCATTTGGGGTTAAAGAATATGGATACAAATTAAATGCCAACATACTTCACTTAATCTGAGCATATACAGGTAGTCCTTGACCTACGATCACAATTGAGCCCCAAATTCGTTAAGTGAGTTTTGTCCCATTTTATGACCTTCCTTACCACTGCAGTTGACAAGTTAGTAAGCTAGTTGTTAAGTGAATCTGGCTTCCCGCATTGACTTTGCTTGTCAGAAGGTCGCAAAAGGTGATCACATGATCTTGGGACACAGCAACAACAGTCATAAGTATTGTTGGAAGAATTATCCTTCTGGGTTCAGTTCCAAGTGGGGAAAAAGACACTGGAAACATGGAGGCTGCTTGGAAAGATGGTTTAATGGTGGACAGGACCACATGGTTTGGAGCTCCAAAGAAGGAAGGATGATCACATGCTTCAAGATGTTGGGTGAGGGAAAAGAACGGAGGGCTAAGATGCTGAGAGTCCCTTATATGCCCTTTGTTGGGGTTTGAATTTGAGGTTGTATTTTGATTGGTTGTTAGACTCCCATGGGGCAACTCTATAGGCTGTCCTGAGTCCCAGGCTGGGTTGAGCCTTGCTGGATGATGATGCGGTGAAAGGGCTTTGGACAATTCCTATTATAGTTCTACCTGGAGATCTTTGTTATATAAAATATTCTGGCCCAGGCCTTAGTGGCCCACCCATTAACAAAAATGGGGGTGAACTTCTGCTTCTGTGGTGAGTTTCTGCTTCTGGGTTTCTACTCTTTTTAGGGGAAAGATTCTTTTTAATATTTCCTAGGATACTTCATTTTTCTAGGGGTGGGCACTAACTTCCTACAGTATAAACCATTTGCCAAGCACCTGAAATTTGATCACATGGATCATGGAGATGCTGCAGAGGTCATAACTGTGAAAAATGGTCATAAGTCACTCTTTTTCACTGTCGTTGAAACTTTGAGTGGTCACTAAATGTACTGTTGTAAGTCAAGGACTACCTGTGCACATTAAAGCATGGTTTCTCAACTTAGGGAACTTGACAATATATGTGGACTTCAACTCACAGAATTCCCCTGGATGGCTAGGGAATTCTGGGAGGTAAAGTCCACACATCTTCAAGTTGTGAAGCTGAGAAACAGCATGCCCAACTAATTTGACCAAGGTACTTAAATGGATAGATAACAAAATTTGATTTAGAGACTCTCTAAATCAAAGCTTGAAGATAATTTGTTATCCATAAAATGGGGTGATGATCTGCAAGCAGGGACTTATGTTCCTCCTCTAAACAACTATCAAAGCTTTTGCTGGGGCATGCCCGACCATTTTATGTGACCACACATAGAATATGGGCACACCATGTTCATCACACAATATTATAAATTAATTTTCTGTCATTGCCTATTGGTCTTAGTCTCTCCACAATCCCCCAAATTATAAATAGGCTGTATTAGCTGACTCCTCATAACATCTTAAACCAGGGGTCTCCAACCTTGGCAACTTTAAGCTTTGCTGGCTGGGGAATTCTGAGAGTTGAAGTCCGCCAGGTTTAAAGTTGCCAAGGTTAGAGACTTGTCTTAAACCACCACCCACCCACCCCACCAATCTAATCAGGATTTACAACTAACAAAGCATATGTGAATATTACGTGTTGGGTCTTTACCTCATCCAGCAAAGCTCATTGCCTAAGTGCAGCACCCCAGAATATATTTATGAGCTGGATCTCGCAAAAGACACTTCAGATACTTGGTAAGCCCTAACACAGGAGAAATGCCACACACACACAAACACACCCTGGTTTTTTTGAGTATTATTCCCCAAGGGAAGACTGAATTCTCGAGTTGCCTGGCTGTACTATGGTTACAAACCTGAAAGGTAATGCCTGAGAAAGCCTCTGGATCTCCCTCCTGCAGCCAGCTGCTTTTTTCAGTCTGTTGGACCACCCTTAACAGCAGAGCAGACTGTAAACAACCTCCACCTGCTGCCACTTCCAACCCCGCCTCCTCTACAAATCAGCTGCATTTCTCCAAAAGTGTCCCCATTGGTCTTTTTCTCCTGCTGCAGTTTCCTTATTTCTAAGCAATTGGTTTCTGTTCAAGGTGGCGATGCAGGGTCTTTCTATTGGCAGAACTACCGTATTAACCTATTATCAACAGAGTGTCATTGACTGAATCTGGAGTAAGCATTCACACAAAACATCGAACCAATCACATGGTCTACATGACGATAACTTATTCAGCTTCCAATTAGCCAACTCTGTGTTAGCAAACACAGCCTGGTTTGCAAACTCAGGCAATAAATCACTTTGGACCTGATGGGATCTCATGCCTTTGATCTCCATTCAAAAGTTCAGAACCAAAGATGGATGAAATGGGAGAAACTTTTAAATTCTGACTAGCTATTGAATGGGAATTTCAGGCTTACTTTGTTATTTTTTACCTGAAAGGGCCATCATGGCTTTAATTAAAATCCTACATATGAAATTTATATAAATTACAGCATGTCACTAAATATTATTAATAGACCTTGAAAGCACATTTAAAGAATGAAATACAGCAGAGATAAAATGATGCAACATGCATGCTTCTAGCTTCAAAGCCAAAGATGTCAGATCAATGCCTGCCTGTTAGTGGAGGGAACCAGGTTTGCAATCCTCTCCTTGGTCACTGGAATTCCCAGTCTACACCACAAGATTGGTATGGAGACTAACATCAAAGTGTATTGGAGACAGATATAATATTTGCAACAAATAAGTCCATGTGTGAATTAGGATCAATAGCTTTTGAATTAGTTTTAAAGATACAAAAATATGTTGTACTGGATAATTTTGCTGGTAGCCATAAAAATACACCAACCAGATAATAATTGGCTGTCCATAGAAAGGTTGCCAAATTAAATTATAGGGAAAATAATTGCTAAAATTAACATTTTCAAATAATTTCTTCTGTGTTTTAAAAGCAGACTAAATCTCTGGCATTTTTGAAATAAATCAGTTAGATTCTTCACAAGCATCTATAGAAAGAGGAAGTGGTTTTAAGTAAAGTTACTTTATTCAAAGCAACTATAAAAGTATTAAAGCATTAGATAATTTTTCCTTTTAATAGTGCTCCCCAAACAGAGACCCTACGGAGGCAAAAATACAGTTGCATCATACAGCCATGATATAATCACACAAATAATGCCGTGAAGCTTGTTTCGGTACCAGGATGGTTTTTTTATGTGTTTAGTTTTATGACTTTTAATGTGATCTTTGTCTTATTTTTTTATTGGGAGTTATCCAGTTTGTGATAAGATGTGTGGCTATATAAATGTTTTAAATAAATAAATGATATGCTCCTCTTCTCCATATTTATGCTTTCAGATTTGTGCACATGTGATCAGTGGAACTTTTCATCATGTTTATTTTATCAATTATATGCCATCAATTGGTGTTTGATGGTTAGCAACCATTTAGATAAAGATGTTCTCCATGAGCATCATTTCTTAGCCTGGTCCTCCAGATCTTCCAAAGTTGCAGCCAGTGCCACTGTAATTCAGTCCTTCCACCTTGCTGATGGTTGCCTCCTTTTCCTCTTTTCCTTCTACCTTTCCCAGAATTAGAACTTTCTCCAGAGAACTTGGGTCTTGGGATGCACCCAAAGTAGGATAGCCTGGTCATTTGGCAGGGGTGGGCATTAAATTTTTTAGCAAAGAGTTCTCTGCCCGGTTGCTGGGTGGTCGTGGCCTAGTCAGCCTCCTGCACCATGGTGAGGGGGTGGTTTTGCCCTCCCTGGGCTCCGGAGGCTCTCTGGAAGCTGGAAATGGGCCCATTTCTGGCCTTCCTGGACTTCTGGGAGGCCCGTTTTTCGCCTTCCCCGAGCCTCCATGCGGGCCCTGCATCCAAAATGGGCAGCGTGGGGACTCCTGGGAAGGGCAGGGCCAGCCAGAAGTGGGATTTGGGGGTTCTCCAAGGTGCACAGAATCTTAGCTAGGGGAATCTCCCGAACCCCTGTGAACCCCCAGCAGCACACCCCTGCATTTGTGCCATGAGTTAGAACTCTGGGTAGATTTATTCAACAATCCATTTGTTTGTTTTCTTAGCAGTCCACAGAATTCTCAGGGGTCTTCTCCAACTCCAATGTTCAAAAGAATCAATACTCATTCTGTTCTGATTTATTTGTGTAAAATACATTTAAATGAACAGCTTCCCATTTGCTGTTTTTAAAGGAGGAAAAATAATAATATGTGATCTTGTGGGTTGCACTGTTGTATCATTAAATGAGCATTAGTGGCAGAGAGGATAAGGCCACTAGAAAGATTTTTGAATGTATAATAGCTGGACAAATTGCCACTCTGGCAGTCTGATCAGCAGATTAATTATCCTTGATCCCAATGTGTTCAGGAAACCTACAGCAAATAATTAGACTTCTGTTCATGAAAATATACTCTGAGAGAAGCTACTAGTAATAGAACAGAGAGTAAGTTCAACCTAAAAATCCATGTTCTCTGGGTATAATAGCATTTTACACTACAAACATTTAGTAGTTTCTATATGAATGGGTTAAAATAACAGGAATTATACTTTGGGTGGAACTGAGAATACACAGGTAGTCCTCGATTTACAACAGTTCTTTCAATGACCGTTCAAAATTACAACGGCACTGAGAAAAAGCAACTCATGACCATTTTTCACACTTATGACCGTTGCAGCATCCCCATGGTCACATGATCAAAATTGACAACTGGCTCATATTTATGATGATTGCAGTGTCGAGTCATGTGATCACTTTTTATGACCTTTTGATAAGCAAAGCCAATGGGGAAGCCAGATTCACTTAATAACCGTGTTGCTAACTTAAACACTGCAGTAATCCACTTAAGAACTGTGGCAAGCAAGGTCATAAAATGGTGCAAAACTCGCTTAACAAATGCAACAGAAATTTTGGGCTCCATTGTGATTGTAAGTCGAAGACTATCTGTATATAGGCACGCCTTACAATTCCCACGGGAGTTTGAAAAAATAAAGCTAATTTGGGGAAGCCCATAGCACAGGCCTGCCCTTTCGTCCTGTGGCCCATTTTTCAGAGTGCATTTCTATTTTTAATGTGTCAGGCAGATCTTTCAAGTAATTCTGAGTAGGAGTTTCATGGAGGCAAATGGCTTTTGCACTCGGTAACATCTTTGAAATGACACATTCATCGTCTCATCTGCAGAAGGCTAAAAGGGATTAGCCCACATAAACTTGACACTTCCCTGTCAGTCAGCCAAATGATGACCTTACATGATATGGGCTTCTGGTCTCCAAAGGGAGCAATTAATGTGATGCACCAGCCTCTCCAAATGTGACAAGAAAGCTCGTTCCCATGGGCTGCAAGCAGTGAAACATTCAATTGCTTTTAGTTGCTCTAATAGGAATTAAATTTTCAAAATCACTTCCAAACCAAAGTAACTGTGGGGTCTTTGGTGATCTCTCAGCCTGGTGATTTTCTTGTAGATGTTTCACTTCCAAAATTGGTAACAATTTGTAAGTGCTAGAAAGGAGTAGTGTTTGTTCTTATTTTATATACTAGTGGCTTGTCTTGTCAGGTTGATGGGATTAGGTTGGTTAGGTTGTTTGCTGTTAGTCTGTTTACAGTGGTTGTTTCTTGATTGGAACATTGTTTACTTCTGGATTGTTGGTCTAGTATTAATCTCTGCTCAGATGGGTGTTGATTGCTAGTGGGAAAACATTTTAGTCTTTTTGTTTCCTTTTTGACTTTTTGAGTGTCTTTTTTTTGAGTGGTAGTCCTAAAGGTGCTTCTACAGGAGGCTTTTGAGTGGTACGTAGGTAGAATTTATCTCTATGTGCCTGTTGTTGACTGATTTGTCTGAATTCCAGGCTTCTAGGAATTCTTCGGAGGGTTTTTTGGACTTGGCTTGATCTAAGATGCTCAGTTTCCCAATTAAAATGATGGTCAAATCTGTCTATGCATTGTGAAATTAAGAAGTTTTCATCGTATCTTCTGACTGCTAGTTGTTATTCATGGATGCCAAACCCAAATAAACACAAGATGACTTGGTTTCATAAAATGAAATGATTCATCCATGTCTAAGAAGAAACAAAGCCACCTGCATTGTTATTAACTAGGATGTATTAAAACTGGACTACAAATGGAGAACAATTACCAGATGATCACAAAGATTTAGGAAAGTTTTTTTTTGTATGTGTACTGCCATTAAGTGGTCATCCAAAGTTTTACTTCAAAAAATTGTTGCATTAGAGACTATATAGCCATGCTAATTTTCCTATTGGGCTTGGTTAAAATTTTATTTACTCTCCACTTAAGAGTCAAACAACCTACTCTCCAAAAAAACAATTTGGTTTCAAGAAAAAATTGTCCTGCAATCTACAACTCCTACACTGCAAAAATATATGGACTACTCTACTTGACCAGGGTAAAGCTATAGATGCAATTTACATAGAGTTCTGCAAAGCCTTTGATTCAGTGATGCATGATAAAGTACTGTTAAAACTAAACTCTTACAGCATTTCCAGATCCCTCCATAAGTGGATTACTGTGTTCCTGTCAAACAGGCTTCAAATAGTAAAAATACAGAGTGTTATATCTAACCCTGCTCCAGTTAACAGTGGTCCCCCAAGGCAGCGTTCTAGGACCCACACTCTTTATACTCTATACAAATGATCTTTGCGATCACCTTATAAGCAACTGCGTCCTCTTTGCGGATGACGTAAAACTATTCAACACCACTGACAATGTTACTATCCTTCAAAGCGACCTTGATTATGTATCTGAATGGTCAAACATATGGCAACTCCAAATCTCGACCAACGCTCTTTCCTACACATTGGTAAAAAAAATCAATACACCAAATACAAACTAGACGGATATGACTCATTGATGATCCTCATCTGTCAAGGACCTTGGAGTTCTCATATCAAATTACCTAAGCACCAGAGCTCACTGTAACAGCATTGCCAAAAGGGCATTAAGAGTTGTAAATTTAATCTTACGAAGTTTCTCCTCCGGAAATATCGAATTGCTAACTAGAGCATACAAAACTTTTGCCAGACCAATACTCGAATACAGCTCATCAGTCTGGAATCCGCACTGCATATCAGACATTAATACAAGTATTTCATGAGAAGAGTACTACACTCCTCTGCTCGCAATAGAATACCCTATATCACCAGGCTTGAGATTTTGGGTTTGGACAACCTTGAACTACGCCACCTACAGTTAGACTTAAGTGTAGCACACAAAATTATCTGCTACAATGTCCTACCTGTCAATGACTACTTCAGCTTCAACCACAACAATACAAGAGCAACCAACAGTTGCAAACTCAATGTAAACCGCTTCAAACTTGATTGCAGAAAGTAGGACTTCAGTAACAGACTGGTCAATGCCTGGAATGAACTACCTGACTCTGTTGTTATATCCTCTAACCCCCATTCCTTTAACCTCAAACTAACCACTATTGACCTCACCCCATTCCTAAGAGGTCTGTAAGGGGCGTGCATAAGTGCACCATCATGCCTACCTTCCCTGTCCTATTGTCCCCATTTATTTGTACCTATTTCCTGTAATCATATCATGTTTATACTTATATCTATTACCTTATAAATGACTGACAAATCAAATAAATCAAATAAATAAATAAAATTATTGATAAAGAATAGTTGTTATCTTGGACTTTTATGAAGCCCTCAAATAAGTGGGTTTAACATTACAGTCTTTACTCTTTTTAATCCTTTACCTATGAAGAGAGAGAAAAATCCAGCATTTTTCAGTCTTCCCTTTGTTTGAATTATAGCAGATACAAGATGATACCAGATAATTATTTGAGAATACTCTGCACCTCAAAAGAGGCTGAATGGGCATTTCTTTGCTGCCCTTGGGGAATTTGTAAGAAGAAATCCTTTCCAAGCTGTCATTTTCTCCCATCCTTCAAATCATGTGCCCTACCATTCAGACAAATTGGCCTGCAGGGATTATGGTGATGGGCAGAGGTGGGGGTAGGTGGAGGTATAAGAGAAGAGCCCTAAAATTCATCCTTGATGTAGCATTTAAGCCGAGGAAAAAAAATTCTAAATTCACATTAATGTGAGCTGCTTTTGTGCTTGGAATTGCCATTTGGAATTCATTCATGAAGCCCCCACATCTAGTAATCATGCTTACCAAAAAGACACCATTTCTAATTTAGTACGGGGACATATTTTCCTGTGGGTTGGATCCAAAGGCCTGTAGGCAACATCAGAATAGCAAAATTACTTTAAGTTGGGCCATATATAATAAGGTATCTTTGATCTTTTTTGAGGAAAACGTGGCATATAGAGTTTGCCATGATAGTTAAGGTGCTGCTCTGGAAAGCTTCTTAGGCAGGAAATCTGTCTGGGTGACCTTGGGCTAGTCACGCTCCCTCAACCCAACCCACCTCACAGGGTTGTTGTTGTGGAGAAAAAGATGGGGAGGAAGAATTATGTATGTATGTTTGCTTTCTTGAGTTACTTAAAAGTAATAAAGGCAGGACAAAAATAATAGAAATAAAGAAATATAGGGGCTACCACAATGGGGTGGTGGTGGTGAGGGTTGTTCTTTGGACTAGGGAAAATTGATGTCACCGTTCCTGCTCAGCCAAGAGATGGCCGGTTGCAATGTGTATTATACAGACCCATGGCAAGATTTGCCACTAGAGTCATCTGGTACTGGCATATGGGAAGGACCTTAAGTGACAGGCCAAAGAAAATGGTCAATGAAATAGGTCAGAGACAGTATAGTTTGCAGCTGAATAGTGGGTGGGGCATGTAATGGTATGTGAGAAAGTTCTTGAATAACAGAATAAAAGAGTTGGAAGGAATCTCAGAGGTCTTCTAGGCCAGGCCAACTCCCCCACCCCCCACCCACCCCACTCAAGGAGACCCTATAGCATGTCAGACAAAAGGCTGTCCAATCTATTCTTAAAATTTTCCAGGGATGGAGCTTCTGGAGGCAAGTTGTTCCACTGGTTAATTGTTCTCATTGTCAGGAAATTTCTCCTTAGTTCTAAGTTGAATCTCTCACTTATAAGTTTCCATCCTTGTCCTGCCTTCAGGTGCTTTAGAGAATAGGTTGACCACCTTTTCTTCGGCAGCCCCCCCAAATATCACCCCTAGTCCTTCTTTTCACTAGATTAGACGCAACCAATTTCTGCAATTGGTCTACCTATGTTTTAGCCTCCAGCCCAGGGGTGGGATTCCACCGATATAACAACCGGTGTGTTTTGCCCACAAGCTCTGCTCAAATTCCTATCTTGTAATACAGTTCCTGTGAATTGAACAGCTGAGGCACGGCAAACCGCTCTGCCTCACCAATCAGCTGTGCTCTAAAACAGGAAATAAAGGACAGGAAAGAGCAGGGGCGGGCAGGCTCACATGCAAGTTGCAGTGAACTGGTTCAAAGCCAGCTGATCATCGGAACAAGGGATTTGCCTGATCTGGTCTGAACCAGCAGAATCGCACTTTGCTCCGGCCCCATAATCATGTTTGTAGCTCTTCTCTACACCTTTTCTAGAGCCTCAGCATCTTTTTTTTTAATATTGTGACTCAAACTGGAGACCTGGGGTAAAGAAATACTGCCTAGGGCAGGTGTGTCAAATTCGATTTCATTGAAGGCTGCATCAGGGTTGTGTTTGACTTTGGGGGGCTGGGGTGGGCGTGGCCAGGGAGGGCATGGCCAGCTTGACATCACTCAGGTTGCGGGCACCTGTGGTGGCCCGAGCACTCTGCCAATGAAAATGGGCTCCCGAGCTTCATTTCTGGCTGCGACAGCCTCCTGCAACCCTCTGCTAGTGAAAATGGAGCTCACAAGGGCCACAGGCAGCCCTCACAAGCTCCGTTTTTGCTGGCAGAGGCACTGCAGGCCAGTCTTTCACTGTTTCCAGGGCAGCCCCGTGGGCCAGATCTAAGCACCATATGGGCTGGATGCAGCCCATGGGCCTTGAGTTTGACACCCCTGACCTAGGGAATAGTCAGATAAGAGAGCATAGCCCAAACTAGATAACAGGCAGAGAAAGAGGTTGAGAGGGGACTCCTCAGAGCGTAAATGATACAGAGAGACTTGTACTTTCATACCTGCAAGATTCTAAAAATGTAGTCGACAATTAAGTAGAATTAGTTCATCCGGTTGTGTTTTCTATCTGGTTTGCCCTGCAAGGCTCACATATTCTCAATACATCTCAACAGAAGAATCTCGGGGAAAGTGTTCCCTAGTGCTAGGCAGGTGTTAATCAGATGTGAAAGAGGGAATAGCAGGAGCCAATCCCTCCTCAAAGCTCTTCCCCCCCTCCAGTTAGTGGTTATTCCCTAAGCCCAGCTGATGAAAGATCCAGTTGTGGTTACACAGGAGCGGCCCTTCTTCCCCAGGGCTTTGGCTCAGCCAGTTGGATATCAGTGGAACAGAAGCAAATAGCTTGTTACGTGTGAAGTTGCCACCCAAATGATTTTCTGAATTGATTAGCTCCTCTCTTCTCCCTGCCCCCATCGCGAATCTCAAGATGGACCAACAAGGATCAGTAGATCCTCATACAGGGGAAGGGGCTCTGTGGCTTCCCCCTTTTAGAAAAAGAGACAAAGGAGAAAAAGGCCCGGGGTGGGGGTGGGGGTGTGGAGAGGCAAAATCCAAGAGAGGCACTAAATAACTGCTAGAAAGCAGCACAGATTGTAAGAGAGACCACCTTGGGGCAGCAGCTGGTTTTGTCTCTGGTTTAAAGGAGAGGCTAGGCCAGCATGCTGGGAAATCCTGCAGACAGAAGAGTTAATTAATAAGGGATGGACAAGCAGGCGGAGAAAAGGGAGGCTTAAATCCTAAACTTTTCTGGGGGCCAGGCTTCAGAATAAAAGATATGCTAAGCAGGAGTCTGTTACAGAAGCTAGTTATGGTCAGCAATTATTGTACCCATGTAGGCGGAATGCAGAAGGCCCTTTGGGAATAACAGCGCTAGCAGCTATGCCAGCAACGTGTTCCAAGACTGAGGCTGGCAAGGCCAACTTTCTTCTCTCTTAAGGCCATCCAAATGCTAGAAAGCCCGATGGCACAGATTTTCTTCCAGGTCACAGACATGGATGGCATGATGGTATAGCCTGGGCATTGACCACCTTCACACATAGACAGTGGTATAAATGTCGTGAAAGCAACTCCTTAGGAGACCACAGATGAAGGAGGCCAGATCTGCTTGTGGTAGGCTGCAACAGCATTTGTCATCCTAGCAACTTTAAAATGGTGGACATCAGCTTCTAGAATTCCCCAGCTAGCAGGCTGGTTGGGGAATTCTGAGGGTTGAAGTCTACCCATTGTAAAGCTGCTGAGGATGACAACACTGGACTACAAAGCATACTATCAGTCACGCTTCATCTCCAAGAGAGCCCTCATGATCACATTCAATTTCTTTTAGGGTTCCTGAGTGGATTAAGATGTGCAAAGCGTTAGGGGACTGCTGGTACAGGTTGTCCTTGGCTTAACAACCAAGGACAGACTGCTGGTACAGTTGTCCTTGGCTTAACAACCATTTGAAATTACAATGGTGCTGAAAAAAGTAATTGATGACCAATCCTCACCTTACGACTGACGCAGCATTCCTACGGTCATTTGAGCATCATTTGGGCACTTGGCAACCAGCATGTGTTGACAATGGTTGTAGCATCCTGGGGTCGTGATTGCAAATTGCAACTTTCCCAACTGGCTTCTGACAAGCAAAATCAATGAGGAAAACTGGATGTGTTTAATGACCATATGGTTTAACAACTGTGGCAAAAAGATGATAAAATTTGATGCATCTCACTTAATGACTGCTTTACATAGCAACAGAAGTTCCAGACCCAATTGTGATTGTAAATTGAGGACTACCTGAACTGTATATGGATTGAAGAAATCCAGGTAGGAGAAAGCAGATCACTTTTCTATCTCTTTGCTGCCATCTAATGACTATCTGGATTTCTTCAGTCTCTATATGGTATCCCTAATTAATTAAACTAAACAGCAGAAAATGTTTTTTTAAGAGTGTGAATTGTAATCATTCCCGCATATTTTCCACATATTTTAGTTATTTGACAAGGCAGGTAGACCTTTGGGACTGGGGATTAAATAGCCATGAATGGCTTTATCCTTTTCATAGACTCAGCATGAGAGATGTTCATTTGAATCCCCCTTTTTATTTTTTATGCAGTAGGAAAGCTCAGTCATGTTTATCTGAGCTTGGTAATTAAGGGTAATGAGAATGATTTGTTGTATTTGTGAGTGGCATTGTTGTGGCTGCTTCTCCTGGTTGTGTAGTATTTTGTATGTGAATCAAATGAATGCCTGGGTGAGGAAGCCTGTAAGTCGTAGAAAGAGTAGAACAGCCAAAAGTTTAAAGGAGGTAAATCTACATTGCAATACCAAAAAGAGACTTCACAGAGTGTACAAACTATCATACCTTGTTAATTTCAAATGCTAGTAAAATAATAACTTAGTGTTGTGGTTCGTCGGCAGCAGGTGCGGACGGCTGAGGTCTTGGAGAGCAAGGACTCAGATGAGCGTGTGAGGCAGGAATGGGGCCAGGACCACCAGGGAGTGGAATGCTACCATCTGAGATTGTGGAGGCTAGCAGCAGTGATGAAGACGTTTCCGAGGAGCCTGCTGCTTGAAGGAAAGAGCAGCTGCAGCAGCACGGGCGACTCAGAAGTAAGGCTGCCAGGTAATGGCCCCTCCCTCAAGAGATAAAAGCCAGCTGAGAAACGGAGTTCTTTGCAGGAAGCAGTTTTTGCACTCAAGCCTTGTGGATGTTTGGAGTATCTTGGTTGGTGTTTGGAGACTCTTTTGTTTGAAATATTTCTTAATAACTTTATTTAGTGTTCTTGGCAGCCTTGCACCACTTTGGCAAGGCTCGTTCTTATCAGAGATAATTTGAAACTGCCTTTTAACTGTGAAGAAACGGAATTCATAAAGAATCATTAAAAGGTTTTTCTGTTACCGCTGTTTCATGTTTGTTTCCTTGGAGCAAGGTTTGGGTCAGAAAACTTAGATTCATCTAACAGATTAGAACCCTACATGGAAAAAGAAATGTCAGATGTTCAAATTGACTTTAGAAAAAGCTAAGGAACCAAGACACTATTGCTAATCCATGCTGGAAAAACGAGAAAGCCCAAGAACATAAAAAAAGAAGCCAGAATGTGCTTTACTGATTATAGAATGGCATTTTATTGCACTGATCCCATTACAATGTGAAATGTGGTTATAAAAATGAGAATTCTAGAACACGGGTATCAAACTCGATCGTGTCACGTGATGTATCATGTCGGGTTTTTTCCCTTTGCAGAGCTAGGGTGGGCGTGGCCTGCACATGAAACATCTGGCCTGCAGGCTGCCAATTTTGACACCCTGCCCTAGAACATGTCATGGTCTTCAAGCAAAATCCATATACAATAGTACCCATAGTATAAGTAGAACATGGTGAAACAGATTGGATCCAAGTTGGCCATGTAGTGACTTTGATCTTAAGAGAAGACTCCTGAGATTACCATGGCTAGCCTAGGAAACAAATACTGTAGTAGGATTATAAAATAAATAAGAGTAAATATGGAAGTTGGTTTTTCAGTAGGGAGGGAAAGTTCAATGTTTAGATGCTATCAGATCTAACTGAACTTCGTACTTTCTTGGTTCCAACAAACCTATCATAGCTTCTTAGAAATGTAATATGGACTTATGTGTGTATGCACGTAGTTCAGGTTTGATTTCAAAACAATTCAGCTCATGGAAGCTACTTTTCCTAAGATTGTGAAGCTGATTTTCTTATGTTCTTAGGAAAAGAGGTGGCTGCTTTAAAGAACTTAGGACAGGTTCTAGCTTGTGCCTCCACACTGTCCTACAGCATCTTTTAGAAATCAAATCAGAAGTGGTCATACCTTTAGGTATGTGTACATTTTCTGAAGCATATGTTCCAGCCACGACATTTAAATTTGTCTGGCATGACATTTTATGTGGCCCTGACAAAGAGCTTTGAGACTCATGATGAGAAGAATGAAGAATTTAAAGACTGGACTAGAACGGTGTGAGATTTATGCATTTGATTCTTCATTATTCTTGAAAGAAAAGACCACCTGTGTGTGAAGAAAAGTAAGAACCCTTCCTACCAATGAAAAAGATACAGCTGTATTGTCTAGATCAAATTCAGTCCAGATGTTTCAGGCTTGGAAGAAGGTGCAACAGAATGCTTAATGCATGCCATAAAGGTCAGAGTTTTTCTGTATCCTCAAACAGCATCAAACGTCTGCCACAGATTTATATCTCAGATTTAGAATACAACACATAGAAATGGAAAATATTCTATACTTCCAGTTGTACTTATGATGGAACTTCGTTCTTGCCTCAAATCAGCTTGGGCTTTTTCTCCAAAACCTCTTTTCTGAGAGTTTAGACAGAGGTCTCAAAGCCCTTTTAGAAGTAAAATTGGTTCCTCAACTTGGGATAACAAGCTTTCTGCCTACCATGCAAGATGAAAGGGAGAAGGCATCCAGCTGTATTTTATATCTGGCAGTGAAGTTTGCTCTGTTTCAGAACTGGCCCTGGAGATAACAAGCTGTATTAAATTGTGGAATTCTCTGCTCGTCATTTACAGAGACACTTACTTCACAGACAGTGTAAATTTCATCCCATGCTTTAATTTTAACTTACCTATTTCTACTGTACAGATATTCTTTCCATATATAGTATACAATTGGTTTTTAAATTGATAGTATTCTGTATTGGTTTTCATATAATACAGAAGAGCGGGAAATAATTTTATACAATTTTATAATTTTATACAAACACATTATTGTAGCTAGAGGTTTCAAATACATTTTTTCTTATGTGTGTGCCTTCAAGTCCATACTGCCTCCTGGCAGTTGCCTATGCAAAGTCCCTACAGTTTTCTTGGCAACGTTTTCAGAAGGGTTTTGCCACAGACTTCTTTGTAGGACTAAGAGAAAGTGACTGGCTGAAAATCTCTCAGCTGGAGAAACTTTTATAATAAAGGTCTCCTGCTATATAGCCTGGCACTTCTAACCACTATACAAAACTGGCTGTTTTTTTTAAAAAAAATCTACAAACATATACTGTATATTTAGTGAGCCTAAGTAGAATCTGAAGAATAACCACTCTACCCTAAATACTCTTTCTTGTTTTTACTACTCTCCATTGTTTTAGCAACTCCCAAGCTATATTGAAAATGGATAGAATGACATGGAGAGAAAATTCATTTTGAGGATCTGGAAAAAAATGTGTGGGTGGGAGGGCTGAATACCCTTTCCCTCTTTCTATCATACTTTCAATTTTTGAATGAAAGAAAGATGCATATAATTGGTTGAATTGATACATGGGTGGATGTACCAAGAGAAAATATGGAAGAAAATTGTGCAGGTGTAAGCAGTATATAACTAACTGTAATTCTGTAACTATAAATACCAAAAAAGAATGAGTGAAAGGGTTGGAAATTAGTTCCTTCTGATGTTTTATAAGTTCCATCCCGTGTTACCCCATTGTCTCCCTTTAGGCAAAATTTGTTTTTTTCAGCGGAGGGATAATGACATATTGCTGTTTCATGTAACAAGCCAGTATCATCTTCAAAGGGGCAGTCTACAAAGCAGAAAGAAGTACATGGGCCATAATTTAATAGCTATTATTTTTTTAAATTAGAAGGGTAATTGTTTAGACACTTCAACTTACATCCTCATGCCTTATTCCATCTGGTAACTATAACAGAAACCATACCTTCATGTATTGAAAGGCTAATACCAAAGAGCATGGATTTTTATATAAAATTTCTCCCTTCAGATTCAAAACATCTGTTGTCACCAACTCCAAGGAAGGATGATCTATGCAACATCAACATCACTGCTTTATAATTATCAGATATCAGAATTTCATCTACCTTCTCCAGTCTGATACTATAGATGAGATGGTGTACAGTTCCCATGATTCCTAACAGCAAGGCTGAAGATTTTCGGTTGGGGGATGCAATCTCTACAGAAACACATACTGTGTTTCTCCGAAAATAAGATCAGGGCCTCAAAATAAGCACTAGGTTAAAAAACACAATTATAAACACGATTTCAGGGTGATCAACCTGGCTGGGCACCCTGCCCCCTGGGGCACACACAAGAGCCAGCAAGAACGCAATGACCAATGGTATCTGGCAGCAGCTGCAACCCGCCAGTCCCTTGGTCGGTGCACTCTATGGCTGTGCAGAATGGAAGGCACAGAGCAAAAGGCAGGTGATCCTGCCGTGCCACGCAGGCTGCAGGCAAGCTGAGAGATGCAAAGATGAGCCTCCCCCAGCCGCCTGCAGCCTACGCGGCACATCCAAATCACCTGCCTCCCCCACGCCTGCTGGTTGCACTGGTACTCAACTCACACATGGGTTGCAGCCTCTGTTGGCCTGTGCATAATAGCTGCCTATGCTGGCCATGGCCACCCCCTTTCACTAGGGCTTATTTGGGGGATAGGGCTTACATTAGGCAATAAAGTTTATTATTAAAAAAACAGGCTGGGATTTATTTTGGGGGTAGGTCGTAGTTTCGGGGAAACATAGTATATATTAAATTTATAGCCCCCTATAGCAGAAATAGAAAGCAGAAGCAAAAAAGGACACACCCAGTCAAACTACTTTAAGCTTCAATCCTATGCAACTGTTTACTGATTTCAGTAGAATGATAGTCTAGTGCTTTATGGAAATATTAGAAAGGCAAATGCATTCTTAAATTTTGGCAACATGGGAAGAGTTTTTCATAAATCCCAATCACAAACTAGCAACATCAATACTAATATAAATTCTTTGTTTGGGGAACAAGGCCATCATGATCTATAGTTGCTTCTCTACAAGGAAGTTGATTCCAAGAAGAACCTGTAGATGATTAAACAGATTAGTCACTACTCTTCCCTATGGAACTAGAGTTAAATCCCTTTTCACCATGAATCAGACAAACACAGTCAGTCCCAAATCCCTCTAAGCTTCTCACTCTTAATTTATAGTTTTACCACTGCTTACATGAACCATTTTCCACTCTGGAGATCAATTTGTAGTAGTTACAGTGGGACACATTTCCTACCTTATATTTGCTACTCAACACAAAACCTCAATGACAGCAGCTCTTATGTGTAAACACTCTATATTCCCCAGAGATAATACACTTGCAATTTTAGAATTGCTTGCAGTACAAAGCAGTTATGAAACTGCACTTCAGTGGTTCTTCCCCCACTAATGTCTCAAGGTTTTATCCTTATACTGGAAATAAAACCATCTGTATAAAGTTATGTGCACTCTGCTGCAGAGGAAAAATGGGCTATTCATTTTAATGAAAGATAAAAGAGTGGATGCAGTTAGGGACAAAATTAATTAAATCTGCCTTCTTGGTCTAATTGTGAGTGTAACTCTCTAGAAAGTGTGGGCAATTTTGAACCTTTCCAGCTACTTTAAACCATATGGAGTAACGTAGAGAATGCATAGGAAATGGGGCCAGGGAAGAAGCTGAAATATTTGGAAGGATGTGAGAGACAGGGAGTCTCTGCCAAGGAACCATATCCCTTGTCTGGCAAAGGAAGGGAGATGGGGAAAGCTCAGGTAAACAGTGACTGAAATCTGAATTCCAAATGCATGAGAAGCAAACTTCCTAAAGAAGGTCTCTTAAGTAGGAAGTTAAAAGGGTGACAAAAACAGAAAATAACTCCTAAGCTATTTTAGGTTGAAACTACCTATCTATGGTAATAATAGAGATTACCATTAGAGCAGGCTGTGGGGGTTCAAGTAAATAAAAAAAATCCTAGAATTAATTTCAACTTTTGGCTCAGTTGACTTTTGTATATGAATTACTGACTTAAAATGTTAAAGAGGCTACGTAGTAAAACCCTCAACTCCAGCAACCTGTAATATTCATATCCTTTGTTATACCTACTGCCTTAATAAGCAAGATTAATTCTACTTTCCTGTGACTGAGTTCTTCACGTTGGTAAAATTGGGTTGGTCACATGGTGACCTATTTTATGATCATCACAACTTAAAACCATGATGGACAGGCTCCGTTATGGTCATAAATCAAGGACTTTTACATATATTAAAATAAGAGGAGAAAGGCATATTGTATATGTTCACCACCTTGAGCTATTTGTAAAAATAATAAAGGCACATATAAAGAAATAAATAAAATTAAAATTAGGAAGAAAGAATGGAGACCTCTGAATTTCTTCTTTGTCTCCATTCTGTTTTCTTCTTTCTTCCTTTCAGGTTCTTTCCCAACCTTATTTTTCTTAGGAAGCCGTTTTTTTCCCCATATTGTAGCGGACAGTGTGCATATATACTTCACTTACTATAGCCACAGCTGGCTTAATTCAGAACAGGCAAATATAAATACTCAGGAGAGCAACTGCCTTCCAGACTATGGTTGAATGCCAGTCACTGTTTCCTGAAATAGGGACATGATCACTTCAGCCTGTCATTTTGTGCGCATGTGACCAACAAATCACTTGTCTCAGGCTGGATTGTTCTGGGATAAAACACACACACACACACACAAACCATGTACATAATCAGTGAGAAACAGTGGCAGAATAATAGCTGCAAATAAATAAAATTGTTTATCCACATCACCAGACCAGCACAAATATATCTTATCATAATAGGAACATCATATGGCAGTGCAATGGTCCAGCTAATTTAGCATCCCTTTGCGGCCAGCTGCCAGGATTATTTTTAAAAAGTGCTTGACATACCCGGATGGACAATTACTGAATAATCTGCATGAAAATGGAAGTTGCTTTCTAATCCTTACCATCAGTGAATAGTTATTCTGTGCTTTAAAAGAGGATAAATTTTATTTCCCTTTTATTTCCCTTGAACAAAAAGGATTCTCATCCCATCTAATGTAGCCACAGATGGTCTCAATGGCCATAAAAATGTCTGCTTCTTTAAAAAAAAAAACCTACTAAACTCTTGGCCTTGGCAATATCTTAGGATAATGAATTTCACATGGTAATTATATATTGTGTGATTTTCTTTTTCTTTTTTTATTTGCTGCCTTTCAATACCACTGGATCATCCTTTTATCTTACATTTTGAGAAAGGCCCAGCAGTAGCTTATTTCCTACTAGAGCATGTCATCATTTATTTTAAATATTATGACCATGTTCATATTTACCACCTCATTCCCTCTCGCAGAAGGATCTACCCTATTATTATTCTGACATTTGCAAGGCTGAATAGATAATATAACATGCATTCTTCTGACAAGTTAAATCTCTATTACGTATAATCTCACCTGTTATATATGCCGACATTCACTAGATTGAAAAGCAGAGAAAGTAAATTTGGAAGGAGAAAAAAGCACTAATGATATGACATAAGCAAATTTAAGCATTTATTTTGTTTCAGACTATGCCCCCAATATTATTTGAAACTGACGGTATCTGCATCTCACCTCAGTTTCTACCACCAGAGTAAACACCTGTTTACTTTTAAATTATCACTGATGCTATAAGGCAGGGGTGTCTAATTCACGTCATCACGGCAGCATCACGTGATGTATTGGGACTTTTTCCCCCTTCGCTAAACCAGGCGTGATCAGCACATGATGCATCTAGCTCATGGGCCAGGAGTTTGACAGCCCTGCTATAAGGCAATAATTGAAAGAAACAGATGTATGAAACAAGTTGCAATAGTGCTCCAAAAAGCTACATTATACTGAAATAAAAAGTATTTCTAGGAGAAAGGCGTGTTTCATTAAAAAGAATTTTACAGATGAAATACACATTGAAAACTTTTTCATGGATTTTAGTCAAACTAACTTCCTATTTGTCAGAATATAAAATTATAAAGTTTTCAAATACTTTATTAGAAAAACATTTCAAAGTAAAGCAGGATTATAATCCTGGCAATGGAAGAATAAAATTAAAGCTTCAGACTTACATTTAAGTGAGCAATATGTAATTGGCCGTTCTCCATGTTGGTTGGGGAATTCTGGGAGTTGAAGTCCACTTAAAGTTGCTGAGGTTGAGAAACACTGCTCTAGAGAAGAATCTGAGAACAGGTCTTAGAAAGTGACATCCTTTCCAGCATTAGAAAACACAATTATATTTCCCTCCTCCCTCTTTGCAATGTCCCAATTCTTTCCATCTCCCTTTGTGAAATTAATTTGATTCTTATATAATTTCTGATTCACTTTGAAATTGTTGTAGTATGTCTCAATCTGTCTTCAAAGTATGATTGACACAAATATAATCACGCAGTTTTTTAAAAGTCAATATTCAGATAAAATCAGAATTTTTTTTTACTTGTACTTATGAAAAGTCAATTAGAAAACACTCATGGACAATTGGTTTTATATATGGTAACTACAGAACTACAGAAGTAGTTCTTGACTTACAGCTGTTTGAAGTTATAACAGCACTGAAAATGTATTTATGATGGTGACACTGTCCTGGGGCCATGAGATCAATCACCTTTTCCAACCTTTGCAATTCCCCATTGATGAACAAAGGCAACGGGGAAGCCAGATTCACTGAACAACCATGTTACTAACTTAGCTGCAGTGATTCACTTAATTAAGGACTAAGTAAGTGGCAAGAAAGGTTATAAAACGGGGCAAAATGCACTTCACAACTCCTTTGCTTAGCAAATGAAATTTTAGGCTCAATTGTGGTTGTAAGTCGAGGATTACCTGCATACAGAAGTACTCTTAATGAAGGAATGGGTTATAAAGTTGTTGGAGCTTGCAGAAACGGGCTAAAGGAACTTTTTTTTAATTAAAGAAAAAAACAACAAACCGTTATTTTTCTGAAGAACTGGAACCTCTTATGAACTTTTTGCTGAAATTGAATAAAAATGAATTGGGGATTTATTCATCAAAAGGGAGTGTGGGTTATGGGAAGAAAGGAACCATGATATTGGGAAGGTAGAAATGGAAATTACCATAACTGTAACTGCTGCAAAGAAGCTTTAGATTTTTTTCCCTTTTCTTTTGTTGTCTCTCATTTTTCTTTTCTTTAAGACGTTTATTTTTTTCTTTTTCCATAGTCCTTTAATCTTTTAATGAAATATAAAAAAATAAACAAAAATTACATACAAAAAACAGGAGATGGTTGATAACCAAGTTAGAATATATTGGATTATATTTTTATTTTAGAAACTAGATTTTTTTTAAAATATAGTTTATTAATTTTTACAATTAAAACCAGTCACAATACATACACAAATAAGAAAAAGAAAGAAAAAGAAAGAAAAGAGGGGAGGCAGAGAGGGAAAGAAGTGTAGGAAAAGGGGCGTTGGTTCTTACCTGATACGCTTCTTTTCGTAGAGCTGTTGAGAGTGTCCAGGTTGGGAGGAGCTCCAGTCTCGGCTCTTCCAGGCTGAGCTTGAAATTGAGGAACGCCCCTCACCGTCACGTGGTCCTCGGGCGCTCCCCAGGTTTTTGCACAGGCGAGAAGGAAGGTCCTGTTCTCATCACACTCAGGAAAAAAATATATTAGATTGCTCGGTCAAACAGCCAGGTTTCCCACCAGGCGGCCTACGGGTGGGGCTGGACACTCTCAACAGCTCTACGAAAAGAAGCGTATCAGGTAAGAACCAACGCCCCTTTTCCATAGAGCTGTCTCAGTGTCCAGGTTGGGACATACCAAAGCTTGGCTAGTCCTGCGGGTGGGGCCCCGTCTGGTATAGAATCTCTCCTGGAACCCTGATGACCCGCTGGAAGGCATGCCCAACAGGAGAAAACCCTGGATATTGGGATGTCTCAACAAGTGGCCTAGAGAGGAGGCGGAGCTATCCGGGAGGCAGTCCCGCCAAAGAGGCCAACAGGTGTGCGCTGGGACCGGGATTCAAGAAACTGGGAAGACCGACCCGTGTGGGGAATTCCCCTGGGAGAACTCTGGGACAGAGAGAAGGAGGGAGGTGCAGAGATCTGTGTGAGGCCGGGGGCGCAAGAAGGGACCCGGCTAGCATTGAATGGGGGTAGATGTGTTGCCGACCAGGCGCCAGGGCAGGGTGAGGAGGACAAGAGTGCTCCTGGGGTAGGAGCCTGTTGCAAGCAGGGTTAAAGATCGGAGTAGAGGTAGGCCTTCTCGCACTCCTTCCTCTTTTTTTTTTTTTTTTAAAAGGACAAGCGCCTGAGGGCGACTGCATTATCGAGAAGCACGGAGCGAACCTCTCCCGGATCCCGGGAGGGCTTCCTGGAAGGATTACCTCCGGACCCATCCGGCTCCGTTCGGTAGGGAGATCTATAGGAGAGGATCGGTAGTATCTGGCAAAGGAGGAGGAATGAGAAGAACCCTGGCGAGGAGAGGGAGGGGAGCCTCTGAAGTCGGACCTCCTAGAGAGGAAGGGAGGTACTTGCGCTTGTTCCGGGTCTCGGCCAGGAATGGGTCGAGAACCGGTCCAAATAACTTCCCCCAGAGATGGGGGCTGTTGCTAACTTAGTCTTGTTTTTAACGTCCGCTTGCCAGTGGCGGAGCCAGAGTAGACGGCGGGCGGTAACCTGGGACGAAATGGCCCTGGTGGAGAACTTTGCCGCCTGGAAGGTGGCGTCTGCAGCTTCGGCGCGGCCAGGATCTTGGCAATGTCCTGGTGCGCCCTGAGATTGGCTGTGGGGACATGCTGCTTGAGCTGCTGGAGCCACTTGATGGAAGACCTGGTGAAAACGACGCGGCAGTGGAAGCCCTGACTGCCCAAGCGTCAGAGAGGTGGCGCGGCACAGGGCCAGTTCAGCTCGCTTGTCCTCGGGCTGGAGAGCATCGAGTGAGTCGCTGGGAGTAGAGCGGGAAACCAGGCCTACCACGGGCTCGTCCACGGGGAGGATCGAGCAAGGTGGAGAACTGCGGTTCCAGGTTAAAAAACCGCTTGTCCTGGGCGTTGGGGGAGGGGCCCCGAGGAGGCCAGCTGCCTAGAAACCATGTCTGAGAATATGGGCGGGACAGGGATCACCTCAGTTTCCGCCACGGGCTGAGAAGAAGAGAGAGTCGGGAGGAACCCCTGCCGCCGCCGGGTTGGGTGGGGAGGGGTTCAGGCCCGAGGTGGTCCTGGCTTTGAACAGGAGGGACCTAAATAGGTGTGGTTTAAAGAGCCCTAGAAAGCGGGCTGACCTGGAGGAGGCCCTCGTCCTCCGACATGTCCCCTTCTGGGGACCTGTTCCCAAAAGAGTTCACTGCCTATGAGGACCTCATGTCAAGGTCCTGCTCGTCCCCAAAGAGGGAAGGGTCCCGGGTTCTTGGGCCTCCATTCCCTCCAACTCCAAAGGTAAGGTTAAGTCCTCTTGGGGAGTTGCTTGACCATGCGAGGCCGCTGATCCTAGGGCCTCGGGGCGCGAGCCGAGAGCCAGGCCGGCCAGCTGCTGCATCTGTTGTGCTACCCTTTGCCGGATGGCCAGCTCCATAGCCTGCATTAGGTTTTCGGGTATTTCCGCCATGGGAGAGACTCCTCCGGGCGCAGTTCTACAGCAGTGGTGGGCAAGGTGACCTCAGGGGCCTGTCCAGGCTGTGGGGGAGAAGCAGAAGCAGGAGGGGAGGGGAGAGGAGGATGGGTGGAGGTTGATGGAGCGGAAGGGTCCCGGGGCACAGAGCTTGACTCCTGAGAGCGTCTGTCAATTTCCCTTCGAGGGCCCTGTGTCGCCTGAGGGCATCCCTTTGGGAAGCTTTGGATGGTTCCTGTGCCTGTTTGCGCAGGTGGTGGGATTTGGCCCTGGCCTTCAGAGAAGTGCCACGAGAGGTATTGTCGTCTGCCATCTGGAGAGGAGAGAAAAAAAAAAAGGAAAAAATTTTTGGTTAATGCGAGGCGGATTAACGGGTCTGGGTACAGCCAAAGCAGAGGCTGGAACTCCCAGTGCTCGTGTTGCACCCCTTTTTGGCAAGGCCACAGAATTGTTCTGTAACGTGTTGGGAAGTAGGGCCTAGCCGGGGGCCAATCAGCCAGAATAAGCGCCAAGCTGTCCCTGCCGGGCGAACCGGGGAAGGGACATGGCAAGCAACTAACTCCTTAGTTGGGAGGAGACTTAGGCAGGATTGCAAGGTATTTGAGCAGTCCCAGGATCTGCCCAGGAGTCAGGAAAACAATGCGGCCTACTGGTAGGCCTCTGAAAAAAAAAAACCATGACCCTGAGGCCGCAGGCAGAAGGGAATAATGTAAGCTGAAACCAGGTCTGGATGCGGCCTACGGGAGGCCGGGAATCCCAACGCACGTTCACGCCCCCTTTTAGTCAAAAATTTTTCTGTTTAAAATAGAGGTTTGGTGCGAACCAGGGCCTAGCCCAGAGACCAATCAGCCAGAAAGGTGAACGCCAGGCAGCTACCCCTGCCGGACGGACCGGGAAGGGGGGGGGGGGCAGAGCTGCTACTTCGCCTGCTGGGGAAAAAAAGGCTGCAGGGCCAACAGACCCTATTTCTGCAGGAGGCTGAGACGAGGGAATCCCAGGCTGCCTAATAGTCAGTTAAGGCTGCGGCCTGTAAAGGCCTCTAGTAATGGCAGGCGGCCATGCGGCCCTCCCAAGATGGCGGCCGTTCCAGGCACACCCAAGATGGCGGCCGTTCCAGGGCACACCCAAGATGGCGGCGTTCAGGGCACACCCAAGATGGCGGCCACTCCAGGGCACACCCAAGATGGCGGCGGTCCAGGACACACCCAAGATGGCGGCCGTTCCAGGGCACACCCAAGATGGCGGCCGTTCCAGGGCACACCCAAGATGGCGGCGTTCAGGGCCCACCCAAGATGGCGGACGCCACAGGGAGCCCGAGATGAGAGCCGCAAGTAATGGAGGCAGCCCCAGCGGCGGTAAACTCCCAGGAAGATTAGAGCCTTTGGGAGAACCAGGAAGCGTACCCTGGGCTAGAAGGCGTTCGCGGGGAAAGCAGCGGCAAAGCGAGAGAGGCAGGCAGGAGCGAAGCGGCCTCGCGCGGAGCGATTGCGCGCAAGCGAAGCGGTGGGGGGCAGCGCTCGAAGCGCTCGTTTTCTCCCCTAAGGAAACAGTTCGGAAGTTAAAAACACTCCCTGGGAGTTCAAACCTGAAGTCCTGCGCTGCCTGCCGGTGATCAGTAAGCGATGAGAAGGAGAGGCCTAGAATGCTGAACGACCGGAGCAAGGGAAAAACAGCCTGTTAGCCACGAGGCTGAGCAAAAAACTGGGAGCGCCCGAGGACCACGTGACGGTGAGGGCGTTCCTCAATTTCAAGCTCAGCCTGGAAGAGCCGAGACTGGAGCTCCTCCCAACCTGGACACTCGAGACAGCTCTATGGAAAAAAGAAGGAACCCTTTTCCATATGTGGTGGTCTTATGCAGAAACCCAAAAGTATTGGAAGAAAATCAAAACTTGGTTGGAAGAAATCACAAAAGAGCAGATCGAATACAAACCAGAGTCCTTCCTACTAGGGATTTTTGATAAGCAAATTTCCAAAAAAGCTAAATACATAACAATACACATTTTACCAGTGGCCAGATTAGCCTTCGCTCAACACTGGAAACAACATCAAACTCCATCAGAAGAAATGATTATTGAAAAAATCTCAAAATGCGCAGAAATGGATAAATTGATTTTAGCGCTAAAAAATAAAGACACTTCACTATACTACGATAGCTGGAATTGTTGGTATAATTGGATTGACCAAAGATAAATTATATATCATAAGGCATAAAAGAAAAGTATCAACCCATAATAATGAGGTAGCGATATAAGTAAAAAACAGGTGTGGTTATATGACACAAGTTAAGGTTATGAAAACAAAAGAAGATCTTGCAAACTGTTAAAATAAGAATACTTTTAACCTTGTAACCTCCTCCTTTCTTTCTTCCCCTTTTCTTTTTCTTTCCTTTCTAGAAACTAGATTTTTAATGATACAATATTTGGCTACAGGGGAGGAGAGAAGCTGCAATCTTATCACACTGTTCATTTTTGTACAATGTGCATTTGATCTGATGTATTTGCCTCTATTAAATTTCATTTTGTTACTTCCGGCCCATTTCTCAAACCTGTTATCATTTGGATGCAACTTAAAAACCACCTTTGGCTATTTTTGCAGCCAAACCATACTGCAAAGAGAATATGAATACAGAATATGAATACAAAATATGAATATGAGTCCTTGATTTACAATAGTTCATTTACTGACCATTCAAAGTTACAATGGCACTGAAAAAAATGACTTTATGATCATTTTTCACATGACCTTTCCAGCAACACCATGACCATGTGATCAAAATTCAGACAGTTGTCAACTCATATTTCTGATATTGCTATATCCCAAAGTCATGTGATCACCTTTTGCAAACTTCTGATAAGCAAAGTCAATAAGGAAGCCAGATTCACTTAACATCATATTAAGATCATACTAAATATTCTATCCACTTTTGTCTCATTTACCAAACGTGACTATTCCTGCCACCTCCACATCTATATTATTAACATTAATACGGAAGAAGGAAGGTTTCAACTTTCCGGCATCCCATGGGATATCTCCCCAATTTGGTGAAAAATTCTTGAGGAACGTCCCTCACCTACAATGTTTATGTCCATTAAGAAATTATTTAATGGTCATATCATCTAGGTCATTTGTAATGGACAGGCTTGCTAATCAGAATGTCACAGAGCATTTCATCAGATGCTTTGCTGAAACACAAATACATTTTGCCTACAACTTGTCCATAGTCTGCTAAGGAAAGGAGAAAAGGTTAAGTCTGGCAAAACTTGTGCTTGACAACTTCGATGTCTGGTAATCACTTCATGGTTCTCCAAGTGCATACTGATTAATTACTTTACTGCTCTGGAATCTTCTCAGAATCAATATTGGATTGATTGGTCTGCAGTCCCAGGGTCATTTCCCCCGGGTAGGATGTTTGTTGTCCTCTAGTCATGCTGTACTTTGCCCACTTCTCACAATTTGTCAAAGATAATGGAGACTACTATCAACACTGCAAAGTTGAGGGTTTTTTTTTAAACTAAAAAAAGTATTTGTCAAGCAACCCCAAAGGAAGAATCTGTACAGTAATAGTTTTCCTCAAGATGAGCTTGGCTCCTGGTAACTTACAGAGACATATCTATTTAGTTTTCTTCACATAAAGACAAGTACTTTCTTATTGCTTTCTTCTAGATGGTGTGAGCTTTTAATTTTTAGTCTGGGTTAACCTCATAGATTTACCTCAGAAAACGTACTCATTTTTCTAGTTCAAAGTCTTCTCAGCAGTGTCAAATATTGACCTTGCTGGATATAGAGGAATGTTGATTTTTCAAAAGACTAACACAATTTTACACTAAGGCACAAATAGAAACCCTGGAGTACTATTTTCAATCAATTAATAAAAAAAACCCTAAACATATTTAAAATTCAGATGTAAACTAAAGTAAAAGGGGGAAAAAAATCCAACATGTATTTTTTAAAGAATCAAGCTTTGGTACATTGAAACTTACTATAAACCGGTAAATTTAGAGCAAATAGTTTCGAGAGTAAAGTGATTACTCCAGTAGTAGCAAACAGGCTTTACAGGAAATTCAGATCTCCGAATACGGGTAAAAGTATGTTTAACATCGTGAATGGAACTTTAATTTTCACATTTGCAGAATTGATCGCCACAGCAATAAAAAGCGTCGAAATCCACTTCAATCAACAAATGGGTTCCAGCTCTCACTACTTGATAATTTAATACTTTTATTTTCTTTTTAGACTTCTTACGCCCCCAGAGTTCACTTCAATCGGTACAAAAGGAAACACTATCCAAGCGATTCCACCTGGCCGATCCCAGCTTGATTAGAATCTGCAAGGCGGGGAAGGGGTCCCTAAAGTGGAAAAAGAAAAGGACCAGAATATTTTTAAAAAAAAACATCTACCTTTTATCCATTTTCCCGACCGTAGTTGTATAAAACCCATCTGGCTAAGCAGCGCCCATTATTGCAAACGGAGCGAGAGGATGAACGCAGGGCGTAGTTCAAACAAGGTAAAATGAGAAGACAATTCAAAGGAGGAAGAAAAAAGGCGTTGCAAATGTCAAGGTATTTAAAAAAAAAAAAAAGCCGCGAGGAGGATTTCGGCCTTCGTGCGATTTGGCAGTCTCATTTCTAAGCAGTCGAGAATCCTGGAATCAAGTTGTTTTTTTTACATCCAGGTAAGAACCAGCGGGCTTCAACAGCGCCGTTAACACGGTTGCTCCATATCTAAACAAGGCGCGTTTACTTGAAAGTGAATCCCAATGAGTTTCCGCGCGAGCTGGCATCCAGAGACCTTTTCCACACGTAGCCGTCCAAGCGCGGGGCCTTACCTCAAAGCTGGAGCCGCCACGTGCTGTCCGGGAGCCGAAGCCAGCCAGTCCCTTCGTTCCCTTTTGCCGACAAGAGCTCCGCCCTTCCTGCCTTCCCAGCCATAGAAATCTCGCATCGCGCCGGACCCGCCTCCCGCGAGCTCCGCCATTGGCAGCCCCGAAAAAAAAGGCGGGGCCAGGCTGTTGTTATGATAAAGAGCGGCTCCGCCTCCGCCTCGTGGGCGAAGAGTTTCGCCGAGCCGGCTCCTTGTTTTCTCTCGCGCTCGGCAACTCTTTAAACGGCTCTCGGCGGAAACCGCATTTACATCCCAGGCCCCGCCTTTTTCCTCCAGGGCTCGTGCGGGCCGCTTAAAAAAAAAGAAAGAAAAAAAGTTAGCTCCCAGGCTCCGCCTCCCCGCTTTACTCGAAGACGTCCGGTGCCTTTCTCGCCCCTCCACCCTCCTCCCCTCCCTCTCCTCAGGATGAAGGGTTTGATCTAAGGCCGAGCCGGTCCTCCTCAAGAGTCGAAGACCCCAGTTCCTCACGACGCCACGCCCGTCGGATCCCAACCCCGCCCCTTTCCTTCTCCACCCGAGCCCCTCCCCCACTCCCGGAGCCCATCTGTTTTTCCGGCGTCGAATGCTTAGCAGAGCGCGCGCTTGTTTTTTTTAAACCGTTGCCTGGACCAGGCAACAGTTGCGGCGGCGGCGGCGAGCTGAGGCCAAAAGGTGGGGGTGGGTGGGACGAAGAGATGGGTCTTGGCGGCGGCGGCCCCCGCCGAGAGCAGCGCCGCCTTCGCTTGCCCTAGAAACCCCCAAGCGAACGGTGGAGGAGGAGGAGCAGCAGCAGCAGCGGAGGGTGAGGAGGCGCCAACCCGGAGGAACCCCATGCCGAGAAGCGGGCGCTGAGCAGGCAGCCGTGGCTGCTGAGGGGGAGGAAGAGGGCAGTTCGGTCGCAGGAAGGGAGGAGAGCATCTCGCGCCGCGGGCCCGGAGCGAGATGTGTCCGGAGGAGGACGGACGCTGCGGCGATGGAGCCGGAGGGGTCTCGGCGGCGACGGCTATTACTTCAGCCGCGATCGGAGGAGCGGAGGGCTCGACGGCGACCTTCAGCGCCGCCGGGTCGGCCGCGGAGACGAGCGTCCTTAGCGAGCTCCGCTCCTGGTGGGAAGTGCCGGCCATCGCTCACTTCTGCTCGCTCTTCAGGACCGCTTTCCGCCTGCCGGACTTCGAGATTGAGGTGAGTCGCGGGACTCTGAAGGGAAGGGGAAAGGAACGCGGCCGGAGCCGGACGCGTGCTCGGTGGAAACGGCCGGCCCCGCAAAGCGACCCCGCCGGCCTCTCTCCCGAAGGAGAAGCGGTAGGGCAGGACAATACTTTCTGTCCTTCTCGGCGCAAAGGCTGGATTGGGGAAAGGGGGGCGCCTGCCCGTCTGTCCCCACGTCGCACGGTGGGGGGGGAGGGTCAGGATCGCGGACATTTCCACCCCTCCCCACCGTGCGACGTGGGAGGACAGACGAGTAGGTAGGGCTTCTTCGCCAAAAGTTGGGGTCTTCCTTTTCTTCGGGGTTTTTCTTTTTTTTTTTGAACGCCTTTTTAATGAAAGTGCTGCCGCCGAGGCGGTCGGAGATGGTGGCGGCGTTGGTGTGAACAATGACGAGGGGAGCCGAAAGCCCCAACGGGCGAGGGGAGGGGAGGGGAGGGGAGGGGGCCTTGCTCCCGGGTGAACGTGCGTAAACACTGACCTGCGAAAGGCTAGAAAGTGGGCAAGCCGTTTTAGCAGTTGGATGGAGAAGGGGGAAAACGCATCTCGCGGACACGGAATAGTGCCAAACAATAGTTTGCCTTCTGTTTTGTATTTACTGTATCGCTTGATTTGTTTTTTTCTTCTTTAAAGCTTATTTCTTGGTGGGAGAGGTTTGATCCCACCGGTTCTCCCCTCCCCCGCTTCTCCCGCCGCCAATGAAGTGTCACAGTTGGCGAGGAGGATCCTTTCTTTATAACCCCAAGGGATCCTTATTTGTTCGGAGCCAGGATATGTGTGTGAAGACTTCAGCTGCCTTTTGAAAACCAAAGTAATGCCTCTGTGTGTGTGTGTGTGTGTGTGTGTGTGTGCATCTTGATTATCTCTTCTTTATCAGTTCACTGAACAAGCTGTAGAGATGAGTAGAGTGGCTCTGATTCGAAAGTCTTCCATTTTGCTGTTCTTGCTCCTTTTAAAGTTTTGCTACCAGGTATTTAAAAGGAGGTTTCCATTTCAAAGAGAGGAGTTTCCATCTTATCTCTCTGGTGGCCTGAGATCAGTTCAAGGGTTTGAAAAGAGTTTGCTTTGCTTCCATTATTCCTGCAGGGAAAAGATGGGTAGGAGGGAGAGGAGTTTTGTTTCTTCATGGAGAGAGGATGGTGCTATAAGCTCCCTCCAGGTTTTGTGACAATCAAGCTGTAGGCTTTGTGGCAATTGAGCAGGCGGTGCGGTTCTCCTCCTTTTCTCTCTTTTAACTTTTAATGTTCTCTGAAGTTTAGACTTCATTTTCATAGGAAAGCAGCACATTGAAATTCATTCAGTTGAAGTTGAGAAATCTGCTTAGCAGCTAGTAAGATGGATAAACACAATTGTTATAATAGTGAATTACTGCAGGATTTACATTGGACAAATTACTGTTACCTATTGCTTTTTTTCTTAAAAAAAACACCTGGGATTTTGTCTGTTTATTCCAAGGTTTAGAAAGGGTGTTTTTCTAGCATTGCTCAGTTTGTCCAGTATCAGTCTTAAAAATACAATACTGTGCACTTAATTTTACTCGTAGAAAGTACATGAGATTGAAGCAGTGGTTTAATTTGATTTGTTGCACAATTTTACCAATACCTAAAGTAATTAGGTCAAATGGAATAATATGACCAGGATATGTGTATGCAGACCTCCCAGAGGCCTTGTGTCATTTTCCAAGATCTTAAGTAGCTTAGGCCAATGTGATTAAACCTGAGTTTACCATCTGTTTACAACAGACACAATAAGTTTAGTGTCTCATTTTCTTTTCAACTTTTAAAATGTGTATGATAAGATCCTGTTAGGCTGTCTTCAAAGCCTAAGAGAAACTCAGTGAAATGTAAACATATTTATATAATTGCTATTTTAACATAGCTATTCATTAAACTGGCATAATATACGTACTCTGTGCATAGCATTTGGAATAAAGTTAAAAATTTATTCCCTAAAGGTTGTTTAAAATGGTAGCATTACTAGAGATTCAGATGTGTGATGATAGAAAAACTATTTTTAGCTGAATGATAAGGAAGGCAACATTGAAAGTTGAGGCTGGGTTACCTTGTTTCTGTATATATTCAGGGTTGTTGTTTTTGTAACTTGCCCTTGTTGTGTGCTATTTATAAAACTAGAATATATTCTGATGTTTAGTTATGGGGTCACACGTGTTTATGTGTCCCTGCTGAAATGTGTTTGAGCAGCACACGCAACCTAATTTTCAAAATGTAGTGCAGGGAATAAAATATAAATTGTGTTAGAATTGTGTTAGCACAGTATTTTTATGCCTAATTTTAAAATCAGTCAAATCTATCTTGCCTTGTAACCTATGTAACTGTGATTGACATAGACTCAGCAGTAAGATATAGTTAATGATTGTGAGTATAATGCCTTGGTGTGTATTTTGAATGTAGATACAAGGATGTATGTTCAGGTTTAATTTTATTTGGCCTTATATATTAGTTTTAGTTTGAGTTCATCTTTGGTGAGTTAAATATTGCTGTGTCATGTTTGTAATTTTCAAAGGTAGTCTGGATCTTCTTTCCCAAGATACTCAGTACAGCAGGATGTGAGAATTTCTACAACCCCTTTAACAGGATGTGAATGTAGAGGGAGGAGAGAATCCCTTATGCAGTGCTAAATTTCTGAAAGGGTAAATTATCTTCCAGTGATAGTACTTCTTAGCAAAAAGAACTCCTCCTCTATCTATTGATGTGGACTCTTAAAAGAAATTTCCCTGTCCAAGCATATGAAGCAGGGGGAAAGATCTTGAATTTACAATGATAAAAGGCAATTGTACTAGCCTTTCACCTTTGGAGGCTGAAGTGGCATCTGGTTTGTTTCACAAATAAGTCAGTTTGGACTTCAGTTCCTCAACTTTCATACCAAGGAGGAACATCTAAAGTGGTCTGGAGGGATTATGCATTTCAGAGGGAGATGAGGAAGGATGATTTGTGATGCACCTCTTCGTTCTTAGTTTATTTTCTTTTAATAAAAACATACCTACAGATCTATATTTTCTTATATTGAATATAATATTTTTAAAATAAGAACTCTGTGAAAAAGAAGCTGTTTATTAATGAAATTAAGTTGAGAATGTAATAGAAGCGTTATGCTGGATTTCTATATTGAAATATATTTGGGCAATAATATAAGAGAATGATGATTTGAAAAGAGGGTACTGGGAGAATTTAGCTGTGAATTCTTCTGGGAAAATATATAGATGGGACAAGCGTACAAATACTTGGAAAGTAGTGGAGTGAAGGACTGAATTGCTGTTAGAAGATTGTCAGACTAAAGCTTCACATCACCACTTGATCAATTAATGTCTTTATGTGATCCATCATGATTTATATGTTGAAGATGCAAACACTTGTGCTTTTTTGTTAAGGATCAGTATTGTAAAAAGCTATATATGTTTTTACAATATTGTTATTTACTTCAAGAACTTCAGATGTGGATAATGTTATTTCATTACACAACTCTCTTATTTCATGGTTACAAGTTCCAGAAAACAAGAGCACTGAAAAAAGTGACTTATGACTAGTTTTCACACAACCTTGGAGCAGCCCCACAGTCATATGATCAAAATTCAGATACGAGAATTCGTTCATACTTATGATCTGTTGCAGTGTTCTGGGACCGGGTGATCACTTTTTGTCATCTTCCGACAAGCAAAACCACTGGGAAACCCAGATTCAGTTAACAACTGCAATGCTTTGCCAAACAATTATGACAAGAATGGTTGTAAAATGGGACAAAATTCACTTAACTTTCACTTTGCAACATAAATTTTGGGTTCAGTTGTTGCAAGTTGAAGATAACTAAGATTTTTTTTCATTGTGACATGTTTTTCAAGAGTTTTAAGCAACTTTGATGTTTTTTTTTCCTTTTGTAAATTTGCATTCAATATTATCAGAAGAAACGTTGAATGATTTAATTATATATTAAGATATGTTATTTTCATATACATTTTGATTAATGATCAGTTGCTCACCTATATTCTGGAAATGGAAGACCCAAAATTTATATGCACAATTTCTTTTCAACAAATATCTATGATTCATGGTTTTTCTATACGTGATTTGTAAGAGATTTTGATTATGTTGTTCCACAGCTTAAGAATGTTTGGGAGATGCATGGGAAGTTTAACAATAAAAGCAATCAATGTGGACAATTATAACCTAGCCATGCACATTCTTGATAATTTGGGGTGGCTTTAGATTATGGGTATTGCTAAATACTACTAAGAGGTTTGTAGTATTTGTGTAGGCTTAAAGTGCTTCCTGATTTGTTTGTCCAGCCTAGGAGTGTTATCTTCAGTATTGTACCTTTTGAACTCAGGGCTTAGAAATTCGGTACATGGACATTTCCAGAGTGTTTTGCCCATGCATATATGGTATTTTTCTAAATTCTTCATTTGTATTCTGTAGGATCTACCCTCACATAATGAGCATGATTTTTATACTAGTTTTCCAGAGCACATACTTGATAAGTTATGTAGCACAATGATGGTAATCTCCCAATCTTCTTTTGCTATTATTTTAGTATTGTGAAACAAGGATAGCATGGTCTGCAGTCTGATCCCATGTATCTTTCTCAAAAAAGTGCTTTATTTCCTGATTCTTATATCTCATACTGCTGCCTTGGAGTAGATAGCAACCTTTAAACTGCACCAAAAAAGGGAACCATAGGAAAAAGACTCCACAAATTCACATTAATATATCCACAATTTTTGTCAGAAGAAAGCATTTTAAAGATAGCAATAGAACTTAGATTTATATACTGCTTCTCAGTGTTTTACAGCCCTCTCTAAGCGGTTTACAGAGTCCGCATATTGCCCCCAACAAGCTGGGTCTCTATTTTACCAATCTTGGAAGGATTGACAATTTTTAATCCTTAAATTTTAAAGATGGGCAATTGCCTTGTGAAACAATGACCAATTGCAACATTTATTTTGTAGATTTATGATGAGAGAGTTAAGCAAATATACTTTTATATGTCAGAATGGAAGATTCTGGAAGAGCAGCAATATTGAAGTAGTTTATCTTCCACCTTTTCTGGGTTTGCCAATCAAGTGTACAGTCCTAAGATTCCCTGTTTGTCTTCTTTCCAAGCACCAACCATCCTTGACCTTGCTTAGCTTCCAAGCCCAGACAAGGTTAGCCAGCTGTTGCCTTTGCTGAATGAACCAACCCATCTTTTGATGTTCCACTTTTAAACATCTGACTTGTCCTGCCAAGTATAATATGAGCTTGACTCTTCCAGAATTAACCTGCAGCTCTACAATCACTGCTTGCTAGGAATACTGGAAGTTACAGCCTGGGCATAACTGCAGTTAAATAGATAATATAAAGAAAAAAGGATAAACAAAAAGCAATCTAGTTTATATATAGCAGTAAAAACAGTTAGATAGAAGGTATAGTGAAAATATTGCAAGCATCATCTATCATAATATACTTAAGTGTTATATTATTTTTTTTCAGAAAATATGAACTTGAAAAGAATAATGCAGAGATACTGTATTTCACATCAGCTATTGGTAGCACATACATAGATGTCTTTGAACTCTTTTGCCAATTTTTTAAAAAACACAATTTATTTCTAATTCTAAATGTCAGAATGAAATGAAAGAATATTTGTCACATTTCTTTGCAGTCGACACAAGGACACAAAGGACTTTTTTTAAACCTGGTTCCGAATTTAGAAGATTTACCCCAGTTGGGATGATTACTAATAGTCTCTGTACTGATCCGCTTCATTGTTCTTTTTTGAAAAGAAACTTGACATCGATTTTCATCTGTGCTGTCCAGGTTTTTGTCTTTTTCATTCTCAGTCCACATTATGCTTACTAGACTAGTAGATCGTGATCTATCCAGATGTGTACTTCATTCACCAGCTGGATATCTCAGAATGTGTGAAGCAGATGTCCTTTTTTTTCTTTTCCTGGACTACTCTAAAGACAGACTGAAGAAGGGGAATGGATTTACGAAGCTGGTTGGCTTAAATAAAGCAGTGCATCCATCAGACAAGGCTCTGGGTATTGTTATGGGAAGAAAATGTTGAACAGCCAAGCCCCCATGCTGGCTTTAGCAGAGGCAGCTGCCTCACGCGACTCAGGATCCCTTTTTTCAAGATATCGCAGCTGTGGGTTTGGAGGGGAGGAGGTGGTTCAGCTCTGACCAGGTCAAAAGTTCAGTGGGACATGAGAGAGATGCATATGCAAAAAGAATATTGCACATTAAAAATAGATGTTTCAGAGCATTCCCAGAAGAAACCCAGGCGTTGAATACTTCAGAGTGTCAAGGATGTTTAAGATATAGTAACATCCTAATCAAGATGAGAAAATAGGAATGAGGTATGAGATTGTCAGGAATAGGATGGGTTTTCTTGGAATACCAGTAATTTTTTTTAAAATGCCCATTAGTGCTATCATTTCAGTGATTGATTGCCTCTATTACTTGTATCTAGTTTTAAAGGCTATGCCTTCCCAGTTTGCAAAAAAAAATAAAAAATATATGCACCTGAGTTTTCCTTTGCTTCCTGCCATCGTTTTATTTTATTTTTTATTTTATACTGCTCTACTGGCCTATTTAATTTCTCTTGGCTTGTTCAGTATTAGAACAACTCTTTAGCATCTTAAAATGGCAATACCAACAGGAATTATATGTTAAAAGCAAGTTTTTAGAAGTATTAGTGTTTTGAAATAGACTCTGTAAAAGCACGCAGTATTATTCTCAGTTGCTAGTTACCCCTATATAAAGAAAGAAAGCCTAAAATGAAAGTCATAAAATGAAAGTGTATTAGTTGTATTTCCTGAAGAGTCACAGTATGCTGGATAGGAATGGTATGATCTGCGCATTATGACAGCAGATACTACAATAATATTTTACTATGATATGCTAATTATTGGATTTTTTAAAACTGTGTAGGCTACCTCAAGTCATTTTGGAGTAAGTCTGGCTTCTAATTCTAATAAATCTAACACCTGTAATTTGAAGGTACAGAATTCTTGCTGTTTATAGGAAAACAAAACATATTTGGTGCTTTTCTTGCATAAGTTATGGTGACTTATGAACTTAGAACCAGAATGCCCTGCACAACTGACCGGCTTCTAATATCTGATTGCTGCTATAATGTAAGGCACATTTGTGTGTGTCTACCTTCTTTTGCAGAGTGGCTTCTTCATCCTACATTAACTGAAATTCAGTTAGAGATCACTAGCCTATAGCATATTATAGAGCAAGTATTAACCACTGACTGATACTACCATAATTTGTAAATATTACATGAGATAATACAGATAATACATTTGGAATGTATTGTAGGGCCTAGTTCTTAGTAAGCTTCTTGTTGGTAAATTCCTCCAGTGAGGAATTGTTTTTTGTTCCATTGTGTGGGAGATAGGAAATATTGTAAATTTAAGAATGCTCAGATAATGTTCTTCAGACATAAACCCTTGTTAAGTAGATGGAACAATTGTTATTGTATTAGTTTAGACTGGTAGTCTAAGAAATAGCAAAGAACTCTTATTCTCCCCCACTCCAATTCTTTTTGTAACCACTAAGCCTTGGTTAAACACCACAGCTGAAACTTGTTACCATAGTTTCCCTTTATTTTGTGGAGAAATATATAGGCTAAAGAAACCAGCACAGTTCAGAAATCCAAAACGCCTGTCCCAGAGATCGCTATAGACCAGTGGTCGCCAACCAGTGGGCTGGGGACCACTGATGGTCTGCAAGAAAATTTTGGTGATCCACAGGGAAATGTCACCCCCAAAGCAACCTCCAAAGCAATTAATTCAGGCTGCATAGGAACACAAGGCTGCACTGCCCACATGGTCCATGGGAACACAAGACTTGCTTCACTTGCATTGTGAACAACATGAGGTAGTGAGGTAGTATTGCCCCACTCGCTCCATGCACCTGGCCTGGCCACTGGGCTGCTTCTTTCTGATTCTTTCTTCTGCTTTTGGCTGCATGCAAGGAAAGCAACAAAAGCCTTTCTTTCTGTCCCCCAAACTCTGCCAGAAACAACTCTTTGGGATCCTGCAAGGCATCTTGCTCCGAGAGGCTGCGCCAGCAAAGACTCATTTCTGGCGGAGTTTGGGGAGAGAAAGAAGACTTCTGCTGCTTTCTTTGCATGAAGCCGAAAATCTCCCTCCCCCCACCACCGAGAATGGAACTGGAGACGGTATCCTATGATCCCAAATAAAGAATGATCAAGCGGTGAGAAAATGTGGTGGGGAATCTTCCTGCAGACTTTTTGGGGGATTTTCCCAGGGTCTCTGGTCTGCGGGATTTAAAATTATGAGTTTGGTGGTCCCTAGATCCAAAAGGTTGCCGCCCCCTGCTGTAGACAATACTGGTCCATGTCCATATGCTCTTTTTATTTTGCATCAATGTCTCATTTTGGTTTTCCATTCAAACAATATATGTAGCCTTTCATCACAAAAGAGATCCCTTGGATTATGTGGAACTACACGTTAGGCAGTAGTTGGAAGCACAGAAATATGCAACAATTTACAAGCATGTTATCATAGTTAGTAGGCTTTTATTAAATACTCCATAATATATTTTACTTCACTAGCTATCCTAGGAAAAGTATGTTTGGGGCATGCCCAGAAGATCTTACAAATCTTCAAAGCAATAAACCCAAGCCTCAGTTGGCTGTGACTACTTTACTGCTTCTTGAAGCTGAACCAGAGGGTTTTTCATTTGTGAATGGAGCATCTTGTATGGTTTGCATGAGTATACAGTCTATTGCAGCCTTTCCCAAGTTGTGTACCTCCCTAGGGAGGTGCAAGCAGAGTCCAGGGAATTGTGAAGAAACTTTTAGTTATAACTAAATAATACCATTTTTCACAAAGTTTCATTGGATTACAGATAATCCTCAATTTACAACCACAATTGAGCTCAAAATTTGGGTAGCTAAGTGAGAGTTTTAAAGTGAATTATGCTTCATTTTACGACTCTTCTTGCCACAGTTGTTAAGTGAATCTTTACCATTGTTAAGTTAGTAACGCTGTTGTTCAGTGAATCTGGCTTCCCCATTGACTTTGCTTGCCAGAAGATTGCTCCAGCCTGCAACCGTCATAAATATGAACCAATTGATGATCATGTGACCATGGGGATGATGCAACGATTGTAAATATGAAAAACAGTCATAAGTACTTTTTTCAGTGCTTTTGTAACTTTGAATGATCACTAAATGAATGGCTGTCAGTTGAGGATTACCTGTATACCATTTATTTCCATTATAAGGTATATAAAGGACCCCCAAAACAGATTTTTTTAATTTACCGTTAATAGAACCTATTGAATTAAAACATTGAGGTTATCTCTCGGTAAGCAGAAAATGTGGAAGAAGGGGTGATTATTCCCTAACTTTTTGATATGTAGAACAAGCAGAGAGGGAAAGAATTGGTGAGGAGATTTGCACATTCCCACTCCTAATTTCACTCATTGTTTCATGATGCCGTATCCTTGATAGTTTAGAACTCTTGGAAAAATGTTTAATGAAGATTGGAGGTTTTTTCTCCATCTCCAAGACTCACAAGTCTTAAAAAAAATCAAACTATTTAAACATTTGTAGCACCCCGATCACTGGGAAGTGAATTAGGAATGGGAAATACATACTTCACAATACAGATTCCCTACCTGCTTTTACCAAGTATTTGCTATCATGGATATTATTAATTTGTTTTAAATGATAGACTATTGCTTTATTTGATATTGTAGCAGTTGTGGCTCCCATAGAAAACATAAGGGCTGCAATTATTTAATGAAGCTCCCATCAAAATTGTATAATTGTATTTTGGGTATGGGGAGATAATAGCTGTTATCTATTCAAAGAACACTGATTGATATGATAATAGATTATTGCTTCTAAGATTTCATTCGTTGTAGAGAATTTCTCAGCCATTCTTCAATTTCAGTCAAAACAGATAACTTTTGATTCAGCTTTAAATCAGGCAGCTAGCTAAAGCTGTATGGTATACCTACTGTCCTGGTTGTACACACATCTGAACTTTGATACTAATTTGTTAGTACTTATGTACAGAGTGCATGTACAGGACAACCGGTGTTGTGCACAATCTGCAGTATGATTGCATTGCAGGAGAAAGTTGCCTGATTGATGGCCTGTTAAAAATAGTTAGAGGTCTAAGATAAATGGAGACCAAAATAATGTGGAAATGGAATAGATTTTCCCTTAAAATGCAGTAGACTATAGTCTCAGATTAAGTAGATCTTTTTGATTCATCTGTATCCAGAAGCTCACAGTGAAGAAGCTTACAATGAATAGTACATTCACAAACTTGATTTCCGTATGTCTGTGTTTTCCCATCTTGTGAACAATCTATAAACTGGTTAATATTTGTAAAGGAAGAATCAACTGTAGTAAAAAAAATCTGAGAAGTCTATATTGCTGTATATACTTTTACTAAATTTTTGACTAGTAATGTTTTCTGTGTTTTTATTTCCAAACTCTTTATTTTTAATTTTTTACATTTTAAATAAAAAAATTGTCCCTGTCCCCTTTTTTTTTTCTTGGATAGTCACACTTATGGAGTTAGGATAAAATTAAATGTGATTTTATTAACAATAAGGTAAAAGTAAAGGTTCTCCCTCGAGCTGCTCGGATCATCCAGAGAGTGGGAGGTGCTCCAGTCTGCGTCTGTGTAGGCTGGGCTTAATCATTAGGGAACGCTCCGCCCTCTGTCACATGGTCCCTTGTAGCCTCCCAGTTTATGCCCAGCCTTTGCAGAGTTAGGCTGTGTGTTTTGATTGTGCTTCCCACTCTTTGGTTGATTCAAGCAGGATAATATTTCAGTTCAGGTTTGATTTAAGCTTATTATTTCCTTAGCCTCTGCGCATCTGGGGGTGTCTTGAGACTTAGGGGTGTGCGTTTTTCGCCCCCAGGGGGCTGGGAGGGCAGCTTAGCAGCACTTAGTGCTAACACCCCCACCCACCCACCCACCCGCTCTCTGCCGTTTATTTCTTTTTTTCCTGCCTTGCTGTCCTGGTGCCTTTCTAAGGTCTGGAGCCTTTTTTATTCTGGTTTTCCCCCCACTAACGCCAATTTCAGCGTCCTCGCCCTCGTGGCTTGCAGGATGCACCCACCCTGAGCCGCCCGCTTTGCCTTTCACTTTCGATTTCCAGGCAGCCGCCATTTTGGGCGCCGCCTCGTGGCTGGGCGACATTTTGCAGGCCTCCTATTGCTGCAACGTTCTGCTGGCCCTAGGCTTAGGCTCCCAGGCCTAGTAGGGCTGATCTCTCTATCTCCCTCTCCCAGAGGGGAAAAAGAAAGCTGTTTTTTACTCTTTACTCTGTTAATGGTTGGTGTAAGTGTTGGCTTCCGCAGCAGATCTCAGGGTGGGGAATTAGAAAAGCAGCCACTTCCTCCCTGAGTGGGGGCAAGCTGCCTGAGGCCTTGTATTGCTGGCGTTGATTTGGCTGATTGGCTTCTCTTCCTTTAACCAACTGCCAGGTTGTTATTCAGTCTAATACAGAATATCTTCATATTTCCTTACATTGGTAATCCAATCTCATTCAGTTGGCATTTTTTCTCTCTCAGATTTGCTTAGGGAGACCTAGCTTCCATCACTGTCGCTGCAGTGTGTTTTCCTGGATCCTTATCCTGGTGGGATATAATTGTACATTAAAAGTCTATATCTGTGGCAGTTTAAAAAAAAAAAAATTAAAAAAAAATTTCCCCCCCTTTTTTGGTCATATTTTCAGATTATTCATTGCAAATTCCAAAAGGGGGTGCGGGGCAGTTTCTGGATACCCGGCCTTACCCAGGTCGTATCCTAGGCGTGCCAACCGCCTGTACACACACATATATATATATATTTCTATATATTCATTTTGATACTTCTGTTGTTTTACCATGGCAGATGATAACCCTAACTCTCGCCATTCTTTGAAGGTGAAATCTAAGTCCTATCATGTGCGCAGACAGGCTAAGGACACCTCCCAGGAGACTTCTAAGGCCTCTCAAAGGGACGCCTTAAGGTGTCATAAGGCACTAGAGAGGGAGTTCGATAGGCGCTCTAGGGTAACTCAACCATCACCCCCAGCCGCCCCTTCTACTTCCAGGCACCCCCTCCCTCCAGTTTGTTCCCCTCTCTCCAGGCACAGCTCATCCCAGGAGTCTCACGACCCTGGACCAGCTACCAGCCGGATGCCTGAAGCAACCTTCACTCCCACGGCCGCTGGCCTGAGACAGGAGGACCCACCCACGATCGAGATGCCTGAGTACATGAGAACTTGGATGGAGCAGGCTATTCGACAGGGGATAGCTCAAGGCATGCAGCAGATGGCCGGATCAAGCCTTCCTCAGACGGTTCCCGCGCAAGAACCGGTGCCAACTAGGTCCATGCCCGCCCTGGACCCTGCTCCTGGTCAGGTACCCTCCCGGGGGGCCAGCCCTCTTCCAGAAAGGGAACCGGAGGAGGGAATGGAAATTTTAGACCAATACAGGGAGGAGGAGGAGCACCTTGAATGGGGATCCACCTTCCATGGGGAACCCTTTTCAGATTTAGACCCGATGGAAGCAGAGTTGTCGGAGGACGAGGGCCTTACCCCCGACCAGCCTTCCTTTGTGGGGTTATTCAAGCCCCACATGTTTAAGTCCATCTTGTTTAAGGCCAAGAACACCTCGGGCCTGGCCACTCAACTTCCCCCTGTCCCCCTCTCCTCTGGGGAGGAACCGGAGGACGCAATGTTCAAACAGCCCGTGGTGGCCGAGGATGTGATTCCCGCTCCTCCCATTTTCCACGATCTGGTTTCCAACCAACTGGGTTTTACGGGGGCTCCTCCGGCCCCATCCACACAGGATAAGAGGTTCTTTAACCTCGAACCGGGTTTCTGCTCCCTCCTCAATACCCCGGAGGTGGACGAGCCCATTGTTGGTCTCGCCTCTTCCTCCTCCCCGAGTGACCCCCTGGAGGCCCTCAAACCCGAGGATAGGAGGTCTGAATTGGCCTTGCGGCGGGCTCATCTAGCCGACGCCTGGGCAATTAGATCGGCCACCGCAGCCTCCTTCTTTACCAGGTCCTCTATCTGGTGGCTCCGTCAACTGAAGGCCCACATCCCTCCATCCAATACACGGGCGCTGCAGGACATAGCCAAAACCACAGCGGTGGCAGAGTTCTCAGCTGACGCCACGTACCATTCGGTTAAATTCGCCTCCCGGGCGTTAGCGTCCCAGGTCATTGCCCGCCACCTGCTCTGGCTCAAACCATGGCAGGCGGACGTGAAGAACAAGGTCAAGCTGGCCTCCGCCCCCATTAAAGGGGAGAAGCTCTTTGGGCCGGCCCTGGACCCTCTCTTGGCCGAAACTAGGGGAAAGAAGAAATTCCTTCCTCCTCTTTTTCGGAGGCCTGACTCCCGAGCCCCTCAGCCCTTTCGAAGAGGATCCTCCCGGTCCTTCTACCAGTCCCACTTCCCCCCCAGGTACCCGAGACCTCCCTCGTATAGAGCATCATATCCCTCTCCGCCCTCCATGCCCATGGTTTCCTGGTCAACCAAAAAAAGAGCCAACTGGTCCCTTCTACCCGAATTGCCCACTTGGGGGCCATCATTGACACGGTGCAGGAAAAAGTGTTCCTTTCCCCAGAAAGGCTCCAGAGTATTCGAAATTCAATTCAGGTTATTCGCCGATCAAAGAGGACTTCTCTGTTAGATTTATCTAAATTACTGGGAAAAATGGTTTCATGCATCTCTATTATTCCTTGGGCCCGTCTTCATACCAGGTCCCTGCAGTGGCTCCTGCTTCCGTTTCAAAGGTCCGGCAGAAGCAACTCAAAATCCTCCATCAAGGTACCTCCAAAGGTCCTCTCGTCTCTCCTCTGGTGGACCAACCCTGCCATCAACAGGGGTCATCTCTCCAAAGATCCCCAGCGTCTCGTCATCACCACAGACGCCAGCCTGAGCGGCTGGGGCGCTCACATCCAGTCCCTTACAACACAGGGCAAATGGTCCCATGCAGAGCGGGCCTGCAGCATAAACTGGCTGGAGCTCCACGCCATCCACCTGGCCCTGCGCCACTTCCTGCCTCAGGTACGCGGGCGGCGCGTCCTTATTCTCACGGACAACATTACCGCCAAAGCCCATGTCAACAGGCAAGGCGGGACCCAGTCTATTCGGTTGATGAGAGAGGCTGAGAGACTCTGCCGTTGGGCGGAGCGTCACCTCCTCTCGATCAAAGCAGAACACATTTCGGGGCCCTCAAACACCCAAGCGGACTGGTTAAGCAGGGCCACCGTGGACCAGTCCGAGTGGCGCATTCATCCATCCCTTTTCAGGGAGGCGGCCATGATCTTCGGTCTCCCGTTAGTGGACCTCTTTGCATCCCCCCGCAACACCCAGCTCCCTCGGTTCTTCTCCAGATTCCCTTCCCCCGGGGCCGAGAATCATGATGCACTTCGCTGTCCGTGGCCCCCGGGACTCCTGTACGCCTTCCCCCCGTTAGCTTTACTTCCCAGGGTCATTCAGAAACTGATCCAGGAGAAGGCAGATCTGATTTTAGTGGCCCCCTATTGGCCCAGGCGACCGTGGTTTGCGGATCTCCGCAACCTTTCGGTGTCTCCCCCGTGGAGAATCCCTCCGGACAGGATCTCCCTGTCTCAGGGGCCCATTCAACATCCGGAGCCCCAATGGCTCCAACTAACCGTGTGGAGGTTGAGCGGGAAAAGTTGAGGAAGGAGAATTTATCTGACCAGGTCATTAACACGATCTTGGCCGCCAGACGGCCTTCAACCAATCGGATATACGATGCCACCTGGGTCAGCTTCTGCAGGTGGTGCCATTCATCCATGGTCAACCCGCTCTCGCCTTCGGTGGCCCAGATTCTGAATTTTCTTCAGGCTGGGCTCAAAAAAGGTCTCTCACCTAATACCCTGAGACGCCAGGTAGCGGCCCTCTCAACCGTCGTCTCTGGCGACAATCTAGGTCCCCTCTCTCACCATCCCCGTATCAGGGCCTTCCTAAGGGGGGCTACTAACCTCCGTCCCCCTGTTGTGCACCGGTACCCCACTTGGGACCTTAACAAGGTCCTGGTGGCCCTCACCAAACCTCCTTTCGAGCCTATTAGAGAATCCTCCCTCCAAATTTTGACCTTTAAGGTAGTATTCCTGGTGGCAATTACCTCGGCTCGCTGAATTTCGGAGATTGCTGCCCTTTCGGTGAGAAAGGACCTTTGTATCTTCCATTCCGATCGGGTGGTTCTACGCCCCGATCCGACCTTCTTGCCCAAGGTCAATTCAGCCTTCCACAGGGCTCAGGAGCTTACACTCCCGAACTTTTGTCCCAATCCTTCGCGGGAAAGGGAGAAACGATGGCACACCCTAGATGTGAGGCGGGCCCTCCGCATATACATTAACCGCGCACAACCCTTTAGAAGGTCAGAGTCTTTATTTCTCTCCTTCCAGCCCAAGTCCTTAGGCCACAAGGTGTCCCCTTCCACCATCGGGCGATGGATCAGAGCCACCATCGCCAAGGCTTATTCGTCTCAGGCCTTGCCAGTTCCCAGTGGGGTTACGGCGCATTCCACCAGGAGTGCGGCCACCTCTGCGGCCTGGGCCACCCAGGCTCCAATCTCAGACATTTGTCGGCCCGCCACCTGGGCTTCCCCCTCCCCTTTCATTAGGCACTATAAGATTGACATCTTTGCATCAGCTGAGGCCTCGTTTGGTAGACGAGTCCTCCAGCGGGTCATCGAGGACCCGGGGGAGCTTCCACCCCAGACGGATTCCCTCCCGTAGGACAGCCAAGCTTTGGTATGTCCCACTCTCTGGATGATCCGAGCAGCTCGAGGGAGAATGGGCGTTGGTCTTACCTGACACGCCATTTCTAGTCGAGCTGCGAGGATCATCCAGCCCCACCCTTTTTATTTTTTTCCGTCTGGGGGAACCTTGTTTCAGCCAATGATACTTTAAGTCTAGTTAGATGAGAGTTAGACAACTTTCCTCCTCTCTCGACTTCGCATAAACTGGGGAATGCTACAAGGGACCACGTGACAGAGGGCGGAGCGTTCCTCAATAATTAAGCTCAGCCTACACAGACGCAGACTGGAGCACCTCCCGCTCTCTGGATGATCCTCGCAGCTCGACTAGAAATGGCGTGTCAGGTAAGACCAACGCCCATTTTCTTTTCCTCTTTCTCCTTTCTTTCCCCAAATAGAGTCACTTGTTCATCAAAGATGGCTTCTTCTTTATCCCAATCATCCTTTTGTGCAGTCAATTTTTCATAAGTACAAACCGCCATTTCTAAAAATTGAAAAAGGGTGCCAAGAGAATCTTTCCCTTCTTGTTCTTCTTTTTTGTATTTTTGGTATTCAGTTTTCAAATCATCCAGAAATAATGCCATTGTAAAGAGAAAAAGTTTTTCCAAAACAACCACCCAAGTGCTTTTAATCAAAGGTAGTTCCCAAAAGTTCCAAAATCACCAAATAATCCAAATAAGCTGTTTCTTTTAATACTTTCTTCTTTCTTCCCTTTCTCTTTCTGGGGTTACTGTTTAGTCACAAAGTTCCAGTTAAAATATATCTTTTAGAAGTCTTGTTAATATTTAATAACTCTTTGAAGTTCTAGGCAATCTCCCCCTTACTTTCAAATTCTGCTCCAATTTTTTTTCCTCTCCCTTCCCACTTACAGCAAAAAAGTTTTTTTTTTTTTGAATATTCAGAAATCCTTATCCCTTTAGCATTTAATTACCTCCAATGCGGGTTTTCCGATTTCTCTTACGATTTTGTTCGCTGACACGTTAGGAAGGAGAGTGAAAAGAAAAAAAAACCTTTCCCTTTTAAATTTCCATTCACCGCTTGTAAGTCTCTGGGAACGATGTATCGTTGGCAACTTTTAAAATCCAGGATACTTTTGCTGTTACTTTTCCCGGTCAGCAAAGAACACTTTCACTTCTTCACAACTCCTCCTGCACTTTCTTTTTCCGGCTGAGCGCTTCTATGTGGTGGCCATTTCTGACTGCCGCTCAGCTGCCTTCGGAAAAGGGGATTTTGCCGGCTGGAGAAGAGAGGTGCGATATCTCTCGACCCTGCCAGGTCCCCCCCGTCTTCGCCACCTTCTACGGAGGTGGCTAACCCTGAAGCCGGGTGGCTCAGGGCACTCGGGTAGCGAACACAGGCAGAAACCGCGCACAGTCGCGGACTCCTGCCTGCCCCGAAGCGCTGCAGACTGGAACTCCCTCCAAACTGCTGACTTTCTGATCAACAAGCTCAGCTCTTAGCCACTCAGCCACTGCTTCCCTATTTATTAACAATACTTAAATACAATTATGCAGTATTTAACTCAATTATAATACTACAATTATGTAGTATTATGCAAGATTCTTTCATAGTGAAATTTACAATGATCCAAGCTTTCACAGAGGCATGTAGCTGTCAAGTATTAATTTATGCCTGAATATTTCTTTTCTTTTCTTTCTATAGTAGAAGCATTTATTTTAAGACTTGCAAATTTCAGTTTATTTGAATCAGTGTATATTATTAGTGGGTAAATAATGTGTTACTATATTGTAGAATTGCACTATATGGATTTTTCCCATTACTAAACACTTTTAACATAGTTATTATACTTTAAATTTCTATTAAAAGATACTGAGTTAATTTGGTATGAAGGAGAATAATGTTGATAGAGTCAAATTGAGGTAAAAAATCAGAAACTGTATTGTCCAGTTTTAAATAGGGAGTGGCATTGGGGTAATTTATGAAATTCTTATTTGGGATTCTGTATTTTATACATAGAATGCAATAATTAGGAAAGGTCTTTGTAAATAAATAGACACCACTAAATACAATAGAATTTATTTTCTAAATACAAATTTCCAGAAATAGGCTGCTTAAGTAACAGATTTTTCCAGACAGGATTTATAGTAGCAAATTCCCCAAATCATATTTAGGACAAAATGTGCAATAATAAATAATCTTTAATGTTATATTAAAGATTTTCCCCTATTTCTGTCTTACCATTCATTTACGTTCATAATTTATGGGTTTGTCTCTTTTCAAATTGCGTATTTCTATACCAGCAAAAATTTTCCACCTTAGCAAATGTTTGTTGCTTAAATCTATCAAATATGTTGATTTTGCAATAAGGGTATAATGCATTTTACAAGACTTTGATTTTATTTTACATCCTGAAAGCAAAATTTTAGTGTGTTCAAGTGCATTAAAAATCAAGGAACATAATAATCACATTAAAGTAATTGAGGTGTTTGTTTTAGTTTACAAAGATTTCATCAATATTTAATATAACAGAGTTAGTATAAATGTAAATTATTACTCAGTACAGGTGAATTTTCAGATTTTTAATTGTCAGTAAGATGAGAAAAACTTGTATCATTTTTCCCTTAAAAAAAATCTAAGCTTTTTTTCTTACTTTATGAGATAATTTGAAAAGTTCTGTGATGAGATGGAATATACCTTCATTCAATAAAACTGTGTTTAATATTAGGTAAGAAACTTTTGTTTTTGTTGTGATGATGCTTTGGTTGTACATTAAACATATTTTCTCAGGTAACAAATGATAAATTATATTTTGGTCCTGGAGATGTTTTAGCATATAGCTCCATCTTTAACATTAATGGTTGGTTTATATATTTAAAAATTGGTTTCTATCAATAGCTGCAGTGGTGCAGTGGTTAGAATGCAGTAATGCAGGCTACTTCTGCTGATCATCGTCTGCCAGCAGTTTGGTAGATCGAATCTCATCAGGCTCAAGGTTGACTCAGTCTTCCATCCTTCCGAGGTTGGTAAATTGAGGGGCCAGATTGTTGGGGGCAATATGCTAACTCTGTAAACTGCTTAGAGAAGGCTATAAAGTACTGTGTAGTGGTATATAAGTCTAAATGTTATTGCCATTGCTATTTTAAAGTTGTACACAGTATATGTTTGAAGAAAAACAGCACTACATATCCTTGCAATATTGCTTGCTTCTCATGGGTTTAGACATTCTTGATATTGTCTTGCCACTGTCATTAAAGATCTGATGCTGGCTTCCCATAACTCAGAAACAGTATATTAACTTTGATAAATCTATGGACTAGTCATTATATGGTAAAAGGAGTCCCTGTGGATTTTATTCTGCTAGTCGTTGCCAAATATAGGGGGCAGTGCTCATCTCCTTTTCAAAGCTACTGAGCCAGAGCTGTCCAAAGACATTTCTGTGATCATGTGGCCAGCATGACATCATGGAGTATTGTTACCTTCCCACTGAAATGGTCCCTATTAATCTGCTCACGTTTGCATGCTTTCAGACTGCTAGGTGGGCAGGAACTGGGGTGAGGACAGAAGCGCACTATGTTACGTGGCATTTGGATCTCAAACCTGGGCTGCTGACTTTCCAGCCGACAAGCCCAGCATTTTAACCACTGAGCTACTGTGTCACCAATTATTATATAAAATTTTTGATGCAGATAAGACTTGGAAATGGAAGATAAGAAATGTGTCCTTAAGCCTACGTAGAATGAATTCTCTCTTACTGAGTAATGCTAGATTGAGAATTGTGTGAAGGCAGTATTAGCCCCACTTGTAATTTTATTAACTCAATCGACAATTGATATCCCATTAGATATAATAAGAATGAAAAGATTGATCTTCATTGAACTTTAGTATAAAATACCAGTTTGTATAATAAAAATTAAACTTCAGTGCTAAAATTCATTGAGTTAATAAAACTTCACAGAATCTCCAGTTAATTTTTGACAATTAAAACCCATATTAAAAATTGTGAATTTGCATTACTTTTGGAAATACACAATTTTTAGTAAAGTTGTATTTGCACCAAACAACTAACTGCCTCAAACAAGAGATTAGAAAAGCTCTCATTCAGTACCAAATAATATATTGGGTTAAGGCAGTCGAGCTTTGTTTGCTGAGCAAGCTTAATTCTTAAGGGTTCTGTTCTCCCTAACGTGGCAATTGTAACGTGGCGATTGTATATTGATGGTACTCCACGCTTGGCATCTGTTCAGTGCCTATTTGGAAAGACATGGGGGAGGGGAAGACTACTCTTCATGGTGTCTAAAGATGTTTTCATAAATCTTTTGAGAGGAAATTATTACAAATTACCATGGCAAGAGACACATTTAAACTTAGGTTATAAAGATTTAGGTAAAAAACACTGTATATATATTGTTTTTATATATTTTTCCAGCTGCATAGTATGATTGCATCTATGTTCCTGTGAGAACAATGCAGTTAGCTTTCTTCCTTACAGTAATGAATCCAGCTAAACACACAAACTCATTCCTCCAGAATGTATCCTTTTCAATAGACATGTTCCTTTTAAAATGGGTGCCCATTCCCGGGGTCTCTATTGTCTTGGCAACAATGGTACTAGAGGCGGCTGATTTGGTTGTCAGAAAATGTGTTAATTTAACAGATCCATTTACTGTAGCAAGTTTCTCTTAATGTGGTTAATTTCTTTTGGTTTATTGGAAAGCAGTGTTATCAGAGTATGCTCAAAGAGGTGCCACTGTAATTAAAAGCTTTTTGGAAGTTTTTTAAAGCAAGATTGTGACTGTTAATAGATATTTGTTAATCAAAACAATAGCCATATAGAAATATTTCATGTATTTTTATTTTTATTTTCAAAAATACAGTTGATTTAGTGAGACTTTGTATAATGCAATTTTTGAAACAGTTATGGATGTCATGGAAAAACAGTGTATCAGTTGACCAGTTAAGCCTATGAGCCCAGTTCATCACTTGGACACTGAATGCATTAATTATAGTTTCCCAAATATAGGTAGACCTTGACTTACAACTATTCAAACATATGACAGATCTCCCCAGGGCTACTTACAACCCGGATTCAAAGTTCTGATGGCTCCCTTCCCCGTCACATGATTGCATTTTACAGTGGGGTTTATTGTTGATGTTGGAAACCAGTGTTTGCTTCAAGACAATGGATTGATTCTCTTAATAACTGCAGTGATTCAGTTAACAAGTGCTGTAAAAAGGAAATATGGTGTGGTGACATGCTTAATGACCAGCATGACTTATGACTATAATTCTGGCCTCATTCTTGTATCGGACAATTCTCAGTCCAATGATCCATAAATTAAGTATTCTATTAAAACTAATAAAAATATCCATGACCTATTTATAATTACAATCTACATTACAATTATAGAGATAAACACACATTCTCCGTTAGTCTGCTGTGAGAGTCCAGGACAGGGAAAACTCCGCCTCTGTCTTGGGACTGAGTCTGCCAAGCTGTTTAGACCCGCCTCTGTTGCCATGGTTACCCAGCTTTCGACTCAGTCCCTCATCGGAGTTGGATGTGTCTAGAGCTCTCGCTGAGCATAACAACGATTTCAAATCTTAATTCAAACTTCTGGTCAGTTTCAACTGCGTTGGACTTTGAATCCTGCTCCTAGGAACTCGGTAGAGCTAACGCTACTATGCAGGGGTTGGGAAGGGCTCTTCCCCCCCACTCCCCCGGAATGATTCCAGGGCCCGAGCTTTGGCTCCTAATGTTGAGGGCACTACAACAGCCATCAAAACTGTAAATTATCCCAGCAAGCCCAGGTTAATGCTGACAGTTGGGGATAATTGATTCTAGGCAAGCTAATTCCCAAACTAACAGTGCAAGGAGCCCTGCACTACTGGGAAGCCTCACAGTGGCTTGGTGCCAATCATCTGGCCAATTTCGGCAGCAGAGCAGTGCAAAGACTAATTATCCCAGTCTCCTGCTCTTTGGCAAACAAGGGCTATTTGAAAAGGCCTCACAGCGGGGTTTGCTCTTCTCACCTGGCCATATTCAGGGGAGACAAGGCTAAGGAGGCAGCCCCATTCAATTAGCTTCATTGGGCCAGTATAATTCAAAATGGAGGGTGCATGAGACCTGTTGGCCCGAATCAGGTTGCAAAGAGGCCCTGTCTCCTAGTGTCTCACAGGCCTCATCAAAAAACAGGGGAAGGGCCAAGTCCCACTCATCACCTCAGGAGGAGGCGGCCAAGATTAAAGCCAAGACTGTCGCAAAGAAGAAAAGGACCAAAGCTGAGGAAAAGGTTGAGAAGAGAACACATGGGGCCCTGGAATGGCAATTTGCCAAGGGCCTGGAACAGAGAAAGGTGCATAGCCAACCATCACCCCATTCTGGTGATTTGCAGGACTCACACCATAATGTAGCCAAATCAGAATCAGAGCTAGGTGCAGACTCCCCAGACTTGGTCTCCAGATGGGGCTGGTGGTCAAATTCTTCCATGCCACAGGACCTTAGCAGAGCAGGCCCTAGCAACAGGCCTGCTGCTTGGGCAGAACCTTCTGCCACTTCCTGGAATCAGCCAAATATATGGCAAAGGCCAACAGCTGAAGCCACTTTTACTCCTAACTGCTGCAGGCGTTCGTCCTGGGGGGTACCCAGGACAGATGTCCCAGATCATACAAAAAATGTGTCTGTAACCATTAGGCAGGGGATTATCAATGGTATTCAAAAAATCTTAGGACCTACTGAGTTAGCACCTGGACTATTCAGAGTCCCTGTGCAAGCCTTCCCTCAAGAGGGAGGCCCACCTGGGAGGACAAATTATACTAGAACCCCTGTGGAGGCCTTAACCCCTTCCCACAGCAAATGGCTGGAGTACCAGGAAGCTTGTTCCATGGGTCAGTCCGAACACAGCCATTCTTCTGGAGGAAGGGAAAGTGAGGGATTCTAATCTATCCAAAGATGAAGGCATGAAGCCTGAACAGCCAGTGTTCATAGGTTTATTTAAACCCACATTGTTCGAATCCCTTTTGTATAAGGCCAAGAACAAGGCTCATCTGGCACCAGATGAGGCCACCACAGAACCTTCCTCAGACTTGCAGTGCCAGGGTGACTCTTTCTTCCTACAGCCTAAGATACAAACAGAGATATTACCATCACCCAAACTGTTCCTCGATGTGGCACTTAAGCAATACACCTCTCCAGGTACTGATCCTAGTCCCATCAGAAACAAACAAAAAGTTTTATAATGTGGGTCCAGATTTGGCCAAGGCCTTACAAATGCCCACTATAGATCCCCTTGTAGCTATTTCAGCATCACCTTCATGAACTCCTGCAGAGCCAGAGGATGTGCTGAAAGGGGATGATAAGCGGTCTGAGCAGACCCTGCAGAGGACCCATCAGGGCAGTGCAGGCTTCGACCGTGGCAACGTTCTTCACGCGGGCATCACTCCGCTGGCTAAGACAATTACAAGAGTGCATAATGGCAGGGGACATTTGAGCGCACCAAAATTTAAATGAAATAATTGCTGCCATTGAATTCACAGCGGACGCAACACTTAATTCTGCAAAGTTTGCAGCCAAGGCGATGGTGTCCTCAGTGGCAACACGGAGATTGCTATGGCTCCACAACTGGCAGGCGGACTCTAGGAGAAAATGGAAGATCGCTTCAGCCCCACTGAAGGGGGACAATCTCTTCTGAGATTCCCTGGAGCCTTTCCTGGTGGAAACCAGGGACAAGAGGAAGATACTACCTTCACTTTTCAAAAGATCTGAGACTTGGCTATCTCCATACTTCTGTTCCTCTTCCTTTCGACAAGATTCTGGTTCCAGATTTTCGCATATCAGCCAGAGCGTTCAGGTAGACAACAACCACCATCCCAGGGCAAGCGGCCCTTTTGAGGTGAAGGGAGTCCTTTCCGATGTTCCAAGTGATTGCATGTCTAAGCCCCCCGTCGGAGGCTGCCTGTCCATCTTTGCTTTTCGATGGGAGAATATTACATCAGATGCTTAGGTTTGGCAGACTGTGAGGTCAGGCCTTCGCCTCGAATTCCTCTCCTCTCTGAAGTTCTTTATCCACTGTCCCATCTCTTGGGACAGGGACAGGAGGGTCCTTATGGAAACCACCATTGAACACTTAGTTGATACCCAAGCTATCCAGGTGGTACCAGAGGATCAGCAGGGCCAGGGATTCTATTCCCGGCTTTTTGATATTCCAAAGGCCTTGGGGGGTGGAGAGCAATCCTGGACCTCAAGCGTCTCAACAACTATATCCTTTACAGGCATTTCTAAATGCAGTTGCACCAGACTATCCTAGAGAGCGTTCGGGAGGGCAACTTCCTCACATCAATAAATCTGACGTAGGCTTTCCTCCATGTGCCAATTTGGCCTGACCATCACAAATTGCTGTGGTTCCATTACAACGGACAGCATTACCAATATTGGGACGTGATATTTGGGCTGCTCTGGTGGCTTATTTACAAGTCCTGCCAGTGAGAGTTCAATGTTACTTGGATGATATATTAATACAATCGTCCTGACCTCACTGCCAGGAGAGACCTTCAACTTACTTTACAGGTGCTGCAGGTGCATGGATTTTTGATAAATATCAAGAAGAGCCATCTGCTTCCGACCACCCGCCTTCTCCATCTGGGGGCACTCATAGACACGGTCTCCTACAAGGTTTTCCTGTCTCCAGAACGACAAAAGATTTTGCAGTCCTTAATGAAGTAGATACAACGGCAATGCACAGTGGACTCTCGTAGCAGTCTAATGGAGAAAGGGCGTTGGCTTACCTGAGATGCCCATTCTCGTTGGACTGCAAGAGAGTCCAGCCCCACCCTAGGGAGGTCTGGTAGCTCTTGGGGGGGGAGGGGCAAACATTTTTTCACAGAAGACACGTCATGCCTGTCAAGATCACTTCTCTGAAAACTGGGTAACCATGGCAAGAGAGGCGGGTCTAAACAGCTTGGCAGACTCAGTCCCAAGAAGGAGGCAGAGTTTTCCCTGTCCTGGACTCTCTTGCAGTCCAATGAGAATGGGCGTCTCAGGTAAGCCAATGCCCTTTTTTATAACTCACACAGTCTTATTCATGTTCGTAATCACCCTAACAGTTGGAAAACAACATTTTAAAAAATTTATAATTTCACTAAATAACCTACACGTAGCAAAGATTGTAATTGTAATCCTACCCATGCTAGTCTGCCTTTTGTTAGTAAAAGGGAAAAGCTTTGCACTACTGTAGTAATTTCTTGTCAATTCTAGGGATACTTTCTGTAGCTGTTGTCACCATTTTACATTTAGTTTTAGGACCTTCACTGTGTTCCTTGATTTTCATTACTAGAGATTTGTAATCATTACTAGAGCTTCCAGATGCATTTTCAACTATCAGAGTAGTATGAGCATCACAGATTACTACTACTTCCAGTTTTAAAATCAGACTCAATCCATCATCCTTCAATATTATATTCAGTGCATTCTATAAATAACGAGAGGTACATTCTTACCTTACAACTTTGCTGACCTGAAACCAATTTGTTTCAATATGTTTTGACTGGACTATGGCTTCTTATATAAATTTTGGATGAAGACAATGAAATTTATTCTAAAATGGCGGCACCTTCCTTGTCTGTGGCTACTTTGATTCTCAAACAGTGTTTGGATTTTGGAGATAAAAGGTTTGAGTGATTCTTTGGGAATTGTGACAAGAAAGCGGAGATGTATTATCAAACTGTTATATGACCATCAGTTTATATTGGATTTGGTGATATTCAGCAGAGATGAGCTATCATTTTAGCTTTCTGGAGAGAGTGTGTTACTTCCCTTGAAGGTGCCAGCAGCCCATGTGTTGATGGTTGGAGGATGTGAGATCAGCTGCAATCAGTTATGCTTGATGACATTTTGGCCAACGGAGGCAGTGGGGACAGCCGCCTTTGAAACAGGGAAGTCCCTCTTCCGTGCTGCCTTCTGAGGTGGAGGTGATGTGATTGAAAGAGGAAACAAGGCAAATGTTGAGGGCTAACAATAAGGCTAAAGACTATATACAGCAGGGCTGTCAAACTCACGGCCCATGGGCCAGATGTGTTACACACTGGCCAACATTGTGACAACATGAGTTTGAAATCCCTGATAAACCTAACATGGTTTATATGAAAGCTAGAGTTAATAACTGGCAAGTGAGAAACTGCTATGTCATCATTGCAATGGAAACTTTGTTAAAACATTCTATCCTGGATAGTACTTTTAGCTTGTATGGATTTTCAACTCTTCAGCTTCTTTTCTTTGAGAGTGTACATCAGAATTTCATTTTTTTAATGTGTGCCAGTATGTTCACAGAAAGAAACGACAATAAAGATTATCTTATATTCTTATTCCCATTTTCCTGACATTCCACAAATTGAGCTTGTCAACATAACTAAAGGCTTTTTTATAGTCAGTCAAATTTTTGTCTGTTTTGGCATTGGCTATTTCTTTCTTGGTAATTTCCATTGTTAGTTCTGACATCTAGTTTGATTTCTTCTTTATTTTGGTGTTTGGCAATGTTTTCACATCCATCTTCAACGGTTTCATTGATTTCTTCCCCATGGTTTCCTGTTTTCCTATCAATGAGATTTGGTACTTCACTGACACTGAGATTTGATACTTTACTGAATGGCTTTGCGTTCCAAGGCCTCCAAATTTGTTCTGAGGACTTTCAATCTTTGGTTCTCATTTCCCAAACAGAACCACTATGTAACTTGGGGATCCTCCTGGACTGAGGACTTGTGTTAGCAGAACAGGGGACAGTTGTGTTCTACTGGATTTTGCACAGTGTTATGAGCCTATTGTGCTTGTTCCTCAGCTGGGAGGCTCAGAATCATTCGTGCCTTAATTTTGAGTGAACAACTTCAATCCACAAGAAGCTGCCCTTGAGAAGCATCTGGAAGCTACAGTTGATTCAGAATGCAGTGACACATGCAGTTATGTGTGATTCCTAAGCAGTGCATATTATAATTATGCTCCACGAGTTGCCAGTATGCTTCCAGATTCAATTCAAGATACTGTTAGTTGCCTATAATGATCTTTGTGGATGAAACTAGGTTATAGGAGGAAGACCTCTTCCTAATCGTGCATATCCATCCCATCGGATCTTTCAAGTGAAATGTGCTATGGATCCTCTCCATTAGAAAGTGCCATCTGATAGGATCCAGGAAGAGTGCCTTTTCTTCCTTACACTTGCCTTTGGAACATCATCTCCCTGGAGATCAGACCAATTGGCTTTTCATAAGACCTTGAAGACATGACAGTGACATTGGGCATGGGGTTGGGGGTGTCATAGTATATGACATAGCTTGTTAGATTGTTTATTGATGTTATATTTCAATGTTGGTTTATAGTATTATCCTAGCTACTGATTATGTATTTGTTGTTATGCTGCTTTTAGGTTGGACGAATGGCTGTTGTGGTACTGAACTTTGGCAGTATGATCAAATAGGCCTCAAGGTTGCAAGAATGGGCCCCGGGGTCAAAAGTTAGTTACTCATCTTGATGTGGAGCCTTCAGCATCAAACAGGTCTATCAAGTCTTTATAGTGGATGGATTGCGCAAATGTGCCCTAAGTATGCAAATATACAAATAATGTTCTATTTCAGACTGAATAGTTTTTGTAGAGTGAAATATACAGCTGCTGCGAGAGTCCAGGCAAGGGCCTCCCCAACTCCTTCTCCAAGCTTGAGGACTGAGTCTGTCAAAGCTGTTAAGACCTCCCTCTGTTGCTAGGTAACCCCAGATTCGACTCAGTTCCTTGCTTGGATCAGACATGTCTGGCTTTAGCTCCCTTGGCTTTTTGAATAAAACGTGTTTATTTCAACTTGCATTTTTCAAAATATTGGCAGGCAGGCTCCCTAAACAATACGTAGAGCTGCCATTGAAACAGGTGTGATGGGCTTCGGCCCCATTCCACCCTCACCGCCACGCAGGGCCTTTCGGGCCCAGCTAGTGCCCGGCAGCAAGACGTGAGAGTCCCTGCTCCGCAAATAAGGCTCCACAGCAGCAGTGCCCTGCAGGATTCAGATTGTGGGAGGCTCAGCTCCATCCTCCAGACACCGGGATAGCACTCACGCCTCATCGGAGGAGCTGGCTGGAGTGGCCACGAGCCCAGGCAGCCCAAGGCTATAGACTTATAGTGACAGCAGCCGACAGTGCAATCCGCCCCACCTGCAGAGGCGAAAATCAAGATCCATTCAGCCAGTGGTGAGTGAATGATGGGCGGAGGGCCTCCATTTTAGCAGTTAGAAGGCGCCTCTTTTTTCCTGGACTTGGGCTCAGCAAACAGGCCCACTGTGTGAACCGGGGCAGGCTCTTCAGTGACTTAACTGTGTATATATATTTTTCAAAAAAATATTTAAATATGGAAGAGGAGAGGCCCAGTGGCAGTAAGGCCCAGACTAGCCCTGAAAGAAAGAGCAATTCTAGGGAGGTCTCTGCTTTCCAGTCCGCAGCCAGAGGAGCAACAAAACAATTGAAGGCCTCTAGGAAGCCCTCCAGAGCTGAGGAAAGGAGGCATAGGGCCTTGGAGAAGCTCATCTCGCCAGAAGGAGAGGGAGAGACAGACCCCAGTATCTTCGATCTTAGGAGATCAGGAATTTTCCCTCCAAAATGTCTCCCCTCAAGAGTTGCCAGAATCTGTCTCCAGATGGCGCGAGGGAGAAAGCCCTTCTGCCTACTCGAGAAGGGAGCAAATCTGCCTCTGGGCTCAATAACAACAGCAATGACAGTTGTTGGTATCTATTCCTAGACAGTGGCCTGTTGCTGAGGCCTCATATACTCCTAATGCTGCAGCCTTCACACAGAGGAAGAAGACATTTCCCCTGCCATCAGGCATCTTATTTCCCAAACCATGAGGCAGGAGTTTGCAGAAGGATTCCAACGCCTGGGCAGAAACCTTTCCATCTACTCTGATTACCACGAAGATAGATTATCAGAGATCAGCTTAAACCTACAGTACCTTCAGGAACACTATGCAAGAGGGTGGTCGGATCATAGTGGGTCCTCAGATTCAGAGGAGGGTGAGGTGCGAGATCAGGACCTCTCTTGAGGATGAGGGCCTTAAACCAAAGTTACTTGCATTCACAGGTCTTTCCACCCCACATTATTCAAGTCCCTGTTATATAAGGCTAAGAATGCTGCCCGCATAGGGTCGGGTTCAGGCACAGAAAAAGTCAAGGAGACTTGCCCCATGTGACATGCTTTTTGAAGAACCAACTATGCAGATGGACGTTATCCCAGCACCAAAGTTGTTCCTGGACGTCATACATAGACAGTGGGCTGCTTCAACATCAGGTGCCCCCCATAGTAACAACAACCGGAAATTTTACATTGTAAGCACTGAAATGGATTTGGCTCTTCAGCTACCTACTGTAGATGACCCTGTGGTTGCACTGGCCTCCTCTACCATACCATCTGAGCCAGAGGAGGCACTTAAGACTGAAGACAAAAAGACCGAACAGATTCTTCAGCATTTGCCTCAGGTGGCTGCTTGGGTGGTGAGCATCCGCAGAGGCCTCATTCTTACCAGGGCATCTTTAAGGTGGCTACATCAATTGCAGGAGAGGATTCTGCCCGGGGATGTACGTGTCCATCAGGACATAAACAGATTGGTGGCTGCTGCTGAGTTTTCAGCAGATGCCACTCTGAATGCGGCTCGCTTGGCATCTAAAGAGGTGGTGTCCTCGGTAGCAACTTGATGCATGCTATGTCTTCACCATTGGCAGGTGGACCCTAAAAGGAAGTTTAAGTTGGCCATTGCCCCTTTCCAAGGAGACAAACTTTTTGGAGAGGTCTTGGAGCCGCTGCTCATCGAGTCCAGGGATAAGAAGAAGGTCCTTCCTTTTCTCTCTAGGCACAGGGAATTTCTTCCTGCTCCATATTTCAGACATCCATCATTTCGATCCAATGACTCTGGCCTGCAATTCCACCATACTCAAAAATCTTAGAAAGCTCAACAGGACCAGCAGTCTGATTGAGCAGGCTGGAGCAGACAGCCTTTTCCAAATAAACAGCCCTTTTGAAGAGGAGGAGAGTCATCCATACATGCTCTAAGTGACTGCTCAACTTCTGCGTAATATCATGGCACACTACCAGGAGTGCTGCCACAATGGTGGCCTGGGCCATGCAGGCCTTGTTTGAAGAGCGGCCACTTGGTCCTCTCCCTCTCCTTTTATAAAGCATTAGAGATTTGACTTTTTTGCTTCAGCTGATGCTGCATTCAGCAGATGTGTGTTACAGCAAGTCCTTTTGGAGCAGGGATCGCAGGACCGGGCAGCTGCCCGTCCATAGGACACTACGCTGGACTCTCACAGCAACACTATGGAGAAGAGGCCAATTTGGTCTTACCTGAACGCATCTTCTCCGAGTGCTGCTGGAGAGTCCAGCCCCACCCTGTGGACCATCCAGTCTTGCAAAGGGGGGGAATTGTTGATGTATTTCTTGCCTTGTCCTTGGTTGTTTTTTTGTTTTCCAAGGTATACAGACACATTGAGTATGTCTCGTTCACTTTGCCAAAGCTGGGGTTACCTAGCAATGGAGGCAGGTCTTAACAGCTTTGACAGACTCAGTCCTCAAGCTTGGAGAAGGATTCCCCACCCCCCTTGCCTGGACTCTCTAGCAGCACTCCGAGAAGATGCTTTCAGGTAAGACCTACACCTCTTCTATATCTCATTTCTATCATGGCTTAAACTTTGGGGATCATACGTAACTGGTCTTGGAATATAATTTTTTAATAACAATTTTTAATTAGTTTATTTATTTTTATAATATAAAATACAAAAGCAAATAATCGGAAAAATAAGGGAAGGGAAAAGAAAAGAAGGGAAAAAGAAAGAAAAGGATTGACTTCCAACTGCCTATGGTGCAGTAGAATAAAAAACGTCAAATTTCAACTTTTTATTTTTACATAATAGTATAAATTAGTCATTTCTATAACTAATCTATCTAATCAGTAAACCCAAAATCAAAGTTTTATTTCACCGCACAAAATTCAGAAGCAGTTTCCACGTAGATCTTTTTATCAAAGCAGTCAATTTAGCTTGGCAGCTATTCATCCATTGTGGAGATCGAAATGAAAAGTTTCTGGTTTTATCCTTATATTCACTTTGAGAATCTCCTGTATTGAATTAATTCTACTCCAATATTTCTTTGCTTTATCACATGTCCACCATAAATGATAAAAAAATCCCTTCTTTACATTTGCATTTCTAGCATTCATTTGAAATACCTTTATACATTCTTGACAACCTAGCTGGTGTTAAATACCAATGATATTTGTAGAAATAAATTATAGAAATTTATTTATTAATTCTAAGTAATTCAGGATAGTTGCCATGGAAGTTAAAAAGCTGTGGCAAATCATTGGAAGAATTTAAGAGATTTTTATTAGGCTAATGTGAATTCCTATCATTCACATCCAGCAAAGTCCTGGCAAACAGTCTTTTAAGGGTGAATTACAACCACAGATCGTAACAGGCTTGGAGAGATGCCAGGCCAATAGCTTCCAAGTGCAAAGCTGTACAAGAAAATATTTGGCAAGGAGTCTCTGAGAGTCACGAAGAAATCTTCACACTAATTAAAGTAACTAATTGTCTCCTGCAAACACCACTCCCCTTTTGCTCCTCTTTATTCCCTATGAGAGGGGCGATTCGCTGTCCACCAGTGCCTTTACTCCCGAGTCAACCTTTGTTCCTTAACTGTTCCCTTTACCAGATGAGCTGTTCAGAGCATCCATGACTGGGAGGTGCTTCTTTCTCTCATGCGATAGGCTGGGCTTAATTCTGAGGACACTCCTCCTCCTCCATGGGACTCCTTCTTAGAATCCCCAGTTTTTGATCAGCCTTCATCCGAACAGACAGCTTTTTCCTTCACTTGGCCAGAATTAGGAGCAAAGACCTCAAACAGGAAAAACAGGTTTGATCTCAGCCTTTAGGCTGTTCATGGGCTCACACTTCTCCAGGAGCCCCAGGGAGCTTCCGACAGCAATTAATTCCAGCTTGCTATTAGAGCTTGTTAAACCTCGCTGCAGCTGGGAGTACTGCTCCGAGGGTGGCTTGAGGCAGCGTGATCGCAATCAGCGATCCCTCGAGCTCAGGAGAACTTTCCCTTGCCATTCCAGCGCTTTTGGTTAGCACTTGCAGCAGGGCTGTTGCAAGCATCGAGAACGGCTTGTGTTCGCGCTGGTGTTAAAATGGCCAGAGCTTTTCCTCTTTAGGAGAACACCAACAAGGGGTGGGCTTCAGTGCTTCCACCCCTTCCCACCTGGATTAGAGCCGTTTTAATTGTTTGCAGCTTAGTTTCGCTATCCCTGGGCTCTGGGTGGGCAGTTTTGATGCTGATTAGCATTTAGCTGCGCCATTTTGACCATCTGGAATTCAACCGCGTGGTCTGCAGATCATAGGATTTGAATAACGGCTGCTGAGAGGCATTATCTCTAAAGGGCTGTTTCTTAGACAGTCCTGCAGGACCTTTCAGCATAGATTTTACCCCTGGGGGGTTGCTGAAGATTTTGTTGGCTACGCCCTCACAGCCCATTGTCAGCCAGCAGCACAACAGCCAGCACCTAGGCCAAAGTCCACCTGTGCACTGCAGCTGTTGCAGGCCCATTTTCACCCTCTAATACTCTGGTCTGATCGGTGTTTCTCCATTTGGTTCAATCTGGATCAAGGATTGCAATAACAATACTATTTTTAAGTTGTTTTAGTTGAATAATAATATGTTATTTTATAATAATAATAATAGCAACAATAACTATAATTATAATTAATAATTTTAGTATATTAAAAAAGAAGGGGGACAATAATATGGTTTCCTTGCCCATTCCTGCAGCAGCCCCCTAGGCGTGCCAACCGCCACAGCCTCATTTATCTATCTGTCTGTCTGCCTGCCTGCCTGCCTGCCTGCCTGCCTGCCTGCCTGCCTGCCTGCCTTATCTATCTATCTATCTATCTATCTATCTATCTATCTATCTATCTATCTATCTATCTATCTATCTATCTATCTATCTATCTATCTATCTACAGATATATTTTTACCAGATTTATTACAACTCTCAGGTTGCAATGGCAAGCAGCAGTAGCTCAAGAGCATCGACTTCAAGAGCAATGACCAGAGCCCAGAACAAATCAAAGGAGTCTAAGAGAAGGCCAATGAGAAGGACACCAAAAGGCACCAAAAAGGACTAGAGAAACACATGAACAAGTGCATGCGTGAAGCGGAAAAGAATAAACAACCCACATCTCCACCAAGATCCACTCTGGCACAAGCCTCCCCTCCACTGCCCCCCCGGATTTGTCCATGCAATCCAGGTGCAGCACAGGCTTACCAGTCCAGGGAAGTACCTCAGCGGCCATACCACAGTAGCTTGTAGGACACCTGAGGCCACATTTACTCCTACAGCAGCAGGCCTCTATCCGGAGGAATCTCTTCCAGAGGAGATACCTGCACGGATGAGAGCTTGGATGGAGTTAGCGATTAAGCAAGGCATTGCAGCAGGGGTGCAATGGACCGTCCTGGCTAGATAACAACCATCTGACCTTGATGTTCAATTAATACAGTCAGAAAGCAGGGCGGAGCCAGTTCAATATCAGGGGAGAAATACACTATAACACACGTGCCTGACCAACTCTGGCAAGACACAGTAGGTCAAACAATTTGAACAAATTGAGTCAGGATCCTCCCATGGTTGTGATGCGGCCCTGTCAGAGGCAAAACAACTAGAGAAGGGCATGTCAGACGATGAAGGGCGTGTCGATGATCCCTGATCAACCGACATTCACAGGTCTGTTCCGTCCTCAGCTATTTAAGTCCCTCTTGTTCAAGGCAAAGAACACAGCATGCCTTGACAACCTGACATCTACCTCTCAACCCTTAATACAGGAGGAGAGGGATGATCTTATATTCTCACAACCAGTCATTGAGGCAGACATAATTCCAGTTCTGCAGATGTTCTCTGATTTGGTTCATATCCCACCCCTACGGGATACAACAGAAAGTTTTATAATCTGGCACCAGACTTTTCTAACTCCCTAAAAACCCCGGATGTAGATGAACCCGTGGTAGCCCTGGCATCCTCTTCCATCATACCCAGTGAGACAGAGGAAGCCCTTAAGCTAGAAGACAAGAGGGCAGAGCTGGCCATTCACAGGGCCCATCAGGCAGATGCCTGCACCATCAGGGCAGCCACCACCGCATCCTTTTTTTACCAGATCCTCTCTAAGGTGGCTTTACCACCTGAGGGAGTCCATTCCTGCTTCTAATATTAGAGCACATCAAGACATAGCTAAACTCACAGCCAAACTCATAGCCAGACTTTTAATTCAGTTAAATTTTTGTCAAGGGCAATAGTTTCCCAGGTCATAGCTCGCGGGTTACTGGCTCAGACATTGGCAATTACAGGAGACAAACTGTTTGGTCCTGCTCTTGATCCACTTTTGGTAGAAGCCAGGAATAAGAGAAAGTTCCTTCCCTCTCTTTTTCGTAAATCTGACAATAGGAGCTCCCAGCCCTTTTGGAGGGGTTCCTTTCAGCCCTTCTACCAAGGATCATATTCTCCAAGATTTCACAGGTCTGCAAGGTACAGACAGGGACATCAATCAGATAGAACCAACTTTGGAGATAGAAATAGAAGGGGAGCGCGTAGGCAAAAAGACCATTCCGTGGGGCAGGAAACCAGGCTTTCCACCACCCCAAATAGGACTTCCGCCGACACTCCCATTGGTGGACAACTGAACATGCTTGTAGATCAGTGGGATTCCTCAAACTCAGATGCCTGGGTCAGAGAGGCCATCGGATCGGGCCTCTCCCTAGAATTTCAATCCACACCCCTGAACTTCTTTATGACATGCCTGACTTCAAGAGACTCTGTTAAAAGCAATCTTATGGAAATCGCCATACTGGAGGTCCGTGCTATTCGACCAGTGTCGCAGGATCAACAAAGGCAGGGATTTTACTCACATCTTTTTGTGGTTCCAAAGAGTTCAGCGGGTTGGAGAGCATTTTAGACTTAAAATGCCTCAACTGCTCCCTGGTATACCAGAAATTCAAAATGAGCACCTTGCAGTCAATACTTCTCCGTATAAGAAAGGGGGATGTCTTAACATCAGTAGACTTAACTGAGGTTTATTTACATATCCTCACACCCTCGCACTGCAGGTTCCTAGGATTTTGCTATAATGACCAACACTTTGAGTATGTGCCCCCCCCCGTTTGGACTAGCCTCGCCCCCCTGGACCTTTACTAAGTTTCTGGTAGCGTTAGCTGCCCATCTCAGAAGTAGGCCTGTCCGGCTATGGTATTATCTCAGTGACATTCTGATCTTGTCATCGTCCAGCCGGCAGGCTGAAATAGACACTCAGATCACCCTGCTGACTCTCCAACAGCACGGGTTTTCAATAAACTGGGTCATTTAACACCATTGACTCGCCTACTTTACCCGGGAGCCATTATTGATACTGTAGCTGGGAAAATTTCCTTCTCTCAGGAACAGCAAAATAGCATTAAACAGTTGTCCAAGGAGGTTAGGACCCTCAAGCGAGTGCTCCTGGCCCAATTATCCAAATTATTAGGAAAGATGATCTCATGCATCTCTATTGTTCCATGGGCCCGGTTCCACGCCAGAACACTTCAGTGGTTCCTATTCCCATATCAGCAGTCGGGAAGAAGCAACTCCAAGTCCAAGATCACTGTTCCATCAAAGGTCCTCATATCCCTCCACTGGTGGACCACAGCAAATATTTAAAAAGGCAGTGCTTTCAAGGATTCTCACAGACTGACTATCACAACAGATGCCAACCTATTTGGATGGAGAGCACATTGCCAATCCCGCATTGCTCAGGGTCGCTTGTCCACAGCAGAACAGTCTTGCAGCATAAACTGGCTGGAACTCAGAGCAGTTCATCTGGCTCTTCACAGTTTCCTTCCTCAGATTCAGGCCTAGCACATTCTCATTCTGACAGACAATGTCACAACAAAGGCAGAGAAGTGGGCACACACTCAAGACAACTCATGTGGGAGGCAGAAAGACTATGCCTTTGGGCAGAAAAGAATGTAATCTCCATCAAGGCAGAACAAATCTCGGGTCTTCCCCCCACTTCTGCTGATTCCCAGGGTGATCCAGGCTGGTCTAGAAGAGAAGGCAGAGCTATTGTTGGTGGCACCATACTGGCCCAGATGTCCATTGGTCACGGGACCTATCAGGGACCTATCAACAGCAGAACTACGGAGAATCCCGCCGGACAGAGTATCGCTCACTCAGGGTCCAATTCGACATCCGGACCCATAATAGCTGCACCTACCCATATGGAGATTGAGCGGAGACATCTGAAAAGTGAAAAACTTTCTAGCAAGGTTATCTCTACCATCCAAGCGGTCAGACGCCCTTCAACAAATCATATATACAACGCCACATGGTCTATTTTCTGTAGATGGTGTGTTAGGCGAAGAATTGACCCAAGCTCTCCGTCAGTGGTGCACATGCTGGACTTCCTACAGGAAGGTTTAGACAAGGGACTATCACCAAACACCTTGCACAAACAGGTGGCGGCCCTAGCTTCCATCATCACCTGAGGTCCATTGCCCATCACCCAAGAATATGCAACTTTATTTGTGGGACCACAAATCTAAGACCCCCAATGGTGCACCGTTATCCCATCTGGGACTTAAATAAGGTACTCACAGCGCTCACAAAACACCCCTTTGAACTCCTGAAAACCATGAGTCTCCACTTACTCACATACAAGGTGGTTTTCTTAGCAGCAATAACATCGGCAAGACGAATTTCGGAACTAGCTGCCTCATCAGTCAGAGAAGACCTCTGTATTTTCCATTCCGACAGAGTGGTTCTTCATCCAGATCCAATTTTCACCCCAAAAATAAATTTGGCGTTTCACAACGCACAGGAGTTTATACCCCCAAACTTCTGTCCGAGAGCAGCTCATGGTCTTGAGCGTCAATGGCATTGACTAGACGTGAGATGCGCTCTCCGTATATACATAACCGCACGACAGTTTCTAGAAAGACGGAGGCATTCTTCGTCTCCTTTCAACCAACTACTCAAGGACGCAAGGTCATATAATCGACTGTGGGCAGGTGGCTGAGAGCTGTGATTACTAAGACTTATGAAACTCAGTCATTGTCAGTGCCCAGGGGCATCACAGCACATTCAACCAGGAATGCTGTGACATCAACTGCATGGGCCACACAAGCGCCGATAGAAAAAATTTGTAGAGCAGCAACTTGGGCCTCGCTGTCACCTTTCATCAGGCACTATAAGATAGATGTGTTCGCCTCTGTAGAGGCCACTTTTGGTAGGAGAGTTTTACAAAGGGTCCACAGGGACCAAGAAGGGACTCTACACCAGATGGAGACCCTCCCGTAGGACATGCCAAGCTTTGGAATGTCCCAGTCATGGATGCTCTGAACAGCTCATCTGGAGAATGGGGCGTATACACTTATACATATGCACATACATATATGATACACACACACACACACACACACACACACAAACTTATTTAATTATAACAAAAAATGTAAATGCTTAATGATAACAAAATAAAACATTCCGGGCTGGAAGCCTCCCCCTACCTGGTACCTTCCAAAAAGACAGAAGAACAGGCGGTGTGTGTGTTTGTGTTCTGAGCTGAGGGGCTTCGGGGCAACTGCCACTGGGAGAAGCAGAGGCAGAAAGGGGGCTTTGCTCTCCTTGGGGGGCAGCGCCCCTTGGCTGCCACTCCAGGGGCTTCTCAGCAGGCATTTGCCTGCAGAAGTGCGGGGGGGGGAAAGCGTCTCTCGCATTACCAGGGAAGGAAAGGAGATGAAACAAAGCTCACTCTTTCACTGAGACCTACAAAATACCAATCTACTGTGTTCCAGGAGTTCTTTGAAATCATCAAACGCTCCCACTTGCAGTTCCCGTGCCTCCCGGCTCAGGTCCCTGAGATGCACGGTCCCACACATGGCGGCAATAACAGTCTCCTTCCCCAGCACCCGCTGTCAGCTCTCCCCATTAGTTTTCTAGCTTTGAATTGCTCCTGGCTCTCTCTCTTTCCTCCCCTCCGCCCACATGCAGGCAGGAAAGGAAAGGGAGACGGAGCCGTGCACATCTCTCTCCTTTTCCAGCCCTTGCTGCCTCTCCCAACATCGAAGCCTCAGAAACGCAGGCAAAGCCACCACAGTGGTAGCGCCTTGAGTTGCTTGCTTCTCCACTACTGCCTCCTCCTCCTCCAGAACCACTTCCTTCTCTGGGTAGGGCGATTCTTAACTAACCGAGCATGCTAAGGCAACTCAGGACGCTACCGCTGTGGCAGCTTTGCCTGCATCTCCAAGGCTTTGATGTTGGGAGAGGCATCAAGGGCTGGAAAAGGGGAGACCTGTGCATGGCTCCATCTCCCTTTCCCGCCTGCACGTGGGCGGGGGGAGGAAAGAGAGAGAGCTGGGAGCAATTCAAAGCTAGAGAACTAATGGGGAAGAGCTGATAGCGGGCGCTGGGGGAGGGGACTGCTGCCGCTACCGGGTGTAGGAGCTGGTTGGTGCGTGCATCTCTGGGGCCTGACTCCATGGTCCCTCGGAGAGCCAGGAGGCACAAGAACTGCATGGCCCAGATTAATTGCTTTTGGGGGCCATTTCTTCTGTGGCCCACCAAAATTTTTCCATGGCCCACCAGTGGGCTGCGGCCCACTGGTTGGCGACTGCTGGTCTATACTTTATAAAAACTCAACTATTATATTTGAAACTAGCTTGCCTGTTATATTTTTGGTACTGAGGCCATCGGCTTTGGAATGAAATTGACAAATTATTTAGAAATATCGGGCATTGTGGCTTGGAAATGGATTGTTGGTGGTATGATGGCTTAAGCTGTTTATATGGCTGGATTGTAAAAGGACTGAAAAGTAGTAAGGCAGCAAAGATGAAAAATGGAGCTAGTGCTTTGGCAGAATACTTAGAGACTCTGATGCCAAATTTTGGAGCTCTTGAGCTTTCAAATAGCTTTCATTTCCTCCCTGCCCCCAACTTCTCTGTCATGCTGTGTGGAAGTGTCCCATTTCTTGCAGCTGTGTCAAATTGTAATGGGTCATTTGGATCCGAAATCCCTGGTAAAAGGGTAGGGGGAGGAGGGGATGCTGAAACCTTGCTTCAGTGTGACAGCTGCCAGTTGGTACTTTCCCTCTATTTGGAAGTAAGCCAAGGAAAATAATGATGTGCAAGGTGGTGGGGGTGAGAAGTTAGAAGGCTTTGTGGCTTCATTCTGAGAGTTTTAATGGCTTTATGTAACTCATTCCCTAGATGGGTGGTAGTCATGCCCCATATATTTTAATAGGTCTCATTGCCGGTCCTGGACTCAAGAATTAGGTTATGTTGAGAAAAATATGAGGCAGCAACTTAAACACTTACTTGCAATTGTTAAATCTTAGTTTTGTGATTAAAATGTATATATTTATATATATATAGAAAAGATTGTCAATAGTTCATTGTTCATCATGAAACTGAGAAGTGTTAACTTCCTCAAGTTTTATATTTTTTAAAGAATTGACATTTACCTCAGAAGATACAGAAGAACACGGGAAACTTGTGTGAGAAAAAGTTGTGAGGGATGCAATTTTAATGTCCACAGCAAAGGCAATACCTACCTACCATGATTGATTTTAAAAAGCTGAGCAAGATTGGAAGCTCATCTTTAATACATAGATGAGGAAATGTGAGGCTAGGCAAATAATTTTTCATTATTGCCTGAAAACTGTACGATCATGTTGCCAAAAGTCAAATGTCAGTTCAGTGGAGGTGTTACCTTTCTATGGTTCATCATGCTTTAAAAGATTATGTTCCCAGTTCCAAAAGGAAAAATATTTTCTGTGGGGTCCTTGTTGCTGTCTAGGTTGTTTTCTTGCAGATATTTCATTGCCAAAGTAGGCAATATCAGTGCTAGTAAGGTTTGATCTCATTTTATATACTGGCATCTTGCCTTGTCAGTATTAGTGGGCATGGTCTTGATGTTCCTGTATTGGGCTGTGGTCCTGAACGTGGTGATTCCGTGAGTGTTCCTTTGATTATTGATATATTTGTCCATCAAACTGAAAAAATGTGGTTAGGCAAAGGTTGCTAAAACTCATGATTCTGCGTATTTCAATCTTGGTGAATTTGGTTAGGGTGGGTGTGCAATTATAATTCACAGCTTCTCATATAGTAGGTTTTAAACATTGAAATTTGCTACTTAAGTATGTTAGCAGTTCACAAAACTTCCCATCCCCAAGATCAGGGCTATCAAAATCCCAGCCTGAGGGCCAGATGTGTCACGTGTTGGCCACACCCATGCCCAGTTTAGCGAAGGGGGAAAAAGTCCTGATACATTACATGATGCCATCAGGACAATGTGAGTTTGACATCCCTGCCCAAGATAATTCAGATTTATATTGATCCCTCGCTGGATTGCACATCCTTTGGAAAGCTGTGCTTAGCTCTTTTTAGAACTTAACACCTGACCCGTATCTAAGAAGTAATTTTTAAATTCTGTATATATGCAGGTGTGCATAATATGAATCATACACTCATTCTATTTATATGGCTAACTGCTACAATTAATAAAAATACCATGCCAAGGGAAATTCATACATTCAAACTTTTAAAACGCAACTTTCTCACTTATTGCCTGAGGAAGAGTCAGTTCTTCAAAGTCTTTTGAAAGGTAGACAGGGACAGGGATAGGGACAATCAACTACAATAACAGAAGAGATGCCTCCTGGGTGTCTTACCATGATGCTTCTTAATAGCTGGGATCAGAATTAAATTTGCCAGATTTTGCTGCACTAAAGGAGACAAGTGCAGGCAAACCGTGTGATTAAGTAGTCAGGCCCTGTATAGGTGACTGACAGCATATTGAATTGCATTCAGGAACCCACTGGCAGTGTTCTATAGATGTAATGAGATGTACCCATAACTACTTAATATTGCTTTATACTGGAACAGTTGTGGTTTCTGAGTGGTATTGCAGGACAGCCTCATATAGAGTATGATTGAATGGACCCAAGATGGATTTGTGCAATTTGTCTTTCTGGCCAGAGGCCATGAATCTAGGAGGCATCCTACCTAATTGGTGAGACAGCATGATCTCATCCAGAATCAGTGATGAAAACTCTTCAGATGCAGGACTCCAAACAGTCACAGATACTTGTTACTAGAGTAAAGTCTAAGTTTTTGAGTTTTTGCTGCACTCTGAACTTGGTTGTTTGCTTACAGTTGTTTCATTAGCCAGTGAGGTAACATCATCCATATGAGTGACCTTGGGGCTTATTACCTGTTTATAATAGTAGCTCGCCCTGTTTTGGTTTGGTTGTTTTTCTTCTTGGTGGTTTCTTGATTAGAGTACAAGTAGTTCTTGAATTATGATCACAATTGGGACCCAAATTTCTATTGTAACTTGTTGCAATCATATGTCTGGTTGCACCAACACTCAGCCCAACACTCAGGAATGCAAGGCCTCATCTTCAACAATAGGCTGTTGGCTACGGGCTGCAATAGCAAAAACGTATCAGACTCAATCAGTACAGGTGCCCAGGGGCATAACAGCTCATTCAACAAGGAGCACCGTAACATCAGCAGCGTGGGCCACATAGGCACCAATAACTGAAATTTGTTGAGCCGCAACCAACCTGGGCCTCTCCATCGCCCTTCATTAGGCATCATAAAATAGATGTGTTTGCATCCGCTGAGGCCTCCTTTGGCAGAAGAATTCTGCAACGGGTCCACAGGGACCAGAAGGGGAGTCCAAGCCAGACGGAGTCCCTCCCGTAGGACAGGACAAGCTTTGGTATGTCCCACTACTGGATGCTCTGAACAGCTCATGGGAGAAAGGGCGTTAGTACTTACCTGACACGCCTGTTCTCTTTGAACTGTGAAGAGCATCCAGCCCCATCCTTTTTCCGTCTGGTGGGGTCCTGTTTCGGCCAACGAATTGTTAGGTCATTGAGGGTGAGGGTGTTTATTTCTCTCGTCTTCGCCAAAACTGGGGAACGCTGGGGAGGAGTCCCATGGAGGAGGAGGAGCGTTCCACAAATTAAGCCCAGCCTAGACATGCAGAGACTGAAGCACTTCCCACTACTAGATGCTCTTCACAGCTCAAAGAGAACGGGCAGGTAAGTACCAACACCCTTTCTATTAAGGCTCATCTTTCTTGCTGATAGGTTGCCCATCTTTGTTATCATACATGTCCAATATAGCTTAGAAGCTGCAATTCTACCAACACATGTATATGGAGTATTTTTGCCTGTGTAGGTGTTGACGTATTGGCTATATGTTATTGATATTGAATATAGTATCTTAATAAGTATCTTAATACTTACCGTGTTTCTCCAACAATACGGCCTCCCCCAATAGGAAGTCCCAGCATGATTTATAGGCAGAAAATCAAATTAAGTCCCTCCCCCCAAATTAAGGCCTATATTAAACATGCGAAATGGGGGGAAATGGTGGGGGGCGGTGCCGTTAGGAAGTACTTTAGTTGCATACCCGGATATGGTGCTGCCTGTGTTGACTTCAGCATTGGTGGGGCACTTCGTATCGGGAGACCTTCCGTCATCGTTGCTTTCCCTTCTCCCCGTGCTGCCGCCATTTGGCGCAGCCATGCGCGGCCAGCTAGGGCTCCTCCCTGCAACCGGAGCCCAGCGGACACACTCAGCTTTAGGTGCTCCTGTTGCCGCCTTCCCTTCGCCTTCGAAGGCAAAGCAAATTCTTTTAAAAACGATGCCCTACTACCAGTACGACAAAGCCTCTCCTGCCCAAAAGGGCAGCCCGACCCCACATGGGGAGGCAAACCTCAGAGGGCACAGCACAGGATCGGCCCACCCCGAGAGAAGCACCCAGCCGCCATCCCTGCCTGGCGCCAGGCAAAGCATGAAGAGCTTCGCCTGCGCAGCTGACAGGGGGGCCCTCGTGCTCGGCGGCGGAGCTCTCGCCAAGGCTGTGCCAGAGCCGTGTGGGCTGGGCAGAGCCGGGAAAGCGAGCCGCAAGTGTGCGCCTGCCTGCCTGCCAAGCGAAAGAAAGGGCCAACCCAGTTGGGCGGGTGCTATCACTGCCTCAGGCAGCCTCTCCCGGTGGCCCCCTCGGGTTCGGGCTGGAGGGACTTGGGAAGGAAACCTAGCCATGTTTTCAGGGGTCAGAAAAAAATAAGGTCTGGCCTTATTTTGTGAGAAACACGGTATTTGCAAAATTGGCATTTTAAAGTTAGTTTCTATTTCATAGAATTATCTTGTTCTCACAGTATTGAAATATCTATGTTAATTTTTTTCTTTTATCTAAAACTGTCTTGTATAGTAAACTGTGACATATATTTGTTTTTATTTCAGTGTTTATTAGTTAAGCTGTAAATAACTTAATAACTTGTGAATAATTCGTTCAAATTATGAGGAAGACCAGCGAAGTAATGTATATCAAAATGAGAACTACATTAGTTTGAAAAGAATACTGGTTCTAGATATCAATTAAGCTTTATTATTTTGATAGCTAATATATGAACAAGTACTTTGAACTAAGGTAGTGGGAATAAGCTACTTGCTGGAGTAGGATCACTTCTATATCTAAAACTAAAACAGGAAACAGCTGTCAACAACATCTCTTTCTAAATAGAGAATTAGAAGTTTTGCTGGAAAAAAAGGTTTGTGATATAAATGATGACAATAAAGCAAAAATTACTTCATACCTATGCATCCAAAATGAAGACAAGGGCATGTATATGTTTTGTTCACTGGAGAATATAATTAACAAGTAGCAAGATCAGCATGTAGATGAAAGATCGCCTGTTGAATATTTACTCCATACTGTGTCAATTCTCAGCAGTTGGCTGGAGACTATAGGATGAACCTGTGGAGCTCCAACAAAAGGATGAAGCAAACTCCCACCCTGTGAGTTCTTCTGCCTAACAATACATGAAGCAACTTGATAAATGATTGCAGTGTCAAGGAATGGTGGAGATAGAGATGTCTGAGAACATAAGAGGGAACCCACCTTATTTGAATATTATGGCCAGTTGAGAGGCTGGGTGAATGCAAGATGCAAACATTGGCCTTTCATCTTTATTCTAGAATAAAAAGAATGATGGTTTTAAAACAAAATGGCAAAAATGCAGTATTTAATGTGTTCTGACCCCTTCTCTGGAATAAATTTAAGATTTTCTTTCCTATAATTAATAGAAGGGATTCAAGAATATTTATTATGAGGTATATACTAACTGCCACTATATATGAGAAAATTACAGATTTGGGGGCTGAAACAATAAGAACACATCTCTTCTTAGGGCTTTCAGTATAGTCAGTAACATAGACTATCCATGGAGTCTACTTTGTACTTACAAGTGGACTGCCTATTATTAAAAATGGTGGATAGCATTGTGCTTGGAGCTGATGAAACATTGAAGCCATCCAATGCTTTCAGGAACTGCTGAAAACTTCTGAAAATAGGCTGTATATTAAAACATGCAGCTTCAGTGATGCCGTAAAGCATTGCATAGCTTCAATGTGTACATCAGCTTGAAGGATGACTAAGTTGTCTATCATTTTAAATAGCAGGCACCCCATTCATACCTAGGAATTGTCCTTAAGTCAAGATGTTCTTAATCCTGAGACTGCTGTATAGGAGCAAAGATAAAATCAACAATACCATAACTCAAATTATGGGCTCAACCACTCATTATGGGGCTCCAGGTTTGGCAAAAACCCGCTTGTAAATGCCTTATGTAAATAAAGTAGAATCAAGGCAAGTCTAATCTCCAGGGGAATTATGTTCAATGAGATGACATTTCCTAATAGACAGGACCTGGAGCATGCTTACCTTGCTTGATATTACAGGATGGGTAGATACATTGAGGAAGAGGCAGACTCACAGGTAACCAAGCCCCATAGCCTGAGAGGCCTTATAAGTTACTACGAGCACCTTGAATTGAACCCAGAAGCATATTGACAATCAGTGCAGTTCACAGAACATAGGAGTCATATGTGCCAAGCAACAGGCATACATAACTATCCATGCCATTGCCACTTGATATTGCACCAGCTGCAGCTTCTGGATGTTGTGTAAGAACAGCCTGATGTAGTGTGTGTTGCAGGAGTCCTATGGGGTGTGTGTGTGTGTGTGAGACTGAGTGACTGTGAGCAAGGCCTCTCAGTCTTGGGACACATAGTTGTTGTGCAGTGTGCAAAGGCCATCCTAACCACAGTTGCCCCCTGCTGTCTGGAGTAATGCAGCTCCATACAGAATAAGAAATGGAAGGCCTTTAGAACTAGGGTGCTCAATACCCAAAGCCAGTAGATCTTGCTTTGGCTGAGCTGAAGCTTTGTGTTTACCATCCAGACAATGAGATAGAACCTCAAGGATCCTTGGGGTAAAAATATAAAGCTGGGTATCATCATACTGATGAGATCTTACCTAGCTGCTTCATGTACATTGTAAACAGGAGAAGAGAGTACCCAGCCCTGCAGCCCCATACAGAGCCACTGATTGAAAAATAACCCAGAGGAAGGAGGAAAGTAGCACAAAACAGTGTCCTCAACCCCAAGCCTCTAGAGTAGGTCAGGAAGAGTACCAAGATAGATGGTATTGAAATAGATCAAGAACAGCAAGGCTGGACACATCACTTCCATCCCCCTTTTGTCAGAAGTCACTAGAGGTATAATCAGTGTTGCCGTGGTCCCATGCTAGGGTCTGAATCCTGACTGAAAGGGGTCAAGATAAGCTACTTCTTCCAAAGTTCCTGGAGCTGTTAACACAACCATCATCTTTCTTTTCTCTCCTGGAATTCAGAGTTTTGGTGGTGTTAGGAAGGGTTAAAACAGGCCCAATCTCTCTCCTTAATTGGAGATTTCATTCCATTAAAAAGGACCAAAAAATCAAACTTGGTATAAAAGGGTCAAACCTGGAAAACAACAGAGAAGCGGGGGGAACTCCAGCTCAACTGACAAAGCAACTCAGTGCCAGGTCCAGGACAATGGAACAAAACTGTAAGTTTTAGAACTGCAAGACTAACCAGTCTGCAAAAGAAGTGACCCAAAACAAGCCCATTGCCTGCAGCAGTCTAGGCTCAGAAAGCACAAACCAGCTTCAGAAAGAGAGAGGGCTGTGAGTGCTTTGGGGTGTGGGGAGAAAAGCCCTTTTGCAAGTCTGTAGAGAAGTGAAAAGGGTTTTCAAATGCAAATAGACTGAGATTGGCTACAAATGCTGAAGATCAGGGGAAAATAAGACTTGGTGTCTTAAGGGTGGTATAGAAATTTGATAAATAGCCAGGTTAGCAATACATAGTATAACACATATAGTGATACAAACACAGAAGTAGAGATTTGTAGATTAAATAAAATAAAAATAATTATAAATTTGTAGTAATACTTTAGATTAAGCTGAGAGTCAATTTGGTGTAACAGACATCAAACTAGAATCAGACATCAGACTAGAAACTAGGAGACTGAGTTCTAGTCCCTTGGGCACAAAGCTACCTAGGTCACCTTAGGCTAGTTACTTTCTCTAAACCATAGAAAGGAGGCAATGTCCAACTACTTCTGAAAAACTTGCAAAGAAAATTAAAGACTTTGTCCAGGCAATCTCTGAGATTCAGACATGATTGAACAGAAGTGGGGGGAGAAATCAAGAGAATAGGGGGATGATGCAGAAAAGGTTAACCTGTTAAAGTCCATGGCATTGACATCCTATAAGGCTCAGGATCCATAGCAACCCCTCCCACCCAATTAGATCTTACTAGACAGGCAGATTCTACCCAAAGAAACCAGTTTTGTAGATATACAGTGACATTGGCATGAGCGAGTGGCATTGAAGCCTATTCAAGAATGGCCAGAAATGAAGAGGCTAAAATGCAACTAAAATATTCCTTTTGGAAGTAAATACTACATCAATCAGTGCCATAAAAAAGAGTGACTTGACAGTTAATTTTATAATCTAGATAATTTCTTACCTGTTAAATCTTTTTATAAATCAGTTGGGTTGCTTGTGGCCACTGCTTCTATTCTGTACTGAAAGCAGAGAAGTTTAAATACAAACTTAGTAAAAACTAGTTGATATTCAGGAGATGGAATTCCTAAGGTAGATGATGGTGCTTCATCACTTCATTTTCCTCCTTTTACGCTTTCTATAAATGGTTTGTATTTTTAAGGAAAGCTTAAGCCCAGCAGTAAATGTTTATTTTAATAGCATAGTTGTCATATTCTTGCCATCAGTGCACAATAGTTAGCAATTTCCTTGTTATCTTCAGTGGCTTCATACCGATCCTACACATTTTAATATTTTAGTTAGGTGTTGTGATTGAGACCTGAAAAAAGGATCAACAGTTCACAACAGGCTGTCGGGGTGAGCCCTGAGAGACCAGGAACAAAATAGTGCACATTCAATATAAAACTGTTTCTTGCTCTTCCTGTCTGTTCACTTCACAGGAGGAAGTCTGGCCACCTAGGTGTATAGGGAAGAACAAGAAATGCTTGTCTCTCATTTCGCTATGATTTCTCCTGCTTTTCCCATTTCCCTCCCCACCCCCAAAATCATTGCAACCAGTCAGGGAAAGCCATGAATTTCCTAATTTTCAATAATCACCCTGAAAAACAAACCTTATAAATCTTGGAATGGTGAAATCTGCTTGAAATTTCATGAAAAATGTTATCTGTGGTCTAATAACATAAATAAAGTTTGGTTTGATTGACTCTGGAAAATTTTATAATCCACATGCAAAGAATCCCAGTGCTTTAGTTCACAGTGTAGAGAATCTATTAGTTAAAAACATCATTACTTCCATGAATTGCTTTGTTATTAGGATTAAAGAAATGATGGTGCTGAAGTAACTGAATCTAGTGCTTTTATAATATTGTGTCAAATTTTTGGTTTGACTTATTGTTAAGTAAGCCAGCTTAAAATACTCTTTATTTGGGCTTTAAAATCCCTAGACTAGGGGTCCCCAATTTTGAAAGAAAAGAGTAAGGAAAGCACAAGAAATCACATTCATTTTTTTCTTTTTTTAAATAAAAAGTCCATAAGGATTTCCAGTCTGTAGTAAATGTAGTAATTGTTCTTTCTCTTATCAAACAAGTCAATTTTGCCTTCCAATTCTGTAAATTTTACCAGTCATTCCTCTATTGTGGTATTTCAAAGTCTTCTATTTTTGTGCATAATTTTGCAGCAGTTATCATGTATAAAAACCAATCTTTCATCACTCTTCCATTTCTCTATTTTAAAGTACATTTCTCTAACCTCTCAAAATTGTTTATTTTAAATTATCCTTTGTGGTGGAGATAGCGTCCAGGATTGGGTAGTCTGTTGCTGCTAACTGACTGGACTGAATCTGCCAGATCTGTGAGGACATTTCCCTGTTACTAACAGTTCCCAGAAATTGACTCAGTCAAGCAGCTAGGACAACGTGTTTAGATTGCTCCACAATTGAACATAAAATAAGACAAATTATAGTTTAAAACCAAACCTGAGTGCTATCAATGTGACAGCCGGCTCCCGGTCTACTAATTGAGCGGCTGTCGAACGGTTGGTCAGGGCTTTGAGAAGACCTCCACACCATTACCATGCTAGGCTTGGGAGGGCTATCGTGCGGCTTCAAATGGCCGTTTCAAAAGCCTTAGAAGTACTGCGGTGGCAATGTTTTAAAGGGTACAAAGACAGCTGTCATCTAAGATCAGAGATTTGACAGCTTCCTTGGTCTTAGCCTTAGTGTGATTAGGCTTTCAGGGTCTTGACGCTGCAGACAGCCAAACAGGGTGCTCTGACTGAAATCGGGCTTAAGGAAATAATTGGGATAGTTGCTGGTGTACCACACTCCGTGTTGCTCAGTAGCATCCCTACTTCAGCTGCCAGATTGCTGGTTGGTCCTTGGTGATTTCTATCTGCCCTCCAGTGACATTGAATTCATGTCTTCCATGGTTACCTTGGGCCTATCCCAAGTCATCAGTGGCCTGACACATATCAGAGGTTGTTATGGACAGATCACTTGCTGGTTACCTTTCAATTCACTGGTGTCGTAGGGAGACTTGGCCTGTTCAATATCCCCTTTGTTGGGTATATGCATACACCAACTAGGTTTGGGTGAATAAATATATGAACCTAGGTTTAAGTGTTTGTAGCTTTAAGCACAAAAACTGCAATGTAATGTGATAATTAAGGGTGCGGTTGCAAGCAGCAGTAATAAGGCAGTGAGAGAGACGTAACACTCCCTGGTTGCTGATTCCTGGTTCCTGGTGTTACTGGTCTGGTCTGCCTGGTCTCTCTGATCTCTGCTGCCTGCTGTTTTACTCCTGTATGAGACGTCTGCTTGTTGGCTACTGTGCAAGATACCTTTTTTTTCTACTGAACAAAAGGACTGTTTACTTGGTGAGCTGTGCATACTCAGCGTTGTCTTTGAGAGAAAGGTATCGGGAGGAGAAGATTTACAAGCAGATAAAGACATTGTATTTACTGTTAATGGATTAGGTTACTGGATGGATATATTGGATATTGACATATGGACTGAATGACACTTCTTAATCTCTGTGTGAATTAAATAACTATTTAAAACCACAAACCTGCTTGGGGGTTTGTCCCCAAACACTAACATCCTTCCAATGATTAATGAATCCAATAAGGTTCCAGAGAGAACTTGGAGCATAATGGTTCAACCAAAGCCCTAGTGACTAGTCTGTTCTTGGAACGGAACAGGTGACTGAAGTCTTGGATCATATCTCTCCTATGTGCCTCTCCTCCTGCTCCAATCCTGGGATGCACTTTGGTTTATCAATGGGCTCTGTCAAATGAAGTGCCAGGAGAGATTCCTGGGGTGCCATTTGAGGAAATGAGTCTTAACAGGCAAATAGCCCACTTTAAGATTACTTTGTGGGAATAAAGAGTGGCAAAACATCAATATTTTTCCATCTTTTAAGTCCATTGTTAGCCATTAAGTGGGTTTGTTTCAGATAGGGAAGATCTCTTGGAATATCTCTTGGGCCACTGTGAGGATTCAGGTTATCTGGTGGATAAAATCACTCAGATTCACTCCAACTTGGAGTCTTGAGTAGGTAGGGCAGGCTGGGGTGCCTGGAATGTGATCTGAGATAACTTTGGGTTAGTGACTCTAGTAAAATGGACAAGGTTATTTACGCTGTCAGTTTGCCACCTATTTACTGAGCCTCTCCTGGGTCATAAATAGCAGCCAGGCAGGTAACCCGGATTTGAGCCAAGGCTTCAGTGTCAGTTTCCCTGGAGGGAGGGTTGATAGCTTTTGCCTTGAAAGATGTGGTAGTGTGCCCCTTCCACAAGAGGCCTTTCTCTTTTTGGGAAAGATTGTTAAGAAAGTAATTGGTTTGCAATTGAGGAGAACCCTGGAGGATACAGATTATCCAGATCTGTTTCAGTTGGGTTTCAGGCTGGGATTTAGTGCTGAGCCAGCCTAGCTTGTTGAAGACCTATGAAGGAGCTAGGATTGACGTTGTGTATTCATTCTTGTGCTCCTTGATCTCTTGGTGGTTTTTGATATTGACAACTATGGCATTCTCTTGAGCCAGCTCCACAAGTTCACAATTGAGGGCATCATAGTAATTGTCTTCCTTTTGCAAGACTGGTTCCTGTTGGTGCTATTTATAGAGATCATTCTCTTGGCACCTTCAGGGTTCTACTCTCTTTCCCTCCTTTTCGACATCTACAGTTTGGGATTAGCATCATCAAACATGCACTCAATTATAACTTTCAAACCTGGGCCAGACAAGTGAGGATGAGACTTATCATGTTTCTGCCCCAAATCAGAACCTAATCAGCTTGCAGTGCATGCACCTCCACACAATGCACAGTTGGAGTTGTTTGGGTCAGCCCGTGTGTAGCCCTCTGCAGTTGATGCTTACCCATCAACCTTTCACAATACAGGTATGCAGCAACAGCTACAGTCAGTTGCAGGTAACTTTACATCAGCTTTAAGTGACTATGGGTGTTTGGACCACCCACATCTGTGGATATTCCATCTTTGACCTTGATTGGGATAGCACTTCTCCCTTCAAGATGTGCAATTTGGGAGCTCCTGCTTGAAGAGCAGGAGGCAGCTGAAGCTTTATACAACTTCATCTGGTATGCCAGTTTCATTTTTCCTAAATCCGGGAACGCTTCTGATAGTCATGAGTGTCCTAGTTACCTCACTGTTTCTATACAGTTCCAAACAGTTTCTTACAAGCATGTTTTTCCCAGCTATGATTAGCAGAATATGACTCCTATGAGAATCTTACTTTTTCTGTCAGCTGCTGTGAGAGCATGGTGTTGGTCACTAAGCAACAGGGTCGGGGCCTGTTTGGTTTTATTTTACTAGCATCCTGTGTAGTATGATGGCTCAGTGAAGCAAAGCAGCACTATAGGACCATCAGGAAAACAGGAAATGGTAAATCTCACTTGGAATTAAGAAACCAGCCTTAGAAATGTAGTATCTAATTGATCTTTAAAAGATACTTGAATCATTTTTTCGAAAGCTTAGCTGGTCATCTTCCTGATAGAAGTTCTGATACTGAATTCTTTTTTAATCATTTTTAATTGCTGTTTCATTTTTGTTGATGGCTTAATAGATCTTATACCTTTGCTAGGATATCTTGGAATTTTACTGTGGATTTCATTAAAAGTCTGCAAAACGTTCTTTACAGTCATTATTATTTCATAGAATAAAATAAAACTGCTCTTTAATATACAGTAGGATAAAGTTAACTTTGTTCATACTTTTTATATTCTTGAATGTCAATTTAGTGTCCTTGGAATTTATTAATGTGAATATATTTAGATACAGTTCTTAAACTTTCTTACTTTTAAACTTTCTTACTTTAGGATTTAGTGTTTGGTCTTCAGCTGGTAGCTTTCTCTCCAGCAGTTTGTTTGTGCCAAATCTGTATGAATGATATACAGTACTATTAGAAACTAGAACAGTTTGGCATAATGAGTGAAATAATTATCTTAATTCTTTGTACAAGGCTTCATAACAATTCATCAACTATATACAACAGCATGTGCATAAAAGCCATTATTTTGTGAGGATAAAAAAGGCAGTTGTATCCCAGCCCTAGGTTTTGTTCTGGGTGATCGAATTGTGATATAAAAATCTATTGTAGATTTTTACATTTTTGTTCGAAGCATTTCCTTTATTGTTGTTGTTAGTTGCGAAGTCGTGTCCGACCCATTGTGACCCCATGGACAATGTTCCTCCAGGCCTTCCTGTCCTCTGCCATCCCCCGGAGTCCATTTAAGCTCATGCCGACTGCTTCAGTGAATCCATCCAGCCACCTCATTCTCTACCGTCCCATTCTTCTTTTGCTCTTAGTCGTTCCCAGCATTAGGCTCTTTTATAGATGAACTAAATGAATAAAAGTTCCAAATGTTGGGCTATATAGAAAGTAGCTGCAGAATATTATGTCATATTTCAAAGCAGTGTAGATTTCAGGTAATTTTCAAATATCACTTTATTTTTTTTTCTTTTTCAACCCTGTAATCCCTTTTTATCAGGGTGGAGTTGGGGTGATTGAATGTCGCTGGAGTACAACAGCAGATATTTTCTCTTTGCACACTGATAAACGTCTGTCACTGCCTAGGATTGAACTCTCAACCTTCTGAGTGGGAGGCGTGAGTCTTCCCTCTAGGCACCTGCCTAAAACATTACTTGAATAAAGGAACAGAAATCAGTGATGATACCTTAAACTTCACACTGACTGATAGTGGGTTTTACAGAGTGCTATGCTGCTGAATTCACTTGGCTGCCACTAAGCTGCAGCAATTGGAGCACTAGGCATTGACACTCACAACTGTGATCCATTTGTTCACAAAATTCCAGACTTTTCATCAACTGACTCTCATGAGCTGATCCAAGCTGATTGCCGCACACCACTGGTTTTATATCAGTCTCTTAAGTCTGAAATTACTTGTGGTTCTATACAGGTAGTCCTTGACTTACAATCACAATTGAGCCCAGAATTTATGTTGCTAAGTGAAAAATTTGTTAAGTGAGTTTTGCCCCAATTTAGGACCTTTCTCACCACATTTGTTAAGTGAATCACTGCAGTTGATAAGTTAGTAGCAGGATTGTTAAGTGAATTTGGCTTCCCCATTGACTTTGCTTGTCAGAAGGTTGCAAAAGGGGATCACATTGACCCCAGGACACTGTAACCGTTGTAAACATGAACCAGTTGTCAAGCATCCAAATATAAATCACATAACCATGGGGATACTGCAATGGTCATAAGTGTGATAAATGGTCATAAGTCACTTATGGTCATAAGTCACTTTTTCAGCACCGTTGTAACTTCAAACGGTCACTAAATGAACTGTTGTAAGTTGAAGACTACCTGTAATTCAAAATGCTAGCTAGCTAAGTGAGGTTATCAACTCATAAAACATTTTGTATACACGTTTTATAGTTGACAACAGAAAGAAGTGGGGGAGTTTCAAAGAGCAGGCACCAGTGTGGAATTGAAAGTACATTTTCTTCAAAGACTGATTAGATGACTGCAAAAATCTAATTGGAGAGCATGATTGATGATTCTTGGCTATGGACGTTTTTTCGTTGGATGATACACCCAGAGGGGGGGGGAGTGCAGGATCAAGGATAACAGTGAATTACATATCTCAGAGTTGGCTCTGCCCAGGTAAATGCCGGACGTAGAATGTTAACTTCAAAGAAATCTTTTTTAGTTTTGGGAGTGTGTCTTGAGGCTCATGATTTAATTGGAGTAACTGCCGAAATCCTGACAGAGGGCTTGTTAGATGCAAAATATGAACTCTGAAATTTCAATAGGAACAATCAAATGGTTGTGATCTTTCCCTTAGTTTATTACATAATGCAAACACTCTTCAGTGATTATATATATCTGTCTTATTAAAACAAATGGTTAAATAATAGATTCTGGATTATTTGTGAACACTATAATATATTAATGACAATTCAGGTTATAAATACATTTTATTGCTTATAGTGGATAATCTCACTGAATTATTCAAATTTGAAAATACTTTTGTCTGGTTTGAATATGTGAGGAAGATTAATATATATAGAAATAGGACTTCTGGAAAACAAATTACAGGAATTTTTGAATGTGTTTGGATTCAGATTAGAAAAGTTGTTGTTTTTTGTGCTCGTGAGATGGAAGCCATGGACAATCCAGCAGCACAATAAAAACATTGCTACTTTGTTTTTTTCATTTGCATACTAGGAAGTGTACATTTCCAAAATGTTATAGCTTTGATCCTATTTACATGTTGTCAGTAGGCTTAAAAGCTTTAGAGAACTTCTACTGGATACCCAGGAGGCATCTAAGTATAGAAATTAGAAATACTCTGGGATCATCTGTTTTGTACTTATCTCTGCAGTAGATATGCCATGCAGTTTAAAATTGTATTTATTAATCAGAATATCATGGGATACTTCATCTTTATCACATATTATAGCGATGCTATGGGTGTTATAAACAATAGAATTTACCTGATATTTTCTGCTGGCTAGAGTTTGATCAAGTCAAGGGTAGTTAATTCCTTTGTGCTTTCGTCCATTCTCTGAATAAAAACTTGTTAGCATACTAGGTCAGGGAGTTATTTAGAAAGTGCACTTTTGATAGAGATTGTCCCTCAAGAGGTATGACGATAATTAAAATCTCCCATCAGTATTACTTCATGCTTCTTTGAAAGAGCTGTAGTTTATTTTTTGGGAAACTATATCTCATATCTCCTTAGTTGACAAAGATAATAGAAAAAATATGAAGGAAAAATAGAATTTATCATATCTTGTCTGTAGGCTAAAAGAAGTGTGTCACGCTTGGGCACGTTAATGATCAGTACACTTGGTGCAGTAGCTTTTCTAGGTGAGGCATTATTTTAGCTGCTTCATGCCAAGTGTTCAGTTTTTTTTTAAAAAAAAAAACTTCAATACAATTGTACTACTCTTAGAGACTAGCTAAGTCATTTCATTCTGCTTATCATTCATGATAACAAGCAACATTCTGTTATTAAAAAAAGCCTTGCATATCCTTGGGTGGGGGGAAATTCTTAGTTTCTGCTTTCAGTTTATAACCTTCTCTTTGTCTCAAAGCAATTACCTCACACCTCAGCTAAGCCTCATTGTAACATTATGCCCTTGATCTAATGCAATCTAAATAGCCTCGCATGAGTAGTTTAAAACAGGCTAGGGGAAGGAACCAAAGCTGTGAAGTCTGGAAATAGCCATGTCATTAAAAGTAAATCCAACAAGAAACAATTTTCTTCCTTCTTCAACTTCTATTTGGTTTCTAATAATATGTGTATATTGTAATATGTAATAAACATACACATGTATGTTGCCTTTTAGAACACTTTGAATATTTTTTCTGGTTTTCGGTGAGGTAATAGTAGAATGGCTGGATTCTTCAGCATCACTTGTTTTTCATGGAAAAGATGCCAAAAACAGTTTTCTTGAAATGACTATAGATTTAAATGTCTGTATTACTTTCTATTCTTGGTTTTGAGATAGTAATGTATTGTTCTAGTCTAGTGGGAGCAGCAGAGGAATTTTCTGTTCAGGAAGCCATAAAGCACTTTTATTGAAAGTAGGTAATATTGAGATTTTTTTAGTGTAAATTTCCTATAGATGAAAGTCTAGAAGAATAAAACTAAAGTTATGGTTAAATTTATCTGAAAACCAGATAAATTTAGAAGGGAAATTTATTACAAATTGTAACTATTCTTATCAAATTGCTTGCAACTAAGCAGATGGGTTTATAGAAAAGAAACCCCCCTCACATCTGTTGATTTTTAGAAAGAATTTTGGTACAGTATAGTAATCTGAGCATTACCAGTTATCATGGAAGGATAATCTATAAAAGATTGATCTATATGTTTAATAGTTCTTGCTTTACTTTAATGTAAAAATGGAATGGAGGTGACTGTGCTCATGCTTCCATATGGATTATTTTTTTCCATGAGACACATTGAATATATTTCTGATTGAAGAGATCCAAACTCCTTTTCCCCCTTGCTTCCCCAAAGTAAAATGGGTGCATTAAGCCTTTGCATTTTACCCTTTTTCTCTTTTAATCGCGTCTTGTACCATTAAAAATTACTGAAAGCTGATTTTAAAAATTAAAAGAAAATCAGGTTTTCCTTGAAGATTCCAGAGGCTACAAGGAAGCTGGGGAGCTTCCTGTGGATTGTTTGTTCCTACTTTAAGAGATTATTTGGTGTTCTAAATACAAGCACCAACTTCTATTTCATTCTCCAACAACTGAGATACTGCAATTATGTCATTGGATTGTCACTATGGAATATGTCAACTTTGTTTAATTGCAATTGCAACTTCTATTTCATTCTCCAACAACTGAGATACTGCAATTATGTCATTGGATTGTCACTATGGAATATGTCAACTTTGTTTAATTGCAATTCAGTTTTACAGTATTTGTTAGAATAACTTGTAAGTTTGGAATCATCAGTATGAATTTCTGTATTAATTATGGTTCATGAGTTTTAAACATAGCTGAGATGCCTGAATCAAATTGTAAAATTAGATGTTGTTGTAATGGGGTATCTTGACACCCTAAACTTTCAATTAGTCCAAATTCCTTTTGTAAGAATTCAAATACGGTAGCTTAAAAATTGTGATTGCAGTGATGTGAGTGATACCCCTATTCATCCATTCATTTAAAAAGGAGACTTATTTGTAATTTTCAGACTGGGATTATCCAAAAGTATCATGCATAACGTTTCAATTAAATTTCTATCCCATTGTTTTCCAAATATGTTTTCAAGCTTTTAGTACTGGAAATATAGTAAACTTTTGAATTGAAGAATAACCAAGACCCTACCATATTGTATGGGGCCTCACATGGAAACTTTTTCATTGTACTTATAGTGGTTTCACCTAAGCATCTGAATGCTAGAAAGTAGTAATATTTAAAATGCATGGCCAATGACAAAGGAAACTCAATTCTTCTGCAATAACTGACAGCCATAATTAAACTAAAGAAAATCTGGGGATTTGTTCTTTCTATAGACTTACATAGCTATATGGCCAAGAGCTTACATGGGGGAGTGTTTTTAATCAATTAATTAGCAAAAAGGCATTGAAGGCTGGAAGTATCCTTTTTTTTTTTTCCACCAGTAAAAGAGAGGACATCCAATGAGGCAGTCCCTGGAAGATAGTAGCAGCAAGAATCATCACGCTGCTATTCCAAAGCAGGAAGTAGGATCTGGATATGAAGATTCAGACCATTACAGGATCTGCTGTTTCACTATACTAGTTTTTCCCACATCAGTGCCCTCAGATTTCATCTTCTTTAATACTCAGCATGACATGTACAAATTGACTGTTGCTATTCTGTATCATTCTGGGACAATTTTAGAAATATTTAAATGTCAATCTAATTCTAATTCATCATGTTAGGCATTCGCTTAATTTTTCTTGTTCGCTAAAGTATTTCTTGTAAATTCTCAGCTCTAAAATAGGGATAGCTCCTGAACTACAGTTACGAAATCAGTGTAGCCATAATTTAATAAGCAATAAAACTAAATAGCTTCTCTAGCCTACAACTTTATATACACCTTCTTTTTATAGCTGAGTAATTACTGGGTTCATCCCAAATAAATGACAAAGTTATTACTCTGTTATGGACTTTAAATTTATCACATGGTTAATAATTGTTTTTGCTTCTTTTACTGTATTTTCTATCTTCATCTTAGCTGTGTTGCAGGCCATTCTTTTCTTTGGACAGGTGAATCAACAGTATGTTTTCCCAATGGCCATTGGAAATCTTCAAGTGAATTGTCATGAAGAAAAGTTGGGGAGGGAGAGACATTAAACAGGCTTTTCCTTAATGAGCTGTGACGCCAGCTGAAGGAAGAAAGAATGTGCCTTTTTTCCCTGGCTGCTGCTCTGTGAATAGTATATAGAGGAGTGGAGAGAAACTACATATGTCCACTTTGGACCTCATTCTACCATTTCAGTACTTTATGTACCCTGTGCTGATTTGCTGCCTCCTGTACTTTTCTGCTCTTACCTCAAAGCATTTGGCAAGGTTTAAATTTTTGAGATCACAGCTTAGTGTTCAAGAGAAGAAGGAAAAACTAAGGATTGATATGGCAGTGGTAGCTATTTCAAAGCTGAACCCTGAAGTAAATAAAATCTCTTCATTCATTGATTCATTCAATGTTAGGCTATAACTTTCCTCTTGTATTTTTGTCATTTGTTTAAACACATATGGAAGTTTTAATGTTACCCTTGTTCGCCTAAACTGGCATTATTTCTTTATTATCCCAATAATTCTTTTTCTGGTTTTCTGTCCTTACAATACAATAAATCTGGCTCTTGGCTATGCAGTATATAGGATTCACATCCATATAAGCTCCTCAGAAGCACTCCTTAACAATTTAACTTATCCAAGCACAACAAACCTTTTGTGAAATAATTTCTAACTTAACTTCCAGCTTCTGCTTGAGCACGTTTAGCCAATCAGAATCTACCCCACTTCCTTAGGGTGTCAACTTTCCCTCACTCTTACTCAGACATGATTTTCTGCAAAAAAAAAACACACACAAAAAAAATCCTTTTACCTGAGATTTTTCTTTTACTATTTTCTACATTTTTATTGTTCCAATACTGAAATACAAGGAAGAAGAGGCTACATTAGATATTGGCAATAGAATAAACCATTGTTTCATAATTCCCCACCACCACCACCATATTCCCAATGCCTACATTTGCCCTGGTATCTAATGTTTGCTTAAATTTGACTTCTGTTGTGGATGTATTCTGTTAATTTTACTATTGCAGTATATTCTCCAATTTTGATCTTCCAATATGGTATTATTGGCAAAGCTCTTTTCCAGTGTTGTGCTAAATTTGCTTTTGTAGCTGTCAGCATATGCTGCATATTGGTAAATTGTGATATTTTTATTTTTATTTTCTGAGATGATAAAATTTGTGTGTCAGATCAAATTTTCTGAATATTTGATATGTTTTTCCAAGTATTTACCTGATTTCTGCCAAACTTTCAGAAAAAGGAGGGAGCCTGTCACATTCTTTTAATCTACTAACTCCCACTAGGAAAGTAACCCAGACTCTGGGTTACTTTCTTTTCTTTTTCTTTTCCTACCAGGCATGGTTTCAAAATGACAAGAAGACACACTTGTATAATATAGAGCCTCGGTGGCGCAGTGGTTAGAGTGCAATATTGCAAGCTACTCCCTAGTGCAATTTGGCAGATCAAATCCCACCAGGCTCGAGGCTGACTCAGCCTTCCATCCTTCCGAGGTGGGTAAAATGAGGACCCAGATTGTTGGGGGCAATAGGCTGACTCTGTAAACTGCTTTGAGAGGGCTGTAAAGCACTATAAAGCGGTATATAAGTCTAAGTGCTATTGCTATATGTCATGGATCCTCCCCTGGACCTGTCTTCGGAGTTCGGGATATGAGTTTGAGTTGGCTCTGGGCTTTCCTCTGCCAAGTGTTGGTCAGAATTGGGACTTGGAGAGTGCTAGCCTGACAGCAGCCTCAACTATTAATCCCACGAAGGAGAGGCTGAGCTCGGTGAACCACAGCAACAGTAAGTTGATCAGGAGGCTCCAGGCAAGGACTGGCAGCAGCTGCCATCCATGAAGAGGTGGAGTCCACATCAGGATCCAAGGACACGTAGGGTAGAGAGGAGACAGGCACAATGCTGGTTAGCTAGGCTACTCATGAGGAGGCAACCTTGCGTCTCATGAAGGACTGCGTTGTGTTGCCTACTTAATCCCTCCCTGAAGACTTGAGCTTTGCTAGAGCAACATGTCCAATTCTGTGCCTTATGTGCTGACCTGTCTGAATTGTGGACTGCTTTCCTGGCCTTTGTACATGTTTGTTAGACTCAGTTACCCAGTGACTCTTGCCATGCTGAGCTTGGAATCCAAGCTGTTCAATTGGAAATACTTTCTGAGGACCTGTTTGTAAGGTTTGAATGAACACCTGTAGAAGAACTCTTGCTGTCTGGGGCGGGGGGGGGGGGGAGCAGGACAGCACAATGTGCAGCATAAGTAGGATACAATGTTTGCAGAATTCGTTTTATTTTTCCAAAGGCCGATGTTATGACTATGGTGAGAAAGAATCCAGTGCTAACATAGACATGCAGTGTTCAGGAAACGTGTAAATTTGTTTCGGTGTCTTTCTTCCATTTAGAACAGGCAGTGTCCATTTGAATGGGCTTCCTCTGCTCCTAGCCATCCTCCCTAAAAATGAAGAGGGCTCTCCAAATTTGTTTCTTGAAAACATTTCAAAGATTTTTGGGTCCCATTGAGACTGTATCACTCATGCATTAAAGAAACAAGCAAACCACAAGAATGCATGGGAACATAAGTCATATGTTTTATATTAATAATAGCCGTGTTCACAGTATCTTTCCTTTTTCCCTGAATCTGTCAGGGGAAATTGAGAAAGCAGAATGTTTCTGCCCATTATTTTATCTGACAAAAGTATATGAATAAACTGGAACCTCTGCTGGAGTAGGTGATTACTCAGGGACTATGAGGCAGTGTAGTTGCACTAGAACAGGGGTGTCAAACTGGTGGCGCAATGCATCACATGCAGGCCATGCCCATCTCAGCTCCACAAATGGAAAAAATGTCACGAAACATCATTTGATGGCAACATGATGTGGCAAGTTTGACCCTCATGCATTAGAATAAAAGTGCCATCATGGTGTGTAATGGTTAAGTGGTAGACTAGGAGCAGGGCAAGCCAGGTTTTACTCTTTACTTAGGCAATGACACCAGCTGGGCCAAACACTTCCTCTCTGTAATCAGCATCAGGCTTTGCAAATTAGGCCAGCTGATTAGGCTAGGGGTGTCAAACTCACGTCATCACAGTGCCCTCATGTGATGTATCAGAACTTCCCCCCTTCACTAAACCAGACATGGGTGTGGCCAGTGCATGATGCATCTGGGCTGCGAGTTTCACAGCCCTGAACTAGCTGATTGTGGTGCAAAAAGAACTGGTTCCTACAACCATGTGGGACAAATGCTAAAAAGAACAACTAGTTGGACTACAGTAGAGGTAGGAAAGCAATTGTGCCTTTATAGCCAGCTACTAAAAAGAAAGAATATTTACTTATTTGTAATATGAAGCTCCGTAAAAGTTGGAAGAACTCCGAAAGAAGTTGGAAGGAGGGCAAATTAATGACTCCTTGAGGTGTATGTGCATATATAGGCTTTGGTTGGGTGCACCCTTAATATTTGTCTTCAGGTGGCATGCATTGCTTATGAAACACCACTGAATATATGAAACTGTTTATGGTTATCAATCCTAAAAGAAAAGTGTCTGTACCATCAAAAATGCAGCCTATATAAATTATACAAATTCAGTTGTTTTTAATTTGTTTTTATAATTACTTCTGGTTCTTCTTCATAGTCTCTGTGCATCATACATGGACGATGTGCCTCTGCAGAGCCCAAACTGGAACTTTTTAGAGCTGTGAAGAACTGTCACCTCTAGCACACATTTGTTCCCACCTATCCCTTCAGTTTCATTTCAGTTAATTTCCATAAATTTTCTTTAGCAGAAGAATACTTGGGTACCTCAACTCAGTTTTTCATTTTTATGAATTTTGATTAGTGTAGGTGGTTTATTTTTTCCTCATGTGGTAGCAAATGGCATTAATCAATGGCCACTTTGTTTTATTTACTTTAGGGAGGCAGAAATAAGAATTTGCAAAATATATGGCTGAATTGATGTTTCTAGATTTATTAAACAAGTGAAAACTTATGATGGAGTTTGGCAACAAATTAAATATATAAATAAATGATTATTTCTTGCTTTTCATCAATAAGCTATCTGTGGCATAGCACTCATTTGAAACAGCTTCAATGCCAACAGTGCATTCTTTTCTAAGACCTATTTCCTAAATGCCATCAGCTTTTGAAAAGTTAAATGATAAATCCAGACAATCTCTTCTCATAATGAAGTAAAAGGTACAGGTGGATCTTATTTTCCATAGTTTCACATATTTGTGCTTGATAAATATGGACCACAATTAGTTATCTTTAGTAAATAGATGGTTATGTCCACTGCTTTCTCTGCATGATTCTGATCCACTCACCATTTTATATATATGCAGAAATTCGCAGCTGGAGTTGTGAATCCCCATTTCACAGTAATCACCAAATTACTTTGGAGTCACCCTGTGTGAATTAGGCAGCCATATAAATCCATTTAATAAAATAAATAAAATAAACAAAAGCAAGATGATTTATAACGCTCTAATATTCCTTGATATTACTTCCTCCACAGTGAAAAGGAGCAAACACATACTGAGAACCCTACTGAGGGAAGTGGTAAATATTTACACAAAGTTTTATCCTTGAGAGAGAATGCAGAGTGTCTGGATTGTGCAGTATCTATTCTATGTCATTGTGAATCCATGTCCACTTCATAAAGAAAAGTAACATTAGTATATTAGTTTGAAATGGATGGAAAGGACCCTCAGCCTTTTGAATGGAAAACCAAGCCTAGAGTCATTAAGTAATCCCTGAAAAACAACTGCCACTATACAAGTGATTTGTAATGGAAGATGTTGGTTTACAAGTCATCAAAGTCTGCATTCAAGTATTGAAAAATTATTACAGCCTCTACGGTATCACATGGGCAGGAGAAATATCATTGGACATGTGGTGGCACATATACCACTGAATCTTAACAGTTCATGAATCCAAAGAATATAAAGCATAGCATTCCCCTTGGGGGATCTTAAAGGGTCCTTTTCTGTTGGGAAGACCATTCCCTTTAAGATTAGGTTAGCCCCAGCCCTAGTGTTTTTTGAAAAGCCCTAAAGAGACAGACAAATGTGTTCCCAGGCATGGGATCATTAGCTGGAGCTTGTGAAGTTGTTAAACTCCAGAGAGACTGGTTTTTTATTTCAGATCTTTTTTCTATCCATTATTATGTTTTTAATAGTTGCTAACTACTCAGAACTGTCATGGTGATGGGTGGCCAACAAACAAATAAATAGCAAGTCTTCAATGCTTATGAATAAGTGTTCTGGAAGCAAATGCAGGTCATTTCCTCATCAGAAATGAGAAACATTTTGAATTTCAAAACAGCCAAGGAAGCTTTACTTTTTGGTGTTCAGCAGTACTACAGAAGATTGAATGATCAAGCCTATATTGAACATCATTGCACATGCTCTGAAAAGAAAGAACAAGGGCCAGCTATCTCCAGCAGTGAAGAAAATTTATGTTTCTTTATTTTGGATTCTTTATTTTGGCTAAAAGAAGATATGGGAAGCACAAAATATAAGGTGGCCAAGGTACACCATTCTCAATTCTGATTTTTATTTTTTGTTAATTTTTTTTCAAGCATTTTTGAGGGTTCAAACTTAATCCTTCAATTCCCACAGGTTCAAGTTGTCAGTTATCCATAGTTGCATACTGGAATGTCATCCCTATGAATAATTAAGTCCATGTCATCTGGAAAAGATAGGACTTCAATGGAAGGGAAAGGGCCTTTAGACTATGCTTGGCTTACTGTCTCTCAGCAAGATGTTGGGGAAAATTGAAACCCACATCACTACTATTTACTGCTTCCTTGAACATTCTTCTGGAAAGTATTGATCATGTCTTTTTGGTTAGGTTGGCATCAAAAGCAGTATTGTTTTGATTTGTTCCTCCAATTTTTAACCAATATCAAGGTCATTTGCTTGATTGTCTGAGCAGATAGACATTTAGTAACCTATAAAACTATAAAATCACACACACAGGTCTGTTCTTTGCAATACATTTGTCACCCAAAGAATTAGCAGGAAAGTACACTTTTTTGTATGCTTGATAATCATGAAAGTTATTATGTTGTGTTGCTGATCTTAGCTTTTGAGCTATTTTATTTGCTTGAAGAACTATCTCTTACAGTAGATTTTCCACCGTTCCACTGTCTTATAGTCCTATTGTATTTGGCAACTTTTGCTACTTTTTATCATCTAGTCCTCTCCCATTTTCTGATACTTTCTCTCACTCCTCTAAAAAGAATACTAGATTTGTATTCTCATATTCAGCATGAAATTCTCTCACTCAGTCTCTTATAAGCCATATTTACTAGCAAATATTTACTCTTCTGGCAGATACATATTGCCTACCAACTTTTAATGCTGCTTTCCTTGTTACAATCATTTTGGCTTGTCAGGTCAATGAGGTATACACTGTTAGAGTTGTTTGATCTTTTTTCATACTTAACATAGAAAACTGATGCTTAACATTAGAACAAATTTATTTCCTAAAATTGTTCCAGAATTTTATTCCTATCATGTTTGCTACTTTCTACTCAACTCCATCTAAAGTTATTGAAATACTTTATCTACATATTTGAAATGCATAAAATTTGAGTCTTTATATAGGCAGACTGCTCACTTTTATAATTTCATGTGTCTTTTCTCTGTTTTCTGGGTCATTAATAAATATACCCATTCTTATGTCAATTTCCAAAAGATGGAACTCTTTCTATTCAGATCTAGCCAATATTTTTTCAGCAACCTTTCTTGTGGCTGTTAGTTGCAAAAGATCAAATCCACACATGAATCCACACATCCAATTAAAATGATTTATTGTTAAAATGCCTATGCAGAGGTATCTTCCCAACTAATAGCACCTACTTGGAATTAGGTAAGGGTCAAGAGAATTCAAGGGGGGTTGGACCTAGTCCACTGGTGGCTACATAGGGATTCTAAGATGATCCTTCTTTTAACTCCACTCTTGGACCTGCAACTCCTTCTCTTACGTCAGTTGTTTTCTTACTTGTTTCATATAAAGCCATAACTTAGTCACAATTGTATTTTTTAATTCAACATGTCAGATTAAGAGTGAATTCTTACATTAGTAGGAAAGTCTTCTCATCTCACATGACTAAAACTTCGTCCATACCACCATTGTGATTATCTATTTTTCAGATTTATATGGCTGTCCAATCAAACAATCATGACTCTGTACAGCATACAGTCAAAAGTAAACAATATAACTAAAAGCAGCTACCAAAATTATTGGGCAATTGAGAACTCATATTATAACCCTCCAGGCAGGAACACCTGTCAACTTGGCCGCAATGGTTGAGGGTCAAATGCCTGATGCACAAAGATCATGAAGAAGAAAAAAAACAGGTTGCATAACTGTAACTGTCGTTTTTGAGTGGTCATCTGGCATTTACATAATTCACACAACTTCCCCTCTGCAGATACTTCTGCTAAGGAGCCTTTTTTCCTAAGAGCAGCTATGATGATCTTGAAAAACTGAGGGGACGGATGGAAACAATATCCAGGAGCATGTGTGCTAGAGGGTGAGCTTCTGCTAAAATGGCCTGCAAAGCACTAGAAGATTCTGATGTGCACAGATGCACCAACCATCTGTATGAATGCACAGATGACCACTTGAAGAACTGCAGTTACAGGTAAGCATTCTGACTTTTTGATCATGCTGAGAACATGACGACTTTTAAAAGCACTGAAAGCTGACATCTGTCATTGGGTGAGAAACTCTTCTGGCTTCTGAGATTTTAAATATTGCCCACATAGTCACAAGTATATGCTAAAGCCAAGAACTTTCAATTTTAAAAATCAGGTTTATAGAAAGCTATATACCATATATATGCCATAGTTTTCAGTGGGACATTTGCAATCAAACATCTGTCATTAAATATTCTATATAACTGCAAACATATACTAAGATCCATAAGCTAAGAAAAGAATGGGAGTAAATCTGGCCACAGAATAATACAGATAGTTTTAGAGTTTTTTCCTCAGTGTTTTTCAAGAGAACATATTAGATTTTCCTAGTGCAGCAGTCAAAGGCACCAGGCACTGGTTTCATGAAAGACAATTTTTTCATGGACTACTGGTGGTGGTGGTGGTGGTGGTGGTGGTTTTGGTTTTGCTTGCCTGGCACTCACCTCGAGCTGTGCGGCCCGGTTCCTAACAAGCTGTGGCCCGGGATTTGGAGATCCCTGCCTTAGAAGGATGGGAAGAGGAAGGTCATTTTGGAAAAGATATATATGAACTGTTTTTTGTTCATGTATATGCTTATAAAGCATCCTTAAACAACAAAGTTTAAAATGGGAAATTGGAAAGGCAAAATGAAAACAGTGCAAAAACATAATGCAAGAGAAACTTTATTGATTTGAAGATAAATAGGGTGAAAACTTTAAAGAGATGCTTAAATAGTAATAATAATTTACTATATTTCTTTACTTTTTTAAATCACACTTTTATTATTATTTTTAAATAACCCAAGGTGGTGAACGTACTAATACTCCTTCCTCCTCCTATTTTCCCCACAACAACAAACCTGTGAGGTGGGTGGGTTGAGAGAGAGTGATTGGACAAAGTTACCCAGTTGATTTTCATGCCCAAGGTGGGACTAGAACTCATGGTCCCCAGCTTTCTAACCAAGTGCCTCAACATCTATAAAACTGGCTATTTTAAAATAAAACAGTAATATCAACAATAGCAAATTTATATACCTCTCATGTTAATCTCTTTCAAGTAAAGCAATATTGTGTAAGACACAAAAAAGAGTAAAAAAAATAGGGGAAGAGAAAAAAGAGGAAAAAAACCACATTAACCAAATCTGTTTAGAGCATTCACTATACTTTCCATTCCATTCTATCTTTGTAAATCATTTTTTTAATTTTTCTATAGCCATATTCCTATATTCCTATATTGTGTTCACAGTTCATGGCGCTCTTTTTTCAGAATCTCATCAACACCGTCCATCCAAAACCTTCTTGGTCTATTTTTAATTCTCAAGTTTTGCATTTGTTTTGCCAATTGATGCTCTTTTATTTCTTTGAACATCTTCACATCCTTCTTTGACATTAATTACTCATTTTATATTCTATTCATATTAATTGATTACCAATTTGTTTATTTTTTTCCTTTTTGTTTCATCATTCCCACTATCATGTTTTTCCTATCATACCAACTCTCATTTCTATGTAACAAAGTATGCAGAATCATATTCTCTTCTTAAAAGTTTTTCCAACCACTCCCTCATCCTTTTTGTAAATAATCTACCAAAGTAGATTCACCCACTCTGATTATTCAACATTTATGCATAACTTGCTTTTGCTTAATCCATTATTATTGGCATAAATACAAAGATGGTCTTCAATATATTTATTTTTTCTGTCATATGATCAAATCATTCAGGTTCTCCAGCATAATCTGCTTGCAGAATTATGTTACTGCATGTTCTCAAACAACCCAAAAGGCAACAAGATTTTTTATACATTTAACATAAGTATGCAAGGAACCATAAGTATACAATTCTCTGCTTAATGCTGAACTTTCAGCAAACATTCTACTTATTTTCATGCATTTTTTCTTCATGTTATACTCTGTCACATTTGGTCCATCAATTGAACAGTGCCACCGTTTTGGATCCTAGAGCACACTTTCTCTATGCACGCCCAACCCCAGAATGATGTTTCCCCTGTAATTCAAAAGCCCTATTTTACTGGCATTTCAAAGAGCCTGAAAATATGGCTCTTTTCACAGGCTTTTGATGAGATAGTGGACACCCTTTTCTTCCTTTTCCTTGTACCCATCTGGGTTTATTTTGTCTGCCATCTTTGTTCCTTTGTTTCTTGTATTGGTACTTTTTTTGAAATGTTTTTAACAATATGTAAACTGTCCAGAGTTGCTAGGGTTGAACAGTATATAAATTTAATATATTATTACGTTATTCAGAACCACCTTCAGTTCCATATATTCATATCCATTTCCATTAATTATGCTGTGAGATTAATCAGTTTTCTAATACAGGGATATAAAACTCAAATGTATCTGTAGGCCACTTTATATAAAATGTACTGATTAATGGACCACATTTATTCACATACAATAATGCAACAAATGTACTTATGAACAATTAAATCAATAATATAATTAATAAATTAAAATGACTATTGATGGTTAATGAAAGCAAATGTATGTTGCCTAATGTAGAATAGTAATATATTCTGCAATGTGATGTTTGAGACCCCTTTTCTAACACTTTGAATGTAATATTCAGATGTTTTTTCTTCCATTTCCATTTTTCCCCAATTCTTTTCTTGATGTTGATACCGAGGATGGAAAAATGTACAAAATATACAAACAATACAAATTATTGTTCTTATGTTGATTATCGTAGTTGCATGTAAATTGCCCAATCTTTTTTCACCAGCCAGGAAAGAATTTAGAAATTTATTTACTCATTCTTTTTCTCATTAGGAACTTGAAGCAGCTCTTTACAATGATGATGTGGAGTTCATCAGTGACCTGATTGCTGGTCTTCTTCAGGGCTGCTACCAGCGCAGTGATATTACGTGAGTAGTCTCGTTCTATAGATTCCTAAAATTAAGGGATATTCTATCCTCCCCCCCCCCCATTGTATGCTTCTGGAAAAAATAGACAAGCCTTTTGCAGGCTTCAGTTCTAAAGAAAAGTATAAAGAGAATTCTAGAGTATGTAGAACTACTGTTTTACTTTGATTCTCTTTGCAGCTTTCAGATTCATATCACAGGTCTGAAATATTTGGATGATTTCAGCAAGCTTCTTTTAGTTATGGTTGTCTAGAATTAAACAACCACACAACAGCCACCCACACATATAGGGCTTGCCCCTGTTGCTCATCTTCCATTTGCAATCTGTGAACAGATGTTGCACAAGATCTTTCAGACAGACGTTGCATAAGTTTGGCTCAGTTATGCCATGAAATTTATTGTAACAATAATGATTGATATAACCGTTAGTGAAAAGAAGGAAGTCTGGTTCATTGATTTTGCCATCTCAAGTGATGCTAGGATTGAGGGGGGAAAAATTGGAAAAAAATTGAAATAGTGGGACTTGCAGATTGAAGTTGAATCCTTATGGAAAATAAATGTTATTATAATACCAATTGTGGTTAGAACTCTTGGAGCAATACTTTAGACTGGAAATCCTGAATTCATTGGACCTAATTTTTCACCCACACCCACACACCCACATACAATCTGCTAAGAATTATAATCAGATCAATCCAATTTTTTTCTATCCATTCACTATTTCATTTGTTGACCCTTCTATTCTTAGCTTTTGTATTAATCCAGGTATTAAAACTTTCTACCTGCTTTAATATTCTCTTGTCTCTCTTGAGATTAATTTAACAACATCGTAATAAATTTATTTTTATAAATTTATACTAAATGCCACCATTTGCATTTTTTTCTTTAATTATTCAGTAATTCTATTTTGGTCCATAATCATTCAGCAGATGAGTAAATTAATATTTTTGAAAGATTTGAAAAGATAATTACTATGTGTATGATAAGTAACACAGAGCCTACTCTAAGTCTCCTCAGATACCTGCTGTTAGATGGCTTTGCCCTCTTTAATGCTATGCAAATAGAAAAGCTTTATGCTTATACTTAGACCTGAGTCTGAAAGGAAATTGTTAGTTTAGTTCAAAGTAACAGGTATGTGTGATTTCTCTTGCTTGTACATTCTATACCAAAGTAATAGAGTTCAATTAGAGACTTCTTGGCTGGTATTTAACTGAGGATAAATAAAAGAGAGGGAAGATGAAAGAGATCTTTTTCATCCTTTTAGTAAGTGACAGTGTTCACTGAAAATCTAGGCAGTTTTTCAAATATTTATGATTGACTTCTCTAAACTACCCTTTTACTAGTTAAAGAATCAGCCTGATATGTGATGCTGATTCCCCTTTTTGTTTTGCTGACAATTGTGTTCCAGCATTAGTATCTGATGGTGACAGAATAGTTTAGATGAGTGGTTCCCAAAGTAGGTGGTACTGCTCCATGGGGGGAAGTGGGATGCCTTAGGGGAGGTGCTAAGAGGTAAGGGGGCCAGCAGAGGGGCACTAAGAGGTGGCAGGGGGGCACTGGAGGTGGACCCCTCGCAGGGCACAATTCAGGGGTGAGAAAAAAAATCCCGCCACAGCCACGTTCGAGGCGAGGCCCTGCAGGATCACCCCATTGAGTTGCATGCTCTGGTGCAAGGGGCTCAATGCGTAAGCGTGCAGGACCTCGTCCGAATGCAGTGTTGCTCTCCTTTTCAAACGTCTCACTGCTGCCGCGTTCGGGGCAAGGCCCCGCAGGATCACCCTATTGACTTGCACCACTCCGCTCAAACTTGCTTGGGCAGGTCCCTCCAGTGCAGCGGCCTCAATGGGGTGGACCTGCGGTACTTCCCTACAGTGAGGCGGGCTCAATTGGTGGGGGGGCTGCAGGACCGGCACCTAGAATCGAATGCAGCAGTGGTGGCATGTGAAAAGTAGAGCAAAGACAGGTCGGTAATTTTTGCTGCAAAGAATCACAAAAGCTTCTGGGTTGTGCACAAGAAGGGACACACATGTCAATGTAATTCAGCAACATAAAATAAAGAAATGCAAATAAAACAAATCAACAAGAATCAGCAAAGCATCCCTGATTAGATTCTATTCATTACTAGAATCTAATCAGAGATGCGTTGCCGATTCTAGCCCAATGATCTGCCCCAGCAGGATTAGAAGGGTGTGTGCGTGTGCATGCGTGCATGGCTGTCAAAACTCCAAAAACCAGTCAAGTAGTTCTGGGGAGGCCAGTCATAAATTAGAACACTTGCTAAGCAACTGGCCATTAAGTGAGGACCACTTGTATTTGGTTTGCCAGTCGCCAAACCATGCCCACCCAGTCACATGACCAGCAAGCCACGCCCACCCAGTCACATGACCAGCAAGCCACGCCCACCCAGTCACATGACCACCCCCTCAAATTAGGCCATGCCCACAGAAATTTGAATCCCGTCTCTGGGTGTGGGGGCATTGAGGATGAGTTTGTAGCACTAAGGGGGTGGTGAAAGAATTTGGGAACCACTGGTTTAGATGAAGAGGATGTAGAACAAAAAGGAACAGTGAAAATGTTTATGAATTCAACATTCCGTTTGTCAAGATTTCCAAGTGAGTGAACCATAAGTGAGTGAATGAGTGTATACATTGGAAATAGACAATATCTATGATACAATATAGGTAGTGCTCACAATGACAACTGAACCCAAAATTTCTGTTGCTAAGCAAGGAAGTTATTAATTGGGATTTGCCCTATTTTACGACCTTTTTGCCACAGTTAAATGAATCATTGCAGTTGTTAAATGAATCGTTTGGTGGTAAAGTGACTTCCCCCATTGATTTTGCTTGTTGGAACCCAGCTGGGAAAGTTACAAATGGTAATCATGTGACCCCGGCACATTGCAACTGTCACAAATACATCCTGGTTGCCAAGAGGCTGAATTTTGATCAGGTGACCTTAGGGATGCTGCAAAGGTCATGTAAAAAAAATAGCCATGTCACTATTTTCAGTGTCATCGTAACTTTGAACAGTCAATAAACAAATGGTTATAAATCAAGACTACCTGTATACTGTATCTACAGTATAAATGATTTTCTTATCAAATTCTAGGGGAGCAACCTTATCTTGTTTAACTCACGGCTTCTGTAAGGGAAAATGTACCTCAGGCACAGAGTGGCGTCTCGGAATCCTTTAAAAGTTAAAAACTACAGTAAAGGTATTTTTTATGAAGACACTCTGAAGAACATGTGAATACATGTTCTTCCTTAGTTGTACCTATAATGGCATGTTTGGAAAATTGGTCTATATTCATCTTTATGAATAATTTTTGTGTGAAATTCCTTTTGGCATTTGTTCTTTCAAGCAAAGTATTTGTTTTTCACCACTCATCTATTTTTTTTAAAATGTATTCTTATTTCCATGACAAAGATATGGTCTCTGACCAAAAAAATCAAAATCCTTTTTACATCAGTGAAGCTCATATAGTGAGCTTCCTAAACTATCTAATGTTTAGACAGGTAGCTCTCAAGTTAATGACAGTAATTGGAACTGGAATTTCTGTGGCTAAGCAATATGGTTGTAAAGTAAAATGTCACATGACCACATTTCATAACAATGGGAATCGTTTCAGTCGATTCAGTCGTTCCTGTTGCTGTTAACTGAATCCCACCAGTTATTAGGAATGGATCCAATTTCCATCCAGCCTCTACTTTCCATTTTTAGGTAGACAAAGTGGTTGTTTGGCAGCTTTAGAGGGTCCTGGATGAAATGGGTTATCTAAACCAGTGGTTCCCAACCTTTGTGGCCTGGCGGTGGGAGGCGGGGTAGAGGGGAACCAGGCCAGCACACTCATGCAAGTTGAACTGTGTCTATGCGTGTGTGCCAGTCCGCCGCTTGCATGAGTTGAGCTGCACATGTGTGTGTGTGCCGGCCTGCCATTCTCATGGCCTGGTTGCAAATAGGTCACAGCCCAGTAAAGGGCTGCAGCCCTAGGGTTGGGTACCCCAATCTACACCCCTTCCAACTAGGTTCCAGGCCTGCTTATCAGTCAGAAATTGCTTTATTCATTCATAACAGCTTTTTTCCATTTTTCATTTCTTTTCTCTCTGCTGACACCAGGTAACTTAACACTTTATATTTTTAAGAGTGTTAGAATTGTTCTACAAGACTTTTCTTTTGAACTCTCCCCCCTTCAACCAAAGATAAGAGAATAACTCCATTGTTGCTCTTTGAGGTCAGACCTGTGGCAGTAACTCAGATTAGGTTGACCTTAATCAGAAGCAAGCTGTTTTTTTGACAATGCTTGATGGATTGCTGTAGGTAAGAGAGTATGAACTATTCCTTAGAGTTTTTTCCCCCTTTTCCTGATTCAGTTGTTCCTTCTTCTGACCTACTAATGGTATCTGACTTAGGTCACTTAAATTTCTTGTAATCTAATTCCTAAAAAATATTGCCAAGCACATCAGAATAAAGCATTTCTGACCATTGTTGTTACTTGAAAAACACTCTTACTTCAGAGAGAGACAAGTTATATGTATCTTCTTCTAATTTAAAGGGATATAGTCTTTGAATTAAGATTTTTTTTCTATTCCAGTAGAAACTTCTGAAATGATTTTTATATGAAAGCAATGTGTTTAAATGTTAGTTTTTAATAAAAATAAAAGCAACTTGCAATTATTCAGCTGCTGTCTTTCTTAGTCCTTCCTACATCAGTTGATTAAACTTGCTCTTATAAAACGGGAAAAATTAAAGGATTATTTAAAAAAAGTTAACAAAAGGATGTGCTTTTTCTCAGGAATTACTAAAATGGGGTGGGGTTTCCATTTTTTAAAAGTGCTATTGAAAATATTTGGTTAATATAAACTCTCATTTCTTGCAATTGATTGTTACAATATATTGTATTTTTTTCCTTTCTGCATTTTTGTTTGTTCATGTGGTTTTATAACATAATTTAAATTTAATCAATTAATTGGATTTTAAAATATATTTAATTAAAATAAAAGTGTTCATTAATTGATGCTCCAAGTACAACTAAGAACAATATATAAATAGGTTGTGATTTGATCAACTCATGGGGGGGCGGGGTTGGAAGCAATGTTTTAATTAATTGGCTACATAAGGATTCCAAGTTAAAAATTGTTGTGTAATTAGATTTCTTGTTACATCAATCACATTGATGACCCCTTAACTAGTATAGTAGCTTCAGAAAGAGTGGGTTTCATTTATCACTGAGGGTTTTGAAATTTGAGGAAATCACCTGGAGTGTCTTAATTGGTTTGCTGATGTCAGCAGTTTCATGAGATGATAAATCACTAGATTTTATATGAGGAAAAATGTAATTGTTTATGGAAGCATGAAAATGAAGTTTAGTAATAGGAATGCAATACTGCTTGTAAAATATAGATTATTTTACTTAGATTAAAGTATAATTTTAAAATTACAATTCTATGACACCATCTCCCTTACCTAGTTTTGTTCTAATGAAAAAATAACAGTTGAGGAAGATAGCTAAACATGTGAACTTATGAATTCCTTATGCCACAAGTACCACATACCAAATATAATTTGTAATCCTTTAGTTGCTTTCATTTGATTGATCCTGTTATATAAATTTAAAGTTAATCATACTTGTGCAAACATTGTTTCTCTTATTTGGATGCATTTGGAAATTCAGCTTGTTCAAGCCACTACTAGTGGATTTAAAAGAGGAGAAAGGGAAACATTTTGAAAGGTCAATATTGAATAAACATTAGAATAATAATATAATAGTTTATAATAGGAGTGTGGTCCAGATTAATTCATTTTATATAGTGATGTTTCTGAGAATTGCAGAAATGATGAAAAGTTCTGTTTGATATATTCAAACATGTTGACTAAGTGTAATAATTTTATCTTATTTTCCTTAAATTGCTATAATTTTTTGCTTACTTATTTTGTAGCCTAAAGTCAAAATTCATTAATAGGTATAATATGTAGAGGAATCAAATAGAAAACTTTTCCTGAAGTATTTCATTTAATTCTTAAGATAACCAATTTATATAATATTTAAAACTGATAAGTATTTTCATTGATTTTTTCTTTCTTTCTGATTAAGTAATTTTAAAAAATTATTCCCTTAATAATATTTTATAGACCATGTAATCAGTCATTTATCATTGGGAACTTCAATTTATCAAATAGTTTTTATGAGCTTTAGATCCTTCTGCTTCCTTAAAGATAAACAAATTTTATTTAGATAAATTATTCTGCAAAAAATGTGAAACATGCTGTTTAATTTGTGCAAGGAACTGGACAACCTGGAAATATTTTCCTTGCCTTCTGTGTGCAATCATCTGTGAAATGATGGATAGGTCAAATTCTGTATAGTAATTGTAAGGCCATTTGTTATCTTTATTAGAACCCAGACATTTCATGGGTATCTTGAAGATATAATCAATTATCGCTGGGAATTGGAAGAAGGAAAACCCAACCCCTTGCGAGAATGTACTTTTCAGGAACTTCCCTTACGTACCCGTGTGGAGATACTACATCGTCTTTGTGATTACCGACTTGATGCTGATGATGTTTTTGACCTGCTTAAGGTATGTTTAATAATGACAGATACTGGATTAGGAACATTGAAAATGTAATATACACTTCCCACCATTAAGCATCACATCACATACAGTATAACAATGTTCCATGTTCCTTTGTGCTAATAATCTTATTTAAAATGTTAAAGATTATTTTGGGTGTCTATTACTTTTCAAGTTGCACAACGTAGAGAAAGCTGACTGTAAAAAGTTTTAAGTGTTTGCTTGTGATTTAAATTTATGCTTTAAAATACTACACTAGTAGTTTAATTTATTACTTACTGGTCTGTATTTAGCTGGCTCAGTGGTTTGTGTTGGTTTCCAAGTATCGTTTTAGTCAAAGGAAGGAGATTTATGTATCTCAATAACACTCAAGGATCCTTCCTTGACTAAGATAACATTTTTTGGGGTCAGATAAGATCCATTGCAACAGTTTTGCATCCCCCGTTGTATACAATTAGTAATGAAAGTACCTGACATTGAGAATCTCTGTTCCTGGGTCTCTTAACCTCTAATTATATTTCTTCATGTATGTACTGGGTCATTCTTTCAAACTGAACTCCCAGGGTAAGGGAGGTGAAACATATATTTATAATCTGGCTTGAATTGAGGAAATTGAACTGCTGTTGTCCTTGATAGCTAGTTACCCATTGAGATATGCCAATGATCTGTATAACTGTCTTTAATAAAACACAGTCATTGTTGCTAAAGCTTGAAGTGAGGCTTTTAAAAAAATCTAAATGGTTTTTAGAGTTGTAATAAGTAGAACTCAAGATAATAGTTGTAGCCTTTGACTGCAATTAATTAATAACATTTGCATAAAAAGACATATTTTTCGAAGATACTTAATAAGTTTCTTTGCAAAAATGTTTTTGTGAGTTAATACTATTTCGAATGCCCTAACATGGTTGAGGTTGGTTCCAGAATGGCATATGTATTGCATTACTTGCTTATAAACTCACAATGGCTTCAGAATGTAATTTGGAAAATTATGAATGAGTACTGTATTCATATGCTCTCTCCAACTTGAATTTAAAGCATCTTTTCCAATTTGCTGTAATATTGCAATAGGAAAACTGTTATTTGAAATCTGTATTTGGGAGATCAGATGAAATGACAGAAGAAGCATGGCTTGGTTAAAATAGGAAGTATAGTACCAAATCCTGTGCATGAAAATAGTGAGGGTGAAGGGAATGAAGAAGCAAACGTGAGCATAGCATTTGTTTGCTGCTCAAATACTAATTTTGAGGATTATCGCCCTTGAGGTATCTAGAGTAGTATGAACTACACATAAATGTTTGTGGGTTTGGGGGGGAGGGGCTAGAGAGCTATAATGCTTCTCCTGCATGTTTCTACATATGACAATGAGTTTATTAGCTAGATATCACATCCACAGGTGCTAATTTAGTAACACTTAGAATTTTGCCTCTAAAAATAATCTGCATGAAACAACGGAATTGAACATTTTCAGTGTCCTTGTACATTTTCAGTAGGAATCCAGTTTTGAGAATAGTATCTTTTTTTTAAGTACAAATGTAATCACTTCTGCCTGACTGTTTCCTTATGCATAATACCTCAGTGGAAATAATCCCTAAAACAGACTTCTGCAGGCAACCATTATACTGAGAGAGACCCTTTCAAAGCTCTTGGAAGGACAAGTTAAGCAGGTGTGGCTTCTCTTGTTACTGCCAAACTGTGGTAGGAAAAGATGCACCTGCTTGCAGTGTGAAGCCTGGTATTGCCTTTGTGGAACTTCAGAATTCTGCCACTTGAAGAGAGAGCACCCACCTGCTGCTTCACTATGAAAGGTATAAGAGGCCACGTTTTGTTAGGCATTAGCAAGTTTAAATTAGTTTCTTTCTCGTGAATAGTTTAGCGCACATAAATCTCATTGTCAGTTGCACAGTTGATCATTTTAGGGGCAAGTATAGATCTGAATCTCTATAACTACTCCAAAGGCCAGTGGTGAGGAGTAACTTGAATACAAGAAACTTCTAAGCTCTTACATTTATGTGTATGTGCTTTCAAACACAGGGCTTGGATGCAGACAGCCTCCGAGTGGAACCATTGGGTGAGGATAGTAATGGTGCCCTCTACTGGTATTTTTATGGCACACGAATGTACAAAGAGGAACCTGTGAAGCCAAACGGAGACCTAACTACTGACAGGTATAGATTCTTGCCCACAGGGAAACGGGGATCAGAACACCGGGGCGAAAAACATTTTAAAAGAAACTATTTTTTGCAAAGGCAACAAAATACAAACATTTATGAAATTCCTTATCATTAAAGTAGTCCATTTTTCAGAATTCTTCATCATTTTGTTTTGCTTATTTTCCCATATGAATTAGGCCACTCTTAGTTCCATTTCAGTTCCAGGTTGGGAACTAAAGCTTGAAAAGTTACCATCCCAAGGCTGCTCACTCTTGAATGAAAGAAGAATGAATGAAGCCATGGTAGACCTAGAATCCACACTTTCTAATTTAAGCTGAACTGTAGCCACTAAAGTACTCTGGTTCTTTTAGGGAAGGGGTGTCAAACTGGCGGTCTGTGGGTTGGATGTGTCAAGTGCAGGCCATGCTCACCCCAGCTCCACAAATGGGAAAAATGTCACAAAACATCACATGACGGCAACATGACATGGCGAGTTTGACACCTGTGATTTAGGGTAACTAATTTCAAACGTAGTCTATTGTAACATGTAAGAAAGTTGCTATTTGAGTGGGAGAGCACCTGTACTTCCTTCCAAGGAAGCAAATTTTTTAAGGTAACATAATGTTTGATTGTGCTCAAATTAATTTGTCACCAAATCCAGCTAATATACTTTCTCCTCTTTAGAGTTATAGTCTCCTAGCTAGGCTCACAGTTGCTACTTCAATCCTTTTTAATTGTCAATGATCACTTCTTACCTTCTTGCTTTAAACTAGGCCCATTATTGTATATTTAGCTACTTTGTGTATCATTTCAATATATTCCAGGGAATGCGGGATACACAAAAATATTCCAGACATTCCTGGAAAGGTAGTAAAAAAACGGGGGCGACCACCAAAACGAAAAAAAATGGTGAACATCTTAAGGTAAATGAATATTATAATTTGATTATTAATTTGCACACCTCAGTAATAAAAACATTGCTTGCTTCATGAAAGTACATTTATACTGTATATAAGGCAAAACAAAATAAATTATATTTTTCAGCTCTTATAATTAAATATTTGTGGCAAAGTTGGAGAGTATATGTAAAAAGTTAGTAGTGGTATAATAAAGGAATGAAATAAAGTATGCCATTTTTGTAATGTAAGTTAGAGTAATATATTCCTTTCTTCCCTCCTTAATTCCCCCTTCCTCACTTGGGTAGCTGTAGCAAGTAAGAATATGTTTCTATTCCATAGATTCCATTGGGATCTGCCATATGCCCTCAGATTCTCCTATGCTACCTCCTTGCAACAAGAGGCTATTTCTGGGAGGGATGAGTAAATAATACTCAATATTTTTCAGGAAAATATAACAACAGCAGGGTCATCCAAAATTGATGACACTATTCCTGTAGTCAAGTATGCAAGTGATCTACAAGTGCTAATAAAGAAAGTCAAGGAGCATAATGATAAAGTAGAACTAAAATACAAAGAAAAGCAAACTCGACCAAAGGTTCAGCAATCAGCCTTAGAACTGAAAATAAAGATACTGAGGTGGTGGATTGCTTTCTCCTTCTAAGATCGTCTATTGACAGCAAAGGAACCAGCACTTGAAAGAATAGGCCACAGACTATCATTTGGTAGATTAGTCATGAAGGTCTTGGAAAAGGTATTCAGATTCGGGAATATGTTTACACTTAAAAAATACTGATTTTTGTTTATATCTACAAAAATCAGAATTGTGCATGCAGTGGTTTTCCCTGTGACATTCCATGGAAGTGAACGTTGAAATTACAAAATAGAAAGTGTAGGGATGCTTTTGAACTTTGGTGTTCAAAAAACTTCTGAAAATACAGTCGTTAGCCAGGAAACAAATAAATGGATATTGAACAAATCAATCCAATTTTCTCACTCTGGGCAGAAAATCATTAGGTTCATATTATCATAACTGGGGCACATTATGCAGAAACATAGTCTCTGGAGAAGTCTATAATCAGGAAAGGAAAAGGAAAAAGGTGACAAGCAGCAATGTGGATAAAATATTCAATCTTTTGTAGCAGTTGACCAGCTGAATTTCAGAATAGTTTGGATCTTTTCTCAATTTCAGTTACCCCAGAAAGCAGTGGCAAGGATGTTAATGGAACTTTGCCATAGTATTACATTACTATTGTCCTGCTATGCTTGTCTCAGATTTTGTTTCTGATTTTGAATTCATTTGAAAATAAAGCACTCCTACATTTTCAAAATTTGTTCTAATCCATTGTAACTACTATTTTGAAGACTATGAAAGACCTATAATGTATATTGAGTTCTATAGGATTAGAATCTAATTGTTTTGTCTTTTAGTGCTAAAATATAACTACAAGCTGCTATGGGCTTTTAGTATCAGTATAATTCATTCCAGTCATGAATGTAGTCCTTTGTTGAAGATTGCCCTTTATAATTTTTGCATTATTATGTTTTCTTTTTTTGCAGAGAGAAAGAAGAAGCCAATGCACTCGTTTATGAATCACAGTCCAGAAATTGTGAGTAGAATGTGTGGATTATAGTTGAGTTCTAATTAATAAAAATGCAGCTTGCAAGAGAGGCCTTCTTTGTTTTCTTCATTTCATTCGGTACGGCTAGAAAATAAGTTGAAAAGTATTTCTTGGATGTTTATAATAAAGTTCTTGCCACTTTAAAAAAATGAGAATTAACAGTGAAAAGATGAAGACTGATTGCTTGCTCTACTACTAAAAATATTCATTTGTTTAATGTTGCAATACAGGTAGCCCTTGACTTGTGACCACAATTGAGCCCAAAATTTATTTAAGCGATACAGTTATTAAGTGGATCACTGCAGTTGTTAACAGTTGTTAAGTGAATCTGGTTTCCCCATTCAAAGTCAAAGTCACAAAGTCTTAAAAGGTCATCACATGATTCCAGGACACTTCAAAGGTCATAAATATGAGACAGTTGTCAAGTGTCTGAATTTTGATCAAATGACCATGGGGATGCTCATTGGCCCTAACTTTTTTCAGTGATGTTGTAACTTTGAATGATCACTAAACAAAATGTTGTAAGTCGACGACTACCTGTACTGACTTTCTTTCAAGAGGCAAAATTTATTTGAGCATGTTATTTTTGCCTTTTACGTCATGGATAAAGAAGAATCCTTATCCCTTTTAGCTGAGTTCATCCTTTGTTAGTGGAGCTTCTGACTCTTCGAGGCAATAATCTAACTCCCTTAAACAGCTCATGAACTGATATCCTCAGATTGTTTTCATTGTGTCCATGTTAAAGTTGTATAATTAGTCCGATGAAAATTAATTCATGTATGCTCACCTTTGGTGTGGAACAATCAAATCAAAATTCTGCATTCAGTCCCATTTGTCATGAGAAATTCTATGGATGTTATTTGGGTCCTTGCTTATCTATCACTCAAATGACTGTTCAAAATTATCCCAGCACTGAAAAACAAGACCTACGACCAGCCCTTAAGGCTGGGGCCATAGCAACATCTCTGCAGTCACATGATCACCTTTTGTGGCCTTTACAGTTGTCCTCTGGTAAGCAAAGTCAGCAGAAGTTGCAGTCATATGGCATTTCAACTTAACAATCCATCATGATTCACTTAATAACCACAACCAGAACTGATGATGTAAATCAGTGCAACTACATGACATCACACTAATGATTGTAGACTTTAGTGACAGTTGCCAGTCTCAGTCATGATTGGTGAGGACCGCCTATACACAAAAGTATAAAATGAAGTTGCAAAATGCGACATAGAGAAATTTGAATCATAATTATATAAATAATATGATTAATTATATGGTCAGATTAATAGAAATTATCCCATTATGAAAGTTTCTCAAGGATTGGGCCATGGAACATGGCGGTTAATATGCCAGACAGAAGAGGAGTGGAGGCAGGTTACAGAAAGCTTCCGAGAGAGAACATCTTTAAGAGAAAAGCAGCTTTATAAACTCCTGAGTGAAGATTTCCTACCAGAGATTTGCAATATGATTACACAAAAGGTAAGAAATAATTTCTTAAATATGTGTTTGTGAAGCAGTTGGGAACCAGATTAGACAACCAATATAAAGTTTTGCTAAATTATTCAAATGATATTAATTTTCCCAATTTGCAATGTATATTTTACAAAAATAGTTAAAAGAAGGAAAATGTCCAGTGTATCCATAAATATTGAAATGGCAGCACAGTTAATAAAATTTATCTATAAACTTTTACTCTGCCATAATTAAATGACATTCAGCTTACATACTACATAACAAAGAAAAAATAACATATTCATGGACAGATTAAAACCAATTTCAATCACAACAATAGTAGTCTAAAATACCCAATCAAAAAACATAAAATACAATAATAAAGATAAGAATAAGGAATAAGGAAAAATAAATAACTATAAATCTAAGGAGAAAATGCTTTTGAAATAATTCAAATTTTAATGTTTCCTTAAAAACTAGCTGGGAGCCAGATAGCTTGGTATCATTGTGGGGAAGATATTCCAAAACAACAGTGTTGCCAAAAGAAAGCATGTCTTTTAGCTTCAGTCTCAAAGCACAGAAATGTAGCAGTATAAGAAGCGTTTCCCTAGATGTTCTGATAGCTCAGGCTGATATTGGAGAAGGTCATCCTGTAAGAATTTTGGCACAAACTGTAAAGGACTTTAGAGGTCAGAACCAGCAACAGCACCAGACAGTTCTCAGACTACAGTTGGGACCAGAATTTTAGTTGTGAAACAGTGTGGTCATCACGTGTTTGGACCTGATTTTACCACCCTTTTACCATGGCTGTTAAGTAAATCTCTCGGTCATTAAGTAAGTCACATGATCTTTAAGCAAATTTGGCTTCCTTGCATTGACTTTGTTTGTTAAAAGCCAGCTGGGAAAGTAGTAAATCGTAATTGTGACCACAGGATGCTGCAACTACTCATAAATGTGAGCCACTTACCAAGCACTGAAATTGTGATTGCATGTCTACAGGGATTGGTGCAATAGTCATAATTTTGATGATAAGTCTTAAGTCACTTTTTTCAGTATTTTTGTAATTCCGAACTTTTGTTAAATGACTGTCAACTACTACCTATATCAAAAAAAAATAATAGCTAGTACAGGGTTCACAGAATCTGCTATATGCACCCAGTAGAGAAAAAGATAGAGTGTTTTGAAGAGGAACAGAAAGTGTAAATAATTAATAAATAATATTTGGTTCATGGAGTATTTATACCAGCTCTTTGAATTTCAGAAGCATCAACCAATATGTCTTTAGACTTTTCTCCATAGCCTTAAAGTTGAAGGTCTTTAAAAGTGTGTCTTTAGCACATGATAAATAATATAAAGATACTTTGAGGAATAAACATTATATGACCTTCTGTAAATAATACTGTGTTTTCGTAGTGGATAATTGCATTATTTCCCCCCCACCCCAGACCCATTCTCTTAATAATTATTGGACAGAGAGCATGTGTTTTTGTTGTTGTCAGATACATATCTGCAAAATATACATTTCTTGTTTTGACACATTCTTTTTTAGAGAAGTACTAACTACAATAGATAGGCAAAGAGACCTGTCTTTACAGCATCTGGCTGGTCTGCAGGGTATCTTGGTGCACATTAGTTGTGGAAGATATTTGCCAACCCTAGAGGCATGTTAAATCAGTGGTATTTTGGATGTTGCTCTTCATCTGTTTTCAGAAATCTTAGGCCTGTCATTTCTGATAGACTAGGATTGAATTTTGAAGTTATTTCTATACTCTAGAGTTCTGTAATAAACTATAGCAGGGACTTTGCTGATCTGATCCTAACTTTACTGCCTTTTAGGAGAAGCGTCTGCAACAGACAGAATATACTCCCAGGTGGACAAATGATAGTCAAAGCATCAACCCAATATATCCAGAGGTAAGAAATCTCTTTAGAATGGGAATGCCCAGTACAATGGGTTTTATTTGTGTATGCTTTATATAGACCACTCTAAAAGACAAAACAATAAATTTAAAGAAAATAAAATAGAATGAAATAATATATAGCGCTTTTTAAAAATAAAATTAAGAGCAATTCAAGCAGAATAACAACAATAGACAAAAGGAATTAAAAACATATAACTACAATTTTGTTTACCCATAGCATCATTTAAAGGACCAGAGAAAACTATAAACTGTTACTAACAGGATCTCTATAGAATATTTTCTATAAATACAGTGAAAGGCTCACTGAAAAGGCCTTTCAGAATATCCATCCCCATTTACCAAGGAAATCATACATAAGAATGCTTCTAAAGAGCTCTGCAATTTGCTGGTGATCTACTACAGTTAATAATACCTGTACCCAGGTCATACATTTGTTACCACATTCTGGATATAGTACTTGAAGTTTCTGCCCTATTTTCAAAGACCCTGCTGTCTTTAACTCATTTTCAAAGTATGGATCACTGAAATCTGCTAATCTTTCTTGAGATAATATTGAAATATTGAAATAATATACCAACTCCAATTGCCTTTAGTGACAGAAAGGACCAGTGGGATATTGGGTTAGGATCTTTTGATGCATGAGCAAATGTGGCTTTGAGGTACTTTAGAACTCATCTTGGCATATTAATATCTAACCTTCACAGTTTTAAGGATAAAATTCAGAGATAAAATTCTCAACACCACTTCTTTGGACAGCAACAAAATAGGAATAAAATAACTAAATAGATATATGACTTTCTTCAGATGTCTCCAATCGTGTTTAGTAGAATGGAGAAGCAGAGACGTCGAGAAGAAGAGGAAGAACGTCAGATTCTTTTGGCTGTTCAGAAAAAGGAACAGGAACAAATGCTGAAGGAGGAGAGGAAACGAGAAATGGAGGAAAAAGTCAAGGCTGTTGAAGGCATGTGGATCAGCTTACTGAAATAAAGTGTGCAATTTTTTTTAAAAAAAGGAGAGCCTGAAAACATTTGTCATGGGTGCAGGAAAGTAGACTTTGAGCCACTTATGCTGAAGTTGTGAGGTGTGAAGGTGAAAGATTAAACAGACTCTCTACTTCTTTACTTTCTTCTGTTAGTGGCCTCATTACCCTATTTTATAACTCACTGCTGTATTCAAGATATTTTTATGGGATCCTTTTCAGTATAGCAGTGGTAAGATCAAAATATGATTCATTGACCTCAGGAAGACAAGAATTTTAATATTTTTTACCATTAAGATAAATAGCAATAGCACTTAGATTTTTTTATACTGTTTACAGTGCTTTACAGCCCTTTCTAAGGAGTTTACAGTCCGCCTATTGCCCCCAACAATCTGGGTCCTCATTTTACTGAACATGGAAGGATATGAAATTCAGATTGCCAAATTGCAGGCAGCCAAGCAGTCAGCAGAAGTAGTCTGCAGTACTGTCTTCTAACCACTGTACCACTGTGTATCATCCAGATTTAATCATTTTTCCTACATTTATTTTCTATTGCTCTTTTAAAATATCTCTTTACTCCATATTGAGATGTTTAAAATAGCCTACTTCGCATATATAGTATTTGTACACTTTTTTTCTATAGGAATAAAAGAGAGAAACTGTTAATTCTAGATTTGCCTTCCCGCAGTTGAGCAGCCCCTTGGATTTTTGGGCAAGAAAGCTTTTTTAGGAATGTAATGACTTTCTTCTCCATGAGCAGAACGAGCCAAGAGAAGGAAACTTCGAGAAGAGAGGGCATGGCTGCTGGCCCAGGGAAAGGAGCTTCCCGTTGAGCTTTCCCATTTAGATCCCAGTTCACCAGCTAGGGAGGAGAAAACTAAGGACTTGTAAGTATATTAAATACAAATACAAAATCTCCATAAATACAAATATATAATTCCATTTGTAAAGCAATTATCACTTCCTATGTTAGAGACAGGAAAGAATATCATAAAGCTTATGAGTAACTAAGGATACACTAAGCAACTGTAAATTCCATGATATTTTACACATCCAGTTTACTTATTTTTATTTTACTAATCATATTTCTATTTTATTATGGGTTTTTCATTTTTCATGGTTTATAGTCTTACCCAAATATTTAAGCCAAAGAAGGATAGGAAGGAGAGTTATAGAAAATGAATGGAATTATTTGCATTGGAAAGGCAATTGCAATTTGCTGGAGTTGAATATTTAATGCTTAATTTTTTATTAATTGAGAGTTGATGGAAACATTTTTATTAATCGAGAGTTGATGGAAAGATGAGGTTCTTTGTATTTATTTTTGCATTTCATCTTTACAGCTTTGAATTGGATGATGAATTCACTGCCATGTACAAAGGTCAGTTCCAAATCCATTTTTATACTGCTTTACAGTGCTTTACAGCCCTCTCTAAGGGGTTTACAAAATCAGTCTATTGCCCACAACAATCTGGGTCCTCGTTTTATGCTTAAATCCAGGTTTAAGCTTCGGAAAATCTGTGTATTCATAAAATATGGACTTCTATTTGTATAAATAACACATTATTCAATTTTATTTCTTAACAGTGTTAGATGTTGTAAAAGCTCACAAGGACTCCTGGCCATTCCTAGAACCAGTTGATGAATCATATGCTCCAAATTACTACCAGATTATTAAGGTAAACAATAAATTTTCTTATAAGTGGATAGCACAGAATCTGCCATAATAATAATCTGATAAAATATGAGGGTGTATATTTCCCCATTGTAATATTTTCAGGCTCCTATGGATATTTCCAGTATGGAGAAAAAGCTAAACGGAGGCCAATACTACACCAAGGAGGAATTTGTGGGCGATATGAAAACTATGTTCAGGAACTGCCTTAAGTACAATGGTGAAAATAGTGGTAAGAATATAGAAATACAAATTACTCACTTAGATGCCTGTAAATTGGAGAACACCCCATATATTTTCAAATCTCTCATAGATAGGAGAGGAAAAAGCACATAATTATTCATTCACAATAAATATATGAAAAAATGCATTTTGTACATACAATATAAAAATAAACTACTTCCAAAAGTTATTTTTTCTCTGTAGCTGATATCTATGATGTGACAGAAACTAAAGTTGAAATAGGAAACCACTGACTTACCATTACAAAAGGGATTGGGAACTGTGATGGTAATAAATGTGTATGTCCTGATCATTTATTCCTATTTGCTTTTCACCAAGTGTTGGTCTTTATTTTTCCTCCCAACAAATAGAGAATAATCTAGATTCTGAATGTAGTATCTAATTAGAAAAGAAATGTCAGTACCAAGGAACTTATACCTATGAGACTGTTCATTTGCTTTTTAAAATATAGATTATACTAAAATGGCTTATACTTTGGAGAGGTGCTTTCATCGGGCAATGATGAAGCACTTTCCTGGAGAAGATGGAGACACAGATGACGAGTTTTGGATCAGAGAGGATGTGAAGCGTGAGAAAAGATGCCGTCGGACCATACGTTCCAGTACAGGAAATGTTTGGACTCGATCCAGAGATTCTGAAGGATCTGGCAGAAAACAACCACATGTACAAAATGGAGGAAAACTTCCCCCTCATAAAGCAAAACATCGTGTTCCCATTTCTTCCTCATTATCCATCTCTTCCTCAGCAGAAGATTCAAGTAGCCAGCCAGTTCAATTGTCTGGAAAGATGGCATCTTCTAATGGCCGAGGCTTTCTGCATTCACATCACTATGGTGGAATGCCCAGTTGTGCATCCCATTCTGGGCACATAGTAAGTATCAGTCTAGCAAGAAAAGAAAATACTCATTTGCACAGACTAATAATATTAGTCACCGAATCTTAACTTCAGTTTTTCCATTTGCTTGTTACATTGTCCTTTACACCACAGTCTTCTAGTATTTCCACTGCTTATTCTTTTCTTCATGGTGTACCTATTCCTGAAAAGTACGAGGACCAGAAGATTGTTTTTAGTCTTTAAACTTAGTTCAGTTACAAATAAATGAATGATTAAATATTTGAACAAAAATACTATCTTATACAGTCATTTCATGGATTTCTTTATACCCACTTTCAAGTAAATATATTTCAGGCCTGTAGTGATGGACTGTGTTGCTTCAAATAATTCAATAAGCAAGCAGAACTACGTTCTTTGTATTTTACTCTCTATTACAGTCTAGATCACTGATATGTTCAACTGGAAGAGAAAAGTCCAATTTAATCTTTAATACAATGATCAGTTATACTCTCAAATAAGGTGGTGAATTATTCCTCCTCAGCATGAGCATTGTAACAGTCTTTTTTTTTAAAAAATGAGCACATACAATCGGATCCCCATCACCCCATGTTCTATCTAAAAATGAGGCAATCTTTATTGCTTTGGAAGAATGGAAGAAGAATATTGTAGATACAGCAGCTGAAGCATCAGAAAAAAATTATTTTAAGATGGAATGCATTTTTGTTCCCGTATCTGTTTAATTTTTTCTGCTTCTGTTTTATCTCCTGTCAAGATGCCTATCAAGTCTCACAGACAATTTTATTTTCTTGTCCAGAGACCACCTATTCCAGGAACATTTGATTCTCTGCGTGGATCTGATCCAGCAAAACCATATGGATCACCACGAGTACCAGAACCACATCCTGGTGAGCCAGGTCAGCAGCACCAGCACTTTGCCATGCAGGTAAGAAACATATGAGCCAAGCTTCTGTCTGAACATCTAAAGATTACATTTAAATCTATGATAAGTAATTACCTACTTTATGTTTACAAGTGAGAAATAACTACTTGGCTAACTATGTTTTATTATAATTGTGTATTTATTTGTAAGATTTTGGGGATGAGTGTGTGAAGGCCAATCAGACAATAAACATTAAGGACATCCAATTTTGGGTTTCTCTTAGTATAAGATTTTAATACATTAGCTTCTGCTTGATTTGTTAATAAAGATAGAATTTTGAGATTGGACAGAACCTTTTATTGATTGTTTATATTTTACTAGCTTTGTAAATTATTGAATATTGACTTGATCCTAATACTAGTTTTAAAATCAATACAGTAAATGTTGCATGTACTGATCTAATTTTATTCAATTTTATACTGCTTGTAGATCTCTTTATTTTTTCTAAAGTTGTATGTTTTTTAATGTCTACCGTAATAAATGAAGAAAGGGCAGGAGAAAGAAGGATGGAAAGATTTTGCAAGGTGTATTGGACGGATGGAGGATGTTTTTCAAGTATGAGGAGTTTGTTTCTTTAGGGAATCTTCTGAGGGACTTACATAGAGGTGGACAGGTTCAATGGTAGACCACCTCATTCATTCTCAGACTCATACAAACATTGCATGCATAAGTGTGCCTAGATTCCTCCAAGTTAGATTTGGAAGTCTTTGGGATGATATTTCCAAACCTATACAGGTTGGATGTATAGAAATGGTGAGTCCATCCTAAACACAAACTATGATGCTGCATAATTGTCCATTTGCATCTGCTCTGCAATTAGAAATAGAAAAATATTATTGCTGTGAGAAGTGGATGGCACGAGTTTCTGATATGGATAGCTTCATTCTAACCATGATTGGGGTTTCCTTATCCTCTCAGATTCTAGAAGCTTTGCTTATAATTTTAAAGATTCAAATTCTTTTTTTTAAATCTGGGAGAATCCTGGTTTTAATAATTTAAGTTAAAATGCAAAGGTTGTTTTTACTGATAGACATACTAATTGGATTACAAGTATACATTGAAGATCACGTAAGTAATGGTTGCATCTAAGATAACTTGATTTCAAGCCAATTAAAATTTAATACTGATAATACTAATCAGGCTTGGAAATGTATCAATGGCCATTGCATGATACTAAATTTTCAGTTTTCCTGATCCCAGGAAAAGCTGGGCAGTTGAACGTCTCTACCCTATTTTCAAAAACAGACCTATGTAAAGAACATTGTCATTCTTTTTGGTAACAACTACTGCTTGAGTATGTGTGGGTACATTAGCTACTCTAACACTGAGTTTTAGAGGCTATACCTTGCATAATACTGAGTATAACAGATGTGCAATCTACTTTGTATTTTTTTTTAGTTATCTATATTTTGAATTCATTGCGTAATATGTCCGTGGTAAGAATGATATTTGTTTCCAGCCTCCAGTTGGTCTGAATGATCATAGAGGATCTCGGCTTCCAGCTCCAGAGGAGCAAGGATGTGCTGCATCAATGCATGTTTCCACAGTCGGACTACATTCTACATCTTTGCAACTTGGTCGAATGAGTGGCCCACCCTCAGATGCCAATATGTATTCTTCTGGGCAATACCAGCCTGGATTTATTTCTTCAAGACACAATGGACCTCCTATGAGACAAGGAGAGACTTCAGAGCTTCCCCCTGGCCATATTTACAGATCCTATAAATATCCTGCTGTATGGAATGGAAACCATGATGCAGCAAACCAGCTAGCCCTGGGAATGGACAAGAAATCTCCTGTGGGCCCTTGCTCTCCTATATTGCCCCATGCTTTGAGCCACATAATGGATCCTCGGACTGTGAGACAACCTTTGCCCCCAAATCAATGGTCTGAGCAGTCTAATTTCCTACCTCATGGAGTTCCACCCTCAGGATATATCCGGCATCCAGGAAAAGCCTCCAGTCAAAGAATACAGCAGCAGCTTCCTGCCTCATTATTTGGGTCTATCTCTCAGATTCAGAGAGGAGCCCAGGGTGGGGATTCCATGATGGACAGTCCAGAGATGATTGCCATGCAGCAGTTGTCCTCCCGGGTATGCCCACCCGGCGTGCCTTATCACCCACATCAGCCTCCTCCCTCACAATTATCTGGACCATTCCCACAATTAACTCATGCAGCAACTGCTAATATTCAGCTTCTAAAACCAGTATTAAGGAATGGGAATTCTGAAGATGGCAGCCAGAGAATTAATTCAGAGAACAATCAAGGTAATTATATATTCTTGTTTCGCTGTGGCTAAATGATGACTACTGCATGCTGTCTTGGGGGGTAATTGCTCTGTTATATAATGCAGTGGACCTATTTAGAAACTACTATTGTCCTTGGGATTTTCTTTGGTATTTGTCAGCTTTGATGCTTTGCCATGCATAAATACTGATTAAATATTAATATGCTATTAATTCCCCATTGCAATGAAGCAAATTGAGCTAAGAAGTATAGTCCATGGAAACTATAGTTCTAACCAATTTGGAGAGCTATAATTTGGGTAAGACTTGCGTAAGATTTTTCTCTTTTATCTGCTGTTCTATAATTGCGAAGGAAATTTGGGAGATTTATTCTATATTATGCTCCTCATATTCTTGTTCTACTTACAACTTTCTACAACTGGTGATAGTGTGACACTCAGCAGTATGCAAATGTGGTATTAACTGAATTATATGTTTGGTTCTGATATCCACTAAGGCAGACTCACATTAAATTTCCCAGCCCCTCTTTATTGTAGTGTTTCATTGCATGTACATATGCGTGTGCACGTTAATAATAAACTGGAAAAGTTTGTAAATTCATTTCCTAAACAAATTGTGAATTCCTAGGTTAATATTGTGTCTCAGATACTGAGAATTAGAGCCCAGTATATATACTAGAGGTGTCAGTTCATATGATGAAAGAAATTTGAATTAAATCTTTTCCTGTAAAATGCCTCTGTTTTCTTTGTGCATTAGAGCTTCCAGCAGAAGTGAATCCGAAAACTGAGGGTCTTCCAGAAGAGACATACCCCAAACTGCTACCTCATTCTAAAGTCCCATTGCAAATGGACTGTTCCCGGCAGAATTTAACACAGGAAGGGGAGGGAAATAATTCTGACACTAAGAACAGCTCAAAAGCAACACAAAACAAAAGTACATGGCCAGCAGAGAATAGCTATACAAGTTCTGTATCTCAGAGTTGTCTAGGTGATATTGTAGTAGCTATGGAGAGAGGACCAATGTCTGAAAATGATGCTATAGGTGAAGGGTCATCTGGTGGTAATGAAGGGAAAGGTGCACCTGCTAATATTACAGAAAAACCTGATTGCACTGGAGGTGGAAATCCGCTAGAAGCAACTGTGCTTTGCATGGGACAGAGCACAAGTACTCCTGCTACTGTGGATGGAAATCCAATAGGGGGCACCTCCAGCCAATTTGCCCCTCTTTATATGCCCAACATGGAATATCCAAATTCAGCCACACAATACCACATCACTTCAGGATTTCAAGGTTTTAGTGCTATAATGGGAGCAAAACCCCTTTCAATATCTCACTCACGTTTTTCTGCTCGAGGCTTTCATGCTAGCAACAGTTCCCATGGCACTTACCCTCGCTATCGTTCTCATCAGGGAGTGCCATACCCTTATCATCCTCAGCCGCCTCCTTATCATCACTACCAGCAGCCTCCTTACTATACTTGTCCACAAGGTTATTCAGACTGGCAGAAGCCTTTCCCTCACCCATCAAGCCCCTCTGGGCATTCACCTACCCAGTCCTCTATGGCCAGACCCCCTTTCTCAGACAGAGGGACAGTGGGCAGTGGCATGCAGAACTGTGAAGTGCTTAACGCCACTTTGGCTTCCCCAAATCAAACAGATATAGCAGGCACCAAAGAGGATTCAGCCAACGGACAAGAACTGTCCCTTGAATCTGAGAAAGCAGAGGAGCCCCAAGAAAGGCCTGAGAGTCCCAAAGAATTCCTTGATCTGGACAACCATAATGCCACAACCAAGAGGCAAAGATCAGTTGTGGTAGGAGAGTATTTGTACGGCACTTCCTTGCCGTCGGTGAGTTCTTCTGCATTTGGATTTGGCCCTTTCCCACCCCATGGCATCATGCTGCAGACGACGTCACCATATGCATCACGACATCCAGCCGCCCACTTCCAGGCCAGAGGTTATGGGGCAACAGTGAATGCTCACTTGTCACATCATCAAGCTACCAATCAATCCAATGGTCTTGCTCATGAAGGACCTCTGTACCGTTGCCAAGATGAGAATGTGGGACACTTTCAGGCCTTAATGATGGAACAAGCAGGACGTGAAACTAACCTGGGAGGGCAACGTACAGATGTGTACAGAACACCAGGGTAAGTGTGGAATTGTGTTGTTACTAAATACAATTTTATATAAACTTTCATTATTTAAAATGTCCAGTTACTTATAATAAATTATTAAAATGCTACCAGTAAGTTAAAACAGTATTTTTTAAAACATAATTTAAAAAGTGAGAGAAATGAAACAAAAATGAAGCCAAAAATATTCATACAGGGAAAGCCTTAATAAGAGATAGATCTTCAAAAGGAACCAAACAATGTAATTATAGGCATCATCACCAGCAGGAAGTCACAAGTTGCGATCACATAATATGTCACTTAATGACCATGGCAAAAAATGTTGTAAAATTGAAAGTGGTTACATGATGCCTCACTTAATGACCAGACCACTTAACAACAACTTTCCTGGTCTCTATTGTGGTCAAAAGTTGAGAATTATCTGTATAGAGGTCACTTAAACACTCAGTTGCAATTTAACAACAACAACATCTTGGGACTCACATGCCTATTCTTTCTCAGGAATTGCAAGCTCATGAGCAATAGGTACATTTTCTAGTTCCCATTTAAAGCTATCATAGGGCTTGAGTCATTAAACTCAATTTATTGGTCCTCGTTTATTCTATAAGTGTCTTCATATTTTGCTTCAGAAATATATAGTCTGTCTTATGAAGAAATACAAATGGGTGTTCAACATTTTGATGGTGTCTAGCTCCAGAGCTCCGATGGCCTTTTTGGGTTTTGTTGGGATGTTAAATAACGTTGGAGCCTTATGGCAGTTTGCAGCATAGCTGCCAGGATACAAAGTCATACTGATAAAACACCATTTACTGAGACTGTCCTCAGAAGTTGCAGTGGAACCACTAAGTACAGTGTCCTCCACTTATAAAGAAAGTCCAAGAGAATACCTTGATACATGAATTAAAAGCTGATGAGTAATCAAACAGGTGAATCTGTCTCTCTGCAGAAAATCTTAACACATAGCCATGCCTTAATTATTTTTGGATTAAAGATACTTATGAAAAGGTATGTGGTTACTATAGTTCTTTCTCTGTTTTCTGTGATTTCAGAGTGCACATACAGCCACAAACTCCATTCCCAAAGGTGCCTACATCAACTTCAACTCTGGAAGAGCTGCAACCACGAAAACCACCAGCATTGCCTCTAGATCAAGTAAGTAGAAATAAATAATAGCATGGTGTTTCTGTATGAAAGATTTGAGATTTCTAGTTGTCTAAGTGGGAAGTAAAGGTCAACCTGCATGCATTTTGCTAAGGTTATTAATCTAGTAAATAAGATGCTTTCTAGAGGATATGTTGAATGATTGAATTTATCATCAACTTGGTGTTGACTCTTAGCTACAACATGCAATGGTGCTTAAAAGTTTGTGAGCTCTTTTTGAATTTTCAGTATTTCTGCTTAAATATGATTTAAAACATGAGAACCCAATTTAAACAAAGGAATTTAAAACATTGTACTTGTTCATTTATTTACTGGGGTAAATGATCCAAAGGTATATATTTCTATGTAATTCCAGTCTATCTCAGTTCACTGATGCCTAAGATGTCCCTGTATAGTTGATTCACATGATCTTTCTCTGTGTTGAGCATTTCTTTGTTTGTGCTTCTAATTATTCACTGTAATTTTGTCTTTGCATCTTTGGATTTTCTTTCCTTGCATGGCAACATCATCAACTAGACACCCCAAAGGTTTAATCTAGCCTCATCATAAACACCATTAATACTATGAAAGGTCCTCAGTCCTTCCTCAATAGCATGTTGCCATCCAAACTCAGGAGCCCATAATTTTGTGTCATTATTAATCATATTTTCTATCCATGTGTTTCTTTGGTAAAGTACAGGAGTAATTTACTATTTTATAAAATTATGTTTTTACTCTTATCACTAAAGTAATCTTCCATGCCCAACATCTTATGTATCATTGCAATTCAACACAGGCACCTGCTTGTTTAACTGGCAGTTAGAGTGCCTTTCATACCTTATGTGACCCTGCTGGGATAATCTACTCTCGGCATACACTGTCAATGTTCTTTGCTTATCTGTCCTGTCAACATCCTACTGAGGAACAATAATTCTTAGAGTTGATATTGCATTTTCGATTATTCACAGTGCCTCTTGATAATTTGTAAGGCGCCCTATCATTAAAATCCTTATAGTTATAGGTTTTAGCATAAAGCTTTGTTTTCTTATAAAAAGTTTTATTTTTCCACATTTCAATAACATCTTTTTTTAGTGAACAGCATGATTCCAGGTTTTCACATTTCCATACAAACATGATCTTAATTACATACTCATCTTTCACATCTAGTTTCATATTTTATCATTAATTTACATATTTTTTATTATTTCTCAAATACTTTCCTCAAACTTACTGTATATATTTTCAATTCATTCCTTAACCTATTTCTTTTAATTTTAAATAATCCTCATCTCTTCATTGTGCTTTGTACTTTTATCTGTCAGGTTTGCAATTTCATTGCATATTCTTATTTCATCATTTCAAAGATTCCATCTCAATTCAAACATTTCAAAAAAGTTTCCTCCATAATTACCAATTAGAGTGTGCCACGCCTATACCTTATATATCATTTGGTTAGTTCCTCTTTAAATCCCAGTAATCATTTAACTTTTTAATTATCACCTTATGAATTAATAACAACTACATAACACATATACCTTTTAAGTCAGATTCTACATGGCACTTTCCCCTTCAATTACGTCAAATCATTTATAATTTCAAAAAGAAAAATTAATCTATTCAATTAATCATAAAAACTGATATTAATCTCATTACAGCAATCCTCATAATTCATTTCAACTATATTCTTAAATTTATTAAACATAATTAATAATTTTTCTTTTTTCACATTTATTCCATTTATCTCTATATATAGTTTAGTTAAAAAAAGTATTCTAATAACGAGAAAATATCGGTTCCAATCTTTCCATTTTAAAAATCTATATTTTCGTACTTTCTAAATAATGTATTACTTCAAATACATTTATGCAATACCTTATCACCTTGCAGAATCCCCTTTCTTAATCTTTATTTAATCATTATCTCTATGTCTTTTAAATAAACAATTTCTTTTGAGTTTTGTTCAATTTCCATATTTCTTTATTCCCTGGTTATTTTTCTTATAAAAGTTTTATTTAAATTTTCACAAAACATACAAATACAAATAAAATATCTTTTTTTGAGAACAGTGTGACCCCAGGTTATCACTTCTCCATACAGACATAAACTCAATACATATTTATCTTATACATTCTAATCCATACCTTATAACTATTTTCGCAATTTTTTCAATAGCTTTTCCCTTTTTTTACTTCCTATAGCCTTATTTTAAATTATCTCATTCCTTTCTTAATTCAATTACATATCTTTTTCTAATTTTTAAAATCTTTCTAATCAATGTTTTTATACTTTCATCTGTCTGTTTACAATGTCATATTATCTTTTCTCATAAAACAAATTTTCCTCTGTAATTACTAGACTGGAGTGTAACACCTTTGTATCTTTTTTCAAATCTTGTTTAAAAATTTAAGTTACACCTTTACAGTTATAACATTCATTTTTTAACCTCTAATTTATAACACATACCTATTTTCAGTCGAATTCTGCTTGGTACATTCCCTTAAAAATACACACTAAATTCTGTAAGGAAACAAGTGTGTGTGTATATATACATACATACATACATACATACATGTATGTATATGTATGTTTGTGTGTGTGTGTGTGTGTGTGTGTGTGTGTGTATGTATAACAATAGTAAATGGAATAATTATTGTATTCAAGTACAGCTCTGCCATTAATATTAATAACAATCTTTTACATTTCTATTTCTTTTAACAAACATTACCTAGTAATATCAGTTGTCTGTCACTTTAATCATCTATATTTCACGTCAATACAAATTTTTCCTATTACTTTAATCATCTAAACATATTTTCTAACCCTTTTCTATTTCTAATATAACAATGCAATCCCATGCACCCTTGCAGAATCCTCTCCTTAAGAGGATATTTATCATATATTTATCCAATTTAAACAGATCTCTTCTTCTGGCTTCCTCCTTTCAAAGTTCAAAGCCACTTTCAGCTGTCAAAATTTTTTTTCTTCACTTTCTCTGGTTGCCGCTTTTATTATCTTTCTTTAAAAATTCTTAAGATTTTAATTCCGGGGTACCTTATGTTTAACTGTTGCACCTGATTAGCCTGAGTTTCATGCTTCACTGCTCCTGCACAATCTTTGTCCCAGTTAGCTCTTCCTCTTTAGGGTGGCCATACTTGACCACCGCTGCAGCCAACTTCGGAGTGGAGTATGCCTAGCCAAGGAGGGGAGATGCAGCTCCCCTTGACCCAGCTGGCAGTCTCCCCCTTCTTCACCGCCCCTACAGGGTGGTTTCGGCCTCAGAAACTGATGATCAGGGCCCTCCGATGGTAGAATACGGATCGAAGCCGTGGACGATCGTGGTCTCCATTCTGTTAGCAAGGAGGACACCACCGGAAGTCAGGTTTTAGCGTAAAGCTAAGACAGACAGAAAGAGTGAGGCTGTGGCATTCTTAAAAAAAACTTCGTAAACTGCTGAAAAAAGCAAGGCTTGAATTACAGGTCATCCAGCTTACTATTGAATCAATAAAAAAATCACTATTTGGCCATTCTCGACATATTTCTTTCCAGGACTGATGGTTTTGCTGCTGCATGATTTGTCAAGGACTTTGAGTTAAATTAGTATAAAATATTTTAATGCCATGTTAGATTTATCTGAAATTGTTGGTCTAAAAGCCAACTGGGTTGTATATTAACAATATAATTTTATACCCAAGATCAGTAGGACCAATTTTTAGGATATCTGCCTTAAATACCTGAGTATATTTAGTGAACCTCATTTGTTGGAAATATGCGAGTAGGTAGCCAGGTTAGCATCTTCTCCTCCAGAGAAATGGGATACCGCTAAACTCAAACCGTAACACTGCTCTTTGCATCCCCTATAAAGGAAGTTATAATGCTATCCTCCTTACATGCTCCTGAAGCTACTGTTTTACAAGCCAAAACCAGACAAGTCAAACACACTCACAGATTTGTGATATTACCTAGTGCCCTTTTTTTTTTATTTTCAAGTTTTTAATCTTTCTGAAACTTGTACTAATTGCTTTCATTTATCTTTTCTAGAGCTAATCTAAGGAAGGAAGAATACACAGAAGATGGAGCCACACATGAGTACATATGGACAAAGGGAACATCCTTTCTATTCTTTCCTTCTTTCCTAGCATCATCTGGCTTCCATGGTCCTGTGCAACACAGTGCCCAATTGACAGTGGAATTATCCCGAGTCTGAGCCAGCAGTATGCCTGTCACAAACAACCCCACAGTGAATCAAGAGAGAGGGTCTCATATTAGGGCTTTGTTTCTGATCAGAGAGTTTATTTCATTCAGGGTTTAAGGAAAGTTTGAAGGACTTGAAACTTTCATTAACTGCTAAAACTCAGGTATATTTTTCAGGGTGAAAGACTGGAGATATAGGATAATACTTGTATTAATATGTGTGCTTGGGATGGAATCCAGTTTACAGTTTTTTTTAACCTATTGCCTTTAAAAAAAACAAAAGTTCTGTTTGTGAATGTATTGTACATGATTAGGATTGAGGTTGTAGACTCAACATTTGCAAGCATAGCACTGGGATGATCAGAAGATGTTTACAATCATGTCACATCGTTTTTGTTTTTAAGAAAGTAGATGTAGAAAATGGCAAAACTCTTCCTCTAAAATGTGATAGTGCTGCCTATTGCTAGTTTGGATTTGAGGCATACTTACTCAACATTTATTCAGGAGAAAGCACAGTGTTAGATCTCCTGCCCATGGATTGTGTGCAGTACTGCTGTGGGAAGAAAGGAACTAGAATTTTCAGAATATTGGGGGTTTTATGTGAGATGTAGCATTTGTTTCATCATTTCCGAGATTCACCCATTTGTCAGTCAATACTGAAATCATTGTCTCTAAAATCCTAAGATAGGAAGAAATATTGTAGAAGCATCTTTAGTAAAGCCCAGTGATATTAATATTAGACAAGAAATGATGCATACTAAACTATTTGAGTGTGATTGGCCCCATGCTCTGATTAGGGCAACTAAGAAATAGATTTCCTCCATTGACATTTCAGCATTATAAGAGATTCAAATACGCCTTTGGGGACAGACAGCATTTGATTCTATATATGGGTATTGAAGCATGTATGCTAGAAGAGATGAAAATACAACTATGAAATAACCTATACATTCACACAGTTTGCTTAATAATTTCAGCTATCACAGGACAGCTTACACATTAGCTCAGACTTTCACAAACAAGTTTCTGAATCAACCAACGAATTGGAGTTCAGTGGCCAACAAATCTAAGTAAATAATAACAAACGTACTTGCAAATGCATCATGCTGTAAGCAAAAATAATGAAAGTAGCATTGCAGATTTATATGATACTTGAATTTGTTACAATGATATTACATTTCAGTGTGATTGCTTTGAGTGATCTAATATGGTGCTTTGCTCTAACTTAATGAATCTGAAAAAGGTAACCACTTCTCCCAGAGATTGTTAAAATCTTCTGTTGACATATAATTTTGCCATTGTTAATTGGATTTTATATAAGGATATGGGGTAAGCCAGTGCTTATCCTCATCTCTTAACCCACTACTCCTCCCACTGTTGTGACTAAATAGTAAAAATCTAATATTTATTTGGGTTTCTCTGCTGAGTTCTACCTGGAGTGACTTTATACCAAATATGAAACATTTGCAGCCCCAAAACCAAATAAAAGACAAACAGATTCCCAGTTATAACCATTTTAAATGACTTGATGCAGTTAAGAACAGTTAGCATCTTGTGTGCTAAGCAGCTAATCTGTTAGGGGAAGTAATTTTCCTAGGAACATATTAAAAGAAACCGGTACATATACAGAAAGACAAATATCTTTTCTTACTTATACCCTGTTCATCCCATATAACTTCAGCATGCAAATTATTTTCAATTACTTTACCAATTTCTCAGAAATTAAAAAGATTAACCTAATTTTATAAACTGGTAGGCAAAGAACATATAAAATGGTTGTAAGATTACAAAGAGCCCATCTTATTCTAAAGCATTCTATTCTTCCATTTCATCTCTTCTAGTATATTAGTTTTGAAACACATTTCAGAGGCATTGTATTCTAGTCTTTGAAACATATTGGTTGGTTATGGGGCATGCTTAGAAAGAGAAAATCCAATTGCTCAAAACAACGAAGCAGGTTTTTGGTTATGAAAAGTCTCCAATCAGCTTTTCTGGGTGAACTTAAAACCATCCCTCCATAAACATTTAGGATTACAGTGTAATCTGTCATATCTGTAAGCATGTGATTTTTACTTACTCCTAGGGAGCCAGTGAATTAGGATTTTGGCTTTAATTCATTAAAAATATTGCTTTTCAAATAATACATTATCTTGTACAGTCAATATCAATTAATAACACAGCTAGAGCTTGTCTGATCTTGGGCTCAGGCCTTATGCTTGCTCTGATGAAAGAGCCGTCTAATGCAATAATCTTCTCGCTCCAACCTATCTGTGTCTGCTTACTAGTTAGGTGGGGTGCAGAACATTTCACCTCTGCAAAGTCTTTGCTTTTCATGTTGAAATATTTTTTAAAATCCTGTTTGCATTTCTCTAATCCTTTAGGAATAGAGTACGGTAGAAAATATGATTGTGGGATCATTTAGAATAATGATTTTCAAAATGAAAAGTCTTGGTGGTTAAAGTTGACTCATGTAATCACTACTTGAAATGTGTTTTGCCTCTACTCCCCAAAATAACTACTTACATATTAGCATTTTGAGAGTTTTTTCTCCTTACTCATGGTTAGAATTTTAAAATAAACCTTTGGTATTCATTACCAGCAGTAGTATTTTGTTAGTTATGTATGTTTTACTCCAACTGGTATCTCCCATTCAATAGTTATTATTGTCTTAATGGCAAGTTAAAAGTTCTCTTTTATCAAGAGGTGGCTAATAATTTACTGAGCTTCTGAATTCTACACCTTAATGAAACAGAATAATGGTAAGGTAGTTCACTTTTGTTCGATCCCAAATCAGGATTTTTTGGCTTTTGAAGAACAAGAATTTATTATGTTATATAGATGCATAGACAGATTATTCCTTTCTTAGTGAACCTACTTATGATTTATTACCATTTTATTAAAAGGTATGTGTAAGTCAATGTTACAATATGTTCTATGTAATTAGTTCCACTGCATTTTTCTTCAAACAAATTTTAAGTAAAGAGCCTTAAGAAAAGAGTTCTTAAAAACCAGAGAATGTTGTTAGTCTTTTGCTTGAATTCAAATTCTGTCTAGCACAGGTGGAAGGAAATAAGAAGGCCCAACTTCTGGGTTCTCTGGGTTTTCACTAAATTATGCCCTGTAGTGGCCTTTATAGGAGTTAAGGAAGCTGGACTTTCTTTCCTCACAATGAAGTGTGAGCATTGTATAAAGCATCTTTTAATGCTCACTTTTACTACTACGTTCAGTTTTTAAAGAAAATATAAACTATTTTCCCTGATTTCATTTCCTGTATGTTTAAATTTGCAGTGGTGAAATTATGAGGCAGCGATAGAAGATAGCAGTTTATAATGTCAGACTAGGCAGGCACTCTGGAGAAGAAATTGGAATAGATATGTAGAAGCACATTAAAATGGAATGTTTAAATTCTATCTAGAAAATGGAAGATACGAGATTCCAATAAGGAGACTTTGGTAGCAGGTCTGCATGAATACGTATGTCAGTGACAAGGATAATTTAATGAGTGCAAGTAAGAGAAAGGTGAGAACATTTATCTTGATACTCCCTGTGAGCTTCAAGGGTACTTGAAAGCAGTGATGGGTACTTTGAAACCTAGCATATCTGAATACATAATTTCCTCACCTTACTGTGAATCTGGAAGAAAAGCTGTAGGTTAGCCTGCTCTTCAAAGATATACTTAGCTGCTAAAGCTAGCTAAAATCTTAGATGATAATCTTTTGAGTCAAGAATATTTTCTATTAAGAAACATTTTGTCAATAATTTGCTTTGTCATGCTTTTTAAAGAGAATTTAGATGCTGATAAACTGTAAAAATGAAGAACAATTATGTGTCTTGAACATACATCTGCCAAATATAATTGGTAGGTCCTACAGTGCAGAATTCCTAACTGATATTGTCCAGATTTATGGAGCAACTATTTCAAGAACTTCCCAATCAGGATGGCCAAAAAATCCCAGTTTGGAGGAAGGCTTTTCTATATGATCAATGATGCCATCAAAATAAGACAAAATCTTTATGTCCATCATCTTAGCTGAGCATAAAATTTACATTTTTCCCTAAGCTGCAATTTCATTAAATTATATCCGATTCTAAATATTGTGACAATTATTCATTCCCCCAAGAAGTATAAATTGCAAGTTAGATATAATAATTCACTATATGACCCGCTTATTCTGGTACTTTTGCTTTTTCATAATAGTTTGATGCTACAACCTAGAAAAACTACTTAGTAACAAAGTGCAACAATAATGCTGTTTTCTCCTGGTTTAGTTAGGTACCTGAAAATTTTAAATGGGAAGCATTTTGTAACATTCCTAAAGTTACAAATTAGATTTGGCAGTTGTTAGTTGAATCTTATTGGAAATAATAACTCTGAAATAGAAATATTTTTTCTCCAAACTTTCTACATTTTTAAAGTATCCAGTTGTTCCATTGTTAATTGCCCTGTTTATTTTTAATTACCCAGCTGAATTTTTTATTAAGTAGAATGAGAAATTTTCCATCCTAAATAAAAGAAAAAAAGGTTTTCTAATTGGGAGCGTGGGGAATGGAGGCCAGTTGTTGGAAAATATTTGTGGTATAAATATGTCAATATCTGATTTTGACCTGGCAATGTTTATCAAACATAACCATTCCTAAAATATTGTGTCTTGAGTCAAGCATTGTATGGGTAGAAAGGAGCTATTTTATTGTAATTAAGATTGTAAAGAATGTAATTTGTCTGTTAAAGTCAGAGAAAAGAGAATGTTTCTTTTTATGAATGCTAGCATCTAGATAATGTTTTTGGTCTTGGAAGCCTTGCACATCAAATCCCAGTCTCCATGAATACAACACAATTGTTAGTCTACAGAACTATGAGTCATTATTGTAAGAGATCTCTCACCATCAAGCTGTGAAAATATCTAACAAACCCTGGCAAGAGACTGACATAGTCTGGGCTATGCACAACAATGAACTTTCCACCCCATCACAGAGTGAACTTGTGCTGCAGAAGCTACCATCAGCCCATTGCTTAGAGACTTAACACCATGGATGAAAGCAACGGTCCCCATATCTTCCTCTGTATTTATCACCTGGAGCTCAGGTACCTCATTGCTCCTGAAAAGCCCTGGTCAATTCCCTTGTCCATGGACTATAGTATCAGGGATCCTTTCTTTCCTCTTTGGAAACGGCAAAGAGCTAGGTTTGAACTTTCCTGGTCAATACTGGAAAGGGGAATACTATTTATTTTTATATTGTTTATATTTTCTCTTGTCCTACTGATTCTCTGGCAGTGACAGTTACCTCAATAGCTAGTTTAATGATGTGTTTGGATAATTTTTAAAGGTTCCTTTTTTAAAAAAAAGAGTTTTGAACTTTAGAGATCTGTAGATTTTATTCCCATAAGAATGTGTTATTTTGTATAAAATATGTTCTTAAAATAGTATTTGGCCTGTGTGTATCTGAGTGTGTGTGTGGAATGGGGATGAGAATCTCTAGGAACATTAAACAATAGCTTTATGTAAATCAGAGCAATAGTTTGTCTTGCCTTTATCTCTAGAGACTGGCACTGTCTCTAGATTTTCAGGCAGTAGCCTTTGCAATCATCTGTTACGTTAGACAATTTTGCCTGGAGAGGCTGAGAATTACATCTGGACATTTTTTTTTATACAAAGCTGTGTGACTTACCACTGAGCTACCAAATCTGTATTACTGGGAAATTTTATTTAGCCACCTGAGTAATAATATCCTGTTACAAGATACTTACTAATTTCTGTCATATAACATGTAGGAGGTATAATGTTAATAATTTTAGAGTAAATTAGAAATTTCTTATCATTGTCAATCAGTTATTCAATGCAGGATTTGCAAGAGAGCAACTAGTGCTGTTTTCTAGAATGGATCAAGGCTTTTTTTCCTTCTCATCAGACACAGATTTGGATGTAACTATTTTTTTATTTTAGGGAATTATTAGTTTTGCCCTTTCCAAGAGGCAAATTACTGAAGCTAGAATAGCAAAGCTGACCCAACTATATAAGTAGTTAGTAGTTTGGTTGTCCTCCAAAATATATTATTTTAGCAATTATAGTGAGTTGTTTATAAAATACCATATGAAAAAGCTTTAATTTCAGTGGATTTGTATGACAAATAGATAATTATAATATTAGTTTGCAAAATGAAAAAAAACAAGAAAGTGCTCTGAGTTGGAAAGTTCCTGCAGAATGAAGAAAAGGAAGGGGACATTTTGAGGGAAAAACCACCACAACAGGAATTCGGGATTGCATTTGAAAAATTAATCTTAAACATGAGGGTTTTTTTTTTTTTTAACTCTGGAGAAGCAGCACCCAGCATCCATTCAGGAAGATTTAATGAGGAAATAACGAGAGAGGTGATTGTTTTAAAAGCCAGAGCTGTAGCATGTTTATCTTCTGCATAAAGTAACCAAAAAGATCTGTCATATTCATCTGCCTTGGCAAAGTTGCCTATGGCAGGGATTCCTTTCCTGTTGGGTGGAGCAGAGTGTGCCCCCCTTTCTTCAGCAGCCCAGCCAGCAAATCACGTGCTGTCTCCTTTTTCCCTCTCCATTGTAAAGCCTACTTGTCTAGGGACTGTAAAAAGTTTGCAATCTTTTTTTGCCAGTGCAAGAATTCTGTGCCTGCCTGGCATATTGATAGCAGTGATCACTGACTAAAGTGGAACCCCCAACTATAACTGGCCTGCTCTTCTATCTATACAATCAATACAAAAAGCTTCAAAAAGGTTTTACTGTGAATTTTGTTTGCACCCACACATCAGCTGGTGACAATGGAAAATTGGCTTTTGCTTTTCGGGGGTCTTGTGGAGATGTTGCTTGCTTTTTTACACCTTTTTCAAACTTATGACTTGCACTACTATTCTTATGTATTACCTGCATAGCTGCAGGTAGTACTTGTTCAGGCAATCTCTGACAATCTCTGGAAGGGAGAAAAGGACAATTTTAAATAATATTGTAAATGATTCTCATGAATTAATTTCAAAAAGGTTATTTTCTCACCCTCATTTTCATTTTTTTAAAAACAAGATCCACAATACATACACTACATACAGAAGAAAAAACTTTAGATACATCTGTTAATAGCTAAATGAAATCTATTAAGGCTGTTCAACCCCTTGGCTTTGGGTATATATAAAATAAAAACAAGGATATAAAACATCAAACAGCAGAAAAGGGTAGTCATTCCTATGGAGCAAACATCCACTTAAAAAAACTGTAACATCCCACTCTAGCTCAGCCTGGAGAAAAAGCTTGGTCTTTAAGGTATACCTAAATGATTAGGGACTATAACAGCAAAGGTACATTTTGCACATCTGGTTCCCATCAGGTGACATTGCTAAATTCTGTTCAATCTTATTGAATAAGCAGAAACAGGAGAGAGACTGTCCTGCAAATAATTAAACGACAAGCCTTATAGATGACAACTAGCACCTTGATTTGTATTTGGAAACCTACTGGTCACTAATACAGCTTGCAGTGGGATGCCACATTATGGACTAGCTATTTCTGAGTTGTCTTCAAGTTTAAGCCCTTCGCACTTGCCCACATTGCAGGATGTGGCATGACTCACCATGTAAAGAACTTCCTGGTCCAGAAATGGGCTTAAGGAATCTTATGTAAATGTCTTACTGGTCATAAATGTTTCTTGGCCATATTTACCCACTAAGAGTCCAGGAAGACCCTAATTGTCTACTGATCTGTAATTGATTTGGGGATATGAAATCTCATCGCATGATACTACATTAATGGAACATAATATTATCAGTCGATACAACCTTGCTCCAGAAATTAGAGCTTGACTAAACAAACTGAAATGTACAGCATTTGTTTAAAATTGTCCTCATCAGATAGAAAACACTTGAGCTGCTTTTTTTGCTGGACCTAAAATAAGATGAACAACCAGAAATTAAAAAAGGGTTTCCTATGTGTATTCAGATAATATTACTGGGAATTTGTGGACAGTCCCTTAAAACAGGCATGAGTGATTGTTTTTTAAGGATTCCAGATGTGAGTCAGATGCTTAAAAATGAGAGAGGAGGAAGGGAGGAACCCAACTGCTTGAAAATAAGGAAGGTAAGTTTCTCAACTTTTCTGACTTTACATTTCATTCATAAAGTTTTTCAGTATTTATCATTCCAAAAGCAACCTACAAATTCATGGCATTCTTTGTGCAAATGAAATTGGAGACAAATGGTCTACTCAATCTAGTGAGATTGCTAATTGGCGTAAGAGGAGAGGGAGAGTCAATTTAGTCAGTGAAATTTGAAGTGGATTAGGAGGAGGTAGTCTATAGCCATTTATTTCTAACATTGCTGCAGGAACAATTATAAGCCTCATGTAGTTTCTAAACATTTGTGTCTGGTGTGTATTATATGTATAATTAAAACTGCATTTGTGCTCTATAAAGCACTGTATGGACACATTTGCACTAATTATTCCATCAACCAAATGCTGAAACTTTTATTTTGAAGTTTTCTATAGATGAGGAAATGCATGTGAATGAGCAACCAGCAGCTAATAATAACAGTTTCCAGAAAGTTAAGATGTTTTTATATCTGATTAGTGCATTGGATACTTAATGTATGATTTTTGACATTTAAATAATTTTTTTTTTACAGTAGAGGGGGAAAGGGTGTGGATTTGAGGAATTGGGTCAGTTTCACAGGAACGGTTTATGATATTTTGATTTTTTAAAGTTTATATTGCAGATGAACATTTGATATTTTTTATTTACTGTAGCTACATTTTAGTACTTTTTGTAGGTTTGACATTATCAATTCTAACAACACTCAAAATATGTACAGATAGTTTGTTTTGCCAATCTATATGAGGACTGGCTATGTATATTTTTGCACAGTTGGATGGAGATAGATTGCTCTAGAAGTTTTAAACATCATGCAAACTTATTTTTTCAGTGCTAGTATTGCAATTCCAAAGCTTATATAAAATGCTTACATAAGAATCATGACTAATCGTAAAACTATTGGTGACATTTTTTCTGCTATATGATTCATTGTTTGTGTATGTTGTACTATCTGCAAAAAATCTGCATGGTTGCTGGAAAAAAAACTATAATAATTAAAAAACATAGTAAAGTTTATAAATATACCCAGGGTGATTTTGTTTGTTTTAGCTGTACCACATCCAGTTGAAAGCAGAAAAATACCATCATTTTTTTTGATGTTATTTCCTGGCTGAAACAAAAAGACTTATTCAATTCTACATTTAGCACACTGGTTGGTTTCAGAGAATGCAACACAGATTGCATAATTTTTGTATCCATTTATGGTAGGTTGTTTGGTTTTAGCTTAATATGTTTTATAGAACTCCATCTTTAAGTCTTAGAAATCATGTTTTATGGCTGAATGTTTGTAAAGCTAGCTGTTTATGACTTATCTGATAAACCACAATTTCTGCCTTTGCATTAATAAAAAAGAAAAAGCAGAAAAAACATATTGCCTACACAAAATTATTTAGCCTAGCTTTTTAAACAAATATTTAAACCTTGATTACATAAGAATTGGTCTTTCAATCGACAATGGTGAATAGACCGTAGTTTAAATCATAATTTACAAATATTAACACTGTCACTTTCAGTTCAAATGTCAACCATGCTTAAATTATAATTAACTAAAGAATACATTGGACTATAAATGTGGTGTAATAAATGCAAAGTCTGGAGGTATAAAACACATTAGCCAAAAACTTAGCATGGGTTAAAATGGGACATGATCCGGTTTATTAATTCCAGTTACTTTTGAAATGTGTAGAAGGATAGATCTAGAAATTTAATCTTTTATTTTAAATCACAAGCCAAAAATATTTTAGTTGTTCTAGTTCTTATTTTCACATTAACTCTACCTGGTAGGTAAAAGCCACACTTGAGTAATATTTGCAAGCCTTCTCCTCTTTTTCTAGATGGATGTTTATCTATTTCCCTTTTCCCCCCTTCACAAAGAAATTCTACAGTGGCCTGAGATTCTCTACAATGTCTTTTTCAACATTTGCAGGGTGTCTGATTTTTTCTTTTCTGTTCATGGTCTGGATTCTGGAACCAGATATGACTAAATTGTAACTCCTTGAATTTTTTGGTGTCGCATCCCTCTTGAAGAGCAGAAGCTCACTTGACTTTTACCTTGAGTAAACTCACTGAAGATCCCACAACTCATTCTGCTCTAATGTTACTGAGCACTTATTTTTCAGCTCCCTAGACCTCAGGTAGAATGGAATGGAATGGAATGGAATAGAATAGAATAGAATAGAATAGAATAGAATAGAATAGAATAGAATAGAATAGAATAGAATAGAATAGAATTCTTTATTGGCCAAGTGTGATTGGATACACAAGAAATTTGTCTTGGTGCAAATGCTTTCAGTGTACATAAAAGAAAAGATACATTCATCAAGAGTCCAGAATCATCAGGTACAACGCTTAATAGTCATAGGGTAAAATAAGCAATCAAATCATACTAGGAAACAGTCACTATAAATCGTAAGGATACAAGCAACAAACTTACAGTCATACAGTCACAAGTGGGAGGGGATGGGCGATAAGGAGTGATGAGAAGATTAATAGTAATGCAGACTTTGTAAATAGTTGGAGAGTGTTGAGGAAATTATTTGTTTAGCAGAATGATGGTGTTCGGGGAAAAAACTGTCCTTGTGTCTAGTTCTGGTGTGCAGTGCTCTATAGCATCGTTTTGAGGGTAGGAGTTGAATTCAGATGTAAACATGAGGGAAGGTCGATAGGAAACAGGGAAAGTATCTAGTATAGACTGGCTTATTAGGGGAAAGAAAAGAAAAGAACCAAATGTATTCAGCAAACTTCCCTGAAAATCCCTGGGACTTGATTGAACTATGAACATTCCATTCTATTTTTGAACTATGTGATTTGTTATCCAATAAAGAAAGAAGAATCGTTTTGTTCCCGATTAAATAAAGATAACAAAGGCAGTGTTCCCTAATGTCAAAGAATTTCCTGGGTCTGTAGCAGCAGCAGCCACCACCCAAGGAAAATGACAAGCAAGAAGATCAGGTCAGTAGTGCCTTTGTATGCTTGGTTTTCAGAGTCAATGATTCTGTTCCTATGATGCTTGTCATTATTGAGAGAAATACGTTGTTGAACATAAGAACAAAATTTAACTGGAAGAGAGCAAAGAGTTCACAATCTACTGTAAATTTCTTAAGAGTAGAAATTAATAATAACTGCAATGATTGAAACTGCTTTGGCCAACATCTCTCATTCACAGTAATATTTATCTTGCGCAGTCTGTTTTTACTTTACTAGCATCAAAATCTGCAAAGTATTCCTCCAAGAGCACCACAGAAGAGGAATGGGATTTGAAAGCATTCTCATGCTTTTTAACAAATGTTGGTAACTATCTCCTCTTTCTTTCCAGCCTTCCAGCAAAATTAATCAATGGAGGTATAGCTGGCCTTGTGGGGGTAACTTGTGTGTTCCCCATTGATTTGGCCAAAACCCGTCTCCAGAATCAGCAAGGGCGAGCAGTCTACACAGGCATGTGCGTGAGTGATGGTACAGAATATTAAACTTCAAGCTGAATCAAAATGAGTTCTATTGATGCATTTCCTAACACTATTGAGTACAAAAACTATTTCAAAGTTGGGGTTCATGGATGTAATTATTTCTCATTCCCTGTTTTTCCATAATGTTTTTTCTTAGGGTAGCAAGACCTTCTTAGCTATAGACCAAGACAGTTAAAAAGCTCAATTACATTCAGCTTTTAGTAGATATACAGCAGGATTCTTTTCTCATTATTGACTTTATTTCTGAATGATGGTAACATTATATCAAAATCTATTTTCTTTTTACCCATAATGTTTTTAATATATCTTATAAAGCAGCAACTCTCAAAATTTCTAACCAGTATGTTGCAGACCCAGCAATTCTGAAAAGCACAAGGTGTGAAAGATGCTAGAGTTGATGGGGGAAATTACATTTCCCACAGTTCCTAGCAAGCATAATTAAGTGAGTGTCAATGATATAATGTTACCATCATTCAGAAGTAAAGTCAATAATGAGAAAAATCCTGCTGTATATCTACTAAAAGCTGAATGTAGTTGAGCTTTTCAACTGTCTTGGTCCATAGCTAAGAAGGTCTTGCTACCCTAAGGAGAAACATTATGGAAAAACAGAGAATGAGAAATAATTACACCCATGAACCTCAAATTTGACATAGTTTTTGTAATTGTTTCTTCCTTTCATATTCTAGGCAAGATTGTTTGGTGAAGACAATACGCTCGGAAGGGTTGTTTGGCATTTATAGAGGTAATCCCTATAGAAATGGGCTTTAATTTGCCTTGAAATTTTAATAATTTGTTTTTTTACAATATTTCAATTTAAAGTAAAATATGTGATTTGAAAGAGTGTGTGTATGTGTGTGATGGTTGTAAATTGGAAATGAAATAATAACATTGCATGGAGGAATTTTAAAATAATATATATAGAATGTTTTTTCTTAATTCCTGTCAATTCCAGCTCACCTGGTGAACTTTTGGAAACTTTAGTTCAAGAGCATCTGGAAGATTCCAGGTTGCCAATTCCGGTATAGTAATTAAAGGTAGTTTCAAGATAGCCACATTTTAAAAAAAAAAAAATGTACTATAAACATACATGCTGCATTCTATTAATGTTTATTGAAAGGCAAATGCTGTACAGTTTAAGAGTTAGTCTTCCAAACAGTATTTCATTGGAAGTTTCAGGTTTGTTCTGGCACTAGGATCTTTGTCCACCATCCATCACTTGTAAGATTATATTCTGGAAACTGGCTTTATGCCATTCATAGTCTTCCTTTTTTAAATCTCTTGGTTCCTTTCATAAAAACTTGACTGCCTTACTTCTTAGATGGTCATCTGATATAGTCCTTCTTAGATTTCACTATTTCAGAGTATCCTTGGGAAAGGAATAATTGTAGGTATAAGACGAGTGATGAGAAGGTTCCCCATGATATTTAAAGCCAAATTGTGCAACGTTTTCAGAAGTATAGAAAGCTTGCTTTGGTAAGGAAAGGGCATAGTCCTAAGAACACATAGAGGACCTGGCTGGGCAAGGCCAACAGGTCACCTTCTATGTTGCAGTGCCAAATCAGCTGCATTCAGAAAGCTCACAAGCATCAAATAGGAATGCTCCAGCTCTCTTCTGCTCTTGCCTCTATCAACTTCTCTTTGCTACTCATATAGCCAATCCGTACAGAAGCATTTGTTGAGTTGAACTTATCTACATTCTTCATGACTGAATTTGAAACATGAAAAAATCTGGATATGCTGTAAGATTTTTTTAAGCAGTTATTATATAATTGGTACTTTTAAAAAACTTTTTTAAAAAAATTTTCTGAAGGCCTAAGAGGATAACAGTTGACTTTGGATGATCGTTAAAACTAAGGGTTAGTACTTGGATGAGAGACTACCAGAAAATCCTAGAACCATAGGCTACACTGGGAACTCAAACAAGATTAACAATGGTAATTTTTGTATTGTTGGAAAGAAAACTACATGGAAAATATTAGGAGTTGTGTTAGACTCAGAAACTTGATGTTTCTGAATAAATGATATTTAGTATTGCATTTAGTTTATTATTTTGTTGGAATGTTTATTTAAAATTATAGAGAGAATATAGGAAGATGGGTATACACACACACACACACACACACACACACACAATTGAAACTTGTATTATTTAAATATTACTGTTTTTGTGGATTGTGTGCGAGAGAGAGCGATCAGCATTTCCTGTTGGGAATAGGGATGAGCCAGCAAAGTCATCATCCAAGACTCCTTATTGCCTCTTACGTTCTCTCCAAGGGGCTGCTGTAAACCTCACTCTTGTCACTCCTGAAAAGGCAATCAAGTTGGCAGCCAATGATTTCTTCCGACAGTTGCTCTCCGTGGAAGGGTATGTGCAAAAGAGCATTTGTTCTCTGTTTGTAATTTTGCTCCAGTCTGACCATCATTTCCATTTGCAGCTTTGAACTGGTCCTATATATTTGTATATATTTATTCTTAACAGAAAAGAATTGTCCTTGGCCAGGGAAATGCTGGCTGGCTGCGGAGCTGGGACATGCCAGGTGGTGGTTACCTCCCCGATGGAAATGTTGAAAATTCAGCTTCAGGATGCTGGACGGCTAGGTGAGCACCTCAGTACTGTAAACTCAGACATGATATTCTTCCGATTAAAATCGGAATTCTGATTTTTGGGGGAATCGCCCCCCTCTTTCCCCCCCACCTTCTCCTCCTTCCCCTCCCCTCGGAGGCCCTCTGAGTCACGAGTTGCTACTGCCTGCATGGCTCCGCGCAGCTCTAGTCCCGCGTTGCCTCGGGAAGGGAAAGGCAAAAAGAGCCGCGGCGGCGCTTTACAATGGCAGCAGCGGCACCGGAGGCTCAGGTGCAGTGGCTCCCCGGTTTCTTCTCCCTCCTCCTGGCACCTTTCGGTCCATGGATACTTAAAGAGAACCGTGACCCCTTGAACGGACAGCCGCAGAGGTGCGCAGAGCCCCAGCTGGACACCTGAGCGGAGCCCGGGCAGTGCGAGCGGAGGCCACTGAGCGGCAGGAAAAGGGAGCTCAGCAGCCACAGACCAGCCATCTCTCCGTCTGACGGCCTTAGCTGAATCTCTGCCTCTCAGCGCACTTGGTCCTCTGCCCGCAGGCTTCCCCGGCCCCTTGCCAAGGTGGTTTTCCACCCCAGCCCAGCAGGGCCTTCGCTGCCTTCCCTCGCCTGGTCGGCCAGGCTCCTTGGGCAACCCGGCTTCCTCGTGCCAAGAAGCGCGCTGCCAGGCAGGGGCCACGCAGTGGAGGGCAACACGCCACTGCCCGGCCCTGGCAAGGGAAAGCAGCGGGCGCTCCCCGGGTGGCGGCCTCGGCCCCGCCACCAGGGAAGCAGCTGCCCAGCTCCAGAGCTGATCCACACCTGACCAGCTGGAAAGGAAGGGTGTGTAGCATTGGTGTTGTGTGTGAGATTTCTTGGCGCGCGGCGCGGGGTCTCTTGGCCAGCCCCGATTTTTTTTTCAGAGGGGAATATCATGCCTGAAACTGTAAAGTTTACAAAAATCAATCTGGCTTCATTTTTGTAGGAAAATTGTTTGTTGCATACATAAATGTTCATATTTGCTAGAACAGTTCTTATAGTCTTATCTGTCAGCCACAAAATACCAACAAAAAGTAAGCCAACTAGGTCACCTTCCCAGCTGGCCAATAAATAAGAGGATGGAAAAAAATGGCAGCCAGTCAATATCTTGGTCTGTAGTGACACAGTGGTTAGAATGCAGTACTGCAGGCTACTTCTGCTGACTGCTGGCTGTCTGCAATTTGGCAGTTCAAATCTCACCAGACTTAAGGTTGACTCAGCCTTCCATTCTTCTGAGGTCGGTAAAATGAAGACACAGATTGTTGGGGGCAATAGGCTGACTCTGTAAACCAGTTAGAGAGGGCTGTTAAGCTCTGTGAAGCGGTATATAAGTCTGCTATTGCTATTACTATTAGTCCCATTTCATGTTTCTAATATATGTTGAATTCCAAAGAGACAAAAACAAAGGTTACTATGGAGGGAGATGTAAGCCTTGCATTTATTCCTCTGTTATGCTTAAGACTAGGAAAATTAAAACATCTCATCATGATGCCACTGTAGCCAAACCTCTCTGGGCAGTGGGTGAAGTCTGACCCGAACCCAGAGCTAGGAGGTGGAATGAAGCATTTTCCTACCAATGATAAAATGACTCATCCACCAAACTCTACAGAGCTTCATCACTACAAATGGCAAACACTGTATTTTGCCATTTTTAATGCACAGAAGCTGCCTCAGGACAATATCAATTCCAGCAATTGTACAGTTGCAGTTAAATCCCAGAGGAAGGTGCTGCTGTTTTTAATACATGCAAGTATAAATGATACATGTGAGAAAAACAGAGGCTCTACATCAACCTTTTTCATTTTGGGTAGGGATTCTGGGAACTGAAGTCTAACACATCTGGAGGGTACCAGGTTGAGCCAGGCTGTTTTTTTTTATGGAGCACAACTTCCCATTTCACATCTGCAGGTGAAGTCTTAAATGACATATTGTCAGACATGATGTCTGTTTCAGCTACTGTTAGAAAAATGTCTGTCTTTAAATTTTCAGGGATGGACAGGCAGCAAATTAATATAGTTTGAGACAGATAAGACTCAGTGGATTGAGTAATGCATAATGAAGCTTGTATGCAAATATGATTATGCAACTGCCTGAAGGAATAGGAGCAGCTGGTTGAACTTACTTGGCTTTGAGATTTAAGCAGAGTCATGTGCTTAGTATATGAACAAAAAAACCACTAAGAAATTTTTAACTATAGATTAGACTGGGAGATGTTTAAAAAATGAAAACTCTTGCAAACATGGTGCAGAAACTATATGAAACCCTCTTCTGTTTCAGAGAATTCAGCAGAACGCAAAAGAGTCTTGCGTATTGGTAGGACAAAAGGAGTCTTTCTGTTTTTCAGCTGTTCATCAGCAGAAAGCCCTGGGGCTGGAGGAAACAACTGCTGCCTCTTCTCATCTGCCCAAAGGACAGCCTTATACCACTGGAACTATGGCGGCCTCTAAACGCCCTTCTGCCACTAGGATTGCAAGTGAACTGCTGCGCACCCAGGGCATAGCAGGCCTGTATAAAGGGCTTGGAGCCACCTTACTCAGGTGAAAAGAGTGTGAATCTTCTTTTTCTAGAAGTTCTATGGTAGCAACACCTAATGGTCTAAGAAGAGAACTCAGTTGGGTTCAGTCCTCTTTATACATTATCTTTTAAACTCGTAAAAACTTCTCCATTGACTTCAGAATTGGAGTCAGTTCCCCAACCACTGGCTTTTGGAGAACTGGTTTGGATGATGGGAATTAATAGGATCCAAATTTATGCATGAAACTGGACCAATTACTTTGTAGAGTTTTATGTGGGCTTTGGATCTTTTTTCACAATTTAATATTTGGGTAGTTTATTATGCTTTCTTTTTTTTCTGAGAAGAAGCCTAAATGCTTTCATTAAAATTTTCAGTAGTCTCTCTGTCTTCCAAACATATTCCATTACTACAGTATAGAATGGTGATCTTTATGTTTTTCAAAAGTATTGGTAAAATCAAATGGCCTTAAGTCTGACTTTCAAGTTTGTCTATAAAATGTACATGAGATTTGATGCTTTGTCTTCCCAAGTTATTGTTCCATATTTTCAAAGTTTGTAATATATGCTAGCCAAATTACAAAAGAAAAGTTGAAAAGGGAGCCTTTGTTATATACCGTAACATAAATTCTACCAATAAGATGATCACCCTTCAGTAATCATATATGACATAGGGATTGAAAATAATAGGTCAATGCTAAATATAACTTTTTGAAAAAATACAATGCAAGTCAAAATTTATTTTAGTAATTTGTAAGAAAACATATAAAAGCTTTCTTATCATCCCCTCTAAAATATATATTCATTATGTAATGCAAATGCAAATATTTGAAATTTTATATCATGAGAATTGTGTGGGTCTTACATAAATCCATCTTGAGATGGATGTATAACAGTTGGAGAAACTAAGTGTAACATAAGTGCCAAAGGAACCGTTAAAATCTTGTCAATGAAACTATATAGCTATATATGTCAGTGAAATAAGTCTCCAGAGAATATCATGAAATTTTTATCTGTCTGAGGAAGCACTGCAACTTGTGTCACAGAAACGAGGAGAAGCACTGCACTTGATATGCTGCATTACATGTTTCCAAGAAAGTAGGGAATAAAAAGCCAGTCTCCTTGCTATATCAGTGTCCTGGAAGTTACATTTCATAAATATAAAATTAGTCATAATTTATTGAGTTACTAATGAAGCAAAATTAGCAACTTGCTTCAGTGAGAAATATGAAAATCTCTCCAAGGCTTACCAAACATATTCTACTTCTACTCTCAATAGGGATGTCCCTTTTTCCATCATTTATTTTCCACTCTTTGCCAACCTTAACAAGTTGGGACAAAAGACCTCTGAAGAAAAAGCATCTTTCTTTCACTCGTTTCTGTCTGGCTGTGTGGCGGGATCTCTGGCTGCAGTTGCGGTAACACCATTGGATGGTGCGTATTAGATGATGCTACTATAAAATATAAAAGGCTTGTTTCCATCCTATCACAAATTACTAGCAGGTAGTATATCTAAAATTAAAATAGATTGGGGAACAAAGCACCACATACTTACTACTTTAGTAAATCTCTAATCAGAGATGAACATTTTTTCAGGTTTATTTAATTGGGAAGAATCTTGTCCAAAAATAAATTAAGCAAATAATTAAATCTGAGTCTTGAAGATATCCCTCTGCGGTATCTGTAAATCCATAAAGATGTGTAAATCTTTAGATCAAATTTCTTTGCATAGATCTGACAAACTATCTTCTTACAGTTCTAAAAACTCGCATCCAAACTCTGCAGAAAGGACTGGGAGAAGATACCTACAATGGAATCATTGACTGTGCCAGGTAAACAGAATTAAATATGATTCTTTTTAAGCATTAAACACTTGATCTCTGAAAAATATTCCCCATGCATCAAGGCTGGAAAACCCAACTAGTCTGGACTGGTGGATACATTGGGAATTCAGCAAGTAAGTTGTGGATGTTCTGTTGGTTTACAAAATGGTTGCAAGTTTGTGTGAGCCATCACGCAATATCATTTGACCAAAAGTTAACTGGTAAAGATGTGTTTTTTCTAACCGTACAGTTCATACAGAATGTTCTTGAGTTTGTGTTTACTTTGGGGTGGAGATGGGAGGTGGAGGGCATGTTTCCAGAGTTAGTTCTGTGTTGCACTTAAAACACTTAATGCCATTCCCTAAACAACAGATATTTCATCTTCCATGCCCCAAATCCCATCATTGCCTGTATGGGTTGCCTGCAAAAAGCAAAACTGTTACAAAAATTAGTCTCTGCCTTTCTGCAAAAATGCTGGGGCACTTTTGCCTAGGAATGCCTAGGAGCAAAAGCAATGATATCCCTTCAGTGTGGTTACTGCCCTTTTCAGACTTCTGCGGGAGCGTTTACAAAGACAGGGCTGATTTAATGAGTCAATTCATTTTAAAAGCTGTGTCTTTTTTCAGATTCACTTGAAAGTCTGAAAAAGAGATACAGTTGCTTTAAAGAGAAATGCTACATATGTGCTGCTGTGCAGTGGCGGGATTCAAAGATTTTTACCACCGGTTTGGTGGGCGTGGCTTGGTGGGCACACTTTGCGTGTGTGTTAGCACACCAAATAGGCATTTGTGCAAGCGCAGAGGCATTCCAACTCACCACCTGCAAGCCTGCACTCTCCCTGTTGCTTCAGCAGCTGCTGCAGAGCTCTGCTGTGCCACGCAAAGCAGCTGCATTTCAAAAGGGGGGAATAAAGGTGAGTATGGCAGCCCGGGCGGATGGGCGGGCCCAACAGCAGAGCAGCGGAGAGAATCGGTTTGGTCTCCACTGCTCATTGGCACTACCAACTCAGCAGAAATGGGCCAAACCGGTAGAATACCACCACTGCTGCTTTGGGTTCCAGAATTACTTCTTCTAAATAATTTTTGAAGCATGAAAAGCACTCATGTTTGATGCCCTTCTGTTGCTGATAGCAACAGCTGCTACTCAGGATATCTTTGCTGAAATTATCTCATTGTGTGAATTACCTGCAGAAAGATCTGGATTCATGAGGGTCCTTCCGCTTTTATGAAAGGAGCAGGATGTCGTGCATTGGTGATAGCGCCCCTCTTTGGCATCGCCCAAGGAGTCTATTTCATTGGCGTTGGGGAATGGATCATGAGCTTTTTCCAATAATACCATCTTGCAATTGAAGAAGACTCTGGATTAAAATTGCACAAATTCCAAACAATCACTTGAAAATCAGCAGAACTGTCTTGCAAACACTTTTGTGGATCATAAACCACCATCCAGGAAGGTGGCCTAGAAGGAATAACCAATCCCAGTGTTCCACCTTTGCTTCTTTTTTTATTTAGCAGATGACTTTCAGCAAACTAGAATATAGACATTGTGCTTCTAAATACACATATTCTGGGTAAACCTTCATTGGATTAATTACATCAGATGGAGCATTCTTTGAAAGAATATTTGAAAGCTATAGTATCTGTAAAAACAACTGAAATACAGGTAATTTTAAACTTAAGACAGTAATAGACCTGGCCATTTACAGTTGCAAGTGGGGACAGCTGTTAAGTGATATGGCCTTGCTTAATAACTTCCGCAGGTGGTGTGGGGGAGACACAGTGCAGGTCCAGGCCCACCTGCCCTAGGCTTTCTTAAGCCTCCCCTACCCTCTGAGGCATCTCATGCTCTGCTTCCTGGGGTCCCTGCAGGCCTTGGACTGCTACTCACCCAAAGGGGCCCAAGATGGCTATTGACACATAGGGTCTGTGAGGGCTTGTATGCCGAGGCCTTCTTTTCACTCAGACACCCGAGGAACTTGCAAGACTGCCTGTTCCTCAAGGGCCCAGCAGCACCTACGTTATTTGTTTCCCCCCCACAAAGGCTCCCAGCTGAGGTGATGCAAGGATCAGCTTTCCTACAGAGACTGTCTCACGGCAACCTTGTGCTATATATAGTAAGGGTCTTCAAACTTGGTAAGTTTAAGACTTGTGGACTTCAACTCCCAGAATTCCTGAGCTAACATGACTGGAGGAGGAATTCTGGGAGTTGAAGTCCACAAGTCTTAAAGCTGAAGTTTGAAGACCCCCTGTGCTTACAGTATTCTGCAAGCAGACACTATTGTTGTGAGCCTATAGGGGGCGCCACTTTAAAGGAGACTCCGCATACTCTCTCCAAAATTAGAGCCTCTGTATAAAAAAAGGAGCCCACTACAGGCTTGTGACAATAGTAGCTGCTTTCAGAATAGCACAGTTGCCTTTATGGTATTTTTCCAAGGATGCATCTAGTCCACATCATTGCTACCCCTAATCAGTTCCTGTCCAATAGTGGATAATCTCCCCCTCCCCACCAAAAGGAGGAGCTTTAGGCTAGACTGGAAGTTAGAAAAACATCCTGTAAGAAAGCAATGGCAAACCATTTCAATATTGTTGCTGAGAAAAACTATGTGTTTATTACATTCATGTGGTTACCAGGTGCCACATTTGACTTGAACACGCATTTATATGGTATATATTTTTTATGCCTTTCTATCATTGCATGCATGGGATTTACACCTCTTATTGGTGCCTGGTCCAGATTGTATAGTTAGAAGTTTTAGTGCATAGATTACCATTTGCGAATATTAGACACAAATTCTATCTGCAGTGCTGTCGGTTTTTTTAAAGGACATTAAACATAAGCTGATCCAGAATATATATTAATGTCATTTTTTTGTCCATGATTTTCTCTTTTAAAAAATGTTTATTTCAAATTTTCAAACTGGAGTTATCCCAGAATTGAGACCAAAATTAAGCTTGCTCCTCAAGCAGCCTTTAATAGAGGAAAGACAATTTATTGGGAGAACAAAGCTAGGGTCAAATCAATCTCTGTAAAGAAGAATCAATTGGGTAGGAAAGGAGACTAAGATTCACTTTCTAGTTATAGACATAGCCGGCTTTAAAAGGGATGATTTAAATTCTGTAAAGAGAGATAAAGATCAAAATACAAGCCCCGTGATAAGGCAGAATACCTGAAAAATTAAAACCTGTTTCTCAAGAAAGATATACTTTAAAGGAAACCTGAAGTTCTCGTCACTAAAATTTCTGTTTCTATATCTCAGTCTATTTTAAAAATGTAAGATTTCCCCCTCAAAATTTCTATTTTGGAGTAACATTCATTTTATCAGACTTATAAATTAAGAAACCTTAATATGTAAGACATCAAGCTTTACAAAATTCAGTAGATTCTATAGACAAAGATTAAATCCATAACAATTAATGGAATAACTTGAAAACTATTACCCTATATCCATAAGATTTGGGAGGTAATTTTTGATATTTGTTATTAAAGTATAAAATATCAATGTATCAATACGTTCAATACTATCAAACTTCTCTTCAACTTCAAAAGATTCCAAAAAGGCACGCCAATGTTTTCTTGGTTTGACCACATTCATGGTTTCTTATTTTCTCATTTTCACTTAATAACTTGGAAACACTGTTCCAACATCTCAAAAAAGTCAGTTCATTTTCAGCTGACTAATTATCTATGAGTGACTGCATATCTTTAATTGAATTCATCTTATTTTTTTGGGAAGCATTCATTTTTCTAGTCCTCCCCAGTGGAGAAGGATCTTACTCCTATTTTCAGTTCAATTTTGCTTCAGTGGATGTAGCTTGAAACCTGGTGATCGTTATTATCTGAATAGCAATAGCTTAAATCTCCAAAAATTACATCAAATTTTGAGAAATATCCCCTCTATTGACAGATGAACCTGCCCAATTCACTGAGATAATCCTGTTGTGGCTTTATTTAAAACTGATAAATTTAAATCCATTTCTATAGCTTATATTATGACCTGGTTTGCACAAGTTATTTAACCTGGTCTTGTCTTCTAAGTGATTCTGGCAGAACATTCTCATCCTAATTTGAGTTAAGAGGATTACATTGTTCTTAGTTTATACCCATCTCTCTCTATCTAGTATTTATTTAGTTTGAGCTTGTTAAAGTTGGTAAAATATGGTTATTCTTTAAATTTCCAGAAAGCATCTAATTAATCACCATTTATATTTTTCCTAATGTTAATGTGAAGTTTTTGACTCTACGAGGAACTAACACCTTATCAGGTTCCCCAAATCTCTTCCCATATCTAACAAACTACAGCTGTCATGCGTTCGTTTTCATATCTTTAATTGAATTGTGGATGTAACCTTCTGCCATCTGCTATAACAAGGGAAAAAATCAAACACACGATTGCATGCTTTTCATTTTAATAAATTTCAGCACAATGAGAGTGTGTATACATATATATATATATATATATATAGTTTCAATCACATATACAGAACAAAATTCTGGGACTAAAACCAAGTTAACATGACTTGCTTTTTTCCCAGCCTGGGAAGCACCAGAATGGGGAAGTTGTGGAGTTTGCAGTCATCGGCACATGAAATGTAAGCTTTGGAAAGGAACAGAGAAGCAGGACGGTGGTGGTATGCTTTGAGGGAAAGAACAATACTGGAGAATGACAACAGAACTCCAAATTATTTCTCTCATTGGTCTGGATCAAAGAGTGCAAATGCCTTCATTTTTGAATGCTGTGCCACTACTCTTTCGAAAAAGTTCTTCCTGCCTTTCTCTCAGATTAAGCACAGCAAGTATGCAAAAGTTAATAATTTAACTGGAAAACATTCAGATAACACAATAGAGCATGTAGTACACTTTAGGGGAAGGGACACTGTTTTATTGGAAATGCTCCAGCATTTCCCCTCAGCACATGGGCGGAAGAGAATTCCACCAGTATTCCAGGGATTTTAGTCCATGAACTTCCTGTTACTGTTGGCACCAAAAAGTGCTGTCCGGATCTCTGGCATCATCTGTTGAGGGAGCAAAAAAGGAAGATTCTGAATATTCCATTGATGGTCCAGCAAATTCCTAGAACATGCTTAACAGTCATTCAGTCAAAAGTATGCTAAAAGGCAAATACCTTCTAAAAAGATGGCAATAAGATTTTCTACTCCTAAATACTGAAGAATGCTTATGGTAGAAACCATAGCCGAGCCTCACATCTCAGTCTTTCCAGAAATTGGGCAAGGATCTTGGGCAAAGAGCTTACATAAGAGAAAAGGTTGAAATCCAAGACTGAGGAGGGTGTCTAAGTAGCCCCCAGACAGCTTTTCTTGGTGCCAGGGCTGTTGTTTGATGGTAGTAGTGGACTTGTAGACCCCCCCAGCACCCAAGTTGCCATGATGTCCCATAGCAAAACCATGGCTGACCCAAGAATTGAATGAGCAATTGCACGCAGTTAAATGGAAAACATTTAATTCATACAAGAGAAAAAATTCTAGGCTTACCTGCTGAGCAATGAGATCCAGACGACTTTCCAGCGTATTAGATACCTTAATTTTACTGTCACTGTTATAAATTTCAACACCTCCAGCTCTAGAAGAGAAAAATACATACTAATGAACATGCTGGCACTTGAAATCACTCCCACTATTCTTTGTCATTCAATGATGGTTAGAAGTCTGATGACTTCTAGAGGGAGGGGGGAGGGGGACAGAAAGGAGGAAGACAATTTATGAAGCTCCCCATCTCACAGTAGTGAATCTGGAGATACACAGAGAATCAAAACCAAAATGAAAGGGAAACGATACATAAATAAGACCACTAATCCAAAACAGGGTCTAAATATCACTGTTTCAATTTATAAAGATCAGAACAGACAAATCTACCTACAGGGTTGGTTTAACCTACTGACCTAAACGAAAGACCATGGCCACTGGGTCTGCCCAATATGTGCTATCAAGTACAGCACAGTGCAAATTCCCACTAAACTACATTTCATATGAGAAAATCCCAAGTTCATTTACCTTATGCAAACCCTATTTAAAACAAATCACTCTATTAAACAGTTCCAGCAAGTTATTTTTCCTAGCTGTGTTTCTTTCTTACATGTCTTCTGGAAGAAAATTGTCCTGATCAATTTGAACATCAACTTCTTTTTTGGTGGCAGTTTTATACACTGGAACACTCTTCTGGACTGCATTCTGAAACAGGATTCACACATATATACAAGAAATTATTTGATTCTATTCCAGTTCCTAAAAAGTGTACAATTTAATTTATCTAAAGCTATACTACTGTCAATTCAACACATACCCACATGCTCCCAGCTCCAACAGTTAGAAACTGCTAACTTTATTGATGTCTCTTGGTATGGAAGTTTCAAAGTTTGATAGCAACTATTCACTGATTTCTCAAAATGTTTGGGATATAAGAATAATAGATACTTGTAGGTCAGCAAAAGAACATCTACTCTGCATCATTCCTTGCAGGCCTAGAATCACTTGTCAATATTTCCAATAAAACAACATAGGCATAATGATGAAGGAATATTTTTGAATGCCGTTGCCAGGGAGAGACAAAACTGATCTAACAGAGTAAGGTTATCTAATTTAGTTTTTCATACATGCTGTTCGCATTGCAGATAAAACACATAGATTGTTGATGATGAAGTCCCAAGGGGAGCTAGATGTAGCACACACTACATCTACAGAGACAAAACCGGAATTGTGTACTTATTGGTGTGTTTTCATTTAGCAGGATAAGCAGCAATTGGAGGATGGATTCAATACAATATAAAGTGAGAGCAAACCCCATTCCTTACTACCACTGATGATGTTATCTAGTTGGATAATGAAACATCTGCAAGAAAATAATCAAGCTCAGTGAGCACCAAGGACTTCACGTGGGAACAATACAATCTGTGTTGCTACTTTGATCAAGCCCTGGGCATCAACACAGGACTATCACCATTCAAATCTTTTAACAAAATTAGAAACAATAGGATGTGGGATTCTTTGGCTTTTGCAATATAGTTATAAGGGTTTTTTTTTGTCAAATGCTATTTCATTTCCATTTTGTCTAATATACATAAAATCTTTACCTTTACTAAGGGAAGATCCTGTTTCCTGCAACGGATAGTCATTCTAGGCTCAAGTAATTGATACAATCCCTTTGTAAAAGAGAACAGAATTTATGTCTTAATTGGAAAGCTCACCGTAGCTTCAAGTATAAACACAGTAAGGTGTCCAACGAATTTTAGCTTAACATTTTACAAATACAAACTATTAATACTGTAGTAAAGGCAGATATAACTAAGATCCAGTTAGAGAACTCCACAGAAACAGTTTAAGTTTCATCTAGTAATATTGGTATATGAGCCATGGTGGCACAGTAGTTAGAATGCAGGCTACTTCTGCTGACTGCAGTTTGGCAGTTCAAGTCTCACCGGCTCATGATTGACTCAGCCTTCCATCCTTCCCAGGTGGGTAAAATGAGGACCCAGATTGTTGGGGGCAATATGCTGACTCTGAAAACCGCTTAAGAGAGGGCTGTAAAGCACTGTGAAGTGGTATATAAGTCTAAGTACTATTGCTATGTCTAGGATCTCATTACCTGTAGTACTAAGCCTTCCAGCAGGGTTTGGTACCTGCCTGTATCCTTCACTACTTTAGCCAGTCTCTGCTTGGCTTCGCTCAGCAAGTCCTATATTATGCGGAGAAAAAAAATCAAATGAGAAAAATCTTATTCTCCTCCAGCCTTAAGTGAAAAATTTCATTGCAACTGATACTTATGAATGCAACATCTTTTAGGGACCATGATACCAATAGAACTGAGGATGGAAGAAGCATGAACCTCATCACCATAGGTCAACTGTCACTTACTCACATGGCCATATAGTTTTACAACCAGTGAGCTTTACAACCAGTCGTGGCATTCTCTGGTCACATGACTATGATTCTCTGTGGTATAGTCCTTACCTAATGACCACAGATGGGACTACCAGAATTGCTGTTGCTAAGCAGTGTGGTCACATAATGTTTTGCCTAATAATTGCTTCACTGAGCAACAGCAATTCTGTTTGCAATTAGGATTATTTAAGTGAGGACTATTTGTATATTTGTGATGTCTCTTGAATTGTACTGTACTTTATCCAGTAGGTTGACTTTACTTATCCTTTATGCCTCTATTTCACAGACAAAATTCAATGGATGCCGTGATTTCAATGCCAGATGTTGTGTTTTTGCATAAAGCTACTTAGTGGTTTGTAATGCAAGGTTAGGGTTATCTTAAAAAGTGAAAGCCTAAATACTACTTACATCAATGGCTTGTGACTATTACTATGTGACTATGCCTCTAGTAGAGCATAATTTGGGATTATTTTGTGGTCTTAACCTTTTTCCTTCAATTTACACATCTTAATATGTTCCCATACAATTAATTGGGTTGCACTCAAGAGTGCAGGTATTACAATTACAATGCTATGTCTTCACTTGAGTGACTAGAGGCATTAAGCAATATTTTCTATAGACAAAGAATTGTTTTGAGGGTAAAGCAATCAGGCATATAAAGTCCTAACCTGAAGTAGTATAATTTAAGTAACAAGCACATAACCTCAGTAAGAACTAGAACATACCCTGTACAAAGAGTATCTGAGTTAATATTCCCAAGTCTTAATTTTCCCTTTGTGCAACATCTAATACTTATTCAATGGAAACATTCATCACTATCTGGCTAATATTAGGCTGAAAAAGACACTCCATTAACTAGTGCCCTCCTTCAACAAAGGAAAACAATGATGCAGAGATAATTTAAGTAGTGTATATTTCTGGCACATCTGCCCTCCACAATAATATGTATATTACAAATACTTTCTTGAAAGATATATTAGAACAAAGAAAGGTAAACACTGCAGTGTATTTTCAGGCAAACAATTAAAAAAAATTCTTATAAAGAGACGGACAAACTTACTGCAATCAGATCATCTCTTGCTTTGAGAACCTTCAGTCTTGCCTGATTCATCAGGTTGGACATCTGACTGTAAGGCAGATGGAAAAAATGAAAGGAGGACTCAGAGAGTGAAGCAGCAGACACTATGCATTCTCACAAGCACATGCCAGACTAACTCCCAAAATGTTCAAGCAGTAAAGCCTGTGTTTAACAGGCCTCTTGCGAGTACTGTACGGCAGGGGTATCAAACTCAAGGCCCGCGGACTGAATCCAGCCCACAGGATGCTTTAATCTGGCCTGTGGGGACCGGCCTGCAGGACATCTGGCAGCCAAAACCATTTTGGCCAGCAAAGTTGCTGCAGGAGGCTATCCAAGCTGAAAACAGGTTGCAGGGGGACAAATTGCTGCAGGAGGTGTGAATCTCATTTCCACCCTCTGACCTGCAGACTGCTACAGTGCTGATCTGGCCCTCGAAGAAATCCAGTTTGACACCCCTGCTATATAGTGACCAGAAGTAGCCTTTCTTAAACCTTGCTGCCAGGCCTCCTTCTTTATTCTATTTTAAAAAACTCCCAATTCCCACTCAATCCTCCAAATGATCGTTCTATATTCTGGTTTAATCAAAAGTGGGTACTGCTGATGAAGAAACATTGCAAACCTAAATTGTACCCTGAAATATCACTGAAAAAAAAATCTCATATCTTTTTACTGTGGGAAAGACTTCGGTCTGTAACCTATCAACTTCAGCCATAAAGTGTAAACAACAATATTCTGTTTATAAAAGTGCTATCCAAATAGTCTCTTGAAAGCATTTACCTCAGTTATTTTCTACATCATTGGCTACATAGTCATCAATTTTTTAAAAAATGTCTTAAGCAAAAGGAAAAAAAATCCTATAAACCAGTAAACATTGGAAAGTGGCAGCAATAAACAAATCTTTGCATGCTTTTCACATGAGTTTAAACTCATGGCTAGTTCTTTTATTTTTTTCCCCAGTCTAAAATCAGCTTTGACATCTTCCATTACATACATTTTCTTTTGTTGTTCTATTTGTTTTTCTTTCTTTTCATAGTACTCCATGATCTTCAACCTTTGTGTCTGAACAAGCCGACCTTTCTCAATGTTGAATTCTTCTTCAGCCTACAAGGAAGCAGACCGGTTCAAGAAAACCTCACACATTTAGTCATATGAAGAATCTAAAGTATTGACTAGAATTCTGAAAGACGGGAATAGTAATTAATATTAACAATATACAGTGTGCTAGCAATTAAAATCAGTTCCAACAAACTAAACCCCAGTAGGAATAATTTTACAATAGTCATATATCCTAAGATAGATCTAGAAGTCCATATCAGAAAGTTTGTTTAGCTAATATGAACTAACATATTTTAATGTTTTTAAAAAATGCTGGCTTCAAATTGTTACAATTAGTAGTACAGAACAAGTTCTGTCTTCCAAAAAGATAAAGTAATTTAATTGCAATTTCATGCATATGAGATTGATCTGTGTGTAATACATAGGACAGAACAGAATGGCAGTTTTTAAAACAAATATCCTTCACTTATTCTGAATTACAATATAATTACTTTAGGTACATATTAGCTAAATAAAATGAAAAAAAAATCACAACTTGGCAGGGCACAATTGAATTTTAGGTATTTGAAAAAACCACACTGGCCCTCTGGGATTTTATACACAGGAAACATTGAAATGCTTTTCATTTACCTTAGCATCTATTTCTTCCGCCTTTTCATTGGCTTCCTGCTCAATGAAAGCCATCATGTGTTTAATCTGTAACAAAAATAATATTTTCCATGGAAACTAGCAGATACATTTTGTCGCTAAACATAACAGAATTTCCCAGTATTGTATTTTTTTTTAAATAATAAAACAGAAAAAGACTCTCCAACACCAAATTGTTATTAACTGGATACCTTGTAGTTACAGGTATTTATAGTTCACAGAAGCTTAAGAACTGAAATTGCATTCCAACCATACATTGCTTTACAGTTTTAGAGGTAGGGTTACTATTTCAGATGCAGATAGTAGTTTAATGTTTCATAGGAAAAGAACTGTAATGTAACCTAATGTAATCCTGTAATGTAACCTTTCAACTTAACAGATGCATCAGTTTCCGGAGATGAGAAATCCTTAAGTAGGAAATACTTGCGGCAGTTACCAGCCTGCTTCGACTTGCCAGCAACAGGGCCCTAAGACAGGGGTCTTCAAACTTGACAGCTTTAAGACTTGTGGACTTCAACTCCCAGAATTCCTCCTCCAGTCATGTTAGCTGAGGAATTCTGGGAGTTGAAGTCCACAAGTCTTAAAGCTGCCAAGTTTGAAGACCCTTGCCCTAAGATGAATGCTACTCACAATTAAAGAGAGCCAGTTTAGTCTAGTGGTCTTGTGGTTAAGGTATCAGGCTGGAAAGCAGGAGACCATGCGTTCAAGTCAGAGGTGGTATTTAACAGGTTCTGACCAGTTCTGGAGAACCGGTAGCGGAAATTTTGAGTAGTTCGGAAAACCGGAAAATACCACCCCTGACTGGAGATTTTACAGTCTCCTCCCCCTGCCACGCCCACCAAGCCACGCCCACAGAACCAGTAGTAAAAAAACTTGAATCCCACCACTGGTTCAAGTCCCATCTTAACCATGAAAGCCAGCTGGTGACCTTGGGCCAGTCATTCTCTCAGCCCAACTCACCTCACAGGAAGGTTGTTGTGGGGACAATAGAAAGAGGAAGTTGTGTTGGATATGTTTGCTGCCTTGAGTTCCTTGTAAAAATAATTAAGCCGGGAAACAAACAAAAATTACATACTGTGGCCTGCTGCACAATCCTACATGGCATTTACTAAACTGTAAATGTACAGCCACATAAAGATGGTGTGGTTTGAAACATCATAAGCAAGCATGTATGTTTTTGGAACAGAAAATATCTACTCCGTTATATTACAAGCAAATAATGATTACACTGCCTAATCAGGTATACTTAAATTCCCATTGATTTCAGTGCCAAGTTGGTATCCCTGTCTGGATGGTTTGTGGGTCACATGAGTACAAAATATTTCCATGTGTCACATTTTGCTTTCAAAGGACTAAATTTGATGGATAAATAGCCTGATGTGTTTAAAACCTTCCATGTGCAGGTTAAGAAAGCTCTCAGTGAGAGTAAAGAGACATCATCAAAAACTCTAAGGAAGAAGACATTCATGTAAACCTAGTATGGCCAGTTCATGGGCTGCAAGGGAACATTGCTTTACCAGTATCATCTGGCTCACTGCAACATTCAGTGAAATATTCCAACTCAAACCCAGCTCAGACTGGGTTTACTCTAAAGGGCATTATTTACAGTCAACAAGATAAGCTTTAAAGGACAATCAAATCACACATACAGTATTGTATCATGTAAAATTCCACCACATTGCAGGGAAGTTACAATTTTAAGGAATAGTCTGCCACTATGAATTTAGAAGTGATATTCTTGCAGATGTCCTCAACATTCTTTATTAAGCAAAAGCCATTATTTTTTCAGCATGTTTTAATAATTGGCAATTATCTTATGGCCTGAATTTTCAAGTTTATTCACACGAAGGGACAATTGCACCTAAAGACATATATGTTAAAACAATATTTTCCTTCTCATAATGCCCTCTTTTTTGCTGTGTTTTATATGCCATGAAGTGACACGTATGCTGTTACAGTATTTAATTTTTAACCAATATGTGCATTAGTAATGTTCAATACTGCTATAAAACAATGCTTTAGTGGGACCCATTAAAACACAATGCCAGAATTTCACAAGATTGTTCTTCCCTCAAATGTTCAGTGGAGGCAGAACTTCCTGTTTTTTTCATGAATGTGAACATTAATCATTAGCTTTTTCAGTTCTTCCTTTCCATATGAGGATCCTTCATTGCTCTCCTGCAGTTTAGATCTCTCCTGGTAAATTGTTAGGACAATTTATTCCAGTCATCTCTAGTTTTATGTATTAATCAAACATTCTATACAGAAGTAATATAAAATACCCTCTATATAAAGTCACTGTTATTAAAACATCTTACAGCCGAGCATCAAACCCAAATATAACATTACAGGAATATTTATCAAATTTCTATACCACCCATCATACTTGCATGCTTCTGGGTAGTTTACAAAAGTGACGATGAAACTTCTTAATCTCAAGAATGCGTTATTAATGGTCCAAAATTGCCCCAAAAGCCATGCTGATGAAGTGGAAGTGTCTATCATCTTTATGTATAAACAACTGTACTGGTTGCCAGTTGCTTTCTAAGCCCAGTTCAAGGTGTCCATTTGGGTGTACAAAACATCGCAAAGGTTAGGTCCAAATTACCAGCAAGATCAACTAACCCTGTACAGTTTTCCCTGTGCTATCAAGAAAACATATCTTTTGCAGATTCCACAACCAACATGTCTAATACCAATTTTCATTTGTTTTCCTAATGGAGGTTCTTTATTGTGAAACAAATTGCTACTGGAATTCAAGTGAGTCCCTTCCAATTAAAGTATAATCCCTACCAGAAGCAATCTTTACCTTATCTATTTCTTGTATCTTTCAAGATTTATATATAATCTAAGCCATTCTGGAATATCTCTATTTCCATTTCTCCTTATCTCAAAATGTCATTAACCTTGAATAAGATGTTCACAGCACATATTGACAATTCTGAATATAACACCAGATTTTTTTTTAAAGTAATCAGGATTGAATTCAAGTAGTTGTTGACATTCTATCTATTCTCCCAGCCTTACCCAAAAGACATTCTTGGGACGTCTTCTAAAACAATCCTTCACTCTTCAAGGACATAAATTCAAGGTCAGATATTGGAAAGTACCCATTAGCATCAAACTTCTATACTCACAATCAAGACGATAAAATGCAGTCACTTTCCATGTGTGTCAAAAACTTACCAAAATTAACAAGGTTATTTGAAGGAAACTAGAGAAGCCATTGCTCAACTATATGAATTTTCAGAATTAACCAGCATGATGTTGTACGACAGGCACAGAACAGTCTAGTGTTGCACTATTTTCTTCTCAATCTATTCTCATCAACAGATACTAGTTTCAAGAAGAGTATAAATTTTGTGACAATGCAGTAAAAAACAATTTTACTTAAGGAGTCCCATAACATTAAAAAAAACTCTCAATTTTGTGCACATTTGGGAATAAACTCTTAAATCACTTCTGAATCACAAGCTTTACTGCTGTGCAAATATAACCAAAATTACACGACACATATATTGAAGTAACCATTATACCTTTTATTCAGAAGCCAATCCCAGTGGATGAAACCCAAAAGAGACTTAGAACTACTTTGCTCATTTCCAAATGGAATAAAATACAATATTTCTTGTCCTTTTGCAGAATTTGCAACGGAAAGTCCCAAAACATGTTTTTCAAAAAGCAACTGGACTTTCTGGGCTTTTTTCTTTGAAAACATTTCACTTCTCATCCAAGAAGCTCCTTGGTTCTGAATGAATGGTGGGGAAATAGATGGATTTATATTCCTTGCAGTCAGTCCTCTCTGGTCGTTATCACTCTGAAGGTCGGTCCTTCTCTTTCAAGGCAAAACCAAGAAGGTCCGGTTGCCTTTTGAAAAGCACCTTTGGGACAACCAGAACCTGGGTGACTGAGAATCTCCGCAGACATTTGCAACGGAAGATTTCTCTTTCTCTCCTCAAATCACAGACGGATCTGGATACAGCCAGGCTCCCAAACGATGCCCCTTCCCGGCGGGGATCCCTGTGCAGTAGCAACTGCGCTTGGCTAACGGGCACCCTCCGCTGACTCTCCGCTCCTCCTTGCCTGCCATCCAAGCTGGAGCAGCTCTCCAGCGTCCCGTCAGCCGAGCCCAACCGGCTCGAAGCGGGGCGCCTGACTTAAGAAGCCCATTCACCGGTTACGACCACCGCCCGCGGCTGCGGTGCTAAAGAACCGCAGGAGAAGAAAAGTCTCCTCCCGGGACCCAACCCCGCCGTACCTGCTTCTGAACATCGGCATCGCTCAGCGCCATGTTGAACGCGGGTTAGAGAAGCGAAGGCTCGGGGGGACAAAAGGAGAAGCGTCCGCTCGAACTGGCACTCCCGCAGGCTGAAGGGATTGAAGGGCCCCAATCAGATCCGGTTTAGGTCACTCTCAGGAGATGCTGCCGCTGCTGCGGCTGCGGCTGCTGACATTTACGTCACCCGGCCCCGCCCCTTGTTTGCTCGCGTTACACCAATGGGAGAGCTCGGTGACGTCATCAACGCGGAAGGGGCCGTCTTTCACTTGGGGACTTCGGGATTGAATAGAATAGAACACCTTTATTGTCATTGCATTCAAAATACAATGAAATTTGAAAGCTACTCCAGCACAGTGCCCCAAACACCACATCACAATCACACTACACAGTATTTAAAAAGTAAAATAATTAAAGTAATAATAATAATTAAAAACCTAGTCTAAAACCTATTTAAAACATACATTAACTTAGTTTAAAAATGCCACTTTATAGAACTAAATCACAAATGTACTGTTTGATTCAAGACAATTATTGCCTTGGAAAAGAAACTTTCTCAGACTGAAATAAGGAAGAGTGGTGCACTTGACATATAGATGAGGAATTTCTGATTCATGTCAGATAGCTATATTAGGGAAAGCAATGGAATTTCGTTGCACCCGCTTGCGAGTGTAATGACAAATAAATTCTTATGTCTTATGTCTTATATTAGGGAAAGCAGTGGAATCTGGCTGTCCAAAAGTTCCTCGTTCCCCTCATTTATTTATTTTAAAGATTGAATTGGGCTACAGTAGTGCAAGTTGATTGGCAAAACTGTTGCTAATTCAGCCCAACAAATAGGCTGAAAAACAGCTTTTATCCCTAGGCTGTCAGACTTCTGAACTCAACATAAACACCACAATTAGGTATAATGTGATAGACTTGCAGGGCCAGCACCAAGGGAGGCTCATTTCAATTTCATTGTACACATGTTGTGCATTGGCAATAAACATATGATTTGATTTGATTTGTGAGTTCCCAAGATCTCCCCAACATAACATAATTAAGAACAAAAAGGGAAATTGTACGTTGCTTGAGGTATGGAGTCTTCTAAAAACTTTTAAAAAATATAAAATCCATTAAAATTAGCCCTTGTAAAATACGTAGATTTGTTAGTTCTGGTAGGAGGAAAGTAGAAGAAACCATCTGTTGCTTTTTAATGCCTGAATAACAGGAAGGCAGTTGGAGGTCATGCAGCAGGAATACTATGTAAGTTTGAGCCCGTATCTGGAGTCAGTCATGGCCCAGATGGGATGAAATACACTGAATCGCTCCAAGCCCTGGTTGTCTTTTGTAAATACACAGGCGGAGCTTCAACCCTAGGTTCCTCTGAATGGGGTAGTGGTGTGATCTTGGAGGTCTTCCCAGATAGCGCTTAAGCTGCACATTTAGATTGCTGTCATAAGTGGCTTTCGGGTATTGGCTGGTGTACCACTTACAACCCAATTTGAACCAGGTCCAAGGTGTTCCTGGATTGGATTGCTTAGTATGCTTTAAATGTGATTGCACCGACTGCAATCTTTGGGGATAGTCAGGAAATGGCAGATTCCCCCAAACTGTGGAGCATTGAAGAGACAATGACATCTCAGACGGGTCTCCACCCTTGGCAACTTTAAGACTTGTGGACTTCAACAGCTATGCTGGCTGGAGAATTCTGGGCACTGAAGTCCACAAATCTTAAAAGTTGTCAAGAGTGGAGACCCCTGATCTAGGAGACCATAGGTCAGAAGATAACTTGGGGACTCAGAGGTCTTGCTTCTGTAGGTTTGAAAGTAGCCCTTTCATTCCAAATACTTGAAAAAATTACCAGTGTTTCTCAAGTTTGGCAACTTTAAGATATGTAGATTTCAACCATGGTGCTTGGAGAATTCTGGGATTTGAAGTCCAAACATCTTAATATTGGTAAGTTTAAGAAACTCTGGTTTACAACAATTGTGATTATAACCAGGAGGGGTGGGGAGGTGTTGTGTATTAATTGCATATAGTTTCTTTTAGCTTCTGTACTGCGTTTGCACCTTGTTGTCCACGGCGCAAGACTATAGGTAGGGATAGGTTACAAAAACTGTCAAACAAACAAATCGCTCAAGTATGAAGCCGGCCTGCTGAGACTATTGGAGAAAAAAAAAACACCATCCAAACTAACTATCACACCCTACAACTCTATATTTCTTATCTCTATGTCCGAGCCTTTCAACACGTCGATCACAAAAAGGCTCGCGCTCAGCCGCGATTGCGGCGTGAATCTGCTTAGTCACCTCCTCCGCTACACTGCGGGTGACGTCACACGCCCACGTGCGCGCCCGCCGCCTTCAAAAACCCTTCTTTTGCCCTCGTCCGGCATGGCGGCTGCTTTTCTGGAGGAGTGACGAGGGGGGGAAGGGAAGGATGTTGCTGCGCGCGCAGCACCGACAGGCGCCAAGGGTCACTTTCGAGGGAGTGTCGCGCGCCCTCCCCTCGCTTTGACCTCTGCCTCTTTTTTTTTTTTTTTTTTTGGTTTAAATTGGTCTCGTCCTCGCGAGACTCAGGTAAGAAGGCGAACGGTCAGGAAAGCCTCATCCTCTCCCCCACCCCGCACGTTCACTTCCCAGAAGGGGAGTGGAAGGAAAAGCAGCCTCAGGGTTCGTTCGCGCGTGGTTCCTCTTTGGTTTGCGTGCCGTCCCGAGGGTGCTGAGCGGTTAGTTGTGCGCTCAGGGGGCGACTGATCCGGGAGTGGCGGGAGTAATGGGAGGTCGGAGCCCTGATACGTGGGTGCGTTGGAGAGGGGTACTCCCTTATCACCGTTCCCCCTTTCTCTCCCCCCCCCACTTTTCCCGGTTTCCCCCTCCCCACTTTTACTCGGGTCGCCCCATGACGGCCGCTGTGGGGCCACCCCTCCCAGTCACCAGACGCTTCCCTTCATCTCTTGTGTGCCCCAGACTCCTCAGAGTTAGCTGGGGAGCATGGGTTTTTAGTAGACACGGTTCTGTGCTGAGGGTGGGAGCATCGTTTGGTCTCAGCAGGTGGAACTTGGCCTGGCATGGTGCCTTCAGTGGGCCTCGGTGGGAAGGGCGGGGCTCATTCCATTCCTCTTGCCCTCCCCCCCAAGATTTCTGTGAGCTGCAGCCTTTTGGGAGACTGTGGAGGGGCCCCCGAGTGTCTTTTTCCACTTAAAGGGAAGAAATGGAATGGGAAAAGGGGTACATGGTCTATGATCCGGTTACGGGGGTGATAGGGTCCACTTTGTCGGCTGATAGGACATCTGATTTACAGATTAATAGAGTTGGAAGGGACCTTTGAAGGTCATCTAGTCCAACCCCTGCCAAAGCAGGAGGCCCTACATTTGTTCTTGTTTTGCCGGCCATAAGGATTAAAAATAATGTGGCCTAAAAGTTTTTGTCTGGGAGAAACAATCAGTTGATGAAATAGCCTTGTGCTTATGCTGGGAGTACAGTACATACCTTTACAGAGGTAACTGTTAACCATTAATCAAGGCCTCCTGGTAGACCAGACCAAGAAACCACAAGAAGGAGGGAAAAAAATGTTATTGGCCATAATAACAGAACTTTTCAAGTCTGATTTTGCTAGTTCCTCCTCTTCCTCCCTCCTCCCTTTTGCCTAAATAACAGTTCTTTCATGTTTCCATAAAAGTAATCTTCCTTACTCTCTGTAATAACTCTAACTCATTTGGTAGGAAGAGAAGAAAAAGCACAAGACATTCAAAATAATTGACCATAATCCGTTGGGATACAGAACTCTCTTGCGGGCAATACAATTTGCATGGGCAGAAAAGGAACAAAAACCAATAGTGACTTGATAACTGAACGTGGGTATAAAGTTTTGAATGGAATAGAGGCTGAGGTCGTCTGCTTAGCCTAAATAAAAATGATGTCTATAGAACAGTAAGGCCACCTATCTGGAGAAGAAGTGAGTAAAAAGAGGTGTTGTAGGAAATAACTTCAAATATTTGCTTTCTTATAAACGGAATGTTTTTGTGTGATTGGCCAGTTCCCCTGTTGTAGTCATTTTGTAACATCCCAAAATTTGTTCCAATTGTAACAAATCGTTTTACAATCATTGTAAAACATGTAACAGATTTCTCATCTCAAAGTATTTGATAGATTTAAATTGATCCTTAAGACATTAAAGAGGTGTTTTGCCTACCTCATTTTTTCATAATGTTAATTAGCTTTATATAGTCATATAGTAATAGGAAAATTATATACACTATTAAACTGAGAACAAGCAGATAAGTATTTTTTTCACTTACAGTAATTGAGTGAAATCATGAAATAATTATGTGTCTGTGCATGTACGTGTATGCATGCCTTCGAGTCAGTATTGACACCTTGCAACTGACTGGACTAGTTCATGCAGTTTTGTTAGCAAGATTTCACAAACAGTTTGCCATTGACTGCTTTCTAGGGCTGAAAGAGAGTGATTGGCTCAAGGTCAAGCAGCTGACTTCATGTTAAGGCAAGGCTAGAACCCACAGTTATGTGTGGAGGATAAGCTACACAATTCCAGAAAAAAGATAACTGCTTTAAGGGTTAGAAGAGAAAGCAGGCTTATTAGAATGATAAAAACTGCAAACTTATTACTGACTGGCTTCCTACAGAAAAATAGCTGATCAATTTATTTGCATATTTTATAGTATAAATTTCAGTAGAAACATCTGCACCTAAAGACTGCTGCTGTAAAATAGTAAGTGCTAGAATGACAAACATGGCCAATTGGATTCATCTTTACAAAATTTCAAAATAACTTGAATAATAGCTGATTGTTATTGGAATATATTAAGCTGTTCATTTGTTTAATTAGACATTTAAAATATAGTTCACAAAACATCTGTTTTTTAAATGTATTTTGGCAGGCAATTCTTGGGCTGATTGCAATTTATCAGTTGTACAGACTGTCTAAACCAGCATTTCCAGACAGCTAATGGCTGTAAAGGGCTTTCTCAAGCCCTGACCAGACAGCTGACTTTCCTGCTTTCCTATTCAGTTCCTCCAATTGTTGATCAACTATCCAACAGGCTGTGGGAAACACTCAGATACAGTTGTGCCCTCTGTGCCCCATCAGGGAAAAAAAAGAATGGGTCAGGGGCAAACACCCAAAACCTGAAGAGTGGAGGATGCAGATGTGAACAGACAAGTCCAAAATGACCAATAGGTTGAACTCACTCTGCTCCTTATAGGTCATGTAACTGTCTGTGGCAAAGCAAGGCAGATTGTGCACATCTGCAAATTGTCATCAGTTGCTGTTAGGAAAACTCTTAACACCAATACTTGTAACCACAATATAAGGTTGCTTACCAAGGTTGAGGATAAGAGGAAGAGAGAAATATGGCAAAATAAAGCACAGTGGGAATTGTTTGTACAGTATTGAAAGGCAAGTGGGCAAAGACCTTTAATCATCTACAAGGACCCTAATACAATCTATTACAATTTATGTAATGAAGTATTATTTTAGAGGCTGGTATAGGTGCAAGTCACCAAATTAGGAAACCCATTAGTATTTTTTGCCAAGAACCATTTCAGATCTCAAGTTGCTTATTAATTTTCAAGAAGGCTATTAAACTTGAATGCACATTTTTCCAGTCCTATGTTTCATGTTATTGCAGTTAAAAAAAACCACAGGAAGAAAGTGTAAATATTAGAAATAGTAAATATGAAAAAGTTACTTTCATACTATTTATATGATGTTTTTCCTGTTTATCTATTTCTAAACAAATCTCTGATGGAATTTCTTGTTATGTTATTCAGGCAAGAAGCTTAGTAAAGCTGTGTCAATCTGTAGAGGATTTTATAGTAGAATAGAGTTCAAAGGAGCTGTTTACACTATCACATTCCATGCAGGAATCCAAATTAAAATATCCATGACTAGTAGCTGTCTGGCCCCTGATTGAACATATATAATGAAGGGATGTTTCAGCTCTCTGGGCAATTGTTTCATCCTAAACATTCTCTCCTTTTTTCATTTATTGCCCTCCTCTAAACTATTCCAGGTAGTTCAGAGTTATTAGAATAATGTCTGACCAGTGCAAAATAAAATACTTCTTTTAATATAATCTAACATTGCATTTGCTTTTTCTAAACCATTGTCACACCTATGAGTCATATTTAGTTTGCAGTCTCTTACTGCTATTCCAAGATCTTTTTTCACAAGTCCTGTTAGCAAGTCAGGTGATCCTAAAATACATGTAATGATAAATTTGACAACTTGCTATAAAGTTTATATAACTTTTTTCCTTATATATTTATGTTGATATGTGAATATGCAGTACAATAATAAATGTGTGCTGACATAATTGTAAATAATCAGGATATGGTTGCAAATTTCAAAAATTAAATGTGTGTTTTTCTTTATTTAGATTTTAAACAAAGAAAATATTACGTGGGCCATAATCCTACGGAACTTTGGAAGCCAACTCAATGGCATCCTCTACTGCTGTACCTGTAGGTTTTCATTATGAAACAAAATATGTTGTCCTCAGTTATTTGGGTCTCTTGTCACAGGAAAAGCCTCAGGAACAGCCATCTCTGTCTATTGAAGGTAAGGTACTCAGTTGCAGTTAAATATGTAATAAATGGAATTTAAAAATATTTTAAAAATGTAAATTGTGAACACTGTTTTACTGAACGATAAGGTAATACACCAAAGCCTGGTGCTGAGAAAAAAGGTAGTTATTGATATATTTTTAACTTAAGTAGCATTGTGTACATTTGAAAGGGTCTTAAATTTACTTTTAATAATTAATTCGTGCCCATTGGGACCGGTCATCAAAATAATTTTACTAATTCTAAATGTTAAGTATATGAGATGTGTAATTATTAAATAGTTTGTGGTAATCATAAGAGTTAGTTTTATCTCTAAAGGAAAAAATACCTTTAATACATACTTCATACATGTGAACCATCAAACAATTCTGGAACATTAACAGTTCATTTCTAGTTTTGTGGACGGTATTGTGCATGTGAATATTATTTTGGTACTGCCCTACAATAAGAGGAAATTTTATAATCCTTTGAAACAGGGCATGTTGTTCTATATATTATTTTACCTGTATGGTGTTAAATCTTTACAGAATCATGGCAGTAGATAACAAAGCAAAATACAATTCCATGTTGTTGTAAAGAACAGAACGCCTCAGGTTCATAACCAGAAACAACAATTAATGCACAAAGAATAAGTAAATGAATGAATAAGCATCAAAATGCTGATGGCCATTCCTTGAAGATCCTGCAGAAAAGTTTGATCTTAGTAACTTATAGAAGCAACCACTGAGGAGGCAATCTGTGTTCTAGAGGAAAACTTTTCTAGAGCACTGGTGCCATGATGGAAAAAGGGTACTTTGTAGTCTCAGTCTTCTCAATGACCTCTTAAAATGTTGCAGAAATTTGTAGTTATATAAGAGTGTGTGTTCTTCATAACCCACCCACCCCCCAAAATAGGCTTTTTGTGAAATGAGACACTGCCATGAGACACCAGTCTATGGCAGCCAGAAAGTTTTACTTGGATTAGTGAAACTTTCACTCTAATTTTCTAGAGGTGGGAAGATATTTTTCTTCTGCAAACAGCTTTTTGAATAAGAAGGAAAAAATAACAGAATAGTAGAATATTCTAGCTAAGAGAGTATACTATTTAAATAGTAAATGTAAATAAAACTATTAATATGTGCATTGTTCTTAGAATGTCCCTACGCTCAGTCACTCAAGTCCTCTTCATCTCTCAGTTGGATTATTGTAGCACATGGAGCTGCCCTTGAAGAGTATCTGGAAGCTTCAGCTGGTATAGAATGCAGCTGTGTAGGCACTTCTTAGTGCCCCTAGGATGGCCCATGTTACACTGCTGTTGTAAGCTGTATTGATTGCCAGTTTGCTTCCAGGTCCAATTCAAGGTGTTGGAAGCCCTTAATGGCAACACCTTGCCCTTTGTGGCATGAGTCCAGGTTATCTGAAAAACCAGCTCATCCTGCTGGGATTAGCCCGCCTCACCCAAGTTGGCAGAAAAGGCATACTGCAAGGCCCCATTGATCAAGGAACTTCAGCTGACAGAGTCCAGGAGAAGAGCCTTTTCTGCTGTGGCACCCGCTCTCTAGAACATCCTGCTCCCCCCCTCCTTGAGATGAGATCTGCATCCTTCCTTCTGGCCTTCCAAAAGGATTTGAAGACCTGGTTCTGCTAGCTGACCTGGAGCCCCAATTGATGAGTGGTATCTTGGAGTTGGTTAATGGATTTAGCCAGACCCCATCTCTTGCCCAGGCACGCATTGCTCCCTTTGTTTCTATCTTGATTAACTGAATTTTAACTGAATGGTTCTTATTGTTTTAATTTTTATATGGTATTTTAATTGTAGGACTGTTAAACTGCCTAGGGTTGCCTTGGCAAGATGAATGGCATAAAAATTTAATAATAAATAAAAATTAAATAATATTCCAAGAAATTAAATATCAGCTTTGCAGATATTTATAGGTATAGACGTCACTTTAATTAGTCTTAATGTTCTTCCAGTTCCCATTATTATATATGTATTTACAGCACTATCCCACTAACGTGAATGTAAAAGGATTCAAAATAGGTGTAGTGTTCCTTATGATTAGTTTTCTTCAGTTTTCTTCAATGTATGATTAGTTTTCTTCAGTTATGCTTCACTGTTTGAAAAGTTTGCTTAAATTCTTCCATGCATTAAGTACACAATCTTAACTTTCTAAGTTTATGATAAAATAGAATACATTTGCTTTAGTGCAGATATGATTGATCATTGCTACTTATCCATGCACAGAACCATCTGCATTCTCACAAGCGGTAGAAAAAGAGATCTTGGAAAAAGTTAAAGCCGAAATTGAAGAAGAATTGAAACATCTTGATGAAGAAATTTTGGAAGGTCTGTACATATTGGTATACTTTTCTTCCTGTGTTAGTAATGTAATGAAAAGGTATTATTTTTTCCTTGTTCCCAGAGAAAATACTCTTAAAACAAACATCATTACCATGATTTGACCACTCATTTACCTTGTTAATCACAGCTTTTGAAATATTTGATATAAGGGTATAATCCAACAAGATTTAAATTACCTGTTCTGACAATTTTCATTGGCGGTTGAGCGGGCATGAATAAAAATAGAAATCCTGCATATTATTACTCTGTTTATTTTAGTATATGATGGGTTGCCTTTGATTTTTCTGTACTTCTATTGTATTCTTCCTGAGCTGTATTCTTACTAATATACACTTTAATGAATTTCTCTTTTTATAATATAATGTTTTCACTCATGATATAAATCCTTCATAAAAAAACTCTGCTGTTTATTTTCAGCTTTCACTACAACTGGCTTTGACTGCCACACGTCTCCAGTATTTAGTCCTGCAAACCCAGAGACTTCAATTGAAGACTGCTTAGCTCACCTTGGAGAGAAGGTATTCCAAGAATTGAAAGAACCCCTTGAAAAGGCATTAGAGATTCTACTTAGCAAGTGAGTTCTCATTTGCTTTGCTCAGCAGGAAGGTACTTGCTCTTAAAATTCTCACAATTTTGATAATGCTAATATGACTGAATTTTGCACAGCTTTTTGTTACCTTAACTGACTTGCTCTCAAAAGTATGTGCTTGTTGATTATTGCAGGAAACGAATAACACTTTTTCTATTATTTAAATCTGGAATTTTGATCCAACACAAAGAAAGCACATTTTTATATCTAGTGGCCAACAAAATGAAAGGTTATTTATTTAGCATATAGCATATTATACATGGACTAGCAATATAAATGTTTCAACTAGATTAGTACAACCCAGTAAAATATAAATGTTTAAAAGATCTATGTTCAAATATCAATGTCTAGGTCATCTAACCATTGAAGCACAGCATTGTTTATTAGATACTGGATGCTATATGATATCTTTGTATTTTAGGAACCACAAATGTTGCCAAACACATAGTGGGTATACATTTTTTATTAATATTGCTTCTCTATTTTCATAGTGGGAGCACTCCTGACATTTAATAAGATATCAAGTAGAAAATAATAGAACTTGCTGTAATGTAGATAGCAATATATGTTAATGTTAGGTAGAAAATTGATACCTTGCTCAGTAGCACCCACCCACAGTACCTGCCCATATCTCTCACCTGATGGTTTACTTGACTGGGACACAGTTTCAGTGCCTCTTCCTACATTGTAGTCACATGAAGTCCTTGCCTAACAATCCTTGCTTAATGACAACAAGGACTGCCAGGATTGCTGTCACTAACTGATGCAGTCACATGACATCACAGTTTATGACCACATCAGTGATGGAAATTTCTGCCCCAATTGCTATTGTAATCTGAAGACTGTCTACTCCTTTGGTCTCTTTAGCTGCCAATTACCTGTAATACTCTCAATCTCCATAAATTAGAAAAAGAATTTCTGCAAAACATGCAGTTGGTCAGAAAAGCAGTTTCCACAGCTTAAAATGATATTCTGCAGTATTCCATTGGTAAAACAGCAATTATATTGTAATATAGGATTAAATATTTCATTTTTTTATGCCAACTGGATGTTATAATTAAACATATAAAACTCCAGATAATCTGGAACACGCACTCACTGACACCGTAAACCTTGTTTATTTAATTAGGAGTGGACGTATTAAATATAATGCTATAAGTGATGTAGCATCTATCCAACCTTAGTTGATCTGAAAAAGCTAAGCAATGTCAGAGCCACTTAGTTATTAGAGGAGAACTTGGGAAGAAGGAACCAGACAGTGGGCTGGACTAGGAAGCTGGAAGAAGAAGGTAGTGTCAAACTACAAGTTGGGAGCCATAACACTTGGGTTTTGATTGTTGATTGTTATCTTTCCATATGAATGTGTGAAACTTAGTACAAGGAGGCAAAATATTTGAAGTTAACAAAAATACAATCAAGACATTCTTGTTTATTTTGAATGAGTTTAAATCCTTGGGGCAAAATGAATTGCATTCTGCGGCATGGAAGAAATGCTGTTGCTCTGGTTAAACATTTCTGTATTGTACAAAAAAATCAATGAATTGTGGGAAACTAGAGGTGGGAATTGTCCTTATCTTTATACAGGGGAGAATGTGATACTGATACTTGGGAAAATTCTAGAGGTTATCATGAAGTGGTCATTATGTGAGAACCTTTAAAATAAATGTGGTGGGCTAGTTAATATAGAAGTAATAAAATTAAGTTGCTTGCAGAATTATATCCATTTTTTCAACAAAAATGTAAATGATTGGAGAGCTTGAAATGGCTTGCTTCTATTATCAAACTGCATTAATATCTGTGATTTATCATACAAATCAGAAAATTTTGGCTTCTCTGAAGAAGGTAAATAAGCCAGCTTTTAAATACACAATTTGAACCTGATTTTTAATTAACTAGAATGTATTGTGGTTAAATAATGGATTTTAACTGTAGCTAATTTTAATCTAGATTACATAAGATACCATATATTAAAACAATTTTAATCTTCCATTTTTTCCCTGAGGAGTATAAAAAGACACTTGTGAACTATTCAACTTTTCTTAGGAAGTCATTGCACCCTGAATTCTGTATGAGAATGATGGGATGCAAATTAAAATATTTAAGTTTTTGACAAAGTCCGTTTATGAGTGGAGGGCAGTTGACACCTGCTCAAGACATGAATTGTGGCAAAATTTGGTTAACAAGGTGTTATGCTTTTGCTGTTTGCTTTTCAAAGTCTGAATATTTTTTATCAGTTTTGTGATTTAATGCTAATAGATTGAATCAACTTCTTGAAATTAGCTTTGCTCTTTTTGATTGTATTAATATAATTAGTTTAGTAGCATATAGATATAATGAAAATTGTTATATTTTTGCCTTTCTTTAGTTTCATTATCTTCACTTTTGGTTTTTCTTATTCAGGCCAGTGAATTATCAGGAATACAAAGAGAGGACGCAGGAAGCAGCAAGTCATGCTAGTGGATGGAGCAAGGTAATGACCAGCTCACTTTTAAAAAATTCCTTTCAGTGGATATTGAGTCCGTGCCAGTTGAATTACCTGAAATATAAAATACCCAGTTTCTTAATTCATAGTTAGATTCAGAATGAATGAATGGATGGATGGACAGACAGATTTATTTAACTTGGCTAGCTAGTGATGTCTGCAGCATTCATTCCTTTTCAGGAACGTCTTCTTTGAGACAACTCCGCTTAACTAGTAATTAGTTGACAAAAATAATTGTTGTTGAGTAAGTTCATTACATATTCAATATGATTTGTTTACAGTGCATATTAATTCATGTATATGAAGCTTGAAGACATTGGAGTAGGCGATATGAAGGATAAATAGAAATCAGTAATGCTAATTAAAAATTATGATCCAGAAAAGGTTCTGTTTGATTCCAGTAGGTTTTTTTTTTTTAAGACAAGGCTTTCAGTATACTGCCTTATCAACAAAGAAATACTAGCATTGCTTTCTGACCCAAAACTTGTAAGTTGGCTGTAGCTTTTATTTACACTTCATTGTATTAAGGGCAGAAAACAAAGGAAACAACTGTTGGGCAATATTTAATTTTCTTCACGAAATGACTAGAGAAGTCATTTAGATGTTTAGGTTAAAGTGTCAGTAATATTTTGATTAGATGTAGTTCTACTCTCCTTTCCATTTAGTAATCTTAAAAATGGGGGCTACTTTTAACTCCATAATTCTGCAAAACTGATAACAAGTGCTTGAAGGAAATTCTGAGATAATGTAAAAAACAAAAAAGCTTAATTTTGATAAGCAATGAATAAAGAAACTTATTATGAGATAAATTAGCCTTCTGGACAATAACATAATCAACCAGTATTCTATTGAGTATTCTAATATTCTTTCAGATGTGAACATGTTAAGGTATTGACTTCTTCCTCTTATAAATAATATATGTATATTTTTGATGAGCTTTTCTTCATATAAGTATACTGTGTATGCTTGCATGAATACTGTATGCCCACACACAAATGCATAACATACATAAGATGCTTTAAATGTAGAAAACCTTGTCATTATGCCACAATGTTACAGTCCCTGGTCCTTATTTCCTCTAGGTTTTAGTGCCCCTGGTGATACTTCAGAAGTTCTTGGTAGAGCTGTCCAAACGGGGCCAAGAGCCACTTGGTGCACTTCTGAATTTTGGAGTGATCTACCTGGAAGATTATGTTGCAGATTATATCATCCAGCAAGGTGGATGGGTAAGACAGATAATATTTGACTATATATTTCTTCTGAAATGACAGCTTCAAGTATGTTTATTTTAGTGAGACAATGGCTTTAACATTTAGCTGTCCCTAAAGCATATAGCTTTTCTTTTGAAAATAGCAGAGAATGATCAAAGATTTTGTTAAAACTGGCTTTAAAATTCTCACTAGTCTCTGCATGAGACAAAGCTTATTCCTAAATATTTTTTTTCCCTGTGGAGTTTAACTTAATCTAATCTTCAGGTTTTGGAAGAAGTATCAAACAGCAAGAAGCAATTTCATTGTATCCATTTATACTAAACTTTTGTGACTGTGATACATTCTATAAATTCTTTTTCATTTTTTATTTTCTGATGATGTTTTCTGGAGTTTTCTTCCCCTTTTTACATTTGATATTTATACTATTCTGAGTAGAAAATTCTTTGGCTTAATTGTATTTTCTTTTAAGCATCAAGATTTTCTTTCTCCAATTTTATGAACTATTAAATATTAGGAAATTACCCTTCTAAAATCTGGATATTTATTGTTCTGCAAGAAATCAGTTTCATTTAAAATGTTATTTAAAGTAATGTTGAATGTTTAATGAAGCCTGCTTGAAACATGCAGTTCATTTCCTTTTTCTCTTCTATTTTTGCAAAAGTTGTGAAGTGGCGCTGAGGGCACCCAGATTATTCCTTACTGGGAGGCAGAACAACACTAGATTTAAACAGAATTAATCTGGGATTAGTGAAATTATCTCCCAGTAGTTTTAAAACCCCTCTATATTTGATAATATAGATTGTCCTATTATGTAGGTTATGTTCTATTTGATTTGTTACACATTTCTTTCTCATTCTCTCCCCCCATTTTTTCTCTGCCTTGATATAACAAATAATTTAGAATTTCATTTTTTGAACTACACTTGAAGTATGAAGCAGGATTCATATATCCAGCTACAAGCTTAAGTTTTAAATTTAATGAAAGTTAGTTTCCAGTTGTCTTTGGCAGGCAAATAAAACTTTGGGGTTGCTTGTATATTCATGCCATACTTAACAGTGGAATTATTAAGCAGCCAATATATTATTTTAGCAATCCTAATGTCTGCTAGTTTTTCCCACAAATTGTTGGAGAGATGCAGCTTCTAATTTAAACGCAGGGCACACACTATTTCCAACAGAAGCAAATCATGCTGTGGTTTGCAGTATAACTATTTTAGGTTCTCCAAAGGACCAGACCAGGGCCAAATCATACCAGAGAAAATCTGTATGGTCACCAAAATTTAGCATTAATCTAATTTACTAAATGCAGCATAAATCTACAATTAGATGATATACTTAATTGCTACTGGATTAGAAATGAATAATTAAAAGCTCTATTTCATCAGCTGTGGGTCACTTGTGAGACATTTTAGCCATCCAGGTAGTTCTTGACTTACAAATTATGTAACAACCATATCACTTAGTGAAGGGAGGCCTGGCTCTAATTGTGATTGTACGGACTATTTGTATGTGGTTAAATGATTAAGATGTGTGAATGTGTAATTATCCAGTTATATTTCTCATTCAATAATTCATTTTGATGGGGTTACATGTAGCTTTTATTCCTCAATATATTTGATGTATATTTATCTACATATGTACCAAACTACAGAGCTGTTCATGAAAATTTAGAGAATTCTATTTCTAAGAAATTAGGAATGTTTACTGTGGAACACTGTTTATAATTACTTTGGTTTTAATTATTTTAATTATTAAATCTCAGTGCGTAATCATTCACTCAAATACAAGGGTTGCTTAATGTCTTTATGAACTGGCTGTTTATACCGAGATGGATCGCTAACAAGTCAGAGAGACTCTCCAGAAGAGCTGTGGTCTCAAAAGTCTCATCTTGTAGTTAAAGATAATCCTTTACCAAAGGTGCTGGGTTGGTCTGCATCTGTACCAGCATGGATGGATGTAAGATAAAGAGCTAATAGAGCCACAGCATAAACAAGGCACACAGATGTTACTATCACTTGGGCTTTGAGCATCTGGATAACTTGACAAAGTTATGCTGGAAAGTAGTAAGCTGTTATCAGCTCCAAACACCCTTTTTTTTTGTTCTCATAAAACTGGATGCCTGGAAGAAATAAATTGCTTCACAGAATTTTTGAAATTATTAAAGCTTTTTGCATATAACTACTTTTGCCAAAACTCTTCTGTAAATTAGGACTTTAAACTAATTGTGCTGCTTAGAAACGCTGAAAGTGATGTTGGAGTAGAAAAGGGGAGCAAATCTTGTTTTAATTCAAGGACTAAGGTGGAGTCAATCCTTCTGAATTGACTATCATTACTAAACCTTTTGGACTTTCTGGATTATTTGTGAGACTTCGTGGCAGTGCTGATGTAGCAGTTCTATTCCTTCCTAAGTGGGAGTTGTAGTAGTTAGCATGAGAAGAGAGGTTGGTTTGGAGATTGTGCCAAATGTGGATTGCTATGAGGCTTTTCTTTTTCTCACTATCTTTCTTTTTTTAATAAAGTTTTATTTGGGTTTTCACACATACAAAATACAAGTAAAACATCTTTTTTGAAAATAGCATGGTCCCGGGTTGAACTTCTTTATACAGACACAAAACTCAATTTCATGCTCCTTTTTGTGTTCTATTCCATATCTTATACTATTCTACATTTTCTATACAGTTTTTCCCCTCTTTTCATTTTCTCAATTTTATTTTGATTATCTCATCTCAATTCAAATCATTATATTTATACTTTTGTCTGTTCTGTTTCAATTTCATATCGCAAGGAGGGAACTTGGGTTTGATGTAGTTGGAGTTTATCAAAAACGAACTCATGGTCATTAATTTGTGAAGTGCAAAAATACTAATTTTTCTCGCGCTGTCGTTTTTCTGGGCTTGACGAGGCCCCTCCCTCCTGCCCCTTCCTTCCTTCCTTCCTTCCCTCCCTGCCTCCTCCTCTCTCCCCTCCCGCCCTGTTGTCACCTTTATATCTTTTAATTATATCCATTCAACTTATTTAAACTTCAATATATACCTTAAGTTTATGACTTTCAATATAATACATAATACATAACTTCCAATCGAATTCTACTTGGTACATTCTTATAATACACACTATATTCTTTAAAAAAAAAGAAAGATTGTAAATATATGTAATTATAAACCCTCATTCCATTCCAGTTCAGTTCTATCATTGATAATCATTAAAATCTTAACATCTTTAACACTTCTTTTCAATTAAATATCATACTTCCTTAAAAACACATATAATCTCCATAATTAATTTTTCCCTTATTTCTCTTCACATATATTTTATAAATCATTAAATATACCTTTTGTTACATTTATTTATTGACAAGCATTCCACTGAATCCACTAGCTATTTTATCATACATTGTTTCATATTTTCTAAAATTATTTCTGTTTCTAATATAACCATACTATCTTATGTACCTTTGCAGAATCCCTTTTTCCATTAAATTTTCACCCATTATCTCTAAATAGGCCCTGTTTCTCTATATTTTGCTTCTGTCCTTTATAACTTCTTTTCCTTTCTTTCTTCCCTCTCATCTTCTCCCTCCCCTTTTTACCCCCTTGTCTCTCTAGTTCTAATTCTTTCTTCTGCATTTCCCTCTTCTGTTGCTTTCTGATTTTATACTTATTTTTCACTCTATTTGGGGGGGGGGGTGTTTTTCCCAATCTTAAACTTTCCATTCTCTTTCCCCCCTTTCCTTCCCCCCCCATCTAAGATTACTTGTTCATTAAAGATGGCTTCTTCTTTGTCGCAATCTTCTTGTTCTGCAGGCATTTCTTGTTGTTTCTCATAATTCCAAATCTCCATTTCTAAAAACTGAAATACAAAGCCAAAAGAACCTCTCCCTTCTTGTGCATCTTCTTTGTACTTTTTAAGTTCCATTTTCAGTTTTTCTAAAAGTGGAGCCATTTTAAACAATTTTAAACAACCACCCGATTGATTTTAGTCATTCAAAACAATAACCAAGAATCCAGAAATCATCAAGTAATCCAGATAGTCCTGAGTTATATCTTCCTATTTCTTTTTCGACTTTCTCTTCCTGGGGTTTTTGTTGCGATATTTCAGTTAGAATGTATCTTTTGGAAGTCTTGTTGAGATTTTGCTGTAAGTTCTTTTTTAATTCCAGGCAGTCTCCTCCCTTCCAGATCCTGCCCTTTTATTCTTTTTCTCTCCTTTCCTGTTTTCAAAAGCTTTTAATTATCCAGAAATCTTTATTATCCCTTTGACTTTTTATTTTCAGCATTAAATGCCTATTGATGTCAAAGTGGATTTTTTTCCAATTTCTTGCTTAAGTCTCTTAGCTGTCAGTATAGGAAAAGGAGAAAACCAAATCTTTTCCCTTTTCTCTCTCCTTCGCAGCTTAAAAATCTTCTTAGGGAACAATGTTATTGTTTTTTAATAGTTTCAATTCCAGGGTACCTTTTTTGTTGCTTTTGCTGTTTGACCCGGCCAACCAAAACGTTCTCTTCTTATCTTCCTCCTGCACATTCTTTTCTGGTCGAGTTCTTCTTTGTGGTGGCCATTTCTGACCACCGTTGCAACTGCCTTCAGGAAAGGGAGTAATGGCCAGCTGGGGAGGAGAGATGCGGCTCTCCTCAACCCTGCAGGCAGTCTCCCCCCTCTTCACCACCTCTATGGGGTGGCTTAGCCCCGAAACCAGCCAGCTCGGGGCGCTCCAGCGGTAAGCACAGATTGAAGCCTCGCAGAGACAAGGTTTCGGTCTGTCGCTGAAGAAGCTCAAACCGGAAGCCTTTTCTCACTATCTTTTGACGTTTACTTAGATCTTCACTTTGGGCCAGGCCACTGATGCAGTGGAACTTTTGATCCCTCATATAGGGGCTGTCGGGGTCTGAAGGAGAAGAAATTAGGAGAAGCTGAATCCAAGCAAGACTAAGTTGCTGTTTATGCAAAAACCCAAATGTGGTGGACTGTTGTCTGGGGTTGCAGGACAGGGAGGCTCTTTCTCAGAGGACAAAGAGATATTGGGGCTGGGGAATGTCTGGTAGGCAGTAAGATAGCAAGGATGGACCATTCCTAGCAATTCCCAGAGCATATCTATAGCTATGCAGACAGTTGTTTTAGTCTGGTAAGATTCTGTCTGTAAGCAAACAATCCTAAAGAAACTACTTAGAAGTAACTCCATGCATTCTTGGTTCTTTGGGCCTGACGTTAACTATCTAATTTTCTGTCTGCTCCATTGGTAATGTGATGAGGTAACACTTTCTCAAGAAGCAGACTCACAACATGGGAGGTTGTCAATTTATATACCTTCAGCTATTTTTAGATATATAGTTGGAGGCCATGGCCAGTGGGACTTTGGTTCAGCTATGTCTAATGTGCCAGTTACAGCCTTTCCTGATAACAGTGATTGGTGGCCGTGTCATCTTCTGTATAAATTATTTCAATTTGTTCTACTAGGAAACTGCAATTGGTGACAAAACACAGCAGTTCATTTATTGGTTGATGAGAACTGCTTCTCACTTACAACACCACTGTTACAAATTCTACATTGGTTACAGTAAGCTTTCAGGTACAATTCAAAGTGCCATTTTTTTTACCTATAATGGCCTAGATGGCTTGGACCAACTGCTTTAAGGACCATCTTTAAACATAACATAATTGCTCAGTTTAAATGTCACATATAGGGAAGTTGAAGGTTTTTTCTCAGCAAAAGATGAAGGTCTGAAGCGAATTCTTTTCAATGGTGGTGCCTATTGCGTGCTAATATTTAGAAGGGTGGTCAGAAATGCTGTTTAGAATAATTATATCTTATTGAGAGATGCCTATGATAGTATGTTTTTGGTATTTTAAGATACCAAAATAAATCATTTTAGGCTGTGTACCCCAAGAGTCCATTAAAAGTGTGGTCGTATAAAAAGTAAATAAAGACTATTTCTACAAGTACTTTCCACATGCTTAACTAATTTTAATTGACGGGGAGGAATATTAGGTCAACCAAAATGGGTCTCAGCTCACAGAAAATGGACAATACACTATTTTTGTTTTCTTTGTAATTGGTTTCTTCATACTGAAATGCTTCGCTTTTATTTTTTTGAACTGAAATAACACTTGCATAAAGAGTGAGAAACAGTTAGAATAAACTAGCATTAAGATTTTAAAACTATTTCTACATATTGAAGGGCAACAGAGATGTAGTAGAATAAACTAGCATTAAGATTTTAAAACTATTACTACATATTGAAGGGCAACAGAGATGTAGTTGCAATTCAGTCATGTCTATGTAAGCAGTAAGTATTGACCTAAATTAATGTGTCCACTAATTCACTGTTACCAAACATTACATAGATTTGAGTGATTTCTGTTGACTCATTCATCTTGTTTGTTTTTCTTAAGGTAGTATGCAAGTATTTTCAGAGATGAAATGTATGTTTTTAATAAGATAGAGACCAGCCCTTTGGCGTTTTTATAGCAAAGGTTACTTTTCAAGCAAAAAGGGAAAGGTTTAGTATTTCTCCTCGAGTTAAATTAAAAATGTCCACTCTAATTTGGCAGCAGCTTAGCTTCACAGATGCCCCAAAGCAGTATTAAGGCACAAGCTGATGTGTGTACTCTCCCTTTCCCTTATTCCATTCACTCACTCTCTCGCCTCTGTGGGCAGCATCTGTTTTATGAGAAGCTTCTCTTGGAAAACTGCAAAATAGGAACAGTAAGCTTGGGTAAGCTCTTTCTACTGAGGTGATATATGCTTTTAAATATCCTTTCCCTCATTTTCAGTACTGCATGGACTTTTGGAAAAGGACATGTGAGAATTATCAGGATTGAAAATGACTAAATATTGTTATTTGAAGATTATTTTTCTATTGTCTGGTATTTACTTGTGGGTTGTACTGCTTTTCAGATCTTTGCATCATTAAAATCTTTGGAACTTATAATATATTTTAATTTAAAGCACAAAATTGAATTGGCAGTGCATAATTCAGTATTTTTTGGTTTTGGATGAAAGTTTATAGAATGATCTGAAAGATTCCTTCACTGCTACAGATTGTATGGTTGATTCTTAAATATGGTATGCTATTTTACTTTGTTTTGGTTCTAAAATTGGCAGTGTTTAAAATTCTGATGATTAAATTATGAGAAAATTTATTTTCCACTTAAACCATAATTGTTTGATTCCTATTTCTATCTGTGTTACTTTCCAGAGTCCAGTCCAAAACCCTATGGGTTTTTTGAGACTTAATATTTCAAGATTTTGACACTAAATGACACAGCAAAAATATTAGAGGTAATGCTAAACCAAGATAGCAACATACTTTGAAGATACTTAGATATGATAGAGTGTGAGCATAATATAGTAGTAGAATAATAATAATATGCACTCAGATTTAGTTAGGGAAATTAGATACTTATTTCAGGAAAATTGGTATATTCTTATGAAACAATTGATACAAAATTTTCATTTGGCATGTGGAATATTTTATACTACATACTACATACAACAACTACTCCTGTTTTCCAGGGATTGATTTATTTGTTTAGTTCTTTCTTTCACCACAGTGATTTAGAATGGGAGCTAGTGGATTTTAATCAGCTTGATGTATCGTGTTTGATAGAAAGAAGCCTATATTATAGCTTAGGCTTTCTTTTCTGCAAACTGATTTTAGATGAAAACGTGGTTTTTGGCATGATGACTTGCAAATATTAAATAAATTTAATAACAATAAATACATAATTAGAGAACTTCTCATTCAAGAGATGGAAGTGAACAAAGAAGCTGCAATAGCAGCTACATAAAAGAATTCTCCAGGGTTAACGGTTAACTTGTCCATTACCCTGGGATTTCCTGATCCGATTTCTAGTGTATAAGCAACCTCCCTACCCACATTTTTTTTCAGATATATTGAGATACTTAAATGTGCAAGGGAGTTTCAATATTACCCCTATAATTAAAGAGGACGATCCAGTCCCAGGCCACTAAAAACATGTTTATCATTCTTATTCTTGATTGCAGCACTTCTGAAATTGCCTAGAAAATTCTAATAAGGCAGCCTGAGATTGGATGGGCATATTGCTTTTTTAAAATACAATATTTATGCTTTCATTAATTGCCCTTACATTCATTTTTATAAAGAAATGTTGATTAACAATACCAAAAACATAAAGCATTGAGAGGTAAAATGTAATATAGGATATAAAATAAATAACATGAAACATTAACATGATTATGTAAACATATGGATATGACCCACATCTGATCCTACCGGCTCTTGCTGATAGTCAGTTCCTGATATTAAAGAGGAGCAGCTACAGTTGAACGCTGGAGTCTACAGATATTTTTTTTGTGTTTGATATAACAGCTTTACCGTGGGCATCTTTGGATGCAGTATCTTATTTTACTGGCATCTTAAAGACAATAAAAAGCCTGTAATTTGCTTCATTTTATAAATATAAAAGGTTTTTGTAGCCTGTGGTGCAGCTCAGAAATGGATTAACTGAAATGGAAGAACTATACAACTTTCCTCTGTGAGCTCAAGAATATAATTTGCATTAAATTACTCAGCTTTACATTTCATGCACATCTGTTGTACACATATTTTAATGCTCTGGTCTTTAGGCATACTTTGGTAGAAAAGGCTCTTGGTTCCCTGGCAACTTTAACTGCCTATAGAACCTCTTTTTGTGGGATGTTGTTACTTCTAAGGAATAGGTGATTATGTTCTCATCCTTATTTTCTTCAGTTTCTTGCCATGAAACCTGCAAATCTGCATGTCAGTGTTGCAGTTAAGTCTGTTTTATCATCATGCCTCTTTACAGTCTTTTTTTTTGACATTAAGAGAGGATTTTGCAGTAAATGTATAGCCGTTTGTTGGGATCCCATCAACAAATGGAGTATAGTCATTAGATTTTGAATAAATATATATAAATTGTCAAGTGTTTTACCAAATACATTACATTCTTCCCCTAAAAAGGATGTAGGGATGGGAAGAGAAAGAACAGCAGCATAATGCCCACTCCTTTTAAAGTTAAAAGAATATATTTTTTCTTCCCTGTCTTTCTAGACTATGTTTATATTTGTCTATCGCTATATTTTTACTAGTAGAGTAAAAAGCTATTTTCCGGGGAACTTGGCTCCTGAAATGTGTAACAATTAAATGAATTACCTGTACTTCTTCTAGGGATATTGGATTGTGTTGTTTCCAAAACATAAATATTATTACTGAAAAATTAACCTAATTTTAAGCTTCCTTGTAGCGGTACTCTATTTCAGTAGATATGTAGAATTTAAAAAACTTAGCTAGATTTACATTAATTCACAAATTTAGCATTTAACTCTACTTTATGAAACATTTGCACTTCTTGAGAAGGATGACTCTGATGTCCTGGCATATCTGATTCAGTAAAGAGAGTGGTAGAATATCCCCTCCAGAAAAAGGTTTTCTGATGTATTATTATCCATATCCCTTAATTTTCTTCTGATCTCTTAAGCTTTCCGTAGTAAAAGTAATATCTGATGGGAAAATGTAACCGTGCCATGTCCTAAATTAGAGAGAAATATGGAAAGTTTTTCCCACAAGGTGCTATCAGAATTATAAATGCTACTGCGCACTTCATTTGTTTTATGTTTTTCTATGCCAAAGCAAAGGGGGAGTAGAGCAAGCCAACCTAGAAACATGTAGAACACAGAGGAAAAGGAGCCACTCATGAGTGAATAACATGTACTTTTTCTCTATTAGGCCATTCAGCCCATATGACAACTTGATCACTGAAAAGGAATGATAGGAGATTTGCGAATAAATGCTTGCTGGATGGCTGCCGGCCAGTCTCAGTCCAACTGTCTGAATGTGCTACATTCTATTAGCACAGATGGATGGATGTGAAAACTGGCCATCGGTGAAGTTCTAAGAGCTTTCCCTGAATAATGGATGAATGTTTCTGTCCTAATGGCAAACAAGACTGCATAGTCTGTGGATTTCGCTTATTTTTCTACATTGGCATAATTATTTAAGTACTCTTAATTCAAATAAAGTACATTAAACTTTTTAAAACTATGTTGAAATTTTATAATAGGTTTCTAGAATTGGGAAAAAAATAAATAGAAAACATTGTTACTTTTTTGTTTGATCATGAGATTATTGTTAATTTTGGAAGGTATTAGAATGTAGAGCTGGGCAAAGATGTGAATTTGTGGAGGATAAAATTTAAGCATGCACATAGTATGTATTGGAAATATATTGTACAAATTGAGATATATTTTTTTTCAGGATTGCATATGAACAGTGGAGGGCAGCATTGTAAGCTTAGGAAAAGATAAATCTGCTTTAACGTCTACCAAAGGATTTCTAACCAATCCAGCTATGTTCTTAGCTCTTTGAATCTGTGTGTTGAGATTCAAATACTTAACCTCTTTTTGTCTTGGGGAGTGGGGGTTGAAGCTAAAGCATTTGAGTATTATTATTGCATTCCTCTAATCCTCTCCTACCCAATGAAACTCTTCAAATGTGTTGATCCATAAATAGAATGAAAACATGGTTGAATTTGAAAATCTGGTACTGACCCAAATAGAACAAATAAGTTATTCTTACATTTAAATGCCATATCATGGAGTTTGCATAAATGCACTACAATGTAAAAAGCTGTTCCAAGTTTTATCACTTTTTCTATGAATATAAATTGCCTAGATTTTTATTCAGTAGTAACATTACTGTTTTGTTTATTAAAATTCAGAACTTGGTTATAATACCAGTAAGCGCTACTGCATACAGTTAGTCTTTGCTTAACAACCATTTGTCCAGCGACTATGCCGAGTTCTGATGGTGCTGAATGAGTGATAGTTGTGACCAATGCTTGAAGTGGTTGCAGTGATCCTATTGTCACATGACATTAAAAAAACAGCCCTCATTTACAAGTGCAGCACTTCAATTCTCTCTACCTGCGACCTCCCACCATCTCCACTCTGTAATACTATCACCCATCCCTGCCCCTCCTAACTGACCGTTGCCATCTTCTTTCCGCTGCTGGCCTAGGATCCAGGCGCTATGCAAGGACGGAGCTAACAGAGGAAGCAGGGCAATGATGAAGCAGTGGCTCGCTGCCATCTTTACCCAGGGAACCTCTGCCTGCACCACCACCCTTCCTTCTCCACTAGTTCCATTCCACTACTTCCTCCTTGGCTGGGCTCCTTTTGGCAGACAAAGCTGCCAAAAGGTTGTGCTTGCGACCCACATCCCTTGGCTGCAACTTCTCCCAGTGCCTGGGTCCTGGGCCAGCAGTGGGAAGAAGGAGACAGTGAAGGTCAGAAGGAGACAGTGGGATGGCCAAAAGGGGAGAGATGAGGAAGGAAGAGGGGAGTGGGGAGAGTTGAAGCTGAGGCAACTGTGGCAGAGATCTTAATCTAAATATGGTTCAGTCCTCACTGAATGACCACAATCAGGACTTCTGGGACTGCCAAGTGAGCACTACCGGTATTTCAGATTCCTCTAGCTGTTAAATGAATATATATTGCTTAAAAGTGCATGTTCTGAACTCTGATGGTTTTGATGACTGCTATTTCCCCCTCCACTCAGGGAACCGTTTTTAGTTTGGATTCTGAAGAGGAAGAGTTCCATGGAATCATTGCTGAAGACAGCAATGACATCTACATCCTAACTAGTGACAACTCAGGCCAGGTGAGCCCACCTGAGTCACCCACAGTAACATCATCTTGGCAATCAGAGAGCTTACCCGTTTCTTTGTCAGCCAGCCAGAGCTGGCATACAGAGAGCTTGCCAGTTTCATTGGGGCCCGAGTCCTGGCAGCAAGTAGCTATGGATCCTGAAGAAGTGAAAAGCTTGGACAGCAATGGAGGTGGTGAGGAAAGGAGTGAAAACAACTCTTCAAATTCAGATATTGTACATGTTGAAAAGGAAGAGATACAAGAGAGTGTTGACGAGGCAGCAGTGTCAGCAGTGGGCCTGCACACAAGTGCTAAAAAATTGAGCTTGCCAGCGGTCCCAGCTGCATTGCTGAAAATGGAGCCAGAGGCTGAAAGCTTGTTGATTAAAAGACTAAGCCCTTCTGCACCTTTGCCCACTGAGGGTCACAAAGAGGGGAGCGTAGTGGAATATCCTGAACCTGAACCTCTGATGTTGAGTAAAACTGCCAAACAACTAACTCCCTCAAGTGAAAAGGCTTCCCCCATGCCTGAAAAAATACAGCTACCAGAAGAAGAAGCAAAACTACCAAGAGAGAGCTATTCTGAAGAAAAGTCTGCTGATGGAGAGGAAAAACCCCTTCTTTTGCCAGAAGGCAAATCCCTTCTGCTCTATGGGGGGGCAGCTGCAGTAGCTATCCTGGCTGTCGCAGTAGGTGTAGTGCTGACACTGAGGAAGAAGTAGTCACCTCTTCTCATCAGAGATACTGCTTGGATTGGTTGCATTGACTAAGGTTTGCTATACCTCGTGTTAATGAGAAATCTGTGTAACGTGACAGGAAGGTGGGGCATGAGTTTACTGCTAATTCTAGGACAATCATGTTTTTAGTGGCCTGGGACTGGATCTTCCTCTTTAATTATAGGGGTAAACTCCCTTGCACATTTAAGTATCTCAATATATCTGAAGAAATTGTGGGTGGGGAGGTTGCTTATACACTGGAAATCGGATCAGGAAATCCCAGGGTAATGGAAAAATTGTTAACCCTGGAGAATTCCTTTATGTAGCTGCTATTGCAGCTTCTTTGTTCACCTCCACCTCTTGAATGAGAGATTCTCTAATCATGTAGCTTGAGGCTACTTCGTACCCTTTTGTCTCAGCTTCCTCAGGTACTGCATTGCTCCCAAGTTTTATGATTAAACCCCTAAAGCTATGAAATGAAAGCCTTCCCATGTAAGGATGAAAGTATAATGCATTTTGGAGAAAGGTAATGTTGTTTTTCATCATTGTACATTAGGCATTTTTGTGATCTGCTATTGTTGTGTCTCTGTCCCTATCCTTTCCCTATCCCCTCATTCATCCAGCTTTATCGTGTCAGTTTAGTTATCAAAGATACACTCCTTTCATGTAAGTACCTATCACCATGTTGATGAATGCAAAAGAAGAAAATACTTCCATGCGATGGGCAAACAAGTACAAGGCCTTGACCTGACAACCATTAGTTTAGTGACTTACGACCATTTTTTCCACACTTAATGACCATTACAGCATCCCCAGGGTCACGTGATCCAAAGTTGGGTGCTTGGCAGCTGGCATTTATTTATGGCAGTTGCAGTGTCCTGGGGTAATGTGATCACTTTTTGTGACCTTTTGACAAGCAGAGTCAATGGGGAAGCAAGATTCATTTAGCAACAATTTATTAACAACTGCAGTGATTCACTTAACTGTGGCAAGTAAGGTCATAAAATGAGGCAAAACTTAACTGTTTTGCTTAGCAACATAAATTTTGGGCTCAGTTATGGTCGTGCGTTGCATACTACTTCTACAGATTTAATTCAAAATTGTGTTTCAAAATGCAGGAAGTATAAATAGAAGATTTGCTGTTTCTCAGAAAAAGATACTTGCTTTAGAAAGTTTAAAAACAGATGCTATAATGCATTTCTGCAAGTTCCAAAACACTTTGTGTCTAAACCTGAAGCAGTATGGCCCTATGAAATTCCAGAATTTAAAAAGATTAAAATCTGATTTGTTAATTCAGTTGCAAGATTGGAACACTTAGTTTACTTTTATCATTAAATTCAAAATCTTCAAGGAAATGACTCAGCAGTGCATTTTCCCAAAAGCAACTGGACTTTCTTGGGTTTTTCCTTGAAAGCATTTTGCTTCTCATCCAAGAACTGAAGAAGCCTGGATGAGAAGCAAAACGTTTTCAAGGAAAAAAACCCGAGGAAGTCCAGCTGCCTTTTGGAAAAGCACCTTCGGAACAACCATGACCTGGATGATTGGGAATGTCCATAGACATGAAATAGCATTTGTTTCCAATTTCCAGTTTCCTGGCCACTGGAGGAAAAATGATTTGAAACCATGACTTGTATAGCTCATGTAACTTTTCAGGTAACTTTTTGTATGTGTAGACAATTCCTTTCTATTCCATCAGCTATAATTGGGCCCAGGAGAAAATAAATAAAATTGATCATTCACGTCGAATTGTTATTTTGTGTGTGTTGGAAAGCTCTGATGGTGACATTGTCATCAAAAACATAGTACCACAGGTTTTTACTTGAACATCGCAGCAGCCTCTTTTTACATTTTTGGAGATGAGTTACAATTTCCTCTTTCCCATTAAATCTGCTATTAAAAAAAAATCAAATTTGATGATAGAGTTGGGAGTGTTTTAGTTACATCCCATCTCTAGTTAATATGCATGTTTGAGAGACTACACATTTGTGTTCACATACTATAGAACACTTGGTGTAGTAATATAGTATTTACAAGCAAGTCTTGTTTAAATATACTTGCACTTTTCCACAGTACTCTTCATTATGCATTTTTCAGAATGAAGTGCCTCAGTATGTTCCTGTGGGGTTTAACTGTTTTTCCCTTTGTCTTCTGCCCAAAAATATAGTTGTAACCCAGGTTACTTTTTTGTGATGGGAGCAGGAAGATGGAGGAAACTGATATTGGACAAATTGAATAATTGCTGCCAGTATGTTTCTGATACAAGTATTGCCGCTAAAAGATTGCTATATATTTCAACTCTATCTGCATCCTCTGAAATAAACTTATATTGATTTTTACAGTAAATTACGGAGGAAATACAGGTAGTCCTTGTCTTACAACAGTTCATTTAGTGACTACTCGAAGTCAGAACAGCGCTGAAAAAAAGTGACGATTTTTCACATGACTCTTGCAGGATCCCCATGGTCCCATGATCAAAATTCAGACACCTGGCAACTGACTCATATTTATGATGGTTGCAGTGTCTTAGGATCATGTGATCACTTTTTGGGACCTTCTGATAAACAAAGTCAATGGGGAAGCCAGATTTACTTAACAACTGTAATGATTCACTTAAGAACTGTGGCAAGAAAGATTGTAAAATAAGGCAAAACTCACTTAACAAATGTCTCTAACAGAAATTTTGGACTCAGTTTTGGTCTAAGTCGAGGACTACCTGTAATCAGTGTAAGTTTAAATATCAATCCATTTTGTCTGATTTCAGCCATGTCTATTTGAACAGGAGGTAATGGACTGAACACCTGAGATACCTTCTTACATTTCCAGGATGATTACTTATAGCCACGCTCATTCATAGGATCCAATATCTCAATCAATAAACAGTGAGTGCTAAGCATTAGAATTAGGGGGAATTATGAATTGATCCTTTCAAATATATTACAACTTGGTTATAGATTACCTAATTTCCGAATTTAAGGGGGAAATCCTCCAGTTTGAATATTGGTGCTTCATAATGGACTAGACCTTGGTTAAGATGTGAAAACTTGTATTTGGTTTTTTGGAACTGCAGTTATTAATTCTGTAGAAATCATTACCATATATTTCACAGTGCTAGTGAAATGAAGACAAAGTAAAGGAATACCAGTAGGATCTCAATACATGTCATGTAACTGTCACTTCAAAATATTTTGTTCTGCAATAGCTATAATGTTGTTGGACTAAATGCTGCAAACTACACTTACTTTCTCCTTCCTGCTGCTTCCATTGGGGGAAAAGGCTACTGAAATACTAGTTTCCTTCATGTGGATGTACTTTTTGGTTCCTGAACTTCCTGCTGTGGATGTCCTGCAAAAGTTCTTGAAAGCAAAAGAAGTGTTCTGCTTGCTTAGTGTTTTGCACAATAAGCTGGAGCGGGGCAATTATTTTAACAAATAGATGCTTCAGTACCCACTTGTGCATATCTGAAGCATTTCTACATTGTGACTTTTAATCTGGTTGGAAAGCTGCCTGTCTGACCTTGTTTGTACATTGACCCAGGAAAAGAGATTTGCCTGTATTTAAGGCTTGAAAACCTTTCCAAGAATTCATAGAGCCCTAAAATAACCCATACTAGTTAAAAAAAAATAAGGCATTGAATGATTTCTTCTTGAAATACTGTTTTTACTTTGTGCTAACAGTTTCATGAGGAGCGCAACTCTTCTTCCTAGCATTGGACATGTTGAGGCAGAGTGGTATTTCCTTAAGCTGTATGACCATAATTATTTCCCTGGAGCTATTTTAAGAAACACGAGGAGGAGGGCAGACATAATCATCTTATTGTTACAGGCTTCTATATAAATTGAAAAATACTGCCTCAAGTGTTAAAAACAAGTGTTCCTACTGTTTATAAAAGATTATCTGTATTTTTGCTTGACCAATAATCTCAAGTAAGACTACACCCTTATTTGTATTTTATTAAAGTTAAATTTTGAAGAAAAGGTGTGTGGGTTTTTATTAGCTGGAGCAAAACATACTATTTTAAAATTTTATTAGTTGTAAAGAAAGAACGGCTGTAAAATGTAGTAGGCCTTCCACATGTTGGTTTTTCCTCAGATATAATCCATACTCTGCTCAGAAAGCCTGCACAGCTGAAAAATCAAAGCACACCACACAAAAAAGAGCCATATCTATTTAAATAGTTAGTATGTTCATTCAAATGATCCAATATCTCAACCAATAAACAGCAAGATTCCATTGCTCTTGCCAGAACAAATTAGAATTTTTCAGATTACTTGTCAAACATCCATTCGTCTAAATTACATTGTCAAAGACAATCGTATAAACCTTTCAAGTCAATTGAGAGAATGTAATGTTTTTGTAAACAATTTGACTTCCAACTTAATTCCTAATTTTAATACAGAGACCTTCATCAAATCTTTAAAAATTGTACAATGGCTATCGGTTATTTCCCTCCCATTAAAATCTGTACTCCAACAATGGCCAAATCCAAAGCAGAAAGAATTACAAAATAATTGACAATTACTGTATTGGTGTACAGGTGAAACTCAAAAAATTAGAATATGTGCAAAAGTTCATTTATTTCAGGAACGCAACGTAAAAGGTGAACCTAATATATGAGATATATTACATGCAAAGCAAGATAGTTCAAGCCGTGATGTCATAATTGAGATGATTATGGCTTACAGCTCATGAAAACCCCAAATCTACAATCTCAGAAAATTAGAATATTGTGAAAAGGTTCATTATTCTAGGCTCAAAGTGTCCCACTCTAATCAGCTAATTAAGCCATAACACCTGCAAAGGGTTCCTGGGCCTTTAAATGGTCTCTCTGTCTGGTTCAGTAGGAATCGCAATCATGGGAAAGACTGCTGACCTGACAGTTGTGCAGAAAACCATCACTGATACCCTCCATAAGGAGGGAAAGCCTCAAAAGGTAATTGCAAAAGATGGATGTTCCCAAAGTGCTGTATCAAAGCATATTAAGAGAAAGTTATGTGAAAGGGAAAAGTGTGGAAGAAAAAAGTGCACAAGCAGCAGGGATGACCGGAGCCTGGAGAGGATTGTCAGGAAAAAGCCATTCAAAAGTGTTGGGGACTTTCACAAGGAGTGGACTGAGGCTGGAGTCAGTGCATCAAGAGCCACCACACACAGATGGATCCTGGACATGGGCTTCAGTGAACAACAAACATCAGAAACGTCTTACCTGGGCTAAAGAAAAACATAACTGGTCTATTGCTCAGTGGTCCAAAGTCTTCTTTTCTGATGAGAGCAACTTTTGCATCTCATTTGGAAACCAAGGACCCAGAGTCTGGAGGAAGAATGGAGAGGCACACACTGCAAGATGCTTGAAGTCCAGTGTGAAGTTTCCACAGTCTGTGTTGATATGGGGAACCATGCCATCTGCTGGTGTTGGTCCACTGTGCTTCATTAAGTCCAGGGTCAATGCAGCTGTCTACCAGGAGATTTTGGAGCACTTCATGCTTCCTTCCGCAGACGAGCTTTATGGGGATGCTGACTGCATTTTCCAGCAGGACTTGGCACCTGCCCACACTGCCAGAAGCACCAAAACCTGGTTCAATGACCCTGGGATTACTGTGCTTGATTGGCCAGCAAACTCGCTTGACCTGAACCCCATAAAGAATCTATGGGGCATTGCCAAGAGAAAGATGAGGGACATGAGACCAAACAATGCAGAAGAGCTGAAGGCTGCTACTGAAGCATCCTGGTCTTCCATACCACCTCAGCAGTGCCACAGGCACTGCTGCAATTGAGGCAGTAATTGCTGCAAAAGGGGCCCAAACCAAGTACTGAGTACATATGCATGCTTATACTTTTCAGAGGTCCAATATTGTTCTATGTACAATCCTTGTTTTATTGATTGCATTTAATATTCTAATTTTCTGAGATTATGGATTTGGGGTTTTCATGATCTGTAAGCCATAATCATCACAATTATGACAAATCATCGCTTGAACTATCTTGCTTTGCCTGTAATGAGTCTATCTCATATATTAGGTTCACCTTTTACATTGCATTCCTGAAATAAAGGAACTTCTGCACAATATTCTAATTTTTCGACTTTCACCTGTAGTTTGAAAATAGGCAATTTCCTTTCCTAATAGGACCACAAAACCAGTAGTAATCAGTCTCGGGTGAAAACACCAATTGTTTCTGGCTCATGCATTAATGCTGACTATTAAATATGAAAAACAATACACATTTTAATTTTTAAGACTTTATATTATGACAATTTTTAAATGGCAGATAAATGAAGCAGAATATTATGCATTTCTTTAAAAAAATTCACAACTATAAATCAAGTGTATTCCATCAACTATTTTCCCTTAGGTAGCAAATGGCAGAACAGTCTAATGGTATTTGTAAGGTGGTCATGGCTTCTATTCCTCTTTTCAAAGAGAGATGCCATCAACACCATGATCCTGAGAATAATAAACCACTTTGTTTTTCACCTACAAGGGACATAAAAAATGGCCTAAGATTTCAAGTAGAAAATGCCTGCCAAATCATATCTTGGCCAACTATATAGAATAATGAAATACATTACTGTTGATAAAAAGTTCAAAAACATCTTAAAATACCAAAATGAAAATTTTTTCTTAATCTTTAAAAACTTTAAAAAAAACAAATTAGTTTTTGCATGCAGATGGGTATCCCTTGTGTTCAGTTCTAGGAAAAAGAAAGAGAAAGATAATTAGGTGCATCCACTACAACTGTTATATTAAGAAAATGGTTCTTCAGATATTTTCTAAATTGTAGCTACCCAAGAATGTATCAAGACAAGCTGAAAATCAGCACAAGATTGCACATTTTGTCCCCTGTAAGATCCAATATATTGTGCTTAGATATCACACAACATAGACAACTAACTGCATTTTAACCTAGGGCACAGTGCAAGCCTAGTTTACATAGTTCGTGTATAATTTCATTTTGAGTTAAACTGAATAAATCATGTCTAACCTATGACCTTTGTCCTTCACTCTGATCGATGAGTATTGAAGAGGTTTTGCATAAAATGTTAAACAAATTCAGGACATGCTTTAGGTCATTTAAGGATACCACTTGCACCTACAGAATTAGCCTTTTAAAAATATAATATAGTATTGGATCTGCTTTTAGCAGGGATTGGAACCACTTCTTGGCTTCAAAGAGTTCTCATGAAGTCAGCATGATACAGGTAGTCCCTTGACTTACAACCATGTATTTAGCGATCATTCAAAGATATAAGAGCACTGAAAAAAGTGCTTATGACCACTGCCATATCCCCATGGTCACATGATCAAAATGGCAAGTGGCATATATTTATGATGGTTGCAGTGTCCTGGGGTTATGTGATCACCTTTTGTGACCTTTTGACAAGCAAAGTCAATGAGGAAGCCAGGTTCATTTAACTGTTTCTAATTTAACCCTAACCCTAACTTCACTTAATCATTGTCTTGCTTGGCAATGGAAATTTGGGGCTCAATTGTGATCACTTGTCAAGAACTACATGTAGAAGTGGATCAAGCCAAAACTGCCAGGCTGCCACTGCTTCCAGGCTTTCTCAACACTTTGAAGCTAAGAAACTATTTTCCTTCTTTTTGGCTTTCTGGGTAGGAGGGCTGAGCAAGAGCTAAACCTAAGGGGCTGATTGGGAAATTTCCCACACCACTTTTTCAGCATTAGATTATAAGACTTTAAATTAACCCTCCTTGAAAGAGGCATAAGAATCACTCTTATAAATGTATTAAGCCAGCATTTCTCAAATTTGGCAGCTGTTAATGTGGCCTGATACTCTCAGAATTTCCCAAGCAGCCAACCATCTCTTCTGATTTGGAGATAAATATAACTAGAATGCAAACTATAATCACCTCAGGTCCCAAATTGTTCACATAATCGTGGAGGTTCTGGTTGATATAATTCACTGTTACGTTGAACACCTGCTGCAACAACGCAGGGACTACGTTGGCTACTTTCTTGGCCAAAGTCATTGCAGCCACTAACATGGCTTTCTCCTGTTCCATTTCTGGAGGCATCCTTGCCACGACATTTCTCACTGCTTCAGACAGATGCTGGATGATCACCTACAAAAGCAGAACAAAAAACATCTCTCTCTAAAATGCTGTTCTTCTGGCCCCTTGAACTCTAATCCAGCCAGATGCTAGATTTTTCTCCTGACTGTGATAAGGACTACAACTAAAAACATTACAAGTAAAATGTAAATTAATGGTCACTGTTAACTATAAGAGAAGCCTTATAGTTTCAATTATGTACAAAGTGTAACAACATTCAGTTATTAATTACAGTTAATCATACCATTCCAGCATGTATGAATGGAGGGATGAATCCTCATGTCCTCAATGGACTTTTGTGTCTTATATCCTTTTTTATCAGCTAAAGAGATACTTCAAAGATCATCCAAATTCAACTTCAATCCTTAGCTATATTCAGCAATACAACTGTCCTCCAAATCCATTCTTCAATTAAGTTGATCAGAACACTGAGCGAGTTCCAATCACCTAATGCCATTTACTAGTAATGCATGTGGAAATTGGAAAAAGAAGTCATGATTGACAAAAAAAGAACAACCTCAAAACCCTCACAAATACAGGATTTGTTTTCTCATTAAAGTCCCCCAGTGCTATCTTATTAACCTCTAAGTTTCTCTTCTTTCTCACCTGATTGGACACATTTTCCACCATGAATTGTTGTGCCAGGTTGTTCACAAATGGGTGCTCAATTTCAGCAGCCAGTTGATCACCGATTACAGCCAATCTCGCTCCTATTTTCCGGAAGGTTTCCTCATCGGCCACTGAATTTAAATCCATGAATGAAAAAGACAAAGAACAAATTGGCTTTCAAGCATGCAAAAACGTGCAACGTATAGATTACCTTTTTGTCGTTGCGCATCTGAAAGCATGCATGCGTGCCTGCACCCATGATGCAATGCATGCGTGACCCCCCCGGGCTTCCCCTGCCCCCTGCGCATGTGTCTCCCGCATGCGCCCCGCTTTGACACATGCACAGTGGAACTGAGCTGGGGTGACGGCTCGCGTTCCTGCAGAAATGGCAGTGTGTGCCACATCTGGCACGCATGCCATAGGTTCACCATCACGGCTATAAATCTTAGCTAATGTTAGAACACTGGATTTAGGACAAGATTGGATTCTGTATATGATTTCTATGTCAGAATACACGGAGATGTTTTAAAGCCCATCCCAGCTTTAAACCAGGCGTTCGGCTGGAAGTGCTTTGCATTAGCTAAAGACCCTCCAAAATTAGCAAGTGAATTAAATTGCAGTGATGAACAACCTAATGAGAATGTTTAAATTAATTAGATGGCCTTTCAATTCATTTTGGAAGGAGACAAAGGAATTATAGTGCCATCCCTTGCAAAAAATAGTGTCCTCTAGTTGTGGTGGACTCTTAATTCCCACCCACAAGAGCATTTAGTTCATCACATATTTTGGAAGGAAGAAATTAGGTGGGAATTCCAGACATCTGCAGTAACATACAGGTAGTCCTCAACTTACGATCATAATTGGGACCAGAATTTCTCTTGGTTACTGAGTTGTGCCTGATTTTATGACTCTTTTTGGCACAATTGTTATGCAAATCACTATAGTTGTTTTAAATAAATCATGCAGTCATTCAGTGAATCAGATTTCCCCCTCCCATTGACTTTGCTTCTCAGAAGCTAGCTGAGGTGGTCCCAAATGGTGATTGCATGACCCTTGGATGTTGCAACCATTGTAAATACATGCTGGTTGCCAAGGTCTCAAGTTTTTAACCACATAACACTGCAATGTTTATAAGTATGAGGACTGACTGTAAATCACTTTTTTCAGTGCCATTGTAACTTCAAATGGTTACCAAATGAATGGTTGCATGCTGAGGACTACCTGTATTAAGGTGTAGAAGGCCACCGTACCATTGAACCAGTGTTCCAGCTCAACAGTCAATAAATTAACATCAATGCAAAAACATTCTGTGAGCATGGATGGATGCACACAAGGCTTCTCCTAGAAACTTGCTTCTTTCTGCTCTTAACAATTGACAACCTAGTATCCACAGGCAGAGTTTGGTCCACTTACCTTCAAAGCACTGACTGCTCTATATGGTTAAAAATATGCCACCCGCTACCTGCTTTAAGAGTTCGATGTTTGGGTGTAGTTTGACATTTCAGGAGGTTTAAATTAATTTTGGCAGAATTTCATCATTTGAAAGAGGACACATGTTGAGTCTGAGCTGTTAATAACAGTTCCTTCATTATTCAAACTGAAAAGTAGGAGACAAAGAACTTTGCTCACCCAGTGCTCTGTCTTCTACTCGTCCAAAGTTATTGCCATCGGTCTGAAGCTCCCCATCATCATATACACTAGGCTGCTTTGGTGCTAACAACTGTTTTTTCAAACTACAAAGCGTGGAAGCAAAAGTAATATCGGAGGAGTTTTCCAGGAAAGAGCAGAGAACAATGCTGGCAACTTCTATACTATCATAATGGTCACCCTGTTGGGAGAGACACAAAACATTCATTAGTTATTATTTATTAAGAGAATGGGCAGACCCTACATAACAGGATGAGGAGCAGGAATCTACCTGTAATAATTTTGAATTTAAACATTATTAGCTCCTTTTCCCCCACTATTACATCAACTAGTATTTAATTTTTTTTTTCATAGCTACTGAATATATTTAGTCTTCGCTAAACTGGGAAGGGACTTTCCCCTGGTAGTACCACTAACACTTTGGGCATTGAGAAAAAAGCCAAATTGTGCAACTTTTTAAAAGAAAACTCTTTCTGAATAAGCAACAAGCATTGAATCAATAGACAAACCCATGTGATATTTGTTATTAATTTTGGATCCAACCTGATTCATTGTTGCTGTTGAAACAAGGCAACTTGATAATCTTTGATTTGCAGAAGCCGTGTATCATCTATCTGGAAAAGAGAAATTACAAATAAAAAGTATTGTTGTGAAAATGCTGACAAGGGGATACGTTTCCACAAATTTTAGAAGGGGATAAAACCTGTTAGGCAATGTAGTGAATCAAACTTCTCCAAATCTACCTTTAGGCCCTATATTTGGCTCTATAGAAGAGCATGCTATAGTATTTACTAGCAAGGTGAGGATTCACATAAAGCATATATGGGATGTACATTAAAAAGTGAGGGGAGATTCAGTTACACTATTGTGGCTGTCATCTTGACTGTTTTGCCTGTACCCTGAGAATATCCCAATGGACAAAGCAGGAAGTGGCTTAAAAGAACCCAACTTTTCTTTCAATCCCTCAAATGAGAGTAAGGAGGGAAGATTCAGTGAAGGTCTCTTCCAGTATTTACCCAACTTGCCTTCCAGGCTCTCTTCCAAGTGTTCCATTTAAAAAGTCATCTATAAATATCTTCGAGAAGATGGTTTTAAACAGTGCCATCCTACCCGCACAATGCTCCTCTGGAAAAGCTTTTCTGGCTTTCAATATACCTCTTAAATTTCTTTGATCCAGAGGGGCAAAGATCTCTCCAAGGAGTTGTCTTTCCTCCCTCCCATAAAAAGGAGTGATTGCAAGGACTGTCCCCATCCAGAATGGGCTGCTAGAACTTTATTGCTGTGAAAATTTCCCTGGGTTTCTTTCTTTGAGCAAGACCAAGGAAAGAAGATGCAAAAGGCAGCTGCTTGGGAAGATGGTTCTCTTTTTTATTTGGATCAGAAACAGTACAGGGCTTGTTTCTGGGACAGCTGACAACAGACTGGCAAACCAGTAAGCTTTTTAACATTATTTTGAGCCCTCTGTGTAAGACATGAGATCACAAGAGTTTTATGGTGACAAAGAAATAGGAAACCCAGGTGTGATACTTCTATGGTCAAGAGAAACTTAGAAAATATTTTGTCTGTTATCTCTTTCATCAGGAAAGATCTTCCTGTCCAGGCAGAGGGGTGCTAAATTCCCAAGCCTTTTAAATGCTGATTAGGTTTCAGTTCTATTGTCTTTAAGGAAACACTTTATTTTATGAGTGGAGGTGGGTTTCTTTAACTCTAGATCAGAAGACAATTAAAAGAAGGGAGCAGATTAAAGGCTTTTTAATATCTATCAATAATATAATGGTAAAGATTGTTTCCTCCTCCCCCATTCACTTTTCACTGTGTGTCCCCTAAAAACAGTACTGATCAAATGGTTTCACTAAAGTTTCAAGGGCCACATTTAAAAAATCCCTCAAAACAACAGCTGAGCAAATATAAGCATTTCCCAGTGCCAAAATCCCTGAAACAGTACAAAGTATACAAATGGATAATTCAACATTTGCCTGACAGACCTGCTCTCAAACCTCCAACACTGGAAGGTCTTTAAGAAGAGAATGGACAACATTTTGTCTGAAACAGTATAAAGTTTCCTGTCTGAGCAGAGATGTGGATAAGACCTCCAAAATCCTTCCAACTCTGTTAAATTCTGTTTCTTCCCATATTATGCTCTTCACCAAAGGTATCCTGCAAGCACCATTTAAATATCTAAAGTACAGGTGGTAACATGAAGATAATCTGAAAGTTGATCTGTTCTTCTACCACTCATATCCCTGCAAGAACAAAATCTTATGGAGGACAGCAATGACAACTTGGTCAAAAAGTCTGCCTGCCTGCCTGCCTCCATCCATCCGCTGATATCTACCGATGTCTGTCTGTCTATCTGTCCGTTAAATTTTTCATCACATTTTATTGCTGCCCAACTCACCAAAGCGACTCAACTTTCTTGGCATACAAGGTTAAAAGTGAATAAAATACATAAGATCACTTATCAATATTAATAAACATATTAATCATCAATAATCAGAATTAATAAACACCCATGGTGTCTCGTCAATTAAGATGCTGGGTTTGTTGGCTGGAAAGCCAACAGCTCAGGTTCAAGGCCCAAGCACCATGTGATGGGGTGAGCTCCTGTCTTCACCCCAGCGCCCGCCAAACCAGCAGTTCAAAAGCATACAAATGCAAATAGATAAATAGGTATCACTTCGGTGAGAAGGTAAGTGCTCCATGACATCATGCTGGTCACATGACTGTGGAAGTTTGGACAGTGCTGGCTCAATGGCCTTCAGACAGAGATGAGCACTGCCCCTATAGTTGGTAATGACAAGTGAAGTAAAATCCTCAGGGACCCCTTTACCTTCTACCTTTTATCGATATTAATTATAAAAACATTTAAAAATCCTAAAGAAGTAAAATAAATAAAAGAAATTTCTAGGCCAGATACCAGGAGACCTTGAGTTCTGGTCCTGCCTTAGACATGAAGCCAGCTGGGTGATTTTGGGCCAGGTACACTAGCTCAGCCCTAGGAAGAAGAAAGGGACAGCAAATCACTCCTGAAAACATTGCCAAGAAAACTGCAGGCTTTTTCTTGCCCAGGAGTCAAAACTGATTTGCATTTCCTGTGTCAGATGAGGAGAGAGCAGATTTTTTTTCCTTCTGTCCTGGCCACTTATACGGAGGCATGATTGAGAGTGTTTTAACAAACTGCATCACTGCTTGGTTGGGGACACCAGAGCCTCAGATAAAAGATCCATACAGAGAGTGGTAAGGTCAGCCTAGGAATTACAGGAAGCTCATTTTCCGTTATTCAGAATACTACTTATAAGTGCTATGTGCTTAGAGCTTGAAGTATTGATAGAGGCCTCACAGACCCATTTCATGGTCTGTTTCTGTTGCTCCCTCCTGGGAGGAGGTTTCGAAGTATCTATAGCAGGACTACTAGATTCTGGAATAGCTTTGTTTCTTATGCCATCTGTCTTGTAAACTTGCAGGATTCTTTGTATATGTAAACATCCAAACTAGACTGTGATGTTTGTGTCATATATGTGTGTCTATGTGAATATATAAATAATGGTTATCTTTTGAGAGCTGAATGCAATGAAATTTCATTTCATTTTTATTTTTTTAATTTGTTTATTGAAAGTTTCAAAACAAAACAAAAGGAAATATTTTATATTCTATACAAAATGCAAAAGTAGTAATTAATGGAGAAACCACAAACAATATAAAAATAAGCAAAGGAGTGAGACAAGGATGTCCGCTTGCCCCATTATTATATATCTTATCAGCAGAAGTGGTGTTAACCCAGATAAGGAAAAATCAAAATATCCAATGGTTGATTATAAAACAGGAAACATACAAATTGCAAGCGTCTTCATAATGGAGGACCCAAAAGAATCAAGCAAAAAATTAATACAAGAGATAGAGGCATTCGGTAAAGTAGCAGGACTCAAAATCAATAGAGAAAAGACTAAGATAATAACTAAAAATTGTACTAAAAAGCAAAATGAGGAACTGACAAAAGAACTAGGGATTCAGACAACAAAAAAAGTAAAATATTTAGGAATTTGGCTTACAGCGAAACGCTCTACAATAAAGGCTGATAACTATGACAAGTTGATAGACCAGATACAAAAAGACCTAGATAGATGGGTAAATTTACAACTCTCCTGGATGGGAAGGATAGCTACCATTAAAACAAATGTACTACCAAAATTGTTACATCTCTTTCAAATCGTGCCAGTCAAACTAGGGGAAAAAATTCTTCAAAGACCTGAATAAAAGAATTAGTAAATTTATTTGACAAAAGAAAAAAGCTAGAGTAAAATACAAATTAATGCAAGATAGCAGAAGTAAGAGAGGACTGGAGCTCCCAGACTTTGAGTTATACTATCAAGCTGCAGCGAGTACCTGGATCAAAGATTGGATTAACCTGGAGGACAAAAGAATATTGACAATAGAAGGCTTCAATTTACAGATTGGCTGGCACGTGTTTCTCTGGGATGGAAAAAATAAAACCCATAGCTACTTTCAAAGACACTGGATAAGGGACGCTTTGTTATATATATGGGAAAGAATTAAAAGAAACCATTATGTGAAAACACCTCTCTGGCTATCTCCAGTGGAGTCACTAGTATATCCCAATGTTATGGATTTGAACAAAACAATAAAATATAAAGAATTAATAACAGATGAAGGCGACTTGAAAATACAGATACAATTAAAAACACAGGGAATTGAAATTGGGTAGTTTCTCCATTAATTACTATGGCCGTACATTCAAATTCAAGCAAAGTACAAAAAAGACAAGGAACAATTTGGATTTTATAATACAGATCAGGAATTCAGATAAAATTTTACAAGAAAGTGAAATTTCATTTTAATGTATGCTAATTAGTGTACATTTAAAGTGACAATAAAGATTCTACTCTACTCTTCTTTGAAGGAACAAAAATGGAAAAAATGGTCCTCAGACTAACAGCCATCAATAGCTTCATATTATTCAATGAAGTTACTTCTGTCAGAACCGAATTGTTCAGTAACTCTAACAGGCTCATCCCCAAGGGTAAGAAATCGGAGGTAATTAAATCAGGAAGGAATGTAAGGTAATTGAACAGTCAATTAAATGCACCTAACTCTGAGGATACTGAGAATCACGTCCTCTGACAATTCATGAGTTTACAACTACTTTGTTCAGTAGATTGCTCTGCATATAGAAAATGAACAGTCACCATTTCAGAACTTCAAATTACTTGTTTTCACAAAGACTAATTTTGAGTATAAGCATTGTATAATATCTGTAGGAGAATGCCAACCAAATCTCAGATAAACCTTAATAAATATAACAGAAATAACAACTACAAATCCAGTCCAGGGATTATTATAGGACAGGGGTGTCAAACTTAATTTAATTGAAGGGCTGTGTTTTACCTCTGTATATGTGTGTGTGTGTGTGTGTGTGTGTCCATGATGGGTGTGGCCAGCTCGACATCACTCATGGCAGGGGCACTGCTGGTGGCCCAGGCGGGCCTGGGGGGATCCACTTTTGCTAGTAGTTTGTTTTGCTAGCCCTCTGTCAGCAAAAAGGGCCACCGAGCACGGCTTTCCCAGCTCTGTTTTCACTGGCAGAGGCACTGCAGCCGGTCCTTCACTGTTTCCAGGGCAGCCCCCCAGGCCAGATTCAGCCCCCGGGCCTTGAGATTGACACTCTGTTAGAGGATATGTCTGTGTTTGCCAGCGAGTTTCCAAGCATGCATGAGATAGGCACAAATGCTTTACATAAAAAATGGAAAGAAGCTAATTGAAAAAAACTGATATATTCCCAAGGTATTTCATTTACAGACTTGCAAATTCTCTAAGTGAAATTACTGGAGGACACCATTATATGCAGTCAATAGTCTAAACTATCTGAAATTCAAATAAAAGCTAAAAATATACAATTTTTAGGTGAAGAAACGAAAACACAAATAATTGTTTAACACATATCTTTTCTTATGGAGAACTTGGAACCTAAAAATTTTGAACTCTCAGCATTTAGCATGTAGTTTTCTAAACAGAGTTATATTTCAAAGCTTCATTTTGATCCCAATTGCTGCTATATATCTCATGTTCAGTTTATTACAAAACAGACAAATTGCTAACAAAGGAAACTAAACCAATACAGATACAGGAAATGGATGATGCATAGAATAGTTATAAAAAGCAAAACTGTACTCACCAAAGCTAGTTATTATGCCAGACAAATCCACAATATGGTTTAGCATAATATGCAGCCTCTTTCAAAGAAACCATAATTTACAAACCCATATTAAGCTAAGCCAAACAGAAACAAGCCATGTTACATTACATTGATTCATTACATTGATTCATTACATTGATTCCTTCTTTCCAAAGAACTATACTAAGTAAGAATTTATAGGAAGTTCTCAGTTATCTCTCTAAATTAGAACTTTCTTTTTAAATAAAGCAATCACAAATTAGCACATTGAAATACATTTGTTATGTATTAGTAAGGATATACTTATTAGGAAAAAAGTGCTAGAATTACCCAAATTTGTATTTTCTTTTTGAAGTAGGATTAATCAACATGAAGGCACAAGTTTAAACTAAAGGAGTAATGTGTACAATGAAGCCAACGTATGAGAATTAGAGTTGCTTTGTGTTTATTTCATTATGTCATTTCATTTTATATTTTATTTTATTATTTTTGCATTTGTCCTGCTTGGTTGCAGAATCCATGTGTTTTTCTACTGCCCTTAACTAGTTCTACAGCTATCGATGCATGATGCAAAGCGTCTTTTTTAATCAGTGGGCAAGTCACAGAGCCAAATGTTGATTAGCGCTAAGATTAAGTCCAGGGTCACCCAACTGATTTGTAAGTCAAAGGAGAACTAGAATCTGATCCCCCTTACTACTAAACCAGTACCTTAACAACATTACCCTGGCTCTCATATAAATTAGGGTGATGGTTGGAGTCTAGTCATTTGGATGAAGATGCATAGAAACCTCTTAAAGGGGCTGTAAAATATTATATACAGTAAGTCTAGGTGCTATTACTATCTCCTCCTCAATAACCTAAGTGGGATTGAGGAAAACAGATTGGCAGTTCTAAGTACTTTCACACTGGAACAGAAACATTATTTGAGAAACAATGAAAAAATCATAGGAAACTCAATCAAGAATATGGATACTTAGGACCAACCAAACCTACATAAAATGAGTCAAGTCTTTGAGATGATGACTTTTTTCCCCCCCAAGCTTTAGTAAACTTCAGTACATATCAGAGCGTTTATTTACTCTACTACAGTACCTACATGGTGTTATTACTGTATTACAGTAAGATTGTGATTCATTCATTCCCTTTTTCTAGAAATTATACACAAGTCACAACAGAATGACACATTATTTAAAAACCATACGTTTCTTGTTCAGTTACACAATTTCACGAACAACGTAATAAAGTGGTTAGAGAAACGAAACTAGGAGAAGTGAGAGACCTGAGTTCATACCCTTGTTATGAGATTTATTGGGGTGGCTTGCCAATCTAGATAAAGCAGACAGAGAAAAAAGGATCACTATCCACTATCTTCTTAAAATCCTCGGAAAAAGACAAGAATAAAAATGCAATAAGGTCATTTGAATTTGTAATCAATCCTCAAGAAAGAAATCCCAGGAGCTTATAAGAAATAAGTATTTCATAGAAAAGAAAACCAATAATATTGTAAAAGCTAGAACAAGGTGTCTCTCAAGCAGAAGTTACAGCATGAACTGGGAACTCTCAATTTGAATCTCCCTCAATTATCAATTTCCGGACATCAACTGTTTTCATAGTCTCGGTCACTTTTTTAAAAACTTCATAGAAGTAACTTCACAAGGTTGTAAAAATAATGTATGGTACATGAAGAATGCTGAAAAATCTAAAAGAAGTTAAATGCAATGAAGTACATCGCTACTATAGCAAAACAGTTCTATAGCAAAACAGGTCACGGGCAAATTCAAGCAAAGAGATGCACAGTCAAAAAATCCTGAATGATCTCTTGTGCCCATCGTCTATCATTCTACTGTACTTCATGAACAAGAATTAAGAAGTAAATAAGAAACTTACTTTGTGAATATCTACATGATGCAGAAGTGACTTCTGACTTCCTTGCCAGCTTGAGCATAACTGCTTTTTAGCAATAGATGGTGGGAATAGTTTATCTGGGCTGTGGAAGGTCAGGGACAGACCAGTCTATCTGATCTCCAGGGGCCAAAGGAAAGGCCAGTCTATCTGGCCTCCAGAGGGCTGCTCCAGGTCTGGTCTACTGAACCTCCAGGTGGTGGTGTGGCAGTACTGAAGCGACCACAAATTTGCTAAATTTGCCAAATTTCACAGGAGCCGTGGATCCCAAATTTTGGCGCATTCTGTAATTTAGCCCATTGGTGGTACCTTAGTTCAAAAATTGCTGTCCCATAATACACTGTATCACCCAATTAAAAGTCATATACATGAGACTTAGAAATATATTTGATTTGAATTTATTGTCATCATACGTATATACACAGTATACATACAAAATTCATATAGACTGAGTGTGTGTGTGTATAAATATATAAATATAAATAGATTGTTACCTCTCTTGGTCTTTTCCTGCTTTGAATTATGAGAACTTGTTAATTTCTTTTGGTTTTATAGTGCTATCATTACTGATGCTTCAATTATTAACTGTTAGTTGACTTAAATGATTTTTAAAAAATAAAGCAGTAAGTCAAGCAAAATGTATTAATAAAACGTTAATACTCAGTACTTAAATTACCACCATAATCTGTTGTCATCTAACTTTGCTGGTTTTTCGTGGGTGTTATTTTCTAAGCAATTCTAAATTTTGCAATTCATATAGGACAGATATTAAGCTAGTCCACATAAGTGAAACAACAGTGCAAAATCTGTCACCATATTTGTGATTATAATCAGAAATTCTCTGGCATGACTCAGGTAGCAAAGACCAGATTTATCAAGGAAGTAAGCTGTTAGAATTACGCTAAGATTCAGTTTCTAAGTATCAGGAAAACTATTCCAGGAAATAAAATTGAAAGTGGGTAGTGGCAAAGAGAGCTAAATGATCTTAGTACAGCTATCTTACAAGAAATTATTTTCAAAACTCTAAGCAAGTTTACTATTTTGGTTACTTAAATCTTCTGGGAAATCTTAGCTCAGCAAATTTTACTATATTAAATTACCACAGTCGCAGGAAATCACTGTGATAGATAAAAGCTGTAGCTAAGCCACAATTGCTGTCTTAAATCATTATTTCTTTGGGGTTTTGATGATTATCTATTAAAAATAGAAAAAGCCAAAATAGCATAGGGTTAATGTCAATAAAGTAATAAAATTATAAAACCAAACAGAATTAAGGGACAAATTACATTAAAATAATTATCAATTATAAGGTAAAAGTTAAGGTTCCCCTCACACATACATGCTAGTCGTATCAATTATATTAAAGGTTTATTCAGAAATAAAGTTATGACACTACATTTTATTATTGTGTTGTTTAATGACAAATTCTGGTCCCAGTGCCATTGTTTTATGAAGAATACCTGTACTGGTTTTTACGCCATCTTTTTCACATGTAATTCAAGGCAACAAACACAACTAATACTCCTGCTTCTGTGAGGTGGGTTGGACTGAGAAAGAGGGACTGGCCCAAAGTCACTCAATTTACTTTCATGCCTAATGGAGGACTGGAACTCAGTCATTCCAATATAATCAATATTTTTTACCTTAGCTAGTTAAGATGCCAGGAGAGGGGTGGTATACAAATCAAATTCCCTGTTCCTCCCATCAAATCTAGCTTGATTCTCAATGGGAGAAGCAGATATCAAGAATAGGTAGACAAAGCAAGATTTGGAGTCAAGCAAGGTTGAATTAGAAAATAGACTGAGTACTACTTTTTCACAATAATTTGTGACATAATTTCTGTACAGGAATGTACAGAACCTTATTTTGGAAACACAATTATGGTCTGCACAATTTTTAGCTCATCTAGTCTTGTCCAATTATCATTACATGTGTAAATCCATTTTCATCTACGCTTTGATTACAAAAATGAAAGATATGTTCCTATTTATTAAGGCTGTGCAGTGAGGACCTCTCCTCACAGCAAGTACAAACACAGCTACTTTAATGAGTTATGGGAAATGTGCTGGTTGTGCTTTTGTACATTCCAAACAAAGTCTCTTCTGCAAATCAAACCCAAAGCATTGCACAATCCAGTCAATTATATTAAAAATAAACTTATCTAGGCTATTCATCATCCAGTCAGGCTTTATGAAATAATACACCTTTGTCAACATGGGATTCCCCAAGATCAGTAGAAGGACAGTGGACTTCATGAGTCTCACACTGCTTGCCCTAAAACTGTAAGAGGGCATGGCAATTCTTCTTAGATGATACACTTGCAAGGCCAGAGAAACTAACTTCAAAAAAACCCCACAGCCCTATGAAAGAACTGAATTAAACCCATCGTGGTTAAGTCCCGGCTAGCCATCCTTTGCAAGACAAACCATCACTAGCTGGAAACACGCCTCACCCCAAACCATGGTTTACGAAGCACATCACACCCTAGAACAGGGGTCCCCAAACTTAACTTTAAGACTTGTGGACTTCAACTCCCAGAAGTCTCCAGCCAGCTATGCTTTTGGGAATTCTGGGTGTTGAAGTCCACAAGTCTTAAAAGTTGCCAAGTTTGGGGACCTCTGCCCTAGAAGAGGTTACCTAGTTCAGGGTAAAGAAACGTTTGCAAGAAAACAAGCAAGCTCAGAAAGCACCAAGGACACCCCCCCTCCATTTCAACCCCAAACTACAAATATTCTCCTCTATTGGTGACATCTCACACATCCTGCACCGCTGAGAGTCTTGGCAGAAATCAGGAGGTCAATAGGCCATTCCTTTGGAGGCACCCAGTTTGTTTGTTTATATTATTTAATTTGTCAATTGCTTACAAGATAATAGGTATAAGTAAAAACATAGTTATGAATACATGGATACATATAAGAAAAGTTAAAAAAAATATAAAAGAAACAATAGGATTGGGACGGTAGGCACGTTGGTGCGCATGTCTCAGCCCTCGGGAACCCGAACCCTGCCAGACGCTTCCCTCACTCTCCCGGGCTCCGAGGGGCGCGCGTCGTGCCGGAACTCCGGCCAGGGCGAAAAAACGGCACCCGTCGCAAGAACGGGCGCCATTCGGCCACTTCTTGACCTCTGGGGTCCTAGGAGCCCCCCCCCCACGCCTCCCCTCGGCTGCTAAAGGGCGGGAATCCTCGCCGGAGCATCCCCGTTCCTCCTGGCCCGGGGGAGGCGGGGGGAGGGAGGAGGAGGTGCCGCCTTTTGCTTCGGCCAGGGCTTTGCGTCCCCGCCCCACTTGTAACCCGCGGGATCTTTTTTCTCCAGCGCCCCATCTCTGCCCCCACCGGGAGGAAGGAAAGTGGGGTCCCTCGATTGGCTCGCCCCAAAGTTCCCCCTCTCCGAAAAGCCCCCGCGCCCCCCGGCAAAGAGAAGGGCGCCTCGAGCGGTTGCACACGCGCACTCTGCGGATTCTCGCGCGCGCTCGGTTCCTACCCAAGAGGCAGCCGGCTTCGCTGGCGGGGAGAAGGCTGCGGTAGGGGCCTCCGGTACGCGCGCGAAAAGAGAAGGAGGCTTCGGAAGCGCTTACCGCACACGCGAGTAGGTTGGTCGTGCGAAGCGGCGCCGCACCAGCCTCCTCAGCCTCCTCCTCCCCAAGCTGTGGATTTGCAGCCGCGGGGCTTGACTTCACTTCCTCCGAGTCGGCTGGGCTGAGCAAAGCCGCCTTTTAAAGCGACAGAGCTCTGCTCCTCCCCTTTCCCTTCGGTGGCTGCGCTCTCCGGTGGGTGGGTCTGAGAGTCGGGGTTGGGATTCAGGGGATCTTAGGGGATGATTCCTAAAAATACCGCCCCCCCCTTCCTAATCCTTCGAGACGGTCGTTACAAACATCTAACTGGTTAACTTCGTTTACCCTGCGGGCCCGAGGGATGCCTTGCAAAAATCCAGGTGGTGCACAAAATAAAGCATGGGGAATTAGGACCGGAGGGGAAAAATGGAGGTGCAGAGAAAGGTGCCAAACAAAGAAACCACCAAATCAGGTCTGGATACCACTCCCAGGGAGAAGAATTGGCACGCAAAGGGTTATTGCAGTAAAAAGAAGCAGTGCATCAGCGTCCACACCTATCAGCAGCAGATAAAGAAAAAGCAGAGGTGCAGTTGCTAAGGTGTGACAGGACACTGCTGACCAAGACTAAAAGGCCAGGCTGTTTCTGGTCTGCATTAGAAGACCCTCAATCTGTGCAGGCCACTATCACCTCAAGAGGCTCTTCCCCAATCTCAGTACAACCCTCAACATATGTAGCAGGGCAATGAATACAGTATGTGTGTGATGCTTAAGCAATTATAAATTACAAAGCTTAAGTCAGAATAGTGCTGGAAGGGACCTTGGAGATCTTCTAGTCCAACCCCCTACTCAAGCAGGAGACCGTATACCATTCCAGACAAGTGGCTGTCCGGTCTCTTCTTAAAACCTCCAGTGATGAACCACATACAACTTCTGAAGGAAAGCCATTCCATTGGTTAACTGGTCTCACTGTTAGGAAGTTTCTCCTTAATTGCAGGTTGCTTCTCTCATTGATTAGTTCCCATCCATTGTTTCTTGTCCTGCCTTTTGGCGCTTTGGAAGTTGATCCTTTCTCTTTTGTGGCAGCCCCTCAAATATTTGAAAAAATGCTTCTGCAGCTTAAGAGAGACTCTGTGTAAATTCTTGGTATTTTGTGCCCAAGTTCAGAGAATTCAACAATTTAGCAACTGTATTCTTGAGGTTGAAACCACATTTGCACATTGAATGTCTCTGGGCTGTGTAGGTGAAAAAATAAATGTAGCCAACAAATGCATCCTTTCCCCTCATCTCATTTAGCTATGACCAGGGTCAAATCCAATTCATCTCCTTGCCTAATCCCATCAGGCCCAAATTGACCCTTCCTGCTCCAGACAAAGCCCTCCTGCAATTCCATTAAACTGAAGAATAGAAGGCTCTTCACCAGCTCACAGTACAGCCCAAAGGTAGCCTTACAAAGGAATTGCATTGTAGAGCAGTGTTTATCAGTCTCAATGCTTTTAAGATGGGTGGACTCCAACTTCCACAATTCTGGGAGTTGAAATCCACATGTCTTCAACTTGCCAAGGCTGAAAAACACTCCTGTTGAAGGAGAAATCCCAACCATCTGTCCTGTATCAACCAACAATCTTTCATCTCCTTCACAGTGGACTTCCCTGACTTTTCTGCTTTCTTGAAAGGGCCATTTTGCCTAACTCTAGCTATATTGATTTATCTGACTTCCCCAAACTGGCCAACAAATCAGATTACTAACATTTTCTACCTTGTAGCTTACAAAAAAAAACCTTTGCTTTTTCATTGTTCAGGATCCCTCTTTCTTGCAAAGCAGGCAACCAATTATAAACATGAATTGTTGTAAACATATTGCAATAAGCATGGCTCTTCTCAGTGTTGTGTTTCTACTTCTTTGAACATTTATTTGCTGTATAAGATCCTGAAAGTATGTGAAAGTATCTGCTAATAAATGCAACCCTTTCCACACTGACATATGCTACTAAGCTCCAGACACCCTTATTTAGCCACAGGTGGTGTTAGAAGGTGACCTACAGATGTATCTCAATGGGGTATTTGAAAGGGGAAAAAATGAAGTATAAACAGAAATTTGGGAGGAAAGGATCATGATTTTCTTTATATCAACACCTAATGATTGTCTGAGCCTGTTTGGTCTAGTGGTTAAGGCATTAGGCTAGAAAATGGGAGACCCTGGTTTCTGGCCCCACCTTGGGCATGAGACCGGCTGAGTCACCTTGAGCTAGACGACTCTGTTGTAGCCTACAAAGGAAATGACAAGCCACTTCTGAACTCTTGCCAAGGAAACTGCACAAAAACACAAAAACATGACCATCCTTATTTTAAATCTGTTAACCTTGTGTGTCCCAAATCAGCCATAATATTGGTTCATATATGCTACTAAGTCACAATGATTAGGTTCAAGCACAATACTTCTGGATCCAATGAAGTGGATAGGATGTTCTGTAGTATGAAGTGGGCTTCTGGGGCAGCAAAAAGTGCTTTTTGAAGGAGGCTGGCAATGCTTCCTCTTTTTAAGTAGCCATATGGGTATCCAGCCATGATGTACATTTGCCACATCATCTCCAAGCTTCCCTTTTCTAGGGAAGACTTTTGAGAAGATGCTGATTTACAGAAAATCCTAAATGTAGTTGATTCATTAGATTCCTTTTAGTTAGAATTCAGGTCTGAAAATGGCATAGAAACAGCCATTGAGCCCTGTTCGTTTAAGTCTGTTAGAACTTGGGTGGGATAAACATACTCCTCCTTATCCTATTAAGCCCATGACCAACATAGCATCATTCTAGACTATTTGCAAAGGTTGAGAGTCAGATATATCATCTTGCCTGAATACAGGGTCCATGGTGGCAGGGAGCATTTGAGCCCATATTGTTCCAAGATGGAGGGCTGCAGTGGGCTTGGCCCACGTTATTCAAAATCTGTAAGAAATTGAGGAATCATCTGTCAGTTTGAGGCGTCATTGATATGCTGATGATACATAATTAGTATATATCAACAGACAAGGAAAGGGATAGAAGCCTTTCCTGGATGGGTATCCAGAAGTTGTAAGAGATTAGATGAGGAGAAACAAGAGCTGAAGTGCTGTGAGACAAAGATGCTGTGTGACAGTAACCAACTTGTTCTTTTAGAAACATTGATCCCAAAAGTTTGAATTGGAGGTTTCTGGTTCACAGGTAAAATTTCTAGCCTGTGTACTTTGAATAAACCCATGAACTGCCTATTGAATCTATGTTTAAGGTAGAAAGAGTGAGAGAAGTTTGGCCTAGTGGTTAAGGCACCAAGCTAAAAAGCAGGAAATTCTGAGTTCAAATCCCACTTTAGCCACAAAAGCCTGCTGGATGAAGTTGAGTCAATTGCTTTCTCTCAGTCCAACACACCTCATACAATTGTTGTTGTTGGGAAACCAGAGGAGGAAGATGCATTGGGTAGGTTTGCCATCTTTAGTAATTTGTAAAAATAATAATGGCCAGGTACAAATAAATAAGTAAACAAGTAAGTGAATAAAAATTAAATAAATAAATACAGATAGTCCTGCACTTACAACTGGTTGCTTAATAACCAAAGTTACAGTGGAGCCCCAAAAACCTATTTACAACCCCAATTTTGAAGTTGCATGTCGCCCCTTCCCCATGATCATTTCTCACATTTACGGCCATTTGAAATGGCTCACAGTCATGTAACTGCAATTTACATTTTTTTTTCCTGTAAACTAGCATTTATTTCTGATTTCTGGTAAAAAAAAAAAAACCCAGCCCATTAGCAAGCAATGGGTTTGCTTAATGGTTGCTGCAAAAAAAGGTCATATAATTGGATCAGGCCGCATGTGACCTGTTTTACGACTATGACCATAATTGTCAGACTCAATTATGACTATAAGTCGAGGACTAACTATACTTTTTATAGATGGAACAGTGGCTTTGAATTCAGAAGGTTTTAATTTGTGCAAAAAAAGAGCAAAGAATCTAGCATGTTTATAATCAGCATATAATTTGAGTGGATTAGATTTAATGGATCATGGACACCTTTTATGACCTTTTTGCTGAAAGTGGAAAAACAAATGAACTGGTTTTCTGAATCGCCAACTAGGTGACCTTGGGTCAATCACTCTCCATCCCAGACCAGCTTACCTCACAGGGTTGTTGTGGGGAAAGAAGGAGGAAGAACGACTGTGAAATACACTCATCACCATGAGTTGTATAAGAAAAAAAAATGGGATAAAAATCTAAAAAGGAGAGGAAGGTTGAATATGAGAAGGCGGAAAGCTTCTCCCCCACCAACAAAATGTTATTCTCAAAGATGCCACAAAGGTTTTTGTTGTTGTTGTTGATGGTTTTTTTTGCAGCTGTACTGTGGCATTATTTTCTGGGGAAGGTGGAATTTCCCCTTTCCCCCAGGTATCTTATCCTTCACAATGGACCTAGATGGCAAAAAGATTATGCAAAAGAGAATGGCAGGTGGTACTTTCCTTGTTGAGTCACCCCAGCTCTTTGTGGCTATGGGGTGACTACTTTGCAACTGATTGTTGTGTTGGGAATTTCCCAGGCTGCCCTAATCAGAAAATTGAAGCCAGGGGAGTGGCAACTTTTATCAGTGTTGTTCTCAAATCAGAGATGGAAAACAAGCCATAGGGAGTCAGGGATGGGACAGATAAGTAAATACTAGGGAAAAAAGGCAAGAAGACAAAATAGATTCATCTTTAGAAAAGGAAATCTTCACAAGCTACCGCCAGATAAATCCCGGAGAATGGGATAACGCGATTTCCCTTATTTTATGGCCATGAGGATTTTTAAACCTTTTAACCTAGTTTGACTATTTCTGAACAAATATTCCCAACTGAAATTCTCTTCAGTTCAATTCAATTCAATCTTTATTGATTAGCCCTTGGGCCGTAACACAGTGCAGAATTCCAGAAACAAACTATTACTAAAATTTGATAAAAGCAATTTAAAATGGAATTGGATAAAATACAATTTTAAATGGAATTGGAATAAAATAGTCTAAAATGAAATTGGAATAAAGCTATTCAACAGCACAGACAATACTGCTACCCTTCAAAAAGACCTCGACTATGTATCAGAATGGTCAAACAAATGGCAACTTCAAATCTCAACAAATAAATGCTCTATCCTACATATTGGCAAATCAAATCAAATCAAATAAAATACAAGCTGAATAGTCAAGACCTTGTTGATGATCCAAGCTCTGTCAAGGACCTTGGAGTTCTCATCTCTAATGATTTAAGTACTAGAGCCCACTGTAACTACATTGCCAAAAAGGCATTAAGAATTGTTAACCTAATCCAATGTACGGTAGCTTTTTCTCTGGTAATATCACACTACTAACGACAGCATATAAAACATTTGCTAGACCAATACTTGAATACAGCTCATCAGTCTGGAACCCACATTACGTATCTGATATTAACACAGTTGAGAAAGTCCAGAAATATTTCACAAGAAGAGTTCTCCACTCCTCTACTCATTACAGAATACCTTATGCCACCAGACTTGAAATTCTAGACCTAGTAAACCTAGAACTATGCAGTCCTCAGTCCAATCTAAGTATAGTATATAAAATTATACATTGCAATGTCCTACCTGTCAATGAATAGTTCAGCTTCAACCATAACAATACAAGAGCACACAATAGATACAAACTCAAGGTAAACCGCACCAAACTTGATTGCAGGAAATACGACTTCAGTAACAGAGTGGTCAATGTCTGGAATACTCTACCTGACTCTGGTTTGTTCACCAAACCCCCAAAACTTTAACCTTAGACTGTCTACTATTGACCTCACCCCTTTCCTAAGAGCCCTGCAGGGGGTGTGCATAAGCGCACCAATGTGCCTACCGTCCCTGTCCTATTGTTTTTTTTAATTTCTTTTATTTTTCTTATATGTATCCATTTCATATATCCATAACTATATTGATACTTATACCTGTTATCTTATAATTGCTTGACAAAATAAATAAATAAAATAAATAAATAAAATAAAATACAACCTAAAATGAAATTAGAATAAAATACAATAATTTAAGATATAGATAAAATCTGATCAAATTACATTTTGGTGTCACCCCTGCAGTCTATCCCAATCAGTCCCACATATGCAGATCTCAGCTGAACCATTTTGCTTAAGTACTGTGCTGTGTTAAATGTTATTTTCAGATTCTGGCAAGTTGTAGGTAAGTTGTTTTTGTTATGGGGGTTCCAGTGCGTTAGGGTTAGGGTTAGGGTTCGTTTGGTATATAGACCGAGGTACCTGTCTCTCTCACCCTCTTATACAGTCAACAGTCAAATAGTGTGTGAGTCAGGTCGTCTACATCTGCCACTCTGCAAATGCAGAGACGTTCATTGTAGGGTATAGAATAGAATCTCCCATATCAGACCATTGTGTCAAGCTATAAGAATCTTGCTAATGTAAATACCTCCCTAAGATGTTTTGGCAGTTGCAGCTTCAAATAGCTGTCTATTTGAAAAGTGTGTTTCATTTGCTCGGCCATTTCAACTTACCCTTCTTACTAAGGATAGCTATATCATTTTGTGTTTCTATATCCTTGATTCTTTGGGCAGCTCTTTTTTAAAATCGTTCTCCTGTTATGCAAGAGACAGAAAGGCCACAGCTTCTTACAAAATTTGTTAGTTTAGTGAACCAGGAGATTTGTGATTGTGATTTTATTGCTCTATAGACATAACTTGGGGAGTCTTATCAGTCTCCATTTCATTGACTTTCTGCCAGTAGTTATATGCTTTAATTTTGGATAGTGTATGAATTGTATGAATTCCCAATTCAGGTCTAACTGCTGCAGCAGTTGTTCTTAGATCTACACCCAAAATACTTCTCAAATGTTGGGACTGTGTTCTAGTCCTGTGGTTGACTATAGACCCCAAATCATCTGCTCCATACAAGAGCATGGGGTAACTTTAGCTTTGTATATACTTTAATTACTGGGTCTAGGGACCCTGGGTAACTATGATTCTTTAGATTAAGCAGTAAATTCAAACGAGCTTTTGCTCTAAGTGTACTCCATTGATGATGGCCTCTTCAAAGATGAACCTTAAAAATGAAATCTCAGGACATGCAGTTTTATTTTTTCCTATTATGTATAGGAAATCAAATCCTTTTAAAACCAACTTTTTAAAAGGTGTGTTGCAATCTGAGTGCAGATTGCAACATGAGACTTCATCAGAACTATTTTAGTATAACTTGACTTTTGCTGCTGTTTTGTTGTGCTAGCAAAATGTTGCCCCAAGTCTTGTTCCTGGTTGGCTTACTAATGCATATATTGTCTTTAATTTTATGAGAAGGCGAAGGATATTTTAAGGATGCTGATTAACTGATTGAGGGTCAGCATACTGTACCTCCTTTCTGTGCCACTCCAGTATTAATTAACTGAGCAAACTATTTTTACACTTGGAGTAGTAAAGCGGCACAGATACTGTTCTTGATGGAAGTGGCCTCCCTGACTCATTCAACAAAGAAATAAGCTTAAATATTGGTTGTATGTCCATGTACAGAAATTTTCCTGGCAGTACAGTACATCTTCCTCTTTCTAGCAACTGAAAGTGAAATCAAAACCTATTTCATATTTCCCAGATCTTTGGTGAATTGTAATAACACCAAAGCGAGCATGAAAGTAATATAGCAGTGACAGTACAATAAGAAATAGTCAAAATATTAAAATAAATAAAGTGTAAAGGGGAAAAAAAGAAAATAAGGTAAAAAGAGAGTTCCACATAGCATCAGCATACATTTGATTAAAAACTTTAAGATGATATTAAATCTCTAGATAGAAAAAAAATTGCTCCACCATCTCAGTTTTAGAATCTAAAAAAATTTAAGCATTGAAAAATGAATAGTTCTCCGGAATCTGCTCTTTAACATCATGAGTACAAATTTCTACTTCTGTAAAATAATTATTTTAGCTCTCAGAACTGAAAATGTTATGAAATCCATTCCAGTTATGAAAGGATGAAGAACATTTCCATCCCATCTGCCATTTTAGATTCACAACCAATTTTGCGAGGGAGAGATAGTGAAGTTCTCAAGGTGAAGTCCGCAAGTGTGTGGAAATTTGTGTTCAAGCCTTTCTAAATATCTCTGTCAGGGATGTCAAAATTTCATTGAGGGCCGCATCAGGGTTATGTTTGACCTCGGGAAGGCCAGGTGTGTGTGTGGCCAGCTCAATGTCACTTGTGTTGGAGTACTCTGCAAGTGAAAATGGGCTCCTGAGCTCCCTTTTCACCTGCAACAGCCTGTGCAACTCTCTGCCAGTGAAAATGGAGAGAGCAGCCCTCCCGAGCTCCATTATTGCTGGCAGAGGCACCGTGGGGCGATCCTTTGCTGTTTCCAGTGCAGCCCCATGGGCCAGATCTAAGCACCCCTCGGGCTGGATCCAGCCCATGGGCTTTGACTTTGACACCCCTGATCTATGTGATCTTTCACATACTGTATACATCAGCAATCTCTATCCTTTCGAGCTCAGTGGATTGGCGTAGGCAGCGGTGGTGGTGGGAGAGAGGGCAGGTGTGTGTGTGCGCGCCACTTTCACAAATGCAGCTTTGTGCACACATATGCTTACCCACCACTTTCGTGGCCTGGTTCTAAACGGGTTATGGCCCGGGACTGGGCTGCAGACTGGGGGTTGGGCACCCCTGCTATACTTGTTACAGATTGATCATTCTCTTATTTCAGGTGGAGCTACCAAACTGTCTTCACAACAAATCAGTGCTTGAAGGTAGACCCACATCCGACAAAGTAAAAAATGTTTTCAAGCTTCAGATTTTTCTATAGCTGAGTTCATGTACCATTGATTGATAGAATATGTGCCATTGTCAGTACTCAAAGACTATTTGTAGTAACCACAATATAGACTTTCTCCAGGAAATCTGTCTCCATCCTGGATCCACTAAAAAAAAAGATGTTGAGACTCTAGCAAAAGTGCAGAGAAGAGCAACCAGGAAGATTAGGGGACTGGAGACTAAAACATATGAAGAACGGTTGCAGAACTGGGCATAGCTAATCTAATGAAGAGAAGGACCAGGGGAGACATGATAGCAGTATTCCAATATTTGCCACAGAGAGGAGGGGGTCAAGCTATTTTCTAAAGCACCCAAAGGCCAGACAAGGAATAATGGATGGAAACTGAACAAGGAGAGATTTAACCTGGAAATAAGGAGAAACTTTCTGACAGAACAATCAACCAATGGAACAGCTTGCCCTCGGAAGTTGTGGGAGCGTCATCACTTGAGACTTGCAAGAAGAGACTGGACTCCCATCTGTCAGAAATGATGTAGGGCCTCCTGCTTTGGCAGGGGGTTGGACCAGATGACCTACAAGGTCCCTTCCAACTCTGATTATCTGTTATCTGGTCCTTTATGCCTTCCAAAGGAGGACCTATTGTTCCATAATAGAGTCCACCCACTTTGTTACTAGTCTTTCTTTCTTTCTTTCTTTCTTTCCCTGCATTATGGATTTGCCCAATGTGTCTAGACTAGGATAATTTGACCTTGTAATTTGCACCTTGAATAAGTACTTTGAACTGTTCTATGATCCTTCTGGTTTTTTTCCCCTTGATTACCAATGATATTCTTGGGAATTTTCCTGAACATCAACATTCAAACATATCAATAGTCTTTCTATTATTTGAAATACAACTGGCTGACAGTTTGATTTAAAACCTTTACTGAATCTTCTTCTGTTGCTTGCCATATTTCTATGCATGTTCTACCAGTTCTTTCAGCCTTCTAACTTTGTATATTTTGTAATGATCAGAGTGCTGATTCAACTTAATCTACCAGCAAATAGGAAATACCTTCCAAGATACCACTCTATTGTACAGAATTTCAGGATACTATTTCCATCTTTCTTTGGTTTTTGAATCAGTTTCTGTGTGTGCACTGGCATCCTTAATATACCAATTTAAGATTGGAATCTCTAAATTTGGAGATCTTTCCACCTTTGACATCTTTACAGATATTGTTGCAGATTGCTTATCTCTTCTATCAGCTCTCTGAAATGGTTCGCTTCCTCTCTGAGCTTTGCCTTTCTTTGGCTTCTCTTTTTGGCAATTTGAATTATTTGTTCTGACATCCAGTTTGGTTTCGTCTATCTCCTGGTCTTTTGTAGTCTCTTATCACAGTCACCCTTAAGAACGTTATTTCCGCCCATTCTATTGTTTCACTGGTTTGCTACCAATGAGGTTTATGATTTTAAAGTAGTTCCTGATGTTCTTCCTTGAAAACGGTGAGCATGATCATATTAAGAAAACTGGTTGCCATCATTATTCTAGTTCAGCTTCACTTGGAATTTGCAAGTATTTTGTGATCTGTCTCACTTGGCCACATCTTTACTAGGAAAACTGAGCTCTTCCGTAACATAGTTATTTCAATTTCTATATTCCTCCTTGCAATGAATATGTAACCCCACTCTAACAAAATATTCAGTTTTCTAGAATTAGCAACAATTCTTGTATAGTTCTTTAGCTAGTCTGATTTTGTACATAGTGCCTAGACCTCAGTACAAGAAACTGTACCTTGGGAAACTCCCTAAAGTCTGTGTTCCTGACAGTTTTTTACCTTTTTATTTCTAACCCTAACCCCCTAATTCTCCACCCCACAGGAAACATTAGGGGCATTCATAGATCCAGTAAGATCCAACAGACTTCTAGTTATGATCAGACAACATACTGCAACTTTGCTTTCCAGTTTTCAGAAGTGTCTGCTGAGGACAGCTTTGCATAGAACAACAGTCCTACAGATCTACATCAGGTTTTTATACAACAGTAAGTCCTGAACTCCTTGAGAGTTGCTTGTAGAATTTTAAGCCCCAAACATATTTACTCAGTTCAACCACCTTAATTGCTTTATGAAGTCTCCCCTTGTCTCTATTTGATTTTTCTTACATCTCTTTACTGGTACCCACCCAAATCCAAGTTGTTGGCCACTTGCTGGATTTTCCAGTCAGATTCTACTCTCTAGCTGTCACTAGGCATCTTCCTCACCCTCCATCCTGATTCCACCTGACCCTTCCATCACTACTGAACCAGTGGTGGGATTCAATTTTTTTTTATTACTGGTTCTGTGAGCATGGCTTGGCGGGCGTGTCTGGCTTGGTGGGTGTGGCTGGCTTGGTGGGCGTGGCAGGGGAAGGATACTGTAAAATCCCCTCTTCACTCCTGGGGGAAGGTTACTACAAAATCCCATTCCCTCCCCACCCCAGTAACCTGCTTTCCAGCTCCGTTCTCCTGTGCAGGGCAACAAAAGAAGACCCAGCCGATCAGCTGGGATTCGGGAGGCAGAGAACAGATGGGGGAGGGGCCAGCCAGAGGTGGTATTTGCCGGTTCTCTGAACTACTCAAAATTTCTGCTACCGGTTCTCCAGAACTGGTCAGAACCTGCTGAATACCACAGCTGTACTGAACTCAAACCCAGGCAGACATCAGGGAGGAAACTGCTGTGTGTTCTCCTTTCACCTCTTGCGTCCTATTCAGTCTCTGACTCTTGTTTATTTCCTCATGTGGCTTTGCTAAGCTAATCGCTTCCTATTCTTTTCCATAGGCATCTTTTCCAGGCATGCGCTTTTCCTGGGTCAAACCAGTCCACATCAAAGTCCCCAGGTCTGCATCATTTAAACCTCTCATCTCTACATCTTTTTATACGATTCCCAAATTCCAACTTTTGTTTCATCCTCCTCTCAGTTCTATGGGAGACCATTTCTTCCCATCAGAAGGTCCTACTAAACATTTTATTGCAGACTCCCTATTGTTCATTGAGAAAATCTCATGCCACATTCCCGTTACCAATTTCCTTTCCTTTATGTTCATTTTCCCTTGTTTTGCCCTAATTACAAACCCTGGACACACAGATTCCTAGCACTCAAGTTACTTGTCTTGCCTCTCATTGCAAACACTCTGTAGTTGCTCAAGTTTCATTTCCCTAACTTTATTGCAACCTTCTGCCTTATATTTGCATAGATGCTCTGTTTAAAATGTTCAAGTTTCCATTCTGAAGCACCAGCTTCACCTCCTGGATGAAGTGGAAATATGAGCACCGATAGTCACTTTGACTTCAAAAGCAGAATAAAATAATTGTGAATCCTGTAAGATGCCTTTTGTCTAGCGCTTAAACTTCATTTTTCTCAAATTTTATTGTTTTTCCTGACAGAACAATCAGTGGATTGGCTTGCCACTAGACGTTGTGGGTGCTCCATCACTGAAGGTTTTTAAGAAAAGATTGGATAGCCATTTGTCTGGAATGGTATAGGGCAGCGATGGCTAACCTTTTTGTTGTCGAGTACCGAATGTGTGCGCGTGCCTGAACCCATAATGCAACGTGCATGCGACCCCCCCGCATGACTCCTGCCCACCTGCGCATGCGTACATGACCCTCCCACGCTCCCACGCCCCCTGTGCACATGCACGCATCTCCCACGTGTGCCCTGCCCCCCCTTGCATATGCGGCAGATACCCCAAAAATCCGTTGGCTGGCGGGAGGCGTGCACGCATGCGGAATGGAACTGAGCTGGGGCAACAGTTCATGTGCCCGAAAAGATGGCTCTACGTGCCACTTCCGAAACACATGCCGTAAGTTCTCCATTACAGTTATAGGGTTTCCTGTTTGAGCAGGGGGTTAGATTAAAAGACTTCCACGGTCTCTTCCAAATTTGTTATTCTGTGACTTCTACATCTTAAAATACTATCAGCATTCATGCAAAGGAAAGTGCAGAACGATTTGTCTACGGAGATTCTCAGTCATCGAAGTCATGGTTGTTCCAAAGCTGTTTATTTCAAGAGGCAACTGGATTTTCTTGTGGTTTTGGGGGGGAAGATGTTTTGCTTCTCATTCAATAAGCTTCTTCAGCCCTGACTGGAGGGTGGGGAATGGAAGAGTTTATATTCCTTGCAGACAGCTGGTCATTTGCATTCTTTTAGAGAGTTGTTGAGGCCACTCGGAAGTTTATCTGCATCCTTAGGGTCACTGGAGTAGGGCAAATGGTTGTGGAGCCTTCTTGGAACTGCTGAAAGGACTGTGTTGTAGACTGGAGATAAATGACATATTCCTCTGCCTCTTTTGAGAGAGAGTTGTTCAAGTTTTGACATAGATGGCCTCTTTGACTCCTTTCAAACCAGACTGCCATCTATGTCAAAATTGAACAGCCCTCACTCATCCTAAACTCCACTGAAAATGTTACCTACCCTGATAATGAAACATTTGGAAACCAGCCCACAAGCTCGGAGAACGAACCTTCATCCTCATTCTCTGGGTGGTTTACAATGTCAGCATATTGCTCCCAGCAATCTGGGTTCTCATTTTACTGATCTTGGAAGGATGGATGATTGAATCAACCTTGAGCTGGTCAAGATCTAATTCCCCCGTGGACAGAGTTTACTTTATCTACGGTACCTTAACCCTAACCCATAATAAATTATGACTTTTTTGCCAGATGTAATGGCCAAATGATGATACATGATACTCATAATAAATATGTTGCCATTTGGTAAAGGATTGGTATGGGAATAATAAAAGCCATCCTTCAGGAATTTCAGCCAAATTAAGTAGAGGTAACTCCCCAATTGGCTATGAGGCAAACTATACACATAACAAAACAAGAAAAAAAACAACCCTAAGGACTATTTTTTTAAAAAAATCTGTCCGTGACCTAAGATGCAAAAATCTGATTCCCAAGAAAACAAGGATGCTTAAGGTTCTACAGAATGAAATGTGATCATACTGGAAAGTAAAGAATTGTGTATGGTTTGGATGTAAAACATACAGTATGTAATTTCCTGTTACACTACACATATACTCACAATAGAACAGTCTGATTATGAGAGTTCTCATAATATATATTTTCCTGCAGTCTCATTAGGAAATGACACTATCTGATAGCTTTAACAATAATAACTGCTAGTTTGCCTGTCAACTTCCATTAAATATCCCAAATGTATTATAGGTAGACCTCAACTTACTACAGTTCATTTAGTGACCATTCAAAATTACAGTGGCACTGAAAAAAGTGACTTATGGCCATTTTTCACACTTACAACCATTACAGCATTCCCCCATAGTCACATGATCAAAATTTGGGGGCTGGGTAACTGACTCATTTATGACGGTTGCAGTGTCCCAGGGTCATGTGATCACATTTTGCAATCTTCTTACAAGCAAAGTCAATGGGGAAGCCACATTCCCTGAACAACCATGTTACTAACTTAATAACTGCAGTGATTCATTTAACAACGGCAGCAGGAAAAGTCATAAAATGGGACAAAATTCACTTAACAAATGTTTCACTTAGCAACAGAAATGGTGGACTCAATCATGGTCATAAGTCGAGGATTATCTGTGTTAGGGAATACTTTTATTCTTTTATGGTGCATAAAAATTTTGTTTCCTCTTAATAATAGGCTGTTCCTGGGGGTTTTGTTTTCTTTTTATTGCAAACACTCCCAAACTCACAGCATTTTCATTTTCCTTACAGAAGAGGATGGAAAATGAATACAACAGTTATCTCTGAAGAGAAGCCAAATGTAAACATACTGTTGAATACATTGTCTTAAATCCATATAAAGAGAGTGACAACTTTTTTTTTTTCTGTTTGCACCAGGAGATCATGCAACTCTAAACATCACTGCGGGTAACTCTAAAAAGCTCCTGAATGGTATGTACTATAAAAAAGGTTAAAAAGCCAGAGGGCACAACATGTATGCTTGCTACTTGTCTTAAAGAAGGCAAGATGCCATGTTTAAAACAAACTAAACTCCCTGATAATTCAGTCAAATGATAAGCTTGGTGAGTGCAAAACATTACAGGAAATGCTACGAGTGTCAAACTGATTAAGGTTCCTGGGGCAAGCTGTGTCTTAACCGTGGAAATCTTGAATGAAAGAAAGGTCTTGAATCTCCAGAACTGGGTTAGAGCTGAGATTGAAGAGATGAAGCTATTCCATCCTCACTTAGGCTAGAGTCAATTCTTCCCTCATGATACCCACAGCCAAAGAGGAAGAAACATAATTAGTAAGAGTGAGGGTGATTCTTTTCTTGTCACAAAAATTAATTAAAAAAAAAAAAAGGATTTCCCAAAAAGTAAAGCCTGATTTCTATTGGTTTACTGAATGCAGTAGGTTCTAATTCTTATAATTCCTGTAAATTCTTATAAGAATCATGACAGCCTTGATTCTTATTAGCCACCAGTGGGGAATTCTGGAGTTGAAGTCCACGCCTCTTAAACTTGCCAAGGTTGAGAAACACTGAACCATTCAGTGTCTCTTTCATCTGAATAGGTGCCAAGATATAGCAGCTAAAGGCAAAAAAAAAATAAAAAAAAAATGAGGAAATGATTTCCATTCTCATTCATATCATATCAAGACCTGAAAGTAGTATTTTCTTTTCTTCTTCCTAGATATCAGGAATCTGGCCCATGAAAAGTCTTTTAAAAATCTCTTCCTACTTTAACCCAGGAGATTATGCACCCTATTTGCTTTACAATCTTACTTGGTGTGAAACATCTGGGTGCTATGTATTTCTGCCTTTCCAATCCCCTGTTATGTTCAGCACGTGGCATGTGTAGTAATTACCATCAGCTTTTCAAAAGTGTGATTTGAACTTTTCTAAAGACATCCCCTTCTTCCAGCAACGTTCTGCCTCTTCTCATTGTTTTTTGAGAGTTTATAATATTTCTACTTTTTCTGCAGGCTTTCCTACCAATAAATACAATTTAAATATGGTTATCAAGTGCTCAAAAACCATTTCATCAAAATTCAACTCATTGCAAAGATGCATCCACCATGTGTATTACTTCCAAAATAGCTTAATTTCCTCATTTTGCAGCTGTGACCATAAAGATAATTTAAAACATTCATAATTTTGCCTTATGGGGATAATCATCTTTTGTTTCATGGTTTTATTGTTGCATGAATGGTTGGTGGAGATCAAAAAAAGCAATTATCAATTCATGGAGGAATAAAGATGCCTCAGGTAACATGGCCATTTGGGAAGAGCTGGAATGGAAATGAAACGCTGAAGGAATGGACTTACTAAGGACTCATAATATTAAAGAAGTACCTGTTTCTGTGAAAAGCTCTAAACACAATGTTTTGTCCTTGGATGTTCTCTTTGTTTGGCTTTGATATCCGTTCTTAGATATCAAGGCAACATGAATGCTGGAAGTGGACATTTGTGATTGAGATGTTGAAAGACATTCTTTGGCATTCCTGAAGGGGATTTTGATTTGGCTAAAATGTAATAAAAGAGACATGCTGCTACCGTGGCTCCTTATCTGAATTTGCCTGAACTAGGAGGAACTGTGTTTGTAGTGCAGCTTTAATCACCAAAATACAATATAAGGGCAGCTTTCTCTGTGTACACCTATCATCACACAACCATGTTTCAAATCTGACTTTTCCTCTTCCGTGGGGATTTGTACAGAGATCCTCACAGGAAACGATAATAACTATTAGCACAGGATGAATTCTTCAATTCACAATATTATTTCAAGGTCCTAAAAAGCTAGTAGAGTTTTGTTTGTGGAATGGAATGAATGGAATGAATTTCTTTCATTAGTGTCAAATTTTGGTTAGAAAATAATGAAGCTGAAAAACAGGTTTGTCTGGAATCTTCCTACTGATGACATTAAAACAAAATTCCAAAAATAATATGATGTATCAAATCTCCCTTCTTACTACTATCTGTAGACGGGAAACGATGCACATTAAACTCTTAACAATGGCCATGGTCATTATCAATTTAACCCAACAGCTAAGGAAAGGAGTTTAACATTAAATAGGATTTTCTTTTCTTTTTTTTACATATGTAAACAATTTGTGTCTATGGAGATTCTCAGTCATCCAGGTCATGGTTGTCCCAAAGGTGCTTTTTCAAGAGGCAATTGGACTTTCTGGTTTTTCTTTGAAGACATTTCGCAGCTCTGAAGCTGAAGAAGCTTCTTGGATGAGAAACGAAAAGTCTTCAAAGAAAAATCAGAAAGTCCAGTTGCCTCTTGAAAAAGCACCTTTGGGTAAACAATTTGTATTTGTTTCCAATTTATTAGGTGAGACAGAATTTCAGAAGTAGGATTTTGCCTGTCATTTGTTGCTGTAACGGGGTGGTAGAGGGGGATACTTGTAGAAATTTAATGGCAGGCAGCTGTGGTAGGTAGCCAGGTAGAAAGGAGGATAGGACAACAGTGCCTTTTTAAAGGAAGCCACATGATCAACTGTGTTGCAGCTTCCCTCTTTTACAAAGCTATTAAAGAAACAATGTCTGTCCTCCTTCCAATCACATGGAGTAGATCAGGGATGTCCAGGCTTGGTAACTTTAAGAATTAGCTTCCAGAATTGGCTGGGGAATTCTGGGAATTGAAGTCCAATTCTGGGAATTGAAGTAACTGGGTATGAAGATATTTAAGGTGGCCAGAATTGCTTGCTGGCCTAAAGCAGCAATTACCATACATACTTAGAAAACAATACCTGTTCAGTCTCCTGGAAAAAAACCCATCTTTCTAGGCACTGTCTAAAACACAGCTGCTAGGATGTTGCTTTTGAACACATACACATCAAAGTATTTCATGGAAAGAAACTCTCTATTGATAAATGGTAAAAGGCAGCAGCCATATTCTTCTAAAAAAGTAAAAATTAAGGCTTCTTTCAAGACAAAAAGAGGTACAGTCCCTTTCAGAGGTAGGTGTAGCCAACACCAGAAAGGAAATCCTTGTTTCAATTAACCAACATCTGGCTAAAAAATTCTGGGAAGCTTTTATAGCCATAGCAGCAGGAATATCTTCTCACATTGTTGCAATGCCGAAGCAAAATTTGCTGGAAACTTTCCTTCTTGGCATAAGTACAGCATTGGAACCCCTTTCTCTCTGTTCAGTCTAGTAAATTAAGATGCAATTATTTCAGAGACTGGCGTTTTCTCCCCCCAACACAGTGCATTGGTAATGGAAAATTCTGCAAGTTGCAGGCCAGCACCTTGGAGAAACATGGTTAAAAATATGTGCTTATGGAATCTCAGACCTGGTGTTAAACATGAGTCTATTTCTTGTCCCTTTTGCTTTTACACTGGGGGAAAATCACCCACTCCCTTCCTAAACAAACCAGAAATGGGACACTGGAGAAAAAAACACCGAAATTGGTGTTAATCCTTCCCTTGGACTTTGTGAGGCCCACTGTTATTGGTTGATTACATGAAGAGAAGCGCCAGTGCCATTCTAGTTACAAGCCTCTTACAACAGTAAATAACATAGTATATTTACCAATACTCAGAGAAGAGAGGGGGCCCTTTTGAAGTATAGGGAATAAATCCACTGCTCTTTCCTCCTAAACTTTCCCTTGAGAGTACAAGAAAATACTGTGTGGGAATTCTTCCCACGTACTTCCCAGGTCCTCCCCTTAAATATAAAGAAGCCCAAATCAGAATCAATAGTCTGGAATTTAAAAGCATCTTTCTTTCAGATCAAATGTACTGTGTAACAGTAATATCATTAATAATGACTCTAATAAATAGATACAGGGAAGAGGGGAAAGCATTAAACACACAAAGATGGAAAGGTTGGGCTGGCACACAGATATACCACACACTCATCTGTTCACTTCTTAAAAAGGTACAAAACCAATTTTTCTTTCAAGTATTAAAAAATAAGTTAATAGACATTAAAGGATCTAAAGTGACTAAAGGGCCAGGATAGGTCTTCTGCTTCATTTCTGACGTGCAAAAAAAAAAAAAAAAGGAAAAATATATTCCCCAAATCACAAAGAATCAAAAACCTACTGAACTCTTGGAAAGTTTGAAGCTGGAGAATTGCCCCCAAGGGATTCCCTCCAAATGCCTCAGAATGAACTCATCTTTTGAACGCGAGCACTTTCCAGTGTCTAAATGGTCATAGAGCAGTCTAAGGTCATCAGAAAACAGGAAAACTGGTTCTTTCAGTCTGGAGCACTTCGTGGCTGAAAGGAAAATGTTTGCATGGTGGATCTGCTTGGAACAATGGCAACTTGTGGAGATTGCAGAGAAGGGTGTGTGTGGAAAAAGTCTGCCTCTGTCCCTGTGTTTGTTCCATAAATCACAAGAAACCACGTTTCAAGTTCTTAGTGTTCCAAGTTTCCCTGCCAGCATTTGGGTACAGATGTTCCTCCATACTTAGACCACAGTGGCAGTTTCGGATTTCTTTGGTGAGAAGAGCATATACACAGTGTGCTTTGTGAGTGGTTTGCTCTTCCAAAGGCTGCTACAAGGTGACCTTTCAGAAGATTAATTAGACACCCCTTTCCTTTGTTATTTAAATGAACAAATCCATTAATACCACAGGTTGGGTAAATATGAAATGAACAGGTTGTGGCCCACCTAAATTGGCTAAACGTCTTTTTTTTAAAAAAAAATCACACAAAATGTTTTCATTTTTAAGTCTTTCTCGGAGATCACACGCACGCACAAAAAAAGACATTGACCTCTTGCACAGGTCCTCAAGGAAGGCACGCAATCTCAGATCACGACTTCGTTCTCGGCTCTGTAGCCTCACACAGGTCTCTGAATCCTTACAAGCAGCCCGCTTAGCAAAAAGCTCCTGGCTCAAGCACTTAGCTGCTGGAAGATTCCTGAAGCAATTCCTGCTCCAAGTTATCTCCTCTAACCAGGAAGCTCCATCTAATTTGGCATATGCCAAATGGACAGCGCAGATCAGCAACCCAGTCATGGTGAATGCACTCAGGACCAGTTCAAGTTGAAGCCTTTGGACAGCATAACTGCTTCTAAATCCTTGTCTTCCTCCTTCTCTCGAAGGCGCTGTTCTTCAAGTAGGGCCACAAGAGAATCTCTCTGCTCCACCACCTCTAGCATTTCATTCAAGATCTTCTTCTCCTCTGAGAGTTCTTCATCTGTCTTTAGCTGATCTGGATAGAGGGAAAGTAGTAAACTTGTCAAGACAAGATATCCCTAAGGATTTGGAACATCTCGTTTCTACTGAGAACAGGAAACTCCCTACCAGGCTTACCTTCCACTGCCATCCTCTCTCGAAGCTCTTGCTGTAGCCGGCTCTGCCTGTCCTCTAGTTCTAACTCACGTGCACTGAAGAGAAAGATGGAGAATCATTAATTATTAGTCACTTCAGCAGGAACCTCTGCTATGACTAACTCTAGGATGCTTAGGAAATGACATATTCCAATATTTTCTCTCTCTTTTAAAGGATTAACAGTCAAGCAAGCTTTCAACAATAGTGACACCCTTCAGTTTTAACATCTATGCTATTTTTGTGGCATGACATAATTTCCAGGATCAAAGAAACTTCACGAGTGCATGAACCCAAATAAGCTTTAATTAAATAAAATGGTCAATTCCCTTCCACAGATTACAAAGGAGGACTGGGCAAAGCTATTCTCTAATGTAAGGGGATCAGGTAAACACCCAAGTGGGATATTTCAACATCAGAAGTTTTGTACTTTTCCTGATGTACATTGATAGAAGAACAAAAGGATACTAAGATGGTGCTCCCATTGAAAATTCTAGGCGGGGAATTCTAGTTTTATGTAGTCTAGAAGAGGGGTGTCAAACTCAAGGCCTGGGGGGCCAGATCGGCCTGTGGGATGCTTAGATCTGGCCCGCGGGGCTGTCCTGGAAACAGCAAAGGACTGAGCCACAGTGCCTTTGCCAGCAAAAATGGAGCTCATTGTTGCTGGCATGGGGTTGCAGGAGACTGTCGCAGCCAAAATGGAGCTCAGGAGCCTGTTTTCACTGGCAGAGCGCTCAGGCCACCACAGGTGCCCCTGGCACAAGTATCGAGCTGGCCACACACACCCGTGGCCCCCTGGAGGTCAAACACATGTGGCCCTCAATGAAATCGAGTTTGACACCCCTGGTCTAGAAAGATATAATAAGCACAGCAAAAAAAAGAAAGAAAGAAAGAAAATAAATCTATGACAGAATCTGCCAGCTGGGCTGATTTTTTTTATTTTATTCTTTATTAACGAGAAGGGCATTCCAAATCATGATTTCTGTACAATCCAAACAGTCCACACTGTCATATCAATCGGCTGTAGAGTTATTCCAGTTAAGGATCAGCAGTTTTGAACAATCAGAATTTTGCATGGGTGTAATGCAGGAATCGCAGTCTAGAACTGTGGAAGCTGTCTATCATGGACTCAGCAACTCATCTAACACAGTACCATCTATTCTGACTTTTTCATTCACCTTTCATTCATCACATTCGTCTTTTCATGTTTCATTTATTCAAGTCATCTTTAAAGCAATTTTCCACTTTTTCTTGTCACGATTATCAGAAAGCAGTGCATCCGTAACCGCAGTCATATTGGTGCTACAACCTATTTGTTACTTTTCTGTGTTGGGGCACAAAGTATAGAATGCTTACTCACAATATCATCAGCTCTGATTCATAGCGCACCAGGGAGTTCTTTTCTTGCACCAGCTTGAACCACTCTTGCATCAGTTTAGGGTCATCCTTCTTCCCCATGCCTGCCAAGAGAAATGTTGGAGTCAGCTCTCAGATACAAGCTCTGCTATTTTCACAAGCTCAACAGTCAGGCAGGGACAAAAATGGAGGGGGGCAAAATGTGCAAAGAAAGCTGAGCGAGATGCTGCCAGAGCGCTCCCAACAGGTTGGTTTGTTAGTTTGCCTTTAACACACAGTCAAAACAAAACAAAACCCAAACCTTCCCCTGGATCTATGCATTCATCTAGATTCTTCCTTAGATGGTAGGCCTCCCACCCCCCAGAATAAATAGCCAAAATGGCAATGCTCTGTTCGGTACTGTGTTGTATTTCTTAATTTGTGTAATTTCAGATCTTCAAGCAGCCTAGCTTTGAATAACGGATATTAGGTGATCTGGATATTCAAAAGCATGTTAGTCTCTCACCCATTCTCATAACTCAGAACACAACTTGACACATAGCTACAGAGTGAGTAACAGATAGATCACTGTACAAACTCAGCACACTTCCTTGTGTCACAGCTGATTTAAAATATCTTTGTTGACATGGCCTGTACATTACATTGATGACTAAAAGCAATCACTTCCTGATTTCTATCACAATAATTTCTAGATGTATTTTCTAGTAGTAGGTCCAACAACCATCTCTGAGGGCAGATTAAATGGCACATTATGTTTGTGCAAATTAGCTGCATCCACAACCAATGTATCATATATAGTGGCAGTTCATTACAGACAATAACAATTCAAATACAAACAAGCGATTCTAAGCAATTCTGATTATGAAGGACTTGCCTCTATTGGCTAAATTGACCTAGAAACATTCAGAAAATTAGCAAATGGAAAGACCATCAACAAAAGTTTCCCAAACCCTCATACATCCAAAGGATAAGCCTTTTCTCTTAATGTGAATCTATCCAAACTTTCCTGAACTGACAAACCAGTTGTTTTGCAACTGCCATTTGTAAAATTCACAGACAGTAAAATGAAAAGTTTAAAAACAACTATATCCAAAGGTGTTTTGTATATTTAAAATTGCAGGGCCTTCAACAGCGCACGGTTACATTTAAAGGCCAAGAAGAAATACTGGAAGTGAAATAATCAACTAACAAGGTAGATCCTAACCGAAGAGTGTTTCCCCAGAATTTTATCAATATAGTATAAAATTGCTGAAGTCATAATCAATTTGGATTCTATGTGCAGTTTTCTAATTCCAACTGAATGGAACAGGTTTTTTTTCCCATTGTTTGATTATATTATTAGGACACATTATGCAGCAGCTGGTTTCTATAACAAAATATATTTCTAGCATCTGAAAATACAATTGTTCCTGAAACTAGACACTGTTTCAGGAATCTCACTGTCACATGAACCTCACTGTTGAACTGAACCAATTGGTTCTTGGTAGCATTCTTACTTCCAGTCGCCTGACATCCTGTGCTTTTTCCTCCGTCAAACCACTAAAACCTCTATGAATTAGGAGAACAGAAACCGTATGAACCCTTCATCCTAATGCATTACGAGTTTCATGTTGCAAGTGGCAATACCTGTCCATTGCTCAGTCCAAGCATGCTTTTCTGAGCATCTCTGCACAAGTGCCCTTATAGCCATGATGGAAGGAGAGAGAAAAAGAAAAGCTTATACATGCAAATGACCAGAATGGTGGAGCCATGAAAAGCGTTGGAAATCCTCCCCACTCTTTCCACTGAGAGGATACATCCAAGAAAAATTCCTAAACAAAATAGCCAAATATGTGTTATTACTGACCTATGGAAATTTTTATTTGACTTATTTTGTAAAAGCCAATGAGCAGAAGGAGAAGGTGGAGGTGGGGAAGAAACATGTACAGTCGATGAAAGTCCACCATGAAAAGCAGATACAGTGGTTAGCATAAGTTACACACGACAGTCACATTCCACCCTTTTGCCCCATGCCTTGGGAAATGGAAACGCTACAATGGATATTGGGTCCACATGAGATAAAGTGGAGAAAATGCTGAGCAAGATATGGACTTCAGGAAATCAAACTATATCACATAAGTCAGGAGGTTGACCATTCAACTTTGAGGGAAATCAAGGGAAATCAGTTGCAAAAAACCAAACCAAGCCAAACTACAGTATTTCCTTTTTCCCATTAATTTTACAAGGATTTTGGTTTCTCCTCTATTTTCCAAGAACTTCTTTGGGATATCTAGCATGCCAAACAGGAACTTTGCTGTATTGCACTATTACCACCCCAAAGAAAGAGCTTAGATAGCCTGGAGTATTATAGTCACCCTCACAGTTCACATCTAAAAAAGGAATATTGTAATTTTACAATATTATCAGGGACATTTTGCAATACGTTTTATAGTGAAGGCATCACTGAGTAAGAAGGAAAGAAAGGAGAAGTTTTGTTAAGCACTTAAACTGTCACATGTTGACCAGTGTCCCTATATAAATTCAACTGCAGTTTGGAACGTGGATGGAGGGAATGCAAGAACGTACGTTACCTTCATGGGCACAGCAAGGACAGAAGGAGAGAGGTCTACGGCGTGGTGTCCCGGCATTGGGCTCAACTTCAATAGGACCAAAAATGGGAGAGGAAGAAGGGACAGGAAGAGGATATCGGAAGTGGAGAGAAAAAGGAGGAGAAACAGGGTGAAAATAAACAGACAAGCAAAAGGACAAAAAAAAAAAAAAGCACAAGAGTGAGAAAGAAAGGAAGCAACCAACCAGAAGAAAATAGGAAAGAAAAAAATAATACAAAAAATGGAGACTCAGAAACAAGGAGAACAGTCTACAAATGAAACATCCCTTGTCAACACTGATGGAAGAGAACAGACTGGGGCATTGGAAATGAAATCAGCAAGAGCCACGAACATTACCAGGAGAAAGAAAAATTGCCAAGACATGTTTTGTGCATGTAGATTTTTCACACAATATTACACTTTATGGATATAAAGAGAAGGTAGTACTAAGAGGTTGCTGAGCAATATTAAGTTTCTAAGAAAGCAGGATTACAAAATATGTTTGAAAGGCCACTTTTACAGTTGGCTTTGTGTTGGGATGAGACTCCCCCACAAAAACAGGTCAAGGATAGGAAATGTATAATATTTAGAAAACAAAGGTATATAAAGAAGGACCAACTACCCAATTTTTCTAAAGCAGATTGACCAAGATTATGTATCCCTTATGTTAAATATTTTGGAGTTAAAGTCAAAAATTTATCCTTTTGCCTGAAATATCTATAATCACAGAAAATAATCTTTGGCTACAACTTGTTAACTAATAATATTATTATAAATTGAACAATGTTTATTACTAAGCACAGATATTTCCCCCTTTTGAATTTCATGTGAAACATAAGTAGGGCTTCAAATAGCTATAATTTTAGACTTTAGGGATTCAAATAGAAAGAGAATGCAGAAAACTATGGAATATACTCCATTGATCTGTAATGTATTTGTAAAGGAAAAATTTGCATGGAACCAAGACCAGTAAACAAACATTCCTTCTGAGAGAGGCACGGAATCTCTCCGTCTGAAGAGATAGGAGGAGGCATATTTCTCACTGTTCAATATTCTGAATCAACTTTAGATCCCAGCTGTTGTTTAGACAAATCCAATCATTTCCTATCTAGCTATGTTGACTAGAAAGGTCTACCCAACATCATGAAGAATTCAAGATACACTCTAAATCAAGGGTGTCAAACTCATGTTGTCACGGTGGCATCACGTGATGTATCGGGACTTTCCCCCCCTTCACTAAACTGGGCATGGGCATGGCCAGCGCTTGATGCATCCGGTCTGCAGGCCGCGAGTTTGACAGCTCTGCTCTAAATGTTTCCAGAATAGATTATCTAGTATCAGTGGTGTTTACTAGGCATGACAGTCCCAGAACAATAATACATGCTGAAGAGGAAAAACTCTGGGAGGATCCTCAGGAACAACTACATGAGTTTATATGTAAAGAGGCAAAGTCTTATAGAAAGATTTGTGACGTAAGGATTACAGCAGATGAACTGTAGTGAAACTACTGTGAAATGAAGAAGAACCATCACATTCCTTTGAAAGCATTCAGTAGAAGCCAGTTACACATACTCAAAATGGAAGAGTAAGAGTCATGTTTTCCATTTTGAAGAACTATACAATTTGGGAAGGGAAGGTCTTTTAGAAGGGACCATCACAGAACTAGAACAGAAACACACAGGACAGGTCAAAATTAAAGAAAGAAACACCAGTCTGCAAACAGGGTGGGGATAAACCAATTTTCATAGACAGAAGAAACATTTATATCAAGTATGGAAATGTTTAATCAGAGGAAAGGAGGGTACAGTATGGTAGTTGCATAAATATTTTACAAAGTATACATTTTCTGAACTTAATCATATTTGAAGAAATTCTACTGCTGGTATCTACAGTATATCTAGAGATATATAATCATAAAATAACTAGCTCAAATGTCCCCAAAGTGCTTTTTTGTTGTTGTTTGAAGAAATCAGACATGGAGATGCATGTCAACAAGAACAATCTGTGTATTATTTAAATAACAAAATAAACCTCGAAGAACAAGTTTTAATTTTGAATTCTCTCTCAAGATCCCAGATTGGGTATCTATTTCAAGCTATTGGAATTTTACAGCTCTAATTAATTAGGTTTGCATCAACAAAGCAGCATGGGAATATTCTCTTGAACTTTCACAGCCTCTAGTCTAGATTGACAGATAGCAACAGAAACAAAGAAAGCGTTTGCACAATAACACATACTGAACCAACTATGACTATTTTTGAACTAGCAACAGTAAACTGTGCATGAAGACATCATACTTTGACTACTACAAAGTGTTTCCTATCTAACCTAATCCTTAAAAAGTATGTATAAAATGAACGTCTAACTTGCTAACTGGTATACAGGTCATACAACACATATCAAAGATCTACGTGGTATGCCAAGTCTTATTTTTAATTACAGTTGTAAAACCTTGTACCTTGACTATCCCTTGGATGATTTGCCAAATAATTAAATTTTGCAGAAAAAGCCTTGTTGAGGTCACCACAGACAACTCCTTATCCAATCCAACAGTGAAGACTCCCACAACCCTAAAAAGATCCTTTCTATCAAATGCTACACAATAAGGTAAACTTCCCTACTTTCACATCTTCCAGATATGGGTTGAAACAAAGTGCTAAATAGGTGAATTACATAACATTCATCTCCACTGTTTTGCTGATCAACCAATGTAGTTACACCTTGTACATCTCACTGGCTTTCAAAGCTCAACACTCGATTGAAAGAACTTATAAATGAAACATAGCACAAAATACAAAATATACTTGTAATTAAAACAGTAAACTTCAAAATCTAGTTCCCCAAATTGGAGACTAACATTAAAATTCACTTGGTGCAGCACAGCTGGTTAAAATTAATCCCCAACTGTCTCTTTTGGAAGGCCATGATGGGAAACTCCCTTGTTTTAATGGGTGCTGTTAAAAGAATTCCTACCGCTGGGCTTTCCCCACTGTGTCTCCTAGTAGGTGGGGATCGTTAGTAAGTGCTTCCTTTTTGAACAGGGCAAGCAGAAAAAGGCAATCTCTACAATACCCAGGCCTTGGGCCAGTACAGGTCTTCACAGCCAGCATCTTCTACTGTATCCAGAAACCTACCACTGATCAGGGCAGCTCCTGCAGCAGAGATCTAATGAAATTCACTTCCAAACATCTTGATTTGTAACAACAAGGTAAAAGGTAAGTGGACAAATTAAGCCATACTCTTTGAATAGAGTAAGGAATTAAAAAATAAATAAAAAGAAAGTAATCAAAGATAAAGTTAAAAGTGCAAGACAGAAAGAAAAAGAAAAATAGGAAAGGAAGAACAAAGATATAAAGAAGTAGCTTTACAGCAGGTATAAATAATACAATTATAAATTTACCTCTTTCTCCAAAGTTGCATTATGTCTCCTTTCTATGGTCTATCCTATCTAATTATCAAAACTATAAATCGTAAAGCTCATTTTTCTGTTTTACGTGAAACATCTGTAACAGATTTTGAGTTGGCAATAAATATTATTTTTCTCTAATCAAACAAATTAACTTGGCAATCTCAGCAAGTTCTATCGTCTCCTAAAGCTGACAGCCACAATAGGTTTTTGGACACAGTTTGGAATTTTCTCTCTTTCATATTCTCAATATGGCATGTCTAACATGAAGGTTTTTTAAAATTCACATTAATCTTGGCTTTATCATACCACAAATATCCATGCCACCCAAACCTCAGGTTATGTCCTTTTAACATTAAGAGCTTTTTATTTCCCAGCAGCACTCAGTCCTTTATCCAAACCAAACAGCAAGTTACAAAATACAATTTCAAATCAAGTAAAACTAATTTTCCTTTTTTGTTTGGATCTTGTAACACTTGTTTAAATTGTGATTTCCCCTCCCCCCCCCTTGCCACATAAACTTAGATATATCCCTTTTGCCACTGCTTAAGTGGTGAATCAATTGTCAATACAGGTATTATCCAAAATAAAAACATCACTGAAACATCAGACTTCCAGGGCAGAAATGGTGAACTGAAGATGACTTCACTAAAAGTGAAGCTGACGACCTTGGCTGAATGAAGATGATTCCACGAGTAGACAGACTCTTTGTAATACCTCTCTGGATAAGGAGAGGAGTTTGCAAGATGGCAGTCTCTGGCAAGTTCAGATGAGGAAATAGCTCTCGTGATCCAATTACTGATGCATTTTATGGACCCTTGAAGACTCCCTTTTCTAATTAATTTCAGAAAATCGATCTTTAAGTAAGATTTATCACAAATATGCTAAAATTGGTATTATGTTAGAGCCTTCACATTCCCTCCCTTAACATTTAAACAGCTTTCCTCAACACAGCACTTTGCAAATATACTGGGGCACAGCTTCCAGAATTCTTTACTTCTGACCAAGTTGTTCAGATGAAGTCACATTCTGAGGGTTTCTTTTGGAGGGAAACATTAATCGCACAGATTTTCACAATAGTAACTGAAGACTCCCTTCATTAGACATTAATTAAGGCTGCTAAGTTTACTGTAGATACTTTAATTGGATTTTTAAATTGGAAATTCCTGTTTCAGTTCCAATTCAACTTGTGAGCATTCTGGCAGCCCCCTGACAAAGTAATTGCATCAACATCAGTCACACAACATGAACTACAACTAGAAAGCCACAACTTTCCTTTTCTGCACTTAACATAGCATTGCATTTAAAGCAATGTTTCTCAAGCTTGGCAAATTTAAGAGATGTGGGCTTCAGCTCCCAGAATATCCCAGCCAACAGTCCATATGTCTTAAAGCTGCCAAGGCTGAGAAAAACTGATATAAAGGGATACTGCCATTTAATTAAAGGAATACCCATTTTTTCCTTTTGGTATTTAGATTTTGAAATCTCAAAAATAGCTGAAAAGTAAATGTTTATGCCATGGTTTAAGAGAAATAACTGGGAATTGTGTCATTCTATTAGCATAATTTCAATGAAAGAAACACCATATAAATAACTCCAAAAATAGGCAGGAAGTAATAAGTAGTAGTGTTGCATACAGTCCATTTTCCAAAATGGGATATGCAGATAGCCAAAGGACACAGGTTATGGAAAGCAAATTTGACTGGTTTTCTTTCTTTTTTTTAGTTTGAGCTGTTATATGAAAAATGACAGTGTTCCTTTACGTTATTTCAAAGACTATTTTTTAAAGCCATCAGTTAGCAAAAGTGAAAGGAAGACTGTTTTCCAGGAGGAATTAGGAAGAGGAAGCAGAAATAGTAGTAGAGTAGGAGGAACATCAGCCAGGAAGGAGAGCCTACTAGGTGTAACTTAGCATGAACCCTTTTACAGCTCCATCTATAGACACAAGACTTTCTAGAAAGACTCTGAAAACTTGGCTCTTTCCACGGAGCAGAATACTACGTCAGTGATCATTATGTGTTAAGATAAATGAGATGAATTTTTACTTTGGCACTGAAGGTATTTATACTGTGTGCTTTTAAAAAAACTGTTCGTTGGATTTTTATTATTTGCATCTCTGGATGTTTTTAGTGTTGTTAGCCACCCAGAATTGTTTAGCAAGCAGGAAGCCATATAACCTGAATATAAATAAATACATGACATTATTCTGTCCTGTGTCTTACAAAACAAAATACCTTGGACTAACACTGAGTCCCTATAAATTGTAGTGTTTGTGAATGTGGCGGCATGTATGTGAAAGGTTCAAACAATCTACGAGCGAAATATGCATGGTGGGTTTTTTTTGCAACCACTGAATCCCGAAATACATTAAAAAAATTGTAGTGTAAATGAAGCATAAATGAACACACTTTTTTCTTGAAGCAAGGCTTCAAGGGTGGATGGAAAAAGATTAACAGCCTTGGAAAAAGGATTGTTGAGATTTTTAAAGAAAGAATAGGTGAAACTGGAGTTTGATGTATCTTCATGACATATAGTGGAATTCACAGTAACCGAATGCAAAAACAAAAGTATGAATTGCATTCTTAAAGTCATCAGCTCGAGAATAATATAGTCATCTAGAACTATATTTCTCATCTTTATGAAGTGTGGACTTCAGCTTCTAGAATCCACCAGCCAAATCCACACATTGTAAAGTTCCTAAGATTGAGAAATACTTCCATCTTGCACTTCCTAAGTGTAAAATGTGCAGTATAGCAAACTATCATGGCCCCTTTTCAATTTAATGACTGTTACATATGCAAAGAGTTAAAAGAGATTTAGAGATTTGAACCTCCCAAATAGGCTGTCATGCTATCAAGCTTCTAGAAGAATAGGATTTCTAATTAATTTGTTATTGAATAAATTTGTCTAAATTAAATTAATCATATCCCAATGCTTAGGACTATGCAAATATCTAGGAATGGATCTCACAGTTCTGGATGAAAATAGAAAACCACAATTCCTAGAAGTAACAGTCCAAAAACACATGATTAATCCTAGGACAAAAAAATGTTTACATTATGAACTAAGGACCAGTTTCCTGACAGATCGTTTTGAGCAGTGAGATTCTTCTTCAGGGAGGGACAGCTTAAATTGACGTGAAAGCCAAGTCTGATTTCACTTTGAAAAAAGTTGAACCAGGGCCATCTGTAAAACTGTTTTAATATTCAAAGCCGTTGGTGTGTTTTCACATCTTCTCTGCAGTTTTGAGGTCTCTTCTGTATGTTGTTGCTATATCTAATGCAAGAGTGAGCAACCTGTGGCCATCAGTTAATGCTGAACAACATCTTATATTATTGCCATTATTCTTGGCAATGATGGCCAAGGTTCTGAAGGAAGAAGTGAAAGCATAACAACTGCTAGTCAGGGAATCCTGGAAGTTGAAGTCCAAACATCTTAAAGTGGTTTAAGTTTGAGAAACACGACTCTAGAGGTTCACAAGGAGCTTTCTCTTAATCTATTTCCATCCCTCCTTTTTTACTGCAACAAGCTTGATGGTTTGCTCATTTATTCATTAGATTTAAAGCCTGCTTGACTCCAAAACAACATTTGATGGCTTGTATTTTGAAAGAATAGAAAACAATAATAAAAAAGAAGAAACCATGTACTATATGTCCAGACAAGACAAAATTCCACATGTTGCAAAAGGTAGGTACACGTGGCAGATATAATTTGCTTTCTCGGTCTGGTGCTTTCCAGCCAAACTGAGCTCTGAAACAAAAACCTGCTAATGAAAGGACTGCTCCAGAGAATGAAGTCTTTCCTTTGAGCTGGAAAAGGGGTTGTGCCCTCGCCTTGGGTGGTTCCATCTCATTGCTTGTGAGCTGGGGTGGCGAGAAGTCAGTGCAGGGGAACTGGAGCAGGAGAGGGTGTCAGCAAGGTTAGTGCCAGAAGAGAGGGTCTGCCATACATACCACCCAGATGCAAGTCGATGAGGTCACTGTAATAAGACTCTCCCCAATAGTCTACAACAAGGAATTGGTGAAGAGAGAGAGTTATTGGTTCAAGTCCCCCCCTCCCTCGCCTGCCCTCCCCACTCCCTGCCCAGTTTTCAAAGCATTCTATTAGAGAAATTGCAAACATGAGAAGGCAGAGAGAGAGAGAGAGAGAGAGAGAGAGAGAGAGAGAGAGAGACAATAATAAATCATGCATCTTTATAATCATCATATGCACATACATATATATGATAGCTACTAAAAAGACTAGGAAAGGAAGTAACATTCCCTAAAAACACAGGCAGGCAAGACAGGCAGGGATGGACTTCCAAGCAAAGAAAGGGAACAAGCTAAGTTTTGTAAAGTTTATTCCAGCATGAGCACTCCCCTGTTTCTTACATGGTATTGGGGGGGCGGGGGGGGGGCGGCATTAAAGTAGGTTCCGCAAACATTTTCCAGTAGGAAGTAATTCAATGTATGTTATATGTATTCTCCATTCAACAAAGTCCATAGGAGAGAAAAATTATGTTCATAGGAGAGAGATCAAGAATGTCAAGATGGTAAGCATAGTGGCATGGTTGAAATTCCACCTTTGTGGACATGTGTTGACACTATACTTATGTACAAAGGGGAAGTTGCTTTGATCATGCTGCTGTGGCCACTACTTTGACTTGTTGATACAGTCTGCTCCCATGGATGCCGCTGGACTGGACACTGTTGAGTGTTGCAAGGATGAGTTTAAAGGAGAATATTTGTAGCTCAGGTTTGAAATGTGGGGTCCTTGGTATTCTCTGAGTTTGCTTGTTTCATCTTCAGTCAAGCACTGATGATATTACCTAGTTTGGATATTGAAATGTCTGCAAGAAAACAACCAAACTCAGAGAGCGCCAATGACCCCTCAAGGATGACTTTCTTACTTCATCCTTGATCCTTCAGTTGTTCAGCCATATTGCCGGTTTTTATCTAGGCAGCCAAAGAAGTACAAAGTTTTCCTCTTGCAACTATTTTTTACATTTTACGCATTCTTCAGAGGAACATTCACCAATAGGACTCAGTAGAATTCAGGAGTTTGCTTATGAGATCCTAAGTAACTCTGAGTTGTTAAACAATGCTGTAACAGCTTTCCTCAACAAACTATCACTTTGTATACACAAAATAATAATTAACGTAGTCCATCTGATGTAGTCCTCTTGATCAGTTCACAGAACTAAAAGGTTCGGGCCAGTACTGTTGGAATTGAGCAATGGTGTAATAACAACACAAAATCTCAAACTCAGTGGCATTAAGGAGATGCCATGTCTCTTCTATAAAAAAGAAATATTCCTCCCCAAAATTATGTTCTATGGAGAGATCCAATGGAAAATTCTTCCAATAGAACATCCTTTAGATGCAAAATGTGGTTGTCGGGCTTCGTAGGAGTCAAAATGGTTTTAAAAAATATTTGCAAAGTAATTATGTGAATACTTTTATTTATTAAAAGCATCCCTCTTTATGGATTGTAAAAAGAAGAAAAAGACATATAATATTAATTATTTGAAATTCAATTTCTAGTAAGAAATTACCAATAACACGCCTGATGTACCAAACTTTCCTTTATGACTTTCTTAGACAGCACACAGAGAGAAGTTGTGACAAGTGCCAATGTTTGTAAGCACTATTAAAAGGCATTAAAACACTTGCTACTTGATTATTGTTGATTTGCCATTGGGAAGAAGTTTGATTTTTTTTCCTCCAGTGCCAAGGTATCTTGGGCTACCTCTAAACTGTACAAACTATACTTCTCTTGACAGATAACACATTTTTGCCTGATGCAGAGAACTCCACAATCCACAGAAAACAATATACAGAGTGCAAATTTGTGCTTTATACAGAAGAGAGGTTTTCCTTTCTTTACATCTCCACAATAACAACTCTGTGAGACAAGGTGAAGTAAGAGAATGGGATTGATTCAAAGTCACCCATGAGTTTCTATATCTGGGTCTCTGTAGTTTAATACCTTAGCTACCAATCAATTTTGACTCCATATCAAAGGTATAATGAACAGAAATATAACTAGAGGGTCTAGGTGTGTCTCCAGAGTGAAACAACCCACTTCACAAGGATGTTATTTTAACATACAAAATCAGCCAACGAAGGATGGCTGTTTTGCAAAGTTTTTCTTCCCATCATGCAGTGTCAGAAGAGCATCATCTCTGACCACACTAACAATTAGTCATTAAAGGAGAGAGAATGCAGCTCTTCAGTAATTTACTTCAAAAGCAGTATACCACTGCATTCTATGAAGTATACAACAACAACAAAACAGTATCAAGAATAAACTATAATGAAGTACAGTAAAAGTCTAGGTTGACCCACCAGTATAATATAGGCACTAAAGGTTACTTAAAATGAATAGAATGTTAAATGCCAGAAGCGAGTGGACTAGGCATATCTCTGGGGATAGAATTTTGAAAGATGTGGGGATACCACAGAGAAGTCCTTCCTCTTAACATCACTCCACAATTGTATTTTGGCAAGACTATCTAATTGTCCTTAAGAGACCAGGGACACTCACTAGGGATTACTGCTAAGTGCATTCACCTGACAAACTACATTAAAAAAATACACATGGGAAGATCTGTAGATGGTAAATAGTTGAGGATAAGTCACTATTGAGATTGAAGTGACATGAACATCTAGAAATCTTATGTCCCACTTGATAGCAGAAGAGTCTGAATCAACCATTTCTCTTTCTTTTTCAATACTAGTAGCAAAAAACTATTTTAAATTCTTAATTCTGAGTTGAAAAGACAATTAACAGTAACAATGGGCTGGCACAAAAACGAAGCTTTGGGGGAAGGCAAGTCTCTGGATATTTTCCTCAGCCACTACTTTCTTTATCTCCCATCACATTTTGTATATAACAGATAATCATAGTTGGAAGGGACTTTAGAGATCATCTAGTGGAACTGTGAAGATCTTCTGCTTACCAGCCCACCACCACTGCATGTAATATGTGGGAGCTAATGATCTCTCCTTTTACAAAATGGCTGAGTCTCTCCTGGCCCTATTTACCAGCCCAACCAAAAAGAAAAGAAACAAGTCAAAAAGATTAACCTGCATTGGCTGCTATATAAGAGAAATCTACACGTGAAAGGACAAAGATGGATTGAATTATCACATCCTGTTGCTGAACCAGGAAAGTGGACTAACAAAGGCAGGCATTAGCTATAGGCTGTCTTTAAATGTATCTTCATCCCTGCCTTAGAAAAGCATGGGTGATAATGTCTCTAGAAAATAGTAAAGGGATTACAATATAATGTAAGGTCTATGGAGGAAAGGTTCTCAGAAGGGGAGTTACACAGTCGTCTGGGTCAATTTTGTCCCAAAGGTGCTTTTTTAAAAAAAGGCAATTGGACTTACTGATTTTTCGTTAAGTTATTTCACTTCTCATTGTTGGAAGTTATAACCCACCCCTCTCCTAGAAAAATGAAATATTTTAGGATATACTAAAAGGGCAGAATATTTCCCCTAAAAGAGAAGTAGAAACTCAGAGAGGCAGAAACTCAGCCCCTACATCTTTGCTAATGGGCCATTAAGGTCTGGGCCAGTCTACTCTACATAACAAAGGCCTACCTCCTTCAGGCAGACCCATAATAAGAATCCCAAAGCCATTCATTACATCATCATCCAGCAAGGCTCAACCAAGCCTGGGACTCAGGACAGCCTACAGAGTTGGCCCTGCATGGCCCCATGGGAGTCTGACAACCAATCAGAAAACAATCTCAAATTCAAATCCCAACAGAGGGCATAAAACCCAGGGACTCTCAGCATTTCTGCTCTTTTTCACTCAGGAGCTCCAAGACATGTGATCCTGTCCACCATTAAACCATCTTTCCAAACAGCCTCCATATTTCCAATTGCTTTTTCCCCACTTGGAACTGAACCCAGAAGGATATTTCTTCCAACATCATCCAACAAGTTTCTTCAGTTCTAACTAACTGGTGGGAAGTCCTTTAAAAAAGTACCTTTGTGACAATACAATTTAGAAGGAGAAAAACCTCCTAAAACTATTCCTGCTATTAACTGGAGATGTTCACCTCTTATGATGGTCAAGCCTTGGGTGTATCTTTCTCTGCTCCAGGTCTGTGAAACTCTCTTTCCAGTATAATGCAGAGATTGCTACATGCATTGTATGTAAAAAGGCTTTAAATCCACATATGTCCTAATGGCCTATGAAAATTATCTGGCTGTTTTAGAAAACATTGATCCTTTCTCACAAATTGATCATTTAATTTCAAAATAAGCTTTTACAAACTGTGTATGTCTCCTATGTTTTAAAGTAGCTATTAGATTCTTAGCATGTTGCATATCACCTGCCTAAATGACAGTTATCTTACAAACAAATATAAGTAGACAAGTAAGCTTCATATAGAAGAATGTCAGAACCACTCTTCTACTTTTGTTTCCATATTTTAAAAAGTGGGTGAATTGGAGGGTATCTGGCTGCCAAATATAAAAATAATTGTGCAGAATGCAAAAGGACCATTGAGTCTGGTAACTTCTTTGGCCTCAGAATTTTTAATGAATAGATACAAGACTACCACCCAATAATCTTTTAAATCAACCTCTGTCCTTTCCAGAACAAATTTAAACCAGAGTCAATTGCTGGATAAAAAATGCTATATCTCTAAAATTTGAATCGTACTGAATATTTCTATAAAATACCTATATAATATATTTATATAAAAATATTTGTTACTTCAGTTTTTTTTTATAATGAAAGCATGAGATGAAATCCCACAGCAAGAACAAGGCCAGTACAGTACAGTAACTCATTCTAGTGGGGTTTCACTTCTGGTTTTGGTTATATGCCTTGTTCAACTTTATCTGTTCTTGGTACACTGATAATGTACTGGCAGTCTCTGGGTTAGGAATGAGTTTTGTATTTAAGTTTCTACATATATGTACAAAAGGACTGCCTAATTACTAAAAATGGCGGAAGGAATTGTCCTTCTTCAAGCCAGCAAAGGGCTGAAGCTACAAATGCTTTCAGGAGCTATTGAAAACCGTCTATATATTAAAAGCACATTGCTTCAGCAGTTCCTGAAAGCACCATGCAGCTTCAGTAGCTGATCAGGTCAAGGAAGGACAATCCATCCACCATTTTTAGTAGCAGGCAGCCTGTTTGTATGTTTGTATTTAGGGGTTGTCCTTAAATCAAACATTCATTTTCCTGGGGACTGCCTATGATAGCAACAAGTCTATTTTGACAGACAAATACTAACTCTTATTATGTCCTTGTAAGAACATTCAAATATGACAATAAAGGTTTTCTAAGTTTTTAGAACTTTTGTTACACTTATTTTCTTTTCCCAAAGTAATAGTTTCCTTGTTAGAGAACTAAGAGATCATTTTGGCCTTATTCTAAGCAAAGGGGAAGCATGATCTATGTTTTCTCTTTTGCCCACAATATATTCATTTATAATTTCCCCCCATTCTCAAAGTCCAGGGAAACCTACTGCGTGACAGAATGTCACCACACTTTGATGACATCTGCTACAGATGGTGTGATCACTAATATTGCTCAAGAAGCTTTCATTTTCTTAATCTGGGGCCTTCCAGATCTGTTCAAATGGCAACTCCCAGATAGCTTGACATAAAATCTAGAATGCTGATATAACTTAATCCCAATACTTCTGAGGAACTACCAGATGAGGGAAGATTACAATTGATATTTTTAAAAGGGAAATATTAGATTTCAAATAGAAGTGCTGTGTTTCTTGTGAGCTTTTACTTTTTTCTATCTGGTATGTTGACTCCAGGAAATGCTCACTAAAACAAATCACCAAGGGTGCAAACTCATTCTATGAACAAATGATGCAGAACATCATTTCATGCATTGTATGAATGTATGTTCCATGTATCTTGGTGAGAAGACTGGATTGGTGAAAAATCAATAAAGAGTACGTGGCATTGGTTGGGGCTGTTCTGTGATGGTCCCTTGCAAGGCTATTGGTTTTAACTCACAACATGATGAATTAAAACCATGACAGATTTCATTGTCTCCCTTTCACTTGCTGAAAACAGCTGAGCTTTTCTTACTATGGCAAGTTTTAGTCCCGAAACGAAGTGCAAGTGCATCACAACTTTCTAGAAAACATTAAGAATTGGCCAAAGGCTGAAAAACAGAGGTTTTGGGCCGAAATCCCTTTCCACAGTGTTATCTTGCCATGAACACAACTTTGCAGAAAAGGGAACTGGTGAATTTTCATTCACATATTAAAAGGACTGATGAATCAAACTATTTGCAGCTTAGAAAGCAACCAGTTTTTCTAAAGACAGCATAAAAGTCATTGCATATTTTTGCAGGAGAATTTGACATTTTTTTTCCTAAAAAGGACAGACACAATACTGAATGCTGGAAAGTACCTGCTTCACCCCGGAGGGCTTTTTCCACTGCAACTCCCCTCTCCTCCAGCTGCCTTTGCTTCTCTTCAACCTGCTCTAGTTGTCTTTGGATGATCTATGGAAGGAGAACAATGGTCCAAATGACTATGCACTTTGCATATATGAGATTTTCTCCTTCTAGTATTGCAAAGAAAGACATACTCATTAGCAGTCCACTTCTACACACCCTACCCAGTTGATTCTGTAGGGCCACTGCAACGTAGTCAAGTGCATATCTATGGCTAGTAACTGTTAGGAATACCTCTCCCTCCCTAGCTTTTACCACAGTGACACTTGGAGATGCAGCCACAGAACAATATTCACAGCTGGAAAGAAAAGCTTTGCTATATACAATGATGCAGTAATTTATTATTTCCCTTCTTGGACCTCAGATTTTGTAAGACTTTTACAGTAGCACCCCTAATATACTATACTGCCCAACGTTAAAGTAAGCAGAGAGAAACAAAACTTCAAGTTGTACTTGAATGACTACTATCTTCTTTAAGGAATTCATAAAACAGGTATACTTTTTTAAGGATTTCATAAATCTGAAGTATGTTTTCTGATGCATAGTGCAGATATAGGCCCAAGAAGTTTTCTTTCTTACACATTCACGAAAAGCTTTTTCCTGAGAAGGGAGAGCTGTACCTGGGCCCTGTGTAACCTCTTCAGTTCTTCTTGTTTGGCTTGACGACGAGCAGCTTTCTGTACTCGCCTGGTCAGTTTGGCGTTGAGTTCCTCCTCCGTGTAGGCTTTCTGCAATAACAAGAAATAACAACATAGTCTAACCCCTTGCTGAAACTTGTCCCTAGATTCTGGGATTGAAGCATCCTACTTTTCTAGAGCACTGTGCCACTTGCTGTGCTTTCTGTTCAGCAAGCAAGTTGTTCTCCCAGGTGGGTGGGTGCTAAGGGTGCAGCAGGTGAGCTTTGGTGGAGTTCTAAGAGGGGAAGGAAGAGGCTTGAACCAGATGCAAAGCAGTGATTTTGACATAGCGCTTCATGTTATGACTGTTTTCTTCTTAATGCTCCTTATGGCCTGTCACATACACGAGAGATGCTCTTGATTTCATTCATGTTCTTATTACCTATGAATTCCTAGGTATGATTCCTTATGGATCTGTTGAGCAAACATTTAAAGAACTGGGCTAAATATATCTGAACAAAGTATGGCCAAGAGCATTTTTAAATGCTGTTGCTAAGACTTTACAGGTAGTCCTCAACATTCAACCACAATTGAGCCCAAAATTTATGTTGCTAAGTGAGAAATTTGTTAAGTGGGTTTTGCCCTATTTTACAGCATTTGTTGTAAATCACATTTGTTAAGTAAATCACTGCAGTTGTTAAGTGAATCCAGTTTCCCCACTGACTTTGCTTATCAGAAGGTTGCAAAAAATGATCACATGACCCCAGGATATTACAACTATCATAAATATGAGTCAGTTATCGAGCATCCGAATATAAACCACGTGACCATGGGGATTCTGCAATGGTAATAAGTGTGAAAAATGGTCATAAGTCACTTTTTTTAGTGCCGTTGTAACTTCAAATGGTCACTAAGCAAATTTTGTAAGTTAAGGACTACTTGTAATCCGCAATTCAATTCACATTTCGAAAACCCTTCGAATGACCCAATGACTCGCACTCTCAACATAATGAGAAGAGATGTATTATGCATTTTGTGATTCACTTGGAAACCACACCACTGGAAAAGGACTGAATTCTCCATCATAATATTTAAAACAAATCAACTTCCAACACAACTTCAACCAAAATACTTGGAAGAAGGTAGGCTAGAAAATGGGGTCCTTGGGGCTCTATGATCTTGGTTGTTTTCTAGCAGATGTTTCATTACCCATACTAGGTAACATCAGGGAGCACCAAGGACCCCTCATTTCAACCCTAAGCTGCAAATATTCTCCTTTATTAGAAAAGTTTTGCCAATCGGGCCAATAGTTGAGGGAAAATTTCATGTCAATAAAGATATAATCACATTAACAAGAGTCCTAAAAGATACACCAGCAGTAGCTGCATTACACCTTAGTTATGTATATATTTATATAAATTGTCCTGTAATGCTATAATTCATCTTTTTTTAAAAATACAAAATCCGGCATCTAAAATATGTCATGTAAGTGATTAATGCACATACTTATTTTCAAGGTAGTTATAGTTATGAGTTTAAAAAATCCTGTGTCTAAGAAAAAGATATCCATGTAATTGTAATATATGCCTTATGATCACCTACTATATCTCCTTTTATATTAAGTCAGCAGATCTTCATTTATATAAGCAGCTAAAGGCTATTTTTTTCAAGTTTCCCACATTTTAACATCATTTTAAAATAATCAATGGAGCTAGATCATTATAGCTGAATCCCTCAACAGATAAGATGAAGGAAGAGTAGTAATACCATTAAAGTCACCGCCAGAGTTCATTAGAGCTGAAAAGATGTCATACAACAAGAAATCTCTTCAGTGTCCCTTTAAGTGAGCCTTCTCCAATTAGGATCAGAAAACACCAGAATTTGGGAAGCTCCAATTGCAATACATTTGGAGTTCGATGAAAGCTGCTTTAAGCCTTCTACTACGTCAGTCTGATAATCAGTTCCATAGTTAAATTAATACCTTAGAAAGAATATATAGCTCATGTAAGTGGCATAAGATAAACAAATTAATGGACTGCTTATTTCATTTTTTCCCCTTCACGACTCAAACCTACAACCATAATTGCTTCTTATGTGCCCATAGGTCAAGATCTATGCCTCTTAAAAGTCTTTCTTACCCACACAAGGACAGAGTGGATACTCATCAATTAAGACACAACATGGTATAATGATTGGGCTACAAGATTAGAATAGAATAACAGAGTTGGAAGGGACCTTGGAGGTCTTCTATTCCAACCCCCTGCTTAGGCAGGAAACCCTACACCACTTCAGACAAATGGTAATCCAAATGGTTAAGATCATGAAGATCTAAAGACAAATCCCTGGTTAACTCTGAACCTATCCTTTTCTCTCTGTTTAACCTACCAAGAGTTGCTGTGAGAATAAAACAGAGGTAGAATCTATAATATGTGGTAATATTTAGATCAATCCCTCTTTTAGGTACAGGGCGAATATCCAACCCACCAAGGTAAGCACCTTGTAGAGTGCCTCCAAAAACTGCGATTAAGATCAATAGTTTTCCCAGCTGGATCTTCAATGAAGATATTACATACACTTCAAGTGGACTTGATGTTTTGGGACTTGAAGATGATCTGATGTGTTGATATTGTTAATTGCTGCATACGTGCACAGCTCAGGTTGTATTAGTATAAATGAAAGCAGGGGAAAGCAGAGGAGATATAGAGGCTATGGAGCTGGTAGGTTAATAACAGGAATGCATGCAACAATGGCCAGTCAATGAGAATGGAGACACTACCTTTGATGCATATGATCCCTTGAATGCCAAGGCGTGTGGTATGTAAATCGACTTTAAAAATGGGGAGGGAGGGGAAGGAATAGCAAAGGCAAAAATAAAAGAAATACACAAAATGGAGCAAGATCAGTTCAACATTGTAACACTCAAAACAGAAAGACAATAATAATAAGAAAAAAGCTCCTTCAAATATTACATGAAACTACAGAATACAAATACTTCAGAATTTGGAAATTCACAATGAAAGCATATAGCTTTACAAAAAATAAAATAAAATAATCTTGGGGTCCCAAATTATTAGTTGCATTTGCATTTTCAAAATTTGCACATTTTATGCAAGTGTGCAAAAGGCAATCTCTTCCCTAAGTCCCAGTATTAGATTTTAAGGGTTTAGGAATAGGATATTGAATGTTGGATCTAACACTTTATTTGGGTAAGTAAGGACAGGACTGCACAAAACACAAAATGATTTCCTATTCTGAATGCCTGCCCTTCAATACTTTTGGCAACACAGGGAAGTGAGAAAGGTTAGGTGAGTTTTAGATAAAATTTCTGCATTTAGGAAAAGGCAACATTTTTGAGCAATCTGCAACTACTACATGATTTAAATGTTTCACGACAGCAGCACATACATATATGGATGATAACTGATTCAGGAATACAAGCTGCAGGAAATGATATATTCATTGTTCAGATGCTTTCAACATTATAAATCAGGTCCCACGTCTCCCCCAATGCTAGTCACTAATGCCATTTTAGTCATCACAAACAGGCTGCTGAGCCTTGGTCTAGAAGCCATGTGAGTAACTTTTTCTGCTTAGAAAATTATGCTGACTGTACTTTGTTTCCCTGGCGTGACAATGTTTCCTAGAAACTTGAGAGTTGGAATACAAATTTAGACTCAACTAATTTTATAACCAGGTCCACATTTGCCTTTGTCATTCTCTGTATTTCTTATGTAGCATTCTTAAGAACAGGATTTTAATTCTTATATAGTTCTGCACGTAGTCATAACGGGCATGTTTCCTTTCTAGGCATATTGTTGTGGTGATTTCACACTGTGAAGGATACCTGTATCAGTTTCCTTGTTTATTTTGTTTCTTCATCACTTGGAAAATAATTATTTTTGTAGTTAGGGTTTTCTACTAAGACAAAGATAGGCAATTATGGCCCCTTTACCTGTGGCTGGCTCAAGAACTCTGGGCGTTGAAATCCACAGGCTGTAAAGAGACTATAGTCGCCCAACCCTGTACCAAGATATAAATATACCCAGTCTGCCTTAGACCAAGGCTCTGTGTAAGATTTATGTAATTTCTGGCTCTTCCTTTTTAATATTCAGTGACAGTGCAAGGGATTAGTGACTTGTGACTTTCATATTTCCTTCCAAATCACACACCCTATGATTCAAGGACAGTCCTGTAAAACTACCTTATCAGCTCATCTATTCCTCATTGTTAAAGTTAAAATATCCTATGCTACTTTGTCACTATTATGAAAAAAATATCCCACAAGAAGAGGCGTACAGCAAAAGCTCTTTGACAATTATGTTTAAAGTAGGAGTCAAAAACCTGTTATTACTGACAGCCTGATCCTTTAACGACTCTGAGAAATGCCTCTAAATGTACTCTTACTAAAACACTTAGAGCGGATTAGTTAATCTATGGAAAATTTAACACTTATTGCTAGCAAAAAAAGATTTCCTAACTTCCACTTTCAATTTAAATCTATTTCTAGCACCATTGCTCTTTAGGGATTATGACATCTGAAATATCTCTATGTTATGCAAACTAGGCAGGAAAAGCACAATATTCACTTTGACTGGGTTTTTTTAAGGGGGAAATTCTCTCTGTTACACTTGGGTCCAACCTGCCTTAAGTAGCAAGGTTTAGATTTCAAGATGATTGATTATATTGGAACTCATAAGAAACTACAATCTTTATCCCTTTCCAATATTGCAAGTATATCCTTTAAAAAAAAATTCCCACGTGTAATGTAGAACCTGCCATGGAAAGCTAGAAGGCAAAACATAACAGTGTTATATTAAAAAAAAAAATCAAATAAAAAGAGCAATTCAAAAAAAATGGTTACAGAGAAGTTAATCCAGAAGAAAAATCTAGGCATTGAACATGAAAGAAGTTGACCTTTGAACCAGTGACCTTATCTTCACTATCCTTCACCCCACCAGAATTGCCTTAAGCTATCCTGGGTAAAAGCAAGTCTGTTACCAGGCTCAGTACACCAGGGGTGGGATGCTACCGGTTCGGCCCGGTTCTATAGAACCAGTAGCTCTGAAGAGCAACTGACACCAAACTGGTTCACTGCAACAACCGTCTGTTTGTCTGTTTGGCCCACCCACCCGCCTGGACTCCAGACTGTCTTTTATCCTATGCTTTTACCTCCTCGGCTGCTTTGTGCGGCAAAACTGAGTGCCGTTCATCAGCTGGAGAAGGTAAGTGCTCGCTGGAGCCGATAGCGTGCAGCACATGTTTGGCGCGCATGCGTGCGCTCCCCAAACCAGTTATGCCGGTAGGATCCCACCCCTGCAGTACACAGGTATATTTGAGTAGCAAAAAGAACTATTTTCAAATAGCTCAGTTTGCAAATAAACCCAACCTGCTATTTCAATCAAGAAGTTTGCAGGATAATTATCTTCCACAATTACAAAAATGGTTAGTTAAAACTTTCTCAATTCCAAGTTGACTATTGGTGACTATAGGAACATTTCCACTAAGTTTTACTAAGCAACAGTATAAATATAATTTGTCATTGCCAAACTTTGCTAAACAATGAGAGTGTATATATGATTATTTGGGGGGGAAAACATTGGCCAACTCCTTTGGTTATTGCATAATTTAGAAAAATAATACTTTTTATACATACTGCCTTTTTGGCAATGTAATTAAACTTCATTTCCACATCTATTAAAATAACTTTTGGAGTAGCTAGCTATCTAAACTCACCTAGAATTCAGAACTGTGCAAGAATCTGAGATTACATATAGTCCTTGATTTATAACCATTTGTTTAATGACTGTTTGAAGTTACAACAGCACTGAAAAGAGTAACTTACAACCAGTTTTGGCAGTTGCAGCATCTCCACAGTCACATGATCAGAATTTGGCCAATTGGCATATATTTATGACAATTGCAGCATCTCGGGGTTTTGTGATCTGACTTTCCAAGCTGGCTTCCAATGAGTGAAATCAGTGGGGATGTCAGGTTCACTTAATGACATGATTCACTTAAAAACTTTTGTGATTTGCTTAACAATTGTGCCAAAAAGAATTGTAAAACTGGCTGTGACTCACTTAATAACTGCCTTGCTTAGTAATAGACATCCTAGTTTCAATTATAGTTGTAATCCGAGGACCACTTCTATTTCCCCAACTTAGTTTCAAACAGACCTATGGTTATGAACAGAAATGAACCTTTTAGATATTAACTTATGAAGTTTGGTCTAATTAATGTTTCTCATTCTTATTGGATCCAAAATCACAGGGAAATATTAAAATGACCCACAAAAGCTTCCCAGCCTTTGGGAAGCTTTTGTGACTCACCTTGCCTTCAAATGACCACAGCAGTATCAACTTACCTCTCGTTTAGATCTCTGTGAGGAACGTTCTAGGACATCTTCATTGGAGAGGTCAGAATCCTCGGAGAAGCTTAAGTGTTGGCGCAGTTGCAAGTCTGAGATAATAAAGAAAGGGGTCAAACGGCAAAACTTAAGGAGCAGTTGCATCATAGTAAAATTGACAATGAACTAAATAATCAGACACATACTTATGCTTGAAAAAGGACCATATCGTCCCTTCCTGCAACAGTGATTCAACTCAGCCTTTTCAAACATTTCAGGTCCCAGTGAATGAAGGGTGCTCTGGAGGCAACGATACCAGAGGTGGCATTCAGCAGGTTCTGACCGGTTCTAGAGAACCAGTAGTAGAAATTTTGAGTAGTTTGGAGAACTAGCAAATACCACCTCTGACTGGCCCCACCCCATCTATTCTCTGCTTCCCGAGTCCCACCTGATCGGCTGGGTCTTCTTTGGTTGTGCTGCACAGGAGAACGGAGCTGGAAAGCAGGTTAGTGGGGGTGGGGAGGGAAGGGGGACTTTACAGTAACCTTCCCCCAGGAGTGGGGAGGGAATGGAGATTTTACAGTATCCTTCCTCTGCCACACCCACCAAGCCACGCCCACAGAACTGGTAGTAAAACAAAATTGAATCCTACCACTGAATGATACCCACTTTTCCCGACACAACAACCTAACTTTTTTTTGCGTTTCAGTGAGTCCTGGTATCTCCCAGGCAGTGTACTTGAAACCGGGGGTACATGGTCTGCAGTCAACTACTTCTAAAGAAAACTGAGGTGCCCCTGTCATCACTTCTGCTTATCCCACACAGTCTGAGAAACTCAGCACTTCCAGATTCTGTTGATTTAAACAATGCTTCCTAATCCAAGGATCCACAAAGTTGAGTTTTTCCATCAACACCATTCCCCCGCCCCGCCCTTCCTGGGATTTATATTCATTCCCACCCAATCAGGCCCTAAACTGACCCATTCTCCAGGTCTTGGGTTAGAATGGGTGGTGGAACCCTTCTATGATTTTTTTTTTAATGACTGTTGTTTTATCTGGAGCAGAGTTGGGTTTCTTACAGACCAGGATAACTGCCATAAATATGTAAATGCATAGATACGAGAAGACAAAAGTACCAGACAAGAATTAGGCACACAGTATTCAACTTTCCATCAGCTCACTGGTGACACTGGGTGAATCATTCTCCTTCAGTCTAATCTAGCTAAGGTTAGATATAGAACTCCCCAATATCTGGCAGAAATCTAAAGATACCTGATGCCTTTAAAAAAGGACTGTATATTCTTATTGTGATCTCTCATACTTATTCTTCCTTTTTCAGCTACCACTAAAAACATAAAAGGGTTACAGAAAACTGTCAGGCTGGAGCAAATATGAATATGTGCACAATGCCTGGAAGAGTTTCTGGGTGTGGTGAAATCATTATAATAGATAGGCACAGGGGTGTGCTGCTGGGGGTTCGCGAGAGCCCCTAGCTAAGATTCTGTGCAATTGGGAGAGTCCCCAAATCCCACTCCTAGCTGGCCCCACCTGCCCCTCCCTTCCCAAGAATCCCCATGTGGCCCGTTTTGGATGCAGGTAAGTGCGGGGGGCGTGCAGAGGCTCAGGGAGGGTGCAAAATGGGCCTCCCAGAAGTTCGGGAAGGCTGGAAATGGCCCATTTCCAACTTCCAGAGAGCCTCCGGAGTCTGGGGAGGCCATTGTTGCCCTCCCGGAGGCTCGACAAAGCCTCCAGAACCCAGGGAGGGCAAAAAGCCCCCCCGCCCGGGCCATGGTGCAGGAGGCCGACTAGTCCACATCCACCATGGCCATGCCCACCCAGCAACCGGGCAGACAACCCATCACTAAAATTTTTGAAGACCACCCCTGGATAGAACTGATATTATACCTGCTGCCCTAACTAATGGAGATGCCTTATGCTTCCCAGAATCCACTGTGGCCCCACTGGAAGGTGTGCTAGGGCAAGATTTGTCATCTGCCTTTTTCTTCTTGTCTTTCTTGTAACCGGAGAAAACAGACTTCCAAAGGGATTTGGGCTTTGTGGATTCCTCAGCTGCGCTGCTGGATTTGTCAGATTGCTTAGTTTCATTCTTTGACTTCTTCCCCTTTTTGCTCTTCCGGGGAGAGAAGAGAGAAGTCCTTTTTTTATTCTTCCCGCTGGAGCCTTCTGACGATGTGATAGACCCATCATGACCACCAATGTCCGTTAACGGGGGAAAGAACCTCTCACTGCTAGCTTCATGCTTCAGAGTAGGGCCCTCACTGGTTTTACCAGCCGAATGCTTTGAGGTGTCTAAAATAAATTCTTTGGTCTTTGAAGGTGCTGTCGATGCTTTGCGCGATTTTGCAGCAACAGCACTGCTGGTCATCTCCAGTTCTTTCATCCTGCTGAGCTGCTTAGCCATAGCGTCCCGTAAGGCCTGGCTTTTGATAGACTTCTCCCTGGCCCTCATCCTTTCCTCCGCTAACTCCTTAGCTTCAGCAGAGACCTGAGGAAGGCCTCTCTTTCCTCCTTCAGTGGATGTTGACCTATCATTTTCCTTAGCCACACGCAGTTGAAGAGGCTTCTCAGGCCTTGGCTTGCTAGGTGGAGTGTAGTATTTTTCATTAAGGCTTGTATCCTCTGTTCTGTCTTCGTAAGTGTCCTCTACGTCATCAGCAAATGGTATCTCATCCACACTCTCAACAAATGACTTCCTCACCTCCTCTCTAGGTGGTTGAGATGAACTTCTGGTGGGCCAGATCCTTTCACTGGCTGGTGCCACCTGAGGTGTCTGTACGGACTCTGCTTCATTCTGCCACATCGCCTGGTGCCTTTTTCTTCGCAACGTTGCTGGTTCTTCGTTTTGAGGTGGCGGCGGGGGAGGGCTAGATGGAGGGGTGAGCATGGTGGAATCCGATGTGTTGAAACTTTGGCTGGCCAGTGTCCTCATGTTGGATGAACTACCCTGAAGTCCCAGTCCAGAACTGCTGGAGAGATCTCTTTTCACATCCTTTGAGTTTTTCAGCTCTTTCTCTGATTGGGAGGTTGGTGTCAGCAAAGAAAATTGTTCCTTATCCAACTTTGGCATGATTACCTTTGGTGATTTGACAGGATGGATTCCCTTTTCTTCTGACCCCACGTCAGAGTTATATAATTTAAGAGGAGCAGATTCAGGGGGCAAGTAGGTAAAGTTCAGGTCTGACCCCCTGCTTCTGTTGATAGGGGTGAGGCCTAAACTCCTTCGGATTTCAGCACTCTTCATCCAGAATTCCTCCACAAGGTTATTCCTTTTCAAAGCCTCTTCTGTCGTGGTGGGACTTCCCAGTTGTTCCATCTGCCCATCTTTACTTTTTAGAGCAAGTTTGGCCAAAGGAGTAGAAGTAAAAGCCGGGATTGGCTGAAAACACACCGGTGGCTCTGCTGGAGGTGTAATGGAGGCTTCATTGGTGGGTAAAGGCTGTGAACAAATAGGCAGAGGGGCAAGAGGTGGAGAAATTGATTCTATGGGTACTGTTGGTGGAGATTTTACAGGTGATATTGGTGGGATGGCTTCAGGCAGTGCAACTGGCTGTGACCGTATGGGTGAAATTGATGCTGGTGGACTTTGGGCTTTTGCGTCATCAAGGATCTTGTCCTCTTTTTCTTTTTCCGGGAGGAAAGGCTCAGAGAAAAAATGGATATCCGAAGACTTTTCTCTGTGTGGCAACAGTACAGGAGATTCCTACAAACATGATAAAATCAGAGCATAGTTAGTGGCCTAAAGCATCTTTCACTAATTTCTAAAACAGGGGTCTCCAAACGTTGCAACTTTAAGACTTGTAGACTTCAACTCCCAGAATTCCTGGCTTGGTGAGGAATTCTGGGAGTTGAAGTCCACAAGTCTTAAAGTTGGAACTTTTGGAGACCCTCCCTGTTCTAGAATAATAGTTTCCTATTCCTACTTTCTGATAATATTTCCTCATTAATACTGTTACAGAATAATGCCTACAGTTTTGTTGCAGAACTTTAGGGTATTACTACTGGATTCTGAGGAGATAGTCCAGGGTGCACCAAGGCTACTTCTTGCTACACTTGAAGTCAACACTATTATTCAAAATTGTCCCAATTAGTGTACATTACATGGAAAATAAATAGCTGTTGGCCAAGCTATTTTTCAGCTATTCCTACTGTTACTGGCCACCTTAGTGACAGACTCTCAACAAATTTTGAAGGAATGTAATAGCATATGTAGTTACAATATAAAAAGTATAGTTCCAAAGAATTCCACACCTGTTCAGACAATCAAAATACAGAAACAAGAATGCAAGTCTGTAAAAATAGAACTAGTATTGAAAACAACTGAGGCCCATTATTTACATTTGGCAGATTTTACATACTACTAGTAGTTTCTGGTGTAAGGGGCATTCTATTACGTCAGAGGTGGGCAACTATGGCCCCTTTATGACTTGTGGACTTCAACTCCCAAAATTCCTGAGCTAGCATGGCTTGCTCAGGAATTCTGGGAGTTGAAGTCCATAATTCATTAAAGGAGCATAGTTGCCCACCCCTGTATTACGTGGACATATAAACCTTTGCCATTTTGAAACTGAATTTGAAATTATGGGCACTCAGCTGGAAGCAATGTCAGCTAATGTCTACCTATTGCCTCATTGCCTTCTGCTGTTTTTCCTTAGCTGGGTAAAATTATAAAAATGCTCCAAGCTGGTTGAGCCTTCCAGCATTGGCTCCCAAGGAACAGACATTGCAATGTTCTCCTTAAGTCTTGAAACTTCCCATTCCAGGGAGGCACATTATATCTCCACAATGAAAAACATCAGCTTCCCATTCAGCCTGGAAAATTAAATAACTCTTTTAACAAATTTTGACTTGATTGAACTACAGTATTATTTGTGTGAAAGAAAGTCACTGTAGTTCTCACCATTTCTTCTTCACCTATAATACGGTTTGTTTTAGACTAAAGATGTAAACTTAATAATCATATCTTAATTGTATATAAATAAGATTACTATGACCTGTACAATTAAAAATCATGGTTTAGGTTTATGGATGATGACAATTCCTTACCTCTTTTTCTTCTTCCTTATGATTACAAATTGGAGAAATAGGACTGGTCATTTCACATGGTGACTGGACGGGAAGACAAGTATTACAGGTATCTGAAGAACCAAAAAAACCGAAGCTTTAACTATCTTAAAACCAAAGTACACGGAATTAAGTGCCTTCTTTCATGCTCCTTTCTAGATAGTAAATTTGCTATGTGATCCAAATTTGATTATCTCTCCCTTCAACACTCCTTGGCATTATACTTTGCACAAGCTCTTCTTATACATATTATTATGCTTATTATGCACATTATTCAGAAGGAAATCCCTGTATATTTTAGCGATTATTGCCAAAGAAGAAGGCTTTACACGCGGAACTCTTTCCAAAATGGTATTCTGCTCTGGTAGTAATAGCAGTGTGAATTTCTATGGAGAGTCTCAGTCATCCAGATCATGGTTGCCCTTTATGATTAAACAAATTGTTTTCAAACTAAATAGCAATACATCCAAAAAACCAAAACATCTTCAAGGAAAAACAAAGTCCAGTTGTCTTTTGAAAAAGCTCCTTTGGGACAGCAGCGTGTATTGCTATTTAATTTGAAAACAATGTGTTCAATCATAAAGGATATTTGTTTGTTGAATCCAGTATCTTGTGTCCCACACTTGCCAACTTGATGCTCTTCTGAAGTACAATGGCAGAAATCAATGACTCAGTTGTATATTCTACTTTTCTCCCCTTCATGAGGCCTGAATATCCAAACAGAACCAGCTACCAAGAGTCAAAGGCTAAATATTTGATTACTACATGCAGTTCATAAGCATCAAGATACAAGATAACGATATCCTCATCAGTCTTGAGCTTTCAAGGTTCCCTCAAATCTGATCATGCCAACAGACCTGGGGAACACTAAACTCAAAAGGTGGCTACCTTATTATTGATATCCTTCCGTTCTCTTTTCCAATTTTAGTTCCGCTTTTTTAATTTTAAATTCTTATAAATTATTATTATCTAATGGTTTTATCTAATGTTTGTCTTATTTATTTATTTATTTATTGTTTTTACTGAATTATTATATGGCATCCAGTCACTTTCTGTGAGATGGGTAGTCATATAAACTTGATTAGATAGATAAGAGTCTCTCTCTCTCTCTCTCTCTCTCTCTCTCTCTCTCTCTCTCTACACACACACACACACACACACACACACACACACACACAGACTCCTTGCTCTTTTTTTTGCTACAACAGTCAGGCTAAAAATGCATGAGACTATTATGAGGCAGAAATAGTTCTGAAATTATATCCTCCACAGTGACATCTTTATGGTAATTATTGCAAGAATTTCCTGAGTGGCAAATGTTCGCTGGCAAGGGATAACAGATTTATTCGAAAACACAGTTAATGGGAATCTTTCTTTGATTTTTTTTTCTAAATTAAAAAACAGGGAAAACTGCATAATTTGGCTGATAGCTTCTTAGCCAATCCAGTGTTCTCTGCAGTGCTAAAATGTTTAGTACCTTCCGTCATAATGAAAGGGGTGACTGTTTCTGCTTCCTTGAGCTCAGAGATTTTCAGTTCTTCTTTTTCTCCTTCTTTTTCTTTTTCTTCTTGATGGATGCGACACTCTGCCTCTGCATCAGAAGGAATGTCATCTAAACCCCCATCAATGTATCAGGAATTGGAAAACAAAAAAGAATTAAGATTCAAATTTTATACATGTTTATAGTAACTTCATAACAAGGGAAGGGAATGGTGAAACTATGTAGGCTTTTGTCTCCTTCCTTCCTTCCTTCCTTCCTTCCTTCCTTCCTTCCTTCCTTCCTTCCTTCCTTCCTTCCTTCCTTCCTTCCTTCCTTCCTTCTCTTTCTCTCTCTGTTTATTTTCCTTCCTTCCTCTCTCCCTCCCTTTCCATACTTGCTACTCAGAGTAAATTATGTACATGCTAAATTACCTAGTTTTGTTAGTTCTAAGTCACACTTTTTATTTTTGAAAAATAGGCTTTCTCTCTGTGTTTCTGAAGCCCTTTACTACATTTTAAGTTAATGTGGCTATTCCACATATGATTAAAAAAATGACATGTATAATTATCTTGAAATCTTTCTCTACCGTCTCCAAGTCTCACATCATTAAGCCACTACTTAAATTACTATATCAACTGAGCTCTTTTGTTTGGGGTTGTCAAATTTGCACACAATTGTTTTGCCTAATGACTTTGCATTTCTGCAGTATTCACTGCCAGCCCTCACATGTAAATCAGACAGGAAATAAGACTAGATGAGCTCATTCTACTTTATAGTAAGGGCACATTAATAGAATCTGGCAAATCTGAAGGTACAAACTTCCCATCCCTACTTTTAACCATCTAATCAGTGGGGGGCAGTCTTTCCTAAATTTCGTTCTCTGACTCTTAAGCCACTGGGGGCTCCTCCCTCTCTTATCTGATTGTTTTCTAAGCTCTAGAATCGAGGGAGCATCTCTTCCTCTCATCTCCCAATGGCATTCACATGTTCCATTACATCAATCAATAACATACAGTGTGAAGATGTCTTCAGATTCCTACCATCATCCAACTCTGCCCCAGTGTCTCCATCTTCAATTGCTTCTGCAGGCTCGGTACCCACTTCATCTTCATCATCATTCTCTTCACACAGGGCTACAATAAATTGTTGGTACAAATTTTTAAAAAGAGACAATGGGGTGGAAGAGAAAATAGATTTCTGTTTGAAAGACCACTTAAGACACACTCCCGTAATCCAAATACAACATGTGATGGAGCATTCTGCTAAGAATGTACCACATGGGATTAAGATTGGTATGTGCGATGGGACAAGATTACCCTGGAATAAAGATTTGTTTTTTTCCCCCAACACCGAAGAACATTGTTGTGTGCAACATTGATGCATCTGAGCTGAGACAATCAGATATGAGCTACAGCACATGATATTTTTTAATCATAAAAACTCAGTGCATAAAAACAAAAACTTCAGGCCATTAGTCAAATACATCTTTTCAAAACAAGTAGAATATGTTTGGTCAATATATGAAATGAATGATGCCCTGAAATGTGAGGCTGACCTTTTAGAATATTCATATTTAAATATTTGTAATATTATACAATTGGACCATGTAACCCTATTGAAGTTTAAACATAATTTGAAATATATTTATATACATATTATAAAATATACATATTAGCTGTAGCTATTCTAAGCAACCATCCAAACTAAGAGTACAGTGATATCTTGGTATTCATCATTAATTGTTCCAGAAAGCACAATGAGCACCAAAAATGATGAGCTCCAAACAAATTTTTCCCCATAAGGAATACTGTAGTGAGTCATAAAGTTGTTGGCAGCACAAGTTCTAGCTTGTATGTTGAGTACCAAACAAATAATGAGCACTGGGATAAAATGTTTGTGTCAAAATGCTTTGGGTATCAAATTCAGTGAGTTTCAAAGTAGCAGAGTACCAAGGTACCACTGTATGTGGAGGTCAAATACAGCATTTTAAAATCAAACATAACTGGTGCTACATATTTAACTGATGTAATATTTTGGAACATCCTTCAGTATAGGAAAGACTAGTCTCTCCTAAGCAACCAAGCATATTCCCATGAATCAAAATCAAATTTCAGTGATATGTTAATGGAGGCACAAATTAGCATATATCGGTGCACATCTATTCTTGAGGAAATGTGTTCTATTCATAATTATTTTGCAAATAAATCTTTGCACATATTAAGCAGATAAAGTGCAGGGTGGGGGAAGCTGTCGCACAGAAATTTAAGAGCGATGCACTACTATATCCCAAACTACTGGAAGCAATGTTTTGCTCAGGTTGGCCAGCAGTCAAAACTGGCTAAGAATAAGGCAATATGCAAATTCTGCTGACAGAAGCAGGAAAAAAAAAAGTTTTAGAAATGCACTAGCGCCATCCATGCAAACTCTAAATTGCCAAGTCTCAAGCAATCTCTGTTCTACTATTTAAAATTATAACCAATTCTTTTAAAAGGACTCAGCCTTAACAATAAGATCAAAGGATAAGGCGGTTTAGAAGCAACCTGTTTAATTTAGCTATTTTATATAAATAAAAGACACTCCTTTAACCATGTGTCATCCTACAGTAAAGTCATTTTACGAAGAATCTGATGTATTATAGCAACTATCTAAATAGTGGAATTCCAGGCACACAAGCCTATATCAATTCTGACTTTAATACACTCCAAACTGACTTCAACAATAACTTCTCATTGAAGTTTTTGTCAACTTAAAGTCTATCTAGACAAGCATTCTTCCAGCTCAGTGATCCTCAATGACTTCTCCTTCAAACTATACTTCTTTTCAGAATTGTAGACACATTGTCTACCATTCCTACTTTAAAAAAAAGTTTTGAAACTGGCTAAAGTAATGAAAATAATGGCTGAAGTATAAAGCAAGTGAGAAGATTTTTTCCCCACATTAGGAAGATGTCCTGTAGAAATTGTAATATAATAAGATCACAGATCTTCCCATTATGAATTTTAAAGATGGAACCACTTGAAAGATTATTGGTTGAACTGAGTAGCCACACTTCAGATCACCTGAAACAGCATTTAACTTAAATGTAATTTTAGAAAACTATTGCCAGGGCTTTGCTTAAAATAAAGTCTATGAGAGTTGAGTAAAGAAAGTAATTTATCTCAGGGTGCAATCTTCTACTGGCACCAATAGAAATCTTGTGGTGTTTTTTTTTAAACAAATTATGGGTGTTTAGTCATCAGGACTATATCTAAGAGGACTCAGAGAAACACCTATGTAGAGGCTCTGCCTTGTTTTCACCTTTCAGGCAGTGTTTACATTGAAATAGGTCCTATGTTATATCTAGAAAATCTACTTCTCTTCTCAACTATATCTGCATTTCCAGTATTTTCTGCAAGAAGGGAAGCTGCAGGAATTAGGATGGTGGTCTAATTCATGCAAGAATGGCTCATCTCTTTGAGACATGCAACCCCCTTTTCCCTGCCTCCCCAACTCTGCCATGCAGTAGCAGTAAAGACATTGATAGTTCCTGGGTTAAAAAAAAAAGGCCAGCAAATGGGGCACTGGAAACATGGAGAAGTGGCATTGCCAGCGGTGGCGGGCAGGGTTACTTGTGAGCTATAAACAGAACATCACCAAAACTACCTCCTGGGACTGCATCCAGCCATGCCTGTACTGCCTCGTGGCGGATGGAGGGAAGGTCAGATGCTGAATTAAAATAAAATAAAATTATAATAAATTCCACAGCACACTCAACATGTATTTTGAAATGGAAACATCACAAAAGAAAAAGTCCAGAAGCAGAAAAACAAAACAAAAACAAACCATGGGAAAACAAACTCAGACGGACTCTAAAGTAGGACAAACAGACTCTAAAGTGGGATTGTAAGAAGGGGAAGACTGAAACATGAATTCCTTGATCCTGGTATCTGCTGCCATGGCTTCCACTACCTACCTGAGGCAACTCTGTTGAAAAATTATTACAAGCTGAGATTCACATTTGCTTGAGCTCTGACCTTTCTTGTAGAAATCAAAGATCCTCTAATAAAATAAAAAATATTTAAAAACAGAAATGCTCTGATCAATGGACTCCCTCAATCCCTTCAAGTGGATGTATTTTTCTTCTGATGATTACTCTGCCATAGAGTACGCAACTCTTCGAAGTCCCCAAACTGTCATCTCCCATGTTCTCCTGCCAAATATATCCAGATTTGATAGACTGTTCTATCTATAACAGGGGTGTCAAACTCGATTTCACTGAGGGCCGTATCAGGGTTGTCTTTGACCTTAGGGGACTGGGTGGGGGTGTCTGGGGTGGGGGTGGGCAGCTCGATGTCACTCGTGTCAGGGGCACCTGTCGTGGCCCCGGCAGGGCTGGCGGGATCTATTGTCTCCAGCTCCGTTTCCAACTGCAATGGCCTCCTGCAGCCTTCTGCCAATAAAAACAGAACTCTCTTTTCACTGGCAGAGGCACCGCAGGCCAGTTCTTCGCTGTTTCCAGGGCAGCCCCACAGGCCAGATCTAAGCACCCCTTGGGCCAGATTTGGCCCATGGGCCTTGAGTTTGACACCCCTGTCTTACATTCAGTGAAAAGTGCAGTAAAGGGCAGATGGTGATTTATTTCTATTACATGGTATATGACAAGTGCAGAACTCCCGAGACTAATCAAACGAGCAACCTTGTAAAGTTCATAATACCTCCCCTGTTTATAATTATTCTTAGTCTTTCTCTGTCTGTCTGAGTCAGTCTCTCTCCCTCCCCCCCCCTCTCTCCCTCCCTCCTCTTTCTCCCACCATCTCTCTCTCTCACACACATACCACACACACACTTATATACCCACCCCTTTCATTTCAAGGAAAGTATAAGAAAGGAAACTTTCTAAAGGATTTGGAAAAAGCTAGTCAATATGCAATTGGAACAAAGAAGTTGCAATTTCAGTGGCTTTGGGAGGGAGAACTTTTTGTCCTTCCTTGCTAAGTATTAATATTTCAAATTTAGGAATAGGAAAAAAAAAGTAGGTCATAAGAAGTACTGTCTTGAACTAGAATGAAGTATGAGTGGCCTCCAGATGCTGCTCAACAACAAATTTTGGTAGCCCAGCTAAGATAACCAACAGGGAAGAATAAGGGCACTTTGCCCAATCCTAGAAAACAGACATCTGAGTGTCTTTGTTTCAGAAAAGTAACAAACTGCAGATTTAATGTAAAAAAATGTTTGGAACACAAAACTAAGATTACCTATCTAACAGAAGCTCTCTAGCAGGGCTGTCAAACTCCTGGCCCGTGGGCCAGATGGGACACGCGCTGGCCACATCCACGCCCGGTTTAGGGAAGGGGAAAAAAGTTCCAATACATCACGTGACACCGCTGTGATGATGTGAGTTTGACACCCTGCTCTGGAGTATGGAAACTTCAAGCATTTGCTAAGCTAAATATAAGTAACAGCTTCTTATCCCAATTCTGTATGAGATCTACTTTGTATGATGCACTCAAGAAGATCAGAGCCAATAAGAAAGAAGAAGGATCTTACCCTACAGTTTGTAGTTTACAGGAAAAATATTTTTATCTAGACTCTCATAACTTTACATCTTGCAAATTGTTCAGACATTAATAATCCAATATTTGAGATGTCCTCTAACGAAACTTTCCCTATCAGCACTTTCCAATTACTGGAAATGCAAGTGCCACCATTCACAAATGGCTACAGATGATGGGAATTGGAATCCAACATGTTCTGTAAATATAGAATGGAGATAACTGTCCTTTACATTTCTTTTCTAAAAAATCTCCATGAAGAAAGTAATTGAAACAACATTTGTCTTTGACAAATAACATCTTCAACGTCTTACTGAAAGATCAACTTTCAAAAAACAATTTCATTCTTCACCATCTTGTTCTCTGCCCATTTAGTGAACGACCTGTTTTTCAGACAATCGGTTGTCATCATTCTTAAGAGACCTTATGCTATTTTATTACTTCGTTTTATTTAAAATATTCTTATCTTTCTGCCACCCCTTTAGATGAGTGCCCATAGTCCTCTCAAATTCTCTTAGCTATTTGCTCCTTATCAATCTTGCCCTTTTTTACTCTTCTGTTCTGAAACTACCCAGTCATCAAATTGACCCTTGCTGGATTGAAATTCTTGGAGATGGAAAACATCTGGGATCCACCAGGCTGAAGGAGGCTATCCTTCATTAAGCCAGCCTAAAGAACTGTATAGACTCGATTTCTCTCTTGCATTAGGCTACACCAGGAGTGTTAAATTCGATTTCATTGAGGGCCGCATCAGGATTGTATTTGACCTCAGAGGGCTGGGGTGGGCATGACCAGCTTGATGTCATTTGTGTCGGGGTGCCTGTGGTGGCCCAAATATTCTGCTAGCAAAAATGGGCCCCCAAGCTCAATTTTCGGCTGTGATAGCCTCCTATATTCCTCTACCAGTGAAAATGGAGCTCTGGGAGGCCTTTTGCGGCCCTTCTGAGTTCTGTTTTCACTGGCAGAGGCACTGCGCGCCGGTCCCGTGGGCCAGATGTAAGTACCCTAGAAGCTGCATTCGGTCCGCGGGCCTTGAGTTTGACACCCCTGGGCTACTAATCTAGCTAATTCTGCCTGTTTTAGGGTGTCATGGGTACTTAAAGCTTAAAAGAGATACGTCCTACTATAGTGTTCATAGTACATACCAGCAAATCCCTCTTCCACTATAAATAAATGTTCATACCATAGACACAAGACGTATTCCATTCTATTACAAACATGAAAGCTCAAAAAGCAACATGAGGATGGTCTCAGAATTGGTCATTCTGCATTAAATGGGAATCAAATGCCCTTATGATATGTCAATGCAGTGGGACATGGTTACCTCTTGAGGTGGAGGACTTAGAAGTGAGGCCCACTTTTTCCTCCTCCTCCTTCTGACGGATGTGTGTCCAATGCACATCAGCCAAGATTTCCAGGGGATCAATTGGATTTACTATCTGCTGCAGCCTCAGGTTTCCAGCTAGCAGACAAAACACCAGTGGTGGATCATGTAGAAGGCACAGGTAAAGGAAAACAGAGAGGAAAGGGAGTACAGGAGTACAGGAAAGACAGGGAAAGAAAAAAAAGTTATTTGAAGTAGATTGAAAGAGAAAATAGATAAAGATCAGCACTGGGCATGCAGATGTTTCCTTCCACATTGCAGTTTATATATTCAATTCACTGCAAAATACAATAATCCTTCAGTGATGCAGCTAATACTTGAAGATTCACCAGGGTTAAGACTATTAAAAAAGCATCTAATTCCAACATGTATATTTTGTCACTCTTCTTTAACTGCTAATAAAGCTATCACGTTCACCAGTATGGTTTAGAACAGACTGTTTTCTTCTTCTCTTTTACTGAGCAGCATTTAAAACAATAACTGCCCAATATATGCAACTTAAATCATAGAATAGTCAAGAAGAAACTAAAAATAGAGGCAGAACGTTAAATAAATTTGGTACTTTTTCTTTAATTCATACCCAATCATACTTTGCTTCCAAGAAGAATGATGTAACTATAAAACCATCCTGTGGAATTTTGAAGAACATCATGCACTCAAGTTCTCTTGTTGAATTATGGCAACTCATGCCACCAACTGTCCTTTTCCATCATAAATCCTTGGGTAAGTATTGTTAGTGTTAGAACACACGGCTGGGGAGTTAACAAGATGAGTTTAATTTGCAAGATTAAAAAATGTCTGGGAATTCATACATAGAACCATAGCAAGGCTCTCAAAGAGCAGGCCTCATTAATGATCGGAACTAAAGTGTGTTATTCTGATAGTATCCAACAAAACTCACTATTTCCAATTTTTTTTAAGCCCTTAAGGATGATTTGTCTCCTCTGAAGCTCTTGACTTACTGGTAAACTTTAACAAAGTTGAATTCCTGAAAATCTAGTATAAAGAAAAGGGGTTTGCTGATTGAATGCTGGTCATCTGATCACTGATGAATTCTGATGTTCCAGCTGGCACTTTTTAAAAATCATTTTCTCTGAAAAAGAGACCTTGAAAGCAAGAATAAAATGTGGATCTGGCTTATTCTATAACAGAAAGAAACCTTGTTCAAATGTCCCAATAAACAAAATGTAGAGTAGTCTGTTATTGTTATCCACAATTGCTGGCAAGATTTGTGTGAGAGTAAAACAGCACACACTCCTATTCTACTTGTTCTTCAGAAAGATATAATTCTTCAAAATTCTACTTATTACAATATATAGCCATAGTGACTGCTATTGTACCCTGTTCTCTATTTATATATAATCATTTTTGCAGCTGAATTTCAGACACTAGAAGTAAACAGCTTTGATCAAATTATAATAAATGTTAAAACATGTAAAAGTATTATATATTAAGCCAAATATATAGTTGGAACTTCCAACTTTTCAAACCAAGTCTTCAAAAACTGGGAAAAAATACTTTTTTCTGGTTAATAAAAAGAGAGGATAGTTTGGATTCTTTCTGACAAAGTTATCATGTAACAAAAATGTCAAGCTATGACATAAATGAATAAAAAATCTGGCACAGTGAAAAACACAAGATCGCAATGCTGCTTGTCTTTGAATGCTGCTTAGAGTTTGACTCATTTCCAGATAAGCAGCACAAAAAAGACAGTATATGAGTGTGCTGCAACAGACACATATTTGGCCATGGAATCTAGAAATGCCTGAGCTTTAACCTAGTGTTACTCTATTTATCTTATGAAAGAGGCAGAAAAAAAGCAAATGTTATATTTGCTCCTAATAATATAATGGTTAAAATGTTCAATAAGAATTAAAGAGAGCCAGTCCCCATTTGACTATGGTGATCAGGGATTGAATTGAGTAATCTCTATGTCTTATTTCACAGTTATTGTGATGAAAAACGAAGGTAAACCATATGGTAAATTACCATGTTAATGTCTTAAAGCAGTTTTTCTATCCTTAGCTATTTTAAAATACGGAGACTTCCACTCCCAGAATTCCCAAACTAGCATGGGTGGCTGTGGAATTAGCTGTGGAATTCTGGGAGTTGAAGTTCACATAATGTAAAATTGCTAAGCTGAGAAACACTGATCTTGAGGAAAAAACGGATATAGGTATGCTTTTATTTAGAATGTAATTTTGTTGAATACAGCAGTTTCTAAATATGCTGTACAACATGAGACCTGCTCTTTGTAATAAAGGAGCTTCCCCTTTTTCCTCAAGGGATGCGGTGACTGTGCAAGGGTACCTTTAAAAGTACCCATGTCCTCTTCATTTGATAGTCGTTGAAGCCAGAGGCCTTGCTGAAGTTCTCGCTCCCAAGGGTAATACTCTCCCTCTACAGCAGGGGGAGGAAGACACCAACAAATAGCATTGTCAGAGGGAAAGAAAGGACAGAGAAGGAGAAGGAACACAGGTGAAAGCTGAGAAAACCCACAGAGGCCTTAAGTTGCTTCACCTTTCTAAGTAGTCTTACACATGTTCAATTGCGCGTAAGAATCCGAGCATGCTGAATATGTACACATACATGTGTCATAGATACACATCAATCCCACAATGCATAGAAGCTACAAAATTGGAAAATGTGTATATATTCCAAAAATTGTGTGTGGATTTACAAGCAATTTTCCTGCACCTAGGCCAGTGGTGGCTAACCTTTTTGGGCTCCTGTGCCAAAAATTGTGCTCGTGCTTGCAACGCTCGTGCTCGCGTGCCAGCACCCAGAAGGCAATGTGTGTCCCTCTCCCCACGCCTCCTACACATGTGCGTGTAATCCTACCCCCCCATCCCGCCCGCCGCTCCCTTACCTGCACTGTGCCTCACAGCTGATTTTCCGCAGGTTTAAGGCCTTTTTCAGCCTTCCAAAGGCTTGAGGAAGGCTTCTTCAGGCTTCTACAAATTTTGTAGGCCAAAATCTAACCCGGTTTTGTCACTTCCACTAATCCTAACCCTAGATTTCAGCCTACAAAGCTTGTAAGAAGCCTGAAGAAGCCTTCCTCAAAGCCTCTGAGAGGCCGAAAAAGACCTCAAACCGGCCAAAAATCAGCTGTGAGGCGCGCACATGAGCAGTGAGTTAATTTTGCCTACAGCTCGCGTGCTGGCACAAATAGCTCTGCATGCCATAGGTTCGCCATCACAGACCTAGGCCAAGGGTCTTCAAACTTGGCAAGTTTAAGACTTGTGGACTTCAACTCCCAGAATTCCTGAGCTAACATGACTGGAGGAAGAATTCTGGGAGTTGAAGTCCACAAGTCTTAAACTTGCCAAGTCTGAAGATCCTTGGCCTAGGCTCTTATTGGCTAAAATTCCCTTCTTGTGTTTCATTATTAAAGGAGTTGATCCACGCAGAACTCAAGAGAGTGATCCAATGCTCTGAGAGACCACACTTATTTTAAAATAGGAACTAATTGTTTAAAAAAGATCAGTTCCAAAAGTAACAAAGTTGGTAGTTTTGTCAGTTATGATTCAATTTTGTCTTTCTCCATTTTTTCATGTAAAAATCAGAGATCCTGGGCGCCTACTCACCTTCCAACCTACACATTCTACATGTTTATGATTTTCTACTAGCTGCTAGAATAAATAGTGACTTACAGGTTTTTGACAATAATTGACTCATAGCTTTTAGAGGGTTTTTTTAGACAGTTGTGAATCTAGCCCATTGTGTTCATTGAATGTATACCAATTGCAGGGTCACAATCCCATCCTCATCCCCATGAATGAGAAATGGCTGTTTGTCATATACAGATTCCCTCATTTAATATTCCACCTCATTTCTCTGCTAGACATTGTTAATGTTTAGTTTTTTAAAATAAACAAAAGGAAAAGTTCCTGAAGCTGGAGAAAGGATAACATTAGTATCCTTCCTCACAGTCTTTACTACTTGCAGGTTATTCCTTGACTGAAGACCACAATTGGGGCGAGAATTCCATTATTAAGCAAAGTTGTTAAGTGAATTGTCCTTGATTTTACAACCTTCTTTGCCACATTTGTGAAATAGCAATAGCACTTAGACTTATATACCGCTTCACAATGCTTTACTGTCCTCTCTAAGTGGTTTGCAGAATCAGCCTATTTCCTCAACAATCTGGCTCCTCATTTTTTCCACCTCGGAAGGATGGAAGGCTGAGTCAACCTTGAGCCTGGTGATCTGCCAAATTGCAGGCAGACAGCTGTCAGCAGAGGTAGCCTGCGGTACAGCACTCTAACCATTGCACCACCACGGATCTCTGCAGTTGTTATATGAATCACGTGGTCATTAAATGAATCTAGTTTCACCAACTGACTGCTTTTCAGAAGCTGGCTCGCAAATAATGACCACATGATCCCCGGATGCTTGCAGCTGTTTCCAAACTGTTTATAGCTTCTAGTAACAACTTTGCAAATTTCAGATAGAGGTTTTTCTCAGCCTTCCCCACAAGTGAAAGAAGTGGAGTACTGAATTTCGTAGATAATGAATACGCTTTACAACAATGATATAACTGTTTCCTAAAATGTCTGCTGTGGAGGTTGGTTTCCTGGCTCCTAATACTGTGGTTCTGTCTTCATCTTGAGTGCAAACGAATTCATTCGTAGCTTTTTCTTTTGGCAAACCCAAATAGTACAACCGAGTGTTGTGTTTAAGATATTAACATTAAATAAAGGCAATGAAAGAGGGATAAGACAAAATACAATGAGAAAAACAGCCATCAATTTGGATTCTATTAGTTCCTCAAAGGATTTCTTTCTAACTTCCTAGAATTTTTTTATGTATCAAACTCAATCAGATTTACTGCTATGTATTAATATGTAAGTTTTCCAGAGAAAAAGAGGAATACATACACACACACATATGTATTCATCAGCACACAAATTTATACCTAGACGGGGAAAAAAACTATTACTAACCTTCGCTAGAGATTTCTTCCTCCTCTTCCTCCTCCTCTTCTTCTTCTTCTGGCTCCTCCTCCTCTTCTTCCACCTCCTCCTGTTCTTCATTATCATGGTTTTTCTCAATTTCCAGCTCCTCCTCACTCTTCCCTTTCAGCATGGCATGTATTCGCACAGCCTCTTTCCACGGCACGCCACCAAGATCGGAGGTCGGTTGCTTAGGCTGCTCTGCTGCCTCCTCCTCCTCCTCCTCCTCCTCTTCCTCCTCCTCTATCTCCGATTCTGAACTACTGTTGAGAAAACAAGCAAGAGGCATCTTGAAAGGCTTTCAGCTAATGTTTTTCAATCAATACAGCCAAAGGAAACTATCATCTATCAGTTCAGAATCAGGAGTGGGATTCTACTGGTTTGCCCCGGTTCGGCCGAACTGGTAGCTCCAAAGATCATCTGGGAGCGAACCGGTTTGGTCCAGCAATCTGCTGTAGGGTCCACCTTTATTTCCTGCTTTTGAAATGCAGCAGATTGCCACGTGCCAGCTGTTGCAGACACAGGGAGAATGCAGGATTGCAGGAGACGTCAGTAGGAAGGCCTCTGCACGTGTGCAAAGCACGTGATTGGCATGCACGCAAAGCGCACCCCCAAGCCACCCCCACCGAACTGATGGTAACACATTTTGAATCCCACCACTGTTCAGAATACCTAACCATTTAGCCCGATATCGTACAGGCCAGGGGTGTCAAACTTGCAGCCTGCAACCCAGATGGGTCGCACGCTGGCCATGTCCATCCCCGGTTTAGTGAAGGGGAAAAAAAGTCACGATACATCACACGACGACATGACGACGCAAGTTTGACACGCCTGGTATAGATAGTCCTTGACTTGCAACTATTCAAAGTTACAATGGCACTGAAAAAAATGACTCATGGTCTTCATATTTATGACCATCACAGCAACCCCACAATCACATGATCATCATTTGGGGCGCAGGGCAACTGGCATGCATTTACAACAGTTGTAATGTTCTGAGGTCATATGATCACCATTTGCAACCTTCCCAAACAGCTTCCGACAACGAAGTCCAATGTGGGGGGAAGGAGTTGGATTTGCTTAACTATCACTTGATTCCGTTATCAATTGTAGAAAACATAAGATTGGGCATAACTTACTTAACTATGTTGCTTAGCAATGGAAATTCTGATTCCAGTTGTGGTCATAAATTAGGATTACCTGTACATCTAGCCAGCAATAGCTTTTTGCCATATCAGATACAAATCTCATATATTTATGTATTACATTCATTCATTTCAATTAAAGATTTCTGGGATAAAAGAGGAGATCACACAAATATGCACTTAGTGCTAAGTTGTGGTTTTTCCATGATTTTGAATTTTCAAAAGACGAGCCGCTGTATCTGAGATCATATAATCTATTATATAGTCTATTGAAATTTTCTATTCAAATTTCCCCCCGCTTCTTTTAATGGGGTAGGAGACACTGGGAATGAATGAGTTTCTATCTTCATCAACAACCTGAAATATAAGTTCTTGGATATTCTATGGCATAAAGGCAAAACTGAATCTAGAACTTTATTTAGAGAAGCTGATTTGCTAAGAATAGGGGTATAACAACCATACCCCTATCTGAAGAGCATGTACTTCAATATCCTTCAACAGCAGCCAGCATGCCCAATGGGCAGAGACTATGAGAGCAAATGTCAAACCATCAGAAGGAATATTACTTATTCCTGACTTTAAGTCCTTCAGATGTTTTATGATAGTTTCATTCACTACCATCACAGAAAAAAGTTGTCCCTACCATTTTTTTTACCTATGGAAATTTTTGTAATCTGTTGTATGAGTGGAGAGAGCTTGAGAATTGCATTTTCAAGTTTTCTCTCTCCATAGTTAATAGTCTAAGTCACTTAAATGTCTGTATCTCATTTATTCAACCCATGCTTTATTAATATATTTTAAATAATGGCCCTTATGGGGGGGGGAACAATCACCAAACTTAGAGAATCATTCATTCTATCCTCTACTTCTATCTTCCTCAAATAGTATGTGTGCAAATAGATTCTTTTTTTAAAAAAAAGCAAGGTTGCTAAGTAAAATTATGGGCAAACTTAACAAATGTAAATCATCTGGGAATTTTATCTAGAGTATGAAAGAAATATGCAGTTTTTTTCAACTTCAAAGAATGTATTTTCCTCCCTCCCAATCCCTGCAATACAAAAACATTATTTTATTTTAGTATATTACTTCGTCAGATAAGAAACCGTCATGAAAGAATGTTAGCTTTATTTTCTTCGAAAGACAAAAGAATTTGCTGTTACTTGAAAATGGAGTATATAGAGTATACAGCAAGTACTCTAGCTGGAACCTATGGAGTCCTTCAATTGTTTCTCTACATTTTTAATACTTGCCTGTAGAGGTTTTCAAGAAATGATTGGACAGTCATTTGTCCAGGATCGGTATAAGGACTCCTTCCTTAGGCAGGGGCTTCAATTAGAAGACCTCCAAGGTTCCTTCTAGCCTTATGATTCTATGATTTAAGATGGTTGAGTGAATCTCCAGGCGATAGAGTTCTGATGAAACCATGTACTAGAAACAAGGGTGCCAATGCAATGTTTGAATAGTTTTGGTACTTCTTTTAGAGCAGGGGTGTCCAGGGAGTATAGCTGGCTGGGGAATTCTGGAAGTTGAAGTCTACAAGTCTTAAAGGTGCCAAACTTGGATGCCCCTATTTTAAAGTAAAGTGTTAATATCTGAAGGCATTTTTGTGTTTGCAGAAGAAGGCTTACAAACCTTTTCTGAAAAACAAAAAGGTTGGAAAATTGCAAGCTTTATAATTTGGCTGTTGCCATTTTTGAATTTAGAGGCTGAACCCAGGATGTAGCATCTTGGTTGACCTCTTATTTGGACAGTGTTTAGGTTCATTTCATTTAAGTGCCCCCAAATCTTAAATCCGAAGAAGCACGCAAATCATTTTTGGTCTTACTAAGTTTTATAGGATAAAGAGTAAAAAAAATAGCAGTAAATGCTATTTAGGGCAAAATGTGTTCAGTGCTAAAAATAGTTGAGATCACCAACTAGAAGACAAAAGCTTTATAAGATTTGGAGGGAAACCAGAGTATAATAGTGACCTTATAATAGATCTCAAAACCCGTCTTTCTTTTCAGTCTGTGGTGTCACAATATATTAATAGACATTTTGCTAGTTAATTTGAAGAAGTATATTTCAACATAGTCTGTAAAAACCTAACTACAGAAGTTTTAAAAGATGCCCAAATCAAATAACCTGCTGGGTACATCCTCTTCCGTTCCTTTGTCTAGCACGCTGCTGAGGTTGTGCTCTGCCAATGTCTCCTCTGGCACTTCTTCCAAGTCTTCTTCCCGTTGTACCGAGAGCCGATAGTTCTCCAATTCAATCCGTTCTGGTGTACCACGCAGTCTCTTAGCAAGACTGGGTTCCTCTACGCCATTTATGTTGGAAGCTGGAGAAGAATTAAGAAACAAACAACCAAAAGATATTATGAGCCCTGATCCCAATCATGCAGGCAAATCTGGAACAATTGCCTTTGTAACAGTCCCACCAGGATGCTAAACTGTTGACTTCCAACCAGGATCTGACTACAGGAGACTCATAGTAGTCTTTCAAAGCAAAGTTGCAAAGGGGGGGGATATGTTTTGGAGAAAACAACAATTTACTTTTTCTTACAATGTAAAAAAACACAAAAAAGTTGTCTTTTTCTCCTTTTGGGCCAAATGGCATGCTGTGTTACTCCTTCAGTACTCTCTTTTCAACCTGGTGTCCTTCAGATATCTTAGACTCCTCTCATTACTAGCTGGGGACTTTAAGAACAAAGTTGAAACATATCTGGTGTAGTTTAAGTAGAACACTCTGATCCATGAATTGCTACACCTGAGGAAGTTTTGGTGCTGGGGTGGCACACGCTAGCCATTCTGAAGGAGGAACAGCAGCAGCAGTGGCTCAGGATGGCCTCTTGGGAGTGGAGCAATGCCAGAAGACTGTATTAGTTGTAGTGCTATCAGATCCAGGCTGCAAATATCATGAGAGCATATTGGAAGTTCTAACCATCACACACACCTCCTGCAGTCACAGGACTGAACTTTGGGTACTTGGCAACTGGGCCACATTTACAGCCATTTGCAGTGTCCCACAGTCATGTGATCTCCAGCTGCTCAGTGTCTCCTACATGAAACAAACTACCAGACAGAATAAGGCAGGATGGTTGACTATTCAGTCAAGTGACCGAACGAAACAATTTCAGTTCCAGATAAGCAACTGGAAGAATAGCACACTTATATGGGGACATCAATTAAGTGGTTCTGAAAACGAACAAAGGACAGCCCTGTAGGGAAAAAAAGCATCCATCATACAGTTAACATCAAGCCAATGCTGTTTCACAGAGGTGGACAATTCCTTCATTCCTGTGGATGAAGCTTCAGAAGCTGCAGTGGAACTGGTGAAAAGACCCTGAGCATCCTCTGGAAAAGCTAAAGCTATTAACGCAAAAAGTGAGCTAGTTCAACTCAATGATCAAGTACAAAAAGTATCATGCTTAGACAGAGAGGTCATTGCATGGATTAAAATGACAAGGAAGAACATTTACACATTATTCCTAGCTGAAAATCAGTGCCAAAATATATCAGACACAAAGACAGTGTAAAATGGGGTTGTTGTTTTTAACTAGGATTATGGGAAAAAAAACATCAGGCCACTAAAACCTGTGACATCTGAGAAGTAGAGAAAATTTAAAGAAACAATGCCCTTATCACAGACAATAATCTGACACTGTTTACTTGTATGGCAGGCAGAGACACAGTGAGAAGATATAAGACGCAGAAGATCCTTGGCACAAAATTTTTTGGATGATAACTGAGCAAGAATAATGGAAAGTCTCCAAGAAGGGGCCCATTTAGTAAGTGGTTGGAAATAAGCTATGAAAGCTAAAACAAAATTGTTTAAACTACAAATAAATGAAAATTGATGAAATACTAGTAGTATTTATATAGTAGAATGAAACACTGAATTGCTGCACAAATAAATCCTAAAAGCTTAATAGGGTCTCCATTTAACACTTAACAGGAAACCAAAAGGCATCTCTGCTGGCAAAGAACAAGGACTAATCTGTTTCTATCAAGTAGAAAGGCAATATCTATTCCATTTTGCATTAGCACAAAGTAGAAAGTTTCCTTCAGGTTTTAAAGATACTTTAAAGCAGTTTCACAACCTTTCCAACTTTGTGGTCTGTTTTTTTGGGGGGGGGAAGAGGGGATGATTCTGTGCGAGTGAACGGCACATGCAGGCATAGCTCCATCTGTGCGAGAGGCCAGCACATACACACACACCGCAGCTTGAGCAAATGGAATGGGTATGCTTGTCCGCTGCTCATGCAAATAGGGATGTGCATGAGTGCACTTGCCCGCCGCTTCCACGACCAGGATCCGAACGGCTCATGGGCCAGTAGTGGGCCGTGGCCTGGGGGTTGGGAATCCCTGCTGTAAAGAATGCAAGATTTGGAGAACATCCACTAGATCAGGGGTGTCAAACTTGATTTCATTGAAGGCTGCATCAGGGTTGTGTTTGACCTCGAGGGGGATGGTCGGGAGGACGTGCCAGCTTGACGTCACTCGTGCCAGGGTGCCTGTAGTAGCCCGAGTGCTTTGCTGGCGAAAATAGGCTCCCGAACTCTGTTCTCGGCTATGATGGCCTCCTGCAACCCTCTGCCAGGGAAAACAGCTTGGGAGGGCCACACGAAACCCTCCCAAACTCCGTTTTCCCTGGGAGAGGCACCGTAGGCCAGTCCTTTACTGTTTCTAGGGCAGCCCCATGGACCAGATCTAAACACCCTGAGGGCCAGATACAGCCTGAGGACCTTGAGTTTGACACCCCTAATCTAGCCAATTAGGCAAGGACTCGTGACCTGTAGTAGGACTTTAGCATTTTCAACCTTTCTTAAAATCAGCAGGAATTCCATCTCAGGCTTATATGGAAGGACCTGAAAGAGAAATTGGCTAAAGAGCTTCAAAGCTGATCTTGAAGGGCTGTGGCTGGAAGCTACTGAAGAACTGTGAGCTACAAATGATAGTGCACTTTTTTTTAAGAAAGAGGAAAGAGATATATGCTCAAGTCACAACATGCAAAGAATGCTCCTCATAGGGTCACCAAAATGGCCGAGACAGAGAGGAACTGAAACAGTTTTGTCAGATTACTCTTCCATAGAGAGTTGAAGGAAGAGAGCTGTCACCTTTTAGAACAGGGGTCTTCAAAGTTGACAGCTTTAAGACTTGTGGACTTCAACTCCCAGAATTCCTCCTCCAGTCATGTTAGCTGAGGAATTCTGGGAGTTGAAGTCCACAAGTCTTAAACTTGCCAAGTTTGAAGACTCTTGTTTTAGATCGGGGTAGTCAACCTTTTTATACCTACCGCCCACTTTTGTATCTCTGTTAGTAGTAAAATTTTCTAACTGCCCACCGGTTCCACAGTAATGGTGAGTTAAAAAGTAGGGGACAAATCCCTACCGCCCACCATGAAAGCTGGAACGCCCATTAGTGGGCAGTAGGGACCAGGTTGACTACCACTGTTTTAGATCAGTCATAAAAAGTTTCACAATGAACATCTGCATGAATGCAAACCCATTAGTGTGATACAGAGAGAAAATAAAATAAAAAATAATAAGGGGTTCTCAGATAGCAGCCTTTGCTCCAACTGCTACTGAATAGTGTTAGATACTGGGTGGAATGGGAAGGGAAGGTACTAGATTACTGTTTTTACTAGATAATTACTGTGTCCAGAATTAGAACAGCATTTTGCTCAGTCTTTTTAATTCTCAGCTGTTAATATACCCAGACATACTACAAATCAAACCAGACCAAAAACAACCAGACATCCAACATATAGAATATCCTTTCTCTTTGTATTTGTACCATGTGTCTATTTATCTATTGATCATAAACTTAAAATATGCAATTTATCAGGCAATTGGTTCCTGATAATCTGTATCATTAATAATCCTTTGTCTTGTGACAAATACAAGCTATTAGATATTAAATCTTACTAATATTCCAATTCAGCATGAAGTGCCACTGTCTAATGCAGTGTTTTATATTTTAAATTATAACCACACATTCCAGCTATATTATCTTCCTTTTATCATTATCTCTAATCAGTGTCAAATGTAATTGCTTGAATCTGGGCCACTGACAAATAAAATGATCAGGCACTTGGATCTGAAGTACATTGGAACTTCTACCTGCTATTAGCCAGAATAATTAAAAGATGTCATGAACACGTTGTAATTTTGAGCACTTTTCAGCAAAATAAGTGTGTATGTATATAACTAAAGTTGAATAGGTAAGTATAGTTGGCAGAGGCATCCATAAAACATTTCTAAATTCCGTACATATCAACAAAACCTTAGAGCCCAAGCCCAACTAAGGGAAAAAATGGCCAACAGCAACTAAAGTACAGTTAGTGTGCGTGTGGAACAACAGGAATATTTTGCATAGATTGTTGTTATCTTGCTCCCTCTGCACATCAGGCAAGAATTTGTAGTCTATTGCTTTAAATTCTGCATTTGCTTGATAAGCCTGGTGGAAGACTGGAAAGAGTGACGACAAGTTTCCAAGGAAGTTCAATGCTGGTATATTACTCACTTTCAAAATTGCCCAATTGCCTAATTAATTCTCAGGTCTTCAATGTACCCACAGAACTCTCGTATTCTGCTTTCCAATTTTATCACAGCATGCGTTTTGTGAGTAAGTAAGCCTCCTAACTATAGTAGCCAATGTAAAAGTAATGAATAGATGTTACTTGGTTTAGCATTAGCAGCTACTATATATACTATGTACAACATCAGGGAATCTTGGAACTGTATTGAATTACAAACTGAATATAAGATAACACGGTGAAGCAAAAAAAAAAGGACATGCCATTTTAGACTGTATCAACAGAAGGAAGTTTTTAAATCACAGGAAGTCATGAATCCATTTCATTTTGGTCTTGATGGGACCCCATCTTGAGTTCCTCTGTTTAGTACAGTGTACAGATCTACCTAAGGAATCAATGAATCAAGAAATGAATTGATGGGTTAAGAAAAGAACAATAGAATTAGAAACTAAGACCTATGAGAAGATTGAAGGAATTAGCACTGCTAGTCTTGGGAAGAAGAAAAATGAGAGAGGTATTATAACCTTTTCAAAATACTATACCTATAAGAAGGTAACGCCTATTTTCTATCATAGCAAAAATTTACAGGAAGATGGATTCCAGTTAAATGTTATAAGAAACTTCCTGATGTAAGAGTAGTTCAACTATTGTAATGACATGTGGGACTGACCTTGGGAGACAGGGAAAGAGCTACAGTCAGAAAAAAGGTCAAATAAGAGAGAGCTTGGGTCAGAAGGAGTGTGGGCCTGAGGGACCCTCTCTAGTTTCTTGGGCTGTATAGGTGATGGAGAAGGAATCAGATTTGCAATTTTTTGTTAACTTAACTTGACAATAAAATACTAATAGTTCATATAGGCGTATTTTCTGTTTGGATTAGCTCACAAGCTTGACAATAGTGGAACTGATTGGTGTATCTCCTTCATTGAAAGTATTTAAAGAGAGGTTAAACATCTATCTGTTTTGGAAGTTTTAATTTAAATTCCTCAAATGAACTGGGAGATCATCCCAATGTTGTGAGCCCAGGAATTCTAGACTAAGACCCTAAACCTGGGCAGATAAAATTCCATACTCAAATGTGTATTGTCAGGGGTATTGCCACTGGATATCATCCTGTTCATTTCATAATAATTTTCAAATATGGAAATGAAATGAAAACATGAAGATACAGATGAGTTCTTCATCCATTATCAGCCTCTGGAAGGTATGAAATAATACTGAGGATGCAAAATGGCTTCCTAGAGACTCTCGAAGTGAAGAGGCTATTCTGGCATATAACAGAGATCTTGTGTCACATTGAAGATTCACAAATAATTAACTTTGGGGAAAGAGGAAGAAGGGGAAGTCTAGACTAGGTTGATTTGGAAAACGGTGGGGATTTCAGTGTTATTTGGCATATATATATGCTTGTAGAGCAATAAGGATGTTTTCCCTTTAATTTATGCGAGAGACTGATTCATTCACCTTAGAAGAACACTTTGAATTCAACACCAATAATCCATATGGGATTGTACTAGGAATAGAGTAGGATAGCTGAGATGTTTATCATATTCAACTACTCTCCAATTGGAACATATCCTGGGAAGGCGGGCGGACTGGAAAGGCACTCATGGCCAAAAAAAGGGCCATGCCAAGATGCAATCAGTAATGGAAGGGAAGGTTGTGTTGGCAATTCTTAGAAAGGTACCAGCTGCTGAAGAGTGACTCGGTTCTTTAGTCATAGGGATTTTGTCTTAGAGCAGCCTATCAAACTGGTGGCCTTCAGGCTGGATGCGTCACACGCAGGCCATGCCCACCCCAGTTCTGCAAAGGCAAAAGATGTCATGATACGTCACATGATGTGATTTGAGTTTGACACCCGTGTACTAGAGTATGAGTAGAAAGTAACTTTCTTTAGTTCAACTGCTGGCTGGCTTGGGAATTCTGGGAGTTGGAAGTCCTCAGGGCTTAAAGTTGCCAAGGTTAGACATGTCTGATGTAATCACTAATGAAATATTCCTGGAAACTTCCTTAACTTCAAATAACTCCATGGTTATTTTTGATTAAATATTTAAAATAGTTTGCCATTACCTCTTTCTATTTTAACCTCCCAGTTTAGCCTACGGCCTCAGTATTTCTAGGTGTCCTGCCTACCAAAGTTGGATAAGTACAAATATTGTAATGTATGCATTTTTTTTCTGAATGTTTCCTAATAAAGGACTTGCCTTGTTGATGTTAATGCAGCAGAGCAATAGAGCTATAATCATTTTATACAGAAATTCATTTCATTTTCTGATTTCTTTTAATACAAAACTATAAACATTCAAGGTCAATTTTTCTTGTAACTTAACAGAAAAAAAATACTTGGGGTGACTTATTTTTTCTCCCCCACAGTAAAATGCCAATAGTATTGGAGGCATTCTAGCTTGTTCAAGTGTCTTTCAGTTTCTTCTAGAGTTTTTGGCAATGTTAGGGTAGTTAAGCCACATTATGCCTTAAGGGAGTCCTGGAACCTGTCATATTCAAGAAACACATTTATAGTTGTTATGTCATGTGTTATATTCAGGTATGTTTTGTTTTGAACCAAGTTATTGGATTTGGTGTTAGTGGTAAGTCTGTATATGTGAAGTGTCTGTGTCTGTGTGTGTGCTTGTGAGTCTTTGACTCCTTTCAACTGCCTGAAGAGCCCTGGCAATCTTTTCAGAAGTGGTTTGACATTGCTTTCTTCTTCCTAGGGCTGAGAGGAGAGGAACTAGCTCCAAGTCACCCAGCTGGCTTCATGCCTAAGATAGGACTAAGTCGCCTGATTTGCAAACCCAGAGGTCTGCATACTTAGCAACTTTAAGACTTGTGGGCTTCAACTTCCGGAAGCATAGCTAGCTGGCTGAAGAATTCTGGAAGTTGAAGTCTACAAGTCTTAAAGTTGCCAAGTTTGGGGTCCCCTGTGCTAACCTGATGCTTTTAACCAATACATTAAATTGGCTCTCTTGTATGTTGATACACTGGATTTTAGTAAACCAATACTTTGGTTTTCTTTTTGCTGTAACACTGAATCAACCTTGCTGTTTATTATTTAAGGGCCTATTTAAAAATGTTGGTGATTTCCTTTAAAGCATAAATAATCAAGACAGCATATGAACCAAATTTTGTCTGCCATCTGAGATGGGGCTACAGGTAGTTTGTAAAGCAGATACTTTATATAGATATATATTTCAGATGTTTGGACCACAACTCGTGCATGCTGGCTGGGGAATTCTGGGAGTTGAAGTCCTTTCATCTTAAATATTCAGAGCTTGAGAAATATTGGTCTCTGCCATCTAGAAAGAACCTAAATTATGCCACAGAGGACTTTGATGTAATATATCTTTTCTACCCCAAGGCGCAGAAAAACTGGTTTAGGTTGTTCTTTCGTAGTCCTTGCAATACGGCTCTCACAACTTGATTTTTCAAAACACTCAGAGAGAAAAGAATACAGAAGAAGTTTTAAAAATTCTATTTATTTGATATGAATGAGACTGCAAAACTTGTGGTGGTCAAGTAAAAAAAAACAGAAGATCTCAGAAGTCTAAAATTGCTGAAGTGTTATGAAAGCAGTATTATTATGAAATGAGCTTCACACTGCATCCATTCAGGTACAATTGAACTAGGAGGCACCATATCTCAGAAGAGGTAGAAGGAAAGAGATACTAAATATACTTTTTTAATTTTAAATCAATTAAACGTTATCTTATCTTAGCATCTCCCATTAAGTTGTAGCCATTTTCTATAGCAATCTGTAGAAAAAAAATCTGAGTTTTTTTCTATTGAAGATTATCTTCAGAAGGTTAACAGAAGAAATGAAAAGCACAAGTATGTGTGTTGTGGGGAAGCCACTCAGTGCTTACAGCCATATACTTGGCTTTTAAGTTCTGCTAAAGACTTGTATTTAGCTCTGTTGATGACTTTGTCTACCAACCAGACGTAACTGGCCCTCTTCATGGAGCTACCCTTGAAAAGCATCCGGAAGCTTCAGCTGGTACAAAATGCAGCCATACAAGCTAACTTGGGCACCCAAAGAAGAGTGCATTGGGTGTCGGCCAGGTTCTAGGTCCAATTGAAGGTGCTGGTTATGATCTTTAAAGCCCTAGTGACATGGGACCAAACTACCTATTGAACCATCTGTGTCCCATCACATCAGCGCATATACAGAATTCTGCAGTGGGCCCCAGGAAGAGAGCATTGTCTGCTGTTGCCCTGTCCTTTGGAATATTCTTCCCCCCAAAGGTGAGGTAGACCCCCAAACTTCAGCCTTTTGAAAGACCTAGCGTTGTCATCTATCTTGGAACTCCCAGAGAAAGTCACAGCCGTGCCCCAAAGCTCTTGTAACTACTACTCTTCAGCACCCTAAACAAGGGTTGTTATAAATTGATTTATAGCAGTCTATTCCTTCCTTCCCCAGATTAGATTTCTTGAAGAACTTGCCTGATTGGTTTTTCAGAGAGACTTATATTGCTTTTTCTCTTGACGTGGAATTTATAATCTTCAGGATTAAACAGCCCACTCATTCCTCACGTGGAAAAAGAATACGACAGATGAACAAGCTTAGAACCCTGTCTGTAGGTTTGGTTTACAAGAAAGGGATCTGAACTCTTTTAATAAAACTGAACCACGAATGGAGTACAAATCATGCCAGGAATTGTTATCTTCAAAGTAGAATTACTGATACAGAATGTTCCTCAAACTGTTAAGTGTAGCGGAGAAAGAAAAGTTCCTGGTGCATTTTGTAGCATTTGCTACCACAGTGCCATTTATCCTAACAGTGATTTTTATATGCAGTGCTGTAATTTACCTTCACTTCATGCGTATTATGGCTCAGCCCTACTGGAAACCAAAGAGGACTTAGAAGATTTCTCATATGCATTTATTGCTCTCACTTTAAACAATGAGAAACATTTCTCAGAAGAGCACTGTGATTGTCTGGAACTCAGAGGCAAAACTAGGTGTTTAGGAGCTGTGACATTTTCTTACTGCATCATGAGTGACCCAAAATATTTATATAACAACGTCTTCCAGAGTTCAGACAGTTTATTCCTCATTCTTGACATAATTCTGCCCCATTTTCTTAGTGGCAGAAAGTGCTGCCACTATGAGGAAAATATCATCAGTATTCTACAACAAAGTGGGAAACATCTTTAGTGATTTAGCATCATGGGCAAAATACTGGAGGTTAATTTGTACTTTATTTTATTTTATTCAGTAGTCAACCAACAGAATCTGTGGGTATTTAACTTACGTACAGTATTCTTAATATAAAAACACCACCTCAACCCACTTGGGGTAAATGGCATGGGTTTCACCATTTTTGTTCTCCATTGCTTGATTTCTTGATTATTTGGTTTACTGGAGGGTCTTTAGAGCTCTTTGACCTTGGTTGCTTTCTTGCAAACGTTTTATCACCCAAACTAGGTAACAGTAGTACAGAACAAGCAGTACTAGAACAACGAAGCTCAGAGAGCACCAAGGATCCCTCATTTCAATCCTGAGCTACAAATATTATCCTTTATTGGTATTTTGTTTATTGTTTTACAATTTAGCTTACCTACTATGAACCAGAGATAAAAGACGGGCAGAGTTATTTATTTAATCATTCATTCCATTTATGTAAGTGCCCAGCTTGTAACTGTGACTGAGCAATGAGCACAGAATTAAAAACCAATGAAAAGGAAAAAAATAATAAGCAGAAGTAAGATGAAAGACATGAAGTCACAGTTCATGCACAGCTGTCTGCTCTATACACAGATGTATATGCTGCGTTATCCTATTGTTTCAGGGTTCTATGCATACTTTGGAATGGGGTGGGGAATGATGGCCCTTTTATGACTTGTAGTCTACAACTCCCAGAATTCCTGAGCCAGCCACAAGTCATAAAGGGGCCATCGTTCCCCACCTCTGCATAAAATCACAAATTGGAAATGCAAGCATTGGAATTGTGCCAAGCAAACCTCAATTCTCTCAAACTTCTTAAAGAAGAATAATTTATTTTAGTGCTAGGGTGATCCTAATTTCATTGTTGTGGGTCAGCTGCAGAACCTCCTAAAAGGTTTTCATTTCCAACCACTCCAAGCTGAAGTCACGCAAGATGAACAATAGAATAGAAAATAAACACTCAAATTCCAAACTCTTTGATATCAACACTTAGATAAAATCTTATTAGGATCAAATAAAAAGAATATTTCTAAATTTTATAAATATTTATTGGAGGTAGAATTAGAGCAAGAGATAGTGAAAGGGAACATGATAATGTGGAGTAGGAATATTGGAAGAAGCATTACATTAACAGAATGGGAAAAGATCTGGAATAGAATCATTAAGATTACGAAATCTGCGGCGTACAAAGAAAATATGTATAAAATGTTATATAGATGGCACTTACCCCTTCGAGGTTAGCGAAAATGAACCCAAACTCTAGTCCAAAATGTTGGAAATGTAAAAACAGAGGGAACCTACTTTCATATGTGGTGGACCTGTAAAGAAGCCCAGAAATACTGGCAAAAATTAGAAAATGGCTGGAGGAGATAACCAAAGATCAAATTGAATACAAACCAGAGTTCTTCCTACTAGGGATCTCTGATAAACATTTTCCTAAAAGACGAAATACATAATAATTCATATTCTAACTGCGGCCAGATTAGCATTTGCCCAGTGCTGGAAATCATCCCGTTTACCTACAGATCAATTGGTCATTCAGAAAATATGTGACTGCGCAGAAATGGACAATTTAACCATAGCTCTTAAAAATAAAGAGTCTTCAGCATTTGATAATAATTGGAATGCATGGTATAATTGGTTATATCAGAGATAAACTGTTTAATGAGCATAAATAAGCATAAATATCCATAAATAGCGATAAGATGTGTATATTTAAAGTAAGGTAGGAGAATTGGATCTTGTAGACTGTCAAAAAGAATATTTGTCTGGTTTTAACGTATTTTCTTTTTCTTCCGTCTCTTTGTTTTTTTGTTTTTGTTTTTCTCTCTTTTATACTTCTTCTTCTTCTTTTTCGGTCCATAAGACCAGCGTTTTTTTTTTTCCTCTCTTTCTCTTCTTTCTTTCTTCTTTTTCTCTCTCTGTTTCTTATGTAATGTTGTTATGTTATTTTTTTAATTGTAAATTCAATAAAATTTATATGAAAAAAAAAAAAAAAAATAAACACTCAGAAAACTGAATATTGCTTGGAATTTATTTCCTTTTTTTTAAATGCACAAAAACACAATTTGGTTTCACAGTAGGAATAAATCCAAAGTTACAGAATGTAAACATGCGCATGCACTGTCATCCCCCACAATAAGTGCAAAAAATCCCCGAAACAAACGCTAAAAGTAAGGTGCAACATCTCCAGCTGTAAATATCAAGCTTTTTGGAGTACATTCCCCTTTCCTCCCTGTGCCCCAGTCTAAATCTCAAGTAGGCTGACAGTCGGTCAAGTTTGCATTTCAAAAACCAAGTGGTTTAAATAAAAGCACCTTGGAACCAAAAAGAAATAAACTACTGTTCTTTTTCAAGATTCAAAATATTTTAACATCAATGCACAAGCAGTATTGCATATTGTTTATGAAAATGCCCAGAATAACCCATGTCTTTCAAGAAATGCATTTACATACAAATAAAGCAAGTCATTGTAAGGTTGAAAAAGAGATGAAAGGGAACGAGAGAGAAAGACTCATTTGCCCAGCAAAAAAATGTTCTCTACCGTATTTTATGCTGGAGTTCCAGTGTCCTATGGCTTTCTGCTTTGTAGCACTTCTAAATGTTTCCTTCATTGTAAAAATGCAGAAGATTCCATTTTTATCCCTGTTCTTTTACTATAGTTTCTTTGGGATTCCATATCCTGACCTTTCATCATTATCTCACCTGTATGAGAGGTGATTTTGTTCTGCTTTAAAAACTTAGTAAGAACATGATGTGATAGGAACCCAGAACATGACAATTCCAAGTCAAGTTCTGAAAGATTTTTTTTTTTCAAAAGAGAGGGACCCTACACAGCTATAGTTCCACAATATACAGTGTAATAATTATCCCTCCTGAACAGCAAGGCTGTTTATCAATGTTAGCCTAATGGCAGTTTCATACAATGCAGCAGCTATATCTAAGCCAGTTTTTCTTTACCTCTGCAATTTTAAGATGGGTGGACTTCAATTCCCAAACTCCCTTTGGCTATTATGCAATGGGTAGGGGAATTCTGGAAGCTGAAGTCCACCCATCTTAAGAGTTGCAAAGATTAAGAAACATTGGTCTAACTCTAAACGATATAGAAATAAATCCATAATGTTATTCCAGAGAGAAACTTTAATGTATATAAGCAATATATTTCATAGAATGACTTCTATCACATGAACATACTTTTGTATGACAGCATCATGTACATTAAAGATATGTAGCCTATGTAAAATAGGCAGTGTTCTAGAGTACTATTTATACAATGGCAGTTTTCTCCACACTGAGTACTCTCTAAATATGAAGACTTCCAAGTTGCCCAGACAACATGTCTATTGCTAAAAAATTCTGGGCATTGAGGTTTACACATCTGGAGGAAGAATAGTTTAGGGAAGGCTAACTTAGGATCTCATTGAGAACAGATGCAGATAAGATGCAAACTAGCAGACTCTGAACAGCTGTTTTCATATACCAAATAGCTAAAATCTCTTGGGTGTGATTGGCCTGTTTCCAACTTTGATATGTCACTTAATCTAACATGATAGTTTGAGTGCCACTATTTTATCCAGTTGCCAAGGAAAATAATAAAAAACACCTTGTCTCAGTCTTGTATGTTCGGAGTCCACAATATAAATTTTGATGACTTATAAGGTTTCCAAAGTAATTTGCTATATAAGGGAAACATTTTAGGAAGGATTAATTTAGCAGTTTGACATACTGTACAGCAGCAGTGGAGATAGTAAAAATATATTGTTTCATGACAGAGTTGAAATTCTCTTATACTGTAGTGCCTTGGCCAGGTACAATAAGAAAAAATATATAGATATTCTAAAGGGTTTCTCACCTATACAAAAGTGCTCTGGATATTCCAAATATTTACTAATTTAATGGTCAATTGGGTGAAATATGTGCTACATTAATGTAAAACTGGTGTCACTAATACAAACATTGAAGCTGGACAAATAATGTTTCAAGTTGAGTTTTTGGGCATGTTAATTTCAGGTCAGCAATGCAGGTCCTAGAGAGGTCTATTTGTACTGTATGACAAAACAGTGTTGTATGTAGCTTTATCTTGTACTTAAAGTTGGCAATTGATTTAAGTTAGAAACATAGTCAATTAATCCTTGGTGAAAAGCTTAAATTAACCAAACCTAAGTTTAGTATATTGAATTACCTGCACACAAAAATCATGTACAGTAGTTTAAAAAAATACTTTTAAATCAAAACCTCTTGCCTTTAAGAAAGAGATATAATTTGTAAATACCATTTACTATATATGTGCATATAGTGCATGGAGCATGTGTCATTAATTCCTTATTATAGCTATCTTGCTATAAAAATACTATTATCAAGTTTTAGCAGTGAGCTAAATTAATGATCATAATACCTAAAGGATTTGCTTGGTATATGGAAATATTAAATGTATCAGATCTGAACACCCTAATTTTACAAAAAACCCACCCTGCTTGGACTTGCCTTTATCCTTAGATGCTATCTTAATAATTCTGGGCTCCTCAATTGGGACTTGAATTATTAATTTTCACTAGTCTTAGACTGTGAATCTAGTAATTTATTAAACTTGTATACCACTTGATCATCAACAATATTTAACTGCCTCTCATCAGAAACCTTATTCAATTCTATGTGTATACACTGGATTAATCAATTTGTTTGTAGAAACTTAAGTTTGGTTTGTTTAAACCATGTGAGTTTAGGAACCATCTGTGACTTTGGTGAATTATCTAGAATTTCGTTCTACAACAGACAGATAAAACTAGACTCCTTTCACCCACTCTAGCATTCTATCCCTTTTCTATTCTTCAGCAAATCCCTAACAACCATTAGGAATCCAATCAATGTTCACTGAAGAATATCAAAAAGCAGACCCCCCCCCCATATGCAGTCTGTATGCCATTTGATAAAATCTCCACTTAGAACACTGCCTTCATTATTTGATTAAATATATATCCAGACCATAATCTATGAATGTAAAAATTAATTTTCTAGTAACTCAAGTATCTTGGTCAGTGCTGGGTAGACTTCTTCTCTAGTGCCCTCCAGACTACTGAATTGTATCTCCCATCATCACCAGCCAGAATAACTAATAACTGAAGTACTTGGAAACCAAAGAGAGGTAGTTTAATTAATCTCATGGCACCAGTCTGGGAAAGATCATAATTTCTTGAACAATATCTTAATTTCTTAATCCAAAAGGAACCAACTACTTAACTTCCATCTCACTAGTAAGCATATTTGTTTCAAAATATAATGTAAATGTTCTTGTGGTTTTTTTTAAATCATCGGAGATATGATTGCGCAGGTAACAATTCAGGTTTTTCATCAAAAGAAAATTGTCGTTTATTAGATCTATGAGACTGTCCCATGCCCCTAAAATATGCTTCCCTCAATCTGATGTTTTCCAGATGTGCTGGTTCATCACTGGCCATATTGACTTGCAGTTTTACCACAGGGATCTCCAAACTTGGCAACTTTAAGGGTTGTGGATTTCAGTTGCTGGCTGGGGAATTCTGGGAATTGAAGTCCACAAATCTTAAAGTTGCCAAATTTTGAGACTTGTTCTGGAAGATACAGCTAGAAGACATCAGGGTGGGAAAACTGAACTAGACTCATGGGACAATCAACATATTTTAGAACATTTTACAAACAATGAATAACATTTGTGTATTTAAAAATACAAATTTAAAAAATTAACACTCACTGTAAAACAATCCAAAAAAAAAAAAAAAAAACAAGACAGGCAACTGTTACAGGAGATAACCACTGAAAAGCAAGGACTCTCATAGCTTTAATTGGCAGCAGCAACTGTATCATATAGGCAAAAGTAAAGCAGTTATTTGGCACAAGAGTCTCAGGGGAAAAAAGTACAAAGAAAAGTTTAATACAAGGACTGCAATAAGTATGTCGGAGTTCAAGTATAGAAAGCACCAGTTGTGACTTTCATCACTCTTGGATCAGCAGAGAGGACTGCAACCTTTTGACAGTCAATTTCCAAAAAATGTCTCCAGATAGCAGGAACATCAAAAGCAATTCACGGAAAACAATTTCAGGGGCCTTTGTAAATCAGAAGCAGCCATGAAGAGGAAATGTGGCCTGCTTTAATAGCTGTACTAAATGTGTTTTTTTAAGTTCGGTGAATGATGTCTTTGATCTAGAATTATATTCTAATGACAATCACACATTCCATAAAGTGGAAGGGACACATGTGCCAGGAAAACTAATAACAACTTACAGGAAGTACCTATTTTATCTATTAAACCACAAGCCTGGCTACAGTAAGATTCTCTTCTCTGCTACCCAAGTTAGCTAATAGACAAGGGAGAGTAGAGATTTAAAATTTCATAGTAATCAAGCAAACATTGAATGCTAACTTTCTTGAAACATGCAACAGCAAAAAAAAGCAGCACACCACTCTCATGCCCTTGCCCACTCTGAACCAAGAGCCTCGAATGGACAACTGACCACAAACATAGATTGATACAGAGTTTGTCCAGCATTTCTAATATATTAGTAATCCCCCTGCCACTTTTTCTTGACCAATCAGGAATAATTTGCACACTTCAAAATGCCAATTTGCTTTAATTTCAGTTTCTCTCATTGGCAGTTAAAAAGAATCCACTCTCTTTATTCTTGGTAGCAATTCAGAATTTGCACAAAGACTTTGCAAGACCTGTTTTTGGAAGCAAGCTAGGTCTGAAAAATCCAAAGATGTCCAGTCTGACCTAGATAAAATTCAACATTTCCTCAGCTCTGAGTCCACACTGGTATGTGATGATTTGAAATAACTTTAACTATCACCAAAAGCCATAAAGCATTTATACCACAAAGCACAGGATTAATTCATGCTTTAATTATTGCTATAATCAATTTAGTAGGATGCTTAAAATATTACTTCTATAATTCAAACACGTAAAAACACACATATTAGCAAAATAGCTATTTGACCCCTGAAGTCACACTATAAATATATAAAGTACTATCTAGTTGCTTAATGTAGCATATATATTGATTTCCTATACTTGTCACTCACTACTGAAATGCCACTCTACCTAGTAGGCAGTCATGAAACATGAGGTGCCAATTTTCTCTCCTGACCAGCAGGAAACAGGAATTAACAGGTTAAGTACCTTCTGAAGAATCCACACCAGACATTAACTCAAATTAAACTGAGAAAAATAAGTCAGACGCTCCCTAGAATTATTGGAAATCTGGTTCATATGCAATTTGTTCCACTTGCAAATTACCTAAATTGTCCTATCAAATAACAAAATTAAATTAAACTTTCCTGTTCGATATTTGTCTGGATTACTAGGTTTCGATTCCTTTTAGGGGATTCACTCTGTGACAGCAACTAAAGCAATTACATTAATGGAAAACCCCAAGGATCAAGTCATGCAATTATAATTTTTTTCATGCATTTTAAATATTTATTCGAAGGCCAAACCATCATGGGTTCGTTCCCAAATATTGGCCATAAACTAAATAGGCCCACAGTTTTCCAGACCCAGAACTAAATCCATTCTGATTTTCCTTCAGGTTTCCTTCCAGTTTGGTTACCAATGGTCCAAAAGAACAGCCTAGTCACATGAATGTTTTTGGCACAAGACGCTTCCTTGAAGGAAGCATCAACTTCAAGGTCAAGCAGAATCCTCTCAATAGCACTTTGACTTGACAGCCCATTCCTGAACCACCAGAAAGCCTCCATATTTAGGATGAGGAGATCAGAGCTTGTCAACCTCAGAGCCCACTAGAGTTAAAGGCTATGGGGCCCTCTTAGCTGTCAGAGAAATCAAGGAGGATTATTGGTGAGGTTTTGATGTTTTGCTATTCAGATACCACATTAGTGAGAGTCAGGGGATACAGGGGAAACATACAGCAGTCAAGAGTTTGGGTAAACACAGAAATTTAATCAATGAAGCCATATTCCAAGCCTTTTCAAGCATCATAAATAATTCATCAGTTACCCATTTCACAGATCATTTTTTTTTGTTGTTGAAAAAACTGGACCCCACCATAAGGAAATGCTGAACTGGTTGTCTGTGTTTACCTGAACCAGATTCAAAACAATATTTTTAAAGGTCATTTTTGAAGAGATTTGTCTCTAAAACTACAAGATACGTTGCTCCTTCCCCCCTCCCCCATGTACATCTTGGTCCCCCAGGGTCTCCCCAGACAAATCAGGGTTACAATGCTGTGGTTAATATCCTAGTGCTGATAAAAACTCTCCCAGTATCTGCACAAGGATCTCCGACTGGACATAGAGAAAGGGGACTCCAAATGCTACCAGCTGGCACATGAAAAAGGAGTCCAAAGGATTTTGGGCTATGTGGTACCCAATGGAGGAAACCATGCCCTGCAGCAGCTGGCTTGCCTCCCTAACTCTGTCAAAGGCACAGAGCGAGTACCGCACCATCTTGCCAAACAAGGAAGCAGAGCTACCTGGGGTCTTCTCTGATGAGGCTGAGATGGAATTGGCACGCCCTGAACCATCAGCCGCCATGTTGTCCTGTACAGTCCCTTTGTTTTCCTGGAGTGGGAGGGATAGGTAAGGAAATAGAGAACGTTAAGTGTAGGTAAAGGAAGATGCAAATGCAAATGAACAAAGGGTGACCATTGTTTTGCTTAAAAAGCTAAACATGTTTGCGATGGTGAGCTGCTGAGATCTGACTTAATCATGATTTGATTCATTATGCTATTTTTAATTCCTTCAAAACAAAGATAGCTTTACAGGACTGAGAACTGATTTTCAACATATTCTCCTCTGCTGGCTATGTGGGGAGGTTTTTTTCAATGAAATTGAAATAAAATGTACAGTTGAAGACTGTTCGTTAACCCCACAACTGCTTCAGCTTTCTCCAGCTCATTCATCACCTTCTGATATTCCTTTCTTTCTACACACTCTTGTCTTTACACCTACTTCCCTCACTCCCATCCATGTTCAATGGATTGTTGGGAGTCAGGCTGTTTCTGACAGAGGACAAAACTGATCATAAGCTGCTGTTTGATCCAAAGATATCAGAATGACAACAACCAATTATTTAGAGGTGCATCAGCGCAGAAATGCATACAAATCCATCCGGTCAGTTTCTTAACCCCCTTCCCCCCATCCATCAGCAAAGCTAATTTATGACAGATGGTGAATCAGATGGTGAATGGCTAACAAAGTCTACTGGCAAAATGTCAGGGGTGAAACCAGTCGTGAACTGGAAGTTGGCCATCCATAATTCATGCTTCCCTTCATCATCAATACTCCCTAGATAACAGATAAACATGACCACTTATTTCCTTATTTATTTAAATTTAATTTAATTGATTTAAATTAAATAAAATTGATTTAATTGATTTAAATTAAATTAAATTTATTTAACTGATTTAAATTAAATAAAGTTTATTTAAATTATCCCTATCTTACATAGGGATCCTAGACAGTTCATAGCAACCAATACAAAAAGATTAAAATATAAACTCTTTTCATCAGGTGTCAGACCAATCATACTATCGGTATTGACTCCCTGATTCAACCCCACCCTAGCCCAGTCATGATGGAAACAGCCAGGTCTTCATTACCTTCCAGAAGGCTAAAAGGGTAGGTGTCCCTTAAATTTCTGGTGAATATACATACATACATAATGTGTATGTGTATGTGAATATGTATATTATATATTATACATTAACAAATAAACTAAAACATGGATTTATAGATGCAGATTTGGCCATTTGATGTTATGCAAAGTTTTAAATGCAAAGAAAGAATATAAAGTCAACCATAGAGATAAAATGAACATGTGACTGTTTTAATTTATCCCTTCATCTCATTCATCTGCATTCTGGATTGGGGTATAGACCCCGATGTCTTCCACATATTTTGGCTTATAGTTTCCATAAAACCTTTCCGTGACCCATTTTGCCTCACATTGAAAGATAGTGCCCAAAATATTTGGAGGACATACTCATTAATAGCCAGCCTTGAAGATTTTGAATCAACTGACTGAAAAAAATCCCCTCCTTTGTAAAATAATTGAACATACAGGAAATAATGAAGAGTATTTTTATGATTCTATACAATATTTTCAATTTTGACTATAGAAAAGTATGATTTTACATTTTACAGTTCTGCAAGTTTTAAAATTAAACCTCCCCTTACAAGTGACTCAAAGCCATTTTTAATACCAAGAAGCAATTCTTATTAAAAAATAAAACTACATCTTACCTTCCCTGACAATGGACCCACTGCTGGTCTCTTCCTCTGGGCATAACCTGAAAGTCTGTAACAGTAGTGAGGTTTGCAGTAGAATTTTCCTACAAACAGATCAAGGAAAACAATAAGATAATAGACGAACACCACAACTGTTTAAAACTTGCAGGGCAGGAATTTCCTTGTATCATGTCTACTTTGTCATGTCAACTATGTAAGTTTGAATTTAAATTAACTTATTCCAGCTTGAAAAATAATCAATGTTCCTACATTTCCCTGACATCTATAAACCAACACCCAGTTAGCCACCCGAGCATCCCAGAGAAACTTGTATGTTATCCCAAACAAAGCGCCACTGTTAAGGAACAAAGGCTGTATCACATGAAAATCTGGCAGAAAAACTGTTAGAAAATGAATGCAAAAACAGAAGGGCTAGGCATTAACTCCAAACAGGCTACAGCTTGCAAGCAACTCTGGGAAATTTTGGGGGATGAAGAATGGGGAAAACTGTTGGAATGTGTCATGCCAAGGCAGGTGGTTTCCAACTATACATTTTAAATATTTGTCTAATATATTCTATTCTAACAGCCATAGATCTGCTCCTGAAGTCAGTGGTACAAGAACCTCTGATGATCCACTAAATCTTCTGAAAAGTCTCTGAGGACACTTCCTTATGGAAAGTTACAGCAGTCTAATAACAAAGATCTTAAAAAGTTGAGAAACTGGCCATTCCTCTCCTCAGGGAATGCCTTTGTTAGCAACTGATAGGATCTCTCAAGAGAAATCTAATTAATATGTGGCTGCAAAGATCTACAGTCTCAGCACTGAAATAGTATTATTGTAAATTGTAAAATATAACCAGCCTTGCTAATTATTAAGCAATGTTTTCCACAACAATACCATCAATTAGGAGTTGAATCATATGTATGTATCCTTCTCTATGAAATATTTAGTCTTGTTGAAAACCTACAGCTGAGATTTAAAAGTACCTATTCTTTTATTGCTAAAACTAAATCCTCCTTTCTGTAAGAGATAGCAGTAACGGTTGTTCATTGTAAAAGCAACTGAGTAGTCTCACTTGGTGCTTTTGTAAAAAGTTAGTATATCTAAGTCTATATTAAATCTAGCTTTAATATAAACCTTGATATTAATATGTGTAAGATTTGTACTATGTCAAGAGTTCAAGGTGATATACATAATACCACCTCCTCCTCCAATTTTTCCCATAACAACAACAATATGAGATAGGTTGAGCTGAGAAAAAGGGACTCATCCAAAGTCTCCCAGAGTATTGTCATGGGGAAGGTTGATTAGAACTTGGGAGCTCCCATCTTCTATCAAAAAACCTTCATTATTCTATCAACCTGGCGCTTTTGCTGAAAAAGGGAGTTGCTCAAAGACTCCTATGGTTGAGGAAGGACTAGAACCTTGGTTTCCCCAACTGTAATCCAGCACCTGTCTGGCTCCTGGACTACAGAGAAGAACTGGCCCCAAGTCCCCCACAGAGCTTCCACAGCTGAACACAGACCTGAGTCTCCTTCAAGTTGGTCCAGTTTATAGTTCAGCATAAGTTATCTACATAAGCATTTTCTGGTATTTATTTCAATTTTACAATCTATAGTTAACATTATTTAAAATAGCTAAATTTTGAATTTTGTAGTAATTCAACCCATTAAAATAATAATTAAACTTGTGAATTCCTCCCTCCATGCATACAACTAATAATTTCATTAGGGTTATGGTTGGGAAAGAAACAAACCTACTACTTGAATAACTAAATTTTAATCTATATATCACAGTTATCAAAGACTCCATCCATTCTCTGTGGCTTGTGGAGGTAAAGCAAAAATGCTGCTAAAATTCACTCCTACCTTACCTAAACCACCACACAGTTCACTGGCCTAGGCAAAGTGGGTTATAAACCCCAAAATGATTTTTAATGGTATTCCAACCTATCTTTGCAAACCCAATCAGATTTTTTAGAAATCACGATCTCATCGAAGTTCCTTGTGAACCCTGTTGTTAAGATCGTAGACGAAGGTTGTGATTTCTGTAGTTAAGAGTCATGGATTGACTATCAGTCAGGGACTTCCTCTAGGTTGGATGTGAGCCCTGTAGTTAAGATGGTGGACTAACACCAAGGACTTCCATGTTAATTTTACTCTTAGCCTTTGGGACTCACTGGAAGACTGTAGGTCTCACACTTTTTTTTCTAACTCACTTGATAAGGCTGCTTTTCTTGGGGGATGGGGGAATAAAAGGAAACAAGATTTCAAGTAAACAGCCGTGAGCTCCTGTAGAAACCAATCTCTCAAATTAATTAAAATAATTCTAATTCAATGAAGTTTCAGATATTGCCATTTACCATCAGTTGTGGGTTTTTTGGAACCTCAGCCTTTTTAGATTAAAAATGACCTAAGCAACATGCAATGACCTCCTTCTTCCTTCCTCTAAGGACATATCCCGAGATTTATTTCTGCAGATGTGCAGCCCCAGAAGACAAAGGCAAATTCAACTTCAAAGACAATGTCACTTACCGTCCACCAAATCGTAGGCATAGGAGGACAAGCGCAGAGTGGTGGCGCAGTATTCACATTTAAAGCAGCTGCGGTGGAAGAATTTGCCTTCGGCGCTGAGCCTCTCCATCACATAAACCCGCTTGTGGCAGAAGTAACAGACATCACTGCCTCCAACATTGGGGGGGAACTCTTTTTTTAATGAACCCTAAAGCAATAGGAGCAAGAAAAGCATTGTAAGTTTGGTTTCACTCCCATCAAAGCCATTCATTTTCTCTTCGGTAGTCTTGAAATTTTGTACGGAGGATGCTCCAGAGAACGCCCAAAACAGAGTAAACAATAAACCAAGGATCCTGAGACGGTGAGAAAAGGTTGGCAAATGGTACGAGTAACCCAGAACATGTAGCACTTAACTACCCGAAGTATACAAGCCCTGTGGCATTGGATGGATTAGAGGATATATAAATAATTCATAGAGTCCTGTTGACCTTCACTTCCCATCTCTAAAGGAGGAAATAATTATTTACTTTGTACCGGTTATTATGAAAGGGGTACTTGTGATATAAAAATTGCAATGGTAACAAGCCTCCCCATCCACCAAAGCAAGAGTTTCAAGCGGTCTATATGATATCAAGTGACGTCCGCATATACAATCCTAAAGACACAATCTATCTCTCAACTCATCTTTTATTCATAGGAGTCTTTATAAGAGTCAGGAACAGAAACAGGTATGTCTGACTACCTGTCCCAAAGATGATTTTCAAAGGGCTTTCTTGCTTTTTCCCCCCTTGAACTTGAACTTTCTTGGGTTTTTTCCTTGAAGATGTTTCACTTCTCATCCAAGAAGCTCCTTCAGTTCTGACTGAATGGTGGGGAATGAAAGTATTTATATTTTTGAAATCATCTGGTCATTGACACTCTGAAGGTTGGTCTTTAGCTCTCTGAGAGTCATTGAGGATGCTTGGGGGTTCACCTGTATCCTCACGGTTACCTGAATTAGAGGGCAAACGGGTGTGGAGCCTTTTTGGGACTGCTAAAAGGACTGTGTTGTAGATAAGAGATGGTTGATGTCTTATGCCTTCCCCTCTGTTAAGAGAGGGCCGTTCAATTTTAACACAGATGGCCTCTTTGTTCTTTCTTTCAAACCAATGGGCCTCTGTGTTCAAAAATGTGGACTTTGCTATCTTCAAAAGAGTCAGGGGAAAAAAACCAAGGAAGTCCAGTTGCCTTTTAAAAAGCAGCTTTGGGACAACCATGACCTGGATGATTGAGAATCTTCATAGATGTCTGACTACCTCAGATAAAGCATCAAGGGGTGTGGGGAATGCTTTATTATGAAATGAAGAAAGAGAACCTAATTTCAAATCTCACGCTCTCAAACACACGTTGCATTCTGAAAGTCATTCTCTTACCAGTTCCTTTTTGTCTAGCAGGGTTTTAGGCTGGTCTTTCCTTTGAAGCTGATTGGCTATCTGCTCAGCCAATGAGCTCACGCCTCCTGTATACATCTTTATATACTTCTACCAGGTGAAAATAATTGGGGAGAGGGAAGGTAATGGATGGAAAGAGAAACAATATAAATTGCGTTGAAACCAACAAAAGAAAAAAAAAAGGGTGCAAAAATGAATTAAACCATGCCAGGGCAGTGTATCACGCAAGTGGGTGTGATACCAGCAAAACAGGTGACAGCAGCAACCAGTGGTGTAAGCAACACAAAACGTAACCACGCACAGTCCATAACCGATTCCATGTGATTCTCAGAAAAGCCTAACTCATTTGTCAGAAAACACTTCAACAAATCAAAGACCAAAAGTGTTTTTTCTCCAGTGGGACTGGTCTATCAGGGCAACCTGGTCTATCCAATTATGGGATGGAGCACACTGCTTCCGTTTTATCCAAGGGCCTTCCCAACAAACTACTTTTTTTGTGTTAACATTTATGTTTTACCAAACATAAACACCGGTAAAACATAAATTTAACACTTCAAAGACAAAGCCCCCTAGATTTTAGCAGCAATTTGGCCCTGATGGTGCACAAGGGAAGTGAATAAACTCCTGTTTCAGCAAGAGACGTGTGCTGTATTTGCTCAAAGTGAGACAATCCAAATGTAAGAAAAAAAAAAACCATGGAACATTGGACAGTTAAAAACTTGCTTCCATTACCACATCTTTGCTAAATTTAAACTAATCTTCCCCGTTTGAAAGATACGTTGGAAAAAAGTCCTGTTGCTATTTCAGGGATATACAGTACACGGAAGAATGTTATTCACAGCAATATCCAAGTATTTGGATATTATGAGTACCTATGATATCCAAAAACATAAGCTTGGGAATTGTATGTTCTGAATAAAGGATATTTTGGAAGAAAAAGAAAAAAAAAGACGACAGCAGGAAGGAGACACTTAATGTGAAAATTGCTGATATTAGCTTTTAGCCCAAGAAGAAGAGCGTTTCTACAGGATTCTAAAAGCAAACCATAAATCAAATTGCACTACAGAAAAAACAGACAGGATTATAATTCAAGAACTATATTGGAAGAGAAAAAGCTTTTGTTTGAGAAGCCTCACAAAGTACATTCTGCCAACACCTCCATGGGAAACGAAAAACAGACTGATGTTGGATGGCACCCCTTCAAGAAAAACAAGTTTGAAAAGAGATTCAAAAACAAAGTAGAGCCATCCAGCAGTTCAGTCGTTTCAAAAACAAAGGGGGTTCCAATGATTATACATTAATTTCCTTTGCACAGAGGAACACAGGCTAAGACCTGCAAGCTTTCCCTTTTGCCTTCTTGAGTGACTGAAGGTAGTAGAAAAGGTACGATAGCTTTGCCCTTCTCCAACCTGATGTTGGGTGGATATGCAGAAGTACATTTCCATATTGCCCAACTACCATGACTGTAAAAACTGCTGTGACTATAATGTCAATCTAGACACACATAGCAAGAAAGATTAAAAGGGCTGTTTTGCCCCCCTTCCCCAACTCCTGAACTGATACCCATTAGTCAGAAAGAGCTAGTCTGTTGCAATGGTTAAAGTGCTGGAGTAGAAACTGGAGGACAGTGAATTCTAGTCCTTCCTTAGACATGAAAGCCAACTGGGCAATTTTGGGACGGTTCCTCTCTCTCAGCCCAATCCATCATATAGGGTAATTGTTGGGGAAATAGGAGACAGAAACATTAGGAACACTGCCTAGAGTTGTATAAGTAAAGAAGAGGTATAAATCTAATAATAATTTATTTTATTTATTAAATTTGTTTGCTGCCTATCTCACCATGATAAATAAACTAGGTTGACTGAAGTTTCTACGAATATTTTTCAGTTTCTTTGGATTTATTTTGTCTCCTTTTAAAGAACTGTTAAAGCTCACGAAATTCAATGTTGACAGCAATTGGTATGAAGAAATTGTTTAATGATCTATCGCCAACTCTACTGCCAATCACCTGTGACATAATTCTAGCATTATGTCAAAGAAAAATCCCCATAATGTGCAAGAAAATATCTCATAGAATAATGTTCTTCAACTAAAACCCACAAGTTACCTTGTATGGAAAGTTCTTCAATGTCTTTTTTGAGTTGGGATATCAAAAATATTCACATTATTCAGAGAAGTGGACTCCACATATTTACAGAAAATTATTACAATCCTGGATGATTACCTAATAATCTGTAATTTTTAAATCACCTTTTATTGTGGCTGAAAGTTTTACGTAAGAACATAACACGCCACCCCCTCCTTTCTTGCTGGAGAAATCACAGAGAATTTGGACTTCATAAATGTATGCTGTACATAAAGTTGGGATTCTTGCCTTCTTTAACATAAATCTCCTGCAACTTTTGGAGTTTATTATGTTATTGCCTATTCATCTAATTTGAAATTCTTCACAATTTGCTTTGCTTTTCATCATGTCCTATATTTCAGGAACATCTACAAGTCTGGTTAATCTATGGACCATCATCTCACCTTGCAATCAACACCTATGAAGTAATAATTGTTTGGAAGATAATGTTGCTACTTCCTGTTTCTGTATGAATGAAGCAAGCAAGTTTTCTAAAATTGCATGTTATTTTGAAGTCTGGCAAATTAAGGTCCTTTGAAAACCCTGCTTATTTCCATACATTATGACCTTCTGTCTTATTCATGTACTGACAGTATAATTGGCCAATTATATTGGATAACTGCCAGAAAACAGTTTCTCTCTGCTTATCAGCAAGTCTTAACTCACAGAGAGTAGATTGTGACTTGTAAATGCTTCTTCCTTTTCTTTTGGAAGGGCTGGAGAAAGTGGGTGACCCAAAGTTTTTTAGTAATTGGTTTAAGTGGGTTCTGCTTCAATCAGAGCAAAAGATACAGAGGCCTTTTAGTCATGTTTTTCTACCCTAAATCTGATTGGAAGAATTTTTTTTTTGCTTGGAATGGGAGATTTATATTCCCAGTCTTCTAATGAGAAAGTGTTTCTGGATACTGGTAAATTTAGTCATCATGTTGGATATATCTACTCAAAAATATATCTCCTTCTGCTACCCAGATAAAAGCAAACCAACACATAGGAAAACAAGATTAGAAGTGGATTTTACCCTTTCAATAACATATGTATGTTTGCAATAGTGGCAAATATCTATAGCTTAGGTGTAGGATGAAGGTGAAGGTTTATTCTCTGAGCTTATGGGTTGGTTTCTGAGCATTTTGTTACCAGGCTAGGTAACAGAGTTTAGGGAATGTCAGTGTTCTGTTTACAAGGGCTTCAGGTGCGTGTTTGTCAACTGAGGATCTGTGATGTGTCTGGTGATGGGCCAGGTGTAAGTCATCAATGAATCTTGTGAATTGGTTATATCAATGAATGGATTTGTTATATCAAGTCAGGGTCATTGGGAGGTGAACTGCTGGGGGGGGCGCTTGCATGGGTTGAGGGTCAGTGCTGCCTGTTTATCTGCAGAAACAGGCAACATTTTCTGATAATAAATATAATGTTTCCTAGTTTAGGAACATTCACGAGCTTTAGTTTCAACAAGGCAAGTGATAAGCCTTTCATTTCCTCACCGCTTATTGGTCTCCGTTTTTTAAATTTCCAAAGTACAGTACATTTTGTTGTAAGTTGCTCTGCAACTTCAGTCATCACAATTACAACTACTACAAAAGTGAAAACAAGAGGAGGACACGATCCTGAGATAAGAGTGGAGCAAGGTGAGAAAGATATGTACTTGCTGACCAAACCATAGTTTGGTAATTTGAGCTCCGGGGGTGCCTCAAGCAGTCCAATTGTAAATAACAATATTAGAAGGAAGAGGCTTTTGGAGACATCCGTGATGTGTGTCCTTCTGTTTTGTGAACGACTTTGGAGGCATACTCTAAAATATAGCCAGTGATGTTAAGACAGGCAAGATGCACATCGGTACCGATTTCTATCAGCCTTGGAATACCCTGGGTATAAAGCAGCTTAAGCTTTCTCATTCGCAAGCAAACAGAATTAAACTCAGCTTCGCCAAAGCCAAGACCTTGGAGATGCCTGAGGTCTATTCAACAGCAGGAGATGGAGCAGGCTCACGTATGCAGTCGGGTGTAGCGAGAAGCCCCACACCATGCTACCTGTCTGAGGGAATCTGATGAGGGAGAAGCGGGGCGGCTGGAAGAGCGGAGGCTACGGGAGAGCTCCCACTGCTCGACAACCGATCGACGAGCTCGCTCAGTCTCTGGCTACAAAATAAAGGCGAGAAAGTCAGGCGATGACATGTTTAAAAGCCATGGGAAAATGAAATCCATCCAAGCTTCAACATATCAGATGTTTTCAGTGGGGAAACAGCCTAAGTGCTAGGGTCGCCATGAGGGTCTTCTGTTCAAATTCTAGAAATGAGGATCTATCCAAATTGATGAGGACGGACTGTGGGATTTGGAAAAAATTGAAACTACACAGTAGTCAACAATCTGCTCTGAAGAAAATCTGGGAAATCTTCCTTGAAAAGTTTATGTCGTAGAATATCCTTTGGTAATAATAAACAGAAATATTGTGGATATGAAATACAACCATAAACAAAAGATTGGGGTTTTTAAAAGAGATTTGTTTGTTTGTTGTTTTAAAAAGCTATGGTAAGAGTTTACAGCTTTATGGCAAAGCTGCTGACTGGAATGTGTCAAAAGAAGAAACTGCTTTAATACCATCAGGATTAAATTGGGGTTTAACCCCATCAGCCAAAACTGATAGCTAAATGAACAGAATTTGACACTGCAGCAGCTTACACAAGACTAGAAAGTATATTCTAGTTTTCTTGAATCTGGCACCCTCTGCATTGTGTTTAGACAGCAAATGCCAGAGTTCCCAGAGACTGGAATTTTAGGATCTGCAGTCTCAACTCATTCAGAGGGTGTGTTGAGAATTGTTTCAGAATACATTCTAATTTTCAAGGGATAATATATGACTGAATTCCTGGCACTGAGAATCAGATTAATGAAGCAGAGCAAATTCAGGAATTGGGTTTGTTCTCTCTTTTTTTTTCCTAAGACCCATTTTTAAATTGGATTTAACCCCTTTATGGGTTAAGTTACTTTCTGATTTCTTGGGTTTAGCTACTCGTTAAGAAGGTTATTTTACAAAAACAGGGTTGCCCAAACCTAATAAATATTTGCAGACATTATTCTGCTCCAGACTGGCCAAGCAATGCTCTGCTAACCCTGGTTGAATCTGTTTCAGCCTCTGAAAAATGTAATCCCAATTCTTTGGAAGTACAAAACATGCTTTTGATTAAAAATCCTTTTTCATTTAGTCACTTCCTTCCCACAGAAGCTACATTCCATGCCAGAAGCATCTGTTGAAATACTGATTCCACAAGGGGGAATATTTGTTAGAAAAAGGGGATCACAGTTTTATTATTTTTTTGCAAGCTCAGAACAGTAGAATGAATTCCGCTATAATGTGAGTATATAGTGATCAGCCATTAATACGTGGCGTCTGATGCCTGCCACATTAGAGCCGCAGTAACTTTTCATTCCCTTTCTGTGGAACAGCAAGCGATCAAACCAGACCAGACAAGCAGGAAATCCATCACCTGGTGCCTGGTTGTTGGCCTCTGCTCCAGAAGAGCAGCCAGCTGGCTTGCCCTCTCTTCAATGGTGAGGGTATGCTCGGCCATATGGTCATCTGAAAAGAAATGATGAGTCCTCTGCAGAACAACAATGAAGGAAGAAAATGACCAGAGGAAATAATATGCACAGGAAAAAAAAAACAAGAGAGCTGGAAGCACAGAAGCCAAGCTGACAAGTGTCCGTGCCAGACAGCTCAACGATATGACGTTTGAGGGAGCTGTAAAACTCTTCTGGAATAGAAGCTATTTCCCTCCTTGGGTGGAACCAAAACTTTTTAATAAGCCATTTAGAGTGGCCCAATCTGATCGTGACTGCTGTTGAAGACCTACTGGTTTCCAGTGGGTTGAAAGTATAGGCTGCATTCTGAACTGTGCATCTCGCAGCAACGTGAAATAAAACATGCTTTCAAGTCTATCAAAACACCACAATCATTCTAAGTGATACAGAACGAGAGATTAAGGCTGGGGGCTCTTTTTGAAGTACTGAAGAGAGAAGAATTGTGCTCCTGTGTGCTCTGAAGAATCTTTTGGGGACTGAATCCATATAGCACTGTGAGAGTTAGAAAGCCAGGACAGAAAGATCGATGCAATGTAAGGGCTAGGCAAAAGAGAAAGGAAGTGCTCTATTTCTTTTCTTACTCCAACTTTGCTCCCTGTTTTTTTAATGTGTGCCAGTGTGCTCACAGTAAAAGAAAAATGACAATAAAGGTTATCTTATCTATATTTCAGCAGCTCTCTAGTAAATCTGATAGCACTGAAAGGGGGGGGGGGAAAAGCTCCTTTTGCTTCACCACAGCGTTTCCTACCCCAAAGCTGGTTCCATATCTGCAGTGAGCAACGTGCCAAATTGAAAAGGTGTATTACATACTCTTAAAGGTGGGTCAGACTCAAGTACTTCAGTAAACCTCATAGACTCAAGAGAATTATTAATTTTGGAAAGATCTTCAGCCGCGCTGCACTGAGGTTATTAGCGTCATCAGCACACAGATAAACATACAACCATCCTCCCCTGCCAGCTGACGATGTGCCTTCTACAACTCATGCTTGCTTTGCTCATGCCTGTTTACCCATTGATGCCTGGGACTCTGTTCTCCAGGTGGATCTGTCTGAGGATCTCTGGTGGCCTGCAGGGAAAAGAGTTACCTTAACAACCCCCCACCCAGACACACAAAAAACAGCAGAGTTTAATTAGGATCGCCCTAGAAGAGAAAAAGATGACAAGTCCAGGAAATATTTTGATTTCGGCACAGGTCATGCCAGGATAGGAAGAGAACATACTTATCCAACTTTATGTGGCATGGTTAAAAATAACACTCTAGGCAAACTGTGTTAATAACTGGTGACGTAACACTGCATACACAGTAATAAAAGGCATGCAGGAAAAAGAGACAGTTTCCAAGAAATGACCAAGTTAGTGCATTAAAATCTACCTTGTTTTAGAAATAACATGGGGAGTTAGACATAAATAATTTGGCTAATTAAAACCAGATAAATGTATTATGCCGTAGTTTTCAAAAATACATTTATTGTTTTGAAAAGATCCAACTCTCCTTAACAAGACAAGTAAATAGGCTTCTGGCCCAGCCTCGCTCTTATTTCCATCTATGGGGACCACAAGCTATCCTGCCTTAAGAAATCTGGATGCCTGTATTATAATTCACCTATCTATTGTTTAGTCATCTTGGAGAAAATCTATGTGATTGCTAAGAGCTAAGAATGACTTGAAAGGACATAATTGTTTTATCGAACTGAAATTTCAAAGAACACCAGAAACTATCAACTCTTCACAAAGAAACTACTATAGCCATAATCTTTCTATCAAGTCTATATTTATATATTGCTTAAATGACATTGTTTCCTGACTGCCATGTTCAAATCATAACTATTTTACATATATTTTTAAAGAGCTTTGATTTATAAAGGGGCCTACAATCTGTGGCCAAGTTAACACTTTCAGACTTTTGAAGCATATACTTCCCTAAAGGCCTGGGAATGGACAGCCGCTTCTTGCCCTTTTGCCAGCATGAAAGCAGCATTGGGGCATCACACCCCAAGCTCTAACACCTGGAGGTGTGCATGCATAATGTAGTCCCCATTTAAAAACTGAAATCATTCCGTTATGACAATGATGAAAAAAATAACTTTAATCCTCCCATTTATGGCCTTCGGTGGTCTGTATAACAAAGGGAAGCTTTGTAAGCAGTCTCTTAGCAACTGCTTTTCTTAATGACCCAGTTGCTGATTTCAATCGGGGTTGCTAAACAAGGACTACTATACTGTCATACATAACAAAGAGGCATAGTTTGCAAGGGTACTGCAAAATTGCTTCATCAGCCTGGCTTTTCTTTCTCCCTCTAAGAATACCTTCGGATATAATTCAAAGACCCTCAAAAGGGCCAGTGATTTACTCTTTCCAAAATGACAGGAGAATATAAATGGAAGGATTTTCTATTTATTTTAACTAAATAAATTTAAGTGTTTTCCTGAAATCTATTTTTGAAATCTCAGCCTGTCTCTTGAATGCTAGATGTGGTCCTAACAACACAGCTTTATAAGATGGAATGACAAGTTAACTATAGGAGTTTTCCCCCCCCCCTTGGTTGAATCAAGCACACATTTTGATTTGTGTCTGTTTTTCCAACCACGAGGACAATGGTTAGAAGACCAATTTTATTTTTTTTACAAACGAGGATACCAAAATTGGTATGCTTCTTAAGCTACAGCTGATTTAGTCTCCTGATTTGTCATGCTGTTGCATAACTATTTATACTTGGAGAAACACATTATTTTCCAAGTTTAGTGCCAATGCAGATGACCATTGTTATTTCAAGTTTAGTGACATGTTTTGATTTTTCCTTCATATTAGGAAAAATCTAGAAGTTTAAAGTTCATTCTGAGCTAACCTGTTTGGTTTTTCTTATTCTTGCTTTCTAAAAAAAGAAAAAAAAGGAGAACAGAGGAATTTACACCTAGCTGCAAGCTTTTCTCCCTTGGAAAATCTAACTTTCAAATCCCATCTCAGAGTCATTTGCCACCAAGTCAAAAAGTCAGGTTTTATAATCTCATGACCAAACAGTGCCATGAAGTTATGATAAAAACCTTGAGACTGTTGTTTGTTGGGAGCTTCTGCATGGAATCCACCTCTGGGGACTATGGAAACTGGCTACCCTTGAGGTATTATTAAGAAGCTCCCGGCAGCTCCTCTGTTTGCTTGAACTAATAATAAAGCTTAAGCTACCTTTGTTAACTGGCCTGCTTATTGTTTTTAGATGCAAAAGAACCAATTGCCTGGGCACCTGATCGCTGCCCCGACACTTGGCAAAACACCAAGGAACATTGCCTGGAAAGAATAACCAGAAAAAACAATGGTGCCCCGAAAAGTAGATAATGTGCAAGATGTAGACATTTTAAAGGATTGAGTTGTTTACTAATGCTTTATAAGTGGGAGAAGACAAAAGAAAGCACTAAGGGAAGTAAGGTAAAAATGTCAAAGAGCTAGAATCAACTGAACTGGGAACTCTTTTCTTAAGTGTCAAACATGATTGAGTTTTCCAATCTCACTGTCAGCTAAAAAGATACTCTTTTGGTCTTTTTAGTTGCCAGAAAAAGGGAGTGGAGGAAAACAGTGCATTCCTTAAGTGCCTAGATAATCACCCCGGTAACCCAAAGTTGTCGGAGCATAAGAAGGTTATTGGAGAGCATGATGGATGACTCTTGGAGATGGATGTATCCCATTGGAGAAGTCACATCCAGGGGTTGGGGGAAAGACCAGGGTCAAGGGGGAAATGTATGATGTAAGTTAATATCGGCTGCATCCAGCTTACGCCAACATGGCCACTCCTAATAAATCAATTTACTTTTCTCTGAGATGCGGCTAGAGACTTTTGATTTGAATGAGGATGGATTTGTTGGAGCCCTGACACTCACAAGTAATGAAGATAATGTCAATGTGCTCCGTTGAAGAGCAGGATTTCTTTAAGAACTTTCATTAACAAAAGGCTTCTCAAGAAATGAGTAATATAGTGGTCACTTCATAGCACAAAAACTTGATCTACATGTTTTTGCATCTCACTTTCTCTCTTTAAAAAATAAAATAAGCAAGATTTGAAAGAATTTGCATTTCACCAGCGGCAATGATGACAGGAAAAGAAAAAAAATTAATCTTGAACATCACAGATATCCCAAAAGTGCTTTTTCAAGAGGCGACTGGACTTTCTTGTTTTTCTTTGAAGAAATTACATTTCTCATTCAAGAAGTTTCTTGGATGAGAAGTGAAACATCTTCAAAGAAGAACCAGAAAGTCCAGTAGCCTCTTGAAAAAAAGCGCCTTTGGGGCAACCATGACCTGGATGATCGAGAATGTCCATAGACAAGCACAGATATCCAACTCTACCAAGAGTCAGATAAGAATAAATAGATTTTGCTATTATCAAAACAACCTTGCATTAATGTAGCCGTAGTGTGTGAGGCTGCATAAATTTGTTTCATAAATGTATGTATGTATATGTTTATGCATATGTATAAAATAAGAAGTTTAAAAAAAAGGGAAAAATGCCTACAAATTTTCTAGCAGGAAGAACACTTCAACAGGAACAATGCCTCTAATGGTTGAAGGCAAAGAGTACTTTAATCATAGTAAATAAAACAAAACAAAAAAAACCCAAACAACAGGCAATCACAAAGATCTTAAACTAAAAATAGAATCAAACTATTTTGAATTTCAATTGCTAGTATTTATTGCCACTCCTCTTATAACAAGAAATAAAATAGCAATCCCAACGTTAGCTTTTATTTAAGCTCTGGATGCTATTGGGTTCAGCAACTTATGTATATTACACATAATGGACTACAAGTAGATTCCGTTTAATCATAAGCTACTAAACTGAAATCCAATGTGTACCATTAAGTTTTTTTCTTGGGAGGAAAGGGAGAATCAGATCAAGAGATCTTCAGGCTTTTAAGGAGAAACTCAACCCAAGAAGGGCATGTAATCCACTCATTTGAAGAAGCAAGGAGGAAGAGAAAAAGGAAGAAGGACAGAGCATGCAGAATGAAATCACCTGCTGACTGGGGTACGATGGAGAGGAAGTACAAATGGAGGAAGAAGAGAGCATGATCACTTTTTTGGGACAGGTCCGACAACGCTCCTTTTTCCTCATCTTTGTTTTAAAACAATGGAAGGGGAAAACGATAGAACAAGAAACAATATCATCGGCTTTATGTTAATACCCTGCATTGAAAACTCAACATCTTATTTTTTTTTTTTTCGACAGAGAAAACCAGCCTAGGAGCAAAACCCTTTTGTTCAAATACAGACTGCTTAAATCTCAAATTGTGTAGCTTTCCCTGACAATTTGCGCACCTTTCCCTGCATTTTGCCCGAGCTATGGCTGAAAAAGGCATCATCTGGAGCAGTGCTCCTTAAACTTTTGGGGTCCTCCAAAATTTAGATTGTGGCCTTTAACCACTGCGATGTTGCTGGGCATAATGAGAGTCGCAGGTGAATATATGGGGAAGGAATCAAAACAAGAACAAGTGATTTGAAGCAAATGGACCATGTTTCGTTTCTTAGCTTAGGAGCTAGAACCTCTGCAGAGCAAACTCTTAAAGGGCAGGGTTTTCACTTCCCTTGAAAACTTTCACAAATGTTCATGACAGGTTGCTTCATTTGTCTGAAATGCTCTGAAGTGCTCAAATATAGAATTCTGTGTGCAGTTTCAAAAACACCAAAATGCAGTCAAGCAAAACAAACTGCCTGCCCTATTCTATGCAATGTTGAGCAATTTGCATAAAACAACTCATGCTGTTGTTGTTCTGTAGAAATATACTGCTGTTTCCTACTTTTATATTATTTTCCTAATCCAATAATATTAATTGCAAAATGTAACCAGAATATACAGGTCAGACAACATGGGTATATGATCAACTTTACTGCTTGCCTAATGATGATTCATATCATGAGAGATTATATGATGATGATTGACGTAAGATTCCACCTGGATCTCTAGTTCTCCTAAGCTACACTACACTGTAATAGGACCTGACATTTCTATATCTACACATGCTGATCTTCCAAACTTCCTGGTGCTACAATGACTATGTGTTTACAGATAAGTTAAGGTGTTTCCACAGGAATGTAAGAGACACTTTGCAGACCACACTACTGGGTGCCCATCTTTTTCATCTTTCGAAAGCATACAAACAAGATGTCAGTGTGTCAGTCCATACACATGATTGGTCCCCAGCAGTTGACAGAATGCCATGACGTTCAACCTCTGACCGCTTAAGCAAGTCTTCATGATCAGTAATGATTAATAACCTTATTCTTCATAAATACCAGTACAGTTTGTGACACCAAATTCACAGTTGCAGTTTATTATTCTTGTTTTGTATTTTCTTACTTTTGGTCCTGGGCTCCAATCTACCATATCCCAATACATGCATCTAAAGCAGGGGTGCCAAACTTGATTTTATTGAGGGACGCATCAGAGTTGTGTTTGACTTCAGGAGGCCAGCTTGGGCATGGCCGACGTGAGCATCCTGAACTCCATTTTCAGTTGTGACAGCCTCCTGCAGCCCTCTGCCAGTGAAAATGGAGCTTGGGGTGGGGGGGGAGGGCACGCACAGCACTCCCGGTCTCCATTTTTTCAGCAATGGCCTCCTGCAGGCCTCTGCCACCAAAATGGAGCTCGGGGGGATTGCGCACAGTCCCTGAGCTCCATTTTCGCTGGCAAAAGGCTGCAGGAAGCCGTCGCAGAGACCAGTCCTCCCAAGCTCCATTTTCCCTGGCAGAGGCACCATGGGCCAGTCCTTTGCTGTTTCCAGGGTGGCCCCACAGGCCAAATTTAAGCACTCCACAGGCCAGATCCAGCCCACAGGCCTTGAGTTTGACACCCCTGATCTAAAGTATGGACCATTCCATCAAACTTCTAAAAATGTAGGATAAACTATTTTCTACTTGGGGGTTCTTGGTTCACAAAAATACAATGAGGGATGTTCTCTGGGTCAATGCATTAAAGGTAAAAGGAAATTGTGCATGACAGAGTTCACTACTGATGTTCTTCTATAATTATCATTTTACTATTTCAGTTTAAAACGACCCAATGTTGTTGCCAACATAATTTTTATCCATCAAGTAATAAACACATTTGATTATCTTGACACAATGACCTATCATCAGAGTTCCAATCTACAACTTCCAGTTTCAAAATTTTATTTCCCCTCCCTCTCCCCCAACACACTTGTGTTATTAGTATGCAAATGAAGAGTAAAGCTGTTAAGTTCAAGATGAAATTGTCTTCAACCATAGAGCAGTCATGTTTATTTCTTCAGAACTATTGCTAAAATTTTCCCCTGACATTGTAGAAGAGTAGATTTAATCTTTTTAATAATGCCCTTTTTATAAAAATAAGAGACTATACTTCTATGTATACTCATGCTAATAAAAAATGTGAGGATAATTAGAAGTGGTAGAAAGATGTTGGATCTACTTAATTAAATTTGTTCAAGGTAAAGCATCAAGTGAATAAGAGAGATAAGATTCTTTTGGTCACATCTTTTTGTGGATTACAATCAAAACACAAAGCCTAATGTTTCAGACACTCTTTGATCTGACCAAAACATATGCCTATAAGTTGAAAGAACATCAAAGAGCTCTTCCACTTAAATTTGCTGCTGTTTCTGTATACAGCTGTTGCTGTATCTTCTGTTGGAGAAAATGCCATGCTTCTACATGCTTCAAGTTGGTGAGCAAAAAGATGGTTGACTTGTTCAATGAGCTTCAGCAAAAGTCCATACCATAATTTGTAAGTTTCTTAAATGGTAATTTGGAAAACGTTTTACCTTTCATCTTCAAAGCCATTTATGCTTCATCTTCAAGAAGAAACTATGTGTTGTGGTTAGCCGGCAGCAGGTGTGGACAGCTGAGGAGGGCGAGGACTCAGATGAGGAGCCAGGACCATTAGGGAGTGGACTGCTGCCTTCAGAGATTGTGGGGGCTTGCAGCAGTGATGAGGAGGTTCCTGAGGAGCCTGTGCCAAGTGCACGTGTGCGCAGGGTTGCTCACAGGAAAGAGCAGCTGCAGCAGCATGGGCAAATCGGGAGTAAGTCTGCAAGGTAATGGAACCTCCTTCCAGAAGATAAAAGCCAGCTGTGAATCGGACATTCTTTGTAGGAAGCAAAGACATTTTGAAACTCGAGCCTCATGGACATTGCAGTATCTTAAGTTGGTATTTGAAGACTCTTGTGTTGTAAAATATTTCTAGGTAACCTTATCTGTTATTCTTGGCAGCCTCCCACAGTTTTGGCGAGACTTGTGCTTATCAAAGTTAATTTGTTTGCAGCAGCCTTTTAACCAGAGATTCGTAAGAATCATTAAAAGGTTTCTGTTCCCTTTGGTTCGTGATTGTTTTATTGGAAAAGGGTTTGGGTCAGAACACTATGGTATTGACCAGAATGAAGCTCATCAAAAAAATGCCCTAATGAATTTTTTTTCTGTAATTACACTATTCTCCCTGTGTTGGTAGTAATAAAAATAGAAATTTCCATTAAAGATTGCCTTTTTGGGATGAAAAGGGGGTTTATGGTGCATATAGAGGAGAGAGAAGACAAACAGAGTTGTTCACAAACAATTACCACGTTGTACAATCAGAAGAAAAAAATATAAGAAACAAAGTCATAAGACTTTTCAACCATTGTTAGAAAGACATATCTTCTTTATCTACTGATTTTGGATAGCTTCTGGGATATTTGTTACATTCTTACAGTGTCTTCTCCATTAGCTGGCCACCAAAAGTTCTTCAAATGCTGAAATCTCTTATGATAATTCATCTTGTTCCAGTGACTCATCCTTGATGCGCTTTTTATTGATCGAGAAAGCATAACATCATACTTTAGCAGCATTGTCTTTGCATACGACAATTGTGAAGATTAAGATCTCAAAGCAAGTTCACTTTGGTAGCCAGAATCATACCAACAACATAACTATATTTCAGACTACTGCTTTCTCAGGGACTCACCTGAATCTAGGTTAAGAAATTAAACTATCGGCTACAAAAAAAGTAAAAAACCTTTAAGTCTGAGTTGTATGGATTGGCCCTGAGTCCTGTGCATAAATTCCTCAATAGTAGGAAGTTAAGCTATATAACATGGCAAAGGTTCTACTGTACCAAACTTGGTATTTTAAGTTACACACCAAAAAGAGAGCCATGTTGCAAAACAATTTTAAAAATATTCCTTGCTTGCAGATTAATTCCATGTTTCTTGGCTCCGCACATGACCTACGCTGGAAATGAAGCATATCCATCTGGCGTTGTTATGTTCTGTCTGCTATTTTCCACTTCATTTTGCTTTCAGAATGATGTGCACAATTTTGGCCAGAAATAAGTAGGAAGCATATATGTTTTGACTGAGTGGCTGATATACAAATTAAAATATGTTGGTAAATAATTACAGGAGCATTTCATAATCCGATGTCCTGCTGATGGTTACACGTTAAAGGAGGCTATCCATAGGTTGATAATGATGATGGACAATAACTGCTTTAAATAAGCCAACAAGAAATATTCACCAGCAAGAATTTACTGAGCCTAAATAGACTCATCTTCATTTTCATTTGTGTTTTAGGCAGATGCAAACTGAGAAAATACTAGAAGCTCTAGTACTGCTATACTTTTCCTTTAAAATAATCTATATACCTGTTGTATGTGAATGCTTAGGAACAATATTAGTATATTATTAATCCTCACATTAATTGGGGGGGAGGGGTGCTCAAATTCTGATGAGATATTGTTCCCTAACCAATTTTCCTTGAAAAATCTATATATTGAATACTTATAACAATATTAGAATAGGAATCAGAAGACAGAAAAGAAAGTGTTTAATTTCTAAATGATTTCTCCCAGTTAAATAACCTTTTCACATTTATACTGTAATGAAATCTCTTTGAAAATTCTTAAAGCTGAAAAAGACCAGCATCTACTTTAAGTACAGCAAAAAACCATAATGCCAAATGAAATAAACTTTTTCTTATCTGTAATAAAAACAGAAAAATGCATCTTTGGGCAACTGGCCAGTTCCTCTGTATTAGGGCAAGAGGGATGCACAACTGGTATATTTCAAAATGTGTGAAATATTTCTGTCAGGGCTAATTCTCATATCATGCTTGCCAGTGCTGAGGATTAGATCTCCCTCAAGGAAGTTCCTTACAGAAGAATGCCATAATATTAAGGGCTCCCAAGACTCAATTGTAAATATCTTCAAATCATGATTATATATACCGATGGGATAGCAATGCTTCCATATAAATGAAATTACATTTATTAGATGCTTTCACAGTAGTGATCTCATGACTGCTCAAGGTTTTGTTAATAAGATGCGTTAGAAAGGATCTCTGCTATCTTTTCTGTGCTCTCAATTTTACTGATAACTAGGAACCATATATAAGACATAATTCTTCAGTAGCTCAGACATCTTGAACAGAAAGCAGGGCCTGCATAAAGAAACAGGAGGAGGAGGAGGAGGAGGAGTGCTGTGGGATGGAAAAGCAGTAGTCAATGGCATTGGCAGTGTGACAGCCATTCATTGGGGTTCATTTTACCTGTTTCCACTGAGGTATTGGGGCATGGCGGCTCTGCTCTCGCTGTCGATAGGCAGGATGGCTGAGAGCACTGTCTTGATAAGGCTGGGCAGAATGTTGCATGCAGATCATAACATGCCCAGGTTGGTGGGCATTTCCACAAAAGGCAAAAACAGAACTCACAAAGAAACCCACAAAGGGACGGGGTAGATATTGAATGGGGTGATTCAAAGACAGACATTCAAGGGTGGGGGTGGGGGAAATGGAGTAAGGAAAAATTAGTTGGCAAACAAACAAACAAAAAAGAAATATAGAGAAATATTTAAAAATGGAAGGGGGAAAAAAGGAGGAAGGAAAACAGAAACTTAGCCACGAGCAGGCCATCTGTCTCCTATTATTTGGACAAGTTATTTGAATCCGTTTAGATTGGAAGTGAACTATCAGAGGTAGCGGGGGGGGGATCCCTAAAATAATCACAGCACAGATGTTTTAATCCACTCTTCATGCCAACAGTATCTTTACCAGGGTATCACTTGAAATTCTGGCATTCCATTTGCAGCACACTGCAAATTGGACACAACGATCACTGGGAAAAGATATGTGTCCTGTGGTGCTCGGTCAAGTTAAATAAATCCTCAGGATTCCTGGGCGAACCCAGTTATTTGAACCACTTTCTCAAGCAGAGAAGCTGGTTATGTATTAATGATTCATTGCAGCAGCTACTGAAAATTGTCTTCTGTATGTTGAACAGATGGCAATTCATCAAAGATTATTTTACAAAGGAGTTCCCTGTGAAGGCTACATTTAACTCCAGGATGAGCACAGAGCCGGAGCTGATGGTGCTCTCAAGCAGTTAGCTTTCATGACCTGGGAACTTGATCAGACCTCCAACCCCAAATTGTTTCTAGACACTGAGCAAAGAAATGGCAACTTGCCAGCATGCTCTTTGACAGATTGGCAAAAAACTCCACCAGGATTTTAAAAAAGGCTTCTTTATTCCTAGAAAAATGCAAGAGCAGCTTTTATAACTTGTTTGGCTACAGAGGGAGACTGCATGCCCTCCAATCAAATTCAAATGCACACACCCCCAAGGCAAGAAGATCCATCCTTTATCAGAGCATTAACTAAAGCCCCCAATTCGTCCAATGCAAGGTCCCTTCTCACCTGTCTCCGGAGGCCTGTGGACTGTACAGGGGCGTTCTCCTCAAACTTGGCTAGCAGCTGTGTTGCCATAGACTTCACTTTATTCTGGTTCCCGATAGCAGCATCAATTCTTCTCTCAGTCAGGGCACTTACAAGGGTGGGCCTGTCTTCACGACAGCTTCTGGAAGAGTCTTCCTACAAATCACAGTGTCAAGAACAGATTAAGAGATTCCTTTTGGGTGCACTTGAAAATCCCTCTACCCAATTCCAGTTCTGAGCATCATTATGAGTTCTGACACATGTTCTCATTCTTGCCAGTTCAGCTTTGCATACATTGCCTAATTTTCCTCCAAGTTCAAAGTAACCTAATTTTACCATCAAATTCTAAAAGAGTAAGTGTAGGTGAACGGTTTATATCAGGGCTGTCAAACTCCCAACCCACAGACCGGATGCGTCACATGCTGGCCACGCCCATGTCCAGTTTAGTGAAGGGGGGAAGTCCCGATACATCCTATGATGCTGCCGTGACGATGTCAGTTTGACACCCCTGGTTTATATGATCTGAAGAGAAACCAGAGTATAGAGTAGCATAACTGCTCACTATCAGAGAATATGCTGTGCATATTAAATACTAGTTCGATAACAGTGCTTTGCTACGAAACTATGTGGTCGTGTTTAGTTTTGGGGGAGGAAAATAAGGGGGGAAAATTCTGCCTTTGCCTACCAGCATCCATTGGTATTCATCTGGCTAGCGTCCTGTCAGTGTGTGAGAGAGTTGAGGGCTCTTTGGAAATTGAAACAGTATTTGCTGTATGAGCAAGAAAGAGATAGCAAGGAGCCTAGGCGTGACTTAGCTCAACTGTTCTGTACTAAAGCTGCTTGGTGCTGTGAAACTAAAACTGAAACTCCTCTCCTCTGCTTGTGTTTTGCATTTGGAACAGATTTCTTTTCAGGTGGGGAGACAGAGTTGAACTCCTTAGCATCCAAGCATGTTAATAATAATAATATACGAAATACTAATACTGTGATGGTCATTTCAAAAAACCCTTTCTTGGCACCTAGAAGCCAAGAGGAACATACATGCCAAATTTCAAGTTTGTAGGCTTTACAGATCTGGAGATTTTGTGATGATGCGTGAGTGGTATTTTGCTTTTATAGAGAGAGATTTCAGATCTAATGCACACACACTAGAAGGATTAGCTATTTGATAAAGGCTGAGGAACAACAGCACTCTCTGACAAGGTTGAATCAACGGCACATATGTAGCAAGATAATCTCATTATATTATATTTGGCTCATTAAATCATTTATTATCAAGCTTTCTCAATTATTACAATCAGTGATTATAGATCAGCTGCTACAAGATTATGGCACTGAAATTTCTCAGCTGGTTTCAAAAATGTAGTGGTTAGAAATGCGTTTGCTCTACAAGCAAGAGCCCAGGTTCTTTTCTTTCCATCTATCTTATCTATAACTTTGAGTGCTTTTTTTCAGATCCTCTTGATAATTTGTGTATAGAACTTTGATATCATTCATAATACATTACTCTTTACCAAGTTCTACATATTTACCATGTTGACTTTTGCTTATGGGTATACATAATTTTTATTTATTACAATCAATCTTTCTGGTTTTTTCTCTCTCCTATGGTCTATAGCCGGGCTGTCAAACTCGATGTGTCACACGCTGGCCATGCCCGGTTTAGCGAAGGGGGGAAGTCGTGATATATCATGTGTTGCCGCGAGTTTGACACCCCTGGTCTATGGCATTTAAAAAAAAACAAATTAAAAATGCAAATTCCCTAAATTCAACTAAGGAATGCAAAGAAAAACAAATCCTATTGGTTCAGAATTACAAATGTTAATGTATAATCTCACATCAGGATATACCCCATATTTTTAAATTTCCCTTCCAAAGATTCCGTGATCAAAGTAAAGTTAGAAATATGTCCCAGGTAAGTTTACACAAGATTATAAACTGCCCAGAGTCATTTAGGTAAGCTGAACAGTGTAGAAATGTGATACATAACATTAAATAAATATTCAATCGTGTCCAAGATCACTGTTGGAAGTAAAAGCCCAGAAACACATTTTTCTCCCCATGTAATATTTGTAGAAATTAAAGTTGATGATTAAGCATCTTATAAACTAGATGGCAGCCATTCAATGTCTTCTTAAGGATTAGAAACCCAAGTGACTTTGAGCAAGAAGTTTAATAACAAGGGCTACAGGTTTCTTGCTGTTATAAATCCCAAAACTATGTCAAAAAAATGCAAGATTCTCCTGAGCTCCAGTTAGAACTCAACCTCTTAAAATTAAGTTCTTACTCCTTTATTTACAGTGGTATGTACTTCGCTTATTCAAGAGACTCTCAGTGGTTTACAAGAGTAAATTCAAGATATCCATAAAATCCAAATATTAAATATCTTTTTAAAAAAACAGGTGCTGTGGCTTCCAAACTCAAAATATTTTCAGTTGCTTCTTAATGTATAAAATGATAGAGGCCAGCCTAAAGCCAGAGAATAAAGGGTCCCACAATGAGTAGCCCATCACTGAGAATGACATTTTTTGGGAGTTCTTATACCTCTGATCTCTCTAGGGGGAAGGTACCCCTGAACAGGATTCTAAAAACTGTAAAGCATAAATATTATCCCGATTATAGTGTGCCAGTAAAGGGGATAATCCTGCAAAGTCCAGCATCGAGATAGAAAAATACATATTAATTAAGCTAAAAAGAGCACCATTTTTAATCACTGGAATGTACAGGACGTTGCGAGTTCCAGTTGTCCCAGTTTTGACTGGTGGTATTTACCTAGGGATTAAACTGAAGGAAGATAGTTATTTAAGTGCCAGAGCTGTGCCCAAAACAAAAGAAGTGTGATTTGTTTTCAACCAAAAATAGTTATACTGGCACTCAGAATGAGTGCTAATTGTTTTAGGTCAGGGGTCTCCAACCTTGGCAACTTTAAGATTTGTGGACTTGAAGTCCACAAGTCTTAAAGTTGCCAAGGTTGGAGACCCCTGTTCTAGTTTGACTGTGGTTTGACAGAATCAAACCTGGGATATTTTAGTTCTTGATTTCAAAATTTATTGGCTATTTTGACTGTTGCATTCAATTTCATTTGAAGTAGAAATTACTGATTTAAAAATGCTTTGCTAAGTTCAACGTACTGTGCCAATATATGATCTCTTCTAATTCAAATTAGGTAAGATTTTTTTAAATGAACAGGAAAAATGAAAACAGTATTACTTACATCCTCTGACTGGCTGGTTTTCCTCCTCTTTCCTGATCCATCCAGATCTTTCTCCTTTTTATCCTAAGCAGAAGAGAGAGAATTCTGAGTCCCCATTGTTTTATATTTATATTTATTATTCCTGTTTTTCCCATCTGAGAAGAACCCAAGGACCTTTTTCTGAAGTGAGCCAGTGTGTCTGCAACTTTTTTAGTTCAGCCTATCCACTACAAACTCAATGGGAAAAATTGGGACAACGTGCCCCCATTTGATCAACAGCAGTTCTCAACTTACGATTGCAGCTGACCCTGGAGTTATGATCATATGTCACTGCAGTCGTAAGTCGAGGCATCAGATGACCGAACTCTATTTGTTGGCTTTTTTGTGGTGCAAACACCATGGTTATATAAAACAAATGCTGCGGTCATTAAATGAATAAATTTTGGAGGTCTTCTAGTCCAGCTCCCTGCTTAGGCAGGAAACCCTACACCACTTCAGACAAATAGCTATGCAACGTTTTTTTTAAAAAAACTTCCAGTGTTGGAGCACCCACAACTCCTGGAGGCAAGTGGTTCCACTGATTAATTGTTCTAACTGTCAGGAAATTTCTCCTTAGTTCTAAGTAAATAATGACAATCTTCCAGAGTGATATAGATAAAATGAATTTTTACAGATGTGCAGGCTCTTAAAAAGAAGCAATCATAGTCATCCTCTAGGAGATAAGCAGTGTCAGCACCTGTCACACTGAGCTTCTCTTCCAAGCTACCCAATATGACACTGAAAAATCACACACCCAGCTTCATATCAAAACACAGCCCTAGGATTGGATGGCCTATAGGCTAATCAATAAATAATAATGAATTCAGCCCTAGGAATTCAGTACAACTGGATTAGCTAACTTCCATTCAGTTATGCACTGGACATTTAATTAGTTTGGACTTCAATCTCAATCTTCAAGCAAAATGTATTATTTCTGAAATATGAGCTTCGTTTCCGAGTTACTAAGAACATTGAGAAAATTATGTCCAGTTGATTCATTTGGGTAATTATACAATGCAAATGATATAAATTTGGATTTAACTCATATTCCTTCAAATCACAATCTTCCTGAGATTTATCTTTATTTCAAAAACACTGTTATTACCTTTGGTGTCCGTTTCCGTGAAATGGTCTGTCCCAACTTGCTTAGGAAGGAAATTGGCGATTTGGTGTTAGTAATTAAAGCAGCTTTTTCTTCTGCATTCAGTTCCAGATTATCTATAAAAAGAAACAAAAAAATGGAGATATAACGAAGTAAAAAATCTCAGATTTCAAAGTTCAGATTTTGATGTTGGCTCTTTGCGATAAAAGTATAGCTATTTCCACCGTCTAAATTCAGTTGCAAAGTTCCACAGAAGCGAATCCTCTGTTTAATCCTTCTTCCATTTTAGGAATTGATTTTCATTGCGATCATTTAAGATCCATAAAAAAACAATGGTTACCACCCACAATTAGAAATGAGGGTACCAGTGATGCTTAACAAGGAAGGCATTCTTTTTTAAAACATATTTATGTATTCTTTATCTCCAAAGACAAAAGAGAAAGTATTATTTTTCTGTGATCAATTTATTGTCTTATCCTTACTGCAAAATTACTTTAGCTTTGAGTACACAACTATATTTTCAGATATTATTGCTACTAACCATTTGGTTAGGTCATATAAGGTACATACTTTTCACTACGACCTGTTATTCCCAACTTGCTCTAACAGAAAGTCTTCAACTTTTCTTCCTTTAGAAGTTCCTACTTCTATTATTTTTGCCTTTAATATTAAATTGTAACAGAACCAGTTTGAACATTTTTACATAATTCAACAGCAAAGCAAAAATATGACAAAGTTAAAGAGCTAGTCTTGTTGGAAAGACACTATGATAGCAGCAGACAGGTCAACCTGCTATCTCATCACCTCAGAAATAATTCATTCCAGAATGCTTCACAAAATAATGTCCCCATAAGAACAGCTGGGATTCCAGTTTGCTAATTGTATTCACTATATTGAGAAAAAATTAGGCACAGAAAACATTCTCTTTCAGCATCAAAGAAAATAAGAAACTGTTGTATTCTAGAACAAGAGCAGTCAATTCTATATTGCAACTTTCAAAGATTGTAATAGATACATGATATGTATCTTACCACTGGAAGGAAGAGAGTCCTTGAACATCTCATAAAATTGGGTGAGATACATGACCATGGACAGCTTGTCTGGTTCACTAACTGATGCCATATCTCTGCCAGTCATGATGGGAGATATTCCAAGCTCTTTTTCAGCAATGTCAAATGCTAGCTGATTATTCTTCTCAACATTGTATTCATCTAGAGAATCAAAATCTCTGGAAGAGAAAAATACACTTTCTAAATTATAACAAAAATTCTACCTACTATAGCTTAGGAAAATCTAAATACCCCCTCAATTGCCTGACTGAATTTCTTCAAATAGCCATTCACAAGCAAATGCTATTGCTTACATTAAGTCTGGACGAAATCGATGAATAATAGCACACAGTGCTAGACCACTCTTCCATGACATTGTAAGATCTGTTATGTTCACACAAGCATATCCATCTGTTTGCCTCTGACACCAGCCTAGAAGTTTGCTAGAACGGGCCACAGACTCTGAAATAAAAATTGACATACAGTACTTTAGTGTTTGACGTGACTATGAAAGTAGCATTTTCAATCATTCTGGTGGACAAAGGCCAGTTGTAATATTTGGGCAAGGAACTAAGAAATACAAGGTAGCAGCGATACATTATACATATGGATTAAGCTAGGTTTTGGGGAGGAATTTGATAGTTGTCTTTCCCTTTTTTAATTATTTTCTGTTTCCCAATTCAAAATGGCCCAAGAACTGTGACATCAGCCTTCAACAATCATGCTTAGCTTGGGCATTGAAAATGGAACTCAAGTCAACATGAAGTCCCAGAGCTATAGGCTTTCCCCCCTCAATGTAAATCAATTTTATTCTGACTGGTTCTCTTCATATATTCTGAACTAGAAATTAAAGAATTTCATGTCTATCTATATATATAAAAGTGAAATACCACTCACGCATCATCACAAACCTCCAGAAACGAAAAGCCTATAAACTTAAAATTTGACACCTAGGTTCCTCTTGGCTTCTCAGTGCTCACTAAGAAAGGATTTTTTGAAATGACCATCAGAGCATTCATATTTCCTACATTATTATTAACACACTCTGATGCTAAGGAGTTCTGCTCCCCACACCACCACATTAAAAGAAATCTGTTCCAAATGCAAAACACAAGCAGAGGAAAGGAGTTTCAGTTTTAGTTTCACAGCACCAAGCAGCTTTAGTACAGAACAGTTGAGCTAAGCCACGCCCAGGCTCCTTGCTGTCTCCTTCTTGCTCACACAGCAAATACTGTTTCAGCCCTCAACTCTAGCCAGATGAATACCAATGGATACTGGAAGGCAGAGGCACAATTTTTTCCCTTAGTTTCCTCCCCAAAAACTAAGCCCGACCACATAGTTTTATAGTGAAGCACGGGTATCAAGCTAGTATTGTATAACTAAAGGATATATTGACCTAAAGGGCAAGTTGGCCAAGAATTTTGAGCGCTGTAATATAACAGTTAAGAGGGCATCACATTAGGAAAGATTGTTTATAAGAGTTACATCAGTCAGAGAATACCAATTTCCCGGTTTTAATAGCACAAAAAACCCCTCCGTCTCTCTGCTTTTAATGCACACAGAACTCTAAGGAAAATGTTTTTATTCTCATTCCTGTTCATAAAAATGTAAGTGTACATAAGTGAATACTAAGTATATTTATAAGAGCCTGAGGGGTCAAAGAGATCACTAATGGCTACAACACAGCTTAAGTAAATATCCAGCCAATATTCTCTTAATGCACTATTTTAAAATGGCAGCTGGCATGGAATCCAATTTCAAATTTCCAGGAAGGGAAGAAAAAAAACAAGACAGTAACAAGGAATACATGGACTGACTTACCATTCCGTGATAACTTTGGTGTCCTAGAATTCACCAAATTTTCTATCTCCAGATGAATATCCTTCAAGTCTCCTGTATCATACAAATGACGTACCTGCAGCAGTCCAAAAAGAGTGCATATTTTACATCAAATGTCAAGATAACAACAAAACAATTGTCCATTGGCCAAAGAGTGGGCAAACTGTGTTAAGTATCTGCAGAAAACTCACTTCTAATGTAGCACAGGAAGATTAATGGCCAATGACACTTGCTTGTTTAATGCTTTGGAACATTGAACATTAATGTTAAAAACCATCCCAAACTGTTTCCACGTTTTGCCTTTACACCCTAGGATTCACTGAGATCTCACATCTAAATATTTAACAAGCCCAATGATGTTCCTCCTCCAAGTTTAGATTATGGTAGCCAATGGCTATCACTTGTTTATACATTTCACTGAATAAAGATTAATTTAAAAAACCCTGCCCAAATAATTCTGAAATTATTTCCCTTTCCAATACACTTTTTGTCTTAATTATTTGTACATGTATAAAAACAATAGTTTCTATTATTTAATATCCTTCCATGGGCAGAAATGAACATAACTACTCAAAGTCAAAAGTGATTCCAAGACTTCTTTTGTAGCAAGTTTTGATTTATTCTGTTCTGTTGCTGCAGCTGATGTGTTATACTCAGTGCTGTGTTTTTATTACTTCAATGCCGTTTCTTCAGCTGGTTGCATAAGTTGTCCATCATATATCCTGGAATGCCACAGTTTAGACCCAATTACCTGGCTTGGCCTTAGGAAATTGATATTGATGTTGGGGTATCGAGTGACAGGATCAATGCTGTATTGGCTGAAGTTCTTGCTGACATTTTCTGGCGTAGTTTGAGGCAACAATCTATAGATGCTCTCTCTAGGAAAAATATGACAATGGTTCAGTGATATAAAAGACATTGATAGACATCACTTTACAACCTAGAGCAAAATTACTATGTTCTACTGGGTGGATGGCATGTACAATGGCAGGTAGCCCTCAACTTACAACTATTAATTTAGTGACCATTCAAAGTTAAAAACAGCACTGAAAAAAGTGACTTAGGACTGCTTTTCACACTTAGGAGCATTGCAGCATCCTCAGGGTCACATGATCCAAATTTGGATGCTTGGTAACTTTTTTAACAATGCCACTTAAATGTAGGTTTCACTTATTTCAATCCATCCTAACCCATATGAACTACAACCTTAATTATGATGTCATATACTTTTCTTGATCAATCTGCCTAGACAAATCTTCCGTGTCCTATTTACATAGTTAATTAATTGAGTTAAATTATTGGGTTAGTTAAATAACTGAGTTATATAATTCACTAATACGGCCATTTTTTAAAAAACGGCACTTTTAAAAATCATCAAACACAGGGAGAGTTGCATTTGTATTGGTATACACACCACGCACAAAACTAAGCTAAAAGGGTTGAATAATTTGTGGTTCGTACATTGTAGTAACCCAAACAATGTTTTGCAAATTGTGTGAAACAACTATGACATTAAACTTTATATTGTCTGTTTTGGGCTTAGCATGTTATGGGAACATAACAATTTTTAACCTGAATTTGGGGCTTAAGAATGTTGCCAATCAGAAGCATAGTTAGGCAACTTTCTCTGTGTCCACCTAATTACGTTCAGATAGTTTAGTTTAAACCATCTTTTACCCCATGCACAATGAGAAAAGTGTGTTATTCCTTGCTAAGCTATTGTAGCTGAACACAGAAAATGACAAATATCTCTGGATAATACATTGATTAGCACAGGGACAAATAGGAGGGCATAAAATTGACATATAGGAAGATGCTAATAAATGCACACACACTGCACATTAATGAGCCTGAAGTTGTATACTCTTAAGACATACAGTAGATACATTTTAATAGCAGATAAATTTCCTGCTTACAACAGCATACACTTGCACGTATAAACATGCATACAGAGAAACCGGGCATTTTGTTACCTTTCTGCTAGGACTTCCATAGGACCAGTTCCCAAGGACCAGCTTCGTACCATCCAGGCAGAGTCCATGGCAGCAAGAAAGCCTCTGGCTATTCCAGTTCCCATTGGCCAAAATGGCTGGAAGAAACCATAAAAACGTGTTGGGAGGAATAAGACAAGGGAACATATATTCTATGGGAAACCATGGCTGAGACACTTTCTTTGCAAGTATACTGCAAAACTACTTTAAAACCCCAAGGGAGCTTCTGTAGGACAAGATCTGATTGGACTGCTAGAGATCATTTAAATGTCAGGGCTCCGGCATCCACCCCATTCAAATCATGAGTCTCTAGCCGCATCTCTCAGTTTAAAGAAGATTTATTAGGAGTGAACATGCCAGTGCCACCTGGGTATAGCCGACTCTGAGACACATCATTCATTGCACCCTTGACCCTGGTCTTCCCCCACCCCCTGGATGTATATTCTCCAATGGGACACATCCCTAGCCAAGAGTCATCAATCATGCTCTCCAGTAATAATCTTGCGTGCCAGAAACTTCAGCCGCCTAGAAATTATCTATGAAAGCATTTAAGGAATGTACTACTTCCCCCACTCCCTTTCTGCTGGCAACTCTAACAGACCAGAGAAATATTTTTGAATTGACATTAAAGTCCTATAATAATTTCCTGAAATCCAATATATTATTGGATGTCAAACTAAAGACTCTCTATAACCACGTTTTTCATACTGATGGAATATCAAGTAAAGGACTACTTCTAATGGGGCCTTGTATCCTAATGGGCCTTGTGTTTAAAATGTCAGAAATTCATGTGACTTCTTCATGTCACTCCTTTTTACGCTGAAATCAGAGTTACAACCAAACTCATTAGTTCTGAAAACAACAATAATTCTAATCTCAACTGAAATGTTCATATTGCATTTCTGTTCATCTTCAGAGATATTTGTGACTCTGAAAAGTAAAAATATACCCTCAATATATAACAACGAAATCACCTCAGAAATGCACATGTGCTACTCATTTAATGTTTGAGGACAAAATGAAATTTCATTATGTAGAATAACTTACCATAATTCACTAAAACATATAATATATACAAATAGTTCTCAACTTATGACTGTTCATTAATGATGATTTAAAGTTACAATGGCCTTGTAAACATTGCTTCACAACCTGTACTTGCACTTAAAACTGTTACACCACCCCAGTAGCATAAAAAAAACAGCTTAGTGTGTTCACTGGGGGAGCTGGATTTTTAATAACCATATGATTTATTTAACAAACATAATTGTCGTAAAATTGGGTCTGATCACATTGTGACATGACTTACAACCATACCAACTTACAACTGAAATTCAGTCCCAACTGTGGTCGTTAGGTCAAAGACTATCTGTATTTCTTATGTAAAAAGGATTTTAGAGAAGCAGAACGACTAAGCTAGACATACAGAAGAATAGTGGAAACTATCTCTACACTCACTTTCATTTTCACCCCTTAAAAATATTACTTTCTACATTTAAAAAAAATCCTAGGCTGGAAACCTTGAATAAAACTCAAGCTTGCTTCCATTTTAGCAAATGGAAATTGCTTCCTTCAGCAAATGATCTACACGTTTCTCCTCAGAAATGCCCATATGATGGTACTTTGAAATGTTTACCTGTTTACCATTTTAGCCTACAATGAGAATAAATATTAAAAGGCAAAAAAAAAAAGAAATAGAACAAGAAAAAAGAAATGGTTCAAGGAGAACAAACCTCTAACAAACTGTCCCCGACCAATGCCACAAGCAACGGGTGGCCATTCAATTCCCGAACCATGGCTGCGTTCTCTGAGGCATACATGCACGTGAAGTCAAACATTGCAACATCGGGCTGTCCATAGTGGTTGATGGCAAAGTTCAGCGATGGCAGCTGCTGATTAGTTGAGAAGTCAGCAGCTTCCCTGGCGTAGCTGAGCAGAGCCTCCTGGTCCACATTCTCTCGTGACAGTAACAGTTCTGTGTCTGCATAATCCTGCCAGGCAAAATAAAAATGACGTCAGGGTTCCAAGTAATACACCCATAGCAAAAAAGTTCTAAGCAGGTAAATTCTTCAAATAAAGTTTTATTGGATATATCAGATTGGCACAGTGAAACAGACTCTGAAAGTTTCCACAGTTTTCACCTAATTAAAAGGTGAAAACTGCTTATCCCCCTCCCAAACAGTCACATGGTCCAATCAAGATGCAGTCTGGTTTCCTGGTGACATCACTCCTCCTTCCTCTGACCAAGTGTAAGAATGTCCTTGGTTCTCAAGAGAAAGTATTTTGTTTTGGCTAAAATCCCCCGCTATCACTATTTCCCTCTCCCTATCTCTCAGCTCCAGTGTGGCAACACTGAAGTTCCAAAATGGCTTCGGTCATGTCAGGTTCAGGGTTGACAAACGAACCATGAGCTATGTTTGTACTGAAGATACAGTCCAGGAACTATGTACTGAATGATGGATAGTCCTCGACTTATAACCATACACTTAGTGACTGTTTGAAGTTACAATTGCAGTGAAAAAAAAATGGTTAGTGACTTCTAACTGTTTTTCACACTTATGACTGTTGTAGCAGTGTTATCATGTGTTGTAGTCACGTGATCAAAATCAGGATGCTTGGCAACTGGCATGTATTTATGACAGTTGCACTGTCCTGGGGTCATATGAACACTATTTGTAACCTTCCCAGCTGGCTACCAACAAGCCAGATTCTCTTAACAACTGCATGATTTGTTCAACAACAGCAGTGATTCACTTTAACAACTGGGGCAAAAAAAAAGGTTGTGAAATGGGATACAACTCACTTAACAACTGTTGCTTAGCAATGGAAATTTTGGGCTCAATTGTGGTTGTAAGTTGAGGACTGGTCCCAAGTCTGCCCACATCAATAACGCACATAGATAGAAGATGGCCCAGTACAAAGGAGATCATGCAAAATCTGACTGGATGGGTTGATTATTTGTAGCACAATATATTGACATTTGAGATGGATTTGGTGTTTCTCTGCAAATGGATTGCCTTCAGCATTCATATTTTTCATTGAACTGTCAGTTTGATTTGCACAGCATTTCACATTCATACAAAAATATGAAATGCCTCAATTGCTGGGGAACATGAGTAGAAGTAGCTGCATTTTCCTTTATCTTTGTCTCAATTGTTCCCTATTGTGATTATTTTGTGACCTAAAACAAATCTGTATGTCTCTCCAGAGAAAGAAAAATGAACGCAATTCCTTGTTTGAAACTTATGCAGGAAAAAGTTCTCCTTACTTTGAAAAAGTTGGCAACCAACTAAGATTGCATTAAAATTCTATTGTTCTGAGTAAATTAAAAGGAAATAGTTACCCAGGACAATTGATTTCATAATGACTATCTTAAAACAAAAGGATGTTATCCACATATTCCTCCCTGCTGCAAGGCAAATTTCCTTCAGCAGACAAGAAAGATGGATAATTGTCCATTACAATCTGTTTTGAAAGATTATAGGGCAATGAAAGCTAATATTATGATCCCTTAACCTTTTTTAAGAAGGCCAATGGCCTCCTCACCCAGGAAAAACTGAGATTTCAATGAGCACACTTACATGTAATATGACTCCTTTGTCCAGCAAGCTCTGTTTTTTGGCAGTCATGACAAAATAGTGGGTATCATCTTTGTAGTAGACAATGTTCTCTAGATCAATGCCTAAAATGGAATCGAGAAAGACCAAGAGTCAAAGAACAGGACCATAAATGCTTGAGCCCAAATCAGCAAAATGAGTCAAACACTGCCACCAATAGTAGAAATGCATATCAACTTAGCATGTTTGTTCACTCAGGTTCAACATATCACTTTGAATATAACTCACAAGGTCAGGTTTCTCTTTAAAATTCCTTCCAAAGCAATTTTGGATGATTCATTATTATGACACTGATTATTAGTTCCTGGCTGTCCTTCAAAAGAAGGGCTTCTGAAAGCACAAATTAAGAAGCACCTTCTTTTAAAAGGTCAAAGCAGAACCATCTTCTTCCAGGCATGTCCAATTGCTTTGGAAGTCGAGGCCAGAAAGCTGCTTTGCGTGCTGGGAAAACTATTCTAGTTTGCGAAGAACTGGTTGCCGTGAATACACAAAGAAAACATACTGTAGAAGCTGCAGTATGTACACCCTTCTTTTAGTTCATCTTCTCTGCATGCAAACTGTAAAACTCAGTATTCATAGGCTAGGACAGAAGTGTCAAACGGGTGGCCAGCAGCCCGGATGCATCATGTGCAGGCCACGCCCACCCCAGCTCCGCAAAGGGGAGGAAACATCGCAAAACATCACGTGACAGCAACATGACGCAGCAAGTTTGACACCTATGGGCTAAGAGCATCTTTGGATCAAAGAGAATGTTGCTTATTTTCAGCTATCAATCACTTCTACAAACCAGTTGCTTCTCGAAGATCTTGGAAAAACTTCTGGTTGAAAATGAAAGCCACGCCACTGATCTCTTCAACCTTGGCCTCAGCTGTGGTATTCCGGTTGATAAAGTTTGCCGTAATGGCGATTGCCAACTTCCCACGAAACTCTTTTCGCCGAAACCCTACAGAAAAAATACACAGTGACAAAACAGGCCTCAATTTTCAAATCAACTGCCTGAGAAAAAAATAAGTTTGAAGAATACACAGGCTAACTCTAGTTCTACATCTACATTAACCAACCATGTATTTAATTTTCTCCCCTCCAAATGAAACTGTACTGACAATACATGTACAAAGTAATACACAAAGAGCTATGGAATTTTTCTTCAGTGAAACACTGAAGAAAAAATACAATCCAAACAATTCCACACTTAATTAAGTCATCACTTTGTCTGGCCTTTCTCAACTCTGCCTGATAATAATTCTGGAAGATCTTAGCTGAAAACTCTTTTCCCAGCTCCATTATCTAGGACATAAAACTGGAAAAGAACTTAATAAGGAATCTCTTGTATGCAAACAAGGTGCTTGAACACACAATTGACATATCTAATATAATTTATTCTCATTAAAATGTCTCCCTGAATAAAGAGCCACAAGAAAAACAGCAAAATGTAGTAATAAGCAGAGGCTACAGAAGTCTTCTCTCTGTGATGGACATCTTTTTCCATCATCCTCAGCCAGTAGGGCTAACCTGGCAATAGTTGGATTGCAGGCATGCCCTACACATCAGCATAAACGTAAGCAACGGTTACCTTCCAAAGTATTTCGCCTTCCATCCCCTCCAATTATCACATCAAACTCGTACTCTGATACAGGATGTGTTTTTGGATAGACTTGTGCACGCCAACCTATCCCTGTGGATAAATTATATATTAAAACAGAATGTACAGAAATGGATGTACATGAATGGACTGAACACTCAAGCAATATGTAACTGGGCCTTTCAGTACCAGCGTGGGAAGTTAAACATCTCTTTATATCTGTAAAGTGGATTAGCCACATACAGTCACTATGTTGACTCATAAAATATTTCTCTGGTCTTTTAGAGTTGCCAGCAGAAAGGGAGGGAGGAGCAGTCCAGCAGCTTGTAAACTGCATTCCATAAATGTTTTCATAGATAGTTTCTAGGTGACTGAAATTTCTGCTGCGCAAAATTCTAACTAGAGAGTATGATTGATGACTCTTGGCTATGGATGTGTCCCATTGGAGAATATGAATTATGATATACCCAGGGGGTGGGGGGAAACCAGGGTCAAGGGTGATAATGAATGATGTATCTCAGAGTCGGCTACACCCAGGTAGCATCAGAATGTTTACTCCTAATAAATCTTCTTTAACCTTTGAAAATCCGGCTAGAGACTCATGATTGAAATGGGGGTAACTACCGAAGCCCTGACACACTATTCATGATGGTCTGATTATACAAGAGTAGATTTTGTGGATTTTACTCCGCTAGCCATTGCTGACGATAGGGGGCAGTGCTCATCTCCGTTTCAAGGGCATTTGAGCCAGCATTGTCTGAAGATGTTTCTGCAGCCATGTGGCCAGCATGATGTTACAGAGCACTGTTTCCTTCCCACCGAAGTGGTACCTATTTATCTACTCACATTTGCATGCTTTCAAACTGCTAGGTTGGGAGGAGTTAGGGTGCAGATGGGAGCTCACCCTGTTGAGCAACACTCTGGTCTCTTTCCAGCCGACAAGCCCAACATCTTAACCGCTGAGCCATTATGCTGCCTTATACAGGTAATCCTCAACTTACAACATTTAGTTACTATTCAAAGTGTGTCCTGGGCTCATCTGATCCCCTTTTGCAACCCTCTGACAGTCAAATGGGGAAGCCAGATTTGCTTAACAAGTGTGTTACTAATTTAACAACTGCAGTGATCCACTCAACAACAAACATGACAAGGGAAGTCATAAAATGGAGCAAAATTCACTTAGCAAATTTCTCACTTAGCAACATAAATTTTAGGCTCAATTGTGGTCGTAAGTCAAGGACTACCTGTACAAAAGCAATTGCTGCGATATTGTATAAAGAGCAAGAATTTCACCCCGAATCTGCTATAAATGCCAACGCTACTTACTTTCATTCTCCTGGTCCTCAGGAGGACAGAGAAGACCCTGAAATTCTACATTGACATGGATCTCCACACCAAGAATTAAGGAGACCTTCAAGAGTATCAGCTGAAGCTGACGAATACCTGAGAAACAGAAGCATAAATAATAATAAAGACAACACATTCCTCACAATTTATGCAACAGTTGCACCTTTCAAAGATCTGTACAAGAGCTTGTCATTTAAAATGTAACCTAGTCAACAAAATGATTAAAAGCACCTGAAATGCTTTTTTTTTTTTACTTTGTTACTTTTACTTTGGAAAGAAGAACTTTCCAAAGTAAGTTCCAAATGGAACTGGCCATAAATCAGACAAAACAAAATTATTCCAAGCTCTGTTCCATTTAATCATGATAGTCAGGATAAAATTATTGTGTAGATTTCCTTCTTGAACAACTAAGCTGCCTACGGCACTTTTAGGACTTTCTTTCAGGTAGTAACAACTAACAAAATAAGAGATTTGTCCATGGAATGTTTTAAATTTCATTAACTTTTGTCATATACAGATTACAGCTCCATTTCAGTCTAAAAGCATCACACTGGATCTGTTATTAACAAGAGTTTGCTATGAATGTAATTTGCATGTAATTGTACATGCTAAGAATCCACATCTCTAAAAGTAAACAGATAAACACAGAATTTGTGCTTTCTGTTTTCTGCACTGTACTAATCCTAATTTTCTTTGCCCCTGTAAACATTCTAGACATGGATGTTTAATTTCAACTCTCATTTATACTTCAGGTTATAGTGATGAAGATATAACTTTTTAAAAAAAGAACTTTACAGTCCTCAATTTTTGTGGCAGATACCACCACCTGCTGGTCTGTTCAGAATACTCCATTATGTTCTGGAATATTCTTTCTTAGTGAATTTGAAAGGTGCTGCATTAGTAAGAACTGGGGTTTTCTGAATTTATCTTTTCCCATACTGAATGTTATCATTTGAATGCTTGCAAGAAAAAGGGCGTTGGTTCTCTCTGTGAGCTGTGAAGAGCATCCAGAAGTGGGAGGTGCTTCAGTCTCTTCTGGAAAGGCTGGGCTTAAAACTCCAGGACGCTCCTCCTCCTCCACGGGACACCTCCCCAACACCCCCCAGTTTTGCAAAGACTGAGTGCCAAAGTCCAGAACTCATCACCTAATCTAGATCCCTGACTGGAACGGAACCCCACCAGACGGAAAGAAATGGGTGGGGCTGGATGCTCTTCATAGCTCACAGAGAACGGGTGAATCAGGTAAGTACCAATGCCCTTTCTCCCATGAGCTGTTCAGAGCATCCAGAAGTGGGACATACCAAAGCTTGGCCTGTCCTTAGGGAGGGACTCCGTCTGGATCAAAATCCGCTCCTAAACTCTGTGGACCTGCTGCAGGACTCTTCTGCCAAATGAAGCGTTGACTGAGGCATAGACATCAATTTTATAATTTCTGACAAAGGGAGATGGTGAAGCCCAAGATGCCGCTCTGCAAATTTCGTCTATGGAAGCCCGTGTGGCCCATGCTGCTGATGTTGCCGCACTCCTTGTTGAGTGGGCTGTAATGCCCTTAGGAACTGAGATGGACTGGCATTTGTAACTTTTAGCTATGGTGGCTCTCATCCATTTACCGATGGTCGTCGACGACACCTTGTGTCCTAAAGTGGGTGGGTTGAGGGATAGGAATAGAGTCTCAGATTTTGGAAAAGCCGCTGTACGGTCTAGATAGATGCTTAATGTCCTTTGAACGTCAAGTCGAGAAGAGACAAACAGAAGAGACTGAAGCACCTCCCACTTCTGGATGCTCTGAACAGCTCATGGGGGGGAAAAAGATTTTTCATTTTACTTCATAAGAGCTTGATTTTCTTCATTTACTGTGGGATCAATTGAGGTAAAGGGGAATCTTCTAGATACCACATCTCTATGATATATAACCAGGTAGAAATTATTTCATCTTTGGTATTTTTACCTTTTAATCACCAACACAGGGTATAAGATCATGTTCCACTCTCTTCCACTGAGATTATGGATGCCAAGTGAAATGCTCTCTGGATAATAGCAGCAGGAAACACCCAGCTGCTATCCCAATGCAAAGCAGGGGGCTAGAGAATGAGAACCCAAATGAGTTTTGGGATAGGACAGCTGAAAACTCCTTATATCCTCTGGATCCCACCATCACTACTGGGATAAAATCGTATTTCCAATTTTTTAAGAAGATTTTATTAAAGCTGGTGGTATATGTAAAAAACATAAACTTCCAAATTTTAAATTACTCATGCTTTCTTCTCAACTTATGCCTAGATTTTCACACTAGCATCTCTTTCTTAAGTCTACCTTGTCCATGAAAACCCCGACACAATCCATTTGTCCTTTGCTAATGTAATATCATATATTATCCATCCCTTCCAGGTGTAAACAGTCCTTACTGATATGGTCGATGGCTCCTGCACAAAATTTGCCATAGAACTTTTTGGCGCCAAGACCTCTCAAGTCATGAATAGTGAATGGCCACAGATGCAGGACATTGTTGCGGGAGAAGGCATCACGTTTTTCTATCACCACCACCTTTGCTCCTAAAAAGGAGAGATCAATGGCTGTCCGAAGGCCACAGGGTCCAGCCCCAATAATGAGACACTAGAAGAGAAGGGAAGAATCAGCATTATTATTCAGACACAAACAAACTTTCGATGCACCAGAAACTAGGAAGGTGTTGAAGCAGTTAGTGAAGAATATTTGTATCTTAAAATAAGCTTTCCAAACTTATTGTTGCAAAACAGTGTCATTGCTTCAGTGCAAACAACTTACAATAACAACAAAGTAATTTTAAAAGCTTCGTTTACCTGTATCAAGAAATCCCAGGATTTCAGACCACAATTCCCACTGCAGCATGGATTAGCTAAGTTAGAAAAAGTTAGTGCTACCTGTGTGTGTCAACTGCTTTGCCAAAATAATGCAGTCCTACAACATGTAATCCATTTGGCATAGAAACAGATGGGATTCCAAATAAACGGTTACTGGACTTCCAGACATCAGGGTATTTTGGGAGAAATACGGCTCAATGGCCGAGGCCTCGAAACTTATTATTGCCTGAGTTGTACTTATATCTTCCTTTACAGCAATCCTGCAGCTTCCAGTGAGACCCTCTAATAAGATTTCAAGCAAGTTCCAAGGCACCACAATTAAAACCGAACCAAGCCAAGGATGGCTGAATTACAACAACAGGAAACTTGTAGCTTGTGGGCCAAATGAAGCATCCATCTGTGTCCCACAACATCTCAAAATTCAGCAAGACCACCAAGTTAGCTTGCTTCTCAAAGGCATCCCCTCCCCCCCGCTTTCTAACTAAGTTAAAACATTTTAGCTCTGCTCTTTCCAGTGACAACATCTGGTTAGCCACCTGCAGCTGTCCAGAAGCTCCAATTACACCCTCCAATAAGTCAAACAGGGGCATACAGCTGTGCAATGTGATAGAGCACAACATATAATTTCAGATGTCACATAGCTCTGGAATGACTCCCCTTAGCCAGATCAGTGACTGAAAATATAGAGGGGGGAGCAAATTATGGAGAAAGATTCTAAGTCCAGTCTTAGTTGCACTAGTCTGACAGTGAGAACCATGAATCAATGGAATAGCTTGCCTTGAGAAGTTGTGGGAGCTTCATCACTGGAGGCTTTCAAGAAGAGAGTGGACATCTATCAGAAATGGTGTAGGCAACATCTCTTGCTTGGTGGTGGATTGGACAAGAAGACCTACAACATCCCTTCCAACTCTATTAATCTTTTAAATCTGTTAGTTTTTATTTGCAGGGGAGTTTTAATTTTACAAAAGTATTAAGGGCAACCCACATCTGTAGCCAGAAGTAGAGATAGTCCTTGACTTACAACCATTCATTTAGTGACCATTTGTGAAGTTACAATGGCACTGGAAAATGTGACTTATAATCCCCTTTTTCACTTACCACCATTGCAGCATTCCCATGTCACATGACCAAAATTCAGACGCTTGGCAACCGACTCATCTTTATGACGGTTGCGGTGTCCCATGTGACATCATTTGATCGCCTTTTGCAACCTTCTGACAAGCAAAGTCAACTAGGAAGCCAGGTTCAGTTAATAATTATGTTGCTAACTTAACAACTTTGGTGATTCACCTAACAACAGTGGCAACAAAGGTCACAAAATGGGGCAAAATTCATTTAACAGGAGTCTTGCTTAGGCACAGAAATTTGGTTTCAATTGTGGTCCTAAATCAAGGACTGCTTATAACAACGATTTATTCAATTATCTCAGAGCCCTCTTTCTGCTGCATATGCATATCACATTATAGATGTGAAGCTTAGAATTTCCCTTTTACTCTCTTATCCTCTTTTGCCTCTTAGTGTTACTGGAATAAAATAAAATTGGTGGGAGATGTTTATCCAAGACAACAGAGACATCTGACATATCATAGCAAATATCCACATAAACCAATGTTTATGGAGATTCTCAGTCATCCAGGTCATGTTTACACCAAAGGTTCTTTTTCAAGAGGCAACTGGACTTCCTTTGTTTTTCTTTGAAGACATTTCACTTCTCATCCAAGAGAGCTGAAGAAGCTTCTTGGATGAGAAGCTAAACATCTTCAAAGAAAAACCAGAAAGTCCAGTTGTCTCTTGAAAAAGCACCTTTGGGACATATAAGCAAATGCAGTGGGACCAATCATTGCTCAATGTTACAGAGGTAATATTGCATATAATAAAAAATGGCCCTAAATTTAAGATGATCCCATGGAAGGAAGGTTAGACAGAGAAATCAAAATGAATTAAAAACACGCAGAAAAGTCCCGTGTTTTGCTTAGTTATCTTGGCAACCAACTTGGGTTACTGATTTTAATCTGATATCAGACCTGGCGATTTTTCCACCCAACCCCTCAATGTGTGTAAATATAGAGAACTCATGTTCTTTAAACAAACAGGGACCACCTGGGATATAAAAGAAAACTGAAGAATTAAAATTAATGGACAGTAAATCAAGACACCACATTTACACAATAAATTGACCTCCATCTGCACAGACCATTCCTTTTGGCACACACAAAATATTTTCAGAAACATATGATAAAGACGCCCCAGAAAACCCTTCCTGGCATCATTTAGCACAGGGGGTCTCCAAAGTTGGCAACTTTAAGACTTCTTGACTTCAACTCCTAGAATTCCTCAGCCAGTCGGCTGAGGAACTTTGTGAGTTGAAATCCACAAAAGTCTTAAAGTTGTCAACTTTAGAGACCCCTAATTTAGCAGAAATAGTGGTTGTTTTTTTAAAAAGGGGGGGGGAATAAGCCAACAGGGTGTACTGCCCCAGGACTAGAAGAGGAACATAACTGAATGCAATGGAGATTGGATTAGAAGACCTCTAAGATTCCTTCCAACTTTATGATTCTATTAAAAAAATGCCACAGGAGAGAACAATAACACAGAAGAGATAGGAAAAAGATCTGGAAACTACAAGAAAATACCCCCTTCAGTTGATTTTTAGCCTAATCTTCAAAGGCACTATGCTTCATAGCAGTCGTGTTTACAGTTCCTTTTATCTCCTACCCCGTCCCTTTGTCTTCAATAGCTACTTCTCTTCTTATCATTAAAATGTAAGAGAACTTCTTCATTCCTCTTTATCTGTATTTTTTTGGAAGGAAACATTTGTCTTCTTTATTGGAGGATCATGATTGTTGATTCGTTCCATTTAGAGACATATTTGGATATGCCTCATTAAGTTACCAGGCAGCCAGAACAGAAACCATAAGGCTAAAGGTTGAATACTGAGAAACGATGCGCAGATGGTCTTCAAAGCACACAGTGAACTGTACACAGCTTAGGAACCTGTCGTAACTGCGCATAAGGAATAGAAGCAAACACAGCTGCTGACCATTTCTCTACTCATCGCTGGTACAAGCCAGGCTACACGCTCAAGTGAATCATTGTTTAAATATGACTCTGTTTTACAGAACCCTGAAAAATTACTAGAAGATGTGCTGACAGAAGTGGGAGTTGAGTTCAGGAAAGACAGGCATTTAAGTTTAATTGACGCTTTCAAAGAATAACTTAACTTTATCCTATTTTACATAAAACTGGTTATTTGATTATTCAAGAGAGCCTTGTTAAGATCAAAATCCAACTAGAAAATTAAAAATAAACATTTTCTTTTCTAACATATCGCTAAACGGCCCATCTTCTCCCAATTTTTTTTTTCCTGAAAATGTAAACACCGTTTTCACTGATTAAAATGAAGTCAAAATGAAACAGGAATTAGTAATGAACTTTAAAAAAAAGAAAAGAAATAACGGAATTTGTAGGACATTCAATGGGGATTGACATTCACTGCTGTAAACCAGTTCTTCTTAACCTCAGCAACTTAAAGATGGTTGGATCTCAACACCCAGAATTCTCCAATTAGCATGCTAGCTGAGGAATTCTGGGAGCTGAAGTCCAACCATTTTAAAGTCACTTGAATTGAGAAACTGATCTAAGCAAACACTGGCTTAGAGCAGCAACCATTTTGGGAGCCAACCAACATTTTAAGTGACAGAATAGATCAAGGGCTTCAAACTTGACAGCTTTAAGACTTGTGGACTTCAGCTCCCAGAATTCCTCCTCCAGTCTTGTTGCTCAGGAATTCTGGGAGTTGAAGTTCACAAGTCTTAAACTTGCCAAGTTTGAAGACCCTTGGAATAGATGCAATAGGAACAAACCACCATTTGTAATTATTATTTCACCTGTTCATGTATAAGCAAAACCATGAGTAACTGCCAATGAAGAGCAATATGTATCAGCTGATTTCGGGCTGTTAATGGAACCCAAACCAACATGAACAAACAGCACAAGCTAGCATAAGCCATCAGGGTTTTTCTTTTTTAAAGATGCCTTCCAAAGATTCAATTTAATCTAAACATTACACAAGCATTATCCCCATCTCAGCTGACACAGAACATAGTCAAGCTCAAATTAGTAAAGGATGGACCCATGATGTCGGAAACTAAGGTTTGTTGCTTCAGTTCGTCCACACATAATTAGTATAGCGTATGGAAGCCATTCTCACAAGTAGGACTTAAAGAAATGTAAGCCGTTTTTCCATGCTCACCTTCGTGTTGGCGCACACTTTCCCCTTCTTATAGTCTTTGTGGCCGCCCCTCTTATCCAACTTGGCCCAAAGAGCTTTAGCTTTCCAATAACTCAGCTTGGATTTCAGCTTGTGGTAGAAAGTGCGGTAATCCTTGGGCTTCAGCTCCAAATAATCACAGAGCTCTTGAAAGGCTTTCAGAGTCCCTTTGCAGGTCGAAGCCTGGACAAATCGGTCAAAGAGGACATGGGCCTGGTTCATCTTTCCATTAATCCCCTCCTCCATGCTTCCAGTTCGTCCAGGGGTTCCCCCGGCAGCTGATCCGTTCCAGTCTGCCTATCTTCCGGTCCACTATTCTGCTCATCAATAATTGCTTCTTTTATTCCATAAGCATAACTAATCTAGAGAAAGGAAAGGTGGGAGGGTGGGAAAGTTTACTAAATAGGCATAGATGAATTTATATCTACATTCAACATCCTGTCATTGGCATTAAAAAAAAAAACCCACTCAGCTTCTATCTGCTAAACAGAGGGAAGGGCCCAGAAAGGTCCACTCTGAGTAATAAGACCATATGTCCTGCTTTTTATCACATCCTTAATTTCATTAAGCAGAGATTTCATGTTTCTAGCAAAATAAAGATTAGGAATTCTGTTTTTAAGGAAGGCTTTTAAAACAATGCTTTGTGAGCTCTATCAATGTTTGTATCATTCATCCACCATTAGAAAATCTACAATGCATTATCTAGAAGTTTTCTCTCTGTGGAAGAATTAAGCCTCTTTACCTCTTCCTCCAAAATGAAAGCAATAATGCAAAACCCCACAATTATCAAAGAAAAGTCTACTCCCAAAACAAAAGTGTACTTCTTTTCCTGCTTCTTACTCCACATCTTATTTTGGTCTATAGTTTCGATCTCTGAGCTTATGAGGTTCTGTATTGAAAATATGCACGGAGCTAAAACATCTACTTCTATGTAGACTCTACAGTAGTCATTCTGCTGATCCCTGGTACCCTTTCAGGAAGTCAAAGAAATAACATTTCTCCATTTTAATTTCTTTTTTTCTCCCCAATACTTTATTGCATTTTTTTTTCATTTATACCATTTATATTTATACCATTACTAATTAAACGGTACCGTGACTATATATCTATATATATCTATATCTATCTATCTATCTATCTATCTATCTATCTATCTATCTATCTATACACACACACACACAGACATTTATATATCCTATCCAATCTTTCAATACACACTACTTCCATACCCTCATAACTATTATATACATTATTTACATTTTCTATTCTTATGTCTATTGTCAATTCACAAATACCATGTTTGCCATATTGCATTGCATTCCATGTCAGCTTTCCCTTTTAGTTCCATAGTTCATTTTAATTTCTAATACGATAAAGATTGATAGATACAACTCACAAAAAAAAGCAAACGTTTTTGGAGACCCTCAATTAATTTTAAGAATGTAAAAGTACCAATAAAGGAGAATATTTGTAGCTCAAGGTTGAAATGAGAGATATTTCGAGTTCTCTGAACTTGGTTGTTTCCTTAAAGGTAAAGGTTCCCCTCGCACATATGTGCTAGTCATTTCCAGCTCTAGGGGGTGGTGCTCATCTCTGAAGAGCAAGCGCTGTTCAAAGACGTCTCCATGGTCATGTGGCAGGCATGACTAAACGCTGAAAGCGCACGGATCGCCGTTACCTTCCCACCAATTTTACCTTCTACTTGCAATTTACCTTGTTTTACCTTCTACTTGCAATTTTACGTGCTTCCAAACTGCTAGGTTGGCAGAAGCTGGGACAAGTAATGGGAGCTCACTCTGTTACGCAGTGCTAGGGATTCGAACCACTGAACTACCATCTTTTCTGATTGACAAGCTCAGTGTCTTAGCCGCTGAGCCAACACGCCCCTTTCAGCTTTGTTTGTAAGGTAGATTCCTTACAGATAGTTAGTTATCCAAACTAGATAGATCATCAGTGCTAGTCATGATGATGTTACCTAATTTGGGTAATGAAATGTCTACAAAAAAAAAACAACCTCATTAGAGACCACCCAGGACCCCTCAGGATGTAAAAGGTCTTAAAACCAAAACGTCTGAGAACTGCTGTTTTGTGGCATTCCAAGAAGAGCTGTTTCCACAACCTGAGGCAGGACAAAGAAGAAAAAGGTACAAAGAAATACTGTGAAGATAGGATTTGCATATAGCCAACTTTGATTATACATCACAAGAGGAGGATGACAGGGATTACAGAATAACAGAGTTGGAAGGGACCTTGGAGATCTTCTAGTCCAGCCCCCTCTGCTCAGGCGGCAAATTCTATACCATTTCAAAAAAAATGTTATCCAATCGCTTCTTTAAAACTTCCTCGGTTGGAGCATTCACAACTTCTGGAGACAAGATATTCCACTGATTAATTGTTCTATCAGGAAATCTCTCCTTAGTTCTAGGTTGGTTCCCTCCTGGATTAGCTTCCATCCATTGCGTCTTGTCCTATCTTGGAGAATGTCCTTCTTCTTCATAGCACTCCTTAGATATTGGAGCACAACCATCATGTCACCCCTAATCCTTCTTTTCATTAAGCTAGACATTATAAATTCTATCCAGAAGCATTCATATAATAAACCACCAGCAAAACCTTCTTTAGGAATGTACAAGAAAAGAAGGTGTTGGCATAAATATGGGTTAGTGCTGCTTAATTTTGGTCAGAGCAATTACGATTTACAAACCAACTTTAAATTAGAGTTTTATATGGGTTATGACCGATCTTTGACGTCAGTTTATCTTCAGACATAATGCTTAACTATAGCTACAGAACTATTACAATATATATCTACATATAGCCCCTAACATCATGAGGCAATTTTTTTTTAATACCATATTTAAGGAATACATTAAAATAGCAGAGGATTCATTGAGCCTCCCAGGCAGAGAAACTTCCACAAATGATGGGGTTGTTATTTGTTCTGGACCAAATTCCCTTTTGACTCGCAATATGTGCCAGTTGAAAAACCAAAGATTATATACATTACAAAGCCAGCAATCCAAATCTACCCACTTAATATGCTTTGAAAACGAGTTACCCACGCTGCATATCCCCCACTTCCTGAAACAAATCCTAGACTAATTACATGACAGATTAGCTATTGCCCATTGTCCAGACATAGAAGTGCAGCTGGGTTGAATAAATTCCTCAAGCACTACCTTTCCATTGTCCCTTTCCCTCTTTAAAGGCATCAAGGTATTGAGGCAGATGATTTTTTCACACACACACACACACACACACACACACACACACACACACACACATGAAGGGACTTTATGAAGTAGAAGTAAGCCTTGATGTTTTTATTCATCATACTATAACGCATCTTGGCTTTACTTTAGCACAAAGCTCAAACTGGCTTTTGCAGCAAAGGTGGGAAATCTGCAACAAGAGGGCTGCTTGAACCTAGGATGTAGGAAAGGGTCAAAAAAGTCAAGATGTCTGCAACAGTGCAAAATCTGATCCCTTTGTTACATGTGTCATATATTCACAAACAAAAAGGGTGAGGCTTCAACTGCTTGGGTACCTCATAACTTTCTGGATGACCCTAGGTTGAGGACTATAGAGCCATCTCTGACAAGCACTGAAAATCTGTGGTTTTCTAGCATTCTGAGTCAGGAAACATGTGAAAACTATATTATAGGTCTTAAAATGTCCCCAATTATCTGTATTTACTTCCTTTGTTCATGTTTATGTTTATACCTATACTTGTTATCTTGTACATGTTTGACAAACCAATAAAATATAACAATAAAAAATATAAAAAATTAGTCTCGGAGAAACTTTAGAAAGCTCTAGCCACTCCCCCCCCCAATCTCTGGAAGATAAAAGCAAAAATCTTTTAAGTTCTCCATCTGTGTAATGATCCCACCCACGATGGGTGTCAGACTTCTCTGAAATATGTGGCCTGCAGCTATCAAACAGTTGCCCATCCTTGCTTTAGGTTTCAACATTACAGTATTTTTAAACCAAATCACTATGGTTGATAGGGTTGACTAGGGCTTAAAAATCCTGGTTCACGTTCACAAAAAGGCAGCACTATGTTCCTTTATCAGAGCATCTCTGGCACATTTTTTTTTCCTGCAAAGTTACTCAGTAAAACCTAATGTATACAAAAAGCAAATGCCTAAAGTTGTGCAAAGCATTCAAATGGGCTCTTTCAAAAGGCACCTCTTTTTGAAGCATTAAAGCACCTGCATCCTTTTAAAGCTTCATATGATGTTTAGTAACTTTTCTTGGTTATCTCCACATCTGTGTCCCGGGTGCAAAATAACCCTTCCACAAGGACTCCCAGGCAAGTGAATTAGTTGTGCACGTCCATGTATATATAAGAAAAGGAAACCAGAGACAATTTTTAAAGCAGCATATAAAGTGTGTAAAGATACAGCTGTGTTAATGCTGGAATAAAACTGCTCAATTGCATTGCCATGCTCTGCAAAGCTTGTTTTTCCAACGGCTCTGTATAGCACAGTTATCACAATAAACCCACTAACTAATAAATGAGCAAAAAAAAAAAATAACATCAGCTATCTGTTTCCTCTCTTCTAGTAATTGCTTATAATCTAAGATAAAAACTCACTTTGAATTGTTTTTTTTTTAAATATAAACATGAACCAATAATTATTACTGTTTAAACAAGTTTGCCCTGTTTCAAAAGATTCTGGGCAATAACAACAATAATGAACAACTCTGGGTAAGTATTCTAAATCTTCTGATCCATATTAAAGAATGTGTCTTCCCAGCACTGCCAAACCTCTTTAATGTGTCAAGTTACACTTAGGCCCTTCTATTACAGCTTAAACACTTTATGTATTAATAGGACCATAAACCAAAGAACACTCAGAAATTAAGTACCAAGCGAAATCTACAGACCAAATTCAGCACTACATTTAGCACATCTGTATCCCCTCCTATATCTTCGTTTTGAGAAAAAGGGGAAATGACACTTTGCCTAACCTGGATACCATGATAAGGTGTATATCAGAAGTCTCCAAACTTGGCAACTTTAAGACTTGTAGACTTCAACTCCCAAAGTTCCTCAGCAAGCAAAGCTGGCTGGAGAATTCTGGGAGTTGAAGTCCACAAGTCTTAAAGTTGCCACATTTGGGGTCCCCTGGTGTATGTAAACAATTTCAAAGGAGGTTAAAGCAGAAAGCCCTGGAATTTTTCTCATCTCAGAAAGCTGGGTCTTCAATAGAAGTGTTTTCAGCTCATTCTTTACTTTTGTGATCTACTGACCAACTGAGGCTAAACCTTTCAGACATCTGTGGAAATGAACTCTAATCTAATCTAGAAAAAAAACTCTGCCAAAAGAAATCTGACCATCTTTACGGACAACATTGGCTCCCTTGGCTAAACATGGAGATGAGCACCGTTCCGTAAAGTCGGACATGACTGGACAGGGGAAATCTATATCCTTCTTTTTTGCTGGTCTAGTACTCAAAGCTTTGCATTGTGCAAACCTCAACGGGGCTATCAAGAATTCCAGAAAAAGGATTGGAAATCCTGTTAGTGGGAAAACTAACTGTAATATACAACCTATCCACCATAATTTCCATTCTCCTCCCAAGAGGAGGCACCCTCCCTTCCCCTTGAATCCCCAAGGGCAGGAAGTGAGATGGGAGGGAGACACATCTGCCAAGTTTCCAAGGTACTGCTTATGCGTGTCTGGGCTGGATGTTACTCTGAGCCTGCAACACCTTGTATACTTTGTCCTAGCACTGACTCACAGCCTCTACATATTGCTTGGTCTCTGCCAGGGTTGTCAAACTCGATTTCATTGAGGGCGCTGCATCAGGTTTATGTTTGACCTCCATGGCCAGCTCAACGTCACTTATGTCAGGGGCATCTGTGGCGTCTGAGTGCTCCACCAGTGAAACGGGTTCCTGAGTTCTGTTTTCGGCTGCCACGGCCTCCTCCAGCCCTCTGCCAGCAAAAACGGAGCTCGGGAAGGCCGCACACAGCTGTCCTGAGCTCCTTTTTCACTGGCAGAAGCACCGCAGGCCAGTCCTTCGCTGTTTCCAGGGTGGCCCCACAGGCCAGATCTAAGTACTCCGTGGGCCTGATCTGGGCCCCAAGCTTTGAGTTTGACATCCCTGGTCTATGCATTGGAGAAGAGGAAGAAAGGAGATGGATTTTTAATCTGTGAGGAAAGACGCAGGAAAAAGCCTTTTCCCCTGTACAACGGCTAGTAAGTACTTGTCCTTGACTCATGACTCCATCTGCCTCTCGGGTTCCAGAACAAAAGGAACTACCAACAAAAGACTATATATATAATACATGAGGACAGACAACAAAAAGTCCCTAAACGATTACTGCCAATCAGGTGTTGTTGTTCTTCCCAGGATAAAACAGCTGTGTTTTGCACTTGACAAACTTAAGGGAAAGGCAGAATATTAACCTTTCTCCACACAAATCTACTCAACACTTAACACTCTGCAGGCAGCATATGGAGAATTGCTATAACAGAGTCATCCAGGTTAAGAAGTGAAAGGATCTATATATTTTTTATTTATTTATTTGTCAATCGCTTACAAGATAATAGGTAGAAGTATAAACACGAGTAAGAATACAAGAAATAAGTACGAATAAATGGGGACACAGTAGGACAGGGACGGGAGGCACGATTGTACATATATAGTCTTAGAAGCCTGCTGGACAGTTTCTGACTTAAAGCAATGAGGTTGGGTCAGAGGCCCATAGCATTCTAGTGAGATCATTCGTAACAGAGTAGCAGGGATCAAAGAAAGGCCACTTTCCATTCACTCCTCAACAGAATAAAAACATCTATGCCACTAATGTGCTTCTTTCCTTTTGTTTCGGAGAGCTGTTTTGAAACACCTTTTTAATCCTTTGGTGCGCTGATATCAAAAGATTCCCAGTTGCAAAGGGCAAGGCCACCAGGCAGCCCATGAAAAGTTTTCTCCTTCCACTTCTCTATGATAGCTTTGTGAATTATAAATATAAGTATGGCAGATGTGCTGCATATAATCACTAGGAGGGGAAGAAAAGAGGAATGTACTGTAAACTATCCATAATTATCAGAGAGAATCTTGCAGTCTGCCAGAAGTAATGTATTTTTTAACACTTATATAAACAAACACAAAGCCAATTCAAGAGGCTCAAAATCATGAGGACACCCATGCCTTGAAAGCTGAACTATGTAAACCACAAGTCAGGCCTGCCCAGATGTTATGTTGCCTAAGAGGATGTGCAGAAAGACACATCTTAGTTGAGTTCTACAACAAACACAAGAGAGAATAATGGCAAGAAGAAAATTATATGGAGACCTTGGTGCTCTCTGAGCTTGGTTGTTTTCTCACAGACGTTTCATCGCCCAACTAGCTAACACATTCAGTGCTAGCAGGAATTGGGGTCTTCTAGTCCAATCCCCTGCTTAAGGCAGGAAACCCTACACCACTTCAGACAAATGGTTATCCAATCTCTTCTTAAAAACTTCCAGTGTTGGAGCATTTACAACTTCTGGAGGCAAGTTGTTCCACTGATTAATTGTTCTAACTGTCAGGAAATTTCTCCTTAGTTCACGTTGGAGTATTGTTTTCTTCTTGATAGTTTCTTGATTAGAGTGTCTTTTACTGTTTATCTGATTTGGCAGTTCTTTGATTGGGTCTACTCATTGATTGTTGGACGGGTATTAATCTTGATGTTAATCCTAGCTGATCTGGGTGTTGATGATGAATCCATACCAGATCTATACTTTTGGTTATATGAATGAGAATATTATAATTTCTAGACACTGCATTATAATCTTACTTTGAATTCTGAGAGTGGTAATCCCATGGATGTTCCTCTAATCTGTTGGTATATTTGCCTATTGTAAAAAGGAAAAAAAGACCAGAACTCCTTTTCACCAGCAATTAACACCCAGATGCAGTATATCAAATAGTAAATAACAGTCTTACCAAGGTACTACCAAGAAAAAAATCACTCTCAGCAACACTGACAGGGCAACCCACTGAATATAAACAGAGAGAAACCCCACTCTCTTCTACCACTGATGATGTTATCTAGCTGGGTAATGAAACGTCTGCTAGAAAACAATCAAGTTAACAAGTTAACCAAGGACTCCATAATTCAACCCTGAGCTGCAAATACTCTATTGATATAAATTACATGTAAGCTAACCCAACTGTTCAGGTAAAATTAATTAAAATGACCGATATTTATCAAATATCATCATGAATCCTACTAACAATAAGTACAGCATTGTTTCTTAACTTCAACAGTTTAATACTGAGTCTTTTAACTCTGACTCTTACTTTCCACTTGCAAAGTTTAACCTTGTTTTTCATTACATTTTAACTGTGCTTTAAATCATGTTTTTATATTATTTTATTGTGTTGTCTGTACATCTCCCAATGTCACTTTAGGTAAAATGGCTCGTGTAGAAATTCAATCAATAAACAAAATAAATGTAAAAATGCCATGCAGCTCCATATCATTTTTAATATTGGAAAAGGGAAGCTAACAGATGAGTTAGCTAAAAGGTTATGTTTTCCATTTTATTTAAATTTACACTATGGAACCACTTATCATAATTATTAATAATGACAAATAGAATAGAATGTGATTTTTAAAGAAACAAAAACACCCAACACACTAGAGAGGTTAGAAGATTTTGGTCAAGTCAACCCTAAAACATGATTCTGAATCTGTCAAATCATACAACTTAACTGTATGATTTTGGATCTGTCACTTTTTTAAGGAGGACTGCTATGCTATCAGAATAAAATATAACCAATAAATAAATAATTTAATAGCATCAAAAGCAAATTAAAGCAATCAGCAATAAGTTGCTTCAGGAAAGAATCTCAAAACATTGGTATCACAACTGAAAAAGCCCTGCGTATCAAATTAATAAATAACAAATGTTTCCTATGGCAGGATTACACAACACCTAACATATTCAATATTCATCCTTAGGACATTTCACAATGTTGCTTCAGCAAGACACAGGGCTGGCTTAAATTCAGTGTTTTCTGTGGAACACATTTCATTATTAAATGCCAACCTGGTACCCTCTGGAAGTATTGGCTTTCAAGTCTCCAAATTCCCAGCTGTTGGAAATTATGGGAAACCAGTTGTTAGATCCTGGAGGCAGAGGTTTTTCCTCTATCAAAACTTTAAGCATGAATTGTTTAACCAACGTTGCTGAAAAAATAAAGTACACTTCAGAAATGGGTTGAAAGGTTGTCTCATTCTTCAGTCACTTACTGGCAGCATTCACTAAGCTAAGGAAGGAAAAACATATAGTAAGGACACAGCTTGTTTCCCTTCTTCCTGCCCCGCTTTTCAGAAGAGTAGGTAAAGAACTTTGGACATATAATTTGGTAACAATTTCTAAGTCTACAAACTATTGTTTATAGGTAGCTTATTTGGGTACCATAAACCAAAGCAGTATGGATGATTTGGAAAAAGAGGAGAAAGCAGGACTGAGCAACACTATGAATCAGAATCCTTGAATGTTTACACTGCAACGGAGCAAGCCAGAATTCAGTTTATTCTTATATGAAAGCACAGCTATTACTTCTTTCAATGTATTACCCACAATGGCACATGGCAGCTTTCCAACAAATGGATGGAAAAATGTGGAAAGTTCCTACAATGAATATCCAGTTAAAACAGGCTGAACGTGTAGGTGTGGCCACCTAGCCATCTTTCCATTTATGTAGGAAGAACATCAAAAGCTTCTGAACTGTGTGTTGAGTTTCCTTCCAATTTTTATACAACAGAAGAGAACAGGTGATCTTTGCCAAACTCTGTTGTGGACTCTGTGCCTGGAGGCTCATTTTGACCTGCTTGCATGAGTCACATTCTAAGTAATCATAACCATGATATGCACACAAACACTGTGCTGATCCCTTCAAGAAAAATGTTGGGGGGTGGGGGAAGCTACCAAGAGCTAGGACATCTCTAGATGCTAGATGTTGCCTTATAAGAGCACATGGAAATCAGTTAGGGAGCTAAAAATAAATACAGGAAAAAAATATTTTCTTCTAAGTGCACCAAGAAATAGACTTGGACTGCCGTTAAAAACTTCACTGCTGAAATGGGTCTGGAACAGTGAACTAAGAAACCCCTGCAGTTGAAAATTTATGCCTGTTCATTACTAAGTTCTAGTTCCTCCTTCTGGAGAATTAGACTGCCAATTTTAAGTACGCGTACAGGGAGCATTACAGATTTGAATGCTGCTTACGAAGTAGATCCCATGATCTCAATGAAAGGTGGAAGATCACATGATAGATGCTTTGTTGTGGTTAAAGCGTTCAGTTGCTTCTGACAGAGCTGTGGTCAGCAGCTCTTCAGCATGTCCCAAGATCCATAACCAGGAGAATGTTCCTGTCCACTCTCCAAATTTCCTTCATAAACACTGTCCAACCTGCAAATTTCCTTCAAGCATTTCACATTTCCTTCACAAAACAATGTCAGCATCCTAGGGAGATGCCTCTGGGTTAATTTTCCTTGCTAACATGCTGCATTTCTACTTGCAAGATTTCATTGTTTTCAATATGGCAAGCTTTGATATGATGGAGCCATGACTTTCACAGATGCAGCTTAGGAGAGCAATCTGAAGAAAGAATAATTGCAACCAGACTGCCTTCCATAGAAGACCTGTAAATTTGAGATCAAAAGGAGGGCTGAAAAGTTATCTGCAGACCTCTCACAACCTGGACATAAGCTGTTCCAACTTGCCCCTCAGGGCAACACTACAGCATTGCAGGCCAAAACAACTAGACACAGGGACAGTTTTTTCCCTTTAGGCCAGGGGTCTTCAAACTTGACAGCTTTAAGACTTGTGAATTTCAATTCCCAGAATTCCTCCTCCAGTCATGTTAGCTCAGGAATTCTGGGAGTTGAAGTCCACAAGTCTTAAACTTGCTAAGTTTGAAGGCCCTTGCTTAAACTTAGTTGAACACCTAATTCTCACAGTACTGTCTAATGTCAATATGTATTTACCCTTATAGTATGGCTGTAGTATTATTATTTATCATTCTTATTTACCCTTCTTACTCCCCTCTCTGATTATTTTTATTCTGTTGCTTTGCATGTACGCTGAGAGCTTTTGCGCTGGAGACAAATTCCTCGAGCGTCTAATCCCACTTGGCCAAATGAAGTATTCTGTTCTGTTCTGTTCAATTCAATTCACTTTATGATGGCTAAAGATTACAGGAGACAGAGTGCAAATAGCTATATTAAGGGAGGCTATTTCAGCCTTTTCGTTTCTCACACTATCCACATTTCTATTAGCCAAGATTCAGTCTTGATATCTGGCCTTTAAATAGGCATTTTTTCCATGATATTTTTTTGCACAGAAAAGAGGTGCAATGCATTTTTACAAGATTGCATGCAATCTTCCTAAAGGAAATCAACTCTGACTGTTCTTGGGAGGACAGATGCTGAAGCTCAAATGCTTTGGCCACAAAATGAGAAGAGAGGACTCCTTGGAAATGACCCTGATGTTAGGAAAGATGGAAGACAAAAAGAAAAGAACAGCAGAGGATGAGATAATTAGATAGTGTCACCGACGAAATGAACATGAATTTGGGCAATGTTTGGGAGACAGTGGAGCAGTGGTGGTATTCTACCAGTTGGAGCCAGTAGCGCCGATGAGCAGCGGAGACCAAACTGGTTCTCTCCAATGTTCTGCTGTTGGGTCCACCTGCCACCCCGGGCTCCCATATTAACCTTTATTCCCGGCTTTTGAGGCGCAGCTGCTTTGCGCGGCACAGCAGATTGCCACGTAGCAGCTGCTGAAGCGACAGGGAGAGTGCAGGATTGCAGGAGGTGAGTCAGAAAGTTTCTGTGCCTGCGTAAAGGGCGTGTTTGGCACGGGCACCCAAGCTACACCCACCAAACCGGTGGTAAAAAATATCTGAAACGCACCACTGCAGTGGAGAGTAGGGGGGGCCTGTCCTGCTATGGCCCATGGAGTCGAAAGAATTGGACACAATTTAGTGACTAAATTTTCCAGATTAGTTGTTTGAATACTGGAAAACCATACCCCCCACCCATCCATGCAGTTGGCACTCTACAAAAGAGCTCCGAAAACTGGCTGCTTCCCCAGCCTTTTGCTTAAAGTGGGTTGTGGATCCCGTTTTTTTTTAATGGCTGGGTTTTTTTATATCTCATTTGGTGGTGTTTTTCTTTTAAACTGCATGGCACGATTGCTTTTACTATGTACTGCCTGGAGTCATTGCGGAATTGAGTGGCCTAATTAATTAAAGAGTATTTTCCCCCTGAGTGGGTTTTTAATTTATTTCCGTTTAAATCAATCCCAGCCTGAACTTACAGTCTTCTCTACAGTTCCACACCATGCTTTTATCCTTGCTTTACAAAAGTGATTATTTTCTATCCTGGCTGTTAATCAGTATGCCATGTATGAACTTAAAAGAAAATAGTAGCTAGATTCAAGCTGAGCTTGGCTCCTAGTGAATATATGGTCACAACCACACAGTTTTCTTGGCAACAGTTCTAATATTTTTTCTGGGATATGTTTCAACTTCCTAGCCTAGTCTCTAGCCAGGTATTCCCCAGAATCTTCTAAATGCTAAATAGGCCCAGCCCTGCTATCTTTCAAGACCAGACATGGTTTGCCAGGTGATGCCATCTGCTGAGATAAAAGGCAACCAATTCTTTAATTTGCCCAATCCCATCCAGGAGAGGGCAGTCACACCTATGTACAGGTAAAAGTAGTAAGTAATAATTTCACAAACAGAGATCAGAGAGGCAACAAAGTTCCAGTTACAGCAACAAAAGGGACAATCAAGTGACATGAACTACTCAATTCATACTCCATTTTTCTTTTTATTCCAGTGCAACTTACAAATAATAACAAACACAATGTACAAAACAGAACTAAAGTAATACAATTAAAATCAATGAATAAGGTAACTGACAACTAAACAGTTTGAGAAAAATGTATTTTCACTACCTTCCTAGTTGATGAGACAGGAGAAGCCAAAGAAAATCCTTTAGGAAGCCTACTCAATAGCCTGAGAGCCATAAAGAAGAAGGCCCTTTCTTGTGTACAGCAATAGCACTCAGACTTATATACCACTTTATAGTGCTTTACAGCCCTCTCTAAGCAGTTTACAGAGTCAGTATATTGCCCCCAACAATTTGGATCCTCATTTTACCCACCTCGGAGTCAAGCTTGTCCTTTCCCAACCAGTTCGTTTTTACAATTAGGCGATGATCAAGAGTACAGGTTGCTTCTGTGAGGTTACAAGGTAGACAGCAGTAGATTTGGGTGTCACCAGCACATTAATAATACTCCAAGCTCCAAACTTCTGCAAGTTAAACAGCAGATAGGACAAGATAGAAGAATCCCCACAGAATGCCATAGATCAACAATCTATATGTTTTATTAGTCCACCATCTTCTGGTGGCACATCCCAACTGAAGGGCCAGAACCCCTGCAAAAGAGGGCCTCTAAGGTCCAACCCAGCTAGATGGCCCAGAAAAATACCATATATAAAAAATACCATACCATACCATAACTTACCGTATGGGTAAGTTACAGAGTTCAGCACACAATATATTTAGTCACCCATGCCCTGATCATCTCCTAATTCGATTACTGCAACATGCTGTCCATGGGATTGCCCTGGGACCCCCTGGAAACTTCAACTGGTCCAGAACACAGCAACACACCCACAATAATGGGGTGCAGCTCTGTTGCCTGAGCTGCTGTGGCTTTTAGTTTCTTTCTGGGTACAATTCAAGGTGTTGCTCATCAACTGTAAAGTCCTATATGGCACAGGGCCAGGCTACTTGTGGGATCACTTTTCCGTAAGAACATCTACCCATCCAACCAGGTCAGACAGGATGGACACAGTCCTGGTTCTCAAAATATTGTCCCCTAATCGGAGCTAGGAAGTGTGCCTTTTCTGTGGCAACCACTGCCTATGTGGAACATCTTTGTTCCCTGAGGTTTGTCAGCCCCCAACTCTTCTAGCCTTCCATTCAATCTTAAAGACCTGGCTTTCTCCTCACGTGTTGGAAGATTATAAACAATGATATGTTTGCCTGGACTGGCACCAGATATCTTTTTTTACTTTGCTAAATGTTTTATGTTTTGAGTGTATTTTACGGCCGTTAAAATGATTTTATTGGGAGACGCCCAGAGTTGTCTGAAAGATGGGCAGCCGTATAAATATTTTAAATAAAACAAACAAATGTTTGTTTTCCAACTCTTGCTAGAGTTGATTGTCTTTTCCCTTGCCAGGTCTCTTTAATAGTTGGCAAATCAATGCTTTCATCCAGCATTGAATTCTGGACGTTTTACGAGAAACTGACCCGACATTGAAAAGTAGGAACTTTAGTCTGAAGGATTCACTGTCTCTATTCCCCAAGTTTCCTTGGTTAAGCTCAACCAGAAGGGATAAGGGGGGGCCAACCACTTAGCCCATGCCATTCCCTGCAGCAGCCACATTACAATCTCTAATTATCTCTCTCTTTGCCAGTTCTTACTCTACCAGATAAGTGCACTAACATACCAGGAATCAAAATACTTGTGCTAAGAGCCTGACTCCATTAAAAGATCCTGAGCCCCATCATAGTGAGGGATAACATTACCATTTTAGGCAACTTTAAAAGCATTTAAGGCATCTGTATTCTTTATAACAACTTCTACCGGACTTAGTGCAAAAGAAATGAGACGGAGAAATATTGACTTGATTTGAACATTACATTAAGGCATGGCTTATTAATTACAACAGCAATTGTCAACTGTGGCTTACATGATTAGATGCACATATAATATTAATCCCAAACAAAGCAGATCGCACAAAGACCGAGATTCATCTGGGAACTACTGGCTTCCCCAAGGCTACCTGTTTAAATTAGAAAGGTGAAACCTCAAGAAAATAAGATGTAATTAACTAATTTTCTCCAGCTGCATATTCAGCACAGAATTCAGGTATATTATGATGATTAGGCTAATTGCCATTATCTCATTCCTTAAATGCACTCACAGGTTAAACCCATAAAGCAACCTGAATTACACGATCCTCAGAATGCATCTTGAAGACCAAGTGATAGCATCTCTCTCTCACACTTTGTTTATTCCAGGTTTGGATTATTAAATCTACGCCACACCAAATCAACTATCTAAACATCCATCCATCTCTGTTCCCTTTATTTATTTATTTTAAAAACAGCAATGCCATTGTGGAAACCAGAAGATCAAGCAAAGCAATTAGGAACAAATTTGCTGGGCTTTTACATTCGACGCTCCACACTCTTTCAAGTCAACCACACTTTACCACGTCTTCCTCAGTGGTATGGGAGCGACCAAGAATTCCAGAACACAAATCTTGTTTTGTTAGGTTGGTGCTGTATCAATCCTCCCCTGTCTGCCAAGGCAGATTATAAAGCTTCGTTAGCTGGGTTAACAAAACAAATTATTTTCCCATGAAGCACTCTCGTAGGACTGGCAAGGGCCCATGCAGTTTCTCTTTGGAAATTGCTTGCTGCAATTTCTTGTGCAAACAGCACTCTATAGAAGTCCTGACCTAGATTTGGCAAAAGTTACAGCTGATTGTGACCAGAGTTTCTGCTTCAGAGGACAGCTACCAGTGTTTTTGCGCCGTTCAAGCACTTAAAAAAGCAACTGAGCAGCATGTTCTCCTCCCAGCTTAGACGCCTGACTCCTACTTGAGGCTAGAAGTAACTTTCATTCATTCAGAGGGGCTTGCCTCAAGACATCAGATCTGTCTATAACAGTGATGGGGAACCTTTTTGTTGTGGTGTGCTGAAAGTGTGCACGCCAGCCCCACAATGCAGTGCGTCCTGCCCCACCTGTGCATGGGCGCGCAACACCCTCGCCCTGTCCCCTTACCTGCACTGCGCATGCGCACGCCTCCCAGCTGATTTTTGGCCCGTTTGAGGCCATTTTCACCCTCCCAGAGGCTCTAGGGAAGCCTCTGCAGCCTCGGGAGGCTGAAAAGTGGGCCTTCCAGAAATACCAGAAGTGCCGAAACAGGCCTGTTTTCAGCCTCCTGAGGCTGCAGAGGTTTCCCTTGAGCCTCCAGGACAGCGAAAACTGCCTCAAACAGGCCGAAAATCGACTGGGAGGCGTGCGCAGTGCAGTTAAGTTTAGTTAGGGCTCATATGCCTGCACAAATGGCTCTGTGTGCCACAGGTTTGCCATCACAGGTCTATAAGCTAGAAAAATAAATACAAATTTAGAACCGGGAGCTAATAAAATCCTATTAGGAAATCAGTTTTGTCAGGAGCTGGTAACAAGATTAGAAGTGCTGCTGTTCCTGCCTGCAGGCATCTTCCAGGATGCATCATCTGTCCTTGGAACCACCAGCAGATCCAAACTAGGACGCCTCCACAGTGGAAGGCTTGTTAGAAGTGGAATGGGTATTGCAGGTTAAGAAACTTAAAAGGGAGTTAGGAATTTTATTTAAAACAGCCAAACCTCACTCCTGGCAAGGATAAGAATGGAAGAGTAAGGAACAAGAACAGCCCTTTAATGGACTTCCAAAACCTTTTTTTTCCCCTCTCACAACATCAAATCAAGGATTTTATGGAGCTGAGGAAATAGGCCAGAATCCATTCCACCTGCAATCTTTACAGATGCATGGGGCGAAGTTGACAGATAAAGGCCAACTTAAGTGAAACTGCTAAATTTGATTATTTCATTATTTATTCAGCTACCTTTCTAGAGACTTGCACATAAATGCAGACAGTTCTTGTTTAGCAACCCACAATTAGGACCTGCAACTACATAATTAAGCAATGAAGTTGTTAAGTGGAAAATCACGTGACCTTGACTGTGCTTCCTTTTCTCTCCCCCCACCCCCCCCCATTCGAAATACTCGCCTTTCCTCCACTGGGATAATTAGCAAAAAGGAAATTAATATTTGTATTCACAATCATTGGAGAGGAAGAGATTATAAGAGAACAAGCAGGTCCACGATGGGAAACACACTGGGCTGTCTGCATAGTGCCTTTGGGGCTGTCTGTTGGACCGTACTCTTTTCATGTGTATTTCCCGTTGCATGCCTACTTACTCTCTTGTAATCCCTTCTTCTCCAATTTCCCCACTCTGCAAAGGGGAAAAAAAGGAAAGCAACAGGACAGGCAAAGGAAAACCCATACTGACTATAGGTAGTTCTCAACTTATGATCACAATTGAGTCCAAAATTTCTGTTGCTAAGTGAGATAGTTGGTTAAGTGAATTTTGCCCCATTTTATGATCTTTCTTGCCACGGTTGCTAAGTGAATCCCAACAGTGATTAAGTTATTAATACGGATGTTAAGTGAATCTGGCTTCTCCATTGGCTTTGCTTGTCAGGAAGTCGCAAAAGGGGATCACATATTTATGACAAACCTCTGAATTTTGATCAGATGACCATGGGGATGTTGCAAGGGTTGTAAGTGCGAAAAATGGTCATGTTATTATTTTTGGTGCCATTGTAACTTTGAATAGTCACTGAATGAACTATTGTAAGTAGAGAACAACCTGTAAGAGTACTCAAATGGAGGATTTCTCATTTACAAGGATATAAAGCCCGTATTATATCTTGCTTGGCTTGTTTTCTAAAAGAACATGGCCTGAAATCTTTGCAAAGCCCCGTGGCCTTAGATTTTTGTAACTGGATTGTCAGGATTGAAACTGAAGTTTTGTCTACAAAACACGCTGTATCATTATCCCTCATTGTATGCTTTAATGTGGATGGTTGCCTTATTTTGGATAGCCTAAATCAGGGGTGTCAAACTCGTGGCCCATGGGCCAGATGCATCATGTGCTGGCCAAACTCACGCCCGGTTTAGCAAAGGGGGAAAGTCGCAATATGTCATGTGACAACGGCGTGATGATGCAAATTTGACACCCATGGTTTAAGTGGTTCCTTCAAATTCTACACATCTATAGCCCTTCCTCTGCCTGAAATGGGTTGACTTTATTGTCAATGTTTTCTTTGGAGAAGGTTCTAAAGAGAAGCAAGAGGTCAGTCATTTCTCTTTCAACTTTTTCTGAGATTTATAACATCCACTCTATCTATACATCACCACTGCTTTGCAATATGTCAACACTTCAGGAAGATGACTTTTAAATGCCAATATTTTGGTCTAGGGTTTTGCAAGTTGATTCTCTTGCCTCAATATACAAAAAATGCACATCAGATAATATACTATAACATGGAAGGTTATAGCTCCGAATCTGTGCACTGCTGTTCTTTTCAGAGTTCAGTTTAAGTACTTGTTATGTGTAGCCTGTACTTATACCCATGGATGCCTAGGTGAGCAGGGTAAATAAAAAATGAACCAGTCTGTAGTAGAATCTAGCTTACACTTTAAAAACAAGTCCATATTCTTTCTTTAAAAAAAAACCCAAGTCTGAATCAAGATGTTGATTATAGTACAGGCAAATTCCCTACAAAATTGTAGCTAAAATGGAGAGAACACTACTTTATTTTCCATAAAGGTAAAATTTTCTACTTCTGCAACCCTTGTTTGAAAAGTCTTTCAACATATGTTTATGCATTCCTATACAGGGGCCATCCTGGAAAATGTAAGGGGCCAGCCTGCATCGCTTCAGCCCAGTCTACCCAATGCAAAGAGGAAACATCGGGCCAGTGTGGCTTCATCCTGGTCTGCCCAGTGTGAAGAGAAAACATCAGGCCAGTGTAGCTTTGGCCCAGTCTACTCAATGTGAAGAGGAAACATCAGGCCAGTGTGGCTTCATCCTGGTCTGCCCAGTGTGAAGAGGAAACATCAGGCCAGTGTAGCTTTGGCCCAGTCTACTCAATGTGAGGAGGAAACATCAGGCCAGTGTGGCTTCATCCTGGTCTACCCAGTATGAAGAGGAAACATCAGGCCAGTGTGGTTTCGACTCAGTCTATTCAATGTGAAGAAGAAACATCGGGCCAGCGTGGCTTCAGCCTGGTCAATGTGAAGAGGAAACATGCTAGCAGTTTGGGGAGTGGCATCAAGCTGTCCACGCCCACCCAGTTGGCCATGCCCAGTGAATGGCATCAAGCTGGCCATGCCCACCCAGATGACCACACCCACCCAGTCAGCCACACCTGCTCAGCCCCCCAAGGTCAACCATACCCTGATGAGGCCCTCAATGAAATGGAGCCTGACACCCCTGGTCTATCATCTACATTAAGATATGATCAACCTCTCAGGGGTTGAAGGTCTTCTTTGTTTTGTGGCAAATCTTTTGGATCTTTACTCACTGAGATCCATTACTTGCACAGGGAAAAGTATTCTCCTATTCCTAAATTAAATACAACACACAGGGACAATACAAATACAACTGACGCAGGACACTGCTTTCTGCCACATCAAGCTCTTGTCTAGCCATCCCAGAAGTGTCCATTCTAGTATCAGTTCATAAGTTCTTCCCACAAAATTTGCTACCTGATTCTTTGACTGCAATGAGGTTATTTTTTTTAGTGAAAAGCACACATTCTCTTACAGTGTAAGAAATCTAATCTAACATGTCTGTTGAGGATTTTAAGGTCAACAGTCCAGTTAACAGTGCCCATTTATCACTTTCAGCTAACAGAGTGTATTATTATCTTTTATTGTACACACTGTAATAAAAATCCTATGAGGCATGTATTTTTCAGTCGACTATATCCATGAGTAACCTAAGTAGTTCAGTGAGCCTAGAGCAGAAGTGTGACTTGTGCACTATATATAGTATTCAAGCAAGCTTACAAACGATTAAGCTGAAAGGATGGTTATAAACCATAACAGCTAAAAGAACTTTTGAGGACTGACAGATATGGAAAGTTCACAGAGCAGTTCCTGATGGAAAAATCAGAGCAGCCAATCACATGGCAATTAAAAAAAAAAGTCAAGAGCCTTAAAATAATTCAAAAAGCTTAAATCAGGAATCATAGGATAGCATACCTTCCTAAATGCTGATTATATATTAAAGGGTAAAAAATGTGTTTTGCTAAATACAATATAATACAGAGATAATCTACAATATTTCTGAAGTACCGATGGTTTGAAAGACCCAAGCAGGTCAAGAAAAGAGGCAAATGGTTTGTTTATTACAGTACATGGGTATTTGTCTTATGCCTTATTTATTTTCAGAACAACTGTCTAAAATTAATTCAACTGAGAAAAACAGTAAGTAGTTTAAAGTCACTCACTGTTCTCAGGCAAATGGCTGCTAATAGTTGTTGTTAGAGCTGCTAATAGTTGTTCTTGCAAATGGCTGCTAATAGTTGTTCTTGTGTTGCTGGTTTTATTGATTGTACTTTTATTGATCAATGATTGAAACAAACTCTTGTCTTTCTGTCAATGTTCTCAATGGTCAAATGAAAAATTTAATCATACGGTCCTTGTCTGAATTCAACATCTTAATATTTACACATACACCCCATATTAAAAGTAGAATATTTGCAAGCCTTTCTCGGAAGTATAATCCAACATCAATTCCAGGATTTGAAAGTCTGATGGTACTGTTTAACTTGGAACTATAGGAGATCCAAGTAATTAAAGTCTCTGATGTGATTGTATGAATCACTTTGAAAGGACAGAAAAATGATAACAGTCCTTGGGGGGAAAAATAGCTCTTCTGGCTTTAGATTCTTGGTAAATGACCCTATATTTTGAACCCAAATTAAAAAGGCAAATATGGCTAAGAACTTATTTCTTATGTGATACATAGGTAGGTAGGTAGATGATAGATAGATGGAAGGATAGAAAGAAAGAAAGAAAGAAAGAAAAAGAAAGAAAGAAAGAAAGAAAGAAAGAAAGAAAGAAAGAAAGAAAGAAAGAAAGATAGCAGAATTGCAGTCAAACCCTACCTGAAGAGTTTGTGAATAAACTGAGGATGTTTGTCCGCAAATCTACAATCACTGAGCTTGCTACAGCTATTTTTAAACTATGTCGAAGACCACAGAGAGCCATCTAAAATACCCAAAATAAAATGTTCAATCCCAACAAAAAAATCTCCCATACTACGATATTAATAGTTCATAAAATAATGTTCATCTGTGATGTCAAAAAGACTGATTTCCAATGAGAATGTCACATTATTTCCTATTTTTAAAAGGTGCAGATGGGATAAACCTCTGATCGACAGAGAAAGATCTGAGAACTACATTACCAAGATATTATTAAAATCTGATTCTGTGTTCTGAACACTACCAATCTCATACACATCAACAGACAGAAGACTCCATAAAATAAGAGGCAAACATATGAAGAATCATCATATAAAGTGCGACTACGTGGAAGAGCTTGCTGGCAGCTTACATCAAGGAGCTCTGATGTTGGACCGAATTAAACAAACAAAACAAAACAGCAAGAGGAAAGATAAGTAATAGACAGAAAGTCATTTAAGATTCTGTGAACATAGCCAAAAATGTAAATTTCTCTCCCCCCACATACACACACACACACACACACACCCCACACACACTTTCTTAATGTTCAGATCTGATTCTTAACTGTACAATTAGAGTTGCAAGTTCCTGCTCTGCTTTCAGCTTTAATTGAAGGAGCTTGTGAAGTTTTCTCTTACAGGGCAACTAAGAACAATTAAGAGGGGTTAAAAGATAGGCCTTATCAAGTTACAGTATTGGATAAATGAAAGAAAATACTGTATTTATGCTATGATTCAAGAATTTTTCATAAGCTTAAGAAAGGAAACAAGGAGCAGAGGGAGAAAAACTAAACTGGCATTTTTTCAGAGTTTAGACATATTTTGGAAGGGTCACTCCACCTCCACCCAATAGCTCATAAACAAGCAATCTCTAAAAGGCAAAGTCTTGTTCGGTGTGACTTTCAAAATCTTCTTAGATATTCCCCTATTTGTTTTCTTGGCAGCTTTATGGAAGTGCTTTGCCACTGTCACGGTTGTTGTTTGTTTTAACTTTATATTCTATATAGTTTGGAGGTCTTTTTTCTAAATATTAACCAACTACATCTAATTTTCCTTAGCCTTATCACAGTGGCCAAATTCAGCTAGGGCTGTCATATAACAATTATCTAATTTTAAGATAATTGATTAAAAGGAAATTAAAGCTACAGAGGAAACTGGCTGATAGTAAATTTGATGACTATTAAAGCAACATAAAAGTCACAAGTTATGTGAAAATCAATAAAAAGTGTGATTCACTGAATGAGATTGTTTTTCTGGTGTTCAGAGGCAGCAAAAATACCTATTGGTGGATTGGAAGCCAGATATAAAAACATCTGCTAAATGAGAGGCAGACAAACTCACACACAGAGCTCTTCTCCTTCATTTATTGTCAGCTGCACAGCACAGATAGAGAATTCCCATTTTTTTATTTTTTAAACTAATTCATCTCTAATTCATGGGATCTGAACTACAGTACCTCCCCACCCCATTGTTATTTTCTGAGCAAAAACTGAATTAAAAATTGTTGTTTGCCTAGATCAGGGGTGTCAAACTCCTGGCCCGCGAGCCAGATAGGTCATGCACTGGCCACACCCACACCTATTTTAGCGAAGGGGGGGGAAGTCCCGATATGTCATATGACACTGCCATGACAATGTGAGTTTGACACCCCTGGTCTAGATAGTCTAGACCAGTGGTTCTTAACCATTTTGAAAGAATTTCCCCCTTGAGCCATTGAGGAAGTTATCATTGCCCACCTCCCCCAACATAACCTCTCAATCATAACACAGGGAAATAATTCTTCAATTTATGCAAACACGGGGAAGGGTGGAAGGAACTAAGTGTTTAAATCTTCCACCCCCAGACAGCGTTCAGAGGGGGGAAGGAGAGCGATACGACCCTGTTGTGCGCAAAAACGCTCACGCTGCTGTTCAGAGGTAATAAACTCTGTGGCTATCTATCAGAATCGCAGAGGTAGAAAGAGCGGTTGTGGGGAGGGGGCGTGGAACAACGCCGAAGCCTCCCTCCGCTTCAGGGCACGAATCAGCACTTCTGTATAATGCGAACTATCTCCAACTGCCAGATGTTAAAGAGCCAACGTTGGGAAATGGTAATGCGATTAGGAGGCTAAAGAGTCTTAAAGACAAACTGGTCAATTTTCAAACCTGCTAATAAAAAACAAATTTTCCTGTTTCGGCCAAGGAAGAATCACAAGCACGGCCTATCCCACATGAGGCTGAGCCAAAACTGGGAACGCTGGAGAGGAGTCCCGTGGAGGAGGAGGAGCGTTCCAGAAATTAAGCCCAGCCTAGACATGCAGAGACTGAAGCACCTCCCACTACTGGATGCTCTGAACAGCTCATGGGAGAATAATTTATTTCCAGTCTTTTTCCCATATCTCAACTGTGTGACAAATTCTGATGCCACCCATCACTTTACTCCCAAACTTCATGATACATGTATTTCATTATTACCTTATTTATTCAAGACACTTAAATGCAATGACCACTGAAAACAAAATTCAATTGCAAGGAAATGAAATCCCTCCCCCCAAACCAGTAACATTTAATGATTTAATTACAAGTGAATTTTAAGACGCAAAAAGAAATACAAAAAGGGCATAAGAACAAACTGCAGTGCAGGAGCTAAAAATTTCAAGACGAAAACACTGAAACTAAATTAAGATTCATGCACACTATAAAAAGGGTTAAAAAGACACAAAGAAAATTTTTAAAGAAGGAAAGCAACAAAAATCAGAGCAACAAATTTAATGGATAGAGTGATAGAGGTTGCTGCGCAATGCGCATGAAGATGAGCAATGCGTATTCACATATGTACAGCATTCTGTATTGAAGCTAGCTGGAGGCACATTTTAAAACACAGTTCAATCCACTAATAGCGAGTGATCTGATGTTTCTATTAATACCGCTGATCAACTGGACTTCTAACAAACCAGAATGCAAAAATCAAATCATGGCTTGTTTAAAGTGGAATAAGGCACAACCTAGATTGCATACTGTATTATGGTAGCTGTTCCTGCTCAAAGCAGCTCTGCTTGAAGAACCACCAAGAGTCAACACTCATTATTCATTTTCCAAGTTTGTCCAATTCAGTAACTGCCAAATCAGGGAAACAAAGGGAGGAAGGCAGAATGCAAGCTTGTGCCTAAAACCCCTTTTTAGAGGATCCTGGAGATAAATGTTGAGCTTTTTAATGGAAAGGAAACACTATTGTCTTTCCCTCTATACTCCAGACTGTTTGCCTTCTCCAATAAGGAAGTGCCCACAAGGTCAAAAATACTCAACCAGGAGGAATGTCAAAATAAATACGAAGTGAGTCAGTCAGGAAATTGCTATCAACCACCTCCAAGATCTGCCTTATTTTTTACCTTCTAGAATATATTCAACACAAAATATAAGCAATGAACTGACCAAACCAACTAAAAACACTTCAGCGATAACTGTTTATTAATTTGGAGAGTATATCCATGTACAGTAACAGCCAATGTTATTCTTAGTGTTTGAAATATATTCTTTGGAGTTAAAATTAGGAATGATAAATCTGAGGTAATTTTAAAAATTGGTTTGACAAGAGTTGTAAATTATCTCTACTTCACCAGAAGGTATTCCAGAAATTCGGTAAAAGTTCTTACACTATTGTTTTTCCATTCCAAATGGATGAAGCCATCACATTATGGATTTTATGACAAAGAATTGTGGCAATAAACACAGTAAGTATATAGTTCCAGATAGTTTGCAGCAGTCCAAAGTTCATTAAAAGTTAAACAGGTTCATTTTATCTTCATATACAGTATGAAATTATGTGGATAGAGAACTTTATTTGAATACTTGGGTTCAACTCTAGTAGATATTCATAGGTCTTCACTGAAAAGTGTTGCCAACTATCAAAAAAGGCACACATTTGGCCTTAGTAAAAAGACATTTTTTATCGTCAAAAAAGCAACTGGAATACACCCTTAATGACCTTTGGTCAACAGACTGACAACCAGAGTGATTGTGACCTCATAGTTTTCACAGATAGGAGAGGTGAATATGCAAGAGGCAATGTATCAGCCGGTAGCAGTGATAGAAAAATAGGATTGTATTTCCTGTCAAACTTTAGCCCCTATTTAACCCCTACCTCCAATTCATAATAAGAACCAAAGCATTAATACGTCACTTTTGTTAGGCACCAACATGGACCAGCAAAACAATTGACATAGAAATTGTAGGTGGGTTTGGCACCCATGCAAAAAATGCCATCACTTTTCATTTGGCTTCTCCGAATAGATTATATAGGAATGGAGAAAAACAGAAGCGTAATGGTCTTAAGAAAAGAACAGCTGAACTCTTCCACATGCAGAGAATAAATTCTGGACCGCTCCTTTTTATCGCAGAAGGCTGTCTCACCACTGACTAATAAGTAGAAAAGCAGACTCTTTGGCTTAGATATCAAAGCACCTATGAGAAGTCAATCTGAAACATTTCCTTCAAAGTTGAAGGAAACTTTGTTGAAGGACTATGTTTTTCTGCATTTCTCTTTCTACCTGTTTCAACTTTTTAAAAATTACTTTGAATATCCCTATTATTGCACTTTAATGGCCAACTAAATCTACATCTTCTTTGGCTTTGTGAAACGTTCTTGTGGAACTCCTTATCCAGGATGTTTTAATGTAATTAAAAACAAAACAAGATGTTACACACCTGGGATCAAAACTGATGCCACACTTGAAACTTAGCTAGACCCAATCCTGAGAAGGGAATTCCACCCTGCATGCCCAGCCAGGCTCCAATAGAAAATGCTAGATTGATCTTTTCATTGATGATATGATCACGGATGAGAAAAGCCTAATTATCAGTGATCTGTAACAAGATTAATTAGGGCAGATTTCAGAATTGAATCTGTAGATATTTAAATCCTAAGTGTTTTCCTGATAGATAATTCCAAAATCTATTTCTCCCTACCCACCTACCAATCCACCTATCATCTATCTAAAGTATGACATATAAACTGTATATTATTTTGTTAAGTTAGGCAACAGCCTTAAATATTGTAGAAATTGTATTAATCCAAAACAGGTTTGTAAATAATTTCAGTTGCAATTAAGCCTCAATAAAACTTCAGCTTTACATCCAAATTGTCTGTGATATAAAAATACTACTCAGTTAAAATATGCTTAGTATTTTTGTCCCACAGATCTCTAATTCAGTCTTCAACAGACCATCTTCAAACAATTGCTGCAGAACCCTGTCAGACCGCTGTAAGAATAAATCAAAATCTTATTATGCAAGTCCGGCATTAAATTCTGTTAAGCTGAAATTCTCCTTTTAAAGTAACAAGCAAGCAAACGAAATCTCTGTTCACTATTCTGAAGGATTCAGATGCTCATTTAATGTGAACCAAAGTATATCAAGATATATACTCTGAATGATGAGCACTTGTTAAAACTAAACAACAAATCAACAATGAAGAAACCTTGCCAAGTAGAGATCTTAAAACTATATATTTTTGTCGAGGATTTATGGTGCGGTTTTTTTTAAACTGCTTGAATATGTTTTGTTATCTCCAGTGCTCCTATGAATACAATTGTAGCCAATTACTGAAACACAATATGTTTTTTTTTTATTGCTACACACAATACATTGCAAGAGTAACTGAAAGAGTGTTGCAACCCTTTCAAGGAAAGGAACAACGTGACTGTAAAGAAAAGAAAATACAGTAAATGTTTTAAGTAAAGGTACAAAAGTTAAGGTTTAATTTATGTCCGTTTTATGTCTTCAACTTTTTCAGCGGGTCATCCAAAGGAAATTTAAAAAGCAAGGGAAGTCAGTTGAACAATGCCTTGCTTGGAGGAGGGGAAATCTGTCAGACCTGGTAGATGGGAATAAAGATATATTCTTGTTAGTGTGGATGTTTTTTACACAGTAAAACGTAGGCCATCTGTGCCACTCTGTCTCTCCCGAGGTGAAGTTAAGCCAGCGAGGGACTAAAGATAGCTCAGTGATTATATGTTTGCTGGGGAGCAGAGTATGAAATGTTGGCCAGCAAGCTTAAATGCAATATGTGGACTTCTGTAAAATCCAAAATATGCCACTTTGCACATCCTTAACAGGACATGATTTTTCTTCCCAAGTCTCCATCATCACAAATAGTCCACCTTTTGAATTTTTTCCTAAATTATTCCGATTTTAATGTCTAAAGTTTGATTAAATTCTACTCTTCCCAAAACCCCTCTCTGAGGGAGATGGATGTTCAGGAAGTATGAAATATATCTATATACATACAGTGGTACCTTGGTATTCAGCTGCTTTGAAACTCATTGAATTTAGTACTCAATACATTTTGACATAGGGACGCGGTGGCTCAGTAGTTAAGACGCTGAGCTTGTCAATCAGAAAAGCCAGCAGTTCAGCGGTTCAAATCCCTAGCGCCGCATAACGGAGTGAGCTCCTGTTACTTGTCCCAGCTTCTGCCAATCTAGCAGTTTGAAAGCATGTAAAAATGTAAGTAGAAAAATGGGGACCACTTTGGTGGGAAGGTAACAGCATTCCGTGCGCCTTCGGCGTTTAGTCATGCCAACCACATGACCACGGAGATGTCTTCAGACAGCGCTGACTCTTCGGCTTTGTAACGAAGATGAGCACTGCCCCCTAGAGCCAGAAATGACCACCACATATGTGCTAAGGGAACTTTTACCTTTACCTTACATTTTGACATGAACATTTGTCCTGAAGTTTAGGACAAACATGCTAGAACTTGTCAGTGTCAACTGCCTTGTGGTTTACTAAATTATCTTTTATGGGGAAAAAATTGTTTGGAACTCATCATTTTTAGTATTCATCGTGACTCCCAGAAGCAATTAACAATGAATACTGAGGTACTGCAATCGGGAAAATCTGCCCCTGCAACACCAGATAATTCTCTTATTACAGGTTCTTGATATTGAATGCGAGGTACTCCTTGAAATAAGTTGCAACCACTAGATTTCTCTCCTTGACAGCACACACAGATTTCTGCTTCTAAGTATGGCATTTTGTATTCCAATATTCTACCTGTGCCATGTCTTTTTATCCAAGCAAATTCTAGTGGACTGGCTAAGATAGTGTGGTAATGTCTATCAACAGAAGTTAATTCTTAAAATTGCTTCTGGAGGCCAAACTTTTCTGCAATGTTATGAACACAAAGACAACAATGTTGAAGACAGTGTGTTATGACCCAGGTGGTCATGGTTAGGCAAGCCTCCAGAGAGTTCTTTACTTCTCTTGGTTAAACAAATGACTCTCCACCGACCAGTAAGGCTCCACTCTCAGTCCCCTAAACAACAGTTCATAGATCACCCAGCCGGGCCACAAGGCAAAAGCCCAGGCTTAAGACAAGGGCAGTTTCGAAGGCAAAATCTTCAAAGCTGGGACAAGACAAGAACAGTCTTCATTCACAGCAAGGCAAAAGGTCTGAGTCAAAGCTGGGAGAGTGTAATCCGAAAACAAACACTGGTTCCTGGCAAAAGCCCCCAAGTGAGTTTTGTGAGGAGGAGAGGGGCACCCTCATTCCAAGTTGTCAGGCCATCCTGTGCTGACTCCTCCTCCTCTCCATTTTTCACACTCAGGCATCAGGCAGGGGAGGCAGTTGCTCGTCTCCAGAGCTCCTCTGCTCTGCTGCCTGCCCTTTCCGTCTCCTCCCTCCTCCCTTGGTCATGGTGCGCTCTTTCTTCCTCCCTGCCTATTCTTCTGAGGGACACAGGACTGCTTTGTCCTCCCTCTCCAGGTCATTCCTCCTGGACCATAGGGACTGCGCCATCCCCTTCTATCAGTCCCAGGTCTATCTCTTCCTCCTCCTTGGACCCCAGGCTCCATCGGGGCCATGAAACAGTGGCTGGATGAATTCAATGTATATACGGAAAACAGAAAGTGCTGTTCTCTGCAATCATACTGAAAAAGAGATAGGAGCTGTACATTAAAAGCATCTGTGATACATAAATGCCTTCTTTTGAATATAATCAGATATTATATTAGAAAAACTAACCCTTCCAAATATTAAACTATGCCTTCAGCTAAGCTCAATTAGTATATTTCTACACAAACCAAATATTGAAAGAATGTAAGAATATTTCTTGCCAAAGAGACCAACAAGATAAGTCTATCCTACAATTTTTCTCTGATGGGGAAAATAGGTGTGTCATTGTAAGAGGAAAAGCCATTCCTTATCTGATGCCGATCAGATATACTCTACTGCATGTTGGTTTCTGATGATGCTCCTATATCTATGGACACTGCTAGATCGGCAAGGCTGTTGAAGCAGCAGGACAGTGCCTGGGTTACAGCTCGTTAAGCCAGACTATTGTTTTCTATATTTACTTAAAACATTACTAGGCTAATATAAAGTTCCACAGCAGGCTGCATGCAGTACTGCATACATTATGTTAGGAGTCTTATATAAACTAACAGCCAGTTGCTGTAATGAAAGGCAACAACTATAAACTCAAATTGCAATGTGAAATTACCAAGTCGCACTTTGAAGTTATTCAAATGGGAATGACCTAAGAAAAAATGCTTTAACTTAATGTTGCATTAAGTTAATGCTACTTTATTTATATAATGCAACTTTTTAGAGTGAACATTTCCAAATAAGCCCTGGACAGTTGGTTTGAGAATTCAATAATGGGTTACAGGCCACAGGTTTGAAGTCAGGAGTAGTCTGGTAGCACCTTTTCCAAATAACTCAATAAAAGGCAGCAGCTTTCATGAACTGCAGCTTACTTTATAAGGTGAAGTGAGACTAGACTGATGTAGAATCTCATTTGCAATGCTTCATAAACACATCTTGTCAATTGGAAAGGGTGCTATTTGACTCCTTCTCATTTTTTTTGCTACCATAAATGAGCAGAGCTCTAATCCTACAAAGCTATTTGTTTGAAAGCTAAGAACAGTGTTATCGATTAGCAAAAATTATGTTTTAGATACCCACTTTAGGCAAACAGGCGTGCCAGTTTAGTCAGGATGCCAAATTACAATGAGATGCCTCAACATTGGATCTGATTTGATAGCTGAATCAATTTACACTCAAGAGATACTAAGGTATGGAGTAAATAAGGTTAGATAACAGCAGATTATTTTCTCTTGAGCAAAGGTTATACGGACTGTGAATCTCTCTTATTAAATTCCTATTTTCCCTCCCTATTTATCTCCACTATTAACTGATAATGAGGATTATAAATTATAAACTTTCCTTGAGTTTATAAAAAGCAAAGATTAAATAAAAATGTATAAAGGCACAGAACAGCGTGTTACTTTCTATGTACAGTAGCATCCAAGTTTAAGTTTGGCTTATATGTGAATGCTTTGTCGGAACAAGAGCCAGCAATAGAGATGTGTAATATATAATTAATATATACATTCATTACATATTTATATATATATATATATATATATATATATATATATATATATATATGTATGTATGTATGTATGTATATATATATATATATATACATATACACATACACACATATATATGTATGTATGTATGTTTTCTTAAGTTTTCGCGGGTACTTACATGTATGGTATTCAGCTTTGTTCAGGTATTTTCCCACGTCATTATAGTTGTGCTTTTAAAGTTGTAGCAACATTTCGGCAGAATCTCATCTGCCATCATCAGGCTTCTGTATTGTGTTCGTCTGTGAGTCAGACTTTTACAGTTGTTTCAGTTTTAAATTTGGGGCTAGCCTACTGCTGTGCCAGAATGGTTTTTTCTTCATCCTGATTGGTTGGGAGTCTTGGTCTGTGTTTATTGGCCTTGGAGTTTGCTGTGTTCTGCTTGATTGGTGTTTCTAATATCTTCTGTCTGTTTTGTGGCTTTTTAAATCTTGGTTGGCTGGTAATATTGTGTTCCTGTATTGGAGGCTTTTAGTGCAGCTTGGCTCCGAGTAAATGGACGGCTATCATTTATTAGGAAGCTAGGTTTCATCTGGGTGCCTGGTTGGGGTTTGTTTGAGCTGGAGGTATCAGGGGGGATCTGTTTGTGCCCAGGTGTTTGCCTGGCTTGTGGTGTGGAGATTTTTTTGTTTGTGAATGCAGGCTTCCAAATAATTGACAGTCTGGTGGAATCATCTCTTCTACTCATGCTTTCAGGTCTTTTTTCAATCTCTATGGCTTCCACAGAATTATCAGAGAAGCCATAGAGATTGAAAAAAGACCTGAAAGCATGAATAGAAGAGATGATTCCACCAGACTGTCAATTATTTGGAAGATGGCAATAGCAAACCAGGCAACCACCATATCAAAATCCATATTGTCATGCAACTCCTCAGCCCAAGTTTCCTAGAAAACTGAACACAGCAGTCAGTTACACAAGGGACAATGGATCCAGATTTGTGGGTTTCAGAAAATGATCTCCTGTGAGAATTCAGCTGTTTCCTGATACATAATACTGTGGCAAGTGGGAATAAAGGACAGTGACATGATACAAGAAACAGGTGAAAACATCAATACAGCCATGGAGCTCAAAACATCCCTTGCTAAATTTACTATGTTTTGCTCTACCCTATTTTATCAGTGCTAAAAAAAACCCCACCCTACAGTACATTGCTAGATGTAAAAACTAAAGTCATACTAATCTTGCTCGCACACAACTGAGTCCCTGAAGAAGCTAGTGCTTTGTTCTTACATGACAGAGAGATAAAGAAGATGGCCTGTTTGAAAAGATAATGCATGCGGATAACTGCAGCGGTCTTAACATGAACATTGATGCCACTTGGCATCAACAAAAAACCATTGCCACAAAGAAAAAAAAAAGCAGAGAGTGATAAAAGAATATCTTGTACATTCCAGAGGCATAATCAGCATTCGGGGTTTATTTTACTGTTCTATTGCTCTCCATGAACTAAGAGTCATTTTTAATGGAAATATATATATTCTTTCTAGCAAGCAAGTTCTTCACCAATGTAGCCTCAACTCTCCGTGGCTACAGACCCTCCATATGGAGAATCAAACAGACAGAAAGGAAATATTTTTCCCTCAAACCATATCCATTTCAACTATGGAGTAGCTTGCTACAGGCTGTGGTGGGAAGCAAGAATGTAAAGTTTTAAAATATGTACCCTCAGAGTATCTATGAATTACAAAAGCATATGAGGCTGCAATGAATGAATGTGGCCAGAAGTATTGACATGCAGTTTTGTATATCCAGAGCTCTGAAATGTAAAGAATCTGAAAGGCTGCAATTAATCTGTACACTGATGCAGAATGTCAGAAGAGTACATATAAATGAAATATCCTGATGACTGCTGCGTTTACTCACTTGGTAATCTTATGAAAAATACAGAGTATAGAGTAAAATATGTGAGATAGCATCACTCCTTGACTTTCATGTGCGTGGATAGCTACATACCCTTAATGCCTTCTCTACATCCCATCAACAGAAGCCAACACACGGGATTTGGGGCAGGAGGAAAAGGACCACCAACGGCCACAAATGTCTCGAAGAATATATTGGTAATACGAGGCAGTAAAAATATCTGTGGGTTGGCAAGTTTCATAGCCTCAAGCTGAGCCAACACACAGTATAAGTTTGTGGCCACACTAGCTATGGAGTAAGGAAGTTGAAGTCCAACCCATTTGGGTAAGTCTGAAATACATTTCCAAACTCCTCCTGTGGAATAAGAAGAGCTGGTTTGGAAAGGTGAACATTCCAGCCTGGATTCCAGATGGAAAACCATCTCTTTGCAAATGGTTATATCCTCAAAGAGTAAAAAAAATCCTGCTTAACAAAGCCTTTGGTTTCTATTCCTCTCTTTCCCTCCTTGGAAGTTTTATTTCTTTGGAATCAGGGAAGAGGATGCAACAGTCAAACACACTGGCAGCAATCACAGGATATGACCCAGGCAACTCTAGAGAGAGGAAATGCCACACAGAGTCAGGGAAGTTACAGAGACTATCAGAACTCCGATTCAATTCAATGTTGAATGAAAAAAGAGCCACATTCACCTGAATCCCTTTCAAAATTATTTCTATATATTTTTTCCCCTTATTATCCTGAGGATAGACGGCTTCTTAGAGGAACAAGAAAAGTTCCTCTACTCACTACTTCTTCTACTCTCTCTACTCTACTCATGTGCTGGCAGGTTTGTAGTAAGCTATTCCCTGGCAATAGAGAATATTTTACCATGTGAACAGTTGGGTTCTGAAGATGCTCTACCTGCAAATTTAGGTGGCAGCAACTTAAATGAATAAGGCAACTTCCAAAGAGGCAACCTTATCCAAGGCCTGCTCTAGTTCAGAAACCCAACACAATCTGTTTGGAATATAGTCAATATTGAATGCAGCATCAAGAATAAAACTGCGCTTGATGAGGGTGTTGCTTTCCATTTCCCCTAAATTTTTTTTTAAAAAAGTAGTGTTACTAGCAAGTGACACAGAAGCCACAGTAATATTTACAGAAGAACAAGGAGAGATGTCAACACTCAGATAAGTTCAGTGTTTCCCAAATATACCTTATCCAGCATCTATTGTTTTCTCAAAAAGAATGAAGGCATACTCCGATTAGGTGCTTGCATTACATTCAGCCATGGGCAGGTGCATACAGTAAGAGAACAAGACTCTCGTAAGTAAATGGATCCTGGGTCATAAAATATGTAATAAACTCCATGCTAGTGAAGTACTAAAAGCAAACTAACAAAAGGCTGAAGAAGTCCTAGCTAGTCTCTACTCACCAGAGTGTCTGATGCTATTATGTTTATTCTTCTCTGTTATTTGATATAAATTATTACTTAATTTAAACTGAACATATTTGGCAATAATATAAAACAGGTGAGCATAAGAAGGTGAAAGAAGACTCTTACTTTTTTAATTGTTATTTTTATTAGTATGTAGTATAAATTACAAAAATATAGAAGCTGTTTCCAAGTAAAGAATAGAAGAACAGAAAAATAGAAAAGAATACAAAAGTACTTATATTCTTTTCTTTGATCAAAACAGTCAATTTAGCCATCTCTGCTAACTCCATCAACTTTTGTAGCTCTTCATCCATGGTGGGACTCGAAATGTCCTTCCATTTTTGTGCATATAATAATCTTGAAGATCAGAGTTCCAAAAATTTTTTTCCCCAAGTCTTTTTTCATTAAGCCCCAAAGAAAAGACTCTTGTCCCTACCAGCTCCTAGCACCCTCCAGTAATCTTCAAGCAACCAACCACCCAACCAACCAAGCAAGCCTTCCAGTCGCAAAAAGATACTCCCAGACAACCTAGAGCATCATTATCACTTTGATTGTTTGCTCAGAAATCCAAAAGGGAAAAGTCACATCCTGTTCTGACCCAGGCTTCATCAAACTTAATAAAACACAAACTGAATTGAAAAGTAAAACCTACTTTAATGCGACGCTGGGGATTACTTGCATTCCCAGCCAAAACTCATTATACACAGTTCTTCCAGATAAGAGCACACTTCTCAGTGCTGTGGAATGCTTGTCAACAAACAGACGTCCAGTTAAGGCTTAACATAAACCAACCCAAAAACCCAGAAAAAAACAACCAGAGTACAGAGCTTCAAGATGGACTTGGAAATTACTGAACTGCTCTGCTTCCTGCAAAGCTCTTTGTCATTGAGGACTGACTTTTATCCCTTATGGGAGGGGCAATCCCCTCCCAGCCTTACTCCCGAGTCGCCCCTTCTGCTTCAGCTGCTCTCGCCTTCTAGCACTCTGCACAAACGCACACTGGGAACAGGCTCTCCGGGGTCGTCCACTTCGCCGCTGCCAGACTCTGAAAGCTCCGAAGACTGCACCCCACTCTCAGATGGTCCTGGCCCCATCCCTGCATCGGATGCAGGACCCTTGTCCAAGTCCTTGCTAGACTCCCTGACTGGTTCCCTTTCGTCCTCACTGTCAGATACCTCTGCCATCTGCACCATTTGCCACGAACCACAACACATCCCCTTCTAAATGTGAGAAGGGAAGAAGGATATAAACAAAGTCCATTGAAACACTGCTAGCAAATTAGCCAGATAAAAGCAGATGCCAATTTAAAGGGAAATATCCAGCTCTTAATGGGGAGTGACCAAGATCAACACTGCCCTTCCCACGGGAACTGAAGGCAACTTGTAAGGACATGTTCCGCAGAAGGACTATCTTTATAAGAACAGCAGTGTGCCCTTCTTCTGCATTTTGAACCAGCCCTGTAACAACATCAGACAAAAGAGCCCAGAGCCCTTCAAAAGCTACCCAACTAGAGCTATCTTTCCAATACAGAAACAAGCTTTGTCTCTCCTCCAAGTAGAGTCATTTGCCAATTAAAACACACACACACACACACAGTGTATAGGCGGGTGTGATGCAAAGCAGCAGGTGGCTGGGTTATCAGTTTTCCAGCATCAACAGGCTAGATAACCATGCTATTTTGCCTTTTTTTTTTTTTAAAGTCTGCAGCTGGGCTATCAAGAAGTAGTACTACTGCTTCAGCTGTAAAGGCTGCCTCATGACCAAGCTGGCTAAAACAGCAGCCAATTTAGCAAATTCCTAGAGGAAGGACAAGGAAAAACAGCACGCACGTGCAGGGATGGGACTACTTATTATTTATTGAGGCCAACTGGCTGTTTATGGAGCTAGTCCAAATTCTCCTCTTGAGCTAGATTTGCACTTGCATAATTCCAAGTAACAAGACAATGAAGAATGCATTAGATCGGTCTGCTTTTTGGGGGGAAGCAATATTTCTTTTATTTATCGGGGCTTCTATGCTGCTTCAAGCTAATGACTCTAAGCAGCCCACAACACCTAGACAATAAAATATTAACAGTTATAACAATATATAACTGAAAATGCACATAATTCCCCTCCCCCAAACTAACCGAATTTCAAGGTACCATCAGCCCATATTCCACACATCATCTATCATTCAGAAACCAGGGGGAAAACATTCCCATCATGCATATGAACCTTCAAGCTTTGAAAGCTCCATGAGAAAGCAAAAAATTCACATATTTTGAAATGTGAGATGGGGAATCAACTTTAAAAAAAAAAAAAACAGGGGCAAGTTCTCCCAAAGGAAAGGGGATTGGTTTATATGGGCTGTCTCCTGTTATATCTCTTGGTGGTTAGGGATTCTTAGTCTGTTCTTTCTTCTACCCCAGGGATCTGCAACCTGTGGCTCTGGAGCCACATGCAGCTCTTTCGTCCTTCTGCTGCGGCTCCCTGTCAACTGATCCCACCACTGGCTGGCCCCTCCCCTCCTTGCCTGACCTGAGAAGGATGATGGCGGGGGATGGAGACTTGCTCCATATTCCAGAGCAGGAGGTGACTGGGTGGGAGTGATGTCGAATTGACCATGCCCACCCAGTCACCCCGGTTGTTAAATTATTTCCTTCTTGAGCCCCAGAGAAGCCTTCTTGGAGCAAAAATGCCCCCACCAGGAGGCTTCCCTGAGGCCCAGAAGGCCGCCAAAAATGGGTGTATGTGTGCACTGGAAATCAAAAAAGCCATGTCCACCTAGCCACACCCACAAGAACCGGTTGTTACAAAATTTGAATCCCACCCCTGGAAATGGGTCCAAATGGCTCTTTACGGGTTTAAGATTGCAAACCCCTGTTCTAGCCAGTGTTTTCACGCAATTTTATCAAATATCAACATCCCCAAATGTAAAATTTGAAGTATATAAGCATTCATGTGTGTGTATGTGCATGTGTATTTATAGGATTTATATGGCCACCCACTTACTCTGTGACTCTAGGAGGCTTACAAACAATAATTAGCCACTTTGTCCATCAATAAAGCTCTTACAAGGAAGATATTAGAAGACCATAACTGATCTTGCCTGCTATCAATTCAACCTTCTCATTTTGTATCAGCATTTCAATGGTCTTCAAAGGCAAGCACAGCAAATTCATTATTATTTTTTTTCATTAGATTTATACCCCACTTTCCTTTCAGGAATGTAATGCAACAAACATACTACTCTTTTCTCTAATGCAGGGGTCCCCAAACGTGGCAACTTTAAGACTTGTGGACTTCAACTCCCAGCATAGCTGGTTGAGGAATTCTGGGAGCTGAAGTCCACAAGTCTTAAAGTTGCCAAGTTTGGAGACCTCTGCTCTAATGTTTTAAGCCTGTGAGGCGGTCTGAGCTGAAACAGAGTGACTGAACTAAAATCATCCAGTCAGATTATATGGCTGCAGGTAGACTTCCACCTTTCGTAATGTGGGAAGTTATCACCCAACCCTCTCCTAGAAAAATGAAATATCCTAGGAAATATTAAAAAGGCAGAATATTTCCCCTAAAAAGAGTAGAAACTCAGAAGCAGAAACTCACCTCAGAAGCAAAACTCAGCCCCCGCCACCTTTGCTAATGGGCCATTACTCTGGCCTAGGCCAGCCTATTTTACATAACAAAGATCTCCAGGTAAAGCTATAGTAATTGCCCAAGGCCCTTTCATTACATCATCATCCAGCAAGGCTCAAACAAACCTGGAACTCAGGACAGCCTACAGAGTTGCCCCTGCCTGGCCCCATGGGAGTCTGATAACCAATCAGAATACAAGCTCAAATTCAAACCCCAACAGAGGATATAAAACCCAGGCACACTCAGCATCTCAGCCTTTCCTTCTTTTCCTTCATCTTGAAGCATGTGATCATTCTTCTTTCTTTGGAGCTCCAAGCCATGTGATCCTGTCCACCATTAAACCATCTTTCCAAACAGCCTCCATGTTTCCAGTGTCTTTTTCCCCACTTGGAACTGAACCAGAGGGATAATTCTTCCAATAGTAGTGAGCACCTAGAATTCAAGAGGAACATACATGCCAAATTTCAAGTTTGTAGGCTTTACAGTTCTGGAAATTTTGTGATGATGGTATTTCGCTTTTATATATAGAGATAATAATAATAGTAAAAAAGTTCGTCTCGTGAGTAGCCATGTTTCATCACTTCTTGTATTTCCGGAAATACCGGAAGTGACAAAAATGGCCCATTTTTTAGCCTGCAAAGGCTGTAGAAGCTGTCCTCAAGCCTCTGGGAGGCCGAAAAAAGACCTCAAATGGGCCAAAAATCAGCTGGGAGGCACAGTGCAGGTAAGGGAGGAGGATTATGTGCACATGCACAGGGGCATGGGGAGCGCACATTGCCTTCTGGGTGGTAGCATGCGAGCGTGCGAGCGCAAGCGTGTGCACAATTTTTGGCACAGGAGCCCAAAAAGGTTAGCCACTACTGTCCTATACCATTTTGGACAAATGGCTGTCCAATCTTCTTGAAAATCTGCAGTGATGGAGCACCCACAACTTGTGAATACAAGCTGTTCTATTGATTAATAGTTCTCACTGTCAGGAAATTTCCCCTTCATTCTATTCTGCATCTCTATTTGATAAGCTTTCATCAGTTATTTCTTGTCCTGTTCTCAGGTGCTTTGGATAATAAGTTGACTCTTTTTTCTTCTAGGACAGCCCCTCAAGTACTGGAAGACTGCTATCATATCAGCCCTAGTTTTTTCTGTTAGACTGACCATGCCTAGTTCCCTCAACCATTCATTGTATGGTTGAGCCTCCAGATTCGTTATTATCTTTGGGGCTCATTCAATTAGCTTTGCAATCCTAGGGGAAACGTGGTTTCTTCAAACTTAAAGGTTTTCTCACAAAACATAATTAAAAACAACTCTAATAGGAGCACAAAGTAGGGACACTGAAAGGAAAGAGGTGATGCAATCAAGGGTCTGTTTAATCATTATTTACCAGAAAGACACAACAAAGTGATGGGAGGAAGAAATTTCCTGTAAGCACTCTAAAAGCAAATTATTGATAGGTAGTTGCTACCAATGCCTTAGAATTAAGCAAGCAAGGGATATAAGAACTGTCCCAAAGAGTGAGACTAAGAATTTGTCTTGTCTATGCAAAACAATATTTGCAATGCTGTTCTTCCCCCTTCTTTTCATCCTCTTTAGATACAGAAGACTTCCACTGTCATCTTTCCATTATCATTTTCTCTTATTAGCTTTGGTACCACGCTGGCAATTCTCAGCATAACTGGATGGCACACTTCCAGGCTTGAGCTAAAGTTCCTAACTAAACTTCTACAATTTGGCTTTGAAAAACTATTCCTTCCTTAAATTTATTTTATTAGGTTTTATTATGGCCGTCAGTAGGCTCTGGGCAGCTTACAAAATCCAAATACAAAGTTAGAACAGTTACAAACATAAAGATGCCTAACGCTAAAGCCGCCTAAGCTTGGACTAAAAATAACAACCATAAAAAAAATGTCAGGGGCCTCCCAAATATACTAAGCTCCAGCCTGGGAGCAAAGCTAGAATGGAGCCTCTGGGCACTATTCAAATCTCTGGGGGATGCTGCCCCAAAGGACCTGGGCAACCAATGGAGAAGGCATGCTTCCTCAGTCACTCAAGGCGACATTTAATTTTATGACTTTTTATTAATCTCCCCAACTAAGAAATTATTATTAGTCAAATGTGATGTCAGACTATTCTTTTAGCAACCATCCAATGTCTGCATTGAATAAAATAGCATTGTGGCCACGGTTTCCAATTGGCTTATTAATGCTAACATCTTAGAGAAAATCCTGGCCTCTGTTTATTTAATCTGTCATCATGCATGTTTGTTGCAATTAAAATAATATTTTGTATGTTTTTTCCAAATAGTGCATGATTTTATAACATCAGTAGCCGATAACCCGGCATTGCCCGGGTATTTATTTATCCCAATCCTGTATCAGATAGATAGATAGATAGATAGATAGATAGATAGATAGATAGATAGATAGATAGATAGATTTGTTTTCTGAGTTTTTCGCGGGTATTTGTATGTGGATCTTTGGTTATTTGGGTTTTCTCCCGCATAAAATTGGAAGTATCTAGGTGACGTTTCAATGAAGTCTCATTCATCATCTTCAGGCTTGTGTCTTCGGCTTTGTGCTTCTCGGAGTAATGTGAGCTTGCAGCTGCTTCTTCCTTTTAACTGCTAGTGGGGGTGTGACTTGATTGGGTGGGGGCTTGGCTGTGTTCTGATTGGGTGGGGGGGTGTTCTCATTGGTTGGAGGTTTGGCTGTGTTCTGATTGGCTGGGGGATGGCTGTGTTCCCCAATCAGAACACAGCCACCCCCCAACCAATGAGAACGCACCCCCACCCAATTAGAACACAGCCAATCCACCACCCAATTAAGTCACACTCCCATCAACCTCGGAAGGATAGGAGGCTGAGTCAACCTTGAGCCTGGTGGGATTTGAACTGCCAAACTGCAGGCATCCGGTAGTCAGAAGTAGCCTATGGTGCTGCATTCTAACCACTAGGCCACCTTGGCTCTTAACAAATAGAGAAAAAGATTAGATAGATAGATAGATAGATAGATAGATAGATAGATAGATAGATAGATAGATAGATAGATAGATAGATAGATAGAAGGATAGATAGAAAGGGTAGATAGAAAGGTTAGATAGAAAGGATAGATAGAGGAGGTGGTGGAGGAGGAGGAGGAGGAAGAGGAGGATCTGAATTTTGGTTACATGATCATGGGGATGCTGTAAAGATTGTAACTATGAAAAACAAGCTGTAAGTCACATTTTTCAGTGTTGTTGTAACTTTGAACAATCAGTAAATGAACTGTTGTAGGTTGAGAAGAACCAATCCTGAAGAACCATTGAATGTTAGACAGCCACCCAACAGGGAACTTGCAACCAGCCTTCAGTGCAGATCTTGATTCCTAAGGCCACGTAGAAAGTATTGGCCTTCCAGTAACAAGAAGAAAAATAGACCATTCTTGTCCTTCAGGACATTGTAATCTCTAGGAGCAGCACAATGTGTGGTTGCTTTGGAGTGGTTTCTTTGAAAAAAAAGGAAGCTTACCAAAATCACTGCTGACAGATCTGCTCAATCTATTTTCATCCAAGATTTGACAGAGTGGGCCAATTTTAAATGTAATTTTAACATCCAAATGAAAGGGTTCTTATAGGAGGCATGTCTAAGAAATGGAAATAATTTATCTGCTTTTACAACAAGCATTAAGGGGAAGAAGCTTGGGTCCTCAGACCATCAATGCTATCTTTATCACAAGCAGGGGGCAAGGCTGAATGATAAGAAAGATAAGAATACAGAAGGTTGAAAAAGAAGCTGCTGGCAGAACTAACATGAACACGAAACATCTGACTCTCTGGATAGGTTTGCTCAAGTCACGCTTTGTCCAACTGGAAAATACACTGGCAAAGTGGCATCTGACCCTGGCAACCACTGCAGATGGACCTTCTGCAGCCATTCTGAATTAGTCCATGGGCAAAAATATTCAAAGAATGCAGTGTTTCATTCCCAATTCTGGGTTGCCACGGCAGTGCCTACGGTAGCCAATACATTTCAAAACCTTGCCAATAAGTCTTAAAAGATTCTCTGTTGCTAAGTCTTTTTTTTTTCTAGAAAGTAAAATGAGATGAAAGGTTAGAGCATCTACAAGTAGATATAATTTTTTTAAAATTCAAGATTGTTGATCAACATATTTTTCTTTAGGTCATATCTCCAGGTCTTCTGAAATGTTTCACCATCGCATCAAAAAAAGATGATGTCCACTCTGGAAATTTAAAACACTCTCACCTATTAGAGACTTCTGAAGTAGAGGATGCAATAAATCAAGCCTATTTTTAAAATGCAGGTAGTCTTCATTTAATGCCTGCTTTGAAGTTACAACAGCGCAGAATAAGAGATATCTGACCAGTCCTTGTAGTCTTCCACGACCTACAGCTGCTCAGTCACTCGCAGAGCATCTCTGACGTGGTTACTCATGGATTCCGTTCTGCCTTATTTCTGCTTTTCCTTGCTGAATTAGTTTTGATTGCTTTCTTAGAAGCATGCTTTCGAAGTTCTTGTTCCTGAGCCCTTTTTCCGTGTGTCTTTCTTGCATGAAAGACTGAATCAAAACTGGACGTGCTCAGTAGGAGAAGGTGGGACTAAGAATTTGATTGATTCAGCCTTTCAAGCAAGGAAGCAGAATCAACCCCACACTTTCGATTCTCCATCCAGCATAATGGAGAATCCCCAGTTCACAATTATGACATCACTGCATCCCATGATGACGTACCTGCCATTTGCAACCTTCACAGTTAGCTCCCAACAAGCAAGGTCAAAGGGGAAGACTACAAGTGGCAATTATATGTGATTGTGGGATAGTGTGATCACAAGGGATTTGTCTAACAATGATACTTGGAGCTGCCACAACTGCTGTCATAAGTTGGTATGGTCGCAAGATGTTGCATATTATAGCTACGTTGCACAGCCATGGAGTTCCTGATTCCAATTATCATCGGTAAGTGAGGATTGCTTGTAACCAGCAACACCAACCAAATAATTTTGCATAATGGTGCTTCCATTTTTGAAGGCCAGACAAGAATTACCCAGATTTATATTTATATTTATATTGGAGCTTTCGTATTTTACCTTCTTCTGAAGGAAACATGCAGACTTTTCCCAGAATAGTTATAAAGAAATCAGTAGACTTTCTTTTCATTTTTAATTAACCATGATTTCTAATCCATTTAATTCCAAGTTAATTTTATGATTTAACAAGCCAGGATTTTCTGAGCCCATTTTAAGAGGATTATGTCGGCCTGCTCACTTCCAGACAGATATTTGTGGGTCTTATTGTTCTAAGAACGCCTTTAAAATCTTGCTCGTCATCTTAATTAATTAAAATTTTAATTTTTTTAAAAATGATACAGAGCCTTATAAGTACCATCAAGTGCTAGAGTATTTTGTTAAGGCTAAATAAAAGAATGTTAGGCTTGGACAAAACAGCAAGGCATTATCTGATGCCACCACAAACAAAACTTTTCTGAACATCTTAAAGAAGGCCGAGACAAGAGCTTAATCTTAACACGATCGCATATAAAGGTAGTCCTCAATTTACAACCATTCGTTTAATGACTGTTTGACGTTAGGACGATGCTGAAGAAAGTGACTTGCAATCGGTCCTTTGCACTTACGACTGTTGAATTGTCCCCACAACCAAGTCACTGTGATTCGAGTGCTTGGCATTTGGCATGTATCTACAAATGGTCATAGGCTTCAGATAATGGCCCATCTGCAATCTTTCCAGAAAGTTCCCAACAAGCTGAGTCAATGGGGTAAGCCAGATTCATTTAATGATTATGGCAAAAAGGCTGTAAAATTAGAAACAACTTATTTAGTGACCACCTCGCTTAGCAGTGGAAATTCTGGTACCATAACTGAGCCAAAATTGTAGTCATAAGTCAAAGACTACCTGTATGTAGAAAATAGACTGGCAAAGTCAAGGGGAGGAATCAAACAAGGGATAAATTTAGAGTCTCTACATAGCCACAAGGGGACAAAGACCAACCTCTCTTTAATGCATTTTACCCAGATACAAACCATTAGTCTGAAAAGATTCCTATTCATACGCTTGACCAATAAATCAGTAATTTTGAACTTTTTTTTTTCAGTAAACATTTTTATTATTCTCATTATAGACCTTACAAGTTTTTAATGAACATTCATAACTGGATGGACATTATACAACTTCTTGCATGATCCTGCTCATCTTTTGAATTTTGGTCTTTGTAGACATGTCAATGTACTTGTCTCCAATGCTGACAATCATTCCACCCACAACTGATGGATCAGACTTAATTTCCAATTTTAGAGTTTCTCCTTTGGCTAGAAAACCATTCAAAGCTGTTTTCAATTCAGTAAGATTGGCCCCCTCCAAGGTCTGAGCAGTAGTTACAGAGCACAATATCTCTCCATGATATGCACTCATCATTTTACCAAATGCAGAAATTACACCCGGAGTGTAAGGCAACCGACTGTTTTCAGCAAGCGTTTTGACAAAATTGATGATAGTGAGCTTCTCTTTAAGTAAAAGATCATTCACAACCTGTTGTTTTACTTTGGCCTTTACATAAGGATTCATGACAATGCCGGATAATGTAGGCTCCTTCATTACTGCCAACATACGAGTCAGTTCTTTTTCTACTTGATCCAATTTCTTCTGCTTAGAAGCAGCAGAGTAGTGTGCAGTGGCATATCAGCCTTCTAACCCACAGATTTGAATTGGGGGCTGTACTAGCTTGGATGCTGGCCTAATAACAGAGGTACTGAAGTGCCGCGTCTTCAAACCCAACCCTGCCACCAAAGCCGCCATCTTCTCCTCTGTAATTTTGAACTTTTGTCTTTGCACCAGACATTGTATTTCTAAAGCAAATTTATCTCGTTTATCTTCAAAAAAGGATGAATCTAAGAGTAGAAAAGAACTTTGATTTTGCTACCGACTCTCTCTCTCTCTCTCTGTTTGGCTGTATGTTTGAACATTTCACAATTCAGATAGCAGTTTGGAAAGCACAAACCTACCGTATCTAAAGCTGAAAACAAGGACATGAAAAAAAAACAAACCAGCTAACCTATAGCTAATGTTTATCTTTGTTTCCTTTTCATGAGCTGTTTGGCAAAGGGAATGAGCTTTGACAGAAATAGGGCAGATCTATTTATAGTACAGGTAGTCCTCAACTTACAACAGTTCATTTAATGGCCGTTCAAAGTTATAACGGCACTGAAAATGTGACTTACAACTGTCTTTCAAACTTTGCAGCATCTCCATGATTATGTGATTAAAAAAAAAATTCAGAGGCTTGGCAACTGGTTCATATTTATGATGGTTGCTCTATCCCACAGTCATGTGATCAATTTTTGCGACCCTCGGATGAGCAAAGTCAACGGGGAAGCCAGGTTTACTTAACAATCATGTTCCTAACTTATCAATTGCAGTGATTCACTTAACAACCGCGGCAAGAAAGGTCGTAAAATAGGGCAAACACTCAATTAACAAATGTCTCACTTAACCACAGAAATTTGGGGCTCAATTGTGGTTGTAAGTCGAGGGCTACGTGTCTATTTTAGTCTAACAACCTACACACTTCCCAGGCAGCAAGCAGATAACAAGCAGTCTTCTCTAAGCTGGTGACCTCCACATAAGTTGATCTATCGCCGGCACGCTGCTCCACCGCCATGAGTAGTAAGTCAAATAGTTGGCAATTCTAGGACTTGTATCCAACACATCTGGAGACAACCCGTTTGGGAAAGGCGCTCTTTCAAACAAACACTCAAGTAACATCTGTAAAGCCTGCCAACATTTTGGATCTTGGGCATTCGGTGAGGCTTTGCTAATCTCGTTGATTAAAAAGCTCAACTGTTCCATGGGAAGTGAAGTGCTCCAGCTCTCTGGTTTCCAACATTCGCCTGATACACCCTCAGCAGATTCCTTGGTAAATGTTAACAGCTGGTGAGGTGTTGAAAGGATGCATTTTTTTGTAAAATATATACTGGAGTGGTTCTCTTATAGTTTTAAGTTATGGCGTTTAAAAACACAACTCAGCAGCTTCGCAGACCGATTTTTTTTTTTTTAATACAGGAGAAGTTATACATTCAATTCAGTAGCAATAAGGAGAATAAGAAACGAGGGACAACACCGGGGCAGCATACAGGTAAGTCCTTGACTTACAAAGTACGACCCTAACCGACCCAAAATTTTCTGTGGCTAACTGAATTTTGCCCCATTTTATGGCTTTTCCTGCCACGGTTGTTAAATAAATCGCTGCAGTTATTAAGTTAGCAACACAGTTGTTAAATGAACGTGGCTTCCCCACTTTGCTTGTAAGAAGATGGCAAAAGGTGATCACATGGCCCTGGTACACTGCAACACTCATAAATATGAGTCAGTTGCCAAGCATCCAAAATTTTGATCATGCAACCATGGGGATGCTGCAACAGTTGTAAATGTTGAAAAAAGGGTCATAAATCACTTTTTTTTAGTGACATTGTAACGTTGGTCACTAAAAACGAACTGTCATAAATTGAGGAATACCTATACTCATATCCAATCTGGGAGGGCTGGCGGGGGAGGAAAATTAGCCTAGAATTGGAATTAGCTGTTAAGGAAAAAAAGTTCTTTACTTTATTCATGATAGTTCTAACTTCAAGAGGGCTCACAATGGAAACACAACTTAAAACCAAGGAAAAGCAAATATATAAGAGACCCATAATTGAAAGTCCAGGGAAAATCCAACATACAAGTAATTTAGGACAGCTCAAAAGGCAACAGAAAATGGAACCCCCTCTTTTTTATGCTAGTCTTTCCAAGTTCAAAGACCCAGACCAACAACATCTGGGGAAAAAGTTACAGAATTTGGTAGCACTACATATCCAAAGAGTTCTCTCTGCAGTAGCTATCTACCAATCCTTACTCTTGACCTCTAGTGATAAAATGGATTATTATGCAATAAAATAACTTGTTGCATGTTTGCAAATCATTCCCAAGGGGGGAAAAAGTGGATTAGTAGTTTCTGTAAGGATGTATCTTTTGCATTTTAAAAACCCTATATTTTATATCAAGGAGGGGAAGGGGAGGAAGACAAGGACAGGAAGGAAGGAGAGGAGGAAGAAGGAGAAAAAAGGAGGGAGGAGGAGAAGACAAGAGACTTCCAAAAATGCCAAGGGTCTTGGCAGTCACCAAGAGTGAAGTGTGACTTGAAAGCACAGGAACCTGAGAAGTATGTATTTATTTCAATCTCTCTTCTGAAACAATAAATGCACTTTCTTAAATGGAAATCTTGAATGAATGGCATTTTTGGCCTAAAATCAGGAGCTCTCTTTAGTGTCTCTACTTAGGCATTTCCCCATGATACAAGCTTCTAAAAAGAGAATACTATTTAGAACAGTATATAGAACACAGGATACCATTAATTGGATTTTGCTGCTCTGCTTACCAAGCTTCTTGGCAGTATAAAAAGGAGATAAAATAGAAATAAATACAAACACATAAAATACGTTGCAGCTTCTCCAACATCACAATAAGAGATAAGTACAGAAAGTTGCTGTACAGTTTTATTATATTTTGGAGAATTGATAAAGCCAAAACCAAAGTAAGCCATTTTCGAAAACTGCATATTTATCTGATAAAGGCAAAAGTTAAAAGTGCATTTTTTTTCAGATTGAAATGAACAAATTTGCAGAATTCTAATTGCAATCCTTCTTCTCAAAGTCCTTATCTGCGAATGCTTGTCTAATATGAAATCATGATGACTAACAGCCTGTTTTTTTTTAAAAAAAAAGGTTCATATGAAACATAGATCTTTCTATGACAACAGCCCACAAAACTGCATTAGACTTGGCAATAACATGTCATCATATGACCTAAGGCTGGTCAGTTAGGGAAGAGACAATAAAGGAAAAGGAATGTTCTTTGCTTGTTTCTCAGAGCATATTTTTTTATTGTTGATACAGCTTTCTTTAAATAAAATGGAAAAAAATGGGAAAGCTGTTAAAAGTGCATTAAGTAGACAGCACTCTCCTTAAACAATAAAAAGGGCACTTCATACAGAGTATGAGTATAAAGGAAAATTGATATAATCAAGAACTGAGTCCTAATTTTTGTTACAATTGCCACCTTTTTGATAGTACTTTTAGAACCTTCCAAATACTCAATTTAACATCGCAAACATAAGGAATGTTTGGCAAATGTTCCACAACTTAAAAATGATGCAAAGAGACAGGGCGTTGGTGCTTACCTGATACGCCCGTTCTCTTTGAGCTGCGAAGAGTATCCAGTAGTGGGAGGTGCTTCAGTCTCTGCATTCATAGGCTGAGCTTGAATTGAGGAACGCTCCTCCTCCTCCACGTGACTCCTCCACAGCGTTCCCCAGTTTTGCGAAGACGAGAGGAAAAAAGGTGCTCTCATCCCTACTACCTAAAAAAGGTTCCTTGGCCGAAAACAAGGTCCCACCAGACGGGAAAAAAAAGGGGGTGGGGCTGGATGCTCTTCGCAGCTCAAAGAGAATGGGTGTATCAGGTAAGCACCAATGCCCTTTCTCCTATGAGCTGCTCAGAGCATCCAGTAGTGGGACATACCAAAGCTTGGCCTGTCCTACGGGAGGGACTCCGTCTGGTTCGGAATCTCCTCAGGGTTCCTAAGAACCCATTGCAGAACCCGTCTGCCAAATGAGGCCTGTGCAGATGCAAACATATCAATTTTATAGTGCCTGATGAAAGGAGATGGGGAAGCCCAAGTCGCTGCCCGGCAGGTTTCGATTATTGGTGCCTGGGTAGCCCAAGCTGCCGAAGTTGCCGCACTCCTAGTGGAATGCGCAGTTATGCCTCTGGGCACCTGCAGGGCCTGGGACTGATAAGATTTAGCTATAGCCACCCTGATCCAGCGGCCTATAGTGGACGGTGACACCCTGTGACCTTGTGTTTTGGGCTGAAAGGAAAGAAATAAGGCCTCCGATTTTCTGAAGGACTCAGTGCGCTTGATATAGATTCGCAAGGCATGCCTTACATCCAGTTTGTGCCATTGCCTTTCCCTTTCCTGCGGTCTGGGACAAAAATTCGGAAGGATGAGCTCTTGGGCTCTATGGAAGGCTGAATTGACCTTGGGCAAAAAGGTGGGATTGGGACGGAGAATCACCCGATCAGCATGGAAGACACAGAGGTCTTGTCTGACAGACAAGGCTGCTATTTCCAATATGCACCGAGCGGATGTAATGGCTACAAAGAAAACCACCTTATATGTCAAAAATTGGAGGCTTGCCTCCCTCAAAGGTTCGAAAGGTTCTTTGGTGAGAGAGAGAAGGACTTTGTTAAGGTCCCAGGTGGGGTAATGGTGCACTGCTGGGAGTCGCAAGTTGGTGGCCCCTCTAAGAAAAGCCCGTATACGTGTGTGATGAGAGAGGGAATTGAAACCCTCACAAGAAAGAACTGATGTCAATGCAGCTACCTGTCGCTTTAGTGCATTAGGAGACAGCCCCTTGTCCAGTCCCTCCAGAAGGAATTCTAAAATCTGAGTGATAGAAGGGGAAATGGGGTTAATTTGAAACGTGCTATACCATCTACAGAAAATGGCCCATGTGGCATTGTAAATTCAAATGGTTGAGGGCCGCCTGGCAGCTAGAATGGTGTCAATGACCTTGTTGGAGAGCATTTCACTCCTCAACCTGCTCCGCTCAACCTCCAGACGGTTAGTTGAAACCATTGAGGGTCCGGGTGTAGGAGGGGCCCCTGGGATAGAGAGATCCTGTCTGGTGGAATCCTCCAGGGAGGGGCCACTGAGAGAGTACGGAGGTCCGCAAACCGTGGCCGCCTGGGCCAGTGAGATGCCACTAGTAGCAATTCCGCTTTCTCGTGGAGCAACTTCTGAATAACCCTGGGCAACAGTGCTAGAGGGGGAAATGCGTACAGGAGCCCCGTGGGCCATGGGCAGTGGAGCGCGTTGTGATTCTCCACCCCTTGGGATGGGTACCTTGAGAAGAATCTCGGGAGCTGGGCATTGAGGGGAGGGGCAAATAGGTCCACCACCGGTTGACCGAATATCCTTGCTGCTTCTTTGAACAGGGATGGGTGGAGGCGCCACTCTGATTGGTCTATGGTGGTCTTGCTTAAGCAGTCTGCTTGAGTATTTGATAGGCCCGAGATGTGCAGAAGATTGTTATAGACAGAAGATTGTTCTCCGCCCAGCGACACAGGCGCTCGGCTTCCCTCATTAATTGTATTGATTGTGTGCCCCTGTTTGTTGATGTGGGCTTTGGCTGTCATGTTGTCTGTTAAAATGAGAGTGTGCTACCCACGTACCTGGGGGAGGAAGCTGCGCAGGGCCAGGTGCATGGCGCGAAGCTCCAGCCAGTTGATGCTGCATGCCTGTTCTATTGCAGACCATCTGCCCTGGGATGTGAGTGACTGGACATGAGCGCCCCATCCATATAGACTGGCATCTGTGGTGATAGTCAGCCTTTGAGGCTCCTTGAAGAAGCAGCCTTTGTTGATGGCCGGTTTGGCCCACCAGAGAAGGGACGTGAGGACCTTGAGAGGTACCCTGACCGTGAGTTTGGAATTGCTTCTGCCGGATCTCTGGTACGGGAGCAGGAACCACTGGAGGGATCTGGTGTGAAGACGGGCCCAGGGAACAATAGAAATGCATGATATCATTTTCCCCAATAATTTTGACAAATCCAGTAAGGGTACCCTCCTATGGCGCCTGATCTCCCTAACCAATTTTTGAATACTAAGTAGTCTATCTGAAGACAGGTAGACCTTGCCTTCCATCGTATCAATGACTGCCCCTAAATTAGTTATTCGAGTAGATGGGGATAATTGGCTCTTCTTCCAATTTATGAGAAACCCATTGGAGAGATGTTAACGTGGTCTGGGTGTCCCTTGCTGCTTGATGGGTAGAGCGGGACAGGATTAAAATGTCGTCCAGGTAATATTGGAGACGAATGGGAATGTTCCTGAGGTGGGCAGCTAATGCTGCGAGGACCTTGGTAAAGGTCCTGGGGGCGGAGGCCAGTCCAAAGGGAAGGGCCATGTATTCAAAGTGCTGATTATTGTAGCAGAACCTTAAGAATTTGTAATGGGAAGGCCGAATGGCAATATGTAAATATGCTTCCATCAAGTCTATGGACGTGAGCACATCCCCTTGTCTGATGCCCAGCAGTATCAATTGCAGGGTATGCATTTTGAATTTGCGGTATGTTAGGAAGCAGTTGAGTCGTTTTAAATCTAAGATCGCTCTCCACACCCCCGAGTGTTTTGGTACAACAAAAAGGTGAGAGTAAAAGCCCCGCCCTCGTTGCTCGGGCTGAACAAGTTGGATGGCTCTTATGTTTAAGAGATGCTGGATAGCGGAATCCATTAGATTATGCTTGACCGGGTCTCTAGAAAGGGGGGATGACATAAAGAAATTTGGGGGAGTGGATTGAAACTTAAGGGCAAGCCCAAATCCCTGTCCCAAGAATCGGAGGTAGAGGAGTCCCATTGACTCGCAAATGACTTAAGACGTCCACTAATGGGGAGAGTGTCCCTTAACCTATCTCGGACGTCGGAAGGGCCTACTTCTGGCTCCCCGAAAGGGCCTTTTATATTGACTGCCTCTCTGGCTCCTGGCTCCGGAATTGGGTCTATCCTGGGCTTGTCCCGACCTGAACGATGGAGGCCTCTGATACCTGGGGGAGAAGGGGGCCTGATAGGAGGGCCGAAAGGAACCCCGCCGAAAGGGCTGGGAAGTTCTGAAGTCTGACCTTCGAGTAAGGGAAGGAAGGAATTTTTTCTTACTGTGGGTCTCCATCAGTAGGGGGCCCAGGGAAGGGCCAAACAACTTGTCTCCTACTATGGGGGAGGAAGCCAGCTTGGCTTTGTTCTTAAAGTCTGCTTGCCAGTGCCTGAGCCAGAGTAGACGGCGAGCTGTGACATGAGATGTAATTGCCCTTGCAGAGAATTTAACTGCGTGGTATGTGGCATCAGCAGAGAACTCGGCTGCAGCAGTGAGCTTGGCAATGTCCTGGTGTGCCCTGATGTTGGATGTAGGGACGTGTTGCTTGAGCTGACAAAGCCATCGAATGTATGACCTTGTGAAAAAAGATGCGGTTGTAGCCGATCTGATGGCCCATGCATCCGACTGATGGGCCCTGCGCAGGGCCAGCTCAGCCCGCTTTTCCTCTGGCTTAAGGGCCTCCAGCACATCAGTCGGAGTCGAGGAGGATGCCAGGCCCACTATGGGCTCGTCTACCTCAGGGGTGCTTAATAATTTTGAAAATTCCGGATCCAAATTAAAGTATTTTTTGTCGTCACTGGAGGGGGCACTGCAGACACCAGCTGCTTTTGCACCAGATCTGCAAAGATAGGTGGGGCTGGGATAACCTCGGCCTCTCCCACGGGCTGGTTAAAGATGAGATCCTCTGGCCCCTCGGTTGAAGGAGCGGGGAGGTCTGTTGGAGATAGCTTGCTTAAGCCTGAAATGTTCTTGGCCTTGAATAATAAGGATTTAAATAGGTGTGGCTTGAATAAGCCCGTGAAGGTGGGCTGGTCAGGGATGAGCCCCTCGTCCTTGGACATTTCACCTTCTAGAGGTTCTGCCTCTGATAGGGGCTCACTGTAGTGCATAGACCCCAAATCAAACTCGTCTGGATCCATGAACTGATCAAATTCCTCCTCCCACTCTTCCTCCTCCCGCCCTTGAAGGGGGATCTCCCTTGGCAAGGGTACCTGAGCCTGATGTTGGTCCGACCTGGGCAGGGATCTTACTGAGTGAGACTCCTGGTCAGAAACCGCCGGATACTGAATAGGCCTGGTAGCTTATTGGATGCCGGCTGCGATCCCTTGGCGAATAGCCAACTCCATCCAGGATCTTATTCTTTCTGGAACCTCCTCAATGAGAGACTCCTCTTGACAGAGGCCAGATGCTGTTGGGGTGAAGGTGGCTTCTGGAGCCCTTCTAGCCGATGTTCCAGGAACCTGAGCCTGTTGTTCCTGTGAGGGCAAACTGCGCCTGGATGAGAGGGAAATATCTAGGGGAGGGGGGGTAGAGCAGAGGTAGAGGGACTGGAGGATGGAAGAGCCTGAGGCACCTTGAGTGCTTCCTTAGCTCGTTTGCCAATTTCCTTTTGCAGGGCCTTGTAGCGCCTTAAGGCGTCCCTCTGGGCAGCTTTGGAGGTCTCTTTAGCCTGCTTGCGCAAATGATGGGTTTTGGTTTTTCCCTTCAATGAAGGTCCTCTAGAGGTGTTACCGTCTGCCATTTCAATAATTTATATATAGCAGTAATAGGTTAGAAATCAATATAAGGCGGTTGGCACGCCCAGGGTCCGATCTGAGGCAAGAATGGTTGCTCTGATCAAATATTTCACGTCCCCCTTTTTGTTATTTTTTTTGTTTTCTTTTTTTAAATATATATATGTATGTATGTATGTATGTATGTATGTATGTATGTATGTTTTATATATATAAAACAATTGAGTTGTACCTCAGTGATAATATTTTTGTGAATTAAAATATTATACTGCCAAGATATATGATATCAATATTATGTCTGTAATGAATATAGGATGGCTGGTGCAAATGTATCCCTGCTCCTGGGATAGAGTAATTTGAATGTTCAATAGCCAATGAGAAAGGAAAGACAAAACAAGCCAATCAGCCAAATTTTGAAACGCCTAGGCCCAGATAGATATTAAAGCTGGGGCCTTCAGCAGCCTCTCTGCACAGGCGGACACAAGGCCTGGGTGCAGCTGCTGCGCCGCTGGAAATGAGCTGTGGGGTTAAGCCAACGAGCCTTAAGATTGATATCGAGTACAATCTAGTCAGATGGGGAACAATAACTCTGAAAAAGCCAGGTGGGAGCCTGTTACTTCAATTAACCTCCACTCACAGCACAGAAATTAAGGAGAAAACAAAATGGCGTGCAGCCACGAGGAGACTCCCTAAATGGTGTCCTTCAGCACGTCGCGCCTCTCAGCGGCGTTTTACCCGCCTGGTAGCAATGAGGCCGAAGCTCTGACTACAAAGGCAACCAGGGAAGGAGGAAATTAGCCCTTCTCCTCTTGAAACAGACAGCGTTCGAAGGTAGGGGGAAAAAAATACGATACGACTCAGAACGGAGCAAAAAACACAAACCGCTATGGAACGGACGAAGGGAACGAACCGGCAACAAAAGGAGGCAGAGTGAGGGATTTTCCGGCTATGGGAGGTAGTGCGAAGTCGCTACTGACCCTCCCTTCGCCTCCCTTGGGGGCGCAACTGCGCTTCCCCTTAGTGGCAAGGCTGCCAAATTAAGCAATTGTGCAGAGGCTAAGGAGAAATGGAGCAATTCAAACCTGAGAAAAAGCTGATTGAAACTGTGAGAATCGAAAAATCTTGTTCGGCCAAAGGAGATATGCAAAGCACTGCCTGTCTTGCACAAGGCTGAGCAAAAACTGGAGAACGCTGTGGAGGAGTCACGTGGAGGAGGAGGAGCGTTCCTCAATTCAAGCTCAGCCTATGAATGCAGAGACTGAAGCACCTCCCACTACTGGATGCTCTGAGCAGCTCATAGGAGAAAGACAAAGGTCATAGTTTTGACTCCAAGAGTTATGGCAGGCAAAGATCTATGTTCAAATGCAACATTACCAAGTCAGGGTAGAGATAGTTGTCAGAAATCACAAGGGATTTGAAATGTCTGCTCTGGAGTCATATGCATATTTTTAAGTTATGATTTCAACAACCCAACTCTGCTTAACCCAATCTCGCTCCAGATGTGCCAAACTACATCTGGACATGGTGAAATTGAATCTCGTAACAGCTAAGTGAACAACCCTCCCATTCCCTATCTATTTGTAGGCTTGCCCTTCCTCAACCAATGGTCATTCTCCGAGTACTAAGGAGTTGTAGACCAGTCTGCTTAGATGCCACGTGAGGAAAATTCTTTCAGTGACAGAATGAGGATTATTCTGGTTGAAATCTCAATAGTACTGGTACTGGTTAGTACTGGCTCTAAGTACTGGCTCTAAGAAGAGATAAAAACAGTTTCCAACACATTGATACTGAGGAAATCAAAATGTTTATCAGCTCTGCTTAAGAGTCTGTTTTGATCTTGTTTGCAAAATAATACTTTTACATAGATTTAAATATATTACTTTGGAAATCAAAATATTTCTTAGCTCTATTTAAGAGCCTGCTTTGACCTTGTTTGCAGAATAATACATCTATATAGATTTAAATATGCCACTTAGGAAATTAAAATATTTATCAGCTCTATTTAAGCTGGCTTTGACCATGTTTGCAATACAATACATCCATATAAATTTAAATATATATTTACTCATTCATTGCTTGTGGGAAACTTCCGAGGCTGAATAACCAACAAGATCATTCTGTGCCTTTGAAAAAACGGTGTGCTTCCTCCCAAGTGGGTGATATGAAACTTCCAAACTAAATTCCCTTAAGGTACTTCCCGGAGGAGTTTAATCAGGATTAACCAAAATAGCTAGTTTGCTGCACTACTGTAAATGATTACATTTGCAACAAGAGACTGCTGTTTGCTTTGAAATGCTATTATTTCGTCTGTAAACTCCATTAACAATGCCATTCTGGGCTCCTGTTTAGCGTGGGAGGTTTATTCAGATAGCATGGCATCTATTCAACCCAGGGGGGAAAAATGGGGGTGGGTGTTTTGTTTTGTTTTTTTAGAAACTCCTTTAGGGTGGTTTTATGAGGAAATAGGCCTTCCACATCTTAAGCCGTAAATGACATTAGTAGAGGTAAATCTGTCACCTGAAATCTGCCTTCATCCCTTTTGCTCGTTCTAGTCAGTAGATTTATCCATTGCCATAACGTTTTTTGAAAGCTCAAACTGCCCAAGGAGTTGCTGATTCTGTTCTACAGAGGAATTATTGAGTCTGTTATCTGCATCTCTATAACTGTCTGGTTTGGCTCTGCAACCAAACAAGACACAGTCTTCAACGGATAATTAGAACTGCAGAAAAAAACAATTGCTACCAACCTGCCTTCCATCGAGGACCTGTATACTGCACATATCAAAAAGAGGTCTGTGAAAATATCTACAGACCCCTCACATCCTGGACATAAATTGTTTCAACTTCTACCCTCAAAACAACACTATAGGGCACTGCACACCAGAACAACTAGACACAAGAACAGTTTTTTCCCGAATGCCATCACAACTAATTCCCGATCAACAATTCTGCAATCTAAATGAAGACATACATTTGCATATGTTTTTATAGATTGTGAAATCTAGGGTTTTAATATTTAGAAGGCTGAGTTGATATGTGAGGAAGCACCATTTTGCTGGGCCTTTCACAACCAAGTGTTTAAAGACTGTTGGAGTAAAAACAAAACGAAACAAAACTTCCCATTGCTTTTTTGGAAAAACACACCAATGTTTTCTTTATAATTTTATTATTTATTTATTTATTTATATTTTCTATTCTTAACCAAGGCTCTGGGCAGTATACAATATAATCAATATATACACACCCACAAATCAAACATTAAAATATTAAAATTAAGATTAGGAAATTTAAAAAATGTAACATCGCAGAATAATTTAAATATCAAATAATTTAAAAATTACTGTAGAAACTGTTATCTTTTCTAATCAATAAGGAAGTTTAATGAAGAATGTCAATAATTTGCTTTAGTCTAAGTCAGTGCATTAGGCAGACAAATTCAAACACAAAAATGTACTAGAGAAAAAAAAGTATATAAGCACATATAATGGTAAGACTATGGTAAATATTAGATTATAAACAGAACATGTAATTCATCATAACTGAAGTATTCATAATTAAGATATGCCAACACTTGCTTTTATAAGTAGTTGCTTAGTTTCCTGGGCGATCAATGTTTGAGAGTTTTTGCTTACAGATTGATGATCTTAACAGGATGTTCTCAGTTGGCACAGGATTTGCTGCTTAAAAAGAGAGAATCTACTTGGGCAAACCGCAAAAAACATAATATATGAATTACTCATAAATATATGAATAAATGGAACCTTATACAAAGAGAGAAAAAAGAAAACTATGGTTTGGAAATGTCGTGACTGGCCCTGAAAAGCAGCTTTCAATGAGTTAACTCTACAACAATTATTTTTTTCTGAATCATAAATTATTGTTATACACTGCTGTCATGGGCAAAATAGGAAATAAATGATTACCCGCTGAATTCCACAATAAGTATTATGAAATGCAATATTCTTTTAGATTAATTTTTTTCACAAAGATTACAAGCTTAAGGAAATAAAAAAAAAACACTTCTAAAAGTTTTCTTTCAGCAACAAGGTGTAGCATTTCAAAAAATACAGTGTTTAGAACACAAAACAGTATTTATTAAGAGGTTGTTTGCCCAACTGCAACTATCAGCTCTTGAACATCTTAAATTCCATATAATTTTCCTTTCAATATCCACCAAGATTAAAAATATATTGAGTGTTCATCCTTACCTAGCTGTGGTTTCTGATAAATAGCAACATACCATGTCCCAAAACACTAAACAAAAATACTAACTGAAACAAATATATATACAAGAAATGGCAAGCTATATCACATTATGGTAAAATAGCAGATATAGCTGAGTGCGCAAAGGCTATTATCTTGGTTCACACATCATGCTAAGCCAAGGTTTCCTTAAACATGAATTACTTAACCAGCTCCAACTGATTGGCTTTGCATAGCCATAAACCATAGTTAATAAAGCTGTGAGATTTGGCTCACATTCTCCTTCAATTTGATGCCCTGCAAATATTTGGGACTAGAGATATTAGCCTTTTAAAGAACAATTATGCTAGCTGATGCTGATGTAAATTCTCATCCAAGAATTAAGAAAATCAAATAATAAAGCAAGTTTGGCGTAGTGGTTAAGGCACCAGGCTAAAAACCAAGATATTCAGAGTTCTAAATCTGGTCTACGTACAAAGCCTGTTGGGTAACCTTGGGCCAGTCACACTCTTTTAAGCCCTAGAAAGAAGACAATGGCAAACTACTTAAAAAAAAAAATTAGCAAGAAAAATGCAGGAACCAATATTGGCAGTCACCATGAATCAACACACACACACACACACACACACACACACACAAAATCCACTTACTTGAAGGTAATAATAATATATAGAAATGTGATACAATACAATTTTATTTTACTCCTACAAGAGAAAGAAATGATCCATGTTGAGGTTTAATGGATCTCAACATCAAGAGGCAGGCAGAGTTTAAGCCAGGGATGTCAAACTCCTGACCCGCTAGCCATGCCCATGCCTGGTTTAGCGAAGGGGGGAGAGAAAGTCCCGATACGTCATGTGATGACACCGTGATAATGTGAGTTTGACACCCTTGGTTTAAGCAATCAAAGATGAAAACTCAACTTCCTAACTTTCAAAAACACAAGAGGCCACTGAAGGTGGCTGAAATCTTTTTTGACTCTGGGAAGGGATTTTAATGGCTGACATGAAAGCACAAAACCTTCCTCAGGCAAACTAATTGCATACCAATCTTCCAAAACTACCCCAAACCTTGAAAAGCAAGCTGAAATCACATCAAGAATTCAGTCATTTTGCTACCAAATGTCAGCATTATTCTTGAAAGCAAGTGAGACTGCTTACATATCAGATGTTTCTGGTGGCAAACAAGTAATTTTATTAGGGTTATTGACCCAGACAATTCAAAAACAAAATAAAACATACATAATAGACCTGTGAGCATGCTTAGTTTATTTTTCTATTAGCAGAAACACAAACTCTGTAGGCTTCAATTATAAGCTTAGCAATGGAAAGAGTTATTTTAGGCTCTCTATACACCAAAACATACACCATATGTATTATTCTTCTGTCCATAGCAGAAATGGGCTAAAAAGGGGGGGCGATTTACCAAACTTTACCCTCCAACACCATTGATAGCAAGCTATTGAACACCAATAGTGCCCTATGAAATTTATTATTTCTAAGTTTTTTTAACATACAATGCTAGTTTAAAATAAAATTTTGCTATAGCAGATGTATTCCAGTGAGACTTTATTACATTCTGTATTTCTACTTCAGGATCATATAAAGTAACTAAACTGGTGTGCAAGTTTTATAGCTCTATTTAGACCAAGATGCTCTTACAATGGTAACTGGCACCTGACCATCACCCAAGTGGTTTATTACCACACATAACATATAAGGCTAGATTTAAAATTGGTTTTAGAAAATAGAGCTGGCACAGAATTTGGTGGCCAAGTACATGGGGAAAACCATGTTCTTATATATGCTGCACTAAATATCTGAAGGGCTGCCACAGAGAGAAAGGGGTCAAGCTATTTTCCAAAGCACCTGAAAGCCACACAAGGAATAAGGGATAGAAACTGAACAAGGAGAGATTCAATCAAGAAATAAAGAGAAATATTCTGATAATGAGATCAACCAACCAACAGGACAGCTTGCCTTCAGAAGTTGTGGGAGCTTCATCACCGGAAGCTTTCAAGAAGAGACTGGACTGCCATCTGTCAGAAATGGTGTAAGGTCTCCTGCTTGGGTGGAGGGTTGGACTAGATGACCTACAAGGCCCCTTCCAATTGTATTAATCTATTAAAAAGATGCCAGTGGGCTTTCAAGCCCAAATCAAAGAGCTGGTCATGACATATAAAGTCCTATACAACGTGGCACCAAATCAGATCAAGGACCATCTTGTCCAACCTGTTGGTCAGATTGGTCTTCTAGACAAGGCCTGTTAAGGATTCTGCTCCCTTGAGGAATCCATGGGACAGCGACAAGATGCCAAGCTTTCTTGACTTCAATCCCCAGTCTGTGATACTGTTTGTGGCTGATATACAACTGTTCTCTTTGCATTCAGAAAGGTCTAAAATGGTTTTTAATCCAAGTGACCTTTAGACCAACCTATGACTTTTGGCTGATATAACCTTTTCCCAGGTTCTTTCTTCCTCTCTCCCAGGTGTGCCCGGGTGTGCCAGCTTTCTCCCATCTGGTCAGTCTTAGATAGTCAGGACTCACAATTCCTAACCGCCATGAAATTCAACCAATGCCATTCCCAACACAACTGAGAAATATTGGGATGGAGAAGCATAGAGTCCCAAGATTACTCACTTCTCTTTCTTAGGGATGGTCTAGCAGTAGGAAATTAACACACCTGCCCCCGAAAACAATAGGATCTAGGCTTTAGTTAGCAGGTCCCATTTCTTGGAAAAAGGTTTTATTTCATGTTTGTGATAAAACGTTATACTTTCAACCTATGATTTCATGCTTAAAAGTTGAGCTTTTGCGGGTGTTACATTAAATTAAACATTTAATTAAAATAAATAAATATGCTGTAACCTTAGCGCTTATGAACAGTATGTGTTGGCTAGAGTCTCTTCCATGCTAAGTTGAACTGAGGACACAGCGGTATTTGTTATCTTTTAGACTTCCCTCAAATTACCACCTCAGGGGCAAATTTTGGCACCAATGTTAATCCTTGAAATTTTTATGTCTTATTCTGCTGGTGCCTGGCTCTACTGACAGTCAACGCCTTATAGCTGACTGGCCTATTAGTCAACAGAACTCTGAGCTATCTGTCACTATTATTTAAGTCAAGTACTTACTCCCCTTGGAGCTTTTTCTACAGAGAATCAACTTAAAATCCACATTGCTTCCTGGTTTTAAGAGACAGATGGAACCCTTCATCAAACTAAAGAAGAGTGATACATTCTCATATGTCTTAAAGCTCAAGGGGTTCCCCCCAATTCTTCATGTTTTACTTTTTGGACAAGGCAAGGGTTCCCTCAGCAAAGAGCCCAAGCTGACAGAAGAAATGGAACAGGAGGAGGAAGAGGTGTGGCGAGTGTGAATAGTCCTGGTGGCAATGACATTAAATGGGTTGTAAAAGTAGTGCTCAACTTATGACTGCAATTGAGACTCCAATTAGAGTTATAAGTCATTATGATCTTTAAGCAGGTTACTACTGACTTTCAACATTTTTTGCTGCAGTCATTGTACAAGCATTATGCCCAATAGGCAGGTTTTCAAGAAAATGGAAGTAAATGATGGAAACCTACAAAAAATGTAAAAAACCCCTGCATTAATGTAACAAATTAATTGCAAATTTTTGTGAAGGTGAGCTGGTTGCTAAAGAGCCAGAATGAGATCCCATGGCCAGTGTGTGTGTGTGTGTGCGTGTGTGTGTGTATGTGGTCATCATAACTTTGAAATTGGGCCATAAGTACCTTTGGGGGAAATCTGTCATAACTTCAAATGGTCGCTAAATGACTGGATGTAAGTCAAAGACTACCTGTAGGAGGAATAAGTCTTTACCTATTTGCTGTTGGCCAAGAAGAGCAAAATGTGGAAGGTGATGGATAATAGGGAGAGTAGAAATATTGGGTGATCTGGGTCCAGCCGTGTGGCTTTAGTAGTGGCACAAGACAGCAGATGACACAGGAAGAGGACATAGGGTGATGGGTGGCAGCAGGGATGTCAGTCAAGAAACTCTTGGGTAGTAGAGGCAGTGGAAAGAAACAGTTGGAGGGGTAGCAATAGCTGGGCAGAAGAAACAACAGGGACAGACAGACTTCAAATCCAACAGATTTATCTCCTCTTTAAGTGAAAGCCAAAAAAGCCACTGCAGCCAAAATCCATTACATCAAAATCTGTTGAACTGGGGTTTTACTATATGATGAATGCTTTAATTCCAACAGTAAATTGCAATAGCTGAATCTGGTGAACAGAGGGCCTTTGGAGCCAAAGTTTATCAGGCATTCACTGATCTTAAGTTGTCTGCTCAAGCAACAGGGATTTTTATATACCCCACAACTAACTTAATACCATCTTTTGCCTCTAATAAATCTATGTCAGTGATTATCTCTTTATAAAGCCATGGCAGGAATACAAATACAGCTCTTGAATTTGCAGGGCTAAAGTACAATACTTGCATGTAATTAATTCTTCTGCCAAGAATCTTCTTCCACATTCAAGCTGTGCAGAAATTGTAAGTTTATTTCTGAGCACATCACTGATTATGACCTCTTTAAGACAAATATGAACTCTATTTTGTTCCAAATTTAGCTCTTGAAAAGAAATGTCTCCGTTATGTAAGACGAACATTACTGACCTAACTTTCTGAGCTCCTCAGGGAAAGATTTCTTAAGAATATGTTAATGTTTTGCAATTCCTCGGTGGTGGTAGTGTAAAAATAGGTTAAGAAATTGAAGCAATCGCCAGACAATGCCAGATTTTCAGGTTTAAGGCCAACACAACTAACGAACCAAGACTGAATATCCAATGTTCTCCATTTTATTGTAAAAGTTGGAAATTGAAAAATAGTTCTAGCCAACATTTTAAAAAAAAAAATCATAAGAATTGTGATGGCTGGTACTTAACCTTAAACCTATGTCAGATTCTCACTGGCTTTGCTAAATTAGGCAATGATTCAGAAGCCTTAACATGTCCAGGACTTGTCAATAAATATTATTTCAGACAGTAACTGGAGCCTATTACCTAAGACATAATTGGTAGATCTGCATATATTAAACAAATTTTGGGCCTCTTAAACAATAATTCTGCAAGCATTGCTACAGCTGTGGATTTCTAGGATTTTTCACTTTTCACTGTCCCTTCAAATATAACATTGTGAAGCCACAAGGTTCCCCAGGATATAACTATGAACCTTATCATAAGGATGGTAGTATATTTACATGAGGACAGCTCAAAGTTTTCAGCTGGGATTTGCTAATCTGCCTTCCTATCACTTCCTAACTTTGGCTGAAGGAAAAGAGAGAGAAAAAACAGAATTAATCAAGGGCAGGAAATGAAGAGGATTTAAAAAATAAATGGGAGGAAAAAATGAGTCCAAAACTTAAGATTAATCAAGGGGAAAGTGTGGGTGGAAAAAGGTGAGGAAAGGATTTTTTCCTGGCAATAGGGGAATAAGTTTTCCCTTACCTTTCACCTCCCTTTAGACTTTTATTTCCCCCCTCATCAAAACATGTTCTCCTACCACTTTGAATCTGCTAGATCAGGGGTGTCAAAACTATTTCGTTGAGGGCCACATCAGGGTTGTTTGACCTTGGGGGCAGGGGGCGTGGCTGGGGTGGGTGTGGCCAGCCTGATGTCCGGGGCGCCTGTGGCGGCCAGAGCGTTCTGCCAGTGAAAACAGGCTCCCATGCTCAATTTTTGACTGGGACGGCCTCCTGCGACCTTCTGCCAGCAAAAATGGAGTTCAGGAGGGCCATATGCGGCCCCTGAAAGCTCCATTTTTGCTGGCAGAAGCACCACAGACTGGTCCTTTACTGTTTCCCATAGGCCAGATGTAAGCATCCTATGGGCCAGATCTGGGCCCCAGGCCTTGAGTTTGACACCCCTGTGCTAGATGTTTTTGTGTACTAAACTCTCACTTTTAAAGAATTTTTTAAATAGGCTTCCAAAACTGTTGAACAGTTAGCAGTTCTGGAAACAATGCTGTTTAATTATATCAACTAAGACTTGGTCACTAGTCATGCAGAATAAGAGCTATGCTACACAAGAGGTACATCATGCTTAAATTTACAGCTGAATGCCCAGAAGCTCTGGGCACATCACAAAAGTCTGCAAGGCTCAGAGGGACACAAATAGTGATACCTGTACAATGACATGAGCAGAGGAACACAAGGTACATAACTGTATCAGGTATCTCAATGTAGATACATGATTGCAGCATTTGCACAATCAAATCAACATCCATGTGTTATCATTTGGTGTTGCTGAAGTTTGCAGTGAACGCAGTAGTTCAACTATTATTTATAAATTAGTACCTAACATTAATAAAGATAGGACCTCCACGATTCTAAGAAACTAGACCAAGATAGTCAATACAATTTAATATAGTGAATATGGATGGCTACCTAAAATTGCGTATTTATTCATATCTTTACCTTTCAATAATTCTACACTTAGTTTTCCCAATGGAAAGTCTAAAATCGTCTCTCAAAATGAGTATCAACAAATAGAGGTAGTCCTCAACTTACATCCATTTGTTTAATGCAGGAATCTGCAACCTTAAACACTCAAAGAGCCATTTTGACCTGTTTCCCACAGGAAAAAGAACACCAGGAGACACAAACCTGCGTGGGCGTGGCAAACTCAATGTCAATCACTCCTTCCAACAAGGGCTGGAAGAAAGTCCAGTAAAAGTGAGGTGCCGGGGAATCAGCCCCGGCTGCTTCTCCATCCGTCGTGATCGCCCTTACCTTTTCAGGCCAAGCGAGGGAAGGGAAGGCAGGGCGAGGGCAGGCCCAGCCAGGGATGGGCCAGGGAGCCGCAGCAGAGGGCCCAAAGAGCCACATGGGGCTCTGGAGCTGCTGGTTGTTGACACCCAGTTTAGTGACTGTGAGAAGTTACAACGGCACTGAAAAAGTGACTTAGGACCTTTTTTCACACGTATGACCATTGCAGCATCCCCATGGTCATGTGATCAAAATTCAGATGCTTGGCAACTGACTCATATTTGTGACGGTTGCAGTGCCCCGGGGTGACATGATCCCCTTTTTATGACCTTCTGACAAGTAAAGTCAATGGGGAATCCAGATTCACCGGGTTACTACAACTGCAGTGATTCACTTAACAACTGTGGCAATAAAAGTTGTAAAATGGGACAAAGCTCACTTCACAACTGTCTTGTTTACCAATTGAAATTTTGGGCTGAATTGGGGTTGTAATTAAGGACTACCTCTAGCACAGTTAAAACTGCTTGAAACTCACTACAGTGGTTTTAAAGAGCTTTAAGAATGTCAGGGAGGGAAGCCAACCATCTTCCCAGCATAAAAGTGAGTTTAGCTTACTCTGTTTCCTGTGTTCTTGAGATAAATTTGGAACCACAAGCAGAAGCATAAACACTAATAACCTTACAGGTATAGCAAAGAGATACTATTTCTCCTATAATCTATTAATATCAACCTCCCAAGCTTTCAGCTAGGCAAATTAGACAAGACACTAGTCTACTAGGCCCAACAGCTGTTGTTTGACAAAGGACAGCATTTGAGTAAAGCTGTCTCTCACCTCCACGGTAGCTTTCAACAGACAGTAAAACTCCTTCTGGATTTACAACAAAGGGGAGGGGGGGGGCGTTAGATAATGAATAATCCTTTGGAAAAGTAGCTTGGCGGGGGGAAAACACAAACACACACACACACACACCTTTCTGGTATATTACAAAAACATTCCCAGATACAGAATGGTATTGACCTCCAAATCGGACTAGAGAGACAGGTCTAGGAGATCAACTCTATGATCAAAAAGCCTAACAGCTGAAACGGGACGTGGAAATCTTGGGTCCATAGCCCTTCTCATCTGCAAAACTGAATGCCAGTGGAGACATACACTACTAGATTTTAAGAGTCTTACAAGGTTGCTGGAAGAAGAGAAAGATGCCTTAGGTGCATCGAATCAAGGATGGCATGCAAAAGTAATTTAACAAATAAACCTCATTTTCCATTATTTCCTCCTATAGCTAAGAGCGTAGATCTCCAACCTTGGCAACTTTAAGACTTGTGGACTTCAACTCCCAGAGTTCCTCCCTTGCCAAGGTTGGAGACCCCTGATGTAGATGGTCTTCCTCCAATTCAGAAAGGAAAAAGATCTCTAGTAAAACAGTGATAAGGACACATAAGGTCTCCATTATTACTCCAAATGTTATGTAAGACAGAGACCACGCACGTGTAAGCTTTCAGTGAGCACACCATCATATTCAAGACCTTACACAGTGCTGACTGATATATTAAAGTTGACTTGCCAGCCAGGGAAATGCACCGTCAACACATGAATGTTATATAATAAGGGAGGGGGCCATAAAAGACTAAGAATGAACGTAATGAAATAGAACTGCTTGAATTGTTGCACATCCAAAATGAAGCATATCAAATTCAAAACATTTTACAAATCCCAGTTATGTACTGTACATATGAGTCAAAATATGAAAAAAATGCATTGAATTACAAATCTCACCCTGAGGGCACATCCACAGTTCTCCCGCCATTCACCGTATCCCTGCAATGACCCTAGAAGATGGCTCCTACTGGAAGTAATGATTGCATAAGGTCTGTGATTTCAGAACTGGGTACCTGAACCTCCGCCTGAGTCTGTTCAAGCATGCTTCTCCTCTCCCTGAGGTAACACTTTTGCAAAATGGGATTTAAAATGAGGTAGAGACCAAAGCACCATTCTGCTCAACAGAAGCATCAGGATGTGGAGGAGGTCCTTGGAAGAAAGGCAAATGAAAAATCGCTTCAAACTGAGTGTTTGGGTTTACAGGGAATCCATGCTTAGCAACCACAATTGGCAGAAGATGGCCACAACTCTCTCGCTAAGCTCTATGGCCACTGAGTGAAAAATCATGCATCTGTAATAGGCTTACAACAGGAGTGTCAAACTCAAGGCCCACAGGGTGCTTAAATCTGACCCGCGGGGTTGGCCTGGAAATATCGAGGGACCCGCAGTCCCTCTGCTGGGCAAAACAGGACACAAAGAGGCCCCGCATGACCCGTATTTGGCCTCCCTGGCCTCCAGCAGCACACTGCCGGCTGAAAAAGGCTGTATGGGCCTCCATGCGGCCTGTTTTCAGCTGGCAGAATGCTGCAGGAGGCTGGGGAAGCCCAGCCCCCCATGCCCCATTTTGACCAGCAGGGTGCTGCAGGAGGCCATCCATCTGGTTCCCCCCACCCCCAGCCTACAGAGGAAAACTACAATGCTGATCTGGCCCCTCAAGAAATCCAGTTTGACACCCCTGGCTTAAAACGTCTCTTCCCACTTGGTGGTTAAGTGAAACCTCAGGTGCATGCTCCTTGCAATTTTACTGCTGGCTCTCCGTTGACTCTGCTTGTTGTGAAGAACAAGAATGGCAAACCACCCAGAGTGCTGTAAAGCAGGGGTCCCCAACCACCGGTCCCCGGACAGGTACTGGTCCGTGGATCATTTTTTACCGGGCTGCAAAGCTTGGGCGCCGCCATCTTGTTTCGACGGCGCTTCCGGGTTTTTGGTTGGAAAGTGCTTCCGGATTTTCAGTTGAAAAGTGGCGTTTGGGTGCTCGCACCTTAGTTTTGTCGAAGAGGGGGGCAGCTTCGAATGAAGAGCCATCCGAATGGTGGTGGAGTCTCGTGTTACTCAGGTACCGGTCCGTGGAAGAATAAATAATCGTGAAACCGGTCCCTGGTTCAAAAAAGGTTGGGGGCCACTGCTGTAAAGCACTATGAAGCAGTATATAAGTCTAAGTGCTATTGCTACTGTTACAAGGATTAGTTGCAAAGCTTTTTTAACCTCAAACAGTCATGAAACAAAGCAGTCAGTAAGCAAGGACTTTCTGTACAACTCTGCAGACAAGCTGGGTCAGGAGGAGCCTATATGTACTAGGAAAAAGCAAGATAGCCTTTTCTTCTGTCTAGGATCCATTACCCATTCTCCTAAGAAATATGTTTATTGAACTAAGTATATTTATTTAATCAAATGGGCATTGATACATCTAATGAAAATCAAGTCTAACCATCAACCCACATACTTAAATCCTAGCTGAAATATTAATCCATGCCTTAAATCCTAGCTGAAAAATATTTTCCTCCTATTCTGAACGTTACCCCCAAATTCCTTACTATATATAATCAGTTCTGAACATGATGATACTTGAAAATCCAACAGGCACTTTAGAGACAGACGTCAGCACTGGCATCATTCTTCTGAATGACTCCAGGTAGTTTCCTCCTGAAGAAAAATGGCAGCGACTGCACCCTTCCTTCACTTCACAGTTAATGTACAACCAACACCTGACTCAATGAAACCGCGATGATGAGTTTTGCCTCTCAAAGGACATCTCCTCCAGGCATACCAAAGTAACACGGCAGTGATAGCAAAAACCAGGGTTTTTTATTTGCCAGTCGATGCAAATGGAAAGATTTACATTTCTCCTGGGGAAAAGATGCTTCAGGCATAATCTAAGGAGTGCCTGGAGTAAACAGTGGAACGTAATACATAAAATAATCTTAGGAGGGAGGAAAAGCAATGAGTTGTGTCTAATACAAAAGACCACTTTAGATAAGGGAGGTGAAGCCGTTTACGGGATTTATTATTCATCTCTCACTTTATACTAAAGCAAGATAACCCCTCAATAAATCCTGCTTAAACAACTGCATCTGAAATTGTTGAGGAAAAGGTTGCTGAGCTTTTTAGAGCAATTCCAAAATCCACTGAAGTTCTAAACTTGACTCTGCCCCTGGGAGACCGCTCACAAGTAAAACTGTACTATCTTCCCTTAAGACTCCCACCACCACTAAAAATGTAGGCTGTTTTCCATTTGTTTCTTTTGGCTTTCCTTTAGCCACAACTAACCCCACATGGGATTTAGCATGCTCACAAATCCAGCCTAAGCTCAACTTGGAGATAATTGCTCTGCTTTACAGCCCTTTGGTACCAGACCATGCTTTCACCCAGCAAAATGGGCTGCCTCAGCATATGGTGAGCAAGCAAGGGGACACAGCAGAAGGTGGGTCTGGATTTACTGGTTGATGCCTGCTATTCCAGCAGACTGTCACAGGTTTCTGGCAGCTCCGAGCAACAACCATATGTGTGCAAGGACTGTGAACAACTTCTGAAGTTTTAATAACTATTTGGGTTCTTCACATGCATACACTTTGCAATCCGATCTTACTGTTGGGCTCAAGAGTCCTTCCTGGAGGAAAGGATACAGAATTTGCAAACTTGGAATTCCATCCAATTCTTATCCTAAGGGGCTAATATATCCCCCTAAGCAGGAATGATACTGGATTGCAAAACAAGAATCTTTTTTTTTCCCTTCCCAGACAAGAGTTCAGTGTTTTTGAGACAGAATGACACTGTTCCTTCCCAAATCACCACTTATCTCCGTGAAATATACAGTAAGGACAAAATTGCTTTCTCTGGCCAGCCTACACACTGGGTGGATTTAGACCAAGGGTCTTCAAACATGGCAGGTTTAAGATTTGTGGATTTCAACTCCCAGAATTCCTGAGCTAACATGACCAGAGGAGAAATTCTGGGTGTTGAAGTCCACAAGTCTTAAAGCTGAAGACCGCTGATTTGGATCAAAAACGTTTCACTCCCAGGCCAGCTTAAGCTTCTGCACTACAGACGTTCAACACTGCCCACTGCATCTCAAGGCTCTCCTTTCGCCAGCGTGAACGCAGCAAGAGCAGCAGGCAAAGGCGCACGGAGTGGGTGGGTAGGGGGCTTCAAAACGATCCGTCGAGGGGCTACAGCTTCCTTCGCCCTCGTTGGGCACCAAATACGCACGAGATTACAATTCGTCCTGTCTCCACCGGCAAGTCTACCTGGTATATCACAGGAATTGTGATCGAAACCCGCTTAGAATTTTATTGCTATTTGGAAACCTGGAATAGCCAGATCGGAATAATAACGATTCACACCCAGGTCAGCACTTCTTTACTCTCCTACCGTCGGGGTAGGAGACATATCGAAGCATAGCCAACCGAACAAATAGGCTGAAAAATAGCTTTTATCCATGGGCTGTCAGACTTCTGAACGCAACATAAACACCACGGTTCGGTTTCATATGATAAGACTTGCAGGGCCAGCACCGAGGGAGGCTCATTTCAATTTCATTGTACGCATGTTGTGCATTGACTATAAACGTTTGGTTTGATTTGATAATTTTACAAAAAGGGCAATACGGTATGGATTAATTAATACCCACTAATGCGAATGAATCAGGCGTTGCAACCTTCTCCCTTTTTCTCCCCCCCCCCCCGGTGCTTTTTCTCCGGCAAGCCGCCACCCCCAGCCCCCAGGTCCGAAAGGGAAAGGCTTAGCTTCAGGGAGCACCGAGGGAGGGCGCTGCTCTCCGGTTAGGGAAGGGACGAGGGGGAGCAAGGAGGGCTTCCCGTTCCCAGAAAAAGAAAAGAAAAAGAAAAATCAACCTCTCCATAATCCCCATTTATTCGCTTGCAAAGCAACCCCAGCCAACGGCATCGAAACTGCCCTGCGGAGGAGAGCCACCTCCGCCGCCGCCTGATCACCTTTTTACCCCCCACGCAAATTGCAAAGGACAGGCCAGTTTTTTCCACGAAGGTAACGGCGGAGTGGCCGATGCCAGCTCACCGCCAGCCAAAGCTGGCTTCTAATCGCCGGGGCTGGAAGCCAGCCAGCCAGCCAGCCCCGCTCCTCCCGCCCGTCCTTCTCCTTTCCTTCCCTCCCTCCGGCCGGTAGATTGCAGCCTCCCGTACTTGCCCTCCGCTCATGACCGGTGACTGCAGGACGCGCGGAAAAGTTGGAGTCCCGGGCAAAGCCCGCTTGCAAAGGGCGGGCGGGATCGCTCCGGCGGCTGGTTTCCCACCGCAGAGCGCGCGGGAGCCCCGGGATTTGGGCGCTTCTTCGGCGTTCGGGAGCGCTCCGGGGTTTCTGTCCTCGGCCGGCGGGAGATGGGAAGGGAGAAGGCGGTGCAATCTCCAGAGCAGCCGCCAAACGATCGCACACACCTTGGCCGCGGTTCTCCTCCTCCGCTGGACACGCGGGAGGGAGAAGCCTGCTCTTGGCGCCTTAAAGGGCCAGGCGGCGCTCGTCTCTGGGCGCAGCGAGAACAGGCTCCAGCCAAAGCGCCCGGGAATAAGTGTCCGGCTCCTTGGTTGCTTCCGCCTGCGCCCCTCTCTCGGGGGGCCCGTTGGTACGCCCCGAATTTTGATACAAGCGCAAGGGCAGCGGTTGGCTGAGGCTCGATTAAGGGGTGGAGGGATGCGAAGCGGAGCGGCCAATGGAGACGCGCTAAGCATGGCTCAAAGGACTGCAGCAGGGCCAAGGCGCTTATACCCTTAAAGGAGCCGCGACCTGCCAAGCCGGAGGGAGTGGGGGAGGGAGCGGTTCAGGTGTCTTGGAAACGTGCCAAAAACCGGAGAGAAAAGGACCGCGCGCGGAGACACGGAAGAAAAACAGCAATACGCCCTACGGGATCACGTCACAGGCTACGTGAGGAGAGACCAGCGGTGACCTCCCTTGTTGGCAAAACAGCAACATCGCGAAAAGAAACATTTTTTTAAAAAAAAGACGGTGGGGCGGAATTCCAGGAGGGTCTAAACTCGGGAAAATCGTTCTGGCAATCGACTTTGCTCGAGCTTATGAAGGATCTCCTACTGACTGTGCAGCAGGGGTAGCGAAATTAAAACTTGGGGACTTCAATTCCCAGAATTCCCCTTCATTTTCACTCACTCACACCACCACCCCCCATTCTCCCGGGGAATTCTGGGAGTTGAAGTCCACAAGACTTAAAAAGGTAGCCAAAGTTGGATACCTAGCTGTTGCAATCGGAGCAGCGCGCTAGAAATCCTGATGCGCATCGTGGGCGAAGTTTAGCCACGGGGGAAAGGAGGGTATGTCAAAAAAAAAAAAAAACCTGGCTATTTACATTCGAAAATAGAAACCAATTAAGATTCTCCTTGGGGCGCCTTAAAATGCACGATGCGATCCTATGACTTTTAAATGGGGGGGGAGGGGGAAGCTGCTTAGGATCAAGATGTATAAAGGTTTGCAGCCTTGTTCCACCGCAATCTTCAGGGAATTACGCCCTGTGCCCTTAAACGCCTGAGGCACGACCGCTTAACAATATGTACATTTGGAATTGTGATCGTTAGGATTCCGCAACAAAGCTGCGACAAAGTAAGCCGAAGCTTAAAAGAGTAGGGATCCCCAAAGTTGGTAACTTTAAGACTTTGTGGCTGGAGAATTCTGGGAGTTGAAGTCCACAAAGTCTTAAAGTTGCCAACTTTGGAGACCTCTTTTAAGGAGACACAGCCGTTTAACAGATCAGCTTTTGTCACTGCCCTCTCCATGCACACATGGGGAAAGAAAAGAAACAAGTAACGAAGGTAATTTCTGAAGGAACCGCAGACATACCAGCGTTAACGGCTGAGGGAAAAAAAAGCGTTTCTATGGAAGCCTTAACTGCCGAAAAAACAACACGGAGACCGTTGGTTCTCGAAAGAAACCTGGGAATTGTAGTTTTGCGTTGTTAAGCAACCCAGGCGAGGTGTCTGCATTCAAATACACATTAAATACTGTTAACCCTTTTGCAGTGAGGCGTAGACAGATAATCCCGTAAACATCTGTCAAAAAGAATAAAAACACCACAGCAAGAGATTTGTGCTCATTTTCCAAGATCACACAACTAACGTTGTACAGTATTTTACATCTTATCCGCGAAGTCTGAGGCAAATGAAGTCATAAAAACGCATTTTGCAAGGATGGCATCTTTTAGCCTGGCGAGAGACCATCAAAACCAGAAAAATTTAAACTTGCCAACATACTGCCTTGAATAGAGTTATGGAATTAGCGTTCCCAAGGGGGTAGCCAAATGGTATTAAAAAACCATTGGACTGCAAAAAGTCCCTAATATGGTAACTCGGGATCTCCCTCAAATAACTGGAATATAAACTAATTTTATGAAGATAGTGCTATCTAGTTATGGTCAACTAAAAAAGAAATAACTTAGAATCAGAGCGGAAGTTTTCTTGAATAAAATTTGGTGCCTTTGGAACCTTGTGTACAGTACTTTCCCTGTTTGTTTAAAAAATAATACCTGTTTGCTTCTACCATGCTTCTATTTTTGTAAATAAAATATGAGCACGTAATTCTCCAGTACTCTTTTATTCAAAGAAAATTAAACACTGGAATTTCTCACAGCTTTGGAAACACATAAAAAAAGCAATACACTGCTTCACAGTGCTTTACAGCCCTCTCTAAGCAGTTTACAGAGTCAGCATATTGCCAACTATCTGGGTCCTCATTTTACTAACCTCAGAAGGACGGTAGGTGACACTCGAACTGCCAACTAGCAGAATTAGCCTGCAATACTACACTCTAACCCCACTGTGCCACTACGGATAGATACATGTTCCAAGCCAGTGGGATATTCCTACAGTAGAATTCTGCCATAGTGCATGCAACTAATTTTTCAAATGCTTTCATTAATTAAACTGACACACTGTCAAAGGTTTTATCAAAGTACTGAAAGAGGAATTAGATATATAAAAAGTACAGAAAGAATGAAAAGGGCATACATACATACATGCTGTACACACACACACACACACACACACACACACACACACACACATATCTTTCAGGGTGTGGAAGTGGAGGACCTTAAGAGACAAAATGAATGCAACCCTGAGACACCCATTATACCAAATGAACCATTAGAAATTGGCCCTAGTTCTCATTTTTGCTATATGCGCTCCTGATGCAGTAATTAAGTAGTCAGTAAATATACATTCCTTGATATAATCTGTTTTACCTCCCCACCCCTTGAGACGCTATTCCAGGACATCGCATGCCACAACAACTAGACACAGAGGCAGTTTTTTTTCCTCGTGCTATCACTCTGTTGAATACCTAATCCCACAGTTCTGTCTTATGTCAAAATATATTTACCCATTGGTATGGTTGTATTATTATATCCTTCTCATCTGTTCCACTACCTTCTCTTATTGGTATAATTTATTATTGCTTTGTTGTTTATGCATCGGAGAAAAATTTCTTGTGTGGCTAATCAAACTTGGCCAATAAAGTATTCTGCTCTATACTATTCTAATTCTATCCTTATTCTAAGTATGTTCTTATTCTATTCTATTTCTATTCTATTCTATTATAATTGTATTCTATCTACGCTTATTCTAATTCTGTTCCTGTTCTATTCTGTTTCTATTCTATTTCTATTCTATTCTACTCCATTCTATTCTATTAAGTTCTCTTCTGTTCTGTTCTAGCATCTGGAAAAAGAAAGGTTAAAAAGAATATGTGCACACAAATACATACACACATGTACACTTTGGAATGAAACATCAGTGTCCTCTTTTTCTCCTCATCTTTTACAGCTAGTCTCTCCAATTGCAGCATCAAAGCCAGTGAGAAAATATATCATATTACTTACAATATGGCTTGTAGAGTAGCTTGATATGTGAATTACACTGATTGCAAAAGAGTTCCCACAGCATTAACAGATGTTACAGTTGGCTGAAGAAATACATATATTCTCCATAAAATCACAGCATGCTATTCTATTATATACTGGCCATTACAAGGAGGAAGAGATTCCAGTGGGTTGAATTTAATCACAGTTGTGATATTTAGATCAATTCTGCATACAATCATGGTTGTAATTTTTTTTAATTCCCATTGCTCCATTCTGAATGATTTGTGACCAGAGTGCTGCATAATTGTGTAATTAATCCCAGGATTTTGGGCGTCAACACCCACATTCTTGACCACTTGCTGTAAAATGTTAGGTTTACTGTAAAAGACATGCTGGAGAAAGAGATGGAAATTGTGTGTTGGAAGTAGGAGGAGAAAAAGAGAAAACAACCAAGTAAATAATGTTTTCACAGCTAGGAAAACATGCCTTACTGACTAAGGATGCAGGCTCTGTTGTACTGCTACTGTGATGGTATCAGAATTTCTTTGTCCTTTGTCCTTCTCATCTATTTATTATCACCATAAAATCAGGGGTGGGCTTCAAAAATTTAAGCAACAGGTTCACTGCCCGGTTGCTGGGTGGGCGTGAACATGGTAGGTGTGGCCTAGTTGGCCTTCTGCACCACAGTGTGGGGGGGGCGTTTTAGCCCTCCCTGGGCTCCAGAGGCTTTTGTTGAGCCTCCGGGAGGGCAAAAATGGCTTCTCCGGGCTCTGGAGGCCTTCTGGAAGCTGGAAATTGGCCCATTTCCGGCCTTCCCGAACTTCCTGGAGGCTGAATTTTTGCCCTACCTGAGCCTCTGTGCATGTTTTGCACTTAGTTGCATCCAAAATGGGCCATATGGGGACTCCTGGGAGGGGTGGGCGAGGCGGGGCAGGGTAGGGCCAGCCAGGAGTGGGATTTGGGAGTTCTCCAGGGGCGGGATTCAAACAACTGGTTCTGTGGGCGTGACTTAGTTGGTGGGCGCGGCTTGGTGGTCATGTGACTGTGTGGGCGTGGCCAACTCAATATCACTCACATTGAGGCACGCATCTTTTTCGTCTGGCCTCTCATGACTGTGGGGATGCTGTAACAGTCATAAGTGTGAAAAACGGTCATAAGTCACTTTTTTCAGTGCCATTTTAACTTTGAATGGTCACTCCACACAAGCAAAGTACCAGCAAAGGAGGGGGAAAAAACTCCAGAGAAGTTCCTGAGACAGGAAGTCTAGTCCTGCCAAGAATGTAATAAGAGTTAACGGAGAGGCAGTTTCTGTAAGCAACCCCAGAATGTTTCCTTCCTGCCTTCCTTACAGGATTAGGCCAGTAATTTCTTCTAACAACCCATTCTCCGAACTGCTTAGAATGTTAACAACCAGTTCTAGCGAATAGGTGCGAACTGGTAGAATCCCACCCCTGGGGTTCTCTGAACTGCACAGAATTTTAGCTAGAGGCTCTCCCGAACCGCTGTGAACCCCCAGCAGCCTACCCCTGCATAAAATGCTAATAAAGACCTAAGCAATTTTCTCCAGGGCAGTGTTTTTCAACCTTGCTAATAAAGATATGTAGACTTCAACTCCAAGAACTCTTCAGCCGACATCCAAGTTGAAATCCATACAAATTTAGGCAGTTAAACTCAAATCGTTTTGCTCTTAAACTTAATCCTACAAAAGGGTTATCTCTGCATCATTTTGCATAGCTTTCTATGAATACATTCAAAGTCCATAGTAGTGGAAAGTGGACATAACCATTACTACAAGATATAGTTTTTAATCTTCTCATTTCTGCTTTCTCAGAAACAAACCCAGCTATCCCAGTGTGCCAGAGAAGTTCAGATTGTTTTATATCCATGCTAAAAAATTTCCAGTGACTCCGACTGCAAGTAGAAGCCTAAAACTGGATCACATAAATTCATAATGTGTTTTATTAAGAGTTGGTGTCATCGTATTCTGTGGATCCGGCCATTATGGTTGTTCAGTGTTGAACATATTAGGCCTTTAGTAATGATTGGTTCATGTAACATCTGAATTTGTAAATCCCGATTTTAAAAGTGCATACTTGTCTGTGTTCACATGATACCTTTCCGCAAATAACTTATGATTATTTAATGGGGTGGCCTGATTCATCCAGTATGCTAAATTGTAAATTATCCAAATGAGTGGTATTCTGATCCTGAATGTGTGGCCAGGCTAGATTACAGAACAAGAACAGGGCTGAGAAATAACTTCTCATTGATTTACTTTAAACCAAGGATGTCAAACTCAAGGCCCAGGGGCCAAATCCGGCCTGCAGGGCCGCCTTGGAAACAGCAAAGCACTGGCGTGCCAACAAAAGCAGAGCTTGGAAGGGCCACACGTAGCCCTTCCAGGCCCTATTTTTGGCCATGACAGTCTCCTGCAGCCCTCTGCCAGCAAAAACGGACCTCCATTTTCACTGGCAGAGGGCTGTAGGAGGCTGTCACAGCCAAACACAGGGCCCGGGGGCACACACAGCCCACCCAAACTCCACTTTTGCTTGCAGAGAGCTGCAGGAGGCCATCACGGCTGAAAACAGAGCTCAGGAACCCGTTTTCGCTGGCAGAGCGCTCGGGCTACCACGGGTGCCCCCAACACGAGTGACGTCAAGATGGCTACACCCACACTGGCCATGCCCACCCCGTCCCCTGAGGTCAAACAGAACTCTGATGTGGCCTTCAATGAAATCGAGTTTGACACCTCTGCTTTAAACCATCACCAAATTTCAGTATGACCTATTTCACAGCTAAATAAAGTCAAATTAAAAATATAATTGAGAAGTAAATCTTTTCCCATTAGGGGTTTAGAGCCACCCATGTTCCACTGTGATGAGCATGATGGTCTTCTAAGTTGACATCGAGAAATGCATTCATCTTCCAGAAAAGACCCGAATATTCTCTATACAGCTTGCATTGTTATATAAACCACTGCAATTTACCCTTACTTTTTATTTCTTTTTACCATTGCACACTCAGTTTCTCAAAACTAGCCAATAAATTTGCACAAATGAGCCACTTGGCACTCTTGTTCAGCTGCCATCAAACTGCCACACAACGTGCAAGATTTAGAATTCTTCAACAGCCTAATAAATGCATTGTCCAATCACAGATTTTTCTTTCTCTTATGAACCAACATAGTTGTCCTCAGGCTCCCTGCCTGGTCCAGCCTTTTCTTGCTCATAAATACCACATTGCACTCTCTCTCTTACATATATCTTTTCATTGAAGGGGAGGGACAAGCAACTACTAATGAGAAAATATAAAAACTTACTGCTGTCAAATTATAAACACCCAGCATAATGGATTATTGTGTTAAGTCTAACAAGGGTCCTTTCATGGCAGATAGTAATCCTTTTATTTGTGGGAATCCCTCTGTTTTCATCATCCAAGCCAGTGTTTGTTTACATTTGCCTGAGCAAGTCTCCTGAACTCCGATACTCTCGTTATATTAAATTTTAAGAATGAATTGGAAGAGAAACCAATTCATTTTTGAGATTCATGATTTCACTAACGCCCATTTTCTGTAGCGATGTGCTTCAGAATTAATGGGTATGTTAATCTGCAGGGTCAAAAATAATAAACCTCCCTCTATGAAGCTGTGAAACATTTCTGGAGGAAAAATGGAATGACCTTCAAAACAACAGTAAGCTTCAATGACTTCCAGTTCATACCTTCATATTAGCATTTGTGATTATAAAGAAATCAAAGTACAATCTGTAATCTGTAATCCCACCAAGTATTTTCAAGACACCTTCCCTCCATTTTAAGAGATCCCATGTACTTGTAAAACATGGCACATGTATTAAGGATTGCTAGCATACAACAGGTAGAGTTGGGTAACTTTTTGAGGGGCTAAAAATCCACAGGTAGTCCTCGAGTTACGACCACAATTGAGCCCAAAATTTATGTTGCTAAGTGATAAATTTGTTAAGTGAGTTTTTCTCCTTTTATGACTATTCTTGCTGCATTTGTTAAGTGAATCACTGTAGATGTTAAGTTAGGAACATGGTTGTTAAATGAATCTGGCTTCCCCATTGACTTTGCTTGTATAGAAGGTTGCAAAACATGACCCTGGGACACAGCAACCATCATAGATATGAACCAGTTGTCAAGCATTCAAATGTAAATCATACAATCGTGGGGATGCTGCAGTGGTCATAAGTTTGAAAAACGGTCAGAAGTCACTTTTTTTCAGTGCTGTTGTAACTTCAAATGAACTATTGTAAGTCGAGGACTATCTGTACTTGACATTGGAGTGTCCCTCAGCAGGGAAAGAACAGAAAATTCATTTAAGTTCCTGTTATATTTAACATCTGATTAAAGTGATTGATTTCATTCAAGACAACAATGAATCCGCATATAGACAGGAGGTTATACAACTTGCCTCGTGGTGTAATCAGAACAATCTGGAACTGAACACACTCAAAACCATAGAAATGGTGGTAGACTTTAGAAGAAACCCTCCCATACTATCACCTCTTACAATACTAGACAACACTGTATCAACAGTAGAGACCTTCAAATTTCTAGGTTCTACTATATCACATGACCTAAAATGGACATCTAACATCAAAATCGTCATCAAAAAAGCACAACGAAGAATATTCTTTCTGCGTCATCTCAGAAAGCTCAAACTGCCCAAGAAGCTGCTGATCCAGTTCTACAGAGGAATTATTGAGTCATCTGAACCTCTACAACTGTCTGGTTTGGTTCTGCAACCCAACAGGACAGACACAGATTTCAGAGGATAATTAGGACTGCAGAAAAAACAATTACTACCAACCTGCCTTCAATCGAGGACCCGTATACTGCACGAGTCAAAAAGAGGGCTGTGAAAATATTTACAGACCCCTCATATCCCAGACATAAACTGTTTCAACTCCTTCCCTCAAAACGATGCTATAGAGCACTGCACATCAGAACAACTAGACACAAGGACAGTTTTTCCCTGAAAGCCATCACTCTGCTAAACAAATAATTCCCTCAACATTGTTCAACTGTTTACAAAATCTGCTCATCTTCTCATCATTCCTTATCACCCACCCCCTCCCACTTGTGACTGTCGCTTGTATCCTTACGATTTGACTGTTTCCTAGTATGATTTGACTGCTTATTGTACCGTATGACTATCATTAAGTGTTGTACCTTATGATTCTTGACAAATGTATCTTTTCTTTTATGTACACTGAGAGCATTTGCACCAAGACAAATTCCTTGTGTGTCCAACCACACTTGGCCAATAAAGAATTCTATTCTATTCTAAATGAAATGTAGTGAGCGTTGTATTCTCCTGCTTTGGCTTTTTCTGGGCCTGGAAGCTAAGTGAGGGGGACACAGCCTGGTGAGGGCCCTTCCAAGCAGGGAAGCATTATCCCAGCAGAAAACAAGACACTTCCATACTGCCTAGAGGTAGTCCTCAACTTGCCACAGTTAATTTAGTGACCATTCAAAGTTACAACAGCACTGGAAATATTTACTTGTGACCATTTTGCACACTTAGGACAGTTGCAGCATCCCCTGGTCCCATAATCAAAAAACTGCTTCATATTTATGATGGTTGCGATGTCCCCGAGTCATGGGATCCGCTTTTAAGACCTTCTGACCAGCAAAGTCAAGGGGGAAGCCAGATTCACTTAACAACTGTGTTACTAACTAAAGAAATGCAATGATTCACTTAACAACTGTGGCAAGAATAGTTGTTAAATGGGGCAAAGCTTATTTAACAAGTACCTCTCTTAACAACATAAATTTGGGGTTCAATTATGGTCATAACTCGAAGACTACATGTATCATTAAACTGCATGGTCACTTCCCTTGAAGTCACCAGCTTGACTTTAAGGACATCATTTGGTCACCTAAAACCAATCCAACCATTCTGTTTGGTCAGCTTTAAGTTTGCATCAAAGAGAGCCTTATTCCCTCCCATTGTCAACTTCTGGTTTAAGAAGACCTATCTCATGATCCCCTTTGTGTTTCTGATCTCAGCAGGGTCAATGTAGCCAAAAATAAACTACCCCTCCAAAAGAGAGAGGTATCAGCAGATCTGGAGGAGGCAGAAAATATTTTTAGAACCTCCCCACCACCAACAACAAACAAACTTGGAAGAGATTATGATCAGTGGTTACAAACTGTTGATTGACCTGCGGTGGAGTTGAGGGCTAGAATGGAAAGGAACACGGCTGAACAGTAAAATCATATTCCAACATTTTATTGCAAGTCATACTCATCAATTATAAACCCTATCTTTACAACCTATACACATTCATTTTAGCCTTCATATTTCATTTATTTTTATACTACTCCTTCTCTCAAAGGAGCCCTTCATTATTTTAATTGGGAAAGATATATATCACTGCCTCTTAAGAAACAAGCGGTACTGACTAGCTGATAAACTACAGGGATCAAATGCTAAAATAAGATTTAATCAGATTGCAGTTCTTTGTGGAACAAGAAGAGAACACTGGGAGGTATTTTTTTTTATTTAGCTCTTTTGGTTATAACTTTAAATGCTTCTATAAGTTTGACACTATCAGGGATAAAATCTGTTCTGAATTCATACAATATCTTAAGCCAAAGATTGAGTATGTATTCGGGCAACCATTATGTAGCAAAGTGTGTTTTACTGAATAAACTACAACAGCTTGGGTATGACTACACTAAGCAAGGGGCAGGCAATTATGGCAACTTTATGACCTGTGGACTTCAACTATCAAAATTCCTGAGCAACCCCCATGCTAAAGTCATGATGCATGTTTAATCAACAATATGGATGGGTTTAGACAAAGTACCAGTCAACACCAAACCAATATTATGTTTTGATGAATTATTTGAAGCTAATCTCAGACTGAGTTACTGCCAGTGTACTTAACATTTTCATATTCTAAAAGATTTTGGTTTGTTTTTTAAATACACGTTATTTTTTCCATAGGAACTTTCCAAGCAAAGCCATGAAAAAAGATACATTTTTAGTATCATAAATACTGATATACCAGAATTAGATTTAATTTGATTGAAATTCATACGGTACAATATATAGACCTGTATCTTATTTTTTTTTCCAGTGGTTTGTTGCTGGGGTTAACGTCAAAATTACCCAACAATTATCTGATGACCTTGCTGATGTCAACCTACCAGATCTGAAACAGCAGATATCAGACTGTTTATTTCTTTATTAATTTACATTTTTTAAGAATTCAAGAAACATGCAGTAGAGTTTCCCCTCATTTTATCCTCATTCTAACCACATATAATTAATTGGGCTGAAACAGAGTCTTTAGCTAAAAAGTCACCCAGTGAGTTTTGTATTGAATACGGTGTGCTTTCCACGTGCTGGAAAACAATTCCCATAATCGGCATGAATTACATTGTTTGGAAATGAGTGGAAGGAGTAGTCCATCACATTGGAAGAATGACAAATTAGGAAAGCTTGACTTTCATTCTACAGCCCCTTCTACATCTGTTGGGCCTGGGACCTTCTGCCCTAAGCAATTATGGCTGTGTCTATAAGCATGCAGATGAACACACATCTCTACCAGAGCAAGACCTGTTCACTTGTTCCATATGTAGCTAGGTTTTAATCTTTACTATCTCCACAATTAAAAGTGATCATTTGTGACAGTTTAAAGGAAACAAATGCTTTGCACAATGTATAGAACCATGTATTTCAATTTCTACAAAGATGCTAAGTAAGGCCAGTTGCCAGATCTATGAAGTGGGGTGTTGAATCCTTGTTTGCTTACCATTTTACAAATGTTTAACTGTACCTGAAGTCCAAGAAAACATTTTTGCCCTCTTTTGGAAACCCTCCTTTCCAAATTGCATCCCAAATTCTCTCTTCCGTCCACATTCCCCATGATACCTTCCAATGCCTCTAATACTGAACCAATTTTGGCCCATATTCACTTCTATTGGTCTTTTCTCCCATTACTCCGTGTCAGTGACTTTGGGCAATTATTTTGCCCCCAATGTGGATACTTCAAATTGTATTGGTTCTAAACAAAACAAATCTATACTGTAACCAGTTTCATTTTTTTTCAACTAAAGCTAAGCACTCATCAAAATTCATCAATAAAAATCAGAATGAGAAAAGTACTAAACAATCTAGGAAAAGTCCTTTACGTGTTTTGCCCTGCTGCCATGAAACTCATCAGAATGGCTGAGAAAAAAAATTGTACTGAAAAGCAAGCTGGACATTTAAAATAGCTTTTTATGATGTTCCTTGTTATGAAGTGAGTGAGTCACTATACTCTAAAGCCATATTCAAAAACAGGAAGATACTGAATGATTCATTGGAAGGATGCATATGTCAGACTACAATAAGGAAATCCCAGACTAAAATGACATTTGAACATTAAAAAACAAATTAAAATGAGAATCAAATGAAAGGAAAGATAACTTCATATCATGTACAGAGCAGTGTTTCTTAACCTTGACAAGTAAGATATATGTGGACATCAATTCCCAGAATTCCTCAGCCAATATGGCTGACTTGGGAATTCTGGGAATTGAAGTCCACACATCTTAAAGTTGCTAGGGTTGAGAAACCTTGGTATAAACCAAGGGTCTTCAAACTTGGCAAGTGTAAGACTTATGGACTTCAACTCCCAGAATTCCTGAGCTAACATGACTGGAGGAGGAATTCTGGGAGTTATAAAGAAGGGCAGTCAAAGGAATACAGTATAACTAGGAGAAAAACATACTTGTGTAATAAAAAAAAAAGACCAGATTATAACAATTTTTCCAATCCAGAAATTAAGCACATAAATCATGCATCTTAAAGTTGTAAATATGTTAACAAGTTACTTAGAATTAATCAAAGATTAAGCTGACCACAAGTCTTAAAGCTGTCAAGTTTGAAGACCCCTGGTGTCAAACTCATGTCATGGTGGCGTCACATGATGTATTGCAACTTTTTTTACCCTTCGCTAAACCGGGCGTGGGCGTGGCCAGCACGTGACGCATCCAGCCTGTGGGCAAAGAGTTTGACATCCCTGGTATAGAGGCTTAAACCATGTTACAGAGAGCAAATTTGTGGGCCATGGGAATAACTACACATACACACATACCACAGACACACTTGATTAAATTCCTTCTGCTATACAAATATTACAAATCTATATTTGAGTCAGTCATTCCCCCCACCTTGCAGAAACAAGCTAAGGAAAACAATAAAAACTTCTGCTCATTTTTGAACCATATTTTTTGTTTCATTTTTGGAACATAAATAGAACTAGATGTGATTTATTTTCATAATCCCCCTCCCTTGTTTTAATCAGATTCAGTTCTTTGTTCAGAATAATATTTATTCAATCCTGTCTGGTTTCACAGCTTAATCTTTGGGTTTATTCTAAGTAACTTGTTAACATATTTACAACTTTAAGATGCATGACTTATGTGCTTAATTTCTGGATTGGAAAATTTGTTATAATCTGGTCATTTTTTTATTACACAAGTATGTTTTTCTCCTAGTTATACTGTATTCCTTTGCCTGCCCCTCTTTATAATACCCTATTTATGTTCTCATTTTCATAAACTACTGTAATAGTCAAAATTCCTCCTGCCTATGTTTATTAAAAATCTGTATTTTAAGAGGCTTTTTGTGCAGGTAACACAAAAATATTCCTTGTGTTATAGTCAGGAAAGTAAAGTAAAATAATTTTAACCCCATAAACCTCAGATTAGCCCTGGCTAATCTGAAAATGCTTTTGGTTACTGCATCTTTTGATAGAGCAGAAAATTAGACCCATCTTATCATGCACAAAGTATTTATTTATAAAACAGAAATGATGTGAAGAATTCTTAATTTTTACCCAGGGGAGGTGTGAGAGGGCTATTCCACACAATGGTATCAATATAGAGCTAAAAAAACGGTTTAGGTATCTTATCCATTGTTAGCTGATCATGGTTTATTTAATCAAACTGACAGCCAAGGATTCATTCAACATTAGCATACTGGTTGAGATTTTGCAAAAGATTGAGCTACAAAGTAGTCTATTTCAGCTGACCAGTAGCAAAAGTGATAAAACAAAACCTAATGAGCAAAGATATTAAATTACAGTAAAAAGATTAAGAAGATTTAAACAAGCATTCTTATGGGTTTTAAAGAACAACCCAGTTACCTTTTTAATGGAAGTGGCGATCCAGCTGTAGTTTTAAAAAATCTTCTAAGTAAGAATAGATACACTGAGGTAATAATATTTTATATTCAGTTTTCAATGAGCTTCATTTTTTTTTAATTTAGAAATATTACATATATATAGGAAAATCTTTAAAAATAATTTAAAAAAATTAGAAAGGTACTCCTGGCTACCAAAGTTATCTCTAACCCTGTTTTACTTAAAAAGGAAGTCACGTTTTTATTTCTGCTCTTTTAAAGGATCCGTACAATTAGCTATTTACAAAAAAGAATCACCTGGGCTTTACACAAACTTTAATCCTTTTTATCACAGGAATTAATGGTCTCCGGCCTTAACCTCCTCCAACTTAATATCTTCCAGATGTGTCAAACTTCACTTCCTATTATTGGCAGACAATATGGCAAATGCTGGGAATTATGGAAGGTGAAGTTCATTTAGAACACATCAAGTTATAAAATAGTGCTATGGTTCTATTAACACAATACACTGAAATACAGTAACCATCTACATTTTGAGGCATTGCCCATGTTGTGTGTTTATGATTCGGCGTGTTGTGTGAATCTGGAGAAACTGATTGAGAAAGTCATGATTCTGAATATTCTTTCTTCTATTTATTCTTGTCCAATATTTAAAGACCACCTGGGCAAGCCCCTGCAGTTTTCTTGCAATTCTTTTCAGCTGTAGTTGGCCACTGCCTCCTTCCTAGGGCTGAGAGAAATTGACTAGCCCAAGGTCACCCAGTTGGCTTTATGCGTAAGGCAGGATTAGAATTCACAGTGCCCCAGGTTTCTAGCCTGATGCTTTAACCACTACACCAAAATGGCTCTTGTGATTTTATGAACTAGGGATAAAAACAAAGGAACACAGTCAGTACAGAGAAACATCTGTGATTTACTCAATTTATTACCTAGATGATAAATATATAGTTAGTATAGGTAGCAATGAAAATAAAATGCAGATAATGGCTTATATGAACACACACCAGAGGTAGTTTTCAGCAGGTTCTGACCAGTTCTGGAAAACCAGTAGTGAAAATTTCAGTAGTTCAGAGAACTGGTAAATACCACCTCTGACTGGCCTTGCCTCCATCTATTCTCTGCCTCCCAAGTCCCAGCTGATCGGCTGGGTCTTCTTTTGTTGCCCTGCACAGGAGAATGGAGCTGGAAAGCAGGTTAGTGGAGTGGGGAAAAGAATGGGATTTTGCAGTAACCTTCCCCCAGAAGTAGGGAGGGAATGGAGATTTTACAGTATCCTTCCCCTGCCATGCCCACCAAATCATGCCCACCAAGCCACGTCATGCCCGCAGAATTGGTAGTAAAAAAAATTAAACCCCACCACTGACACACACACACACTGGTTTGTATGCATTTGCACAGTAGTTTAGATGGATATAAACTCAGATTTAACTTTTGGAAAACTCAGGAGTACAGAAATCTAATAATAGATTAGATGAGATTAGAAATCTAATAATAATAATGATCAAAGCTCTTTTCATGATAGTTGGCTGCATTATGCCCTTAGTCCCAAACACACATTATAATAAGTTTGGGGCCCTCGAGATTCTCTCAGAATTGAAGCAATTTCAAGGCTAACAATGTATGATGAAATCATTCCCTTTATCTCTACTTGAGACTGTCCCTTTAATAGTTGCATGCCAGGCAACTTCAGCAGGCCAGTTTTCCTTATTTGTGCAACCACAGACAAGCAGAATCAGATGCCTTAAAGCTGGAGAGGCTTTAATATATTAAAGATATATTAACCTCTGGGGGGCTGATACACATTGATATGTCCCAGTCCAGTTTATTTTCCTCAGGAATCGTTGAGACTAGATTTGCTATGAGTCTGGATGCCAAGTATGTTAATATTTATAAATAAACTCAGATGTTATTAAATAGATCTATGCATTAAATGCATTGTAGGTAACACCTATGATCTTGCTTCTAGAGGTAATTGTTATACTGCATTTCAAAATATCTCACTGCTGTAGAGAGAGAGTTGGAAAGCATTCAGGAATACTGAAAGGCGTGACTTTTTTGGCATGTATGTCTGCAGAATTTGGCAAGGTTTCAAGACTCTTTTGGGATGCCTTGCCAAGAAAGGGCCCTCTTACCCTATCAATGATGGTCTTCTTTTGTTTTACAAAGATCTCTCTTGTCCAAACCTAGTTAGCCTGCTAAGTAATTCATTGTAGACCTATCTCACATGCTAATTCAAGTATTTCATATCTTACCTCTTCCTGCTTTAACGTTTTGGTTATTTTGTACTTAACGATGATTTCACATTTGCAAAATAATATTGTAATACAATATTCCATTACAAGTATGACAGTAGTTTTCATATGATGGGTTAAAATATACTACATGAATATTTTATCTGGAAAATTGTTTTAACCGTGGAATGTTCCAAGGCTCCTGGTTGGCATAAGATGGACACTTGATAGAGGAAAAAAAATCTGATTAGATTTACACTGCTGTACTGTATAGCTGCGAGAGTTGAATCTAGAGGTGGTATTCAGCAGGTTCTGACCAGTTCTGGAGAAACGATAGCAGAAATTTTGGGTAGTTCGGAGAACTGGAAAATCCCACCTCTGACTGGCCCCACCTCTATCTATTCTCTTCCTCCCAAGTTCCAGCTGATTGGCTGGGTCTTCTTTGGTTGCCCTGCACAGAACAGAGCTGGAAAGCAGGTTAGTGGGATGGGGAGGGAATCAGGATTTTGCAGTAAGCTTCTCCTGCCATGCCCACCAAGCTACACCCACAGATTTTTTGAATCCCACCACTGGTTGGATCATAAAGGAAGACTGGGAGCCGAAGAATGGATGTATTCCAATTGCAGTGCTGGAGAAGACTCTTGAAAGTCCCTTGGAGTACAAGGACATCAGATCAGTCAATCCTAAAGGAAATCCTGTCCTATGGAAGCACAGATACTGAAGCTGAAGCTCAAATTCTTTGGCCATCTAATGAGAAGAGGCGACTCCTTGGAAAAGACCCTGATGTTGGGAAAAATTGAAAGCAAAAGCAGAAGGGGATGGCAGAGGAAGAGATAGTAAGAGAGTGTCATCGACACACTGAACGTGAATTTTGGCAAACTCCAGGAGACAATGGAAGATGGGGAGCCTGGCATGGGCCATGGGACTGCGAAGAGTTGGGCATGACTTAGAGACTAAACAACAACTACTCTTCCTAAATACTAGAGAGCACAGTATATTTGTTATTATCTATAAACACATAGTGTAACAGACATCATCCATGACAAGCCAAAGAAAATGACCTATCTTAAGTTCCCTTAATCTGTACCCATCTTGGCTTATTAATGCTAGCTAAGGTGGGTTGACTTGGGAGAAGAGATACTCCTTTATGTGCTGTGATGAAAAGAAGCTACAACCTGCCCAGAGAAAGAACCTTCCCTGGACCGAGAGGATTTTGCTCATTACAATTGATGGGACCTCTTGGGCTGTCAATTATCTAGTGAGCCAGATTCAAGGCTCTGATATAAAGATCTAGAACAAGGATAACGGACCTTTACCTTTACAGACCTAACAGCTGAAATAATCAGGAAAAGAACTAGTGCAAATGCTAAGAAGAGTAGAGTGCCATTTTGTGACTGCTTGTGAATGGACTGTCTACAGAGGTCTATGTGCCTTAGACTCAGAGGTGGTATTCAGCAGGTTCTGAGCAGTTCTGGAGAACCGGTAGTGGAAATTTTGAGCAGTTCGGAGAACCAGCAAATACCATCTTTGACTGGAGATTTTACAGTATCCTTCCCCTGCCACGCCCACCAAGCCAGGCCCACAGAACCGGTAGTAAAAAAATTTGAATCCCACCACTGCTTAGAATGCTCTTTTTAGAGAGATCTGTGAGCTTTTTCTTCCACCATCTTTTAACCATCTTGATGTTCTATCTCTTCTTTGTATCAGAGGTGGTATTCAACAGATTCTGACCAGTTCTGGAGAACTGGTAGCGGAAATTTTGAGTAGTTCGGAGACCTGTAGTGGAAATTTTGAGAAGTTCAGAATACCACCTCTGTCTGGCCCCATCCCCATCTATTCTCTGCCTCCTGAGTCCCAGCTGATCTTCTTTTGGGTCTTCTTTTGTTGCCCTGCACAGGAGAACAGAGCTGGAAAGCAGGTTAGTGGGATGGGGAGGGAATGGGGATTTTGCAGTATCCTTCCCCTGGAATGGGGAGGGAATGGAGATTTTGCAGTATCCTTCCCTTGCCACACCCACCAAGCCATGCCCACCAAGCCACACCATGCCCACAGAACCGGTGGTAAAAATTGTTGAATCCCACCATTGCTCTGTATGACTAGTGAATGAATGGATTCTTTTCACCTTTTCTTTTCCTGTTCCTGCTCCTTTTATTTATATTTTATATCGCAGAATGTGCCTTTCAATGCACACGAGCTAAGATTCTCTTAACCTGGGTTGAATGAATAAACTATAAATTGGATGAATTCACAGAACAAGCTGAGTGATAAAGGATGGCTTCCAAGACACAATGGATGCATTCACAATATACTCTAACCCAAAACCAAATCAACCCTGTTTTAGTTAAGGTGACAGTAACAGGTGAGTAGGTCAATGTATTACACATTCAGCAATTTTGGACTTAGAATGTGGCTTCGGAGCTCTGCTCAGCTATGAAAATCCCTTAGATTTGTTCACTGTTCACAGTCTAAGGGATCAAATAAATTTTTTGAAGATAAACAGGACAACTGAGCACCCCAGAGTGACAGTTGGTTACAAATATGATTAATACAAAATGGTGCTGAAGAATGAAGGCTAGGAGAATTCAACCAGAAATAGCCTCCAAGAGTCTCTGTTGTTGAACTGCAGAATGATCTCAATACAGCTTCACTTCTCTGTGTGTGTTTGTTTACTGGGGGCTGTATTCTCTGGAGGAGACAGCAGAGTGTAACCCTGGGGTGGTTTCTGTGGGGATAGGCAAGATGTACAAATAATTCATGTACATTTCTAATGCCTATTATTCTTTCATGCTAGGCTTGTGGCCATGCCAGCACATACACAGACACGTCTTTATGCTGCTTGAACACTGAGGGGGTGGCTTTGGCTCATGGGGCTTAGAGAATTTCATCTCGTGATTTCCATTAGCACTGTAAGGAGATGTGTGTATACCTTTCCCTTTGTCCATCTAGTTGAGCCAACCAATCCCTTGCTTTCCAAGCTTGGTTGTTTTCTTGTAGATAGTTTGTTACTTGATTAGGTAAGATTATCTGGGCTTTTGTTTTCCTTCTGGGTCCAAAATCAGCCCTGTTCTCTCTTCGTTGGGAAAGATTCTGTCCTCCTCCTCTCAAACTCCTTCGGTCCCTCCAAACTTCTTGTTAGACAGCGGAGTACAGCACAACTTAACAGCTTTATAATAACCACGTTTAATGCCACCTCATTGAGTATCATTCTCAAGTGCTTATTCCAAAGACAAGGACAAGCACTAAATTTCGACAAAGAAAGTAACATTGGCTTAGGGTCAGCCAGACTGATTAAATAGTAAGAAAATTCCCCAATCAAAAAGTTAGGCTACATAAGCTCCATGATTCCACAAGGTGTTGAACAGATGGGTACCTAATTCCAAGTGAATTGGCTTAATTAGATGTTTTTGAGGCTCTATATTTTACAAATACTCGGGGCCTTCTTGGTGGTGGCAGTCAGGGTCTGCAATTCCCTTCCTCGAAAACTATAAATTCTGTTTGGGCAAGAAGTACTTCTTCTTTTTTCCTGCTATATTATACATTGGCGCCATGTTAAAGATGGACAGTATTTTGACTTTACGAGTGCATAAGATTCATAAGGAGTAGAAATATGGTGCAAAGCAGGCAGACAGTAAGTAGAGCTGAGGTTTTCTCCCCCCCTTCTAGGTTTGGGAGAGTTGCTTTGGTTTTTGGAACTTTTAAAAAGTTACAATGCTCATTTCAAGACATATCGACATTTTTCAGAGGCATCTGAAGAGCAGAACAACAGTGGATCTTAAGGGCTACTCTTGAACTGTCTACACACAAATAAGTAATATAAAGCAGGGTTGCCAACAAATAAAATCCAGCTTTATTCTATGGATTTAGATGGAGTTAATTAGCCTGAAACTTTTATTAAAGTATAAAAAGTAATAAAACCATTGTTGGTTAATAATACCGTGTTTCTCCAACAATACGGCCTCCCCCAGTAGGAAGACCCAGCATGTTTTCTAGGCATAAGGTTAAATTAAGCCCCTCCCTGCAAATTTAGGCTGAGTTTAAAATATGCAAAATGGGGGGGAAGGGCGGGGGGAACTTGCCGTTAGGAGTGCCCCGCAGGCAGCCATGCCTCTCCACCAGCCACTCCTAATGGCCAATCATGGCGGAGCTCAGAGAGCTTCCTACTCCCACCAAGTACCTTTGCTGCCAGGGGCTCTTGTGCAGGAAAGACGGGGCCACACCAAGAGGTGGATGCTTCCGCTTTCCCATCTGCACAAAGGGCACCAGCTCCCCCCTCCCCTGCCACAGCCCCGGCAAGGGTGCGGGAGCTGACTTTAAAATGGACTCCATCCATGTCCCCTCAGGCAGCCAGAGCAGGGCTTGGCAGAGATGCCACCAGCAGGACCGCAGAAGAGTGAGCCACCCAGCCTGCTGCTGGCGCCTCAACCTTTGACCAACGCTTCGCTCTGGGCATAAGCGGGTGCAGCGGCAACACAACCCAGCCCACATGTCCCACTCCTCTCAGGGACCACAAGCTCACTTGCCCCGCTCAGCCTGGCTTCCAGCACTACCACCAGCTGCTCTTATCTTACACAGCAGCGGCGCCTCCTCCTGCTGGCCATGCCTTGCAGGCTGAAAGCGTAGCCCAGCGGCGCCCAAGCCAGGGCTGCATGCTTTTGCCCCTGCATCCTGCAGAGCCAGAATCCGCTGCCCACCATGCAAACCCCAATTAGCAGACTCACCTGCGCTCGGGGGAAGAGAAGCTGTGCTCTGCCAGCTCCTTTTCCCGCAAGCACGGGCAAGGCTGCTCCTTGGGGTTCGTGCGGCAGGCAGCAGATTCCAGTTTTGCTGGGCCCCAGGGCAACAGCGAGCAGCCCCCACTTGGGCTGCACTTTTGGCCTTCCAAGCACCTGCAGGCACCATTGTGTATACTTCGGCAGCGGCTCTGTAAGCAGAGAGTCTGTATCTGGTGCATCTCTGGGAGCGCCCGAAGCTTGATGGGGCTGCCTTGGCCCTTGGTGATTCCATGCCCTGTTGCGAGCTTGGAGTCCATGGGTTGGAAAACAACCCCCGGACTTCCGAAGACAACTTGTTGAGGGAAGAAGTCGGGGAAGGTTGGTCGTGGCCACCGCACCTGAATGGTGCAACTACATTCTTTTGAAAAGGTCTGGCTGAAAAACTTGGGAAAATCCCAGAAGGTTCGGGAGGGTAGGACAAAATTGGTGCATGAGACCGGCCGGCTGGTATTTGCACTGGGGGAAGAGGAGCTGGCGGAGCACCAGCCATGGTGGGAATGCCAGAAAGGCAGCCCACTTGCCTTTGTCTCTCATGCAGTGGCAGGAAGCTGGCTGGGGGCTCTAAGCGACCCAACAGTCAGCAGGGCAGGTTAAGAAAGCAGCCTCCTGAGTAACAGTTCTGAGTGCTGCAGCTTGATCCGAGCTCAAGCATGTCCACATGGCATGCCGAATTTGGCACTTAATGGAGCTCTGCAGGTTTGCCAATGCACTGGACCAAGAACTACCCTCACAGGCTGAGCTGGCACGATGCACAGGGTGGAAAGTGGTTGGCTGCGTGGGTGTCGTGGGAACACGGCCATTCACTGATAAGGGTGTAAATACACATGCACACATACTACCACCAGGCTGCGCATGGGAGGAAAATTAAAACATCCTCGAAAAGACGGCCTAGCCGTTTTTTCGGGGCTCAAAAAAAAAAAAGACCCGGCCTTATTTTATTAGAAACATGGTATATAGATAGCTAACCTTTCCTCTCCTTCCCCATGGACAGTAGAACAAATCAGTCCAGAGTTTCACTGGATGATCTCAAATGATCAACCTCAAATTATCATATTTTGGACACATGATATAAAAATCATATTCCCTTAACACGTCCTTGAAGAGGGAAAAGTGGAAGGAATGGGAAGAGTAGAACTGGCAACGAGAATAGACTAGATTACCATGGTGATGGGTACACCTTGGAAGACCTTAAGGGATAGGTTGAGGACAGATCTTCCTGGAGAAAAGCTATTTATACCTTCAACATGATTGATTGATCAATCAATCAGTCCTAAAAAGAAAATTAATGAAGAACTTTTTTTTCTCATGTAGAAGTTCTTGTCTCTAGCATCTTCAATTTAAATGGAGCTGGAAGTGTATGTGGAATGACATCTATGTGAGACACTGGAGCCTAGGGTGGTCAAATCTCAGGGCTCAACCTACCATTAGCTCAATGAAACACCACAGAAGGTGGGAGATGTGATGAAAGGGGACACTGGGTACAACCCCTTCTGCATTCCCCAAGCTAAACTTGCAACTCTCGCAAACAGAGAAGAATGTTTGCCATTGCCAAGGTGACCTTCTCAATCTGGGTTGGAAAAGAAGCTACTAATTCTTCCCAATTAACAAAATGCCTTTGACTTTTCCTGCTGGATGCAACAGAAGGGCAAGCATGGGATCCACACTTGCTGAAATTCCCTCTCCTATATAACTATTCCAGGTACAGTATGGGATTCTTTATTTTGTCACCCTGCTGGGGTTGCATTGACAAGGAGATAGTTTTAATTTAGAGGGACTCTTAACAGGACCTGGTTCTTGTTTTTCAGCTGTTGCTGAAGCTGTAACAAGGGTCATCCTAACAATAAACCTAACAATCTCTCCTGTAATCTTTTCCTTCACTGTAACCCTGTGAGATAAGGGCAATTGCTGGAATCCTGACAATAAGGTCGGATGAGAGTCAACAACTTGCTCAAAGTCAACTCATGAGCTTCCATAACTGAGGAACCTGTCCTGTCTGGTATGAGTTAACAATTACACGCACATCAGAAGAATTTTGCTTTCATACAGACTTTGAAACCATCTCTCCCTGAACAGAGATCTGCAATGTTTCACCGTCATACTGTAGTAAAATTATGTTTAATACAATTGTATTCATATATACCTGGATATAAACACTGCTGTGTTTACTCCCTATTGCTTTGTAATACAGATCTTAAATTTTGGAGCTATTATCTAAAATGCAGATATTAAGGGTCTGATTCCAATAGAAATGAAGTTTAAATCAAACAAGCATGTAAAGGATTGCATGGATAAGATTTGTATGTATCTGCCATGTTACATATTTGTTGTTGTCCCTGTACTTCCCAGTATTTCACTCTTATTTATCCCTCTATTGTAATTTAGATTACCAGCTTCCAGGAATTTGTATTTTTGCGTAAATTGCTCTTTTAAGGGATCATACATGCTTATGTGAACGAGGGAACATCCCTGGATGATTTCCTCAATCTGGATTGTTTTTTCCCCCTATTAAGCACTGAAATGTGAACAACAGCAAAACCAAACCTTGAAAAGTGGATTTTTAAAAAACGAAGCCCCCAAAACATCATTTACATTTATGCCAGAACAACAGAAACGTGGGATCCAGTTCTAAAGCAACAATCTCCAAGGCATATTTAGTTAGTTGACAACACTGATAATATGCCCCAACCCATCCCTTGGAGTATCTTCCTTGAGCCAGTTAACAAAGAGCATTATTTGAATTGTTTTGCTACGTTAAAAACAACCACATTTCCGTTCCAACAAGGCAAATAACATCTATTAGAACATATATAAAGAAGGCTATCTACTCACAGGACAGAAATGAAGCTGTCCTCTTCATCTTTTCCTTGGTTAAAACCTTGCCATTAACTAACATGCTCATACTGTAGTTTTAACAGCCTCTGTCTTGGTAAATCTCCAGCATCATAAATTCCTTTTTTTGTTCTCTGGCGCCTCCAGCTCTGCACAGTTCCTTTTTTTATTATTATTTTGGTTTGGTTTGGAAAACTTACAGATGCTATTTCCTTTCTTCAATCCCGTTTGGAGAAATGGAGGAAACAGAACACTTAGGTAAAAACGATCAGCTATTTTCAATGCGCATCTCTTTCAGTGAGCATCTTATTAGGGTCTTCTGGAGATGGCGTGATGATGCAGCAGGCTTCTGGTCGTCACTGTTGCCATGACAACCAGTATGTGGTCCCTATGGCAGAATGATGCAGATGCAAAGGTAGGACACACATTTTGTGTAGCGTATGTTATGGGGAGAGGCTACCAGAGACGTTTCCATTCATATATGCCTTTTTTTAAATGTCAGTTTTCAGAACACCATTTTTTTTCCTGCCACTATCCTATTTTGTGTAGTTTTAGAACTACCACAAAAATTCCTTATAGTAAGAAAATTTTAAACCATCTGTATATTTACATTGAATGAACCATCTGTATGTTTACAATGGAAGCATCTAAGACTAAAATCTAAAATTTAGAGGAAGGACAAGGGGGGGGGGGTGGAACACCATAAGAGAAGAATAATTTTATGCATAATTATTTTTTTGTACATGTGTCAGACAGTAGTGAGATTCCTTAGTAGCATCAGACTACAGTAATGCAGTTCTCTGCATACCTCTCTAATATTTGAATATGTTTGAAATTAGGCCATTTCCACGCTAATGAAGAACCCATTGTCCATTGGCAAAAGATATTGGCTCATAAATTTGACTGCTTGGATTGCTGACTGCATCTTGGCTGTATAAGCTGCTTAGCAGGGAATTGTGTTCCCCTCATTATACAAGCGTGCCAATATAGTTTCTCCTTTATACCCCCTCCCCCACCCTTTAACAGGGTCCTGCCAGATTAAGAAAGTAAAACTCTTTTACTCTACAGTAATCTGAAATGAGATTAGTCATTATTCTCATCACCTGCCTTTCTTTTAAATCCTAGAAAGATGCCAAAGAGTGAAAGACTCAGTAATTTATGCAGTAGGTTTCTAATCGAAAGGTCTCGCGACGAAAGTCATTCTTTTGGTCCAGATTTGGGATATTAAGGCAAGGAGAGATGCCAGTTTTTCACCAGGCCACCAGGTGACCACCAGGCCACTATAATTGTATATGGGTAGTCCTTGACTTACAATAGTTCATTCATTTAGTGACCGTTCAACTTTACAACAGCACTGAAAAAGTAGCTTATGACCGTTTTTATCACCATTGCAACATCCCCATGGTCACGTGATCAAAATTCAAATGCTGGCCAACGAGTTCATATTTATAATGGTTGCAGTGTCCAGGAGTCGTGTGATCAGCTTTTGCAACCTTCTGACAAGCAAAGTCAATGGGGAAGCCAGATTCACTTAACAACCATGTTACTAACTTAATACAATCATTCACTTAACAACTTGGGCAAGAAAAGTTGTAAAATGGGGCAAAACTCATATAACAAATGTTTCACTTAGCAACATAAATATTGGAATCAATCTTGGTCATAACTCAAGGACTACTCTAATGCTTATTCCATAAATGTGTTTATGTTTTACACGAACACACACACACATAAACATTTTAGGCTGCCAACTGTCTCAAACGTGCTTTTTTGCAACTGGATTTTCTTGGTCTTTTATTTTTCCTTTTGGAAATGTTTCGCTTTTCAGAACTGAAGAAACTTTTTGGATGAGAAGTGAAATGTTTCGAAGGGAGAAAAAAACCAAGAAAGTCCAGTTGCCTTTTGGAAAAAGCACCATTGGGACAACTATGATCTAGATGTTTGAGAATTTCCATAGACATTTTGGCTGCCAACTATTTTTTACTGGTCTTTGTTCAACAATATGATAATCAGAGATTAATATATGGTGAAGCTTATTACAATTCAATATATCAGGCAATGAACTTACTATTAGTAGCAAAACCTCTGCTAATAAAACTGTTTTTGCTAACAGAGAATTCTAGAAATTGAAAAATATTTAAGAATGTCAGTTTGGAGATAACTAAATTCCAGTTTCGAAAGTGCTCACCTTATCCAAGGTGATTTTTACTAAGCAGTCTTAGTTAGATAGTTTCGGATAGATTCAGACCTCATACTAATCCATGATTTGTTTAACTATGATTTATTAAATAAACAGCAATGGATGAATTCATATAAGCCACAATTCCAAGCAAACAGCAACACTGGAGATGAAAATAAATGGTGCAATTATCATGAAAATAAATTTTGTCGGATAAGAAGAAATCCTTATTAGAAGTACTTATTTAACAGAGTTTGTTGTTGATGAGCCTGAATGCAGTTGATATAAATTTTATAAATTTTCCTTTAAAAGCATCAAGCTTTTCTCAGCTTGAGTAAGACTTCGTTCTTACCAGTTTTCTGAAATCTTGTCTGACCATGGATTTTTAAAACTTTTGTTTTATATTCATTAATCCTCTGAATGACTCTAATCCCCGGGGAGCCTTCTCAGTGAAATAACAGAACATTTTTGAAGCTGCTTTGCAGACTATATTGGGAAAAATATGCATGGAGAATGATTCTGGACACTTGAAAGTTATTAGAAAGCAATGTTTTCCAGGGTGAATCAATATCTCTTCAGCTGCAAGTTGCTATACATTTGTATAGTTCATAGATCTCAGTGGCCAGAAAAAAAACTCCAACATTTGCTTAAATAGAACTTTTAATTATCTAAAGCAGGGGTTGCCAACTTTTGGACCTCAGGGACCACCAAACCAATAATTTTAAATCCTGCAGACCACTAATGAATTTTGACTGACGGATTTCCCTCCCCTGCCATTGGTCTTACCTTCCAGGTCCAGCTCGCATGGCTCTACTCAAGGTAAGGTTTGTGCTCAGCTGAAGGGTGGGAGTCGCAGGTGGGCAGGCCATGTGGGCGTCGCAGCCTTGTGTTCCCACGTAGCCTGGATAAATTGCTTGGGGGGTGGGGGACATTTTTCTGCGGACCACCAAAATTTTCTCGTGGACCACCAGTCGTCCCCGGGCCACCGTTTGGCAACCACTGATCTAAAGTGCAATTTATGTTGTCTGGCTTCATTATAAGTAGTCCACAATGTACTGCCACAATTGGGACCAGAATGTCCACTGCTGCGATGCAGTCATTGATTTGTGCCAATTTAATCCTTTTTTTTTTGCTGTGGTTGTTAAACAAACTACATGGTTATTAAACAAATCCTATTTTCTTCCTTGACTTTGCTTGTCACAAACTGCTGGGGAAGCTTGTAAATGGCAATCATATGAGCCCAGGAGGCTGCAACCATCGTAAATAAGATGCCTGAATTTTGATCATCTGATTTTGAACAGTCTTTAAATGAATGATCATAAATCAAAGACTAGTCTTTCACGTTTTTCTACAGACATTTTATCCTTAAGATGGAAAAAGAGATAATTTGCACAAGATTGCCTGGAAGTTTTATTGTCAGAGAATCTGCCTGGCATCCTTAATCTGAGCAACCCTGTTGTAGGGACTCAGTAATAATTTACTTTTTAAAAATTAATTGGTCATTCAATGTACAATTTAATGGTTAGGTTGCAACAGAGCATCCAAGTCTAATCCAAAATGACAGCAATTAGAGTCTATAATATTTGGGATTTGCTTGATGGAACAATTTCCTTTTTTTTTTGCTGGAAACAGAAGTAAATGCCAGCACAGAACATTGTAAATTACAATCACGTGACTGTGGGAGGTGGCAAATGGCCGTAAATGTGAGCTAGTTGCCAAGTGTCAAAAATGCAATCATGTGACTAAAGTGTAGAGGTGTTGACACTTTGAATCTGGGTCATCAGTCCCATTTTTTTGGTTCTGTTGTAACTTCAAATAGTCGCTAACCAACCAGTCGTAAGTTGAGGATTATCTTGTATGCCTAAACAAAGGTATGTGTCAACATTATAAATAGATGGTTGAGACACCTAACACCATACAGGTAGTCCTAGACTTATGACCACAATTGAGCCAAAAATTTATGTTGCTAAGCAAGACAGTTGTTAAGGGAGTTTTGTCCCATTTATGACCTTTCTTGCCAGTTGTGTAGTCAATCACAGCAGTTGTATATAGGTTATAAATGTGAACCAGTTGCCAAGCATCCCAAGTTTGATCACATGACTGTGAGGATGTTAGACTTATATACTGCTTCATAGTGCTTTACAGCCCTCTCTAAATGATTTACATATTGTCCCCAACAATCTGGGTCCTCATTTTACTGAACTCGGAAGGATGGAAGGCTGAGCCAACTTGGAGCCTGGTGAGATTCGATCTGCCAAACTGCTGGCAGCAAGTGATCAGCAGAAGTAGCCTGCAGTACTGCATTCTAACCAGATGTGGTATTCAGCAGATTCTGATCAGTTCTGGAGAACCGGTAGTGGAAATTTTGAGTAGTTTGGAGAAGCGGTGGTAACCTTAACCCAGGAGTGGGGAGGGAATGGAGATTTTACAGTATCCTTCCCCTGCCCTGCCCACCAAGCCCCGCCCACCAAGACAGGCCACACCCACCAAGCCATGCCCACAGAAGCAGTAGTAAACATTTTTGAATCTCACCACTGATTCTAACCACTGCACCACCCGGGCTCATAAGTGTGAAAAATGCTCATAAGTCACTTTTTTCAAGGCCTTTGTAACTTTGAACGATCACTAAATGAATGATTGTAAGTCAAGGACTACAAACCTGATTTCTCTGTGTACCTTCCAAGACAAATCCTCGACTTACAATTCAGTGTAGAAATGGCCCTTTCAGCCTTTTGGCCCTATAAAAATTCACCTGATTTTTCTGCAGGGGTGAATCACTTGCGGCTACTTCCCGCCTGCAGCATGCCATGTCCAGCCTTCTTGGCAGTTTCCACATCTTGCCGGAGCAAGTTAATGAGATGAGAGGCCTTGGGTGCTCCATCAGTCACAAGGAGGACATTAACATGACAGCAGCTAATGGCAGGCGCCATTCTCATCAGCCACCTCATCATCACAGCTCCCTGTGCAAAAGGTTGCCGTATCTGATGGAGCGGCAAGAATCCCTCAAATGCTCACTGCTGAGGCTGAGAAAGCAATCCATGTTTATTTCTTTTATTTATAATACTTGGACGGGGCTTTCCTGGGTGGGAGTCCCTGCCAAAGCTGCTAGTTCCCCTAAAAAGTGAATGAAACAATCGTGAAGCAAAATAGATTCTACGACCCCTTCCATTAAAGGAGGAATCCTAGTTCTAACTGAGCTTGTAGGAAGCAGGGAGAGTGATTTGAAAGAAAGCTTGGATGAAAAGAGAATCTTTCTAGGCCACTGAAGGTTTGAATTACAGAATATAGAATAACAGAGTTGGAAGGGACCTTGGAGGTCTTCTAGTCCAACCCCGTCTGCTCAGGCGGGAAACTGTATACCAGTGGTGGCTAACCTTTTTAGGCTCCTGTGCCAAAAATTGTGCTCACGCGTGCACACGCTTATGTGCCAGCACCCAGAAGGCAATGCACACGCCCCCCCCACGTCTCCTGTGCATGCGTGCATGATTCTCCCCACCACCCCCTTACCTGCACTGGGCCCGTTTTGTCACTTCTGGTATTTCCGGAAATACAGGAAGTGACAAACGTGCCTGTTTTTCGGCCTCCAAAGGCCGCAGAGGCTTCCTTCGAGCCTCTGGGAGGCCAGAAAACTCCTCAAACGGCCCAAAAATCAGCTGGGAGGCGCGCGTATACGCAGTGCAAGTAAGTTTGGCTGGGGCTTGCATGCCTGCACAAATGGCTCTGCGTGCTACCTGTGGCACTCATGCCATAGGTTCACCATCATGGCTCTATACCATTTCAGAAAAATTGTTATCCAATCGCTTCTTTAAAACTTCCACTGTTGGAACATTCACAACTTCTGGAGACATGATGTTCCATTGATTAATTGTTCTGTCAGGAAATTTCTCCTTAGTTCTAAGTTAGTTCCCTCCTGGATTAGCTTCCATCCATTGCTTCTTGTCCTATCTTGGAGAACGTCAACTCCTTCTTCTTGATAGCACCCCTTAGATCTTGGAACACTACTTTCATGTCACCCCTAATCCTTCTTTTCATTAAGCTAGACATTATAAATTCTATCCAGAAGCATTCATATAATAAACCACCAGCAAAACTTTCTTTAGGAATGTACAAGCAAAGAAGGTGTCTCCATAAGTGTGGGTTAGTTCAAATATGCTGATTAATTTTGGTCAGAGCAATTACGATTTACAAACTAACTTCAAATTACAGTTTTATATGGGTTATGACTGATCTATGGAGTCAGTTTATCTTCAGACATAATGCTTAACTATAGTTGAACTATACTGCTTACGTCTTTGGCTTTCCTGCTTTTACAGTTGTTATGGTTTTAAACGGCATTTTATGCCCAGTTTTGGGGATTAGGATTGCACTGAAAGGCAGGTAACGTGTTTTAATAAACGGATTCCTCAGAAGCTGTTGACACCTGTAGAGCCAAGAATTTCCTCCTTCTCAATTGCATATTATTATTTTTCTTCTGCAGTTATAACTGTATCTCTGTAACTGTATGCTATCCTTCTCAAGTCTATGCTGTCAACATTTGTCTACCCATGCTGTAACTGTGATCAAGGGAGCTACAGGTAATCCTCACTTAGACACCATTCAGACACCTTCCTCCAAAGCTATTTATGACCCAGTTTTGATGTTTTGCTATCACCTTGCCTGCTCTCCTCCCCTTGCCTGCTCTCCTCCCCGATGCAGCCACATGACAGCATTTTAGGTGCTCAACAACCACCCTGCATTTACAGCTGTTTGCAATGCCCCACAATCATATGACTGTGATTTGTGACATTTTTGCCAGAAACCTGCATTTAATTCTGATTTCTGGGGGAAAAAACTGGCGCATAGCCAAAAAAGGGAGGTAGGTGAACAACTTCTGCATAAAAAAGTTGCAAAATAGGGTTGGGTCATAATTTACAGCTGCAATTGCCAGGATCAATTACAGTCATAACGCGAGGACTACCTGTACAGTGCACAATAGTTTATGCCTTTTAATAAAACATTATTACCAATAGTTAGAAAAGGCATAGCCATCCTCCTTCTGATTTGTTCTATGCCATCATAGACTAATATGGCTAATATACAATTACTCAGCTGGCTTAATTTCTCAAAAAATCTTTGCTGTAAATCCATCAATGGCCAAAGGGGAATAGTGTTTGCATTAAAATAAAGATATCTATCTATCTATCTATCTATCTATCTATCTATCTATCTATCTATCTATCCATCCACCCATCTATCCATCCATCCATCCATCCATCCATCCATCCATCCATCCATCCAGCCAGCCAGGGGTGGGAACCGACAGGGTTAACTACCACTTCGGTCATTTATGAGGTTTGGTGATTTACGATGTGCTTCCCTGCCTGCGTACGCCTGTAACTCGTCATCAGCATGCCACGTGCAGACAAGCAGCCTTTCAAAAAGCCTTTTTTCCTGCTTTTTTAACTGCAGCTGTGCCTCTCATGGCAGCTGAAGTTGAAAATATCAGGAAATAAAGGTCAGGTAAGAGCCCAGGTGGGCAGGTGAGCAAAAACATCAGCAGACATAGAACCGGTTCTATGACAGCTGCTCTTCAGAGCTACCGGTTCTACAGAGGTGGACAGAACCGATAGAAACCCACCCAGGCATCCATCCTTCATCTATCTATCTATCTATCCATCCATCCATCCATCCATCCATCCATCCATCCATCCATCCATCCATCCATCCATCTATCTATCTATCTATCGTCTTCAACTTACATCAGTTCATTAAATGACCGGTCAAAGTTAAAATGACAGTGAAAAAGTGATTTATGACATTTTTCATGACATCCCCATGGTCACATGATCAAAATTCAGATGCTAATAAAATAACTAGGATAAGCAGACCCAGAATGTGATACTGTATATATACCAAAATGAGTATATTGGTCGAAAATAATTGCACAAAACTAGTACTGCATAAATAGCATGTATGTTATCTGTTTTTTTACTTCAGTATGTATGGTGAAAGAAACGCCTGGATGGTCCCATTGTGTTCGACATTTATATATGTAAACAATAAAAATATAGAACAGAAAATTGAGATGTTTAGCAACTTGTTTTTTATTTATGATGGTTGCAGTGTCCTGGGGTCATGTGATCCCCTTTTGTGACCTTCTGATAAACAAAGTCATTGGGGAAGCCGCATTCACTTAACAATCGGGTTACTAACTTACCCTCTCCAATTATTCCATTAATAGCTACGGCAAGAGAAGTCATAACCTGAGGCAAAACTCACTTGACAAAATATCTCTTAGCAACATACATTTTGGACTCAATTATGGTTGTAAGTTGAGAACTACAGTACTTGTCTCTAGCTGGCCATCATTTCCATACCTCTGGGCACTTTACAAAGGTAAAAATTAATATAACATTTTTTCCCTTTTCCTTTTTCACGTATCTTTGGTTAATGAATAGAAACAACTGCCAGTCAAAATAAAAATTATCCCTGTTTCCTTCAAATGCTGTCAATTCATACTGACTTCTTCCTCACTACCATTTTCAAGCCTTCCCTTTCTCCTAAAGCTAGTTATATTTCTGAGTTACATCATTCATATTGTCCCAGTGATGGAATGAATGCTTTTAGGATCATATCAAGATGTGCATGAAAGTCTGGTGTGCAGGGAGGATGAATGAATGGCTAACAGCTGAACCAAACATGTTTTGGACTGAAGGGAGGCAGAGAGATTAAACCATCTCTGCTTACAATTAACAATGATTTGCAGCTAAAAAGTTTCTAAAATATATCAGACAAGCTTTGCTTTCCTTGGTGCCTTTTTTCTCCCATGCCATACAACTGCACAAATATTTTGTCATTACCGCATAAAATTCAAAGGCTATCAACTCTGTCAAGCAGACAAATGACCTAAAGAGAAGAGAAGAGAAGAGAAGAATTCTTATGGGATCCATAACTGGCTCGACGGAATTCCCAGGGTTTTCCATGTTGATGTTGTTTTCAATAATGCCTCTCTGTTAAAGGATAGCAACAAGATCTTGTTCATTCTTTTTTTATATATAATCTTATTTTTCAGTTTCAAAAATACAGACATACCATTTTTTCCTCAAGCAGTGTGTCGTCTCGTCACAAATGTCTTTGTGCTACATTTTTCACCATTTAAAACATTCACATATTGTTTCTCTAAACATAGGATTAAAATACATCAAACAGCTAAACATTTACAACTCTTCTGGTGATAATACCTTATTAACATTACATCTCATTATTCTTATCATAAGTATATTAACAATTATCATCTTATGTATATATCTTATCTTATTTTCTATTCTCCTTTATTTTTCTTGATTTCCATCTTCCTTTTTTATTCTCTAACCATTGATAAAATGGTTTTCTATGCCATACAGTACTCAGGTTGCTTTTTCTCCTTAATTGCTAGTGTTATTCTATTCATCTCTGCACATTTTAATATTTTCCTAATTACCTCCTCACCTGTGGGGATCTCCTCCCCTTTCCAATGTTGGGAGGGGGAGGATCTTGTTCATTCTTAAAGATGTGTAAGGAAGAAGCAGGCAGAATAAAAACAATATTTGTTACATTGCTATGCAATTCAGAGATGCTGGCAATATTTTTACCTCCACCTGCACCGATGGGGCCAATCTGAAAAGTCTTATTCCTGGAAGGCAAATTCAATAGCCACCTCTATACAGGTGACTGAAAACCACAACTGAGTCCTAAATTTCCATTGAAACAGATGTTAAGTGAGTTGCACTCCATTTTATGTCCGTTTTTGCCACAGTTGTTAAGCGACTCACTGCCAGTTGTTAAGGAGGCGGTCATTAAGCTAATCTGGGTTTCCCCATTGACTTTGCTCTGGGAAGGTCACAAATGGTGATGATCCCAGGATGCTGGAATTAACATAAATACATGCCAGTTACCAAGGGTCCAAATTTTGATCACGTGACCATGGGGATGCTGCAACATTTGTAAGAGTGAAAAATGGTTATAAGCAGTGGTGGGATTCAATTTTTTTTTATCACCGATTCTGTGGACATGGCTTGGTGGGAGTGGCTTGGGGGGCGTGGCAGGGGAAGGTTACTGTAAAATCCCATTCCCTCTCCACCTCACTAACCTGCTTTCCAGCTCTGTTCTCCTGTGCAGGGCATTAAAAGAAGACCCAGCCAATCAGCTGGGACTCCAGAGGCAGAGAATAGATGGGAGCGGGGCCAGTCAGAGGTGGTATATGCCAATTCTCTGAACTACTCAAAAATTTGGCTACCAGCTCCCCAGAACTGTTCAGAACCTGCTGAATACCACCTCTGGTTCTAAGTCATTTTTTTCAGTGCCATTTTATCTTCGACTGGAAACTAAATAACTGGTTGTAAGTTGAGGACTATCAATAGGATGTTGCTGCATTGTCCTTCTCCCCCACCACACACACACACACCCATGCCTCAGCTTCAGGAGTCTTAGATTTTGCTAAAATCTGAAAAAGCCTTCATTGAAGTTATTCTGCATATTATCAGAGGGAAAAAAAGATTCAGCTCTTTAATATCCCTAGCATCTGTTATCACAACCAGACTCACTAAGAGTCAAACTCCCAAGCATTGTGTTGTACTTGCTAGCATTCTCCTGCTCCAGTTAAAAAAACTAGATACAAGAGCACAAACAGCAATGGAACAGACAATTATGATGTCTATTGGTGTAGATGTCTACATTTCTCCATTTCCCTACCAACTGTATGCTACCCATCTCTGCTCCAGCAAGAAAAAAAATGTGTATTTTCATATCAAGTGGAAAAAAAAATGAATTTTGAATAAAAAATAAGAGTCAGGAAAAGAATTTATCACATACTCCTTTTCCCTATTTTCAATGTATTACTGTATTGTCAAGGTTCCCCCACTCTTGTATTATTATAATACAACACAAAGTAGAAAATAATATTCTGCTTGATTCTGAAGTTTCTTTTCTGCCTGTTATTATTTATTGAAAATGCTTACATTACATTTCCCAAATCTGGAGTAGAAAGCCATGTCGATCTATATTAGTTGTTCCGTGATACAATTGTATAAAGCTTGTATCCACAAGCACATCACCACATGAAGTTATGTGGAGAATTCAAGGCAGAAGCTTTTTCAGTAATGAAATCCCTATTGTGAAATTCTGTCACACAGACACTCATGTGGATTTGTATACTAACTTCATTTGCACACAGTTCTAAATATTAACCAGTGTTTTAGTTTAGTTTTAGATGGCCAACATGTTGTCTGAGACTTAGAAAAACAAACTTAGACCATTCTATGAACATAGAATTCTGGCTTTGTCAGCACAGAAAACAACCAAGGGGCAAAGCAATTAGCAAACATCAAAATGAAGTGTGCTTTTGTTCTCTGGTTTCTACTAACTGAAGCCCAAATTACATATTATATTAAGCTTCACCAACAGGCATATTGGGACAGATGCCTAGCTTATAATGATGTATGAAAAGCAAATTGGAATTTTTTTTCATGCAAGTGAACAATCTTCATTTTTTTAGGCTTCTAAATTCCACATTCACCAACAACAAAACAATGTTTCTTATACTTTTAAAACACTATTTGGATGACTTTGATTTTAATCTGTGGCTACCTTAATTTGCATTAGATTCTGTCCTTGTATTTTATTGTTTAACAATCTCTACTTTGTAAGATGTAAATTGACATGCTGAGTTATATACTTTAGATTGAAATTTGATGATAAAAGATTAGAGGGATATTTTGGGTTCAACCTTAAAAATATTCATTTTATTTTGGGGGCGGGGGATGTTGCACAAATTCATTGCTTATCTCAAGAGGTCACAATAGTACAAAGCTTGAGAGCTTCTGACCTTGTGGGAAAGATGGACAAAGAAAGAAAAATGCTTGCAGATTGGATTCCTGAAGCTGGAATCAACTATTATCACGTACAAGGTTATAAATCCAGCTGGCAAAGGCAAAACTATAAATAAAGTCTAGGATCAAAAAGGAATAGGCCAAGTTCATGAGGTCAGGAAATACTCCTAGTCTTCATTTCATAGCAAAGAACTGAACATTGGCTGCAAAATAACACCAGGAATGAGATGGTGTCTGAGCTTGGTTGTAGTTTTGCGGACATTTCATTAACCAAACAAGGTGACCATCGTTGCAGTGTATTACTGTCAAGTTTGGGTAGTCTACAAGAAAACAGCCAAGCTTAGAGAACACCAAGGACCTCTCATTTCAACCCTGAAGAACAAATATTCTCCTCTGCCAGTACCAGAAATATAATGCGAAGCTATATTCAAAGGGTGTCCAACACCAGCTCAGATAAGACTTAACGGAAGAAATTCCCAGCTTCCCCCAATTCAAAACCAGGGTTTTCTCAGGAAGTCCTCCATCTGCTGCTTTCTGGCTCTAAACGTGGAATCAGATTTGAGCTTGTGGTTATCTGGATGAGTTCTGGCTCAGGAACTGTATCACAAGCTCACAAAGTAATCAATCAATCAATCAATCAATCAGAGTAGAGCTAGAAGGGACATTGGAGGTCTTCTAGCCCAACCCCTACTCAAGCAGGACACCCTATACCAGTGGTGGCCAACCTTTTGGGGTTCCTGTGCCAAAAATTGTGTGCACTCTTGCACGCTTGCGCTCGCATGCCAGCACCAAGAAGGCAATGCGTGCCCCCCCCACGCCCCCTACACATGCATGCGCAATCACCATCCACCCCCGCTGCCCCCTTACCTGCACTGCACCTCACAGCTGTTTTTCGGCCGGTTTGAGGCCTTTTTTGGCCTCCCAGAGGCTTGAGGAAGGCTTCTGCAGGCCAAAAACTAGGCCCATTTCGTCACTTCTGGTATTTTTAGAGAAACAGGAAGTGAAGAAATGGGCCTAGTTTTCAGCCTGCAAAGCCTGCAGAAGACTGCAGAAGTCTTCCTCAAGCTTCTGGGAGGCCGAAAAGGGTCTCAAACTGGCTGAAAAATCAGCTGTGAGGCATGCTCATGCGCAGTGAGGTAAGTTTGCTGGCATGAATGGCTCTGCCATAGTTTCGCCATCACAAAATACCATTTCAGACATGTGATTGTCCTACTGATGCTACAGCCATCCCACCACTGCTATCTTACCATGGTGGGTGGTGGGTGGAACGGAAACTGTGTCTGACTGTTTGATTGCCTTATATTGGTTGTCTTCTTCCAAGGATGGTTTTTTCATCCAGAAGCATGATGTAGATAGTCCTCAACTTACGACCACAACTGGAACCGGAACTTCCATTATTCAGCAAAATTGTTGTTAAGTGAGTCATATCCGATTTTACAATCTTTTTTGGTCATACTTAAATGAATCACTGCAATTGTTAAGTGAATCGCACAGTTGTTAAACAAATCCAGTTTCCCCCATTGACTTTTCTTGTTGGAAGTCAGCTGAGAAAGTCACAAATGGTGATTATATGACCCCCCAAACAGAACAGTCCTCAGTGAAGTTTATGAAAAGCAGTGAAATGGCAACGTCAGACATGATAAAACCTTCGTGTCTGACCTATTGCCGCTAACCGATGCTTAAAGAAAGTAAAAGAGCCATAAGCATAATTTCTTGGAGAGAAGACTTGCCACTTGAAGGGGAATTGTCAGGTGCAAAGGATCATTAAGTTGCAGCACAGAACATTTATTATTTTCAAGGCTATACACAGGAATCTAGCGAATTAATGGTCACCACTAAATTGGCCCTAGATAAGGGTCAACGGAATTCAAGGAGGGATGGACTTGGATTATTTATGGCAACACAAGGACTCTAAGATGATGCCACATTTAACTCTGCCCCCCGCTTTGCCTACATCCATAGAACTCCTAAATCAGGGGTGTCAAACACAGGCCAGATCCAGCCCGTGATGTCATTGGATCTGGGCTGTCCTGGAAAATATAAGGGGCCAGCCTGCATCGCTGCGGCTTGGTCTACCCAGTGCGAAGAGGAAACATCGGGCCAGCGTGGCTTCAGCCTAGTCTACCCAGTGTGAAGAGGAGACATCAGGCCAGCGTGGCTTCGGCCCGGTCTGTCCAATGTGAAGAGGATAATTGTACACACATACAAAATTGCCAAAGCAGTGACATACCTTTCAGCCAATGGATGGTATCATAATTTATTTTTATTGATTTGATTTGTCAATCACTTACAAGATAGTAGATACAAGTATAAACATAGTTATGAATACATGAAATGGATACATATAAGAAAAATAAAAAGAAACAATAGGACAGGGACAGTAGGCATGTTGGTTCGCTTATGCATACGCCCCTACAGACCTCTTAGGAAAGGGATGAGATCAATAGTAGACAGTCTAAGATTAAAGTTTTTGGGGTTTGGGGAAGAAATCACAGAATCAGGTAGAGTATTCCAGACATTGACCACTCTGTTGCTGAAGTCGCATTTCCTGCAATCAAGTTTGGTGCAATTAACTTTGAGTTTGTATCTATTGTGTACTCTTGTATTGTTATGGTTGAAGCTGAAGTATTGATTGATAGGTAAGACATCACAATGTATGATTTTATATACTAAGATTGGACTGAAGACGGCATAGTTCTAGGTTTTCTAGGTCTAGAATTTCAAGTCTGTTGGCATAAGGTATTCTGCAATGAGTAGAGGAGTGGAGAACTCTTCTTGTGAAATATTTCTGAACTTTCTCAACTGTGTTAATATCAGATACGTAATGTGGGTTCCAGACTGATGAGTTGTATTCAAATATTGGTCTAGCAAATGATTTGTATGCTCTAGTTAGTAGTGTGATATTACCAGAGAAAATGCTACGCAGGATTAGGTTAACAACTCTTAATGCCTTTTTGGCTATGTAGTGGGCTCTCACACTTAGATCATTAGAGATGAGTAACTCCAAGGTCCTTGACAGAGTTTGGATCATCAACAAGGTCTTGACTATTCAGCTTGTATTTTATTTTCTGATTGTTTTTGCCAATATGTAAGTAAAAATATACATATAGAATATGTAAGTAAAAATATATAATGACAGCTATGATAGTCCAAGCACCACAGCTTTGCAAAAACAGTCTGCTTTCATTATTCATCATACATTTCATTTTAGTTCAGGACCTCTGCATCAGTTTGCAGATCAGTTTGCACTAATGCTATTAATGGCAGCCACACTTCAACATGTGCTCAGGGCTACTGCAACACAATGCAGCTGTCTCATAAGGGAACCCATTTAGGGCTCGTTGATAAAAGAGAACCAATGTACAAATAGGAATGTTAAGTGTTTCTTGTCTTTGGGAGTGTGGAGCCATTGAACAGGAGCCCTGGAGGTGTTCCAGAAAGGAGTCAACACCTCTAGATTATTCAGAGCAATGTTCCTAGGAGTTGGTGGTCCCCAGATGACCTGCCAACTTTTCTCTTGCACCTTCTCCAATTTCACGCAAGTCACAAAGAGCAAGCAAGCTGCAGCCCTCAGGCTGGGTTTTGGACTTTCAATTAAGAATCTCACCCTTCCATTTTTAGTTCTCGAAAGTTTCTAGTCCTTAAGCACGCAAAGATGGGTTTTTAAACATTTTAAGGGTTTTGTTCCCTTCTTTGCTCACTTCTAGGGTGGAATTCTCAGATTGGAAAAGTTGGTGCTTGCCACAGATGAAAAGGATTGGTGCAACATCCTTGCAGTTATGGTGTAAGTACATAAATTCACAGAGGTAATTGTCCACCATTGATCAATAACCCCAACCTTAACCTAGACCAAATATTAATCCATTCATCAATGAAAAAAGTGTGAGCCAAAATAAGCAGACAATCAACTGGTACACTAAACTCAATGGCAAGTAAAATCTTTCTTGCAAGCAAAAAAGGAACAAAAGCTATTTTAGTCCAATTTTTCTGAAAAGTGCTATCTTCACATTGAATATAGTCTTGCCTACCTGAAGTTAAAACTCATGCCTCTGAGTTCAGGTGTCACACGTGAATGGGTGAGGAAGATAATCAAGATCATTTTTTAAATACTGTCTGACTTCCTTCTGCTTTTCCAGTGTTGAGAGGTAACTGTCCAGAACAATTAAGTAGACATCAAATTCCTGCTTTTGACATCTCTAGGACTTTTTGAGATGAAAAAGATCTAGCCCAGTGTTTCTCAACCTTGGCAACTTTAAGATGTGTGGATTTCAACTCCCAGAATTCCCCAGCAAGAGTGATCTAGCCAATACAAACCCCCCCCCACAAAAGTTTTGTAGTGAAAAATTGATTCCAATACATTTCTATTATGAATTCTATTAATTTAATCCCAGAGAAGCACACAGTAACCTAAGAAAGACTATGCATCTAATGTGTAGCTTCAAAATAAAAAAATGGTTTTGAAATTAAAATCACTTTCAGAAATTATCTAACAATTTCTTGTTTGCAACAGCTTTTACGTAAGTAAATACAAAAGATTACTTTTACAAATGTAGATGGTCCAATTCACCCTGTATCTGTTACATTTACTGAACTCTAGTATCCTTCTATCACCACATATTTCAACATTCATCTGTTTCACCAGACAGAAGCCTGAGGTTTTCCTAATTTCAGAAAGGTGGCTGCAATATTATCTGTATTTAATTTATATATAATTTATAGACATATATCTGCACCTAAGATTCAGTTTCCGAAATCAGTTCAGCTATTCCTCAAGTAGAAATTGGAATGACAGTTGCATTGGCCAATGGGATACAAAGGCAGGAGCATTTCATCACCAGGATGATCTTTAATTAGCCGATCCACTCTGGAGATTTGGGCAAGGTCTCCTAGCAACTGCAGAAAACTGCAAGCTTTTGCAAAGCAAGCTTTCATTAACCCTTTTGTAGTTGCTCCGAGTTATTGCCCTCAAGCTCTTCCAGTCTGAACACTAAAAAATAAGTTACAAGGCAACTTCACCCATGCTGTCAGATAGATAAAAGTGCAAGAGAGTTTATACCTCTGAATATATAAGGAAGGTTTAAATCCAGATTAAAGTTAGGCTTCTTGCCAATTTTGTGTAGTATGGAAATCCATGACAAAATCAGTAGGGCTGGAGCTGAAAAATGAGCAGAGCTCAGACAAAAATCTATATTTGACTGAATTCTGATTAAAATAAAATATAATGTAATGCAATTAACACTATTATTCTCTGACTTTAAATATTGCATTTTGAAAGGGCTTCAAGAAAAACAGGGAGTTAATATATGCCTCCTGGATACATTCCTTATTTGTATCTAACTGAAACACAAACATTTCCCAGGAAATATTTTTCCCACTGTGCCTTTGTGATATTGTCTTCATTCACAATTCAAATATGAACCAATCCTATCTCTACCTGCCTTAAACTAATGTTTAGCCACCTAAACTGATACAGGTTTTGCCACGGAACAATCTGAGGTACTTCATTAAGCATCACTGGCTGTAGTGCAGTCAGGTAACCTTTGAGCTAGTTTAGGCTGGGATGGAAACATCCTCTTCCTCCTGTCCCTGGGTGTTGTCTGGGTGCTGGCAAATTCGGCTTTGGGTGGTGGGAGAAACAGGTTCAGATAGGTTTTAAAATGAATCCCTGATTTGGAGACCTAGATCAGTCTGATTTCAGTTGACCAACAGATGTTGGTTTCTGTATTCAATGTATGGCCCAGGTTTCCATATCAATGTATGAGTCACTGAGAGGATGGGGAGTACCTAAATTTGATAAACAAATAAATTAAAATGTTAAAAATGTTCCAATAGATTCTGGGTGGTGTGCAAAACTAGAAAACAACATAAAAGCAGCTAAAAACAGGTGGACAGGTAAAGGTGGAAATCATGCATGGACAGAAAATTGTGCTTTTAAATTCAAAAATATGGGGTTAATGGAGGAGATAAGTACGATGCAATCAGTACCCAGTGTCTGTGGAAATTCTCAATTATCTAGGACATGGTTGTTCCAAACCTACAACCTGGTTGGCCCATCTCATCCAAGAAGCAGAACTGAAGAACCTTCTTGGATGAGAAGTGAAACATTTTCAAAGAAAACAATCAAGAAAGTCCAGTTGCCTTTTGGAAATCACCTTTGGGAGTACTGAGTAAAATTTTAAAGGCTGATCATGATTTTCTTTCAAAGTAATATAAAATATTGTGCTTAGGTGAAAAATATTAAATATTAATATTAAACATATTAAAATGTAGCATTAGAGCTGTGGTGGCGCAGTGGTTAGACTTCAGTACTGCAGGCTACTTCTGCTGACTGCAATTGGGCAGTTCAAACCTTACCAGGCTCAAGGTTGACTCAGCCTTCCATCCTTCCGAGGTCAGTAAAACGAGGACCCAGAAGGCTGGGGGAATATGCTGACTCTGTAAACCTCTTAGAGAGGGCTGTAAAAGCACTGTGAAGCAGGATATAAGTCTATTGCTGTATTTTGAACTACTTTATTCTAACTGGGTCTCCTTAGCTTAGCTCCTTCTCCCCCCCGCCCCCAGGGATCCTTTTGTCTTTCCAAAAGGAACATCTGGCCTTGTGCGGCTTACCATGTGATTGTGCTGATGATAATATTTACCTGCTCCTATTTCAGACTCTAATATTAGATTACTAATCTAGGTGTCACGAAAATCAAGCAGTTGATTTTGTGCGGTCCCACACTACACTCTGTAGGACAATAGAGGAAATGGGAAAATCTGCATTCCCTGCAGTATTTATTGTATTAGTGCAAAACAATTATCTGGCATGACAGAAAATGTCACTAATCTCTTCAATAGCACTACTTTAGAAAATTCTCAATTGGATTGATGGTTCTACAATTAAGGTGAGTCAGTACCTTTTATGAAATGAACTTGTATTCGAAATATTGAATGACAATCTGTCTGTTACACAAAATTCTTCTTTCACACTGGCAGTGATTGATCCCAGTGGGAAAATTTAACACATGCAATAGCTTTGTCTCTCTGCAATTGATATGTTTTAAAGATATGTTAACTTTTGGCTGGATTGGATGAGAAATTATGCAAAATGCCCTTAAAGATATATTTGGAATTTTGAGAGCATGCCATGTCGTCTCACAAAACAGATGCTGTTGTTGGTACAGCCATTCACAAAAATCTATACTTGGATCATGCAGTAATTACTTTATTTTCTAGGAATATCTCTATGGCTAATTCAGCTATTCAGCTATTGCAGGCTAATTCTGCTGACTGCCAGGAGTTCAATTCCGACCTGCTAAACAATTAGGAAAAGGTTGATCAGTTCTAATTCTCCAAGCAAAGTATAATCCTGATAATATTTTGCAGGATCTTATTGACAAGCACACATCTGGCTTATTCTCAAGAGCTATAGAGATGATCTTGGACTAGGCCACAGCAGTTAGCAAAACACGACTTAAGCAAAAAACAGGAAGAAAAAATAAAAAAGAAGAGCATAAGGAGGAGGGATGGAAAATCCCATCAGCCTTTCAAATTCTGTTATGATAACCTGTATCAATTAAGTTGACTTTCATTATACTTTGTAGAATCTTTTTCCTGATCTGGCCCCAGTTTGAAGAGCTGGCATTCATCTTGAAGCGTCATAATATATTCCCTCTTTTCCCCTTCTACTGCAGGGAGCTAAGGCAAAACTAAGTACAGTTTCTTTCTAATATTTTCTTCCTATCCTGGACTTAAATCAAGTTTTGCCAAATAGTCATCGTTTCTCCAAAATATATACATATACACACACACATACATACATACATACATCACAGTGTATACTGAATTTATATGTACAGTCATACAACATAGACTTGATTTTGTGCCACCTGGTCTAGCAACCACATATATTTTCTCCATGGTGATTTATCTCTAACCTATTGAAGGTCTAAAGGTTGTCATTACTGTAACTGAAACCATCCATCTTGCTTGTCTTCATCTCCTCTTTCCTTCCACCTTTCCAACCTTAGTGTCTTCTTCAGAGAGTTGGATGTTGGCATAATGTGCCCAAAGTGGGATTTAGGCTAGTGTGTTATGGAAATCCACCTAATATAATCCTCTATGCTATGATCCATGCTACTCAGTCTTATTTTCATCAAGTCTTATTTTCTTATTTTTAAATTTAATTCAATGCAACGTATGGTTGGAGTGACACCTTGTGACCAGAAAGAACAAATGCATCTTCTACTCCTTGTAAGAGAACAGCAATATTAGCCTACTATAGCCAAAAATCAGGAGTCTGAAAGAATCTTTCCGGATTAATAAATCATATCGAAAGACATAACTTTCATGAGATACAGCTCACTTCTAGAGGAGTGGCTAGACATCCTACATTTATCTAAAACAAGGGTCTTCAAACTTGGCAAGTTTAAGACTTGTGGACTTCAACTCCCAGAATTCTTGAGCTAACATGGCTGGAGGAGGAATTCTGGGAGTTGAAGTCCACAAGTCTTAAAGCTGTCAAGTTTGAAGACCCCTCATCTAAAAACTTCATTGCATTTTTCTCAGCCATTAAGGAGAGAACAGGTGCCCTCAGATATACTGGACTTCAACTCCCATAATCCCCAGTCAACACCGTCCCAAAATCTCAATGGTATATTTCCCACCCCCACCCCCCCTACGAATCCCTCTGGATAGTAACACCTGCTTGCAAAGGTAGTTTAATACAAAGTTTCCTAAATCAGAGCTTCTCAATCTTGGGAAATTTAAGATGGTGGACTTCAAACCCCCCCACCCCCTCAAGAATTCTGAAAGTTGAAATCCATATATCTTAAACTTGCTACAGTTGAGAAACACCAGACCAGACTTCGTTGGTTCTTTTACTAAACAGGACCCCAAATTGGGGAACCTCATGTAAGCCTACTATCTCACACAAACCAGTTTTTTTTTTCTAAGTAATTTTTTTTTTTCTAGGTAAAACGAGGAGACGGAATAAAAGTTCCTCAAAAGCACACATCTCACTGAAAGTCCATCGTGTGTATTCGTGTCAGATCAGCCACCCAAATTATGAACATAAACCAGTTTACCTAAATTAGAAAATAAGGTAAACCTAGGATAGACTGAGTTAATTAGTTGCTAATTAGAAATTTGGGCGGAAGGGACTGGAATGGAAATATATCAATATTGGAGCATGAAGAATTTTTTTAAAAAACCCAGAAAGATCAGATCTGAGGAACCTTTAGAAAAAGCAGACTCACTGAACCCTCCCTCACAGTGTATTCGCACAACGCAACAACAAAAGCGCAAAATAAAGACAAATTAAGTTTTCGCGTTACGGTAGGAATCTCAACCCGCTTCCTGCTCCTCCCATTTTAAACTACTTCCTGTAAGAGGAGCCTTCTGGTTTTCGTAGTCCGGAATTCCTCTGCCAGCCTTTTTTTTTTTTCTTTTTCCTTTCACATTTCTACAATTTTTTGCACTGAAAACAAAAGGCACCCGGACTTTGCTGCAGAAAACGCACTTTGTGCGTCCCGGGGAAGCAGAGACGGGACTGCTGGAATCTCTTTCGTCACCAGTGGTGACGAAAGCAAGCGCGTTTCGGTTGTTTTTGCAAGGATTATTAGAGGGGAGAGGAAAAGGTTTGGGACAAGGATCAAGAGTCAATAAACCATCCTAGTTACACTTGGAGCTGGCCTTTCGCTTTGTGCAGATCGTTATCGCTGTTCGGCCTCTTGGGTACTGAAGACTGCAAGGTGAAATCTTTTAGTAGGACACAGTGCTAGCTGTTGCAATCCTCTTCTTTGTTAGCAACTAATTGCATGGACCGGGGTAGGGTAGGCGTGGAAATATATTAGGAGAATCCAAATAATCATCAAATCAAATTCCAAAACTGATCCACGCCCTGTTGTGTAAATTTTTCCCAGGCTTCCAGCAGGGCTGACTTTGAGGACCATGCCATAATGAAGAACGATTCGCCGGTGATGTTGTCTGCCGTCGCCAGGGCAAGGGGCCTATTAAGAAGCAGCGAGCCCAGCCTTCTCTCTCCAGCGGCACCCCGAGCAGTTTCCTTGTTAGAGGAAGCGGCTGAACTCCTGGTTTTGGACAGGGACTTTGCTGCAGCGGTGGACAGATGTGAGAAAGGCTGCCAGAGCCTTTTGGAAAACGATGGCGATTCTGACGGGTAGGTGCCAACTGGAATGAAGAGTGAGCATTCAGAACCGGCTGGGAGTTGATTGTTCTTCACAACAGGTGTTTTTTTTAGATGCTGTTGGACTACTTGACTCATCCATTTTATTATTTATTGTTTGGAGAATTGGAGTTGGGCAAAACCTACTTTCTTATCTCTGCTTTTAAGGGAATGCTTTATATCTATTTATTTTTATTTATCTGGAATAGGGATGGAAGTGGAAGTAATTGGTACTTTAGTTGTTAGCAGCACTTCAAGAAAGATAGTGGTGCATTCTTATCAGACTTCTTCTGAAGGACTTTGGCAGACTTCCAGGGGACTATTTATAACTGGTTGACACTCATTACGGCTATGAATTTCACAGCCGTTGAACTAAAATAAAAGGGTTTTAGATTTAATGTGTGTTTGTTGGTGTCTCAGGAAGCCTTGGTCAGAACAGTCACCCACATGACTGACCCAATTTTGTGACCTTTTTTGCAGCAGTTGTAAAGTGACTGCTGCAGTTGTAAAGTGAACCCATTGCTAGTTATGGGGCATTTTTGTCAAAACCGGAAATACATGCTGGTTTTTGGCAAAAAATCATTAAACTGTCATGTGAGTATAGGACATTGCAAACAGTTGTAAAGGCAGTCTGGTTGCTGAGTCCCCCTGACAAGTAGTCACATAATTGCAAGATGTGATGCTGTGGGAACTTCAGAACCAGATGGTAAGTACCTTTTGGGAGCCAGGCTTAATTTTGAGTGGTTGCTAAGCAGCTGGTCATAAGTCAAAGACTATTTACTTGTATTGCCAAATCTAAACCAAGCACACACTCAGTACAAAAATCAAGCTTTCTGTTAGCAGATTTGTAAACTGGAAAATGAATTTTAATGATTGATTTATGTCATAAACCCTAATGTGGTTGGTTAAGCAAACTGTGGTTTAGTGGTTTATGTGAATCTGATCTACCCTTAGAATTGGATCAGAGATTGCAGTTGGATTGGTTATAGGACTGCCGTTTTTCTGCTTTTTTTGATTGTACCCCAATACACATATATAAAGTGTTATCTGACTTGCAGATCCAACTCTGAAGATCTGAAATGCTCTCTGTGTATTGTTGGCATCCAAGCTTTGGCTGAAATGGATCGATGGAGAGAAGTCATCCCATGGGTTCTTCAGTATTACCACAAACCCAAATGTTGGCCTCCCAAAATTCTGGAGCTCTGGTGAGTCCCCTTTTTCTGCATCTGAATGGCAAAACAGATATTGTTCCATCCTAAGGAGGAATATTAGGTTGTATAAATAGCTCCCACCTAAATATCAAGAATGTTTACAACTTAATCTTACACTAGAATTATGGGTACTTCCAGGCATGTCACTCCTGATTTTTAATTTAATAATAGGCAACAATTCTGTCATGTTTTTAGAGGAATAATGCTTAAATCAGGAATGAGTTGAGACTAGATTTTTCTACACTCGCTGAGACAGTTTTTAATCTTCAGTAGGGACGCAATTCCAATTTTTAGAAAACCTCAAATCATTGTGGTCCTAGAGGTTAACCTTTTAAGAGCAAGTACTTAAATTGTTTTAGCTGTTGAAGCAAAAATGTACCGCTTTAAATTATCTTACAGTAGCATGGTTGGCTAAATACACTAGAGAGTTTTTTTTATTATTTTTCTGCAGTCATGTTTGTTTTTTCTCCAAGCAGCTCAGGATGGTTTATACAAGGCTACCTCATTTTTATGGTCATAATAAGTTTGTGAGGTGGGTTAAGCTGAAAAGAGATGATTGGCTATGGTCAACCAGTGCAGACCATGATCCAGGCAAAGTGAAACCTAACCTCTCTCTCATGCACTCAGTCCACTATATTGTAGTGGGTATCCTCAGTGTGATTTCATGCAGGTGACCAATACTCAAAGGAAGAAAATAAGATGGACTTCGGGAAATAAGGTGGGAAACATCAGGTCCCTATTAAGAGCAGATTTCTAGCAGATTTCTGGCATCCTGTGGGGAGAGAGAGAGAGAGAGAGAGAGAGAGAGAGAGAGAGAGAGAGAGAGAAAGAAAGAAAGAAAGAAAAAGAAAGAAAGAAAGAAAGAGAGAGAAAGAAAGAAAAAGAACTTTATTGGCTTGTGCCAAATAATCTTCACAGGAACCTAGTTCATAGCAAGAAAAGGTTTTCCTATCTTTATGTTATTACATAGGAACATTTGGGCACATTGACACATCCAGAATGTTGATAACAATTTTGGATACTGGGAAAATAAGCCATCATTCAATACATGAGTCCAACATAATTTTTAGGTTGTTTTTTTTTAATTGCTTATTAACAGGTGAAAGTAATAAACAATAATGTCTGTCTAGATCATAATTATAATAATGAACAAAAGCAGACTTGCCCAGCTTGTTGAGGGGAAGAAACCAAATTGATAAATGAAAAACAATAGCAGGACACAGAGGAACACCTGGCATGCTGGAGTTGGCAGTGGTTGTGAGGCCTAGAGGCATTGGAGGCATGAGAGTACTGCACCTTTGTGGGCAGTGGGGAATTGATTGACTTTGGGAAAAAAGAAAAAAATATTTCTATAATAAGATGCCCCTGGTTCAGTTCTTTAGTGAAATATACACCACACAAAAACCTATCTTTTCATTTCTACCATAGAAAGACACCTCAAAAGTCAGCAAAGACATCTCTTGAATCCAGTTGTTGACATCTCGGACAGTTGTTTTCTTTCCATCTATTGCCAGCTGCCATTAGGTCAGGGGTCTGCAACCTGCGGCTCTGGAGCCACATGTGGCTCTTTCGGTCTTTTGCTGCGGCTCCCAGTTGGCTGATCCCTCCACTGGCTGGCCCCTCCCCTCCCCGTCACTCCTTGCCTTGCCTGAGAAGGTAAGGGTGATGGTGGGGGATGGAGACTCGCTCTATATTCCAGAACAGGAGGTGACTGTGTGGGAGTAAGTGACGTAGAGTTGACCAGGAGCATCCAGTCACACCTGTTGTTAAATTATTGGCTCCTGGTGTTTTCTGTGGGAAACAGGTCCAAATGGCTCTTGAGTGTTTAAGGTTGCAGACCCCTGTATTAGGTAGAAAGACCAGAAAATCAACTCCATAGGAAGACTAGAGCCACACTTGATTGAGGTTTGACATAATACCTGAATCTTGCACATCTGGTTGTGCTATCACTTCCCCCAACAATGTCTTATATCCCAGTGAATCAAGGAGACTTTTACCCGAGCTAGTTCTGAATATTATTTTGTCTCCTGGGACTTAAATAATGTTTTGGCCTCCTTTGCCTAGGTAACAAGTCTTGCAAAAAGTTATCTCCCACACACACACCTATACAGGATAATTCTTTTAGCTGAACCCCAGGATCTTCTAGCTTCTTAGGAAGTACGCAACTATCTGATTTGGTCTTTTTTTTTCCTGATAGGTACATGGTCAAACTAAGCCTTTTCATTATTTTCAATATTCTGAGAATTCATATTAAACCCTAAGAATTTCTGGAAATAGATTCTGCTGGAGGCACATCCTTCACTTTGCTAACTTCCCCATTTCTTTTTTTTGTTTTTTTTAAATAAAAGCTAGGAGGTCTAATTATTTCAATCTTGCATCCAATGGGGCCCATGGAGGTTACATCTTACTGGTACTTTGTATATGGCACTTTTGAATGTCTTAAGACATGTCCAATTGAAATATGAATGTCTTAAATATGACTTAAACTGTTATTTGTATACTCTCTTTCAGCATCCTCCTCCATAGCAAAGTGGAAGAACCTCATGTGATGTTAGATGTTGGTGGGGACTGGTTATACTGCCCATCCAATCAGAACCTGTCAAGTTATGGCCTGTTGGCTCAGCTTTATCTTTTCCATGTGCTCTTGCCACTCGGACACTTTTCAGAGGCAGAGGAGCTGATCCAAGGTTGCAAAGCTTTGAGCCAGGAGCAGCGAGAAGACATGCACAAAACCCTTCAAGAGAAACAGCATCAGTGGCTACAGAAAGAAGCACCTCCAATTCCTGAGGAGCAGCCAGAGATGTCCTGGAAGCTGCAGTTGGGTAGGATTCTTGTAGATGGAACTCTGAATGTCTAAACATTCTGTCTGGTCTTATGAAATCATTTGCACCATTGCCTGCAATGAGCATTGAGCTTGCACTAAAGCAGAGATCTCCAAACTTGGCAACGTTAAGGCCTATGGACTTCAACTCCCAGAATTCCTCAGCCAACTATGCTGGCTGAGGAATTCTGGGAGTTGAAGTCCAGAAGTCTTAAAGTTGCCAAGTTTGGAGACCCCTGCGCTAAGGCAGTGGTACCAGCTTGTGTTCTGGCAGTCCTGTTTCCTTAGATACATGCAATAGAACACAGAATCGTATTGCTGGAAGGGGCCTTAGCATTCTTCTAGTCCAGTGGTGGCTAACTTTTTTGGGCTCCTGTGCCAAAAATTGTGCATGTGCTTGCACGCTCGTGCTCGCGTGCCAGCACCCAGAAGGCAATGTATGCCCCCCACACCCCCTACATTTGCACACGCAATCCTACCCCCCGCCACCCCCTATTTGCACTGTGCCTCACGGCTGATTTTCGGCCAGTTTGAGGCCTTTTGGCCTCCCAAAGGCTTTAGGAAGGCTTCTTCAGGCTTCTACAAACTTTGTAGGCGAAATCTAGCCCCGTTTTGGAAGTGACAAAACGGGGCTAGATTTCAGCCTACAAAACTTGTAGAAGCCTGAAGAAGCCTTCCTCAAGCCTTTGGGAGGCTGAAAAAGGCCTCAAACAGGCTGAAATCAGCTGTGAGGCACGCATATGCCCAGTGAGGTAAGTTTGCCTACAGCTCTTGTGCCAGCACAAATGGCTCTGCGTGCCACCTGTGGCACATGTGCCATAGGTTCGCCGTCACGGTTCTAGTCCAACCCCCTGCTCAAGGCAAGAGCCTTATACATCTCAGTGATTGATGGCACAAGCAGAGAGTTTTCTTGATAAAATTGTTGAGCAGGTTCAAGGAGAGAAAAGATCCGTAGTCATCTCTCTCCCTTTGCATCACATAGATTGGCTCTTCGTATTTCACAGCATCTGGATGTGCTAATTGTCATAATAATAAATTTAATTTATATGCCTTTTGATTCCCAGTAATTCTCTCCTTGAGGCAGATGGAAACTACGACAATTTCAATCAGAAGCAAAAACAGGTCTACAATAGAGTCCATTCACCTTAGTTTAGATGTATACAGATGACTCATGAAACATTGTATGACTGTATGTTGAATCCTTTACCGTTTTAGTTAAAGGAAAAAGAAAGATCCCAGGATGGAATTACAGAGTATCACTGTCACTAAGAGGAACTGGTATTAGGCCAGGTGAACAGATAATCTAACAGTGATTAATAATCTTGAAGAACACAGCTACACATAAGGAGCCCAAGTATTTTAAAGTGTAACATGTTATCTGAACTCCAAACAAGAATGGTGTAATTTATATTCTACAGGGCTAGTGTAAATAAGGGGTAATAAAGCTGTCCTATTACAGCCGATTAATTAGTGGAATAGATAGGTTACACCTTTTTTCAGAATAAAAAAACCTCAGTTTCTTAATTTGATTAACTATGATTATTGCTGTCTAACAAACTCACCAGGAAATGTTTGACATACTTTGAAGAAATTAACTTTGTGTGCCTGTTAAACAATTATGCAGTTGTTTAAAAACAATGAACAAGACAGTTATAGATCCAATCTTGAGATATTTTAGAAAAAACTGAGTAAAGCAAACCCTTTTACACATTTAGTTCAACTTTGAATGTCAGGAGCTACTATAATAAATCTAGGTTATATAAATAACACACTAAATGACAGTTCTTTTTTTTTTTTTAAAGAATCTCCATTAAAACCTCAAAGAAAATATATAAAGTCATTCATCTTAAAAAAAATGAAACGAGAAAGCTCAGTTTTGGTGTTCTTGGTCCTTGTCATTTTCCCTTGTGAATTTTCTTTTGCGTTTCAGGTTCAGTGTCTCAAAGGATGTTGACCATCTTGGTCCAGTTGAGAAGACTGCTGGAGTCTTTGGCAAGCCAGTTCAGTTCTATCCCCTTCAAAAAGACACTTTTGGCGGCCCTCCTGTTGTGTCTCATTGTAGTGAGGCTTGACCCAGGTAGGGGACAGAGGAAAAAGAAGCATCTAGAGATATAGTTTCTTGTCTGAAGACGAGGAATATGGGGCAGAAAGTGGAGAAAATGAGTAATTAGACAATGGCACAATGTGTGAACCAAGAAGGTTTCTGGGTAACTCCCACTCTGATGATGCTCAGGAAGCTATTGAAAACCATCTGATCTCCCAAATATTGGAGTTGATTGATGGTAGAGCCCCTGTTGGTTTTTTTTATTTTTCCTTTCTTCTTTCTTGCATATATCTGTTTCCAGGCTGCTTATGAATCCCTCTCTTTTTTATGGTATTCTTACTTTTTTAACTGATTGGAAATTGTGTAGCCTCTAAATTGCATAAATAAAATAAATCCTGGCTCTATCTTCTGGCCTTGGGATCTTGTTTTTGGAAGGTACTCCTATCACCACATGTCTTTAGACAAATAATTGTACTTAATATCCTCTAATCTCAAGGTGTGAGATAGATAGAGATCCACATAATCTGTGCTTCATCATGTGTAAACGAAAAATGGGTTGATCAAAGGAAAATGCTATTGTACCACTTCTTAAAACAATAGTTCAAGGTATGTGGCTATCAATTGTAGCTCTTGGGAGATAGATCTATCTTACAAGAGCTGAATGAAATCAAACATGATTGTTATTACAATTACTAATTTGATCCAAGTTACCAAGAAAAGCAGCTGGCAATTAGTTACAGTGAAAAAAATGCAATATTATGATAAGAAGCTTTAATGAGGAGAATACTAGTTCATTTAAAGATTAAGAATTTCATAACAATACACATAGGTGCTGAGTTTGTTCAGAGGTAATAAATGTCGGAGACAAAAAAAGTAGACACATGTAATTAAAATAATCTTATGCTGTATTTATAGCAAATGTGTTACTTCCTTAGAATGACTTGATGCCCGAAGCTAAAGTTTCCTACTTGCCTCCTTGTATTTTTCCCCTTGCTTCTTGTGAATGTTTCCCTTATATTACAATCTTAGGAGAGCAATGTTGTGGCTTTCCTTTTTCCTGGCCTCTGTGAGTTCTTCTGGATTGTCTGCTTTCTGCCAGAGAAACACATCCAAATTCAGAAGATTAAAGATGTCTCCTCAATAGTAAGAGAGAGTAAGGGGATAAAATCCATATCCCTCAGGGTGAGCATTGATTGATGAAATGATTGATTAAAAATTCAGACTATCTGCCTATCTCAGATCTGACTATCTGAGACAGATATCTGCCTATCTGTGATTAAATCAAGCTTGAAGGCTGCCTTTCAAAACAATATCACAAAAGGATCCCAATTTGGTTGGGGGTGTATTGAAGCCACAGGGAAATTAGCATATGGCACTAATTTTATTTTTCTTCTGTTCTCTTTCCCCTCCTTCCTAGCATCCCCTACTTCTCTACCCTTCCTCTACAGGCTGACCCAGCTTTTCCATCAAGCTCGTTTGGCTTTACTTCCTCCAAGCAGAAGACCTCCTGTTCAAGACTAGCTTGCTCTTTTGTCATCTCTGGATACTATGATATGCTCCCAAGCCAACACTGCAGGTTTGGGGACAATGCCGAACATAAAGCGACGGGAGTTTCTTCCAAGACCAAGAATGTGTTCTGAAAGTGGATATGGCTGGATGGAATACAAAAGTCCATATGAAGAGGTTTCTCTTGGATTAGAACGTGCTTTTTGTGCTCATTCCTGTTTAGAAACATGTTTATTTTAAGTGAGTGACATTTGCTTCCAAGTAAACATTGAGATCAAGGTGTGACAGACTATTTCAGGTGTTTTTTTAAATCTTCACTTTGGCAAGGAGACATTAAACTTTTTTTTTTTCTATCTGGGAAAGACTATGCCTGCCTCTCTTCTCCTGGTATACATTTGTCATGCAGAAGTTTTTCCTTCTCTACCTGGCTGTGAGGCCCTCCAAACCAAAGAAAGGCACCTGTTGATTCTTCCAAGTAGATTTCTTTATTCTTCCACACCTATAGACAGCATCTTGCCAGACTAAAGCATTCTACTATATACACTGGGCATATTCTCTGAGAACTATTAAGGAGGCAATGTCTCAACTACTTCTTCTCACGCTATCTGAAGTGAGCTGCCTCTTATTTCTCTGGAATACACCCCTCTCTCATGGCAATCCAGTCCACAACATTCCACCACAGTGGCTGCCTTCAGATGGGATGGACAACAATCCCATTTCCCTCATTCATCAGATCATATCTGGAGAGCAAACAGCTGGTGCAGATTTCATGTAAAATTTATGGGTGTTTTTGTGCAAAGAAGAGGAAGTGATTCTTCTAGAGAAAGCCGTATCAAATTAAGTGGTTTTCTCTTTAACTTTAAGACTGAGCTGCCAGTGCAGAAAGCAAGATATGAAATGATTAATCACTTTAATCTCAACCTTCCTTTCATCCCTTTACTCATCAGAGGCCCTGGGTCTTTTCATGGGGAGTATGGACATTGCTTTTCCTGACTTGGTAGTGAAACCCAGAATCACCTTAGATGGGTAGCATATAAATGTAACAATTTTTTTTAAAAAAGTCCTTGCTAATGAGTGATAGATTCTTGTGATCTTCTGTGCAAGTCTTTATACAAGGAAGAGCTGTGATGCTTTTAGCAACTTTGCTCATTATTTTGTAAGGGTTAGGATGAGCAAGCATTTTCAGGGGTGGGAGAAATTTGCAAATGATATTACATGTTGTTTAAACCAGTTGCTATCCCCGTTTAATGTCTATTTCATGTTTTAAAAAGTGTTTTGGTTTTATTTGTTTGGCATCTTTCATCATCTCTACCAAAGAAAAATTAGATGAAGAAGAAATGGAATACTACCAAGGCAAGATACCCACATAACAATGCTTTCTTTTCTTGCCTTCAAATCAGTCTTGGTTCTTGGCAGCTACTAGGACAAATGCCAGGGGTTTTCTAGGCAGTATTTTCAGAAGCATTTTGACCTTGTCTCCTGCTTCCTAGGGCTGAGAGGGTGTGACGGGCTCAAGGGCACCCAGCTGGCTTCCCAGAAGGATTAGAGCTCAAAATCCCCTGCTCTTAGTCCAGTGCCTTAACCACTAAAGCAACCTGGCTTGTATCTGCATTGATTGCAAAAGTATCCCAATGTGTTAGAAAGCTACATTTTTATTTTATTTTACTTGGGATTCAAAACATATGTTTGGAAAGAATGCTGATGTATACTTTTATGCTTCAGCTGTTTGTTTTGAATATTGAATGCTGCCCAGAGTCAGACAGTGTAAGAAATCTAATAAATGAAATTATTTATTTTCCTTCTTAACAGATAATCAGAGTTGGAAGGGACCTTGTAGGTCATCTAGTCCAACCCCCTGCCCAAGCAGGAGACCCTACATCATTTCTGGCAAATGGCAGTCCAATCTCTTCTTGAAGGTCTCAAATGATGGCGCTCCCACAATTGCCGAGGGCAACTTCTGTTCCATTGGTTGATTGTTCTCACTGTCAGAAAGTTTCTCTTTGTTTCCAGGTTAAATCTCTCTTTGTTCAGTTTCCATCCATTGTTCCTTGTCTGGCCTTCAGGTGCCTTGGGAAATAGATTGACCCCCTCCTCTCTATGGCAGCCCCTCAGATATTGAAACACTGCTATCATGTCTCCCCTGGTCCTTCTCTTTACTAGACTAGCCAAGCCCAGTTCCTGCAACTGTTCTTCATATGCCTTAGTCTCCAGTCCTCTAATCATCCTGGTTGCTCTTCTCTACACTTTTTCTAGAGTCTCAACATCTTTTTTATAGTGTGGTGACCAAAACTGGATGCAGTACTCTAGGTGTGGTCCTACTAAGGTTTTTTAGAGTGGTGTAAGTACCTCACTTGATCTTGATTGTATCCCTTGTTAATGCAACTTAGGATTGCATTCACTTTTTGGGCTGCTGCTGCACACTGCTGACTCATATTTATCTGGTTGTCCACTCAGACTCCAAGATCCCTCTCACAGTTACTCAGTAACGCTGAACTCCAGTTTTTGTTGTCAATGCAATTGCAATAGATAAACTGTGTTATATTTTGACCACATACCCCCTCCCCTGTAGGCAGCAGTAAATTATATTTTACAGGCTAAAGATAATGCTAAGTGGAACTCTGGGATGCAATGCTGACCAAACACTTATTAGTTAAAGTGGAGCTTACAAAGCAAAACAAAAATAACAGCTGAAAAACCTGCCAAATTGAAGAGGTCAGAAGTCTTCAGTGGGCAGCGGAATTCCAGAGAGACATTTCCTAGCTAGCTGAAGTGTTTGGTAATTAATTTTTATACTGTTGTGTATATTTTATTCAAAACATTATGCACTGTTAACAAAATTAACTGACACTGCTTGACACAGAACGACGAGGAACTGTGTTTATGTGCGCTTCAATTCAGGTTCCTAATTTTTTTGCCACCTCAACTCTATTAATGTACACACTTCCCATAAAACAACAAATGCCAAAATGAACACATATGAACAATTAAAACACACTTATGAGATTTTGGGAAAGATGAGTATATTTATATACTACTGAAACTCTTGTGTCTAATTGTAACTTTCAACTGGGCAAAATGGTGCATCACAGAGCAACGGTTTTCAAATCAATATATCTCAAATGGGCTAACACACCCAAATCCAGGACCCATGACTCCTGTGGGATTGAAATTTGGCAAAACTTGTGACCACTTCAGTACTTCTGCACTGTCTCACCACCATGCAGCCCTGGTCAGGTGGTGCTCCCTGCCAGCTTCCTATAAGGCAAGTCAGTGGGGAAGGCAGCAGGAAGTCAAAAGTCACTCTCCCACTACATTTTTGCCTGCCTATGATCGTTCTATTTCTCTATTTAGTAGCAAAATATCTCTGAAATGATGATGAATGGGTCACAGGTTGTTTAAAAGGTTCTTCACACTTCCTCTGTATACCTTGCAACTGGGAAAACAGTACTTTAAATCAGTGGTCGCCAACCAGTGGGCTGGGGACCATCGATGTCTGTGAGAAAATTTTGGTAGTCCACAGAGAAATGTCACCCCTCAAACACCCCCCAAAGTAATTAATCCAGGCTGTGTGGAAACACAAGGCTGCGCCACCGATATGGCCTGCAGGAAGACAAGGCTTGCGTTTCTTGCATTGTGAACAACACGTAGTGAGGGGAGGGGAGAAAGGTGGCGGGGGAGAACTTGCCCCATGAGCCTGGCTTGGCCACCGGACTTATTCTTTCTGCTTCTTTCTTCTGCTTTCGGCTGCACGTAAGGAAAACAGCAAAAGTCTTTCTTTCTCTCCCCAAAACTTACCAGAAATAAGTCTTTGGGACCCTGCAAGACATCCTGCTCCAAGAGGCTGCACCGACATGACAAGTCTCACAAAGACCCATTTCTGGCGGAGTTTGGGGAGAGAAAGAAAGACTTCTGCTGCTTTCCTTGCATGAAGCCAAAAGTCTCTCTGCCCCCGAGAACGGAGATGGAGATGGTATCCTATGATCCCAAATAAAGAATGATTGTTCGGTAGGAAAACGGGGTGGGGTATTTTCCTGCAGACTTCTTTTGGGATTTTCCCAGGGTCTCTGGTCCGTGGGATTTTAAATTATGAGTTTGGTGGTCCCTGAGGTCCAAAAGGTTGGCGACCCCTGCTTTAAATGATATATAGGGACCATATTCTGTTTCATTGTAATTCTATCACTGCAGACAAGTTTCTTTTTCAGAAGAAGACTGCTTCAGTGCTGTCTGGTCTGTGATGCTTAAAGCTTTTATAGGCTTTAGTAATTAATTAGGCAATATTTCTCAAAAATGGTTTCCATTGCTTTGTTCTTCCAGAACTGAGAGCATGTCTGGCTCAAGATCATCCAGCTTGCTTCAGGTGGGACTAGAACGTCCGCTTTCTTGATTGCTAGCTTGGTGGTTTGATCACTATAACACTTTTATATGTAAGTGCCAACAAGTGAAATTCTGCTTTGAAACAACACAGTCAGGCAATGACCTTTGCACAACATGGACTGTGTATTCTGAAAAAGTCCCAAGTTTTTACGTTTTGTTTCTGAAGAAAGGACCTGCAAAACTGCATCATAGTCCTGTCCTGGAAAAATACTATGACTCATATTGCTGAAAGCTGTACAGTTTTGTAAAATTGACACAGGTTCAGAGTTCTACACCTGAATGACAAAGGGTGTTGGACTCCAAATTGGGCCCAATAATGGACTGAAAAGAAAGCTTCGAGCTAGCTTTCCACTGCCCACTGCCTTGCCTGTGAACTAATCAGTTAATTTTATATGCCACCCATCTCACAAATTATATATCTGAAACAAGTCTATTCAAAATAAATTCCAAAGAGAATTCTGTTTTAACATTGGGTAGTTCCATTTATATAGTCCCTCACCTTTATTTACACATCAACCGGTCAGATCAGCCCACAATCTCCTAGCAACTGTTATCAGGAGACATTCAAAGGTTCTAAGTTCCCCTCCCCCATTTCTTCTGATTAAATGTCTAGAACTTAAATAACAACTATTAAAATAAGCAAGCACACCATCCTGATCCAATTTGCTTTGGCTCTAAGACTGGGTTCATTCACCACAATAAGTCATGGTTGGTTTAACAGCACACTGAGCTCAAATCAAATCATGGTATGGCACATATATTGGGTAAATCAAGGCTAAGGCAGAATGGATACACATCTTTTCAACAGCTGCCTTCATAGCAAATCATAAGAGTTGCCCATTTTTCTTACCTAAAAACCAGTTTGTAGTAATATGCTGTCACATCAGCAGCACATTGCCCATGGCTGTCATGGATACTGTAGTTCTAATATAGTCCAGCCCAGAGGATAAAAAAAAACCCATGGTAAGGAGAATCATAATGCCAACTTTTCTTCAGATGTATTTTGTTGTGGACAGGGATGTCCCCATTCCCACAAGACCTCATCCCAGCTGATGTTAGGGCACAGACCAAAGCATGCTTTGCTGTACATTTCAGCTCACAGAATAGTAAATCTAACTGCTTTTAAAGCCAGTTCAGATGAAAGTATGACTGAATGTTCCTCAGTTGCTTCTTAATTAAAACTGTCCAAGCAAAGCAATGGTGAAACTCGTTAATTTTCCTATTTGGCTGATTCTCTAATTGCTGTGCTGTCAAACAAGAGCCACCCATCTTGGATACAGCCTGGTGGAGCTCAGAGCTCAGGATCTTTGTCCTAGAATGAATTGTGGATGAAAACGAGACCAGCATTCAGCGATAGTGAGACAGATCTTTATGTTATGTTCAGATAAGAAAACCCACCAGAAATTGTGTTTTTGAACCATGGGGTTCTCATATGTTTTTATTGGAATCCATAAAGTATAGGGAAAAGATAGAATGGTTGGGGTTTTTTTTTGCATTTTTGTCTATGCATATGAGCACTTAAGTGATTTCATAAAACAAGCTGAAGATGGAGAAGACACACTTTTTGAATTAATATAGTGCAGATGGATCCTATGAAACCCACCTCCAAAAACTGGGTGACTGTCCATTGATGTCAATGGGCAAGAAAGCAGGAGAGCAGGGGAGGTTGCCAGGGGTGATTGTGACCTCCTCCTGCACTATGATGCTCAAAGATACTTTCTGGAGGTACCATGCATGGACTGAGCTCCTTGTTGCCAAGCTGCTTAGAAGCAAGACAGCAGTGGGAGCATCAACATCCATAGCTGCTGTACTAGTCTAGAAGGGACGTGAGCACCACTGAAAGCACCATGGTAAGTAGGGAACTGCCCAAGTGCCCCAGGAAGCTGGGTCAGGAAAAGAGAAGCCCTCCTCCATTTGTCCTTGACCCTTGACTGTGCCTAAAGAGATGGAGTAGATAGGCTGTTAGAGAATCAGTCCAGGTGAAAAATGGAATAGAGAGAGGTCCTAGAGACCTAGAATGCTCATTGGATAACTCTTCCACAACTGGGTTGTATTGCCCTTGTTCCAGCCTCAGAGACCCCGATCCAGCTTGTTATTTAGGGATGATGGGAAACCAAGACATCTGGAGGATGCTATCTTGGAGATGATGGGGATAGAAAATTTGATTACTTTGGTTGACATTTAACTTCTGCTCAGCATGGAGATACAAAGAAGAAAAGAAGGTGATCCAAACAGGTTTACATCACCAAATTAAGGATTTCAGTTCAACACAAAGAACAATTTCTGAACATTTTTAAACAGGGTTCAGATTTAGGTATATCCAAACAGCAGGTGTTCTGCACTGACAACACAATTCTTGTTTTTGTGTGATGGCACAAGACATATGACCTCAAATTGATTTTTCCTGGAAGCCTATGATTGTATTAGTTGGCATAACTTTGGGCATAAACCATGATGTTCAAATCCCAGGGACTGAATTTTATGGACATTTCAAACAGCAAAACATGGCATGCATTATAGTTTAATACGTTGTGTGAATTGAATCAATTATGGCTTATTTAACTAAACAGTTAAATAAACCAAAGATACATGTGGTATGTAAATTCACTCATTTATGTTTTCAGGGCCCATCACCACATGATCAATTTCCAGCAATCAGTCATATCGCATGTATTCACTTGTAGATTTGCTCAGCTCATGTGGCTGTATTTGGATACTAAATCCTTAACTAGCCTTTTCTAAAGCTATGTGCATGCAACTTAGTTTAAGGGATTCCAGAGGAAGGGCACAAAATAATGTGTTATGTGTCATCTAAATGTTATACTTTTTGTGTCATGCAGCGTGAATGCATCTCTGTTCACGTTGGCCAGGCTGGGGTTCAGATTGGCAATGCATGCTGGGAACTCTTCTGCCTGGAGCATGGGATCCAGCCAGATGGCACCTTTGCTGAGAATAACAAATTCAATAATGATGACTCCTTTGCTACCTTCTTCAGAGAGACAGGCACCGGAAAGCATGTGCCACGGGCTATCATGGTGGACTTGGAGCAAACCGTAGTTGGTGAGTCAAAGGAACATGCCTTGTGTCAAATTCCATGACTTTCTGTAGACTAATATTATTGATTCCCCACCCCACCCCCACCCCGTGGTTCAATGATGTGGCTTAATTTGATTTAGGAAATTGGATTATGTGTAATGTTATGCCATAGCATGGTTGTTAATTTGGAGCTCATCATGTTTCATATTTTTTTGCAGTTTTTCCCCGAACGCCATCACTCTACTAAACGAATAATTCCCTCAACACTCTCCAACTATTTACAAAGTCTGCATTACTATTACTATTAATCTTCTCATCACTCCTTATCACCCATCCCCGCTCACTTGTGACTGTATGACTGTAACTTTGTCGCTTGTATCCTTACGATCTATATTGACTGTTTCCTGGTATGATTTGATTGCCTTTTTGTACCCCATGACTATTATTAAGTGTTGTACTTGATGATTCTTGACTCTTGACAAATGTATCTTTTCTTTTATGTACACTGAGAGCATTTGCACCAAGACAAATTCCTTGTGTGTCCGATCATACTTGGCCAATAAAGAATTCTATTCTATTCTAATCCCAGACATTGTTGGCAAATTATGGTTTTAGGCTAAGTGATGGAGGAACCCAACTAATTGGGGCTTTTTCAGGTTAAATTATTGGATCTTGATTTAGTGCAATGTGTGAACCCTATCAACAAATCAAGAACAACATGTAGAGTTACTGCTGAGTATTCCTTTATTGCTATACACCTACAGACAGAATCTTGCCAGACTAAAACAATTATCTGTAATAACTACAGATGTACTCTGTGAACTGCTAGTGGGGTTCAACCTTTCTGTTCTGACCCAGCACCCCAAACATGACAAACCCTCTGAAGTGAACTCAAAAAATTCTTTTATTAGGAGTGCCAGCAGCCCCGGTAAAAAAGTTTCTTTCTCAGGTTAACAAAAGTCTGACCAGAAGAAGTCCAGTATGCCACACCTATTCATCTCCGCCCCCTGCCTTTTATCCCCTAGAGCTAAGGTGGGGCTTCGCTAGGGGAATGGAGTCTAAAACATATGAAGAACGGTTGCAGGAACTGGGCATGGCTAGTCTAGTGAAGAGAAGAAAAGGACCAGGGGAGACATGGTAGAAGTGTTCCAGTATTTGAGGGACTGCCACAGAGAGGAAGGGGTCAAGCTATTTTCTAAAGTGCCTGTAGGCCAGACAAGGAATAATGGGTGGAAACTGAACAAGGAGAGATTTAACCTGAAAATAAGGAGAAACTTTCTGACAGTGAGAACAATCAACCAATGGAACAGCTTGCCCTCGGAAGTTGTGGGAGCTTCATCACTTGAGGCTTTCAAGAAGAGATTGGACTGCCACCTGTCAGAAATGGTGTAGGGTCTCCCGCTTGGGGGTGGGGGTTGTTGGACTAGATGACCTATAAGGTCCCTTCCAACTCTGATTATCTGTTATCTGTTATCAATGGCTCTTCCTTCTCAAGGATCGACCCACAGATTTCCACTGCTCTCCTCTCCTCTGCTGTCTGCACATTCGTGCATCAGGCACTGGACCCAGCTGTTCCTCCTCTTCTTCATCTACCATTTCCAGACCTGGGGGCTGTTGAATCTCCATCTGAAGGCTGACTGACAGCCCAGGCTCTGCCTCTGTCTCTGTCTCTCTCTCCAGTCCCTCTTCCCCCCGGAGCACTCAGGTTGCTTGGATGCTGACTCTGACTACCACGGCTCCTTCTCCTCCTCTGATTTCACTGCTGGAGGGCCGGCAGCTGACAGGCCACAACACTTTCTCTCTTCCTGCCTACCAGGCTTCCCAAGCTCTGCTATCTCTTTGCCCTGTGAGAAAGAGCCCCTCCCTCCTACAACCTCTGATTACATTCCACCATATTCCATTTTTATCTATATAAATACTAACTGACAGCTCCAGTATATGGTTTTGTCATCATCTTTGAAAGCCTAAATCCATTTGGTCTAAAGCCACAGAACTACCACATCTTTCACATTACAGGAACTCCTCGATTTATGACCATAACAAAGCCTGGAATTTCCATTGTAAGCTGTGACAATCAAAAGTCAAGGCACCTACAAACTGCCAAGATGGTGGGCATAACCCTAACCTAAAAGGGGCAGGGCTTACATCACAAAATTCTGCCTGCCAGCTTGATAATTATAACCTTACTTGTGTATGGTGCTGGCATTATTTGTACTCTCACAAGGTATGCAGCAATTCTTCCAAATAATTTTTGAAGCACACATAGTGCTACTGTTCAGTTTTGGTAGTCAATATATATTTAGAGTTCAACATTGTTAAAACATGTTATATTTTTGTACCTGGAAATGTATGTTGGACCTTGGGAATCTCAAAGAAAATTCTCTTATACCCACAACTAAAAGACCACTATATTGTATTCATCCATAGCTTAGAGTCCTTGGGATATCAGTATTTTGCTATCTCTGTTGAAATGCATTTCTGACTCGTAGATATGAATTTTTCAAATGTATGCCTCTGATCTTCCAAGTCATATTTTTTAGGACACCAAGTTTAAAAAACGTATCTCTTAAAATTTACAGATGAAGTGCGGGCTGGCACCTACTGCCAGCTTTTCCATCCAGAACAGCTGATCACTGGCAAAGAAGATGCGGCTAATAATTATGCCCGTGGTCACTATACCATTGGTAAAGACAGGATTGAGTTGGCACTGGATCGCATTCGAAAACTGGTAAGGGAAAAAGAATTAGAAAATGACCCAAGGAAAGGGTTCAAGAAGACAGTCATCAGGCACCAGTGGAATTTCTGTTAGAGAAACCAGATACAAGCTGCAAAAATCAAAACAGCCATTATAGCAACAAAGAGGTCCCTATTTTGACTTTTTTGCACACTTCTGTGATTGTCCAAAATTTCAAGCCTGGTCAAGATATAGTAACAAACATTTGACTCCACCCTACCTCAAGGAATGGAAGAGTCTTTTTCCATCTAGCAACATTTCCTAGATTGCTTTGTTTTCATTTCAGTCTTAGTAAATAGAATGCAGCTGAATTAAAGAGAGATTATCAGACTTCTAGTTTGAAAAAGAGAACAGATTCTCCTTGTCATGTTTGGCAAGTGAATAGAAACATACCTCCAGGATTTCCACTGACACAGATTTGTTAAAGTTAGTCAATATGCAGTACATATCAAATTCTTCCAGAGCACTGCTTTAGAATTCAGTCGGGAAATCAAAAAATGTAAAAAAAATAAAATGGATGTAGAAAATAAATATCTAAATTGTGATGTTATTTTTAGGCTGACACCTGCTCAGGGCTGCAGGGATTCCTGATTTTTCACAGTTTTGGAGGAGGCACAGGGTCAGGTTTCACCTCCTTGTTGATGGAACACTTGTCCATGGATTACGGCAAGAAGTCCAAACTGGAATTTGCTATCTATCCAGCCCCTCAAGTGTCCACAGCAGTGGTGGAGCCCTACAATTCTATCCTGACCACCCACACCACCTTGGAACACTCTGACTGTGCCTTCATGGTGGACAACGAGGCCATCTATGACATCTGCCGTCGTAATTTGGACATTGAGCGCCCCACATACACCAACCTGAACCGCCTTATCAGCCAGATTGTCTCCTCCATCACTGCCTCCCTGCGCTTCGACGGAGCCCTCAATGTGGACCTGACTGAATTCCAGACCAACCTGGTGCCCTACCCTCGCATCCACTTCCCTTTGGTGACCTATGCACCCATCATCTCCTCTGAGAAGGCCTACCACGAGCAACTTTCTGTGGCCGAGATCACCAGCTCCTGTTTTGAGACCAACAATCAGATGGTCAAATGCGACCCCCGCCATGGCAAGTACATGGCTTGCTGCATGCTCTACCGTGGAGATGTGGTGCCCAAAGATGTCAATGTCGCAATCGCTGCTATCAAGACCAAGAGAACAATCCAGTTCGTGGACTGGTGTCCAACTGGCTTCAAGGTGAGGAACAAATAATTAAAAACTGCCAGGATCTCTTAACTACCAGTAGGTAGCAGTAACAGTAAAAATAAGAGTAGATGAAGGCTAAGAACTAGTGACTGTGATTTTGGACCAGGGGGCTTATTTATTTAATAAATTGATTTATTAAATTTAAGTACTCCTTACGGACGCTTCTCATCTAAGACAAGACTGCTTTTCTGCTTCTAACTCCCAATGCCGCACACATATTTTTAACTCTAGAGATGTAGTGGATTCAAAAAGGACATAGATAGACATGGATAATTTGGACCAATGACTGTCTCTGATATTAGTTCAAAAATCAGGTAATGCACCCCTTTGGCCTTTTTTTTCTGTGTTTCAAAGAGACTGTTTTGTTCGGCTTTTTTTCTTCTTTCCCTTCCCACCAGGTTGGCATCAATTATCAGCCCCCTACCGTGACCCCTGGAGGAGATCTTGCCCAAGTAGAACGTGCTGTTTGCATGCTTAGCAACACTACAGCCATTGCTGAAGCCTGGGCACGGCTGAACCACAAATTCGACCTCATGTTTGCAAAGAGGGCATTTGTACATTGGTATGTTGGCGAAGGCATGGAAGAAGGAGAGTTCGTAGAAGCTCGAGAGGATTTGTCTGCATTGGAGAAAGATTATGAGGAAGTGGCGACTGATTCCTTTGATTCGGTTCTTGGCAGCGAGGAAATTTAACAGTTTGCTCCTCTCTCCGCACTAACTTGTCTCCGCTCTAATTTTCTTTAAAAAAGAAACATTTAGTAGACCTCTAAGAAGAAGACTTGTTATGTGGGTGGTTAGAGCATGATTCATGCCTACAAATATTTATTGGTCAGGGGTTCATCTTATGTGATATCAACAGGGGTGGGACTCTACCAGTTTGCATCTATTTGCTAGAACCGGTTGTTAACATTCTAAGCAGTTCGGAGAACCAGTTGTTAGAAGAAATTACTGGCCTAATCCTGTAAGGAAGGCAGGAAGGAAACATTCTGGGGTTGCTTACAGAAACTGCCTCTCCCTTATGTATGTAACCCTTATTACATTCTTGGCAGGACTAGACCTCCTGTCTCTGGAACTTCTCTGGAGTTTTTTTTCCCCTCCTTTGCTGGTACTTTGCCTGTGTGGAGTGACCATTGAAAAAAGTGACTTATGACCATTTTTCACACTTATGACTGTTGCAGCATCCCCACAGTCACGAGAGGCCAGGTAAGGAGATGCGTGCCTCAATGTGAGTGATATTGAGTTGGCCACGCCCAGCCAGTAACATGACCATCAAGCCATGTCCACCCAGTCACATGACCACCAATCCACGCCCACCAACTAAGCCACACCCACAGAACCGGTTGTTAAAAAATTTGAATCCCACTCCTGGATATCAACCAGATCTGGCTAAAGAAGTGAAAATTAACGAAGAAACCTTCCTCTTCTAACAAGCTAGAGCAGGGGTGTCAAACTGGAATTCCTGGAGGGCTGGATCAGCATTGTAATTGTCCTCTGCGGGCCAACTGGGGTGAGGAGGAGACAGGACGAATCCCCCCCCTGCAGCACCTTGCTGGCCAAAATGGGGCGTGCCCCCATGCCCAGTTTTGGCCAGCAGAGTGCTGCAGGAGGCTGTCCAGGCTGAAAATGGGGTGTGCAGGGGCTGCCCATAGTCCCACGCACCCTGTTTTGGCTGGCAGTGTGCTGCAGGAGGCCATCTACGCCAAAAACAGGGTCAACCCCTCCCCCCCACAGTTCTCTGTTTTTGCTAGCGGAAGTAGTGTGGGTCGGTCCTTTGATATTTCCTGGCTGGCCCCGTGGGCCAGATCTAAGTACCCTGTGGCCCGGATTCGGCCCGCGGGCCTTGAGTTTGAAACCCCTGAGCTAGAGCAAGCCAGAATATGTTTAACATTATTTGAACTGTGTTTTGAGTTAGTTAATGTACAAGTAGTCCACAAGCAATGACCGTAATGGAGCCTGCCCATGATGGCTGTAAAGTGATTCAATCATAACCCTTTTTGCCGTGGTCATTAAGCAAACACCAAGGTGAATTGAACCAATGGTTTTCTCTACCTAGGTGTGGGTTTGCTAAAAACCATAAGCAAATACCAGTTTTCAGCAAAACCTTCATTAAACATGGTCATCTGATCACAAGATGTTATAAATGAAGCCCGGTTGCCAAGCACTTGAAATGTGGTCATGTGAACATGGGGTGAATGTTGGAACTTTGAATCTGGGTCATAAATATCCCTTAGGTAAGATGCATTGCAACTTCAAACAGTAGCCAAGTGACTGGTCATAAATAGACTACCTGCATAATCTTAAGTCATGATGGATGGGATCCCATATCATCTAAGGCCTCAAGCAAGCATGACTTAATTCAGTGCATGACTCCAACTTGGGGGTCTTGTGGAAGCTTCCTAGCCAGCTTCTTCCCTGTTGTGATGAGCCAGGGCCTCGCACAAAGACAACACAGTCAGTTAATCAATAAGAGTCTCTTTATTAGCTCCAACTTTACCCTCAGTGTCCAGGTTACCTTCTGGCTGGAGAAAAACAGAACAGCCATTGGCTGCAGAGAATCAAGTCCAAAATATGGTCAACAAAAACTGTAACTATAAGTGCAATCAAGGTAAAATGAGGTAATTAGTTTGGCAGGGCAAAAATTTCAGATGTGAAGGCACGGCAATAACTCAACCCAGTTGGAAAGATGCCAGGAACACAGATAAGCAAGGTCAACCCAAGTTAAACTCATGTTTGCTCCCAGCAGCTGCTGCATGCAGCCTGCATATCTCTTAGACTTTCTTCCCAGGTGTGGCTAATGAAGGGAATCAGGGCCTTTTCCTCCCCTATAAGCCACGAAATCCACATTGCGCTCTTCTCCATTCCTTCCTGCGTGCCCTAGGATGAAGAGGGGGTGGCCATGGCTCTTCCTCTGAATTCCCTCTCCCTTGTTCTACCTCTTCCCTGCTCTGCCCAGCCGGACTTTGTCCTTCCCCAGTTTCTTCCACAGCCAACGGAACCACATTCCCACTCCCTGTCAGCTGTTCATCTTCCTCCTCGTCCAACAAGGGCATGACACCTGTTTTGGGGAACAAGGACATCTGCTCTTGCTGAGCATTAAGACCCAGGAACTGGAGCTGATTGATGGGGCTTCCTGAGAAATAAAATTTTTTTTACAGCGCAGTCCTAAATTAAGGACAGCCATTGGGTTACATAACACAACATCATTAACAGTTCAATTTCATGAGGACCACTCAACAGCAATTAAGACACTGAGCCTGAATTCCTGTGATTAATTAATATAATGGCTGTGGGATGTGTGTGAGCAGAATGAACTATAGCACTCTAAGTCAACATGCTGGCTGGTGAATTTTAAGAGTTGAGGTCTACAATCTTAAAAGTTGCTGAAGTTGGGAAACTCTGTGCTAGATGTTGCTAAACATCAACTCCCAACAGCCACAGTCAACAAGTCTAACAATAAGAGGAAATAATAGGCTGCTAGATCAGAAACTTACTCAACTGATATCTATTGCAAAGCAATGGAATGTTTGGTTCACATTGCTCTTAGCATAATACAGTACATATAGTGCTGGGCTTAGCCAAGAGAACATCTATTATACAAATTAGCCAAGCATGGAGGCCGCAGTGGCTCAAGTGGTAAGATGCTGGGCCCGTGCACCGCTGAGGTCGGGAGCGTGGCAGTTCGATTCCAGTCAGATGAATAAACTGCGGAGGGACAAGAAAGGAACCTCCCCCATTGCCTACCGGCAATCAGGTGTCCCACCCATGCAGGTAAAGATAAAACTGCCCCAAAAAATTCCTTTCACAGAGGCAGCCAGCCACCTTGGTGATCCCTGGCTAACACATGCCACACGCTAAATATAATAAGTCAAACACAAGCAAATTAACTCGTGTAAGATCAGTTCAGAGTAAAGGCTGTGGGTTAGGGTTGGGGAAAGCTGGCCTTCCTGGTGTGGCTGAATTACACTTTTCACCTCCCTCCACATGAGACATGGTAACTACCATAGTGCTGTTTGGAATTGTACAAGTAGTCCTCAACTTATAACTGTTCATTAAGTGACCATTCAAAGTTACAACAGCACCGAAAAAAGTGACTCATGGCCGTTTTTATGACCGCTGCAGGCTTCCCCATGGTCACCTGATCAAAATTTAGAAGTTTGGCAACTGGTTCGTATTTATGATGGTTGCAGTGTCCTGGAGTCATGGGATCACCTTTTGCAACCTTCAATATAAGCGAAGTCAATGGGGAAGCCAGATTCACTTAACAACTGTGTTACTAACTTAACTGCAGTGTTGCCCCATTTGCACTTAACAAATGGGGCAAGAAAGGTCAAGAAGAGATTGGACTGCCATTTGTCAGAAATGGGGTAGGGCCGTGATGGCGAACTTATGGCACACGTGCCGGAAGCGGCACACGAAGCCACTTCTGCCAACACGCGAGAGGTCGCCCGGAAGAGCCCCACTGTACATGCGCTTGTGCTGTCCACCTGCCAGCTGATTGTTGGGTATCTGGTGCACTTGTGCAGGATGCGGGGGTGCATGGGAGATGTGCGCACATTTGCAGAGACGTGCAGCATGCGTGAGGGGATCACACGTGCATGCGCAGGGGGCTTGGGGGCATGCGCATTGCCTTCTGGGTGCTGGCATGCGAGTGCGCGCAAGCGAGCATGCACACAATTTTTGGTACAGGAGCCCCAAAAGGTTAGCCACCACTGGTGTAGGGTCTCCTGCTTGGGCGGGGGAGGGTTGGACTAGATCAGGGGTCGCCAACCTTTTGGACCTCAGGGACCACCAAACTCATAATTTTAAATCTCACGGACCACTAATATGAATTTTGACTGTCGGAGCCTTGCTGAAGTTGGTGGGAAAGTCGGTTCCATGTTCCAAAGCTGCAGTAGTCACAGGACTGGCCCTTTGGTCATCCCGGAGCAGCTCCTCCTCCAGTCCATGGCAGGCCGATGCACCCAGGTGGAGGAGCAGCTGCTCCCAAAGGGCCAGTCCTGTGACTACTGCAGCTCTGGAAGATGGAACCGACTTTCCCACCAACGTCAGCAAGCCACCCTATGGTGGATTTCCCTCCCCTGCTGTTGGTCTTACCTTCCAGTTCCAGCTCATGTGGCTCTACTCAAGGTAAGGTTTGCACTCGACTGAAGGGTGGGGGCCAGCGGGTGGGTGGGCCATGTGGGCAGCGCAGCCTTGTGTTCCTGTGCAGCCTGGATTAATTGCTTTGCGGGGGGGATATTGCTCTACAGACCACCAAAATTTTCTCGCGGATCATTAGTGGTCCCTGACCTGCCAGTGGTCCCTGGCCCACCAGTTGGTGACCACTGAACTAGATGACCTACAAGGTCCCTTCCAACTCTGATTATCTGTTAAAGAAATCTGTTAAAGAAATAGGGAAAAAACTCACTTAACAACTATCTTGCTTAGCAACAGGAATTTTGGTCAATTGTGGTTATAAGTTGAGGACTACCTGTAATTCAGAGGCACCCAAAACTCACTGATTTTCTGCATCTTGCTGCACAATCTTTAAAGCGTGTTATATATAGATTTGATTTGATTTGATTTGTCAATTGCTTACAAGATAATAGGTATAAGTATAATCATAGTTATGATCACATCAAATGGATACATACAAGAAAAATTAAATGAAACAATAGGACAGGGACTGTAGGCACGTTGGTGCGCTTATGCACACACCCCTAGAGAACTGTTAGGAAAGGGGTGATATCAATAGTAGACAGTCTAAGGTTAAAGTTTTTGTGGTTTGGGGAGGAAACCACAGAGTCAGGTAGAGTATTCCAGACATTGGCCACTCATAAGTGATATATAAGAATATCAAATAAGAAACACTCATGTTGGGCTGATCTATAAAGATCTTTGTCAACCTTGGCCACTTTTAAGATGTATGGACTTCAACTTCTAGAATTCTATATATCTTAAAACAGGGGTCCCCAAACTTGGCAATGTTAAGACCTGTGGACTTCAACTCCCAGAATTCTCCAGCCAGCGATGTTTGGAGACTTCTGCCTTAAAATGACCAAGGTTGAAAAACACAGGTTCATCTCCCTAAACTCTCTTACTCACTACTTCTTGTGAAATAGAAAAAAATGCTAGAAATGTATGTCCATGTTAGTCATGGGCAGCCTATGTGCAATCTCAAATTTTGTAAATTAAATTGTGCCATTATGAGGAGATACTCCCCATTCTTCTGCTGAAATGACAGCAAATGGATTGGCTGGCTGGGAAATTCAGGGCATTGAAGTCCACATATTGAAGTTGCCAACCTTAAGAAACTGAATTGCAGATACAGTGCAAAAGACATACTGGTTGGCTCTGTACATTGCACTAAACCGTAGGCTATGATTTATAGAATAAACTACAATTGAATAGGTTCATGAAAAGCTTAAACAATTTTCAAACTATGAAGCTTAAAGCAGGAGCGGGATTCCATTTTTGTAACAACCAGTTCTGTGGGCGTGGCTTAGTTGATGGGTCTGGCTTGCTGGTCATGTGACTGGGTGGGCATGGCCAACTCGACGTTACTCACATCAAGGGGTGCTTCTCCTCGCCTGGCCTCTCATGATAGTGGGGATGCTGCAACGGTCATAAGTGTGAAAAAATGGTCATGTCACTTTTTTCAGTGCAATTGTAACTTTGAATGGTCACCAGTTTTAGACTAAAACTCCTTTGGCGACAGTAAGTCTAGGCATACTGCCAAGAATGCAAGAAGATTTCTTCCAACAACCGGTTCTCCGGACTGCTTAGAAAGTTAACAACTGGTTCTAGCAAATAGGTGAGAACCTGTAGAATCCCACCCCTGGATTAAAGTCACTATATACTCACACTTACCAAACATTATTTTTGTTTAGTGTGGGCATGCTGCACAAACCTAAGCAGACTTTCTCATTTAGTAGAAGTCTGCTTCACACCTGGATCACCTTCACAAAAAATACCTCTGATTTGTTAGCATATGTGGCCAGTTGAGTAGGGTAACTTACTTTTCCCAAACATCCAAGAGTCTTGTAAAAGTTTGGTAGATCAGACCAAACTACTTCTGACAACTCTGAATTCTACTCATGTTCTTCCAGATGATGGAATATAACTATAATGGTAAACTACATTGTATGTAACTATGATTCCCAACAGCTTTCAAGAACTGGTCAAGAACCTGATCTAAACTGTTCTCCAAATTGATGGTACTACTTGAATTTAACTAGTTATGCATTTCTTTTCAGAGTTGGTTGAATGTACAGATCTTACTTGTATGGCTTGTGTACTAAAACATCAATGGATCAACCCAAACACAATATACAGAGAGGAATTAGGCTTAAAATCTATATGTCAGGCTCCTATACATCACATTGCAAAGAAAAACTGACAAGTAAATGTTTTTCATAGAAAAAAACATGCAAGTTCTATGATTCAAAATGGTTGTGAACACATAAAAGAGGGCTCTGTTATAAAACCATCTGTTAAATCTTGGAGTGGATTGGAAGTAGTTTCCTGGCCAGCCCCATAAGGCTGGAAAAAGCTGTTGTTGCTTTAACCATTTGGTTATCTGCCCAAAACCAAAAGTAATTTCCTCTTTCAAGTTAAATCTCTCAAAGGCAGTCTTGAGCAAGATTTTATTAGAAGAAAGAAATGGGCTATAAGACTTCCAGCAACTGAACTATTTCACATCAACAGTCAATATACTCCTAACATACATTTGAGCATATTGTTCCTAGTTTCTTTTTTTAATGCTTTTCTGTAACCAATGAATTGCGGGCGGTCTCTTCATTAATGATACACAGAGCTTGCCAGTGTTCATTTACAAAACCAATGCTGAACCCTCGTGAATACGGGTGCCAACCATTATATCAGCTCTAGTTTGTCAACAAGAGGAATGAAGAAAATCTCCTTTTGTAATTTTTCAATGCCATGCATGATTTTATAATTCTTGATCCCGTCTCTCCTTGGCTTCTCTACTAAACTAAAAAGTCCCAAACATTCTAGTAATTTCTTGAGTCCAGTACTTACTTTCTTTTTCACTTTTCCCCCCAGCTCCATTGTTTTCCACTTCTATTATTTTTCAAATGCAGCAACCAGGGCTATATCTATTACAGGTAGTCTTTGACTTACAACCATTTAAAGTTACAACGGCACTAAGAAAAGTGACTTCTGACTCATCTTCACACTTGTGACCGTTGCAGCATCCCCATAGTCACATGGTAAAAATTCGGACACTTAGAAACTGGCATGTATTTATGACAGTTGCACTGTTCCTGAGTCATGTGATCACAAAGAAATGCAGAAGAAGAAATGCAATCCGAACCCAAAATACAGATAAAGTAGAAATTAAAAAAACCAACACAAACCACGCTGAAGTAATTAACACGACAGACCAGGATAATAACTTTCAGACTTCCAAAAGATAACGAGACATACACAGTTGGCAGGACACCAAAACCCAGATAAGCCTCGACAAAGATATTGCACACTTTGCTTCCAGCAACTTTGCCATGCACATTTTGCCTTTTTAAACAGTCTTCCCAGCTGCAGCCCATGAAGGGGATCAGGGCCCTTTTATCCCCTGTAAACCATGTTGCTCCCTTATCTGTTCCTTCCTGCATGCCCTAGGATGAAGAGGGGTTGGGCCTAGGTCTTCCTCTGAATGCCCAGCTGGCTTGTGCCCTTCCCCAGCCACCGGAACCACACTCCCATTCCCTAACAGCTGTTCCACCTCTCCCTCGGAATCAGATTCCAACTGGGGCATGACAGTAACCTTCCCAGCCAGTTTCCAACAAGCAGAGTCAATGGAGGAACCCAGGTTTGCTTAACACCCACCTGATTGATTCACTTAATATCTACAGTAACTGTGGCAAAAGTGGTCGTAGAATGGGGCAAAACTCACTTAACAACTACCTTGCTTAGCAATTTTAAAAAAATTGGGCTCAGTTATGCCTGTATGTCAAGAACTCTCTGTACTCCATACGTCGGTATATGACAGATTCACATGAAAGCATTATAATGTTGATTCTTCTATTTTCTGTCCTTTCTCCAATGACCTGGCATGGAATTTGCCTTTTCATAGCTGCTGCATTCAAGCTGAGATCTTCAATTTTTTTAGAAAGAAATAAAACCCTGGAGCAGGTAAAAATAATAGTAAAAGAGAAAATCAGGGACATTAATTGTCAAAGTGACAATCACCAGCACTTTTAATTGCCATATGTTAGACAGATGCAATCCCCCTACTGTGGTACAATATAACCCTATACAAATATAGCTGGGCCTTTTCCAGAACCCATTCTGATGACTTTTCATTAGCTCTACTGGCAGGAAAATTCCATGGAGCTCCCTATTTGCAGAGGCTTTGCCCCTGTGGAACCTAGGGTGGTAGAAACTCTCATTCATGTCTTCATAACGGTGTCCTTCTTATCTTGCCCTAAGACACAGTCTGATTACTCGAATCATTTCCAAATATGAAGGCTGTACGGATAAATTTTATGTTTTTTTAAGGACTGCTAACTCCATACTCACATATTACATAGCAAAATATCTTCACCAAGTTCTACAAGTGTGCAAAACCTTTGATTAGATATTTTGTTTTTGTTGTTCTATTGTTTTCTTTCATTTTGCAATAACAAATTGTTGCATCAAGCTATGTCTTTTACTGGAAAGGCTGGTCAAAGACCCTAATAAAGATATCTGATCTAATCTTAATTCTATTTAAAGACTACTATTTCTCGTGGATGGGCCGATTAAACCCATCAGTGGATAATTTAGAATTTTTAGGACCTGTGTCCCTTTGGGCTCAATGAAGCTGCTGCAGCTATGACTCTCAGAGGCTGGTGATGTAAGTTGGTCCAGAGGGTGTACATGTTGGGAATTATGACCTCCTCCCTCTCCTGCTCTATGACACTGAGAGGCAACAACAGGTGTTTGGTGCCAGTCTCCTCCTTCATTACAGCTCAACGGGTGGCAGAGGAATTGGAGAAAGACAGCCAAAACAGTAACAAAGCCTTCTAACTCCTGACCAAGAAAAGAAGCCAGAATCAGACAAAGCATTATGGTAAGCCAAAGAAATAGAAGGGAAACAAGAATGAAGAAATTCATAGCCACCTGCTCTAAAAAAATTGTAAGGTTTATATTCAAAAGCAAGTTAGGCATTACCTCTTGGCCAGATCGTAGTGTTTCTAGCACAGACGGCATTGTAAGCTGAAGTGGTTAACAGTGCAGTCCTAAGCAGGCTTACCTGGGAATAGCAGAAGTCAGCAGGAAATCTGAGTTAAAAAAAATACCTCTAGGATGAATTGCAACAAGAGAAACGGCATTCTCTACCCTGAGAATAAGTGGGAAACTCAAAATTCATAACCTGTCCCCAGATGATGCTGGCCGGGATCACCCATTCCACTAAGCCAAGGTAGGAAAACTTCTTAGAATCACAGGTTTCAAGCCTGTCTTTCTAACCTTTGGAAAACTGCCAGAAGTTGTCCAGTTTTGTGCTGCCATAACTGGAAGAGACTTATCCATGGTTTTTGTATCCTCTTTTAGCTTTTATGTTGATATAATGTTTGGGGAGGAGAGCAAGCCACTACATTTCCACCCTTCAAATATCCAAAATGACTACTAAAATCCACAATGAGGTGCCACAAAGAAGTTGGATAATATGAGAACTTGATTTTAGCATGTGTGATTTGGATCAGTATGGCTTAGCAAGCAACCTATACTTTAAAATCACAGCTTATTAGAACAATACTTTTGTTTTTCCTATAAAAGGATTAGTACTTCTTACTAACCATCAGACAGACTTTATGTGACTGTAGGATGTAGCCTAGAACTTGAATTAAAACCATTAACTAGTTCATTCTTTGTTAGGTAACTTTGAGTTAATCTATTTTCAGGCTTTTGAGCCCTTCCTCCCATCCAACTTTGATGACTCCAAATTGCTAAACTGAAAGTTTTGTGAGAAACAAAAGAGAAAGTTAATTTTTTTTAGTGTAACCAACTTCATTACTCATTGCTTAACCTTATCTTTATTGCCAGTAAATGTGTGGTGACTCGGGCCAGTATGGATTTCTTAAAGATATGAAATACAAAAATTAAAAAAATATGGATGGTAGAGGGAGGGAGGAAAGCATTTCCACTCTTCCTATCAATCATATGGGCTAAGGAATCCAACCTTCTTAAGTTACAGTTCATGCAGTAATATCATTTAGCTGAGACCCAGACAGAAATAAAAGCAAACGCATTGGGAATATTATGGGATTGAGATTTATCACAATGTGTGATATTAAACGTGATCTTTGTATACAGATAAAACCTGAGAATGTTGAAGAAATCCAGAAAAATGCTCACTGTTTCATTATTATTATGATGTTATTTTTGCTGGGGGGAAAAAGTATGCTGGCTATGGCCCAGATTTTGAAAATGGATTGCCATTGCCTGCTTCCTAGGGCTGAGAGGTTATCCAGTTGTCTTTGTGCCTAAGGTGGGACAAGAATTTGCACAGCTTCTGGCCCAGTACCTTAACCAGTGGCTCTATTATTCAAATAGCATCCATAATGTATCTCTTTCCAGACTAATCACTGCAATAAAAATATTGGGCCAATGCAGCAGTATTCCATTTTCCTCTTCATTGCTGTTATCCTCTAATAGACCGACAGATTTTATGGACAAAAATTAATCTTGGTCCTCATTGGATTTTCTGAGTGATGATATTGTTTGTCGATGTTGTTTGTACTTCTTCAAAATAGGGGCTTTCCCAAGACTGATAGCATTTTTATCTTCTTCCTAAGTGGGTATTATTTTGCTTACACAGATATCGATGCTCGGAAATTTTAGATCACTGTCTAGATTAGTCATCTCCGACATGGTATCCTGCAACTGTGATGGACATGATCTGGTGGGCATAGTCAACCCCGTTGTTTGTTATGAGGTGGAAATGATGGTATATTCCAAATTTTCTTAAGAGTTCCGAGTTGGATCAAACCATTGAAAATAGGAAGTCCTCTATCCCTGAAGATCCAATGATAATTTTCTCTAGAAGAGGGGGTGATGAGATAAATGGGCATTGTATGCCTACTATTCTTCTTACCTTCTCTTTATCTTTTTCCCTCACAGCGTGAATGCATCTCTGTTCATGTTGGACAAGCTGGAGTTCAGATTGGTAATGCATGCTGGGAGCTGTTCTGTCTGGAGCATGCCATCCAGCCAGATGGCACCTTCCAGGCTGAACCCAACAAGTTCAGTAATGATGACTCCTTTACCACATTCTTCAATGAAACCCGCACGGGGAAGCATGTGCCACGAGCAGTTATGGTGGACCTAGAACCCACAGTAGTAGGTCAGTGAAATCATGAGTGGTGGCAAATAGAATGGGAGTTTTTGAACATTTGCAGTGCTGGAGATGGAGTGAAGAAATCAGGTATTCTAATCTTTTACCAGTTATGGAAGGGTGACTTCTGATGGTATGTAAAATTTGCTGTTCAAGAATTTTTAAAAAATTCCATTTGACAATATGTCTTCAGCCATCAGGTCCCATTTTGTAGAATTCTATACCAGAAACGTCCTTGGGATCTGGGGGAATCAAGGTGCTAAGAACATCTCTACAATCAAAGCACCACCACCACTACTACTTCTTCTTCTTCTTCTTCTTCTTCTTCTTCTTCTTCTTCTTCTTCTTCTTCTTCTTCTTCTTCTTCTTCTTCTTCTTCTTCTTCTTCTTCTTCTTCTTCTTCTTCTTCTTCTTCTTCTTCTTCTTCTTCTTCTTCTTCTTCTCCTTCTCCTTCTCCTTCTCCTCCTCCTCCTCCTCCTCCTCCTCCTCCTCCTCCTCCTCCTCCTCCTCCTCCTTCTTCGTCTGCCATATCCATCATCGGACACTGGCGATCAAGTTGGTGATCCTATTTTTATCAACAGCCACGTGAAAAAGTGCTGTTGGGTTTTGTCCAAACCAGTGCAAACCGGATTTGTCCAAACCAGAGCATATGCTTGGGTAAAGAATTTGTGATTAATGCTAAAACCAATCCTACAAGCCTATTTACGCTGAATTTTTTTTTTTTAATTATTATTTTGCAGCAACTTAATTTGGTCAGTGAAAACTTCTCACTTGCTGGTATTTTTACAAAGCTGACCTAAGATTTATCTATTTTAACTGGGGAGGAGAGGATAAATACCAAGGTTTTAACTACTGAGGTTTTGACTGAATTATGGCCTAACACTTAACTGACAGAGTGAATGAATCACACCAAATAATCAATAAAAAGATAATATCCAATCACTCAGGTAATTTAGATACCTGATGCAAAAAACCACTTACATGTATGCTTTCACTCCCCCTCCTTGGCAGAAAAAAATAGTATGCTGCCCTTTCTTGTTTCTAAAATTAGTTGACTGACTTACTTTGACTAATTATACTGTAGAGTTAAAGATTATCGGAATACAATCTAGAGTCACAGTCCCACACATATGCTCTACAAATTAGTGCCTCTAATTTTTAATCAGATACAAAGAAAAATTTTAAGATAGATAATTGTACTCTGGTTCACTTTCATTACATACTTTTCATTACATGAATATGTTGAAAGAAATTCAATTATGTATCCTTTTAAATAAATGATGGGAATGTACCTGTTTGCATGTTCCTAATTTAAAGAATTGGGGTTCCATTTTAGCTCTTCAGACATAATGTTATTATTTATTATATTCTATGTATTATACTACACCCTAACACCAATATTACTATTAACAGAGGTTTATACAGGCTTTGGAACGCCAGTTTATACAGCAAGTCCTAAACGGATTATTTTATTATTATTGTAGAGTACTTATAGCTCTGCTCTGGCAGCAGTAGTGGGATTGGAATAATTTAACAACTGGTTCTCTGGTTGGGTAGGTGTGGCCGATTGATCATGTGACTGGGTGGGTGACATCACTTATCACACCCAGCCCCACCTCCCGGCCACTCGTCTCAAAGGCAGAGGTAGGATTCAGTCAGTTGGGGCTAATCCCACCACTGGCTGGCCTCGCTCCCGCCCATTTTTTGGCCTGGGAAATTTTTTGCGCTGTTTTGGGGAGCGTTTTTGGGCCCCAAAAACACCCCAAAAAGAGGCTGAAAAAATAAAGAGGGCCTGGCCAGCCAGCGGTGGGATTTGCCAGTTCACCAAATTATGCAGAATCTTACCTACCAGTTCCTCTGAACCGGTGCAAACTGGCAACAGTCCACCCTCTGCCTGGCAATTATATGAGAAAATTTGTTTCTCCTGAATTTTGAAAGAGCAAACAGAAAAAAAAAAGGGCATCCTGCTGGCTACCTTGTGTGAATATTTCATTATATCCATCTGGGACAGAATTTTACTTGGAGCTTTTAAATATGTTGGATATCTAAATGTCCGCTTTAAATATTTTTTGTGTGGTTGTTTGCATCTGTATGTGTGGGAGTGGGAGAGAAAGAGATATTGTTAGGGACAAAAAAGTAAAAAGAATCAGAGTTTATTTTGAGTTTAACAATATATCTCTAATGTGCCACCATTATAAGTAGTCCTTGACTTATAACAGTTTATTTAGTGACAGTTCAAAGTTATAGCAGCACTGAAAAAAGTGACTTATGGCTGCTTTTCACACTTATGACCATTGCAGTATCCCTATGGTCCTGTGATCAAAATTCAGATGATTGGCAACTGGTTCACATTTATGACAGTTGAATTGTCTTGAGGTCATGTGATCATCTTTTGCAAACTTCTGACCATCAAAGTCAATGGGGAAGCCAGATTCACTTCACAACCGTGTAACTAACTTAACAATTGCAGTGATTCACTTAACAACAGTTGGCAAGAAAAGTCATAAAATGGTACAAAACTCACTCAACAAATGTTTTGTTTAACCACATAAGTTTTGGGCTCAATTGTGGTCATAAGTTGAGGACTACCTGTATTAATAATTCTATCCTCAGTTGTACAACCTAGATCATCAAGGATCAGACCGAGCATTGCAATAGTTCCTACTTGGTTTCTAAGAATCAAGCAAGACCATATTTGATGTTAATAATCTGTGCCTAGAATCATTTCAAATAAAGTTAAAGCCAAAAAAAATCTACTGCCATAGCTGAACCTCTAAGCATAATCTTTGGAAAATCTTTCAGGGCTAGCTCCTTGCCAAACCTATGGTCACTAGCCACAGTCATCCCCATCTTCAAAAAGGGAGACCCCAGCCTAGTTGAAAATTACATACCAATCTCCTTATGCTGCATCAGCTGTAATATCATGGAATTAATTATTAACCAATCCATTATCCTCCACTTAGAGACAAACAACCTACTCTCTAATAAACAATTTGGTTTCAGGAAAAAACTATCCTGTAATCTGCAATTCTTACACTGCAAAAACATATGGACTACACAACTCGATCAGGGTAAAGCAATAGATGCAATCTACATAGACTTTGATTCAGTGATACACGACAAACTACTTCTAAAATTGGTATCTTTGGACACCTTCATAACTGGATAGAAGCATTCCTGTCAAACAGACAATAAATGGTCAAAATTGTGAGCGTCCTATCAAATTCTGTACCTGTCAACAGTGGTGTCCCCCAAGGTAGTGTTCTAGGACCAACTCTCTTCATACTCTACATAAATGTCCTCTGTGAACATATTAAGAGCAACTGAGTTCTCTTTACTGATGATGTAAAACTATTCAATACCACCGACAATACTGCTACCCTTCAAAAAGACCTCGACTATGTATCAGAATGGTCAAACAAATGGCAACTTCAAATCTCAACAAATAAATGCTCTCTTTTACATATTGGCAAAAAGAATCAGAAAATAAAATACAAGCTGAATAGTTAAGACCTTGTTGATGATCCAAGCTCTGTAAAAGACCTTGGAATAATCATCTCTAATAATCTAAGTGCTAGAGCCCACTGTAACTACATAGCCAAAAAGGCTATTAGAGCTGTTAACCTAATCTTACATAGCTTTTTCTCTGGTAATATCACACTACTAACTAGGGCATACAAAACATTTATTTATTTATTTGATTTATATTGCCGTCTATTTGCCCATGGTGACTCATTTGCTAGACCAATACTTGAATACAGCTCATCAGCCTGGAAACCGCATTACATATCTGATATTAATACAGTTGCGAAAATCCAGAAATATTTCACAAGAAGAGTTCTCCATTCCTCTACCCATTGCAGAATACCTTATGCCACCAGACTTGAAATTCTAGACCTAGAAAACCTAGAACTACGCCGCCTTCGGTCTGGTCTAAGTACAGTATATAAAATTACACCTTGCAATGTCCTACCTGTCAATGAATACTTCAGCTTCAGCCATAACAACGCAAGAGCAAACAATAGATACAAACTCAAGGTTAACCGCACCAAACTTGATTTCAGAAAATACGACTTCAGCAACAGAGTTGTCAATGTCTGGAATACTCTACCTGACTCTGTGGTTTCTTCCCCAAACCTCAAAACCTTTAACCTTAGACTGTCTACTATTGACCTCACCCCTTTCCTAAGAGGTCGGTAGGGGGTGTGCATAAGTGCACCAATGTGCCTACCACTCCTGTCCTATTGTTTCTTTTTATTTTTCTTATATGTATCATTTTCATGTACTCATAACTATGTCTATACTTATTACCTGTAATCGTATAATCGCTTGACAAAATAAACAAATAAACAAAATAACCCACAAATGCTTCTGTCATATAGCAAACAAAGATGGTGTCAGATGTCAATTAGGAAGTAACAAATCACTATTATCAAAAAATGTCTTATATTTATCACAATATATTTACATTTCTGAATAGATGAAGTGAGGGCTGGGGCCTACCGCCAGCTTTTCCACCCAGAGCAGCTGATCACTGGCAAAGAGGATGCGGCTAATAACTATGCCCGTGGCCACTATACCATTGGAAAGGAGAGCATTGATATGGTGCTGGATCGTATTCGCAAGCTGGTAAGCACATGCATGGCAATTAAAAGTGACATGATTTTGAGGCAGAAATTCAGCGCAAATCTAGGGCAAGAAGCAGAAATCTAATGATAGGAACTCCAGTTCCAGTCATGCCAGTTGGGTATGCCATGAGCTATATTAATATGCAGAATGAGCTGGGTAAATAATCTATTTAAGTTGAACCTAAATAACAACCTATAAAAGTCATGGATCTCACAGTTTCAGTGCTAGGAAAACCTCACTAGGCTACCATGTTTGACAAATAATGCTTATGCCAAGTATATATTCCTCATACTGTAGAGGAATTGTTATCCTGTTATTTTATACTCTTTTCTTCTTGTATTATGAGGCAGTCACAATACAAATAGTCCTCTTCTTGCCAGCACAATTGAGCTCAAAATTTCTGTTGCTAAGTGAGACATTTGTTAAGTGAGATTTGTCCTGTTTTATGACATTCCTTGTCACATTTGTTCAGTGAATCACTGCAGGTATTAAGTTAGTAGCACAGCAATAGCACTTAGACTTATATACCACTTCCCAGTGCTTTACAGCCCTGTCTAAGCAGTTTACAGAGTCAGCCTATTGCCTCCAATAATCTGGGTCCTCATTTTACCCACCTTGGAAGGATGGAAGGCTGAATCAACCTGGAGCCTGAGATTTGAACTGCTAAATTGCAGTCAGCTGGCAGTTCGCAGAGGTAGCCTGCAGTACTGCATTCTAACCACTGTGCCACCACGGCTCAACATGGTTGTGAAGTGAATCTAGCTTCCACATTGATTATAGCAATAGCACTTAGACTTATATACCGCTTTATAGTGCTTTACAACCCTCTCTAAGCGGTTTATTATGCTTGTCAGAAGGTCCCAAAAGGTGATCACATGACCTCGGGACCCTTCAACTGTCTTAAATCAGTTGCCAAGCATCCAAATTTTGATCACATTAACATGGGGATGCTACAATAGTTATATGCGTGAAAAACAGTCATAAGGAGTTTTCTCAGTGATGTTGTAACTTTACTCTGTCACTAAATGAACTGTTGGAAGTCAAGGACTACCTGTATCACACAGCTAACTTAACTTTTAAAGGATTAGTGGTTAAGAATGGCTGTAATCTATTTTAGAAAGGTGCCAAGCATGAAAAAGAAATGCTACTAATAAACAAGGTTTTGTTCAAAAAGGTATGCTCACCACAATGTAGGTTCTTATTGAAAACTCACACCACCACTGGATTTCAGATTTCCGTAAACTGCCACTGAAAGTATGTTTTGCAAAGAATTAAAAGACTTTCTTTAAATGAGGAAATAGGAAGGGTCCCATGGAGACATCCTTACTTATTTGTATATTGAATATTAAAAAAGAGTAGAGAAATTACTTTTAATATTCCTTACAATGCTCCAAGAACACCTGTAGCATATATTAAGGTAATTATGTAGATCAGATGTGTTTTGCTGCATGTGCCTAAGCACAGGTTCATTGGGACAAAGCTGTAGCAACAAATTAGATTTTGAGTTAGATTTGGAATTGTAGAAATGGTCTTTGCATGTAGCAAACACTGAGTGTGCTAAAAAGAATTGTTGAGATACAAGGAGCTCACCCTGGATTGTACTTCTTTGTAGACAGATTCCTGCTCGGGTTTACAAGGATTCCTGATTTTCCATAGTTTTGGAGGAGGCACAGGCTCAGGTTTCACTTCTTTGTTGATGGAACGCTTGTCGGTGGATTACGGCAAGAAGTCCAAACTGGAATTTGCTATCTATCCAGCCCCTCAAGTGTCCACAGCAGTGGTGGAGCCCTACAATTCTATCCTGACCACCCACACCACCTTGGAACACTCTGACTGTGCCTTCATGGTGGACAACGAGGCCATCTATGACATCTGCCGTCGTAATTTGGACATTGAGCGCCCCACATACACCAACCTGAACCGCCTTATCAGCCAGATTGTCTCCTCCATCACTGCCTCCCTGCGCTTCGACGGTGCCCTCAATGTGGACCTGACTGAATTCCAGACCAACCTGGTGCCCTACCCTCGCATCCACTTCCCTTTGGTGACCTATGCACCCATCATCTCCTCTGAGAAGGCCTACCATGAGCAACTTTCTGTGGCCGAGATCACCAGCTCCTGTTTTGAGGCCAATAATCAGATGGTCAAATGCGACCCCCGTCATGGCAAGTACATGGCTTGCTGCATGCTCTACCGTGGAGATGTGGTGCCCAAAGATGTCAATGTTGCAATCGCTGCTATCAAGACCAAGAGAACAATCCAGTTCGTGGACTGGTGTCCAACTGGCTTCAAGGTGAGGAGCAAATAATTAAATATCTTCCTTCTGTCTTAAAGAGATGCACATTCACATAATGGGTATAATCCATGTCCCAAGGTAAGTATTAAATGTAAGTGACATCAATGTACTTGTCATAAGCTATTTTATCCAATTTCATTAAAATTGTGGGAAACTTCCAGTAGATCTTCAAAATGTAGAGTATAAAGTTACCTACTTGAACTAAACAGAAATTACTTTTTGAAAGAAAATATGCAAGTCAATTAAATAACCATTTTCATTCTGGATAGCAAGATGGATTTACCATAAATAAGCAAACCTTTCTTCTTATGTTCAGAAAATAATCTAACCTTTAACTTTTTTTTAATTTGCTGATCTATCTTCATGAAAATGCCCTATACTTCAAATAACCCTTCCCCTTTGAGTGGACATGTTTAGCTTTTATTGTTTTACAATGAACACCATTCATTTTATGCCCCTCCTAAACTTCTCTAAGTCCTGAAGCAGCAACTTTCAAAACAAAACATCTCCATTCTACGTAAAAGGGAATGAAATGTTAGTATGAATACTCCTACACAAACATTTGCAATTCTAGCTATGTAATCTGGTTGCTTGCATAATTCAAACAGGAAACTTAAAATCGATTTCAGTATAATCATATTGAATAGATTATTTGGTCTTCATTTGCGCTCATTTCTTTTGCCTGTTTCTCATTCAGCCCTATGCTTTCTTAAAAATGTTTATACTGTATTTTTGAATAATAATAGCAAGTAGAATAATGTTTTTAATAGAATAATGTACAAATTGTTGTGTAAGTAGTTGTGGAAAGTAAAATAAACCAAACTCAGAGCAAAACAAATAGTGACTAATATTGTATAACTTATCTCACAATTTGGGCAATACAGGTAGTCCTTGATTTATGACCACAATTGAGCCCAAAATTTCCATTGCTAGGCAAGACAGTTGTTAAGTGAATTTTGCCCCATTTTACGATCTTTTTGCCACGGTTGTTAAGTGAATCACTGCAGTTGTTAATGTAAGAGATGACCAGGCTGAGCATCAGGGTGAAGTCTTTTCTTTTATAGTCAATTCCAGCATTCTAATCAATGCCTAATTAATACAAGTTTCAATTCAATTTCTTATTCTGTCATAATTAAAAAATCTTCTCTGAGTGGTATCACTTCCATTTAACTCTTTTTACAGTCCTATTTCTTTATCTTTACACTTTTCCTCTTTCTTTCAAATCGCCGCTTCTACAATCTTCAACAAGGGCTCTTTCCTTCTGTTTCAGAGTTATCTCTAAAAAATCCAAAGTATTTTGCCCGGTCACACACCAATCACCACTTCACTGCTCCAGCACAAACTTGGTTCCTGGATAGCTTCCTGTCTTCTAAACAGCCATTAAAGACTGCCGCTACAGCCTGTCTTCGGGGGGAGTGTTGCTAGCCAGGGAGGGGAGATGTGGCTGCCCTCAACCCAGCAGGCGGTCTCCCCCTTTTTCACCACCCCTCCAGGGTGGATCCTTTGGGACCCTTCAACAGGTAGAACACGAATCCAAGCCACTCACAATCGCAGACTCCGATCCGTCTTCAACGGAAGTCCCACCGGAAGTCCCAGGGTGGAGTCAAATGCATCATCAGTCTGGAGTCCCTACATCCCCAAAAGAGATCTAAGTTGAAGTCGGTTGACTCTTGTCTGGAGTCAACTGTTAGTAGATCAGATTCTTGTGTATCGGTAACATGAAATAAAATCGCAGTGCTTTTGAACTCCATCCTAGCTCCTGGTTTTTGTATCTGGCAATTAATAGCAATACAGTTGTCACTTGAATCTAATTTGCCCTTGACTTTGCAAATCAGAAGGTTACAAAAGGGGAACTCATATGAGTTGTAAAAGATAATCCTTTCTTTGACATCTTGTGACATTTTGGATTCATATGCAGGAAACCAGGAGTCCCGGCAGCTCAAATGAGTATACAGTATACGTTTATTGTATACTAACATTCAAAGCTAATTTGCAGTAACAGATAACAGATAATCAGAGTTGGAAGGGACCTTATAGGTCATCTAGTCCAACCCCCACACCCATTCTGACAAATGGCAGTCCAATCTCTTCTTGAAGGTCTCAAGTGAAGGTACTCCCACAATTTCTGAGGGCAAGCTGTTCCATTGGTTGATTGTTCTCACTGTCAGAAAGTTCTCCTTATTTCCAGGTTAAATCTCCCCTTGTTCAGTTTCCATTCATTATTCCTCTTCTGGCCTTCGGGCGCTTTAGAAAATAGCTTGACCCTTTCCTCTCTGTGGCAGCCCCTCAAATATTGGAAGACTGCTATCATGTCTCCCCTGGTTCTTCTCTTCACTAGACTAGCCATGCCCAATTCCTGTAACCGTTCTTCATAAGTTTTAGTCTCCAGTCCCCTAATCATCCTGGTTGCTCTTCTCTGTACTTTTTCTAGAGTCTCAATATCTTTTTTATAATGCGGTGACTAAGGTTTACTAAGGCTGTATAGAGTGGTATTAGTACCTCCCTTGATCTTGATTATATCCCTCTGTTAATGCAACTTAGGATTGCATTAGCTTTTTGGGCTGCTGCTGCACAATGCTGGCTCATATTTAGCTAGTTGTCCCCTAAGACTCCAAGATCCCTCTCACAGTTACTGCTAGTGAGCCTGGTTTCACTCGATCTATATGTATGCTTTTAGTTTTTCTTGCCTAAGTATAGGACTTTCCTTTTCTCTACATTGAATTTGAATGCAATAGATAAAAGTCAATAGAATTCTTGGTGGGCTGGACTTAGTACCTCTCTTGTGTGAAGAGACTCAAGACTTATAACATGTTTGACTCCTCCTGTGATGACCTGTAGTCTCTCAAAATAACCCCAAACCCAAAACATATATTAAAGTCTGGTAAAGCCTTCAACTTAACTTCACTGTTTTATTAGGCACAGTTTAAAGTCACAAAAGTAAATAATGAGGCAAACAGAAAACCAAAACAAACCGCATTGATGAGAGTTGCGAAGCAAGCCAAGATAACCAATTATAAACTCCAGGAAAATAACTGAGAAAAGTCCATGGGAAGAATGCCAGCAAAGATAAACCTCTTTCAAGGTAAACACTAAATTGACTCCAGAAAATTCTAACTGCGCAGTTGCAAACTTATATACATAGCTCCCACCTGCAAGCCATGAGGAGGATCATGGTAATCTCCTCTTCAGTAGACCTCGCTTTGCCCTGATCCTCTCCTCCCTGCGTGACCTAGGATGGATAGGGGATGGGCCTGGATCCTCCTCTGACTACTCAGCCGGCCTCTGCCCTTCCCCAGCCTCCTCCACCACCTCTGGAGCCACACTCCCACTCCCTGTTGGCTGTTCCTCCTCTTCCTCAGAGTCAGTCTCCACCAGGGGCATGACACTTCCCTTGTGTTCAACTTGGTCACCTCCTATAGTAGATTGATGAATTCACTATGTACTTGATGAAACGTGGAGGGCTCTGAGAGGAAGCAACCATGGTGAAGACAGTATGTCATCTTCTATTCCAGTATTTCTCAACTTCAGCAAATTTCAGATGGGTGAATTTCAACCCTCAGAATTTCTCAGCCAGTTGAAAGTTCTGAAAGTTACCACGGTTGGCAAATAGTGTTGTGTCTTAAAGTCAATGGTCTTAAAGTCAAGTGGTAATGAAAGAAGAAGACTTCATATAGTTGTAGTTCAAAAGAATATTATCATCTGAATGTTTTAGCTTTTGTCGCATAAATATATTTTTACACAATCCAATACTTTCTCCCCAAATTTAGTAAGTGTAAAGTGTTGTAAAAACATGTCTTTTAAACAAGCGTGATCTTATTATCTTCATCTTGATCTCGGGAATTATCAAAAACAGCATTTTGTTGGAGAGTTCATATCCTTAGCCCTTAGCAATCCATTTTTAGGAGGGATGCAAATATTGTCTTTTTAACATCACAAGCTTTCGCACAGCAAAAGTATCCTAAAGTTATTTTTTTTAATTCCGGATTTTACTCCACTAGTCATTGTCCACTAGGGAGGGAACTATTACCGTCCCACTGAAATGGTACCTATCTACTTGCATTTGCATACTTTCGAACTGCTAGGTTTGCGGGAGCTGGGGTGAGGACGGGAGCTCACCCTGTCATGTGGCACTTGGGTCTCGAACCTGGGTCCGCTTACCAGCCAACAAGCCTGGTGTCTTAACCAGTGAGCCATAATTTTTTCCTCTAAAATGCTTGGAATATGGCATCACTCAGGTTAGCTATTAGAGGAAATTATGGGAATAAATTCGTTGAAGTCATCAGAATCTCCCTCCATAAAATTAATTCAGATTTCTCATTGCTTTCCCCACCCCCTGCTTTCTATCAAGGCCATTTTGAATGTTCTTATCGCTCCTTCTGTTTTTCAGGTTGGCATCAATTATCAGCCCCCAACCGTAGTGCCCGGAGGGGACCTCGCTCAAGTGCAGCGAGCTGTTTGCATGCTGAGCAACACCACTGCCATTGCCGAAGCCTGGGCAAGGTTGGACCACAAGTTTGATTTGATGTACGCCAAGCGAGCTTTTGTTCACTGGTATGTTGGTGAAGGCATGGAGGAAGGAGAGTTTTCCGAGGCGCGGGAAGATTTAGCTGCATTGGAGAAAGACTATGAGGAAGTTGGCATGGATTCCTTGGAAGAAGAAAATGATGGGGAAGAATTTTGAAAATATAAATGGTCCCTAGTGGTGCATATTTGGGCCACAAATGAAGTTCTCACAAGTCTTTGATGGACAAAAGAAGCATAGTAGTTAAGCTTAATCCTTTGCATTGTCTTGTCTACTCCAGCGGCATATATAAATATATCATCAGTCTGTGAAGAGGTTTTCTGCATTTTCTTTCTTAGGCCATACTATCGTCCTTGACTTATGACCATAGCGGAGCCCAAAATTTCTGTCACTAAGTGAAATGGTTGTTAAGTGAGTTGTGCCCCCTTTTACATCCTTTATTGCCAGAGTTGCCAAGGGAATCACGGCAGTTGCCAAGTTAGTAACATGGTTGTTCAGTGAATCTAGCTTCCCTATTGACTTTGCTCATACCATCCTGTCACAACTATGAGTCAGATGACAAGCATCCTAATTTTGATCATGTGACCGTGGGGGTTATAAGAGTGAAAAATGATCACAAGTCACCCTCCCCTTCCCCACGGGATGGGTGAAACATGTGAGTGGCTTCATTATTATTAACACCCTCCATCTATTATTTTCTTTTTCTGATTGCCATTATAATTTTTAATAATTTTAATAATTATATATTTTGATAATTATGTATAGGCAGTCCTAAGGGAGCCCGTCCATTACAAACTGAGCATATGTTAGATCAGGGGTCGCCAACCTTTTGGACCTCAAGGACCACCAAACTCATAATTTTAAATCTCAAGGACCACTAACTGGTTCTGTGGGCCTGGCCTATTTTGTGGGCCTGGCCTATTTTTGTGGGTGTGGCTTGGTTGTCATGTGACTGGCTGGGCATGGCTTGTATGTAATTATTATAAATATTTATATAAATATTGATTTTTTTATAAAAAGAGAGCAACTTTTACCCAAAATCAGGCAAAGCAGGCAGGCAGATTGAGTTGCTCACAGAACCACAGATTCATTCAGAGATCTATCTATCTGCCATCGGCTAGCTCCGTCTGTCACATAAAATTTGCTAGCAAGCGAACTCACAAAATTAACTCACAACACACCATGTATGTAAATATTGAATTTTTTTATTAAAAAAGAGCAACTTTTACCCAAAATCAGGCAAAGCAGGCAGGCAGGCAGATTGAGTTGCTCGGAGAACATTCAGTGATCTATCTATCTGCTCTCAAATTTGCTTGCTGTGAGTCTGCATTGAATAATAAAACCTTCAGTCCTAAGTGAGGTTCAGCTGTGCTTAAAAGCAGAGCCAAAGATCTAAAGACTAGCTAGAAAGCAAGAAATCCAACCATTTCCTGCTTCCTAGCTAGTCTAAATCTCCCGGCATAGCAGAACAGATGATGGTCAGAAGAAGGAAAATTGAGCAAGCAAGTTTGCCAGGTATGGAGTGAGTGGGCGGGGAGGGTTCCCACGGGCCAGGTGGGTGGCGCAGCCTTGTGTTTCTGCACAGCCTGGATTAATTGCTTTGGGGGGGTGCTCTGGGGGTGAGATTTCTCTGCGGCCCACCAAAATTTTCTCATGGCTCACCAGTGGGCTGCGGCCCACCAGTTGGTGACTGCTGTGTTAGATGATGTACATCTCTCTTCCTATTCTATGATGCCATTTAAACCAGCCATTGTGACTTATTCTACAAATTCCATAATTAAGCAAACCATGTTTTGGAACAATAGGTCAACCCAGCCACTTTTGCCTTTCCTTTGCCATACATAACAGGATAGACTGGTTTTTGCCAAACAGGTGGCCTTTAGTTGTATTGGACTTCAACTTCTATTATCCTCATCTCCTAGAATTATGTCTGTAAATGGGTCAATACTTTTATCACAGGGATTTTTTTTCAAAGTATGTGGAAAATATAAAGTATGTGGAAAATATAAAGATCCTACGACTGAAGTTCAGCTCCCTGGTCAAAAGATATTTGGAAGAAAAAAACTGTGAACATTGAAAAAGGGTGGAAGTGGAACAGTCCAAAAAAGTTGACATAACACCTAAAATACTACTACATCCTTGTGTTTGTTAGCTCTTCTGATGAAACATGTCTTCTGCTTTGCCTTGCTGAAGTTGTTAAGAGAATGCAATCCAACGTGACTCACACATCTTTCAATTTTTCCATTCCTTGGCTGTCTAGAAATAAACTCTCTGTGGACTGCATGTGTATCCATAGAAAGGAGAAAACTTGCCAGTATAATTCTTTACCTAATTTCAGTTCTTATTCCAACATCCTTCCTGAGGATCAGTTTTTTTTAAAAAAAATAGATTGCTTTCTCTGCTTTTATTCAGAAGCTGAAGACGGTGCACTGGGAATAGCCCAGATTTTTTAATAATTTTTTAATTTCTCTCTCTCTCTCTCTCTCTCTCTCTCTCTGTGTGTGTGTGTGTGTGTGTGTGTGTGTGTGTGTGTGTATATATATATATATATGTGGATCTTTGGTTGTTCGGGTTTCTCCTGTAAGATTCAAGTATCTAGGCAACGTTTGATGAAGTCTCATTCATCATCTTCAGGCTTCTGTCTCTCGGCTCTGTGCTTCTCAGAGTAATGTGAGATTGCAGCTGCTTCCTCCTTTAACTGCCAGTGGGGTGGGACTTGATTGGGTGGGGGCTTGGCTGTGTTCTGATTGGGTGGGGGTGTGTTCTCATTGGTAGGGGTTTGGTGTGTTCTGATTGGTTGGGGGTTGCCCCACCCAATCAAGTCCCACCCACTGGCAGTTAAAAGGAGGAAGCAGCTGCAATCTCACATTACTCTGAGAAGCACAGAGCCGGAGACAGAGCCTGAAGATGATGAATGAGACTTCATCAAACGTGCCTAGATATCAATCTACGCGAGAAAACCCAACAACAAAGATCCACATACAATCTATGAACCTCAGAAAACAAATATATACACACACACACACACACACACACACACACACACATATACATTTTACAGCATATATTGAGCAATGGTTAAAATAATTTTCTTTATCTTTATTATTGACGTGATCTACCTTGTTACAATAACTCCTTCGTTCTTTTAATGTTTTAATTTCTCTATATAGTTTGTGATTAAATGTACGTCTTCTGTCATTTCCATAACTTATCCAAATATCAAATATTACCTTTTCTTTAACCACTCATATCAAATGTTCCATATTTCGTAATAGTCATTATCTTGTTTATTTTTTAACAGTTTGGTTAGGCTATCCATCTCAGCGCATTCATGTATTTTTTAAATTACCATATCCTCTGAAGGAATGGAAGGCAGTTTCCAGTTTTGTGCGTAGGTTATTTTGGCCGCAGTTATGATATGCAAAATTAAATATTGATATTTTTTTGTCCATGTTTGACTCTATCATACTTAGCAGAAAGGTTTCAGGTTCAAGTTTTAAATTTTGTTTTGTTATATTTAAAATCAAATTTCTAATATTTCTCCAAAATGGGAACAGCCCACATTTTATTGACGTAACAAGCCTGTGACACCGGTTGGGCTGAAAAGAAGGGATTTGCCAGGTTATCTGGAAGAGTTCCTGGTTAAGTCAAGTGTTGGGGAAGGCAATCCAACACCTTCCCCGTAAGATTTAATTTCTGGATTAGAAAAAAAAGGAAGAATGTGGTTATTAACATGCAGTTTCAGAAACAGTTATAAGTTGTGCAAAATAAATGATGTAACTTTCTGAAGATGCCACCTTAACCACACAAACAGAAAAAAAAATGCATTGTGGTTTCTGTGTGTCCCTTCAGGCAATAAAGAGGAAAGAGAGAAAACGTTTGGTTAAAAGGGGTAGAGTTATCTCCATATAGGCTTTTCTAGGACGATTCTGTGAAATGAAAGTTATAACAAATCAGTAACTCACACAGTGAAAAAGAAGCACTCCAAATATGGGATGTTTTGCATATTTGGGTTCTTGCTGAGTAATAAAGCCAAGTTTAGTCTCCCCTCCTCTCCCGCTTCGGCTCTGTTCCCCCCAGGCAAGAAAAGCAGAGGGGAAGATGAGGGAGGGGCAACTTTTCCAGGCAGCACAATCAGATATCTCCCTGTTTTATCTCATGGGTGTGGCAGCTAAAAGCTTCCTCTGTTTCTCTTTCATGGGAGAAGAGACATGGGATGGGAAAAGGGGTGGAAAAGTTCTTCAGCTGCCACCCTTGGATGATAAACACTCTGTTTGCAACAGGGGGCTCTGGTACCCCAAAAGTCCATTTCTCCTCCATCGCTTGCCCTTTGTTTTTCTTGCCGTGGGAAAGGAGGGGCAGGGTGACGGTGCCAGAGAAGCAGCTCAGGATATATATATTTTTTTAAAGAAGGGTGTGTGGAAACCTCTCCTTTGCTCCCAGTTGTCTGATCCCACAGTAAAAGATCTGCTCGCCAACGCTGTTCCCTCCAGATTAACTATCCCACATGGATCAGGTGGGTTGTTTTTCTGACATGGGCTTAAAGATCTTCTGTCAGACTGCTGCACAATATATTATAATGGTTGCAGGAACGTTGGGTTGCAGGAATTGGGTATGTCTACTTTAATGAAAAGAAGGACTAGGGGAGACATGACAGCAGGGTTCCAATATCTCAGGGGCTGCCCCAAAGAAGAGGGAGTCAAGCTATTCTCCAAAGCACCTGAGGGCAGGACAAGAGGCAAAGGGTGGAAACTAATCAAGGGAAGAAGCAGCCTAGAATTAAGGAGAAATTTGCTGAGAGTTACAGCAATTAATCAGTGGAACCACTTGCCTCCAGAAGTTGTAAATACTCCAACACTGGAAGTTTTAAAAAAGATGTTGGATAACCATTTGTCTGAAATAGTGTAGGGTTTCCTGCCTAGGCAGTGGGTTGGACTAGAGGTCCCTTCCAACTGTTGTACTATTCTATAAACTGCAATTGCTCAGCCTTGCACATAAGCTGCTCCTGTGTTTGTTCTTGAGGTTTCCTTCACTTTCTTTTCCCCTCTTGTTCCCCAGAGTATCTCCCTGGGACTGGAGGACTGAAGGCTAAAACCCGGTGCTTATTCCCTCTTGCCATCCTCCCCCAAGCTGGCACTGACATCTCTGAGCAGTGCGTTGATAGGATGTCAAAGTTTGCAGGATAATAAGAGTTATCAGCACCAAAGCCATCTCTACGGACTTTGTGTATGTGTGGACTCCGTGTGTGTATGTGTGTTGATGCACCTACAAAAGTAGCAGGACTTGTATTGCAGTGGTCTGCCTTTCTTAGGTCTTCCAGTGTACCATTTCTGCATTGCCATCTTAATATAAAGTTTTAAAGGTTCACAATCAATGTCTGTAATCAAGGATCTGATTCCGACACATTGTAAGGTAGAAGAGAACTGTGCACAATGCTGTGTGCAACATTCCCAGCATACACACCTTCCCCACGCCAGTTTGGTCTAGTGCAGGGATCCCCAAACTTGGCAACTTTAAGACTTGGGGACATCAACTTCCAGCTATGCTGGCTGAGGAATTCTGGGAGTTGAAGTCCACAAGTCTTAAAGTTGCCAAGTTTGGGGATCCCTGGGCTAAGGCGTCAGGCTAGAAACTGGGAGATTGTGAGTTCTAGTCCCTCCCTAGCAATGAAAGCCAACTGGATAAACTTTGGGCCAGTCACACTCAGCCCAAACCACCACACAGAGTTGTCATTGTGGGGAAAATAGGACAACAAAGGTGTGTTCACCTCATGTCATTATAGTTGTGCTTTTAAAGTTGTAGCAACGTTTTGGCAGAATCTCATCTGCCATCATCAGGCTTCTGTATTGTGTTCGTGTATATATGGGTTAACTCTACCCTCCTAGACTTTACAAACTGATGTAGCCACAGGAAGAATTCTTTGATGCTCGCTCTTTACAACAGGTAAAAATCCTAAAGTCTCTAAAGTGGCGTCCAGCTTTTGCCCCCCTCCAAAACCTCTGGCATTCATTAAGATTAGAGGCTGGTTGCTTCCCCTGCACACACACCCTCCCCTTGGCTGCGGAGCTGCAGGCTAAGCTCCAAGTTTCGCTCACCAGAAAGGTTGCAATTCAGCACTTTGGGAAAGGGATAAGCAGATTAGCCTTGGGGAAGGGAGATAGGAAGTGGGGAGTGGAAAAGGCTGCAGACCTTTTTCATGATTTCGTGCAGGCAGCAATCGATCTTAACTTCCACTCCTCTCTTACCTCCCAAATGTCCCTTCAAGTCACTGTTTCTTCAACTATTTTCTCTCAGGGTCCCTTCCCCCTTTTAAAAATTATGGAAACCCGCAGAATAGCTGTTGCTTGTATGGGTTTATACAGGGGGTCCTGGAGATACGACCACAACTGAGCCCCAAATTTAAGTTGCTATGTGAAACATTTCGGTGAGTTTGCCCCATGTTTTTGTGCCACCGTTGTTAAGTCGATCTTTGCATTTGTTAAGTTGGTAACATGGTCATTAAGTGAATCTGGCTTCCCCATGGACTTTGCTTGTCAGAAGGTCGCAAAAGCTGATCACGTGACTTTGGGACACTACAACAGCCATAAACCTAAATCAGTTGCCAAGGATTCGAATTTTGATATGACTATGGGGATGCTGCAGCTGTGTGAAAAGTGGTCATAACTCACTTTTGTCACTGCCATTGCAACTTTGAATGGTCACTAAATGAACTGGTGTAAATTGAGGACTACCTGTATTGATCATATGGATATGAACATGTCACATGGATGTGCTTATTTTTGCTGCAGCTTTTCACTCGATTTTAAGATTCTGGTCTTATTCGACATACTGGTAAATCATTTTGATTTCGCGAGTACCTCAGAGAATTTGGGGGCACCTCCAGGGGTCCTTGGACCACATTTGGAGAAACAGGAGAGAGAGGGAGAAAGGGAGGGAGGGAGAAAGGGAGGGAGGGAGGAGGAGAGGGAGGGAGAAAGAGAGGGAGGGTGAAAGAGAGAGGGAGAAAGAGAAAGAGGGAGAAAGGGAGGGAGGGAGAAAGAGGGAGAGGGAGAAAGAGAGAGAGGGAGAAAGAGAGAGGGAAGGAGAGAAAGAGAGAGAGAATAACACACCTCCACCTGTGTGTATCTTGTTCCCTTTCTTGCCATCTTGGCTGATGTTAAGTGAATTTCAATGTTAATATTAACAACTATTAAAGTTCTTTAAAGACTTTAAAGTGTTACCTTGTTGCTTTGACTTGATTGTAAGCCGGTGGGCAGCATTTAATACAATGTCCATATGGAGATGCTCAATCATCCAGGTCGTGCTTTTCCAAACCGGACTTTCTTGGGTTTCCCCTTGTACTCTATAAAGGATTCCCTTCTCATCCAAGAAGCTCAGAACCGAAGAAGCTTCTTGGATGAGAAGCGAAACGTTGTCAAGACCAAAACAAAAAAAAACAAAAAAAAAACAAAAAAACCCAAACCCCAAGAACGTCCAGTTGCCTTTTGGAAATGCACCTCTGGGACATTTCATGTAATAAATAAAACAATATTCAATGTTTTCCCTCTCTCCTTCACGTCCCAAACGCGGCGCAACCACGTCAAACGCAGCTTTCAAAAGCATCCGAACAGCACCTGGCATTTCTCCCGGCCACGTAAAAATGGAGAAGAAGGAGGAGGAGGAGGAGGAAACGCCGCTTCCCAAGCGCAGTTAAGTTTCGCTTTTGAGTTTGGCTGCTTCTGCTGCTTCGGCTGCAGGAAAGCAAAACTCAGCGGCGGGGCGGGGAAAGCGGCTGGTTGAAAAGGGTGCGGGGAAGACACTCGGCGCCTAGTCGCGAAGGAGGGAGAGACGCCACGATTTGGAGACCCGATGCTCGCGGTAAGGCTCACCCCCGATCTCTCCTCTTCTTCCCCTTACCCCCTTTTTGGGGGTTTTCCATGCTTATCACCCCAGCCGTAGGCGCCTCATCCTGATTTTATGGAATAAAAACCTGTGGGTGGGGGGCGGGGTTTGCAAGCCTTTTCCCAAAAATTTTGCAAGTCGAAGGAGAGAAGGGAGGTGAACGACGTTTGGCTAAGCCCCGATGTGTGGCTTACCTGGTGGGTTAAGCCGCTGAGACCCAGTCTGCAAACTGAACGATGATGGGCCCCCGATGGTTTTATTGCGATAGAAGGAAGGAAGGAAAGGGATGGAGTTTGTTGTTAAATCACAGGTTGCACTGCCTACAATTCAGTAAAGCAAATAGTGGGAGAGTAAGATGAAGTACTGAATGTAAGATAAAGGTAAAATGAAGTAATAAAAAGAATATTCGAAGGAATCAAGTTAAAAGAAGATAATGAAGTGAAGACTTGAGAATTGAAGATTTTTTCGCCCCTCAAAAGCTAGGACTATTCTGTTTATAAAAGAAGTTTAAGTGACAGCAGAAGCTTCATGTCTGCTAACAATTGGAGACACATCTGCAACAAGGTCATTCAATTATTTCATGCCTGAATTGTAGAATTCACCTCCCGTGAATAATTTGTGTCTAATCTCATAAATGGGATTGTGGAGAAGATAAATGAATAAATGTCCTCTGCTTGAGGGGAACGGAACAAGGACCAAGACCTTGTTGGGCAGGGAGCTGAGGGCATGGTCTGTAAGCTAAAGATAAAAAAGTCGTTTTCAATAACTGACTTTTAACCAGATATTAACCAGGTCGCGGGAGAGTGGCTCCAGTGTTTTTGTAGTGGTGGTACTAAGATGACCATCTGGATGATTACAACATCTTTATTGGTATCCCTTTTAGCTTACCTCTAATATTGTGATGTCCAAACCTGATTTGAGTTGCTCTTGACACTTTCTACGCAGGAGGCTAAGGAGAGAAAGGGTATATAGCAGTTCTCTATTTACAGAATAACAGTGTTGGAAGGAACCCTGGAGGTCCTAGTCCAACCCCCTGGTCAAGCAAAAAAAAACTTCATTCCATTTCAGATATACGGTTGTCCAATCTCTTCTTATAAACCTCCAGTGTTGGAGTACCCAGAAGATTGTAAAATTGGCACTGTTCACTTAACAATTGCCTTGCTTAGCAAATGAAATTCTACTCCCAATTGTGTCCATAGGTTGAGGACTACCTATATATATTTAGTGGACAGTTTGAATCACCCCAGTGTACCCAGACTGATGAAGATTTTGATAAATATTGATTGCAAAGCAGGCTAGGTCTCTATCCCTGTTGTATTCAGAACTATCAGCCTTCATGTTTATTCTAAACTTAAATAAGAAAAAAAGTTAGCCCCTCCTGCCCTTTATCTTGGGAGCAAGATCTTCCTGTGCCTTTGTTTTGTGGAACTGCAAAGAAAACAGACTGCGTAAGTGTGATAATCCAATTTTTGTGAGGTTGCATGCATGAACTGGATCTAGTTAGGCAGGCTCTGATCACCAGATCTGGTGGGTTAAAATGTGATGGGCCAGTTATGGCTTCATATAGTCAAAAGCCCACAGAATATGTATGAATTTTATCCGAATTTTTAAATGTATGGTTCTTTATTATTTTAATGTTTTATGTGGTATTTTAATTGCATGACTGTAAGCCACCTAGATGGGTAGCCTAGAAATCTAAAAACATTTTTTTTTAAAATTATAAACTTTATTTAGTCCTATGTTTTTAAAGTGAGCTAGGAAATTTAAGACATTTCCCCACTGCTGGTTTAAGATACAAACCTTTTTTTTTAGGAACAAAACTGCATAAAATGCTATCTTCCTTGTCAACACTTTGCTTCTTTTTTGGTGCCTGCTCTATTCCAAGTCACAGGCAAAATGCTGCTGCTGTAGTTCTGGTGGTCTATGACTGTGTGGGCTGTTGTCCAGGCAAAGCGATCGGGTTCCTCCCCTCAATTTTTAGGACATGCCCATCCAGGGAGGAAAACATCCACCATTTGGGGGAACAGGGGAGATGCTGTTTGCATCAGCAATTGGGAATATCTCATTTTAGGATTCTGCTTCCTTTTTTTTAAAGTTTGTTTTCCCCACCTCTTTCCCCTCACCAGTTTGGTCATTTCTCATGGTAATGTATAATAAAGAAACATGGAGGAAGGCACTAGGACAGAATGAGCAACTAGCTGGGTAGATCCCTTAAAGCAGGAGAAATGAGACTGCTTAGCTGTTAAACCTCTACTGTGAACTAAAAGTGATTGAAACTGACCCGTACAGGGAAATTTACAAATTGGAGCAATACTCTAATTCACTCTCCACCCACTTATTTTCTGGATATTGATATGAGGAGAAGCATAGCTAAGACATATAAAGATGAAGATGGATTGCTGAAAGCTACTGAATTGGAATAGTGTATGAACAAGTCTCCAGTTCTTCAAATGGTGATGTGGCAATTTCAGAATATTGCTTGAGAATACCCCCCCCCCCCAAAAAAAAACCAACAACCAAAAACAGACAAACCCTCTTCTCTTTCTCCAAATAAACTGGAGGATCTCTGCTGCCTTCTAGTGCTGGTTACAATCCAAGATCAAAGTTTGGGAAACCAGGAAAATAACTGGCACAGAAAGAACTTGGAGCAGTGTGTAGTCAGAGAAGACCACTGAACCACATCTCAACCCATGATAATGAGTTGCCATCACTACAGATTTTACAGATTCTGAAACTCTGGAGTGAAAGGTCAGTTTAAAGGGAAAAAGATGGTTTTAAAATTAATAATTGAGATTGTTTCTCTCATAGATTGAGATAGAAAAACTTGTGGTCAGGGAGAAAAGATTGGCATTGCCAGAGCATGATGGCATTATAGTGACATAGAAGTCAAGGTGGGGGACTTAATATAGTTGCATATTATTGTCTCCAGAAAATCAAGTCAGGTGAAGTATAAATAGTAAAATAACAGTAAAAGAGCCAATTTGGTCTAGTGATTAAGGCAACCAGGCTAGAAACTAGGAGGCTTTGAGTTCTAGTTCTGTCTTAGGCATGAAAGCTGGCTGAAAACTTTGGGCCAGTCATTCGGTCTCATCCCAACCTCCCTCACAGGGTTGTTGTTAGCAAAATAGGAAGGAGGAGGATTAGGTATGTTCGCCGCCTTTTGTTATTAAAAAAATAATAAAGGTGGGATATAAATAAATAAAAATAAAATAGGCATTTTAAAAAAGCAATATTACAGTGGTAGCAGACCTTCAAGGATTCTCCCTAACTGAGCAATTGGACCTGGTTAGAACTTGAATGGGAGGCTGCTAGAAAATACCAGGTGTGTTAGCTGGACTGGGCAGTCAAGAAGGTTACTGGAAAAAAGCGGTGGTGAACAGATTGCCCTTTGCTGCAAAGGAAGTGACATAAATACAGGTAATCCTTGATGAAGTACGGTAATTGGGGTGGCATTTTGTGGTTGCCAAGTGATGATGTGGTTGGAAAATGTGATGTTACAATTCTGGCTGTCCCCATTATTGTCATTAAGCAACTGCCTGCCAGCCTTCAAAAAGCAAAGTCAGTGTGGAAGTTGGAAAGGATTTGCAAGTTCCTGGTGATTTGTAAGTAGGTAGGCAGGTAAATAGTTAATGATTATAGAACCCTGTAATTTTTGTGTGAGTTGGTTGCCAAGCAACAGATTGTGACCACATGACTATGGGGGTAGTACAATGGCTAAAACTTTGGGGACCAATTTTAAATGCCATTCATGGACTAACAGATCCTTTTCATGGTCACCCAGGCTCTGGTCACTTCGAGTTTGGACTATTGTAATGCATTCTACATGGGGCTGCCCTTGAAGAGCATCTGGGAAACTTCGGTTGACTCAAAATAATACAGTGGCCCACATAATTTTGTGCAATTCCAAATGTTCACATGTTTTAACCTTTTTTACAAGAGCTGCACTGGCTTCCAATTTCCTTCTGGGGGGAACTCAAGTTGCTAGTTATAACCTTTAAAAGCCTTACATGGCTTGGGACCAGGTCATTTGACAGACTTCCTCTCCCCACTTACATGTACCTAGTTCACAAGAATAAGAAAGCAGAACAAGTCGCAGGTCCCAACTATTAAGGAAGTACATCTGGTGGGACTTAGGAGAAGAGCTTTCTCTATGGTGGCTCCCTCCCTGTGGGAATATCATTACTCAATACCTCAGAGTTAAGATTGGCCCCTATTTTGTTGCTTTTCTGCAAAGCTTAAGGACATGGGAGTCAGTCACGAGGCTTAGTTGATTCTATTATCATTGCTATAGGGTGGGGTGGGATTAAAGTGTTAATTTTTAACTCTGTATTTTTAATGAATGCTGCCTGGAGTCAACTTGTGAGTTGTGAGGCTATATAAATTTGATTAATAAATACATACCATCCATTCAGTGCTGTGATAACTTTGAACAGTTTCTGACAAATGGTCATTAACCAAGGACTACTAATTGTATATCCTCAATTCAAAGGAGATTTTCTTTTTAAAGTCATTTTAGGAAAAAAAAGTCCCATTCTTTGGATCATGCTAACCAAGTGTCATTCTTAAGATCATTCTCAAGCAGCTCAGATACAAATGTTAATAGTCTGTTCTTTTTCTATTCATTTTACTAATCTTCTGATTTCACTGGGATTCATATGTAGGATGAAATTCTCCTTCTGTATGGTAACTCTGTCTAGATTCTGGCTTTAAAGCAAGATATTTGGGTACTTTTGGAAAGGAACCTAGTGGACAAAACGGTCTCTATCCAGCTGGTTACAAAACTAGCCTGGTTTTCAGAAAGGAGATGCTAAAAATATTTTGTGCAACATGTACCATCTGTGGATGCTGGTTAATGTAGTCGAGAATGGAAAAATCATTTTTCCATTAGCAATACTATGTAGAAAAGTCATGTATGTCTTGACATACAAGGATGTTCTTTGTCTTTTTGATTTATTCCTCTGTGCATGGTAAGGAGCGACAAACCACTTTTATCCAGGAAGGAATGGGCGTTCGACTTAACATTGGCTGCCTCACCCTCTCACCCTCCATTTTACAGTTTTTGTGAGGCCACAGATGATCCACGATCTGAGAGGAAAGCATGATGCAGAAAATGGCTGCCCACCCATATTTCTTTTGGTATCAAGAGGCCGAGGGTTGTGTAGTTGCTCCAGCTACACTTGAGATAGGAATATTCTTCCAGCTGCCTTGATTATAAAAATCAGTGATATTTCAGCAAGGCTGCTGAGTGAGAAACAGGATAGGGTGCGGTGGTCAGAAAAGTCACGATGGCAGTCACAATACTGTGACTGAATCTCTGATCATATTTACGTGCATCACATGTTTGACACAAAAACTGATGGAGCTTTGTACCAATAGACAGTACCGTGACTTCTTACTCTACTTTGCAGATGCAAAGAATGGAAACTCCTGTTTCCTACTTTTTTTTTTTTTTTAACCCTTTCCATATCTGTATCTTCCATAGATAGTAAAGTGACATTCTGGCTGTTCCATTTCAATTTTTAAAAAAGGGAATTACAGGTAGTTCCTCACTTATGATGGCAACTGAGCCTGAAATTATAGTCATAAGTAATTGTGACTGTTAACCGGATCACCATGTGATTGTGACTGGATCTGTTTTTTTGACATTTTTTGCAGTGGTGGTTAAGTGAATGTAGCACTTGTTAAGTGAATCCATTATACCGAATGGGTGGATTTTTTGGCAGAAACAGGAAATAAATGCCAGAAATTGGTAAAAAATGTTAAAATAGCAGTGATGTCACTCGGATGCTGCAAAAGGCCATAAAGGTGAGCTAGTTGCCAAGTGCCCAAAATGTGAACATGTGACTGCAGGTGTGTGTATGCGGAATCGGATCCTTTTAGGGGATCTGTCATAAATCAAGGACTACCTCTATGTGACTGCTCTTATTTCCTATCACGTCTGCTTTGTCTTTAGATTCGTTTTGAGGACTATAATGTCCTCTTTTCTTCTTTCTGGAGGAGCTCTTTCCAGGCTCTTTGCATTTTTATTTAAACCATTTCTTCTTGACAGAATTGGGATTGGATCTGATGAAGTTCACCTCCTTCCTTTGTCTTATTTCCTAGACTGTTACCTTGACTTTCTTTAAGGAGAATACATAGATCGCACTCTTCCTGTTCCACCCCAAACAACAACCCTGTGAGGAAAAACTCATCAGCTTTGCCCTCGGAAGTTGTGGGAGCGTCATCACTTGAGACTTTCAAGAAGAGATTGGACTGCCATTTGTCAGAAATGGTGTAGGGCAGGGGTCTCCAACCTTAGCAACTTTAAGATTTGTGGACTTCAACTCCCAGATTTACGTTGATTTATTGCATTTAATTTATTTTAATTAATTTGTGTTGTAAATTTGACAAGGGTGCTACCTGTGAATTTTGAATCAGACTGTTGGAATCTCTTCTTTCCAGGAAAAAAAACCCCCAGCATTCAGTCATCTGAAGAAAGTTGTAGAACAGAGGTGGAGAACGATTCATGATTTGTGGACTTCAACTCCAGAATTCCTGAGCCGGCCATTGTTCCCCCACCCCTATTGTAGAATATTGGTGGGTAGGGAAGACCTTTACAGCTTTTATTGTCTTATTAATTTTACATTATTTCTATCCTACCTTTGTTATTTTTCATAAAGTCAAGGCAGCAAACATATACAATACTCTTTCCTCCTCCTCCTTTTCTCCACAAAAACAACCCTGTGTGATGGGTTGGGCTGAGAAAGAGAGAGATTGCCCAAGGTCACCCAGCTGTTTTCATTGCTTAAAGTGGGATTAGAACTCACAGTCTCCCACTTTCTAGCCTGCTGCCTTCTTTACTAGACTGGCTCTCCTTTTCCCATTTAAATTATTCAGTAGTTTTGTAACTTAAAATCCATCAAATACCTGGTACTGGGTGCTACTGAGTGGGTCAGGCTTTGGTGCAAAGCCCTGTTTTATTTGAAGTCAGAGTTGCAGGTTTATTGTGTGTTTTGTGTGTTTATTGTGTGTTTTGTACACAGCAAACCTTCATGGGTCAGAAATTTGAGCATCCCAAGTTAAAAAGATCTCCCAAGCTGTATGGTTATCAGATTTTAGAACCAGAAGAACAAGAAGAAAGCAACGAGAAAGAAAACATCAAGGATTTGGAAAAGAGTAGCAAGCAATTTGATGAAATCCTTGGAATGGCAGACTCAAGAAATGGTACTTTTTGGTGGTTTTTGACTTGTGCTTCATTTATTTATCTGACTTTTATTTGTGTACGCTGCTGCTGCTATCAAAAAGAACCCTTGGCAGGTTGCATCGCAGAATGCAATATAAAACAAGCTCCATAGCAAAAGAAAAAACACAACAACAGTACTAGAGAAGGGAGAAAATAAACGATGGCAGGGAGATTTAAATCAGAGAAAGACTTTGGAAAAACCCGATCTTCAGGAGCTTGTAAAAAAGCAGTGAAAAGACATTCTGTTTGATTGCCTCCCTACTAGGTCCAATTGCTTGGGGTGCAGCTGGCTGCAAACGGCAATGCAAAATGTATCTGGATGCCAAACCGTGAGGGGCTTTATAGGTCAAACCAGCACCTTTAATAGGACTTGGAATCCAACTGACAAAATCTGCTTCCAGAGTCAGAGCCTGTAAATGTGCAGCTGCTGTAACCGGTTGCAATTTTGGAATAGTCTTTAAGGACAGCCCCAAGTAGAGCGCACTACAGTAGTCTGGATGCAGGGAATGGGGACATAAGTTATCACGGCCAATTTCTATTGCCTGTCATCCTTTTCCTCTACAGGTGCCTATTATTACTTCAACTCCTTAGGTAAGGAGGCCCAAACATAATTTTTCACTCAATCCTTCATAAGCAAAACAAAACCTCTTATTATAATAAGAGTTTTAGTAGGATATCAGATTTTATAGCATTATAATTTTGTAAGCTGCAACTCCTACTCTGGGGACAGAGAGGCTTGATTTCATATTTCTCTTTCTGGCACTTGGAGAAAGTTGCATCTCCAGGGTTGAAAGTCCAGTGGCATAAGCCTTGAAAATAGTATGGGTTGTGGAATAGTTTACATCTATCTATCTATCTATCTATCTATCTATCTATCTATCTATCTATCTATCTAATATAAAAAAGTGAAATACCATTCACGTCATCACAAAATTTCCAGAACTGTAAAGCCTACAAACTTGAAATTTGGCACATATGTTCCTGTTGGCTTCTGGGTGCTCAGGATTTTTCGAAATGACCATCAGAGCATTAGTATTTCGTATATTATTATTAACATGCTCTGATGCTAAGGCGTTCTACTCCCCCTCCCCACCTGCAAAACACAAGCAGAGGAGAGGAGTTTCAGTTATAGTTTCACAGCAGCAAGCAGCTTTACTACAGAACAGTTGAGCTAAGCCATGCCCAGGCTTCTTGCTGTCTCCTTGCTCACAGAGCAAATACTGTTTCAGTTTCCAAAGAGCCCTCAACTCTCTCACACACCGACAGGACGCTAGCCAGATGAATACCGATAGATGCTGGTAGACAGATGCAGAATTTTTTTCTCCTTATTTTCCGATCACATAGTTTCATAGCGAAGCACAGGTATCCAGTTAGTTTACCATAAAACTAAGGAAATAATTTAGAATTCAGTGCTCCTTTCTCCAAATGGGAAAATCCTGCATATTTTTCTCCTTCCAGTATAAACCTCGTATTGCTGTAGATATTCTGTGGTCTCCAAATTTGGAGCTCTGAAAAAACAGGTAGCCTTAGATATCTGCAACATCTTTCTTCTTCCTTTTTGTCTAAGCTACACATTCTAGTTTGGGGTCTTACTTTCAGGTGCTGTTGGCTTGTATAACATTGGATTGAGCTGCTGCATCAACTCATTGCTTCAAAGCTTCTTAATGAACAGATACTTCACTTCAATACTCCGGAGGTGAGTCATGCTCAGAGAGTATAATTATGTGTGCAGACAGTTGATAATTGGAAACGCCTGTTCTTTCTTATCTCTTCTCTACCCATTTTTTCCACTGGGCAAGCCATTTCTTTCAAGCCAGCTTCCCCATTTGCAGAATGGAAAATGAACATTCCTTTCTAGGATTGTTGCAAAACCATAGAATATTTTGAACATTTCCTATTTCACTTATGGCTAATATTATGATTTATTGAAACTGTAAAGGGGGTGTGGCTCCTTCAAACCAGGTGTGCAACTGCAACACATTATTATTTAATAAAATACATATTGTTTACACAAATAATTATATTTATAAAAAAAAGTATAAAGTTTTAAAAGTGTATATTTAAGCTTTAAAGCCGTGGCCTTCCCTCTCTTCTTTACGGTATTGGCAAAACTTCGATATCTGTACAGTATAGGAAATATGTTAGGTTTTTATTCCTTTCTAAGGACCTGGCCTTCAAGTATGAGGTCAGTTTTTTCCTGACTGAAGGACAATCATAGTTTTGATTCTTTTCACTGCAGGATCAATGTACCGCATGGAACAGCAGAACGGAATGCCAGTGTCCCTTATCAAATGCTTCTGCTGTTGGAAAGTATGCAGCGGGCCAAGGGGAAGTCCGTGCGCCCTTTCGATCTTTTCTACTGCCTTTCTCATCATGGTGTGAGATGTAAGGAATATATGGAGCCTCTTAGATACCATTTGGATGGCGTAACCTTTAGAGGGATTGGAAAGCAAATAGTGTTAGCTGGGAAAGGCAAAATTCTGTAAATGGGTTGACGGGGATTATTAGGAATCCAGAATGGGTTAAAAATATCTTGGAAGTTGGAAGAATATAGTCATGGAAGTAGATTAGATTTTTAGAATTTGGAAAACGAATGTAGAATCCCCTAGGCTAAATTGTGGCTTATTATTTCTTTTCTTCTAGTGTTTGTTGTTCACGATGCTTCGGAAGTCTATTACAAAATCTGGAACCTACTTAAAGACCAAATTGCAAACACAGACCTGGTAAAATCCTACTTTTATAAAGCAGAAAAAAAAACTTTTATCATTGTGGTTTTATACAGGCACAATGAATTAATTAATTGTAATCCCCTTTAAGTAAAGGCCAGTTGCTAGACTTCACACTTTGAGTTTTGCCAACCTGATGCCAATAAAAATTGTTGGACAGAGGGTTGTTGTGACAAAGGACCTGAGACCAAATCAGATGGTTCCATATCTTTCTTCTAAGAAGGAACCATAATTTGCTAGAGGCCCTGCCAAAGATCTAATATAAATCATGTTGATTTATTTACTGATACATTCACTTTACAATACTTTTATATGCACAGCTCACATGAATGTGGGTGGTTTATGGTGAGGGCCTCAGTGGTGCAGTGGTTAGAGTGCAATATTGCAGGCTACTTCTGCTGACTGCCGGCTGACTGCAATTTGGTAGATTGAATCTCACCAGGCTCAAGGTTGACTCAGACTTCCATCCTTCCGAGGTGGGTAAAATGAGGACCCGATTTTTGGGGAAATATGCTGACTCTGTAAACCACTTAGAGAGAGCTGTTAAGCACTATAAAGTGGTATATCAGACTTAGTGCTATTGCTATAAGATTAAAAATGCAGAACTCCATAATTCCAGGTTGAAACCCACAATAAATATAAAAAGCAATAATGTGGCGGGCCATCCATAAAATTCATCAAAAATAATAATTTAAAAAATCATCCAGCAGGATGATTATAAAAATATCAATTTTGCCTTATGGTAAATACATAGCTAGGAAGAAGAATAGGGATCACTTTGGACAGAAAATGGTTTCTCTCCATATCTATTTGCTGTGGGGGCTGTCTGAGCATCCAGTGGTATTAGTGTAATGTAGTTTGGCTCTTGAGTTTTAAATGGAAGCTTGAATGGGGAAAACAGCATTATGGGAAATGTAGTCCTGCTTTGTTTACGGATTCCTAGAAGAATAAACATGACTCTTTCCCGACTTTTAACAGAGAGTAGGATGAGGAAAAACAACTATAATTAACATGATCATAGTTATTTTTTTCCTACTGCTCTCTGTTCAATGTAGTGGTGATCTCTGTTGCATATTACTGTATTTACTTTGGTCAAGTTTTTTGGTGTGGGAAGGAATCATGGGAACTACGTAATTCAACTGGACATCAATAAATTGGACATGGTAGAGGATTGTATTAGATAAGGGGTCCCCAACTTCTGGGCTGGAGCCCCCTATTGTGCTGTGATCCATTCGGAACTGGGCTGCACAAGCATTGAGGATGTGTGCACAGCTCCATTTTTGCAAGCAGCAGGTGTTCGTGCCTGCCACTTGTGCGTTCACACATGCTTGAGCAGTCACCTGCCACTGACACAGAACCATCCCTTCTCTTTCCCCACCACCCCAGGCTGCCAAGCCCAAAAAGGTTAGCGACTGTTGCACTAGATGGTCTCACAGTGGTAGGAATCAGATAGAATCTATCTGTCAAACTGCATAGTACTGTATCGGTATTGACAAATACAGTCCTTGATTTATAGCCATCTGTTTAACAACTGTTCAAAGTTACAATGGCACTGAAAAAAGTGATTTATGACCGGTCATCACACTTATGACCATTGCAACATTCCCCCCCCGGTCATGTGATAAAAAATTGGGTGCTTAGCAATTGGCTAGTATTTATGATGGTATCCAGGGCCACGTGATTGCCATTTGTGACCTTTCCAGCTAGCTTCCCTGCCAGATTCACTTATCCTGGCAAAAAAGGTTGTAAAGTTGAACACAATTCACTTAACCACCACCTTGCTTAGCAACAGACATTCTAGTTCCAGTTGTAACCATAAGGCAAGCATTACCTGTATAGCCTGCTCTAAGCAATTGCCCTGTAGATTAATCTAAACCTTCTGCATACGTGGCAGAAGAGATTTTTTGGATCTGCAGTTCCAGCATGTGTTGGTATCAAATTAGGAAAGACTGGTACAAAATCATGTTTCTCTGGAAGCAATGAAACTACTACTACAACTAATAATAATAATGATAATAATAATAGAATACAGATGGATCATCATTTGGAACACAATACGCCAGATATCACAGTTGTCAAAAACCAAAATGTATAATTTATTGATATCACTGTACTAAAAGATGCCAGAGTCGAAGAAAAAGAACTGGAAAAAATCATGAAAGATCATGATCTGACCATTGAAACTAAGTGATTACGGATGAAACATGTACAGTGATACCCATTGTCATCAGTGCACTTGGTACCATGCCCAAGAATTTTGCAAAATACATCAAGAAGTTGCATTTTCCTGCTGTAGCACCAGCGGAGCGGCAACAGACTGTGCTACTCGGAACAACGTATATTTTAAGAAGATACATGGCTGATATTGGGTGCTGGCAGCAGCCTGTATCAACCATCAGAGAGAGCCAGTCAGTGATATTTGTGATACATTTTAAATGTCCAGTTGACTGAGTTTCATGTTTAATGAATAAAATCGGATAATGATAATAATAGTAGTAGTAATATGATGATGATGTTTTCTTTTTGGTTCTTTTCATCTATTGAAGGTTGAAAGATTGACTGATCTATATATCATCCGTTTGCAAGAGCTCCTGGTGTGCCAGAAATGTTCCCATGAAATAAAGATAGAAAGTAAACAGCTAATGCTTCATCTTCCAATGTTTGATTTTGATTCTCATCTGATTATTAACTTAGTAAGTTCATTTGGGCATTTTTAAAGGACAGGGAAGTGCATCCATTACACACTATGATTGGACAGGGCTGCATTCATGCTAATTTTAGAGAACTGAGCATCTTGGGATTATTTATTTGCTTGCTTAACCTTACAGGTCATGATTTTAATTATAAGTTATCCAGAGTCAGGGGTGGGCTGCTGGGGGTTCGGGAGAGTCACTAGCTAAGATTCTGTGCAGTTTGGAGAACCCCAAATCCCACTCCTGGCTGGCCTCGTCTACCCCGCCCCTCCCAGGAGTCCCCATGTGGCCCATTTTGGATGCAGGTAAGTGCAGGGCATGCGTGGAGGCTCAGGGAGGGTGAAAAACGGGCCTCCTGGAAGTTTGGGAAGGCTGGAAATGGGCCTGTTTCCAGCTGCCAGAGAGCCTTCGGAGCCCAGGGAGGGCAAAAACGTCCACCCTGCCATGGTGCAGGAGGCTGACTAGGCCATGCCCACCATGGCCACGCCCACCCAGCAACTGGGCAAAGAATCCTTTGCTAAAATTTTTGAAGTCCACCCCTGCCCAGGGTCACTTTGCAGAGTGAGATGGATGACATATAAATGCAATAAACAAATAAATAACGGCTGAAGGGGAGAAGTTGATATAGTTGATTTATTTATTAAATTTGTATTCCGTCTATCTCACTATCCAAAGTGACTGGACAGCTTAACAATACAACAAAAATCATAAAAACAGAAAACATTAAAATTAACAGAAATTAGCTAAAGCGAAGAACCAAGCACACGAGCAGTACGGTGGTGGGATATTTTTCTGTAACACCACCAATCACATCCAGTGTCAAATAAAGTTTTGAGGCCCTTCCTGAAGACCAAGAGGATGGAGGTGGATCTCACCTCTGGCAGCAAGATATTTCAAATGGCAGGGGCCACAGCAGAAAAGACCCTTCTCTTAGAGCCTGCCAGCCAAAATTCCTTGACTGATGAGGTCTGCAGCATGCTCCTTGATTGCTTTAAGTAGGTGGTAAAAGTGCATTTTCAGTGGTGTTACTCTTAACATTGCTACTGGTAGTTGGAATGATACAACCTAGAGCCCAGTACATTTGGAAAATTGCAGGTTGGGAAACAGTAACTTTATGGCCTCAATTTAAATAGAAAGAATTAAATATGGAATATATTGAGGGAACTAATCTCTGTTCTTGCTTTCTACAATCTATTACTTCTCTTTTTGTAGGAAAATTCACTACACTGCTTTTTCAGACCAGAGCAATTAACTAAAGAAAATATGTGCCACTGTGGAAGGTGTAACAAGAAAACATCACATATGCGGGTAAGCTGTTTTGGGTGGCAGGATAGGTGAGATCGTTTTGGGAATTTCATGGTCTTTATATTTTGGGATTAAATTAAATTAATCCCAAAATGTAAAGATCATGAAATTCCCAAAACAGCTGATAGAGAGCCATAGGAGAGGGCCCAAAGAGCCGCATATAGCTCTGGAGCCACAGGTTGCTGATACCCGGCCTAAGGGAGTGGGTATTGTATTTCTTTATGGCTGGAAAAAAATCCACAGGCAGTTCCAAGGCTTTTGTCAAATACATCTTTTGTCAAACACTCCAGTATGTCTTGCTTAATGTTAGAGTCAGATTTTAGATGATCCTGGTTGATAATTTTTTGAAATCGAAGTTTAATTGCATCACAATTAAATATAATTAAATTATATTTAATTATGAGAAGTTCCATCTTTGTACGGTAGTTTCTTTATTTGTTTTGCTGGTCCTTGAACCCCAGTTATGGTTCTTAAAGCCCTCTTCAGACATAGTTGGCCAAAATTGGTGTGTTTCCAATCAGGAAGAAGACAGCCTTTCCCCCATGGATTTCCCAATGTCTACCAAGACTGCCAATTCAGACAGAATATTTTTTGTTGATTTTGCAGAGGATAAAAATAAGTTATTTGCCACGCATGTTGACACTGCATCTCATTCGCTTCCGTTCCAAAGATGGCAGCAGAACCAGGAAAATCACACATAGCTTGGCTTTCCCACCAGAGCTTGATTTCAGCCAGATCTTGACCCTGGAACAGTATCAACCAGATCCTAAAAAGAAGGTAGGATATTTGCATGCATTCCATCTAGCATTAAGGCTAGTACTGCAGGCTACTTCTGCTGCCTGCTGGCTGCCTGCAATTTGGCAGTTCCAATCTCACTAGGCTCAAAGTTGACTCAGCCTTCCATCCTTATGAAATTGGTAAAATGAGGACCCAGATTGTTGGGGGCAATAGGCTGACTCTGTAAACCTTTTAGAGAGGGGCTGTAAAAAGCACTGTGCTATTGCTATTGATAGTGTTATTTAGGGTGAGCAATTATACTCTGAGGGATAAAGCCAATCCTTGAACCCCAGTCATAACCTTTAAAACTCTCTCCAGACACAGTTGCCCAAAATTGTTGTTTCAGACCAGGAACCCCAGCAGCATGCTGGCGCCTCACCCCCTTGCTCCAACATTATCAGAATGAAAGGAGAACTATCCTTTTACTGTTCTGCTCTTTATAATTACTAGCTGAATTTAAGACAGACAGATTTACTCCACAAAGGCATCCGTTCAAAGTCTCTTTATTGGTTCATCAGGCATCCTCAAATATAATTCACAGTTACGTCGAGATTCATCTCAATGTCCTCTGCATAGCTGACTTTCTGGTGTAAAAGGATGTTGCTCTTTTCATCCCATAGTAGTGGAGCAAAGGTGAGAAACGCCAGCATGATGCTGGGGTTCGAGCAAGAGTAAGGGAACCTCCCACAACCCAATCAAGAATCAATGCGGTGACCAATCAGGATTACAGATGTGGCCACATGATATGGACTCCATTTACCATGATGCATTCCCTTAAGGGGACAGCTCCGAATTCCTAACTAACTATCCCAATTCCCTATTAACTATAACTGGCTGGACAGGACAGGAAGACACAGCCTTTTCTCCATGAATTTTCCAGTGTCTTATCAAGGATGTCCATTGAGACAGAGCTTTATGATATTCTCTAATACAGAGGTCCCCAAACCCTGGCCTATGGACCAGCACCTGTCCATGGCATGCCAGCAATTGGTCCAGGCAAATGAGAAACCCCATCCACAGGATGTAAGCAGCACACGAAACCATGCCTCCTCTGGTCCATGGAAAAACCTCTCTCCACAGAAGCCGTCCCTGTTGGCCCAAAGATTGAGGGCCGCTGCTCTAATCTGTTCAGCTGGAGACATCTTCGTCCTTATATCCTGGATGTTTTCCTTTAGCCCAGTTCTAGAAAAGTATACATGAAGGTACCTCCCGCCCTGCTCAAAACCCTGAAATGCAGTTCTTAACAAGTCCAGTGTCAGTGCAAAGCAGAATGTAATTCTGCAGTCTTGCATGTTGGGAAGGCTTGCCTGAGCACTGTTTACAGGGAATTAGATTTTTCTCTCTTTTTCTCTGAAAGAGAAATATTGGGAAAAGATAAAATGAGAAGGTAACACTCTCACATTTCAAATAAAATAACACAATCAGCCTAATTAAATTGATTGGCGATTTCCTCCTTGAGTAAGCCTTAAATCTCAGGTCCCGTTTTCTCTAAAAATTAGACTGGCCCTATCTGTGATAACCGCCTGTAAATTTTTGAAGATCACTGTTCCAGGGGATCTTGAGGAATGTCTATTTCTGATTTTTACTTAAATCTTTCTTATTTATTTCCAAATCCTGTATTACTGGTTGTTCTTGTTTTATTTTTATTTACTGTGGACATTTTATATTAAGTACATAAGCTACATTGAGTCTTGAAGATTCAGCAGCATACAAATTAGATAGACGGATTATAATAAAAACATTACATCTTTTTTAAAAAATCTAATACTTTTGTAGGATATAAAGGGTAAGTGAAGATACATATTAGGTGAAATCGAGAAGCTGATCAGCTTTACCCAATTATGAAGATGTTCTTGGTTGAGGTCTGCATCTAGTCAGCAAATCTGAAATTATTGAGAGACTAAACCCACTTCCTTAAAGACTTTGTGGAATTATAAAGTTAGTTTGATTTTCATCTTTCGCCTTTGTATAAATCGTTATATGAGTCTGGCTTCTCGGAGACAGAAACTGGTTTCCATTTATTCAGAATGCTTAATATGAGGTGAGTTTACAAAATGCTTTAGGGGTCCTTATGCCAGTTCTTTTCCCTTGGAGAAAGAAATGATATCCAAGAAGCCAGCCCAAGGCTGAAGGAGAGGGGCCAAGCCAGCCCCATCTTCAAATGGCTAATAGACATCAGTCTGGGATAATCCTATGTGAATCCTCTTGACTGCTCCCATAATAGAAGAGTTGGCAAAATGCATTAGATGCTATTTACCGTGAAACTGCCATAGTTTATTTGATAAATACTACTTTAAAGCCAGAAAAGATCAGGATGAGGTGAAGGAAACATCACGGGGACCAAGTAAGGCATATTTGTAGCATAGTTAGATGCAGATGGAGGAAGTGCCTTTTTCCCCTCTTAACTTGCTCTGCCAAGCAACTTACCTGAAAACTCCCAATCATCTGACCTACTTCCTGCATCAGGATCCTTCCCGTCTCTCTTCCTTAAAATAAACAATTGCCTTGTTGGTAAAATGCCTTAATTGCTCTATGGAAAGCAAGCCTGTAACAATAGTACTTGTTAGGGGAAAGAGTCGAAACAAAGGAGTTCATGTTGTATGAGCCACAGTGGCGCAGTCGTTAGAGTGCAGTACTGCGGGCTGCTTCTGCTGACTGCCTGCAATTTGGCAGTTCAGATCTCTCCAGGCCCAAGGTTGACTCAGCCTTCCATCCTTCCGAACCCAAACTGTTGGGGGGGCAATATGCTGACTTTGTAAACCGCCTAGAGAGGGCACTGTAAAGCACTGTAAAGTGGTATATAAGTGCTATTGCTATTGCTCTTTGTCCTTTGACACAGTGGGTAGCCCAGGAGCGGTGTGACAATAATAGTCATTCCCTGCTAGAAGAAGGAAGTGTTTCATCTGCTTTGTTCTTCAAAGTATTGCTCTGTACTTCTTTCCAGAATGATGGGTTGTATGATCTCTTTGCGGTGATTGCCCACTCGGGACCAGCTGACTTTGGTCATTATTGTGCCTATATCTGGAGTCTCACCGAAAGCAAGTGGTATTGCTTCAACGATTCCAGTGTTTGTGAGGTGAGGAAGCCAGGCAGTACTGGAGATGGTCTTACACAATCATGATCACTTCCAATGTTGCAAGATGCATTTTGACTTGAATATGGGGCTTCTGGCAGGGATGTGGGGAAGAGTGGAAGATTAAAAAAGAGTTATTAAACAGGCTAGCAGAGAGGTTCTCAACCTTCTCTTCACCTCAGACCCACTTCAAATACCTTTTGTGGCCTCGGACCACCAAGACTTAAGATTTAAAGCATTAGATTGTACCAAGTATTTGTGGACCCCCTGTGAAAACACACACACATACCCACACACACCGGGATCTGTGGATCACAGGTTGAGAACCCCTGGGCTAAGAAGTTCAGAATCAAATTCAGGGGCAAGAAACATTGATTGTCAAAATGGTGTTGGGGTCTTTTAACTCCCAGTAACGACATCCGGTACCCAAGGGCATGATGGTGAACCTATGGCAAGTGTGCCGGAAGTGGCATGCAGAGCCATTTCTGCCAGCATGTGAGCCATCGCCCAGAACTGATCCACTGTGCATGTATGTGTGCACACCTCCCACCAGCCAGCTGATTTTCAGATATCTGCCGTGCATGCATAGGGGAGATGTGTGCACATATGCAGGGGAGGTGGAGTGCGCGTGGGGGGTTGCACACACATGCCCAGAGGGTGCAGTACAGGGGGGTCATGCATGCATGTGCAGGGGAGGGGGGTGCACGCATTGCACTATGGGTGCGGGCGCATATGCGCGACCATGCATTTTCAGCAGGTGACAATAAAAAGGTTAGCCATTACTGACCTAAGGGGTCATGGGAATGACAGTCCAGTATCCTGTGAAAGGCCACTGACTCCATTTCTGAAACCGATTAGTTTAAAGGGCACATCTACAAATATTGATTGGGGTTTACGCAACAAATTAAGCCATAGTTTAATCAAGCTTAATGGAACAAGCAGGATATTCTGTTTCTAAACTACAAGCCACATTTCATTTTGCAGCATCTATATCTGTTCTAAGCTGAAGCCAAGGAAACTGTGACTTAAAATCTAAGAATGGTCATTAAAAGGGATTTTAATGAGATACTTGTGGTACAAAAGCATAAATCTTATCAGTGAATACATGTGCTGTAATGATGAGATATGGCAACTACCATTGATCCATTTTTCACAGAAGGTAACTTGTTGCATTAAGTTGGCTTGTGCCTTAATTTTGCAGTATATCCAGTCTTTTGTGGCAGGAAATTAGAATCTGAAAGGTTTTTTTTCCCCTGGTTGGTATTATGTCTGACCTACCTATCTGCAGAGCTTCAAGGCAGGAGGAATTAAAGGAGGAATGAAAATGAAACAAATTGGGCAAGATTTTCCAGATTATTTTGCTCCTCTACAGCAGTGATGGGCAATTAATTTTTCTAAGGGGCCACATGACGAACTGGAACTGTTGTGCTGGGAGGGCAGGGAACCAATAGGGCTGCGAAGGTGTATAGGCATGCACACATACACATATGTAAATTGAAAAAAAAAAAGTGGGGTGCCCTTCAAAATAAAAACAGTCCACATGGGATGCAGAGGGGACAGCCAAAAGACTGGATGTAGCCCTGGGGTAGTAAAATGCCAGGTTTGATCTATGCTATGAACTAATTTACTTCTATGTTGTTCGACAAGCAAAAATTAAAATAAGCCATGACTGTGCGTTCAGCATGTTTTGAAAAATAACCTTGAATGTGGACGCTTGTGCTTTATATTCTGCAGGTATCCTGGGATGATATCAAATGTACTTATGGAAGACAGTCTCTCTGTTGGTAAGGAAGAATGCCAGGTTTTATTCTGATCCATCTGGAATAGTAGTTCAGAGGGAGGAGAAGGGGGAAACTACAGTATACGGCTGTGTCATGCCGACAGGGAGTGGCTACAGAGTGTGGCTCTGGAGGCTGTGGAGGAGGCTGGGCAGTCAGAGGAGGACCCAGGCCCATCCCCTATCCAGCCTAGGGGCACTCAGGGAGAGGATAAGGGAGAGACGTCTACTCAGAAGGAGAGGGCCTTGATCCTCTTCATGGGTTGCAGCTGTGACAACTGAATAAGAGGATAGATATGCGTACGGGCAAAAGCTGGAAACAAAGTGTGAAATTATCTCTATGGTTCCTTTCTGAGTTTGGCGTCCTTCCCAGTGTGTGTTCTGTTATCTGCGGACATCCTCCAGTTCTTATCTTGCCTGGTTTGTGTTGCTTTTTTTCCCTCCTTCTTGTAACTGTTTGTGTGGGAGTTTTTTATCTTCTGTCAAGGATATTTGGAGCTTGGAAGCAAAGTGAAGGAATAAAAGGGGCTTCACCGGGTTTTTGTGACTGTGTTTGTTTTGTATCACACCCTGGGTCATCACAGGCTGGCTGTGCGGAGAACAACATTAGATCAGTACAGTATACTGGTAGTCCTTGACTTATGATGACACTTGAGCCCCAAATTTCCCTTGCTAAGGAAGACAGGTGTTAAGTGAGTTTTGCCACGTTTTATGATCTTTCTTTCCACACTGGTTAAACGAACTACTGCAATTGTTAAGCTAGTAACATGGTTGTTAATGAATCTGGTTTCCCCATTGACTTTGCTTGTCAGAAGGTCTGGAAAGGTGATCGCATAACCCTGGGATACTGCAATTGTGATGAATATGAGCCAGTTGCCAAGCTCTGAATTTGGAAACATGTGACTCTGGGGATGGTTGCAACAAGTCCTAAGTCATTTTTTTCAGTGTTGTTTTAACTTTGGCCAATGGATGGATGGATGGATAGATGGATGGATGGATGGATGGATGGATGGATGGATGGATGGATGGATGGAAGGAAGGAAGGAAGGAAGGAAGGAAGGAAGGAAGGAAAGGAAAGGAAAGGAAAGGAAAGGAAAGGAAAGGAAGGAAGGAAGGAAGGAAGGAAGGAAGGAAGGAAGGAAGGAAGGAAGGAAAGAAAGAAAGAATTCTTTATTGGCCAAATGTGATTGGACACACAAAGAATTTGTCTTGGTGCAAATGCTTTCAGTGTACATAAAAGAAAAGATACATTCGTCAAGAATCATCAGGTACAACAATAATCATAGGGTACAATAAGCAATCAAATCATAGTAGGAAACAGTCAGTATAAATCATAAGGATACAAGCGACAAAGTTACAGTCCTAGAGTCACAAGTGGGAGGAGATGGGCGATAAGGAGTGATGAGAAGATTAATAGTAATAGTAGTGCAGACTTTGTAAATAGTTGGAGAGTGTTGAGGGAACTATTTGTTTAGCAGAGTGATGGCATTCGGGAAGAAACGGTCTTTGTGTCTAGTTGTTCTGCTGGGCAGTGCTCTATAGCATCATTTTGAAGGTAGGAGTTGAAACAGTTTATGTCCGGGATGTGAGGGATCTGTAAATATTTTCACAGATGGTTATAAGTTGATGACTATCTGTATTCTCTTTTCCTGCTGATTATGAGACATTTGGAGGATACCCAAGTTGCTTGTCCCAATTTGAAACAATTTAAATTGACTAAATTCTGGGCAAAAGAACTTCATATGATTCTATGTATTCCCCTGGAAGTTGTTTGGAAAAGTAATTGCTACCTGATTCTCGTGTTATCACCTGATTTGTTTTCCATCATTCATTTTTTTTCTTCCATTATTTTGCAGGGGTGAAACTGCCTACCTTCTGGTTTACATGAGAAAAAATGGCACATCGGTGTAAATGGAAATGAAGACTTACGATAACTGACGATAAGCTCCCATTCACACTTCCCCCCTAAACAGAAGCCAGCAAGTTGAACCCATTGCCCATCAGTGAATGAGCATGCACATGAAAAATGTACATTTTAGAGGGAGAATTAAGAATGTAGTTAGCACTTTTGAGCCCTCCAGAAAATGAGTGCATAAGCAAAACAACTAATTTCTTTCAGAATAGCTCTGGAAAGCTTCCCATAACTCCTTCCTGGTGATCCAGGAAGCTTCTGGGATGAGAAGTGAAATGTCTTCAAGGAAAAACAAAGAAAATGCAATTGCCTCTTGAAAAAGCATCTCTGGGACAACCATGACCTGAATGACAGAATCTCCATAGTCCGATATAAATTATAGTTCTTTGGTGGGATTCAAATTTTTTTTACTACCGGTTCCGTGGGTGTGGCTTGGGCATGGCAGGGAAAAGATACTGTAAAATCTCCAGTCAGAGGTGGTATTTGCTGGTTCTCCGAACTAAAAATTTCTGCTACCGGGTCTCCAGAACTAGTCAGAACCTGCTGAATACCACCACTGGTTCTGTCTCATCTGTTGGCTTTATTCTTCTGATCATCACCAGTCTTCAAGAAAAAAATGTGTTGGATCAACAACAGCTTTAAAACAAGATCTTCAAGATAACGTTTCCATTTCATGTAAGCTTATGAAACATATCTATATATTTACAACAGATAAATAGATGTGAAGAAATATTCATCTACTTTTGCAACTGTTAAAAGATCAGGATCTCTGCTACAGAAAAGAAAACCACTCCTGGAGCATGGTTTCTTATCTGTACTTTATATAGTCCTACTTTAATAAGTGCTTTCTCTAGATTAGCAGAAAGTTAATTATAGCATATTATTAAATAGATAAGAAATCACTGATGGGGCAGATCTAATAAAAATGGAATTAGGGATTGTAACAGATCATAAATAAGTTTTAATTCAATTATGGAATATTCAGGTATGTTTGGACTTTGAAAATCCAAAGTGAAGATATGCTAAATACAATTAGTGCAACCCATGTTCATATTAATCGGTGTTAAGGAATTCTAGAGTGCAGTATTAATCACATTTGGATACAGGTTTCTTCTCTATATTTATATTCATGTAACGACCCACGGATATAAATGAGATTGCCAACATGATCGCCAACATCCAACAATAGATATGGCACAACAAGAAGAGTGACCCACTGGCAAAGTATAACTTTAAATCTAATCTTACATATTTTGGGTTCTCCAATCATATTGGTTTTATTTTACATGGGAAGGCCCTTGGGCTGAGACCTATTTCTACCTTTCCATTTTAAAAGACAATTTTGAAACAAGGTGGAGAAAGCATTGAAGGTTGGGAGGAAAGTTGATACTAAGCAAAGGTTTTGCTGAGAACATCCTCGGGTGCTTCATCTTGGTCACAAAATGCCAGCAAACACATTGGTGACATTTGACTGGAAGGATGTCTAGGTATGCTAGATGTCTTGGCTCTCTTCTGTTGCAAAGGAGACATCATTCCTTAAGCAAAGCTGGGCTAAGAAATCTAGAACCACATTATTTCCAATAGATTAACGGCAGAGGGCAGCCTAAGAACGAGGCAGAGAAATTCCATTCCCTCACCCCACCTCTTGCCCAATTTAGTGTAAAAGAATTAGCTTTAGAAATGTATTGCATGGGAGGAGATAATTTTGGCTAAATTTTCTTGGGTGGAATGGGGTGTTCTTGCACATAATCCAATATCAGATGATAAAGAGATGAGCTTCTTTCTATTTTCTTTCTATGCATTAAATTTATTTATATCCTACCTTTATTGTTTTTTTTTTTTAAATAAACCTACTCAAGGCGTTGAACATAGTTAATACTCCTTCCTCCTATTTTCCCACAACTCTGAGATAAATTGGACTGAAAACTACCAGAATCACCCATCTGGCTTTCGGGCCCAACGTTTTCATTGTACAGGAATCTTTTATTTTTATCTCTACAATAGACTTAAGAGGTAAGTTGGGTTGAAAATGGTTGGCTCAAAGTCTTTCAAGATCAATATTTAGTGCAAAGGAAGGATTTGAACCTGGATTTCTCCATTTCTCATCCAACGCTCCAAATCCACATTACACTATACTGGATTTTTGACCTTATCCTAACAAGGATGGACAGCTATAAATCTCATCCCATCTCTATGGTGGAAGAGACTTGATAACCCCACCTTCCATGGAAGGATGGGACAGTTCTGTAGGACATTAAACACATTAAATCAGACGTCTCCAACCATGGCAACTTTAAGCCTGTTGGACTTGGAGTTGATGCCTGCTAGGCTTAAAGTTGCCATGGTTGGAAGACCTGCATTAAACTACACTGCCATTATAGGTTCAATCAGGGCTGAGAAACCTAAGAAAGGTTTGAGCAAGGTTACAAAAATGCTGGGTATTGTCACACCAAATAGCTTTTTCCAACCTAGAAGCTTCCATGTAGGTGATCTTCCAGAATTCTCAGAAATTCTTGGTTGGGAGTTAGGGGAGCTGAAGTCCATATTATCTGGATGGCCCCAATTTTCTTGCCCTGCTCCTTGGTTTACCTGCAGTTGTCCTAAAATTTTGTAGCTGTACTTGTAAAAGAATTGGTAGAATTCTTGTTTAATATGTTTCTCAACCTTGGCAATTGCACACAGTTCTTATATTTAGCAATTGTCATTGTGGTTAAACTAGTGTTTCCCAATGGTGGTTTTTCAACTCCCAGAATATTGGCTGGAGGAATTCTGGGAGTTGAAGTCCAGACATCTTAAATTTGCCAAGTTGAGAAGTGCTGGTTTTAACACCAAGCCCCAATTCAGGTAATCCTCAATTTACAACCATTCATTTAGTTAAAATGGCACTGAGAAAAGTGACTTAAAACCAGTTTTCACATGATCGTGGCATTGGTCATATGATTGGTCAAAATTCAGGCAACAGGCATGTAAAACAGCCGCACACTCCCGAAATCATGCTATCACCATTTGTAACCTTCCCAGCTGGCTTTCAACAAGCAAAAGACAATGGGAGAAGCCAGATTCAATTCACAATTGTGGCAAAAAAAGTTGTAAAATGGGGCAAAACTCACTTAACTGCATTGCTTGGTAATGGAAATTTTAAGCTCAATTGTCATAAATCGAGGTCTACCTGTATAAGAAGAATGAACCTGGGAATTTGTGCATTTGATGTGTCCTAAATTAGAACTATCTTCTTTCATGTTACTAACCGGCTGAGTTTCTACCTCTCACCTAACCTATAATTTGTTTACTATGTTATATTCAATTAAACACATTGGCTGAGTTTCAGCCATGAATGATAGGTTCACACAATGTGCTAACACATGATATGGGTCTGTTTGTGATTGGAGCTCACGCAGGGCCCTTTCTAACAATGGCATTTTGTGAGTCGCAGTTTAAGTGAGAAGAATCTCTTTAATAAATCTGGTCTGTGGCTTCCTAGGAAATAAGTTCATTTTTCGTTTTAAATTGCAGGTGGCACTGAAAATGCCAGCCATACACTATAGATTGTTGAAAAGTCTCTTCCATGCTACTGCCAAGCAAACAACATGGACATGTCCATACGATAACAAGGAGCCAACTTTCACTCTAGGGAAATTTTACTTACATTATACAATAATATGACGAATGAAGAATTGTTTTTCAAAAATTGGATCCTTAAATAGAAACGAATAATTGTACAGCATCTCCAAACTGCCTTGTAATTTAGAAATGGCTATTTAACCCTTCATCTACTTTTGATAGAGGTATTCATTTATCAGATCAGGGGTGTCAAACTCAAGGCCCACAGGCCGGATTCAGCCTGTGGGATGCTTAGATCTGGCCCAAGTGGCTGCCCTGGAAACAGTGAAGGACCAGCCTGTTGTACCTCTGCCAGTGAAAATGGAGCTTAGGGAGGCTGTGTGCGGCCCACCCTGTGTGCGGCTCCATTTTTGGCTGTGATGGCTTCCTGCAACCCCTGCCAGTGAAAACGGAGCTGGGGACGCATATGGCCTCCCCGGGCTCCGTTTTCGCTGGCCGATGGCTGCAGGAGGCCTTCACAGCCAAAACCAGAGCCTGGCAGCCACGCACAGCCCCCCCGGCTCCATTTTTGCTGGCAGAGGGCTGTAGGAGGCCATCGTGGCCAAAAAAAGCTTCAAGTGACAGTGAGCTGGCCATGCCCCCCCACTTCTCAAGGTCAAACACAACCCTGATGCGGCCCTTAATGAAATCACGTTTGTTACACCTGTATCAGATCTTCAGCTCCATCCAATTCCAGGACCACTAACAAATACTTGACCCACTGTGATCTGTCTGTGTTTGATCAAAGACAGAGTTCTGCTCTGGCCAGTTTATTTGATCATGGCTATAAATTCAGAAAAACTGCTAGCAATGGTCTGTCTAGCTCTTCCTGTTTTGGATGATATTAGCTTCCTGTTTTGGATGATATTAGATCACTCTTTGCTTTTATAGAAGTTCAAGTGTGATCGTTCATATACTCAACCATGCTATCATGTTCTTCTTGGCATGGACGATGGGCTAATCTTGAGGTTAATCCTTGGGTCACATGAAGAAGCTTGACTGAAAACAAGATAACCATTCCAGTCGTCTCTGAATGTATAGCATCTATGCAATTTCATGGGTAATTTTACAAGTGAAGAAATTCTCTTGCCCAATAAAAATCACACAAAACTCTTTTACTTTGTCAGCTGTAAACAGAAACATTGACAACTTCTCTTCTAGGGTATAGAGGTCTTTTGAAATAGATTAATTTGCCTTTGCAACTAATGCTCTCAACTCTCTTTAAGATGTTCCAGAGGGGGAAATTTAGCTAGAAGAGACATTCTGCAAATATGGGTACCCTAATTCCTTCAGTTCTGAGTGATCCCATATGGGTTTCCGAATACTTTTGATTTATTGTAACAACAAAGAAGACGTGTTTCGAACCTGCTATCCCTCATCACAGTCACTGCTTGTGACATTGGGATAATACCACTATATGCTTGGTTTGCTGTGGTAGGAGTATATGGCATATAATAATAGGAAGAAATCAATATTAAACAAGCACAACAGTCCAAAATCTTGTGCTGCATAGTAAATTTCACATAATTTTTCATGAACCACATGCAAAAGATAATAAGATAGGAAAAAGAAAGGCATCACAATGGCTACATCTCTGGAATTGTAGGGCCTACATTTCCTCTATAACCTTGGCAAATAGATTTGTGGAATTCAGCTTCCAGAATTCCATGCTGGCTGGGGAATTCTAGGAGTTGATGTCCATAGGTCACAGCCTGCTCTATAAGGAATCGTGCCTTCAAGCAAATGTTAAAGATAATAAAAGATCGGCTGTCCCAAATCCTCTTGAATACTAAAGCTATAGTGAATTGCATAAGGTTTTCAGTCACATATGAGTGTCAGGTTTACATACTGATATAAGGGAAAGCTCAGTTTCTTCCATTTACTCCAGAGTGGAAATTCCTTTAAAGTACACATAATATAGAGACCTTTTTCTTCTCATCTCAAATCTTATTTCATTCTTTTTATTCTAAAGATTACAATACTGCATTTAACACCAAATTTTTGAGACCATAAAGAAAAAAGAAAGAAAAGACACTGAAGCAGCTTTACTACTAGCTTAGTACTGATAGAAGAGAATATTTGTAGCTCAGAATTAAACTCTGGTTCCCAGTGCTCTCTGAGCTTGGTGGTTTTCTTGCAGATGTTTTATTGACAAATTAGGCAATATCACCAGGGCTGCCATATTGCTTCCTGGAGATTTCCTATTTACTGTAGAGATGCCTCATGATTTTGCCAGTTTTCAGTTCTTACTGGTAAAAAATAAAGCCGAAAGCGTCCAAGGCCACGCAAACTTTCCCCTGGCCCTTCATTAAATTCCTGTAGGTGGTTTCCTGCTAGTAGAGAAAGATATCAGGATACGGATATCATCAGCATCAAGCATCAAAATAAGAATCAGCATTGTTTCCCCTTTTAGTTAATGATGGAAAACAAACAGAGATTCTTGATAAACCATAGGGGAACTGAGTTTGTATTCTGAATTTAAAATTGCTCTACTGGGTCACTTAGACAGAAGGCTCCGAGTCAGAATCATTCTGCTGTACTGTATGGATTTAACCAGCACATTGACCCACTAACCAGGAAACCACATTTTAGCTTAATGTGCTGTACAGTACAACTCCACCCCATGTGATTAGTTCAGAGTTTGGTGGTTTGTGTGAAGCCCAGAAACTGGATTAATTGGCTTTTAAGTGGTAGGAATGCAAATTCTGATGAATGTGAATAATATGATGATAAAAATGATAAAAATCCTTCAAAATTGGGACAGTTCATCTGATGGTGAATTAGGCTCCCATTTATGATACACATAAAGTATCGGGGGGCTTTGTTTGCATTGTTGGGGTTGCATCTTGCCTCTGTTAAAACAACCTACCTCCCACACATCCCCGAATTTGGCACAAACCTATTTAGAACCTATGTGTGGTAATTATTGGTATGGCTGACCAACGGAACACTGAAGAAAGAGACAGAAGGCCTGATTCTTGCAGCCCAAGAACAAGCCATCAGAACAAATGCAATCAAAGCCAGAATAGAAAAATCTGCTGATGACCCCAAATGCAGACTCTGCAAAGAAGCGGATGAAACCATCGATCACATACTGAGTTGTTGTAAGACAATTGTTAGGAATGTAGGTCACCTAACAGCTATTTGGGTTGGACAATATATAAACCAGGATAGACATTTTAATACTGTCTCTTTAAGAGAATCCTAAAAGTGTAATTGGGTGTGGTTTCTCAAACGGCCATAAGATGGAGCCAGAAACCTGGGTTGTTTAGGCTTTGTCTCAGAAGAGAGTCTCAGTCTCTATTTCCTTCTGTTGGAGAATATTGCCTTTCCTTCTAATTGACTGGTATTCCTGGATTTGATGTAAGTCTGATACTGAACTGTTTTTGACACTAGACTTTGTTATTGGATTATCCCTGGACTGAAAACTGACTGATCTTACCTGTGAATGACTTTGGATTACTTATTTTGAACTTTGTTTAAAACCTTTATTGAAAGTAAAAAAAAACCCTACATTTACTGTACAGTGTATCTGTGTGCTGTGTGTGTATTATTCAAACACTACTCTCAAATATGTCTCCCTGTATGCACTCATTCTTCTAACGGGGAATTACCTCAACAACAATCGCTCAGACTGACTACAAACAATGTCACAACACAGTCATCAGATGATCCACTGGAACTTGTGTCACAACTACCATCTGCCTGTAGCAAAGAACTGGTGGGATCATAAGTCTGAAAAAGTGGTCGAAAATGAGCATGCAAAACTACTGTGGGACTTCCGAATACAGACTGATAAAGTTTTGGAACACAATGCCCCAGATATCACAATCGTGGAGAAGAAAAAAGTGTGGATCGTCAACATTGCCATACCTGGTGACAGCAGAATCGATAAGAAACAACTTGAAAAAATGACCAGATATCAGGACTTGAAACTGCAGAGACTCTGGCATAAACCAGTGCAGATGGTTCCAGTGGTACTTGGCACACTGGGTGCTGTGCCTAAAGACCTAGGCAAGCACTTAAAAACAATTGGCGCTGACAAAATCACCATTGGTTAGCTGCAGAAGGCCACCTTACGGGGATCTGCTCGCATAATCCATCGATACATTACGCAGTCCAAAACGCTTGGGAAGTGTTCGACTAGTGATTTGTGATACGAAAACCAGCATCATCATCTCATTTGCTGTGTACACCATCGTTTTTTGTGAACAACAACAACAACAATAATAATAATAGATACTAAAAAGATACTTCAGTAGTGGTTCCTACCTTGGTTGCTACCGGTTCGGTGGATGATTGTGCTTGCACGCATGCACTCTAACACACCAATCAGCTGACAGGATGAAGAAACAAAAAGCTAGGACCAACCTTCCTACCCACCATGCGCTTGTCACTTCTTTTATCCTCTCAGCTGATAATTGGAGGAACTGGTTCAGCTGTACCGGTAGGTTTTCTTACTACCAGTTCAGCCAAACCGGGCCAAACCGGTAGCATACCACCACTGTACTTGGTTGACACCTAGGATGCTGGCAGCAACCCGTATCAACCATCAGAGCCAGTCAATTATATTTGTGATACATTTTTAAATGTTCAGTTGACTGAGTTTCATGTTTAATGAATAAAAGTTTTATAATAAAAGAAAATAGAAGCATTTGGAAGTTGGACTGTTACTGATAAAACATTGTATTTCACACCAAATTCCCATGCATAGAATATTAAATCCTGGCTTTGTTTGAAATGCTGAGCATACCCATATCAGCTGAGTTGGTGCCACATGTAGAGCTATGAAAGAATCAAGCACAATTTATCTTCAAGGAAACCCAGCTTCTGAGATCTGTCCTTGATCCAGTCTATTGACAAAGGCAGGACAATTGCAGAGGAAATACTTTCAGAAGAGCATGTGTCCTGCAATACTCCTGCAGAGTATTGCTTTGCAATATTTATAATTTTTTCTACTGTCACTGTTCAGAATTGCACTTCTAAGATTAGAAAAGCCTTCACAATTCATTTAAGCCCCCCCGCCCCAAACAATGGTCAAGTATGCACATATTTCTTTTGTATCTCTTTAGCCACTAAATAAATCATCTTTAGAAATCATCAATGAATCTCCGCTTAAACATGGAAAATGTTATATTATAGAGGAAAAATTTGTAGAAAGATGAGGGCAAAGGAGGACAGCATTGCTTATTGAACTCAAGTGGGCTTGGAAAGACAGGAGCTGCTGTCTTGTCCAGTAAGCAAAGAGGAACTACTAAAAGGCTTTTCTAAAATGTTTGGGTTCTGTCCTGCAGCTCAAATTGAATCTTTGGGCAGAGAATTTTTGTTTATGCAACCCAGACAACGAGGCATTGATTCAGTCAATCCCTTCCAGCTCATCTTGTTTAAGGACCTTGTTTTCAATTGAACAAGGAACCAAAAGATGGCCTGGCTGTCTTCTTCCCCTTGCTCAGGAAAAGGATCAGCCTGACAAGTTCCCACTCATAGTTCAAAGCTATATTTGATATTTCAAAGCTAGAAAAAAAGTGGGATAGATAGAATCACCTCCAGATGGATCAACAACTGGCAAACAAACCATACTCAATGAGTAGTCCTTAATGGGTCTAAATCTACATGGAGGGAAGTAAGCAGTGGGGTGCTACAAAGTTCCATCTTAAGCCCAGTACTCTTCAATATCTTCATAAATGAATTAGATGAGGGAATACAAAAGGAACTTACCAAATTTGTAGATGATACTAAGCTGGCAGGAATAGCTAACACCCTAGAAGATAGATGGATCTTGACAGACTAGAACACTGGGCCATATCTAACAAAATGAAATTCAATGTAGAGAAAAGTAAAGTCCTACGCTTAGGCAAGAAAAACCAAAAGCACACATATAGACTGGGTGAAACCAGGCTCAATAGCAGGAACTGTGAGAGGGATCTTGGAGTCTTAGTGGACAACCAGCTAAATATGAGCCAGCATTGTGCAGCAGCCACCAAAAAAGTTAATGCAATCCTAAATTGCATTAACAGAGGGATACAATCAAGATCAAGGGAGGTACTAATACCACTCTATAAAGCCTTAGTAAGACCACACCTAGAGTACTGCATCCAGTTTTGGTCACCACACTATAAAAAAAATGTTGAGATTCTAGAAAAAGTTCAGAGAAGAAGCCTAGCCTTAGAACTAACTGCCAGGATCTTCATGAGAATGAGCTTTCAACAAAGCAGAGTACCAACTTCAAGTGTTCCTTGTACTTTCAATAAATCCCCTTCACTCTACCCAGGCCCCAGAGGCATTCTTACAAAAGAAAATGATGGGTGATTGCAGCAAGAGGATTTGATCGCTGGGTATTTTGAAATTGGCCACACCTGTTGCTGTATGACAAATGCCCATGAGATGCTTTCAATATTCCAGGTGGGGGCATTGGTTTGTGAAAATTTGAGGCCTCTATTTGAGGTCATCATCCCAATTTTGTGCACTATTATTAACCAAATATCTAGCTGGAGATGTGAGATGGAAGATAGGTAATATAGGTAATATAGAAGATAGGTAATATAGCCTTGCATTCACCAATCTTAATCATTGTTGGACTATCTGAAGCAAGGACAATTGTTAAACAGCACTTATGAGGCATTGCTATCTGGACTGATAAAGGACTTACAAAGGAATCTTTAAGCATTGGTATGAGTGGTCCTTGACTTATAGGTCTAGTGATTGTGGCCACAGGGCTAGAAAGTGTGAGACCATGAGTTCAAATCCTGCCTCAGCCATGAAAGTCAGCTGGGTGACTTTGGGCCAGTCATTGTCTCTCATTCCAACCTGCTTCACAGGGTTGTTATAAGGAAAACAAGAGGAGGAAGGTGTGTTGGATATGTTTGCCACCTGGAGTTATTTGTAAAAATAACCAGTCAGGATATAAAGAAACAAATGAATAAATAAACCACGTTTGGGACTAGAATGTCTAATTGATAAATGGGACTCCCATTTCCCCCCATCTTTAGGGGAACAAAACTCAAACATATGGAGTTGATTTATCAGATTCTGAAGAGGGATTGGTGATTCCACACCTAATGAAGAGTTTTTGTTACAGCATGACAACCAGGAATAGTCCCTATCGATTCATTGGGGTGGCATCTTTGGTAAAGAGGGATAAGAAAACATGGGAAACTTCAAAAGAAAAACAGAGTGGCCACAATGGCTTCCTCAGGTGCCAAATGTGCCCACTGATGTCAAAAGCTGAGAAATCCCAGCTTCCACCCAAGTTCTGCAAGCAGGGGTTAGCTAAGGATAATAAACATGTCTGAAAGAGACCACGCTGCCCATAGTTTAATATTTTATGAATCAGCTCCTTCTGAAGCCATGGAAAAGTACCTTTGGGATCACATCCTGGCTGATGTGAGTTCTCATTCTGTACAGGTATGTTTTTAAACTCCTGTATGGACAACATTGCACCACAGACATGGACAGTGTTCCTTTATACACTTCAGTTATTATCCCAACTGGTTGCTTTTGTTTTGGCTCAGAAGCTCTGAAGAAGGGAAGCATTTAGCATTTTGTAGTTGACGTTGAAGAAAAGGCAGCTGAAAAATACCTTTCTGTATAAATAAGACATAATTCAAAAGCAATATGTTTTTTCCAGTCTGATTCTATCCAGTTATACAGTTACAGTCCACATCACTTTTTAAACTGCTGACTTGGAGGTGGAGGTGAGGTGGGAATGAGCTGTGTGATGTCACATTTGGCATGATGCCACTACGCATTATCCCATTGAGATAGTGCATAGTAGCATTACAGGATTGACTACTATCAAGTGTAACAATAGCTACCATTTTAAATAATCACCACAAAGTACAGTAAGCCATTAGTAAAACTACCAACAGAATCTTTCCAGCTTTGCACACAGATCCTAAGTTATTTAGAACTTTATAGATTTGCATTAATACCTGAAAATCTGGAATTGGGCTGTAGGTTTCGGTGTGTCCTTAGAAAGCTCTGGCTAAAAAGCCCTGCATTTGCAATCTGATATATTAATACAGAGGTCTCCAAACTTGACAACTTTAACACTTGTGGACTTCAACTCCCATAATTCTCCAGCCCTGCATTAATATAATGAAAACTCAGACTGGGCAGAGATAACACTATTTAGATAAAAGAATACAAACCAGAAGGTTCTCTCTCTACTTTTCTTAACTAGGCCACGTCAGCAGATTGATGGCTCCTCAACGGGAAGATTGTTATCACCAATTAATGTTGTGATGAATGGCCACCGTGGGACATTTATGCCTTGAAATTTTGCAATGTCACTAACTGTGCCTCCTACATTCCATTTGCCCTCACTGTTTACAAAGGAGCATTGTTTTTCTATATCCAGGTATGTATTAATGTCTCCCAAAGGACAGGCAGTTGAGCCTTTCAGGTAAAGGTTCTCACTCAAGAATGCAAATGCCAAAAAATATGTTAGTATTTATGGTGTAAACTGATAGGAGCCAATTTGTTGAATCTGGTGATATATAAACAAGAAAGATAAAAAAATAGCTAGCTAGCTAGATGATAGCTAGCTACTTAGATGATAGACAGACAGACAGTTGGATGGATGGATAGGTAGGTAGGTGGGTAGGTAGCAGAGAAAAATGTCTGCTGCGAACTCCGTAAGGTGTCAGCCAGCCAGTAAACATTCATCTCCATTCAATCATCCACTTTACTCCGAATTAAAGGATTATATATATATGCTTACCAAAAATGAGAAAAGGTATTTGGGCAGATGTAGAAGTAGTGAAGGGTTTGGGAGAAGGAAAGAGAGTGATAGCATTCAATTCAGTTCAATATTCAGTGAAAAATTAAATTCAAAAATTCAAACTGCAGCAGAAGTATAGCAGATAGGAACAAGTCCCAAATCAGGTATAGGCCTGCAGTGATATTATTTGCTTAATGCCTGATGGAATGCTGAACGGGAGCCAGGAATGAAATGTATTTGTTACAGTTTCCACCAAGAAACTCCTTTCATATTTACAATAAAGCCGTTCAAGATATGATCAGACAGTTAAGCATTATAACATTTCTGCTTAGGGAACAGAAGTTTCTGGAAAATTAATACTTGTAGGATATGTAGCAATGTTCATTTATATACCCAGATAATGTTATTATAGCAGAAGGACTTTGTCTTGCTGGTTGGAAAAGGGTCCTTTTTTCCTAGCTTTATTTTTTATTTTCCACTTTGATAGTATTATTGTGGTTTTGGCTAAATACTGTTTATTGTTATTTTTCTTACTTTGCTTGAACTGTGGATGTTTTAACCATATTATATATTTTACAGAAGCAGCTGAGAATCTTTTTTGGATTGTGGTGGGATAAAAATACAGTGAATAAAAAAGTAAGCAAATGACACTGCAGGCTACTTCTGCTGATCACCAGCTGCCTGCGATTTGGCAGTTCAAATCTCACCAGGCTCAAGACTGATTCAGCCTTCCATCCTTCCGAGATGGGTAAAACAAGGACCCAGATTGTTGGGGCAATATGCTGACTCTGTAAACCACTTAGAGAGGGCTGTAAAGCACTGTAAGGCAATATACAAGTCTAAGTGCTATTACTATCTACAGGTTTATTCTACTTCTGGTCTTTTTGCATATGTGAATGTGCACGTGTATGCACACACACACACAAGTTTGCACCCAACAGACTGTCAAATACATTTCTCCGTCCAGATTAATGCAAAACACATAGACCATTCAATTTAGCATACAAAAATATAATGTGTGCTTATTTATTAAATATTACCAGACATTAAAAGTATAATGATTCAAATAATCAGCCCTGGCAGGTAAAAGCAGAGACATGGTAGGATTACCAGCCTTTTGGGCAAAGGGAGGACATGTGCTTTTTTATCCTTCTGTTCTCTGTCCAATAGCCTTAAAATCAAGTATTGTCTGGTTTTTTGAGTGTATCTTTTTTGGGAGGGAAGCAGAGGTGGTATTCAGCAGGTTCTGACCAGTTCTGGAGAAATGATAGTGGAAATTTTGAGTAGTTTGGAGAACAGCCAAATACCACCTCTGACTGGCCCTGCCCCCATCTATTCTCTGCCTCCCAAGTCCCAGCTGATCAGCTGGGTCTTCTTTTGTTGTCCTGCACAGGAGAACAGAGATGGAAAGCTGGTTAGTGGGGTGGGAAGGGAATAGGATTTTGCAGTAATCTTCCCCTGCCACGCCCACCAAACCACACCCACAGAATGGGTAGTAAAAATTTTTTGAATCCCACCATTGCCTGTTAAGATATCTGGAGAAAAAGACACAACAAAAGGCAAGTATTTACATTATCCATTTTCAGAAGAAGCTCTGATAATCAATCTGGCTATTTAATGGCAGATCCATTGAACAGAGAGAATCATTTAAATATCTAGCTTTTCACTTTCAATCTTCTTCAATCCAGAGATCGCTTTTGGGAAGGAAAGCTGACTGCTCCACCCCTTGGTATCCCTATACAGTACACAAGAGAGATAAGAGATAACCTTTATTTTCATATTTTATTGTAAACACACTGAGACACATTAAACATTAAATTCTGTTGCCTGCTCTCAAAAGTATACATACATACATACATACATACATATATACATACATACATATCCATACTCATATATAACATACATATACACATGCTACATACATACTTTTCTGACCCAAGCCTCATTCCAAGCAAACAAAGACCAAACAGAGATAAAAGCAAAACCTTTTAAATGTGTCTCTTTGAATTCTGTTCATTCACAGTAAAAACGTTATTAAAACTAATTGTCCCAGATAAGAACAAGCCTTATCAAGGTTGTGCAAGACTGCCAAGAACACTAGATTAAATTGCAAGTAAATATTCAAAACCAAAAGTCTCCAAACACAAACCAGGATAGTCCGAACTTCCATTGAATCCCACCTCTGAAGGCTGGCTTTTATCCTGTAAGGGAGGGGCCATCACCTTGCAGCCTTACTCCCAAGTCACCTGTTGATGCTGCAGCTACTCTTTTCTTCAAGCAGCCCTGCGTGCATGCACACTGGGCACAGGCTCCTTGGGGTCCTCTGCATCACTGCTGCCAGCCTCCAATAAGCTCTGAAGGCAGCACTCCACTCTCTGACAGTCCTGGCCCCATCCCTGCATCACACGCAGGCCCCTCATCTGAGTCCTCACTCTCCGAGATCTCAGCCATCTGCACCTGTTGCCGGTGAACCACAACACGTACATATACACAGAGACATACCTATATACACCTATATATCTAGGTGTATATATATCTATATACCTATAGATATACATACATACACACATACATACACATGTGTGTATGTATGTATGTATGTATGTATGTATGTATGTATGTATGTATGAATCATTGTTTGAATGCAAAGCAGAAAGTGAAAACTTGAGAGTTCACAAGGTTGATACTCTATGGAACAAAGCTGTGTGAATCTAGATGTTCTGCTTTGGCTGCCACGAAGTCTCCTCCCAGAAGATGACAAGGAAAACTGGTCATGGAGACGATGTGTAGCATCCCTGACAATACTAAGGGCCCTGGTTAAGCGGCGCTTATATGCCATGTCCTGGATAGAAGGAAGTGAACTTCCAATTATCTTTTCTGATGGCGTCACACAGTCTCCATCTTGGAAGGACATCCATCAGAGTGGCTGCTTTCCAAAGAGATCTGCCCCAAAATATGTGACTGAGCCACGACAGGGGATGCGGTGTGGGACCCAGTGAAATGGAAAAGGAACCTAATGCCTATGGGGAAGCAGTGGGGTGGGAAGTGAAGCATGGAGCACCTCAGCAGTGAGGGAGGCCCTGGGAGCTGAGGTGGTATTCAGCAGGTTCTGACCAGTTCTGGAGAACTGGTAGCGGAAATTTTGAGTAGTTCGGAGAACTGGCAAATACTATCTCTGACTGGCCCCACCCCATCTATTCTCTGCCTCCCAAGTTCCAGGTGATCAGCTGGGTCTTCTTTTGTTGCCCTACACAGGAGAACGGAGCTGGAAAGCAGGTTAATGGGGTGCAGAAGGAATGGGATTTTGCAGTAACCTTCCCCCTGGAGTGGGGAGGGAATGGAGATTTTACAGTATCCTTCCCCTGCCACGCCCACCAAGCCATGGCCATAGAACCAGTAGTAACATTTTTTGAATCCCACCACTGGAAAAGAGCCTTCCTCTGCCATTGTCCCCACGCTATGGAATATCTTGCCCCCAGAAATGAGGTTGGCCCCTACTCTTTGGGCTTTCTGATATAGTGTGAAGACCTGGCTCTGCTAATCATTATGGTTAATCAAAGAATGGCACACAATCCAGGAATTGGCTGGTGGCTTGAGGTCATGCTGTCAGGGTTCCAACATGCCCATAGCAACCAAAATGGCTGAGGCCATTTTGAGTCTTCCGTGCTGACACACGCCTTCTACCTTTCTAACTTGTCTTTTAATCTTGTTCTCACTTTATTCTTAATTTTGCTTTTAACTGTATGTCTTTCATATGGTTTTATTATTTGTACCTGTAAAATTTCCCGGATATACTTGGATAGTCTCTAAATTAAAAAACAAAACAAGGCAGAAAAGTTGATGGATTTGAGATATATTTCATAATTTCAAGCAGCTTTGCAGTTCCTTATCCTAGTTGTCTAGCAAATGGAACAGAGTATTGTTAGTTCCTTGTCACATGGTGCCCAGGAACTATGCCATTGAATGCAATCTGTGTTGATCTGAATGTTGACTGACCCAGTAACAGAGATTTGTTTCCTAGTTTTCTTGGATATGGCCTGCCTGACTTGGGAAATCTTGCTGTTTTCTGCACATTTAGTTTTCAGAAAAGATGGAGGTACCGTGACTCTTCAGATACGTTGAAACATTTTCTCACTCCATAGAGTGACTTGCAGGATGTAAAGTACATTCTGTTAGAAAAACTTTTGCAAAAATGAAAGTAGTGACTATTGAACCAAGTATCCAGATAGATAGTGGGGTGCTTTTTATCAGACGTATACCAGCAGATAGCCATCCATTTGGGATGTTTTAAGTTGGACCACTGTATTGAGCAAGAGGTTAGAATCAAGGACCCTTCCTCTATTCTGCTCCTTGTAGTATCCCTTAAGGCCTAAGTGTTCTTCCTTCCTTGACTAGAGTTGTGTGTCTTCCCAAAAAGCAACTTGAATATCAAGTCTCACAGTTTCCAACACAAAATCTATATCCAAAGGCTTGCCAACCCTTTATATCCATATAGTATGCTGTTGATCCATATAGTGTGCTGCTGATCTAGTCTTTATCTCTTTTGGGGCGAGGTCTACTGATAACCATTCTGATCTGGAAACCACAAGGTATTTATTATTATAGCAATAACAACAGCACTGAAAACTTATATATCACTCTATAGTGCTTTTACAGCACTCTCTGAGAGGTTTACAATATTGCTCCAACTATCTGGACCTTCATTTTACCAACCCTGGAATGATAGAAGGCTGAATCAACCTTGAGTCTTCAGGATCGAATTCCAGACTGTGGGCAGAGTTAGCCTGCAATACTACCAGGGCTCCTATTATAGGCTTTTAATATATCTATTCTACATATGTGGTTTTTGAAATTATTCATAGCTAATATGATTTTTATCATCTGGAAACAGAAGAACCACTAAAGTAACCAAAGAATTTTATTAAAGGTTAGCACTCTTAGAAGAATACATTCCAAATTCTTGAATGAGAATCCTACATAGAGTTAACTACAAAAACATACAACTCCACCAAAGCTTTAATGCATCATGTCTGGAACCAAAGAAAGAATTGAGTATAATACAAGCATACACACAGATTATTAAACCCCTCCCTGCCCAAATGTTAAAAAAATATTCTGCTTTTTCAAACGGGAGACATTAACTTGAAATGGTTTCAGAAGAAATATAACACAAATTAAATTACGGGTCATTTTTCTAAAGTGATCTCATCAGAGAAGTACTGTAGTATATGCTTATAAAAATAATCGTATCATATTCAATTTAGGCAGAAAAAAAGTTTATAAAGATTGCATGGAGAGGCTGATCCCAAAAGAAATGGCAACATAATCAACACCAACAGTCCACTGTGTACTCCCTTCTTTTTCAGGACTTTTAGTATTCAATGCTGAAAGGATATTCCTTGTGACTGATACACCTGAAGAGAGAGAGAATTGGACACTGGAATTAAATGGCACTTAAGGCTGCCTTGGGAGGGCAGGCCAAGCAAGAATTGTATGCTAATACCCTAAACTTCAAAAGTCCGTGATATCATCTAGCATGAATTAGCACAAATTGTGATCATCAAGCATATATAGCCTCGTCTAACACTCATAAGAGTTTCTTCATTTGGTATGTTTAATTTTTTAAAACTACAAAGGCAGATCCTCTGTTTTAGAAACGTGGCTGGATTAATATCAAACATAATAAATTTGTATTTTAATGTTGGCAATTGCTATTCAGCAAATAAAATTGGGACTTAGAAAGCATTAATTATAGGCTGGTCAACCCATAGGCAAGCCATTGGCGAACACTCAATATGTCTGTTGAACACTGAACACTCACAACTTTAAAAGCATTACACGACCCTACAATTATCTCTCTGACCCTTCCCCAACCTGGTGTCCTTCACATATTTTGGACCATATGCCATACCGGCTGGAAATTCAGAGATTTAGTCCAGCATACAACATAGGGTTGACAAAATGTTATTTTATCATCAGAAGCATATATAAAGCCAAGCAAAAACAACAACAGCAGTAAAGTTGAGTGTACAGGAAGCCCTCAACTTATGTCCACAACTTGGACCAGAACTTCTGTTGCTAAGCAAGATGGTGTTGTGGCCTGCCGGTGTCTGACAGAGCTGGCGGCACAGTTGGACAGTAGTGAGGAGGTTGGGGAGGAACCTGGGCAGGGGTGGGATTCTACCGGTTCTGTCCGACTCTGTAGAACCAGTAGCTCTGAAGAGCAACAGACATAGAACCAGTTCTATGTCTGCTGCTGTTTTGGCCCATCTGCCCGCCCGGGCTCTTACCTGTCCTTTATTTCCTGCCTTTTCAACCTCAGCTGCTTTGTGTGGCACAGCTGTAGTTGAAAAAGCAGGAAAAAAAAATGCTTTTTCAACCGCTGCACACCTGCGCAGTGCTGCTCAGCTGTCCAGGCAGCAAGCTGACGATGATTCATACATGCGCAAATCGAAAAATCACCGAACTGGTAGTTACACTGGTCAGATCCCACCCCTGCACCTAGGCCAGTCCTGGAGGCTGAGGAGGGTTCGGACGAGGTCTCTGCATCGGAGGCAGGGATGGGGCCAGGACAGGCTGGCCATCATCAGCTGCCTTCAGACTCAGACAGCAGTAAGGCAGGGGAGTTACTGGAAACGTGTCATCAGTCATGAGTCCCTTCATGCCTACAAGAGAACTAAGTCCAGTCCACCTTGAATTCCTTAACCCTTATCTACAGCCAATTTGCTTTGACTGTTACTAGTTCAGATTCTTGTTAAGCTTGTAATAAATCTTTATACCCATTTGAACTGCCTGGATCAACTGATTTCCCTGGCACTTGACAGTGCTGTTGTAACTCTAAATCGGGGTCCCCAAACTAGGCAACTTTAACACTTGTGGACTTCAACCCCCAGAATTCTCCAGACAGCTTAGCTTTGTTTGGATTTGTTAAATCAAAGAAATGACATGGTGGCTCAGTGTAACATGGGAATCCAGCTAAGAAGCCTTGTTTCTAATAAAATGGATTAGGTTGAACCTATTGTTTATAGTGAGAAAAGTGTTTATTTAGTATAACTAATCATTTACCACGTACCATGTTATGGTTTGATCCATGGTTAACCTGGAATTCCCCTTCAATTAAAAAAATAATGTTGTGGAACTACATTACTTTAGATCAATTCAAATTTCAAAAATGATCATAAAAATACCAGCAAAACTAATCCCAAAAACAGTAATCCATTTCATTTTGTTTTGAGATACTTTAAATATCTGAAGCATGTATAATTTTATAGGAAAAAGATTCATACAAAACCTGAGTTCTACTTGCTTTATGAATTCAGCTTCCCATAAAAATCATACAAGGGTTTTTACAGGCTGTTGCCCAAGAAAGCATAATAGCTCTAATTAGTACTGAATTGGACAACACTCCCAACATTTTCTCCAAATCATACTTACGAAGTCATTGCACATGCTCTCCAGTTCCTGTTGAAACTGAGGATGGTTTCCATGTCCTGCTTAGACAAGTCAAAGTCAAATACCTAGCAGGCAGGGAAAAAAAATAACGGTAAGAAATTCTAAGAACTCCCAAACCATAATTCTGTGGAATATGCTTGAGGAACCTTTAACATTGGGTGTCATATACTATATATCTTCAACTACAGCATTTATGAATCTGGTTTAGTACAAAGAATTATTGCCTAAAATTCCTGAAGGTCTAAGAAAGTACCTCCCGGTTTTTCATTTATATTTATGAAGGAATTGATTTTCCTCCATTGCCAAGTACGGTTCAATGCCATTCTGTGCCTGGTTCTGCTACCTACAGAAATATTTCAGCAGCGCAGATTTGTATCGATCTGTCTATAATCCTCTGCTTCTTGAAAGCAGTAAAATTAAAAATAAACAGAACACTTCTCAATTTGCCCTGATCAAAACAAGCAGGCTACCAAAAATAAGGATGACATTAGACACAATCCATTCCCAGCACTTACAAAGTTAGTTTATAGTTGCTTTGGGCAATTATTTGACAACTCTGTTGAACATTCATAGCAGAGTCCATTGATATTATTTGACCTGAGCAACAAGAATATATTGTGGTTTTTTTTAATAGTGATCTCAAAGCACAAAGCATAATTAGAATAATTATACACTTGCCGGTTACCGCTCAAGTTGGTGTTCCTTCTTCCCCAAAGACTGTAATTTTGGAACAAGTGAGCCACGGAAATTATAATTTTCTATTCTATTCTATTCTATTCTATTCTATTCTATTCTATTCTATTCTATTCTATTCTATTCTATTCTATTGTCAGAATAACATTTCACAAAACAGATCCTTTATAGCGGGAATTGAGCTGCCAAAATTGATGGTATCCTGAGGATTACAAAAATGTAGGGATGGCCCTAAGTAGTCCCTTAGATAGCATAAATCAGTGTTTCTCAACCTTGTGACTTTAAGATCTGTGGATTCTAACTCCCAGATTTCTCCAGCCAGTGCTGGCTGGAGAATTCTGGGAATTGAAGCCCACAGATCTTAAAGTCACCAAGGTTGAGAAACTTTGGCATAGGCAACTGATGTGTTATCCAACCAGTCCAGAAGAAAGATAAAAGAGAAATGAATGCGATTAATCTCTACATTAGCCGTTTTCCATCAAGTCCTACAATGCCCAATAGTTGAGTGCACATGTAATGGTTACATTCTTTTTTGCTGATCACTATGAACACCCATGCAGATAATTCTTTGCCTATCAGCCTACCTGATCTTTACTGGGAAATGCAATAACTGCCAGATACACAAAGAGTCCCAAAGCAATCATAAACAGCTACAGCTGAGTTGGGAAACATTTGCCTGTTCAGACATGTCTTCTATAACTTCAATCCACTCCAGCCGCCGATCAAGAAAAATAGGAACTGTATCAAACAATGCTAGCAGGGCTCAGGAGTCTTATAATTCATTCAAAGCTATCTTTCAGTAATATCCATCATCTCACAATTGGGGTGAGCTGTTTCGTTCTTGGGAACAAATGGAGGGTCTTCAAGCCGAATCTTATTCATATTTTCTCACTTTTTGTCAACTTGTGTAGACAAATTAACTTCAGAAGAGGAAAGCTGAGAGTAATTGCATTCATGTATTCTAATGCCTCATTTATTTTCACTCCCTAGTTTATTAAATAAGTCTCAATAATGATTCATTTGATGTACTACTAAACCATTAATCTAATAAAACACATTACAGCTTAGTATGAACCCAGCCAGGCTTTATTATGATGTTAAACTTCTTCCAAAGCATCTGTTTGGATGAGAAGTTGTTTTTTCTCTGAGTCTTGGGGTCTTTCCAACTTCTGCTATTAAATCCTATTACAGTTAGGCCTTGAGTGATGACTAAAACTGAGCCCAAAATTTCTGTTGCTAAGTGAGACAGTTGTGAAGTGTATTTTGCCCTGTTTTATGACCTTTCTTGCCATAATTGTTAAGTGAATCACTGCAGTTATTAGTGATATGGTTATTAAGTGAATTTGGCTTCCCTATCACATGATCCCAGGATACTGCAAATGCCATAAATATGAATTAATTGCCAAGCGTCTGAATTTTGAGCAATGGTTGTAAGTGTGAAAACTGATCATCAGTCATTTTTTTTCAGTGTTGGTCTAACTTTGAAGGGTCACTAAATGAATAGCTGTAAATCAAAGACTTCCTGTAAACTGCAGGAGTCAGACGAGAAAACATCATAAAATATATGCTCTTCCATCTGTTGGAAGAATCTAAAGCAGGTGTGTCAAACTCAAGGCCCATGGGCCGGACCTGCCCCGCAGGGTGCATAGATTTGGTCTGTAGACCCACCCTGGAAACAGTGGGGGACCGGCCCGCAGTGCCTCTGCCAGCGAAAACAGGCTCCCGAGCTCCATTTCCAGCTGTAATGGCTTCTTGCAACCCTCTGCCAGCAAAAACAGCTCAGTATTTGCTGGCAGAGGGTTGCAGGAGGCCGTTGTAGCCGGAAACAGAGCTCAGGAGCCTGTTTTTGCTGGCAGAGCACTTGGGCTGCCATAGGTGCCCCGACATGAGTGACATTGAGCAGGCCATGCCCACTCCAGCCACACACACCCAGCCCCCACCCCCACCCCAAAGTCAAACAACCCTGATGCAGCCTTCAATAAAATCGAGTTTGACGCCCCTGATCTAAAGCATCAAATTTGGAATCTTATAATAAACAGAAAAATCTCCATTTAATGGATAACATAGACCATGTGAGAGCCATGATGATGTATTTATTTATTAAATTTATAAGCCATCCATTTCACTGTCGAGTAACTCTGGGTGGCGTAGAATAAAACAATTAGAGTGTTAAAAGAAGGAAGCCCAAGTTCTAATAATCTCTTAGACAGGGAAGCAAGTCAGGCGTTTGCTGAATTTTGCTTTAGTTAAACCACAAGAGTGACCCACAACTATCTTTAGCCAGGAGTATAATTGCAACTAACCCTTTTTTTTAGTGTCTAAAGCAGTATTATATTTATATTTATATCATATCATATCATCCTTAAGATTTGGAGACACTGGGAGGTAAAAAAATATCCATCTACTAACCCAGACTACACCAATCACATATATTAGTCCACAACTTCCAGGAATACACAACTTCCATCCTAATAACATAACGTAACGTAACGTAACACAACACAACACAATATATAATAAACATCTCCTTATCCTAGGTTCTTGGGAAACACCCTATAGATAAAAATGCCAAATCCAATCTAAACATCTGGCTGACTGTGTGACCAACCACAATATGCTATGTAGGAATCAACTAATCCAGAAGCGGGCATTATTTTTACCTTGAAGTTTTCTTCAATCCGCGATGGAGTGATGGACTTGGGAATCACAACTGTATTTCTCTGGATATGAAACCGGATCAAGACCTGAGAGCCAAGACCAGGCCAAACCAAGTAAGGATTACTCATTGGAAAATGTATATCCTACCCCCACTCAACTCATGTATGTATATGATCGTGCTGACATGCAAACTCTTCCAAGAGCTCACACGCCCCCCTCAGCAAAATGGATCATTCTTTTCTACACTGTTTGGTATCTTGGTTAGTACAGTCTACCTACGAGTTATATTTAACTCCTTAGGCCCCCAACCTTTTAGGCACCAGGGACTGGTTCCATGGAAAGAGGTTTTCCACAGACCAGAGGGCGTGATTTTTGTATGCTGCCTGCATCCCACAGATGGGGCTTTGTTTGCGTGGCCCAGTTCTGGCATGCTGTGGCCCAGTGCCAGTCCATGGACTGGGTTGGGGATCCCTATCTTAGAGAACCTGTCCTTCCAATAACCACTTGATATACGATATTTCCTACTTAACTGCACACATACCCACCTGAGCTGCAGTTTTATTATGTTTAGCTGCAATCTCTTTAATTTTTGGATCATCCAGGACTGAAGGATCTTCAGGCTTGGCCCTAGCATTTAAAGAAACCAAGGGTAGCAAATAATTAATAATAACACTAAGAAAATTTACATTTCACAGGAATAAAAGAACTGCTATCCAGCTGCAAGGCTAACTAGCTAGAATGGAAAATTACACATCATTACGGTATCTTGTAACATTTTCCCAAATCATCTTTTCTTCCTAATATATTATTTCATCCTGTATGAATGGCAAAAACGAAGATTTTTTTTTTTTTAGTTCAATGAGATGATAAAAATACGGCTTAACATCTCATTAGCTTGAATGCATCTGGTGATCTTTGGAGAGCTTTCTGGCCCACACATAATATTTAGCTGAATCTTGGCTATTCAATTAAAGCATAATTAATGAAGAACCAGAAATAATTTATGAAACACATTGGGTAAACTCATATAACAGGCTAAGTAAACTAAGTAAGTTGCCTAGAAAAAAATAGGCAGCAAATAAATTTAACAAACAAACAAATAAAAACAAATGCTTATGGTCCCACGTATTTTGTATAAATCCAGTCTATGGGTAGGTTCATCAGGCACATTATAGTTTCCTTAGGTTTAAACTAGGTTTACACAATAAATGCACTTGATGTGATTTTAGGTATCACATGTTGTATGAATCTAAATTTCTAACTTTTCTCTCTGTATCAAATCTGTCACTACCTTACATGTAACCTGTTACTTGCATTATCTTACACGTTTCCCTAATAACTACTACTGCTTCTGTTATTCGCTGTTATATTACATTATGGTCACCATTAATAATCGTTCTAATTATTTTTTCTAATGTATCCATATTCCTCTTACTAATCACAAATACAATTTTTGTAGAGAAAATAAAAAATGATTAAACCCATTAATCTGAAGATAGCTACATTATAACTGGCAAAAATATCTCTCTTAATGCCTCTAGCTTTCCACAAGTAGATGTAGTGAGGAGAATCCATTTTCTTTCATCTGTTCAACTATGTGTCCATCATCTTTTTTTTGACAGATTATGATGGCTGGGAATGTTTGGCCTTGATTCAGAAATACCTGGAGAATGATGTTTCTCCATTTTGCTTTATAATTTGGGATTAGCCCACTTGTTCTGGACCAGAAGATGTTATGCTGTGGATCCTGACAAGCAAGAAATTTCGGCTGGCAGAGAACTTTTTCTACCGTGGCTCTCACCCTTTGGAACATCATGCCCCTTGAGGTGAGATCTGCTCCCACCCTCTTGGCCTGAAAATAGCAATAGCACTAAGACTTATATACCGCTTTACAGCATTTTACAACCCTCTCTAAGCAGTTTACAGAGTCAGCCTATTGCCCCCAACAATCCGGGTCTTCATTTTATCCACCTCGGAAGGATGGAAGGCTGTGTCAACCTTGAACCTGGTGAGATTCGAACTGCCAAATTGCAGCCGGCAGTCAGCAGAAGTAGTCTGCAGTACTGCACTCTAACCATTGTGCCACCGCCTTTGCCAACTGGTTTGATGGCCTGATGGAGGCATCCCAAATTGGAGGTGGTTAGTAGATTAGAAGATCCTACGTCCACCTATTTGTCCCTTTTATCTTATCTCTTGTTAATCTTTAGTGTTTTATTTTTAACGCTGAATGTTTTTAATGCTCTCGTTATATATTGTGTGGCAAATAAATTTGATAAATAAATAAAATAATTTCAGGAGCGTGCATTAGCTCGAGTCATTTCCATGTCCCATTTATGCATTCCAATGTGCGATTAATGATTAGCAAGTCAGATGTTCAAGAACTCTCAGCTCCAGCATTTTTTGCTCAGTGCAAGAGTAAAAGACCGAATGTTCTCACCAGGGTCTATCTGGAGAGCCAAGGGGACTATAGGCTGTGACGGAGATCCCTTTGGACTGACAGTACTCAATCAGCTTTTCCTGAGTAAGATACGGGTGGCATTCAACCTACAACATATACAAAAATAGATGTCAGTATGTTTATTACCCCGAAACAGGTTGAAATTCAAAATGTTTCCCATTAAAAAAAACAAAAATGTTCTGCATTTGGGTCAAGTTTAAGTGTGGACATAGCCAACTTCTTTTCACTGTGGGAAGAGAAAAACCATGTCCCATTTCAAACAGCTCGTTTCTTCAGAAAACACGATTGCCTTTTTAAAAGCTACACTGCCATCCATGTTAGATTTCAATTACAAGCCTTCCCTATATAATTGCATCCCACTGCAGCCCTTACTTAATGGTTAGCAGGATTTTAATGCTGAATTTCCTTACTGCTGCTTAAAAAAAATAAACAGGTAGCTCAATACTTTCCCTTAAAAAAAACCAATAACTTTATTTGTTGGTCTGGCAATTCTACCATGTTACACCATGGTTTGTTTGATTTACAGCTCAGGAGGTTGTGTGACATCAACCATGTCTTGTTTAATCAATAAATCATGATTAAATGTCAGGTTAATGTGATGCTAAATGAAGTCATCCTCTGGCCAAGAGAAATTCCACAATCATATTCATAGCAAGTAGAGAGAGGATTTTTGTCTCACAAAGAAAAATAAATTTGGAAATCCTAACACAAAAGTCAAAAGAATATATAACTTAACTGATAAAATTATGTCATTCATGCACTTTCACCAAGTCTCTGAAAAAAGCAATTGTTCTTGCAGTCTTCATGTGGTGAGTTCTCCACTTGCTTGCAAGTGTACAGAAAGGGAACTATTACTGTACTGTATACGGTCACATGACAGTTTACTTTATTTCTGGCTGAAATGATTATTAAACAGACACCGCTGAAACTTCTCAAAAATTCCTTGTATGAATTCTGATTATTAATCGGGAGGTAGTGATCGATTGGGGTTTGCAAGATACCTTGTTTCAGAAACGCCTAGAAATTCAAAATTTATTTGCAAAAAAGATACAGGAGAAGACGGTGCACAAGCATAATCCGACAGAACAGGCCAACTATATTTAGAATGTCATTTTACTCCAAAGCATCCTTCTCTGTCATCCAATACCTCCTTTCAGAATATATCATAGACTGCAGAAATGCGAAAAGGCAACTGTTAGTTTCTAATCAATTTGAATTTGTGATTGCATATATATAGATAAGTCTGATATTTCAATAGATGTTGATGACGTGCCTTCAAGCCGGTTTTGATTCCTTATGTTCTCAAAGACATTTTAAAAGCAGATCAAGACATAAACATCTTGAGCTCCTCTTGTTCCAATGGTTTTAACTTATCGAGCTGTAAACGTAACTTTTAGATTACTGAAAAATATCTAATTCCAGTGTCTGTCAGATAGGGTATTTTTCTAATGCCATACAAACTGGTAGATTCAATTTTTTACAAGTTCAATGATAATAAACAAACACACCTTGTGGTTAGTATATATCACGCTAAATTTCAATTTGCAATTTCAATCAACAAGATTGCTCTGAAATTCAAATTAGAATGTGAAACCACTTTAAAATGTAGAGATCAGCTGTCAGTATGGGGATTAAAGGGAGAGAGGGTGTAGGACAATTGTACATTCATGATGATGTTACCTTGTTTGGTAATGAAATGTCTGCAAGGAAATCATCAAGTTCAGAGGGCACCAAGGACCCCAGAATTCGACTCTGAGCTACACATATTCTATTGGTATGTTGTTTTTATCCTTCTCTCTCTTTATAAATAACTCTTCATAATCCCCAGACCACTTCCTATGAATTTACCTGGTTATTTGCAGGTTTGTACTTCAATTTGGGCTTCTTCAAGATTCTCTCTATCTGTTCATGGTTGAAGTTGGAAACACCAATTGCCTTCACCAATCCAACATCTACTAGTTCCTCCATTGCCTAAGGACATACCAAAGACCAAATAGGAGTTTAAGCAGTTACATATATCAACACAAAAATCTGTCTGATGTTAGTCTTTTTAGGACTTCTCAAGGTCAGCAAGAGAAGAGGCATTACAAAGAAGTTCACATTCAAAAACATCACTAGTTGCAACCTTTCTGTAATTCTACCACTTACAACATGCACACTTCTGAACATACCAGGCTGATAGTTTTCATTCTTTTTGTATAATAATAATAATAATAGTAATGATACTAATAATAACAACAACAACTGATGTTTTCCAAGCCCTCTCTTAGAGCGCCTGGATCATAATTGCTATAAGCCATGATTGTTCTATAAGTCAAATCTGGTTGAGTTCATACAACATAATTTGAAACTAAAGCACATTTTGTCATAAATGTCTCAATTTTAGGGACTGGCTACAAGAGAGTTTCAGAGGGATAGATGAGGCAGATAAGCAATCCAACTTCCAAAGTTAGAAGAATGGATTATAACTCTGCCAGCAGTTAAGAGCATAAGCATCAGCCAATTCCAGTTATTATATCCTATTTGTTATTTAAATATGCTTCAAACTAGAAGGTGTGCAGCTAATATAAATTTAATTGTACATATGTGACTTTTCAGGATGCTTTCCGTCTCAAAAAAGGAATAAACTAATTGTAAGATGCACTTTTATTGATTTCTACTTTGTATATTCATATGCTTGGTACATTAATACCTTAATTAATACCTTAATCTCTTCCTCTTGAAAGCTTACAATAGCCAAGGAAATCTTAGTCTGCATTTCTAACCAAAAATATTTTTGTATTTTTGGTAAATATCCTCAAAAAAAAAATCAAGAGGGACCCATAATTAAGCAAGTGTCATATTAAAATAAATCACAAATAAAAAAATCTCCATGATATAAAATTTATGTCACAATTTCAACAAATGCCAAGTTATAATATATGCAATATAAAAGTACAAGATATAAAATATCCACATTCAACCCACTGCCTACAGGGAAGAAACATCTTTAATTGAAATTGAACATACCTCCCATGTGTCTAAAATACTTGTGTTACTGGATATCAACATGCCTTTATCATCCATAGGAAACAGATCATCTCCTGCCTGTCAATAAATACCAAGAGCCCAAGTCAGTTTACTTCTAAACTACCAGTAAACAATGCTGAAAGGGTTGCATGACAGGCACAAAGTATCAGGACCATATGTTAAGTTGCAATTCAAAAGGATTTACTGTTCAGCCTATAGACAAGAATCTAGTCAACTAACAGTGAATTCTGAATTGGTGCTACATAAGAATTTACAGAATTTGGTGGGGGCGCTGGACGTGATTGATCATTTGTGACTCTAGACTAATTACTCACTTAACTCTGCCCCCAGGCTCTGCTTCTTTCCTACATTATGTCCCTGATCAGCTGGAGGACCATGCACATCATCAGCCAAGAGTGGTGACATCAAAGTAAACATAATTTCATATTTTTGAAGGTCACGGCTGAACTGCTTCCATTTGCACAATCAAAAATCCTTCACTCTTCCAAGAAATGGTCTGAACTGCCCCACTGGATCCCAGCAATTAAACAGCTGAATTTAGGGTTCTTTGAGAGGTCTAGGTGAGTCTTATCCCCCAGAAGTCTCCTGCTCCTATTTCAACCCTTTTAGGAAAAGTCAGAAAGAGGCCATTTTTAGGGCCTCATCTCAGGGTATCAAGGAACTATAGGTGGTCCACACACTGCTCAACCTGTCCTCGTTTAATGACTACAATTAGATCTGGCAAGTGGAAAGACATATGATTAAGAGAGGCTTACATCATTATTTCCCATTTGGTTATTAAGCAAGACATCACATGACTACGACTTGCAATTTTACCTCCACATCTCTATAACTCTTCTTGTCAGTAGCAAGTTGGGAAGCACAAATGGTGATTGTGTAACTCTGCATTGGTCATAAATATGTGTTGTTGTAACTGCCCAAATAGTGATTGTATGATTGTGGGACACTGCAATAGCTGTGAATGTAAGGATTGGCTACTTTTTTAAAAAAACATTGTTGTAACTTTGAGTGATTGCTAAATGAGGTAGTTGGTAAGCAAGGACTATCTGAAATAGGATGTGCTTGGTTCTGAATTTGGGAAGATGCTTTAAAAAAAATCAAAGCAGTATCCAGTTAATTAAATAATGATTCTCTAAATTCCTGGCAGTAATTTTTCATAGCTTTACCTTGAGATACCGGGGGCTAAACATGGAATGTACTGATTGCAAAGCAGATATTACAATCTATGTTCTCCAAGAGCACATTGTTGTACATTCCCTTCACAAACTAAAAATAGCACTTTCTTATATTCATAAAAAACTATTCAGCCAATTGCTTAAATATAGTTAAAAATGGACTTGAAAATATAGAGTCCAGAGAGGACATCAGCAAAAGGTTTTAGAAGGCAGATTCCATGGTAGTCTCTTCAGATTCTACTGGCACTCCAAAATAAATATATACAATAGTTAACACCACCACACCTTACTAGCTTTTGAATATTTCATCCTGAAATTCTCAAAGGAGCCGTTTTTAATTTTTCTAATAATTAAAAAAATGGATTGTGGCTGTGTAGATGCCATCTAAGTGTTTCACAGGTTTTTACCTTGCTAGCCCCAGGTTTGATCCACCATCCTTCAACCGTAATCACTCAAGGACTGCAAAGTTAATTGTGTTGTAGTCTCCATTAAAAGTACTTTTGATTGGATCCTATGAGCTTGATGTTCTAAATATCGAATGCCAAATTTATGGCCAGAATTAAATCAGAGAAACAAGAAACCTGTTCAAGCAGATTCACTCGAACAATAGAAAAATCCACCCCACAAAAAGTGTTTGATTAGAGCTACTTGTGGAACTGGGTTTTCTCCTCCTGCCCTGTTTTGTAACATGCCTTTTCTTATTACATTCTTACATACTCAGCCTTCTTCACACCCACTCATCTGAATGAGTGGGAATGGAGGTGCTTAGGGTTGGATTTTCACTGCATGTTCCCCCTTCAGCTTTCTGATGCCAATCAGATAGCAAAGGGGAAAGTGTAGGATGGAACGTCAATGCTCTTCTTGTGGACCTCTTGTTCCCAGTTGATTGACCAGGATAAAAGCTGAACAGCTACAGAAATCTGAGAGCTGTAATCTAAACATACTGAAAAGATGGGGAAGCCTACAGTATCCGTGCGTCAGTTTTCCTCCCACCAAAAGGAAGGGGAACCAATATGGAGTACCTTACATCCTATAGGCCAGTGGATAAGGTAGAGGTCAAGATAGTTCAACTTCAAGGCCTTCAGAGTTGCCTGACAGGCACCCTTGACCAAAGACTTCTCATGGAACGTGCACCAAAGCTGTAAGAAAGACACCATATGGAGAAGTTAGTTCCCATGTTCCCTGAATTACACACATGGCTGTCAATGTGTCTATAACAACTCCCCTGAATTATAAGGAATTACTTAAAATACATACTAGATCTTGTGTAAGAAACATGAAAAATCTGGAGGGTAGAAAGTAACTTTCAAGAAAAAGACCAACGTCTTTAAATTATCAGTCCATTCTTCAACTCAAGAATAGATCGGATAGGGGCACTAAATTTAAAGTCAATCCCAGCAGGAGTCTAGAGAGGCTGTAGTTGCTGCCACAATCCATGTTACAAAAAACTGGCCTTGAAAGTAGTTCAAAAACTGTGACCAGTCCAAAAAAAAGCATCAAGGTTATTAACTAGATGGATGGAAAATTTCTTAAGCGTGATTTATACAACCATTTGTAATTTTTATCTTATGTATCTATTTGTATTCTGCCTTTATTATTTTTACAAATAACTCAAGGTGGTGAACATATCCAACACATCTTCCTTCTCCTATTTTCCCCACAACCCTGTTAGGTGAGTTGAGCTTAAGTCAGAACTAGAAGTCGTGGTCTGCCACTTTCTAGCAGGACATTCTATTGTGGACATTCTAGTTCTAATTTTGCATTTTTTATGTAACTTTATCCCTGGAACTAATCAGCATGATCTGACATTAATGATTTTTAATGTCTACAACAGTTATTTATTTATTTAATTTGTATGCTGCTGAATCTTCCTAAACTCTGGGGAGGTTACAAATATCTAGGGTGTTTAAAAACATTCAGAATTAAGGGTTTTCCCCCTCCACCCCCTTAAGATATAAATATATATACCTTGCTGACAATAAAAAGATCCTCACGCTTTACAATCCCAGCCTGGATTGCATCCTGAATACCGCTGCCAACTTCTTCTTCGTTCTGGTATACATAGGCACAATCAATATGGCGGTAGCCTACATCAATCGCCTTCTTCACAGCATCTTTTACTTTTCCTGGTGGAGACTGGACAACAGAAGACTCCTAGTGAACAATCTTATTTGGCTAATTTATCACATAGCAAGCAATTTACCTATGAAAAGTAAGATGATATTAGTTTAATATTTAACCACAGTTGGTTGTTTTGAGCAAGGTCCAAAAATGGTACAATATACAAGTCTTAAGATGGAACCTTTGGCCTGCACCTAAAGCAAAGCCATAAAAAAATCATTTTACAGTATAGGATGATATGTGATTGCACCTAATGCAATCAGCTTGTCTATCATGCTAACAAAGGTAATGCAAAAACACACATCAACCCTGCCTGTTGTCAATTTGGAAATAGAGTTTATTAAGAATAGAAAGTACTTTTTACTTAACCATAGCTAACGAAGACCATGATACAAAATAAGGTTTCCTAATCTAACCATGGTTTCCCATCTTGATTTGCAGCCAACATTTAATCACAATCTGTGATATCTCTAGGCAAGGAAAATGAAAACCGTCACATCTACATAGGCCAACTTTGCAAGTTTCGTTAGTGATAAACTATATTATAAACAAGAATGCCAATGAACAAGTTAGAAGGGATGCTAGCTTTCAAAGGAATACAAAGTCAGAGTGTTGCATTTTAGCTCTTGATTGGATATACTATCTTGGATGGGAGAGCTGTTAATGCTTAACCTCTCCTTTGGTAAACAAGGAATGACTGTCATTTCTGAGTCCCACTTATGATATAATTTATTTGCAATTTTTGACAGAAATACTGATATAATTCAATACTCTGCAATAGCAAACTTGAGAAGAGAGCAAGAAAAAAAAGCTAAGCATCAAGGTTCCTGGAACTTCTTATGTGATAGCCCTGTTGTTTGGGGATAATGGGAAATGTAATACAATACATTTATTCGTTTTTAATTGTTTTAGTCCCACTTTTACCTAACATACCTAACAGTCCTTCTTCCCCTTATTTTCCCCACAACAACCCTGTGAGGTGAATTGGGCCACTAAGCTGATTTTCATGCCTAAGGTGAGACCAGAACTCAGTTTTCTGATTTCTAGACTGGTGCCTTTACCACTAGAACGAACTATCTCTTTTATTTATTTTTGCATACATTTATTAGTTATTAGCTAAAAGGGTATTTCTCAACCCTGGCAACTTCCAGATGCGTGGACTCAAGGCTATTTCTTGACAGGATGAAGGATTTTTGATTGTACAAATGGAAACAATTTGTCTCCCAACCCCTGTTCTGACCTTCTAAAAAAAACAACCACCCTGAAATAATGCTTACTTTGATGTCACCACCCTTTTGCTGATGATGTGCATGGTCCTTGAGTTGATCAGTTCTTTGTGAATGTACTGTTCTGGTTGGGTTATTGTGATATCAGTCCAATGCACCTGGATTCTGTGTTGCTCATTATTGATTTACAACATTTGTGGCAGTGGGAGGTAGAAAAGAGCTACGTTCAACAGCATGCAGCTTGTTCCCAATTAATTAGAACTTGATTACTTTTCTGTGCAAATCAGACCACTGGTGAAACATAGCATGCTGTAATACCTTCAATGTTTCTCAACCTTGGCAATTTTCCAAAGTGTTCAGCATGCTGAGGAATTCTACAACTGTAAAAGAAGTCGTAACCCAAAGGATACCACACACTGCTTATCCTTAGTTAAAACAGAAATTGTTTATATTATTTACACTAAAGATTTATTTATTTCACATGGGAAAATGAGGACATATTCACCCAAAACCAAAAATATTGGAGGATCCCTTGCTGCCTGATATGCTTACATAGTATGGGAGGCTTCAATGCTATTTATTTGCTTATTTATAGGCAGAAATTTAATAGCCTGGGCAAACCAGTGTGCACCTGATGATCCAGAATCCCAACTCCCACTCTGTATGTGTGCAGCTGGCAATTCCAAAAAAAATTGAAACAAAAATATATAGTTTTCTTAATTAGGTCTTCATGTACCATAACCATTTCCCAAGTGATGCACTGGTGGTTTTCTTGTAAAGATAACAAAATGTCAAGGACATTAAAGAAAGCAAATTATCTGAGGCATCTGAGGGTTCCTGGAACAAATTCTTCTGCTCCTAGGGGCAAATAAGCATATTTGATTTAGGTAGCAAGGCTCTTGCAAAGATGAAGCTACAGGCTGCTGTTTTATTAGAAAATAGAATTAACAAAAGGAAACCTTGTTTGGAACAGACAATTTTTATAGCAAAAGCTCCCGTTGAAATGACTCTGTCACTGCTAATTATTGAAAGTAATGTGACCAATGTTATTAACTCTCTTTGCATGGTGGCTTCAGATTACAGATAGTCCCCAATTTAAGACTACAGTTTGGGTTTTACAGATTAGATAGAATTGTTATTAGAGAAATGGCTAGTTTATATTATTATGAAAAAGTAAATAGTTGAAGATAGATGTTAATGCCTTATTTTACTGCACCAAAGGAATCAGAAGTCAATGCCCCCTTTCCCCGCTTGCTTTCCCCCACTATCCACTTCCCCTTTTCCTTCCCTAATGTCCCTAATATTTACTTTTGTACTCTCTTCGTATGTCATATTACAAATTAATAAAAACTATATTTAAAAAAGAGTACAATTGAGACTGAAACCTCCATCATTAAACGATGCAGTTGTTAAAATGCCTGATTTTATGACTTTTGCCATAGTCATTAAGTGAACTCTGCTCCTCCCCTGACTTTATTAGAATGCCTCTGGGGAAGGGGCAATTACATGATCGTGAGACACTGCAACTGTCATAAATACATGCCAGTTGCCAAGCACTTAAATTCTGATCAAATGACAGTGGGATGTTACTACAGTCATAAGTGCAAGGACCAGTCATAAGTCACTTTTTTCAGCACTACTGTAACTTCAACATTTGTTAAATGAATAGTCATGAACTGTATGAAAGGTTATTCAAGAGAAATGAAAGGCCCTGAGGGAACACCTCTAGTGCCTAGATGAGGTCAAGAAACCAGGAATAAACAGCATGATTTAGAGCACTTTTATTCAATCTTGGTAACTTTTTAATGTGTAAATTCCAACTCCCAGAATTCCCCAACAAGGTGCCATCATTTTGGGCACATAAATAGAGGAAGGGCACTCCAATGGAAGCTTCTAATGCAAAAAATGCACTGTTTTAAAAGAATGGGGATTAAATACTTTCTTAACTAAAATAAAAAGAGCCTCTAAATCCTGTAATAGTTGTAATTATTGATAGAAACTTATCTCATAGGATTTTTAAAAGACAATACAACAAAGTCAATGAAGGAACTGGACTGACTAGTATTTATTTTCACAAAAGGGACCAAATGATGTTAATCAGATTAATTTATGAATAAATTATGCAACAAGCAAATATAAAGGATCCTCTACTGGACAAAAAAAAGATACACATCAGAACACCACAATTTTCACTCATATCAGGTTAAGGGTGCAAAGTTGGAAGCCAGAAGAAAAATATTCTTAACTCTTTATATTTTAGCTACTTGACCATGGTGGCCCTTATCTGGCTCAAAAGAACTTACTACCAACAGAAGTAAGAATATCTCCAAAGTCAGAAGAAGTCTCAAGGCCTCGACTTTAAGACTGGTTGTGAAAAATTAGAATTTGAATAAGAGAGTTGGAAGGGACCTTGGAGGTCTTCTAGTCCAATCCCCTGCCTAGGCAGGAAACCCTATACTATTTCAGACAAATGGTTGTCCAATCTCTTCTTAAAAGCTTCCAGTGTTGGAGCATTCACAGCTTCTGGAGGCAAGTTGTTCCACTGATTAATTGTTCTGTCAGGAAATTTCTTCTTAGTTGTAGATTGCTGCTCTCCTGGACTAGTTTCCATCCATTGCTTCTTGTCCTGCCCTCTGGGTGCTTTGGGGAATAGGTTGACCCCTTCTTTTACGTGGCAGCCCCTGAGATATTGGAACACTACTATCATTCTTTTCATTAAACTGGATATAAATTCCAGGAACCGTTCTTTATATATTTTAGCCTCTGTCCAGTCCCCTAATCATCTTTGTTGCTCTTCTCTGCACTCTTTCTAGACTAGTCTCAATATCTTTTTTTTTTTTTACATCCTGGGGACCAAAATTAAATGCAGTATTCCAAGCGTGGTCTTACCAAGGCATTATAAAGTTATTATTAAACGCTAGTGGTAAGAGAAGAATACTGCCTCCCAAGTGATACCCAGGGAAGCAAGTATATATAATGCAGGAGTGAACCATCAAGCCTTCACATGATTACTAAACTACAATTCCCAGCATCCTTAGCCATAAGCCACATTAGCTCAGACTCCTGGGAGACTTCAGCATCTAAAAAGGGAAAGCCGGTACCCCAAACAAGCAGAGCACTTTCCAGACAACCGTTATGAAATCCGAAGCCCGAGCAACTTTAATTCATTTTATTTAATTTCCGTGTGGGGCCAGTGTCTCCGTTTTCTCGGAAGAAGGTTGGGGTGGGGTGTTTCCTGAAATTTTATTTCGACATCGGGAATTAAAAAGGCCTCCTTCCAGATGCAGAACGGATATATTAGCTAATCGCCGCTTGCCATTTGGGAGAGCTAGGAATCTCTTCCACAAAAGCTTTCTGCAAAACGTAAACGGGAAAAAAAAAAACACCCAAGCCCGCCCCACGGTTTTACGAGAAAGAAACGGGAAGGCCACCAATTCAATTGCAAGCCTGCAAGACGCGTGGCTTATTTTGCAAGCTTTCAATATGTTGTTAAGGCATGTGCAAAAAAAAAAAAAAAGCACAACGAAAGAAACACCCCCCCAACCCCAACCCCTTTCCCCCAAATCCTCCGCTTTGGTACCCTTTGGAGCAAAAAGCCCGCGAACGAAACGGGAAGGAACAAATAAGGGACGAAAGAAGGCGCGCCAACCGATGGCCGTCGCAAAAAGCGCCTCCGGGTTGCAACTGCTTACCTTCCACGTGCCCAGTCCCAAAATGGGCATCTTTGCTTTTGTGTACAGCTCCACATACTTGGCCATGGCAGCTGTCCCGCGAAGCCCAAACCGGAGGCGCCCAAGTGCGGAGAAAGACACAGGCAGGAACAGCCGGTGCAAGCCGCTTTTATATGCGCCAGACCCGCCTCGGCAGGCGGGCGTGAAAAGGAGGGGTTTTCCCCCCCACAAACCGGGATCTTTTAATACCTCCTGGGACGGTTACCCGCTGCCAGATCTTATCTTGGGGGAGTGGGGGGGGAGAGTCAGCGCAGGCAGGGAAGCGGGCAATGATGGGCTATGTAATCCCTGCAGAAATATATGTGAGGCGACAGAAATGGCACTTATGGGCATTTATAATGTGCCGCTCAGTTTTTGAAAGACTTCGGTACCGATGCACTGATGATAACCTAGTTTGGAAATGAAACGTTTGGAAGAAAACAACCATCCTCAGAGAGCATCAAGCAGCACCACCACCCCACTTCTCTCTAGAGTTAGGGGACTATGATGCTCTAAACCCCAAAGGGAGCCAGTCCCTTTCTTTTAGTTTGGCGCCAGGAATATGGAAAATGGTGCAACTGTTGAGGAAAGTGGATGAATTTCACAAAACTTAAGTTATGCACGATGTACCCGCTTTGCAACCTCTGCTTCACAAGTTTTCTTCTTCTAAACTTTGTTTTATTTATTTAATTTTATTTAACCACCCATTTCATATAAGGGATTCTGGGCTGTTCTCAAAATCAAGCCGTTTCAGATTAGAAACCGAGATACTTTAGGGACAGGCTTTCTTACACAATATGACTGTGCTCCAGATTTGTACGGTATTTATGACCACAATTGAGCTCAAAATTTCTGTTGCTAAGCAAGGCATTTGTTACAAGCTCTGTCACATTTTGTGACTGACTCTTGATCACAGGACCCTAGGGATGTTGGCAATGGTCATAAGTGTGAAACCTGGTCATAAGTCACTTTTTTTTCACCGCTGTTGTAACTTTGAACAGTCACTACAACTACATGGATGGTTGTAAACCGAGGATTATCAGTACTGTAGCTAAAATCGTGGTTGGATAGTGAGATGATTTGCTGTGTCATCTGAACTCTCCATACAAATGGTTTTACACATCTGAGATTTAAAAACAGCCAGGAAGTCATTCTCCATAGTGTTGGTAGTCCTCTATTTACAACGTTTCGTTTATTAAATTTATAACAATAAAGTCTCCCAGGCAGCATTCATACATAAGGTAGGATTAGAACTCACAGTCACCTGGTTTCTAGGTCCCTCCCTCTCCTTTCTTTGAAGAATGAAATATAGTCCTCATTTATTCACAAATAATCCCTAGGTTCATCTGCCACTTAGCCAAGGCAGTTAATAGAGCAGCGATCGCAGAGCTCTTAACCACAGTTCTCTCACGGGAAAAAAATCACATTTTTTTTTCCTCGTGCTCCATGGAGGATATTCTCTTATTTTCTCTTAAAAATTCAAAGCTAAGTCAACTGGAGGCTATCCGGTGCATGATTTGGAAAAATAGTACAAATAGTCCTCAACATACAGTCATTTATTTAGCAACTGAGGCAACAACAATACTGCAAAAGTGACTTACAACTGGTACTCTCACTTGCAAATCACAGCATCCCTACAGTCACAAGAGCTTAGGTGCTTGGCAATTGGGATATATTTACAATGATTGCAGCATCCCATGGTGATCGCCATTCGCGACCTTCCAAGCCGGCTTCTGACAAGCAAAATCGATGGGGGAAGCCAGATTTGCTTAATGACTGCATAATTTACTGAACTACAATGATTCGCTTAACAACTGTGCAAAAAAAAAAAAAGACTGTAAAATTGGGCAAGAATCACTTAACCGCTTTCCTTACCAATGGGACTTCTGATCCCAATTGTGGTTACAAATGGAGGATTACCTGCATGACACATCAACTACATTTATTTTCAGTCTACAGTACCATTTTCAAAATGTTAAGTACAACTTGAAAAAGTTAAATATGGAGAGCATGTCTTTGTTGCCCAGGTGAACTTTCATGGCTGAAAATATAACTCTTGAATTAGCAAGAGCAGTGTTGTTCTGCATCCACCCTCAATCCTCTTCCTTGCTATTTGTAGGAAATGCAATACTACAGCCATAGAGTTGAAAAGGATCTTAGAGATCATCTAAGTTTAACCCCTTGCTTGGTATAAAATCCATTACAGCATCTCTTTTTAGAGTAATTTTATTAAATGTTACAATTAAAATGATAAAAACTAATGCAATCTAAAAAAGAAAAAGACGTGCAGAAAAGAAAAAAGAATAATCAAGAGTAAAGAAAAATAAAAGAAATAAAGAAATGACTTCTTCCTTTATCAACTCTGTGCTTCAAAAGTATGACCAATTTTAGTAACTTGCTACATTTTCTTAAAATTATTTGTTCCCATACCCATCTGTAATTTATAAAGAAATTTTTAACACCTTATCATTTCAGTCCTGATAGGCAAAAGTTCATTAAGGCTTGCAAGAGATAGCAACATATCTACAGTATTTTAACCTTGATAAATAAAGCAACTTCCTTTTATTTCTAACAACCCTGGTCTTTAATCTCTTCAAATAGATTTAGTTGTTCATTTGTTCATTGTTCCTTCTCACAAAAAATTTCAAAGCTTGAACAAGTCTCTTTTGTAAATGCAATATAGGAAAGTTATCCTGATGACTCTTTAAATCTGTTATTTATATGCCCCTTTTAATTCTTAAGACATCAACTATATTTTTATTTAATATTATTTATTAAATTTGTTTGCTGCCCATTTCACCCTGGGGTATAATCCGTGCGGCATCTTTTTCCATATCATTCTTGAACCTTGTCATTTTAAAATCCTCTTTCATGCAAGTCTCAGTCTTATTGTCAGAACTACCATCTCAGGCATGTGCTTTGTATTTGCTAGATGCCAGTCTGCCATGAACTTGGGGAGAGGACTGAATGGGAGCGGGGAAAGTTCACTACTCACTGTACCTTCTGGAGGCACAAAACTTCAAGATCAGGCAGCTGGGAGTGGCATGAAGCTGCATACCAGCCAGCCCACAGTTGAAGAGACCGTTCCTAAAACATTTCATTGGAATAAGATTAGACAATAGGAGACCAACAGTAGTGACAAGTGACTAATTGGCAGGAGTTAAATTTAGGGATTTGGGCATGCAGATTTCAGTTCTGGCTTTGCTTTACTATATTCTCCTTGATCTTTACTAAACTATACCTTTCTCACTAAATGAAGTCAAGGATCGTTCTTATTTAAAGGCTCAACCTGAGGCAGAACTGACACTTATCCAAGTTCTCTTCCATAACATCTTTTAAACACTGTCTATAAAGAAAGACACTCTTACATTTATCTTCTGGGTCCATTGTTCACAAATATTTTTCAATACATCCAACCAGGGGTGGGATTCTAGCGGTTTGGACTGTTTCAGATGAACTGGTGATCATTTGGCCGCATCCACCTGCCCCTGCCCTTTTCCTGTGCTTTATTTCCTTGTTTCTGATACAGCTGATTCATGTGGCAGAGCAGTTTGCCATGCATCAGCTGTTTTACTCACTGGGGCTGCAGCAGAAAGTATAAATATCATAGCTAAAAATGGTCTTTTCTAAATGCTGTACGCTCACTGAACCTGTTGTTACACTGGTTGAATTGCACCACTGTATCCAATGTTAAAATATTTTGCTCCATTTTCTATTAGTAAATCAAATTTAAATGTTATTTTCCTTTAATTGTAATTGTTGGCTCCCTCTGGTGTCCAACCTTTTCCATCTGTACTACCTACACTTCATTCTCTACTATACTTTCAAAGAGTTGGGCAACATATACATTTAATAAATAAAAATAAATTTAAAAAATAATTGGCCATAATAGGACTTGATTCCCTTTGTAATTAAGCTGCATGATTTACATAGACACAGATGCACACATAGACACAGTCACAGACACACACCCCAACTTGAAGGCAGAGCTCTTATGAGATACAGGTAGTCCTTAACTTACTTGAGTATGGAATTATGGTTGTGCATTAAGGGAGCATTACCTAAGCAAGCAGTTGTAAGTCGAGAACACATGCACACTCCTTGATCTGCAGGCATTGAGGCCAGAGATTCGAAGGATGAACAGCAAGTGAGCTTCAAAACTGACAATATCAGTGGTGCATCTTTTGTTTCTAAAATAAAACAAATGTTAAAAAACATCATTAGAATAAACCCCAAAGCATAAACAAAATCATAGATGATTTGCAAGCCTAGTCTGTGTTTTAGATCCCCAGCTGGCACAATGGCACAAGATAATTCGAAGTTGGAATCCAAATCCCTGAAAGGCATCTGGCTGAAAAAAAGATGCCAGATAAAAACATATAATTCAGATAGATCAGGGGTGTGAAACTGGATTTCTTCAAGGGCTGAATCAGCATTGTAGTTCTCTGCTGGCTGGCTGGGGGAGGGGCAGGATAGATGCCTCCTGCAGCACCCTGCTGGCCATAATGGGGCATGGGGGGCCACGTGCATCCCCCTTGCCCCGTTTTGGCCAGCAAAGTGCTATAGGAGGCCGTCCAGGCCAAAAATGGGGCATGGGGGGTTGTGTGTGGCCCCTTCATGCCCTGTTTTGGCTGCCACAGGCAACGTGGGCCAGTCCTTCAGTATTTCCAGGCTGGCCCCGTGGGCCAGATTTAAGCACCCCGCAGGCTGGATTCAGGCTGTGGGCCTTGAGTTTGACACCCCTGAGATAGATTATGTGTCATCAAGTCAGTATTGACTCTTAGCAACCACATACATAGATTTTCTCCACGACGTTCTATGCACGGCAGCCTTTTAGGTTTTCCAATGAGAACTCGTTTTAGGCTGTTGGTTTGACCTCCGAGCTTGGCAATTTGATTGCAAATGTTTTGTCACCATTCAAGGAGACATCATCAGTGCATTTTGAATTGGGCTCGTCTGTCAGAAGACTGGTCTTTAAATACCTTTTTATGACATGCAAATTAGTTTGAATGTTGTTTGTTTGGATATATCTGAGTCATGGTCTGATTTTGGAGTGTTTGATTGGTTGGCTGTTGTTGCTGGGCTGTAGTCTTTGGTTTTTAAGTACCAACTGTGTGATGCAGTTTAGGGTTAGAATTGTTTATCTGGGAGCTTCTGAGTCATGGTCTGGTTTTGGCTTGTTTGATAGTTTGAGTGGCTGGCTGTTGTTACTGAGACGTGGTCTGATTTCTTGTGAGCTGATGGATTATAATTTTGGTGCTGCGAAGCAGGGTGCCTGTTCGTTTTAAATGCTACCTTTGGGATTGTGGTTGATGCAGTTCTTTCATTCTCAGTGATTGGTAGATTGGGTTGATGTCACTGTGACTGTTTATTGACTTATTGGTGGTACACCAGGCTTCAGTGAATTCTCTTTGTCTCGTTGATTTCTCCTGGGTTACAACTGTGGTCCTGGTTAGATCAAATTTGTCACTTTCTCAATCTTCGTGGACTGACATGAGGAATAGTGGGTCATGTCTTTTGATAGCCAGGAAGTCTTTGTACAGTCTGGTTGATAGCTTTCTTCCTCTTTGTCCAACCTAGTTCTTTTCATGGTTGCTACACTGGACGCCTAAACTTTGGTTTGTTTCCGTTTGCTCTTTCAGTTTTGGCAGGGTCTGTCTGAGAGTTGAGCTTGGTTTGTGGGCTACTATGTGGTTATATTGGTGCAGTAGTCTTGCTGTCGTTTCTGAGACATTCGGCATGGAGGGGATTGTGATTCATCTGGTTGTTGTTGTTCCTGATGTAGTTGTTGCATTGCTTTGAGTGTTTCTATTGTTTGTATGTAGGCATCTCCGGATGAAGTTTTCTGGGTCTCCGTTTCTCTCGAAGACTTTGTATAGGTATTTTTGTTCTGCTGATCTAGCCTCCGTGTCAGTGTTACAATGGGTTCATAACTCAGATTAAACCTGAGATGATGGTCTCCTTTTACTTCAGAATGATCAGAACCTGACCTCTAGTGGCTGAAGAGGCATAGCAGTTCCATTAAATGTCTTCGTTCAGCAAATATTTTACATACAATGTTTTACATACATTGAATAAATTAAATTTATCAAAGGTTAATATACACAAATAAAAGTACCAAGAAATGTGAATATTCGTACTCATGTTTGAAATGAGCAGTCCTTGGTGCTCTCTGAGCCAGGGGTGGTATTCAGAAGGTTCTAACCAGTTCTGGAGAACCGGTAGCAGAAATTTTAAGTAGTTCAGAATCCCACCTCTGACTGGCCCCGCCCCCATCTATTCTCTGCCTCCTGAGTCCCAGCTGATTGGCTGGGTCTTCCTTTGTTTCCTTGCACAGGAGAAGGGAGCTGGAAAGCAGGTTAGTGGGGTGGGGAGGGAATGGGATTTTGCAGTATCCTTCCCCTGCCACGCCCACCAAACCATGCCCACCAAGCCACACCCACAGAATCAGTAGTAAAAATTTTTGAATCCCACCACTGTTCCAAGCTTGGTTGTTTTCTTGCAGATGTTTCATTACCCAAACTAGATAATGTCATAAGTGCAGCAATGATGTTATAGTTTGGATAATGAATTGTCTACAAGAAAGCCACCAAACTCAGAGAGCACTAAGGACCTCTCACAAATAAAAGTTTTTTTTAAATATCCACTTTTTTCTAATAATGTGACTTCAAACAACTTTTTTATTGGCTTGATTTGGTTTGGAAAATGTATTCCTTTTTTATATGGCTATTTTAAAAACAGAAACAGTATAAAGGGACCAAAAATGACTCACAATGTACATACATTTTTAAAAATTACATGTGGAATTATTTTGTGCATTCAAAATAATTCAGTAAAGAGTTAAAATAGAATAGCTAGAACAATCTAAAACAGAACTGAGTTGTTCATACAAACAGTCCAGGTAGTCCTCGACTTACAACCGTTCACTTAGTGACCATTCAAATTACAACGGCATTGAAAAAAGTGACGACCATTTTTCACATTTACGACCTTTGTAGCAGTCCCACGATCATGTGATCAAAATTCTGATGCTTGGCAATTGGTTCAGATATGATCATTGCTGTGTCCCAAGGTCATGTGGTTACCTTTTGCAACCTTCTGACCAGCAAGATTTACTTAACAACCGTGTTTCTAACTTATCAACTGCAATGATTCACTTAACAACTGTGGCAAGAAAGTTCGTAAAATGGGGCAAAACTCACTTAACAAGAGAAATGTTGGGCTCAATTGTGCATAAGTCAAAGACTATCTGTATTTGTATTTTTTATGTCTGTTTATCGAACCAGATACCAGAGACCATGAGCAGGAAAAAGATTATATGCAATGAATGAGTGTATATGTTTTTCTATTGTAAATGAAAATAAAAACAAAAAAAGGCTCCACAGAGACAAAAATAAAGCACTGAATCATTTAACTTACTGGCATGTCCATGAACTAATCAACTGGCCTGTTCTACCATGCCAAGTAAGATTAGAACATTTGTGATTTGTGGTGTAAACACATGTTTGTATGGGCTGCAATGGCAAGATTCTTAAAGTGGTACAAGATGTTTAAATCAAAGGTAGATACTGATTAATTTAATCTCTTGGAGGTAAGATTATTGACTGGTAGAATTCAGTTGATTTTTTTTTACCGTAATAAGATCTTTTTTTTTTAATTTTAAAAAGCCTTTATTGAAATTTGAAACATTAAAATACATCTATATAAAAAGAAAAAGTTCGTACAATTCACCATCAATCTTTGATAATACAAAAATCTTAGCAATATTCATACATTTTCAAACATTTCTAATTAATCATATACAAATACAAAATATATATCTTATTCTAATCTATACATTTCATATTCCCACTATCTATCCATTGATACCAGTTATCCCAAATTGAATAATATTCTGAGTCTTCCTTATTGTTTAATTCTATAGTGAGTTTGTCCATTTCTGCACAGTCGAAAATTTTACGGATTACTAAGCAATCTGTCAGTATAGTGGCCATTTTCCAAGATTGTGCAAGTGCAATTGTTGATGTTGTAGTAATATGTATTGTTGAGGTAATTCCCCATTAGGAGAATGAGCGCATACAGGGAGACGTAGTGAGAGTAAGGAAGAATAACACACACACAATACACAGATACACTGTACAGTAAATGTAGGTTTTTACTTCCAATAAACGTTTAGGCAAAGTCCAAACAAGCAGTCCAAAGTCATTCACAGGTAAGGCAGTCAGTGTTCAGTTCGGGATAATCCAAATATCGAAGTCTAGTATCAAAAAAAGAACAGTTCAGTAACAGACTTACATCAACGATCATTAACAGTCATTAGGAGGAATGGCAACTCTCTCCAACAGAAGGAAACAGATCCTCACTAAGACTCTCTTCTGAGACTAAACAACCCAGGTTTCTGGCTCCATCTTATGGCCATTTTAGAAACCACACCCAATTACAGATTTAGTATTCTCTTAAAGACATAGTATTAAAATGTCTATCTTAGTTTATATATTTCCAACCCAAATAGCTGTTAGGTGACTTACATTCCTAACATGTATAATCAAATATTTATTTATTTTTGGATATTTTCCCTTAATAATCCCCAGTAGAAATAATTCAGGCTTCAATTGACAGTGTGTGATTTCATTTAACCATTTTTATATTTTGATCCAGAATTTTTTAATTTCCGGGCAAAGCCACCATACATGGAAGAAGGTACCTTGCACCTGTTTACATTTCCAACAGTTTGGGTTTAAGTTTGGATGCATTTTTGCAAGCCTTATTGGGGCTAAATGCCAACGGTAAAACACCTTGTATTGGTTTTCTTTATAAACGGCGGATTTTATTAAGGTATAGTTTTTGTTCCAATTTTTTTTCCCAATCCTCTATCACTATCACTTCCTTTTTAAAGAGTTTTTCTTCTTCTTGAGAATTATTTACTTGGATAGCCTTCTGGCTTGCATTTCCTGGTACTGAAGCTTGGAAGGTTTATAAATTGGGGGTACTCCACCATTCTCTTCTTATTATTTGGAAATATGGGAAACCATCCACTCCCTCCCTTCCCCCACCAAGAAGAATGAAATATTTTGGGGAATTTTGAAAAGGCAAGATAGACTATTTCCCTAAAGGAGAAATGGAAAAAAACCTTTTTAAAAAACACTTAAAAAATATTTTACAACAAATCCATCTTTCAATTGTACAGTATGTCGGTTGGGTACATAAATCTTGTGCAAATATTTGTATTTAGTATACATTACTTGCTATGATTACATTCATATTAAAAATTATTCAACCTTATGCATTTTACTTTATATTCATTTAACTTCTTTATTTTCCAACCATTTATAAAATAAATCCCATATCACATAATATTCCACTTCTTCTTGTTCTTTAATTGCCAATGTTAATCTATTCATTTCCGCACATTCCAATATTTTCATAATCACCTCTTCCTCTATCAGAATCTTTTCATTTTTCCAATTTGAACAAATACAATTCTAGTTGCTGTTAATATATGTATAATTAAATGTTTGTTTTCTTTACTATAGTTTTCAGGTAAACTCCCCAACAAAAATATCTCAGGTTTTAAGTCTGTGTGTTGTTATATCATCTTTTCCAACTATGTGTGTATTTTTGTCCAATATCTTTTAGCTGTAATATGTTCCGGGTGTCTGATGACATTTCCAGCATTTAGTTGATTTATCTTTAAACATTTTTGCCAATCTTGCTGGTGCAAAATGCCATCTATAAAACATCTTATACAAATTTTCTTTATATGCTGTTGACATTGTTAGTTTGTAATTTCTGTCTCATAGCTTCTGCCATTTATCTAATTCTATCCCATAACCAAAGTTTTTCCCCCAAGCTTTCATTGTGTCCTTCACTTGTTCTTCTTCTAGTTTCACACCTAGTAAATAACTATACAATTTCTTAATCATCTTTTCATCTGTTCCTGTTAGGATTTTATCTAATTCTGTCAATTCATTCTAAAACCCCTCCGCTTTGACATCTTTTTCATATCTAGAATGTATTTGCATATATGAGTACCAATTCATATCAATCCCGCATTCATTCAGTTCTTGTTTTGAGTTTACCCCTTTCATTTAAAACATCTTTATAATATTTACAATATTTTAAGATTTTAATAAATCTTTACAATATTTCCCCTTTTAAGAACATTTGGATATATAAACACTTCCATCATCAGTAGCCAGACTGCTATCTTCATATAGTGTTGTTCCCTTATTTTCTCCCATATTGACAATAAAGCATTTCTTATGTAATGTCTTTGAAAGTAACCATGTATCTTATTCTTCCCATACCATAAAAAAGCATGCCAGCCCAATTGTAAGTCATGTCACTCCAGTGTCAACAGCCTTGTATTCCTTAACACAATCCATTCATTCATCCACATCAAGACCATGGCCTGATAATATAATTCCCAATTGGGTAGCCGAAACCCTCCTCTGGTTCTTGCATCCTGTAACAATTTTAATTTAATCTTAGCTTCTTTCCCTTGCCATATGTATTTTAATATTATTATTATAGCCATCAAAATATTTTTTTCTCCAATTTTATTGGAATTGTTTGAAAAAACATAAAAAAACTTTAAGGGAGGCAGAAACCACCCCCAGTTTCCCTGCTCTGAGCAGAAACTGAAGAGCTTATAGAAATGCAGATTTGGTATCCATTCAGAAAGACTGGATCAGGCAGAAACTTGCCTGATAAGCAATACTATAAGCAACACAATCAAGCCAAAGATTGACAAAATTAGCTCAAACACCTAGGATTTGCATTTCCTCTTTTGCCTATAGAGTCAGCCATGACCCCTACATGACCCCACAGGAATCTCTAAACTCCATTTTGGTCAGCTGTCCCAGAATCACATGTGGTTGGTGGTTCTGCTTCATCAATAAAGGGAACGTTTCTTTCCAATCAGCCTCCGGCCTCCATTTTCTTTCTAGTGCCTTTCTCCTGGCTTGGAACTAGACCTGGATTTTTCTTCCAACAGAAGTTAAAACTCTTTCTCAGTTCTAGGCCTTTCATCCAGCATTCACATTAAGGAATTCCATCAATCTTCAAAGAAGGTCTCAAATCCGTAAGCCACCTGTTGTCTTAAGTCAACTCTAATTGGCATGTCACTCCTTAATTGACGTCACCTTGTTCTGTAGACCAATGTCTACCACAGGAAGAAATTCCACTAGAGATTACCAATCCAATGTTCCTCCTACTTCCTTATGGACTTGTATGTGGGTGTGTTTGCATCTAGATATTAGAGAAGAACTGCTTGTTGTTCATTTTGGGTAAGACTATTTGATTTAGAATGATGATCTTTGGATAACAGTGGTATATAGCCTTATGACTAACTAAAATGTGTACTTAAAAACATGGCCATTGGCAATTTTACAATTCTGTGTAAAAGCTGTTCTTTCTATTTCTGAGTGAAATAAATTTAGTATTGTTTGCTGGTACACACACACACACATAGACACACACGAGTATATAAAATCTGATTAGTACACTTTTCTTGGCAAGATGTTTTGTTAGTAGTTTGTCCTTGCTTCCTTCATAGGGCTGATGGAGTGATTGGCTCAAGGTCACCCAGCTGGCATCATCCCTAAAACAGGACTAGAACTCACGATCTCCTAGTTTCTTACTCTGATGCCTTAACCACTACACCAAATTGACTTACTGGGAGCAAAATTTTTCTTTTTAGAATTCTTCGTACTTGAGGTAAAATTTGAAATTTTATTAAACTCTTTTGAGACTTCTATTCTTGTAAGCATGCATAACATTAGGCTTCCATTTATCCACCACAGTACAGTATTTTACAATCCCATCCTTTTGCTAATTTTGCAACAACTTGATCAGATACCAAATGCGGTTGTTTGAAAAGCTTCTTTTTCTCATATCGTCAGATTTAGCCATTATGCAATTATCAAAGACTAGCTGGATACCCGTGCTTTGTTACGAAACTATGTGATTGGGCTTAGTTTTGGGGGAGGAAAAAAAGGGAAAAAAAATTCAGCTTCTACCTACCAACATCCATTGGTATTCATCTGGCTAGCGTCCTGTCAGTGTGTGAGTTCAGGGCTGTTTGAAAACTGAAACAGTATTTGCTGCGTGAGCAAGGAGACAGCAAGGAACCTGGTTGTGGCGTAGCTCAACTATTCTGTACTAAAGCTGGTTGCTGCTATGAAACTAAAACTGAAACCTCTCTCCTCTGCTTGTGTTTTGCATTTGGGACAGATTTCTTTTCAGGTGGGGAGGGGGAGTAGAAGTCCTTAGCCTCTGAGCTTGTTAATAATAATACATGATATACTAATAGTCATTTTGAAAAATCCTTTCCTAGTGAGCACCTAGAAGCCAAGAGGAACATACATGCCAAATTTCAAGGTTGTAGGCTTTACGTTCTGGATTTTGTGATGATGCACAAGTGGTATTTCACTTTGACTTTGCAAGGCACACTAACCCATGGGATTTAATTAAATCATTTTTCCTGGATTCCTTCATGCCTCTTCCGCTTAACTCTGTCCTATAACCCACAAGCCCCTCTAGTCAATCCTGATTCTTGGAAAATTTCATGGAAACGTCTATGTACTTTCCCCAGCTCACTAAGGAAATCATTTACATTGCTTTCTACGGGCATCCTTTTGTTTTGTTTATTTTGAACTCTTAAATCTGTTTTCCTGTGATTTTAAGATGGTCTTCCATCCAAGGACCAATCGCACCTTATCTTATTTGGTGGAGTTTGCTAAGTGTTTTAATCCTACTTCCAAGCTTTTCAAATTTTGAAAAGTTGGAGAAACATGCATCAAATAAGCCTTTCAAGGTCCCTTCCAACATTGATTATCTACATCTGTATCTTTGGGAATCCCTTTAACAACAAAGCTTAAAATCTCTTGTCCTGGAGTGATCCATTCGTTCACTGGCTTTACCGCATGGTAGCTGCTGCAGCTTCCCCGTCCACCAATCAGCGCCGACCTTCCAACAGAGATTGCCGGGAGAGCGTTTGATTTATTAGGTCATCAGTTCCCGCCCCTTCATCCGTGTTATGCGCTTCCCCATAAGAGGCCGCGGTGTCTCATGAGTGACAGCTCACCGCTTCAATCAGAGGGCGAATCCGGGAGGCGTTACTAAGTCTTCCCCTTCTTTAGCACTCTGCTGGAAGCTGCTAGGAACTTGTAGCCGAAGCCTTTGCAGCTGTAAGGGGGATGGTGGTTGCTGGATTTTGCAGACCGAGCTGTGCGGTGTAAAGGTGAATATTGCTTCTCCCCCTCCTTAAAAAACATTTCTTTTTTGCATATGCGTGTTTGAATGAAGCCGCAGCAGGGAAGGGAGAGAATTGCACCAATAATAGCTTCCCTTTGAAATGCATGTTTCTTTTCAGTCCAATGGGTTCGGCTGTTTCTTTTGCTGTTTGTGTGTGTGTGTGTTTGTGTGTGTGTGCTCCCCGGAATTAGATCTCTAAGAATTGCATGCAAAATAGAAGGATAGGAATCCCCTTACCCAGCTAGCCGTGGGTGTCCCTAGAGTTTAGGGAGGCTGAACCTGGTTGCCCTGGAGAGAATTTGGTGTGTGTATCATTCTAATTTTGGTTCTGCTATTTTAAAAAGTCAAACGCAGGGGTTTTCTTTTCCTCCCACGCTGTTTTCCATGGAATTGGGAGACGCCTTTCAAGAGCGGTAAGATCTTATTAAGTTATTAAGATCATGGTTGAGAATTCCTGGATGTAGGTTCTATCACATTAGAGATACCTGTGTTATTAAAGCTACCAACTTCTCCCATGCTTCTGCTTTTAAATCTGTGGGTTTTTTGCCTTCATCCCAAGCTTGATATTTATTTGTATTTATTTATATATAACTCTTAATTTATAGACCACTAAGCTACAAACTACATGGACTGACTTTGCACAATATTAAATCAGAATTAAATATATAACATCATGGCTTCAAAGGCATTCCCAACCTGGCATTCTCCAAATACATTGTATTTTCAGCATCCTCCAGAATTAGAGAATGCATCAGTGGAGAGCAAATTGGGAAAAGGTGGCATACAAACCAGGACTTTTGATATATTCTAATCAATATGCATTCCTTCATTTTAACCTAAAACTACATCTGAGAAGCAAACAAACGTAGGACATAATCACATGCTACAGAAAATATTTTAAATTGGTATGTTACATGGCTGTTTGATCAGCACAATCAAGACTAGCAAACACTTTATTTTAATACAATTATGCATTCCACTCTGAACAGGTACAACACCTGGCCAATTCACAGGCTAAACAGGGTGGGATTGTGGCTAGTAGCTGGATGGGGGCCACTAGAAAAATGAAGGGAATTTGCCAGGAGATATATCTATATATCATAAAGGCTCCTGGCAAATTCCCTTCATCATGCTGATCAAAAAGTCATGTAACATACCAATTTAAAAGTGTCATTTCTTCAGTGTTGTCACATGAAAAGATATACTTAAATGTTTACAAAATGTGAGGGGGGTATACTCACTTCTGTGATATACTGTATGAGTCACTGTCACTAGATCTCTCTGGCCTACCCTAAGTCTCTCAGCTTTTTGAAACAAAGTTACTCTAATAAGCTTATACTTTTCCAGTGCATAATCTATTTGTAGAACCATCATTGGAAGAATACTGGAAGTATTTATTACCGCTAAAGCTAAATTGATATTCTTTACTAGACATTTCAGGCAGAAAAAATGCTTCTCTTTAAATTCACAAGGCGATCACATATTCACAATTGCTTTGGGTTTATATACACAAACACACACACATTCAGATCACACAGTATTTTTTGACTGAGGTTTTTTATAAATGCTGAATCTTGAACTATTTTTTTGTCTGATTATGCTAGGTGCATATGTTTGCAAAACCCTATTTTTCCTACAATTGTTTTGTAGCTACGATCTGCACCATCATGAGATAGTGTGACTACATGAAAGATTTGAAGATAGGGGCTACATTTATATCCCCATACTTTTCAAAACATCATTTGGCCTTTAAATGCAAAGCACTACATAGCTGTAATAATTACTGAGCAATTGTGCTAATCCATTTGGTCTGACATTGATCCATTTTTCATTTGCTTTAGATTCCCCTCTGCCTTCTTTCTCTGTGATTGCTGTGGTCCTTTGAGAAGATAGAAGTGAAATAGTCAGATAATCAGTTTCCAACAGAAATCAGTTGTAACCAGATAGGCCTTTGGCACTGGTGGAAGATCTCTGTTTGTGGTGTGATTTTTGGCTCTGACAAGAGATTGATTTTCAAAGCACACATTTTGAGGCAGATTGACAGGAACACTCCTCCTTATGTAATCATGGAATCTTCCAAGTGCCCAGACATTTTTAGCAGCATTTTCTTGTGGAAGAGTTGAATGAGTTTGATCAGAGTGCCCTCAATGTATTCTTGTTAATTGATGGGTCGTCAATATAAAATTACAGGGTGTGGTTAATATAGGGGTATTAAAAGATCAAGTGATTTGATTTTCATCAATACGTGGGAAGAAATTGGAAAGTAGTACATGGGATAGAAATTCTTGAGTGCGGTTTGCCATGTTCTACCATGTGTCATCTTTTAAAAATATTTTTCATTTATTTATTAAACTTACATGCTGCCCATTTTGCCGAATAGGCTTTTATTAGGTATTTAAAAAAATAACCTAAAGAAAAGGGTTAAACATTAGAATACAATGTGAATAAACAGGGACTTTACAACTGTCTTCAAAATTAAAGTTATTGAATATATATCATAATTGTAAATGATTGAGTGACTTACCTTTATTAAAACCTTTTAAACTTTCAGGTTTTTTGATGACCTTTGCCAGCAGGAATGGTTAAGTAGAACCAGCTGAACTCTCTTGTTCCTGTAAATGTGATTTCTCCAGAATTTTGGTTGCTTTTGTGCAGCCATTCAGGAACTTTATTGGAATCATCAGATGCCCCAAATCAAATAACTAAGTCTGGAGGTGTTTGTTCTTATCTCTGCTACTTCCACTTCTCCTTCACCATCCTGTTGCCACATACTGAGAACGATATGAGTATCTATTAGTGAATTGCAAATATGATCATTGTATACATATGGGAGGATAAGTCCCAATGCGCACAATGTTAAGATATTGATGAACAAAATATCCATCAAAAACCAATTAATCCGTTAAGATACCTAAAACTGGCAGAAGAGGTAGAGTGTGGTTTGAGCATAATTAAACATCACTTCACTGAAAAGAGAAACTCCTTCTCTAAACCAGAGGTGGGGAACTATGGCCCTTTTATGACTTGTGGAGGTCAACTCCCAGAATTTCTGGACCAGCATGGCTCCCTCAAGAATTCTGGGAGTTTGAAGTCCACAAGTCGTAAAAGGTTCCTCACCCTTCTCTAAACAGGACCCCATTATCTCCTAGGGAAAAATAAGCTGATAGAAAAAGCGGACAGTGAACTTCTCATGAGAAGAATCCCCCAAGTTTTGGTGCTCTTGTGGAGAAGATCTTATTCAATTAAGGCAGGTGGGCCGGATCAGCAGCTGATTGTTGGAGAGAACCAGTTTGCTCACAGATGATTCTAGGAGCTACCGGTTTGAGTGAACCGGGCCAAACCGGTATAATACCACTGCTGGTCCTCTCCTAGAAGAACCTTTATGTTTGAAGGAGAAGATCAGTCACAATAACAACTTACCTAGGGCTACTTATGATGGCCTCAAGAAATTCTAGACAAGAGTTTATGATGTTGATTGCTAGTGATCCAAAGCGTTTGATTTATTTCTTTTATTTCCATGTAGATGTTTTCTCAGTAGATCCTGCAGATTCAAGAGAGCTCCGATCAAGATGGCTAAATTTAGACTCATCTTGCTGAGACATGGCGAAGGGGCTTGGAATAAGGAGAATCGTTTCTGTAGCTGGGTTGACCAGAAACTGAGCCCTGATGGGGTGAAGGAAGCTCAGACCTGTGGGAGGCACCTCAAAATGCTTGGTTTCGAGTTCGACCTGGTATTTACCTCCATTCTTAGCCGCTCTATTCAGACTGCCTGGCTTGTGCTTGAGGAGATGGGGCAGGAGTGGGTCCCCACTGAATCTTCCTGGAGGCTGAACGAACGGCATTATGGGGCTCTGATTGGCCTCAACAGGACAGAGATGGCTTTGAACCATGGCGAGGAGCAAGTGAAAAGATGGAGACGGAGTTACGATGTCAGCCCACCTCCCATCACTGAGGTCCACCCTTACTATCACGAAATATATAATGATCGCAGATATAAATACTGTGATGTACCGTTGGAGAAGCTTCCTAAGTCTGAGAGTTTAAAAGAAGTATTGGGTAGACTTCTTCCATACTGGAATGAAAGGATAGCACCAGAAGTCAAGAGAGGCAAGACTGTGTTAATTTCTGCCCATGGAAACAGCACGAGGGCTCTTCTGAAGCATCTGGAAGGTACCGTTACATTTTGAGTGTAGTGTTGCTACTGCTAAGATGTTTTCCCCAGGAGCGTTAAAAATAATTGATTTAAAAATGTATACTTTAGATTTTCTTGGGATATTTGTAGTCAAGGTTGGTTGTATATACTTTTAAGTTTTTTGGGCTTATGGAGATTCATACTGGAGAAGATTTCACATTATTTGCAGACTTTGTGCCTCAGGCTTTAGTGAGGCCTCTTCAGAAGCCTTACTGGAACATGGTGTCATTTTGCCATTTATGGCTCTCTCTAATGCCAGAAAACCTTGTTAAAAGTATATATGCGTGCTATTGTTGTTATATTTGCTTAATTATGATGGTTTCTCCTCCCGTTCCCAAAATGTTTTTGGGATTTTTAGAGGTGAGAATTGGGAATCGACTTTCAGTTTACCTTTGGCACTTTCAAGGGTGTTGTTTATGGCATAGTTGTATCTTCAGATACCAATATATAAATAACTAGTAATATAGTTTGTAGTTTTTACCTTGGTAGCAGTTGGTGGCCTGGTTTATGCAAAAGTTGAGAGCTGATCCCTGGCTTACAAACTGCTAATGGTATTTGGATTAGCATTCATATGCTAATCCAAAAGCAAAGAACACGCCTGAATCTAAACTTTGTTCATAACCTGCTTCAGCTAAATCTAACCCTTGGTTTGCTCTCTCCACCAGACTACTCTAATCTTGGACATGATTTATTTTCTGTAAAGAATAGTTTACAATAAGCAAGTGCCAACTGTAAGAAACCTGCCTGATCAATCTGTTGGCCAAAGTTGGTGAAATTGTAGGTAAAAATAGTTAGAGGAGCCCTGCTTGTTTATTCCTGTTGTATGCCATTTGAAGTGGGGACAGCAAATAATGTCGCTCTGGGTAGCCTTGGTAATAGATACTGATGGCATGCCCAGAAAGGTACAAAAGAACGGATGGCAAAGACCTGTCAAAATTTTTGAACAGCTGTTATCACCAATTTAGCTTCCACTTTTACTGCTTTTCATCTTAGTAGCCCTGGACCAATTCCTTAAGCAGTGGTTCTTTAAACGGTTTGACCCAATTACTCCTTTTCATGGTCTTGAATAACATCATTATCCCAACAAAAGAAGATCTCTGAGCCTTAAAGAAATATCTTTGCAGTGGCAGTCCCAATCTGGATCCTTAATTCACAAGAAATTTACAAATAGCAACAGCACTTAGACTTATATACCGCTTCACAGTGCTTTTCAGCCCTCTCCAAGTGGCTTATAGAGTCAGCATGTTGCCTCCCAACAATCTGGATTCTCATTTTACCAACCTTGGAAAGGCTGAGTCAACCTTGAGCCTGGTAAGATTTGAACTGCTAAATTGCAGGCAGCCAGCAGTCAGCAGAATAGCCTGCAGTACTGCACTCTAACCACTGTGCCTCCATTACCACCAGGATATGTCCCAAATACCCCCAGATTAAGAACCATGGCTGTAAAGTGTAAGGGATTTCATCCTTGTTACTTAAAACCTGACTTTAGAGGTATGTGGCATTCAAATCCAAAGCCTGTGGATGGGAGCCCACGGCACCTGTTGCTTTGGACTCAGAAGAAAAATACATGTTCCGGAGTGTTTATTACCATCCTTTCAGTGCTTCCTTAAATTTACTCTCTTGCCCTTCACTAAGAATAAACTCACAAAGGAGCCAGAAGGAATTTCATTAATTAGGTTTATCATCAAGAAGGTATAGGTAGTCCTCGACTTACAACCATAATTGTGTCCAAAATTATGGTAGTAAGTCATGCGGGTCATTAAGCAAGTCATTACCTCAGTGACCCGATTTTACGACATTTTTTTTTGCAGCAGTTGTTAAGCGAATGCCACAGTTATTAAGTGAATTTATTGTTCATAATGGGTGTTTTTGCTGGAAACTAGAAGTAAATGCCAGATTCTGGTTAAAAAAAAAAAAAAAGTAAAGGGAGATCATGTGACCATGGGATGCTGCAAACAGGTATACATGCACCCAAAATTCAGTCGTGAGTGTTTGGATGGGTGACTGTTGGAACTTTGGTTCCGTGTTATAGGTACTTTAAAAAAATATTCCATTGTACCTTTGAATGGTTACTAAGCGAGGACTACCTCCAAGGGAGCAGTTCCGAGCCTTTGGGGCACCAGGGATGGGTTCTGTGGAAAACAATATTTCCACAGACTGGGATTGGTGGTTTCACAATACCTAGATCCTGGGCATGTGCAGATAAAGTTTCATTCATTTGTGTGAACTGGTTCCTAACAGGCCGCAGACTGGTACCCAGAGTTGGAGACTCCTGTTGTAAGGGATTTTTTTGGAAATTGAGTAAGACAGACTGTAGCATTCATTTACCAATAAATAAATGCTAGTTTTGTCCCCAAATCTTGCGTGCTTTTATTTGATTAGGATTCATCCCTGAAACCAGCTTTCGTTCATCCTTGTTCCTCCGAGCGAGTAGCATCTTTTATTTCAGGCAAGGTTTTTTTTCTCCCCTCCTGAGAAGTAAAACAATATCTTTTCGTGTTGTAATGTTAATTTTAAAGTGATTTCTTCAGTGAAGGTTGCTTAAATGTGCTGTTTCCCAATATTGGATCAACATTTTAAATTCTAATTATATAAGCATGTCTTAATCCTCCAAAACATATGCAGGTCTTTGGAATGCTGTAAAGGTGAAGATTGATTAAGAATTAACACGGGGCTGTTGCCACATTTAGGTCATGTCTTTTACTCTCAAAGTCCTCCATAAATCCATAATCCTTCCCTTCATAAAGTGTCTCAATCCTGGATTGTGCTGTTCTTGTGGCTGATGGGTTGCTTAGATAGAAGCCAAAGAACAGGTTGCTTAGGAACAGATTGCTTGCATATTGTCTATGTGCCAATTCCTGCTCTGTTCCCTCAAATAAAGTGTGGGTTTAAGGAACTAAAAAGGAAAGACAAATAAAGTCAGAAGAAATTCCTTAAAATGTTGTGTTGAAGAATTGCTGAGAATCTAGATCTGGCTGTCTTCTAGCAATTACTACAGTACAGGTAGTCCTTGACTTTTAACCGTTTGTTTAGTGACTGTTCAAAGTTACAAGGGGACTGCTGTAATGGTCATAAGTGGGGGCCATTTCCCCTGCTCCCACTTATGACCATTACAGCATCCGAAAGGTCATGTGATCAGAATTCAGATGCTTGGCAACGGATTCATATTTATGACGGTTTCACAGTTCCGGGGTCATGCGATCCCCTTTTGTGACCTTCCAACGAGCAAAGGAGGGACGCAGTGGCTCAATGGCTGAGACACTGAGCATGTCAATTAGAAAGATCAGCAGTTTGGCGGTTCGAATTCCTAGCACCACATAACGGAGTGAGCTCCCGTCACTTGTCCCAGCTTCTGCCAGTTCGAAAGCATGTAAAAATGCAAATAGAAAGATAAGGACTACCTTTGGTGGGAAGGGAACAGCTTTCCGTGTGCCTTTGGTGTTTAGTCATGCCGTCCACATGACCACAGAGACGTCTTTAGATAATGCTGGTTCCTTCGGCTTTGTAAGGGAAATGAGCACCGCCCCCTGGAGCTGGAATCGACTAGCACGTATGTGTGAGGGGAACCTTTACCTTAACGAGCAAAATCAATGGGGAAGCCAGATTCACTTAGCAACCGTGTTACTAACTTACCGGCTGCAGTGATTCACTGAACAACTGTGACAAGAAAGATCCTAAAATGAGGCAAAACTCAGCTAAGAAATACCTCGCTTAAGCAACATAAATTTTGGGCCTGATTGTGGTTGTAAATTGAGGACTACCTGTATTTGGTTCAAGACTACCAGGATAGGAAGAGCAGATGGACTCGAACAGGACATATAAGTACTGCTTGGTAACTTTCCTCTTTCTGGCCAGGAATTCCCTTTACATTCCCTTTTCCCCCTTTTCTGCCGCTGCAGTTGCTTTCTGTGCTTTCTTCAAAGGCTGACCCTGTTCTTCCCTTTTTTAATTAATGTCTCCTGCCTTGGGTGACAGTGGTTTGAAAAGGAATAAAAGTCCATCTGGTAATGCTGCCAGCCAAATTCTGCTGGAAGCAGATAAATTCCCACGGAAAACAGGGGCATTCTAGAAAAAAAAGGTTTTTTAAAAAAATTGCTTTAAAATAAATACCGCTCTTTGCTGATCGACACTATTAATACTACTATTTGTCCATGATTTCTCTATGCCAGTAGGGTTTACCTACTGTTTTGAAACAGGGATGGTTCCGGAATGCAATTTTTCACGTAAATGAAAATGTTCAAGGTTAACAGATTAACAGTTGGAAGGGACCTTGTAGGTTATCTAGTCCAACCCCCGGCCCAAGAGGGAGACCCTACAAACTCGATTTCATTGCGGGCCGCATCAGAGTTTTGTTTGACCTTGGTGGGATAGAGTGGTCCGGATGGGCGTGGCCAGCGTGACATCACTTGTGTCGGGAAGGCGCCTGTGGAGGCCTGAGCACTCTGCCAGCAAAAACGGGCCCTCACGAGCTCCCGTTTTCGCCTGAGATGGCCTCCTGCCACCCTCTGTCAATGAAAACAGCTCGGGAGGGGCCCCGGATGCCCCCCCCCCCAGCTCTGTTTTTGCTGGCAGAGGTATTGCGGGCCAGTCCTTTGCTATATTTCCATGGTGGCCCTGTGGGCCAGATCTAAGCACCACACAGGCTGAATCCGGCCCCCAGGCCTTAAGTGTGACACTCCTGCCCTACACCATTTATGACAAATGGCAGTCCAATCTCTTCTTGAAAGGCTCCAGTGATGAAGCTCCCACAACTTCCGAAGGCCACTTCTGTTCCATTGGTTGATAGTTCTCTCTGTCAAGAAAATTTCTCCTTATTTCCAGGTTGAATCTCTCCTTAAAATGATAGTCTTTTCCAGCATCTTCCAAATGTGCCTTACAGCTTTTGATACAGGAAATATACTGCAGCTATGTCTAAATATTGTATTATATTTAATTATTATTTATGTATTGTTCTAATCAAAAGACTGATTTCTGGCCTGGCCCTTATACCCCTGCTATGAGATCAAACTGTTTGCATAACTTTGTGCATCTGTCCATCAATGATTTTTTTTTTCTTGATGACTTTCATTCCATAGAGCCCTTGAATTAAACATGTGTCCAATAACAAAGCCAAGAATCTGGAAAGTTAACTCCTCCATCATGATGTAATAACTCATGTAATAACTTATATAAACAAGATCTAGGAGTTTTGTCTTTCCTGTACAGGTAATCCTTGACTTACAACCATTTGTTTAGTGACCATCTGAAATTACAAAACCATTGGAAAAAAAGTGAGTTATGACCCTTTTCGCACTTATGATTGATGAAGCACCCCCAGGGTCACGTGATGGGGGCTGGCATGTATTTGACAATTGCAGTGCCTTATGGTCATGTGATCACCATTTGTAACTTCCAATAAGCCATAGTTAATGTGGGAAGCCAGATTCGCTTAACATGCATGATTCACTTCATAGTGAATCACATAATTCACAGTGAACAACTTCAGTGATTTGCTTAACAACTTAGGCGAAAGTTATAAAATGGGGCACAATTCACTTAACTGTCTTACTTAGCAATGGAAATTTTGGATTCAACTGTGGCCGTAATTCAAGGACGTGCAGTTTTTTTCTCTCAAATATTTGGTTTCCTCAAAGTAATTTAAAGGTATTGGAGAAGAAATGTATCTAAATAAATATATCAGTCCTCAATCAATAAATAAATTGGGAGTTTCAGCCATCTATGTATCAATTTTACTCTGAGATTTAAAAAGTGATGCTTTTCATAGCGAAAGAATATATAACATATAAAAAGAATACAGCTTTCTTAATCCATAAAAAAATTGAGGAGCAGTTGAAACTGGGATTATTAAAAACATCCACAGAAATATTACAATAAATAGCAAATATTCAAGATTGTCAGATGGGATGTCCTGAAATCACAGAGCCGAATCATGTGACCCTGGGATGCTGCAACCATCATAAATACATTCTAGTTGACAAGCGTCCAAATTTTAGTCTTGTGGTGATGCTGTGACAGTTGTATGTGTGAAAACTGGTCGTAAGTCCCTTTTTATCACTGCTGTTGTGCCTTTGAATGTTGTTGTTAAAGAAGTGGTTATCAGTCAAGGATTACTTATATATGATTCTTCGTTGCATCTGACTAGTAATGCTTTATTCCAGGGGTGTCAAACCCGATCGCATCACAGGCTGTATCGTGACGTATCGTGATGTTTTTTGCCTTTGTGGAGCTGGGTGGGCGTAGCCTGCATGGGCCAGATAAGGCCCGCAGGCTGCCAGTTTGATGAGCCTGCTTTATCCAGTTTAGCTGAATAAGTGCTGAGTTCTACAGTTCTACAGAGGAATTATTGAATCTGTCATCCGCACCTCTATAACTGTTTGGTTTGGTTCTGCAACCCAACAGGACAGACACAGACTTCAGAGGATAATTAGGACTGCAGAAAAAACAATTACTACCCACCTGCCTTCAATCGTGGACCTGTATTCTACACGAGTCAAAAAGAGGGCTGTGAAAATATTTACAGACCCCTCACATCCCAGACATAAACTGTTTCTACTTCTTCCCTCAAAATGACGCTATAGAACACTGTACACCAGAACAACTAGAAACAAGAACAGTTTTTCCCCCGAACGCCATCACTCTGCTAAACAAATAATTCCCTCAACACTGTCAAAGTCTGCATTTACAAAATCTGTATTATTACTATTAATTTTCTCATCGCTCCTTATCACCCATCCCCTCCCACTTGTGACTGTATGACTGTAACTTTGTCGCTTGTATCCTTACGATTCATATTGACTCTTTCCTAGGATGATTTGATTGCTTATTGTACCCTATGACTATCATTAAGTGTTGTACCATATGATTCTTGACTCTTGATGAGTGTGTCTTTTCTTTTATGTACACTGAGAGCATTTGCACACATATTCCTTGTGTGTCCAATCACACTTGGCCAATAAAGAATTTAATTCTATTCTATTGTAGAATGCAAAGAGATTGATCAATTAATCAGAATAGAACTGAAGGAACTTGGAGGTCTTTCAGTCCAATCCCCTGCTTAAGCAGGAGACCGTATACCATTTCAGACAAGTGACTGTCCAGTCTCTTCTTAAAAACCTCCAGTGTTGGAGCACCCACAATTCCTGATGACAAGTTCTTCCACTGGTTAATTGTCTTCACGATTAGAAAGTTTCTCCTCAATTCCAGGTTGCTTCTCTCCTTGATTAGTTTCCATCCATTGTTTCTTGTCCTGCCCTCCTGTGCTTTGGAAAATAAATTTATGCCCTCCTCTTTGTGGCAGTCTATTAAATACTGGAAAATATTGGATACTGGATAAATACTGGAATACTGCTATCGTGCCCCCCATTCTTTTCTCTAGACTAGCCAAACCCAAATCCTGCAACCGTTCTTCATATGTTTTAGTCTCCAGGCCTTTATTCATCTTAGTTGCTCTTTTAGTCTGCACTTTTTCCAAAGTCCCAATACCTTTTTTGTAATGTAGATGGATGTAGGAAGGTCAGCTAGTTAATGTTACAAGTATTTGAAGTAATTGGACACTTGAGTATAGTTGACATTTATGTTTTGCACCAACAGTTCACTAATATATTGAACTAACCAAGCAGTGATTTTCATCCCTGGTGATCACTCATGGAAATTAGAATCTTCCAGTCCGTTTCATCTTTTGAATCTCCCACTATTTCTTAAACAGATCCGAAAGAAACATTTGTGCAAATGAATATTTCCCAGAAATGTTGGCCTATAACACAACAAATATCTGGTGAATAAGCTGGGTGGGCTTGATATGGCTGTAATAAGGACACATCTGGATGCATATCAAATTGGAGAACATTTCCTATGTAAGCCTCCTATGATTTTTTTTTCCAGATTGTATTTGTGTATTGGAGTGTTATTTTAAAAAGATAAGGATATAGCTGTAGCTCCCTCTTCTAAATGAAGATATAAATAGGAATCATTAAGGAGCTGTACTTGGCATCTTATTGCAACAGGAATAATTTGTAATGCCCTTTTAGTTTGCTTTTCACAACAGCAACTCTCCTACTTTTCCTAATTGACCAGTGGCCACTTATTATGTAATTTTCTATTTGAACACTTCTTGTTCAGTGGTTTATAATGCACACTGTCTTTCCCATTCTGAGGGCCCTCTAAATGGGAGCAGCTCTGTAGCGGAGAAAAAGCTCTACAGAGAATCATTAAAACTGCCCAGAATATCATTGGGCTCCTGCTACCAGCCCTGGATGACATCTTCTCATCTTGCTGTTTGAGGAAATTGCACAACATTCTCAGAGACTCTTCCCATCCTGCTTACAATCTTTATGAACTGTTGCCTTCTGGCAGAAGGTACAGAACAATTAAAGCTTGGACCACACGTTTTCTGAATAGTTTTTATCCCAGAGCTATAATTACACTTAATAATGAACTTAAGGACCACTATCAGTGAGCTGTTGGACAGTATTTCTTGGTCTGTTGTGTGGATGCTTGTGTGTTTTTAGGAGGTGGGGAATTTTGGCGGGTGGGAAGGTGTTTGGGAATTGTCATGTGTGTGTGCATGTTGAGTCTGGTCTCTGGGTGTTAGGTGAATATTGTATATATATTGTGTGTATACGTACAATAACAATAAAGAATTCAATTCAATGTGCAAACTACATTTCCCAGAATACCTAGCAGTAGAAAGTAGGAATCCTGGTTTCTGGAAAACTGCTGTATTGAGCATTATTTTTTTCATAGTTATAATAAAGTCACTTTTAGAAACAGGAAGGAAATGCATTTCTTGTCATGCAAGTGATAACATAAATATACATTTGGCACATGCAGCTTTGGTGTGTGACATGATGAGAGTTGGCTAAACTAAGATGAAATCACAAGACAAAAAGGTGCACACATTGACCTCGACTCCTGATGACTTTAGAGATGCTTCCATATTGTTTTCTTTGCACCGGTTTGAAAGTTGATTTGTCATTGGCTCTTTCCAAACAGTTGGGATCAGGGAGCTCTTAATTAAGGTTGTTACTTGCATACAGAGACACACAATTTTAGCTGCATTTTGGATTCATTTGGTTATTTTATTTCTCACAGTTTTGGGATGCTTGGTGATGAGACCAACTAAGTCTCTTAAAAAAAATAACTCCATCAAAAACATTGTCAATTTTATAGGGTAAGTTGGTTGCTTAAGCACATTGTGGTCTTGGATCAAAAAAAAGGTTGGTCTATTTTGTTATTACAGGTAGTCTTCAACCTATGACCACAATTGAGCCCAAAATTTATGTTGCTAAGTGGGACATTTAAGTGAGATTTGCCCCATTTTACGACCTTTCCTGCCACAGTTAAGTGAACCACTGCCGTTATTAAATTAGTCACAAGGTTGTTAAGTGAATCTGGCTTCCCCATTGATTTTGATTGTCAGAGGGGCGTGACTCCCTGGAGAGATTGCAACTGTCATAAATATGAATCGGTTGCCAAGCGGCTCAATTTTGATCATGTGACTGTGGGGAATGTGGCAACGGTCATAAGTGTGAAAAAGGGCCACAAGTCACTTTTTTCAGTGCTGTTGTAACTTTAAACAGTCACTAAGTGAAGTATTGTAAGTCAAGGACTACCTGTATTCAGTTCCTACTTCAACCTCCAATCAACCCTCCTGTTTCACTGGACTTTGCTCTTAAGTCAGACTAGTTTGAAGAAATTAATAAATTTGACCACAGTCTCCTCTCCTGATGCAAACTCATTTTCCAAGCCATACACCTCAGAAGTTTCCCAATCTACTTAGCTTCCAGCTGGTTTTCCTGCTGTTTGTCCTGTTTAGCATGTTAAATAAAGACGGATTTTCTCAGCTGTTCTGGGTCTATTAAACAACTGGTAGCATTTGGGGCAAAGTTTGTAACTTTCAGCCGTAATGTGTATGTAGCTTTTGTTGATAAAGCAGGATTAACACAATTACCCCTCTCCTCCTTTTTCCTCTTTTCACAAAGTTCTGACTCTTCTGACTCTTACCCTTGTTGAAAGTGGTGATACTGCTTCATTGATTCTGTCCTGAAATGTTTGGGCAGAGAAACCGCCTTCTTTCAAGAAAAAGAGGCAAGCATTAAGGACAAGAAGAACTACAGGGGTGCCAGACCAGATGCATTGTCTAGGATTGGAGAAGGGCCACGGAGAGTGTTGTGCCTCCATAATTCAGAAAACTCAACAGCATAAAAGCATGGTTGATTTTCTTTTAAGGGAAGGTGGTTTAATTTAGGTAGAACATTAGTTACAAAAGCAGGTTGCTTTGGTGTGTTTATGGAGACGTGCATCTATATTTGGGAATACCATGGCAAGATATCTGTAGAGATTCTCAGTCATCCAGGTCATGGTTGTCCCAAACATGCTTTTTCAAGAGATAATTGGACTTTCTGTTTTTTCTTTGAAGACATTTCACTTCCCATCCAAGAAGCTTCTTCAGCTCTGAGTGGGTGGTGGGGAATAGAAGGATTTACACTCCTTGTAGACATTCTTTTAGAGAGTCGTTGAGGCTACCTGGAGGTTTATCTGTGTTGTCAGGGTCACCTGAGTAGTGCAAATGAGAGTGGAACATCAAACATTTCAGAAAGCATGCAAATGGGAAAAATTTGCCTGCAGGCATACTTCCACTTCTAGCACTGATGATGTTACTTAGTTTGGGTAGTGGAATATCTACAAGAGGGCAGCCAAAGTCAAAGAGAATCATGGACCCCTGAAGAAGAAAAAAGGCTCCACACGCATGTGCATTATTCAGGTGACACTGACGACACAGATAAACCTCCAGGTAGCCTCAACAACGCTCTAAAGTCATTGCTTTGTGGACTTCTTGGAAATATCTGGATGCATCTCTTGAAAACTGGAACCCTGGTGGTCCAACATGAATCTTATGTCCAAAAAGAAAACACATTGGTTGCGTCAAGAGATTATCCATGGTGGTTTTGTTCAGTTTGTTTTTAGTTTCTTCATATGTCAAAATGTCAGTTATACGGAGTTGGAGATCAGGCATTATATATATTGCATGGATCCTTATGTATATTGCGTGGATCCTCCGAAAGGTATGTGATACTTGTCCTCACTACTAGAGAACTGACACCCTGGTTCAACTCAGTGTAAATCTATAATGAGGTGTGTCTTTTTTGGTTCAGAATGTTGCATTGAACTCAGTGATTTGTAATTTATAAACCCTGATTTTCGACTAAGCTTGATGTTTGATCCCAGTCTCATTTGTTTACAAGTGTTTGCCAATCAGTCAGGATTGTTCTTGTTTCTTTTTAAAGAAAATTTCCGAACACTCCCCTGTGGTTTACCCGAAGGTGCTTTTTCCAAAGGCAGCTGAGCTGGACTTTGTTTTTCCCTGACGACATTTCACATCTCACGCAAGAAGCTTCAGAACTTGTCAGAACTGAAGAAGCTTCTTGGATGAGAAACAGAACATCTTACAGGAAAAACAAAATCCAGTTGCCTTTGGCAAAAAGCACCTTTGGGACAACCACGACCTGGATGACTGAAGATCTCCATCGACATTCATATGGTTTAATTTAAAACAGGAGTCTTCAAGCTTGACAGTTTTAAGACATGTGGATTTCAACTCCCAGAATTCTTCCTCCAGTCATGTTAGCTCAGGAATTCTGGGAGTTGAAGTCCACAAGTCTTAAACTTGCCAAGTTTGAAGACCCCTTGATTTAAAAACATTTGAAAATGAAAAGTGCAATTTTTTTTAGCAAATCCAAGACCTTCCTGATATTATATTTCATGATAGTATTAAAAGCTTACCTACAACCGGCCTAAGGTAGTGAGAGTAAATTTGTTCCTTCTTCCCTGCAGGCATCTCTGATGAGGCTATAGTCAATGTGACTCTTCCCACTGGCGTACCCGTCCTTCTGGAACTCGATGAAAATCTGCAACCGCTTGGCCAGCACCAATTTCTGGGTGACCAAGAAGCCATACAAGCTGCCATCAAGAAAGTGGAAGATCAAGGGAAGGCCAAACCTATGGCTGAGAAATAAAGGCCACCTTACAAACGCTTTTGCCCGTAGCTCTAATGACGTGCAGCAAAATATGGCACCTTGTGAATTGTTTTATGCCTACTTGCTTGGCTTTCGGTTCTCACCAAGTGTTAGACAAGAGCTGTTAGATTTTAGCAGTTTATCTCTGGGGATTCGATTTCAGATCCTGGTATGAGAGTCCCAATGTCAGGTGAACTGATTAGGCTTTAATTAGAAGAATAAAATGCATCTATGTATATTATCCTCAACTTTTCATCTGAGAGGAACCCTGTATCAAGAACCAGATTTCTGCAAATACTATTGTGATAAAAGGAGATAAAACAGGGAATGTCAGATTGGCCCATAGGAGGATTATTAAGGACTGAAGATCACAAACAGTAAACCTTCCCAAAGATGTTCACTCACAGTCTTAATGTGGACTTTTATCTTTTTATCATTGGACAGCTTCTTGCATTGGTTGAGTTATTTGTCGGGGCCCACTTTTATTGTTTAACTTATGTTCAATTAATTTTGAATAAAGCCCTTATTCTTATCTGCTTTGCCTGAATCTTAATAGCCTTTTTTCCATGTTGGAGAGGACCATGTAAAGGAAAAGGCCAGGAAGAAATGATGTTCTAGAAAGCCTGAGAAATGTTGACATTCTACTTTAAGATTCTCTTTTCATTTAAAAGAAATTTGTAGAGGTAAGTCATTCACTTACAATTTGTTTAGTGACTGTTTAATGACACTAAAACATATGACATGACTGATCAGCACAAGTCATTCTTGCAGCATCCTTATGCTTACGCTTTAGAGATCATTTGTAAATTTAAGTTTAAATATAATACCAGCATCACTTACAAATTTATTTCAAGCATGCTAAGATGGTACAACTCCCGCCCCCCAATTCCATCCTTGGTCCAGCCATATCTTCTACAGGAGTGGGATTCAATTTTTTTAACAACCAGTTCTGTGGGTGTGGCTTTGTTGGTGGGCATGGCTTGGTCATGTTATTGGCTGGGTGCGGCCAACACAATATCATTCACATCGAGGCACCATCTCCTCGCCTGGCCTCTCATGACTGTGGGGATGCTGCAACAGTCGTAAGTGTGAAAAATGGTCATAAGTCACTTTTTTCAGTGCCATTGTAACTTTGAATGGTCACTCCACACAAGCAAAGTATCAGCAAAGGAGGGGAAAAAACTCCAGAGAAGTTCCTGAGATAGGAAGTCTAGTCCTGCCAGGAATGTAGTAATAGTTAACTGAGAGGCAGTTTCTGGAAGCAACCCCAGAATGTTTCCTTCCTGCCTTCCTTACAGGATTAGGCCAGTAATTTCTTCTAACAACCGGTTCTCCAAACTGCTTAGAATGTCAACAATCAGTTCTAGCGAATAGGTGCGAACTGGTAGAATCCCACCCCGTCCTCCTATTCCTTCCTTATGTTCTGCTCTAAATAAAATGCAATCAGATGTTGCCTCTATAGTCAAGAGAGGGAAAAAGCTAGAGCAATCTTACTTTTGAGTGCACATTATGTATTGAAGGGTTTTAATACCACCCCCCCAAATGTGAATTCAAATGTGAATAAAGACCAAAACTCAGGAGAAAAGCACAAATAAAAAGGGAAGCTGGAGGAAAGTGACTGGCAGGCTTCACACATTACACTAAGCCGCAATGTAACATGTTCAATTTAATGTGTTGTCTGAATTCTCCCTTACAGCTGAATAATTAAGGAGAACTGAGTCATTACTGGCTGTTTGGTAAAAGACTAAAACATATGAAGAACGATTGCAGGAATTGGGCATGGCTAATCAAGTGAAGAGAAGAACCAGGGGTGACATGAGAGCAGTATTCTAATATTTGAGGGGCTGCCACAGAGAGGAGTGGGTCAAGCTATTTTCCAAAGCACCAGAAGGCCAGGTGATCAAGGAGAGATTCAACCTAGAAATAAGAAATTTTCTGACAGCGAGAACAATCAACCCATGGAACAGAAGTTGTCTTCAGAAGTTGTGGGAGCTTCAACACTGGAGGCTTTTGAGAAGAGACTGGATTGCCATCCATCAGAAATAGTCTAGGGTCTCCTGCTTTGGTGGGGGACTAGATGATCTACAAGGTCCCTTCCAACTCTGTTTAAATCAGAGTTCCTAAACCTTTCCTCCTTTGTAGACTGGCAGGGGGGAGGGGGAGAGGGAATGAATCCATGTGAAGGGTAGACATGTACGTGCAGTAATTGAGCATAGGCTCAATTTGCGCAAGCAGTGGGCTCGTCCACCATTTCCATAGCCCAGTTCCGAATGGCTCAAGGCCATGGCCCAGACATTGGAAACTGGCTCAAATCATGGGTTGGAATTACAAAAACAAATTGTATAAATAACAGAAATATGCCAATTCAGTGTAAACCTTTCAAATCTTTGGATAAAGAGTGACCACCTGACTCACGTTACACTAACCAGGGATATCCTTGCATGTGTATATGATCTACAGTATATATGAATATACAGTGATCTCTAATAAATTGAGTTACAGCATACAGAGAGCCTCACTGGCACAGTAGTTAGAGTGCAATACTGCAAGCTACTCCTACTGCAATTTGGCAGATCGAATCCCACCAGGTTCAAGGTTGACTCAGCCTTCCATCGTACCGAAGTGGGTAAAATGAGGACCCAAAATGCTGGGGGCAATAGGCTGATTCTCTGTAAATCGCTTTGAGAGGGCTGTAAAGCACTACAAAGCGGTATATAAGTCTTAAGTGCTATTAATATCATCCTTCATTGTCTACTTTTTGCCATTAGAGAATGTGCCCAACAGCGTCTTATATAAAGTAATTCAGTGGCCTATTATAGCAAATCTCTTGTTTGGCACAACTAGAATGCAGCATACAACTCATATGTCAATATCTGTGATGTTGATGTCCCCTTTATGGAGCCAGCAACCGATCCAGTCAATTGCATTATTTCAATAATTGGCATCCTTCAGCAAACCAGTTAGGTCTCTTGCTATTTTCCTGTTCAGCAGCATTAAGGCAGTTGAACAAGTGCGGTGATCAGTGGTGGGATTCAAACTTCTGGTTCTGTGGGTGTGGCTTGGTGGGCGTGGCAGGGGAAGGATACTGTAAAATCTCCATTCCCTCCCCAACCCCACTAACCTGCTTTCCAGCTCCATTCTCCTGTGCAGGGCAACCAAAGAAGACCCAGCCAATCAGCTAGGACTCAGGAGGCGGAGAATAGATGGGGGCAGGGCCAGTCAGAGTGGTATTTGCCGGTTCTCTGAACTACAATTTCTGCTACTGGTTCTCCAGAACTGATCAGAACCTGCTGAATACCCATCTCTAGAGGTGATGGAAGAAGATTTCAAGCTGGCTACAGTGAAATGTTGGAATTCGGCTGGGTACAAAAAAAAAATGTTCTGGTAACTTTCTCTGTTCTGAATTAAGGGGTGAAATACACAAATAAGTAAAAAACCTCTTTTGCAAGAGATCCAATCAGTTGTTTTAGGAACTTTATGAACATATGACAGATGTTATAAGCACTTGTGTTTCCGAACCTTGGTAACTTGATGTGTGGCCTTCAGCTCCCAGAATTCCCCAATCAATGAGGCTGGTTGGGAAATTTTGAGAACTGAAAACCACCATCTTCAAACTGACAAGATTGAGAAACATTGATCTAGATGAACAGCAGAGGGAGCCAGAGCACTAAGATTTTATTTGCAAGAGGCAACTCAGGTCTCCAATGACTTAGATATTTATTGATGAATAATGATTTGTGCCCATCAAGATCTTGATATGAATATACAGAAGAAAGTATATCTGCTTTCTCCAATCGGCTAATATTGGGAAGCATTTTAAGGATGAAAATAGAACTTTAAGTTGTATATGAGATAAACTTACACATATGTTGTATACATTAAAGGTAAAAGTTCCCCTCGCACATACGTGCTAGTTATTTCCAGCTCTAGGGTGTAGTGCTCATCTGCGTTATACAGCCGAAGAGCCAACGATGTCCGAAGACATCTCTGTGGTCATGTGGCTGGCATGATTAAATGCCGAAGGCGCATGGAACCCTGTTACCTTCCCACCAAAGTGTCCCCTATTTTTCTACTTGCATTTTTTACGTGCTTTCGAACTGCTAGGTTGGCAGAAGCTGGGACAAGTAATAGGAGCTCACTCCATTACGCAGTGCTAGAGATTTGAACCGCTGAACTGCCGACCTTTCTGATCGACAAGCTCAGCTTGTCCATTTATGTACACATATGTATACACTTACACATATCCGTACATAAATGGATGAGAATATACGCACCATCCAGTTGTCACCCTACAAAAAAGTATAGGGTTTGAATAATAAAAGAATGAGTTAATTCTTTACTGAGCATCCCTTTGTAAAAAAAAATAATGGATTCCCCAATATATGTACACATAAAAACAATTCTCAAGTTTGATGGAGGAGACATTAAGTTCTAGTCCTGCCTTACACATAAAAACTATTTGGGTGATTTAGGGACAGTCCTTCTCTCTTGGCCTAACTTACTGTGAAGTTGTGGGGAAAATAGAAAGAAGGAATATTATGTACAGTATGTTTACCTCCTTGAGTTACCTACAAATAATAAAGGTGGTATAAAATCTTAATAAATAAAACAAAAATTTAATGATGCAGACATACAGAAGAAAAGCAACTCAGTAATACATACTGATTCTGCAGAAGATCCTAAGGCTTTTTCTGTTGCTCTTGCTCCTTGGTTTGCATTTATAAGTTGCTACTTTGCTTGGGTACCAAGCTATTATTTTTACTTGTTTGAAAAATAGAAATAGGCTAGATCAGAGAATCATAGGTCTAGAAGCAGAAGTGATATGACCACTTCTGGAGAACCGGTAGTGGAAATTTTGAGTAGTTCGGAGAACTGGAAAATCCCACCTCTGACTGGCGGGTCCCAAATCTATTCTCTCCCTCCCAAGTCTCAGCTGGGTCTTCTTTTCTTGTCCTGCACAGGAGAATGGAGCTGGAAAGCAGGTTAATGGGGTGGGGAGGGAATGGGGATTTTGCAGTATCCTTCCTGTCACACCCACCAAGCCACGCCCACTAAGCCACACCACACCACACCAAGCCACGCCAAGTCACTCCGCATCCACCAAGCCACACCTACAGAACCGGTAAGTAAAAGTTTTGAATCCCACCACTGTCTGGAAGGGACTTTGACAGTTTTCTAGTTCAACCCGCTGTCCAAGGCAGTTCTTATACCATCCCAGACAAACAGATATTCAAACTTTTCTTAAAAATACCCAGGGATGGAGCACCCAGCACAAGGGAGCAATTCTTGCCAAATCTACTTAGCACAGAGTGCCTGGATGCCACAGGGATCCCCTAGGGGTGTAATATAATTTTGTTCCAGATGTCTGTTTGTGGCTTTCTGCAATCTATCATGCCTTCTGTTTGTGCAGCTGGCATTGTAGTAAATTTCCATTTGTCTGGGAGAGATAATGGGTTGGAGAGAGGAAAGAGATATCCTGTTGGCACTTTATGGAAATGTGAAAAAAAAAAGGAGATACAAGCTATGATCATGTTTCTGAAGTTGACAGTAAGCAAAACACTTGGTAAGGTCACTGACATTGTTTTTGAGAGCAGAGGGGAGACACAGATCAAATATTGGGATATCTCAGATGCCTCTACATAGTTGGTGGTCCAGTTATAAAATTCACAGTACTCAAATGTGGCAATGGTGACCGAGTTTTATGGTTTCCAAAAATGATGAGATGAAGGACCAAATGCTCAGTGACTACCATTCCTGATGGTGATATCCTGTTTCTTATCATTGGGCCTGTATTTTACTTAGTTCTCCAGACTGAATTCTGTAACAATTGTTTACAACAGACTTACAGTATGTTTTGATACATGAACAAGATAGGTGGCACTCAAATCAAATCATATATACATTTTATTAAATTTATTTGCCACTCATCTCATTTCAAAGTGACTTTTCAAATAAAATATGTAACAAAGCCAATTTCTACTACTCAGTGTAGGTCTATATATGTTAAATTAGTTGCATTGAGAAAAATTGTGGTCTGCAGTGCATATTTTGCCAGGTCATTCCATAGTTTTTATTCATTGTTTACATTTTCTGTTACATTTACATATCAAAGATATGGAGGCTTTGAGGCAACTGGCAGGTATATTTTGTTAATAGAATAGAATAGAATAGAATAGAATAGAATAGAATAGAATAGAATAGAATTCTTTATTGGCCAAGTGTGATTGGACACACAAGGAATTTGTTTTGGTGCAAAATCTCTCAGTGTTCATAAAAAGAAAAAAAATACATTCATCAAGAATCATAGGTACAACACTTAATAGTAGTCAAAAGGTACAAATAAGCAATCAAATCATACTAGGAAACAATTATAAGCAATCAAATCACATCAAATTACACTAGTAAACAGTCAATAAAAAAATCAAAAGGATACAAGCAACAAAGTTACATTCACACAGTCATAAATGGGAGGAGATGGGTAAAAGGAAGGATGAGAAGATGAATAGTAATAGTAATGCAGGCTTAGTAAATAGTTTGACAATGTTGAGGGAATTATTTGTTTAGCAGAGTGACGGTGTTCAGGAAAAAAACTATTCTTGTGTCTGGTTGTTCTGGTGTACAGTGTTCTATAGCGTCATTTTGAGGGAAGGAGTTGAAACAGTTTAGGTCCAGGATGTGAGGGATCCTTAAATTTTTTCACAGCCCTCTTTTTGACTCCAGCATTATACAGGTCCTTAATGGAAGGCAGGTTGAAAGCAATTGTTTTTTCTGCAGTTTTAATTACCCTCTGAAGTATGTGTCTGTCCTGTTGGGTTGCAGAACCAAACCAGACAGTTATAGAGGTGCAGATGACAGACCCAATAATTCCTCTGTAGAACTGTATCAGCAGCTCCTTGGGCAGTTTGAGCTTTCTGAGTTGGCGCAGAAAGAACATTCTTTGTTGTGCTTTTTTGATGACATTTTTGATGTTAAATGTCCATTTTAGGTCTTGAGATATGATAGAACCTAGAAATTTGAAGGTCTCTACTGTTGATACTGTTGATAATATGGTAGTCATTTAAACTGTGGTCTGTTGTACGGAAACTTTCAGGACAGTCACACATTCAAATATACAAGAAATTAAAACAGGATGGTTACATTTTAGACTGATACCCATGAATAATTTTCTGACTAGTGTCTAGGTTTCTGCTTCATCATTCAGCTGCAGCTAACCACCAAAATGTCTGTTCTTTTTCCTTTTATTCTGGACTTGTTTTAGTTTTTAAATAAATGCACAGATGGAGGAAATGATTATCCTATGGTTTTATTAATGCATCTGTCACAATAAGTAGTTGTTTATTTGAAACACTGAAAAATAATGCTGAAGATGCAGAATAACATCCCTCCTCAAACGAAAACAGCTTTTCAAAATCTAGTCCTTGAGAAAGAGAGCCTATCTGTGTGCATATGTGTACACAGACCATCCATCCATCCATCCATCCATCCATCCATCTTCGGGAATTCTGGCAATTGAAGTCCACATATCTTAAATTTGCCAAAGTTAAAAAAAAACACCCCCATAGAGCGGGCACCACAATCCGGTGAACTTCTGGATGGCCAAAAGGCACACAAGGAAAGCTAACTTGTTGTTCTCAAGACTGATCATCCAAATCATCACAGCCACCACTTTGGTAGCTGTTAAAACCTCTCACCTCAAACAGTGATTATCCAGTGCCATTTTTTATGTAATTGGGCTCTGACCACCATCGGAACCAGCTGGCATGGCCAATAATCAGGTAGGAGTATTAAACTCCAACATCTGAAGGTTTACATGTTTTCCAGAATGACAAGCTGTTATGATTTTGACAAGTACATAACATGTAGATGGAACCTCCCCAGCTATAATCTCAAATTTCTCAGTTGCAAAATCGAAACAACATGGGTGAATCTTTTGATCAGGTCTTTCTGAGAGCAGAAGATCAATCTGTAAACAAAGATTGATCTGATCCAATCTGACTCCACCTTATCCTAATTCTGTCTTGCATAAACATCTGTCTATAATCTATCACAATTGTGTCTGATACACCATACTTTAGCATGGTGCTTATATAGTTAGCCACTTGTGCTTCAGATTACCACAATACCTTCCAGCTAAAATGATTGTAGGAGCTATTTCTTTTAAAATGCTTTGTTAAAATTAAATTACATTAAATGAAAAGCTTCTTGCAACAGTCTCTGAAAGAGCCGTTGTTCTTCTGTAATGAACATTCATAAAGATAATCTATTTTTGTATACATTCAATAGAAGGATTAGCCATTCTATGAAGAAAATTCAGGAGATTAAAAAAAAGTTAGACTGGTTTTGAATGTAGACTGGTTTTTTCCCTCCATTCTTTTCTCTTACTGTTCAGAAGCCAAAATTTTCTCCTTTAGTAAAGAAAGAACACAAGGGTACTAGATCACAACTCTTTAAATACAATGAATCTTCCTTGAGGCCTGTCTGAAGAGCTGAATCTATTAAAACCCTTAGCTCTGCAAAGATATAACCTTGAGCCCAACTCTATTAAGGAGAAAATACACCTATCAATATTTGTCCATGGATGATACTTGCTTTATACACACATTTGAGTATACATTTATAGCTCAGAGTTGAAATGACGATCCTTGATATTTTCTGAGCATGTTGTTTCGATTTTGCAACTGAGGAATTTGTCTTTGTGCAGATGTTTCTTTACCCAAACTAGGTAACGTTGTCAGTGCTACTAGGAAGTGGAGTTTGCGCCCGGTTTAGATTCTAGTGACCGAAGGGCAAGTCGCTAGAATATAAGCTGAGAGCAAACCCCACTCTTTACTAGTACTGATGATATTACCTAGTTTGGGTAAGTCTGCATAAAAACAACCAAGCTCAGAGACCCCCTCACATCATGTAGTCCTGTCAGAAAAGACAGAGGTGTGGAGAAAGCAGAAAAGAGAATAAAAAGGTACCATTACTATGCTAAGAGGCAGTCCTCAGAGGGAAGGCACCAAAGGACATATGATTTTGATGGTGGTGGTGTCCATCTGACTTTTCTCTCTGATCTCAAACAATGAAGGGCTGAAATAAAATGCAGATTTCAGTGAGGGCAGGTAGAAGTCATTCCCAGCACCCTCCCTGGTTTGATTCACACATTGCACTTGGTTTGTTCAACCCTAATTAGAATTAACATCGGTTTATGTTGGGTTCACTCTATACATTAAGCTGTACAAAGACACACATCGAGCATACAATTTTAACATTGTAAATTTGTGGATTTTGTGTTGGAGGGCTAATGTTGTGAGGACATGACTATTTGCTCCTCTCCCAGTTGAAAGATGAGGAGGTGATAGTCCCATTTTTTTTTACAATTTTTCTTTCATGTACACTAAGATCATATGCACCAAAGACAATTCCTTGTGTGTCCAATCAAACTTGGCCAATAAAGAACTATTCTATTCTATTCTATTCTATTCTATTCTATTCTATTCTATCCTATCCTATCCTATCCTATCCTATCCTATCCTATCCTATCCTATCCTATCCTAATCACAATCCAGGCAGTTAACAACTATAGCGAGAAGATACGAATGAAAAGTATGGAATGACTACGTTGATTGGGTGGTTGGGACAGACGTTTGTGATGTTTGCATGAGAGCTGTGAGGTAAGAGAAGATAAGCTGTGAGGTATGGATAGTGCTTGACTTATGATCACAGAATTTCTGTTATTAAGCAAGGCAGTGCTTAAGTGAGCCGCATCAATTTTTATGATCTTTTTGCAACGGTTGTAAAGCAAATCACTGCAGTTGTTCAGTGAATCAGGCAGTCACTAAGCAAATCTAGCTTCTCCCCTCTCCCACTGACTTTGCTTGCTGGAAGCCAGCTGGAAAGGTTGGAAATGGTGATCACATGATCCCAGGACACAGCAACTGTTGTTGCCAAATGCCTGAGTTTTGATCATGTGACCAGGTGGATACCGCAGTGGTGTTAATGCAGGGACGACATATTTTCAGTGCCGTTACAACTTTGAACACTCACTAAAAAAATAAGTCAAAACAAGTAAGTCGAAGATTACCTGTATAAGATACAGATTCCAGACTGAAGAGCTGTATAAGACACAGCTCTTCAGTCTGGAATCTGCACTGTATATTGGACATTAATACAACTGAGCGAGTCCAGAAGTATTTCACGAGAAGAGTAGTACACTCCTCTGCTCGCAACAGAATATCCTACATCACCAGGCTTGAAATTTTGGGCTTGGACAACCTTGAGCTATGCCACCTACGGTTAGACTTAAGCATAGCACACAAAATTATCTGCTACAATGTCCTACCAGTCAATGACTAATTCAGCTTCAACCACAACAATACAAGAGCACACAACAGATACAAACTCAATGGAAACCGTTTCAAACTTGATTGCAGAAAGTACGACTTCAGCAACAGAGTGGTCAATGCCTGGAATGCACTACCTGACTCTGTTGTTACATCCTCTAACCCCCATTCCTTTAACCTCAGACTATCCAACTATTGACCTCACCCCATTCCTAAGAGGTCTGTAAGGGGCGTGCATAAGTGCACCATCGTGCCTACCGTCCCTGTCCTATTGTCTCCATTAATTCGTATCTATTTCCTATATTCTTACTCATGTTTATACTTATACCTATTATCTTGTAAGCGATTGACAAATAAAATAAATGAAATAAATAAATAAGATCCTTAAATGAGGTATGTGACGGTTGGGGCCTTGTCTGCTTCTGTAGTGTTACTGCTACCACAGTACTGTTATCACTATTTTTCTATTATTCCATTCTTTCATGTTCTGAAGGTGTTTTATTTTACCTTATTTTTCATTCCTTGTTTTTCATGTTTCTTCAAATGATAAGATTTCCGGAGTGGCTCTTCTGAACATGGCAGCCATATAAATTAAACAAAGAAACAAAATAATTGTGGTTTATAGTACAAATCTAGAAGGGCCTGTTTCACATAACGTGCCAAAATGAAAGTGAACAAACCGTGCTGTTATTTTGCATCTTGAGTGAACCCGGTCACTGGCATAGTAAGCCATGGTTTGTTTAACCTTGGCTGGATTCACACCTCAGGCTGAGACAAAACCAAGCAATTAACTCCTTTGTGGTGTAGTGAGACCCATGAATGTAGTTGCCATCTTTGTTACAGGGAACAGAACAGAAAAATAGAGTTGGAAGGGACCCTGGAGGTCTTTTAGTCCAACCTCCTGCTCAGGCAGGAAAGGACAAATGGTTGTCCAATCTCTTCTTTATCAACCTCCAATGTTGGAGCACCCATGTCCTGATGCTTTCTACCATGAGTTACCCAACAGCTGCAACCATACCTGAGTACTCCCAGTGCAGGCCAATGAGACAATATGTATTGTCTAGCTGAGCATCTGGCTCATGGCAGATGAATAAGGTGTGGTGCATATTTAAGCCAGATGGGATGGCTATGAAATGTGATTGCAACATGTTTCCTCCTCCTTTACATGGGAAGATCCATGTTTTCTTCTTTCAGAAGTCAGAGGCCTAGTTCCAGATTATGCACAAAAGCTCTGGTGGCTTCTTTTGAAGCTAGACAGGCTAATCTTCCAATACATTATTTGGACATGCAGGAAAATGTTATTTCAGCATAGCAAATGTTTGGATGAGTAATGCCTCGCTAAAAGGCAGAACTGTCAGACTCCAGTGGATTAAACTGGGGCCGACATTACAGAAAGATATATATTTGGCCTGCAGGAAGCCCAGAATTCACCTAGGCAAGAAGGCAGGATATACTCAAATTAATAATACTTTGTCTATTTTGCTTTTCTAACACACAGGTACTGATTAGAATAACAATGACTATTCTTTTTCTGAAAGATTGAAAAATGGCTTCTTAGATTGGCAAGTGGCTAAATAGGGTGCAAATGCACATCCGACTAAACCCTGGCTGACTTAACTATGATTCTTTGAATAAACTGTAATTAGATGGGCTCACAAACACCATTAAACTACGACCCCTGGTTTAGAAGCTACAGTGACTGGGTTTGCATCGAGTCAACCCAACAGAGTGTGATTGTCTATAAGGCAGGTTTTAGCAACTTTTTTTTTAAAACAACAACACAAGGACCCTATAAACATCATTGTCATGTGAAAAACCAACCTTTCTAAAGCAGTGAAGGTAGCACATGGGGATTGCAAATTCTAGAGTTTCCAGCAAATGTAACTGACAAAAATTTGGAAAATTAGTATATCAACAATTGGATGCACCCATTGTAGCTAGCTGTTTAATTTAATTAAACTCCAAATATTTGATGATTGATTGGTTACTTACAATCTTTGTAGCCTCCTCATGCTTATGCAATCAAAATTCAGGTGCTTGGCAACTGGTTCATACATACGATCGTTGCTGTGTCCCAAGATCATATGATCCCTTTTTGCGACCTTTTGACAATGGGGAAGCCAAATTGACTTAACTACCATGTTACTAACTTATCAATTGCAGTGATTCAGCTGTGGCAAGAAATGTCGTAAAACGGGGTAAAACTCACTCGACAAGTATCTCACTTAACAACATCAATTTTGGGCTCAATTGTGGTTGTAAGTCAAGGACTATTTCTGGGCTCCAACAATTACCCCCATTTAAATCATGAGTCTCGAGCCAAACTTCCAAAACTTAAAAAGAATTTATTGGGAGTTAACATGCCAGCACTGCCTGGGTGTAGTTGACTCTGAGACACATAATTCACTGTCACGCTTGACCCTGGTTTCCCCCTCACCCTCTGGGTGTATCATAATTCATATTCTCCAATGGGAAACATTCATAGCCAAGAGTCATCAGTCATGCTCTCCAGTTAGAATTTTGCACCGGCAGAAACTTCTGTCACCTAGTTACTATCTTTGAAAACATTTATGGAATGCCGTTTCAGTTTTGCAAGCTGCTGCACTGCTCCCCGCCTCCCTTTCTGTTGGCAATTCTAAAAAGTCCATAGAAATATTTTATGAGTTGACAGATTACCTGTATTGTACCGAACTAAATGCTCCTCCTCACAAGGACAAACAACCACAACCTGAAGTGTAAGGAACGGTGTTCTAATTCCCAGGTTTGCTACGATATAAGGAGGCATTAATTCCATAGATCTTCTTCCGAAGTCTAAAGTAATCCCCTTCAAGCCAGAAAGAAGGTTTTTACATTGTTGGGGATTAGGCTGACCTGGAACTGAACACACTCATCCAGACAGCTGGCAATCATACTCGTAGACTGAGAAAAAGCTACTGATGAATATATTGATTGCAGTGCAGTAGAAAAGACAGCAAAAAGTAGACAAAACACTGTGTTACGGGAGACTACTGTTTAATCCAAAGGACTGGTTCAGAAAACCCTCAGAACAATGGCTATATTATTTACACTTGTTTTTCTGTGGTTAAAGCTTTAATCCTTGCTTTGGGGTACATACTAGGGTCATGGACTTTATAATTTTATTAAAATAAATGGGAGGGGGAAGGAAAGGGAAGAACAATAGGTCTGGAGGGGTACATTACTTCTGAACAGCTCGAAAAAGGCCTCCCCAAAGCATTTGGCACAGAGTCCATCTATTTGCCTAGGAAAGATAGTCAGGCATTTCCTGCTGGCTGGGAAGACAAACGAAATCTTTGAAAACTACTTGGGAACAGACCTGCCCACTGAAGCAAATCAAGCAACTTACAGGGGCAGCGGTTTGAATACAATAATTTGCAAGGAAGGGACAGAAGAAAGCTACTTGAAGTTTGGAATAAAGAAAGGAGAAAGAAACAAAAAGAAAAGAAAATGGCAGAGGCGGAAGGGGGAGAGCAATGCAGAGTTCCTTTAAGTTAAGCAATTTCAGCAGCCACGTGAGTTTGCCAGACGGACACTTAGCCAGTCATTTTTAAATGCGCTGTAATTTAGTGAGCTTAAAATTGCTTACTTAGTGCTTTTCAAAAACAGCATGATTGATTCCACTTAGGGCTCATTTATTTTAGTCAGGCTTCCTGCTTAGACAGGGGAGTAGCTGGGTTTGTCGCAAGAGAAGCAGGCAAGAAGGTCCTGCGGCTTTCAGACTAACCAAATTATGATGGCAAATGCCTGACTTGGATGCTGATCGCTCCCTTCCTCTCTTGAATTGTGCTATCCTGATTTTTAAAAAGCTATTATATGTCGCCACTTTGATTATTTTCGTGACCATAGTCCCTTTCATAAAAATCCTTTGAAGATTCCTCCCAAAGCAAAGGGCAGTGGAAAGGTATATGAATATATTGAAATGAATTTAAAATAGTGGAGATGAAATGCTTTGGAAAAAGAGTTGTAATGGCATCCTTGTCTTTATCTAAGTAACACTGACCATTTTCTCTAAAACAGCACTGCTGACTCCATTCATGAATAGAGGGGTAGAATCAGTGGTGGGATTCAATTTTTTTACTACTGGTTCTGTGGGCGTGGCTATGTGGGCATGACAAGGGAAGGTTACTGCAAAATCCCATTCCCTCCCCACCCCACTAACCTGCTTTCCAGCTCCCTTCTCCTGTGCAGGGCAACCAAAGAAGACCCAGCCAATCAGCTGGGACTCGGGAGGCAGAGAATAGATGGGGGCGGGGCCAGTCAGAGGTGGTATTTGCCGGTTCTCCGAAACTACTCAAAATTTCCACTACTGATTCTCCAGAACTGGTCAGAACCTGCTGAATACCACCTCTGGGTAGAATCAAGATGACTCGAAGTGTTAGTAGTACCCCTTTATGATGCCTTGGTAAGGCCACACTTGGAATACTGCATTCAGTTTTGGTCACCATGATAATAAAAAAGATGTTGATACTGGGGCGGGATTCAAATTTTTTAACAACTGGTTCTGTGGGCGTGGCTTAGTTGGTGGGTATGGCTTGGTGGTCATGTGACTGGCTGGGCGTGGCCAACTCAACATTACTCACATTGAGGCATGCATCTCCTCGCCTGGCCTCTTATGACTGTGGGGATGCTGCAACAGACGTAAGTGTGAAAAACAGTCATAAGTAATAAGAGTTAATGGAGAGGCAGTTTCTGTAAGCAACACCAGAATGTTTCCTTCCTGGCTTCCTTACAGGATTAGGCCAGTAATTTCTTTTAACAGCCGGTTCTCCGAATGTTAACAACCAGTTCTAGCGAATAGGTGTGAACCTGTAGAATCCCACCCCTGGTTGATACTCTAAAAAGAGTGCAGAGAAGAACAATGAAGATGATTAATGGGCTGGAAGCTAAAACATATAAAGAATGATTGCAGGAATTGCGTATGTTTAGTTTAATGAAAAGAAGGACTGGGTGACATGATAGCAGTATTCCAGTATCTAAGGGGCTGTCACAAAGAAGAGGGAGTCAAGCTATTCTCCAAATCACCTGAGGGTAGGACAAGAAGCAATGGGTGGAATTATGGAAACTAATCAAAGGGAAAAGCAAATTAGAGCAAAGGAGAGGTTTTAAAGAAGAGATTGAATAATGATTTGTCTGAAAAGGAATAGGGCAGGTGTCCCCAACCTCTGGTGCACAGCCCATTATTGGACCATGGCCTATTTGGAACCAGGCCACATGAGAGGCAGGTCAGCACACGTGTACATGGATGCATCTGGTCTTGTGTCAGTGGCAGATTGGAGTGTACTTGTGTGCACAGGCATGCTGGCCCACCGCTTGCATGACCTGGTTCCCCTCTCCCCCCCTCAGCTGGGCTACTAAGCTGCAGAGTTTGGGGACCGCTGGTATAGGGTTTCCTGCCAGAATAAGGGGTCGGACTAGAAGACCTCCAAGGTCCCTTCCAACTCCATTATTCTGTTATTCATCTGACTGTGTTAATACCACTCACTAACCCTACATTAGCATTTATTATAGTTAAAGGCACTTTGGAGTATGCAGGCAAGAATATATGGCAAACCAAGGCTGTACAATCTCCCTCATTTTGATGAAATGGAATTGGTCAGCTGGCTTTCCTGTTTCTTTCTAAACAGCAATAAATAAAGGTTACAGCAATCCAAACAAGGCTAAACTGTTGCATGGAAGATAAGGAAAACTAATGCTTTTGTTTTTAAAACAAAAGGGTCCACCGGAGGAAATAAATAAAACCAGAGGAAAAGCAGAGGCAGTTCAGTAGGAATGCTTCACTTAGCCACTCCTGCGTTCTGGCATTTATTTTTTAAATAAATCATTTATAAATATTTAATACGTAATGTGACTTCATCTTTGAGCGCAGGGGTCAACCCCTGGGTTGCGGACTGGTACCGGTCTATGGCCTGTTAGGAATTGGCTGTGCAAGTGGCGGGAAACTGAGCAAAGCTTCATTTGCACACGTGCAGGATCTAGGTTGCACGTGTAACCACCCTCCCTCAACTCTGTGGAAAAAGTGTCTTCCCTGAAACCGGTTCCAGGTGTGGGAAAGGTTGGGGACTGCTGACTTAGCGGAAGCAATTCCACAAGGCCCAGTTGCGTAGTTAACTGAGAATTGTGGTTCATTAAGCATATTTCACAAGAAGAGTTCTCCACTCCTCTACTTGTTGCAGAATACCTTATGCCACCAGACTTGAAATTCTAGACCTAGAAAACCTAGAACTATGTCGCCTTCAGTCCGATCTAAGCATAGTATATAAAATCATACATTGAAATGTCCTACCAGTCAATGAACACTTCAGCTTCAACCATAACAACACTAGAGTACACAATAGATACAAACTCAAGGTAAACCGCACCAAACTTGATTGCAGGAAATACGACTTCAGCAACAGAATGGTCAATATCTGGAATACTCTACCTGACTCTGTGGTTTCTTCCCCAAACCCCCAAAACTTTAACCTTAGACTGTCTACTATTGACCGCACCCCTTTCCTAAGAGGTCTGTAGGGGGCGTGCATAAGCGCATCAACGTGCCTACTGTCCCTGTCCTATTGTTTCTCTTTATTTTTCTTATATGTATCCATTTCATGTATTCACAACTATGTTTATACTTATACATGTTATCTTATAATCGCTTGACAAAATAAACAAATAAATAAATAAATAACTACCCACCCCAATCCAAGACATTCTCCCTGCCCTGAGCCTCAGTAAGGTAAGGAACAGCCGCCAACTCCCTTTAGCCTCCCATCTTTCCTGCATCTCTGGCCTTCTGCCACCCTGCATTCTTCCTTGCGAGGCAGCAAGAAGCCTTAGAATGACATATTGTTCCAGGGCTGCTTTGGGCTTTCTTTTCGCAGCTGAAGAAGCCCAACCTCACCCAGCCCAGCAGCCAGGCTGGGTATCCCTCATTAGCAACGGGAGGAAGCTGAGGAGGCCGAGTGCAGAATTGCAGGGGGGGGCCCCAAGGAGCACAGATGGTGAGCGGGTGCGGTTGAAGTGCCCCTGTAGTTGTAAATACGGGCAGGCTGCAAGCAGCTGCATTTTGATCACATGACTGAGGGAATGCTGCAGTAGCCAAAACTCTGGACACAGGTTGTTAGTCCCTCCGTTCAGTGCCATTGTAACTTTGGTTGCTGAAGAAGAACTGGCCATAAATTGAGGACCACATGTATTCTATGGAGCTCTGGTGGTGCAGTGGTTTGAATGCAGTATTGCAGGCAAACTCTACCCACAGCCTAGAGTTCGATCCTGATGAGGCTCAAGGTTGACTCAGCCTTCCATCATTCAGAGGCAAATAAAATGAGGACCCATTTGGGGGCAATATGCAAATATTGCTTACCCTGTAAACTGCCCAGAGAGTGGGGTGCCATGGGGCAATATATAAGCCTAAATGCTATTTCTATTTTTTGAGAGAAGAAAGCCTTGCCTATTATGTCTGTTGTTGTTTTTTTTAAATGTGAAATCACTTCCTTTTGGCTTTTCCCCAGAGGTGGTATTGACCAGTTCTGGAGAATCGGTAGTGGACGTTTTGAGTAGTTCGGAGAAGCAGAAAATACCTCCTCTGACTGACTCCACCTCCATCTATTCTCTGCCTCCAAAGTCCCAGCTGATTGGCTGGGTCTTCTTTGGTTGTCCTGCATAGTAGTAGGAAGCTGGAAAGCAGGTTAGTCGGGTGGGGAAGGAATGGGATTTTGCAGTATCCTTCCCAAGCCATGCCCACCAAGCCATGCCCACAGAACTGGTAGTAACATTTTTGAATCCCACCACTGCTCCCCCCCCACACTTTGTCATGCTGGTGGGCTGTAGTCCTTCTTGGTGGGATATAGTTACCTTGGTGGTAGGCTTTGCATATGTCTTTAATCAATTTCCTTTCAATTCCCCTCCATTCTGATATAAAACCTGCTTTTTCCTTGCTTAGTGTTGCTGAGAATGTTCTCACACATGCACACAATCTTCCCTCTCCAGCAGTAGAAGGGTGGGAACAGGGATTTCCTGCACTTGTGCTTTCCTCTGATTTTAATTCCTAGGATTTGGGGGAAGAAAGCATGATAATCAAAATGACACCAACTAAGCTTTGTAAAATAGAAATAACTGTGGAAGCTGCCTTTTTTTTAAAAGAAAAGAATTATCTCCACGATCTCTTTCATTCTCATCTTCTAACAGAAATTTCAGCAACCATATGAATTAGTTATAGGGAACAAACAAGCCAAAATGCTGTACGTTCTCCAGATGTTTGGGACTTCAGCTCTCAAAAGACTTGAAGTCCAACATTTGCAAGACCCATGCTACTGAAAGTAACTATCATGCAAGTTTAACCCCAGAAGATGGAGCTAATCTTCCCTTTTCAAGTTTATAAAACTAGCAAGATATAAATAAGAAAAGTTCTAACAATCTTGCTACCCAAACTATTCATTTGCTGCAGCAGCAGCAGTAGACATGTCTATACAGGTAGTCCTTGACTTACAACCATTTGTTTGGTGTGCCTTTCAAAATTACAAACGGCACTGAAAAAGTGAGGTGTGACCATTTTTTCACACTTAAAACCATTGCAACATCCCCATGGTCACATGATCAAAATTCAGATACTCGGTAACGGGTCCATATTTATAATAGTTGCGGTGTCCAGGAGTCATGTGACTGGCCCAAAGTCATCCAGTTGGATTTCATGGCTAAGATAGGATTAGAACTCACACGTCTCCTGTTTCTACCCTGGTAGCTTCACTGTTAGACCAAAATGGATCTATATGAGTGCAGGTAATTAACTAAATTTGGACAAAACTCAACAGCACTTTTTCATGCAGCTGTTGATAAAAATAGGATCGCCAACATCCTATGATGGATATGGCGAAGAAGAAGGAGGAGGAGGAGAAGGAGAAGAAGAGGAAGAAGAATGAAATAAGTTGCATTAAGGAGGGATACAATCAGAGGTGGGCTGCTGCTGGTTTGGACAGGTTTGCCTGAACCCCTTGTTCTGATTCTGTGTGGTTCAGAGAACCAGTCAATCAGACCACTGGCTGGCCCCACCCCCACCTGTTTTTTGGTTTTTGGCTGGGGGTTTTTTTTGGCAAAAAATGGCCTGAAAATGGCCTGATAACAGCCCAAAAACCAGGCCAATTTTGTGCTGTTTTCAGACTGTTTGGGGGCCATTTTCAGGCCCTTTTTCTGGCCAAAATCAGCCTGAAAATGGCCCCCACAACATCTTGAAAACAGCCCAAAAGCAGGCTGAAAAAACAGGCCAAAAATGGGTGGGGCGGGGCCAGCCAGTGGTGGGATTAGCCCCAATCAGGTGAATCCTACCTGTTCTTTTGAGGCGAATGGCTGGGAGGTGTGATGAGTGATATCACCAACCCAGTCACATGACCAACTGGCCATGCCTACCCAGCCAGAGAACCGGTTGTTAAAAAATTTGCAGCCTACCCCTGGATACAATGAAGATCAGGTGAGGTACTCATACCGCTCTATAAAGCCCTAGTAAGACCACACATAGAGTACTCCATCCAGTTTTGGTCACCACATTATAAAAAGATGTTGACACTCTAGAAAAAGTACAGAGAAGAGCGACCAGGATGATTAGGGGACTGGAGACTAAGGCATATGAAGAACAGTTGCAGGAACTGGGCTTGGCTAGTCTAGTAAAGAGAAGGACCAGGGGAGACATGATATCAGTCTTCCAATATTTGAGGGGCTGCCACAGAGAGGAAGGGGTCAAGCTATTTTCTAAAGCTCCTGTAGGAATACTGGATGGAAACTGAACAAGGAGAGATTTAACCTGGAAATAAGGAGAAACTTTCTGACAGTGAGAACAATCAACCAATGGAACAGCTTGTCTTCCAAAGTTGTGGGAGCTTCATCACTGGAGGCTTTCAAGAAGAGATTGGACTCCCATCTGTCAGAAATGGTGTAGGGTCTCCTGCTTGGGAGGGGGGTTGGACTAGATGACCTACAAGGCCCTTTCCAACTCTGTTAATCTGGTCAGGCAATCCTCTACTTAAAACCTTGCATTTAGTGATTCTTTGAAGGTACAACAGCATTGAAAAAAGGGACTTATGACCATTCTTACAATCATTACAGCATCCCCAGGATCAAAATTTGGATGCTTGGCAACTGGCATGTATTTATGACAGTTGCAGTGTTGCAGCGACCTTCGTTCAAGCAAAGCCAACTGGGAAGCCATATTCACTTAACAACTGTATTACTAACTTAACAGCTGCAGTGAATTGCTTAACAACTTATCAAGAAAGCTTGTAAAACAGGACAAACTCAACAACTGTCTTGCTTAGCAATGGAAATTTTGGACTCAATTGTGGCCGTAAGTCGAGGACCACTTATAATGTGAATGATGGGATTTGTAGACAAATACAGCTGGAGGTAGTAACTTGTGACATGGAGACAATATTCTGTACAAGGGTATATTTCAAACCTTTTTTTAAATGACAGTGGTTGCGATTTATAGTTGGCCTCTTCTCCTGTTAGAAATTCTGACATAAATATGACTTTCCTAGCTTTATTGCCTCTGCAACTTTGGCTAAAAAAAAAAGAAAAAAAGAGCTGTTAACATTTTGAATGATGGAAGTCCAATACTCTATTTTGCCTTGAGACTGTAACGTCTTTGCTACCGAAGGATAGGCTTGTTCATCCAGGAGATTGCAAAATGTTCCTTGGGAATATCATATGTTTAGCCCTCCTGTATCTTTAGGTCATTTTTTTTTCTTCCAATAAGCGCATTGGTAAGCAATATTTAAATATTACCCAGATGAAAAGGCAGGAGAGAGGAAGGATTGGCAGCAAAGACACAGTTTATCATTTGCAAAAGTGCTCTGCAGCTCTATAAATCTGGAAATGATAGAAATGTAAGCCACAGAACCGTTGCTATGGTTTTCAGGGAAGCTTATTTTAAAACTGGTATGCAGCCTTCTTGCGGGACTCTAGCAGTTGGCAAATTGCAAGCCATTTATGGAATGTACGATATCTTGGGAAAGAATTAAAGACAAAACATGTTCAGTTAGAATGCAAAGAAAAATTAAACTTCTAAGGTAAGGATGGAATTTCCATGGATGCCCACAGAGACTTAAACATTCAAACATAAAGCTTTTAAAGGATATTTACTTTTCAGATACTTCCCTGCTCCTTGTTTTATTTCCTGGATTGAATTCTAAGTCTTTCCCTTGTAAACTCCAGGAAAATCTCAGATCCTGGGTTGTACATTGTGCCAAGCTCTTAGTTGTTTCATTATGGCTTATTGAATAAATGATGGTTAGCTGGTTTCCATAACAGAGTAAATAAAAAGAAACATCCTTCTGGTCTGGCCCACAGGAAGGCAATGTTTAGAATATGGCTGAGTGCCAATTTGTCTGCTAACCTTCTCAATGTTTGTAGAAGGCTTCTTATAACACTTTGACATTTGCAGGATATTGGCCCATTTAGTATTATTTTTGAGATGCTGTTTAAGAGCAAATGGAAGCAGGAGATCTTTAGAAGGTCAATTGCTCTTATCTTCACTTATAAAAGAGTTCAAAATCCTGCCACCAAAATGTGGCCTGTAGGCTATGTGGCCGGCACAATCTGGATGTGCTGCCATGCCACAAGTAAATTATGAATTTCGTTCCCCTACTTTAATACATTGTGTGAACTCAGTTGAGCTAATTAAGAAAAAATAACTGGTTACGAATTAATTCAAATATATGTTCTTTGCAACTTGTCTTTTACAGCATAGCTAGGACTTCTGAGTTGAAAGTGCTCGAGAATGAAGATTTCTAATGTTGATTTCTTCTACTGAAGAAACATTTGGTCCCTCTTGTTTCACATTCTGACAAAATATAATCTAATCTGAAGGCTGTGAGTAGAAAATTCAAGCAGGGAAGTTCCTAGAAGATCAGGGTTTTGCTTTGTGTAACCTGCATTCACTCAGCCAATCTACAGCATAGGTGGTACTCAGCAGGTTCTGACCAGTTCTGGAGAACCGGTAGCACAAATCTTGAGTAGTTCGGAGAACCGCCAAATACCACCTCTGACTGGCCCCTCCCCCATCTATTCTCTGCCTCCCAAGTCCCAGATGAATGGCTGGGTCTTCTTTGGTTGCCCTGCACAGGAGAATGGAGCTGGAAAACAGGTTAGTGGGGTGGGGAGGGAATGGAGATTTTACAGTATCCTTCCGCTGCCACATCCACAAAGCCATGCCCACAGAACCGGTAGTAAAAAAAATATTGAATCTCACTATTGATCTACAGACATCTCAAAGGCTAATTAATTTGTTATCTCAGTACTGCATATTTATTTGTTCTTAATCAGAAACAGTATTTATGACCCATCACTGTAAGTAAAAAAAAAATGACTACAGACTTTTGGCAGGGGTGATGAATATTTTGTACTCATGGTTTTTATTTGGTTAGTGAATTTTGTAGGATCGAAAATTGATTAAAGAGAGACCTTCCTACTGTTACCTGTAGTGGGTTAGTTTGATTTAACAGATTAGGGGTTATTAAAAGTGATTTTGAATGAAATTCGATAGGTATGCTTATCTAAGTATGCTGAATTTATTAGGGCCCCCTTGTTAGTCAAATCAGTGCATAGGACTGAGCATTGTTAAAGAATTAAAACAGTAAAAAAAAATATCTCAATTTTGTATCTTAAAAATCTCTTCTGTAGTCTGCACACAACCTAGCTTCTAAAAGCCTCTTTTCCTTCTCTGAGAGGTATATTAATTTGAAAATAGGAGAGACAATTGGCTCATTGTTGAAAGACATCTCTGAAATATATAAGGGCCACAACAGGTTGCAGAGGATGAAAAAGACCTCTAAACATCTTTATTAAATCTGCCTCAGAAAAATTTCCATGAGGTTCTTTTTCTTCTGAAAGGAGGAAGTGATGAACGGATAAAAACAATGAGGGTTTTTTTTGCTTCAGCAGTAGGCTTCTTAAAATTTCTTGGGGTATGGAGTCTTTGGTGTCACTATTTAATTGTTGGGTGCCTCTCTCCCAAATAATTGCTTTTAATTGTCAGGGAGAATAATTGTTTCACATTTGCTGAGAATTGAAACTCCATCGAGTGGAAGATAGGTGAATTTCCAATGGGTCTCTGCTGAAAAGTGTCAGCAGAATCACCTGAGGATAAAATGTTGCTGGTGAACATCTCTCTCTTTTTTTTTTACTGTGGCTGCTTCCTTGGCTAAATATCTGTTTTGTTCTTGTCTGTATTCACTTTTATTTTTTGCATTTTTTTTTTCTGTTCCAATTCTGAAAAATGTCCTTTCAAAATCTATCTTGACATCAAAGAAGGTAAGATAAGATAATCTTTATTGTCATTCTTTACTGTGAACACACTGGCCCACATTAAAAATAAAATTCTGTTGCCTGCTTTCAAAAGGAAGTATATATCTACTCATACACATACATAACAAACCTATATGCATGCTATATTATGAATAAACACCCACCCACCCACAGAGCATTCCCATGATCACGTGATCAAAATTTGGACACTTGGCAACTGGCATGTATTTATGACAGTTGCAAAGTCCTGGGGTCATGTGACCATCTTTCGCAACCTTCTGACAAGCAAAGTCAATGGGGAAGCCAGATTTACTTAACACCCATATTATTAATTTAACAATTGCAGTGATTCACTTAACAACTATGGAAAGAAAGGTAATAAAATGGGGCAAAATTCATTTAACTGTCTTGTTTAGCAATGGAAATTTTGGGCTCGGTTGTAGTTGTAATTCGAGGACTTCCTATATATATCATCAGCCTGTTGTTGAGAAAGCACATAGATGCAGGGGACATATAGATATATTGGTGAGGATGCAGTGGACATGAAGATGGATTGGTGAGGATCTTTTAATGTCATTCATCTCCCACACATTGTGAAAGCCAACACGAGGTCCAAAAGCAACAATCATTAGACAAGGCTAGAAACTAGATATCTTCCATACAGGAAATAGGACTGGGTTGGGAGGAAGTTGGAAGCCGAGTGTTTCATTCAGGTGGAGCACTTATCCTGAGGAAGTGGAATGCCCATCCATGGTTATGCTTTTTGGGTGGAGAGACAGGAAAGGAACATTTTCAATTTAGGACTGTTGCTTTATTTGGGAATGACATTTTTGGTTAGGTGAGTTGACACAGCTGTAGATGTTGGAAGAGGCCGATATTTTAAAAACTAAGAGGCCTTCAGAATAGCTGTACCATCAAAAATATCTCCTGGATAATACAAAGAAAAGAACAATCCATAACAATAAGGGAGGCTCCGTGAGATAAAATCCCAGTTCTTGAACAGGATGTATAGTTAAATACAAAAGAAATAATTCAGAGATTGATCAGAAGGTTGAGAGGTGTCAAAAGTGCCTAATGGTGTAAGGATGTTCTTACCCAACACATCCTTCCAGAAAATGATAATGGACTTTGGAGTCTCTTCCCAAATCAGTGAATCTGTACAATGCAATCTTTGTGTGTTTCATGGCACACATAAATTAGGATAGTAGAGAAGAGGAATTTTGGATTAAGATTACAGACTGTGATATGTAGGGATGAGTCCTTTTATGTTAGATGGCAACCATCCCAGTACTAAATCCTACCAATCTCACCAATTTATCTTGACCTCTCCTCAACTTCCTTCTGAAAAAGATGTTGGGAAAATCCATGGCAAAAATTCTTTGGTGTACTCTGGTTCTGAGCTCCACTGTTTGTTCACAATTAGTATGTCCCCCCGAGTGCAGTATATTCTTATGTATGTGGAACTGGGTGGTAGAACTGGGGTGATAGATTGTTCATCATATTTGGGGAGGGAGGAAGAATTAGCCTAATTATTATACATACATACATACATACATACATACATACATACATACATACATGAAGAAAAGGACTAAGGGTGATCTGATAGTAGTCTTCCGATATTGGAAGGGCTGACACAGAAAAGGGGGGTGGGATTTCAACTTATTCTCCAAAGTACTGCAGGGTAGGACAAGAAGTAACTGATGGAAACTTATCAAAGAGAGAATGACAACCTAGAACAGGGCTGTCAAACTCGCAGCCCTCAGGCTGGATGCTTCATGCACTGGCCACACCCATGCCCAGTTTAGCAAAGGGGAAAAAAGTCACGCTACGCCACGTGAGGCCAAAATAGGGCATATTTTGCATGACTCCAGCCTGAATACTAAGTAGTTGAAAACACTATCTGACAACAACATCTAGGATGCTTCAGTCTTAATCAAAAAATCTCCCTTTCCCTACATGACAGTTTTTATTACCTCTTCCTATTGAGTTGAGGACATTCCACTGAACTTCCACAGTCTAAAACTGAGATAGGGCCAAAGATGAAAGCTCCAGGATCTCCACATATTCATAGAGTATATATTCTACCTCCCCATTCTCCAACTAAATGTAATTCATCAGCAGGAAACAGCACATCTTCAGAGAGACAAAACTCTTAAAAATATACATTGTGAATGCAAAGTCTGGAATTTTGCCTTAGAACTTGATTTGCTTACTACTTTGGATGTAATACACCATTTCAGAAGAAAGGAGTTGAAGAGTTCATTTCTGAAAAATTCTAAATATAGGAAGCCGAATTGCTTCCTTCCCACTTTCATAAACAAAACTTGGTATTATCCACAAAAGGATGCTTACTTTTTGATCATTTCTTGTTTAACACAAAAACATTGATGTTGATTGCAATGGTGTAACTTCCTACAGTCCCATTCTTTTTCCCAAGTCCTATGGTTATTAAAAAATATGCAGTCATACCTTGAATGGTTTAAAACAGCTGTTAAAATGCAGTGGTCCACCATCTTTGAGAGGATGGCTCGCTTTCACTTGCAAGGGAGAAGGTTCATTTTGAATTTTCTTTTTTCTTTTTAATAAAGTTTTATTTGGGTTTTCACACATACAAAAATACAAGTAAAACATCTTTTTTGAAAATAGCATGGTCCCGGGTTGAACTTCTTTATACAGACACAAACTCAATTTCATGCTCATTTTTGTATTCTATTTCATATCTTATACTATTCTACATTTTCTATATAGTTTTTCCCCTCTTTTAATTTTCTCAATTTTATTTTGATTATCTCATCTCAATTCAAATCATTATATTTATACTTTTGTCTGTTCTGTTTCAATTTCATATTATCTTTTCTCATTAAACAAATTTTCTCCTGTAGTTACTAATTGAAGTATGACACATTTATATCTTTTAATTATATCTATTCAACTCTTATTTAAACTTCAATATATACCTTAAGGTTATGACCTTCAATATAATACATAATACATAACTTCCAATCGAATTCTGCTTGGTACATTCTTATAATACACACTATATTCTTTTTTAAAAAAAGGATTATAAATATATGTAATTATAAACCCTCATTCCATTCCAATTCAGTTCTATCATTAATAATCATTCAAATCTTAACATCTTTAACATTTCTTTTCAATTAAATATCATACTTTCTTGAAGAATTTGAATTTTCTTATGATGAAGAAATCTTGGCTAAGAAATCTCACAACCCAAAAAACCCAACTGTTGTTTTCAGAATGAAAATCAACCTGCAGATGGTTCTTCTAAGCAAGTTCTGAAACTCTACAGGCAGGAATGAATGTGAGTTTAACAAGCTTTAACTTAAAATGCCCCATCAGAGTTGATGAATAGTAAAGATTAGGGTTGTTTAAAGTTAGAATAATCCATTGTTTGTTTGAGATTTTGGGTCAAACATGGAGGAAAGGTCAGACAAAAAGGGGCCTTAAAAATAAGAATTTGGGACTTTGCCGAATTTTTATAGATTTGGGAGCAAGCTAGTTTCTCACCAAGGTTTTTGTTTCAACTATTTTTTTTTCTTTTTTAGTGTGATGGATATATAGCTTGCTGGGAACAGCTTAAAGTTTGACTGCCTCATTTGCAATAAGGAAGTATGACTCCTTAATGATTGGCACTATTGATTTTATTGATGACCATTTTCTTAATTTGATGCTTTTATTAACCTGGTTGATTTCTTTTAAGAGTCACTTTGTCGCTTGTGTCTTTATGATTTATATTGACTGTTTCCTAGTATGATTTGATTGCTTATTGTACCCTGTGACTATTATTAAGTGTTGTACCTTATGATTCTTGATGAATGTATCTTTTCTTTTATGTACACTGAGAGCATTTGCACCAAAGACAAATTCCTTGTGTGTCAAATCACACTTGGCCAATAAAGAATTCTATTCTATTCTATTCTATTCTATTCTATTCTATTCTATTCTATTCTATTCTATTCTATTCTATTCTATTCTATGGTGCAGTGGTTAAAAGCCACAGACTAGTAACCAGACTAGTCCTTGTTTAGTGATGAAGACAACTGAATGGCTTTGCACCAATCATTCTCCCTCATTGCTAGGAAAGAGAAAAATAGAATAGAATAGAATGAATAGAATATTTTTTTATTGGCCAAGTGTGTGATAGGACTCACATTTTGCTTTTTGTGGTGCAGTCCTTCAAGTTTTCCTTCCAGGCTTCTAAATGAAATTCTGAAATGAAAACATCTAAAATCTGTTAGAAAGGGCAGCGAAAGTTTCATTTATAGTACTTTGTTAAATCTACAACATATCAAAAGGTCTTCAGTCTTTTCTGCAGTATTTTAAAATGACCTTAAACAGGAGGCTTATAGTGAAGACACTTGTGATGCCACTATGGAAACAAAGGTAGTTTATAAATTGATTAGTCTTTCAACCATATCAAAAAATAAAAAATGAAGAGTGTTTGTATTATCTAATACATGTTCCACTTCAGGCATGGCATCATGCAGTCAGAAATGCATTCATGGAAACTTTTCTCCAGAGGCACCATCTCTGTGAAAAGCTCCTGGAAAAATGTAGAACATTTAAAGAACAGAAAAGAACAAAGGTTATTACTCATCTCATATCTAATAAAATAAATAAATATAATCCCCAGCAGATGTTTTTGAAGGGTGGGTGGCAGGCTTAGCCTGCTGTGTTTATGGCTAGTATTCATTCTGTCCTTAGCTGTAGTGGGAATATATTTCTTTTAAGAGCCATCTTTTGTGGCTTGTAATACAATGACGAAAAGTTGTAGCACTGGTTAGGGTGAAAAGGTTCAGGAAGAGGAAGTGACCGACAACTCTAAGTTCATCTTGATTTTGGGTGAAATTTGGCAGAGTATATACTCTGGTCTTCATTAAATAAAATCTAACGCATGCTAAATAATGAGAAATCTGGAACTTAATATTGCACGTTGAACCTGAGTATATACTTCCATTTTTGACCCTCCCAATAAAATAAATACAGGAGGGTCTTGCATGTTTAGAGAGAAATGAATATTATAGAAGGCCACAATGGTGAATGTCTCCAGTGGCAGTGTTTCTAACTCTTACCATCTGTGTCACCATAGCAACACCAAGCAAATAGATTTAAAAAAAGAAAAAGAAATTGAACATGGGGAAATCACAGCTGGGAGCAACTATACTAAAAAAATAAAACAAAACAAAACACCAAGCCTTCCATAAGATCAGCCCACAATGAAGGACTGATCTATCCTGAAGAACCCAAACTGAAACGGCATATGGCATTCATAACATGTCAATTTTCCTCTAAGTAGCTGGTGGTTTGGGGGGTCTTTGACACAGGGTTGAATCCTGGCCACTGCCAGGATAAGTCCTTGAGCTTTTCTTGGGAAAATGAAGTAGTTTGTCCTTGCCACTTTCCTAGGGCTGAGAGAGAGTCACCCAGCTTGCTTTGGGCCTAAGGTGGGACTAGACTTTCCAGTCTCCTAGTTTCTAGTCCAATGGCTTGATCCCTATACCAAACTGGCTCTCAATAGTTGGCTGGCTTTCTTTTAAATTTAAAGTTTACAATGGGAATTTGAAATAATGGGTTAACTTTATTCTCTTTACCTGCTTTCTACTCTCATCTCCTTTTATGCCCCTGAGATAAGAAAGTAGAGATGTCAAACAGTGGTGGGATTCAATTTTTTTTTACTACCGGTTCTGCGGGCATGGCTTGGTGGGTGTGGCAGGGGAAGGATACTGTAAAATCTCCAGTCAGGGGTGGTATTTGCCGGTTTTCTGAACTACTCAAAATTTCTGCTACCAGTTCTCCAGAACTGGTCAGAACTTGCTGAATACCACCTCTGACGTTAAAGCCTTACATGGCATAAGACCAGGTTATTTGAGGGACTTTCTCCCAAGGATGCCTACCTGCCCCACATATTCTCACAGAGATGACATATTCCTTCTTTTAAATCTTGTCATTGGATCGAGGGAGCATGCCTTTTCTGTGACTGCCTGTTCTCTGGAATGATCTCCCCTCAATATTTTATTTATTTATGTATAAATAATATTGGCAGTGAACATACCTAATACTCCTCCCTCCTTCTACTTTTCCCACAACAATAACCCTGTGAGGTAGGATGGATTGAGAGAAATTGACTGGCCCAAAGTCACCCAGCCTGCTTTCTTGCCTAAGGTGGAACTAGAACTTACAGTCTCCTAGTTTCTAGCCTGATGCCTTAGACCAAACTGAATTTCCATAGGCCTCAACTCCTGTCACCTAGGCAACTCACTAAGACCTGGTTCTTCCCTCAGGCATTAAGGACTAGTTGAGTTGGCGGTGTGTTGGCGGCATGTTGTTGCACACCATTTTACATTTTGTATTTATATATTTATATATTTCTTATTTAATGTGATCTGGTTGCCCTTGGTTTTTCTTCTTTTTGATTCATTGTGTCTTTATATTATACACCACCCAGAGTCACTCTGTTTGAATTGGACAGCTTGAAAAAAACCCAATCAATCTATATATATCAATCAATCAGTAGCTTTCTCCCTATAGTAGCTTGAACAGTGAAGAGTTGGCCAGGAAGAACAACTTAAGCTAACCCCCTCCAATGCTACATTTCTGGGGGAGATTGCAAATATGATGCTCAGCTTCCCCTTTCAAGAAATCAAATCAAATCTGATAACTAACGTTATAGAACAGACAAACTCACCCATTATGGATTGCTTCTTAAGTCACATTATTAAAACATTGGCATTTTACAAACTTTACTAGTATTTTCAGATTGGAACTAGAACATTTTGTAGTTAATACAAGGATCATTTTATTGTTTTGCAACTCCCCCCCAAAAAGAAAAAAGGACGTGATATATAAGCTGCAATTCTATAATCTGTGTGGGGAAGAATATTTCTTGAACCCATCATAAGAGGATTTACCTCCAAGTAAATATACACAGGATTAGAACTGCAAAGCAGCAGAATGGTGAAAATATCTAAATGAGATGAGCATTTTAATTATGGCTTCTAGCTGATATGTGGAGAACCAGATGGGAGGGCAAATTTATTAAACAAATAAACAAATGTGCTTTCATGATAGTATTGAGCCGCAGTGCCCAGTTAGACATGCTGTAGTTGATCCAGCAATATTTGGAGGGTCACTTCAAACTTTTCCCTCTACACAATAAATAGGAGATGCTGGTGTTTCACCTTGACCACATCATGTCTGTCCACTAAGAAAATGGACAACCATCCACAGACTCCCCATTGTGATGAAAAGGTTTGCAATCTTGGTACCTTTCACATGTGTGGACCTCAACTCCCAGAATTCCCAGCAAAGGCCATGTTGATTTGGAAATTGTGGGAGCTGAATTTCAAAACTCCAGAGGAGATCCAGTTTGGGACAGGCTACCTAATGAAGTGTCATGGTATGTTGGAATGAACTTGGGAGACAAGAGGACGAGTAGACAACCACCATGGAAAGGATATGTCAGCCCACAAAACAGTGAGGATGTAAGAACATTTTTAGAAGGGACCCTCCCTAATTTTCTGGAAAATAACAGTAAAGGAAAGGAGAAATACTTTCAGAGTTGCAAGCCTTGCAATTCATGGTTTATGCTTCTTATCTGGACTATTTAGAAGGGTTTCTGAGAAGTGATCTTCCATTTACTAAAATAATATTTACTTGCCATAAAGTCTCTGTATTTTTTTTATGCATTCCAACTGTTCTAAATTAACAGGAATGGAAAAAATATGGAATTTCATGATGACATAATGCAACTAAATGCTATGCATTATGGAGGATAAGGGAGAAGCACAGTTTTTAACTTTCACAGCTGCTTGTGTCCAGTATTAGCCTTAATGCTGATTTCCTATCCTTACAGCTTCCTGTGCTATTCTTTGAATTCTGTACATTCTTGACCACAGCACATTATTATCTCCTTTCAGTGCAAGCAATGTTTGTTTTAGATTTTTTTTTAAAAAAAAATAAGCATAACAATTAAAAAGTGTTTTATAGGGTGCTAATATGCTCTTACGTGAACATGTTAGGGTTTGGACACTATCAACATGCAACACTAATATTTAGATTAAACATCTAACATAGTCATAAAAATCTCCTTATTTTGCATAAAGAAAGTCACACCTATATACAACATTGGGCTTTTACTAAAAAAAATAGCTCTGAAAAAATATGCAGCTTTATAGATAATAATAATTCCTAAAAAGGAGAGTAACACAAATGCTTAATTAGCATTTGTAAGGAAACCATCGGATAGACAATATATTCAGAGACCAATCTCAATTCTGCCCTGTAGTATGTATATACTAAAAGAATTTTGGTTTAAATGGCTTCTCATTGTCCTAATGGATCAATTTCATATCATTTTGCAAATGCTGACTTCAGAGGATAATTAGGACTGCAGAAAAAACAATTACTACCAACCTGCCTTCCATTGAGGACCTGTCTACTACGTAAGTCAAAAAGAGGGCTGTGAAAATATCTACAGACCCCTCACATCCTGGACATAAACAGTTTCAACTCCTTCCCTCAAAACAACGCTACAGAGCACTGCGCACCAGAACAACCAACACAAGAACAGGTTTTTTCCGAATGCCATCATTCTGCTAAACAAATAATTTCCTCAACACTGTCAAATGATTTACTAAGTCTGCATTACTATTACTATCAATCTTCTCATCGTTCCTATCAACCATCCCCTCCATTTTGTGACTGTATGACTGTAACTTTGTTACTTGCATCCTTACGATTTATATTGACTGTTTCCTAGTATGATTTGATTGCTTATTTGTACCCTATAACTATATTAAACGTTGTACCTTATGATTCTTGACAAATGTATCTTTTTTTTTTATGTACAATGAGACCATATGTACCAAGACAAATTCTTGGTGTGTTGAATCACACTTGGCTAATAAAGAATTCATTCATTCATTCAAATCTACACCTTCTCGCAAATCAACAAAAGTGCATGAAAATATGGATGTAGTCTCATCTTCTGTTTTTTAAATGCACTGTTGATAGCATGTGGACTTTTGTAAATAGTTTTTGCAACCTTAACACAATGTCTTTGTTTCTATTAAAGAAGCAACCCATCTACTATACTAGTGTAGTGTTTCTCAACTTTAGTACTTTGAAGATGTGTAGACTTCAACTCCCAGAAGATGTGTAGACTTCAACTCCCAGAATTACTGTACTCCCAGTATACTGGTTGGGGAATTCTGGGAATTGAAGTTCATATATCTCAAAATGGCCAAGGGAGAGAAACACTGCTCTATGTTATCCTTCATGCAAAGTTCTTGAATTTGACACTTCTGGCTAAAAAAGATGCATTGTTGAAGGAAACCATAAAATGATTATATATACATATAATATACATATACATATGAAAAACAGGCTGTGTATGTGTGTGCATTTGGGCAGATAAGGGACAGATGATTCTAATGCTTTACAAAAATTATTGCTGGGAATTTGACATACTGTCTGGAAAAATATGTCTGGAAAACCCTAGGTTTCCTATTTAATTCTGTCTTCATGTGCATTCAAATAGATGTGCTTTAGTGTCTTGCCAGCAAATAATTTAAACCATTTGTAGAAGATGCTCAGAATCTCCACCCATTAGGGCCATTTTACTTTCTGTTATAATATTTAATGTCAGTGGCAATCTAATTTTTAATGTGACAAAATTTGTTCTTTGGCAAAATATTAGTCTGTGATACTTCAGCATTTATTACAGGAGCACTTTGTCAACTAACTTATAATTGTCTCTGCTTTCTGTTAGGGTTTTGTCCTATAGGCTGATGATAGTAAAGCATTTAGAATAGGAATCTTTTTATTATATTCTCACAGTAGGAAAATGCACTTTTTCCTGTGGAACCTTCAGTCCATCACTGAAACAGTGTGCCTATTCTACAATTGTTGGTAGTCAACAATCAGAATTCCGATAAAAAGAGTCTTAAAAATGGAATTTGGGGAAAATGCTGAGAATTTGCTATTGAAAAAATCCCATATGACCTTATGAACCTGGTTTTGGTCTCTTTCTCTGGACCAGAGCAGTGGATGGTTGTCTCTGTGGCCATCTTGCCATGGGTACTCCTGTTTAGGCCAATGGTGGGATTCAGCCAGTTCGCACCACTTCGGGAGAACCAGTTGTTAACTTTCTGAGCAGTTTGGTGAACTGGTTGTTGGAAGAAATCACTAGGGCAGAGAACCGGTTGTTAAATGATTTGAATCCCACCACTGCTTTAGGCCAAAGTTTGTGTGTAATGGCATGAACAGTTACAATATTATATGTTTTTATATAGTAGATCCTGCTGATTCTGCCTAAGGATGACTGACTTTGATCTAGTCAGCCATGGTGGTATTGCAGACTAACTCTGCCGACCACCAGCAGTTCGACCCTGACCGGCTCAAGGTTGGCTCAGCCTTCCATCCTTCCAAGGTCGGTAAAATGAGGACCCAGATTGTTGGAGGCAATATGCTGACTCTGTAAACTGCTTAGAGAGGGCTGTAAAAGCACTATGGAGTGTATAAGTCTAAATGCTGTTGCTAGTCACTTTCACAACCAGGCATGATGGGACAATCCAGTCTAGCTAATTTTGCTCTCAATGGATTTGAGAACTGTTGGAAGAAAGGTAGAAGAGAAACTTAAGGAATCAAGAAAGAAACTGACCCATGTTCAAGCACCATGAAGGGGTTTTTGCAAGACCTAACTAAACAGAACAAAGACATAAATTGTGAAAGTCCGTCCTCTGGTTAACTAATTATCAGAAGGCAGCCCTTGTGGGTTTATTAAACCTTGTGATGTTAACCTGGAAATCTTCCTGCAACATCCATAGGGTTCTGCCACTAACCATATGCTTTGGGATGAATAACCAGTAGCTAACCTCATACCTGAGGTGAGATTACAATATGTACTTTGAATTTTAACTGCCTTTTTATGGCTGCCAAATCCTGAACAGGCTGATTTGTTGCTCAAACTAAACAGGAAGGATTTTAAAAAAATGAATAAAAGAGCCAGAAAGAGAAACATTCCCTAATTGAAAAAAAAAAATCAAATCGATGTTATTTCCTTACCTTAGCAGTCTATATGTGACCCTCCAGCACCCAGAGCACCTCCCACTATGCCAATGATGGTTACTGGAAAAAGCACTGATTTTCAGATATCTCCATTTTCATTTTTTTAAAACAAACAAGAGACAAATTTGTTCTGTATACACTAAGTACCAAATGCAAGGGGTGCATTTCTAACCTGATGTTAGGCAAGCTATCTTACTTGATATAGTAAGGCTATGCCAAAGTAAATGTTGATAAGACTGCAGTCTTATGTATTACTGGCTGTAATATTGTATTAATTGACTGTATGGTACTCTGAAGACAGTTGCTTTGAAAGTGGCCCAGAAATAGAACTGAGGTATCAGCTAGGATCAATTCTTTTAGCTCCATTACAATATTGCTTCTCCATGAGTTGTAGTCTCCAGCTTCAATCCATTCACATACCAAAGGTACTTTTTCAAGAGGCAACTGGACTTCTTGGTTTTTGTTTGCACTTGTTTCACTTCTCATCCAAGAAACTTCTTCAGCTCTAGTTGAAAATTACAGATCAATCTCCTTATGCTGCGTCACCTGTAAAGTCATGGAATCAATTATTAATCAATCCATTATCCTCCACTTAGAGACAAACAACCTACTCTCCAATAAACAATTAGGTTTCAGGAAAAAAACTATCCTGTAATCTGCAACTTTACACTGCAAAAACATATGAACTACACAACTCGATCAGGGCAAAACAATAGACACAATCTACATAGACTTATGTAAAGCCTTTGATTCAGTGGTACACGACAAACTACTCCTAAAACTAAAATCTTATGGTATCTCTGGACAACTGCATAACTGGGTAGAAGCATTCCTGTCAAACAGACAACAAATGGTCAAAATTGAGAGTGTCCTATCAAATTCTGTACCTGTCAATAGTGGCCCAAGGCAGTGTTCTAAGACCAACTCTCTTCATACTCTACATAAATGACCTCTGTGATCATATCAAGAGCAACTGCGTTCTCTTCGCTGATGATGTAAAGCTGTTCAATACCACAGACAATACTGCTACCCTTCATTCCAAATAAGGAATAAATAAAATTAAGTCTCCTGCTAAATCTAAGAAAACATGGTAATGTTGTGTTTGGGTGTGTAAAAAAGGTGATCATACATCAAAAGTGGTTAATATCATTTAGAATTTTGGCCTTCATGTGACAATACCAACAATACTGCTACTCTTCAAAAAGACCTCGACTATGTATCAGAATGGTCAAACAAATGGCAACTTCAAATCTCAACAAATAAATGCTCTGTCTTACATATTAGCAAAAAAACCCCAGAAAATAAAATACAAGCTGAATAGTCAAGACCTTGTTGATGATCCAAGCTCTGTAAAGGACCTTGGAATACACATCTAGATCCCACTGTAACTACATAGCCAAAAAGACATTAAGAGTTGTTAACCTAATCCTACGTAGCTTTTTCTCTGGTAATATCACACTGCTAACTAAAGCATACAAAACATTTGCTAGACCAATACTCGAACACAGCTCATCAGTCTGGAACCCACATTACGTATCTGATATTAGCACAATTGAGAAAGTCCAGAAATATTTCACAAGAAAAGTTCTACACTCCTCTACTCGTTGTAGAATTCCTTATTCCACCAGACTTGAAATTCTAGACCTAGAAAACCTTGAATTATGCCGTCTTCGGTCTGATCTGGTATATAAAATCATACATTGCAACGACTTACCTGTCAATGAATACTTCAGCTTCAACCATAACAACACAAGAGCACACAATAGATACAAACTCAAAGTTAACCACACCAAACTTGATTGCAGGAAATACGACTTCAGCAACACAGTGGTCAATGTCTGGAACACTCTAACTGACTCTGTGGTTTCTTCCCCAAACCCCAAAAACTTTAACCTTAGACTGTCTACTATTTACCTCACCCCTTTCCTAAGAGGTCTGTAGGGGGCGTGCATAAGCACACCAACATGCCTACCGTCCCTGTCCTATTGTTTCTTTTATTTTTCTTTTATGTACCCATTTCATGTATTCATAACTATGTATATACTTATACCTATTATCTTGTAAGCAACTGACAAATCAAAATAAATAAATAAAAAAAGCAGTTTCCTCCCCAGCCTACCCACATCCCTTGCCGCAAACAACCTAGAAACCATTCAGTGTGGTCTCGATTTCCAAGATTTGCTAACCTTAGCACCAACAGATGAGGATTCTCCAACTAGGCCTGCCCTACGTCAGCATGATGGAAGAGCTGAGATGGAAGAGCTGAGAACTTGGCCTGGGGCAAAACACATTTGTCAGCATCTCTTTACAAATATAAAACATCTACCAAGAAATTTTGTGGCTAAAATCAGGACATGAATCAAAACCTTCCAGGCCATAAGCCACCTTTACACTGTACTCCACCCCCTCCCCAACCAAGTTTTTAGCTGAATGTTGTTGACCTCATGAAATGCCTACATTTCCACTAATTAGTGAACAAAGGGAGATTTCTGCAGGAGGGAGGGGTGAAGTCTAAATATATTGAGTAGTGCGGTGATCCAAGTTATATAGCCATAACATATGATGGAAAGAAAACTCAAAGAGCTGTTTTGAATTGCCATTCGGAGGTGGGCTAGCAAGATTTATGAGCTTTTTCCTCACAGCCATCTGGGTTGCTTACATGCAGATTCCAAAACGCTTCAAAAAGAGCATTTGGCAAAAAGGGAAAATTAATGATAAAAATCCTCTGCCTGTTTATTCAGAAGTAAATTCTACATTTATCCAGTTGTGGGCTGATACTCATAGCTGGGGATCAACAAAGAATTAGCGGAAGTGAGGAATGTTCAGTTAAATGACATTCATTGGCCGGTTCATATATTATTAACACCCTTCCAGAAGAACTTACAGTTTTATAGTATATGTTATAAAAACAGCAGTTTTACAAATGTTTTTATAATATATACAGGGCTTTTTTTACTTGTAAAATGAATGGCAGGCATAAATGGATACACATGCAGTAGATCCAGATGTTGCAGCCCAGATCTGGTAGCCTTAGCTGTGGATAAATATGTCACAACAGGGATGGATAATTAATTTATTATTAATATATATCTTTTGCCATGCACAACATATCCTTGGAATGTAGCATTCTAAAATTTTCATATAAACAGACACAATAAATGCAGCTAAACATAAGCACATAATTTAAAGATGTCTTTAAAGACTGCTCATCTTAAACATGAGAAAAATGGACACAACTTGCGATAAAGAATTCAGAATAGTTGTAAGAGAGGAGAAATTCTAAAGCCAATTTTACCCTGCAGATAACCAAAGTACCATGTCACCATTACATGTCAAGAGATTGTCACGGTAGTACTGGTTTGATCTGCTCAGAGCTTTTTAAAAAAATCAAGTATCAGTGATTTGCAAAATATGGCCTATAGACCACCAGTATTTCACAGATGTCTACCATATTTTATTTTGCATTATAGCTTTGGGGGGCAGAATTTACTTTTGAGGGTTGTTTTTTTAAAAATAGAGGGGATGGAAAGGCATACACCATCATTTTATTTGCCAAAAAAACATGAACTCCCATACTGTTGAAAATGAAAGCTTGGGTAGGGGTGTTTGTTTAATTGGGTGGTCTCCGCATTTTCCTGTATTTATTAGTAGTCCACAGGTGTGGAAAGTTTGAGGAACACTTCTCTAGAAGTTCCTTCAGGGGGGGTTAACTGTGATGACAGCAAGAATTCTGACAAGCAATAAATGTCATACTGAACTTATTTATAGCTCTGGATTTTATCCACATTTACCAAGAGAATTGAAAAAAGGAATATTCATAGTTATGCTCCTCAAGGTTATTATACTTAATTCTATGTGTACACTCTGTTTGCTAGACTGAGTTTTCCTGGTAAATTCCATTGGCCAAGTTCACAGCTGACAAGACATTGTCTTGGTTTACAGTGTATGATTTATTATGATATAGATCATTCCATTGGCTTGTGTAAGTGTGAAGATAAAATGAGCCCATAAAGATGTAGGTGGGTAGGGAAGAAGTCCACTAAATGAGGAATATATATCACCTCTTTCTCACACCCTTCTGTTGTAAGCAAAATGGTAGTGCATCTTATGGCAGCATCTATGGAGATTCTCAATCATCCAGGTCATGATTGTCCCAAAGGTGTTTTTTTCCAAAAGGCAACTGGATCTTTTGAGTTTTTTTAAAAAAAAACGTTTCGCTTCTCGTCCAAGGAGCTTTTTTTTAGTTCTGAAGAAGCTTCTTGGAGGAGAAGCAAAATGTTTTCAAAGAAAAAAACCAAGACAGTCCAGTTGCCTTTTGGAAAAAGTACTTTTGGGACATCTTATAGCAGCTTGAAAACATACAGGGCATTAGTTGGATTACATTCTGCATCAGAGATAGAGACATAACAATAATAGCCCAACTCTCAGTGATCCTGAGCAGCTCACAACTAAACAAAGGAATTACAATCAATAAAACACTAAAGAACAAAGATGGCAAGGTCAATGAAGAAGGTGGTCTCATTCTCCCTCATCAAAAGCCTGGGTGAAAATAACAATAGCTCTTAGACTTACATACCGCTTCACAGTGGTTTACGGTACCCTCTAAGCAGTTTACAAAGTCAGCCTATTGCCTCCAACAATCTGGGTCCTCATTTTACTGACCTCGGAAAGATGGAAGGCTGAGTCAACCATGAGCCGGTGAGGATCAAACTGCTTGCAGTCGGCCGAATTATCTTGCAATACTGCATTCTAACCACTGCACCACCACAGAAAAATCAGATCTTTGTGGCTCTTCTGAACCAAAGCATAATGAGGGCTGTCCAGATCTTGAGAGAACCTCATTCCAGCGGGCAGGTGCTGCTATTGAGGAGATGCGATTCCTGAGTCCTGAGAGATGGCATTGTTTAACTGATGAAATTCAGTGTGTCAAAACCTGTGAGATTCAATTGATCTAGGGGCAGGGGTGTCAAACTTGATTTCATTGAGAGATGCATCAGGGTTGTGTTTGACCTTGGGGGGCAGGGTGGGCACGGCCAGGGTGGATGTGGTCAGCTTGATGTCATTTGTGTCAGGGTGCCTGACATGAGCTCCATTTTCAGCTGTGACAGCCTCCTGCAACCCTCTCTCTGCGAAAACAGAGCTTGGGGGAATGTGCAAGAACTGCCCAACTCTGTTTTCATTGCAGAGGCACCATGGGACGGTCCATCATTGCTTCTAGGGTAGCCCCACAGGCCAGATCTAAGCACCCCCACGGCCCTTAAGTTTGATACCCCTGATCTGGGGAGACACACAATCCCTTAAGTAGCCATATCCTGTTATGTAACCAAAGATGTCTATAGGGGGTAAGAATAGAATAGCATAGAATAGAATAGAATAGAATAGAATAGAATAGAATAGAATAGAATAGAATAGAATAGAATAGAATAGAATAGAATACTTTATTGGCCAAGTGTGATTGGACACACATGGAATTTGTCTTGTTGTAAATACTCTCAGTATACATAAAGAAAAGGTACATTCGTTAAGAATCAAGAATCATAATGTACAACACTTAATGATAGTCATAGGATACAATCAACAATCAGATCATACTAGGAAACAGTCAATATAAATTGTAAATAATCAAAAGGTAGCCATAATGATGGTGTTTAGGTCCCATTCTACACACATACTTCAATCAACATAGTTGGAGTTGCCATTTTGATATTTTTTAATCCCTGCTTGTGGATACTCTTGTTCAAGTAGTAAAGATAGAGATGGAGAGATACATGCAAGTAGGGAGTAGAATCTAATGACCACAAAAAGTAAAACTTTAATCTATCTGAAATATGATGACAGTTTGCGTCAGCAAAACACTAGTAATTATCCAACATAAATTTATAGGCATACAGGATTATAAAATCCCTGAACCCCATATGGAAGGAAGGGAACTTCTCAAAGAGTTCTAAATGCAGTTAATTCACAACAGAATGTCCCTTGAAGACTGGTGAAGTTTTTTTTTAGCGTTCAGAAATCCTTATTGTCCCCTTGACATTTAATTATCCAGTTTAATTACCTATTGATGCCAAAGCGGATTTTTCTGATTTCTCATTCATCTCTGTTCGCTGTCAATGTAAGGAAGGAGAGTGAAAAAAAAAACACCTTTCCCTTTTCACTTTCATTCGCTGCTTCCGAATCTTCTTTGGGAGTGATGTATCTTTTATAAAATTTAAATTCCAGGGTACCTTAGCTGTTGCTTCTTATCCCGGTCAGGCAAAACTTTTACTTCTTAACTTCCTCCTGCACTTTCTTTTCCAGATGAGTGCTTCTTTGAGGCGGCCATTTCTGACCGCAGCTCTTACTGCCTTCGGGAAACGGAGTTTAGCCAGCTGGGTAGGAAAGATGCGGCTTTCCTTGACCCTGCTGGGATCTTCCCCCTCTTCGCCACCTCTACAGGGTGGCTTAGCCCTGAAGCCAACTGGCTCGGGACGCTCCAGCGGCAAGCCCAGGCAGAAAACACGCACGATCGCAGATTCCTTCCTGCCTGCCACTGAAGCCCTGTAAACCGTCAGTTTCCAAAACAGTAGCTATGACTTGTCTTGGCCTGATGATACTTTGTCTGAAAAGTAATGGCTAAACAAGTTCAGCTATAACTCCCAAAATTCATGACTGACATGAGAGTTGTAGTCCAACAATTCTGGAGGGTATTTATTTATTTATTTATTTTGTTTGTTATTTATTATTTTTACAGATAACTCGAGGCAGTGAACATATCTATCATACCATCCTCCACTTATTTTCCCCACAACAGCAACTGTGTTTGGGGGTTGGGCTGAGAGGTAAGGACTGGTCCAAAGTTACCCAACTGGCTTTCATGGCTAAGATGGGACTTGAATTCATGGTCTTCCACTTTCTGGCCTGGTACCTTAACCACTAAACCAAACTGTCTGGAGAAAATTTGATATGGTATCTTGCAGACTTCTCATTTGAGAAGCATACATGCCTTTCTGGAACTCCCCAACGTTTCCTTCCAAAGCTGCAGCTAAGGCACAATTTTTAATGGCACAGACAACATAAATGCAGAAAATAATCATATTAAGAAAGGAAAGAATCTTCAGTGGAATTTGATGCTTAGTGAATGCATGAGCATAGTGTTGTTTTTTGGGGGAAAGGAAGCAGGTCCTTTTCAATAATCTTTTGTTTGTTTGTTTGACTTCACAGTCTAGATTCAGCCCAAGAAGTCTCCCTTCCAAATATTAACCAACTCTAACTCTACTTAGCTTTCAAGAGCAGCCAATTACTGAATTGCTGCCTTATGATGTATTGTTAATGCAGGTTTAATTCTTTTTAAATCAAATTTAGTTTTGGTCCTGACCCATTCATTTCTTGTCTTGGCCTTCTCCATATATTGGCATGTGACCCCAACACAACATACAAAGGCTGTGAGTAGCCCACCCAAAGTTGTACACTGTGACATAGATAGAGATGGGAAGAACAAAGATATAATGTAGGGCTTCTCCTCAGTGTTTAAAGAAAACTAATTAAATGAAACAAAGAAAAAGAGGAATCAAATCAAATTAAAAAAAACTTGAAGTAACAAAATGAAACTTAACAGAGACAAGTACAAAGGCCTTCATTTAGACCCGTGTTTCTCAACCCCCCTCTCTCTCCAGGTTCAGATATGTGAACTTCAACTCCCAGAATTCCCTAGCCAGCCATGGGAATGGCTGGGAATTGAAGTCCACAAGTCTTAAAGTATCCAATTTTGGAGACACCCCCGACTTAAAGTATACTGTTGAGTGCTAGGGACAACACTTGAAGAATGTTCAGAGGAATTGGAATAAGTTAGAGAAGGGTAATGAAAATCATAAAAACAACAACAAAGCAAAATAGAAAATCCTGTCTGGACCATTTAATTTTAGATTGCCCATGGAAAGAAGAGGAAAAACATATTACATTTTGGAAGTACTGAAGAAAATTATTCTCTTGGCATAAGTAAGTAAATATCAGAGAGAAGGATCTTGGCCAACAAGCCTTGCCTATGCTTAGCTGTCTAACTATGGAGGGAATTTATAAATATCTAAATTGAGCAACATTTCCTGGCCAAAAGCTTCTTTTTTAAAAAAGTAAGATGCTCATGTCTCCATTTCTCTGAGGACTTTAGCAGGGATATATAATATATATATATATATATATTAAAAAACAACAGCTGCAAAATTATACCTCTCTCAACTCTTGAAATAGTATTGGACTTCGAAATAGTTCAGAGAGACCCAGTTTTATCGCTTCAATGAAGAAGGCCAACTTCTCTCGGAATGTAAATTTCTCAAATATAAAATTTCTATCTTCACTAGCTTCTGATTCCAGGCAGAGCGAATTTCAACCAACCAATCAATTCAGGGTTAATCTTTATGTAATTTATCAATGAACTGGGAAAAGATGGGATTGCTACGGTTCGCTTGCACCTAATTTTAGTTTAATTTAATTTAAAGGGGACGCGGTGGCTCAGTGGCTAAGATGCTTAGCTTGTCGATCAAAAAGGTCAGCAGTTCAGTGGTTGAAATCCCTAATGCCACATAATGGAGTGAGCTCCTGTTACTTGTCTCGGCTTCTTCCAACCTAGCAGTTTGAAAGCACGTAAAAATGCAAGTAGAAAAATAGGGACCCCTTTGGTGGGAAGGTAACAGCGTTCCATGGGCCTTTGGCGTCCAGACATGCCGGCCACATGACCACGGAGACGTCTTTGGACCATGCTGGCTCTTCAGTTTTGTAACGGGGATGAGCATCACCCCCTAGTTGCAAGGGGAATCTTTACCTAAGTCATCAAACTGGCTGGATGATAAAGTCAGTCCTCGACTTACAACAGTTTGTTCAGTGACCATTCAAAGTTACGACAACACTGAAAAAAGTGACTTATAACTGTTTTTCAGACTTATGACCATTGCAGCATCCCCCTGGTCACGTGATCAAAATGCAGATGCTGGTCAACTGACTCACATTTATGATGGTTGCAGTGTCCTGGGGTCATGTGATCACTTTTTGTGACCTTCTGACACACAAAGTCGGCGGGAAAACCAGATTCACTTAACAACCGTGTCATTGGTTTAACAACTGCAGTGATTCACTTAACAATTCTGGCAAGGAAGGTCGTAAAATGGGGCAAAATTCGCGTAACTGTCTCAGGGCTCATGATTTAATTGGAGTAACTGCCAGAATCCTGACACGTGCTTAGCAACAGAAATTTTGGGCTCCACTGTGGTCATAAGTCAAGGACTACCTGTACTTGCTTGTTTTAATTTTAATTTTCTTTCTGAACAAGAATTCATTTTCCGTACGATCGTTTGTCAGGCTTGGCACTCTGATCCTGCCTTCAACTTTTGCATTTCATCGAGGAAACACCGACAGATTGAGTTTAAAGTCTCACTCACCTACAGCTGTCAAGCTTCCAACTGAAATAGAGTTATGTGTCAAGGTTTTTCTCTCTCCAGCCAACTGTAAAGTCTCTAGTTATAATTCTAGCAGTTATGCATTTCATCCAAATGCTGGTGAGTGTCTGTGAACCACGATCACACCAAGATCTGTTCACATGTTACGGACACCTCTTGGAAAAGGGTTCAGCCGCAACGAACGCTTGCTGGAGTGGCTGAGGAATGATGACCGTGGAAGGTTCAAGGCAGCAGCCAGCTTGCATTTCTGAGAATACGTGAGATGAACAGAGAATATACATCCCCCAACTCAATAGGCATGATGGCAGTTGCAAACTACTTCACCTGGATGGTTATCTCAACGAAGAGAACCAAACCCTGATGTCTCCCTTGCTCAATTTTGTGAAGATGTTGTCTATTTGCATGTTGCTTTGGTTTTCAAAAATAGCACAGTGATATGTATCATTTCCTTGACTTGGAGTGTCTTTTTGTGTGTTTGGTCCACTGCGTGAATACTCTCCAACCCAAATCAGATTCCCCCCCCCTCTTTCTCTTTCTCTTTCTCTTTCTCCCTCTCTCTCCCTCTCCCTCTCCCTCCCTCCCCTCTCTTTCTTTTGATATTCTTCTCTCCCCCCTCTGTCTCCCCCCCTCTCCTCTCCTTCTCTCTGTCTCCTTCTCTCTCCTTCTCTCCCTTCATCTCCCACTCCTTCTCTCTCTCCTCCTTGGTCTGTCTCTCCCTTCTTCTCTCTCCCCCTCTCCCCTCTCCTTCTCTCTCCCCCTCCTTATTTCTCTCTCCCCTCTCCCCCTCTCTCCCCCTTTCTCCCCTCTCCTGCTCTCTGTCTTTCCCTCTCTCCCCCTCCCCCTCTGTGTCTCTCTCCCCCTCTCCTTTTCTCTCTTTCTCCCCACTGTCTCTCCCCTCCTCTCCCCTTTCCTCCTCTCCCTCCCTCCCTCCCTCCCCATTCCCCTCTCTGTCTCTCTGTCTCTGTCTCTCTCTTCATTTCAGCTCTCCAGTTGGCATGTCCATGACAAAGCAGACCAGTGCTTCAGCACAGGGATTACAGAATTGCTTCCACTGTCTTCTTCCCCATGTTGTAGAGAGTGAAGAGGATTTCAAGAGACCATGGAGGAAGTAGGCTTTTTGGATCTGGCAGACTTTTGCAACCAATTCTCCAACCCCAAGGGGTGTTCATTTCTAGACATTAGAGCCCTGTCAGAAGAAGGTAGCAGGTAGCATTAGGCCTTGTCTTGGATGGCAAGAGAATAAAAACAAAAACAGTAGAAATCATTCTTCTGGTCTTGTGGTCTGAAAGTTCTGAAGAAGCTTCTTGGATGAGAAGTGAATTGTTTTCAAAAAACCCACCCCCAAGATAGTCCAGTTCCATTTTGGAAAAAGCATCTTTGGGACAACTATTGTCATGCCCCTGTCGGAATCTGAATCCAAGGAGGAAGATGAACAGCTGAGAGGGAGCAGGAGTGTGACTTCATTGGCTGTGAAGGAAACTGAAGAAGGGCAAAGTCCGGCTGGGCAGAGCAGGGAAGAGGTAGAGCAAGGGAGAGGAAGACCTAGGCCCACCCCCTCTTCATCCTAGGGCATGCAGGGAAGAACAGAGAAGAGAGCAACATGGGTTGCATGGCTTATGGGGGAGTAAAGGGCCCTGATTCCCTTCATTAGGCACACCTGGGAAGAGAGTTTAAAAGAGAAGCCAGCTGAGAGTGTTGGCTGCTGGTGTCAGATTGCCTTCACACAAATATCAACACGACACGGATCTTCATTCAGATTGCTTTTATTCTTACAATTCTGCAGAATTGGGTTCACATCCAAGGCAAAAGATGGAACCTCGAACACAGTTACACTCATCTTTTTATCCTATTTTACAAGGAACTAACGTTACAATGATTCATCTTAAAACAGGATACAGTTGCTTCTTTGTGGTTAAAGGTGTTTCAATAACTGTCACAATCCCTCCTTGGAAAACTACTTCCTCTAGAAAGTTTACTGGAATATACTTTTGAAACACAGCTTACAAAATGAGGTCTGATCATAAAGTAATATTCTGATCAAAAATGGCATGAAATGGCTTTACTCTTGTTCACTTTTCACAATTCCCCCCTTTTCTGGATCATTTCTGTTTCAAAAGCACATAAATCCCGACTCACTTTTTGTAGCACATCCCCTGAAATGCTGTATAACAATTTCTCTGATTCGTCCTTAGTGAACTTAATCTTTCCCCAATTTTGCACCCACATGTTTATCAAGTTTGGAATACATTGTATACAGCAGCATAAACATATCAACATAACTACTATGGCTACAACAGTGGTCAGAATAGATTTCCACCAGGAACCATCAGGTAACCAGGACTATAGGGCATCCCACAATGCTCCTGCTATACCTGACTCATCCCATTCCTTCTGATATTCATGAATTCGATCTTCTAGTGATATTGGGCTCATAGTCATGGATATATGTGCAACAGTGGGAATGTACCAGAGCACATACTCCTCCCTTTGCTGCAAGGACTATGTCCAAAGCATATCTATTCTGCAGGGTCACTTGCCTGACTTCAGATAATTCCTAATTAATCATCTTAATACTTCTAACGGTGTAATTAAACATGGCAATAGTAAAGTTGTTCATTCGAGTCATATCCCTATAGTTCATCCCTACCCCAAGAGGGAATATTAGGGCTCTTGCTAATCCCTCATACCAAGACCTATGATGTATCCCAGAATCAACCTCTCTTTTATTCCGGATTCGAGTGTTGGGTAGTTCGTCCAACTTGTAAACTGCAGGTAACACATACCCCATAGTGCAAGTGCCTGACCATAATTTTGGTATTTCTCTATAAGCGTACTTCCCACACAGCAACCATTTATTCCTTCTCATAGTCCAAGTTAAGTTTGACACTCTAGTCCAGTTAATCATGTCCTCAAAGTAAACACACATTTGACAATAATTTTTCCAGAATGGCAGATATTCTTTCTTACATTCATAAGCATTAACTATACTATGATTGAAACATGTTGCAGGCATTTCAAAAGTCTTATTACACTTTTCCCAATCTCCAAGGAATGGTCCTCCTTTAACACTTCTTTTAAAGCAAACATAGGCTGTCTCCCTTAATTGAATGAATACCTTGTTTGTTACAGCCCCACCCACAGGTCCAGTCTCAATTGTCCCATCTGGCACCATCATCTGTCGTGTTAGTGGTATTCCATGCAATATAACCCCTCCTTTCCCTGTTCCAGGCATATGCATACACAACCAACAATTTGTCAGATTCTAGGTTTGTGCGGTCTTCCTGATGTCCTTAATATACGAATTCTCTGTCCACAAGTCATCTCCCAGGTCTCCAGATCTTTGCACATGTTCAGTCTGTTCGGTTCCTGCTCTTCCAACCTGTTGTAAGACAAAAACACTCACAAGTGCAGTTGAAATACACAGAAACATATTTCTCAGTCCCAATTATTTCCTCAGAGTCAATTTCAAAGGTTGTCCTTCCACTGGGTGGCTTCTCCACGGCTTCTCAGGTTCTGGTGCAGCTTTCACACGACTGTAGTGGGTCCATCCACTTTCTTTCATCCAGACAGCAGATTCCGTGGTAAGAAGCACTTGATACGGTCCTTCCCAGCTAGGTTGCAATTTCTCAGTCCTCCAAGTTTTTATCAGGATCCAGTCTCCAACTTCATGGGGATGTTGGCTGCCAGCAAGAGGTGGTCGTTGCACCAACAATCCCTGTTTATGAAGAGAAAGCAAAGACCTGGACAGTGTCTGCAAATATTTTCTCAAGAACAAATCTTTGAATTCAGGAATTGGATTCCCTATTTTTGCCAAGTAGGGTCACCCCATTAGCATCTCAAATGGAGAGACCCCAGTTTCTTTCCAGGGACATGTTCTGATTCTGAGTAGTGCCAAGGATAACTTCTTTGTCCATGGAAACCCATTTTCCAATTGTAATTTGGTCAAATGTTTCTTCAATTCGGCATTCCCCCTCTCCACTTTAGAACTGGATTCTGGGTGCCACGGGGTGTGTAAATTCCATTTCACCCCCACAGCCCTCATGACTTCTTGTAATATCTTTTGTGTAAAATGTGTGCCTCTGTCTGAATCTACTACCTCTGGCATGCCATATCTGGGTATGATTTGTTCCAGCAGAATCTTAGTCACTGTGGCAGCTGTTGCCTGCCTGACAGGGTAGGCCTCCATCCATCCAGTCAAATGATCTTTAATAACCAGTAAATATTTCCAACTCCCACTAGGTGGCACAAGGGTCTACCCCCCCTTTCTGTTTTCCATGCTGATGACTTATTTACTTTAGACATATTAAACATTTCCAACAAATAGCATGTGCAGTAGTCCACATATTCAAACTCCAATATGTGGGCTTGACTGCCTGAACTAAAGCTTCAGTTCCCCAATGACTTCCCTCATGTAAGTACTGCATAACATTTCTCATTTGGGTTTCAGACAACACTCTAACCCCATCTGTTGTTACCCATCCTTTCTCAGCTTTATGACACCCCTCTTTCTTCAACTTTTCCCTGATCTTTTCTTCATCTGGTTCCCAAGCTTCTTCGGGCTCTTCTTGCAACATGGGTACTGATACCATCTGCAGGATTACCTCCCCAGCTGCTTCTTTTGCCCATTTGTCTGCCCATCTATTTCCCACTACTTCAACTTCTGTCCCTTTCTGGTGTGCATTTACGTGTACCACTGCTACCTTATGAGGAAGTATCAAAGCTTTCAGCACTCCTTCCACTAATCCCAATTGTTCTATCTGTTTCCCATCAGCCTTGATGAATCCTCTTTCTCTTGCCAAATTTTCCCAAACGTATGAACCACACCCCAAGCATACTTTGAATCTGTCCACACAGTGACATCCAACCCCTCAACCAATTCCAGAGCCCTCTTTAATGCAAAAAGTTCACATTTCTGAGCTGATCATCAATCACCTCCCCAGACTGAGTAACAATGGCATACCCAGCCTTTCTTTACACCTCCTTCCACTCTACTAGAACCATCTACAAACCATCGTTCTCCCTCATCCAGGGAACTTCCTCTAAGTCCTGCCTCACCTTAGTACACATACTAGCCATCCTCTCACCACAGGCTCCAAAGTCTTGCTCAGGAAGGCGATGGGTTGAAATCGCCCCCTTTTCTGAGCAAGCACTCCTACTGCCACCCCTTCCTTAGCTGACACGTACAAATGAAAAGGTAACCTTAAATTCGGAAGGGCTAACACTGGTGCTGTTGCTAATGCTTCCTTTATCTTTTCCCACCTTTCCTCATCCTCTGTACTCCACTCTATCCCTTCATCTTTTCCTGCAATTTCTGATTCAGAAAGTTCACCATGCTAGCATGTCCATCCAACCAAGCCCTGCAATAATTAATCATTCCTAAACTTCTTCTTACCTCTGTCTTATTTCTTGGGGTGCCAAACTCATCAGTCCCTTTACCCGCTCAGGATCTAGGGATCTCACCCCTCTTGAATAACATGTCCTAAATACTTCACCTTTTTTTCAACAAACTGAATCTTTTCCTTGAGACTTTTAGTCCTTGTTCTTTCAGCCAATTTAACAAAGCCACAGATGCTGCTCTAACCTCTTTCTCTTTCTCCCCAGTCAACAACAAGTCATCCACATACTGAATCAACATGATCCCTTTCCCTTTCTCAAAAGACACTAACTTTTCTTCCAAAGCCTGTCCAAACAACAAAAGAGCTCTCAGTATAGCCCTGGGGAAGTAATGTCCACCTTAACTGCTGTTTTCTCCCAGTCTCAGGATCATTCCATTCAAATGCAAAACAGGTCTCTACTTCCCTCCTCAAGGGGCATGCCCAGAAGGCATCCTTCAGATCTATCACAGTCTTTGGGAGGAATTCGTTCCAAGATAGTATAGGGATCAGGAGATCCTTCTCAAATCATTAACTAATCATCCTTATTTCCTTCCCGGTATCCCACAGCTGGATACTGAACACAGGCAACAAATCTCTCCCCAGCAAATTCACTCCAGAATCAGGAATATACAACACTTCAGCTTCAGTCACCACTTCATTCATTTCTAGTCTAATTTGTTCAAACACACTCACATCCTGAGATTTTCCACTCACCCCTTCTACTTTTATCACTTTCCTTGATCTATGTGCACCTTCTACCAGGTCACACACAGAAGTCCGGCTTGCGCCGGTGTCTATCAGGAACAGCTGCTCCTGATGGTTAGGACCCACTAAAATGTTTACCAATGGCTCCCCGCAGGTCCTCTTAAAGGAGCCAGAACAGCCCTAATCATCATACAATGCATAACTCCACTCTTCTTGGTTGGTAGGACACTGCGCGCAAAGTGACCTTCCTTCCCACACCTGAAGCAACTCTTATCCATTCCAGGCTGTCTCATTCCCATGCCTCTTCCTCTGGAACCTCTTCCTCTATCTTGAAAACTTCCTGCTTGTATCCCCAAAAATTCTCTCTTCTTTCTCCAATTGGACCCTTCCCAAAATTCAAAATTCCTACTTTTCTTTACTTGCTCTTTGTTGCAGCCTATACAGCTGCAACCATCATTTGTGATTTCTGTCTGGTTTTTTTACAGTGTCTCTGTTCACAAAAACTTGTTGGGCTGCTTTCAGGAGATCAACCATTCCCACAGCTCCCCAATTCCATTTTCTGAATTTTCTATGGGGAATTTTTGATCTCTTGCCACTGCCCCTTGTTTCCATTCACTCTTTCATTCCACACTCTCCAGGCTGAGGTCTGGATGAGATTCGCTCCTCAGGAGTAAATAGATGTCCCAAAATGTACATCAGCTCCTGATGAGTGTAATCATTCAGACCCAACCATAGCTCTAACTGTTCGGCCACCTCATGAGCATTTTCATGAAGCTTTGGAAGAGTCTTCTTCAATTCTCGCAACTCGGCTGGTTTTATGGGGACAGCCACAAAGACTGTCACCGGATTGCCTGCAGCATTGATCCCATTAGGGACTTCCCTAAGAGGAAATGCATCCACTTCAGGTTTTTGGCTGAAGGGAAAATTTTGAACATCTCTATGCAATTTGGGTGGTCATTTTGTGTTGGAGAATATAGTCTCACAATTTGGTCATCCAATAGGTACTGGTTTCCCCTCAGGACTCCAGTGATATGGAAATTTAGAATCAATCAGAGGATATTTTGGCCACCTATATTTGCACAAATAAATCATGTGCTTCTTCTCAAGATTCCGGGTAAAATGTTTGAGATTCGGGGAGAACCATTGTTGCAACAGTTGTCCCAAAGGCGAATCCACCGGAATAGGTTTGCTGCCTTTGTCAAATCTTCCCTGTCCCAGACAGGCTTCTTCCAGGTCTCCAAGACCCTCACTTTGTCCTTTCCCCATTTCTATTCTTTCAGGCTCCCAGAGCCTTGACTCACCAGTCCCAGTCCTCCAGCAAGCGCTGGATTCTCCCAGAGAGTTTAAGGACCTCTCTTCCTAGCCCCAATCCTCCAGCAGGCGCTGGACTTTCTTCCCAGAAGAAAATTTAAGGACGTGCCTTCAATTCTACTCCTATTGAAAAGGAACAAATTTACCTGATCACTCCGGGACCCTCCTCGGGTTTGCGGATGTGCGGGCGTCCCCGACTCAGGCTTCTATATGGTCCCAGACCATTTCTCCAGACGGTACCGTCACTCTATCACTCTATCTCTCGAAGTCCGGTCGGCCACAATTTTCTCTCTGGGTATTGGGATTCGGAGGCTCCTGGGACCTCTCAGCGATCGGGGAGAAGGGTTGTCTCTAAAGGAGACTGAGTGGCCACAACTCACCTGTCCCCAAACGCCGAGGATCACCGTGAAGCCTCCCCCCTGGCTCGCCAGATTGTCAGATTGACTTCACACAAATATCAACACGACACAGATCTTCATTCAGATTGCTTTTATTCTTACAATTCTGTAGAACGGGTTCACATCCAAGGCAAAAGATGGAACCTCGAACACAGTTACACTCATCTTTTTATCCTATTTTACAAGGAACTAACGTTACAATGATTCATCTTAAAACAGGATACAGTTGCTTCTTTGTGGTTAAAGGTGTTTCAATAACTGTCACAATCCCTCCTTGGAAAACTACTTCCTCTAGAAAGTTTACTGGAATATACTTTTGAAACACAGCTTACAAAATGAGGTCTGATCATAAAGTAATATTCTGATCAAAAATGGCATGAAATGGCTTTACTCTTGTTCACTTTTCACACTGGGAACAAACATGAGTTTATCTTGTGTTGACTTTGGTTATCTGCCTGCCTGGCATCCTCTCAACTGGGTTGAATTACTGCCGTTCCTTTATGTCTGGAATTCCTTCTCTTGCTCTGCTGGACTAATTACCTCATCTTGCCTTGATTGGACTTATAGTTACAGTTTTTGTTGACCATGTTTTGGACTTGATTCTCTGCAGCCAAAGTCTGTTCCTGGGAGAGTTTTCCTCCAGCCAGAAGGTAACCAGGACATTGGGGGCAAAGTTGAAGCTAATGAAAGGATTCCTACTGATTATCTGACTGTGTTGCCTTTGTGCCACCACCCCGGGTCACCACAATTATGACCTGGATGATCTTGGATCTCATGGAATGATCATGCTTTCTGGTTGGAGAACCGACAACAAAAAACCCTCCAAAAGAACTATCACACACACACACCCTGCCTCTCTTTTGCATGCAAAAGAGTCTCTGTTCTGCAAAATAGGGGGCTGGAAGTGCTACACTGTCTAACAGTACCTTAGTTCAGTCGTGTGTGCTTTTCTCTCTCAACATCTCCTTTGCATCTTCTTTTACCTGGCTGTAGTTTGAGACATTTAGGCTGGAAGGGTCTAACATAACTTTCTACAAATGTCCTGGACTATGGCCCTTGCTCAGCTGAACATAAAAAGAATTGACCTATTTTCCAACTCACCTGACAGCAGGACGAGAAACAAGGGAGTGGAACACTGTTAAAGGGAGATCCAACCCTGAGTGAAGGAGAAATTTCCTATCACCAAGAACAATTAATCTGTGGAACGGCTTGCCTCTGGAAGTTGTAGGTGCTCTATAACTGGAGGTTTTTAAGATGAGATTGACAGCCGTTTGTTTGAAATGGTATAGAGTCTCCTGCTTGAGGAAGGGGTTGGATAGAAGACCTCTAAGATCCCTTCTAACTTTGTTATTTTGTAGATAGATAGATGGATAGATAGATGGATAGATAGATGGATGGATAGATGGATGGATGGATAGATGGATGGATGGATAGATGGATGGATGGATAGATAGATAGATAGATACTGTAGATAGATAATCCTAATAATATGTCTGAAAAAGTTATAATCAGGGATATGTTTTCTAAAATTGTATATGCCAGAAGAAATAACCAAGAGGGGAGGTGGGTTTTTTGGAGCGGGGGTGGGGGGGATGTTTAAAGTCACACAAGCAAATAGGAAATCTTCCTCCTTACCCAGAATGTTTTCAGAGTCGGCTTTGCCATTTTTGCATCCTCCTCTCCCCTTTTGTTCCCAGCCAATTCTGACTGATAAAGGACATTCTTTAAAAACATCTGGTATTCATTTCCAAAATACTATATACTGTAGTTTCTATTTTGTTTGTGGCAAATGGCTTGCTTGATGTTGTTAGTCCCTGCACTCTCCTAAATAGCTGGATCTCTCTCTCTCTCTCTCTCTCTCTCTCTCTCTCTCTCTCTCTCTCTCTTTCCAGCTTTTTTTTTTAATGGATTTCAATTTTTTTTTGAGCACCTCTATTTGTGTTTAAGAGGAGAGCCTCTTTCTCCAAGATTAACATTTCTTATGATTGTTCTTGACAGAGGATTTACTTTCAGAGGCCCTGGGAAGGATAACCAAAAAAGTGCATGGAACAAGACAATTTTGGCAGCCTGTATGAATTTTCAGAGGTTTTTAAGTCTTGGGTTTTTTTATTTTTATGAGCAGCTTCCTGAATGTGCCTGGAGAATGACAGGCATCTCTTAGGCTGGCTGACCCCACCTTTGGCTGCAGCCAAGCCATTGGCTGCTTTTTAGAATAAATTGAGGACAATGCCGGCCACTGGCTGCCAATTCTAAACATCAGAGATATGTATTCACTTAGCACTAACTTTTGGGAGGGGCCAAGGAGAGAGTGCAATTTCGTAAATTAGGCTTGTGGGGTTTAGAGACAGCCAGAGATCCTCACTTTGTACAGTAGTGCTCTCTCGTCTGGACGGCCACTGCTGCCTTCCTACACTGACCAGAGAACGGGGCTTTGCTACAGAGGTAAGGGCTTTAAATATGCTCTCAGTTGAAAGGAAGACTTGCCATTGTTCCTTTTTTGCAATTCCACCCTGGATTCTTTTCAGTGGAGTTTTTGATGTGGCATCCAGGGGAATCAGCAAGGATGGAGGTTTTGTTGAATTAATCCTGTCACTTTTGGTTAACATTCTGTCTCACCTTAATGAGAAGGTGAATGAGCGACAAAACTCTCATACGGACATGCATGCATGAGACATATTTTTTTCTCACGCACAGGGCACTCTTTCTCTTCTGCGTGGGGAGAGGGGTGGTTGCATGTGATTCAACCTATGGGTCCTTTAATTGCACATCTGGCATTGCAGTTCAATCTTCCTCTTTTTCCCCTGTGAAAAATGTACCTGCTGCTCAGCCTTGACACGAAAGGTGTGCAATTGAGCTCTGTGCTTCTCCCTTTTGGTTATTTTTTTTTTTAAAGCAGGAGAATAGGAGGTGGGGGAATACCAAAGTCAGATTCCAAAAAGCTACCTAGCAACAAACTCAGATCAGGCAAATTGTGATTAAGATGAAGCCTTTGATATCTTGTTGAAATAAATATCTTGTCCAGATTGTCTTTCATTAGAAAGGGAGATGGTGGCGTTGAGTGAGTGGGAGTTTTGTTGACAATAGACTTGATCTGTTTTTAATTTCTACCCTTGCTCCCCAACAGCCAAAATGTTTCTAATGAAGGACACTTTTTGATTCATACAAGAAACTGTCCATGGGTGAATCTTTTGGACAGTCATGTTTGTATGTGGGTGAGGCAGGGTTTCATTCCAGAAAGAGAGAAGAAAGAGAAAGAAAGAAAGAAAGAAAGGAGAAAGGAGAAAGTAGTTTGTTTTAAAAAATTGGAGCATTTTTGCCATGCTCAGAGAATTTAAGAGAGCACAGAGCATTGAGTTTGTGGAGGCTGATCATGATGAGGATAAAAAACGGGAAAACAATAGAAGGACAATTTAAACGAGAGCGGAAGGGTATTGCTTTTCCTCGTTCAATCACAGCACAAGGAATGTTTTCTCAGAAAGTATTTGATGGATAGCAAAATAGTTTTTTCAAAACTCTCCTGCTTCTTTTTTTGTCATAATACAGAAAAAACAAAATCTACCAGGAATTTCTACACCAATCCTTTTGCAATTTGAGAGATAAAGTTGGACTATACCAAGTTCTTTCTCTGTAGGCTTTATTAAAATCGAACTTTTAAGTATTTTAGGTGCATAAAGCACCTTAAAAAATAGATTGAGAGATGTGTTGGTATACATTGGTATTATTCAGGAGTAATCATTATGGAAGAAATTCCCTATCAAGCATGCGATCTCATAGGTACGACATGGAAAGACTATCAAATCAAAGGTCAGGCAAGAAATTCTCTTTTCCATGACGTCTCATTTAATTTGATGAAAGAGAAATTATTCCAAAGAAAACAATTGTCAAGGATAGAATGTGGTGTCCTTCATGTATCTAGTTGTGAGGTGGCCAAAGGGCGGATGCTTTGAAGTTACAACAATTTTTTATTATCCTCAATTCTACCAGCTTTCCATTGGTCCACCTGCAAGGGCATCCTGCTTTAAGGGATGGTTTTGAAAAGGGAAAGCACCATCATTATTGAGCTAGAAAAGAGATGACAGGTATGTATAGGTGGTCCTTGACTTAAAACAGTTCGTTTAGCCCGTTCAAAGTTACAGTGGCATTGAAAAAAGTGACTTATGACCATATACTGCAAGCTACTTCTGCTGAAGCCAGCTGCTTGCAGTTTGACAGTTCAAATCTCACCAGGCTCAAGGTTGATTCATCCTTCCAAGGTGGGTAAAATGAGGACCCAGATTGTTGAGGGCAATAGGCTGACTCTGTAAAACCGCTTAGAGAGGTCTGTGAAGCACTGTAAAGCAGTATATAAGTCCAAATGCTATTGCTATAGTGCTATTGCTATTTTTCACACTTATGACTGTTGCAGCACCCCCAGGGTCACATGATCAAAATTCAGAAGTGTGGCAACTGATGGTTTCAGGATCATGTGATCACTTTTGGAGATCTTCTAGCAAGCAAAGTCAATGGGGAAGCCAGATTCACTTAACAACCTTGTAACTAATAGCTTCAGTGGTTCACTGAACAACTGTGGCAAGAAAGGTTGCAAAATGGGGAAAAATTCACCTCTCAAATGTTTCACTTAGCAACAGAAATTTTGGACTCAAATGTGGTCATAAATCGAGGACTACCTGCACACAATTGTGATCTTATAATATATGATAACACTAGCTCTGTACCCGTGCTTCGCTATGAAACGATGTGATCGGACTTAGTTTTTTGGGAGGAAAATAAGGGGGAAATTGGGCCTCTGTCTACCAGCATCCATCGGTATTCATCTGGCTAGCGTCCTGTCAATGTGTGAGAGAGTTGAGGGCTGTTTGGAAACTGAAACATGGAAACTGAAACCGTATTTGCTATGTGAGCAAAAAGGAGACAGCAAGGAGCCTGGGCGTTGCTTAGCTCAACTGTTCTGTACTAAAGCTGCTCGGTGCTGTGAAAATAAAACTGAAACACCTTTCTTCTGCTTGTGTTTTGCATTTGGAACAGATTTCTTTTCAGGTGGGGAGGGGCAGTAGAACTCAATAGCAACAGAGCGAAATAATAATATATGAAATACTAATGTTCTGATGGTCATTGTGAAAAACCCTTTCTTAGTGAGCACCTAGAAGCCAAGAGGAACATACGTGCCAAATTTCAAGTTGGTAGGCTTTATGGTTCTGGAGATTTTGTGATGATGCGTGAGTGGTATTACACACACACACACACACACACACACACACACATATATGTGAAGAAGCATTGATCCTTATGACTTTAGGCAGCTGTGATGGAGATAGTCCCACTGCCTGAGAATTGGAAAGATAAAATAATTGTAATGTGGGAGATCATGAATTGGCTAGTAGCACCTGGTCTGAAGAGGAAAAAGCTCAGAACTGTGAGGTATAACCATTGTCTCCTCCTGGAATTGCATCTTGGAATGGTTAGAAATGACCTCAGATTCTGGCCTCATCCACCCATGCTGGCAAAGGGTTCATCCTGGTTAGGAAAGGCTATAAAAAGTTTGCTGTTTAAGCTAGTGAGCAAAATGGTTTTCCCAATTTGATTGTGCTTTTTCTCAGCATCTCTTGGCTTGAACTCTCTGACTCAGTTCTTGGTTTATTGCCAACAGCTGCCTATAACTCAGCTTTGAAATTGAGTGACTTTAGACTTTTGGTTTGGAGAAAAGGGTTAACTCTTTCGTACCCGCCAGTGCAACCCTGTTCTGAATTATATTCCTAACCTTGCCCTTCTGCAGTTGCTATTTTCAGCAAAACAAGTTTGTTTGGGCCCTGTCTAGTTGCATTGTTCAGGATAAAGCCCTTATTTTTGAAAGCAGACGTGGAGTTCTTTGCATAGTTTGGAAGATGGCTTCTTGGATGCTTTGGGATAGGACAGAAAAAACGGTGTCATAGTATCCTGTAACATATCAAGAAGTGATTCTATTTTCCCTTCTCTGCTTCCTGTTAGTGGGGTAGAGTAAAACATAACCTGGGTTCATTGCTCTTTTAAAGAAGAACAGCCAACCTACCTTGAAACAGAGTTATATCTGTTTCTTTTGCATTGCAGTTTAAGTCTATGTGTCTATGGAGATTCTCAGGCATCCAGGTTAGGGTCATGAGCTGAAGAAGTTTCTTGGATGAGAAGCCATATGTCTTCAAAGAAAAACCAGAAAGTCCAGTTGCCTCTGACAAGACCACATTTAGCCAAAAGATATAAGAATATAAGGTAGAAGGTCTATTTTATTAATGATGCAGTAGCATCTTTTGCCTGGCATTGTCGCAGTCTTACTTTCTTATCCTTTTCTGAGCCTACCGTCTGTTCTCCCATTACAGTGGGAGAATTGCAATTCTTTTGTTGAGGCGGCTACAGAGATATTCAATTCTCTTTTGCTGTTTTCTACAACCACTTTTCCTCTCCAAGGCAACTTTAAGCAAATACCAAGCTTTCTTGTAATATGACTTCTGCTGCCCAACTATCTTTCTTCCCCCTCGCCCACTTCTCTTTTACCAGATTCTGCTTTCCGTGTGGTTCCGCAGAAGTCTTCCTTTAATGCTTCCCTCTTTATCTTTTCCTTATCCATGGGTAGCCCATTTCCAACTGGCAACTGGGAGCATGCATATCTCTTGGCTGCCAGTGATGTTTATGAACGTGCAAGCTTTTCTGCTTTGGGTTATAATTAGTTACTATCATGGTCTGCTGATAAGCCCAGCGATCTCACCATTCCAAGCACTGATCTTCAATTATGTATGTAGGCTGCCTGCCTGGAAGCCCTTTGTCCATGAATGGAAGAAGTTCAGACATTTGAAAATGAATGGAGTGGATAAATGAGTTTATTAATGCCCTTTAATCACTACAGGGAAGAGGTGCACCAGCAAATAGTCATTAATGTAGAAATGAATACAGTTAGCTAGAGATGGAATGGAAAAGATAAGACAGAACTTGTAATGCTTCTTTCAGATTCCATCTGCCGGTTTTTTTTTTTTAAAAAAACATGACTATTTATCCCAGTTGACTGTACTTTCAAAACTTCAGCTACATGCAAAAGTATGCTATTCAAAATATACTCTTAGTCCTTCTGTCTTTCTCCTTCTGTCCTGACCCCTTTCTAGAGAGGCACACTTGGGAGCTTTTTAACAAACTGCATCACTGATTGGTTTGGTGGCTGCAGTACCTCAGATAGAAAGTCCACGTAGACAGTGGTAAGGACAGCCGAGAAGATTCCAGGAAGCTCACTTCCCATCATTCAGGATGCTGCTTATAAGTGTTATGTGCCTAGAAGTCTAAGTATTACTGGAGACCCCACACACCCACTTTATGGTCTCTTCCTGTTGCTCCCATCTGGGAGGATGTTTCAGAGTATTTCTAGCAGGACTACCAGATTCTGCAACAGCTTTATTCCTTAGACCATCTGTCTGGCAAACTTGCAAGATTCGTTTTTCTCGCCATGTACATATATACATCCGAATATATAATATATGTGGGTATATGCATAATTTTGTATTTATTTATTTATTTGTTTGTTTATTTAGTCATGTTTATGTAGTGTATATTGGAGGTAACGACCCTTTGAGAGCTGTTGTTGTGGTTAGCCGGCAGCAGGTGCAGATGGCTGAGGACAGCGTGGACTCAGATGAGGGGCCAGGACCATTAGGGAGTGGACTGCTGCCTTCACAGATTGTGGGGGCTGGCAGCAGCGATGAGGAGGTTCCTGAGGAACCCGTGCCAAGTGCGCGTGTGCACAGATTGTTCATAGGAAAGAGCAGCTACAATAGCACGGGTGACTTGGGAGTAAGGCTGCAAGGTAATGGCCCCTCCTTCAAGAAGATAAAAGCCAGCTGTGAAAGGAACGTACTTTGCAGAAGGCAAAGACGTTTTGAAACTCCGGCCTCGTGGACATTCCAGTATCCTGAGTTTGTATTTGAAGATTATTGTATTACAAATTATTTCTTGTCTGTTATTTTTTAGCAAGTCTCTCACAGTTTGGCAAAGCTTGTGCTTATCACTGTTAATTATTTTGTAAAAGCATTACAAGGTTTCTGTTTCCTTTGGATTGTGTTTGATTTGTTGGAAAAGGATGTGCGTCAGAACAGCTGTATGCAACAAAATTTCATTTTAATGTATGTCAATTAGTGTACATACAAAGTGATCATAAACAGTACACTTATTCTAAATCAAAATATACTCTAAATCCAACTCATTAGTATCAGGTTATTAGGCAGCTGCCAGAAACCTCAAAACCAAAATCTAAATATAGACTCACAAGTGCTTCAATTCTAGAACTGTAGAATTCAGTTCTACAAATGAGTGTGCAGCTGAGGATATGTATTATGCCTTTTCACCTGGAAGCTGGTTCACTTGATCCTTGGAGCCAGTGATCTGATTCTAATTCAAGTCTCATCACTGTGGAATATTCAGTGCATGATCACCCCAGCTCTACTTTATTAATATTAGCTGAAGCATCCTTGCGAATTTCTATAGAAATCCAGCTACCGGTACCTCTTAGCATGCAGCCTAGCATCGAGGAATCCAGTAGACATCCCTGATTTCTAAACTTTATGAAGGTACCTACATTCTTTAAATAAACATTTGGAGGGAAAAGCACACTTAAATATTTATTGAAACACACACCTCACATCTTTATATGTCATAGAGTACTTTTTAAATTTGCAGATTCATTTTGAGACAGAGTGAAAAGAGTAGACACATCTATTTACCCCTAATTTTGTTGGTGGATAAAGAAAAAGGAGATAAGAAAGTGGGCTATTATGAAACCCAAGTAAGATGTTACATGGGCAGGTTCTACAGTATATTGGAACTCTTTATGTCTGAGGCTGGTGATTTTCCAAAAATCTAACTGCTGCTCCATAGACATGTGCTGGTACAACACTGTGTTTGTCACATGAATAGAAATTACAGATATTTCAGACATGGGAGAAATAGATGAAAGAAAGGTAAGTCATGCATTCTAGGAGTAAACCAACTTGCATGTTGATGGGTTGTAACACCCCTGTAGTTCCAGTCAAAAGCTCAGATAGGATGGAATGTGAAGCATTTCCTGATCGTCATCACACTTGTATGCTTTATGACGCTTCTGTAAAAAACAGAAATTGAAGGCAATTTGATGACTTAAAGCAGTGTTTCTTAATTTTGGTTACTTGAAGATGGGTGGACTTCAATTCAACAAGCTAGCTGGGGAATTCTGGGAGTTGAAGTCCATACATCTTCAAGCAGCCAAGGTCGAAAAACACTGACTTAAAGTAACCAAGAAAAATGTACCACATGTAACACACCCAAAACTTTGGCAAAAACTTTAATTTAGAAAGATGGATGAGTCTTTGGAGAAGAAATTTGCTGAATATTTGCAGTGAACCTACCGATGAGTCTAATATTTATGATCTCAGCAGTTGGAACTAGGAAAGCAGTGGGAAAGTACCCTACTTGGAAAAGATTTTGCTCAGTGGAAACTTTCAGTACATATTTCTCTGCTTGGCTCATGCAAATAATAAATAAAGAGAGAGTCCTTGGAGAGATGCGACAGAATTAAAAACAATAAGTGACTTGGCCATTCACACGTTCACTTGTTGTATGTCCTTAAATACTGAGAACAAGTCCTATTGGGCAATGTAATCCTTAACTGCCCACCAAATGTGTTGAGAATTATTTTGCAAAAGTCAAAAAGAGAAGCAATATTTTATGAGGCCAGCCTCGTAATCTACAGAAAAGTATAAAAAGCCATAAAATGCATGTCTACACAGGAGATCCTTAGAACAAGGTAGACTGGCTTAAGAAACCAAAGTTATGAATTCTAGTACTACTTTTGTTATAAGGTTACGGTAACAGAGTTTTGCAAGTCTCAATTTGCCTCCCCCACTTTTTATCTTTAAGATAAGCAGGGAGGATCAAACCTGAGGTTCTTTCTCAAATTACATTTATGCTTTGGACCAGAGGTGGTGTTCAGCCGGTTCTGTCCAGTTCTGGAGAACCGGTAGTGGAAATTTTGAGTAGTTCGGAGAACCGGCAAATGCAACCTCTGACTGGCCCCGCCCCCATCTATTCTCTGCTTCCTGAGCCTCAGCTGATTGGCTGGGTCTTCTTTGATTGCCCTGCCCAGGAGAACAGAGCTGAAAAGCAGGTTAGTGAGGTGGGGTGGGAGTGGGATTTTGCAGTAAACTTCCTCCAGGAGTGGGGAGGGTATGGAAATTTTACAGTAACCTATAGAACAGGGGTCTCCAACCTTGGCAACTTTAAGCCTGGAGGACTTCAACTCCCAGAATTCCCCAGCCAGCAAAGCAAAGCTGGCTGGGGAATTCTGGGAGTTGAAGTCCTCCAGGCTTAAAGTTGCCAAGGTTGGAGACCCATACTATAGAATATAGAAATATAGAAAAAGGACTGCAGTTGAGCTCTTGTCTGAATCAGCCAAGATTTGCGTTATATGAAGGCCAAGAACTAAGCCAATGAATCTGGAGGAAAAAAGAAAAAAGTGACAAGCTGTTAGAACTAGGTCATTTGTCATCCAATGCATGTCACCACAGCAGGTACAAACAAATATATCCTCACAATCATACAGGATTGCCCAAGACACATACTTTACTACTTGGCTCAGTGAAAACAGTCAGTTACCAGTGAGATTTTTTTTTTTTAAAAAAATGTGGCTTTATTAAGCAGTAGCTTTGGGAAGGTAAAACTGATCCTTGCCTTATCCCAGATTCCGAACTGACCGGAGAACATGCATTCTCATTTATCGGGATGGTTTTATAATCTGTTCTATAATCTGTATAAGATAAGGAGAGCTAAGAAATCGCAAAGAATGTCAACAAGGCAGCCGAGATGAAAGCAGATATATTATCTTGGCATTCAGAGAGAAAGTGAAAAGAATTATCCCCTCAGTCAAAGACAGAAGATAAAAGAGCTTCTTGAATACTTCAGCAAACTGAAACCGATGAAGGCGTTTTGTGTATGGAAACTGACTTCCCAAAATAAACTGCAAATATTGATCCCGGGCTTGAGACTGACAAAATATAGGATGTCATTGGAAAGCTTCAGTACTGAGCCACAATGACAAGGCCAAGCATGTCTGCATTAGTCCAAATCCGGAGTAAACTGAGTATACCAACCGGAGAGTGTTGGATTAGAGCAAGGGTCTCAAACTCAAAGCCTGCGGGCCGCATCCATGGGGTGCTTAGATCTGGCTCACAGGGCCAGCCTGGAAACAGCAAAGGACCGGCCCGCGGTGCCTCTGCCAGTGAAAATGGAACTGGGGGAGTGGGGGGCATGTACATTTGCTTATCTCTGTAATGTATTTCATGTAAATGCTGAGTCTAATAAGTGTTGTGGTCTGCCGGTGGCCTGCAGAGCTGGCAGCAGAGTCGGACAGTGGGGAGGAACATGGGCCAGTCCTGGAGTCTGGGGAGGGCTCAGACGAGGGATCTGTGTCCGACACAGAGACGGGCCAGGGCTATCTGAGAGTTATGGGCTGACTCCGGAGCCTCCAGAATCTGACATCAGTGGGGCAGAGGAACAGAGGGAGTCTGTTCCCAGTGCACGCTTGCACAGAACTGCCAGAAGGCAAGAACAGTTAAGGCAAAAGGGGAGACTTGGGAGTAAGGCTCGGAGATAATTAGCCTCTTCCATAAGACATAAATGAGGAGCAAAGGGACATGAGTCTTTGCAGGAGGCAACTTTGTTCATTCTGGTCAGTTTAAAATCTGAAGCTATGTGTTGACTTTGTGCTCCATTTGGCCTTGTACAGCTAACTGGAAATTTAGTTGTTGGCAGCATTTCAAGGGAGATAAAGGTGGGTGCTTATCAGCCTTATCCCGAAAACTGTGGCAGTCTTCTGTTGGACTATTCATAAACTGCTTGGGACTCATTACGGGCTGTGAATGCATATAATTCACAGCCGTTGAAATATTTAAAAAGGGGTTTGGGGAACAGCCTGTGATTGTTACTGTCTCAGGAAGCCTTGGTCAGAACAATGAGACCAAGATGGGTGTCCTGCCCATTTCTTGGTCCCAATGAAGCTCATCTATCACCCACCAAAGTAATCAATTCTATATGGCAAGAAAATGTAGATCTAACCTTGCCAGCAAGATCAATCAACCACCTATGGCAATCAACATAATGACAGAGACCCCAGCCAGGTTACCCGCATATTCAATGTATAACCTTATATTTCACTCTTCAACTTCCTGTTCTATGCTGCTGGGCTTCTGACTTAATTTAGTTTTGCCATGGTGTTGATCACATTTCTTTTACCTGCCCCCTGGAAATTATCTTTTTTTCAAATAAACTTTTTTTTCCAAGTTATGCTTCCTTTATTTCTTTGGTGCCTTTTGTTTCCCAAGGGCGCAGGTTCAAAGGACAAATTGTGATTTGGAGCATGTGTGGTTCTGCGTGCAAGAACCAGTCAGGAACACTTCAAACCAAATGTGCCTTTTCCCAGTTTCATACTTCAGCTGCAGAAAACATCCCAGCAAATCTAGGAAAATCAGCTAAATTATTACTGTAATATTGAATATGAGAAAGGAGAAATGATTCATGATATGGGCTCCATTTATTCCAGGTTTTAAATTTTAACTACTGTAATTGTATTTAATATGCACATTCAATCTCATCATATTTAATGTTTGGTGTTTGCATTAAAACACTATGGCCGGCGGAGGGATTCAGATAATTTAACAACCAGTTTGCCCAGGGTCAGGTTGGCAGTCGTGGGAGGTGTGGCCCATCACCATCCTCCACCATCCTCCAGCAGGATGAGCCTCCTGCAATGGCCAGCCTGATACCGGGAGAACTGGTTGTTAAATTACCTCCCTTGCTATCAAAGTGGATCCTGGACACTACACTGCAATGGAGAAACAGGCAATGGAGTGGCTGGTGTGAGAGAAAGAGGAGGAGCAGGGAGAAGAAAGAGTGAAAGCACGCCAGCCACTTGCTCATGCCAGCTTCTCCGTTGCCTGTTTCTCCATTGCAGCACAGCGCCCAGGAGCCATTTTGATAGCAGGGGTGGGTAATTTAACAACCAGTTCGCATGAAGCAGTGTGAACCGGCTGAATCCCACCACTGACTATGGCTCTACCTATTTTATAGAGAGCAGATCTTGATCCCAACTAGTTGTGTCCACCTAAGTGGGACCTTTATAAGAACTTTCTTTCTAGAAGGGCAATTCAACAACTGACTTCTCCATAGGTTTCCTTGGAAAGCTTCTGAGAAATAACAGCCATGGACAATTAGGCAGAACCAAAGGCAGGTGGCTGCACTCAAGGCTGTGCAATTCTATAATAAGGGGTGCAGAAAGTATTATTTTCCAGGAGTTGTAAAACTTCTGCCTCCTGAGGATGCAATTTATGTACCAGATGTGATGTTGCTGCAGTGCAGGTGTGATCAGTGTAAAAGGAAGGGCCATTCTGGAAGCAAACAGATGGTATCTTGATGTAATCAGTGTGAATTATGGCGACTTATATACCTGGGTGCAATATAAAACTAACACGCATCGCTTATTCCAGCCATTTCCTCATGTGCATGAAAGCGAACCAGCACTCATTAGCTTCCAGGAAAGCATATGGTCATAATGTACCAATAATAAAAACATATGGGAGCTTTGTTAGGGATAGGCGTCCTATCGGGAAATTCAGAATTCCATCAAAATGAAGTCACAGATTGTTGCAAAGTGAACAAGTGATGCGCTTTTCTCCTTTGTTCTTTTCCTTAAAAATTAAAGGGGATGGCATCCGTGTATGGCAGTTCTCGCTTTTCACTTTGGGCCCATCTCTGGCTGTCAGGCTCTTTGACAGAGTCAGCAAAACAACTGTCAGGGTGACTCTCAATGGTGCTGAGTTGAAGTTTTTGAAGCTGCTTCAAAGTGTTGCCAAGTTGGCGTGAAAAATCCTTGGAAAGCAACAGAGCATTATGGACACCTGAAGCAACAGTCTTCCTTCTTTCTTTTTCATCTCCTGAATGTGATCTTCTGTTTGAAAGTGATGGATCCCTGTACATCTCAATTTTCAGATTCCCAAGGTGTCGATTTGTACTTGTATATAGCAATGACAATGGCACTTAAATTGATATACTGCCCCACAGTGCTTTATAGCACTCTCTGGGCAGTTTACAATGTCAGGATATCGCCCCCAACAATCTGAGTCCTCATTTTACCAACTTTGGAAAAATGGAAAGCTGAGTCAACCTTGAGCCCGTCAGGATCGAATTCCAGGCTGTGGGCAGAGTTTGCCTGCAATACTGCACTCTAACCACTGCGCCAACAGGGCTCTGAATTTTCTCTGTGTTAAACTTCATTTCTTATGTTCCATGTACCCAATGTACTCCTGTCTTTAATTTCCTTGTTCTGCGTGGCGGCACCAGCAATTTATGTCTCTCAAAGGCTTTAAGCTACTCATATAAGTAACACTCTCAAAGATCATTAGGTCTTCCTCAGTTGCACGTTGAATGCCAGTCAACCCGCAACCCCCCATCAACTGGCAGCATATAGTCCATTGTTTTGGATTTGCTATTCACATGGTTTTCTTGGTAACAGCACAGGAGTTGTTCACCGCTGCTTTCTTCCACACAGTCTGAATTAATCCAGACTTTGCCATTATCACTGCAGTGATCAACTACCTCCAGCCTCTTCCTTATTACTGCTGTCCCATATAGGTATCTGCTTGCTTTAGCTGAGCAGCTAGGAAGACCTTCACGCCTTAGGTGGTGTCTCTGCACTTCCAATGTTCTTTGCTCATCCAGAGGTGGCATTCTACCTGGTCAGACTGATTCTATAGAACCGGTTGTTATCATTCTGCCCAGTTTGGAGAACTGGCAAATTGCGCCACTGGCTTGCCCCGCCCACTCCCACCTTACCTGGCAAATTTGCCTGCTAAGTTGCTATTTTTCCTTCCCCCCTCCCTGCTGATCATCAGCTGTTCTGCTGCGCCAGGAGATTTAGATTAGCTGGAAAGCAGGAAATTGTTGGATTTCTTGCTTTTTAGCTACTCTAAAAGCAGAGCTGAATTGAAGCTTCTATTTTTCAGTGCGGACCAGAGGTGGCATTCAGCAGGTTCTGACCAGTTCTGGAGAACCAGTAGCAGAAATTCTGAGTAGTTCGGAGAACTGGCAAATGCCACCTCTGACTGGCCCCACCCCCATCTATTCTCTGCCTCCCGAGTCCCAGCTGATTGGCTGGGTCTTCTTTTGTTGCCTTGTACAGGAGAATGGAGCTGGAAAGCAGGTTAGTGGAGTGAGAAGGGAATGGGGATTTTTACAGTATCCTTCCCCTGCCATACCCACCAAGCCATGCCATGACACGCCCAGCAAGCCATGCCCACAGACCTGGTAGTAAAAGTTTTTTGAATCCCACTGCTGGTGCAGACTCAGGTAGCAGACTGCAGAATTATAGATCTCTACATGGATCTGTGATTCTGTGAGCAACTCAGCGTGCCTGCCTGCTTTTGGGTACAAGCCACGCCCAGCCAGTCACACGACCACCAAGCCACACCCACAAATTAGGCCATGCCCACATAACCGGTTGTTAAGAAGTTTGAATCCCACCCCTGTGCTCATCCCTCCCAAGAACATCCTCCCCCCCCACCATGATGAGCTAGCATATCAGGACATGTGTTTGTGTGTGTGTGCGTGTGTGTGCGTGTGTGCACTTAATCCTGTTAAGCCTCCTTAAGCCAAAGGCCTTCCTGATGTCTGTTGAATTCCTGAGTTCTTTGTGGGACCGACCTTGGTCTCGACTTCCTTTCCAGTTGTGCTGTCAGTCTTACTTTCAAGTTTGCTTAGGCGTTTATCCTTCAATCCACAGCTGCCTTTCCCCAGTGGCTCTTACTTCTTGGCTCACCTCAAACTGAGATCCCTGGCCAAGTTTGAAATCCAGACCTTCAGCTGGGAGTTTAAACCAGTGACAGTTTTGGGATGAATTTGGCTGCGTGACGCTTGAGTTCACCGGAAAAGTGTCACTATGCATAGACATCAAGGCTGATGAACCAGGGGCCACAGTCAAGGGTCCTCCCAGGATTAAACAGTGCAAATAATGATGGTGGCAGCAAAGGTTTGATTTCAGTATTTGAGTTGATTCAGGCGTTTGGAAATCTAGAACATATGATTCGGCTCATTGTACTTTGTATTCCTGAAGGGTTGAACTTGTCAATTTTGATTTCTTTCAGATTTCTCTTCTTTTTCTTGAAAGCTATCAGATCTTAAGATTGTTTTTTTTTTGAAGTTCACACCACATTTGTATGTTCAGGTAGTCCTCAGCTTACAAAGATTCATTTAGTGACTGTTCAAAGTTCCAATGGCACTGAGAAAAAATATGATAATTTTTCACACTTATGACCATTGCAGCATCTCCATAGACACATGATTTACATTCGGAGGCTTGACAAGTGTTTCATATTTATGACGGTTGCAGTGCCCTGGGGTCATGGGATCATTTTTTGCCACCTTCTGAAAGCAAAGTCAATGGGGAAGCCAGATTCATTTAACAACCATGTTACTAACTTAATAACTGCAGTGATTCACTTCACAAACCTAGCAAGAAAAGTCATAAAATGGAGCATAAAACTCAGCAAATTTCTCACTTAGCAACATAAATTCTGGGAGCAACTGTAAGTCGATGGACCCCCTGTATTCTATTACCAGAGGTGGGTATTCAGCAAGTTCCGACCCGTTTTAGAGAACCGGTAGGGCAAATATTGAGTAGTTTCGAGAACTGGCAAATATCACCTCTGCCTGGCCCCGCCCCCATGTATTCTCTGCCTCCCGAGTCCCAGCTGATTGGCTGGGTCTTCTTTGGTTGCCCTGCACAGGAGAACAGAGCTGAAAAGCAGGTTAATGGGGTGGGGAGGGAATGGGGATTTTGCAGTATCTTTCCCCTGGAATGGTGTGGGAATTGAGATTTTACAGTATCCTTCCCCTTCCACGCCCACCAAGCCACGCCCACAGAATCGGTAGTAAAAAAAAATTGAATCCCACCACTGTCTATTACACATTGTTTCAAAGATACACACTTTGATTTGCAGATTCCCCTAATGCGTGCAGAAATTTTGCAAAAGAGAGAAAGAGAAAAGTCTAATACAATATCTTTGGTATATTGTTTTCATTAAGACAGAGGGAGAGACTAATGAAGGGCAAAATCCCCTTAACCTGAACCTGATTTTGTTCTTGGCAATGTTTCAAGGCCATAGGACTGTGTGTGTTCACCTTGCATTCCTCTGTCTTCTTTCTGATTAGTCTTGCTTCTACCGTTGCTACAGAATTATTGGGCTCTATTAATTGCAATTAACTCCTAAATGTCATAAAAAGCTAGACCTGGCCAAGGAGTCATTGACTCTGAACAGCTTGAAACCATCTTCTAAAAGCATAGGAAACATAAATTATAAAATAAATATGGGAGCAAAATAGGTAAAAAAGAACAACACACAACATTGTTTAGATATGTATGTTTGTGTATGCATTTTTTGTGCTAAAAAGTATTGAAACAACGTGTAATAGACAGTGGTGAGATTCAATTTTTTGTGCTAAAAATATTCTACATAAAAGTTCATGATAATTTACACTTTCTCATAAGAGTGGATTTTCTTGGGACTCTTAAACATGTCTCTACAAACCCCTCAGTAGGCCAACTATAGTGAGAAGAACTAGTTTAATAGACTGTTTGCCTTCTAAGTGCCTCAGCAGTGGTGATTTATATTTGGAAGGACCCCAAACCTCTTTTGCATTGGAGAAAATATATGATTTTTATCTTGGGTGTTACTGCTTTGTTCCATTCTGCCTGCTTTGCAAACTACATTCCATTTCATAGAAGTGTTGAAATGTAACACCACTAAAAAGTTTTATGCAAGTGCATTTATGAACATTATATGATTTATTGGCACACATAATGCTGGAAAACTGATTAACGCACACATTGCCGAAGGTGAAGGCAATGGGGTGCCTATCTTGGATCCCGCCTGATCCAAGTGCCAACAGAGGGAAGATCACATAACTTTGACAATTATTACAGTCTTTCTTTTTTGTTATTGTAGATGTAGAATGTTAGCACCCACCCCTCCTAGAAGAAAGAAATGTTTTAGGAAATATTAAAAAAAGGCAGAATATTACATTTCCCCTAGAAGAGAAATAGAAATCTTAAGGGAAACAGAAACTAAGAGCTGCAGCTCCCTGCCTTCAGCAGATATTTGGTGCCCATTGAGAAGGACTGGGCCAGCTTATCTACAAAACAAAAGACCTTCAGCTCCAAGGTGATGAGATTAAGGCATGACCCTCCAGGACATAATAGGATTATCAGCAGGGCTCACTGCATTGTAAAATCACCTGGGGACATTGAATCACCCTCCAGGCTTCAACCCAACTTATCTCAGACCAACTCCGAGCATGGAAGTCTGACTACAGCCAGGAGTGAGCTGCTAGGGGTTTGCCCAGGTTCGGGCGGACCCATTGCTAATGTTATGGCTGATTCAGCGAACCGCCAAATCCCACCACTGGCTGGCCCTGCCCACTCACCGCCGCCCCTCCCAGGAGTTTCCACGCAGCCCATTTTGGATACCAGGTAAGTGCAGGGCCTGCACGGAGGCTTGGGGAGGGAAAAATGGGCCTCCTGGAACTTCCAGAAGTCTGAAAATGGGCCTGTTTCCAGCCTCCGGGGGGAGAGGCAGTTTTCGCCTCCCAGAGGCTCAAGGAAAGCCTTCGGAGCCTGGGAAAGACAAAAATGCTTCCCCGCCCACTTTGGTGCAGGAGGCCGACTAGGCCATACCCACCATGGCCACGGCCACCTGGCAACCAGGCAGAGAACCCGTTGCTGAAATTTTTGAAGCCCACCCCTGACAGCAGCCAATAGAATACATGTCTTGCACAGGAACAGGAAGCTCAAGGGCAAAGCCCAAGAGAGGGTATAAATAACCCTCATTCTCTACTCCATGTGGTCAGCTGCCCAGGACCTCAAACCCACATGGTTCTGTCCATCAATAAACCATCTTTCCAATCAGCCTCCATGTTTCCAGTGTCTTTCTCCCCGCTTGGAAATGAACCAACACATTCAGTCCTTTAATGCTTTTCGTTAGCAAGGAGGAACGAACTGCATAGTGAGCTTCAGTAGCCAGCAGGACTTTTGTGCAGCAGCTTGTAATGAAAAAGATAAATCTGTATAAGCAGCTGTACAGAAAACGTTAAGCGCAGACCTTTTAAAGATCCACTCTGGTAGTCAGGAAGTTGACTATGGAAACAGACAAGTGGCCTTTTGAAACAGGATTACAGCAATGTCCAGTCGGAGTTAAATACGGTAAATTGTTCAAGAAAATGGAAGCTTATTCATTTTATCCCAAGCCTTCTCTAAAGCAACAAATGTACCATTTGTTTTCTTCCACTACCAACTCATCATTTCTCTTAATGTCTGAGCATGCTGTTACTTCTGCTTCACCTACCAACTAGAGCCCACTGTAACTACATAGCCGAAAAGGCGTTAAGAGTTGTTAACATAATCTTACATAGCTTTTTCTCTGGTAATATTACACTAATAACTAGAACATACAAAACATTTGCTAGACCAATACTTGAATACAGCTCATCAGTCTGGAACCCACATTACATATCTGATATGAACACAGTTGAGGAAGTCCAGAAATATTTCACAAGAAGAGTTCTCCACTCCTCTACTCATGGCAGAATACCTTATGGCACCAGACTCGAAATTCTAGACCTAGAAAATCTAGAACTACGCCACCTTCAGTCGGATCTAAGTATGGTATATAAAATCATACATTGCAATGTCCTACCTGTCAATGAATACTTCAGCTTCAACCATAACAACACAAGAGCAAACAATAGATACAAACTCAAGGTTAATTGCACCAAACTTGATTGCAGGAAATACGACTTCAGCAACAGAGTGGTCAATGTCTGAAATACTCTACCTGACTCTGTGGTTTCTTCCCCAAACCCCAAAAACTTTAACCTTAGACTGTCTACTATTGACCTCACCCCTTTCCTAAGAGGTCCTTAGGGGGCGTGCATAAGCGCACTGTCCCTGTCCTATTCTTTCTTTTATTTTTTTTTAATTTTTCTTATATGTATCCATGTATTCATAACTATGTTTTTACTTGTACCTATTATCTTGTAAGCAATGGACATAAATAAATAAATAATAAACTACTGGGGGTGGGCAGAGGGGTGGGTGGGGAAACAGGAGGCCCAGAGATTCTCATCTCTTTAGGAATAGATCAAGTTAACACATTTGTTTAAAAATATCTTGTTTATCTTGGAGGATCAAACATTTGAGATGGTTGGATAGCTGCATCTAAAACCCAAACGAAGCCCAGGTGAGAATCTTTGGCATCCCTCTGACTTCTAAGAAATGTACTATCAGTAATGAAGTTAGAGTGAGTAGAGAATTTAGGGAACTTCTGACCTTAAAAAATAGCCCATGGTGTTTTATTTTAAATATTCCTCTGGCAAATGCTGCCAGGAGTAATTTTGCTCACCCAGATGAATTTCTTCATCTCATCTTCCACGCTATCAAATGGGTGCATACCTTTCATAGCTAGTTGGAAAATGTAGGATGATGCATGTAACTGTAACTTTGTTGCTTGTAACCTTACAATTTATATTGACTGTTTCCAGTATGATTTGATTGCTGATTGTACCCTATGACTATTATTAAGTGTTGTACCTTATGATTCTTGATGAATGTATCTTTTCTTTTGATGTACACTGAGACAGTAGTGGGATTCAAAATTGTTTACTACCAGCTCTGTGGGTGAGGGTTGGTGAGTGTGGAATGGGTTAGTGGGCGTGGTTTGGTGGGTGTGGCAGGGGAAGTGTTGTAGATTGAGCAATGAGAGGCTAGACCAGGGCATAAATGCAACAAGACTTTATTTGGGAAATAAAGGACTGAACGTGTCAGCTCTGCCTGGAGCAGGCTTCCAACGAACAGCGGCTGACTGAACCCTGCAGCTGGCTTTTATAGCCGGCTGTCGAGGGAAGCCAGCCAATGAGGGGCAGCAAAAGCCCCCGCAGCATGAACGGACCTGGGTGGGAACTTTGGCAAGTTCCAGGGACATAACACCCCTTCCCCCCAGATGCGAACACGTATAGTCATTTAAATAAGCGGGTGGTCTGTGCTGGCGCCCCGAGCGTCGTAACTCAGGTGAGTTACCAAGTGTCTCAGAGTTCGAAGAAACAGGTAGGGTTGGTGATGGAGTGCGGGCTCGCTCGGGGGTCTGAGCTGGTACCGGTGAAGTGCTTCTGGCCGGCGATACCGCGGCTCCATCAGATGGTTCTGGCGGAGGACCCATCGGGCAGTCCCAGTCTACTGCCGGCTCTCTAGGCTCGGGTGATGGTGGCGAAGAGCCTCTGGAATGGTCTCCGATGAGAGTTTGGTGTGGCACCTGGGGGCTGACCGGTGCCCACGACCCAGCACTGGCGAGGGTACCCTGGCGCTTCCTTAGCTGGTCCAGGTGCCTTCTCCAGATGCGGCCGTCTTCCAGCTGGACTCGGTACAACCTGGGACCGGTGATGGCTACAATCTCCCCTGGAATCCACAGTGGGTCTCCGGCGTAGTTCCTTGCAAAGACATGTTCCTGCAAGACAAAATCTCTGACCCCCGTCATTGAAGCAAGAGGGGTGTCAGGGCAATAGTTAGGGTGGAGCCTATCCAACACAGTTCTTAGGCGTCTACCCATCAGGAGTTCAGCTGGGGATTTGTTGGTGACCATGCATGGGGTTGAGCGTTGGCTTAGTAAGAAACGGGAGAGCCTGTGATGCCAGTCTTCTTTGCTGAATCTGGCCAACGCTTCTTTTGTGGACCTAACGGCTCTCTCTGCCAACCCGTTGCTGGCAGGATGAAAGGGGGCCGTGAAGATGTGTCGGATGCCAAGATTGGTGGCAAAGCGGCTGAATTCTGTTGAGGCAAACTGCCATTATCCGAAACTATAGTGTCTGGTAGCCCGTGTGTCACGAATAGACGGGTCAAGGCCTTGGTAACCGCTTGCGTGGTGGTCGTGGATAGTTGGGCCACATCGATCCATTTAAAGTATGAATCCATGACCACCAGGAAGGTTTTGCCGTGTATTGGACCGGCTAAGTCAATGTGAATTCTTGACCAAGGTGCGTTGGCGCTCTCCCACTTTGTGGGGGTGGTGACTGGAGGGGATGGTCTGGATTCCTGACAAGGTTGGCAAGAGCTTACCCACTTGACGATGTCGTCGTCCAAGCCAGGCCACCAGACGTAACTCCGAGCTAACGCCTTCATCCGGACGATGCCCGGGTGGCCCTCGTGTAGTGCCTCTAAGACTGGCGTGCGAAGTGAGGCCGGGATGACGACTCTGGTGCCCCACAACAGACAGCCCTGCAAGCTAGATAGTTCCTGTTGACGGGTCTTAAAAGGTGTGAACTTGGTTGCGAGGTTAGTGCCCGGCCACCCCCTCCACACCCAGTCCAGTACCTGGGCGATTGTTTTGTCAGTCTTGGATTTGGTGGCAATGTCGAGGGCGGTGACAGGAAGGTCGAGCTCGGTGACATCGAAGATGGCATGGACCGGGGCCGGATCCTCAGCTGGAGCTGGCAGGGGGCAGCGGCTGAGGGCATCTGCGTGGCTTAACGTTTTCCCTGGGCGGTGGATGAGCTTGTACGAGTATGCCGCCAGGAACAAGGTCCATCTCCCTCGTCATCCTGGGAGACAACACTTGGGGGTCTGCTTGTCTCCGGATAGGAGACCCAGGAGAGGTTTGTGGTCCGTGATCAGTTCGAAGTTGTGGCCAAAAAGGAATTCATGAAATTTCTTTACCGCTGCGACTGCGGCTAGAGCCTCCTTATCAATTTGGCTGTAATTACGCTCTGTTGCTGAGAGCGTTCTGGAAAAGAAAGCGATTGGTGCCTCGGAGCCGTTGGGTAGTCTGTGGCTTAAGACAGCTCCAATCCCAAAAGGGGATGCATCAGCTGCTAGTACTAATGGAAGACGTGGGTCAAATTGTATAAGGACTGCGTCTGATGTGAGCAGTGATTTGACTGCGCGAAAGGCGGTGTCTTCCTTGTGTCCCCAGTGCCAAGGTGATTTTTTATCTAAGAGTCTGTGTAAAGGCTCTGCTACTGACGCTTTGTGAGGTAGGAATGACGCATAGAAGTTTAATAATCCCAAAAAGGCTTGTAGCTCGGCTTTAGTGGTTGGCGTGGGTGCCTCATGGATTGCCTTGACTTTGGATTCTAGGGGGTGGATGCCTGAGGCGTCAATTCTATAGCCCAGAAAGTCCACCTGTCTAGTGGCAATGGCACATTTCTCTTTTTTTAACTTGAGGCCATGCTGTCTGAACCTGTCTAACACTGCTCTGACTCTCTGGAAGAGTTGGGGTCTGTCCCTGGCTGAGACCAATATGTCGTCGAAGTAGGGTACTACACCAGGGAGGCCCTGTAGTATTCGCTCCATGAGGGATTGGAAGATGCCAGGGGCAACACTTACGCCAAATTGGAGACACCTGCACTGGAAAGCACCGCTGTGAGTCACAATAGTTTGTAATTCGGCTGTTTGGTTGTCAACAGGGAACTGTTGATACCCTTGTGACATGTCCAACTTGGCAAAAATGGTGCCAGGCTCAAAAGTGTGCAGTAAATGTTGAATGACCGGGACTGGGTAAGCGCTAACTTGTAGAAAGCGGTTAATTGTTTTGTAATCAGAACAAATTCTCAGACTGCCGTCCTTTTTAAGGGGTGTGACAATTGGTGTCTCCCATTTGGCAAAGTCTGTAGGTTCAATGACCCCTTGCTTTAATAATTTGTCCAGTTCCGCGTCCAGTTTGGGCCGAATGGCAAATGGTACCCTACGTGGTTTCAGCCGGACGGGAACTGCTTGGGGGTCAACTGCAAATGAGATGGGGGTACCGTTATAACACCCCAACTCATCGCTGAATACGTCAGAGTAGTCAGTGAATAAGGAGTCAGTGTCAGAAGCTGAGACAGCATGGACTCCTGTTACCCCTAGGCCGAGGTAGGGGAACCAATCAAGCCCCAGGAGACTAGGGAGATTGCCGTTAACTACCACTAGAGGCAGGTGGCCTTTGAAAGCCTTAAAATTAACAAGGAACTTGCCTTTGCCGAGTACTGGAATGTCCTTCCCTTGATAGTCCCTCAAGGTGAGCTGGCACTTCTGGAGTTGGTTTCTGGATAGTCTGGGCTGGATCTTCTTGAGAGTGCTCCAAGAGATGATTGAGAGCGCTGACCCCGTGTCAACCTCCATACGACAAGGTTTACCTTCTAATAAAATGGAGAGTGTGATTTTACTAATAGAATGACAGGTGTGGTTAGCATGGTAGCAAGTGTGAAACTTTAGTACTTGCCTTTGGGGTCCAGAATGGGAAAAGGAAGGAACCCTTTGTGCTGAGTTGTGAGCAGCCTGGCAGACTCTGGCGATGTGGCCTTTTTTGTGGCAATTGTTGCAGGTGGCACCCTTGAATCTGCACGAAGCTCTCGAGTGAGATCCGCCACAGGATAGGCACAGGATGATATGTTTGGGTGCACTGTTACTTTCTTGCCTGGTTCCTACCTGAGGTTGCTTGGCATGGGCGAGACGGTGTATGTCTGTTTGATCGTTGGGATCGTCTTCGTTGACCACCTCTTCCGAGTGGATGGTGGCACAGCTTTGTTTGGGAACGGAACCTTGAATCTCGGTGGCTGACTGGGTAGCCAGTTCCGCAGCCAAGGATTCCTCGACGGCCTGGGAGAGGTTGAGATCCTTCCTGGCGAGCAGTCGCCTTTGGAGGTGAAGGTCCTTGACCCCGCAGACGAGCTGGTCGAGAAGCATGTCATCTAAGTAGTTCTTGAACTCGCAGTGGAGCGCTGCAATCCTCAAGGCGGCCATGTACTGGTTGATGGTTTCCCCTTCAGCTTGCTTCCTCATCCGGAAGGCGAAGCGTCTCGCGATTTGTGAAGGCTTGGGGGAGTAATGATTTGTGAGGATCTCCAGCAATTCTGCCCAGGGAACATTCTTTAACTCACGTGGAGCGACGAGTGCTGTGGCGGTATCAAAAACGATGGCTCCACAATAACTGAGGAAGAATGACTTCTTCCTGTGCTCCCCAGCATCAGCCAGACCAATGGCATCGATGTAGTGGTTAAAACGATTTTTGTATGATTCCCACTTCTCTTCATCAGGCTTGAACGGTGGGAAGGCTGGGTTGGAGTTCATGCTGTGAACTTCAGCTGGTTGCACGGCTGTGAAATCTCTCTGGGACAAAAAAAATGGCCCTTTGTGCTTTTGCCAGGCTAGTGACTTCAGCTCTTGAGAGGCTCCACTGAACCTCTCTGTTCTCTCTGGGCTAACGCGTGTGGCTCGGGCTGCAACGGCCGTTGGCAGCGTTTTTTGAATTTCGCGCTCCTGGAGAGCGTAGGCGGTAATGGCTGGCCGCCTCTGACAGTGATTCGAATCTCGCGCCCTGCGTTGGCGTCAGAGACTCCTGGAATGACAGCACCGCGCTGTATTCCGACTCGAATTCAAACGACAGCCGTTTGAATTTCGCGCCCTTTGAGCTGAGCGGCTGTGGCTCGCAGCGTTTCACTTCCCCCTGTAGCTTGCTAACCGAGCGGCTACAGACGCTCTTCCTTTCGCTTTTGCTGACTGAGCTCTCCGGCGGCGCGGCTGCGGCTCAGCGGTTGAGTGACTTCAGTTGTTGCAGATTGCCTCTGGTAGCCATCCCACCCTCGTCGCCAGTGTTGTAGATTGAGCAATGAGAGGCTAGACCAGGGCATAAATGCAACAAGACTTTATTTGGGAAATAAAGGACTGAACGTGTCAGCTCTGCCTGGAGCAGGCTTCCAACGAACAGCGGCTGACTGAACCCTGCAGCTGGCTTTTATAGCCGGCTGTCGAGGGAAGCCAGCCAATGAGGGGCAGCAAACGCCCCCGCAGCATGAACGGACCTGGGTGGGAACTTTGGCAAGTTCCAGGGACATAACAGGAAGGATACTGTAAAATCTCCATTCCCTCCCCACTCCTGGAGGAACCTTACTGCAAAATCCCATTCCCTCCCCACCCCACTGACCAGCTTTCCAGCTCCGTTCTCCTGTGCAGGGCAACAAAAGAAGACCCAGACGATCTGCTGGTACTCAGGAGGCAGGGAATAGATGGGGCCGGGGCCAGTCAGAGGTGGTATTTGCCGGTTCTCCGAACTATTCAAAATTTCTGCTACCGGTTCTCCAGAACTGGTCAGAACCTGCTGAATACCCACCTCTGGAACATTCCCAACCAGGTACAACATTTATCACCATTACTCAAACAAACCAACAAGCAAAATAAAAGCAGTAATTTCCATCTGATGGCTTCAGAGAAACTTCAGGATGGGACTTTGGAACTGAAATGATTCAGGATGATTAGGGGACTAGAGATTAAGGCATATGAAGAATGGTTACAGGAACTGGGCCAGGGGTGGGATGCTATCGCTTCTGCCCGGCTCTGATAGCTCTGAAGAGCAACAGACACAGAACCGGTTCTGTATCTGCTGCTGTTTGGCTCACTTGCCTGCCAGTCCTTTATTTCCTGCTTTTTCAACCTCAGCTGCTTTGCACGGCACAGCAAAACGTAATCACTGAACTGATAGTAACACCAGTTGAATCCCACCCCTGAACTGGGCTTGGCTAGTCTAGTGAAGAGAAGGACCAGGGGAAACATAATAGCAGTCTTCCAATATTTGAGGGGCTGCCACAGGGAGGAAGGGGTCAATCTGTTTTGTAAAACACTTGTAGGCCAGACAAGGAATAATGGATGTAAACTGAACAAGGAGAGATTTAACCTGGAAAGAAGGAGAAACTTTCTGACAGTGAGAACAATCAACCAATGGAACAGCTTGCCCTCAGAAGTTGTGGGAGCACCATCACTTGAGACGTTCAAGAAGAAATTGGATTGCCATTTGACAGAAATGGTATAGAGTCTCCTGCTTGTGTGGGGGGTTGGACAGATGACCTATAAGGTCCCTTCCAACTCTGATTATCTGTTATCTGAGATTGTTGAAGATATAGCAAGTCTCATATATCTTGATAAAGAGCCCTTGTGGCTCAAATGTTGGAGAAGATAAGACAAGCAGAAAGAGCTGCACCCTCTTGGTCTGGCCCTAATCCAGATCACTGCTAGACAAAACTGTAGAGGCCAGGAGACATACTTAATAAAATTGGCAACTGGAGACTGGAGTGGATGTGTTAGTTATGCAACATCTCTGGAAGGCACATCTTTCTGGTACCCCCTCCTATGGGGAGGGGAGTTAAAATATTTAATATTCAGCCTATTGGAAGCTTTGCATATCTATGTTACTTATTTTCTTGCAGCAAATTGGCAGGAAAAAAAACCAGCAATTATCCAGCAGTTTGGCTTGCAAATTAATGTTTAATTAATAATACAGTTGTATGCCAAACACGGAAGAACAGAATAACAGTGTTGGAAGGGACCACGAACATCTTCAAGTCCAGGGGTCTTCAAACCTGACAGCTTTGAGACTTGTGGACTTCAACTCCCAGAATTCCTCCTCCAGTCATGTTAGCTTTGGAATTCTGAGAGTTGAAGTCCACGATCTTAAACTTGCCAAGTTTGAAGACCCTTGTTCTAGTCCAACTCCCTGCTCAAGTAGGAAACCGTATATCATTTTGGATGAATTGTTGTCTAATCTCTTCTTAAAAACCTCCAGTGTTGGAGCTCCTACAACTTCCGGAGGCATGTTATTCCACTGATTAATTGTTCTCACTGTCAGGAAATTTCTCCTTAGTCCTAGGTTTATCCTCTCCTTGATTAGTTTCCATCCGTTGCTTCTTCTTCTGCCCCCAGGTGCTTTGGAGAATAGGTTGACCTCCAAGTCAAGAGTAGATGAGTTCCTCCCCTTTCTGCATATGCCAGACTGCACCAAAACATTATGTCCAGTTGACAGCACTGCATTTTAGAAAGGACATTGACAAGCTAGAATGTGTCTAAGAAGTGGACACCCAAGATGACGGGAAGTCTGGAAGGAAAAAATACTTAGAAGGAGAAGTTGCAAGAAGATTGTGGGAGATATAATAGCTGTCTTCAGGTTTTTGAAGGCTTGCCGGGTAGAAGATGAGAAAGAATTATTTTAGAAGACAGGGAAAAAAAACATACAAGGTGATACATTTCAATGGATTATCAGGGGAAAAAATTCTAATGGTAAGAAATATTCAACAATGAAACAGATTGTCTTCGTTGGACACCTCCTTTGTTGGAGATGTTTAAAAGAGACTAGATGAACCTTGGTCAAGAATGCTGTAAATATGGATTTCTGAACTGAGCAGGGGTTTGGATTGGATAATCTCTAAAATCTCTTCTAATTTTTACAGTTTATGATTCTTTGATCTTCTTCAAGTAGAATAAGTAGTTGATAGCAGTAGTTGATAGCGTATAGTTTCTCTTGTCATTTTCTTGAGGTGCAATGACAATAAACTAAACTAAACTAAACCAAACTTTTCTTCTATACTGCTATTAACTCAGGGTGTGAGAACGGAAACGGAATCATCTATATTAGCTCCTGGGAGAAGATCTTTTACTAATAGAAGCTTCCACTGTGAAGAAAGAATGGCTTACATCAGAGAAGACAGATTTAAAACATGACTAAATGTAATATGTCCCTGATGTCCAAACTAGATTTTCATAGTTGCTAATTAGTAAAAGCAAAGCTTGCAAGAGATCCTGATTTCAGATCTTACCATGCTTTGAACTGGTTCTGCAAAGGGTTGAGTTTTGAGATTGCCCATCCATACAGAAGAACAGACAGGTTAATACTGAAACAAGATAACCAAACTGCATTGGTTCAACCAAACTTGCATTTTTCTGTGTGATCTCAGCCATCTTCTTCATAATCTCTTTCTGGCTTTGTTTGTGTCATCTGCTAGACCAGAAGGTGGGCAACTGCAGTCTCTTAATGGCCTGCAAACGTCAACTCCCAGAATTCCTGAGACAGCCAGTACCATAAGTGCTATTACTGTATAATAATCTATTTAATCCATTTTCCTTCTGTACTGTTAACACATCACTCAATGATAGTAAGCTTGGGAAATCTCTTCAGCAACTCAGGAGCTTCTGGAGCCTCAAGCTGGCTTTTTTTCTTTTTTCTAGCTGAGATCATCATTTCTTGGGAATCAGCTCAAGTTGATGGTTCTATTAGAACAGGGGTGTCAAACTCAAGGCCCGGAGGCCAAATTCGGCCCATGATGTGGTTGGATCTAGCCCAGCATGGCTTCGGCCTGGTCTACCCAATGCGAAGAGGAAACATGCCAGCCGAGTGGCGTTAAGCTGGCCACACCCACCTGGTTGGCCACACCCATCCAGTCAGCCATACCCACCTGGCCTCCCAAAGTCAACCCAACTCTGATGTGGCCCTTAGTTGAAATGTAGCTTGTCACCCCTGTACTAGACTGATTTCTCACAGCTCTGTCTGGCTATTTATTCTGACAGGGATATAAGCTAGAGCTTATCGAGACATGGGGTTAAGCCATGTTCACTGAGAGGAGAAACAGATTTCTTTTTTCCTTGGGAAGTCAGAATTCTGAAGAATTCTGAATTTTGTTCAATCTCCAGGTTTAATCTTTGGGTTAAATCTTTGTCCGTGAGTTAAATCTTTGTCTGTGGAGAATAAGTAACATCCTTCCTTAATTGTCCGACGGAGCAGGAAAAAGCTTCTTTGACTTGTGAATATTTTGGCAGAATCAGAAAGTGGGAAGATTCTGGGAGTTAAGTGCTTCTTATAATCTCTATTCACAGTCTCACACTTAAAATCTGGAAAGAAAAGCCAGACTATAATCATATTCTTAAAAATAAACATGCTGGATAAACTTTGTTCAGTGAAGACCTTGGCATGAGTCCAACAAACCTTATTAAGTCAAAACTCTTTTCAGACAGAATGTTTACTAGATTTAAAGCGCTAAGATAGTCGACAGACCATAATCTGACTCCATCCATCCATCTATCATATCCTGGGCAGGGGATTGTATGAAATGATCTCCTACATACTTTCCCATGCTTTGATTCTAGGAAACAACTTTTACGTTTTGTAAAACTGTCACTGTACGGAAGAAAACAAGCCAAAGTGCCTTAATGTTCTCTGTTCTGATCAATAAAAGGCCAAAAATCTCAGGAAAAAAAAAAGAAAGGAAAATAATGTTGGCTGTGCCTCTTTGTTAAAGTGTAAATTGATAAAATGCTCAGCAGAGGTTGTATCTCCACACATGTATTTTATCTTAAGAAGTTTATAAGAGAAACCTGAGGCCAGATTGGCAGAAACATGTGTTTTTGTTACAAGGTTATTTTGAGATGGATGCTGAAGTTTTTCTTAAAAGTGCCAGATTCTAGAATGTTGTTCTTTCTGGCCCAGAGTTCCTAGCAACATATACTAGCTTCGTAGTCAGTAGGGTTCACCTCAGACTAACCACCATTAAAAGTATTTTTTGTAGAATAATGTTCTTGGTACCCTCTGAGCTTGGTTGTTCCCTTGCAGTGCATTGATGACGTTACCTCATTTGTCAACATCTGTGGTAATGTAATTTGTTTACTCAGTATAGCATATTCTCACAACCATACTATATCTCCTTCACACAAGCAAGGATCTTATTTCTTGGCTTAACTGGTTAATTATCTTGACTGCTGTATATATTTATTTTTGATGTTTTTATTGTTTTAAATGTTCTTTTATTGTTTTAATTGCTTTTATAGCTTGGAATGGTAAGCCACAAGGAGTCATTAGTTGAGATGGATGGGTATAGAAATTAAATAGTCTCATAAATTTATTAAATCTTGCCCTTTTGCCTTAAGTTCCTACAACCCCTCCTCCCCCAATTCTTGTGAACACTTGCAAAGTGGAGTAGTCTTATGAAATACTGGGCATTTTCTTTCTTTCTTTCTTTCTTTCTTTCTTTCTTTCTTTCTTTCTTTCTTTCTTTCTTTCTTTCTTTCTTTCTTTCTTTCTTTCTTTCTTCCTTCCTTCCTTCCTTCCTTCCTTCCTTCCTTCCTTCCTTCCTTCCTTCCTTCCTTCCTTCCTTCCTTTTTCTTTCTAATGTTACTTTAATTTTGAAATGTGGGGGTCATTTTGAGAATGTGTATTCCTAACTGCAGGCTTGGCTTGTTGTGTGAACTTGATGATTGTGGCATAGCCAATAAAATATAGTTTAAATTAACCACCAATTAATTTTATGAGCAGAAGAAAGAGACAAGTCTATCAGTTTCAGATTTCAAAGTTGTTTTAAAAAAGAATGGTCACCTTTGGATGAAACTTAATAATTCAATGGACATATCCAGCTAATGTTCTTGGCCCCAATATTTGTCACTTTCTTTGAAGATTTTCTTTTTTTAACTCCTCAGTCTAGTCGATAGTCCTGGAATGTCCTGGTTTTCCATCCAAGTATTTACCACTCTGACCAGGCTTAACTGTTCAGGATCAGCGGCTCCATTTAAGCCAGGATTTAATTCTCCACCCCCCCAAAATGAAGTATTATCTTGTCTTCCACCTGCAACTCCACGCAGTGAAGCTTTCTGCTCTCCTACCAATATGTTGCCATGTTTTCGAGTTGGCAGTCTTTTCACAGTTGTTGGCTTTGTATGATGCAATGTATGAAAATTAAACATACACCATTATGGATGTACACATACAAGGAGGGGTAAGTAAATACAGCTGCAAAGTAGATTCCAGCACTTAAAGTCTCCAAATGGCCAGGTTTCAAGGGGTCTTCCAGACAATTTGCCTTTTCCGTCCCAACCTTTTTGAGTTCAGCTTAAAATGTGCTTGAGATTGGTCTGAGCTGTTTTGACTATTTACTCACATAATTGGACATCCCAATGCTATGAGAACAGTCTTGTTTACGTTGCTCGGTCTAGAGCTTACAGAGAACTACCCACCTATCGCTGCTTTTTTTAGAGCTTTTAGGATTACCTTTCTGTTTTCTAAGATTTATCCTGATTTCTGCAGCCCGGATCAGGTAACTGGATCTCTGTGTTTAATGGTTCAGTGAGAGTTCAACACAAAGAACTCATTGTACCTTCATGGAGTCTTCACAACCGAAGCTTCTATGGATAGTCCTCGACATACGACTACAATTAAGCCCAACTTTGTATTGCTAAGTGAGACAGTGGTTCAGTGAATTTTACTCCATTATTACAATCTTTCTTTCCACACTTGTTAAGTCAATCACGGCAGTTGTTAAGTTAGTAACATGGTTGTTAAATGAATCTTCCGCATTGACTTTGCTAGTCAGAAGGTCGTAAAAGGTTATCATGTGACTGCAACCATCATAAATATGAGCCAGTTGCCAAGAGTCTGAATTTTGATCGTGTGACCATGGAGATGTTACAACAGTCATAAGTGTGCAAAAAGGTCAGTTTTTTGTTGCAACTTTGGTCATTAAATGAATTGCAGTAAGTCAAAGATTACCTGTATTCTCGTCCTAGATGCTTCTAGATGGAAATAAATCTTTATTCCTGATTACCTGCAAGGAAAACAGGATCAGTTTGTTGTCCTGAAGTTACATGCAGCTTCATGATCTTAGACTTTTGCTCCTTTCCCAGTTGTGTAGCTGCTCAACATTCAAGAGGATCGGTTGACAAGCAAGTTGATTCCTAGATATGCCGTTCTACCAGTAGTTTGGATCACGATCCCAGCAGCAACATCTAGCAAATACTAGAGCGGTGTTTCTCAATCTTGGCAGCTTTAAGATGTGTAGAAGTCTAAAACCCAGATGCTGGTTGGAGCATTCTGGGAGCTGAAGTCCACACATCCCAAAATAGCCAAGGTTGAGAAACACTTCCCTGAAGGTATGCAATCACGGTTATGTCAACATCACAATAAGGAGGAGAAGTTATCACTTCAATGGTGGCAGGGGAAATAAGGGATCTCCACAGGGAACTGGCCTGGGTGATTAAAGTCCTTTCCTTTCTTACATGTGTTGCATACAATTTATCCATCTTAATTTTGTGGCCTCCCCCTCCCCTCCTGGAATCCCTTTAGCTTAGTGGCCCCCAGCTTTTTGGGCATCAGGGACTGGTTCCAAGGCGAGAGGTATTTCCTCTGTGGAGCAGAGGGGGCATGGTTTTGCATGCTGCCTGCATCCCACAGATGGGGCTTCACTTGTTTAGGTGGTCCAATTTCTGGCATGCCGCGGATCGGTTCCAGTCCATGGACCAGGGGTTGTGGACCCCTGTTTTAGCTGATAAATACTTGGAACAAAAAAGAGTGGAAGATTATCACAATATTGAATGTCTATACACACACATACACACCCATCTATAAAGAAGAATATTTGTAGCTCAGGGTTGAAATGAGAGGTCCTTGGTGCTCTTTGAGCTTGCTTGTTTTCCTGCAAAGATTTCATTACCTAACTAGGTAACATCATCAGTGCTAGTAAGGAGTGCAGTTTGCTGTCAGTTTATATTCTGATGACTTGCCTGTCTGTGTGGGTGTGTGTGGTGTTAGAGATTCTTTGGTTGGGCTTCTTTACTGATGGCTCTTTGACAGTTCCTTGATTGGGGTTGTAGAAAGTTAGCACCCACCCCTCTCCTAGAAGAATGAAATAGTCTAGGAAATATTAAAAAGGCAGAATATTTCCCCTAAAAGAGAAATAGAAATCTTAAGGGATACAGAAACTCAGCCCCAGCAGATACATTGGTGCCAGTTTATCTACAATACAAAAGTCCTTCAGCTCCTTTCAATCGAATTCTGCTTGGTACATTCTTAAAATTGACACTATATTCTTAAAAAGAAAAATATATATATATATGTAAATAAAACACATTCCATTCCAATTCAATTCTATCATTAATATGCATTAAAATCTTAACATCTTTAACATTTCTTTTCAATTGAATATCATACTTCCTTGGGAACACTTATAAACTTTCCATAGTTAATTCTTTTCTTTCCATATTTCTCACTTATATTTTTATAAATCATTACTAATAATTAAAAATGTTCCCTTTTAATTCTCTCAATCTTTTTAATTCATTTATTTATTAACAAACATCCCACTGCATTACAATAAATATTTTATCCATCATCATATTTTCTAAAGTTATTTCTATTTGTAATATAACAAAGCTATCTTATGTACCTTTGCAGAATCCCTTTTACAATTAAATTTTCACCCATTATCTCTAAACAAACTTATGGTCACAATCCTTATATCTTTTCCCTGTTTCTCCATTTCTTGTTTCTGTCTTTTACAACTTCTTTTCCTTGCCTTCTTCCCCCTCTTCTTCTCTCTCCCCTTTTTACCCCCTCGTCTCTCTACTTCTAACTCTCTCATCTGTAATCCCCTCTTCTGTTGCTTTCTAATATTATATTTATCTTTCAAATTGTTCTTCTGTTTGGTTGTTTTTTCTTATCTTTTAATCCACTTTCTCTTCCTGGGGTTCTATTATTTTGTTACCAAGTTTCCATTAAAATGTATCTTTGAGGAATCTTGTTAAAATTTTACTGTAAGTTCCTTTTAATTACAGTTCCATTCCTTAATTCCAGGCAGTCTCCTCTATTTTTCCAGATCCTGCCCTTCTATTTTTTCCCCCCTCCTTTCCAGCTTTTAAAAACTTTTAAATGTCCAGAAATCTTTATTATCCCTTTGACTTTTATTTTCAGCTTAGATGCCTATTAATGTCAAAGTGGATTTTTTTTTCAGTTTCTTGCTTAAGTCTCTTAGCTGTCAGTATAAGGAAGGGAAGAAAAAAAACCTAATCCTTTCCCCCTCTCTCTCTCCTTCGCAGCTTCAAAATCTTCTTTGGGAACAACGTTGTTAAGTTTAAATTCCAGGCTACCTTATTTGTTGCTTTTGCTGTTTGACCCGGTCAACCAAAACTTTCTCTTCTTATCTTCCTCCTGCACATTCTTTTCCGGTTGAGTTCTTCTTTGTGGTGGCCATTTCTGACCACTGCTACAACCGCCTTCGGGAAAGGGAGTAATGGCCAGCTGGAGAGGAGAGATGCAGCTGCAACCCTGCAGGCAGTCTCCCCTCTCTTCACCACCTCTACGGGGTGGCTTAGCCCCGAAACTAGCCGGTTCGGGGCGCTCCAGCGGTGAGCCTGGATCGAAGCCTCGGAGAGACGAGGTTTTGGTCTGTCACCGAAGAAGCTCAAACCAGAAGTTATGTATTATATTGAATGCTATAATCTTAAAGCTATACACTGAAGCTTAAATAAGAGCTTGAATTGATAAAATTAAAGGATATAAAGGTGTCATACTCTAATTGGTAACTACAGGGAAAAATTTGCTTAATAAGAAAAGATAATGTGAAATTGTAACAGGACAGACAAAAGTATAAATATAATGATTTGAACTGGGATAATTAAAACAAAGTTGAGAAAAGTAGAAGACGGGAAAAACTATGTAGAAAATATAAAACGGTAATAAGATATGGAATAGAATATAAAAATGAGCATGAAATTGAGTTTTGTGTCTGTATGAAGAAGTGATAACCTGGGACCATGCTATTTTCAAAAAAGATGTTTTATTTGTATTTTGTTTTTGTGAAAACCCAAATAAAATTTTCAAAAAAAAAAAGTCCTTCAGCTCCAGGGTGATAGGATTAGCCCTCACTCAAAATCCACACCAGGACAAAGCCATTAAACCATAAAAGGAATTGCCCAAAGCTCCTTCATTACATCACCCAGCAAGATTCAACCAAGACTGGGACTCAAGACAACCTACAAAGTTGGTTACCCATGTATGGCTCCCGTGGGAGTCTGACAGCCAATCAGGATACATTTCTTGCCACAGGATCAAGAAGGAAGTTCAAAGCCCAACAGAGGGTATAAATCTCTCTCCCTCACCCATGTGCTCCATTTTGCCCAGGACCTCAAACCATGTGGTCCTGCTGTCCACCATTAAACCATCCTTCCAAGCAGTCTCCATGTTTCCAGTGTCTTTCTTCCCTCTTGGAACTGAACCCAGATGGACATTTCTGCCAACAGGGTATTGCTCACTTTGATTGATAGATTGATTACTTGATTGATGATATTATCTAGTTAGGGTAACAAAAGATGTACAAGAAAACAAGCAAGCTCAGAGAGCACCAAGGGACCCTCATACATATCTTCCTTTTTTATATATATATTACACACACACACACACACACACGCACACACACACACACACACACAATCTCCTAGCTGCAGGATCAGGCTACAGATTGTTCTGAGACTTGTACATTTAGTATATGAATTCTCTTCGCTGTCGTTGGTAGTAGGAACTGTATTTTAGGTTGGAGATAGAGGACAAGTTTGCATCAAGGGCCAAACTGGTCCTAACAAACATGATTTTACTTTCAGGTTGTGAGGTTCAATATACACCAGGTGGAAAGTTGCATGGTTATCCTGCACTGCTGCTGGGCTTTTATTATTATTTTAATTTTTTCCCCTGAAAGATTAAATAAAACCACATTTAAAATGTGCTTTTTTTGGTAAGGTCTTGTTTTCAAATATTGTCGTGTTAACTCCCCCCTTGTTGCCGCCACTTCAATTAATGTGGAAGAAAAATGCCAGAAGAAATAAGACACAATGAGCCCCATTTTCAGCAGTTATAAAATTTCCCTGGAACGGGATATGTGCACAAATATCCACTGGCAAATATGCAACATACTGATATATTTAAGATTAAAAGCGTTCAGACAAAACTGGGAGTATTACTGTTTCCTTTAGCATACAATTTCAGTCCTGTGAGTATTAGACCAATATTTTATGTCCTTATCAAATATTTGGACTAATCCTCTTCTAGTTTTTTTTTGTCTGCTTTTTTGTTGCGTTTGTTTGATGTTCCAAGATAATTTGCAAGAACAGCAGACTCATCCGCATTGCAAATGTTGATTTGGTTTCAATGCATGCTAATTTTATTTCACTTAGTTTGGTCAAGCTCTTGGGCTTCTAAAGAAAGTGCTGGAAATTATATTTGTGTCAGAGGAATGAAAGCTCAGATCTCATCATTGAATTGTATATCTTAGGAGCCCTTGGCTCTTAACTTTGAGAGTGCTTTGAAACTGAAATTTATAATGAAGGCACACTCTAATATTTAGGGCAGAGGGATATTTCTAAGAGTGGGGATCAATCTATTTTTATACAGCTTTTTTTTTTAATTTTTAGAGCATTTGGCTGCATACCATCTTGATAAAGCCCTTTTTAAAAGGTAACTTGTGGATTCTGAAAGGAACAGAATAAATAAACCCAAGTTTTGAGTAAGCCTTTCTCATCTCTGAATCTTTTCTCATCTTTTAGATCTTTAATTAGAATTTAACTAAATTCTTTGGGGAAGCATTCCAGAAAGATTCCTCAAAGAAACAGTAATCCACATAAGTATTAAGACCCTAAAGAAGAATTTAATATATAAAAAATACCAACTTTGTTTTAATATTCTGGGATGTCAGCTTTTCATCACATCACAACTCTAAGGGATTCCATTCCACAGTGCATGGGTGTAACAACTGAGAGTTTGGAATTGTATTAGTCAATAATCTTCATTTGCCAAGGTGGATGAAACACATGTTAGTTTCAAAGATATTTGTGTGTTTTTCTGTTTATAATCGGATCGCTAAAGCTTGGTTATTATATATGTTGTTGATGAAATGCTCTATGAATATTAAATCTATATTAAAAACACACCCAAACCACTCAACTGAATTTAACTATGGTTCTTCTCTCTCTCTCTCTCTCTCTCTCTCTCTCTCTCTCTCTCTCTCTCTCTCTCTCTCTCACACACACACACACACACCCCTATCTATCATCTAGCATTTACCTATCATCTGCCTAACATCTATCTATTATGTCTCTCTCTCACACACACACATCTATCATCTAACAACTATCATTTATCTATCATCTATCATCTAACATCTATCTAATCTATTTATTATCTCTCTATCATCTATCAATCTGTCATCTACCTATCTATCTATCTATCTATCTATCTATCTATCTATCTATCTATCTATCTATCTATCTATCCTAATATCATTTAGCATCATTCTAACTAATGAAGTGATAAACCAATGACTGGGATATCCCATTTCAGACTGCATTAAATGCTATTTAAATTAAATATAGTTTCATGATCATTGTAACCATCCTCTAATCTAACCCCTGACCAAGAACTTTATTGAGTACTGCGGAAGGCTGAATTTTTTCTAAATATAGGTAAACTGTTCCAGATTGAAGCCCCAGCATGTTCAGGGTGGTGAGAAAAAAATCCTGCCCCCAAACTTGGAAGGGTTCTTGCAAGTGCATATATATTTTCTAACCTATTGTCCTCCAATTGCATTGGATTTCCAGAATTCCTTGTCATATAATATTAGTCCATTTTGTGATCATGGAGATGGTAGGTATAGATGATGCTGTAATAGGTGGCCTGTAAAATCCCTTCCTATGGATGAGATTATATTACTGACCCCCGTAGAATGAAAATGACTTTCTAGAATTAGCTGTAAGTTTCCAGCTGTGTCCGTGATATTTGCGTAATACATCTGACCGTGTCTTTTGCAATTGGATTCATGGATAACATGATTAAAGTATCTGTGATGGATTTAAGACAGTTTGTGTTTTTTTGCCTTAGAGGGAAGCTGTCATTTTAAGAGATGGCTAAAAGTCATCTAAGTAATATTTTCTATTTTTTAAAAAAATGCCTTTGATGCTGAATTGATACACACGCACAATCCTGCCAAATACCTGATTTTTCACAGAATGATCTTTCATTGAAGAAAGACTTCTTACATGCATTCTGCAAAGTTCATAGACCTCTACAGTTTATTTTAAGAGACTGGTATTTGTTTAGAATACTTTTATGTCAATTATCTAATCAGAAACAGACATACGGCATCTTATGCAGTGAAAGATATCAAGGAATGTCTGACACACTTCAAAGCAACAAGTAAGAGTTCAAGATCCATCTGAAATGCAAGACTCCATATGAACTTTCCCACCCTTTTCTCACTTAATTGGATTTTTTAATATATATGATCAGCAGATATATTTCTTCTAGCTGACTTGTACAGAGTGGCTTGTTGGATAGACTATTGGTTAGCTTTGCTTAAGTCAAAAGTAACTTTTGACTTAAGTGTCATATTAATTAATGCTAAACAAAAAGAGAAGGTCAAAAAACAAGAGACAGAACCAGAAGAAGATGGAGATACAACATGAAAGACACACTAGAACAACATCAATTAACAATAGCTAAGGACACCACAGAAGAAGGAGGAAGAGGAGGAGGAGGAGGAGGAGGAGGAGCACTAATGCTAATTTGAGAACAAAGGGCATTTATTTTTCTACAGAAAATAAATAAGAAGTTCAGGGTCTTACATTGAAGAATTTATAGCTGTGGGGTTCAAATATCTTATATCAGTGTTTCTCAACCTTTGCAACTTGAAGATGTATGGATTTCAACTCCCATAATTCCCTAGCCAGCTATGTTCACCAATGAAGTCCAAGTTGCCAAGGTTGAAAAGCACTGCCTTACATGCTTATGACATCATAGGAGTTTAGTACAGGAGGGAGCTAGTTGGCTTCCTTCTCCTGCATTTCTGTGTCATCATAGCATATTGTCAGAGGATAGTATTGATAGATAGATAGATAGATAGATAGATAGATAGATAGATAGATAGATAGATAGATAGATAGACAGACAGACAGATAGAATGTCCCATCAAAGTTGAGGTAATATGACATAAGCAACCACTAGGGTATTCTAATGATGTTCTTAACATAAATAATCACTAACCATTCACCACTGTTGGTTATTGGCTAGTAGGCCATATGTCTTCACATGTCACTTTATTTATTTGTCTCCAACTTCCAAAATATTCTTAGCCTGGTTCCTCCTAGTATTTTGGACTTGGTAACTTCCAGTCACATTTCCAGGTTTAAGGGTTGGGAATAGCAAGGAGGGAGATGCAGTACCAAACGGTTCCGTTTATTTTGAAAAACATCAGTTTTTTATTGCTGGTGGCACAGTGGTTAGAATGCAGTATTGCAGGTGAACTCTGTCCATAGTCTGGTGTTCAATCCTAATGGGACTCAAGGGTGGACTCTGCTTTCCATCCTTCTGAGTTTGATAAAATGAGGACTCAGACTGTTGGAGGAAATGTGCTGACATTGTAAACTGTCCAGAGAGTTCTGTAAAGCACTACTGCTGCTATTTATATGACAAATGGGAAAAATTACCAAGTCTAATAATAATGATAATTGCAACCAGTTAAATAAACATTCAATGCATTTATGTTTACATTAAACTGGATTTATTTATTAAACAAATTTATATGGCTAACCCACAAACGTTCAATGACATTAGATTAATACCCAAGATTATGTTGTGAAATTTATGGCAGAACAGGGATTTGAACCTGGATCTTCCCAATTTTGATATAATGTGCTATCACACCAGTCCCATCTGTTTTAAAAAACTGTCCCAAATTAAACTGCCTTAGTATATATTAGCCCTTTCCATGCTGCTACTCTCCAAAGCATCCAACTGCAATTTTTGTAATTCTCAGCCATCAAAGACTTTGGCCATAATTCCAACCAGCACATTTGTACAATTGAGGAAAGCTGGGACTATTTACCAAGCAACAAGCTGTATGTTAAGTCTTACTTTGTGATACTTTTGGAAAGAGGGCTAATTTGAGATATTGGGATGTGTAGGAGGTGTTGGGTGTGAGTGAGACAAAGCATCTGGAATAAGAGAGAATTAAACACTGTGCTGTCCAGACAGTATATAGGTAACTGGAATTGAGTTAGTTAAGTTAAAATTGGGAGCTGTCCCCTTAAGGGAATGCCTCATGGTAAATGTAGTTAATGTATCCTGGGAAATGTAGTTCATGTCATGTGGTCACATCTGTAATACTGATTGGTTACTGAATTGACCTTTGGTGGGGTTGGGGGAGGTTCCTTCACTCTTGCCTGGACCCCAGCACCGTGCTGGTGCCTCACCCCCTTGCTCCTTCGTTATGGGATGAAAGATCACTATTCTTTTACACTATGAAGTCAGCTGTGCAAAGAATTGGACATTAGATGGATCTTGACATAACCGTGAGTTATATTTGAGGATGCCTGGTGATCCATCTAATGTCCAATTGTTTACACAGCTGACTTATGACCATTTTTGACACGACCGTTGCAGCATTCCCATGGTCACATGATCAAAATTCAGACACTTGGCAACTGACTTGATCAGCTTTTGTGATCTTCTGTCAAGGAAAGTCGATCGGGGAAGCCTGACTCATTTAACAATCACGTTACTAACTGAACAGCTACAGGGATTCACTTAACAACTGGGACAGGAAAGGTCATAACATGAGGCAAAATTCACTTAACAAATGACTCACTTAGAATAAGGGTTAGGGAAAAGAAATTTTGAGCTCAGTTATGGTCATAAGTTAGGGATTATCTGTATTAATAAGGGAGGTACCGAGCATAGGTTTTGTGTGTAACTTTTGCATAGGTTTTGTGAATAACAAGTCATGAGAATTTCAGAAGATTCCCACAGAGCTGTCAAGCTGCACTCATCCATTGTCTCCTTTTCATTGGGATAGATTCAATTATGAGAACGTTCCTGCTACTCTGGAATCCTTGGGTGTTTGGAATTCCATTTCTTATCGTGCAAGGTAAATTTAATTGGGAGTAACACAATGTTCTTTTGTGGAGAAAGAAGGGATATTTTCACCCTCAGAGGCAAGAGGAGTGCCTGTGATCTAGGATTGTATTTCTTGCTTTTAGTGGAATATCTCGAAAATCAGCAGGAGCAGATCGTAGGGATGCTACAAAAGAAGAAAAACAAGGCAACTCATCATGGCGCCTTGGAATATGGAAAATTCCAAGAATAGTTTGGCTTCCATGTTGAAAAAAAAAAAGAGTTGCTTTTGGCCAGAAATGAAACTCAATAAAACCAAGGAATTGTCCATGCCACGTCTCTTCTTTAAAGAAGCAAAATTCTATCTTCTGTTGGACTGCACTATGGGTAAAATTCAATATGATAAGGGAAGATTTATGCTATGCCTGATCTTCCTTTCAGATCATAGGAGCCAGAGGATTTATTAGCTCCATTTATAGGCAGGCTTTCTTCCTACAACAGATCCAGAGAAAACATGACAGCCACAAAAGGAAGGGAGAAGAGGAAGGGTGATAGGAAGGAGTACATATTGTCTTAGGGTTGGGAACAAAAGAGAGTCATGTTGCTTCTCATCTAAGGCAGGGTTTTGATGAGGGACAGAGCTGAGTTGTAACATATTCCTTGGAGCTTTGCCCCAGAAATTATCCTCATTACAATTCATTGGGAGAGGGAGGCCAGCAATCAGTATTATTTTTCTGTACTGGATTCCAACCTGTAGTAATCAATGGTTTTATAGTCAAATAACCATAACTGGTTGGAATCACACATAGTTCCAAGGCAGCAGTGTTCCTGGGGCTACAGCTACACGTGACCATTATATCCATGGATATATTTACAAAACAAAGGAAAGTATCTATCTATCTATCTATCTATCTATCTATCTATCTATCTATCTATCTATCTATCTATCTATCTATCTGCTATCATCTATCTATCTATCACTTCTCTCTCTTTCATCCACACCCATCCACACCTACACCTATCGTCTATCATTTATCTAATATCTATCTACTATCTATTAATCGATTTATTATCTCTCTATCATTTATCATCTGTCTAATATCTACCTAATCTATTATCATCATCTCTCTCTCTCTCTCTTTCTCTCATCTATCTGTCTGTCTATCTGTATATCTATCTATCTATCTATCTATCTATCTATCTATCTATCTATCTATCCATCCATCCATTTATCTGTGTGTTTTTACTGTTTGTATATTGCCTTAAAAAAAGTAAGCCACCCAGAGTCACTGAGAGTTAGTAGAAAGCCATATAAATTCTCTAGTTAAATAAATAAAATAAAAAGTGCTAAGCAAAACCCAAACAAATTCATATTATGGCCTACCAATAGTTCACCTTATTTTCTCTTGCAAATTAGTACATTAATAAAATTAATACATTGATTTGCAGTTCCATATACTTTACAGAATCATACAATTCATGAAATCTGCAACCTCAGTGAGCAACATGGTATCATCTCCATACAAATGAGCGTATGCATCCATATTTTCATCTAGAAAACATTTCTTTTACATTTTTCCATAAATAATCAAGAGGACATCATATATCCTCCCTGCTCAAGGTTGATCCGTTTGCCAAAAATTCTAGTGAGTCTCACAGATGCTTTACAGATTATACACTGCTCTTATCACATTCATCAACCCACCTCCAATTCAGGCAAGGAATTCCATAATTCAAGTTCATGCACTTTATTGTAAGCTTTCTCTAAATCAGCAAACACACAATAAACTTTTTTCCCCACATTTGTATATTTCTCAGGGACTAGCTGAAAAGCAAAAATTGGATCTGTGCACACTCCTACCTGGAATAAAGCCATGTTGTGTTTCCCAAATTTTGCTCGTTGTCATCTCATATGTTTTTGTTCAAATTCTGGCAAACATCCTCCCAAGCACACTTAATTTATTCCCCTGTAATTTTTGCATTCACTCCTGCTACCTGTGCTGACCCAGGGCATAGCACAAAGGCAACACAGTCAGATAAACAATAAGAGTCCCTTTATTATCTCCAGCTTAGCCCCAATGTCCACCTTCTGGCTGGAGAAAAACTCTCTCAGAACAGCCTTTGATTGCAGAAACTTAAGTCCAAAACATGAGCAACACAAACTGTAACTTAAAGTCCAAATGAGCCAAACTGAAGTAATTTGTTTGGCAGGGCAGGAGCAAGAATTTCGGACTTGAAGGAATGGCAAAACTCACACAGTTGGGAAGATGCCAGGAACACAGATAAGTCACGACAACACAGGATAAAGTCATGTTTGCTCCCAGAAGCCTGCCGCATGCAGCCTGCCTTTTTTATTAACTGTCTTCCCAGCTGTGGCTAATGAAAGAAATCAGGGCCCTTTCCTTCCCCATAAGCCACGCAACCCACATTGCTCTCTTCTCTATTTCTCCCTGCGTGCCCTAGGGCCTGGTGTTTCCTCTGAACTCCCTCTCCCTTGTTCTATCTCTTCCCCATTCTGCCCAACCAGACAGCCAACGGAGCCATACTCCCATTCCTTGTCAGCTGTCCAGCTTCCTCCTTGGATTCAGACTCTGACAAGGGCATGATACTACCTTTCTCTTTGTATAAGAGAACAATAATAACATTTTTTCAATAGTCAGGCACAGATGCAATTTTATACTGTATAATCATGAAACACAGCTATCCCATAAGCAAATCACACTCACCATTTAAAGTTTTCCAGTTATATTTTACACCTGCAACCTTTGTTTTTTCAACAAGGATTTTCATACCATCTTCTACTTCTTTTGGTTTGTAGTAAAAACAGTTTCATTCTTTTTCTGTTCCCGCATATGTCTCTAAAACCTACGTAGTCCTTTTAAAAATTCAATTCCATTATTTCATTCTCTTCATCCACTTCCTAATCATTTTCTTTAATTTTCATCAAATACTGCTCTGTATATTCTCTTTTAATCTTAACTGTTGCTTGATCTCTTTGCATAGAACATTTTGCAACATTTTCTCCTGTTAAAAATATTAATTAATTAATTAATTAATAATTTATTATTAATAATTATTAATAATATTTTCATTTGTATGGCTTTCTGCTTTAGAACCACAGTTCTGGGTAGCTTAAACCATTAGCAATAGCAGTAGCACTTAGACTTATAAATGGCTTCATAGTGCTTTACAGCCCACTCTAAGTGGCTTACAGTCATCATATTGCACTACAATACTCTGGGTCCACATTTTACTGACCTTGGAAGGATGTATGGCTGAGTCAACCTTGAGCCAGTCAGGGTTGAACTTCTGGCAGTTGGCAAAATTAGTCTGAAATACTGCATTTTAATCACTGTACCATTATGCTGTTACCAATATTCATGAACAAGAATATTGTTGTCCCAAGGCTCATTTTTTGTAGCAGTCAGTTTCTGATATGGATTTTCTCCTTCCACAGCCTCTTCCACTTTGTCACTTCTCTAACTAACCATTCTTTTTATACTGTCCATTTGTATATCTCACACTTCTATACACACTTCTATGGCACTCAGTAATTACTTTTCATTCTGCTCCCCATAGCTTCTGAAGCATCTAAAGGTTCTTTACAGTGAGCTGGACTTAGAACATGGACAGACTGTCTCTATTTGAAATCCATGTCCTACATCCAACTCTAAAGAATCATAAGAAAATGAAAGAGTAGACACTTTAAAGGACACTGGGCTGAAGCACAGTGGCCACTTGGCTACAGCTTTCTCAATGTAATCAGACATATTGGCCTCTTCTCACAATAGCAATAGCACTTAGACTTATATACTCTTTTAGAGTGCTTTACATCCCTCTCTAAGCGGTTTACAGAGCCAGGATATTGCCTCCAACTATTCAGATACTCATTTTACCCACCTCAAAAGGATGGAAACCTGAGTTAACCTTGAGCCTCATGAGATTTGATTTGCCAAATTGCAGGCAGCCAGCAGTCAGCAAAAGCAGCTTGCAGTACTGCAATCTAACCACTACACCACCGAGGCTCATTAAGTTTGGACCAATGAAGAGGGTAATAAACGTGGGAAAACCAAAAATGACTTAATTGGTTAGTCTGCTAGTTTTGATGGTGAGGGTTAAATCCAAACCGAAGTTGTCTCAGTCATAAATAAGACTGAAGATCAATGAGGTCAATCAGGCCAAAGGTCACCTGATTTCTGTTAGCATTTGCTACCAGAACTCCAGTAAGAATTGACTGATTAGTGGCTGATCGCAATAAGTGTATTGCAGGAATTAGGTAATTATATTTTAAGCAATTTGCTTAAATGTGCAACTTGTATATAAAATATCTTAATATTTTCCAAATCTTAGATTAAAAAAATAGATTACATTACAATAGAATTTTAATTAATTGTCATTACCTAGAGTTTCATTATGAAACATTAGCTAGTGCTATGAAATATGGGCTGCTTCTTAAAAAAATCTCTAATCTTTGTGATCAGCTATTGATCAACTAGATTTTTGTAGTTATACAGCAGAGGTGGTATTCATCAGGTTCTGACCAGTTCTGGAGAACCGGTAGCGGAAATTTTGAGTAGTTCAGAGAACTGGCAAATACTACCTCTGACAGGCCACGCCCTCATCTATTCTCTGCTTCCTGAGTCCCAGCTGATTGGCTGGGTCTTCTTTTGTTGCCCTGCACAGGAGAACAGAGCTGGAAAGCAGAGTAGTGGGGTGGGGAGGGAATGGGATTTTGCAGTTTCTTTTCCCCAGGAGTGGGGAGGGAATGGGGATTTTGCAGTATCCTTCCCCTGCCATGCCCACCAAGCCACGCCCACCAAGCCACACCCACAGAACCGGTAGTAAAATTTTTTGAATCCCACCATTGAGCAACAGGTAATGTCTTTGGGAACTCTACAGTAGAAAATAATTTCATATACAATCAAAGGTGCAACTGGTATTGTGGTATAATTCCACTGTTCCTCCTCCTTTCAAACTATTATTTATTGCATATTTCTTCTGAAAAGTTTTAGCTGAAGTCTTGAGAAACAAACATGGTATAATAATCGCCCTTTGATTTCTTGCCTTCTAACCAATTTTTCATCCCTACTCCCAAGAAGACATACTCTTAACTTTTTTCTGATCTTATTTTCATGCATGTATTTATTATATGAATCATACCTTCCCTTCTCATGTACTGTATGTTTTTGAGCAATGGGATGGGATTTCTTTGGAAATGTGATCTTTATGGGTTTCATGAGGCCATTCCATCCAAAATTAGATGATTGGTTAATCTACCTATGTTTATCTACAAACCTATCTAACTTTCCTTAAGTAGATGTTATCCAAATATTTTTAACATAATTGGCAATTTTTGTGGGGTTGATGGTGGTGGATTATGATGGTTGAAGTTCAGGAAGAAACAAGGTTGAAGAAAGGTTGATCTCTTGATGCCTATGGTTTGCATGGCCTCAACATTGCTGCTTCAGTAATTGGAGATATAAATTTCAACACATGAAGTATATACATATCTGTTTTATCACTCAGTCTGAATCTAAAATTTAATTGAAAACCAGTCTTCTTTTTGTCTTTTCAATGGGATTATGGATTACCTAATTCTGCCACTAAGCAAAATACTTAACAAATACTTCACTAAGTATTTTTCACCTGAAAAGTACTGTAGAAATAATAAATTGTATCACTCTATGAAGGTGCTTCAGACTGAAGGGTATTTTTTTTTATTTCTTCACCTTTACTCTGATTTCAGTTTTATCTTAGTATTGTCTCATTACTTTTACTTTCTTGATTTAAACCTATGGGAAACTTGTCCTTCCCCTCTCAGCATGGCTAGCCAACTCTAATGTGTGAAAGCACCAAGTTTATGTTCTCCCTGACTACGTTCCCCAAGGGATTGTGACAATTATTCATAACTTTGAAGCGTTGTTTTACAAGAATAGAATAAAAAGTTGTGTGAATCTTTTATGAACCAGTATCCCTAAATGTGGTTTGATGAAGAAAACCCTGTACAGGTGAACTTGTATTTTCAACAGCACTTTAACAAACAGCTGAAGTATGGAGCTAATCCTTATGAGATTTCTGTAGATATGCAGGAAAAAAGGATATTTAATCAAATTAGTGTGCCACAGATATTTCCTGGAATGGGGATTTAAGCAGAAGATGTTGATATGAAATATTAAAGGAACACCACTATAGGCAATTGAGTTTTTATTTTTAGATATTTGGCTGTTGAAGTTTATTTCTATGGAAGGCTGATGTATCTCTTGAAGAAAACCAGAGCTCTCAACATCGGTCTCAGATTAGCATAGCCCTTGAGTGTGGAAAGATCCTCAGACAAAAGTGTTTCTAAGAAGAAACTTACTTGCAGATTTATTTAAAGACTTAGTAGATTCCTGAAATGATTCTGTCACTAGATTGTTCCATTCTCAAAGTTATAAGATTTCTGTTGATGTTGGCCTGTGGAATAGATCATTTCCTTAGCTATTGTCCCAGAGAAACACAGAAATTATGCCAATGAAAAAAGTATACAAAAAATAATCTCCCTGTACTAAAATAATTCCTAAAAGAGTCATTCTCGACTTGCTTAAAGCATGCCAGTTTTTTTTAAATATCATTCTGAGTAAGGCTTCAATCATACATGAACTTCCATAAAGCTTAGTGGACCTCATAAACAGGGATGGTTCTTTTGGCCTGAACTGCATCTAGTGAGAAGTATGGGACAATACCTAAGTTGTGGAAAAATTTCTTTAAAGTTGGAGAAAGTTTAAACCAACTTTCTCCAACTTGGCATCCCTTAGATGTATTATATCTCAGAATTACCAGAGATATTAGTCTGATATATCCACTCTGGGAATGAAAGATGTTAACATTTTGCAAGATGAGACTCTGAAGTATCAGCCAAATAGTGATGGGGAGAGAATTCAAGATTATAAAATTTCATATTGAGTAGTGATTTCCTCTTTTTCTTCTTTTCCAAATTCTTGCAGTCTGACACCTTGGTTCATTCAGATCCCCCCAAAAGAAAATTGGTCTCTATTTCTATTCAAAGCCTCATCAATCTTAAGAAAATCTCCAGGAAAAGGAGGTGTTGTTTCACCTTCATCCAATTCAGTTGAAGCATGGTTAGCTTCATCAAGCTAACTTGATGGATCCAATCATGATTACCGGAGCCAATTTGAATACTATTCACACATTATTTTCCTCCAAAAAGCTCAAAATAGTGTCCCTAGTTTCCTTATTTTTTTTCATTTTATCTTTGTTACATGGGAGATTCAGTCTAAAATAAGGTCATCTAATGAGCTTCATTGTTGATGGGGGTTTTAGGCTTCCACAGTCCTAGAACAAATTTCTACCTATTACACCACCTAGACTGAAAGGACAACATACACCACAAAGATTGAAAGAACTTTGAGAAAGGATGGGGCAAATGCCCTTCTCATTTTTTGTACAGTGGGCTGTTCCACAAACCACTTTATTAATTTAAGGGACATTGAATTGCAGATTCAAAGCTTCCTGGATTGGTCTCTTTTAGACCCAGAATTGGCAAATCATGGACCTCCTAATGATTGGACTTAAATTCCAATCCTGTCCTGGAACCTATCTTCAGGGAACTTCTCTCTACCATAAGACGGAACCTCTGGTCCTGGTGACTGACCCAGATTGGATCATGCAGATTAAATATCCACAATGGTCATACTATGTTTGAGTAAGACATCAATCCTGATCCTTTCTCAACTGCTATTCACCAGCAGTGATATTTATATTGTCTACATCTCGTCATCACTATTGCAGCCATTGATTAATTTAACCACTTTGTCTAATCTCTTTTAATGCATCCATCCTGGGTAGCAAATACTATAGTTTAGCAATGCAACATATTGATTTAAAACCAGAAATACTTCTATTGGGGATTATATCCAAAGAATATAGTAAGAAAAATGCATATTTATTCATATATTGACTACCGCCAGAATTGTATTTGCACAAAATTGGAAGAGGGAAGAGATACCTACAGATGAGAATGTGATTAGGAAAATAATAGAATGTGTGGAAATGAATAGATTAACATTGGCAATTAAAGAAAAAGAGCAAATTATATTATGGGATTTATTCTATCAGTGGTTAAATAATAGAAAGTTAGAAATAGGGTAACAAAATAAAGAGGATGTGTTAAAAATGATAAGTTAATATGATGACTAACATGTTAATATTGTATAATTAATTAGTATAATTAATAAGTGGATATTACTATATAAAATATGTAGAATTAATGGGTAATGAAGAATGTTATAATTCTGATTATTGTTTAGCAAAGATGCTTGAATCCAGACAACACACTGTTCAACTGGAATGATTGTATAAAAAAAACCTTATTATATAAAAAAGCAATGCTGAAGAGATTAACCTTTTTTGGTCATGAGAGTTGGCTTCATGTGTTCTCATGATATAAGATAGTAAGGAAAACTCTATAGAATTTGAGAACATGGTCTGTGGTTTCTTTGGCATCCATATAACAGAGGCTGTAATTACATGGGTTATGTACTGATGGGCTGGAATAAGACATATTCATACATGACTATTTTATACATGACACTTTCGATGTATAGATTTTACAATTAATGTAGAGACAGGGACATTTGTGGGAAAAGTTTAAAAAAAGTTAAGATGGCAGAAAAGGGACAGGGCTTTGATTATACAGGCATGGATCCATCTTGATTTTCCCCCAGAATGTCCCTGCAAAAGAGAGTAATTGAGTATGCAACAGAATTTCATTTTAATGTATGCCGATTGATTAGTGTACATTTAAAGTGATAATAAAGTTAATTATTCTACTCTATTCTTATTCTAACAAATGCACACTTTCCTGGACCCAAATCTTGATTTTCTTAACAGGCAGACGCTTAAAATTATTGGAATTTCTCTCTACCACAATCCCCCACCCGATTTCTTTGTTCCAAGCCCCCCCTCTCTAGAGTAAGAACTGAAATGATATATTTTCAGAAAATAATCAAGTCAAAATGCATTAATATGACATTTCTAAGCAAATTCTTGCTTTTCATGTAACTTGACCATTATGGCACAGATAAAAGGCTGCGGGGTATTATTCTGGCTGGCAGTGGAAAGTTTCGTTTGAATAGATTTTTGTGTGTGTGTACATTTTTTTAAATCTGAGGAGCTTCTTGGCATAAAAGTGTGTGGCTTTTAAGAAAGGCTTTCTGTATCTGAGAAATATGGGCTGAGTTGAGGTTCTTGGCTAATTTTTGTAAATATGGCCTGCTCATCTCAGAAGGCTTCGAAAGATGTTGGAGAAACATTACAAATATGTGTTTTACATGGTTCTAATGTAAAGATGGACATGATATACAGTGGTGGGATTCAATTTTTTTTACTACCGGTTCTGTGGGTGTGGCTTGGTGGGCATGGCAGGGGAAGGATACTGTAAAATCTCCAGTCAGAGGTGGGATTTGCTGGTTCTCCAAACTACTCAAAATTTCCAATACCAGTTCTCTAGAATTGGTCAGAACCTGCTGAATACCACTTCTGATAATATAATGTGGACTAGTGCAGTCTGAAAAGGCTTGTTTTGTTTTCTTATATATTCATTGTATTTTTACCTGCATTATTATTCTCCAAAGCACCTGAGGGCAGGACAAGAAGCATTGGATGGAAACTAAGCAAGGAGAGAGGCAGAGGTGGGGATTCAGCAGGTTCAGACCAGTTCTGGAAAACCAGTAGCGGAAATTTTGTGTAGTTCAGAGGACTGGCAAATACCATCTCTGACTGGGCCTGGCCCAATCTATTCTCTGCCTTCTGAGTCCCAGCTGATCGGCTGGGTCTTCTTTTGTTGCCCTGCACAGGAGAACAGAGCTGGAAAGCAGGTAAGTGGGGTGGGGAAGGAATGGGGACTTTGCAGTCTCCTTCTTCTGCCACGCTCACTAAGCCATGCCCTCAGAGCTGGTAGTAAATTTTTTTGAATCCCACCACTGGTGGCGCAAGATGGTTTCACACAATCATTTCTCCTCAGTTTATCAAGTTGATTTCACGCAGCACCTTTTCAACACAATTGCAGTTTCTTATCAACTGTCTCCAACATACCTGATGGGTCACTCCAACCTGTCTCCAAAGCAGGTATGTCTGCACGTGGCATCTGCTAATTTTAAAGAGTCATTGCCAAAGTGTAATTATAAAGGGGAAAAAAAACATAGGGTGGAAACTTGAGTAACTATTTAAGAGAGGTGCATTCAACACTGACAAAACAACCTGTTGGAAGTTACCCTCCCTTGTAGCAACTTCTTCCACCTGGCAGCTGAGAGAGCTGTTTTGGGAAGAATTCTTTCTGTGTTCTGCAGCCAATTCCGGCACGCCCGAGGGACTAGAAAACTGAGAACTACTGGCTTTGCTGTGTGCCTAACAATATCATTATTATAATGATCTGTGGCAGCAGACTCCAAGGCTTAACTTTCTGCAGAGAAACAATGGCAGCTATTGAACATTAATGATTGGCTCCGCGATTGCCTGCCTGCCTAAAAGGAGGTCAGAAAGGGACAAGAAGGAAAAGAACTGGAGCCAAGATACTCTACTGCAATATTTCTTTATCTTGGCAACTGGCTGGAGCATTCTGGGAGTTGAAGTCCACAGCTCTTAAAGTTGCTAAAATTGAGAAACACTGCTCCGTGGAATCTCTGTGCTCTGTGGTTTAATTCTAGGCAGCCGTAGATGCAATAGTTAACAAACTGGTGTATGACTTGAAAAGTCCAAGTTCAAGACAAGCCCATTTTTCTCAGGTTATAGGGCAGTCATCTTCCAGGCTGCTGACTATTTCTCTGCCCTTGAGTTGTCTCTCTGTTTTGGTGAGCATTAGCTGTCCTTGTAAAAGGGAGGGAAGGAAGGAAGGAAGGAAAGAGATGGGAATGACAAGTAAGGAAGGAAGGAAGGAAGGGAAGAAAGGAAGGAAGGAAGGAAAGAAAGAGATGGGAATGAGAAGGAAGGAAGGAAGGAAGGAAGGAAGGAAGGAAGGAAGGAAGGAAGGAAGGAAAGACACATGGGCAAAAAGTAGGTAGACTTTCGCAATAGTATTAATCCTGGCTTCTTGGTGCCACAGCTCCAGTATTTGCTGAACAGGCTGACTGCTGGCGTGAGGCCTAGCTTTCCATATGTTTGTTTCTATTTATAATGAGGTTTTATTTCAGTGCTTTTCTCAAGGCAATACATTTAATAAGAGAATAGATGTAGAATTATTGTCACATAGGATAAATAGTCTTTTGTGTTTTTAGGCTAATTATTCCTTTGTGATTTTAGGCTATTGATTCCCACAGAAAGTGTGTGGCACATCAGTGGGCAGATGTCAAGAACAAGGCAGTATCTTCAACAAAGTTATCATGCTAGCTGGTCTCATCTTCGTACGCCTCTATCAATGATAGCTTGTGACAATAAATACTCAGTGAATTCACCCATCCAGAAGTATGGCCACCAGATGTCTTCACTCACGCCTAATGAAGTAATCTCTGAAGTACACTGAAAAGAACATTTTTACGCCTACGTTTTACTTACTAGAGGGACAGTGAAATGAGATGGAGTTTTTCATGTTAAGATGTTTGATTGGTAATGGGGAGAGCTAGGTTTGAGCTCCCATTTGACCACACAGAAGAAGTGGTTTGGGGCAGTTATTGTTTCTTAAATCAGACTATGTTTGATTATTGATATGATGATGACCAAATATGTAAATTCAACTGCTTTGAGCTTCTAGAGGAAAGGCAGTTTGCTATCATCATCATCATCATCATCATCATCTCTTAAGTTAGGTAAATTTAACCATATGAGTTATAGATAATCTACCTCCTCTTAGTTCTTTTTCTTGATGACTTAAGAATTATCAAGTCCCCTTCTAAGATTCAAGCATAAGTGCTTAAAATTGAGTCTGATTCCTCACGGTGTTCCATAGTTATTTTTTTCCCTCACAGTGTTAACAGAAGCAATTCAGTAACACTGTGAGTTGTGAGTTGAGGGAGTTAGCCTACTTAAGAGAAGGATTGGGGCGGGGCATGATAACTGTCTTCCAGTACTTGAAGGTCTATCACAGAGAAGAGCGAATTGACTTGTTCTCCAAAGCACCAGAGAGCAGGACAGGAAATAATGAGTGGAAGCTTGTTAAAAAGAGATCCAACCTAGAAGGAGAAATTTTCTAACAGCTAAATTTACTATTTAGCAAATCGTAAATCACTGAACCAGTAGTTACACCGGTCGGATCTCACCCCTGGGCTGAAGAGATGGAGAAACCAATGTCTCCTCTCTTTTCAGAAACTCTTAAGGACCTGGCAAGCCCAACAATCTTCTCCATGTTTTACATATGAAGATGGAATCTTCTGAAATTCACTTTTTACCATATTTACCATTCTCTGGCAGCCAAGGAAGCAACCATATTTTTCTCTTTACTTTCTCTCATCTGCTCTAAGTAATAACCATGGAGCCCATTTTGTATCTCCTCACAATGTCTGAGTTTACACACCTGAAACATGTATGTCCTGTCCAGGGTCTGCCAGAAATAGGTAGGCTATACATAGCCTTAAACAAATAAAAAGTAATAAATTGCTGTATTTACATAACAGGCTATGACCCAACCATGTTATGGTTTAACACAGGGGTGTCAAACTTGCGTCGTCACGGTGGCATCACATGACTTATCACAACTTTCCCCCCCTTCATTAAACCGGGCATGGGCGTGGCCAGCGGGCGATGCATCCAGGCTGCAAGTTTGACAGCTCTGATTTAACACAATGGTCTGATCCATTTAATATGCTAAGACGGGGTTTCGGACAACCTCAACAACTTGAAGGTCCCATGATGGTGATGAAATTCTGGGAATTGAACTCCACCCATCTTAAAGTTGACACTGTGCTAAGTAAGAGAATGTTTAGGTTGCCAACAAGCTAACAGACTTCTGTCATCCTATTTTAGCCTGGCTTCGGATATTGTGTGGATCCTTTTCTGGAGTTTGCAGAAAAACATTTCTGCACTATGCTTGTCTTAGAGAAATTATGGGAGATAGAGCGTGTTTCTAAACTTTTCTGTGAAATTTTGGTTCAGTAAATTTCTTTTCATTCCAAATAAAACTTCGGTCAAAGGTTTTCCACTAATTATGACTAAAATTTTGCCCTCTGGAATTCTTCTCAATTCCAAGAAGAAAACTGCTCAACAGCAAGCCTTGAAGTCTTCACTCCTTGTATGGTAACAAGAATTTGTTTTACTGTTTCTCTTCACTGACAGCCAAGAGAATTGTGCTTTCTGTTTACTGTAATGGACAACTACAGCAATACCTTACAAGAAATTATCAACTCTGGGCCGCAATTTTCTTAAGCCTGAGCAGAAGGCTCTGTGGCATTTTGCTTAACTATTAATTTGGCTCCTGTCAAAGCTTGGAAATAGTCAAGCATTTTGCTAACCATAATAGGTAATATGGACACCAGCCAGGGACTGCAGGCCTTGGTCAGTGACTTATTGTTTATAAGTGCTTTTTAACATTTCCTTCACTTGCTCATTTTCTTTAATCACATCTACAGGCTTATTCTGCAGAGCAGGAGGCTGGGTGGGTGGAAGTCTTGTTAAAGTTAACTTACTGGCTTAGTGGCCCATTTAGAAAAATGACAGCAAGTAATTGAAAGTGGTGGGTGACACGGTTGCACGAAGCCTGAATTACTGCAGTCTACTTGCCAAGGGAGTAAAACATGTTGTACATGGTCAGAGAACCCTCTAGGGCATTTTAAGGATACATTTTTTTTCCAGGCTGAGATTGGGAAAGAAAAGAGATTTTGGCATTGCCATAAATTATACTGAGAGAGGGAACAAAAAATCAAAGGAGAGATCCAGCTGAGATTTACAATCTGATACAGAGATATCCACCAATGTTTCCATATGGTTATTTTTTTTTTAATCTTAATTAAAGAACAGCAAAATCTCTGGTCCCAAAATTACACGCGGAATCCAAACCTTTAGGTACAGACATCAAAGCTCCTCCAAAACCTTCTTCTGAAATCTATTGCATAATGCACTCTATACATTGCCTTATATTAAGTTAACTAAACCAATTAACTTGCACTCAGCTGCACTCCAAAAGAAACAGTGCGAAGACAGTTGTGTAAAGTTTCAGCTTGAGCTCTGAGGGCCCCATTCTTTCAGAATGGCTGGAGGGGCAGTTTTTACCTATTCCTCTCCCCAAACCAAATGATCTGTTATTTTGCTAGGTGCACAAGCAGGAGTGGGATTCTACCAGTTTGCACCTATTCACTAGAACTGATAGTTAACATTCTAAGCAGTTCGGACAGCCGGTTGTTAGAAGAAATTACTGGCTTAATCCTGTAAGGAAGGCAGGAAGGAAACATTCTGGGGTTGCTTACAGAAACTGCCTCTCCCTTATGTATGTAACCCTTATTACATTCTTGGCAGGACTAGATTTCCTGTCTCAGGAACTTCTCTGGAGTTTATTTTCCTCTCCTTTGCTGGTACTTTGCTTGTGTGGAGTGACCATTTAAAGTTACAATGGCACTGAAAAAAGTGACTTATGACCATTTTTCACACTTACAACTGTTGCAGTTTCCCCACAGTCATGAGGGGCCAGGCGAGGAGATACGTGCCTTGATGTGAGTGATGTTGAGTTGGCCACGCCCAGCCAGTCACATGACCGCCACGCCATGCCCACCAACTAAGCTATGCCTACAGAACCGGTTGTTTAAAAAAATTGAATCCCACCCCTGTGCACAAGCCAACATAAAAAGCAACATACCAAGGCAGGAAATGGGACACTGGCTCAAGCACAGACAGTTCTGCTCTCATATTGGCCTTCCTTTCCTCTTTCCTCTGCTTTACCAACCCCAGGAAGCAACAGTTGTGGATGATTATATGGTGGCACCAGAAGTGGTGCAAAATAAATGAGGCCAATAAACTTTCAAGGGGTCTGAACTAATTTTTCTGTTGTGTTCCCCCGTAGTTTTGTATCTCTGTACATTCTGAATTTATGCTTAATTAATTAATTAAATAGCCCAGGGGTGTCAAACTCAATTTCATTGAGGGCTGCATCAGGGTTGTGTTTGATCTCGGGAGCTGGGGTGGGCATGGCCATCTTGATGTCAGGGGCAACTGTGGTGGCCCCAGTCCTCTACCAGTGAAAGCGGGCTCCCGACCTCTGTTTTTGGCTGGGACGGCCTCCTGCAACCCACTGCCAGCAAAAATGGAGCCAGGGAGGGCTGAGCTCTGTTTTTGTTGGCAGAGGTACCACAGGCCGGTCCTTGTCTGTTTCCAGGGGAGCCCCGCGGGCTGGCTGTGGCTTCTGAGCCTTGAGTTTGACACCCCTGCTCTAGCCTGTTCATACTCCTAGACCAGTTTTTTTTCAACCTCAGTAACTTTAAGGTTTGTGGACTTCAACTCCCAGAATTCCCTGCTAGGGCATGCTGGCTGTGGAATTCTGAGAGTTGAAGACCACAGTTCTTAAAGTTGCCGGTTAATCACAGCCTGAATATGAAGTCCATCATTTTCTCACTTTACACAACGTTCTATTGAAATTCCCAATGTGAAATAGGGGTGACCAGAGGTCATAGGAGATGACTGGAATATTAGGAGCAAACTATTCAGATTGTGAACCGGTCAACTATGGGTCAATAATGCCAAATGGTTAATTATTTGGGTTCTTTTTTTATAATAGTAAGATAAAGAAATCATTTGGATTTGCAAAAACATTTTTTTTTTTTGCAAACTTCCCAACTCTGGGTTGAATAGACCCAATCATTGTGTTCCTGTAACATCTAATGCCTCAATAAATGGACAACCACTTGGACAACCATTTGTCTGACATGGTATAGGGTTTCCTGCTTGAGCAGGGGGTTGGACTAGAAGACCTCCAAGGTCCCTTCCAACACAGTTATTCTGTTTGTTCTGTTAAATAAACCACATTATGGCTTGATGGGGCAACCTGGTTCATGCAACACGTTAAGATTGTGGTTGGTTTGACTCAGTGGTGGGATTCAATTTTTTTTACTACCAGTTCTGTGGGCGTAGTGTGGCTTGGTGGGCGTGGTGGGGGAAGGTTACTGCAAAATCTCCCTTCCCTTCCCACCTCACTAACCTGCTTTCCAGTTCCGTTCGCCTGTGCAGGGCAACAAAAGAAGATCCAGCCGATCAGCTGGGAGTCAGGAGGCAGAGAATAGATGGGGGCGGGGCCAGTCAGAGGTGGTATTTGCCGGTTCTCCAAACTACTCAAAATTTCCGCTACCGGTTCTCCAGAACTGGTCAGAACCTGCTGAATACCACCTCTGTTTTGCCTATAATATGCTGGGTGACAAACTACAGGTAGTCCTGTAGTTCATTTAGTGACTGTTCAAAGTTACAATGGCGCTGAAAAAAAGTGACTTATAACCATTTTTCACACTTACAACTGTTGCTGCATCCCCATAGCCATGTGATCAAAATTCAGACACTTGGCAACTGACTCGTATTTATGATGGTTGCAGTGTCCCAGGATCATGTGATCATTTTTTGTGACCTCCTGACATGCAAACTCATCAAGGAGAGAGAACTATCGGAGAACTTTCCTGACAGAACAATTAATCAATGGAACAGCTTGCTCCAGAAGTTGTGTGTGCTCCAACACTAGAGGTATTTAAGAAGAGGTTGGATAACCATTTGTCTGAAATGATATAGGGTTTCCTACCTAAGCAGAGGGTTGGACTAGAAGACCTCCAATGTCCCTTCCAACTCTTCTATTCTATTCTATTCTATTCTATTCTATTCTATTCTATTCTATTCTATTCTATTCTATTCTATTCTATTCTATTCTATTCTATTCCATTCCATTCTATTCTATTCTATTCTATTCCATTCCATTCCATTCCATTCTCAATGGGGAAGCCAGATTCACTTAACAACCATAATGCTAATTAACAACCTCAGTGATTCACATATCAACTGTGGCAAGAAATTTCGTAAAATGGGGCAAGATTCACTTAACAATTTTTCACACTTAAGTACATAGGTTCCGGGCTCAATTGTGGTTGTAACTCGAGGACTACCTGAACCCAGATGTATTTCAGAACTCCACTTTGAGTATTTGGGAACCCAGCCATTTACAGTAGGGAAGATCTCAGCTTCCTGGAAATGGGCTCACAGAATCAGATCCCTTGCCTTTTGTACTTGTCCCCTGCCTATGGGATTTATGTCTTTCTCAAACGAGATACTCTATGGGAGTGAGAGTCTGGAGCTTCTCAAGATAAGTTTGATTGAAAAAAGTATTCTCCTATGGATGTTTCTCATGTTTGTAGTATGCAGTCATTCATACGGTTGTTCCTCAGAGTTCAATGGGCTTAAGGCTAGGGAGGGGATTGCCTTTGGAAGGATGGGAAAGATAGCACCCAAGAAGAAGTATTTTGTAGATATGCAAAATAAAGACTGCAAGGAGAAGAAAGGGACTAGATCAGGGGTGTCAAATTCAAGGCCCAGGGGGCTGGATTCGGCCCATGAGGTGCTTAGATCTGGCCCGCAGGGCCACACTGAAAATAACAAAGGACCGGCCTGCGGTGCCTTTGCCAGCAAAAATGGAGCTCGCAAGGGCCGCATGGTGCCCTCCCAAACTCTGTTTTCGCTGGCAGAGGGTTGTCCCAACCAAAACTAGAGCTTGCAAGGGCCACGCCTTGAAATTCTCTGCTTAGTTTTTATGTAACAGATTGTATGAACCAGTGGTGGGATGCAATTTTTTTTATTACCGGTTCTTTGGACGTGGCAGGGGAAGGATACTGTAAAACCTCCAGAGTTGGTATTTGCCGGTTCTTTGAACTACTCAAAATTTCCGCTACTGGTTCTCCAGAACTGGTCAGAACCTTCTGAATACCACCTCTGGAATGAACCCCAAACACTTTCTAAACCATGTATGTTTATAAAACTATGGCTTATAGTTTTGTTGCGAAAACCAGCTAATGATGGTTCATTCAGCACGTCATGATTCAGAAGCCACAGCTTATAGCATTATGTGTGAACCAACCACAGTCACCTTAGTATATCCTGAAATGAAGTCTCCTCCTCAGCTATGGATGATGGATTAGAAGGTAGAAAGATGCCAGTTCCATTGGAACAGCCTGTCAGCATCTGGAGATATGTAGATAGTTAGATTAGGGTTAGAGATATGGAAATGTTCCTTCTACCCACCTCCAAGCTTCTCTTTTTCAGGCTAAAAATGCCCAGCTCCTTCAGTCTTTTTTTCATCGTCTTAGGCTCTATATTCCAGAGCAACTCAAATGCTTTATCAGAACCTGTTGTCAGGTAAAACAACCTCTCCTTTGAGATTTGAACACCCCCAAATTCTGTTGGCCTTCTGGAGGATCTTGAAGACTTTTCTTCTTCTTCCAGGCATTGGGACTGGGATGTACAATAAGCAGAACTGGCATGGATATGTTTGTTTTATTCTGCTAGAGGAACTTTTAAGAGGACCTCAACTGTATGTTTTAAAAATTCATTTCCATACAGCTTTTTGTTTGTTGTTTCACCACCCAGAGTTACATTGGTTAAGGTGGACAACCTTATATATTTATTAAACAAATAAATAGCCACCAAATCACATTAAGGCTTAGAAGAATATCTAATTTATTTTGATTGCCTCGTGGATAAAATATTTATGCATCCTACAAGATCCAATTAATTAGAGATTCTAGGATCTTGGGATCTTTGCAACTGAAGATCACTCCTCCTCCTCCTAAGGCTAATAAGCATTACAATTATTTGTTTGTTATGATTTTGATATTCTGCTTTTTCTCTCAGAACTCCAGGAGACATATACAGTAGTTTACTCTATCCTATACTGTAATCTTCAGAAGAACTCTGTGAGGAATGTTGAGCAATTAAACATTCCCAGAGGTGGGCAATTAAAACTTCCAAGGGACTACATGAAAAACTGGGATTGTTGTGGTGGGCTGAACCAATAGGACTGTGAAGGTGTGTAGGCCTGCATGTAAACACCTACATATATAGCTGGACAAGTGCAGTCAAAGGGCAAGAAGTGGCCCAGGGGATATCAAATGCCCAGGTCTGGGCTAAGAGATCCTAGCTTTCAAAAGTAATCAGTGATCTTCCATGCCTGTTTCTGGACTATTGAAATGTCTCTAGGATCTGTCCACCTAATCTCTCTATTCTCTATGGTGCTGTAAGGTTCCAAATCAGCAATATAATTGCAGCCTCTTCTCAAAACTGTTGGAAGGTTTCAACTCCCTTGTCCAATCAGACCTTTGTTTTCTCAATGAAATATGCCAAATGCCCATATGTGGTACGATCTGTGAAGTCACTCTGAGGCTATGTTGCTATGAGGCTCTGCATTCACTGAAATCCATATTATTATTCGTTTGTTTGTTTCTTTTAATGGACTAGCACAGAAGCCAGGTGACTTTTGAGGAAAAAAAATGGTTTTGAGATGAATATGTAGCATGTTTCATATGACAAAAGAGTAGTGCACACCATTATTTATGGCCTAGAATAACATTTAGGTTTACCACTAACTAGAATTTATTTTAAGCGGGGGCAAAAACTTTTTCAAAAAGGGACGTGATTTATATGGATTTTTTTAAAAAACCAGGTTTCCATAATAAATTGGTTTGGAGAGAAGATGCTGTCTGTTGCTCATTATTTCCTAATGGTTGTCACATCCAATTAATTTATTGGCGTCGTTTGTTAATTTGGGGGTGTTACAAAAAACGAGGACTGGGTTTAAATGTGTGTTTTTTGCATGTTTTTAGACTTTAAACAGCCTTGCACATTTTTAGAGTTTAGACAGCCTGGTAATTCTGAAGCCTTGTTTAGGTTATACATTAATCTATTGCTTTCATATGTAATTGTCCACTGGAGAAAAATAGGTTGGAGCAGCAAGCCACAAAAGCAGACACAGTCATGATTCCAAAATGTATATTTATTTATAGAAGACATTTAAATGGCACTTCCCTGTTAAGATATATTTATGAGTTTTTGAAACTATGCAACAACTAAAACTTTCTCCCAGAAGATAGAATTCTGTCTGACTGACAGATAGAATCCCTTCTTTCTCCTACATGTCAATAACAATGAGACAAGATAAAACAAGGTCTCTATCTGACATATGTGTAGTGCTAGGCAGCCTAAACAATCTGCAAATCAAAGGCAATGATCATCTGTATAGCCTATTACCCAGTTTTGGCCTTCAAATGCACCAGCAAATTTACCAAATGTACTCATGGATAAATCCATCGATGCATAAGCCAAACCCAATTCTGGGATCTATTTTAGCATCCAAAATTCTCAGCTTATCTGCAAGTAGATACAATAGGGGCAGTTATTTGATTTCTAGTCCAGACATGACTTGCTGGCCTGGATTTCTGTGCTGCTAGAAATCTATCTTCAAATTCTAATATTCCTAGGCAGAAGCAATTTCCCCTTTAAGTCTAATCCAGATGCCCTGAAACTGGACAGCTTCCAGATCTGCAGACTTTAACTTCCAGAATTCTTGGCAATGACCATGCTGGCTGAAGGATCCTGGGAACTGAAGTCCATGCATGCATGTCTATAGACAGTCCAAGTTTATATGGCTGGCCTAATTGTGTGTAATTTCTGAGCTAGCATTTTATTAATTGTATTTCCTTTAGTGAGTAAGAAAGAAGGTTCTGGAAGCCTGAAATGTGCTGGGCCCTGGCCTGGAGAAGCGTGTGAGGTCCCCAGTCCACATTTAATCTGTTTGTTGATGGTCTTTCATCCAGTGTATGTTTCCTTGCTTGGCTCAGGGGGCTAATATGGCATGGGAGGGTGCTGTAACTGTTGTTTTTTTCTTCTCTTTCCTATTTGCATTTGTCCTTGGAAGGCATTTGTTATTTTTGGCAGACTCTGCAGTATTATTGGGAATTTACTAAGTTCCTTCAAGGCCTCTTTGTTCAGTGATTTAATTTACTCCATTTGCTTAAGGACTTTTCATTTCATTGAATACAACAACAAGAGAGAGAGAGAAGGAAGGAAGGAAGGAAAGAAAGAAAGGAAGGAAGGAAGGAAGGAAGGAAGGAAGGAAGGAAGGAAGGAAGGAAGGAAGGAAGGAAGGAAGGAAGGAAGGGTTAGATGGTTGGAAGCCTGCAAATTTAATCAAGAGAAATAACTGAGTAAAAACAATTGTTAATACATTTGTTTTCTCAGGGCCTTCTTGAAAAGACAACAGCGAGAGAGGAGATAGTTTGGAATTTGGAAAGGAGGTCACTTGGGGTAGTTGACTGTCCTGTTGCAAAACCAGTTGTCCTGTTGCAAAACCTCCAAGATCACTCCCACTCCTTCCGACACTGATAGGGCAAGCCATTAGAATATAAACCGGGAGTAAACCTCACTCCTTAACAGCACTGATTCCTTAGTTGGATAATGAAACATCTGCATAAAAACAACCAAGCTCAGAGAGCTCCAAGGACCCTTTATCTCACCACTGTTCTGAGTTAGTGCTTAGGGCACGGGTGTCAAACTTGCCGTGTCATGTTGATGTCATGTGATGTATCGGGATGCTTTTTACCTTTGCGGAACTGGGGTGGGCATGGCCTGCATGCAGGGGTGGGATTCAAAATTTTAAACAATTGGTTCTGTGGGCATGGCTCAGTTGGTGGGCATGGCTTGGTGGTCATGTGACTGGGTGGGCGTGGCTTGGTGGTCATGTTATTGGCTGGGCATGGCCAACTCAATATCACTCACATCAAGGCACGCATCTCTTCGCTTGGCCTCTCATGACTGTGGGGAAGCTGCAACAGTTGTAAGTGTGAAAAATGGTCATAAGTCACTTTTTTCAGTGCCATTGTAACTTTGAATGGTCACTCCACACAAGCAAAGTACCAGCAAAGGAGGGGAAAAAAACTCCAGAGACGTTCCTGAGATAGGAAGTCTAGTCCTGCCAAGAATGTAATAAGGGTTAATGGAGAGACAGTTTCTGTAAGCAACCCCAGAATGTTTCCTTCCTGCTTTTCTTACAGGATTAGGCCAGTAATTTCTTCTAACAACCGGTTCTCTGAACTGCTTAGAATGTTAACAACCGGTTCTAGTGAATAGGTATGAACTGATAGAATCCCACCCCTGCCTGCATGTGATGCATCTGGCCTACGGGATGCATCCAGCCTGCGGGCCGCCAGTTTGACACCCCTGGCTTAGGGAAATTTTAGAAGCAGCTCTTTGTCTGTGTAGACAGTCAAGCATAGCAAATAACCTTTGCATTACCTTTCCAGTTTGGTATTCGTGTCCTTCTGCTGTTCCTTTTATTTAGGTCAAAGGGTTAGGGTTTTAGGTGCCTCGTGGAAGATCAGGGATTTAAAAACTTGCTGTGGATAAGGCTTTCTATTTGGTTTTCCATCCAGTGATGGCCTTTCAGTTGATTTCCAAGCACATTTTTAATGCTAAATGACACAACCAAAGTCATTGGCAGATTGTGGTATGACAATATCTTCTGGAAAATTATTTATTTATTTATTTATGTGTTTATTTATTTATTTGTCAATCGCTTACAAGATAATAGGTATAAGTATAAACATGAGTAAGAATACAGAAAATAGGTACGAATAAATGGGGACAGTAGGACAGGGATGGTATGCACGCCCCTATTTTTTTTCTTCCTTTGACCCTCTGGTTGGGGTTGCTTTCTTTATTTTATTTAGATTAGATTAGATTAGATTAGATTAGATTAAATTCAACTTTATTGTCATTGTCATCGATACAGGCAATGAAATGCAGTTAGCATCCAACCAGAAGTGCAAAACAATAGTAAAATATAAATATATGTAGGCATATATACAAGGTATCTATGAATATGTCAATGGAAAACACAACAAAATGTATGTACAAGAGCACACAAAGATAAGTGTGACTGCAATAATAATAATAACAATAATTTATTTACTTACACTACTGGGACTTCTGGAAATTAGAATTCAGCAAAATCTGGATTCTCCAATCCAGTTCCATGACCTGCAATTAGCCGAACTGAGCATTAGAAAACCAAAGACAGATCAAAATAACAGAATGACAGAATTGGAAGATGTCTTGAAGGTCTTCTAGTCCAATCTCTTGCTCAACCTATACCATTTCAGACAAGTGGTTGTCCAATCTCTTCTTAAAAACCTCCGGGGATGGAGCACCCACAACTTCATGTTCAAATACATTTTTATTAAGTTATAAAGTATTATAAAATACAAAATACAAAAGCAAATAAGAGGGCGAGGAAAGGGAAAAGGGGAAAGAAAAGTGAGGAAGGGTAGGGAAAGGAACAGAAAAAGAAACATTGACTTCTGATTCTATCTGTGGCAGTAGGCATTAACAACACATCACAATTTTTTTGTTTTACCATAATAGTATGAACCAGTCATTTCTACAAAAGTCTATCAGTCAATCTCTGAAATCCAAAATCAAAGCTTCATTCTTTTCCACATCAAGCATGAGGTTCAGAAGCAGTTTCTGGAACACCCACCACTTCAGAAGGCAAATTGTTCTACTGGTTAATTGTTCTCACTATCAGTAAATTTCTCCTTAATCCTAGAATGGTTCTCTCCTTGATTGATTTCCATCATAACTTCTGCCTTCATGTGCTCTTGAGAATAGATTGACCTTTTCTTCTACGTGACATCCCCTTAAAAGGTAAAGGTTCCTCTCACACATATGTGCTAGTCATTTCTGGCTGTAGGGATCGGTGCTCCTCTCTGTTACAAAGCCGAAAAGCCAGTGCTGTCCGAAGACATCTCCATGGTCATGTTGCCGGCACGACTAAACACCGAAGGCACATGGAACACTGTTACCTTCCCACCAAAGTGGTCCCTATTTTTCTACTTGCACTTTTACATGCTTTTGAACTGCTAGGTTGTCAGAAGGTGGGACAAGTAACGGGAGCTCACTCCGTTACGCAGCGCTAGGGATTCGAATCGCCAAACTGCTGATCTTTCTGATCGGCAAGCTCAGTGTCTTAGCCACTGAGCCACCATGTTCCTCTTAAATATTGGAACACAGCTATCAAGAGCAGTCTGCATTAAAAACCCAGAAAATATGGAATAGGAGAAAGGAGGTTGGGAAAATGAGCAGGCCCAGTATAATAAATATGTCTCTACCTGACTGCCAGCAGGGATACAGCACCCTGATGAAAGAGATTCATGCTTTGATTTATTTTTGCTTGTAGTTTTGAAACTATATTGCTGTAAAAAATGATGAATGCATCTCTTTTCAAGGTCCATGACTTTGACCTGTGTCAGATGTGCAAGAATCCTGGTCTCCCCTAATGGCACTGGAAAGTTTTTTTTTTTTAAAGAGTTTTGCTCATCCAAAAATGGAACAGACACTCTGAGCCAAAAAAAAAAAAGAGGCCAAGAACTTGGACCACTTCCAGCCAAAATAGTTTCGTTCCAGTGAAAACAGGAATCATATGTAAAGTCCCTCTGATAGACGAATAGCATAGTGCTATTTGGCCTATGTTAATTGCAGTGACATTAGACCCAATTTTTTCCCTGTGTGCAATTGCCTTAATGGTTACCATCCGTGGCCTAGAATGTCAGGCAGGAATATCCTTTGTAGAAACGACTCGTGCAGAAGATGTTTTTGGTAGATCTTGGTTATTCCTGAAGGTCATTAGAAAAAGAGCTAAGCAACGTTTGCATCTGTAATACCAACGGAGAAGGGTGGTAAAAACAGATGTGACCTCTTCTATTTCGGTATTGTGGTAGGAGGCGCATGTTTGAGGGACGTGCCTCGTCACGATCCAGTCTTACTGATGGATATCCCGAAATAACTCTTTAATTCAGCATCCCTCAGTCTTGTGCCCTCTAAATATACTGAACTTTGTTCCCATAATTTCCAGGCATGCAGAATGAACTTCCTTTCCCAGATCAGCATGAAAATATGACATGTTAATTGGTTACTACTCATGACCTTTACCCAGAGTAGCCTAGAAACTCCACTACTATGAGAAGGAAGAGTTGGATTCAAAAATATCATCAGAACTAAAGTACCACAGATTCCTTCAATGGAAGATCCTTCCACAGGGGCAGAACATCAGTAGAAGGACCAAGCATATGAATAAACGTGCATGTACACTCACACATCTACTGTAGGAAAAGGGAATTATAAATACAATGAAAACTCTTCTTTTCTTTTTCCTAAGGAAAACCAAAGCTCTGTATGTTTTGTTTGGAATGCTTGAGGATCTCCATTTTTGCTCTAGATCAGGGATTTCCAAATCTGGCGACTTTAAGAATTGTGGATTTACAAAATTAGTCATTCTCTTGTCTTCTTTAAAAAAATTAACTTCTGTTTCTGCTCATTAACCATTGATAAAACAAATCCCATATTAAGAAATATTCAGTGTCTTCCTTGTCTTTAATTTTCAATATTAGTCTATTCATTTCTGCATATTCTAGTATTTTTTATCACATTCTCTTCTTTAGGAATCTCTATAGATTTACATTAAAGAGATTAAATTTTAAATTGTGAGATTTACAAATCTCATTTGTAAAAATGGTTCACCAAATGGATAATTAAGCACTATAGTTATTATATGTTTATTATTAATGTTATGATGAGGCATTACTGCTACAATTTGTAATAATATTATGAATACTATTGTTATGGTGATGATGATGATGATGATTGCTCAAATTAATTGTACCCACAGACTTGTGGACTTCATCTCATAGGATTCCTCAGCAGGCTGGGGAATTCTGGGTGTTGAAGTCCACAACTCGTAAAGTAGCCAAGTTTGGAGATCCTTCCTTGTTGTGGTCAGCTGGAAGCAGGTGCGGATGGCTGAGGAGAGCGAAGACTCAGATGAGGGGCCAGGACCATTAGGGAGTGAACTGCTGCCTTCACAGATTGTGGGGGCTGGCAGCAGCGATGAGGAGGTTCCTGAGGAGCCTGTGCCAAGTGCATGTGCGCGCAGGGCTGCTCGCAGGAAAGAGCAGCTGCAGCAGCATGGGCGACTCAGGAATAAGGCTGCAAGGTACTGGCCCCTCCTTCCAGAAGATAAAAGCCAGCTGTGGATTGGGCATTCTTTGTAGGAAGCAAAGACGTTTTGAAACTTGAGCCTCATGGACATTGCAGTATCTTAAGTTGGTATTTGAAGACTCTTGTGTTGTACAATATCTCTAGATAACCTTATCTGTTATTCTTGGCAGCCTCGCACAGTTTTGGCGAGGCTTGTGCTTATCAAAGTTAATTAGTTTGCAGCAGCCTTTTAACTGGGGATTCGTAAGAATCATCAAAAGGTTTCTGTTCCCTTTGGTTCGTGCTTGTTTTATTGGAAAAGGGTTTGGGTCAGAACACTCCTCTAGATGAAATATTGCATAAAGTACAGATAGTATTTGACTTATGACTGCAATTGGGACCGGGATTTGCATTGCTATATAAGGTGGTTGTTAAATGAATTACATCTGATTTTGCAATCTTTTTGCCATAGATTTTAAGCAGATCAATGCAGTTGTGGTTATGAAGTGAATCCAGCTTCCCCCACTAACTTTCCTGGTCAGAAGCTGGCTGAGAAAGCCACAAGGCCACATGACCTTGGGATGTTGCATCCCTCATAAATACATGCCGGTTGCCAAGCACCAAATTTTGATCACATGACTGTGGGAATGCTGCAGAGAGTTAATGGCCCAGTTTTACTCAGTAAAGAGTGATGAATGAGGTCAGGCAGGAACCTGGGTCCCCCTAGTCTTAATTCTACTCTTTAACAAAGCACCTACAGTACACGGCACTGTTGTACAAGTACAGAGAAACATTCGCTGCTCTTGCTCTTCGCAAAAAATTCAACAACAACATGATCTCCAGACCAGACATGGTATTCAGCTGGTTCGGACCAGTTTTGGCATACCAGTAGCAAAAATTTTGAGTAGTTCAGAGAACCAGCACACACTAACTCTAGCCGGCCCCGCCCATCCACCCCAGCCCTTTCCTGTCCTATATTCCCTTTTTTTAAAGCTCAGCTGATTCGCGGGGCAGAGCGGCTTGCCGTGCCTCAGTTGAGCTAAAAAAACAGCTCACCTCACTAGCACTGACACAAAGGGCGTTTTTTGAGTGTTGCTAGCGTGAGCAAAGCACGCTCTCATAGAACCAGTAGGAAAAAAAAATGTGGAATCCCACCATTGCTTCAGACCAGTTAAATATGCAACTAGAGACCCAACTGGCATTAAGGAGGCTTGTGATCTTTGAGCTTCATTGCCTCTCTTACCAGGAGGGGAGATGTAACATGTGGCTTCATTCTTCCAAGTTCTTAGAAAGATATGTCGAGCATTTCACCAAGCTCTTCAAGGGGATAGGAAAAAATCAAAGGGGGATTTTGGGAAGGGATATTTTTTTTTTGCTAGGCCTTCCAAATGCCTGAGCAGGCACCCCAGCATGATCTTCCTTCTGGAGAACCAATGCTATGGAGAGAGAGAGAGAGAGAGAGAGTGAAATATGGCCCACTGGGATGGCTGTCTCAGAAAGCAGGATGACACAAACTTGGCATTCGATGGGAGGACTATATGTGACTGGGCCTTCAATTTAGTAAATATTCTTAGCACTATATAATCTTTTTTAAAAATAAATAAAAATAAAATATCCATTAGTCCCAAGTACTTAGCAATAATTCCACTTTTTTCTTTATTAGTGCCTTCTCCGTTCTGCAAAACATTTGGATATATTTGAACCAAGATTTCTAGATATGCTTTTTGTCCATGCCAGCTGGGGACTGTGGAAGCCGAAATCTTGCTACACAGCTCTTCCTTTCCACCCTCCCTGTATGCAAAGCAGGGCAAGGAATTAGCGTCACTGTGTAGCTGCTCAGACTCAGTACTCTCCCATCCTCCCATGCTGAGAATTGTGGTTTAGCACCACCAAGGAATCACAGATCAACAAATGCAATTTCAAAGGAATAGTGCTTTCTATTTATATAAGGCGACTTGTGATCCATTGGGTCATTGTTTCAGAGACATTTCCTTAACTAAACAAACAAATAGAATGACCCTGGGATGGGGGGCAAAAAAGCAGTGACAGTGGTAGCAACTTTCAGCTTCCTGCCAGCTTTCCCACTGACTTTTTGTGTACAAAACTGGCAGGGAGCTTTGGAAATGACGATCAGGTGGCCACAGTTCAGTGTGGCAGTGTGACAGTACTCAATCAGCCACAACGTTGCCAAATTTCAATTCTGTGGGAGTCGTGGATCCTAAACTCTGGACACCTTCTTTAAATTAGGCCATTTGAGATAGCATTTATTCAATGGTTGTTGCCCTAAGACGCTCTTTTTTGCACAAACAGATCCAAGAGTTTTGGTACAGGTGGTCCTTGAGTTACAACCACGATTAGCCTGACATTTCTATTGTTAAGTGAGTCATTTGTTAAGTGAGTTGTCAAGCCTGAAATTGACACATGTGTAGCCATTTTAGTTAGGTTTAGTATATATTCTTTTTCTTACTTTCTCTTTGGCAGTCATGTGGGAAGAGTTTTGGGCTTGCCACATTCCTAAGGGGGGAGGAGTGGAGATAGAGTTGTTTAGGCTAGGTGATTCTTCTTCCCGTGGGAAAACGAGCTGTCCGTGCTTAGGTCCCATTTTATCGCCTTTCTTGATTCAGGTGTTAAGTGAATCACTTCAGTTGATAGTCACCTGGTTGTTAAGTGAATCTGGCTTCCCCATTGGCTTTGCTTGTCAGAAGGTCGCACAAGGGGATCACATGACCTTGAGACACAGCAACAGTCATAAATCAAGTCTAGTGAAGAGAAGGACCAGGGGAGACAGGATAGTAATCTTCCAATATTTGAGGGGCTGCCACAGAGAGGAAGGGGTCAAGCTATTTCCCAAAGCGCCTGTAGGCCAGAGAAGGAATACTGGATGGAAACTGAACAAGGAGAGATTTAACCTGGAAATAAAGAGAAAATTTCTGACAGTGAGAACAATCAACCAATGGAACAGTTTGCCTTCGGAAGTTGTGGGAGCGCCATCACTTGAGGCTTTCAAGAAGAGATTGGACTGCCATCTGTCAGAAATGGTGTAGGGTCTCCAGCTTGGGGAGGGGGTTGGACTAGATGATCTACAAGGTCCCTTCCAACTCTGTTAATCTGTATCTAAATATGAACCAGTTGCCAAGCGTCTGAATTCTGATCACATGAACATGGGGATGCTGCAACGGTCATAAGTATGAAAAAAGGTCACAGGTCACTTTTTTCCATCACTAAATGAAGGACTACCTGTACATAGATGTGCCCTTGTGTGGGCTGTTTCTTCTTCTTTGACTTTGTCTTTCTATATGAGATATCTTTCAGTCTGCATTAGCCTGGGATCAGAACCATGCATCTGTGTTTCCATAATTTCAGCACCTCTTTGCATCTGAGCCAACTTGCTTCTAGGTGCGCTATGTCAAAAGAAAATTCTGCAAAGATATATTGTGTGATGTTCACGTATGCGCTCACATATGTGCTTGGCGGGCACTTTTGTCCCATTCGGTTACCTGGCCATTTGGCTGTCTTCCCTCCCCACGAGATCAAGGTGCCGTGGTGCTTCACTTTGCTCCATGAAGCTTTTGAAACGGATAGAGCTGGAGGGAGGAACGATTGGCACAGAGGAACAAATGGGCATGGTTGACAATCACGGGGAGGCTGTGAGGTGACACAAAAATGTGTGGCAATGAGGAATAATGAGGGTTGAGGCATCCAGAAGAGCAAGAACCAGAACTGTGTATCCCCCTTAACACCCAAAATGGTAAAAGAGGAGGAGAGGGAAGAGGAGGAGGAGGAAGAGGAGGAAGAGGAGGGGGAGGAGGAGGAGGAGGAAGAGGAGGAAGAAGAGGAGGAAGAGGAGGGGGAGGAGGAAGAGGAGGGGGAAGAAGAGGAGGAAGAGGAGGAGGAAGAAGAGGAGGAAGAGGAGGGGAGGAGGAAGAGGAGGAAGAAGAGGGGGGGAGGAAGAGGAGGAGGAGGAATAGGTGGAGGAGTAGGGGAGGAGGGGGAAGAAGAGGAGGAGGAGGAAGAAGAGGAGGAAGAGGAGGGGAGGAGGAAGAGGAGGAGGAGAAGAGGAGGAGGAGGAAGAAGAGGAGGAGGAGAAGAGGAGGAGGAAGAGGAAGAAGAGGAGGAAGAGGAGGGGAAGGAGGAAGAGGAGGGGGAAGAAGAGGAGGAAGAGGAGGAGGAAGAAGAGGAGGAAGAGGAGGGGAGGAGGAAGAGGAGGGGAAAGAAGAGGAGGAGGAGGAGGAAGAGGAGGGGAGGAGGAAGAGGAGGAAGAAGAGGGGGAGGAAGAGGAGGAATAGGTGGAGGGAGTAGGGGGAGGAGGAGGGGAAGAAGAGGAGGAAGAGGAGGAGGAGGAGGAAGAAGAGCAGGAGGAGAAGAGGAGGAGGAAGAGGAGGAAGAAGAGGAGGAAGAGGAGGGGAAGAGGAGGAGGAGGAAGAGGAGGAGGAGGAAGAAGAGCAGGAGGAGAAGAGGAGGAGGAAGAAGAGGAGGAGGAGAAGAGGAGGAGGAAGAGGAGGAAGAGGAGGAGGAGGAGGAGGAGGGGAGGAGGAAGAGGAGGAGGAAGAGGAGGAGGAGGAGGAAGAAGAGCAGGAGGAGAAGAGGAGGAGGAAGAGGAGGAAGAAGAGGAGGAAGAGGAGGGGAAGGAGGAAGAGGAGGGGGAAGAAGAGGAGGAAGAGGAGGATGAAGAAGAGGAGGAAGAGGAGGGGAGGAGGAAGAGGAGGGGAAAGAAGAGGAGGAGGAGGAGGAGGAAGAGGAGGGGAGGAGGAAGAGGAGGAAGAAGAGGGGGGGAGGAAGAGGAGGAGGAGGAATAGGTGGAGGAGTAGGGGAGGAGGGGGAAGAAGAGGAGGAGGAGGAAGAAGAGGAGGAAGAGGAAGAGGAGAATCCAAATTATATTATCCAGATATTATGAGAGAAAATAATAAATCATAATTGGCAACCTGAACTTAAAGGATGTTCCTAGCCTGGCAAGCTGAATAGGAGTGGCTAGTTTTGCCTCCATCCCAGCCCTGCTTCTTTCTTCCCTTCCTTGGTCCTTAGAGGAATGGGAAGACCTTTGTGGACGATGGAAAGAAGTTATGCCATTAATAAACTGGTGCAGAGTCTAGACAACAGTTAAGCGCACCGATAGTCAGCCCTTAAAAGTTTCCCATGAGAAGCACAGCAGTCCTGGAATGCTGTAAATAACTTAATGCTGTTTGTATTTCCTGAAGACAAAGGGGAGACAACTGGTTGGCTTTTAACCATTTGTGTCTCACAACCACCACAAGGTTTCTGACTGTGTTTTCCAGGGGCTTTTAGCATTCTTCTGTCAGTACCTAAGAGGAGGCACATTAAGTCAAAGGCCATTTTTTTTTCTCTTTTAGAGAAAGAGCCCTTAAGCAGTTATACTAAACGTGAAAATGGATTCTTGTTATTAATTTTACTCACTATCCAAGGCAGTGGTGGGATCCAGCCAGTTTGCACCACTTTGGGAGAACTGATCGTTAACTTTCTGAGCAGTTTGGTGAATTGGTTGTTGGAAGAAATCATTAGGGCAGAGAACCAGCTGTTAAATTATTTGAATCCCGCCACTGGTCCAAGGTACAACTGATCTGTTGATGTTGTGATTGGAAGGATCGGTCCTGTTGGGAGTTTTGACTCTGATGACTGTTAGATCGTGGATTGACGTCAGAACCAGGAAACGTTAATCTGAAGGGCAAGCCAGTTAATTAGCACGTTGCCTTAATGAGTATAAAAGGACACAGCTGGGCTGGTGCATTTCGCCAGGAACAAAATGACTATTTTGAATGAGGACGTTACAGCAAAGAGCTCTCTGTTTGTTTGAATTTCGAAGGGGAGTCCTAACAGTTTCTGCCAGTCGTTATCTTGTTATTTCCTTCAGTTTGATTTGATTGTGAAACGGCTGCTTTATGTTTGTTCGTTTGAATTTCCAAGAGGAGACATAACATGTTGATATACAGAGTGTGGTGCAAAGTATCCATTTCTGTTCTAAGATGCAACCTGTAATCAGTGGCTCAATTTCCAGTCTGTTTTATAAAGGACTTTAGAACCAGCCTTCAGAATCCTAAATCCTCTGGGTTTTTTAAAAAATATATTGTTGGAAGAATTATCCTTCTGGGTTCAGTTCCAAGTGGGGAAAAAGACACTGGAAACATGGAGGCTGTTTGGAAAGATGGTTTAACGATGGACAGGAACACATGGCTTGGAGCTCCAAAGAAGGAAGGTCAAGAAGAAGGAAAGGCTGAGATGCTGAGTGTGCCTGGATTTTATACCCTCTGCTGAGATTTGAATTTGAGCTTGTATTCTGATTGGTTGTCAGACTCCCATGGGGTCAGGCAGGGCCAACTCTGTAAGCTGTCCTGAGTTCCAGGCTTGGTTGAGCCTTGCTGGATGATGAGGTAATGAAAAGGCTTTAGGCAATTCCTATAGTTCTACCTGGAGATCTTTGTTATGTCAAATATTCTGCCCAGGCCTTAATGGTCCACCCATTAACAAAGGTGTGGGGTGAGTTTCTGCTTCTGAGGTGAGTTTCTGCTTCTGAGTTTCTACTCTTTTTAAGGGAAATTTCTTCCTTTTTAATATTTCCTAGGATATTTCATTTTTTCTAGGAGTGGGGTGGGTGCTAACTTCCTACAATATATAGAAAAAACTGAACTAGAAGTTTTGTTGTGTTTATGGATTTTTTTCTGCAGTGTTTTTTTTTGCACCCTTCACTCTAGTCTGCAGCACAGGTAGTTCTCGACTTACAACCTTTCATTTTAGTGACTATTTGAATGACACTGAAAAAGGAGACTTTATCTTACTCGCACGTATGACTGTGGCAGCATTCCTGTGGTCACATGATCAAAATTAGGATGCTTGGCAACTGGTGTGTATTTATGGCGGTTGCACTGTCCTGAGGTCATGCGATCTGCTTTTGTGACCATCTGAAGAGCAAAGTCAGTGTGGGGAGCCATGTTACTAATGTAGCAACTGGAGTGGTTTGCTTAACAACTGAGCCAAGGAAGGTCATAACAGGAGACAACATTCACTTAACTGTCTTATTAGGAATGGAATTTTTAGGGCTCATTTGTGGTCATAAGTTAAAGACTACTTGTATTATATTGCACTTAAAATCTAACAACTAGTGAAATAAAAACCAAGTATTCAGGGGGCATGAAACAGAAAGCAACACTGAAGGATGGTTAAAGCATGGTTAAAGGCAAGGGTCTTCAAACTTGGCAAGTTTAAGACTTGTGGACTTCAACTCCCAGATTTCCTCAGCTAACATGACTGGAGGAGGAATTCTGGGAGTTGAAGTCCACCAGTCTTAAAGCAGTCAAGTTTGAAGACCCTGGTTAAAGGCACCGGATAGTATTGTTTCTGTAATGTGCTGAATGACATTAGCAAAAGTACAATAGCAATAGCACATTACAGCCAGGGGTGGGATTCAAACTTTTTAACAACCGGTTCTGTGAGCGTGGCTTAGGTGGTGGGTGTGGCCATGTGATTGGGTGGACATGGCTTGGTGGTCATGTTATTGGCTGGGTGTGGCCAACTCAATATCACTCACATCGAGGCATGCATCTCCTCGCCTGGCCTCTCATGACTGTGGGGATGCTGCAATAGTCATAAGTGTGAAAAATGGTCATAAGTCACTTTTTTCGGTACCATTGTAACTTTGAATGGTCACTCCACACAAGCAAAGTACCAGCAAAGGAGGAAAAAAACTCCAGAGACATTCCTGAGACATGAAGTCTAGTCCTGCCAAGAATGTAATAAGGGTTAATGGAGAGGCAGTTTCTGTAAGCAACACCAGAATGTTTCCTTCCTGCCTTCCTTACAGGATTAGGCCAGTAATTTCTTCTAACAACCAGTTCTCTGAACTGCTTGGAATGTTAACAACCCGGTTCTAGTGAATAGGTGCAAACTGGTAGAATCCCACCCCTGTTTATAGCCCTCTCTAAGTGGTTTACAAAGTTAGCATTTTGCTCTCAACAATCTGGTCCTCATTTTCCCGATCTCAGAAGGATGGATGCCTGAATCAACCTTGAGCCGGTTAGGATTGAACTCCTGTCTGTGGACAGAGTTAGCCTGCAATACTATAACCTCTGTGCCACCACAGCTCTTCTGCTATCTCAGATTGCTATTTACTGCCTTTCAGGCTCACAACCAGAGGTTATTCTCTCTACAAATTTTAATAAGAATAAAACAAACAAAAACATGTTTCCCGCTGCTTCCCTCTGAGGATACTAATGGAATGCTAACCAGTTCCTTTACAGCAAAGACACAGTTTATTTTTAATTAAAAATAACAAAGTTGGATTGACCTCCGTTTTCTCCAGCTGCTCTTTTTCCATCATGGCAGCTTACAGGCCATAGACTCCTTGCCGCTTGTTGGAAAAAATATCCATATAGTTCAGTTCCAAGCCGGGAGAAAGACATTGGAAACATGGAGACTGATTGGAAAGAAGGTTTAATGATGAAGCAGAACAACATACAGTTCTGGACAGCCTACCACACGGAGTTGAGAGTGGGTTTTTTTTCAATACCTTCTCTTGGGCTTTGCACTTGAACTTCCTGTTCCTGTGCAAGAACATGTATTCTATTGGCTGTTGTAAGGGGTTATGTAGGGGTCATAGCTGGCTCTATAGGCAAAGTACAAATCGTAGGTGTTTGAGCTAAGTTTGGTTGAAGTTTCTGAGTGTGATGCAATGAAGGGGACGTAGGCAATTCCTATTGTGGCTGAGGGCCAATCCTACCTTTGTTGGATCTTGGGTGAGGGTATTTGCTTATGAATAGAGTTAGCTAACTCTTTATGTTGTAAGTGCTGACATCTGCTGAGGGCTATTACGAAAGGCGGGGGCTGCTTTCCGAGAGCATCTTTCTCCATTTCTCCCTTTAGGGAAATATAATGTTTTGCCTTTTTAATATTTCCTAAAATGTTTCATTCTTCTAGCAGAGGGGTGGGTATTAACTTTCTACATGCTCTCCATCAGCACATGCATGCGGCTTGGGGGGATGGCTGCAGGGGACCGCTGCAGAGACATTAAAAAACTCAAGGCAGCAACTGCAAGTTCACAAACAAAACCCCAACCTTTTCTCATGTGTGTCTATAAAGCAGGGTGGTATCAGAAATCTTGATTCTTTTGATACCAGCCTGAAGACATCCCTGGCTCGCTGGCTGACTGGCAGGCAAGAGAGGGAGTAGAGGCTGACCTTACTCCATCAAAGGAGCAGGAAAAGACTGCAGCAGAAGCTTTGGCTGATACTGCAGGATGCTTCCCCTTCTCCCTCTCTATTTTAAGGTATTGAAGTCATAGTAACAGCAACAGCAGCAGCTGGGAGGAGGGAAAGGGGGGGGGGTTACAGAAGTGGTATTCAGCAGCTTCTGACCAGTTCTGGAGAACCGGTAGCGGAAATTTTGAGTAGTTTGGAGAACCGGCAAATACCACCTCTGACTGGCCCCTCCCCCGTCTGCCTCCCGAGTCCCAGCTGGTCGGCTGGGTCTTCTTTGGTTGCCCTGAACAGGAGAACAGAGCTGGAAAGCAGGTTAGTGGGGTGGGGAGGGAATGGGATTTTGCAGTATCCTTCCCCTGGAGTTGGGTGGGAATGGAGACTTTACAGTATCTTTCCCCTGCTACACCCACCAAGCTATGCCCACCAAGGCACGCCCACAGAACTGGTAATAAAAATTTTAGAATCCCACAGCTGAGGGTAATACCATGTCAGCTGAAGTATGCAGTGTGAATGTCCTTCTACACTTGGTTAATAGCGAATCAGCATCAGAAGCCACTTCCTAATCCTGGACATTTGAGTTATTCAATGGAGTTTTCAAGGGCAAATTCAAATTCAGAATAGAACTGGAAGGGAATAGAACTCCTAGTCCAACCAGGGGTGGGATTCTACCAGTTCACACCTATTCGCTAGAACCAGTTGTTAACATTGTAAGCAGTTTGGAGAACTGGTTGTTAGAAGAAATTACTGGCCTAATCCTGTAAGGAAGGCAGGAAGGAAACATTCTGGTGTTGCTTACAGAAACTGCCTCTCCATTAACCCTTGTTACATTCTTGGCAGGACTAGACTTCCTGTCTCTGGAACTTCTCTGGAGTTTTTCCCCCTTCCTTTGCTGGTACTTTGCTTGTGTGGAGTGACCATTCAAAGTTACAACGGCACTGAAAAAAGTGACTTATGACTGCTTTTCACACTTATGACTGTTGCAGCATCCCCACAGTCATGAGAGGCCAGGCAAGGAGATGCGTGCCTCGATGTGAGTGATATTGAGTTGGCCACACCCAGTCAGTCACATGACCACCAAGCCACATCCACCACCTAAGCCACGCCCACAGAACCGGTTGTTAAAAATTTGAATCCCACCCCTGAGTCCAACCCCCTGCTCAAGCAGGAGACCAGTGGCTGTGCAGTCTCTTCTTTAAAACCTCCAGTGATGGATCACTGACAACTTAAGCTGTTCCTTCAGAAATTATGGTGGCACTTCCCATCAGCAAGATTAGCTAAGATGTTTAAAGATATGTCTTCTAAATGTTGGAAGTGTCATCAGATTCTGGGCTCATACTATGTGGTGGACGTGCCCAAAGGCAAAAGCATACTGGACAAAAATACATACTTGGGTAGAAATAATGAGAAAGGAACATATAGATCTAATCTCAGAAATATTTCTGTTGGGTATCAGACCAGAAAAATTATTATATTTTTCTATATCTAGCCGCTGTTAACCCATGTAGTCCCTTTATTATGACTGTATCTAATACTACATGGGTTAACAGTGGCTAAATTGTATTTGCGCAACATTGGAAAAGTGTGGAGATTCCTATAGAAGAGAAGATAATAATAATAAAAAACCTAGAATGTGCAGAAATTGATACATTAACACTTGAAATTAAAGAGAAGGAAGACATGGAATATTTTGAAATATGGGATTCATTTTATCAATGGTTAAGTAATAGAATCAGAAGTTAGAATGTTTTAAATTATAAGAGAAGGATTAACTTTAGTATCAGGGCTTATTATGATATGTTTATTATTAATATTAATTAGTATCAATAACCAACAAGAATTAATATTATGATGAGAAAACACTGTTATTATATGACTACAACTAATGAATTTTATGATGATGATGATGATTGCTCAAACTACATAGCAAAAATAAAAAATAAAAATATTCCTAAACCATTGGTTGCGGCAGGGGAGAAGAGCATGAAGCCAAAACAGGTGGATTTAATCAATCAGTGCACAAAACTCAGCGATGGACAAAACATTTCTAATGGGGGGAAAAAAGGATCAAAAGCCTCACATGTATTTCGAATTTAACATTTTACAGGCGAATTCATGAAAAATGCTTTTTCAAAAACAAAAATCCTGGGCATTGATGATTAATCTATGTATGGCAACTGATGAGGAATTGACATGAAATACATTTCGCTTGGCCCTTATTTAAAAAATAAAAAATAATAATTTGAAATAAAGAATGCTGCAGTATGGAAAGAGTAGTATCAAGTGAAGTATTCATTCCAGGCATATCTGTAGCAATTTTCATCTTTTGGGAATCTCCGATTTTGGACTGGATAGCCTAACTTGCTAGTATTATCAACCAAACCGTTCAGAAATTCAGTATCATGACTAAACACAATGGTAAAACTGACTGCGGATGAAATACTCCTGAATGAAAATCAAAGATTGTTGGCCTGTGTCCTGAATACAGGATGATGGCCTGCAGGTTCTCGAAACCATCATGAAAAACAACGGGGCAGAGTTCAAACAACTCCAGTCAGAACCCTCTTGTCCAAAATCATTGTCTTAGCCAACATCTCTAGATACTTCTTAGAGTCCGAAGCCTCCAATTATGCATCAAATTGTGTAGATTTCATGCTTTTAAAGAGTCCTGAAGTTTTTGCCCAAAGCTGAGGTATTTCAGAAAGTGCAGTGCCATCGTCCACAAACTATATTGTTCAAGTTTTGTGTTTTTAGCCTAACAGACCGCTTGATATTATTGCAAAGGCTCTATTTGTTTAACTTGTGCTGGCTTACACTACAAAGTGAGTGGCAAAGAGTCTCACTTTGAGTCAAGGATTCAAACCTAAACTTCACGGTAGATGACCTAGGACAGATTTTATTCTTTGCAGAAAACAGATTTTAAAATCCTAAAAGGACATTTCTCTTTTTAAAGCATATTTAACAACTTGAGAGCTCTCTTTCTCTCTCTCCCTCCCTCTTTTTCCTCCCTCTCCTTTCCTTTCCGGCTCCCTATCCGTCTCTCTCTCCCTCCCTTTCCCTCCTTCTCTCCCTCTCCCTCCTCCTCCTCCCTCTCTCTCTCCCTTCTTCTCTCTCATCTACATTGGAAAATATGGGGATCTTAACAGCAGATCATTTGGAGAGTAATAAATACCTTTCCACCATTCACTTTTGATGATAATTCTGATGTTCTGTAGTTATCTGACAAGCAAATGTAGTGTGGAATGAAGATTTTGAAGAAGTGAAAGTTGTAAAAGAATTCCTTCCAAGAATGTTTGCCTGAGGAAAATTGCACAAAAGAGAAAGATAAAAGTTTGACCTCTCATTTTTGTCAAGAGTCAGGTATAATTCTACGCTCTAAATCCAAGCTTGAGTATAATTATTCCTTCCCCAAAATGGACTACTCTTTTTATTTTTCAAACCCAATAAGCTTTGCAATTTATCCCACCCTGTCTTGGCCAGCCTGGAAGCATTTTACATAGATACATTGAAAGACGGGGTTAATTTAGAACGACAGTTCTGCATCTAGTCCAAATCAATTCCTTCAAAACAACCACTTCATAAATGTATTGCTCAACATAGGAGAACAAATCTATCAGGACAAGATTCAGCAGTCCATCTGCATTTAAAAGACAAAGGCCACTCTTTTGAAGACAGCAAAGGCCACATTTTGACAGAGACCACTGCTATTGTTGGAAGAAATATCCTTCTGGGTTCAGTTCCAAGTGGGGAAAAAGACACTGGAAATATGGAGGCTGTTTGGAAGGTTTAATATCAGGACCACATGGCCTGGAGCTTCAGAGTAAAAAGGAAGGATGATTACATGCTTCAGGGTGAAGGAAGAGATCAAGAAAAAAGGGCTGATATGCTGCCTGGGTTTTATACCCTCTGTTGGGATTTGAATTGAAACTTGTTTCTAATTGGTTATCAGACTCCCATGAAGCATGCAGGGGCAACTCTGTAAGCTGTCCTGAGTTCCAGGTTTGGTTGAGCCTTGCTGGATGCTCTTAAAAGGGCTTTTGGCAATTGCTATAGCTTTACCTGGAGATCCTTGTTATGTCAAATATTCTGGCCCAGGCCTTAATGGCCCACCCATTAACAAAGGTGCGGGGTGAGTTTCTGCTTCTGAGGTGAGTTTCTGCTTCTGAGTTTCTACTCTTTTTAAGGGAAATATTCTTCCTTTTTAATATTTCCCAGGATATTTCAATTTTCTAGGAGAGGTGTGGGTGCTAACTTCCTACACTGGTTTGAAAGAAGGGTTAAAGAAGCCATCTATGTCAAAACTGAACAGTCCTGTCTCAAAGGGGAGCGATAAGACATCATCTATCTCTAGTGTACAACACAGAATTTTCAGCAGTTCCAGGAAGGCTCCTGTCATGCCCCTGTCGGAGTCTGAATCTGAGGAGGAAGACAAACAGCTGACAGGAAGTGGGAGTGTAGCTCCATTGGCTGTGGAGGAAACTGGGGAAGGGCAAAGTCTGGCTGAGCAGAGCAGGGAAGAGGTAGAACAGGGGAGAGGGAGTTCAGAGGAAGACCCAGCCCCCCCCCCCCCTTCATCCTATGGTATGTAGGGAGAACAGAGAAACATGGGTTGTGTGGCTTACGGAGGAGGAAAGGGCCCTGATTCCCTTCATTAGCCACACCTGGGAATGAGAATTTAAAAGAGATGCATGCTGAGTGTGGCATCTGCTGGGAGCAAGTGTGAATTTATCTTGTGTTGAGTTTGGTTATCTGGATTCCTGGCATCTTCCAAATTGTGTTGAGTTATTGCTATGCCTTCACATCTGGAATTCTTGTTCCTGCCTTGCCGGACTAATTACCTCATTTTGCCTTGATTGGACTTACAGTTACAGTTTTTGTTGACCACATTTTGGACTTGATTCTCTGCAGCCAAAGGAGAGTTTTTCTCCAGCCCAGAAGATAACCAGGATATTGGGGGCAAAGTTGGAGCTAATAAAGGGATGCCTACTGATTATCTGACTGTATTGCCTTTGTGCCATGCCCCGGGTCATCACAGCTCCATACTCATTTGCACTAGTACTCAGGTGACCCTGAGGACACAGATAAACCTCCAAGTGGCCTCAATGTCTCTCTAAAAGAATGCAAATGACCAGCTGTCTGCAAGGAGTATAAATACTTCCATTCCCCACCATCCAGTCAGAGCCGAAGATGGATGAGAAGTGAAATGTCTTCAAAGAAAAACCAGAAAGTCCATTTGTCTCCTGAAAAAGCACATTTGGGACAAGGGCCCCACAGTTCAATCCCAAGCTACAAATCTTTTCTTCTAGTGGCATGACAGAATTATGTAATAACTGATCTCTAGACTTACAAAGGTCACGTAAATAGCCAGGTACAAATTTCTCTATTATTGGTAATCTGGCTTCTTAGTCAGATCACAGAAAGACTATTAGAAAGAGGTTCAGAAAGATTCTATCCTAAACCCCATGGAGGTACATTGGCTCTATATGGGAAATAGTTCAGTTGCTGGAATTCTTGGAACCCATTTTTCTCTACAAATCTTGCTGAAAAGAACAGTATGAGGATTTGGTTCCCTTTTATTTCATTTCTTTTGTTTTATTGTTATTGAATTCAATTTATGCAGCTGCCTCCTCCATCTGACATAATTGACTTTGAGAGAGGGGGAACAGAAAAACCATCAAATTAATAAAAAGAAAAAGAAAGAATAACAGAATAAAAGAGTTGGAAGGGACCTTGGAGGTCTTCTAGTCCAACCCCTGTTCAAGCAGGAAACCCTATACGATTTCAGACAAATGGTTGTCCAATCTCTGCTTAAAAACCTCTAGTGTTGGACACCCATATCTTTTGGAGGCAAGTTGTTCCACTGATTAATTGTTCCAACTGTCAGAAAACCTTTCCTTAGTTTTAGGTTGGCTCTCTCTTTGAGAGAAGAATCATAATACCATACAATGTCTCATAGGCTCACTGACACACACACACCCTGCCATGCCAAAAAGAAGTATGAGTTTTGAACAGCCACCCAAGAGATTGAGAACTGATAATGCCAACTAAGCAACACATAGCGTTCCAAGTGCTTTTCGAATATAACTCCTATTAGCCACATTTAGGGACCACAACATTTGTTCTGTGGTTCCAGAAATCTTTGCCAAGGAAATATGGGAGATTTCTTTTTATAGATGATCCTTTGATTCCCTAGCTGATTTGGTTGGAAACAAAAAAAGTTCTCTTCCTTAGCAAATCCTCATTCCAGGCTAGAGTTAACTTTCATCTGATGCCAAATTAATATGACCTTCAAGGAAAAGACCATGAAAACTGACATGAAAGAGTGATTCAAACTTTTTTAGTTTATTTTGAATTACACGGTAATTCCAGAGACAAATACTTTTAAGGAGTGCCTTCCACCAATATTGTTTTACTGGTTTTGTTAACTCGTTTTTCTTTGGAGAAAGACCTACAGTGGGGTTTACTCCTGTTGGAAGAAATATCCTTCTGGGTTCGGGGGGGGGGGGGGGGGGGGGGGGGGGGGGGGGGGGGGGGGGGGGGGGGGGGGGGGGGGGGGGGGGGGGGGGGGGGGAAAAAAAAAGTTCAGTGGGGGGGGAAAAAGACACTGGAAGTTGCTTGGAAAGAAGGTTTATTGGTGAACAGGATCACATGCCTTGAAGCTCTTGGGTGACGAAAAGGGAAGAGGTGCTGAGAGTCGTTGTGTTTTATACCCTCTCTGACTTTGAACTTCCTGGGGCAGAGGAAGAGTATCCTGATTGGTTGCTGTCAGAGGTCATAGCTAGCTTTGTAGGTTGTCTGTGTGCTAAGTTTGGTTGAAACTTGGTGGGTGGTGCAATGAAGGGCAATCAAATGGCTCTGCCTGAAGGAGGTAGATCTTAGTTATGTAGAATAGACTGGCCCAGGCCTTAATGGCCCATTAACAAAAGTGGGAGGGCTGAGTTTCTACTTCTCTTTTAGGGGAAATATTCTGCCTTTTTAGTATATCCTAAAATATTTCATTTTTCTAGGAGAGGGGGAGTTTTTGACTTCCAATACTCCTCAACAGAAAAGCACAGAATAGTATTCTTATGATCCAGTTCTACTCTCCCATCCTAATCCTCTCACCAGCAACTGACCACCACAATCTGTCTCCGTGGAGGGATAGTGAGATCATCTGGACACACAACAAGCACTGCCCACAATGGGTGGTCGCAGGAAATGGAAGGAGATCAGCCAATGGATTTTACTTCCAACCTCATTTAGATTTGATTGATTTATTTCTCCATTTTGGCCCCAAAGGCTGACCAATCAGAAAAGCTCTCAGTTCAACATACACTACATTTGTCCCAGCCCAGCCCTCAATATAGCTCCTATTTTTATTATTTTATAATATATAATATATATAAGATGTTTTATCAAAAAGGATAACATACAAATCAAAAAACATGCATGCAACACTAAAAAAAATAGTGTATAAAAAAGGGAAAAATGACTCAAACATCAAATAAGTCTAACATTAAACATAAAAGAAAATCCATCCTAAAACATAACATAAAATAATAAAATAAAATAAAAATAGTAGTAGTAGTAATAATAATAATAATAATATAGTAAAATAAAATACTGATAAATTCTCCCCCCTTTACCTAATGGCTCTATAAATAGTTATAAACTTTCTCATATTTATTTTACAAGAGCACTACATATATAAACAAATATTCCAGATGAGGAGATCTCTGTCTAATAATCAAACCGATATCTCCTATTTTTAGATCCAGTGATGAAGCACCCATCTGTAAATATTGATCAGTGATTGACAATTACTTTTGTACTCATATTGGAATCACAAGAAAGGTATCACACTAATTGAAAATGTCTGCAGTGAGCTAAATTTTTTTTGACATGCGATTGAGCAAAAAAAGGAATAAGAGATGCTTGTTGATTTTATTTGTTGTTCAGTCAATAAGTCACATTTGACTCTTTGCCACCTCATGGGCCACAGCATGCCAGGTCCCCTGATCTCCATTGTCTCCCAGAGTTTGCCCAAATTCATGTTCCTTGTGTCAATGACACTGTCTAACCATCTCATTCTCTGCTGTCCCTTTCTCCTTTTGCCTTCAATCTTTCTTAACATCAGGGTCTTTTCCAATGAATCCTTCTCATTTGGTGGCCACAATGGCTGAGTTCAGCTTCAGTATCTGTCCTTCCAAAAAACAGTCAGGACTGATTTCTTTAAGGATTGAGTGATTTGACCTCTTGGCAGCCCAACTGTTCTGACCCAAATCTTGTTCCAAGGAAGCAGACACCAGATGGAGGTAACAGCAAAACCTTTTAATGATTCTTCACGAATTCCATTCCTTCCTGGTTAAAAGCCTGTTTCAAACTAATTGTCTCTGATAAGAATAAGCCTTGCCAAAGTTGTGCAAGGCTGCTAAGAACACTAGATAAAGTTGCCAAGAAATACTTCAAACACAAAAAGTCTCCAAACACAAACCAAGAGAGTCCGAACGTCCACAAGGCTTGAGTGCAAAAACTTATTTGCTTCCTGCAAAGAACTCTGGTTTCTCAGCTGGCCTTTATCTCTTGAGGGAGGAGCCATTACCTTGCAGCCTTACTCCCGAGTCACCCGTTCTGCTGCAGCTGCTCTTTCCTTCGACCTCTTCATCACTGCTGCCAGCCTCCACAATCTCCAAAGGCAGCATTTCACTCCCTGATAGTCCTGGCCCCATCCCTGCATCGCACGCAGGCTCCTCATCTAAGTCTTCGCTCTCTGAGACCTCAGTTGTCTGTACCTGTTGTCAGCGAACCACAACAGCAACAGACTCTCAAGAGTCTTTTCCAACATCATAATTCGAAAGCATCAATTTGACACTCAACCTTCCTTTAGGGTCTGACTGTCACAGCCACACATTACTATTGGGAAAACCATAGCTTTGACTTCAGTTGATTTTATTAGCCCTCGCTAATAAATCATCATCACAATCATCTTTAAAATTCTTTTAAACTTCTTATTATTCTCACCATTTCAGATTTAGTCCTTTTTATCTATGGTCTGTTATCTCTCTAAAGTAGTTCCTATGTGACTGTCATGACCTTTCTGTATTTTGGAAAAAGAAAAAAAAGGAAGGAACAATTAAAAAAATGAAAATACAGATTATCCTGATAAAAACACACATTGTATTTAAAATTCCCTTGGCCAAATAAGTTATATTTCCAGTGCATCTTGAACATATTTTTTTTTTTAAAAAAGTATAAACCCTTTCTGACAGTTCTGCTATAATTCCTATAAAAGGAGGAAAGAAGGTCACCGGAGGTTCACTTTCAAGAATTTCTTGATTTATTTTATTTAAATCTTTATAGGCCATCTTTAGGATTAAAATACTTCCAAGGCAGCTTCCAATAGTCAGCATAAAATACAAATAAACTTCAAGTAAAGCGAGCATGAATAAGAGCCAATGATAATAATAACAATAAACCATCTGGCTCAGTACAGGATTTACAAATAGAAGGGTCGCAAAAATTCTCTGGCGCTCAGACTCCCCACAGTGTCAGAACCTGGTTAATCTTCTAGTAGGTGATCAAGGGCAGAAGTAGCCACCTCTAGAAAAGAGATTCAGAATAACAGAATAGAGCTAGAAGGGACCTGGGAGGTCTTGTAGGAGAGACCCATTTCTAATAAGTGGCTGTCCAGTCTCTTCTTGACAGCCTCCAGGGATGAAGAACTCACAACTTGTGAGGGAAAGCTGTTCCACTGGTTGATTGTTCTCTCTGTGAGAAAATTTCTCCTTATTTCTAGGTTGAATCTCTCCTTGACCAGTTTCCACCCATTGTTTCTTGTTTTGGCTTCTGGTGCTTTGGAAAATAGGTTGTCCCCCTCCTCTCTGTGGCAGCCCCTGAAATATTAGAATACTGTTATCATGTCTCCCTTGGGCCTTCTCTTCACTTGATTATCCATGACCAGTTCCTGTAACTGTTCTTCATATGTTTATTTTTATTTTTTTATTTTATTTGGTTTGTCAATTGCTTACAAGATAATAGGTATAAGTAAAAACATAGTTATGAATACATGGATACATATAAGAAAAATAAAAGAAATAATAGGACAGGGATGGTAGGCACGTTGGTGCGCTTATGCACTCCCCCTACAGACCTCTTAGGAAAGGGGTGAGGTCAATATTAGACAGTCTAAGGTTAAAGTTTTTGGGGTTTGGGGAAGAAACCACAGACTCAGGTAGAGTATTCCAGACATTGACCATTCTGTTGCAGAAGTCGTATTTCCTGCAATCAAGTTTGGTGCGATTAACCTTGAGTTTGTATCTATTGTTTGCTCTTGTATTGTTATGGTTGAAGCTGAAGTATTCATTGACAGGTAGGACATTGCAATGTATGATTTTATATACCCTGTTCCTCCAACAAGACGGCCTCCCCCAATAGGAAGTCCCAGCATGTTTTATAGGCATGAAATGAAATTAAGCCCCTCCCACCAAATTAAGGCCTATATTAAAACATGCAAAATGGGGGGAAATGGTGGGGGGGTTGCCGTTAGGAAGTACTTTTGTTGCACACCCGGATATGGTGCTGCCTGCGTTGACCCCGATACGAAGTGCCCCACCCACGCCGAGGTCAACATCTGAACCATCACCACCTGCCCACCCAAAGATGCAGGGGTGGGGGGAATTAAGTCACCCCCGAAAAGACAGCCTAGCCATTTTTTCAGGGCTCAAAAAAAAAATAAAATAAGACCCGGCCTTATTATATGAGAAACACAGTACTATACTTAGATCAGACCGAAGGCGGTATAATTCTAGGTTTTCTAGGTCTAGAATTTCAAGTCTGGTGGCATAAGGTATTCTGCAATGAGTAGAGGAGTGGAGAACTCTTTGTTTTAGCCTCCAGTCCCCTAATCATTCTGTTCTTCTCTGCACTCTTTTTAGAGTCTTTACATCTTTTTTTATAGTATGATGTACAAAACTGGATGAAGTATTCCAGGTGTGGCCTTACTAAGGCTTTATAGAGCAGTACTGATACCTCAGTACTAGTATTCCTGGGGAGAAGAAAAATTTCTATTGGGAAGAGAGAAATTATTCAAAGAGAATGAAGGGTTAATTGCCTGCCTTCCTTCTTCCGATGCTACAGCTTTATGGGAAATCAGTTCAACTCTTATTCAGCACAGGTCAACTACTGTAACAGTGGCCCCAAACATCTGTTTCTCAACATTACGTTAGAGGTTTATTTAAATGAGTTTTGCCAAAATTACTGATAAACATTTTGTTTCCATAAGACCTAAGAGGTCTGTAGGGGGCGTGCATAAGCACACCAACGTGCCTACCATCCCTGTCCTATTGTTTCTTTTTTTCTTATTCGTATCCATTTCATGTGTTCATAACCATGTTTGTACTTATACCTGTTATCTAACAATCGCTTGCCAAAATAATTTTTTTTTTAAAAAAAACCTCTTTTGAGGAGGGGGAAGATAATAAAGGGATATATGTGTGATAAATATTCAATATGCACGAGCCAGTTTGGTGCAGTGGTTAAAGCACCTGGCTAGCAACCAGAAGACTGTGAGTTCTAGTCCCTCTTAGGCAGAAAGCTTATTGGGTGACCTTGGGCCAGACATTCTCTCTCAGCCCTAGATAGCAGGCAATGGCAAACTCTTCCAAAACATACTGCAAGAAAACTGCATGGATTAGTCCATGCAGTTTCAAGAATTTTTTTAAAAAATGATTCAAAGGCAGGCATATGTGTGTGTGTGTGTGTGTGTGTGTGTGCGCTAACAATGGTGGAACATGCAACATTGAAAGCACACAAACTGGGTGCAAATCTGTGTTTTGAATGGATTTTTACAAAGGATTATAAATTATCCAAGCTTACTGCTGCCTGCCTTCAAAAACAGAATGCAATTTTTGAGGGTTAGAATTTTACAAAATAATTTCATTTAAAGTGCACCTTAACACGGTGAAAAAATCGGTGAACATTTATTCAAAAAATATCTAACTTAGCAATAACTTCATTAAATAAAAATTAGAATTAGATCATATTCAACATGGCTGGAAAACATCATTACATTAAAACCAGGGGAATCCAAAAGAAGGAATGGAACTCAAATGCAAATTATCTTATTAAGGAGGCAAGGAGAGAATAAAATCGAGTAGATTTATACATCCATGTAGAGTAGCTTTTCCAGGGTTGAACCCTCCAGATGTGCAACTGCTGCACATCTCAGAATTCTCCCAACATCAGGAGACATCAGAATGGGGAAAGTATAAAATCTATCATCTGTGCTTTCATCACCATCAATCAAACAGTTCTATAATAAAAATGTACAATGAAGTTTTTCCAAATTTTCCAGAGCAGTAGAAGGCAAGACAAGAAACAATGGATGGAAATTAAGTAGAGAAGCAACCTAAATCTAAGGAGAAACTTCTTAACAATGAGGACAATCAACCAGTAGAACGGCTTTCCTTCAGAGGTTGTGGCTGCTCCCTCACTGGAGGCTTTTAAGAAGAGACTGGATAGTCATAAGTCTGAAACAGTATAGTCAGAAGTGGTATTCAGCAGGTTCGGACTGGCTCTGGAGAACCGGTAGTGAAAATTTTGAGTAGTTCAGAAAACTGGCAAATACCACCTCTGACTGGCCCCGTCCCCATCTATTCTCTGCCTCCCAAGTCCCAGCTGATTGGCTGGGTCTTCTTTGGTTGCCCTGCACAGGAGAATGGAGCTGGAAAGCAGGTTAGTGGGGGTGGGGAGAGAATGGGGATTTTGCAATATCCTTCCCCTGGAGTGGAGTGGAAATGGAGATTTCACAATATCCTTCCCCTGCCACGCCCACCAAGCTATGTCCACAGAACTGGTAGTAAAAATTTTTGAATCCCACTACTACGTATAGTGTCTCCTGCTTGAGCAATAGCATTTAGATTTATATACCACTTCACAGTGCTTTATAACCCTCTCTAAGCCGTTTACAGAATCAGCATATTCCCCCAGCACTCTGGGTCCTCATTTTACCGACCATAGAAGGACGGAAGACTGAGTCAACCTTGAGCTGGTCAGGATCGAAGGAATCAAACTTCTAGCAATGTGAGCAGAATTAGTCTTCCATATGGCATTATAAGCACTGCAGCACCAGGACTAGAAGAGATCCAAAGTCCCTTCCAACTTGGTTATTTTGTTATCTATAAAGACGCCCATCCTCTTTTCCAATCATTTGGAGAGATATGTCTCTATCATCCCAGGCACTGCACTTTATATGTAGCCACAACACAAGTAGGGAGTGGCCAAAATGGTCCATCAATAGTTCCCCTCTCAACAATACAACCAGTGGGCAGGAGCAATTTTCAGAACTGTAAGAATGGAAGGAAATGATTAACTTCCTTCTCCATCCCTGGGCTGATCCCATTACCGATCAGCACCCCTTCCCTAGCAAAAGCCATCTGCGTTTGAAAAACCTGAGGGTTCACTGCAAAAAAAACAACCCCACTCATGTCACAGGAAGTTTGGCTTCACATCAAAAGCGTTAATGCTGTAAATTCTTGGCAGAGCCTTATTATTCTTGTAGTCTTGCATTAAGGATCAGCATGGTTGGCTCCCAAGTGCAGTGAAGGCCTGCCAAGTCTGCTGCTTATTGAGCCCACTGAAATCTGCACCCACCTTCACCTCTCATTTGACTTTTTTCTCTAGGCAGCAGCAGATCCCAACAGGCCTGAGATAGGTCAGTACTTAGTACTACTCTGTTTCCCCCCAAAATAAGACACCTCCGCCAAAAAATAAGCCGTAGCATGTTTTATGTGTGTTCCTAATATAAGCCCTACCCCCCACCAAATAAGCCCTACCGTGCAGCTGGCTGGCCACCCATTCCGTCTGGTTGCTCATGGTGCAGTGGCCACAAGATGGCATAATGGTGGAACTGCCCCACACGCCCTGCACTGGCTTACCTCAGGGCCCCAACAGCCAGGCCATCCATGTCCGGACACCTGCCTTGTGGCAGCAGCACCAGCAGCCATGTGTAGCAGGAGCCCATGTGGCCGCCAGTCTACTTCTTCTGCTTGCTCACGGCCGCAATGGAGCAGGAGGCCAAGTGGTGCGCCTCAGCTGTGAGGTGGAGGGGTATGGATGGCCTGGCTGCGGGGGCCCTGAGATAAGTTAGTGTGGGGCATGTAGGGAAGCTCCACCCTCCCCTGCCTTGCAGCAGTGGCACTGTTGTGCCACATGGCCTCCTGCCCCACTGCCAGCAAGCAGAAGAAGTAGGCCTCCTGTACATGGAAAAAAATTAAGACACCCCCGCCCCCCCAAAAAAGTAAGCCCTAGTGCTTATTTTATGGAAAACACAGGTACTCCTTGATAGCCACTTCCCAAACTGGGTGATCCAAATGATTTCTGGTTTGCAAAGATCTGATAATCTAATTGCAACCAATCTAATTTCAAACAATTGCAACCAACCTAATGTCACCATCTAGCTTGAGTAAAAGTTCAGGATCATTTCAGTTCTGATCTATGTGCCTCTTCGTTTCAAATCATCACCTGCCTTCCACTGAGGATCTGTACACTACATGGACCAGGAAGAAGGCTTAGAAAATATCTACAGACTCCTCATATCTTGGACACAAACTGTTTCAACTTCTCCCCTATAAGGCATTGCATGCCAAAACAATTAGACCCAAAGACAGTTCCCCCCCCTGTGCCATTATTCTGCTGGACACCTAATTCATACAGCACTCTTAGGCCTAAAGATAATTTACTCAATAGGGCTCTATTGATATCATCCTTCTCATCTTCTCATTATTCTCATCTTCTCATCCTTCTTACTACCATGTTCTATTAGTATCTATAATCACTTCATGATAAAGAAGAGAGAGAGAGAGAGAGGGAGAGAGAGAGAATTACTGCTTTACAAGAAGAAAAAGTGAAGTTCAGGTAGGTGCAGTGCAAAGATTCGGAGATCCCCATCACAGGGCATCCTTGTTTTGACAGCCCTCTAGCCACTAGTCCACAATGTTTTTTATCTAGGGTTCTTCTGGGTTTTGTAAAGAGCACATTCCAGCAAGAAACAAAAGCCATAAAGAGACTGCTTCAAAGTGAATAGCTTGGCTATGGAGATAAAGAACACATTTTTTCCCCCTGACAAAGTTAGCTTTCCCATGATAGGCTTGGGATCAGCAGTGTAGTTCACAAGCGATAAGCAGTGAACAACAACAACAACAAAAATTGTGTAAACCCCACTCCGCTGATGCTTAAAGCTTTGCTCGAGGGAAGTGAAATCTCTTGTCAACTTAATTTCTCAATTTTTAAGCAGAATGAATCTGGGAGCATTCTGGGAAGGTACGTTTGGAATACAGTTATATTAAGGTCTGTATTTTTTGTTGGCTAATAAAGATAAATTCAAAAGCTGTGCTTTACTCATTAGCAGTCTATTTAGTTAGGCTTAGTACTTTAAGAAGGCCTGATTTTAGTTATTGAGATTTGGAATCTCTTCTCAACTGAGCAACAACAAAAAATAAACTCTCCCTTTAAGGTTCTTTTAATTTTTGTATCTGCCTTGCACTGCGGAGACATTTTAAAAGATTTCTTTGTGAAAACTGCTTTTCCAATGTATCTCTCTCTCTCTCCATCAACCTTCACCATCCATACTCTGCTGGGTCAACAATGCATTTTACTCAAGTTGACTTATCTCTGAGAGTCATCATACATCCACAGACCAGAGAAGAACCATCATGGAGGCCTCATGAACCTTGATCGGTTACATCAGGCTGTTGAATCCCCTTGTAAATAGGACTTATGTAGAAAACTAATGCAAAGCAAAATACCTGTGCGTGTTTGTTCATATGTATGAAATGCTAAGGAGTTCTACTTTAGTCTAGAAACTCTTTCTAGAATCTCAACATCTTTTTGCATGGATGCCATGATGTAAAAAAGACGTTGAGACTCTAGAAAGACTGCACAGAAGAACAACAAAAAAATGGAGGTTAAAAACATATAAAGAACATTTGCTGGAATTGGGTATGTATAGTTTAATGAAAAGAAGGACCGGGGGTGACATGACAGCAATGTTCCAATATCTCAGGGGTTGCCATGAAGAAGAGGGAGTCAAGCTACTCTCAAAAATACCTGAGGGCAGGACAAGAAGCAATGGGTGGAAACTAATTAAGGAGAGAAGCAACCTAGAACTAAGGAGAAATTTCCTGACAGAACAATTAACCAATGGAACAACTTGCCTCCAGAATTTGTGAATGCTTCAACACTGCAAGTTTTTAAGAAGAGATTGGAGAACATTTATCTGAAATAGTATAGGGTCTCCTTCCCTGCCTGAGCAGGGGATTGACTAGAAGACCTCAAAGATTCCTTTCAACTATTCTATTCTGTTCTGTTTACATTTACATTTTTTTTACATTTGATTTGATTTGTCAATCGCTTACAAGATACAGGTATAAGAATAAACAGTTTTGAATACATGAGATAGATACTTATAAGAAAAATAAAAAGAAACAATAGGACAGGGATGGTAGGCATGATTGGTGTGCACGCCCCCTACAGACCTCTTATGCACGCCCCCTACAGACCTCTTAGGAAGCGGGTGAGGTCAATAGTAGACAGTCTAAGGTTAAAGTTTTTGGGGTTTGGGGAAGAAACCACAGAGTCAGGTAGAGTATTCCAAACATTGATCACTCTGTTGCAGAAGTCGTATTTCCTGCAATCAAGTTTGGTGAGGTTAACCTGGAGTTTGTATCAATCGTGCGCTCTTGTATTGTTATGACTGAAGCTGAAATATTCATTTGCAGGTAGGACATTGCAATGTATGATTTTATATACTATACTTAGATTGGATCAGAGGCGGCGTAGTTCTAGGTTTTCTAGGTCTTGAGTTTCAAGTCTGGTGGCATAAGGTATTCTGCAATGAGTAGAGGAGCGGAGAACGCTTCTTGTGAAATATTTCTGGACTGTGCTGTGCTGTGCTGTGCTGTGCTCTGCTCTGCTAGTTCATGACCGGAAAAAGGTGATAGGTTAAAAAGGAACTGACCCCTCCCGGTGGTCATATTTTGGACAATTTGATCCCTTTGCTTAGCTGGTGGGACCTAGGAGTAGCTAAATTGCTTCTTCCATTTAGAATGGGGGGCAGGGGGGAGAACACTGCAGTTTATGCATTAGCAATTGTGGGGGTTGGGGCAGCAAGATCCTACTTGAGACCTTCTCTAGGAGATCCAAGCTTGTCCAATTGAAAAACCATTTGTGCATCTTTCATTCTCACACAATACTCTACTATGAAACAGGGGTACTGCAGCTTCCTTTTGTTCACTCCTATTTCTTGATCTGTCGGCTTTCATTACACATACAAGGTGGTCCTTAAGCTGCAAGATCATAAGCGTGAAAAACAGGCATAAGTCACTTTTTTTCAGTGCCGTTGTAGCTTCAAACAGCCACTAAACGAACTTTTGTAAGTCGAGGATTGCCTGTAAATTGTTGACACTTTTTGGAAAGGGAATGCTGCCAGAGAACATTACCCTTTGCCTCGATCCAGCTTAGTTCTTACATGTATCTTCAGTTGACAAGGAGCATTGCTCTACTCTTTTTTTGGACTGCAATTTCGTTTGACCTTGAATTCTTATTTTTTTCCCACTGGGAGAAACATCTACCTTCTCTGTGGCCTGAAATGGAACAACCCAGGAACAACTAATCTGTGAGATTGGCCTTGGTTCCTTATAAAACCATGTGTTTAATCAACACTCTTCATTTCTCTTACTATAAAAGAATGATGACAAGCTTAAGTGGCGTGGCTTGCCCATATTCTTGAGTTAGCTTAAAGCAGCATGTAGCATTTCAAGGATTCCAGGATGCTATTTTTGCATCATTCCCATTCTTGAAATTACAGAAATAAATTCCATGACCAGAAATTCGGGAGGCCTGTGATATGGAAAAAAATTGAGAGATGCCAGGGGAATTCCTCTCACATCATCCTTCCCTCTTTTTCTTCTTCTATGGAACTAGAAAATAATTCTCTGGCTATATGGAAAGGAAGAGGAAATTTCTTATTCAGAAATATTCTGTTTTAATGGAGTTCTCAAATTTGCCAGCTGGCTCAGCATTAAACTAGTTTCACCCACACCTTTTGGAACTGGAATCGATATTAAATGAGATAAATTTTATATAGGAAGATATTGGCAAGCCTAAACATATCTTTAATAGTGACCCTCAAAGTATTTAGTCATTTCCGGAGTAATTATTGTCTACTTTAACATTTTGTAAAATGTGAAACAGGAACCAGGCAACCTCAGAACAGTAGGATAGAAAAAATCCGTCTTGGAATATTAGGGAGGATCCTAACTGGTAGCTGAGGAGTGCTTTCAATTTATTTTGGCTTTTCTTTTTCTTTTTAAAGAAAAATGCACAGAGAAATGGAGTATGCAATACTTACATAATGGAAAACTGAATATGTCATGTATACAGTAGAGGCATGCATACAACTCAAATGTGCACATTTTTGTAGCTTAAAGAAATGTGCAGAAAGTGGGACAGTATAAATTAGGCAGAACTGATTAGAACCATAAAGAGACTGATATAAGGGTAGTCCTCGATTTACGACTAATTGAGCCTGAAATTAAGGTTGTGGCGGTTGTAAATCGAAGAATCACGTGACTGGATTTGAAACTACAACAGCTTTTTATGACAGGCATTAAGAACACCACAGTCATTAAGCGAATTCATTTTCCCCAATGTTTTTTTTTTTTTTTTTTGCTGGAAACCAGAATTAAATAATAGAAACTGCCCCAAAAGTTGCAAATTGTGGCCACATGTTTGTGTAAGTTGCTGCAAACAGCCATAAAGGTGAGCCAGTTGCGAAGTCCCCAAAATGCGATCACATGATTCTTTGTTTTGGCACCATTTTTCTTATCCTTGGGAATTTTAAGGGACTTCAACTCCCAGAATTCTCCAGCCACGTTGGCCACAGCTGTGAATTTTGAGTGCTGAAATCCACAGAGGCTGAGATGTGATATAACTGGATTCAAACTTCAAGCTAATCCATAATATCATCTGCTTGTGACTTAGCATATTATGGAGACCTTGTTCTACATATTGTTTAGACCCAAACATTTTAGTTTATTCAACAAAACTTAATTAAAAGATAGCCTACCATATGCGATTCGGATTGATGCTTCAGAGTACCAAATCTTTATATTTAAGAGTGTGTGTGCTTTGAACCTATTTACTGGCATAAGGATAAATTTATTTTGCTTTATTTTAAATGAATGAACTGTAGCTTTTACTGTAGTCTGTTCCTTTTTCTAATAATGCTTTAGTTACAGTATACTTTTTTTTGTTTTCATGTCTACATGTGAATGTATTGTTATATTATTAGTTTGGGCAGACAAGTCAGATTTAGGCATTCATTGTTAATAAAAATGACAGCAAAATGATCATATGTGTGTGTGTCATGATGTCACAATACAGGGTCAAATGTCTTTGTAGGGTTTTACATGTCGATATAGCTGTGCAATATTCTTAGGTAAAGTAATATCTTTTTCAGAAAAATAAGCAAATGTAAGGAATGTAAGCAATTTAATAAAGTATGGCATTAAATGTTGTCTAAGTCAGTGGCCCTAACTTTTGGGCACTAGGGACCGGTTCCATGGAGAGGTTTTTCCATGGACTGGAGGGGGCGTGGTCAGTGATGGGATTCAAAATTGTTTACTACCGGTTCTGTGGACATGGCTTGGTGGGTGTGGCAGGGGAAAGATACTATAAAATCTCCATTCCCCACTCCAGGGGGAAGGTTACTACAAAATCCCATTCCCTCCCTACCCCACTAACCTGCTTTCCAGCTCCATTCTCCTGTGCGGGGCAACAAAAGAAGACCCAGCCAATCAGCTGGGACTTGGGAGGAAGATGGGGCAGGGGCCAGTCAGAGGTGGTATTCTCTGGTTCTCCGAACTACTCAAAATTTCTGCTACTGGTCAGGGATGGGATTCAAATTTTTTAACAACCTGTTCTGTGGGCGTGGCTTAGTTGGTGGGCATGGCTTGATGGTCATGTGACTGGGTGGACACGGCTTGGTGGTCATGTTATTGGCTGGGCATGGCCAACTCGACATCAATCACATCGAGGCATGCATCTCCTTTCCTGGCGTGACTGTGGGGATGCTGCAACAGTCATAAGTGTGAAAAACAGTCATTTTTTCAGTGCCATTGTAACTTTGAATGGTCACTCCACACAAGCAAAGTACCAGCAAAGGAGGAAAAAAAAAACTTCAGAGAAGTTCCAGAAACAGGAAGTCTAGTCCTGCCAAGAAAGTAATAAGGGTTAACAGAGAGGCAGTTTCAGTAAGCAACATCAGACCGTTTCCTTCCTGTCTTCCTTACAGGATTAGGCCAGTAATTTCTTCTAACAACCGGTTCTCCGAACTGCTTACAATGTTAACAACTGGTTCTAGAGAATAGGTGCGAACTGGTAGAATCCCACTCCTGCTACCGGTTCTCCAGAACTGGTAATGACCTGCTGAATACTACCTCTGGGCGTGGTTTTGTGTGCTGCCTATATCCCATGAATTGGGCTTTGCTTTTTGCATGCCACGGACTGGTGTAGGTTCATGGACTGGGAGTTGGGGACCCCTGGTCTAAGTGAAACAAATTATTTTTTATTTATGACTCCCAAGTTGTTAATCTAATTTTTGCAGATACATTATTTATCAGCCCTGGACTCTTGGCCGCTCCCTGATATCCCAGATGCATCCATGTAGAACTTTTATCAACCTGAATGAGGCATATATTGATTTAACATTTCTCCCATCATTAGAAGGTCTTGAAAGACTTAACGATGAACAGTTAGAAGAATGAAGGGAAGGGCTAAATGAAAACAAAAGTGTACATTCACATGACTTAATATGTTTATTTTGCTTGGAGTCCCAAATGAACTGTTCTGTTTGGAAAGAAGCAAGGTTTTTCACAGATTTTTTTTTTTTAAAGACTGATGAAGAAGTTCAGTATTTGCAGTGAAGATCGAAATACTGCCAAGTTTCCACTCAGGACACAGATGTGGTTATTTAAAAGGAACACCAAAGGAGAAATTGCTGACTCAAGATACATCTTATATAGATTCCTAGCCACACAAAGAAATATAAAAAAATGTTTGCTCCTTGGTTCCATCTAGTCATCATTCTGATTCTTGCAACCCAGATCTGTTGGTGTAGTTAAGCTGGTTTGTAGGGTGGAATGAGGTGGTTGTGCATAGCATAACTGCTAAGTTTGTTAAAGCTGAAGATTTCTCTTATGCATGCTGGACTTCTTTTTCATATTGCAGATCCTTTGTCATCCATAGCAGCCTTCATAATTCAGGGAGCAGGGTGGCCTGCTTATAAGAACTGGATTCTTGGTTGGCTCTTCTCTTCCTAGTTGTTGTTTGCATCTTATTCTGCCTTAGACAGTGTAGGTGGTTTGAAGAAGGGATAGCAGATGACACTGATTGGTGACAAAAAAGCAGATAGTGATGGTGCTGACTGAGCAGCGAAATGAGGATTGGTGATACTGTTGGTTAGGATAAGGGTGTAGACACAAGACTTTACAGTTGGTATTGCTAAAGAGAGGACCTTTAACTACTGTTCGGAGCTCAATGGTTGAATACTGGAATTTCTGTCTCACATTCTTCACTACTTATACATATGAGATATGTCAACCTTGTTAACTCTCAAGACTCTTTTTTCTGCTATGTATTCAAAATGGACTGTGATATATCTACATCCATAGAATATCTATTGCATATATCTCTACCTCTGTCTCTAGCCCTATCTCTATCCTCTATCCTCTATCCTCTATCCCTATCCCTATCCCTATCCCTATCCCTATCTCTATTCTCTAAATCTATCCACTAAATCTATCACTATCCCTATCCCTATCTCTATCTCTATCTTTATCTCTGTCCTCTATCTCTATCCCTATCCCTATCCCTATCCCTATCTCTATCTCTATCATCTCTATCCATATTAAGCATAGTTCATTCTAAATACATAGCAGGAAAAAGATCCATTAACAAGGTTGATACTATATAGTACTGTGAAGCCTCCTCCCAGAAGGCAACAAAGAAAACCAGTCATGGAGAGGATGTGTAGCTCTACTGACAATACTGTGGACCCTGGTCAAGCATCGCTTATATGCTACGTCCTGGATAGAAGGGATTGAACTTCCAATAATCTTTTCTGCTGTCCTCATCACTTTCTGCATAGCCTTCCTGTCCGAAACAGTTACACCTCCAAAACACAAAATAATGCAATATGACAGGATGCTTTCAAACGTCCCTCTATAGAAAGTGGTAAGGATAGGGGAAAGAGGATGTGCTCTTCTCATACGGCACAGAAAATACAAGTGCTGCTGTGCCCTTTTCACCAGTGTCTCACTTTTGAGAGAGACAAACAATAAAAAGGAATAAATGTAGGATATAAACAAACAAATAAATATGTACCAGTTGTAAATGAACCATTAGCAAAGATGGAATCTGGACTCTTTTTTCCCTCTCAGTTTCTGCAAGAAAAATTGCCCCTGTTTACAGCTGGTTTAAACTAGAGTCAATGATCCTCTTCTGTAGAACTTTTCCAAACATCTCTGAACAGATTTTGATAGAAAACAGATTTATTTGTTTTCCTTTAAGACAGACTAAGAACCTCATTCTTTTAGATACTGCAGAAGAATGCTTGACATGTGGTCAGATTAGGGTGCCAGTTTAAACAACTTATGCTCAAGACATAGTTGTGTTAGCTTGCTTCATTTTTTTTTTAGATGGAGATGGGTGGGGGGATTTGTTCTTTCTTCTTCCTTGGGTTGCTTGCTTGTGGTCCGACAGATGCTATTGCACACAAATAAAGCATTGCATTATATATACACAAGGGTTAGAATGCACAGTTTGCTCTCAGAATGAGCTATTCCATATCCTAAATGATGTCTTTAAGAATCAGTTCAAGTTGTCTCTCCAAAGTAACGAGGGTGGGCCATTCCACAGATAACTTCAGGCTGTCTCTTTTATAAACCTTTCTCCTTTCTTGGCACATTTCTGCAGATAATGTATTCATCAGCTGGGGACGATTGGCTACTTTCAGATATCTTCCAAGGATAAACCCATGTGGAACTTCTATAGAGGGGAATGAGGCATATATTGATTTAACATTTTGCCTATGATTAGACAATTTCATCACAGACTCTCAATATCAATTTCATTGGTTTATTGCTGTCATAGACCAGAATAAGTAGAGCAGGGGTGTCAAACTCGATTTCATTGAGGGCCGCCTCAGGGTTGTGTTTGACCTCAGGGGGCTGGGGTGGGCATGGTGAGCATGATGCCACTCATGTCTAGGTGCCTGTGGTGGCTTGAGTATTCTGCCAGAGAAAGAGGGCTCCTGAGCTCCATTTTCGGCTGGGATGGTCCCCTTCAACCTTCTGCCAGTGAAAACGGAGTTTGGGGGGCTGCGCAGCCCTTCCGACAGAGGTGGGTATTCAGCAGGTTCTGACCAGTTCTGGAGAACCAGTAACAGAAATTTTGAGTAGTTTGGAGAACCGGCAAATACCACTTCTGACTGGCCCCGCCCCCATCTATTCTCTGCCTCCCGAGTCCCTGCTGATTGGCTGGGTCTTCTTTTGTTGCCCTACAGAGAACGGAGCTGGAAAGCAGGTTAATGGGGTGGGGAGGGAATGGAAATTTTGCAGTAACCTTCCCCGAGGAATATGGAAGGAATGGAGATTTTACAGTATCATTTCCTGGAGTGAGGTGGGAATGGAGATTTTATAGTATCCTTCCCCTGCCATGCCTACCAAGCCACACCACGCCCACAGAACCGGTAGTAAAAAAATGTGAATCCCACCACTGCCTCCCGAGCTCCATTTTCGCTGGCAGCGGCACCGTGTATTAGTCTGCTGTTTCCAGGGTAGCCCCACAGACCAGATCTAAGCAACCTGCCAGCTGGATCCAGCCCACGGGCCTTGAGTTTGACACCCCTGAAGTAGAGTGTTCTGCGAATATATGTCTCTATCTTAGATGATAAAACTAAAACACAGTTATAAAACAGCCTAGCTAGCATCTATAAGTGAAGTCCAGGATGCAGCCTATAATGTAAAATTATATTAAAATTATATATTAGAATCATATTAAATGTGATTACGTCTAAAATTAGGGCTCTTTGGTGCTCTCTGAGTAGAAATGTCCCCAATTGCTTTTTCCAAGAGGCAATTGGACTTTCTTGTTTTTCTTTGAAGTCTTTTCACTTCTCATCCAAGAAGGTTCTTCAGCTCTGAGCCAAAGTCCAGTTGCCTCTTGGAAAAAACACCTTTGGGACAACCATGATGTGGATGACTGAGGCAGGCAGGCAGTTAAACTAATCTACAAGAACTTGATTTTTGTCTGCAACAAACCTTCTTTTAGTTAAACAACCAACAATTTAGAAAGATAGTATGTGTAGGAACCCCCACCCATCCCGAAGAATGAAATATTTTTGGAAATATTAAAAAGGCAGGATAAAATATTTCCCCTAAAGGAGAAATGGAGAAACATGTTTTAGAGGCAGGAAGCAGACTCCACTTTTTCTTAATAGCCAACAGCAGATGCCAGCACTCAAGGAGACAAAGAGCTTATTGAAAGAAGAAGCCAACTATCTAGATGGCTTTATTCCTAAGCAAAATAAATACTGCAGGCAGAAATCCATACAAGACAGGATATTTCAGAACTGCCTGCAGCAAAGCTTGACAGCTAACAAAGGCAGAATGATAGGATTAGAAGTAGCCCCTCACCCAAGATCCAGCACAGGACAAAAGCCATTAGCCACAATAGGAATTGTCCAACATCCTTTCAGAACACAAGCCCTTTCATTGCAATCCAAACTTCAAAGTCACAGAAACCTGGGAGCTCAGATAAATAATAAGCCAGAGGTTGACCAAATTACCTCAGACAGATCCTTAGGGTTTGCATTTCCTCTTTTACCTGTAGAGCCAGCTATGACCCCTACATAACCCCCATAGGAATCCGACAACAGGCAATAGAATATTAAAGGACATGTTCTTGCACAGGAATAGGAAGCTCAAATACAAAGCCCAAAGAAGGTATAACCCCACCCTCTCAACTCCATGTTGTCAGCTGCCCACTTGTGGTTCTGCTTCATCAATAATCCATCTTTCCAATAAGCCTCCATGTTTCCAGTGTCTTTCTCCTAGCTTGGAACTGAATCTGATGGATACTTCTTCCCACGTATGTATATATGGGGCTAAAGACTAGCGCTGCACCAGAGTTTGTGCTTGAGCAGGCCCCACAGGTGGGCCTAGCTGGTAAGAACCCTGCTCCCCAAAAATAGCCCAATGACCTGTGACTCCTATTGGAGTCAACCTACTGTAGGGCATAGTAGATACAGCTTAGCCAGGAATTAGGGACTGTGGAAACAATATAGTGAATGCACTAAAGACTGAACATTTTTGTTCCATTGCCAAAATGCCAGACAGCGCTGTGAGTTTCTCAAGGGGGGTGGGGAAGGAAAGGGAACAATTCAGCCCTTAAAGTGATTAATTGCTATATTTTGTGTATGATGACGTTGAGAAGCTCTACCAAAACCAAACAACCTAATTCTAAAAAAAAAAAAAAATATTCCATGGCAAAACGTAATGTCAAGCTGGAATTGCCAAAGATCCTAAACAATCTCAATAGTTAAGACTACAAGTTTCTTATCACCAGTTTGATACAGTAGAACCGTGTTTGATAGAGCAAGGTAATTGATGAAAGAAAGATTTTTCAAACTGTGGGAAGCTACCCCCCTGCCCCCCCCAACGCAGAAGAATGAAATATTTTGAGAAATATTTTTTAAAAAGGCAGGGTAAAATATTTCCCGTAAAAGAGAAATAAAAATCCTAAGGGAGACAGGAACTCAGAGCCCCAGCTTCCTGCCTCCAAGCATACTAAGCTGAGGCCAGCTTTTAGAAATGTAGATTTGGTAATCCATAACTCCCTGCAGCAAGGTCTGGCTCTGAACAAAGGTAGGGTTAACCTTCAGCCACAATTGAAATTGCCCAACAAGCCCCTTCATTGCATCATCCAAACTTCAACCAAACTTAAGCTCAGACAAACTCCTAGGATTTGAACATGGCCCTATGGGAGTCTGACAACAGCCAATAGAATACATGTTCTTGCACAGGAACAGGAAGTTCAAGAGCAAAGCCCAAGAGAAGATATAAATACACCTCACTCTCAACTCCATGTGGTCAGCTGCAGTGGTGGGACTCAATTTTTTTTGACTACCGGTTCTGTGGGTGTGGCTTGGTGGGCGTGGCAGGGGAAGGATAATGTAAAATCTCCAGTCAGAGGTGGGATTTGCTGGTTCTCCTAATTACTCAAAATTTCTGCTACCGGTTCTCCAGAACTGGTCAGGAACTGCTGAATACCATCTCTGGTCAGCTGCCCAGAACTATGTACTTGGTGGTTCTGCTTCACCGTTAAACCCTCTTTCCAATCAGCCTCCATTTTGTTTCCAGTGCCTTTCTCCTGGCTTGGAACTGAACCAGTTGGATATTTCTTCCAACAAAACGATAGGGTCTCATCTCCATCTGACCGTTTGGATTTTACCAGGGACATGGTTGGGGTTGCAACAAAATAGAAAGAAATGTATGATTGAGATGACACATGTAAACGCCTTATAGGAAATTGTTCGGAATGACAGCATGTATTTTTATTACTAATATTAACTAAGAAGCATTACTTACTTGTGTTACTACTACTTGTCTTACAATTTTGGGGTGCATTGCAAAGCAGTGATTGTTGTGTTGGAGATCTGCAGTAGGACCAGGGGTGGGATTCAGCCACCCTGGTCCTACTGCAGATCTCCAACACAACAATCACTGCATTGCAATGAACCCCAAAATTGTAAGACAAGGCTAGTTTGGCCGAATCGGATGTTAAATTTACATATGGTTTGCCAAACTGTGGTTGAACAGACCGGCTGACCCCTCCCACCCCGCCTCTCCCAGGAATCTCCACATGGCTCATTTTGGATGGAGGTAAGTGCAGGGTCTACGCGGAGGCTCTGGGAGGGTGAAAAATGTTCATCCCAGAAGTTCTGGAAGTCCAGAAACTGTTTCTGGCTTCTGGAGGGCCTCCGTAGGCTGGAGACCATTTTCACCCTCCCAGAGGCCTGAGGCAATCCTCCGGACTCTGGGGAAGGCAAAAAATGGCCCTCCCAGAAGTTCCGGTAGGCCATGCCCACCATGGCCACACCCACCCAGCAACTGGGCAGAGAACCAGTTGTTGGGATTTTTGAATCCCACCCCTGAGTAGGACATACTTGCATTGACCCAAAGGGCTAGATTTGGGGGTTCTTACTCCTTGTGCCACCCCCTGTGGGTTGATATCATTTCTTTGTAATGAAAACAGATCTTAAAAATAGATTTTATTTATTAAATTTATATGTCTGTCCACCTCACAAAAATAGGCACCTGACAACAAGGTACAAACAATAAATGTATGTCAAAAACCTATAATTATTAAAAAGTTTTTTAAAAAATCATAAGGCATACAGGAGATTTAATATTAATAATGAAGCCCTCTCAAGAACTCATCAGTCTTCCGGCATGTCCAGGCCGGAGGACATAGCCAGGTCTTGAGGGACATCCGGAAAATCTGTCATGGTGATGATAACTTCACTTAAGGATGTGTGTGGAGAGTATGTCACATAAAGGTGGGCACTCCAGATACCCAAAGCTATGTTGTACAGGTAATCTTTGACTTACGACCACAATTCAGCCCAAAATTTCTGTTGCTAAGTGAGATAGTTATTAAGTGAATTTTGCCCCCATTTTAGGACTGTTCTTGCCAAAGTTGTTCAGTGAATCACTGCAGTTGTTAAGTTAGTAACATGGTTGTTGAGTGAATCTGGTTTTTCCATGGATTTGTTTGTTAGGATACTAAAGGTCATCACATGTCCCTGGAACCCTGCAACCATCATAAATACACACCAATTGCCAAGTGTCTGAACACAACCATGGGGATGCTACAATGATCATGTGAAAAACACTCATGAAGTCCCTTTTTTCAGTGCCATTGTAACTTCACTCACTAAATGAATAGTTGTAAGTTGAGGACTACCTGTACCACAGACAACACACAGAGACACACACAGAGACACACAGACACTTAGACCTCTTAATAATCAGCAAACAAGCATTCACTAACACAGGATTGATTCTTTTTGCTTCTTTAGACTAGCAGCGTGCATTTATTTTATTTATTTGATTTGTCAATTGCTTACAAGATAATAGGTATAAGTATATACATACTTATGAATACATGAAATGAGTACATATAAGAAAAATAAAAGAAACAATAGGACAGGGACGGTAGGCACGTTGGTGCGCTTATGCACATCCCCTACAGATCTCTTAGGAAAGGGGTGAGGTCAATAGTAGACAGTCTAGGGTTAAAGTTTTTGGGGTTTGGGGAAGAAACTACAGAATCAGGTAGAGTATTCCAGACATTGACCACTCTGTTGCTGAAGTCGTATTTCCTGCAATCAAGTTTGGTGCGGTTAACCTTGAGTATGTATCTATTGTGTGCTCTTGTGTTTTTATGGTTGAAGCTGAAGTATTCATTGACAGGTAGGACATTGCAATGTATGATTTTATATACCATACTTAGATCAGACCGAAGACGGCGTAATTCAAGGTGTCCTAGGTTTAGAATTTCAAGTCTGGTGGCATAAGGTATTCTACAACGAGTAGAGGAGTGGAGAAGTCTTGTGAAATATTTCTGGACTTTCTCAACTGTGCTAATATCAGATACATAATGTGGGTTCTAGACTGATGAACTGTATTCGAGTATTGGTCTAGCAAATGTTTTGTATGCTCTAGTTCAGGGGTCCCCAACCACTGGCCCCCGGACCGGTACTGGTCTGTGGATCATTTTGTACTGGGCCACCTATTTTGCTTGTGCGCCGCCATCTTGTTTTGACGGCGCTTGAGAAAGTGCTTCCGGGTGAGCTTGTCGGTAGTCAGTTGAAAAGCGGCGTTTGGGTGCTGAAGGAATCCTCGTGCCTTAGTTTTGTCGAAGGGGTGGGGGGCGAAGAGCCGGAATGAAGAGCCGTCCCGATGGCGGTGGAGCCTCGCGTTACTCAGGAGGAGATTAAGAAAGAGCCTGAAAAGCCCATCAACCGTGAGAAGGTACAAAGGAGGTGTTGAAGGTGGCGGGGAGAAGTGGGGGACGGCTGGCTGGCCGGTTGCTCGGTTCGCCTTGCCTTGGTCGTGCGTGCTGGTGCCGGTACCATTCTGTGGATCATTTTGAACATTTTGTACCGGGCCGTGGTACAAAAAAGTTTGGGGGCCCCTGCTCTAGTTAGTAGTGTGATATTACCAGAGAAAAAGCTACGTAGGATTAGGCTGATGAGTATTCCAAGGTCCTTTACAGAGCTTGTATCATCAACAAGGTCTTGACTATTCAGCTTGTATTTTATTTTCTGATTTTTTTTTTTGCCAATATGTAAGACAGAGCATTTATTTGTTGAGATTTGAAGTTGCCATTTGTTTAACCATTCTGATACATAGTCAAGATCTTTTTGAAGGATAGCAGTATTGTCTGTGGTATTGAACAGCTTTACATCATCAGCGAAAAGAACACAGTTGCTCTTAATATGATCACATAGGTCATTTATGTAGAATATGAAGACAGTTGGTCCTAGAACACTGCCTTGGGGGACACCACTATTGACAGGTACAGAATTTGATAGGACACTCCCAATTTTGACCATTTGTTGTCTGTTTGACAGGAATGCTTCTATCCAGTTATGCAGTTGTCCAGAGACACCATAAGATTTTAATTTTAGGAGTAGTTTGTCATGTACCACTGAATCAAAGGCTTTACAGAAGTCTATGTAGATTGCATCTATTGCTTTGCTCTGATCGAGTTGTGTAGTCCATATGTTTTTGCAGTGTAAGAGTTGCACATTACAGGATAGTTTTTTTTCCTGAAACTAAATTGTTTATTGGAGAGTAGGTTGTTTGTCTCTAAGTGGAGGATGATGGATTGGTTAATAATTGATTCCATGACTTTACAGGTGATGCAGCATAAGGAGATTGGTCTGTAATTTTCAACTAGGCTGGGGTCTCCCTTTTTGAAGATGGGGATGACTGTGGCTTGTGACCATAGGTTAGGCAAAGAGCTGGTCCTGAAAGATTTTTCAAAGATTATGCTTAGAGGTTCGGCTATGGCAGTGGATAGCTTTTTAAAGAAGTAGGCACATATTCCATCTGGTCCAATAGATAGAGACGGTTTTAGATTGCGTAGCGCTTTTTCAACATTGTCTTCTGTAAAATCAATATGTATTAGATCATTGTAGTTGTCTGTGGTTCGGCTAGGAAATACTGGGCATGATCCATTGCTGTTTACAAATCTGAGCCGAAGAATGTGTTAAAGAGGTTGGCTTTAATAGTGTCATCGTTGCAGTCTTTACCATTAGGTCCTATCAGGGGTGAGATGGACCTTGAGTCTTTTAGTTTGTTGTTTACAAAATTGTAGAAAGCACGGGTGGGATTGGTGCATAGGTTTTCCTCTTGTTTAATGTGATAATTGGTGCATTCAGTCTTTATCTGGTGGCATAAATTTTTGTATCGGCTTTTGAAATTGGCAATGTGACCAGATTTGTTTTTCTACCAGAGTGATCTCTTTATGGATTGAAGTTTCCTTATGGTTATGGGTAATCTGTTTTTTGTTTTTGTTTTGGGAGTTGTCGTTGGTACATATAGTTTGATGACTCTTTTGACTTCAAGTAAAAATATGTTGTAATGGTCTTCAGCAGTACTGCATCTAGTGAATAGAGATTGCCAATCAAGGGATGAGAGATCTTTGTTATAAGATCATAGTTGCCTTTTTTGAAGTTATAATTGGGGATTACGTCATTGTGATGATTTTTGTGTGGGCATATGTTGAGACAAAAGTCAATCATATTGTGGTCACTGCTGGAAAAGGGTTCTTTAGTTTGTATTCCGTAAATTAAATTCAAACTATTGCAGAAGATGAGATTGAGGCAGTTTAGTCTAGTGTTGTTGGTTACTAGTTGTTCCAGTCCCAGATTTGTAACAGCATTGTAGAAGGTTGCGTGTATGGGTTCAGTTGTACATTCATTTAGGGTCCAGTCAATATGAGGTAGCTTGAAGTCACCAAGAAAGATAAAAGTGTGTGGGCAGGATGCTGCCCATGTTAGTAGTGTATTTAGCTTGTTTCATGTTCAATGTCATAATCAGGTGCTCTGTAACATAGTAAGAATCGAAATGTGATATTTAAGGATAGTTCACAGATGATGGTCTCAGGAAGAGCAAACTCCTGGATAACTTGGATGTTTTTTAGATGTAAGGACTTTTTATAGAAGATAGCAATACCACCTCCTCTACGAATTTCATGATCTGATCGGTAAACATGATAGTCTCTTACTATGGTAATGGAGTCAGGGAGAGAAGTGTTGAGCCATGTTTCACAGACAAATATGATGTCGAATTTAGCCATATTTAATAAGAGGAGAAATTAAGGTATTTTATTCACAAGGCTTCTTGCATTGAGTAGCTTGCATTTAAGGCCAGCTGTAGTTGGAATTGATGTAGTTGGGGCATGCGTGCCTAGTCTTGGGTGATGGTGGATTGGTTGAAGTAGGATTGTGGTTGAAGGTTAAAGCTGAGTTGCAGGTTGTGTGACTTATTTTTGATACAGTAAGCATGGTAGTCAATGTACAGGTCCTTCTCTCCATTGTCTAGACATTTTTTGAGTTCAGTGCGGAGTACACAGGAGCGGGCATGTTGCTGTATGATTAGGTCAGGGTGAGAACGGAGGTTCTTATGGTTGGTGTTGGTTTTGGCGAGTGAATTTATAGTGTAAATGAATTTACATTTGCTTGATTCATTTTTGCAAATGACCCTGCAGAAGCGTGGGGCCACAGAACCGTCTCTGTTTTTGAGCTCTCAGCCAATACGGGAAATGTCAAGTATTTCATTAGGGGAGATGGTTGATGCTTGATAATCACTGATGATGTTTCAGACAGTTGTGATGTCATCATTATCATTGATGTCCTCTAGACCAAATAAGATGGCGTTTGGATGTTTCCGTTCATGCTCAACAGCTTCTCTGATGAGGACTAGGATATCATTATTTGTCTGGCTTATGTTTTTTTTGTGGATTGGGTTGTGGATTGGGTTGTGGATTGGGTTGTGGTTGTTAGGTAGAGATGTGGTTTGTAGCTATTGGATGTTCAGGTTTTTGCGTTGTGTCTTTTTTTTCAAGGTTGGATAATCTTTCTTTTAAAGCATCCAGGGATGCTACTATGGTGTCAAGGGATGTTATTTGTGTTTCAATGGTATCAACTCTTTCCAACAGATCCAGTTTGGGTCTGCATGATTTGCAGAGATATGGAAACTCATTGGATGATTCTAGGTATTGAATCATTTGCTCAGGTAATCCCAAGGAGTCATGATGAGCGTATTTGTTACATAGAGAACATTTGATGGAGTTTTCATTACCCTTTAGAGTTTTGTAGCATTTAAGGCATGTGCAGGAGTCTTGGTGGGGATTACTTTCTCTTTAGGTTGTGGTTTGGCATTGGATTTTTTTCTGGCATGGTAGATTTGTTAAGATGGTACGTTGATTAAATTAATTAATGGAACAATTTTGGGTAATCAATATAGCCAATATCACACCAATCAATCAATTGCAGTAATTTCTCTAAAATAATTTTCCTAAGCAACAATCAGCCTAATCAATTAATTACACTAATCGCTAATCAATTATTTACACTAATCATTAATCACACTGTTTAATTAAATTCACTAAATCACTGATTTTACTAATCAATTAAATTACACGAATCTTGATCTTTTAAACTAATCAGTAATCACACTATTTGCACTAAAAACTCTAATCACACGAATCAATTAAAACAATAAATCAATTAAACCATTAATGAAATATTTTATAGAAATTGATTATCTAATCATTGATATAGGTGATGAGGCATTCATCTCCTGTTTGCCCAGTTTAAATTCACTGTAAAAATGTCTGCATTTGGACTGCCATAAAAACTTGGAAATTTTGAAAGGAGGAGGGGAAAGTTAGTTTAAAAAAAAAAAAGAGGGGGGAGAAAGAAAAGGCACCCTGAGTGCAGAGTCTACGCTAGAATTCCAAAGGAAGTTGAGGGCCTCCAGCTCAACACAGGAAACGCTCTTGGAGCAGGCCTTAAATGCTAGATTCCAGGCAGAGTTTAACTAACCACTGACAGCTCTGTAAACAAAGCTGGGACAAAAAGAGAACAGCTTTCCCTTTTCTGGCAGTCATTTTTAGTTGGTGGGCCTGCAGGAGAATTCTCCTATATTTGTCTCGATAGGATATAAATCAAAGCCTGAAAGGGTTTTGCGCATGAAGGAGTTATAAGGGAGCAAATATTTTATGGAGTAAACCTAACAAGAAGAAGGTAGGTGCTGATTTAAATCGCAGATGCTTCTATCTTGTCCAATTCTGTTTTTCCCCACCCTCCATCCCTCTCTGCACCTCAACTTTCGGTTTTAATTTTTTTAAAGGAGGATTTAGAGCAATATTTTAAAGGAAGGGGGGGTGGTATTTTAACCATTTGCTTCTTTTTTGTTCCTACCGAGGGCAGAATTTCCATTTTTAACCTTTTCAAAATGCATGCTTGTAGCTTTGTGATCAGCAAAGAAAGTAGCATTAAAGTGCAAGGTACTATTGTGTTGTTGGGAAACTGTTTTTGACCGTTACGAATTCTTTTCTGACTGCTTCACATCTGCAGTGGTGAAAATCTGAGGCTACAGTGAAATAACCTCCTTTGTGGCTTCCAGTTATCATCGTGGCAAATTTGCGCATCTCGCTTAAAATTATCATTGTTATTTTTGCTAAACATGTATAGTGGGAGGAAGATGCCAGTCTGCATAAATAGTTCTTTTAAGACATACCCCATCTGCTTCTTTCATCAAATGTAAAATGCTACAGCTTTGTTTTAATTTCCAGCAAGGAAGCTGACTCCCAAAGGGGAACTTGTTAAAACATTTAATAAAATTTTTGGTGATTCTGAAGAATCTTTTTAACTGTGGATGCGAACATGACTATACTTGGATATGATTCTGTCAATGGGAGGCTTCATTTCCATGTCCAGTTCTGACTCTCCCCCCCCTCTTTCTCTCTTTCTCAAATTCAGTCTGATTTGGGGGATTTATCTGAACTTGAATATATATCATGGACGACTTTGAACGTCGCAGAGAACTTAGGAGGCAAAAACGGGAGGAAATGCGCCTGGAAACAGAGAGGTGGGTAATATTTGAGAATATTTGACTGTGCCTGATTTTTAATATATTTTTTTAAAACATTGACTTTGAAACTTCATCCACTTAATAATCTGGGTGCAAATCAACCTATTGCATGGTCCAGATGTTTGCAAAAAGAAACAACAACACTATAGCTCCTCTCTGTGAAGGCTTTCTGCAAATTCTGTGTGGCCTCAGTTGTGCCTTCGGAGAGAATTCCTGAATTGGAAGAGGCGACAGGAGACAGATATGAAGCTTGTTTGGTGTTTATTGGTTTTATTAGAAGGGAGCAGGAGGAGCTGGTAATAGCCCAGTTCAAAGTGTCTAACCAGTATTACGTAGATGTGTGATTGTGTCAGACAGCCTGCGATAGGATGCTCGATAGGCTTTGGAACACTTTTAATGTGTTCCAATAGTCGATTATGCATCAGTAAATATTGTTTATTTATTATTAATGCAGACAATGCCTGATTTTAGTGAAGTCTTTCAGATTCAGTCCCATAGAACTGAACATTGCTTTCTTGGATGATGTTTGCTTTTTATGTAAAGTAATTCAACATTGGCGTCTGATAGATTAGATGTAGGATAAACCAGCAAAGATTCCAGGGTCTTGAGGATATCTGTCTGATGACATATCTCAGCAGCATTCCCCTGTGCAAGAATCTAGGTAAAGGAGTTGTTTAATCCTTTCTCCTTCATTTAGAGCTTTCCCCCAACATACTACCTGTGTAGGGATCAAGGGCCAGACCCCAAAGCAGCTGAGGCGTCCCTGGGGGAATTTTGCAAACAATTACTGTTGTTCCCTTGGAGAAATTGGTTAAGAAGAATTACTTGTCTAGAAATGAGAACGGATCTGCAACTCCTACTTGACCCCTGGCTGGCATGGGCCGCTTGCCACTTGCTAAGTGCAGAGATGGATGGCATCTTCTCCCATTCCCAGCCCATCGCAAAGGCACCCCGCCAGTTGTTATTCAAAACGGTTGACCAAGCCATGATAGTGGCTTCATTCTTACTGATCTGGTAGGAGCTCAAGCTCCGATTCACTGCAGTGCCTGAGAGCCAGTGGTGAGATTCAATTTTTTTTTAACTACTGGTTCTGGCGGGGGTGGCTTGGTGGGGGCGGCAGGGGAAGGATACTGTAAAATCTCTAGTCAGAAGGGGGTATTTGCTGGTTTTTTGAACTACTCAAAATTTCCACTACCGATTTTCCAGAACCGGTCAGAACCTGCTGAATACCCCCTCTTCTGAGGGCCCCTCTCCCTTCCTTTGACTAGTCATTCCCCTGGATCACCAGTTGGTATATTCTGTACTGGCTGGCAGTTGCTTTTTTTCTCCAGATAATCTTGCGATTGTTTCAACAATGTCTATCTAAGTCAATGATCTATCCTCAGCCATAGAAGCTCATACTCTTTTCACACTTATATTGTCTACTTTCACTTTGTGCCTAGATTGAGAGAAGGATGTTTCCCTTGCTTTCTCACCTCCTGCAAAGCTTCCCTTGCCTTTATTTTTATTTTAAAAATAACATCTTTAAGTTGCCCATAAGAAAGTTGCTATCTTGTTTCCATGAAATTGAAGGCTTGCATCTTCTTTGCTACAAATTTTTCATAGACTTAGAGAGGAACACAGGGATGAAAGAGCAACTTATTCCCCGTTGCTTTGGTTATTCTAGCATCACAGTTATGGTGGTGCCATAAAGGGAAAAGACAAAAAAAAAATAAAAAAAACCCACCTAAGAAGGATCTACATTAGTGACAAGGCAGATATGGTGGGAAAAGAGATGAAGCCACTTATATGAGTGGCATCTAAGGTGCACATGAGGAGAAGTAGCCCCTAAAAGGAAAATGCAGACACTAGTAGGCTGGTCCACACAAGAACCAGCCAGTGAGGATGAGAAGGGCACCATCTGGGAACAACTACACAAGTCTTACGATGGCTGTAATCCAGATAAAGCACTAGCCAAGCCCTATTGCCAATCCACTGCAGTGTGGACTGAAAATTGAAACTTGAAGCTATCTTAAGAAACAGATCAGAACAGCACGTGGGACAAGAAGCGTAGGCTCCAAAATGGAGATCATGAGTAGAAGTAGACGCCACTGCTGAAGGAGGTAAATATTTTCTCTTCTCGAATTGTTGTAGAGTTCAAATAATCTGCCAGTCAGGTATTCGGGTTATTTTGTCCCAGTGACGTATGCATGAAGGGACAGTGCTGAGAAGCTGGACGTGACATTGTTGTTGCTTTTAATTGACTTCCTGATTTAATCAGTTTGAAAATCAAGGATGCACATGCACATTCTTCATTATTTGCTGGAATTGCACCCCAAGGAAGCTTGGACAAGATGTCCTTGGTGTTTTCCCCCTCTATAATGCTAATGTAGTATTAATGCTACAGTCATTCTCTATTTCTGTCAGAGGCAAGTAGGTACCATGTCCTACTGATAGGATAATAAGAAATACTTTCCTTGGAAGAACCTGGCCTTCTTTTGTTCCTCTCTCTTCTTCAGCCCATGAAGAGTTCAGGTGATCTAGCTCCAACTAGGAGGATCAGCAGCAAAGCCAGTAGATACCAGGGACTGGCCAAGGGACTCTGGCTTAGGAGGGCATATTCCCAGCCAGTGTCCAGCAAAGGATTATTTAACCACAGATCTGACTATAGCATTGGTTGAAGGTATGTCCCAAACATCATTGCCTAAAGGGCATGTAAGCCTCTTCATATGGGCCCTTCTCAAAGATTGTGGCCCATGTTTATCATGTGCTTAAGCTACATTTTCTGGGTTGGAAATCATATTTGAAGGCACAGTCTCACTTGAAATGAAATGTTATGTTAAAACAGGACAGCAACCAGCTACCGAGGAGAAAACCACTGTTGTTTTTTGCACTAATAGACACAACAAAGGATAGGAGAACATATTCTAAAACATCAGCCCCCAACCTTTCTGGCTCTTTGAACTGGCGGGAGTGGGAGGGAGATGATTTTGCCTGTGCAACCTAGATCCCGCACATGCACAAATGAAACTTTATGCGCTCACCCACCACTTGCACGGCCTGGTTCCCAGCAGTCTGCAGATTGGGGATTGGGCAACCCCTGTTCTAAATAACAAAAACATGGCACATTTTTCTCTCTCCCCAACTGACTGCTAAATTCTGAGAACACCTGCAAATGTGTGAATGCAATGTCAGTTCATCTGCCTCTAGTTATCCCTGAGCAGAAGATCCAGCTAGCATTTTAACTCATTTCTTTATATAGGGTGGGGTCATAAATGGAATCTGAAGCAGTATACAGTACTCCTTTGTACTTTGTCAAGAGAGCGTTACCCTTTAGAATGTGCTAGTAATGCTTAACTTTCATGTGCAAAAGGCCAGGTCCACACATGAAGGTCCAATTAAATTGATTTATTGCCACATAGTCTATGCTTAAGAATCTTCTCATCTAATGTTAGCACCTGCTTGGAGTCAGATAAGTATGAACAGAATTCAAGGATGTGTGTGGACTTAAGTCTGCTTATGGCTACTTAGGGATTCTAGGCTGATTTCTCTTTTATCTCCACCTCCAGGTTCTGCCATTTCTTCTCCTACATAACTGGAGCTTAAATCTACTATTTAGTCTAAGATTCATTTCTGGAGCATGTAAAACAACGAGCATGTACCAATTTCCACCCTATTTCTTCTCCTGCTAATTAAAGAGCAGAAATAGCTCCCCCCCAAATATTTAAAAGTAGGAGGCTTGTAGTTTCTAGGCCAGCTAAAACCTTAACACCTCTCTCCTCCAATAATGTTCCATGGATAAAACCACATCTCTTTAGTTATTTGGAAACTACAGTTTAAGTTTTGGGGTTAGCTGGATTTACACAGCCCACTAGCCTAAAATAGGATTCGATGGTTTGTGGTCCAGCTTGCTGTGGGAGATCCAGCAGTTCCATTAGCATAGTTTGTAAGCCATACCATCTGAGTAAACCACAACATGGCTTATTTTGGATCATAATGTTATGTGAACACAGCAATTATGCCTTAACCTGGCTTTAATAAAGTTAGCCAAGCTCTGAACCATTGGTCAGTGGAAAAAGTCATAAAGCGGTTATTAGCAATACAGAACTCTTGCTATTTTCATGTTTCTTTTTGTCCTTTTCTTGGTGATGTCTGGAATAATCAGAGTGATGACAAGTATGGTTATCCTTGTGTTGAATGTTCTTCTACTATCAAAGGTAGGGAACTATGGCCCTGACTTGTGGACTTCTACTCCCAGAATTCCTGAGCCAGTTGAAGTCCACAAGTCATACAAGGGCCATAGTTCCTCAACCCCGTTCCACTGCATGTCTTCAACACAGGTTCTTCTCAAGGGCAGGAGTAGGACACCATGTCATGTCTTATGCTTAACTCCACAGGTGGCATGAGAGAGGAATTTGTTTACATCACAATGTTGTTATTATTACTTCAGTTTACATCTGCCTTCCTGTCCATAAAGCACTCATGTAAACTGAACTTAATTTGTCTTCCAGACCAATACACGAAACCAAACTTAGGTCTGCTTTGAAATTCTCTGCATTTTTACTGGTTCTTTAATGGTGGTTTGCTAGTTAAATAATTATTAAAGGAAAGTCTGCATGAATATGGACCACCTGCCAACCTACTTTTCTTAGAGGAAATTGTGCCAATCTATACTTTAGGAAATATTTCAAACAAAAATGCATTTTGGGGAAAAACTACTCATGCAAATTTTGAGATAGATTTTTTTAAAAAATAGGTCAGCAAACCAATAAAGGAAACTAAACTTGCAAATACAAAAATGAGCAAGTGAGATTGCTAGAGTGAGAAGAATTGAAACTGAGAGACCGGCCCATTTCTACTGCCTTCTGCTTAAATCAGATACCTTCCAATTGTGATAGGATTGCAACTTGCAGGATTTGAGCATATAGACTGGCATTTGGGAAATGGCTGTCCCATTATTTCTGGAGAAGACACAATTTCCCCACAACTGGGAGAAGCCATTAGAGACATTATTTTTTTAAAAAAAAGAGAACGAGAATGTTCATTAGAAGCAGCCCTCCCCTTAGAAGAAATAGTGTTGACCTCTAAATGAATCTAATTTACCTGGCCATAATTCCTCCAATTTGGTTCTTCTTCTATAAACCAATGAAATAATTCAGCATTGTGGAAAATATCCCTTTTGCATTTTCTCAGTTCCCAGAACAACTAAAAGAAATTTGGTTAGTGTTCCAAAACTATTGATGAAAAAAAAAAAAGTAAAGTGACAACATAGCCCACATTGGCACACCTGGGAATATGTTTGTATTACTGTAGCTATCAACAGATTAACAAATGATGAATGCACTACTATAAGAGAAGGAGTGGCAGAGCCTGGGGGGAGGGGGGATCAAGAAAGTAATTAATCTAGAGTTGAGGCATTCCCACAATTGGTCTAAGTCCAACCCTTCTTGAATTCTGTTAACTCTTTATCTAGTACCAGTTTAACGTTGATGGACTAGATTCTTCTGTATATATACAGCTTGACTGGAGCTTAAGGTATGGCCCTGATTCTTTGCATCTGATAACTATGGTAACTAATTATAACAATTGGTATGTTAAAAATAGTTCCAAAATCCATTGTACCAATAGAGGAGAATATTTGTAGTTTGAGATTGAAATAAGAAGTCCTTTGTGCTCCTTTGAGCTTGCTTGTTTTCTTGTAGATATTTCATTGTAGATATTTCGAACTGGATAACATTATCAGATGATGATGTTATTCAGGGATGGGCTTCAAAATTTTTAGCAAGGGGTTCTCTGCCTGGTTGCTGGGTTGCTGTGGCCATAGTGGGTCTGGCCTAGTCAGCCTCCTGCACCACTGCAGGGGTGTTTTTGCCTTCCCTGGGCTCCGGAGGCTTTCCTTGAGCCTCTGGGAGGGCGAAAACGGCCTCCCCAGGCTCCAGAGGCTCTCTGGAAGCTGGAAACGGGCTCATTTCTGGCTTTCCTAAACTTCCAGGAGGCCTGTTTTTCACCCTCCCTGAGCCTCCACTTGTGCCCTGCACTTACCTGCATCCAAAACAGGCCGCGTGGGGACTCCTGGGAGAGGTGGGGCTGGGTGGGGGGGGCCAGCCAGGAGTGGGATTTGGGGGTTCTCCGAACTGCACAGAAACTTAGCTAGGGGATCTCTTGAACCCCTGCAAACCGGCAGCAGCCCTTTAGTTTGGGTAATGAAATGTCTGCAAGAAAACAACCAAGCTCAGAGAACATCTAGGATCCCTCAAAATCCATTGTTTTAGCAACATATTAGCACATTTCATGGAACTTTTGTATTACTCAGAAAGAGTACAAAATTCATTTCCCATAATTCCTGAATTAAATTTAGAAATTTGACATTTTTGGACGAATACCATGTCGGTTTGGATGTATATCTTCTAGAAAGCCTTGCCTGTTATTGGTTAGTTTTCAATCTGAGCACGGCATTCTCCACGATATGGTTAAGAAAATGACAGGATTATATTTTTTAAAAAAATCTACTGTAGGAGAAACTTTATAAATCATGAGGATAATTCTGAACTAAAGTATTATTTTTCAGAGAGATTATAGAATTATGCTTTATATTGAGTTTGGCAATCAGTCAATATAGTTTAATATGATCTGCATCAACTTTCTCACTGTTAGATCTCTGGCTGGTTGAGCTACTTTTCTTAAAATCTGAGTTTAGTGACCATTTGACATTACAATGGCACTGAAAAAAGTGCCTTTGGGCTGATCCACTATCAGAAGACCAATCAAATCCCTAAGAGGTATTCATATTCTAAAACAACATTCTTATATTGACACTGTCCGATGAATTTTAAAATTCTCATGCCCTTATTTCCACATGGAAAGCAAAGATGCTTAGCGGACATTAGTTTTGCTGCAGGAAAATAACTATGCTAGAATATTTGGGCAGTTGAAAAACTGAAACACGACAGCACTTTCCATGTGCAGCATATAGCTTGACCTCCAGGCTAATGCAACTGGCAAAAACTTTTGTAAAGTCATCGTGATATTTTAACATTCTGAAAAAAAACTCCGAAGATTTCAATCGTGGCATGAGAATTTGAAAGTTTATCATGATTGTTAAGTGAATCTGGATTGCTCATTGACTTTGCTTGTCATTAGGTAGCAAACGGTGATCACATGACCCCGGGACCCTGGGTCATGTGCAACCATAGTTGCCAAGCATCTGAATTTTGATCATGTGACCATGAGGATGCTGCCAATTTTTTCAATGCCATTTTAACTTCAAATGGTCACTGAATGAATGGCTGTAATAAGTCAAGGACTAACTGTACATGGTCTTTTTCTGATCTGGTTGGAAATGGTGGAGATTTGGTTCTTTTTATTAAAAATATGGGTTTTCCCACTGAGCTTCCCCCCTTCCCCAGAGAGAGAGAGAGAGAGAGAGAGACTAAGACTAGAATGCCTTTTCAAGAGCCCCCCTCAGGACATATGTAAACCACCCAACTGTTCAACTAAAAGATTTATTTTCCATGCTCTAGCAGAAGCCTCCCAATGCTGCAGTTATGGCTGAAAGGCTTTTTCATTAAATAACTTTTTTTTTTGTCTCTGACCCTCATTCTCATCTGCTGATTTACAGTGGCAATGTAAAGAGCCCCTTAAATGAGTGTAAGCCTATAACTATTTAAGAAAATATTTGCAGTGCCTTAAAAAGTTATGCATCAAAGTTATTTCCCTCTGGGCTAAAAGTCCAGGAATCTGTCTGGAGAGACTGCATTTGCGTCTTCTGGGTATGATGGTCTTCCACAATTTTTTTTTTTTTTGCAATCCCCAGAAAATGCTGGGATTTCTCATATAGTTCCCTAGATTCCATTCTCGAGTTGTCAGATTGTTGAGGTTGGACATATCTTAAACAAATGAATTAAAGAAAAGAAGACTGGAGACAGTTGCTGCTTAGACCAGCCCCCCCAAATTCCTCTAAAGTTGTGTATGTACACATTCCCAGAATTGTTAACAAGGACCATGCTAGCTAGGCCATTCTGGGAAATGAAATCTATATATTTGGCAGGCATCCGGGTTTGGGAACATTGGCTAATGAAGCTTTATTGAAGTTTTATTTTTAGAAACACATCCTCCAGCATTCATTATGTGACATGATGTGTAAATATGCCACTGAAGTTATTTGTCCACAGTTTTCTTCATATCGAATGTCAATCAATCAGAATAGAGCTGGAAAGAATCTTGGAGGTGTTTTAGTTCAGCTCCTTACTCAAGCTGGAGACCCTGGCCTATACCATTTCAGATAAATGGCTCTTCTTAAAAACTCCAGTGATGAAGCACCCACACCTTCTGAAGGCAAGCTGTGCCACTGGATAATTGTTCTCAGGAAGTTTCTTATTAACTCCAGGTTGCTTCTCTTCTTTATTAGTTTCCATCCATCGTTTCTTGTCCTATCTTCTGGTGCTTTGGAAAATAAATTGACTTCTTTGTGTCAGCCCCTCAAATACTGTAACACCTCTATCATGTCACACTTCGTCCTTTTTTCCTCAAGAGTAGCGTTACCCAGTTCTTGCAACTATTCTTCAAATCTATCAAGATCTCTTTGGATCCTGAGCTTGCCTTCTGGGGTGTTGGTTATTCTTACCAGCTTAGTGTCATCTGCAAATTTGATGAGTTCCCTTTCTATTCCTTCATCTAAGCCATTTATGAAGATATTGAAGAGTACTGGGCCTAACACTCCATGTCTGTGTATAGTAAAGGTCTGGGAGTGTTTGGATTGGTCCAACTATGAGATATATTCTCCATTTATACAGTATTCTCTTGATGAATAAGGAGAAGGAATGTAGCTGTGAATCTCACTCAGTTTCCTCTGTGCTATAGGGTGGTCTATAATTTTTTTCACCTCATCATAAATATGACCATAGGTAGACATCTCCGAATTGCCCAGGTCTATGGAGAACAGTGGCACTTTTATGCTACTGTTACTACCAAGTTAGGAAAGATTGTATATTTCTTTGATCTGATAAACAAATGTTCTGCTTTCTGTCTCAGGAATTAATAACCTGTTGACAGAGGCTCAAAAGTTTTATCTAAATGTGAAGTCTTCTTTATTTAGAAGGTAGTTCTGCTGATTTCAGCAGGTTCTTTCAGTTAACTGATTAGGTCTGTAGTTTAATGTCTACGTCTCAGTAATGCAATTCAATTTTTTGAAGTACAAATATTTTGGCCTGAGTGCTGCAGTGCATCTAGGACATTTGGCCAATGGTATGATTTAGGGAGTGACTTATGATGGAGTTTGAAAAAGAGGTTGTTTGAATTTTGGATTGTTAAGGATCTGAATATTTTGAGGTATGGGATCTGTTTTATCGATGGTTAAATGAGAGAAACAGGAGTTAGAGCTTCAAACTCTATAAGAGAAAGATTAATTTTAATATTAGGATTGACCACTGTAACTTATTAATTTTAATTAATTTTGATTAGTACTAACAATTAATATGTATCAACATTATGAAGGAAAAGCACAAGATTACTATTAGAGAATACTATTATTATTACCACAATGAATATTACTCAAAATAATTGTAACCGAACAATACACTGTCTATATGGATTTTGAACATGTTGCTCTTTCTATTTATATTAAAAATAAAATAAAATAAAAGGATCTGAAAGCTTCCTGATGATGATTATGAATCAGTTTGAAAACAATGCAGCTCCTTGAAGTCTAAATAATGAAGGGCAAGGCCGTGGGGAAAGAGAACTTGCTTTAAAAATACAGGGAGTCCTGGACTTATGATCACAATTGAGCAAGATACTTGTTAAGTGAGTTTTGTCCCATTTTACAACCTTTTGTGCCACAGTTGTTAAGTGAATCACTATAATTGCTAAGTTAGTAACATGGTTGTTAAGTGAATCTGGCTTCCCCATTGACTGTAAGAGATGACCAGGCTGACTCCGAAGGAGGGGCCAAACATGTCATCAGCCTTGAGTCCTTTTGTGCCCACAAGAAATTTAAGTCAGCCCACCTTGAATTCCATTGAGTGTTATCTACCACCAACTCGCTTGGACCATTAGTAGTTCAGATTCTTGTAGAGAGCTTTAGCATACGATAAAGCCATATGTTCATCTGAACTTCCTTTGGCCATGTATTCCACTCCTGGTTTCCTGTGCTTGACATTGTCTTTGCTTGTCAGGAAGTTGCAAAAGTGATCACATGACCCTGGAACATTGCATCACTCATAAATACATGGCAATTGCCAGGCACCTGAATTTTGATCACATAACCATGGGGACACATAACCACGGAGACGCTGCCATGGTTGCAAATGTGAAAAATGGTCATAAGTCATTGTAACAGGTTTTGAGTTCCAACCATAATTGAGCCTAAAATTTCTGTTGGTAAGTGAGATAGTTGTTAAAGGAATTTTGCCCATTTTATAAACTTTCTTGATGCAGTTGTTAAGTGAATCCCTGTACTTGTTAAATTAGTAACTTGATTGTTAAGTGAATCTGGTTTCCCCATTGATTTTGCTTCTCAGAAGGTCGCAAATGTGATCACATGACCCTTGGACAGTGCAACCATCATAAATATGAGTCAGTTGCCAGGCAGTTGAATTTTGATCATATGACTATGGGGATGCTGCAACAGTCATAAGTATGAAAAACGGTCATAAGTCACTTTTTTCAGGACTGTTGTAACAGACGGGAGTCTTAAAGTCCACAAGTCTTAAAGTTGCCAAGGTTGGAGACCCCTGCACTAAACGAACGGTCTCTAAATGAATTAAGTTGACTACCTGTGCTTCATTGCTGGCCCCCTACTTCATTTCAGTTTCATTCCATTCATAATTCCATTCCTTTCATTTTCTGTTCTTTGGCCTTGTACTCTACTCCTCCAGAACCTTATGAACGTTTATAAAATTAAATAGACTTTGTTAAATTAATTCCATCACCTCGGATTTCAGTTTGTCTGTGGTTGTTTTGCAGATGAATATGAGGGAAATGCAGGGCTTATCTATTTAACCCCATCTTTCTTCTCCCAAATTGCTAGTTGTCGAGGGGACCTGCGTTCAATGACTCATTGATGTCATAACTAAGAAGAATGCTGGGACCACAAAAATCTGTGCCGTACCTCCAGTTTACTTATGTTACTTACATTTCCTGAAATATTTAATGGGATTTAACCCCTGGGCAATATTGTAGGGTAGAAAAAAGAATGGGAATAAGGGAGGAGGATGTAGGTTTTAGAGAGGTATGAAGTGGTTTTTTTTTTTTTTTAGTAAAAAAATAAATTAAGGATATTGGGGCCTAAGGGAGATGAAATTAAGCCAAGAAATTAAAAGACGCTTGCTCCTGGGAGAAAAGCTATGGCAAATCTAGACAGCATACTAAAAAGCAGATACATCACCCTGCCAACAAAAGTGTGTATAGTCAAGGCTATGGTTTTCCCAGTTGCAATGTATAGCTGTGAAAGTTGGACCATAAGAAAGGCTGAGCGCCAAAGAATTGAGGCCTTTGAACTCTGGTGCTGGAGAAGACTCCTGCGAGTCCCTTGGACTGCAAGGCGATCAAACCGATCAGTCCTAGAGGAAATCAACCCTGACTGCTCTTTAGAAGGCCAGACCCTGAAGATGAAACTCAAATACTTTGGCCACCTAATGAGAAGGAAGGAAGGACTCACTGGAGAAGAGCCTAATGCTGGGAAAGGTTGAGGGCAGTAGAAGAAGGGGACGACAGAGAATGAGGTGGCTGGATGGAGTCACTGAAGCTGTAGATGTGAGCTTAAATGGACTCTGGAAGATAGTAGAGGACAGGAAGGCCTGGAGGAACGTTGTCCATGATGGTCGCGAGGGGTTGGACATGACTTCGCAACCAACAACAACAAATGGAGATGGAGACCATGAGATGGAGGGAAAACGGGCTTGTCTTTCCTTCTCTTCCTGACCCTGGATGGAAACATCATCTCATACACTGTAAAAATAAAATAAGGCCACTTTACTAATGGAAACATTTCTTCTTGTGCTATGTATATTGGGTTTTTTTTAAAAAAAAAAACTAACTCTTTCAAAATTGTTTCTAGGAAGAAAAAGTTAAATGTCTTCTGTCCAAGTATTATGATCTTGATTCATGAAAGATCCCTCAGTTTTGGCTTTGATTACAGCAACTGCAATGTTGAAAGTGTTAAGAGTTATAAGCGTAGTGTAAATACAAGGTTTAGCATATTATTATCACACTACACAACAGCGGGGGATGGAGTCCAGTTATCAAGGACCAAATATCTGGTGAATCAAGTGACTTGGAAAAACAAAAGTAATTGTGAAGAAGGCTCTCTTTGAACTAGCTGCATGATCAACCAAGTGCCGTTCCACAAGAAAATGTAAAATGAGGCATGCCAGGCCAAAAAGATTAATTTCACTTCTACACTGAGCTCTTATGTAACTCACCAGAGGAATATTGGCATTATAATAGATGACTTAAGAAGCTGTTGTGTGGTTGGCATGAAAATTGCCAGGAAAAAGCCATGAAAACTTACAGTAATTAGGTAATGAAATGTCTGCAAGAAAACAACCAGGCTCAGAAAACACCAAGGACTCCACAGCTATTTAAAAAAAAAGGCTAATTCCATGCTAGTGATCATTAAGAAATGTTCTGAAAATAAAACTGCTAACATTGTAATGCCATGTTATAAATTTCCTTGTATCCTTTAAATCTGGACTATGGGGTAGAAATACAATTGCTGCATTTCAAAAAGGGCTATACTAGAGTTGTAACGTGCTTGAGAGAAACACTGTGTTTTGTGAGGAAAAAGGCATTCAAAGAATAGATTGGAGGGCATGTTGTGTGCTTTGTGAGAAGAGGCCATTAACATGCTGATAGATAGAACTTAACACCCATTCAGAAGTAATAATTTCTCAGCAAGGAGGCAAGTCCTTTGAAGACCTTTCTTCACTCTGTTGATGCCCTCACAAAGTGAGGGGAGTGGCAGGAATCTAAATTTGTTCCCAAATTTTAAGAATTGAGCAGACTCATTATGGGAGCAGATAGGCCTCCTGTTCAGTGGTGGGATTCAAATTTTTTTACTACCAGTTCTGTGGACATGGCTTGGTGGGCATGGCAGGGGAAAGATACTGCAAAATCTCCATTCCCTCCTCACCCCACTAACCTGCTTTCCAGCTCCATTCTCCTGTGCAGGGCAACAAAAGAAGACCCAGCCGATAAGCTGGGACTTGGGAGGCAGAGAATAGATGGGGGTGGGGCCAGTCAGAGGTGGTATTTGCCGGTTCTCCAAACTACTCAACATTTCCACTACCAGTTCTCTAGAACCAGTCAGAACCGGTTGAATACCATCTCTGCTTCTGTTACCATGGTGTCAAGCCATTTTCAAGCTTTCAAATACCATCTACTCCCACTTACTTAGGAGTAAGTTCCACCAGTTTGGTGCAAGGTTGAGACACTGATCTAGAAACCGAGAGACTGACCTAGGAATGATCTTTCTTTCTTTCTTTCTTTCTTTCTTTCTTTCTTTCTTTCTTTCTTTCTTTCTTTCTTTCTTTCTTTCTTTCTTTCTTTCTTTCTTTCTTTCTTTCTTTGTCAAACATGTACAAGATAACAAGTATAAGTATGAACATAAACAAGAACAAAGGGAATAAATACAGATAAATGGGAACAGTAAGGCAGGATGGTAGACATGAAGGTGAGCTTATGCATGCCCCCTTTAAGGACCTCTTAACAATGGGCTGAGGTCCACGGTAGACAGCTTGAGGTGGAAGCTGTGAGGGGTTGGGGCTGTAACAACTGAGTTGGGTAGGATGTTCCAGGCTTTGACCACTCTATTGCTGAAGTCATATTTTCTGCAATTGAGTTTGGAGCAGTTTACCTTGAATTTGTATTGGTTGTTTGCCCGTGTATTATTGTGATTGAAGCTGAAGAAGTCATTGACAGGCAAGATGTTAAAGCAGACATTTTTGTGAACTATGCTTAGATCAGACTGCAGGTAACGCAGTTCTAGACTGTCCAGGCCCAAAATTTCAAGCCTGGAGGCATAGGAAATTCTGTTGTGAATGGAGGAGTGGAGAACTTTTCTTGAGAAATACCTCTGTTCTTAAGTATGAAAGTCAACTGGGTGACTTTGGGCTGGTCTCTCTCTTGCAGCCCAAGTTATCTCACAGGGTAATTGTTGTGGGTCAATGGATATAAATGCTACCTGTGTTAAATGTTAGAAATGTTTAATTTTCTTTCTTTTGTTTTGCTTTTAAGATCTTTTTTAGACCAGGATCTCTGTGTGGTTTTATGTTTTATTCTGTGTTTATGAATTTTGCACATCTCCCAGAGTCCATTGGTGCTGGGGAGCTACAACATTTTTGTGTTCGCAATGACTTGTTAGAGTGTAGAAGCTCAAAGGTTGAGCTTGACTTTCATTGAAAGACATGGATTCAGATTTGTTGTATAGGCACAAAATCAGAAAAAGGGTTTTAAAAAGGAGCAAACACGGCAGGTCTTTGCTTCCTTGTTGGAGGTCTAGAATTGGTGTCCTAAGCCTTTCATTTGCTAGCTTAGGTGATCGTGGTCTTATCAAGTATCCTTGCTGACTTGACATCAAGTTAGTGGATATTGCAAATGTGATATCATACCATGTGATGAGCAAACAAGGCATACCAATGGACTGATAGCTGGAATAAATTATTGTAATTTTTTTTCATTGCTCTGGCAACTGCCAAGATGATAAGATGGGTTGATCCAATAAAATTCTATCTGGGTAGTAATTTTGTTCAGGTCCATATCTGTCAAAGCCACAGCATTAAGTATTTGTTTCCCCTTTCCCACAAGACTTTTGGACTTTGTTTTTTAGTTATGAAATGTGTTATGAGTAAAAAGTTGTATTTAGAGAGGATGATAAGCTATTAAATTTGTTTTTGCTTTCTGGGTTGAAGGGGAAAATACTCTTCCTTTCCTTTCCTTTCCTTTCCTTTCCTTTCCTTTCCTTTCCTTTCCTTTCCTTTCCTTTCCTTTCCTTTTCTCTTCTCTCCCTCCCCTCTCCCCCCTTCCCTTCCCTTTTTCTTACTCCTTCCCTTCCTTCCCCCCTTCTTCTCCTCCCCTCCCCTTTTTCTTACTTTTCTCCTTCCCTTCTCTTCCCTTCCTTACCCTTCCCTCTCTCTCCCCTCCCCTCCCCTTTTTCTTACTTTCCTCCTTTCCTTCCCTTCTCTTCCCTTCCTTCCCCTCCTCTCCCCTTCCTCCCCTCCCCTCTCCTCTTTCCCCCCTCCCATTCCCTTCCCTTTTTCTTACTTTTCTCTTTCCTTTCCTTTCCTTTCCTTTCCTTTCCTTTCCTTTCCTTTCCTTTCCTTTCCTTTCCTTTCCTTTCCTTTCCTTTCCTTCTTCTCCTCTCCTCCCATCCCCTTCCTTTTTCTTACTTTTCTCCTTCCCTTCTTTCCTTCCCCTCCCGTCCTCTCCCATTTCCTTTCCCTTTGCACTTTTGGTACTTTGCATTAGATTTAACTCTTAATAATGTGATTTTAATTCTTTGAAAAAGCTTTCCCCTTTCCCCTGCAGTTGTCTATGCTAGCAAATTTAAGGGGCAAGAATACCCCCTTTGTCTTGGAAGAGTTGATTTGCAGCTCATGGGACATGACCACGTTTTCTGCTCTCTGTTAGTGAGAACATTCCAAAGATTCCCCCTGTGAGCTGTCACTTCAATGTCTTAATAAGGCCAGCCGTGTGCAGCTGTAAAATGGATGACGGTTGCCTTTTCTAAATATTGGGTGCCTGGAGATTCCATTTATGGTGAGGCTTGCAAACTTGGTATTTCACCAAAGGTCAGTCTCTCAGATAACAGCATTGCTCACCGTAGCCCAGAGTTTCTTCAGCCCGGAGTTTCTTCAGATTGCAGGCGTCCCTTTTCCTAGAGAAACTGTGCAGAACAGGGATTGGAATTGCAGAGGACAAATAGGCCATCTAAAGGAACTAAGCCAATGAAGTATCCTTTCAACAAGATGCTAGTATATGCTGCTAGGATGTGGATGTGAGCCTGATGGCAGGAGGACTTGAATGCCTCGTGTAAATTTGGATTTTTTTCTTCTGGTTACTGCATAGATTTGGCTCTTTCTTGCAATATTGTAATTAGCTCACAAGGTGGAATAAAATGGGCTATAGTGTACCTATTTGAAAGAGGAGCATGGTGAAGTGTTGAAGACTCTCGCCTCTTGCTTGGCAGGTTGAGAATAGAATAGAAATAGAAATAGAATAAAATAGCGACCACGCCGGAAGAGGAGATGAGGTAAATGAGAGGGAATTTTAAACAGACTAAGGAATAGGGGGAAAAAAAACTCCTCTCCCTTCAATCTTTCTGACTAATTTATGCTCACTGGCTAACAAGATGGATGAAATTCATCTCTTAAATAGATGGAATTCTGATTTTCATAATTCAGCTGTTCTTTGTTTTACTGAAACCTGGCTTAATCCACAAATTCATGGGGACAACACCATATACACCCCAGGATTTCAGACATTTAGATTAGACAGAATTGAAGAGACATCAAGTAAAACAAAGGGTGGAGGATTATGTTTATATATCAACAACAGCTGGTCTCAGGATATAACTATAATATATAAGTTTTGTGATGAAAACTTAAGAGTCTTTACACATCAACTGCAAGCCATTTTACTCTCTGCATGAGTTTTCCTCATTTCTCTTAATAGCTGTGTTTGTTCCTCCACAAGCCTGTGTAAACAAGGCATTACAAAACCTTGCTGATCAAATTATGGAGGTTGAAGCCAAACACCCAGGTTCCTTTCCCATCATTTTAGGAGATTTCAATCAAGCAAACTTAAGGAAAAAGCTCCCAAAATATTTCCAGCATGTAAATTGTCCCACCAGAGGCAAAAATACTTTAGACCACTGCTACACAACAGTAAAAATTGCATTCCCTCCCCACCCCACTAACCTGCTTTCTAGCTCCGTTCTCCTGTGCAGGGCAACCAAAGAAGACCCAGCCGATCAGCTGGAACTTGGGAGGCAGAGAATAGATGGGGGCAGGGCCAGTTAGAGGTAGTATTTGCCAGTTCTCCGAACTACTCAAATTTTCCACTACTGGTTCTCCAGAACTGGTCAGAACCTGCTGAATACCCACCTCTGCACCATGTGTGAGTTGGGCAGTCATGTAATTTATTTTATTAAATAAACAAATACATTAATTTGTACCTGGCTAGGATTCTGTACTGGAACTGGTCTTACGATTCTCATGAATCTGGCTCAAGATTGAAGTAGCCACCTCGATGCTAAAGAGGACTTTAAATTAGCAGTGTGACAGAAGATTGTCCCTTCTCTCATTGGCTATCACATGCTGGTGGCAGGTCACTTTTGCAATGGGGTGAAGTTTATGGAATTGTCTGATACATGCATCTCTTTCATGCATGTGCCTGTACATATGTTACGCATTTTTTTCAGCCTATCTGAATTTGAAGGATTCCCAGAGATTTTAGTACAGGTTAATCAACACCAAAGGCAAATTTTACCACCTGTGATGTGGCAGAGGCAATATCATCTCTTTCCAGTTGTGTTTGTTCAATTTATTTATTTAAGATGTATAGCCAGCGCATTTCCTTACCTCATCCATCCTTAGCCTCTGAATTAAGTCATCATTCTTCTCACCGTTAATGATTGGGAATTGAGATTCACAAAGTAGTGAATCATATAAGACCTCCCAGTGAGTTTGTAGCTGGACTGAGATTTGAATGTTCACCTCACAGGTAGAAGCCCAAAATGGATGGAATACATTTGAATTTTTCATTTCTCCAACATGATTGCTCTTGTTAGAGCAATGAAATCACACTTCATTTAGACAGTGATTGGGCAAAAGTACAAGTACATATTTCCCCAGATTCCAAAATACTTATCACAATAGCTTTGATTTTTTCCAAATGCAACACCTGCAGGTTGTGTTAACCGGTTGAACATTTCAGGATCAGCTTTCTTCAAACATTGAGTTAATTTGCTTAGAGTCCATTAAGCTTTTGGTGAGATAGGAATTCAAATTTTCAATTCCAACCCATATAATTCATCTGGGTCCTGAGTTGACTGGATTTAAAGGGAGTTTCAGTCCAGGTGCAAAACACTAAATACTCGATTTTGATTAAAACCTCACATTTGTTTGGAGTACATCTCTTTGAATGCATTGTTGTTCCAAATGAACGAGTGTAAGCATAGGTTGTGAATTTTCATGACTTCTGGCACACCAAATAAAATAGCTAGAATTGTGTCTAATGCCCATCCTAAAGGAAAAGTTTCACCAGAAATGTATGGAAGTTTCTGGCATGACCCTCGGCTTCCCCATTTAACTGACAGTAGGAACTGATAAAATTAAACTGTTTCCAAATCAATTGTGGTCAGCTGAACTAGACAGACTTGACCAGAAAATCATTTTCATAGGAGCACTAGAAATATACTTTACTGAGGTAAATTATAATGATAGATGTCTGATTCAGAGGTGGTATTCAGCAGGTTCTGACCAGTTCTGAAGAACCGGTAGCGGAAATTTTGAATAGTTCAGAGAACTGGCAAATACCACCTCTGACTGGCCCCGCCCCCATCTATTCTCTGCCTCCCATTGAGTCCCACTTGATCGTCTGGGTCTTCTTTTGTTGCCCTGCACAGGTGAACAGAGCTGGAAAGCAGGTTAGTGGGGTGTGGAGGGAATGGAGATTTTACAGTATCCTTTCCCTAGAGTGGGGTGGGAATGGAGATTTTATAGTACCCTTCCCACGCCCACTAAGCCATGCCCACAAAGCCACACCACGCCCACCAAGCCACGCCCACAGAACTGGTAGTAAAATTTGTTGAATCCCACCACCGCTCTGATTGTCTTTACTTTCCTCCTAATTATACCACGGTGAATTAGGGAAGTGTTTACATGAGCCACTCCAATATCATCTTCCTTCCCCGGTGATCTAAAGAAAATTCCAGACTTCATTGTTGAAGTATAGTGGTTCTTGCATACAGGTAGTCCTCACCTTACAATCATTCATTTGGTGACTGTTTGAAGTTACCACGGCATTGAAAAAAGCGACTTATACCTGTCTTTCACAGCTATGACTGTTGCAGCATCCCTGTGGTCAGGTGATGAAAATTTGGATGCTTGGCAACCGGCATGTATTTATGATGGTTGCAATATCCTGGCGTCATGTGATCCCCTTTTGTGACCTTCTGACACGTGAAATCAATGGGAGAGCCAGATTCACTTAACAACAGCATTACTAAATTAACAACTGCAGTGATTCACTTAAAAACGGTGGCAAGAAAGGATGTAAAAATGAGGCACAGCTCACTTAACAAACTGCCTTACTTAACAACAGGAATGTTGGGCTCTTTAGTGGCCGTAAGTTGAGGACAAATCATTCAAAACCTGTTGAATAAGGTCAAAGAGGTAAGTGGACCAAATAAAAGGGTCATCTGTGTGGTGTCTTCTACCCTGTAGTTGTGAGTCAAAGATCGCCTATATTTCTGTCTTGTTCAGTTGTACATGAGTTGCACACGTCCATTGTGTTTCACCTAATGATTGATGTGCCATTATCTTGATTACTCTTGCATCCATTCACCAAGGATCGTTTTGCTCAGCATGATAAGCCACGATTCGTTTATTTGGGGTTAGTGTGATGTGTGAATCAAGTCTCTGCAGCTTGTTCTTCTGTGGTTCAACAAATCCTGGTATGATGAACTAAATTTAGGTTTGATGAGCCCTTATTTATATCAGAATAAACACTCGAAAATCTTTTCTGAAGCGAGCTGAAATTTGGCAAGAATATTGTACCATAAAAGCTTTCAGGCCTTCAAAGCGGTTGACTCATCTTTAGATGGGACTAATCATAAAACATACTGACTGGTTGCTGACTTTTCATGGGGGTAAGAAAGCATGATACTTTTACTAGAGTTTTCTGGGGCATGGTAACCTCTTGTGTTTGGGATTTCCTGTTTCTTTCAGATAACTTCTTGTCTCCAAACCTTTTGCAAACTGAGTGGGATTGCGTTGGTTCAGTCCATCTCTTTATTTCTAGATCCCTTCTAATTGGAGATGTTAAAAAATCTAGAAACAAAGGCTATGGTTAAAGCGAAAGAAAACATTTGTCTTTTATGCTAGGTCTTGGTTAATCTTTTTAAGAACTGTTTCCATGCAAGGATTCTGTCCTGGGATTTAATGGTTACTGGGAACCACAGATTGTGAGTCACATTGCTGGTCTTAGCATCCTTCGTGTAGATACATTACCAATTGTTGATGCTCATCCCACTGCTAGGAAAAACTTACTCATTTCAGATCAACCTTTGTAATAGACCCCAAAGTAAACAAAATCATTTTTATACAGTTAACTAGCATGCAAAAAAAACAAACCAACCAAAAAAACCCAACCCAAATCAAAACTGCTTCGGAGCGAGGTCATTATCTCCTAGGCTCAAAGGAATAAAGAGGAACTTCATAATGGAATTTGTATTCCACACAGACAGTCCCTGGGTTAAGAAGGTTCTAATGTAAGGACAATCCCTAGATATCACTGGACCATCTATTACTAACAAGGGCAAAAGGCATTTTCCTTTCTCAACAGCCGTCAAAGGGCTGAAGCCACGTGACGCTTTCAGCAACTGCTGAAGCCGCATCTTTTTTGATATACAGCCTGATTCCTAAAAGCAGTGCAAGACTTCAGTCCTTCTTGGCTCAAGGAGCGAGAACACCAATCGCCACTTTCAGTCATAAGCAGTCCATTTGTAAGTACAAGTTCTGACTCACATACAAATTCAGGTTTAAGACAAAGTTAGCAGAACCCGTTCTTAACCCAAGGACTGCCTGTACCAGTAAAGTAAGATCCTGCTTGTTTTAATTCAGTCTTTACTTCGAATTGACAGGCTAACAGAGTTACAGGGTTGGAAGGAATCTTGGAGGTCTCCAATCCCCAGCTCAAGCAGGAGACCCTATACCAGAGTTTCCCCAACCTTTCTGGGTTGGGGGCCTGGAGGGAGAGGAGGAGGAAGAGGGAATAGTTTGGGGGTGGGGTGGACACACCCGCTGCTCATGTGCATGGGGCTGCAAAAGTGGTGGCATGCTACTGGTTCTGCCTGGTTCTGCTGAGCCGATAATGGTGATGAGCAGCGGAGACTGAACCGATTCTCTCCGCCACTCTGCGGTTGGGCCCACCTGCCCACCTGGGCTCCCATACCCACGTTTATTCCCTGCTTCTGAAGCGCAGCTGCTTTGTGCGGCACAGCAGAGTGCTGCACGGCAGCTGCTAAAGCGACTGGGAGAGTGCAGGCTTGCAGGAGGTGAGTTGGAATGCCTGCGCAAACTGCGTGTTTGGTGCGTCCGTGCACGCAAAATGTGTGCATGCACACAAAGCGCACCCACCAAGCCATGCCCACCGAATCAGTGGTAAAAGTTTTTGGATCCCACCATTGGGCTGCGAGTGCCCATGATGCTTGAGTGGGGGGGGTCCATGAACCTCTGTGATGCTCACGCGAGTGGAGCTGTGCACACATGCACACAAACGTGTGCTCCAGCCAGCCACTTATGTGGCATGGTTATGAATAGGCGGCAGCCCAGTAGTGGGCCATAGCCCACAGGTTGGGAACCCCTGCCCTATACCATTCCAGACAAGTGGCTGTCCAGTTTTTTCTTAAAAGCCTACAGTGATGGAGCACCCACAAATTCTGGAGGCAAGTCATTCCACTGGTTAATTGTTCTCAGTGTTAGAAAATTTCTCCCTAGTTTTAGTTTGTTTCCTTGATTAGTTTCCATCCACTGTTTCTTGTTTTGTCTTCTGATGCTTTGGAAAATAGGTTGTCCCCAAGGGGTGGGATTCAAATTTTTTAACAACCAGTTCTGTGGGCGTGGCTTAGGTGGTGGGTGTGGCTTGGTGGTCATGTGACTGGGTGGTCATGGCTTGGTGGTCATATTATTGGCTGGGTGTGGCCAACTCAATATCACTCACATCGAGGCACGCATCTCCTCGCCTGGCCTCTCATGATTGTGGGGATGCTGCAACAGTCGTTAAGTGTGAAAAACGGTCATAAGTCACTTTTTTCAGTGCCATTGTAACTTTGAATGGTCACTCCACACAAGCAAAGCACCAGCAAAGGAAGAGGAAAAAACTCCAGAGACGTTCCTGAGATAGGAAGTCTTGTCCTGCCAAGAATGTAATAAGGGTTAACGGAGAGGCAGTTTCTGTAAGCAACACCAGAATGTTTCCTTCCTGCCTTCCTTACAGGATTAGGCGAGTAATTTCTTCTAATAACTGGTTCTCCGAACTGCTTAGAATGTTAACAACCGGTTCTAGCAAATAGTAAAACCCCTAGTTGTTCCCCTCTTCTTTGTGGCAACCACTAAAAAATAAGAACACTGCTATCATGTCACCCCTAGTACTTCTTTTCACTAGACTAGACATACCCAATTACTGTAACTGTTCTTCATATGTTTTAGCCTCCAACCCTCTAATCATCTTTGTTGCTCTTTTCTGCACTCTTTCGAGAATTTCAACATCTTTTTTTATAATATGTTGAATTAAATTCAACATTTCAGTGGAACCGAATCCCTCTCAAATGTTTATAGACTTTGCAACATATTGCTTGTCCTCAGAAGCATTCTCTTGGTATGGCAGTATTGTTCTTATTTTACATATTGGTGAATTAAGAATAATGTAGTGATTTATTTGTGGCAACATACAGGATATACAAACAAAGATGGGAGGATTTAAATCTAGATTTCCTATATTTGGGTGAGCCCTGCATCTATTGGAAGGACACTGCCTTTTCTTCATGTCCCTAGGCATGTACATAAGAAGGAAACCAAGTGGAAAGGAGAATTTGAAGAATCTGCAGTATACAGAATAGTCAAGCTTGCTTTGGTAATTCTGCTTTGCCTCAACGTGTAGAAAAAATCTGTGGACTGTAAATTATTGGGATTTGCAGTGTAGTGTTATTAAACTAGTTTCCTTTCTCTTTCCTTAGCTCAGTGTTCTAAACCTCCGTAAATTTAAGATGTATGGACTTCAACTCCCAGGAATCCTAGACACCGAAGTCCACACATTTTAAAGTTGCTGGGTGTGGGAAACGTTGCTCTAGCTAATTAATATCTGTGAAGCATATGGAATTCCATAGATAACTAGCTGTATAAGAACTAAGGAGGTGCTTTGGTGACAATATTGGAAAGAAGAACTACGAACGTTTCCAAACTGCCTTACGGAAGAATGAATATCAGATGTGCAAAAACCAAAACAGGATGTAGCTGTATTCTCTAAGACCGCCTTCTGTCCTTGCAGTGCATCCCTTGCCTATAAAACGAAAGGCTGAGCTTGAAAAATGGATGTCAGCATGTATTACTACTGGTGTGGTCTTTAGAAGCCTCTATTTTCCTCCGCTTCATGTGGAATAGATTAAACCACCCATTAGGTTTGAGCCTTAAGCCTGCTAATTCTGCTGTATTAACTAATTTCTCTTGGTAAAGAAAGTTGAAGGAAGTCTTAACTTAAGAACAACCACTGAAAACTAGTTATTTATTTATCCTGTTAATTAAATTCACATTGCAAGGATAAAAAACCAGTGCTTGATATAGCACCTATAATCAGGGGTGGGATTCAAATTTTTTAACAACCGGTTCTGTGGGCATGGCTTAGGTGGTAGGCATGGCTTGTTGGGCATGTGACTGGGTGGACATGGCTTGGTGGTCATGTTATTGGCTGAGTGTGGCCAACTCAATATCACTCACATCTAGGCACACATCTCCTCGCCTGGCTTCTCAAAACTGTGGGGATGCTGCAACAGTCGTAAGTGTGAAAAACAGTCATAAGTCACTTTTTTCAGTGCCATTGTAACTTTGAACGATCACTCCACACAAGCAAAGTACCAGCAAATGAAGGGAAAAAAACTCCAGAGTAGTTCCTGAGACAGGAAGCCTAGTCCTGCCAAGAATGTAATAAGGGTTAACGGAGAGGAAGTTTTGATTTTTTTTTTAATTTGTCAATTGCTTACAAGATAATAGGTATAAGTGAAAACATAGTTATGAATACACAGATACATATAAGAAAAATAAAATATATATATAACAGAAACAATAGGACAGGGACGGTAGGCACGTTGGTGCGCTTATGCACGTCCCCTACAGACCTCTTAGGAAAGGGGTGAGGTCAATAGTAGACAGTCTAAGGTTAAAGTTTTTGGGGTTTGGAGAAGAAACCACAGAGTCAGGTAGAGTATTCCAGACATTGACCACTGTGTTGCTGAAGTCGTATTTCCTGCAATCAAGTTTGGTGTGATTAACCTTGAGTTTGTATCTATTGTTTGCTCTTGTGTTGTTATGGTTGAAGCTGAAGTATTCATTGGCAGATAGGACATTGCAATGTATGATTTTATATACTATACTTAGATCGGACCGAAGGCGGTGTAGTTCTATATTTTCTAGGTCTAGAATTGCAAGTCTGGTGGCATAAGGTATTCTGTAACAAGTAGAGGAGTGGAGAACTCTTCCTGTGAAATATTTCTGGACTTTCTCGATTGTGTTAATATCAGACATGCAATGTGGGTTCCAGACTGATGAGCTGTATTTGAGTATTGGTCTAGCAAATGTTTTGTATGCTCTAGTTATTAGTGTAATATTACCAGAGAAAAATCTACGTAAGATTAGGTAAACAACTCCTAACGCCTTTTTGGCTATGTAGTTACAGTGGGCTCTAGCACTTAGGTCATTTGAGATGAGTACTCCAAGATCCTTGACAGAGTTTGGATCATCAACAAGGTCTTGACTATTCAGCTTGTATTTTATTTTCTGATTTTTTTTTGCCAATATGTTGGACAGAGCATTTATTTGTTGAGATTTGAAGTTGCCATTTGTTTGACCATTCTGATACATAGTCAAGGTCTTTTTGAAGGGTAGCAGTATTGTCTGTGATGTTAGCTTTAAATAGCTTTAAATCATCAGCGAAAAGAACGCAGTTGCTCTTAATATGATCATAGAGGTCATTTATGTAGAGTATGAAGAGAGTTGGTCCTAGAACACTGCCATGGGGGACACCACTATTGACAGGTACAGAATTTGATAGGACGCTCCCAATTTTGACCATTTGTTGTCTGTTTGACAGGAATGCTTCTATCCAGTTATACAGGTGTCCAGAGATACCGTAAGATTTTAGTTTTAGGAGTAGTTTGTCATGTACCACTGAATCAAAGGCTTTACAGAAGTCTATGTAGATTGTGTCTATTGCTTTGCCCTGATTGAGTTGTGTAGTCCATGTTTTTGCAGTGTAAGAGTTGCAGATTACATGATAGTTTTTTCCTAAAAAACCCCAGAATGATACCTTCCTGCCTTCCTTACAGGGTTAGGCCAGTAATTTCTTCTAACAACCGGTTCTCTGAACTGCTTAGAATGTTAACAACCCGTTCTAGCGAATAGGTGTGAACTGGTAGAATCCCACCCCTGCCTATAATGTGGTAGCAATGGCAGCTCTATAAATAGAATAACAAAGTCAACATAGGGTAATGGCTCAGCTTGGTTTGGATCAATATCCAATTCCAAAACCTGGTGGAAACCATTGCTCAGTCCATAAAGGTTGAAATGTGGAGGAATCTATTTTTTTTAGATGTTGTTGATCTGTAACTCCCAACATCTTATATTGTTACTGACTAGAATGTTGAGAATTCCAGAACATCTCAAAAGTGATAAAATTGAATGATTGAATAAACAAACATAGAAATTAAATATAAAGGCAGGCAATAAAATATCATTAGATCTATGCATTAAAGAACATACAGGTATGATTTTGGTAACTAAGATGCATCTTATTAATCAGTAGAGTTGAAAAGCAATCATCAATTTCTTGAAATACAGGAACTAGAAATCTATGTATTATTCAAACTCATTTGTCTGTTTGTCTGCTTGTAACCTTCATCTGGGTGAAATGGTGCATTGCTGGGCAACCATTTTTGAATACACTTATTTCAAAAGGGCTAACTTTAACAAATGCATCCAAAATCCAGGACCTGTGACTCCCATGGGACTGAAATGTGGCAAAGCTGTGACATGTGATCACCATTTCCAATGCTCCCTGCCAGTGTTCCCACAAGTTAATACCATTTATATTATCATAAATGTTGCATTGCTATGATATCATAAAGCTTTAGCTTCCAAATTTATTGATATAACTCATGTTTTGGACGTAGAAGACTCCAGCTTTGATCTACCACATCTTCAGATGGAGCTGTGAAAGATTATGGTCTGAAATCCTAAGTATCTGCCTTGATCAAAGAACCAAAGGGTACCTGCCAGGACAAAGTTACATGGAGCATTAAACTTATGCGGTAGCCCATATTGATCAATGACAAACCAATTAGTATTCTCTGTAGAGTGACAAAGTGATGTCTCAGACTAAAAACCCTCCCAATTTGCTTGCCTTTTCCAACTTTTCTAATTCCAATATGTACTGCACTCATCCCAGCTGTTTGGAGATCTTGTTTCTCCCTCCTTCCAATTTTTTACCTGGGTGTAGATACAGTCCCAGGAAAAGTAAATAGGAGTGAAATTGACCAGAATGTTTTAGAAACAGATCAGCGGGCACTGTTTGTTTTTGTCCTATTAGGCTGAAAGTGTTTATTTGTAGGTCGGTTTTGAAAGGAGCAGTTGCTTCAAAACAGAAGGAAGAGATAATTGAGATTTCATGGAATGTCAAGCCTCTGATTATGGTATAATTTGCTCATTGGAAGCTATCTTCCACTGGACATCCAACTGGCTCCCACCCTAATTGTCTCCTGGAAGCTGCTCAAAACAAAACTGTTTTGGACAGCCTTGATCCCACCTGGATTTGGTAATGCTTTGATCTCATTAATTTAATGTTACTTTATGCTTTCAGATAATGTAGAGATGTTTTATTTGTGTACTCTTTGTATATTGTACTTTGTCATTTGTGTATCTTATTTATAAAGAGTTCCTCAAGGTTTGGCAGTTAGTAGATAAAATTAATAATAATATCTTACGCAAACTCCATGAGTGCATCTTTGCTTGCAAATCTTCTTGCTGCGGTGACCAATCAAAGCAAACAACAGTGAAATTGGTCAGAGTTAATTAGCAATAGACCCCATGCCAGTTGGGAAGGTTTTTGAGAAAAAAAGAGAGGTTCTTCATTCAATGAAAACAACAGGACTACATTTATATTTCGTGGATTTGCACATTTCCTATTGTAACATTAGTTGACTATTATTGCAACCAAACCAAATTCATAAAACATTTTAAGAAAATGCATAATGACATTTAAAACAGATAATGGAATCTGTTTCAATTAATGTAGGACTTCATATTCAGCATTGTCACCAGACAAAAAAAATAGGATTAAGCTGTTTTGGTAACCTCCTATAGTTCTTTAGCTGCTGCAAATAATCTTTTGACATAGGCTGCCTGATTACTATAAATACTACATATTTCAATCCAGGATACATTTCAGATAAAATTATTTTTAACCATACACATTGTTTAGACTACAACATTCTTCAGTAATGTCTTGTTTTCAATTTTCAATATTGCTGGCTTTCTCCCACCCATTTATTCTCCATGCACAATCCAAGATAAGCATGGATCTGCAAGAAAGGCAGACTTTTGCATGTTTTCAGAATGTAAAATAGTTTCGAACTTGTTCATTTTCGCCTTCCACAGTCATGGGAGAATTGAAAGCATTTCAGGGACTATCAAATCCAGCAAGATATGATGCAAACTTTTTTTTTGCCATGGATAACAAATGTTTTATAGCAACAGTAATAGCACCTAGACTTATATACCACTTCTTAGTGCTTTACTGCCCTCTCTAAGGGGTTTATAGAGTCAGCATCTTGCCCCCAACAATCTTAGTCCTCATTTTACCCACCTCAGAAGGATGGAAAACTGAGTCAACCTCGAGCTAGTGAGAAATGAACTGCTGGCAATCAGCAGAATATTGCATTCTAACCACTGCAACACCACAGCTCCTTTATATTTTAAGCCCAGGGACCATTGGAGGAACAAACTTCTTAAAATAATAATGGCTAATCCGCTTTATACTATCAGAAAATATTCTGCTTTTTGTAGGTAAGTGTTCTTCTCTATCTAATATGATGAGGTCGAGGTTACTCCCTAGTAGTTCAGGTACAGCCTGCCCTGCACAAAATAGAGCAATATTTTGGACAACTGAAGTTGGCTAATATGATTTAAGTGTGTTTTTTAGTAGTTGCTTTTGAAATGCAGACTCTTATTCAGTGTTGGAATCTTTTTTGTATTTAATGTTACCAATCCAGATGTGTCTTTATTCTATACTTTAGTTTTTAATAGCTATGTAGAGAGTTTTCAGCTTATCTTTCATGTGCATTTGAATAGGTGTTTAAATCTGTTCATCCAGAATTTTATTTTTGAACTTCAGTACTGTTCTTGTTGCAATTCTCTTTCTGTCGACCTGAACTCAAAATTGGTATCTGTTGATTAATGAAAAAAGTTCTACTGCAGACCTCAGAATTCCTATAGAATAGAATAGAATAGAATAGAATTCTTTATTGGACAAGTGTGATTGGACACACAAGAATAAGCTCACAGTGTACATACAGCAGGTAAAATAGGACATAGATTATAAATAATAATTACAAACCTTAATAATAAGTTACAATCAACAATTAATAAAGCATAAGATACTAATAGGAGAAGATAGTAGGAAAGATGAGAAGTTGAGAAAAGATGAGAAATGAGACAGTGCTGTAAGAAGCGAAGTAATGGCACGGGGAAGAAAAACTACCTTTCTGTCGAGTTGTTTTGGCATGCAATGCTCTATAGCAGCATCCTGAGGGGAGAAGTTGAAATAGATTATGTGCAGGATATGAGGAGTCTAGAGATATTTGTAATGTGTAAGTGCCATTTGGATAGGTCAGTCCTTGGTATCTCCAGTTTAAAAAGACCCGTGACTTCAGAATAGCATTTCTCAACCTTGGCAAATTTAAGAGGCGTGGAATTCAATTCGCAGAATTTTCCAGCCAGCCATAGTTGGTTGGGGAATTCTGTGAGTTGAAGTCAATCCCTCTTAAAGTTGCCAAGGTTGAGAAACATTTTGTTAGAAAATTGTTGAGAGTCACTGTAGCTAACATTAATGTAGATGGACAGATTTGGCTTCATTTAGGTGGACCATTTTCCTATCCAAGCAGCAATAATTGTACTTATACTTAAAAATATGAGAGGCTTTCCTAGAATGTGTTAATAGAATTGCTGTTAGCCTGCAAATATTGTTAGCAGAGGCATCCAGACAGCGTTAAAATAGTGTCAGGGGAATAAACTTCTAAGGAAATGTTAGTTTCCTTTTCCTGTTTTTCAAGAATGTCATATGAATAGGGATACTGAACACAAACGTTTTTGTCAATCTTTGAAACTTTTCAGCTTTCAGCTTTCATTTTCATTGCGAAGAGCCATTAGAGGAAACTCTGCTCAGGCTGATGCTGTATTGATTGCAACAGAAAACGTGGCCCGAAAGATAATGCTTTCCTTTAATAACATGTTTCTTTATTTAAGCTGTCAATGGCAAGAAATATTCCTGAACATATAGTATACTAGCTGGATACCCGTGCTTCGCTACGAAACTATGTGATGGGGCTCAGTTTTGGGGGAGGAAAATAAGAAGGAAAAAATTCTGCCTCTGCCCACCAGCATTCATCTGGCTAGCGTCCTGTCAGTGTGTGAGAAAGGTGAGGGCTGTTTGGAAACCGAAGCACTATTTGCTATGTGAGCAAGAGGGAGAAGCAAGGAGCCTGGGTGGGAAAATCACGGGAACCTCCAGAGTTGGTTTTCACCAAATCTGTGCCAATATGATATATCCAATAAAGTTATTCTTTGAGGAATCTACCTGCCTTGGAGTTTTGCTTGCTATGGGTCTATTACTTGGAACTCTGACAATGAGTGTAGTATGAGCAGAAGAAATGCTAACCAGAAACAACCTAGCTCTTTTCCACTCCCAACCCAATTTGTTTCAGCACCAGTGGTGGGATTCAATTTTTTTTACTACCGGTTCTGTGGGCGTGGTTTGGTGCGCATGGTGTGGCTTGGGGTGTGTGGTTTGGTGGGCATGCAGGGGAAGGATACTGCTCAAAATTTCCACTACTAGTTCTTCAGAACTGGCCAGAACGTGCTGAATGCCACTTCTTTTCAGCACCCTCCATTTTATTACATTGCTCCATCCGGAAGTGGGATTCTACCAGTTTGCACCTATTCACTAGAATCGGTTGTTAACATTCTAAGCAGTTTGGAGAACCAGTTGTTAGAAGAAATTACTGGCCTAATCCTGTAAGGAAGGCAGGAAGAAACATTCTGGTGCTGCTTACAGAAACTGCCTCTCCGTTAACTCTTATTACATTCTTGGCAGGACTAGACTTCCTGTCTCAGGAATGTCTCTGGAGGTTTTTTTGCCTCCTTTGCTGGTACTTTGCTTGTGTGGAGTGACCATTCAAAGTTACAATGGCACTGAAAAAAGTGATTTATGACCATTTTTCTCACTTACGACTGTTGCAGCATCCCCACAGTCATGAGAAGCCAGGCAAGGAGATGTGTGCCTTGATGTGAGTGATATTGAGTTGGCCACACCCAGCCAATAACATGACCACCAAGCCATGTCCACCAAGTCACATGACCACCAAGCCACGCCCACCACCTAAACTACACCCACAGAACCAGTTGTTAAAAATTTGAATCCCACCCCTGGCTCCATCCATCATAGGATTCAGAAGGAATGGGAAGTCATTGTTCTCTAGGGTCAGGTTAGATTCTGACATTTTTAGTTGCTGATTCTTACTTCAATAGAGTAAAGTAGATCTGGTTCCTATGAGAACATGTTGGACTACAACTATGATCCCCATTGTGATCAAATCTAGGTTTTCTCATGTAATCTGAGAACAAATGCTGTATTTTATGTTCAGTGAAATTTCAAAAGTTCAGCTGCCAATAATGCCCATTTTTCTTTTTCTTTCTTGGTGGAAGCTTGGAATATCACATATTTTTACTGATTTCATAAGTAAAGTATCATCTCCTGTCTTTAATTAACTCTGTTAATAATTCCCAGAACCGTATAGTATGCATGGTGGTATTTAATTAAATCAGAGGAGACATGATTTGAACAAGACTTTAGTTTCACTTTGAAAGTTATTAAATAAACTGATATGGTTTTTGTTCCTCTAAGGTTCCTGGGAGCATCCGGTTAAATTTTAATCATGTGCAGCTAGTCAAATAATGGCCTCTACCCAAAAATCCTGAAAATAATAGTAAGATATTAAAAAGAGATGCTATGTAAGATTATATCTAAAGGCTTTAACCTGGCAGATATTTGAACAGAATACAATTTTCACCCAACTGAAAAAGTAAACATCAGCTCATTAAATGGACTTCGGGGACTAGTTTAGTATATTACCCATGTGTTAACCATCTATTGGGGTATTGTGTGGGAATGGCTAGAATTTTATAGCATAATCACTGCAGCTGCTTATCATTTTATTTTCCAAACTGTTTGCCCCCATTACACCTTTCCCATCTTTGTGGGCTGTAAAGAATGTTTATACATCTGCTATATACCATATATGCACTACGCAGAATTCTGGAAACAGTTCACTATCACCATTGAAAGAATAACCAGAGGTTTCAATCAGTCTGAGTCCTGCCTTAGTATACATCGCCAAGGCTTTCAACTGTTTTTTTTTTTAATTTCAGCTTGACTATTGCAAAAATTTAGGATGAATCATCTCTCACTGTGGCTGATTCATTAAGCCTTCCTGAGCCAGTGGGAACATTTGACATTTTAACAGCATGTCTTGTATACACAATGAAAATGGCTGCCGGGTGGGATTTGCCCACTCAAAAATGGCTCCCACAGTGGGCGTGGCCAGTCACAAAGCATCCATATACCTAAAAACAAGCTTGGCAGCTTCCACCATTTGTAACCTTACCCTTCAGGAGAGTCACTATCAATCTTCAGTTCACTCTTCCTTGATGTTGTTTTTCTGGGCATGTAGGCAGCTTGTTCCTTTTTATTTTTGGAGAACACCTGGGGTCTTAGATGGACTACAAAGACTTTGTAGGAAATGATTCTTGAGTTTGGTTCTTTGCTTTGCAACAAGCCAGCTTTATTTTAAAATTTATTTAGGGTTAAAATGATAATCCCAAAAGTAGAATGAGACAGGTTCTGGTGGACCCTAAGGAAGCTGTCTGCAGATATATTTTTGCCTAGGTTCACACATCCAGGATCCCAATTTTGTTAGATGTAAGAAATCCATGTCCTAATGATGTTCCCTTACATAGTTGTACTGCAGGAGGAGAAAACTGCAGTAATATAGAAATATATCCTAATCTAATAGAATATCAGTTCAGGCAGTAGCTCTGTTGAATTCTACCGTATAGTGCAGTGTTGCTGTGGTGTCAGGGTTTTCAATTCAATGTGTGGAGTGTGAAGGATGTGTGTTTGTGTTTATTTGCATGGTCATGATGTGCACTGAAGATGGTGTTTAATTTCATTGTAGGAGGTGCAATGACAATAAACTAAACTAAGTAACAAACAATTTGTAGTTTACGGTTAAACTATGAGGTCCTTGGTGTGCTCTGGGCTTGGCAGTTTTCTTGCAGATATTTCATTACCAAACTAGGTAACATCATCGGTGCTAGTAAGGGTGTAGGGTTTGCCCTCATTTTATATACTAGTGGCTTGCCCTGTCAATGTCGGCGGGCGTAGATTCTATGATATGCAGATCATTTCACTTATCCCATTAGCAAGGATTTGTTTTTAAAATGAAATACTGTATTGGTAGGCAACAAACATGTTCTCTTTAGAACCTGATATTTAGAAGCTTGTGATAAAACCAAAAAGCAAATTGTTGCACATGCGTTTATTTACTAACATACCCATTTTAATATTTATTTTGCTTTTGTGTTGCACTTTTTTCACTGATTTTTTTCCCAGGGTAAACTTGGGAAAATTATGTAGTATATTCAAATATGCATAATTTCTGCCTATTGTCCCCTTACTATATGCTTTGTATGATAAGAGCTGTGCGATTCAGATTCAGTTCCAAAAGCGGGGGAGGCATAGTTTTTAAGCCAGCCATTGTTTTCCTGGGATTTCGTGACAGTTGCACCATCCCAGGGATAAAAACAGCTGCTTGCTTTAAGGAGATGCGAACAGCTTTTCCTTTTCATGAGCTGCAAAACAGCTTTTTTCTTTTCTTATCGACAATTATTTTAAGTCTGGGGTGCTATGTGACAGATCTGTTTGAATTCTAAAGCCCCAGAGCAATTTAGCGTCTTCATTTTTTATTATTTTTATCTATTGTGTGGTCCCAATAGATCCTGCTTGTGGGCAAATGGCACTTGCGGATATTGCAATGGACTATTGTTGCTACTTTGTCATGCTGTTGTTTGTGGTCAGTCTGTGCGATCTCCTTGCAGCAGCAAGCTAGGTGGTCCATTGTTTCTTCAACTACTTTGCAAAGGTGGTATTTTCTGTCTGCTGCTATGTTCTCAATTCTGGTTTATTATACATTTGTTCTTAAGGCTTGGTCTTGTGCAGTCAGAATTAGCCCCTCTGTCTCTAATTATTAATAATATTGGGCTGAGAGAAAGTCACCCATCTACCTTCCCTGCCTAAGGGAGACCTAGAACTCTTACTCTCCTGCTTTTTAGATCAGCACCTTTACCTCTATACTAAACTGGCTCCAAAGAAAACTACCGCAGGGCTATAATTTGTATATGCATGTTTGATATGTGACTAGTGTTATGGAATTCTGAAAAATATGGTTTGGGGCAGGCCTGCTTACAGTGTGAGGTCTGAAATTGATTATCCATGTCTTAAAGTAAAGAAAGATATAAAATTCTTGGGAACTCACATTTGATCCTTAACCAGTTTTTTTTCTAAGGCTTTGTGGCTGGGACAGAATGGGCTATGCTTGTGCTATTTGACTGTGGTGTAATTTCCTGCAGTGCACCGCAGAGCCACACTTCAGCTGGTATGCTGCTGCTTTTAGGCATCCAAATACCCTTTTCAGTGAATGTTAGGACTGAGGGGATTATTCTTTTCCTTCTCTCCTCCCCCTTCATCTTTAGATCACATCCATCTTTCAGAGTCTTTAGGGATTAGCTCTCTGTATATTTCTGACGTTTTACCATATTGTTTAATTAATTTCTAATTTTAAATGGGTATCTTGTTTGATGGTATCTATCAACGTGTTCTTTGATGGTCCCGCTGTGGATTTTGCAAAAGGTCCAGGATCTATTTGGCTGTCCAGTTCAACAAAAGGAGACTGGATTCTCATTGGCATACTTAAGGAGATTTTATTCCACTTTTTGTTCAATCCCCATCATCTCCTTTCTCTTAAAATTGAAAACTGCTTATAGAAATGGCATGCCTTCAGAAGAAAGGGCTCCACCCACATTGCACATTAGAAGCCTCTTTCCCTGGTAGTATATTTTTGCTTTTTGAGAACTTTGTAAGAAAAACAGACAAATGAATCCATTCAAATAGCCTATGGTATTTATATTGGAGTCCTTCCTGTAGCTCTGTTGCAGACATACATAGGCTGGCAGCTGGATACTTTAGCTAGTTGCTCAGCCAAGAACTGGATGTTATGGCAGACATATGATTGTCGCCAAAACCATCAATGCAATGTCTCATTCTTTGCTCCTTCATAATTTCAAATAACATCAAATGCAATTCATTGGTTTTTAGCCTGCTTTTCCTCCAAGGAGCTCAAGGCAAGATATATGATCTACTCCTGTTTTATTTTTCCTCCAAGACTGGGCTATGAGAGGAAAAAAGTCAACTGGCAAATGTCATCACCAAGGAGGAATTTATACCCCCAGTCTTAATCTGGTGTAGGGGAAAGAATCACAGAGACTGTGGTGGGAGTGAAAAAAAAGGATCTATGTAGCCATAAGTGAGCTAAGTTCAATCCCCACTCCTTAAATTCCACGGAACCTTCTCTAACTACAAGCAGGTGCTAGAAGCATAGTGGCTCAAGTAGTTGGGACACTGGGCAAGAGGATAGTTAGCCCGCATTCAAGATTTGACAGCTACAGTCGGGAAGGGTTGATGTTCTGACCAAGGCTTCCTGAGACACCAACAAACACATATAAAATCCAAAACTCTTTTATTTTAGTTCAATGGCTGTGAATTATCGTCATTCACAGCCCAGAATGAGTCTTAACCAGTTATAATTAGTCCCAGGAACCTTCGTAAAACATCTGATAAGAACGCACCTTATCTTACTTGAAGTGCTGCCAATGACTAAAGTCCCAATTAATCCTTCCAAAACCAAACAGAGAACAAATTCACCACAGAGCTTTCAGAGTCCAAACCAATCAGAGCGAACGACGTTTTTTCCTGCAAAGGCTTTCCTATCTTTGCACTTCCTTTATACCTTATGGGAGGCACAATCACCTCTAAGCCTTACTCCCGAGTTGCCCCTTTTGTCTCAGCTGCTCTTGCCTTCTAGCAGCTCTGCGCACACGTGCACTGGGAACAGGCTCCCCTTGTTCCTCGGCCTCACTGCTGCCAACCTCTGGAGGTTCTGGAGGCAGCACACCACTCCCAGATGGTGGCCCCATCTCTGTGTCAGATGCAGGACCCTCACCCAAGTCCTCCCCAGACTCCTAGACTGGTTCGTTCTTCCCCCCTGTCCAATTCTACTGCCGTCTGCACAGGCTGCCGGCGAACCACAACAGTTGAGCTCTGTTGTGGCTTCTCTTGCCAGGGACATGAAAGGAGCCTCCAACTGGGTGTCCCCAGGGCAACAGTGATGTCACTGGCTTCAACCCAGAAGCACCTTGGTGCTTCTGACACAAGGGCAAGAAAAGCAGGTGCTACCTCTTAGTTGAGAAGATTCCTATGCATAGCCTGTTTAACAATAAATTAGCTTAACTGGACTTTCAGCTGTTTTTTCATGCCTGACATCTGGTGGCCTAAGGCAGTGCTTCTTAATCTCAGCAATTTCAAGATAGGTAGACTTCAACTCCCAGAATCCCCCAACTAGCATGCTGGGAGTTGAAGTCCACACATTTTAAAGTGGCTGTGACTGAGAAACATTGTCCTAAGGCAATGTTACACCAAGCTAACCTCCAATTATGTTGCATTACAGCTCCCATGATTCCCACCTGCATTGAGAGTGCTAGGATGGGGATTCTGCTTTAGCCATTCAGGTTCTAGATTCATGTGATGTGAAGTTAGCAATCCTTGCAAATGATACCATGTTGAGATATCATATGTTCAGGGGTGGGATTCTACTGGTTTGGACCAGTTCTCTGGAACCGGTTGTTACGATTCTGCAAAATTCAGACAACCAGCAAATCGCACCACTGGCCCAAGAACAGAGCTGAAACTTCCTTAGGACTGAAGCTTCTATTTTTCAGTGCAGACTCAGGCAGTAGACTGAAGAAAGGTAGATCTGTGAGTGACTGTGTGATTCTGCAAGCAACTCAATCTGCCTGCCTACTTTGCCTTGTTTTAGGTAAAAGTTGCTCCTTTTTAAATAAAAAATTCAATATTTACATAAATATTTACAATATTTACATACAAGCCACGCCCATCCAGTCACATGACCACCACGCCACACCCACAAATTAGGGCACGCCCACAGAACTGGTTGTTAAGAAATTTGAATCCCACCCCTGCATATGTTACATATCAAAATAGATTATGGGCAAGAGACAAAAGAGGGCCATTCCTGCTATTTTCATGCTTTCGCTGTTATGGCTCAATCCAGCCTGAAAATTCAGCCATTTGTACCTATGGCATCAAAACTTGTCATTTCATGTGTGATTTCTTTATATTTACAAGAACAACTCTGATTTGTTTTGCAGGGCTTACAAGATGAATTTCTGTGCAATATGGGAGATAAAAAAATCTTTACCTAATTGGTCATCAAATCTTATTAAAAGAGCCTTAAATAAATGCAAAAATATTGTTTGTAGTCCCATCAAATGAAGTAGAATGACATATGTGTTTAAATACCAGTACATCCTCTACTGTTTTTGAATTTGAAGATGTGTGGCCTTCAACTCCCAGTATTCTCCAGCCAGAAAAACTGGGGGATTCTGGGAGTTGAAGGCCACACATCTTCAAATGGCCATGGTTGAGAAATGCTGCTCTAGAAAATCCTCAGAAATGCATATTTTAAGATCATTTCCATAACAGCAGCATTATAAACACTTAAAAATACCATCCACCAAAGGGATAAAAATAGCACTCCCAAATACCATCAGAGGGAAAGATTTTACAAATGAAAATACTTTGACCTGGTGGAAAAACAGGACAGGCTGGGGTCCAGCTGTAAATAGGAATACAGCATGTGGCTGGATTGTTGGTACGATAAGGGCATTTTCACATAGTTCTTTGCAGAAGTCGCTTTTCAGTTGAGTGATTGTAAAACTGAAGCCAGCAAAATTTGGAAGCAACAATTTTTAGCCCAGACAGCATCACTATGCACTGAACAGATGCCCCTAAATGTCTAGGTTGGGAAAAATCTCATGGATTCAAAAAGGCAGGTGGAGAAGGCGAAGTTAAAAGGCAGGTGGAGAAGTGTTAAATCCTAGACAATATTGAGAATTTGATTCCAATATTATATACTGTATATTGTCTCAATTGAGGCAACTTATCCAGATGTTGAGGCTGTTGTTGTTTGGTCCATGAATGAATGAATGAAGGTTTGAGAGATTTAAGGTTTCTAGTCATACCTGTTATGAAGTCTGACAATCCTCTCACAGCAACTGAAATGAATTAGTTTAGCTCAGGAGTGGGATTCTATCAGTTTGCACCTATTCGCTAGAACCGGTTGTTAACATTCTAAGCAGTTCGGAAATCGGTTGTTAGAAGAAATTACTGGCCTAATCCTGTAAGGAAAGCAGGAAGGAAACATTCTGGTGTTGCTTATAGAAACTGCCTCTCCATTAACCCTTATTACATTCTTGGCAGGTCTAGACTTCCTGTCTCAGGAACTTCTCTGGAGTTTTTTTCTCCTCCTTTGCTGGTACTTTGCTTGTGTGGAGTGAACATTCAAAGTTACAGTGGCATTGAAAAAAGTGACTTATGACCATTTTTCACATTTACGACTGTTGCAGCATCCCCACAGTCATGAGAGGCCAGGCGAGGAGTTGCGTGCCTCGATGTGAGTGATATTGAGTTGGCCATACCCAGCCAATAATATGACCACCAAGCCATGCCTACCACCTAAGCCATGCCCATAGAACCAGTTGTTAAAAATTTGAATCCCACCCCTGGTTTAGCTCAACTATAGAGTCTAAAGTCACAAAAAAGCAATGTTCTTCCCTTACCATGCCAAAGTTTCATAAGAGTTTGTGGACAGCTATGTTTTCATTGAATGCCTCACCTGTTTTCTAGACTCCAGTAAGCATTAGTCTCTTATGAATGCAGGTGAAATATTATGTATTCCAGGATAATATTGCAGGATCCAATCTGGGTCAGCCACCAGAGGTTTAGTCTTCTGAGGTTTTGGACTTGTGCTGGAGCCCAGCCTCAGGGAACATCTCTCTAGCACAGGGGTCTTCAAACTTGACAGCTTTAAGATTTGTGAACTTACACTCCCAGAATTCCTCCTCCAGTCATGTTAGCTTAGGAATTCTGGGAGTTGAACTCCACAAGTCTTAAACTTGCCAAGTTTGAAGATCTTTGCTCTGGAGGTATGTCCCTTTCACTTCCATCTTCCCATAGAGAACCAATGACCTATTCTGGGCTATCTTTCCTTCCTTCCTTCCTTCCTTCCTTCCTTCCTTCCTTCCTTCCTTCCTTCCTTCCTTCCTTCCTTCCTTCCTTCCTTCCTTCCTTCCTTCCTTCCTTCCTTCCTTCCTTGGATTATGTTTCTTCTTTGGTTAGCTAGCCTCAATAGATAGCAGCCCTTAGCCAATTTTGGCAGACCTCAAAAAGCAAAAGAGAATTGGACCATTTAAAAGTTTGATAAAATAAATCACTAGAGAATCCTTCGCCGTAGGCTAATTGGGAAGTTGAAAAATATTCCTTGGAGGAACGCAGTGGGAAACCACATACATGCTATTGCAAAATAATCTACCTTTCTATTGTAGTGTTTCAAAGTTTGACAGAATTGAAGATGACTTCAAGTTGACTTCAAGCTCTCTTGTGAATATGGGGAAGGGGAACAGATTTACCTTAAGAGAGAAATATCAGAGCATCATGTCGATGGAGAGTCTCAGCCATCCAGATCATGGTTCTCCCAAAGGTGATTTTTTTAAAAAGGCAACTGGACTTCCTTTGTTTTTCCTTGAAGACATTTCACTTCTCATCTGAGAAGCTTCTTCAGTTCTGACTGGATGGTGGAGGAAGACTGCAAGGAATATAAATCCTTATATTTTCCATCATTCAGTCAGAACAGAAGAAGCTTCTCGGATGAGAAGTGAAATGTCTTCAAGGAAAAACAAAGGAAGTCCAGTTGCCTTTTTAAAAAAATCACCTTTGGGAGGATCAGAACATCATTCATGTCCCTTGAAGAATATATGGATGAAAGCATAGAGAGTGGACTAGTTTCTGAATTCAGGCCTAAGACAAGTCAATCTATCTATCTCCATCTATCTACCGTATCTTCAGTTTTCAATTCCTATTGAGTCTTGTGCCAACTCATAAAATATTTCTGTGGTCTTTTTAGAGTTGCCAACAGAAAGGGAGGGGGGAAAGGGCTTGGAAAGAGCAGTGCAGCGGCTTGGAAATTGAAAGTGCATGCCATACATAGTTTTTAAAAGATAGTAACTAGGTGACTGGAGTTTCTGCAATGCAAATATCTAACCGGGGGTGGGGGAAAACCAGGGTCAAGGGTGACAATGAATTATGTGTCTCAGAGTCAGCTACACCCAAGGCAGTGCAGGACATGTTAACTCCCAATAAATCCTTTTGAAGTTTTGGAAGTTTGGCTCGAGACTCATGATTTAATTGGGGTAACTGCCGGAATCCTGACATCTTGTTTAAAGGGCAACACATTTTGGAGCCTAAACTTGATAATTCTTCATTATTTTGTCTAACCCTTTGATTTGCCTCAGTTCTGGCTTGATTCAGGCTGCCTCATCTGACTCCTCTTCTGAAACTATAGAAGAGCAGCTGAACAAAACAAAACCAAAAAACCAAAAAAACACATGACACTTTTCTTTCTAGAAGCATCTTCCAGTGTTGTTCCCCCAAACTGTTGAATATACTTTTGGGGGAAAAAAAACAGTTTAGTTTTCTTCAAGTATTCCTCACTTGAAAACTGGATGTTTAAAGTGCTTTCCATTACTTTACTGGAGATTGTTTGGGGCCAAAGAAAGGCACATCCTGTTGAGCTGTTTTTAAAGTCAGCTCTTAGGGCAATATTTCCAACCTTTAAGATCTGTGGACTTCAATTCCCAAATTCCCCAGCCAAAATGCTGGGAGTTGAAGAATTCTAAGATTTCAAGACCACATATCTTGAAGTTGCTGAAGCTGGAAATACTGATCTAGGAGCTTTCGTGCACTGCAACATTAAGCTGCTCGACTCCTGCGTGTAAATCAGTTTGATTTCAGCTCCTTCAACCATTTTGGCCATGATATTACCTGTTGCTCTGACTGGACAGTGCTTACCACATCTCCAAATTCCGTACTTCTTCCTCTCCTCCATCTGTTTTAGAAAAGCAACCACCAATTCCATTTTTCCCCCCTGTGGATGATTTTTTTTAAAGGATCTGTGCTTTCTATTGATTAGATCTTTGGTATAAGCTGCCCTCTGTTGACTTCTCCTCATGCATGATTTTGGGGCATCCACCAGTCTACTGGTAACAAAAGAAAAACAAAACAAAACAGAAAGGAAATGTAATTTTATCATTCTTCCCCTAGTTTGGGCTAAGGCAAGAAGTGGCCAGGATTCTTGTCAATTTCACTGAGTTTAAAAAAAGAAATAAAATGGAAAGGAAACGATAAAGTCTCATCAATGAACTTGCAGGGAAAAAATGAATGAGAAAGATCTTTCACCATTTGAGCATAAACTCTGGAAAAAAAAACCCTGCTATTTTACCGTTCCACTGTTGAAATGAAGACCTAAAGGAAAAAAGTATCTTGTAGATGTGGAGGATTGTGGAGGATGGTATGAGCCTTGGTGGTGCAGTGATTAGAGTGCAGTACTGCAGGCTACTTCTGCTGACTGCCAGCTGCCAGCAATTTGGCAGTTTAAGTTTCACCAGGTTCAAGAATGACTCAGCCTTCCATCCTTCCGAGGTAGGTAAAATGAGGATCTAAATTGTTGGGGGAAATATACTGATACTGTAAAGTGGTATATACATCTAAGTGCTATTGCTATTGCTATGGTAACCCTTCGGAGGTGCTGTTCCTGCCACATCATGCAATTGCTTATTGGAATGGAGGCCTATCATGAAATTGAGCACTGTAAGACTAGGACAACTAGTACAGCCGAAGACAGGAACACTACTTGAGATGGAAACAATACTCTAGGAGGGAAGGACAGGTGGAAGCTGTCCTCCTGGTGGACAATAGAGGACAGGGTTGTCCATTCCTACCCCTGAGAAACAGTAGCCCATATTTTTCATCCTGGGCAACCTGCTTCAGATCATAATGGCATTTCCACCAGAGGAAATAATGCTAATATTTATTTGTTGCCCATTGATATTCAGCAGTGATGGTTAGCCCATGAAATGTATGTCAATGGTGACATGACATGAGATTTTGAGTGATATACCAACATTCATCAACACCCAACAACAACTATTCTTGAAAGCATGTCTTGATCTCACATGATTTTGGGAGGTTGCGTAGGCCGCATGAGAAGGGACTTGGCTCTTGCATGGCCTCTGGGCCCCATGAAAATAAGTTTGTTTTACTTGTATTTCATTTTTGTAATTATTTGACGTTTCTCTATATAACCATGATGGCGAACCTATGGCACACATGCCACAAGTGGCACGCAGAGCCATTTGTGCTAGCACGCAAGCCGCAGGCAAACTTACCTCACTGCGCATGTGTGTGCCTCACAGCTGATTTGTTTGGGGTTGGTTTGAGGCCTTTTTTGGCCTCCCAGAGGCTTGGAAAAAGCCTCTGCAAGGCTTTTCAGGATGAATTATAGGCCCGTTTCATCACTTCCGGTAATACCGGAAGTGACGAAACGGGCCCATAATTCAGCCTGAGAAGCCTTACAGAGGCTTTTTCAAAGCCTCTGAGAGGCCAAAAAAGGCCTCAAATCAGCCTAAAAATCAGCTGTGAGGCGCAGTGCAGGTAAGGGGATGGGGTGGAATGCGCACATATGCGCAGGCAGTGTGGAGAGAGGGGCGCACTGCATTCTAGGTACTGGCATGTGAGTGCATGCGCACTGCTGTGCACTCAATTTTTGGCACAAGAGTCCAGAAAGGTTAGCCACCATTGCTATATAATAAATAAACAACACCATGCATGATTGGACTGTGTTTATTTAGAAATAAATATGTAAATAATTATCTCTTTTGTTCATGGGGGCAGTGTCACTCCAGCAGAGCCAAATGAGTTTTTGATTCACTGACCCCTCCCCCAAAAGGTTCGCCAAAGGCAAAAGAAAAGCCTCTCAGTTGAGCCATGCTGACTGAGAAATTATTTTCAAAAGAAATTCAGGCTAGTATTTGTTGTTTTAAATTTTAGATGGGCTATTAAGATAGTTGCCTCCAAGACAACTTTTTCAATGGCTTATTTGCCTTTTTATGTTTGTCTATGTTTGTTGGGGGGGGGGGGATAGATATTGATTTCCTTTCCATTAATTCATGGGTATCAAACTCATGGCGTCATGTTGCTGTCATGTGATGTTTCATGGCATTTTTCCCATTCGCGGAGCTGGGGTGGGCATGGCCTGCAGATGACTCATCTGGCCCGTGTGATGTCAGTTTGACACCCTGAACTAGTTATTCTGTTATTCTGTAAGGCCACACTTTAAATGCTGCATTCAGTTTTGGTTGCCATAATGTAAAAAAGTTGTTGAGACTCTAGAAAGAGCGCAGAGAAGAACAGCAAAGATGATTAAGGATCTGGAGGCTAAAACATATGAAGAACGGTTGCAGGAACTGGGTATGTCTAGTCTAATGAAAAGATGGACTAGGGTTGACGTGATAGCAGTGTTCCAATATCTCAGGGGTTGCCACAAAGAAGAGGGAGTCAAGCTATTCTCCAAAGCACCTGAGGACAAGAATGAATGGGTGGAAACTGATCAAGCAGAGATTCAATCTAGAAATAAGGAGAAATATTCTGACAGTTAGAATAATTAATATAATTAAAGAGCCGTGGTGGTGCAGTGGTTAGAATGCAGTATTGCAGGCTAACTCACTGCTCTAGGGGTTCGATTCCAAGCAGCTCAGAGTTGACTCAGCCTTCCATCCTTCTGAGGTTGGTAAAATGAGGATCGAGATTGTTGGGGGCAATAGGCTGACTCTGTAAACCGCTTAGAGAGGGCTGGAAAACACTGTGAAGTGGTATATAAAGTGCTATTGCTATTGCTAATCAGTGGAGCCGCTTGCCTTCAGAAGTTGTGGATGCTCCATCCCTGGAGGTTTTGAAGAAGAGATTGGACAACCATTTGTTTGAAATAGTATAAGGTTTCCTGCTTGAGCAGGGGGTGGGACTAGAAGACCTCCAAAGTCCCTTCCAACTTATATTAATGTTATTCTATTTTATAGGTCTATTTTAAACAAAATGTGCCTGTCACCTATAAATTTTTTTTTTTAGGGTTGAAAGAGCATTGTGGAGAAGTTTTATAAACACAGGCTTAAATCTCTGCATTTTCTCCTTTAGCTATGAAACACTGGAAGAGTAATTTAATCCTAAGGATTATAGGGATTCCATTGTGCAATACTTGGTATACATTTTCCATCTTCCATAGTAGTCAAACGACCCAGGAAACCTTTCACAGAGATCATATTTTTTTCTATCACCTTGATAAAATATTGCTTCCCTTTCTTGCTGGGTTTTTTTTTTTTTTTGCATCACTTCCTGCATTCTTGACTGAGAAGTTATTTGCAGAAATACGGTTTTCTCATCAGGCTTTGATTTGCAGTAAAGAGAAGGAATTGATATCATATCTAGTTAGCCTGTCATTATAATGAGCATAACAAAGTGAAGTATGAGGGATATTCTGCTTTAGAGATTGCTAGAGAAATGGGCTAAGAGTCATCCACCAGAGATTTTTTTTTACAGTTGCATGTTTTTGGAGAAAGCAGAAGATTTTAGAAATAATGGGTATAATCCAAATAAAACTTATTTTAATACAGTATTTGTTTGCGGTTCTCACAGATGTTCACTCTTCGTAAGATGAAGAACTTGCTTATGCCTCAGTTCTATCTTCTGAGTAATTGATAAGCAGTACTTTAAGTTGCCCTTGCAGCAAAAATCACTCAAAGCAGCTTATAAAATTTAAAATTCTTTAAAAGAAGACTGTAAACAAGAGTAACATAATATGTAAAAGGAGATCAAATAATTACAAAACTTTAGTAGTCAGAGGTAGGATCTGGTGGAAGGAAGAACAAAGGATCTGGGGATATAACTCTGGACTCCAAGGCAAACTTACCAGAGATTTCTCACCTTCAATAGTGAGAAAGATCTGGTTTTGAGACCCTCTCACCATGTGACTCTGGAAGGAGAAAGGAAGCGGGGGGAGACCTAGAGGTGTCTGCAGGATATGGTCAAAGATAGCAATAGCACTTGGACTTCTATACTGCTTCACAGTGCTTTACAACCCTCTCTGGGTTTTACAGAGTCAGCCAATGCCCCCCAACAATCTGGATCCTCATTTTACCCACCTCGGAAGGATGGAAGGCTGAGTCAACCTGGAGCCCGGTGGGATTCGAACTGCCAAAATGCAGGCAACCGGTAGTCAGCAGAAGTAGCCTGCAGTACTGAATTGTAACCACTGTGCCATCACGACTCTTCAATGAACCTTTCGTGGATCTGCTTCTGCAATAGGGAAGGAAGGGGATGTTGCTGACCAATATGGAGCAGTGGTAGAGAGGAATCAGTGGTGGGATTCAAACATTTTCACTACCAGTTCTGGCTTTGTGGGCATGGCTTTGTGGGCGTGGCAGGGGAAGGATACTGTAAAATCTCCAATCCCTCCCTACTCCTGGGGAAAGGTTACTGTAAAATCCCATTCTCTCCCCACCCCACTAACCTGCTTTCCAGCTCCATTCTCCTGTGCAGGGCAACAAAAGAAGACCCAGCCAATCAGCTGGGGCTAGGAAGACAGAGAATAGATGGGGGCGGGGCCAGTCAGAGGTGGTATTTACCGGTTCTCTAAACTACTCAAAATTTCCATTACCGGTTCTCCAGAACTGGTCAGAACCTGCTGAATACCCACCTCTGAGAGGAATGGCTGACTCAGGAGAACTAGTAGCAACTTTGTTTTCCCCTTGCCCGTGCAACTCCTCTTGGAGTTCTGTGTGATCAGTTATGCTGAAGTATGAATCAAGGGGCAGCCTGGGACTTCATGGCCTTGTAGGCTTCAAGGTAGCCATCATTTTGGCCTTCACTAGGTGCACAACCTTGCTCCAGCGGGATTGTTCTATGGTTTGATACCGCCATAAAAAAAGGTCCTGTTCTGTAGCTGCTGTGTCTACTTTGACCTGCTGAAGAGGCACATGAGAACCATTCTCTTCAAATAACCTGAAACAATTGGGAGATTCATATGCCGATATGGTGGAATGTAGTCCTGAATCGCAGTGGAGAGAGGCTTTTTCCCAAAAAGCAAAGAGACAACATCGCTTGGAATCTTTGGTATGCAGGAAGAGAGCAAAGGCAACCCCTTCCCCAGCAGTTCACGGGCTATATCTAATATTTTTGCATATCGGTGCTTTAGTCTGGCAAGATTGCTGTCTATAGGCAAGCAACATAAACTACTGTGAAATAAGTCTTTCTATAATTCTTGGTAATTCGGGCCTGACAGCTATAGAAATATTGACATTCACCAAATTGGGATTTAAAGAGAATGTAAAGTTTTGGCCCATTGAATAAAGTTAGACTGAACTGAAGATGAAATCCTAATTATGCTGTTGATTGTTTTGTGTATAGCATCTTACAGATAATACTATTTCCTTCCTCTGTTTACTAAACAAACCAATGACTCAGAACTGATTCTTCTTGGTGCCTGAGAAAATTTCCATCAAGGCAATTTTCAAGGTCCATCTTTGTGAAGGCTAAGTTAGTCATCAAGACATCATATGTTTTTCAGACCTGGTGGTCTGTCAATACATCTAAGACAACAGTTTCCAGAAAAAATGTAGAAAATATGTTATCTAGGAATTATGGGAGATCCAGTTCTAACACATCTGGAAGGAGACAGGTTTGAGAAGGCAGCTATAAAGTATTTCCTGTTCCAGTCAATTTTATGTGAGTGCAAAGCAGCCTTCTCCATTTGCAATGCTGGCTGCCAATTCTGCGAGATACACCCTGAAGACATCTGGTGGGCAACAGAGAATCAAAAACACAGATTTCTAGTTCTGTAACAAAATGAAAGTTCCTCGTGGCAACCCTTGCTTTTCTGGGCAGTGAAGAGTTAATATTATTTTTTAAACAATGAACAGATGTTAATGTCATTATGGTGGATTTTTAACAACAAACACATTTCTTTTTCCTGCAGGATACCAATAGTCTTGTGGAGCTCTTGACAAATAAGTGGTATTTTCTGAAAAGGGCTATATTAGAGTGGGAAAAGAGATGAATAGGGGACCTGGAGTCTTTGAAATGAGGCAATCATTTCTAAAAATGATTTTGTATGTTTGATTCTATCTTCTCCAAATCTTCAGTGTATTTTTTCTATATGGCTGGAAAAATTAAACTGCTTTGTTAGAAGAATGGTGTAATCAAACAAGGTCTTGTTTTTAACACAGTGTTTAGTTTTAGAGCAGAGGTCTCCAAACTTGACAACTTTAAGACTTGTGGACTTCATTTCAAGCTATGATGGCTGGAGAATTCTGGGAATTGAAGTCCACAAGTCTTAAAGTTGCCATGTTTGGGGACTCCTGTTTTAGAGAGGCAGTTATCTCTGGTAAGACTTCATATATGTACTGTGATTCATTTTGTCTTTTTGTCTTTTTAGGGCTTGAACTGTTGTTGGGTTATGAAACATAGAACTGTGCACCAAATACTTCCATTTCTTACAAGAAGAAATTTTTGTAAAAGACAGAACGGGTTCATTAGATTAATTTTAAAATGCGTGCACCAGTGTCATAATACAAAACACTGTACCCCCTTATGGGTCACCTTCATGAGTTGGAGATTTGAGGCAAAGTTTTGCATTGGGTCTGTAGTGGTGGGATTCAAATTTTTTTACTACCGGTTCTGTGGGCGTGGCTTGGTGGGCGTGGCAGGGGAAGGTTACTGCAAAATCCCATTCCCTCCCTACCCCACTCACCTGCTTTCCAGCTCTGTTCTCCTGTGCAGGGCAACCAAAGAAGACCCAGCCGATCAGCTGGGACTCGGGAGGCAGAGAATAGATGGGGGCGGGGCCAATTAGAGGTGGTATTCGCCCGTTCTCGAAACTACTCAAAATTTCCACCACCGGTTCTCCAGAACTGGTCAGAACCCGCTGAATACCACCTCTAGGCCTGTGTCTCCCTAAGTAGGAAGTTCTACCAGTAGATAGTATTTTTGTGGGTAGAGGTTGCACCCTTGAATACTTCAATATGGGGCAGTCTCCCTATTAATTTTCATATTTAAATGATATCTTTGTGGAAGGTCATTTGTTAATTTTGAGACCAGGAATCATCGAGATGATAGCCAGCTTTACAACTGTATGCAAAGCCAAGCTCATAATTTAGGAGAAGACTTGGCCTGGTGCTTATGGGCCACAAAGGACCGGATGATCAAGAACATCTCAGACTGAAGCTCAGCAAGAAAAAAATGCTGTTGATACAAAGACCTTCTGAATCCATAAGTGTTCCATCAATTGCTTTTGATGGTGCTGCTACTTCTGAAGGAGCAAATAGCAATCTGGAGGGTCACCAGCTTTGGCTGGTTTATCTGGCGTGGTTCTTTGTGGACAAGGAGGAGTTGGAAGCAGTGACTTATTACTCTGTCATCTGATTAGATTACTGCAATTGGCTTCACATGTGGCTATCCAGCCCCAAGTGAGCAAGGTCTTATTGCAGTTAGAAGTCTGTAGGGAGTCTCAGTCATCCACGTCATGGCTGACCCAAAGGTACTTTTGGGGGAGGCAACTGGACTTTCTTGTTTTTTTCTTTTGAAGACGTTTCGCTTCTCATCCAAGAATTATTGGATAGTCTTATTGCAGTTCCTTCACTTTGGAATACTCTGTGATCCTGCAGGTCAGCATGATCAAAGCTATCCTTCTTGGTAGGACTTTCAGAATGGAGGGTCCTCTGTAGTGGACAGCACAGCATTTGTGATCTTTTCATTTTCATTTTATCAGATGCATTGTGTTTTATATTTTCTATGCCGTGGTTTTAAGCTACCTAGAATCTAGTTAGTAAGTTGCGTGAAGTGATTTGTACATAGATAAATAATATTCACATGCCCAGATTTATGTAAAGCAGAGGTCTAGGCAACTTTAAGACTTGTGGACTTCAACTCCCAGAATTCCTCAGCCAGTTGAAGTCCACAAGCCTTAAAGTTGACAAGTTTGGGGACCCTGATGTAAAGTGAATTCCAGGTAGACATGTCAATTGTGTTTGAATCCTTGATGGATTAGTGTGATTCTTCTCATTCATTCAAACCAGAGGTGGCATTCAGCCAGTTCTGACTGGTTCTGGAGAACCGGTAGCGGAAATTTTGAGTAGTTCGGAGAACCGGTAAATACCACCTCTGGTTGGCCCCACCCCCATCTATTGTCTGCCAGCTGATCGGCTGGGTCTTTTGTTGTCCTGCACAGAAGAATGGAGCTGGAAAGCAGGTTAGTAGGGTGGGGAGGGAAGGGGATTTTGCAGTAAACTTCCCCAGGATTGGGGTGGAAATGGAGATTTTGCAGTATATCCTTCCCCTGCCACACCACCAAGCCATGCCCACAGAACCAGTAGTAAAAAAATTAGAATACCACCACTGATTCAAACCCCTTGGAATAGTAAAAATATATGCTTGGTATTACCATCTTTGACTGATATTTCAGGGAATAAATACAGGACTTAAGACCTTCCTTGCTCCTTATTAGATGTTTGGTGATACAGTATCATATTTGAGAGCATCCATCACCTGACTATCACATATATTCAATTCAATGTAGGTAGACATCTCTATTCCATTGTGATGTCAGGAGCATGTAACACAACTGATAGAGTTCAGAATACATGTCTGACTTGCATTTCTCAATCTTCTGACTTCATAATTTCCTATTATTTTTTTTAAAGCATCCCAGTCATGTAGATTGGTGTGTTTCATTAATGCAATCATGGCCCGTGAAACAGTCAGAATAACAAGAGTTGGAAGGGACCTCGGAGGTCTTCTAGTCCAACCCCCTCCTCAAGCAGGAAACCCTATCCCATTTCAAACCAATAGTTGTCCAAGGTCTTCTTAAAAACCTTCCAGTGTTGGAGCATCTTCCACAGATTGTTCTAGCTATCAGCAAATTTCTCCTTAGTTCTAGGTTGCTTCTCTCCTTGCTTCGTTTCCATCAGTTGCTTCTTGTCCTGCCTTCGGATGCTTTGGAAAATAATAAATCCATGAATCTTTTAAGTGCTTTGTTGTTGTTGTTGTTGCTCTTGAGACAGTCTGGTTGCTCTGAAATATCGTTCTTGCTGCCTTCTTTGGAGTGTGTCCCTTGCTGCAAGCAGCTATTTCTATTTGTAGGTAAGCAAACACCTTTGTATTGAGTTTCACATTCCAGCTGCTCATTGCAACGAAAACTGAGCTGAATCCAACCTATATCTGTTTACTTGGGACATTATGACCAAGTAAGACTAAAAACTTTTGCCTGCTCTGCCTCTGCCCTTGCAGAGTAGGGGCTCTGAGTATTGCAAGTGGGGCCCTATTAGAGAGAATACAGTAAAGGTAGTGTAGGGTGAGAGTGGGGGTTTGGGATCATATGATCTTACTGCTGAGGGTGTGGGTGGGTGGAGAGGGAGGAGGTGGAGGTGGAGTATTCAGGATCGAGAGAGGCAGTGGATCGAAAGCACCACCGTTGTCGTTTGCTGCCCTACAATCCTACCAAAGGATCGCTCCAGACAGAGGACTGTTTGCAACGCAGGGTGGCGAGAAGACAATCGGCCCATTCTTTCTTCAGCTGCCCTGAAGGCAAAATAAATATTTTGGTTGCCTCCTCCAATTCTCGGAAGCTGTCAACGAGCAGAGAGGACCTTCTCATTCCTCTGTTCCAGGCATGATCAGCGGAGCCTTCTGTAGGACAAATTTATCAAGTCTTTCCAAGTGAGTTTGCTGACTTATATTGGAGGTAGTGGTGTTGTTGGCGCTGCGGGGTGGGTTACGGGCGCCTGGCTCCAAACCCTTCAAGCTGCGGGGGTTTCTTTTCTTTTCCTTTCCTTTCTTTTTTAAAGCTGAAGTTGCCTTTGACGAGGCGGAATAAGTTGCAACATGTCAGCCACCCGTTGCGCGAATGCTACGGTTTTATCTGACGTCCCTCCTTGTGGATGCTTGGTTGCAAAATTCATCATAACTGGTACAGCTACCAAAGCATGTCACCGTAATAGAATAGGCTGGATTCTTTTTTTTTTCTTTTCCTCTTTTAAAGTCCTTGGCTGCTTAGTAGTTGCAGTGCAGTTCAGAAGTCGCTTTCATCAGCGCGAAATTTGGATCTTGCTTAATCTCTCGGTAAATAATGGCGCAAATTATAAACTGATGATATATATATATATTGATCAGAGAACTACGTTTTGTTGGCTTGAGTAACCCTGAAATATCTCAGGGCACTAAGCTACCTCTGTTCTCTTTGAAGTGCTCTAAAATTATTTCTATCTTTTTTAAAATGATAAAGAATTTTCAGTTAGATTCTAGCTAAATCTACGATATGACGAGTTAAAACTGCTTCTTGTTGCTTTTGTTGCCATTGTGGAATAAAATATAACTATAAAGCTGTGATAAGCCCCAGACATACAGAAATAATATATCCGTATACAAAAGGATCCAAACAGATCTCTTTCAGATTTTTTTTTTAAAAAAAACCTCTGAATTTTATGGCATGATTCATAATGTGAGAATGTGCAAGAAAACAAAATGTGCATAGGCCAAAGTGTTCCTCAAACAAAAGATGGTTTTAAGACTGCATTAAATAAATCTGGATAAATGAATCTGCAGCCTATATAATCCCCAATTAAATTAGTTGAATGCAAGATAATGATCGTTACTTAACTGTCAGGCATTCATTGGGATTGATAAAAATAAACTGATTTGACCTGGCTCCTGAATTATCTGATTCAGTTTGCACGTTTTCACAACTACCCAAACTCCACCTCGCCCTTCCCTTAATCAGGCAGCTCCCTTATATGCTCATGGTACAAGTTGGAGTATTCTGATTTAGGAGAGTCATATGACTGACTCATGGCTGAGTTCATCCATAATGCTTAACTTTAAACCTGGGTTAATAAAACTCCAGTTGCGGTGCTCACATAATATGCCGTGTTTAAGTAAACCATATCATGACTAAATGTGAACAGCTTGCCTTCAGAAGTTGTGGAAGTGTCATCACTTGAGACTTTCAAGAAGAGATTGGACTGCCATTTGTCAGAAATGGTGTAGAGTCTCCCGCTTGGGGGGGTTGGACTGGATGACCTACAAGGTTCCTTCCAACTCTGATTATATGTTATCTGTGAGGGCTTGGTTCATTTTACATTTGAGAACGTGACCGAATTTTCCCCATCAACTGAATCACAAACTACCCAAACTCATTGTAGACCATTGTAGCATGTTGTGTGCATTCTCAGTCAATATTTCCAAGCATCTGTTGCAACAGACAAGTAAACACAGATAAATTGGCACACGACCTATGGTTATACGACCAGCAGAATTGGTTTACAGTCGGGGAGTCAAACTCGCAGCCCACGTGCCAGATGTATCACATGCTGGCCACGCCCACTCGTGATTTAGCGAAGGGGGAAGTCACAATATGTCATGTGATGATGTGACAATGCATGTTTGACACCCCTAGTAAACAGGCTGCATCCATTTTCTTTTATTAGTTCACCCAGAATTATATGGATGAATTATACTAACCTGTAAACCTGGTTCACACAGGACACTGAACTGCTACAACCATACCCCTCCCCTCAAAAAACCTCTTAAACAAGTTGAAACCTAATTAATTTAAGTGTTTTGCATATAGATCCAGGTAGGCTTCTAACTAGCCAGGTTTAGTATATTGTGGGAACTCGTCTGGAGAATCATTCTTCTTCATGAAGAAGAGAGTAAGCAAAATAAGCAAAGCAATTGTTAATCATCTCTTAGGAACAGTGTTCAGTGTTCCAATGTCATGTTGCAAACTTCAATCCTTTTGGTCATACAGATGATACTGCACTGCTCAGAGAAAAGGCACAGGGCTTGCATTGCAGTGGCATGATGCTTTTAAAAAAAGAGTGACCTATATCAAGCAAAGATGAATACCACAGCATTATTTGCTGTGCAGTTGTAGCAAGCTGCCAATTTTTACAGAGCTGGTTGTGTCAACAATTCTGCTTTGTATTAAAATGAATGATAATGTGCTGTCCCAGCCAGTCTATGGGAATTGGGTAGTTACTTAGGAATTATGAGCTGTCCCCTTAAGGGAATGCATCATGGTAAATGTAGTTAAAGGTATCCTGGGAAATGTAGTTCATGTCGCGTGGCCACATCTGTAATCCTGATTGGTCACTAAATTGATCCTTGAGGGGTTGGGGGAGGTTTCCCTCCATTCTTGCCTGGACTCATGAATTGATAGCAGCTTTCTACCACCACGAAATGGGTTAGGAAATAACCATCTTTCACCTGCAAGGCTGATATACAAAGGATTGGTCATTATAGAAGAACTTCATCACAAATGTGAGTTATGAAGATACCTGATGTACCAATAAATGTACTTCGTTGTGGATGTTTTGTGGAATTCATCTATCTGCACAGCTACAAATCCACCTCTGTGCATGAGACAGGAAAGATAATGACAGGCTGATATGAACACTGAATTACATTATAAGTTCCCAATGGGAGAGCTTAAGAGCCCGTTCAGTGTAGTGGTTGAGGCACCAGGCTAGAAACCAAAAGTCCAGGCCCACCCTTAGCCACAAAGGCAGCTGGGTGACCTTGGGCTACTCACTTTCAGCCCTAAGAAGGAGGCAGTGGCAAACAACTTCCGAAAAACCTTGCCAAGAAAACTTCAAGGACTAATCCAGGCAGTCACTCTGAGTCAAAAACTGTCTCAAAGGTACACATATACATACATACACAAGCACACTAGAGCTTAGTTGTGTGAATGGCTCTTTGGAAATTCCAAGGGACTCCAGGGACAGCTCAAGAGTAATTCCTGCTTCAGGAAAAGATCTCCCACTTCCATTCTGATTGTAGAAATCTTTCCTTTACACCAACTATGGCTTACTTGAAGAAGTTAAAGAAGTGTAGAACAGGATGTCTTCTTCAAATCCTGGATCTCTTAGCTGTGACCTCACCTTGCCTCCTAATAGGCAGGCCATGAATGATGATTCCTCCTCTTCCTCTTCCTCCTCCTCCTCCTCCAAACTGAAGTAAGAAGGGGTTGGATACTTAGAGTATGAGTGGGGCTTTTTTTTTTTTTGCAGCCCAGAGCCATTTTATCGCTATCTAAGGATAAGAAGAGATGTCAAGGGTAGGTGGGTAAATTTTAAGTAGGAGTTAAGAGATAAAATAGATGCCTTTAAGCCTTTGCAAGGTTAAAGCATTAAAGGACCTATTTTGTCTTTAAAGCCACTAAAAATTGATGTGAACTTTTAGAAGGGGTCGATAGATACTAAAGAACAGAATGGTTGTTGTACATTACTCAAAGTGCCTACTATTTCCATTGCTCTTCCTCCTTGGCTTATTCCAAAGCAGGGTGGTGATTTTAACTTTGTCCACTCTGGAGCTGCTTGGAGATCTGAACAAAAGACCACAGGATGTATATGCATACAACTTATATCCTAAGATTTGTCCAACTTCATTTAAATCTAATTGAACCCTAGAATCATACACCTAGAAGGGACCTTGGAGGACTTCTAGCCCCACGTCCTGTCCAAGATAGGAGCCCTTATAACATCTTGGACAAATGGTTGTCCAATATTTTCCTGAAAACCTCCAGGAATGGAGCACCAGCAACTCTGAGAGGCTAGTTGTTCCATTGATTAATCATTCTCACTATCAGGAAATTCTTCCTAGTTTCGGGATCTTCTCCCTCTGATGGGCCTCCACCCATTGCTTCTTGTCCTACTCTCAGGTGCTATGGAGAATAAATGGACTCTCTCTTCCCTATGACAGCCTTTCAAGTATTGGAAGACTGCTATCATGTCTCCTCTCAGCCTTCTCTTCATTAGGCCAAACATGCCTAGTTCATCAGTTTAGGTGTCTGTTATATAAACATTCAGTTGTGTGTGTGAATGGTGCCTTTGCTTAAATGTGGACTGGCATATAGTGATTGAATTCTCCATTAATATTGCACCATGCAGATTAAAGTTGGCAATCGTATCTATGTTGCAGGACTGATGAAATAATAAGTGACTTGAAGATGCAGATAATTTTATCCTTAAGAAAAGACTGGTTGGATAAAATGTAGTATAAATTAAAAGTTTAAGAAACAACCAAATAAGGATGGGGAAAGATGGGAAAAGTGTATATAATGGAACTGTGTGGATAAAGAGAACAATATATCGTTTTACAGCACTGAACAAAACCTGTGGATAACCAGTCAACTGGAATGGTGGGAGATTTAGAAAAAATAAAAAAGGGCTTTTCTAAAAAATAGAGATAAATATTTTGTAGTGTTTTTAACTGAACTCTTGTCCTGCTCTCAGGTGCTGTGGAGAATAAATCAACTCTCTCTTCCCTATGACAGCCTTTCAAGTATTGGAAGTCTGCTCTCATGAATTTGGTACTAGAAGATAGAGTCATGACAACAACAAATATGATGGTTATTAGAGTGGTCGGGGCCTTTTCCCTCTATTCAGTTAATGTCCACCCTTCATTGTGTTGGCAGAAAACAACATAGGTCTGACATTGATTGTCCCAATTGCTGGTCTTTGTGGTGTCTACACGGTGTGGGAGTCAACAAAACGTAAGATGGAAGCACAGCTTGTGATCAAAGCAACAACCTTATTTGACTTGTATCATGACACATGCAAACAAGAGCAAGGCTTTCATTGTATGGTTGTGCCATCTTGAATATGGTTCTACTTCTGTTGCCTTCTTCTACTCATTCACAGCCACTTGTCTTTGACCCTGAAATTAAAAGGCAACAAAGACTAACAGATTTTAGGTTAGATTTTTGTCATATTTGTTGGATCCATATCCCTTTTATTCACAGCCACCTAGTATTTTTGTCTTTTTCAGAGGCTAATATCAGGGTATATCAGCTTTTGGGGAGGAATCATTACAAAGGATTGACACTTTGGTCATCTTGGCCACTTGTTGGGGCATCTGTGTGCCTGGAGACAAAATAAGAGAGACTTTTGATTTCAAGGTTGTTCTTACATCCTTAGAGGTGAGATTTGCACTGTGTGTTGAAGAGGTGTAGTGGCGCAGTGGTTAGAATTCAATACTGCAGGCTAATTCTGCTGACTGCTGACTGCCAGCAATTTTACAGTTCGAGTTTCACTGGCTCAAGGTTGACTCAGCCTTCCATCCTTCCAAGGTCGGTAAAATGACTGTAAACCGCTTAGAGAGGGCTGTAAAGCACTGTGAAGCAGTATACAAGTCCAAGTGCCATTGCTATTATTGTTGATCAGCAATCACATCTATTAAAAAGAAAAATAATTTTTCACCTGGATGTCATACTAGAGGATTATTTATTTCACACGCAAAAAATTGTGTGGATTTTTTTCTCTAGTTTTCTATCCCAGTGAAAATATTTTTGTTGCTTTTCAAGTGTCTATTTTCTCTATTGATTAGTGAACTTTCCATTTCATTTTGGGTGTCACCATCTCCCTTTTGAGGAACATCTGGAAAAATGGTTTTTCTTCTCCAGGGCAATCTTTAGGTAGAATTGAAACACTGAAAGGTAAATCTACATTTCTGACAGTAACAAAATACTTGGCTTCCTTTGGTTTTGCTGCAATCCAAGGTCTACAGCCCCCTCATTTAAATTCAGGGAAGAAATAGCGAGGAAAGGATTGTATTAAGAGGTTATAGTTTTCTTTTAAAAGAGACTTGGCAGGAGTAAAATGGAAATTTTGGGGATGGCATAGTTGGCAAGTCTTTTTCCTAACCTCCCAGATGTTTTGGCAGCTAGCATTGGTCATACCATGAGCTTCTAGGTCCACAGAAATTTGGTTTGTGAATGTTTCGAGGTTGGTTTAAGAGAGGAGTACTTATCTTTACAAACTAGTAGTTCATTTCAAATTTGGTGCAACCATGGACTTTCCAGGTGCCCAAATGGTGGTTACTCATTCCTTTCAGATAGGCTGTTTTTCTTATCTATATTCACTTATCTCACACTCCCAACTAGGTTAACCGTATTTTATATGTGTACGGTTTCTGAGCACACTGGAAGTTCTTGGTGATTATTTTAAAATTTTTCCTAGCAGGGATCTCCCTTCCTCCCTCCCTCCCTCACTATCATCTTCCTTCCCAAATCCTCATTATCACACTCAAGTGGTCTCACAGAGTGTCGAATTCTGGCTGAGTGAATTCCCTTAGTAAAGCCAGTGGTTTTCTCAGCATTTGAATAAGAGTTTTAACAAAGCCATTCTAGCTTGCAGTCAACTTTTCTCACCTCACCTTTTCCTTGCCACATTGTTTCTTTTCCCCCCATGGTGCTGGAAAAAAAGGCCCTCTCAGATCTTTGAGAAGAGGCAGTGTTGGGCTTCAGACTTTGATAATCTTGCTGTCTTTGCAAAAACATGGCAGGCTGAAGAATGCTGGGAGTTGAAGTCCACAAGTCTTAAAGTTGCCACGTTTGGAGACCTCTGGCCTGGAGAACAGATTTCCTGATGGATGGGTGGATGGGTAGATGGGTAGGTGGATGGATGGATGGCACCTTCAGAGACAAGTGGTCTGATACACAGTCCATAGGCAAGGCAGAGATTGACTGGGCTCTTATCTTCATAATCAGATGTCTTGACATCTGATTGGCTTGTGGGTGAGCTTCTAATTGGTGCAGGTTGAGCAAGACTAGTCCCGGAGAAGTAGAACTTGCCACCAAGGAGTAATTTTCCTGAAGCTCCAGATATAATACTGAAAAACTATCTTCACAGCATTTACCCTGTATCATGAACTCTGCTGGAAGATGATTAGTCAGTTGCAAAGACTCCTTAAGACCCACATGCTATGGGTTGTAAGGAGCATATCCCTTGAGCATGGCAGTGGAGTTTCTTTGTAGAATGAAGTAGGAATACACTCATGTCCTTCCTACACACTTCTTGGATATGCTACATTGATCAGCTGAGTCAGGTCAGAGAGATCATAGACACTTCCTGGTAGAAGATAGAACAGGGGTGTCAAACTTGCATCATCACATCATCATGTGACATATTGCAACTTCCCTCCCTTTGCTAAACTGGGGTGGGCGTGGCCAGTGTATGATGCATCTGGCCCGCAGGCTGTGAGTTTGACACCCCTGACATAGAAGGAGCTTTTCAAGGAGCTTGAGTGCTTAAATATAGGTAATCCTTGATGTACAACCAGTCACTTAGTAATTAAAGTAACAGTGGACCTCCCAGGGATATTTAGGACCTGGTTCTGATGTTCCAATGGCCACACCCACTTTGTGGTCACATGACTGTATTTTGGGTGCTTGGCAACCAGCTTGCATTTATAGCCATTTGTCGTGTCATGTGAATTTTATGATCTTTTTTTCCCAAAAATAGGCATTTATTTCTCTTAGGCAAAATCAGCTCATAGTGAATAATTGGCTTGAATAATGACTATGATGGTCACATGAAACGCTTTGGGGGTTGTAAAGCCAGCAATATTCTTATATATTTTGTTCGTCTGATTTATCAAGCAGCGAGGTCCAATAAAGTATCTTTTCTAACCTGTGGAATGCCTAGAATTTCTCTCATTTCTGAAATCTCAGCAGCCTACACCATAATGGTCATCTAATTTTCACTACATTATGTATTTTAAAAATCCACATTCTAAATAATGTTTCTTACTGTAGGTGTGGGTATGGAAAATGTTCATACATGGGCTCATTTTATAATTGGATTTTCAAAATAATTCAATGGAAACTTTTTTTAAAAGAAAAGAATGTACACGGACATATACTGTATGTACATTGGGTAAAACAATTCCTGAGAAATCTGTAGTTGGTAGATTTGTTTAATGTTATGTAAATTCACTTAACCTCTGGCACTTGGAAGCAGATCTGAAGTTGAGTTATGGATCAGATTAACAAGATGTCTACCATTTTAACTGTTTTTCCCCCCTTTTAGCTCCCATTATTTGTAGAACAATGAATTTTGAGGGAGCTATTTAGATGCTCAAGGCCCACATTCTACTCAGTGCAGAAATCCAAATTAAAGATGGCTACCCAACTGTTCAACCACTCTTGCATCTAGAAAGGTTTTCCTAGCTTTCTATTGGAAAACTGCCTTCTTCGACCTAAATGTTAATTTAGGTGCAGCAAACAAACATAAGCAAAGGCAACCATTCATTTCCTAATTTTTTTTATTGCCTTCCCAGTCATTTTTATTTAAGTTAAAACCTGGCTATATCACATTTATTTTATTGCTGACGCAGAGCATCTGTTAACAAAGAAAACTTCTAGCACCAGCCACAAAACTTGTCCTAATAAGGATAACTTAAAAAATACCCAGCTTTTAGCAGTGAGGTCAAAGATATGAGGCAGTGGATAATAATTCCACCCTCTCCTTCGCCACTGAAAATATTATGGTGTGGTTTGGCGTAGATAGCAATGGTCTAACTAGCTGGTCAGGGACAGTCTGTTCTATTGAAAACCCTTCCAGAGCAGACAGTCTAACTACCCTTCCCGCCCCTTTCTGTTTTCTTTTTGCAATTGCTAATTAAATTACACACTGGATGTGTCAATTATAAAACTAAAGAACACTAATGAGTGGGATTGCCAAGGAGGTTTTGTGGCACAGAAAGAATGAACCAATTATAGTTTTGTACACTTATTTAGTGCTGTGATGGATGGGTTAAGGCAAGTCCCTTGTGAGATTTTGTGTGTGTGTGTGTGTGTGATCTTGTTAATACAAAGTGAGTTTTTACAGAGAAGAGATGTGCCACGTGCCCAATCTCTCACACCCCAGCAGGATCTCAAAATTCCAGTTTGTCTTTCAGTCTGCAGCTCAAATCCTCCTCTTCCCCTCCTCACATTTCCATGCCCATTGCCCAGCCTCCCAACTTAGAGAGGGAGTGTGTGTAACTCTGTGTGTGTGTGTGTGTGTGTGTGTGTTCAGGATTTTTGGCTTCTGTGTTACAGAGCAAGGAGGCCAAAAGCAGCAACTTTAGCCCTGATGGTCATTGTGTGGGAGCAGGTTGGAAAGAGCTGGAGGCTGCTCTGGTTATCTAGATTAGAGTTTCTCAACCTTAACCATTTTAAGCTGTGTGGACTTCAACTCCCAGAATTCCTGTAGAAGATGACTAGAGCCCAAGAAGATGAGCCCAAGGAAGGGATCAAACATGTCATCAGTCATGAGTCCTTGCGTGTCCATCAGACCTGCCACAGCTTGGCCTTCTAGGAAAGCAAGACTCTCGATTCCATTTGTAGCGAAAAGAATACTTCTACTAAAAACCAAGGGATTACAGTAGATCAAAGCCAGAACTGAGATTTTTTACAAATGAAAGCTTCCCAGTTAATTGTCCCTTTCTCATTCTACTTCCATTATCTGCTGATTGTCCAGTTACATTCAAAGAAATTGATTTGGTAACTGTCCCTGCAAAGGAGGGCTGGATCGTGAGCTATGACTCTCCATTTCCCAAGGCTGTGTCTTGGGATAGTGAGCCGATGCCCCGGGAGGGCACTTAGTTTTGTTTTCTCCCTTCCTCTCGCTCCTTCCTCCAGTACTTTGCATCTAGCAAAGGATGACAGTTTTGACAGCACCCACAAGAGATCCAAATTCAGCCCACCTTGAATGCCTTATCTCCCGCTCATTTCTCTTGACAGTTAGTAGTTCAGATTCTTGTAGAGAGCTTAAGCTGGCAATAAATCTTTATACTTATTTGAACTGCCAGAATCTCCTGATTGATACGGTGCTTGACAATTCCCCAGCCAGTCATTTGCTTAACCCTGTGGTTGCAAAGCCCATGTCACCCCTCTCCTCCCGGGGTGCCTCTGCTTTTTTATCCAAGCAACTTCTTCCATTTTATTGCAATCTTAAGGTTATTCAGCGATGCAAATAAAAGCAAAGTGCATCCTGCATTTTCAGAGACCAGCAGGAATAGGTTGAGGTATATTTTCCTTTTCATTAGATCAGCCACCTTCCATTGAAAGGTTATGGCTCAGGTGGCTTCCTTTTCTTTTGTGGATGGTGCTTGACCAAGTTTCTCCCGGCTAGCCTATTTTCACCATTTCCCTCATTCCTCTCTCCTGGAGTAGAGTTGGAAAGGGAGGGAAAGTTTCCAGGCAGGAGTTACGGCGGAAAGGAAACAAAATGCAAAACATTAAAAAAAAAAGAGAGAGAGAGAGAGATGGAAACGAACCTCAACATGTTGCGCTTATTTTTGATGTTTTGAAAGTGCCCATTCAGTAGTACAGGAAGAGGGAGGCTGTTTGAATGAGCTGTAAACTGACCAGTGCTTTGAGCGGTCAGTGGAACAAAACAGATGGTGAAGAATCTTCTTTCCATTGGGGAGCTTTTGATAAAATAATTGTGCCATTTTGCCCTATTACTTGTAATGGTTTATTTTAACTACCCTGAGACCTTCCGTGGATTCAGTGGATTTATTTGTTTATTAGTAATCAAATGTATATAGCTGCTCATCTCATCAAAGGAGATTCTGGACTGTGCACAACAGTAAATAAAACAATTCCAATATAAGATAAAAATGGGAAAAAAAACCCACAGCAATAATGAATAACATAAATAATATAACAACAAAAATATTAATCATGGGCAAAGGGGAATAAAAATGACCCCATTCGGAAATGACCCTGTAAAGGAAATAGAACTATTGAGACAAATCTTTGATTTCCTGGAAGACCCAAGTCTCCAATGCCGTGAAGGGGTTTAAAAGCTTTAAAACCCCTTGAATTGGACCAGCCCCTTGAATTGGACCAGAATCAAACTGGCAACCAAGGCAACTCTTGGGGCAGAGGCATAACATATACTGTGCTAGGAATGTGCATAACTTGCCCAAACTGCTGCAGGACGAGCCCTGGTGGCATGGTGGTTAGAATGTACTATTGCAGGCCAACTCTGTCCACCGCCAGGAGTTTGATCCTGACGGGCTCCAGGTTGACTCGGTCTTCCATACTTCCAAGATGGGTGAAACAAGTTTGGGCTCAGCCGATGTAGATGGTTGGGACAATCTGCTGACTCTGCAAATGGCTCAGAGAGTGCTGTAAAGCCATACATAAGTCTAAGTGCTATTGTTATTCTGTACCAGTTGAAGCTTCCAAATACACTGCAAGAGCAGCCTCGTGTAGAGCTTCTTGAGGAGGGACAAACCGAGGCCTCTTTACAAGATAAAAAACAACCCTTTACTCAAAGAAAAATGAGCCACTGCCAGAACCCATTCACATGACACTTCCTTCCACCGCTGACACCTCCTACCACTGTGCTTTAATAGGCCAGGATTTCTAAAGCTTTTGGATAAACTGGCCAAACAAAAAACCATCTTGTCATGCCCCTGTCGGAATCTGACTCGGAGGAGGAAGCCGAACAGCTGACAGGGAGTGGGAGTGTGGCTCCGTTGGCTGTGGAAGAAACTGGGGAAGGGCAAAGTCCAGCTGGGCAGAGCAGGGGAGAGGTTTAGCAAGGGAGATGGAATTCAGAGGAAGATTCAGGCCCACCCCCTCTTCATCCTAGGGCATCCAGGGAGGAACGGAGAAGAGAGCAATATGGGTTGCATGGCTTATGGGGGAGGAAAGGGCCCTGATTCCCTTCATTAGCTGAAGCTGGGAACACAGTGTATAAAAAAAGGAAGCTGTACGCAGCAAGCTGTTTGGAGCAAATGTGAATTTATCTTGTCATCTTCCCAACTGTGTGAATTTTGCCGTGCTTTCAAGTCTGAAATTCCTTCTCCTGTACATACAGTCTGTATGTACCTTGTTTTGGACTGAATTTTCTACAGTTAAGGGCTGTTCCTGGGAGAGTTTTTCTCCAGCCGAAGGTAACTTGGACACTGAGGGAAAAGTTGGAGATAATAAAGGGACTCTTACTGCTTGTTTGATTGTGTTGCCTTTGTGCCACACTCTGGGTCATGACACATCTTGGAAGAAAGTGTTGATAAACAATTTCTATAATGTTGCTGGGTAGGTTGCATGGCTGTAGTAGCCATGTTCGACTTAAGGTCACCTTTACTTTTATTTTACATCTACTCTAGAATTTTTTTTCCCCAGTGGGAATTCACTCTGTTTTTTTTATTTTTCTGTCTAATCCTAAGGCTTTAAGTTTGTGGTCCCCAACCTTTACAGCCTGGTGGCCTGGTGGGAGGAGGGGTAAAGGGGAACCAGCTCCCACAAATGCGAAGCACCCCGCCTGGTGCCACTGCTGCTCTGTTCTCTGACAGCCTGCTCGCTCACTTCCCATCCGCTGCAGCCCAAGGCGCGGAGGCATCGGTAGGAGGAGCCAAAATATTCCCTGCCTGCCACTGCCTCCCACCCTCTATCCCATTCCTCCCACCCCACCCCCCCGCTGCAGCCAAACTGCCAATTTGGCATTCGGAGTGGAGCCAACCTCCCATCACCCGCTTGCTCACCCCGATGTCCACACAGCACCCACAGCGAGTTATCCCCACAGCAACTTTTCAGTGTTTGAGATGTCCTGCAAAGAAATAGCGGCACCCAATGGGCAGAAGAGACTTGGGGATAGTGAGAAGGCTGCCCCCAGCTGGCCACGCCAAGTTAGCGGTGTTGAGTCATCCCATTCCATTGCAAACAATAGGTTCGTTTAACAATCACCACAAAAATGGCTATAGGTTCATGGTTTACATGATGACCCACTTTCCGAGGATGACAACTTATAACTCTAATGGGCAGCCTCCATTACAGTTGTAAGTCGAGGACTACCTGTATACTTTGTTCGTTCACTTCCAAGAACTTAAGATGTGCATTGGAATCTCTGTCAATCCTTGACGGGTATTTGCTTCTTTTTAGCCAAATTTGCCTATCAGTTTCCCCCAAAAAAAAAATATAATAATTGCATTGTATTTTCAGCCCTGGAAGTATAATTACAACATAACTTCCTAGCAATAAAAATATTAAATACCTTGGCGGGCGATCTGCATTTGCAGGAAACTTACCTAAGGCCCAATACAGGTATTTTCAAGAGATTATTTTGATGACAGATCTGGCTTTGCTTCTGCTCCCCATTTGTTTCTATCAAGATTTTGTTACTTCTCCTTACGAAAGCTGATGTGGGCAAGTTTCTATCTGCCAATCTTGGCAGATTCAGTCAGAAGGAGAAATATAATACCCGCTGTGTTTTTTAAAAAATGTCATCAGCGTACATACCTTCTCATCCAGGTAAGGAAAAATAGACGCACATAGTCAGAAATAACAGATTCCTCACTGTGAAGCATCTTGCAATTTAAAGTAGAGGAAAACAGCAGAATCAGAGAAGAAAGAAGAGGCCAAAATAGAGACTTATCCAGAGCTGGTATTCAGCAGGTTCTGACCAATTCTGGAGAACCGGTAGCGGAAATTTTGAGTAGTTTGGAGAAACGGCAAATACCACCTCTAACTGGAGATTTTACAGTATCCTTCCCCTGCCACACCCACCAAGCCAGGCCCACAGAATTGGTAGTAAAGGAATTTGAATCCCACCACTGCCTGTTACTACATAATAATACTTTTTAAAATCTGCATTTCTGCATAGCTGTAAAGAATTCACAGCGTTGAATTCCTAGTAATCATTGATTCACAGTTATTTGGATAAAATAGATTAAAACCAGCTTGGTTTTTTTGCAATGGTAGCTTCAAGTAGAATCCCTTCCTGCCAGTGAAAGGTGCTTTGAGGTAAGGCTTTGACTGTGCAAATTGCTCTGCCGTAAATAAATCAGGGAAGGAAGGAAGGTGCTAAAGTATGTCTTATGATTGGTGGTGCTGGGAATGATCCAGCTGGAGAATTCAAAGGAGCCATTCTTCTCCCTGAGCTATAACCAGAAGAGAGACAAGTTGATGTTTTTCAGATGTTCCCTGGACTTCAGCTCCTGTCAGCTTGGATCAACTTGGTCAGTTGCAAAGCATTTTAATATAAAATAGCCAGAGTGTGCTAGATTGCATATGCTTTCTTTTTTTCCTGCCTTCCCCTCCCTTCACCCACTCCTCCTGCCCTGCCCTCCCCTCTCTTCCCTTCCCCTCCCCTCCCCTGCCCTTCACTCCATTCCACTCCCTTCCCTTCTCTCCAATGCTGTGTTTTTTACAAGGTCATATCATTATTTTCTTTCCTAAAAATACAGAATTTGGTTTCAGGCCTTTTATGTTCTCAAGGACTCGTTCCAGATTAACTTGTTTTCACATTCATCTGAAGGATTTCTTATCAATTTTATTCCAGTCTCCTTTTTTTAAAAATTTCATAAGCAGATGAGGACAGCTGGTTTTAGAGCAACCAACTAAATTCAAATGACTGTTTTTGAATTTTAGCTCTAACCCCAGGGTATATTGTTTTAGGGTATTGGTTTAAGAAGAGTTTTCACTTGATTGTTGCCTTTAAAAAGATTTCTCCAGATTTTCCGTGCAAGAAAGGAGATGTCCTGAATGAAATTTGAAGATAATATTCTATATTACATATCCTGAAGATATTTGAAGAGAAAGGTGGAAAGGATGGTGACAAATTGGAGCACATTCAATGCCCCAGCTGTCGTAGAGCAAAAATGTCAAACTCTATTTCACTTAGAGCCTCATCAGGGTTGTGCTTGACCTTGGGAGGCTAGGGTGGGTGTGACCAGGGTGGAAGTGGCCAGCTTGATGTCATGCGTGTCGGGCACCTGTGGTGGCCCAAGCGTTCTGCCAGCAAAAATAGGCTCTGAGCTCTGCTTTGGGCTGCGATGGCCTCCTGCAACTCTCTGCCAGTGAAAACGGAGCCCAGGAGGGCCACAGGCAGCCCTCCTGAGCTCTATTTTCACTGGCAGAGGTACTGCGGGTGGTCCTTCACTGTTTGCAGGGCAGCCCCGCGGACCACATCTAAACACCCCGCAGGCCAGCTCCAGCTCCACGGTCCTTGAGTTTGACACTCTTGTTGTAAAGCATCTAGCAGCCTGTGAGGATCCTAGGATCTGGGTATGTTTAGCAAACAGAAAAATTAACGGAGAGAATGTATAACTGCAAATAAATTGTCACACATTACAGGAAATGGACTAATTCTCTCTTGGCCCGGAGGCATGGCCAGCAGCAACAGAGAATTCAGATTAGACATCAGGAGAAATGCCATAACTCTAAAATCTGTCAGCCGGTGGAAAAGAGCTTCCACATGAAGTAATAAATTGTTTTGCTAGAGGACTTCAAACAGAGGCTGGATGACCTTCTGTTAGAAATGCTGTAATAAAAGATCTTGCATTGAGCAGTTCTAGCTAGATTATGTCTGAGGTGCTTCTAATTGTATCATTTTTATGAAACCACCGAAGAGCAACAAAAACGATTAGGGGACTGGAGGCTAAAACAAATGAAGAACGGTTTCGGGAATTAGGTTTATCTGGTTTAATGAAAATAAGAACTAGGGGTGACATGTTAGCAGTATTCCAATATTTAAGGGGCTGCCACAAAGAAGAGGGGGATCAACTGATTCTCCAAAGTATTTGAAGGCAGGACAAGAAGCAAGGGATGGAAAACAATCAAAGAGAGAACCAACCTAGATCTAAAGAGAAATTTCCAGACAGTTAGAACAATTAAACAGTGGAATGACTTGCCTCCAAAAGTTGTGGATGCTCCAAACCTGGAGGTTTTTAAGACGGCATTCAGACAACCATTTGTCTGAAACAGTATAGTTTCCTTCTTGAGCAGGGAGTTGGACTAGATGACCTCCAAGCTCCCTTCTAACTCTATTTTGTTATTTTTCTTAACTGGACATTTCCTGGAAAGGTTTAGCATTAGATCCAATCAACTGTAGTATTAATCATAGGCTATACCCTTGAACTCTGTCTTTTAATTAGTTTGTTTTTTTTCAAGTAGGTTAGAACTAGGGTTTGGATGACATCAAAAGATGCTCCCAGCAACATCACAAATATTGCCTTATGACGTCAAAAGAATCTGGCTCAGTCCTTGAATTTCAGGCTCCTCCATGCTGCCTTTTAGAAATCTGCAATGCTGACAAATACAAATAGCCCAAATGAGGACCAATATATGAAGCTTAGCTGCTCTTTGAATAGGAGAAAAGTAAAAACAAAATAATGTTGAAGAAGCAAGGTGTGTGTGTGTGTGTGTATGTGCACGCGCATGTATCTATCATACAATAGAAGTTCTCAGGTATCTTTAGGAATTGCTCAAGAGTGATATGAAGAAGTAGGCAAACTTCTAGAAAGAGTGCAGAGAAGAACAACAAAGATGATTAGGGGTCTGGAGGCTAAAACATATAATGAATAGTTACAGGAATTGGGTATGTCTAGTCTAATGAAAAGAAGGACTAGGAGAGACATGAGAGCAGGGTTCCAATGTCTCAGGGGTTGCCACAAAGAAGAGGGAGTCAAGCTATTCTCCAAAACACCTGAGGGCAGGACAAGAAGCGATGGGTGGAAACTAATCAAGGAGAGAACCAGCCTAGAACTAAGGAGGAATTTCCTGACAGAACAATTAACCAGTGGAAAAACTTGCCTCCAGAATTTGTGAATGGTCCAACACTGGAATTTTTAAAAAAGATGTTGGACAGCCATTTGTCTGAAATGGTGTAGGGTTTCCTGCCTGGGCAGGAGGTTGGACTAGAAGACCTCTAAGGTCCCTTCCAATAGTTATTCTTTTTTATATATATACATTTTTATTTTTATTTTTTAATAACAAGATAAACATAAGCATACATAACAAAATAAACATAAACATACCACAAAAAACATAAAAATATCCTTCTTCATGAATTTACATACAGTGCATCGATTGGTTTACCACTTTTTTTGTGCATCCATTTCCTAGTCACTAGTATAATTATATTACATAATAGCTCATATTATCAATCATCCAATAGTTATTCTAAATGCTATTCTAAATGAGAGCCTATCCATTATAAATGAATTCCCCTCTGATTTTTTGAGGGGATATTCTCCTCCTGCATTATATAATATGCCTGAAAATATGTGGCAAAATATGAAATGAGTGGGCAACCTGGAACATAAATTTTAATCTTCTGTCATGCAAAAAAGGTCTTCTTTGATAGTCACGACTCAGTGATTTGGCTGATAGATATACAAAATGACGGGAGACATTTTGAAGCCTCAAAATGTTAGTTTCCATAGAGCCAGTGGAGTATAATGATGAAGATGCTGGCGTAGAAACCAGGAGGTGTGTTCTAGTCCTGCCTTAGGCATGAAAGCCAGCTGGTTGAGTTTGGGCCAGTCCATCTCTCTTTGCCCAACTCATCTTCCAGAGTTTTTGGTTTTTGTTGTTGTTGTGGGGAAAATAGGAGAAAGTAGGAGTATTGGGTATATTTGTCACTTTGACTTATATATAAAAAAGTGAAATAAAAGGATCCTCCTCCTCCTCCTCCTCCTCCTCTTCCTCCTCCTCCTCCTCCTCCTCCTCCGCCTTTCCATGCAGTAGATAAAATGACTAAGGAAGAAAACAACAATGCCAACTTAAGCTGCCTTTAGCATTTTGTGCTTATAGGGGGCATATCTTTAGAACATCATTTGCATGATAATTTTTTGAGTATGTGTGTGCCTCTGTGTATCTATATATTTATCGCTATATCTCCACATATGACTAAGTTGTTCTCCTGCAAAAAATTTAGACTGCTGTGGCCGCTGCTGATAGAGATAGACCACGTATGGAACAGGATAAGGTCCTGTGGCCCTATTTCTTCCACATGTCTTTCCCAGTGGGCAACAGCTGTTTCCAAACACAGTTCAAAATGGAATAGATTGCTTTGTTATTTCCCCCCCGTTTTTCTTTCAGCGGCTGCACAAGTTGGCTTGTAAGATAAATCAAAAGCTTTGCTTTTTTAAAAAAAGGTATCTTTAATGCACCTTGGAAAAATGACACGATTTAAAGAGTCTTCAGAATTTGAATCGGCAGCTAAGAATCTCACAAATAAATCCAGATTGTTTCTGGCAGCCTTTCCCAACTTGGCCCTCCCAGTTGTATTGGGAGCGCTCCCAAGAATTTTAAAGCTCCTGGGTTAAGCCTTGGAATTTGGGAGTTGTTGCCCAAATGAATGTGGAGAATACCATGGTTGGGTTACGGCGTATTTGGTTATGAAGTGTGGCTTTCACCGATCTAGAAGAAGAGGCCTATCTGTTCCAAGGGAATTACAGCTATAGACCTGCCAAAATGTTGGGCAAAGTATACGAGGGAAACCAGATCTGCTTAACAGCCACCCAATTACTTAGTAACCTCTCAGTGGTGGGATTCAATTTTTTTTTACTACCGGTTCTGTGGGTGTGGCTTGGTGGGCATGACTTGGTGGGCACGGCATGGCTGGGTGGGTGTGGCAGGGGAAGCAATCCACATTCTCTCCTCACCCCATTAACCTGCTTTCCAGCTCTGTTCTCCTGTGCAGGCCAACAAAAGAAGACCCAACTGATCAGCTGCGACTCAGGAGGCAGAGAATAAATGGGGGTGGGGCCAGTCAGAGATTCCAAACTACTCAAAATTTCCGCTACTGGTGCTCCAAACTACTTAAAATTTCTGCTACTTGTTCTCCAGAACTGGTCAGAACCTGCTGAGTACCACCTCTGTAACTGCCGTGATTCACTTAACAATAATGCCAAAAAAAAAAAAGATTATAAAATTGGACATGACTCATTTAACAACCAACTTGCTTAGCAATGGAAATTCTGGTCCCAATTGTAATCATAAATCGAGGATTACCTCTAATCCCCTCTGCAAAGTAGCCATTGAGTAAAACTGGTTGCTGAGATTTTTTTGGGGGCGGGGGGCGGAGGGTAAATCCCTGAGTTAAAGTAAACATTTGCCTGTTTCATCACTATTGGGCAACAGTCATTGTTCGAGGGCTTTTGAAATGTTGACTTCGGGATCCAACTTTCCGACTTGCATTTCAAGGTACAAGGCACGCTTCTTGAGAATGAGTTTGGTGGAAAATGTCGAGCTACGTGCGCTTTCATATCCACAGCGGTATTACGAGAGCGATCCCTGCCTTTTTTTGGTTTTTTTGCAGAAAGGGAGATGGAAGTCAAGGGCCAGTTGCTTGACTTGAGAATTGTTTTCTTTCTGGGCCTGTGGAGCAAGTTCAGGCAGACTTATTTGCAAATGCTAGAAAAGTACACAGCAAGATAATACTGCAGATAAGGCCACAGATGTTCTTTGGGATCTGGGTTATGAAATCCTTTGGTAAGGAGCTTCCTCTCCTGTTCCCGATAAAAGGAAAAGTCAAACTTAAAAGCCTGTGTGAAAGTGAGATGTGGGAGTCTCTGCACCCTTGATTTTGTGGAGGAAGGTCCTCTTGAATGCCCAGATCCTTGTACAGAAAAAGAGCTTCAAATAATTAGAACTGCAGAAAAAACAATTGCTACCAACCCGCCTTCCATTGAGGGCCTGTATACTGCACAAGTCAAAAAGGGGGCTGTGAAAATATCTACAGACCCCGCACATCCTGGACATAAACTGTTTCAACTTCCACCCCCAAAACGAGGCTATAGGGCACTGCATACCAAAACAATTAGACACAAGGACAGTCCCCCCAATGCTATCAATCTGCTAAACAACTAATTCCCACAACACTGTCAAACTACTTCATAAGACTGTATTATTATTATTAGTCTCATCCTTCCTATTGCCCATCTCTTCCCACTTATAACAGTGTTGCTTGTATCTTTACAATTTATATTGTTTTATATAGTATGATTTGATTGCTTATTAGTAACCTATGACTATCACTAAGTGTTGTCTTATGATTCTTGATGAATGTATTTTATTTTTTTCTTTATGTACACTGAGAGCATATGCACCAAAGACAAATTCCTTGTGTGTCCAAGTGTCCCCTGGCCAATAAAGAATTCTATTCTATTCTATTCTACCCTACCCTACCCTACCCTACCCTATTCTACTCTACTCTACTCTATTCCATTCCATTCCATTCCATTCCATTCCTTTCCATCCCATCCCATCCCATCCCATCCCATCCCATCCCATCCCATCCCATCCCATCCCATCCCATCCTAATTCTATTCTATTTTATATGCCTGTGTGTTACCTGTGTGTAGTTGCAATAAACGTTAAACACCCCCGAAGCCTATTTTAAGCTTCATATCCCCCCTTCCACTTTGAAGAAAAAATCCCTCACATGCCTGCCAACCAGCCAGCCATAAGTACAGGGACACTGATGAGGCAGGAATGTGGACATCTGATTCCTGTTAGCTCTGTTCCCCACACGTTGCTGCGCTGTGCATATTTTCGAAACTGGCCCTCACTTCCCCATTCCTCCCCTCACCCCACTCTTCAGCACAGTTTACTTCCATCAATGTGAAATTTCACAGCCTGCTCTTATTCTGTAGCCATTGCTTTATACACTTAGTTACCCTCTTTGTCCATAAAGGAGGAGAAGAAAGTACTTGGGAGAAGTTGATTGTCCGGGATATAATTGTGGAATGTTTTCAGTCTTATCCAGAAAGGTCTGGGGAACTTTACTTGAATGTATAAGGCCGCAGGGATGTCTCTCCTATCAGAATTGATTATCAATAAATAATAAATAGAACCAGAGTGTATTTTTCCATTCTGATTAGGTTCAAACGTTTTGTCTTTTTGTCTAAATTTTCTAGCTGATTTGAGGTGACTTGGAAAAGTAAAAGAGAATGTTTTTGTTACTCAGGGTTGAATGGTGGAGTCCTTGGTATATTGTGAGTTTTCTTGCAGACATTTATTTACCTGACTAGATAATATAATCAATGCTAGTGAGGCTACCAAACCAGTGCTAGTGATTTGGAAAAGCTAAGCAGGATTCGATCTATTTATCAGTTAGAAGGGGGGCCACTAGCAAATGCACAGTTGCAGGCTAACCTATAGAGAAAGTCAAAGTTCTTTATAGACTGCCAAGAAAACTCCATGGATAATCAACCTTGACTGGAAAAAAAAACGTTGCCCTGAATACTTGGAATTGCTAGCATTCTTCAAACAGTGATGGACAATGGACGATTTATAATGCCTGGTTTGTAATATTTTATTATTGTTAGAGTATTGTACATGAATATAATTTAAGGAGGCCTCTTTCAAAATAATTCAATAGTACAGTTAATAGACTGAAAGGCTGAGCAGCCATTTGAAGTATAAGTGTCATTTACAATCTCAAGTAATTCTGAAAATGAGTGTATTAATATTTCCTTTACCTGGCCTGATCATAAAGAAACTGGGGACTGGGGAGAAAGCAGCAGGAGTGATTTTAAAGGAAATAGAGATGATTTTCTGAGTTAGAAAGTCCCTGTTAATTTTATCATCTCTGTATTTCCTGGGTGTAACATCTTCCCTGCTTGCATATAGAGTTGGCTTGGGATGCATTCTGGAAAAAAAAAATGGAAGTGAACTTGTCAGTGCTGTCTTTGACAAAGTAAGTTTCTTTCTAACTTTTCCAAAGATGAGAAAGGACAGTCAGAGGAAGCTGAGAAAATAATCAGTCTCTTTGGGAGTTGGGAAAACTTTTCAACACAAGTGGTGGTGTCAATACAGAGATCCCTTCAGAGTGGAGAAGGCATGTGAAAAAGCTGTTAGAGAAGGAAAGCAGAAATGTTTTGCAGCCTGAGATTGCATTCCTTTTGAAAAAACAAATGTTTGGAGTGGCGGAGGTTCTCAGAGAATGATAACAAGGGATCTATTTCACTTGTTACTTTCAAAGAAACAATAGAAAATCGCCTTGCTTTCAGCAATTGGCAAACGAAGATGACCATGATAATGTGACAGGGCAGCTCAACCTAAGCAGGAGTCAGGAAGCCACTGAAAAAGTGATGCAAGTCACTCGCCGCTACCTCATCAATTTGAGGCAATGATGCTTAGTTTGTCGCATCTGAACAAAGATAGTAGTCATTGTTCTTTAGATGACCATCTCTAGCAAGTACATAAGAAAAGCATGTGAGTGTGTGTCACCGATTAGTAAATGGAAGGGGTGTGTGTGTGTGAGAGAGAGAGAGATAAAATGGCAAGCCTGCAATTTTAAACAGCATCAGGAAAGGTAATGTATTATTTTGATTTTTAATCAGTATTCCTCCCCCCCACAAAAGTTCAATAGTGTATATTTGAATCTATTTTGATAATGTTAGGAGGAAACTCCCCCCAGTCACATGTTCTGTAGATCACAGTGTGTTCAGTGAGGAATTCTTGGAATTTCACCCAGGATGGTCATCTAGGAGATGAGCGCTCTATGACATTACAGACAGACAAATGCTAACTGAATTATTATACTGGTCAAGGTTTGTGCAATGCATTCTCAGTTTGCATTTATTCATTATAACTGATAAGTATATGAAATTGTACAGTTTCTCCAGGAAATGAATCATCTGATTTTGGAAACCGTTCCATTCATCAACCTTGCTCATTTGTCCTCTTGATATCATTGAAATTGTTCTAAGCATGGCTAAATCCAAGTATGTATCACGATTTTTACCCTTACTCAGTTCCTCAAAAGCAGCTTGAAAAAGCAACCCATATCTTATCTTCACTTTGGTTGGCTGAGAAATGCTGAGGAGTGGGATGCACTGCTTTAAGTTGAGCCCAAACCCTCTTACTGCCAGTTCAGACTGGAAATCTTTGTATGGCCTCAAGGTGGTCATTTTCGCTCTGTTTGCCTGGAATACTCAGAGACAGCATGCTTATGTATTTAGTAAGATTTACTGGGATGGCTGAAATTCAGGAGCTGGAAGGAAAGAGAAGGGATTCCCTGTAGTTGGGAATGGTCCACCACCAAGCTCCAGAGAATTCCAACATTTCCGGGTAAACTTCCAGCTGGAAATATTGTAGTAGTTCTTGAACCCAAAATGAGACGGAAGTAATACAGTTCAGCTGCTTATGACAGAGGAAGTGGGGGAATACAAAGGCATGGAGTCAATCTGGGAGTAGCTCCAAATACCTTAAATGGAAGTGCCGCAAGGCTGGACCTGGAACATTTCATTTGGAACTGATGGTTCCACATGAATCTACTGTCCATTATCTTATTTGATTCAGTTTTCTGTGAGTAATTATGCAAGTAGGCAAGGGAAGAAGAATGGCAGAGTTGTTCAGCTTCAGATATACATTTGATCTGTGTATGGGGAAGGAGGGGGAATTCTTGCCATATGGTATATGCAAACCAGCCAAATCTCAAACATATTATAGAGGGACGGAATGAATGAAACTATGATTGATTGCATATTGAATAAATTACTTGCTTCCACTTTGGAATGCTACCAGAAAGATTTTTTAATTTTTATGCTAAAGGCAATTTCGACATGATTTGGGTAGCTGAAGGGGCTATTTATTTATGCATTGTTATGAGCTTTCTTGGCTAGGCTTCACTCGGAGAATCATGAAAGAGTTTGTGTATAAAATGACTTGAAACGCAGTAGGTAAAATGCATGCTCTTGGTAATAAAGTATATTTTCAGCTTTCTCCTCATTTTATCCCCATGCTGCATAAAAGGCATACTCTGCTTTTTGTACACATTAGAATTGTGATGCTCAGTTTTAACAGATTGTCAAAAATAAAGAAGAACGCCATTGGATGAATGACTTGCCAGTAGTTCAATTGAAGATACTGACTTTCTAGCTTTGTTCTTCATCAAGATATGTGTATCTCTGCATGCATAAGCCTTGGAGTGTGGGAAATCTGTACACCTCTGGCTAATGTTCCCATTACAATTCCTAGCACACACACCCATCATTATTTTTGATGCTTGAATCTACTGGGGGTTGAAGTTCAACAAATACCTGGATGGACTATGTTTGCTTCCTTGGATATGGTTCCTAGACTGCTCTTAGAGTGCTCCATCATAGCCAAGTGTAGTCATTGGGAACAAGTAAAGAAGGAAATGATAACATTGGAAAGTTGTATTTGGATCTTTGTATCCAAACCTTGCTCAAGGCAGAAATTCAAAGTAAAGCATGTTGGAAGATGTTTTTCCAGTTTATGTTTGAATACATTCTTTGAAATGAAGTCTGTTCCCTTTCTAAGGACCTCCCTATCTCTTTTGTAAAATCAAACCAAAAGAAAAGAAAAGAAACTCTCATGTTTATAAACTTTTGTAGCTCTGGGGTTCTACTTCTACGTTTTGGTTTATTAGGTTATTGCTTTTATTTTGAGTATGAGATGCTGTTCTGAGTCCTGTAAGTCAAAGATGACTCTGAAACTTTGTGCACACAAATCATAGGTTTTCCTATGTTCCTTTTCCTGAGCTGGAGAAGATGCAAATGTTTTCACATGCTCCTTAGTTCTGTGCATCAGAGCAGTCCATAGCATGAATAGGAATAGGAACAGGAGCATTATTTATCGGCCAAGTGTGATTGGACACACAAGGAATTTGTCTTCAGTACATAAGCTCTCAGTGTACATACAAACAGCAAAGTGATCAGTCATAGATCATGAATCATAAGATACAATCATAAATCATAACATGCAAACAACAAATCATAATACAAAGTTTTACAAAGTAATACAAAGTTTGTATTATGCACGAATCATACTCAATACATTTACTGAGAATATGTGTCACACCAAGACACACTAATCCTTTATCCTGGGTTTTCAAACTTGACATCTTTAAGATGTGTAGACTTTAACTCCTAAAATTTTCCCAGCCAGCCACGGGTAGGATTCTACTGGTTCAGCCTGGTTCTATAGAACTGAAGAACAGCTGACACCAAACCAGTTCTCTCCGAAGGTATTCTGTTCTTCAGTTGGGCCCACCCGTCCGCCCAGGCTTTAGGCTGTCCTTTATCCTTACCTGAGTTGCTTTGCGTGGCACAGCTGAGTGTCGTGTCAGCAGGAGATGGTGATTACTTGCAGGAAAAGTTGTATTACAAGTATTGCGCATGCGGGCAAAGTGCACGTTTACCAAACCAGTTGTTATGCAGGTAAGATCCCACCCCTGCAGCCAGCACATCAAGGACAGGAGCCTAACCTGAATTCTTTGGTCAGAATGAGAAACATACAAAGGTTATTCATTCATTCATTCAAAATTTATTTGCTACCTATCTTGCATCCAACAGGTCTGGGCAACATAAAACATACTTTTTTGTTTCAGAATTCCAACATCTGTTGTAGGTGTATAGTATCTATCATGATGTATCTTTCATTTCATGTAAAAGCATAAAAACATGAAACCACCAGGTCACTAAAGCCCATCCCGTTCGGCTTTCTGTTACCACTAGCAACAGCAACAGAGTGTGAAGGGAGAAGAACTGAGTTCGCTTGGCATGTTTGTCAAACGAGCAGATTTTTCTGGCTTCACATAGAATTGTAAACCATAATGTTTATGGCACAGACTACAGTTTATAAACCACAGTATCTGGTTTTATATGGCATGCAATGCCAAAACCGAAGAAATCACGTTTTGCAATCCTAGCATGTGGAGTATGAATATAATAATGTTATCACAGTAAAAAGCCACTGGTAAATTAAGCTTACCACAAATTCTAATTCCTTTATGAATAGTAGTATCAATAATTGACCAGTTTCTCTGATTTAAATAAAAGTTGATAGTCCAGGTTTTAGAACAGCGTTGCATTTCCATAGAAGTTAAAACTATATGATTTTCTAAAACCATTTAGTGTCATGAATCATAAATCAGCTAAATGAAAAGGACTAGGGGGTGGCATGATAGCATTCTTCCAATATTTGAGGAGCTGTCACAGAGAAGAGTGGGTTAACCGATTCTTCAAAGCACCCAAGGGCAGGATAACAAATAATTAGATGGATAAGAAATAATTAGATGGAAATTTATCAAGAAAAGATTGAACTGGTTGTCACCAGTGGTGGGATTCTACCAGTTTGGCCAGGTTCGGGTGAACCAGTAGTAAAAATGCTACCATTCGACTGAACCGGTAGTAAACAAACCAGCTACCGGTTCAGCCAAACGGGTATTTTTTTCTCCTCCCAACGATCAGCTGTTCCGACAATCAGCTGTGCCGGGATCCCTCTCGCTGTCTTACTGCTTCGCCCAGGAGACTTCCCTGAGGCCAAGGAGGCAAAAAGGGGAGAGTGTGTGTGTGTGCTATGTGCCCCTCCCCATGCTCCATTTCTTTTGCCTTCCTGGGACTCAGGGAAGCCTCCTGGGAGCAAAAATGTCTCCCCAGGAGGCTTCCTTGAGGCCCACCCCTGGTTGTCATCTTTAAAGCCCTTCATGGCTTGGGACTGGGTTAGCTGAGGGACTGCCTCTCGCTGATCACATCTATCCAACTCACTAGAGCGGGAAGACAAGGAATGTTCTGGGTCCCATCCACTAAGGAGATATATCTGGTGGGATCCAGAAGAAGGGCCTTCTCCGTGGTGTCTGCCTACTTCTGGAACATCATCCCTCTAGAAATTAGCCTGGCCCCCATTCTAACACACTTTCAGAAGGCCCTGAAGACGTGGTTCTGCCAGTGGGCTAGGGAACCTGATTAAATGGCTGTTATGTATGTGTGTTGTTGCTGGGGGTGGGGTGGGATTATTATTTTATTTTTTAAAATTTCTTTTATATTGTGTTTTTATATCCTGTAAGGCACTTTGAGTCGCCATCTGCGAGGAGGTGGCAATATAAATTTTCTAAATAAAGAAACTTAGAACTAGAAATTTCTGTATTCTGTAAGTGGGTGTACTACGGTTTAGATGAAAACTCAGGAGATAGAAAATTAAGTATCAGCTGAGTAAGCAACTTGGGGCTTTGTAGATATGCAGGAGAACTTGACTCTCTTGGAAAATATTTGAACATTTGAGATACAGGATACCCATCGGGGTGGGATTCAAAATTTTTAACAACCGGTTCTGTGGGCATGGCCTAGGTGGTGGGTGGCTTGGTAGTCATGTGACTGGGTGGACATGGCTTGGTGGTCATGTTATTGGCTGGGCGTGGCCAACCTAATATCACTCACATCGAGGCACGCATCTCCTCACCTGGCCTCTCATGACTGTGGGGATGCTACAACAGTCGTAAGTGTGAAAAATGGTCATAAGTCACTTTTTTCATTGCTATTGTAACTTTGAATGGTCGCTCTACACAAGCAAAGTACCAGCAAAGGAGGGAAAAAAAACTCCAGAGAAGTTCCTTAGATAGGAAGTCTAGTCCTGCCAAGAATGTAATAAGGGTTAACGGAGAGGCAGTTTCTGTAAGCAACACCAGAATGTTTCCTTCCTTCCTTCCTTACAGGATTAGGCCAGTAATTTCTTCTAACAACTGGTTCTCCAAACTGCTTAGAATGTAAACAACCGGTTCTAGTGAATAGGTGCAAACTGGTTGAATCCCACCCCTGGATACCATAATTGCTTTCTGATTAAATGGTTATGTTTACTCCCACCTCCCTGAACAGTAAGAAACACAATGCTTACTTATGTTTAGTTTGTTCTGCAAGGATTCCACAAGAGATGTATTAGTATTTTTTCCTTTTTTTTCCTTTACAAATTACAGTTGAGCATAATAGAGAAACTATTATAATAATTTATAATAGACAAACAAATGATAGCTGAGCATCATAGAGAAACTATTATGCTCAACTGTAATTTGTAAAGAAAAAATTGTAAAGAACAAAAACTGCAAAATACTAATACATCTCTAGTGGAATCCTTGCAAAACAAACTAAACGTATCTAAATATTGTGTTTTTCACTTTTCAGGGAGGTGGGGATAAACATAACCATTTAAACAGAAGCAATTATGGTATCCTTTATTATTCATTTCTGTTCACCTCAAGTGAGATATGAGAAGCAGTAGTTGAATGTGTGAGGTAGTCTCTATCTGGGGTTCCTAGCTTGCTCTGAGTAGCATGAGGATGTTTGGGACAAAACTACATGGTAGTTGAGATTATTGTCTATTAATTGTTAAACTCATTTGCTATCCATCTTGCCATGGGCTATTCATATATAATATATATTCTGTACATATATGTACATGCACGCAGAGCAATTTTTCAGCTGCAAACACCCTTTTGTCTGTCTTGAACTTACTTTTATGGGGTGAGTTTGGGGGTGGGCTTCAAAAATTTTAGCAACAGGTTCTCTGCCCGGTTGCTGGGTGGGCGTGGCCATGGTGGGTGTGGCCTAGTTGTCCTCCTGCACCATGGTGTGTGGGGTTTTTTTTTGCCCTCCCCGGGCTCTGGAGGCTTTCCTCGAGGCTCTGGGAGGGCAAAAATGGCCTCCTGAGGCTCCTAAGGCTCCCTGGAAGCTGGAAACAGGCCCATTTCTCACCCTTCCTGAGCCTCCACGCGTGCCCTGCACTTACCTGCATCCAAAACAAGCCACATGGGGATTCCTGGGAGGGGTAGGGTGGCGTGGGTGGGGCCAGCCAGGGGTGGGATTTGGGGGGTTCTCCAAACTGCACAGAATCTTAGCCAGGGATTCTCCTGAACCCCAGCGAACCCCCATCAGCCCACCCCTGGGTGAGTCTGAAAGAAAGTGAAACTACTGAAATTGTCAGAATGATTCAGACGTTGTAGTTTCCCAGTGTTTGGGCACCATATTGTCATTCAGAGAATCGTAGAATGAACGATTTGGAATAGGCCACGGAGGCCACCATCCTACTGCCTGTTCAGTATGGGAGTCCAAATTCAAGGTCAGTGTTGCAGTCCACATTTTGCCAATGGGGGATTTGAGGCAGAAAGGAAACAACTTGCATGTGGTTATTAGGGAAACACATAGCTGAATGAAAGTCTGCTTTGTACCTTGTGGCAAGATATTGGACAGGAACAGCCACATTCCCTGTCAGAGAGAGGAAGAGGTGTTTTTATTTATTTAATAAGACAGAAACAAAGAAAAACTACACCAACAAAAACCAATAAAAGGCAAAAAAGAGAGCAACATGACAGCAAAAATTGTATGCATTAAGACTTTCATGAATGAAATTGTTACCCAACAGTTCAAAGGCTGGCTCTATTTCATTGTAATCATACCTATTCAACCTGAGTTTGTATGCAAACCACTATAAATCACAAGTAACATCAGGCCTTCAAGAGGCTGAATAATTGGAGCCATAAAATTATCTTTCCAAAGTTGAAGAATTAACCTCTTAGCACTAAAGATTAATCCAGATAAATGGGATGGAAAGAGAGGTGGAAGCAAGCTGATAGAAGAACAAATGAATACAATCCTTAATTCGTAAGCGCTTCGATGTAAAATTAGGGAAGAATACTCTTTCAATTATTTGCAATTATGATTACAAATTGCAAAGCAACAATAAAAGCCTGGTAAGCATGCCGTAAATATTTGCAGCTGAATATTTTACAGGCCATAACAAAAACATCAGATAAGCCAGTGTCTAGAGCTGTTTTCCCAGTATTGGTAGCAGAGATTAAACCAGGAAAGAAGTTTGATCTGAAGCCGAAGAGAGAAAAAGTTTGTTTAATATGGAATGAATGAAAATGCTTTGTGGGGAAGAACCCTGCTTATTTTTGATATTGAGGGAAAAAAGGAAAATGAATTTGGACCTTTTATATAAGTATTTTCCATTACTTTTAATCTCATTTTTTTTTCTGTGAAAAGAGGGAAACTCCACTGAAGAAGGTTGGAGAAAGATGAAGACTCTTAGGGAATCAGACTACGAATGTTTGTGTTCTGATTCTTAAAAACTTTGCAAGAGCTTGGTCCTCTGGTGGCCAGATATATTGGCAGGTGGGCCACAAATTAAGTATGGGAGGTTGTCATGCTCTAGAATAGTGTTTTCAACCTCAGATGTGTTGATTTCTATTCCCTTATAGCAATAGCAATAGCACTTAGACTTATATACTGCTTTACAGTGCTTTACAGTCCTCTCTAAGCGGTTTACAGAGTCAGCATATTGCCCCCAACAATCTGGGTCCTCATTTTATCCACCTCGCAAGGATGGCAGGCAACCTTGAGCCTGGTAAGTTTTGAACTGCCAAATTGCAGGCAGCCAGCAGGCAGCAGAACTAGCCTGCAGTACTGCACTCTAACCACTGCGTCACCGAGGCTCATATAATTCTCCAGCCAGCATGCTAAGCTGGAGAATTCTGGGGGTTCAAGATTACACATCTTATAAGTTGTAAGGGCTGGGAAACACTGTACTAGAACAAGTTAAGCAGCCTTTGTATGTTTTATTTATTCCCTTTTCTGCTGACGTTATGAGAGGAGGCACGTATGACCTGCATATACGACCCTAACACAGCCTGCCCATCATAGTAATTAGTCGAAATGGTCATGATCCACATCACAGACCCAATTTTATCCTTTTTATCGTGGTTCGTTAAGCCGATGCCACAGACATACAGTGATTGCTGTGGTTATGTCAGAGTTCCAAGTGATAGATCCATATCAAGCAAAACTCCAAATAAACAAATAAAGCACGTAGATTCCTCAAAGAATAGCTTTATTGGAAATATATTGGCACAGATCTGGTAAAAACTGACTGAAAACTTCCACAGTTTTCACCTAACTAAAAGCAAAAGTTTTCCTACTTTCTCAAAACAATCAGTAGCATAGTCCAATCACAGTGAGGCCTGGCGACAAGGTAGCATCACTCCGCCTTTCTTCCAACCAGGTGTTAGGATGACCTTGGTTCCAAGAGAAAGTATTTTGTTTTGGCTACAAAAATTATGTGAATTCAGGCAGTAAAGATGCTACTTCTTGCTTTCCAAAATTTCTCAGTGTTGTGGATTTTATTTGCAATGATTGTGCCAGTTGTATGTAGGCATTTTTTTTTGTAATTTAGTAGACTAACACCTCTATAGGATTGGCTCAGTGATCCTTGGTTATTCTAGTTGATTGATATTTCTGTTTCTCTGACTTTTGTGTCTTTTACTCAGACAAAATCCTTGTAAACCTGGGAAGCTGTAACAATCCCTGTTGCTATGGAAAGTTTAAAGTGACCTAAAGCCCAGTTTAATGTGAAAGTAAAAGCTTCTGTCCTAGCTCTGGCATGTTAAAGAAAGTTTTGTCCAACAACTCAGTTGGAGTTTACATAGTTTAGGTCAGGTGTCAGTAACCTGCGGCTCTGAAGCCACACACGGCTTTTTGGGCCCTCTGCTGTGGTTCTCTGTTGGGTGATCCCGCCATTGGCTGACCCTGCCTGTTGCCCTCCCCTCCCAGTCACTCCTCGCCTGGCCTGAGGAGATAAAATACAAAAAACTGGAATGAGAGGGAGGGAGGGAGAGGAAGAGAGAGAGAGAGAGAGAGAGAGAGAGGAGAGAAAGAAAGAGAGAGAGAGAGACCCATTTCCCACAGAAAACATTGGGAGCCACAAAACCTGGGTAGGTGTGGTGGGGTCATGTGACTGGGTGGGAGTGACGTTCAGTTGGCCACGCCTACCCAGGTCTTGAGGCTCCCGGTGTTTTCTTTTCTGTGGGAAATGGGTCCAAATGGCTCTTTGCGTGTTTAAGTTTGCAGACCCCTAATTTAGGTACTCATTAAACCACGGTTCAGAAATTCAGATCTTCTGAGAAAGTCTGTGCTTTCATTTTCCTCTCCCTTTTTAAGATAACCTTAGCAACCTGATGTTGTCCAGAAGTGTTTGCCTGCAGCTCTTTTCCTCCTTTCCAGCTAGCACTGGATATGATGTATGGAAGCTCACCGCATCTCCAGATTCAGAAAAGCCATTCTAAAGCGCTGTTCCCAACACAACAAAAAGTTGTCAGAAAACATATCTAGGCACTTTTGGAATACAGAAGAACTTGAAACCTTGGACACACAAAGAAGGAGACAAATCCCTTGTGTTTCTAACCACACTAGAAGTAAATAAAATATTCTACTCTATTCTATTCTCTTTGTAGCACCATCTCTTTGTGGTGTCTTGGCTTCACACTTTAATTCTTAGTCTCCAGCAGAAACAAACCTTAATTATACCTTCCCCTCTTGCTAGGGGCTTTTTCCATCTAATCATAGAATGCAGAAACATTTTTATTGATTACCTTGTAAAAATACGTTACATTTTGATGGTGCTGAACAAATTTAGTATGCTCAGAGTAGAATGTAGAGCATTTCAGCAAATATAGGTATTATAGCGGCATTCTCTGTTCTGCAGATTATCCTATCAAAGAAATGATGATGATGAGGAAGAAGCTGCCCGAGAGCGACGCAGGCGGGCCCGTCAAGAAAGACTGCGGCAAAAAGAAGAGGATGACTTAGGGCAAGGAATCGAGAAACCTGAAATGAATGCCCAAAATAAGTAAGATTCTGTTACATGAATAGTTTTGGTGGATTTTCATTTAGATCATGCCTGCTTTGCAGTGGGATTTAATCAGGGAAGAGGAGCTGAACAATTTAGTTGTTCTTGTCCTTCAATACACTGTTCTATATTATCTATCCTCCAAAGTGGAAGGAAGTTGTAGGTGCAGCTTTACAGACTCATTTTTCTGGTTAGGAGGTAATATATCTCTTCTCTATCTCCATCTCCATCTCTATATACCTACCTACCTACTTCCTATCTGTCTGTCTGTCTCTCTGCCTGTCTCTCTGTCTCTGTCTCTCTCCTCTATCTATCTATCCAGGGGTGGGATTCAGCCAGTTTGGACTGGTTTGAGTGAACCGGATGTTAAATTTACATCCGGTTCACCGGACTGGTAGTTGAACTGACCAGCTGGCCCCGCCCACCTCTCCCCTCCCCTCCCAGGGGTCTCCACATGGCCTGTTTTGGATGCAGGTAAGTGCAGGGTCTATGCAAAGTCTCTGGGAGGCTGAAAAATGGGCCTCTGGAACCCGAGGGAGGCCGTTTTTGCCCTCCCAGAGGCTCAAGGGAAGCCTCCAGAGCCTGGGGAAGATGAAAAATGAAAAGTTCTGGTAGGCCACACCCACCATGGCCATGCCCACCCAGCAACTGGGCAGCAAATCGGTTTTGAATCCCGTCCCTCTGTCTGTCTGTCTGTCCGTCCGTCCGTCCGTCCATCCATCCACCCATCCACCCATTTATTTCTATTATTACAAGGGCAGTCTGGTTTCCCCATGTTCTAGGGCATTGATTCTGTGATCACACTTTTCAGAAGGTATCCTCCATTCAGTTTCATGTTTAGCTGAAGACAAGCAATGTAAAAATAAAAGCCTTAAAAACAGAACAGAACAGAAGGTGGTTTGTTTTTTTAAAAAAAATCAAGAAGTCCCTTCTCATGCTCTACTCTTAGAGACTTGAATGAGTCCCAATATTTGGGAGGGTCCCGATTGGAAGCACAAATGAGTAGAGATTTTTTTGCATTTTCAAATTACAGGGCATTAAAAGCAATGTGATATAAACTCCCATATGATACCCTGGTGGATCTTTGACAGTCAAAATAAATAACCTGGGTTTGCATGTGTGAACTTGACAGGTTTGTGTCTTTGTGTGTAATAGTTAGACTCAACTGTTAGCTATCTGATTAAAATTGCTTCAAATCCCAATTCATCATGAAGTTCACTATCTCTTAGTTCAAAGGGCTCCAAACTTGGCATCTTTAAGACTTGTGGACTTCAGTTCCCAGAATTCTTCAGCCAGCTATGCTAAGCCAGCTAAGCATCTTGAGGTAAATGCAGAGGAGGACAAATTAGACAATAATACCCAAGTCCTTGCCAGCTGGCTGGAGAATTCTGGGAGTTGAAGTCCACAAGTCTTAAAGTTGCCAAGTTTGGAGACCTCTGTCTTAGTCAAACCTGTCTATGATGATAAAATGGGGAAGAAAGAAGGCAATTTAAACAATCCCCATTACACTTCTGACAAATCAATAAAATTAAAACTCTACATTTCTTGTAGCATTGCAGAAGGAGAGTCCAAAAGTACTACAGTGACCACTGTTACGACTACTCAAGGCGATGGAGATGATGATGCTGTGTTCTTGGAGAGGATGGCGCGGAGAGAGGAAAGACGTCAAAAGCGTCTTCAAGAAGCATTGGAGCGCCAAAAGGAACTTGACCCGACCATTACTGATGAGACCGTGTCCTTCACAAGCAGAAAAGTGGTGAATAACGTGGAGGAAAATGAGACCCCGGGAAGAGAAGAAAAGGTAGAAACCCACAGAAGACGCTATGAGGTGGAGGAAACAGAAACCATCACTAAATCATACCAGAGGAACAACTTGGAACAGGAAGAGGAAGATGAAAAGAAAGATGAGGAAGACAAAGAAGATGTGGAAGACCAGAAACCAAAGCCACAAGCCCTAGAGGAGAATCAGGTAGAACTAACTGTAGAGAAGGAGAATGTAGACAATGAGGGAAGACAATCTGCAGTCTTGGAGGGAAAGCATCTTGAGGTAAATGCAGAGGAGGACAAATTAGACAATAATACCCACGTCCTTGCCAGTTCAAAGGAGGGCCTCAGCATAACAGTAGTCATAGATGAAAATAAGGAGGAAAACAATGAGGCAGAAATGAACCAGAAACAAATTGAGGAGAGGGAAAAGCTTGAGAGGGAGGAAAGGGAGAGAGCCGAAGCTGAGGAACAGAGGAAAGCAGAGGAAGAAAAAGAGAGATTGGAAGCTGAGAAAAGAGAAGCTGAGGAGAAAGCGAAGAGGGAAGCTGAGGAGAAAGCAAAAAGGGAAGCTGAGGAGAAAGCAAGGCTTGAGGCAGAAGAACGGGAGAGGGTGAAGGCAGAAGAACAGCAAAGGGCTGAGGAGGAGAGAAAGAGGTTGGAGAAGGAAGAGGCAGAGAAGAAAAAAGCTGCCCAGGAGAAAGAGAGACGGGAGGCTGAGGAGAGGGAGAGGAGGAAGGCAGCCGAAGAGAAAAAAGCAGCTGAGGAACGAGAGAGGGCTAAGAAGGAAAAGAGGGAGGCAGAGGAGAAGGCCAAAGCTGAGGCTAAGAGGGCAGCTGAGGAAAAGGCTAAGCTAGAAGAGGAGAGGTTAAAGGCCAAGCAAAAGGCTGAGGAGAAAAAGGTAGACCAACTGAAAGGCAAGAAGGGGGACGAGAAGAAAATAGAAGAGAAGCAGGTAAAAGAGAAGAAATTCCAAGAGGAGAAAATCACAGCAGCTTCCCTCAGGAAACAGGTAGAGTAAACATTTTGCACCCAACCACCGTTTTGCCTGTGTTTTGTAGAAAATGTAATGCATTTCACCAGGAAAAAAAAAGAGTGAGAAACTGGAATTTGTTCAGTTATCTCCTTCCACTTTGGGCTACTAACTCTTGCCAATGTTTTATATCCTCTTGGATTTAAGCTTCTAGCTTCACCTCTCCGTAGCATGATCAGTGCATGACAGTTGGTTAAACTGCTCTCTCTTCTAGTTGCTTGAAATCTGTGCATGCTCAATCCTTCACAGCTTTTTTGTCTTCCCTATCTGTGGCTGATGGTTGGACAAGGAAGGCAGCCAAAGGCCTACATGAGGTCCAGCAGCACAGCATGAGCCATGGATGAGCACCTGGGAAACCTTGGTGGTAGGAGTGTTGAATAAGCATCCACAAGTATTAGAAGCAAGCACAGCCAAGATCCTGCTGAGATCTGTGAGAACACGAGCACACCAGAGCAGAGGAGAGGGTGCCAATGCGCAAAGGAAAGTCACTGTGCCACCCAAGGGGAATGACATACACAGCAGCAGATGCGAGGTTGTATGAGCACAGCTTTGTAAAGCTATGGTGGTAGTAGCAGCTGTTAATAGGGCTTGCGATGGGATTGATGTTTTCCTCTTGAAAAATATTACAAAAGGGGGAAGAACATAAAGTGGAAGCTAAAAAAGAAAACCTACAGGACAAGAAGCTTCAGCCAGCCTTCAGGAAAGAGGAGGTAACTATCACTTGCGGATAGAGGGGGGCGTGTGGGAAGTAGACTCAAACCCCACATTGCCTGTGTTCATCATGAGATCCCATAGCAAAAGTCAAGGCCATTTAATCCAATTGGAAGCTTAGGAGCAACTTGATTCAAGTTCACATTTTCTCCAGCGGCCATCTTGAAGGCTGTCTCAAGATGTTGGCCAAAAGCAGACAAGAGCTTTCCAAAACCGGCCGCTTCAGCTTATTCCAATTGGTTTTATACTGTAGTTGTGAGCTGGATATTTAACTTGCTTCTTTGGTGTATGATGAACATCAGAGAAGTATTTTAAGTTTACCTGAGCTAAGATCACGTCTGGGAACACAACATGGGCCATAGAAATTGGGCCTAGATTTGTGTGAAATTCCTGAGTGCCCTCCAGTTAAGCCTTCTTGCCTTAACTTCTCCCTCCACTTCTTGACTTTTCTTGATGGAACTGATGGTTTAGATTATAGGTGCCTCAAGATATCTTTAGTTCTGTAATCTGAATTTAACCCAATGATTTTTCTGTTTCTTAATATAAATTATGCACTCTCCAAAATCTGCTATCTTCTTTTGACTCCCCCATCCCCTTGGTTTACAAAAAGTGGTGCATTGCATTTCTACTTAAACTCAGAAGCTGGTGACATGGTGTTTTACTGCATGGTGAGTAAAATTATTGGCTTCAAACCATCATTTTTAATAATCTTCAGACAGGATATTGCAGATACCAAAATGTACTCATAGGTTAGCCACTTTTGAATGTTTGGATATTGGTATTTTTATCAACCTGTTTTATCACTTATCTTACTTGCCATCCATGAAACATTGCTTTAAATTAGTCTGTTAGGGGAATTATAATAATTCTGAATAGATTGTTTGTTTAATGTCTGTATTTATAAAATGCCTGTAGGAGAAATTTTATGCCATTATGCAACTCAAACATAAAGCTGTAATACAGTACAGAATGGAAAAGCCACAAGAACACAGTACTGTAGAAAAACAGGTACAAAGGCAATATGGCAAAAAAAAAAAAACCCACCAACTTATCAAAGCAAAATGAAATACAATAAGAATAGACTAAAACAAGTAAAGAAATAAAATAAAAGATAAAACTATTAAAACACAATGAAGATTAAAAGACAACCAAATCCTAGGACAAAGTTTAATCTGGAGAAGAAGAAAAATAAATTGCCTTTGAGCAAATTTCTTGGGAAAAACATTTTATTGGAATTACCTAGAAGGTTTTCTCTGTAGTGATCTAACTCCAATAGATGAAGAATTTTGAACTACAGTAATAGACCTATTTTCCAATTCCCTCTCTTTTATACCAAAAGAGTAAATGTAGGGTAACATGTAAACCAGTGGTGGGATTCAATTTTTTTACTACCAGTTCTGTGGGTGTGGCTTTGTGGGCATAGCAGGGGAAGGATACTGAAAAAATCCCCATTCCTTCCCTGCCCCACTAACCTGCTTTCCAGCTCCGTTCTCCTGTGCAGGGCAACAAAAGAAGACCCAGACCATCAGCTGGGATTCGGGAGGCAGAGAATAGATGGGGCCGGGCCAAGTTAGAGATGGTATTTGCCAGTCCTCTGAACTACACAAAATTTCTGCTACTGGTTCTCCAGAACTGGTCAGAACCTGCTGAATACCACCTCTGATGTAAACCTTCAAAAACCAAGAAAGAAATGTAGGGTTGCTTCTAAGTAAGTTCTTTTATTGTTCCTGACCTATAGACAGAAATCTTGTTGAACTAAACAACTACTTGCATCATTAAAGATATCCTCTGGGAGGAGCTATCTTGATGCTCTTTCTCCCAATCCAACAATCTAAACTTTGCTGTCTCTTGGTCCTTTGGAATCTAGACTATATTCCAGCACACAACCTGATGTTTCTTTCTCATGCTTTCTGGTTTTCTTGGATTGAGCTCATCTTCCTCAAAGCTACCTCTGTGTTCCTCTACAGCAGAGGTCTCCAAACTTGGCAACTTTAAGACTTGTGGACTTCAATTCCCAGAATTAGATGGCTGGAGAATTCTGGGAGGTGAAGTCCACAAGTCTTAAAGTTGCCAGGTTTGGGGATCCCTGCTCTAAAGATAGACTCAAGGCTTCCATTTAAATATGGAAGGAAAGCGGGAATCATGAAAAAGGGAATCAATCATGAAGAAGTTGAAAGATACCTCCAAATATGTGAGGGTTGGAGTTTCCAGATTTAGAAGTTCCATTGGAGAAGGCTGAAATAAGCTGCTCTCTCTGATATTGGATTCCACTGATAATAGCCCCAGGTAGACTTTATGGATATTGCTTTTTAGGTTTTCAACAGGAATATCTCATTCTTAGTAATAGTGAGATGTGATTAATGCAGGGGTCTTCAAACTTGATAGCTTTAAGACTTGTGGACTTCAACTCCCAGAATTCCTCCTCCAGTCATGTTAGCTCATGGATTCAGGGAGTTGAAGTCCACAAGTCTTAAACTTGCCAAGTTTGAAAACCCTTGGGTTAATGGGAGACTCTAGGAATAGCAAGGAGCTATATCTCAGTGGTAGAGAGGATGTTTTCCATGTAGAAACTTCCAGACTCCATTCTTGATATTTCTAGTTGAAAAAAGAGGGGTGAGTAACAGCCTGATGCAGAAAACTTCTGTAGGAGTATCTAGGGGGCTGTTCTCTGTACGTAGACAGGCCTTAGTTGGCAAGAGAAAGCCACCTTCTGCATCACATGAAGTGAAGCTCTTCAACTTGTAGTTTTCTCCATTCTTCAAGTTGCAGCTTTCCCTAAATGACACAGGGTAACCAACATATTTAGTCTCATAACTTTCCTTTGGAACAAACCATATACTTATACCTATTATCTTGTAAGTGATTGACAAATCTAAATAAATAAATAAAGGAAGTAAGTAAGTAAGTAAGTAAGTTCTGGAGAACCAGTAGTGGAAATTTTGAGTAGTTCGGAGAACCAGCAAATATCGTCTCTGACTGGTCCTGCGCCCATCTATTCTTTTCCTCCCACGTCCCAGCTGATTGGCTGGGTCTTCTTGTATTGCTCTGCATAGGAGAACAGAACTGGAAAGCAGGTTAGTGGGGTGGAGAGGGAATGGAGATTTTACAGTATCCTTCCCCTCCATGCCCACCAAGCCAGGCCCACCAAGCCACATCCACAGAACCAGTAGTAATTTTTTAAAAATCCCACCACTGCAACAAACCAATTTACCGTATATTCTGACTGACACTAAGGTGTAAACAACATCTCCTCACTTTCAGCAGCCAGCAAGATCTTAACTCTAAGTCCGTCATCCTGGAAAAACCGAAAATGGCCACACTATAAGATGAAATTTCATTTCATGTGAAACTGCCTTTTCCTGGTCTGTTTTATTTTAACATCCAAGGATTTGTACTGTTTTCTGGACTGCCTTAAGACTTTGGGTGCGCAGAGCTGGACTGCAAAGTTTGTCCTGAAGCAAGCTTTCTCATGACATGATAGTTGTGGTATTTCCTGCTTCCAGTTTGGCTAGACATACTACATGAACAGCATTTTTTCCTCCTTTTCTTGCTTGCTTGCAGTTATCCCCTCCCTCCCTTTTAATGCACTTCTGTTTATAAGAAGATAAGCGGTTAGCCTAATCATTTTGCTCAGATGCCCTCAACCTGAGTTAAAACTTAAACTCAGATCCCTGATTTGGAATTTCCAAGGAAGCATTAAATGTCTAAAATAACTTTTGGGGTGTGTGTGTGTGTGTGTGTGTGTGTGTGTGTGTGTGTGTGTGTGTGATATAAATAAAACTGGTAGCCAACAGTGTAAATTGTTAACAGTTAATTGTTTATTACCTCCCTGCAATTTAGACAGTCAACACTGCATTAATCAAACATATTTAAATGACCCTGTAGATTACTAAAAACATCTAGGCATTTTTTTTATTGCATAAGGAAGTATGTTATTTTAATGTGCATGTTAAAAACAGAAATTAATATCGATATTAGAATGGAAAGAGGGATCTTTCATTCTCTCTCCAATTCAGGTTGCTACCATAATTTCCCCCAGGAATTTGGAACCAACCCAGGACTCTTTGCTTGGCAGATCCAAGCTTGTTTCAGAAATACCATATTTAGTACGATAAGGAGTAGATTTTGAATTTCTCCCAGGTCTTTTCTCCATGTAAAAGGGATCTGAAAGGCAAAAAAGATAGACTGACTAAACCAGAGGTCTCCAAACTTGGCAACTTCAACTCCCAGAATTCCTCAGCCAGCAAAAGTTGAAGTCCACAAGTCTTAAAGTTGCTAAAGTTGGAGATCTCTGCCCTGGACTAAACCATTCTCGTCAGTGGTGGGATTCAAAATTTTTACTACTGGTTCTATGGGCATGGCTTGGTGGGCATGGCAGGGGAAAGATACTACAAAATCCCCATTCCCTCCCCACCCTACTAACCTATTTTCCAGCTCTGTTCTCCTGTGCAGGGCAACAAAAGAAGACCCAGCCAATCAGCTGGGACTCGGGAGGCAGAGAATAGATGGGGGCAGGGACAGTCAGAGGTGGTATTTGCTGGTTCTCCAAACTACTCAAAATTTCCACTACCGGTTCTCCAGAATTGCTCAGAACCTGCTGAATACCACCTCTGATTCTCATCCTACAAGAAGCCATTTCATTTCATTCATGTAAAAATCACTTTTCCAAACTACTTTCTTGTCCTTATGGAGAAGATTCCAAGTTCTTTTTGTTTGTTTGTTTGCAGGATTAATTCCAGGGTTGTGGGTTCCTTTAGCTCCTTCTTATGCAGGAATGGTGTGTAGCAGAGGTGGTATTCAGCAGGTTCTGACCAGTTCTGGAGAATCGGTAGTGGAAATTTTGAGTAGTAATTTTGAGAACCAGCAAATACCACCTCTGACTGGCCCTGCCCCCATCTATTCTCTGCCTCTGGAGTCCCAGCTGATGGTCTGGGTCTTCTTTTGTTGCCCTGCACAGGAGGACGGAGCTGGAAAGCAGGTTAGTGGGGTGGGGAGGGAATAGGGATTTGCAGTATCCTTCCCTAGCCACACCCACCAAGCCACACCCACAAAGCTGGTAGTAAAAAAAATTGAATCCCACCACTGGTGTGTAGGTATGACCATGGGAGACAGGGCAATAAAACTAGCCAAGGGAATAGTCAGATAAAAGACAGCTGAGCCCACAGCAGGAATGTGAATGTGATAAAAGCCTAGGAGGAGATTCTCCCTAATTTCTTGGGAGGTAAAGGAGACAGAACGAGAAATTTAATACCAAACTTGCAAGATTTATAATAAAGTAGATTTAGCTCACCTGGTCTCCTATCTGGACTACCTTGTAAGGTTGACATATGATGCGCTTGCTTTTCTACCTTGGTGTCCCAAAGGTGCTTTTTCAAGAGGCACCTGGACTTTCTGGGTTTTCTTTGAAGATGTTTCGCTTTTCATCCAAGAAGCTTCTTCAGCTCTGGCTGGATGGTGGAGAAGCTGAAGAAGCTTCTAAGATGATAAGCGAAACGTCTTCAAAGAAAAACCAGAAAGTCCAGTTGCCCCTTGAAAAAGCACCTTTGGTACAACCGTGAGCTGGATGACTGAGAATCTCCATAAACTTCTTTCTTAAACATTCTTGATATTAGGAAAAAGAAAAGGGAAAGAAATATCGCCCCCTAGAGCAGCTGTCACACTGGTGTTTTCTAAAGATGTTACATGTTTGAATCATCCTGGTGGGGTAATATTGAAGTTGATGCTACCAAACTGAGCCTGCTCTAAACTTAAAAAAAAAAAAGTCTGATGAACTCCAAAAATGCTGTTTTCCAAAAACAGCAATGCCGAAAGCAGGATAAGCCACTGAACCAAATTCGGATTTCCGGAGCCTTCCTTCTGAAATCAATGAGATTTGTCTCATTAAATTAATTTAGATGGATATCAGTGAACCTCCTTGCCATTTGGATCAGGATCAATTTAGTCAGGGAAGAGCATTTTACACAGTTGTTCGTTGCTATTTCTGATACGCGGCTTTAGCTGAGGTCCTTCATCAGATTAATCTCTTCAGCAGACCAGAACAAGTTTTCTGGAATGCTGCACACTCTGCACACAACTCCAATTATCATCAAGGCATGTCTCGGCATGCTTGATAGTCAGATGGTCAAGACCAGCTCCAAAAGGCACTAATCTGAGAATGTTTCTGGGTAGGGGAGGTAGGAAGCCAAGACAAACTATGCACAAAACTTGCTCCATCCTCAGATCCAAATTGGGAGGACAATTCTTGACTTGGCTTATCTTTGAGATTAATTACAACATGTCTACTTAAATGTCTCTGCAAACATTGTAATGCATCTTTTGGCTGCCCTTAGCAGCGCTGTTTACAAATACCGTAATAATATTCCAAATAAATTGATTCCTACTTCATAGACAAAGGGACTTTATGACTCAGTTGGATGGGAACAAGGAAGTGTCCCATATGTGCATCCAACTCAGAGAGCCAGAACCAGAAGTTACACAGACTGTAGGACATCTAGTTAGGGGGTGAGACAAAGTGCCTCTTCCAGCTTCTCTATCCTGGACATAAACCTGTAGACAATTTAATGCCTTCAGTGATTGCTTACTTAGCCCAGATATCATGTGGTTCCTTGGAATCCTTGCTGTATAGATGAGCCACAACTGAATGACGATCCAGTAACAATGGAAGCACGTATTATTTTATGCTTGTGAAATCTTTCCCAACCGAGCAAAGCTGAAGCTACAAGCTGTTTTTAGGACCTTACATTTGCAGTAAATTAATAGTTCTTTTATCTTCCCATTCACAGTGGAGATGGATGCTTCTGAACAACTCCTTCAGAGTCTTGGATGTAACTCATTCTTATTTTTTTTAAACAACCATGTCTCTTTATTAGATGAAAGATAACAAACTGAACAGAGACAAAATGCCCAAAGAAGAGGCTAAGTCCATCTGGGATCGCAAGAAGGGAATTCCAGATTCCAAACCACAAAATGGGGAATGCATCCAAGAACTCCCTGCTCACAAGCTGAAGCACACAGAGCATGCTTTTGGGTAAGATATACACTCTGGGGCAAGGACGTTTACTCTCGGACCTGATTGTTGCCTTTTATGGGTCTTATTGCAACAGGCTAGAGTGCCGTACAAAGGCCAAGAATGACTTTTTTTGCATCACCTTGAAAGAGTATCTTGCTTTAGTTTGTCACGGAACATAAATCAGCCTTCTCTAGTCTTGTAAATAGCCCTTGCCTAATCTTGCAAATGTTAATAATATTCAGTTGATATTCATATCCACTGGAAAATTCTATCTGTCTGTCTATTATCTACCTACCTACCTACCTACCTATCATCTATCTATCATCTATCTATCTATCTATCTATCTATCTATCTATCTATCTATCTATCTATCAATCATCTATCTATCTATCTATCTATCTATCTATCTATCTATCTATCTATCTATCTATCTATCTATCTATCTATCATCTGTCTACTGTCTATCTATCTATCATCTACCTATCTATTTATCATCTATCTGTCTGTCTGTCTGTCTGTCTTAAATATGCAGGGTATCAGCATGGTTGAGCCCAATCCATAACTTCAACAAGGCCTTAACTCTTCAATAGAATAATAGAAACATAGGTCTAGAAGGGATCTTTGATATCTTCTAGTCCAACTCCCTGCCCAAAAGCAGGAATCCTTATACCATCCTAGACAAATGGTTGCAGATGGATTTCAAGTGATACTAAATAATAATAATAATAATAATAATAATAATAATAATAATAATAATAATAAGGAGGAGGAGGAGGGGGGGCGGAGGAGAGGAAGAAGATGCCAGAGTCAAAGAAAAAGAACTGGAAAAAAAAATCACGAAAGATTGCGACCTGACCATTGAAACTAAGTGATTATCAATGAAACATGTAACAGTGATATCCATTGTCATTGGGGCACTTGGTACCATGTTCAAGAATTTTGCAAAATACATCAAGAAGTTGCAGCCTCCAGCTGTAGGTGCCAGCGGAGCTGCCAAAAAAACCCTGCGCTACTCAGAACAACATACATTTTAAGAAGATACTTGGTTGATACCTAGGATGCTGACAGCAACTTGTATCAACCATCAGAGCCAGTCAATGATACATTTTTAAATGTTCAGTTGACTGAATTTCATGTTTAATGAATAAAATTAATAACAACAACAATACCAACAACAAGCCTTTTTCGATCACATGATTGTGGGAATGCTACACTTATCATAAGTGTGAAAAACAGTCATAAGTCACATTTTTGATGTAGTCGTAACTTCAAATGATTACCACATGGATGTTTGGAAGTTGAGGACTATCTGTATCTCAGAAAGCAGTAGTTATAAAGAAGATTTGGATTTTGATGTTTTAAAATGTGGAAAGCCCTTAAAATCTTGAAACCAACGTGAGGTTTAGGAGGAGATACCATTCACTGTGGTATCCAGTCTCTGGTGGGGATTATAATTCTTCCTTCAGGGTTGGCCCTGATCGGTGACTGAGAGCCTGCTCCTTTGTAAAACATTTCTCTTTCTCAGACGACCGGGGTTCAAAACGACACCGGGAACCGAAGACGGCAAACCCCAGGTGGAAGCTGGCAAGAGGGTGGAGGAGTTGCGCCGTCGGCGGGGCGAAAATGAGAGCGAAGAATTTGAGAAGCTGAAGCAGAAGCAACAAGAGGCGGTGGTGGAACTGGAGGAGCTGAAGAAGAAGCGTGAGGAACGGAAGAAGATTCTGGAAGACGAAGAACAGAGAAGGAAGAAAGAAGAGGCGGAGAGGAAAGTTCGGGAAGAGGTAACAATAATGTTGATGCATTCAGAAAGGGAGCAAGGATGCTATTTTAGAGTAAAGGTGTCCCTGGGTTTCATACTTTGTCTGGCTTTGCACAGGGCACTTAATCAGATAAGTTAAAAACCAAACACATGCAGAAAAGCAGCTTGGCCTAGCAGTTAAGGCACCAGGCTAGAAACCAGGAGACGATGAGTTCTAGTCCCTCATTAGGCCTGAAACCCAGCTGGGTAAACTCGGGGCCAGTCACCAGAAGGCTGTACATTCTAGTCCTGTTTTAGGCATGAAAGCCAACTGGGTGACTTTGGGCCAATCATCAAGAGACTATAAATTCTAGTCTTGTCTTATGTATGAAAGCTGGCTGGATGATCTTGGGCCAGTCCTTCTATCTCACAGATGTCAAACTCAAGACCTGGGGGCCAGATCCGGCCCACAGGGTGTTTAGATTTGGCCCACAGGGCCACCCTGGAAACAGTGAAGGACTGGCCCGCAGTGTCTCTCCCAATGAAAACAGAGCTCGGGAGGGCTGCGTGTGGCCCTCTCAAGCTCGTTTTTTTCTGGCAGAGGGTTGCAGGAGGCCGTCACAACCGAAAACGGAGACCGGGAGCCCGTTTTCCCTGGCCAAGTTCTTGGGCCACCACAGGCGCCCCTGACATGAGTGACGTTGAGCTGGCCACACCCACCCTGGCCACACTCCCCCCCCGCAAGGTCAAACACAACCCTCGATGAAATCAAGTTTGACACCCTTGCTCTATCTCAACCCATTTCACAGGGTTGTTGTTGTTATGGGCAAAATATGAGGAGGAAGTGTATAGGTAGCCCTTGATTTACGACCAAAACTGAGCCCAAAATTTCTTTTGCTAAGTGAGAAATTTGTTAATTTGCCCCATTTTACAACCTTTCTTGCCACAGTTGTTAAGTTCTCACTGCAGTTGATCAGTTAGTAACCCTGGCTGTTAAGTGAATCTTTCTCATTGACTTTGCTCGCAAAAGGTGATCACATGACTTAGGGACATAGCAATGGTCATAAGTACGAACCAGTTGCCAAGCAGCTGAAATTTTAATCACATGAACATGCGGATCCTGCAAAGGTCTAAGTGTAAGAAGCAGTCATAAGTCACTTTTTTCATTGCCGTTTGAACAGTCACTAAATGAACTGTTGTTAAGTGAGGACTACCTGTATAAGGTATGTTTGCTGCCTTGAGTGATAAAAATAATAAAAGTGTGGCAAAAATAAATAAAATAAATGCACACAGCTTGGCTGGTGCTGATTTTAGAGTCTGTGAATGTGTGTGTCTTAGCATTTTTGTGTACATCTAACCTTCTGGTTAGTTGTGGTTCGCTGTGCTGTATGAAGAAAGAAAACAAGTTAATTCAGTGATGGATAATTGTTGAGGTAATTCCCCGTTAGGAGAGTGAGCGCATACAGGGAGACGTATTTGAGAGAAGTGCTTGAATAATACACACACAGTACACAGATACACTGTACATTAAATGTAGGTTTTTACTTCCAGGAAGGTTTAAGCAAAGTCCAAAATAAGCAATCCAAAAGTCATTCACAGGTAAATCAGTCAGTTTTCATCCAGGGATAATCCAAACATCAAATTCCAGTGTCAGACTTACATTACATCCAGTAATATCAGTCAATTAGAAGAAATGGAGGAATGCCAATACTTTCCAACAGAAGAAAGAGATACTTGCACTCTCTTCTGAGACTAAGGCTAAATGCAGGTTTCTGGCTCCATCTTATGGCTGTTTGAGAAACCACACCTAATTACAGTTTTGCATTTTCTTAAAGATACAGTTTTAAAATGTTTATCCTGGTTTATATATTTCTAACCCAAATACCAGTTAGGTGACTCATATTCCTAACAATAAGCATGTTGCTGCCATTGGGTTACGCCAAAAGTGATAGAATAATTTACTTTTGGCTTAGGATGATATGTGAATCTGCTATTCTTTTTTTGACTTACAATTTAACATGTGGTGTGTTTCGACTTGGTAGTGATTTATTCAATTTTAGCTTAGCAGAGTGAATGCACTAAGTCCCACGGAGCGATTCTGTTTGATTTGTTTGGATTAATATACTGCATGGACACTTCCATTGTGGGCTGTAAACCCTTTGCTCCTACTCATAAGACCATACCAACACTGAGAACCACAAAAGCAGATTTATGAGCAAAGGATTCGATGACAAAATCTTGTGAACTGGATGTGCCTACTTGGCCCTCATTTATCAGTGATTACATTAAGGTGGAACCTCCTTATTATCTTTCATTTTCTTTCTTACAGTGCCTTAATTTGATGGAGTGGAGGCTGAGGCACAAACGAGCATCTTTCTTGTTCTGCTATATTTTAGGAATGCCCATTTTTATTCCCAGAGTCTGCGAATTCCAACACTGTAGTTTTGAGTTTAGAATCATGAATGAACCAGGTCACTGATCATCCCGTATTTGAACATCCCGTATTTGAAACATATTATGGCACAATGGGCATTTAATGATCTCTTGTTCCATCTTTTTGTATAATTTCCAGCAATCATGCCCAACCTGGAACCATTCAGATGTGTTGATAATTTAATAAAACAGCCATCTATGGATTGTATTTAAAAACTTGAACACATTTTCAACATTATTTAAGAACAACCATTACATATTCACATCTGCATGGAAATTGATGCCGACTATGGTCAGGCATTGAATGTAAGATGTCTACATTGTCTGACAAGTAGGTTTAAATGATTCAGGTTTCATGTACACTTTTGCATAACTTAAATGGTGCCTGATAGGTGTCTACAGAATCTGAAAATAAGAATAAGTGTTGTGATGATCTAACGCAGGGGTCTTCAAACTTGGCAAGTTTAAGACTTGTGGACTTCATCTCCCAGAATTCCTGAGCTAACATGACTACAAGAATAATTCTGGGAGTTGAAGTCCACAAGTCTTAAAGCTGTCAATTTTGAAGACCCCTGCTGTAATGCAAGGGTGTCAAACTCACATCATCACACCTGCGTCAAACGATATATTAGGACTTTTCCCCCCTTTGCACATTGATGCATCTGGCCTGCGGGCCAGGAGTTTGACAGCCCTGATCTAAGGCAAGTTTTGCCTTATAGGACATTTGTATGATGCCACAATGCATGTACAGAGTGTTAGATCTTGCATTCATTATTTGCTCCCTCTTGCTAATACCAACATCAGTTATTGCAGCTGGACCTGTTCCTTATGGCCACATTTATGTCCACAGACAACTCACACCCTGGACATAAACTGTTTCAACTCCTACCCTCAAAATGACGCTATAGAGCACTGCAGACCAGAACAACCAGACACAAGAACAGTTTTTTCCCAAACGCCCTCTGCTAAACAAATAATTCCCTCAACACTGTCCAACTATTTACTAAGTCTGCATTACTATTACTATTAATCTCATTGTTCCTATCATCCATCCCCTCCCATTTGTGACTGTATGACTGTAACTTTGTTGCTTGTATCTTTACAATTTATAATGACTGTTTCCAAGTATGATTTGATTGTTTATTGTAGCCTATGACTATTTTATGACTACCTTATGATTCTTGATGAATGTATCTGAATGTACACTGAGAGCATATGCACCAAGATAAATTCCTTGGGTGTCTAATCACACTTGGCCAATAAAGAATTCATTCATTCATTCATTCATTCATTCATTCATACATACATACATACGTACGTACATACATTCATTTGAATCTTAAGGATTAGCCGAAGTTGCTGATACAGGCAATTAAATGTTTCCTTCCTGGTTTTTCTGGGCAGGAGGAGAAGAGGCGGCTGAAGGAAGAAATTGAGAGAAGAAGGGCAGAAGCCGCTGAGAAACGCCAGAAGATGCCAGAAGAAGCCCAGGGTGATGACAAGAAGCCCTTCAAGTGTTTCACTCCAAAAGGTTCTGCTCTCAAGGTAATACTCCTTCCATATCTGCTGATGCCTCATCATTTTGATCAAATATCTGTGAAAGACCTTCCAATCCTTATCTTCTTGGCTGTACAAAAATCAGCATTAGCAACATGTGCATTGTATGTGCTGCTATGACAATACCTAAAAGCACCGTTATATAACACAAGATGCATCTTCTGAATTCATTGTTGCCCTATTTTCTGTGCAAAGTTCTTAGACTTTTGCATGTTAGGCAGGGGTGGGATTCAAAAATCCCAGCAACCGCTTCACTGCCCGGTTGCTGGGTGGGCCTACCGGAACTTCCTGTTTTTGGTCAGCCAGTCGGTTGAAATACCGGTTTGCTGAACCAGCTGTAACTTTAACATCCGGTTCACTCGAACCGATAGAACCCACTCCTGATGTTAGGGCTTCTTTCATCACAACAATTGTATGTTAAGACAAATCCTGGGAGCTAGGGAGGTGCCAATATTCACCGCCCTGGTGGGAAAAGCGTTTTGTATGCTGAATGAAGGGAGCAAAAACCCAAACAACTTTCTGCAAATTGAATTGAGGTAGATAAACGGCAGTCTCATCCATGCAAGGACTGAGTTGCATTAGAATGTATATAATCTTCTTTTTAGCCGGAAAAGACCGAAGGTAGCCTCTTTATTTTGAATCTCTAATTTACAGCATGAATCCTAAGCAATGTGTGCGGGAAAGTTGTTTGGGAATATGTCAGAAGATTTACTTCCATCAATGAATCATGTGACATATCCACCTGAGTATATGTATTCATATGTGTGAAGGGAATGCTCTATACCAGGGATGTTAAACTGGTGGCGTCACGGCAGCATCACATGACATACCGGGATTTTTTTCCCCCTTCGCTAAGCCAGGTGGGGGTGGGGCCAGCATGTGACTCATTCGGCCGTGGGCCGTGAATTTGACACCCCTGCTCTATAGAACCTTTAAACTGATGGACTTTTGCCATTCATTTTATCTCATAGGATTTCACCTTATTATTTTTAGGAATAGAATAACATCAAATTCCGAAAACAGAATTTTTTTAAAAAAGAGACTCTGGAGTTCAACTTCCTAATTTAAGGACAAGTACAAGAGCATCTTCTTAACACTATGCTTTCCATCTTATTTTACAGATATATTTTGTAATTCTGTATACCGTATGTTTCTTACCAATTTTCAGTTGTGGGCATGCGGTTGCTTGTTGTTGTGGGGCTTTTGTTTCCTAAGAGTGTGTATGGTGTTATGCTGGTTTTGATCGAACAGTCACTGGCCTCATTGTTCTAATAAATCCTGTTAGCAGATGCACCTCACTTACCCAAACAGAAAAGAAACAACAATTATAATATACTTATGTGATAGCATATTTATGCTGCTCTTTGAGTCAACAGCATAAAAACAGCATAGTCAACAGCATAAAAACTGCCAGCAAAAGCTGATAAATATAAATATTTTGGGCAACTAAATTGCTTTGCACCGATGAGAACTCTTCCCAAGAAGAGTTACCAAGATGCTATAGCTGTAAAGAATTTTTGGTATATAACTATTTTCACAGGTAAAAGATTGGGCTTCCAGAAGAATTTGACAATTAAGTATCTGACAAAAAGAAAGTTAAGATGCGGATTTAATTTAATTTCTTTTTGTCAGTTACTTAAGCATATGCTCACCTAAAGAACCTTTCTAATTCTGAACAAATGTGTGCTGTAACAAGCACCCTTCAGTCTTACAAATAAATGCTGACCTGTACATTTTAGAGTTATTACACTTTTAAAGCATTCTTAAAGCATTCATTCAAGGGTTGAGAAATCAGATGGATTGCTTAGTTTCCTTGTTGGACATGCCAAACAAGGAAGTTTGTATTTGCTTTAACTAAAATTGAATCACTCAGCCTTTTCTACCAAGAGTTGCAAAATCTGTATCTGGTGTCTGACATTTAACAGATTTAACAAATAATCAGAGTTGGAAGGGACCTTGTAGGTCATCTAGTCCAACCCCCCGCCCAAGCAAGAGATCCTACACCATTTCTGACAAATGGCAGTCCAATCTCTTCTTGAAAGTCTCAAGTGATGGCGCTCCCACAAGCTGTTCCATTGGTTGATTACTATCAGAAAGTTTCTCCTTGTTTCCAGGTTAAATATCTCCTTGTTTAGTTTCCATCCATTATTCCTTGTCTGGCCTACAGGCACTTTAGAAAATAGCTTGACCCCTTCCTCCCTGTGGCAGCCCCTCAAATATTGGAAGACTGCTATCATGTCTCCCTTGGTCCTTCTCTTCACTAGACTAGCCAAGCCCAGTTCCTGTAACCGTTCTTCATATGCCTTAGTCTCCAGTCCTCTAATCATCCTGGTTGCTCTTTTCTGTACTTTTTCTAGAGTCTCAACATCTTTTTTATAATGTGGTGACCAAAACTGGATGCAGTACTCTAGGTGTGGTCTTACTAAGGCTTTATAGAGTGGTATTAGTACTTCCCTTGATCTTGACTGTATCCCTCTGTTAATACAACTTAGGATTGCATTAGCTTTTTTGGCTGCTGCTGCACACTGCTGGCTCATATTTAGCTGGTTGTTCACTAAGACTCCAAGATCCCTCTCACAGTTACTGCTATTGAGCCTGGTTTCACCCAATCTATATGTGTGCTTTTGGTTTTTCTTGCCTAAGTGCAGGACTTTACTTTTCTCTACATTGAATTTCATTTTGTTAGATATGGCCCAGTGTTCTATTTCTGAAATAACATCTCTTGTTGTTTTAGGAAAAGTGTGGATTTTGGATAGGGACAGAAATGAAAATGCAACTCCTGAAAAAAGAGCAGAATGTGTTGGAACCTGCTTCAGATGCAGTGAATTTTATCACCTAATTATTCACCCCTCCCTCTATATAAAAAGCCATACAGATTATCCTCAGATAGTAATCCATTAATCCTTTTGTAGCTAACCGTGGCATTTTCTGGCATGTGCTTGCAGATTAAAATAAAAATAAGAGCAAACAAGAGCTTGTGGTGGCTTGCAAGTGTTATCAATGAGGGAACTTTTAAAGGAACACTCGGAGAGTTGGAAAAACAAACTTTACTTCAGTTTTGCTGCCATCTGGTGACTCTTAAAATCAGCACAACATCATGTTATGGTATTCCTTTTTGGACGATTAATCTAAAGATTCCAGAATCCTTTAATCTGAACATTCCAGTTTGTGGGAAATTTCCCAATTCCTTAAGCAATTTTGTGTATGAAATCTTTCACTCCTTTCCTCTGTACTTTAGAATAGGTTCCTGTTTTTTTGTTTTTATATCCTTATCATATCTCAAATAGAATCTCGTGGTCCAACTTTGATTTTTAATCAGGGTACTAAAGTGGAGTAGTTGATAAATTTGGGGTTGTATTATAGATAGAACTGTGCAGTGAGAAAATTAGACAAGAAGCTAGATAGTTGGGTTTTTTTAAAAAAAAATACTCAGGAGTGTGACATTTTAAAAACTGGATGGCCAAATTACGTCTTCAATTTATCTCAGATAATTTGAGATTTTTGGCTTCATTCTGTTAGTAACTTTTATCAAAGGCAATTTCAAGAACCATCTGCACAATCAATAATACAGGTGCTAAGAGGAGGCAGCCTTGGACTAATATATTTGGATGGTTTGAGAGACCTGTGCTCCATCTGACATCACTTTCTTTTCTTCTTTCTAACATATAGTTTTGTCACCTGGTACACTCCAAAAAGGATGTCAGACTGTGGGAAGAGGGATGTCAGAATGGAATGATATGCATTTTAGAACTCCAAATATTCTTAGAGAAAGAAAAACAAAAACACAGGGGTGCTGTTTTCAGTTCTTTTACAACATCTGGTTCCATTTCTGTATTGAGTCTGCATGTGGAGTGATTCTGTTTTTCTTCCTGTCCTGGGGTAACTTTTTAAAACCACTTCATTCTTAACACTTTTGCTCTGTTAATTTTGTTTTTCTTAAAAACTCTGTGACATTTTGGGATCCAAAGTTGACCCTCAGTATAAGTGTAGGCCCTGACCCTTTCATTGTGCTGTTGCTGTGATGTGTGTTATGCACTTGATACGTTTGTTGCGTCTATGTAAAACCATTGCATTATTTAAACCTCTTCCAGGTTCTGTTATATTTGTAGACCTCACTTTTATTTTCTTACTTCTCTGTCTCTTTTCTTTAGATAGAAGAACGTGCAGAGTTCTTGAACAAATCTGTCCAGAAGAGGTAAAGAACTCAAACATAAAGAAAAAAGTCACAATGAAACTTAACATGGAGGATATGAACTGATAAGTCTGTCATTTCATTCTTTTCACAGTGGCATGAAACCTACTCACACAACTCCGGTTGTCTCCAAGATAGACAGTAGGCTGGAACAATATACCAGTGCAATTGAGGTGAGCTGCTTTTATTTTCACCATTTCCCATGTTTCTCTGATTAACCACCGTGGTCAGGTCTAATCAAACATTTTTCATAGACCAAGATTTTTTTAAAACATATCATTAAATACTCTGGAATTCCTTGGAAGCAATGGATATTTATTTAGGTACTGGTTAGCATGTTACATAGGTCCCAGAGAGACCCAGCCACGGAAACTCATTGAGTTATTTGGTCCAGTTACTCTCAATCAATCCAACTTACCTTTCAAGGATTTTTGCAGGGAGAAATATACTGCCGTAAGCTTCTGGGGCAGTGTGATGGCTCAGTAGTTAAGATGCTGGGCTTGTTGGCTAGAAAACTGGCAGACCAGGTTCAAGAGCCCGGTGCCATGCGAGTCCTGTCCTTGCCCCAGTTCCTGCTAACCTAGCAGTTCGAAAGCATGTGAATGGGAGTAGATAAATAGGTACCACTTTGGTGGGAAGTTAACAGTGCTCCATGAGGTCATACTGGCTACATGACTGCAGAAATGTTTTTGGACAGCACTGGTTCAATGGCCTTGAAATGGAGATGAACGCTGCCACCTATAGTTGGCACCAACTAGTGGAATAAAATCTGTACTGATTCCTTTACCTTTAAAGCTTTTCGAAGAAAGGTGGGATAAATCTAACAAATAAATAAAATGTATTTCATTCAAATGCCCCCATTCACTTAAGCTTCCTGCACTGCCCGAGCCTCTGTTTCAGTCTTCCTTTCAATGGCTTTTGGGTGAGGTGTATTTGAGAGATTGGCATGAGATGAACTTGGGGAAATTGTGGATTTATTTTGGCCACCTCTCTTTTGGCTTGTTGGCTTGTAAGTTGGTGAGATTCAGCCAGGCTGTAGCCCAATAGCAAAAAAGAGGAGGAGGAGAAGAGTGGTAGCACATCACTCTTGTGATATTGGAACAGCTACCTGTCAACCTGAAGTTGGCCTAACTGTGGCCATTTTCTTTTTGTAGCTTTCCTCTATGGAGGTTTCTCTTTGCATTGCATTTGTGCCAATTTGATATGTCCCAATAAAATGTTTTTTTTTTTTTGAGGGATATGCCTGCCTCAGAGTTCTCATTGAAGGGGATGTGTTACTTGGAAGCTTGACGCTACCCTGACTCACCAATTGCTTCTTGCAGGGCAACAAAGCTGCAAAGGCCACCAAGCCAGCTGCTTCTGACCTCCCAGTTCCTGCTGAGGGAGTTCGTAACATCAAGAGCATGTGGGAGAAAGGCAATGTATTTGCATCCCCCTCTGGAATGGGGACACCCAATAAGGTATATGCGTGGCGGCACAGTGGTTTTAGAGTGCAGTTTTGCAGGCTACTTCTGCTGACTGCCAGCTACCTGAAATTTGGCAGTTTGAATCTCACCTGGCTCAAGGTTCAGTCAGCCTTCCATCCTTCTGTGGTCAGTAAAATGAGGACCCAGATTTTTGGGGGCAAGAGGCTGACTTTGTAAACCGCTTAGAGAGGGCTGTAAAAGCACTGTGAAGCGGTATATAAGTCTAAGTTCTATTGCTATTGCTATCCTTCAGACTCTTCTGCTGTTATGACTGCCTCTGCAATTCCCAGGTCAATCAATGCAAAGGAAATGCAAGGCACATAAGTAAGACCTGAGGTATTAATATAGTGAACATGCAGGTTCTGAACTTCAAACAGGAAGGGAAGAGTTCCATAGTTTAGCTTTCCGAAAGGTGTTTTTTACTCTGTTTCTGAGATGGTATTTCAAAGAGACATTGCTCTAAGTTTATGCAACAAAACTCTGGCATAAGATCTCATGGCTTGGTAAGCTTTTCAACTATAGGATGCATCATGGAACCCTCCTGAACGTTTATCCTTGTTGTTACTTTAATCATATAATATCTTGCAAAATAGTCAGATTTCACAAGCTCTGGACAATCTCATTTCTAGTATCACAGGACTTCTCACAGGAAAGCTGAAATGTTGTGAGGTTTTTAAGACAGTCACTTGAAATCTCCTAAGATTAAAGTGCTTTGCTACAGACTTCAACATTCTCCTACATGTTTTCGTGAAATTACACAAATGTTTATGAGATTTAGCAATCTTACAGACTAAGCCATATAGATTCGGTAGATAAGATGTTGCAATCTGTAGTGCATCCCTGTTGAATCTTACTGTGAGGTTTCCAATCCTGTTTACAAAACAAATGTTCTGCAGGAAACAGCTGGGCTGAAGGTCGGAGTCTCCAGTCGCATCAATGAATGGCTAACCAAGACCCCAGAAAGCAACAAATTGGCTGCTTCAAAACCATCGGTGAGTATTTGCTGCTCTGTTTTCAGTAGTATTGTCATCTACGCTGCTATAAAGAGAGATGTTTAATAATTTTTACAGGAAGGAAAGAGAACTTCAGTGCCATTTTGGTAGGCATTACTGGCTTCGGAGTTGGAGATGCCCACCCACAGAGGCTGATCCTCGTTTCAGTAGCTTCTTGTCCTTGCCATCATCACTGGTTGATTGCCCAGGCATCTGAGAGAGGAGTTCAGGGTTTTAGTCTAGTGCTGTGCTAGATCACAATAAGATGAGAAGCCAGCACATCATGGATAATGCAGGATTTGGTGCACATTTGAACCTATTAATGAACCCTACCATTTGTAAATAAAAAAATATATATAATGGTGAGAACTCAGTGTTCAGAAGGTTGTCCCTGTTTTGAGTTACAAGGGACATCCATACTCAACCGGATGTTCTCCAGTGGTGAACATCAGGGGTGTCAAACTCAAGGCCTGTGGGCTGAATCTGGCCCACAGGTTGCTTAGATCTGGCCTGTGGGGCCACCTTGGAAACAGCAAAGGACTGGCCTGCAGTGCCTCTGCCAGGGAAAACAGGCCTCATTTTTGCTGGCAGAGTGCTGCAGGAAGCCATCATGGCTGAAAATGGGGCCCAGGGAGGCCGCACATGCACTACCCCCCAGTTCCATTTTTGCTGGCAGAGGGCTAGCAAAACAAACTAAAAACAAAACAAAAGGAGAAATGTTTCCCCTTTTGCATTTGAGCATGCAAGAAGGGAGAAAGGGAAAGAGGAAAGAAAAAGAAAAAGATGGGAAGAGAGCAAGGAAGGAAAAATAAGGAAAGAGGGGAAGGAAGAAGAAAGCGGAAGGAAGAAGGAAGGAAAAAGAAGAGGGAAGGAGGGAGGGAGGGAGGGAGGAAGGAAGGAAGGCAGGAAGGAAGGAAGATTATAATGAGAGGGAGGGAGGGTCTGAGGGAAGTCCTGCCTTAGCACTTGGCCACCACAGGTGCCCCTGACACAAGTGACATCAAGCTGGCCACGCCCACCCTGCCATGCCCACCCTGGCCATGCCTCCTCCCCACTCCTCCCGAAGTCAAACACAACCCTGATGTGGCCCTCAGTGAAATCGAGTTTGACACCCCTGGCTTAGACCATAGTTTCTATATTTTGCAACCAAATGGAAATTGCAACCTGACAGCATTTGAAAGCGATGCCTGAAAATGGTCAGCTGATTACTGATGGAGCAAAAGTAGCAGTTTAGATAGCTGTGGTGTGGTTTCAATGTCCTGTTTCTACATTCTTCTCTATTCAGAACTAGCATCCAGATGTTCATATGCTCAGAGATAAATATGTTTTCATATAAGAAGTCTGGACATTATAAGTGGATTGTAGTAGAATTATTCACAGAACTGAGTTGGTACTAATCTGTCCTTTCTCTTGATTCCTTCTTTCTCAGTCAACTGCTTTCTTCTCTTCCCTCTTTCACCACCATCTTCTTGGCTGGAATTCTATATATATACCTCCGTTGTTCTGTTCTTCCTTTGGATTGGCTGTTTTCTTTTAAACTGAGTCAGGTAAATCAGTTTTGAAACTCCTCTGCAAAACCCTGAGCTTCCAGTTCCAGCTCGTTTATTTACTATATGTCCAGTTAGATGTGGACCTATGTTTGAAAGGAATTATTTCAAAGCCTCAGGCTACTGATTATGAATTCATCTTTGGGGAAGGTTTATTTAAATAGCACAAACTTTAGTAATATATTTTTACATCATTCTTGGTTTCAAATGCTTACTTTGGGGTGGGGTGTTTTTTGGGGAAATAGGACTTACGACCTGGAGATGTATCTGGCAAACGCAACCTTTGGGAAAAGCAGTCGGTTGAGAAGACCAGTTCTTCATCAAAGGTGACCATCCCATCTGTTATTCTATTCCAACTCCCAGAATTCGTTAGTGAGCCATAAAAGGTTCCCCATCCCTGGCCTACTGGTTTTTCAGTTGTGGGGGGAATCAGTTTTTGACTTGAATGGGACTGTTTAATATACAAATGTAGGACATTGCACATCGATAAGGTTTTGGATAGTCTTGAAACCGAGATTTGGATTTGGGATGAGCAATTATAACATTCCAGATGGGAGGCTCAACAGCATCTTTCTCTAAACACGCATTAGAGAATCGTTCTCAGTTACGCACGGAAAATGGAATCTCATAGCAAATTGTGGTATGCTCTTTTTATACTTTACATTTGTTAAGAGCCTCCAAGTTTTGAAGGGAGAGATAATAGGAGCTGCACTTTGGGATTCGTAGTATGCAACACTGTAGAAAATTGTGGAAAAGAAGCCCTTGAACAACCCATAACCTAGAAATCATTTTTAGACCATTTGATGGATCTTATGAATAATAATTACATTCCCAGAAATCAAAGATCATTTTCTGAATGGTTTATGAATAGGACGAGGCTAATTTCTTTACAATGAATAGCCAGTTTGGGTGAATCCCTTGTTCTGATGATCAGCTGGTTCCAAAGCGGTTCACTCCGATGAGCATGTGGGCCCATCCGTCCGCCCCTGCTGTTTCCTGCGTTTTATGTCTTTTTGTTAGAGCACAGCTGATTCGCGTGGCAGAGCAGTTTGCCGCGCCTCAGCTGTTTTCTTCAGCTGCAGTTGAAGGTAAGTATTAGCTTTTTTAAATGCGGACCATGCGCAACAGTGCACGCTCACTGAACTGGTTGTTAATACCGGTTGAATCGCACCCCTGTGCTGAAGTCCTCTTTAATTGCACGGCTGAACTTCAGTGACATAATTGCCAAATCTAGAAGAATGATGTAGAATAGATCTCAAACTATTTATTTATCTGTACTGTACTGCCCTCCTCTTGAGATGGCCTCCTGAGAGAGGGGTCAAAGAGGCCATCTATGTCAAAACTGAACAGCCCTCTCTCAACACAGAGGGAGGGATATGACATCATCTATCTCCAGTCTACAACACAGTCCTTTCAACAGTTCCAAGAAGGCTCCCCACCCATTTGTACCATTCAGGACACAGATAAACCTCCAGGTGGCCTTAACGACCTGCTAAAAGAATGCAAATGACCAGTTGTCTGCAAGGAATATAAATCCTTCCATTCTCCACCATCCAATCAGAGCTGAATAAGCTTTTTGATGAAAAGTGAAATGTCTTCAAAGAAAAACCAGAAAGTCCAGTTGCCTCTTGAAAAAACACCTTTGGAACAATTTATGTTTTTGTAACCTTTTTTAAAACTTCTTTTTTTTTTTGAATCAGGTCACAGCAGCTGGAAGGAAGTTGGAGACCAATGGTAAGTAAAAGTGAGCATTCCAGTGCTTGGGATCAGGCATGGTATGAATAAGGGGCCCAAACCTCAATTTTGGAATAATATTAGTTGGATTGTCAGACAGTCTCTCCTCCCCAGTGGCTTGTCCCTGATGACAAATGGGGTTCTTTGTCTGGAATCTGTAAGAGGCAAACAACAGAACATTCAAACCCTCTGAAGACGTGATCTACCTGTTGAATATTGTATTGTTCTTCCTAAGGTCCTCTTGATCAGGGTCTCCAACCTTGGCAAACTATCATTAGATGGTTTGCTCAACAAAATCCAAAGTCATAACCATGGTTTGCATACAGCAGTGTCTGGATCCATTTATAAACAAGAATCTAGCCAAGCATTTTATGGCTTAATGTAAGATATATCATAGTCTTCCTGTTTACATTCCTGCTTGCTGAGTATAATTACTCTTACTTCTTTCCTGTTCAGCTCCGTACTTGTCTAATTAAGCATCTCCAACCTGAATAGGAATTAAAGCCTTTTGAAATCTTTTTAATGGTTCTCTGCAGGATCCATTTCTTTTCAGGCATTATGCCAGTACTGAGATATACTTTCTTACCCAAGAATAAGCTGATTCAAACCCAATTTTGCAGCTCGATGCACTAAAATATTGCATTCCCACATGAACGAGGAAGTAAAATTTGAGCTGGGAGCAGTAAAATGTATGGACCATTTAAAAAAACTAGGAGTTTTACTCATTTGTCTTTTGAAAATAAACAATCAGTGGGTATTATTTTAAAGGTGGTTAAGATTGAATCTATTGGGAATCTCTTCTAGATTGTGCGGAATGAGCAAGAAAGAAAGCTGGTATAGTCCTTAAAATTTCATCTTAGTGTTGCAACCTACATCAGCAAGTCCTTGGAGAAGTAGGGATTTTCTAACTAAACCCCAAATTTAAAACAGTTAGTCTCTTTTAATAATTTAAACAATACAGTCAAAAGACTGTAAACTCCAAATGTTGACATTTCTGGTGATTAAAGGCAATCCCACCACTTTTTTTTCTTTCAGCAGGTTTGAGACAATTTGAAAAGGAGCCTTAAGGAAGCCACCAATTATGCTGGACCAACTCGGTTTTCAAAAACAGAAGTGCTAAATTTGTCCTTTTCTTTTTATATATATTTATGTTTGTTTTTGTTGGTTTACTTGGGAGGGCGGGCGGGGTTGGCTACATTATCCCAGTTTTTAAGGAAACCATGTATATTAGCACTGTATTTAATATTCAGTCTTAAAAACATTTGTCTTAATAGTAGTGCCTTGTAACAAGAGCCTTATTCTTCCCCCCCCAAAAAAACATGCTGTGAAAGAGAGAGACACGTCTACTGATGAAGTCTAACAAACTGTGTGTCCAGACAAGGAGGAGAGGGGCATCTGCTGTGCAAACCTTCCACTTGTGGGTCCTATCCCAAATAGGTGAGGCAAACATAGGGCCAGGATAAGAGGAACACAGGCTGGTTCATTCACAAAGCACAGCACCTGAAGAGTCCTCAAAAGTCAAGATGGAGTCAACCTCTTTGTTCCTATTGACTTATTGTTGACTTGAGTGTACAAAGGCGTGGTATAATTCCCTAAGACTATCGTGGTCTACAGAACGCTGTATGATCGCTTCACCATCTTTGGTGATCCATCCATCACCTTTGATGGAATGGTGGCCTTCTCCTCCTTTGTTCTCCAACATCGTGTCACAGATTAAGAGGATGCCACATATGTGTTATTGATGGAGGAGTACCTAATCCATCACTTACATTTTGCTTGGGACATTCCTGTAAGTGAAAAGCATCTTCTCCATCCATAAGGCCATGTGCAGAGCAAAGGAGTCTTACTTTCCACAAAGGGAACGTAGGAGATATGCAAGGAATGGCACTCGATGGATCCCACACAAATATCCTTCCTGTAGCTAAGTGGGATGAGCCCCAGTTTATTTTTCCTTTCAGCACTTTAGAGTAAGACATGGAAGAAACATGCTGAGTTGGCCATTTCCTTCCTTAACTAGTCCATAATGAATTAGGATCATCAATACAATTTTCATAGTTTTTAAAGTAGCATTCCCCACTCCCTTTAATAAGTTATAGTGAATACCCTGAATTTGGACAATTGCAATCAGCAGTGGTACTGATAATGTTTCTCTCTTTTTTTGTTGTTTGTATTTTATAAAAACTAGTTAACAGTTTTAGAACATATACATCTTGCTTTTCTAAATGTTATGTATAAGGCACTACTAATAATAGGCTTTTAATACTTATTTACTTCATTTAGCTATAAACTTACATAACTAGCCAATATCACAACCTTTTTGAAAAAAAAAAGAATACACACCTTTTATATTAATATTCCATAATTGCCATTAGGGACATGGCAAGAGAAGTATTAGATTTAAAAAAAAAATAAGTTGAGCGATTAAAATTATAGTTTTAAAGAGGGAAGAAAAAAAAGTTTTAGGTCATAGGTCACATGTATAAAACAATATAGCTAATTTATATAGAACTACCATAATTACCACACAAGAAATACATGCACGCACGCTGTTGGTAATCCTTCTTTCCACCTTATTGCACACTGATTTTGCTTTTTATCAGGTCTGTATACATTTCTCATATTCTCACTTTCAAAAACAAAAAGGACACCATTCTTCCTATTGTCATACAATTCTGTCCCTAAGTATAGTAGACCTTGACCCTAGGTGCACTAATCAAGGAGAATCAAGGATCACTTCCTGTAGACCAGGTGGTATCTTCCAGATGCACTGAGAATCTGAGGAGTTGTAATCTCAACACATCTGGATTATTTCAAATTAGGAAGGGATCCTTGATGTTCTTCAACTTTCTCCCTCAAGGAGTCCAAACGTAGATATCCTTTGTCCTGGAGAACGTGCTTGCTGAATTCCAGGCAGCGAGGAAGGCTTCATTTGAACCCAGAATCCTCTCTAGAGAGGATTGTGTCTCAGTCATTCCACCCCAAATCTTTATTTTAACATCCATATTATTTGACCTGTATATAGTAAACTACTAAGTTTGAATTTACAAATCACATGATGATTGTTTTTTTTTTTTTACACCATACCTAGGGGTGAAGTGAAGTATTTAAAATTTATAGCCCACTCCAATTGCGAACCATAGCTTGAGAATGGTTAATTTCTGTATACAGGTTTACATTTTTATTGCATCTGTTTGTCCTTTTTAGTTTTTTTTAAGGGGTTAAAGATGGAGTAGCAGTATCCAAGCTCCATTGCTTTTGTGAATCATCAAGTTTACATAATGAATTTCACTAGAGCTTACAGGTGGCATCAGAACCATAGAAGACAAAACCTTGGATCTGTTTGTGGTTTGGCTGTTAGTTTGTTTTCTTTAAATACACTTTGGAATCCTTACATCCGAATAACTACCATAAACCAATAATGCTGATTTTGTAATTCACAATAAATGGAGTTTGTCTGCCAGATGGATGGATCAGTTTTGTTTCTCAACCGGGGCTTTTGTATGCCAGTGGGCTCATGACATCTACATGGTCTGGCATCTTCTTGAGTTATTCTTTCTGACAAAACGACCACTTCAGTGCAGTTGTTTTGTACTATTCATTCACTTTGTGTTCAAGCAAAGTCAATGGGGCAAGCCAGGACTAAACGATTCACTTAACAATTATGGCAAGGAAAATCATCAAATGGGACAAAACTCACTTAACAATTATCTTGCTTAGCAACAGAAATTTTGGGTTCAATTGTGGTCCTGTCAAAGACTACCGATAGCAAAAAGGCCATTTATAAACATAATTGTGTCATAAATTGGTCTTCTTAGTAGAGTAATAGGAAGTGCAGCATTCTTTTAAATCTGTTTGAAGCCTCTCTGTGAGGAGTAGAATGAAGCATCCAGATAACAAAAGTTCTGACAATAATTATCAATAAATGTGTGGTTGGTGCTTATGTAGTAATTTGGTTTAATCCTTATTTCTGAAACTGTGTTGCTCATTAGCTCAAGCTGCCCATTGATGACAACTCAATAATAATTGTTTTAAGGTAGGAATGGATGAGTGTAAAAATTCTTCCCAGAGACAGTGGGATGGAAAGGGGTCAATCAGAAAACTGCAAACAAAAGAATGTTGTGATGAAATGGGATCAGCCAAGAAGTGGAAAATCAAAAAAGGCTGCCTAGAAGCCCTCAAGGGATGTTGCGACCTCTAAATGTGTTAAACATAAGTGTAAAATTTGCTAGGTTTTCTAAAAGTTGCAAGTTTTAGCAACTTGCAGGAATCGGGGGAGATTTGGCACACCTGACTGTTTCTGTTAGATTTATAAAATTCCAGTCTCCGGATTTTTGAGAAGTTTCCTCTGTTGAATTGAATGTGACTGTATTAGACCCAGCTGGCAGTTTGTGTTTGCCTGTGGAGTGGCTGAGATTAACATTAATCATCGTCGTTTTCATTGCTTCCATAAGAATCCCTCCTTGCACCTTATTTTATCACCATTTAGGATTAAATCTAGGATTTAATCTCCCCCTAGATCATGGGTGTCAAACTCGCTGCATCACATTGCCATCAGGTGACGTTTCGTGACGTTTTCCCTTTTCACGGAGCTGGGTTGGGCGTGGCCTGTATGTGATTCCTCTGGCCCGCGGGCTGGCAGTTTTAAACCCCTGCCCTAGATGGTTCCAAAATAGAACTCTTCTAAGGAACAATCCTTGTTGGTATAGTTGGACCCTTCAACCTTACAATAATATGAGGACTTTGAGATTCGGGTACTGTACTGCTTTCCTTTTCCATCTCTTACCCAGTAGGTTGTGCACGGGATTCAGAGATGGCTGAGAAGAATAAGAAAAACACACACAAATGTGTCAGATAGTCAATTTCCTATTTTACTGTAAGCTTGCAGTTGCCCTGGGGTTTCGGTTAAGAGCCAACCCCTTCATATGTCCAAACCCCTGCATCTCCCCTTTTTGCCTCCCTATGGGTGACCAGATGCAGGGTTCAAGTGGCTGCAACTATTGAAGAGATTCCACTTCCCTCCAGTCCAAGAAGGCTGTCCTTTGATGCCTGCACCCTTTGAATGGCCTTTAAGGCTTTTGCTGTGCTATCAGTGGAGGTCCTACATTTGCAGTGATTTGCAAAGAAACAGAAGGGAAGCGTTTGCACGATATAGTTCAAGAGCGTGTGGAGGTTTTCTTCCTCTGACATTTTTTCCCAGACACGGGCAAAGATTTTCCAGCAGAGTTCCTGAAGGCAAGTGACCGTAGACAGGACCAACTTGAGGTCTTCTAGGATGTAACAAGCTTGGGGAACGTTCTCATTAATTTTGGCAGACAATTCTTCAACAGTGAAGATGAGGATCAAGTAGACAGTCCTCAGGGGAAGTGTTATGGTGTAGTACAAAGCTATTAGCCAGCCTTTCCATTCCTGGAGGGCGAAAAAAAACAACAACATACACCAGGAATTATTAGAATTGGAAATGTCTTACTGTTAGTTAAACCACTGTTCCGTTGTCTTCCGATTCGCTAAGCTGCTCTTTGAAGGCTTTCCAGAACGTCAGACATGAATCTTACTCATCTGGACAAAACAGGCATTTTTATCACTGAGCTATGGCCTTGGTTTAAAGACAGATTTCAATGTAACGTATATTGTGGCACAGTTGTTTTTGTTTTTTTCACTACAGGTAGTCCTCAACTTATGACCATTTATTTAACAACAGTTCAAAGTCACCAGGAGGCTGAAAAAAGTGACTTACGACCAGTTCTTGAGGTTATGACCGTCACCCTGCTTTCTGTGGCCATGTGATCATGGTTTGCACACTTGATAACAAGCTCTTGTGACAATTGCAGCATCCTGTAGTTATGTGATCGTGATTTCATAGCGCCTTCCGACGAGCAAAATCAATAGGGAAAGCTGGATTTGCTTAATGACTGTGTGATTCGCTTAATGACTGCACTAAAAATCATAAAATCAGGACGAGTCATATGGTGGGGATTTGCTTAATAACTGTATTGTTTAAGTGATTGAAATTCAGATCCAATTGTGGTTGTAGGAATAGGAATAGAAATAGCACCTAGACTTATATACCACTTCATAGTGATTTACAACCCTCTCTAAGTGGTTTACAGAGTCAGCATATTGCCCCCAATAATCTGGGTCCTCATTTTACCCATCTCAGAAGGATGAAAAGCTGAGTCAACCTTAAGGATCGAGCTGCTGGCAATCGGCAGAATTAGCCTGCAATACTGCATTCTAACCACTGCATCACCACCGCACTACTTTTTAAGTTGAGGAATACCTGCAGTTCTTATGCCTTTAACAATACCTTAATAATTACCTCATGTTACAACCTGACAGATAATTTAACCCACTTTTCCCAGGAATTCTTCAGCAAAAGTTAATGACGAGAGACCCAATCCTCTCAGTTTAACTGGGGATCCTTAACCCTCCTAGTAAGGAGTTTCTCTTAGGCCCAGTTCTAGAAAAAGAAAAAAAAATAGAAAGGAAGCTACTTTGGATCTTCCTACCTGAAGCGAACAATTGAAAACTGAAATTATTCTTGAAACACAAGGGGGCGCTGTGCAATCATGTAGTTTTGCATAGGGGCAGCTTTTCGGAAGAAGTGCACTTATCTGCCTTTTCTGAACCAAGGAAGCCAAATCTCTAGATTTTTTTCAAAAAGGGAGTTATTGGGAAAAGTAAAACAAGAGTAGCCAACAATCATCCACACAACAATCCAAATAAAATCAATTCAGGCAGGCAAATTACATGAGTTCTATATTACCTGTTTTAAGGGAATTGTTCAAAGTTTATTTGCTGAGTGATGGAGGGAGATTAAATGAGCCTCCACTTAATCTGTTTGGATGCAGTTGGGCAGGACTTTGGGGGCTCCTTCTCTGCTTCCCTTTCTGCTCCCTTAGTTTTCTAACTTTTCTCTGCCTTTGCAGCAGAATCATCCCAGTTTGGGAGAGAATAAAATCATGGAGAGACCGACTGTTGCTTTGTCCATACAAAACATATTTGTTTGCTGCCCTTCTCCCTTACAAGGTGATCTGTCTGGCATAAGACAAACACACCATTTTTGCATCTTTCCAACAAATAAAGGAAACCGTAATGACTGAACCTCCCTTTTTAACAACCCTGGTTGAATGCTAAAAAGTGCAGGGTTCTGTCAATGTAGTTTACAGTAGAGGAGAATGAACTCATCTGGTTGGGATTCTTGAAGGTGTAGTAGCCAACAACCATCTTGCAATTCTGAAAGTACAATTCTCCCCCTGACTCCTTTACAGCCTGGGGAACTTAGGGAGAGTCTCTTCTGAGCCTCTTGTCCCATCCGTTATACAGCTGCAGACTATGTTGCCTCTTATCTAACTGTTCCCTTGGCAGTGTCTCTTGGCTCCGTCTCACAAGGTCTTTCCCACATACCATTACAGGACTTTCCCCTTTTGCAATATGCTCCTTTTCAGTTTATGCCCTTAAACTGACTGACTCAAACAAATTAATAATAGCAGTAAAATTATCTGACTAAAAAATAATTCAGAAGGGGAGAAGTGCTGTTAGGACATAAGTACCTCCTTCTTTAAGACTGTCTGGAGCACAAGATATGTGCTTAATGGATTTTTACAGACCTGAAGGGAAACTCTGAGTCCATGGTTGTGGACCTGAGCTATGGCCCTTTCATAAAGAAGGTAAATGGGATTAATAGCAGCTTCAGCCTTTAGAACATGGCTGCCAAACTCCTGGCCCAGGGGCCAGATGCATCACGTACTGGCCACGCCCATGCCCGGTTTTGCAAAGGGGGGGAAGTCCCAATATGTCATGTGACGCCTCTGTGAAGACGTGAGTTTGATGCCCCTGCTTTAGAAGATCTTTCTTTATTGTTGAGGCACCTATTTTCCTTGGGTGAATTTCAGCTAACCCTGGCTGCAAGGAATAACTTCAAGGCCTGACATAGTTGGTTGTATCTTCTTTCCCTGCGATCCTGCAGAACCAGGGGTGACTCTGTCCTTCCATGAGGTTCCTGAACTTTAGATAATAACTCCCTTGACTATTGTGGTTGCAAATAGGTCAACAAATTTATCATGTCAGAGGCTGCTTGGCGGAGGCTATTACTCAAATCTATTTTAAGCAGCCATGAATGGAGGCAAATATATTTGCTCGTGAAAAACCAGTCACTTTTCAAAGTTAGAGCTACTGGAAAGGAGAGAAATGCTGACCTGGGTCTATGTACTTGCCCCCTGTAAGGGGGTTTATAGCTCAGTTGTGATAGACTTCTGTCATATGTACAGCATATCAGAGGTGGGCGATTTATTTTTTTCAAGGGACTACATGAAAATCTGGGACTGTTGTAGAGGGATGAACCAATGTATTCTGATTTGATGTCCCCAAACCTCATCACCTCAATATCTGAGGCTGCTCCAGGCAAGGGGCAAACACTGCACAGGTGCAGAAATGCACTTTCTCTCACCATCCTCCCATAGCCACCAGCTGACTGAAGGAACCAACTCAGCTTCTTCTTCTTCCCCTGTGGTATGCTTATTTACATTTGATTTCTAATTTCCGATCGACTTCATGCAGGCTGAATAGGAACCACCAAAGATATGATCCAAGATTTCAAAACAAATTAATTTCATTAAAACGCTTGAACAATCTCCTATAATTTTGACACTTTCTGGAGGTTTGGAATAGCGCACCCTTTTAGAGATCCTGGGAGTTGTAGTTTCATATTAAAAGGGCACCAGGTTTGGGAAAACGTTTCTTTTCTTTTTTTTAAATAAACCCACTGTAAAATCAACTTAGCCTCCAGTCTCATTTCAAGGTTCTTGAGGAGGCCCTAATTATGCTTCCAATTTTTCCCAGAGTGATCGTTCTTTTTAAAAATCTTTCCATTTAAAAATAAAATATGGTGGGCACCTGGTAGGGACTGATGTTAGTTAAAATGGGGAAAAGAAGCAAGAAAAGAATAAAAGCTAACAATTTTAGTCTTGTGCTTGTTTGATTGATGTCATTGCTATATATAAGATTGGGTCCAGATAATGTTCAACCTGGCTATAAAAAACCCACAATTGTTGCGTTTACTTCTCCAAGATTAATCTTATTCTGATTTAAAGCAGTAGCTTATATCATGCAACATGTTAAGATAATAGCTGACTTCCCACATCACTGAGTTGCAAACTACCCATCCTAGTTACCCTAATGCAGTATTTCCCAACTTGGGTCACTGGCTGGGGAATTCTGGGAGTTGAAGTTCATATATCTTTAAGTAGCCAAGGTTAGGAAATACTGCATTAATCTATTATGTTGTGTAAATTGAGCCAAACTTCATCTCTCTCACTTACTGGGAACAATCAGATGGATTCACTGAAGGGTAACTTCCACACATTGAGCCAATCATGAACATTTAGGGGTAAGCCATCTCTCTCATAAATGTACATAAAGATAATCCAATAATTATTTCCATTTTGTTCAAGATTTTTAAAAATATATATTCTGGGACCACCAGGGTCCAAAAGATCAAGATGGCTGTCAGCTGCCACCTCACACTTGTGTTTCACAACCATTCAGTATCCGCTGCCATGAACTCAAGGGTGGGCTGGATGGGAGAAGGGGATGCTTCGAGAGTAACAAAACGTCACTGTATCCCTCTGAGACGGGCTTCAAGGACAAACAGCTGGGAACGGAATACAGCTGCAAACCGAACCTATGCCTGAAGTGACCATTCTGAAAGCATCCAGTTTGAATTTGATTGGACATGGGGGACCCTGTCACGTGAGGTGATTAAGGGAGGGGAAAAAATTAGACTTGGGGATTTTGGCACGCATTTCTCAGTTCCGGCTATGCATCACTGTAGTTCACTTGACTTCTAGTAAACTTTACCTTTATCAACAATGGAATTAAGGATCGTTCTTACTCAGAGGTTCAAGCTGAGGCAGCGCTGTCAACAACGGCTGTTTTGAGTGTGCAGGGCTGGATGCCATTTTGGGTTTTTTGACCTCCCTTTCCTCATAGATGCAGGAATAGGTGCAGAAATGCATTAAATAAATACAGAGGTGACGGTTTGCTTCCAAGGACAGGCAAAGAAAGAATGGAGAGTTACTGAGACTTACCGAAAAGGTGTTTTCAAGGACTATTTGGAGATTCTCATTAGCATGCCTCAGATTGCACCAGGATTGCTGAGATATATAGCGTTGGAATTTATTCAAGAGAGAAAGCACGCAGGCCAAATAGCCATTGCACTTGATCTGGGTCTGTATTTCCTGCACAGGATCCATCCCTGTCCCTTGAGAACATGTTTTCAGATCCACTGAAAGGAGGAAGGCAGTGTAAATAACAGGCTCTAAAAGTAAGAGGAAAGGATATAGGTAGTCCTCGACTTAGAACCATTCATTTAGTGACCGTTCAAAGTTACAACAGCAGTGAAAAAAAGTAACACACAAGCATTTTTTACACTTACAAAACGATTGGGGTCACATGATCAAAATTTGGATGCTCGGCAACTTGCATACGAGAGGTTGAAGCATCCTTTGGTCCTGTGACCTTGTAACCTTCCCAAAAAGCCAAGTCAATGGGGAAAGCCAGATTTACTTAACGACTACATGATTCATTTAACAGCCACAGTGATATGCTGAAAAACTGTGGCAAAAAAGGGCCATAACATGAGGCAAAACTCACTTAACAACTGCCTAGTGTAGCAATAGAAATGTTAGGCTCAATTGTGTTCATAAGTCGAAGACTACCTCTTTAGCAAGAACCTTACAAAACTCTTCTCACCTTCCAGTTCTTAAATGAAGGAGAGTTTTGTTGGACTCCATTGTTAGAAGATATGCCCATGTATTTAGATGGCATTTTATTTATTGTCGCTACTTTGTGCCCTCTGTGTCCAAGTAAGTATGGCAGATATTGAACAGGGACCACTTTAGTGGGAAGGTAACAGTGTTCCGTGCACCTTTGGTGTTTAGTCATGCTGGCGGCATGACCACAGAGACGTCTTCAGACAGCACTGGCTCTTCGGCTTTGTAACGGAGATGAGCACTGCCCCCTAGAGCGGAAACGACTAGCTAGCAGGTATGTGCGAGGGGAACCTTTACCTTTAGTTTGATAACACCTCTTTGAGGAAAGTCAAAACAACTTTGATAGGACTAACGTTCTTAGGATGTTAATGACCAACAGATGCAAAATGGGGTATTAAGTAGAAACTGAGGTCTTCCCTGTTGATTTTGTTCCTAAATAGTAAACAGTAAGGAAAATTTAGGAGCCACCTCACTGAACTTTTGTGATATACAAATGCTTCAGTTTTTCTACCTTGTTCTCAGAGTGCTTGATAATTTCTTTTAAATCTCTCTTAGTGGCATTTTGACTGTTATTTATTGTTAGAGACAGCTAACAATGTCCTTTGGTGTTGAAAAGTTTTAAGGGGAAATATCCTCTTATAATATCTTCCCTCAGAACTGATTAAGCTTGGGAAACCAAGGAATGTACCAATAACTGGTCAACTGATTGTAAATTACAGGCAGAACATTCACACGGCTTTCTTGTTGCTCAAATGCAAGAGCATTTGTTTCACACATGAGCATTTCATCAAAATTCTCTCTTTTGGTCTACAGTAAAGAAAGCAAATTATCTTTTACCCGCGTGGAAATAAATGCAAGAGAATTTTTCTGCATAGTGATAACATTTGCTGAGATAACATTGTTGAGAGTTACCCTCTAGCTCTTGTTTAAAAACCTCTAAAGAGTCAAAAGACAGTCCTTCGACTATGGCATGTGTCCCACCTCTGAAGATCTTGTCCAGTGGTGGGATTCAAATTTTTTTACTACCAGTTCTGTGAGTGTGGCTTGGTGGATCTGGCATGATGTGGCTTGGTGGGCATGGCGTGGCTTGGTGGGTGTGGCTTGGTGGTCATGGCAGGGGAAGGATACTGCAAAATCCCCATTCCCTCCCCACCTGCTTTCCAGCTCCGTTCTTCTGTGCAGGGCAACAGAAGAAGACTCAGCCAATCAGCTGGGACTTGGGAGGCAGAGAATAGATGGGGGCGGGGCAAGTCAGAGGTGATATTTGCAGGTTCTCCGAACTACACAAAATTTACGCTACCGTTTCTCCAGAACTGGTCAGAACCTGCTGAATACCACCTCTGATCTTGTCCTGCCTAACCTTTAATCAAAATTCTCCTTCAGTGGTGCTTCATTATTTGCCCAAATCATTAACAACCAAAACCATTCCAAGATATATACATCCTTAGGCTTTCTAGAGGGCTCTTACTCAGCTCTTCATCACTGATGAGAAGGTAGTGATCTATAAATGCATGGGACCGGCCCAGCACGGTTTCTACACTGTTCTTGGCCATCTTTCCCATTCTTGTTCCCATCACCACAGTCATGCTGCTGCTCACAAGGGAGGCCGTGGTTTTCACTCCATTCTGAACCACATCTTTGGTCATGCCAACCATCCCTGACAACTTGCGAGTCACTGCGTTCTTGGCATTCGTGACTTTAGAAGTCACCAGTTCTTTTGTACCAGACACAACCTGTCGGAGAGAGAAGAGTGGTCATTTTGGATTAAGCCATGGGTGTCAAACTCACAGCGTCACGTCGCTGTCATGTGATCTTTCGTGATTTTTTTCCCCCTTTGTGGAGCTCAGATGGGTGTGGCCTGTATGTGACGCATCCGGCCCTTGGGCTGCCAGTTTGACACCCCCTGAAATAAGCTGTCTTTCTCACATCAGGAAGTAGGACTTGCATTTAAGTGTGATTCACAGAATGACATTCACTTTGATTCTTTTAAAAACTGTACAGCTCCAATTCCCAGGCATCTGTTGGAGAGAGGATAAATGAAGGCAAGATGATGGCTGTGATCTCCCAGTGGTGGCTGCCATTTTGATATTTTTTTTAAAAAAAGCCTTCTATGGATGCCCTTGGTCCATTCTGCCTTTTGTGCAGCAACGGAGAGTGATAAAGCTGCACAGAAGATGAAATTTTAGAACCTATAGCTTAATATGCAAAGATGAGAGCAGATAACCCAATTTTATTTATTTCAAATCCCCATCCCCTTCTATACAAAATTAAAAAGGGGGGATTGGTTACCTTCGAACTCTCTTTTTAAAAAATTCAATGTTTTTAAATATTTCCAGGGGTTTAAAAAATGTTTCTTCTGTATATTCTCCCAAAATTTAGTGTAAATTGGCAAGGTAAATAGACAGATATTTTAAATCTTGTACCGGTTATGGTCTTAGCCAGCCTAACTCCTAAGTGAAGAAAGCTGAGCTTGATATGCAATAATATTTTTTTCTTTCAAACCAGGCACATAACAATAATATTTTTTTCTTTCAAACCAGGCACATAACAAAGAAAGTCTGTAGCTCAGCAAAGCATAGAATCATTTCTACCATGTCTCTGCTGTTTCTGGTTCATGCAATCATTCTGGCTGTAATTTGCTCTGAACAAATAAGGGATCTGAAACTGTAAATAATCTCTGTTGAACTAGTTTTAAATACTATGCTTAGGCTACTTGAAATGGTCTTTACAGAAACACAAGACTCAAGATCTAAAGCTGCCTTCCATACCTTTGTGCTTTCCAATATGCTGAAGTAGAGCACACCTGGAAGACCTAGGCATCTGGCTGTGGAAGGCTAATCTAATGTCTCATTCATTCATTCATTCATTCATACATACATATATTCACTCACGTACATACACACACACACACACATACATACATAAATAGTACATACCTGACTTCAAAATAACTCTTAGCTATCACTTAGCATGGCACACTAAAACTAGGATTGGGCAAGATTGATTTATGCTTTCTTCCTTCATACCAAGATATTTTCAGGTTTTTTTAAAAAGCTAAAAACGCTACCTGACCAGCTCTTTGTTGAAGAATTGGCACCCTCTGTTCCACTGTATCCAAGCCACGACATACATACTTGTTTGCTGTTGCAACTAATGAAAGACAAGAAAAAGGAAGGAGTTTGCAGTCAGTTAGGCTCATTACAATATTTAGCATTTGGAATTTTTATGGTTTAGGAGCAAGTTCATAAGGCAGTTTCATACATCCGTTAAATAATCACTACTTTGCAAAATGTAAGGTTTGAGTTCACACTACACAAAGTCATAAAGTGCTTGTTTGAATGTGTTCTGTCTCATTGTGGGAATTCAGCCATTGGTTGAAGAAGTCACACATACAAAAGTTTCGTTACAAACCCGTAAGAATAACATTAAACACACTGCAGCAGCTCCAGGGTTTCACTGGTTTCGAAGGGAGGATGCACAACTAAGAACACTCGGACCAGCTATGTAATTTTTAAAAAATTCATGGAGATATTTTTTTTAAAAAAATTGTACTCAGAATAATAAATAAGAACAAAAGTTGATATAGGTAGTCCTTGACCTAAGACCACAACGAAGCCCAAAATTTCTGTCGCTAAGTGAGACACTTGTCTATCCCCTTTTAGCTTCCCCTTGTAATAAAATAATAAATTGATTTTGGATTCTAGAATTACGTCAACTAACCCGCCTGTTACATGAGATTCATGTATATATTTATAGAGGAGATTACATATCCCGATTCCTGGACAGACTGAGCCATAGTTTCAACTGGGAAACTGAGCATCCTAGACCAAGCTAAATTCAAAAAGCTAGAGATTTCCTGTAAATTTGGTTCTCACAGAAACCAGCCATCAATAAACACATGAAACAAAATTCAAAAAGAGACAATAAAAAAGCCAAGAAGGGAACAAATGGACCAGAACACATCCTCTCCACAGCCAACATTCAGATCAGCAGGGAGTGACACCAGACAAAGAATCAAGCAGAAGACAATATGCTAATAAAGGAAACAAATAATAAAGCTGAAAACAATATCTAATCAAGGAACCAACAAGAAATAAACCACACTCCTAGGCCAGGGAACAGGCCAGAGGTGGTATTCAGCAAGTTCTGACCAGTTCTGGAGAGCTGGTAGTGGAAATTTGAGTAGTTTGGAGAACCGGCAAATACCACCTCTGATTGGCCCTGCTCCAATCTATTCTCTGCTTCCGGAGTCCCAGCTGATTGGTTGGGTCTTCTTTTGTTGCCCTGCACAGGAGAAGGGAGCTGGAAAGCAGGTTAGTGGGGTAGGGAAGGAATGCAGATTTTGCAGTAACCTTCCCCTGCTACACCCACCAAACCATGCCCACAGAACCACTCACGTTGAGTGAAAGCTCTACTGGATGGCTAATCAAGTTCAATTGAAGAGCAGAATCTCTCAAAAGCCACCCAAAGAATTAGCTCCAAGTTGCATCTTTTATCTATGGAGATTCTCAATCATCCAGGTCATGGTTGTCCCAAAGGTGCTTTTTCAAAAGGCAACTGGACTTTCCTTCTTTTTACCTCAAAGACATTTCACTTCTCATCCAAGCAGCTTCAGAACTTCAGTCAGAACTGAAGAAGCTTCTTGGATGACAAGCTAAACGTCTTCAACGAAAAACAAGGAAAGTCCAGTTGCCCTTTGAAAAAGCACCCTTGTGACAACTTGCATCTTTGAAGTGCACATTGCTCACCTCATGGTCTGCTATTTGGAAGATGCAAGGAGCTTTCTCTATAGTATGGTAGAAGCCAGTAGCAATGTTGTGTTTTCCCCCTCCCCTCCAAAAAGGAATGATGGCAGAGAGATTCCCTGGATACGAGGATAGGGACATGGATAGGCCAAAGTGACCAGTGGTCTCCGGGCTCATCCCACCCCAAAGATTACTTTGAGGTGCTACTATTAGGATGGGAAAGAAAGCACAATAGATTGTCTTTACCCTTAAACTACTGCTTGATTGCAGCTGGCATAGGGAAGAATTGCTACTTTAACTCTAGTCAGAGTTAACTATGACCTTAGGGATGAAAGCTAGTTATAGCTAACAAACCTTATGGCTGATACTCCATAGTATAATCCATCTGGTAATGCTTTGGTAGTGTGGAAATGTAACATTACTTGTCATAGCAACCCCGATAACCATTCATGGAAATTCAGAATGTTGAATGCCAGTTGTAGGATGCTATTCTCTATACTGGGAAAAGGAATTTGAATTTAGAATGTGGGGAAGACTTCTATGGTTGATAACTGTAGCTGCTATTTTCACACATGGAATTATTAACAGCTCCATCATTGAAAAGTCTCATTGAACTCACTCATATCCAACTGAGTGAGTGAGAATGATGAATTGTAGAAGTAAACATAACTCAGAAGTCTCATCCAGTGCACATGGAGAAAAACAGAACAGAACAGAATGGAATTCTTTATTGGCCAAGTGTGATTGGGCACACAAGGAATTTGTCTTGGTGAAAATGCTCTCAGTGTACTTAAAAGAAAAGATACATTCATCAAGAGTCAAGAATCAGAAGTTATAACACTCAATGATAGCCATAGGGTACAATAAGCAATCAAATCATACTAGGAAGCAGTCAATATAAATCATAAGGATACAAGAGACAAAGTTACAATCATACAGTCACAAGTGGGAGGGGATGGGTGATAAGGAGTGATGAGAAGATTAATAGTAATAGTAGTGCAAACTTTGTAAATAGTTGGACAGTGTTGAGGGAGTTATTTGTTTAGCATAGTGATCGCTTTCGGGAAAAAGCTGTTGTTGTGTCTCCTTGTTCTGTTGTGCAGTGCTATATAATGTCATTTTGAGGGTAGGATTTAAAACAGTTTATGTCCAGGATGTGAGGGGTCTGTAAATATTTTCACAGCCCTCTTTTTGACTCCTGCAGTATACAAGTCCTCAATGGAAGGCGGGTTGGTAGTAATTGTTTTTTTCTGCAGTCCTAATTATCCTCTGAAATGAGCAGACATCTGTAACAGCAATGGTGGTATGCTATCGGTTTGAACCGGTTCACCTGAACGGTAGTTAAAAAAGTCTTCAATCAGCTGAGAGGAGGAAAAAAATCTGGACAATTAGCCAAGAGGAAAACAAAGAGAAAAGCACAGGATCGGCCCTCCCACGCACCCCTGCACTTTTCTCTTATTTATCCTCTCAGCTGATTGGCATTGCAGGTCTCAGCTGGTATGGAGAAAGCTGCACGCTGGCGTTAGGCAAAGCTCACCCACCAAGCCATGCCCAAGCCACGCCCACCAAACCAGTGGTAAAACAATTTGAATCCCACCACTGTATAACACTGTGATCTGATGGTATTGGAGTTACTCTTAGAGTGGCCCAACCACTGAAAATGTCTTGACCGAGGGCACTGAAAACCTGTAACTAGCAATGATCAAGGAACTAACTCCTGCAGGATCATAATTGTTCCAATCAAGGCAACTTACATCACACATCATGCTGTGTGCATCATGAATCTGTTCGGATCTGAAGATGAATAAAGTGGGATTAGAAACAACAAGCAAAATCCAAATGTTTTCTACTTTCTTTTTGAATTTGTTTATTATTTGTAAAGTTGAAATGTCTGAGTAGGGTTATTATCTCTCTCTTTAAGATAACTATTTCCCAACACTGTTAGATCTTGAAGAGAACATGAAGGTTAGAGTACAATTATCCTTCCAAGTGCATACTGAGATATACTTTATGATACAATTGTCTGCTACACAATGGCATACAAAATATTATATTATCATAAGTTGTTTACAGAGATGCATACACAAAGAACATTGCAGAAAGCAAAGCAGACACTCCAGATGTTTTCTAAAACAATTGATATGGATATTGAAGCACATTTAAGACTGGATGTTCACAAAACATAATGTTTTATTTGATAAAGACTCGTAGTTATTCAGTCAATCAAGAATGGAGAATTTGAATTGGGTCACAGCCCTGAGGCCACATTGCCAAGAGAGAGGAAAAGTTTTTGAAAAGTGTGTATTGGGTGAGGGATTAAAAAATTAAATTAATTATTAGTACTTTTAATTGCATCCCTTATAAAGCAGTTATATTTTAACTAAATTAAGAAAGAGTGACCAAGCACCAAGCTTATGAAAGATTTTTCTATGCAAATGTAAACATCTTGAACTTTTTGGTTTCACATTGTAAGAAAGTTCCCATTTATAGAGGAAAAAAGTTGGAAAGAAAATGTTGTAACTGTGGAAAAATGTGTACTAATTACGGGTTTTTATTCTTTTAAATAAAGTAATTGACTTAATTAATATATGTAGCTAAACTATAAAAAAAGATCTTTCTGCATTCCTGGTATCCTTTATAACTTGCCCAGTTACTGCCTGGCTCCTGATTTGAAGCTGCAAATCTTAAAAAGTGCCAGTTGATTCTAGTTAATCCTGAACTAAATTTTCTGAATAAACGCCAAAGGAGCTTAACTGATTATAATGTTGAAAGCAAGATCTTTGGACAAAGGAGGATTTGTGGTTGAATTGTTCAGTCACTGTTTTATATTGTGAATTTGAACTAAAGCAAAGATAGGTATCAAAAGATCCAAATGTTCTAAGTTTCATTTCAATCTTGGCCATAAGGCCCTCATTAGGGGATTTTACACTTGTGCATACATGTTTAAAAGAACAGGAATGGGCTCAAAATAGCTAAGGCAAGCTTTCAGGAACCATTGATGCCTCAAATCTCTGAGTAATGGATTCCTGGAAATCCTGAGGTTTGCACAGGATGGGTATTTAAGGGGAAGTGAGAAATTCCACCTCATTCCTCTTTCTTAGTGAATCAGCTATTGTTTCTAGAGAAATTTTACACAATGAATTATACTGTAGAGCTACACTGTTGGACATGTCTTGAAAATAATTTGGAAGACAGGCTTTAGATCTCATGTGAGCATAGAACCTCCCTATGGTTCATTAAAGCAGCCCGGTGTTTTGTAATCTTCTCTACAGAGATGAAGAATAATACCGCTGCTTTAAAGAACCTACTCATTGACGTTAACTCTTAATCTTCTTTTTAAAACTCATGTGGATGCCAGAAAAGAAGTTGAGTTTTTTTTTAAATAAAGTCATTTTTAAGGTATGCACAGCCCTACTCAAAGACAAGGAAACATTGTCTTGAAATAATGGTTACCCAAATCCTGCATATTCAGAAGAAAATATGCCAAGTTTATATACAATGGTGTTTGGATTTGGAAAAGGAATCTTTAGGTTAATTTGTAAATTATTGGGTAATGAAGCATACAAAGTTAGTTTGTTTGCTTTTTCCTTTCTACATCATTAGCTAAAGGACAACAGAACACACAAAGAGAACTGCTCCCAGCTATTCTACAGAGCTTCAGATCTAAGACAATCCCATTTCATCTTGGAGATATAAGGGATGAACCTGGAAACTTATTGTTATGTCCTGAGAACTATAGGAGTTCTCACTCAGGTCCACTCACTTTGAGTGGGCGTTCTTTCCCCTTTCCTCATTGGTTGGTTCTCCCCAGCAGCCAGCTATAAAAGCAGGCTGCGGGGTCCAACCAGTCGCTGATTGCTGCGAGCCAGTTCCAGGCTTGGCAAGCACGGTCAGCCCTTTATTATTTAATAAAGTATTGTTGCACTCATGCTCTGGTTCAGCCTCTCATTGCTCAAACTTAACTCTGGCGACGAGGATGGGATGGCTACCAGTAGCACCATGCAACCACTGAGTCACTAGCCGCCGATCCGCAGCCCAGAGAGAGCGATCGGACGGCGATAAGGGAACGCTGATCCGCAGCCAGAGAGAGCGGTCAGCCAACAAAAAGAGCAAACAAAAAGAGCAAACGCTGATCCGCAGCCAGAGAGAGCGGTCAGAATCGAAAGTTAGAAGCGTCTGTAGCCGCTTGTTAGCCCAGCTACAGGGAAAGTGAAGCGCTGCGAGCCGCAGCCGCTCTGTATCAGGCGCGAAATTCAAACGGTTGTCATTTGAATTTCAAACCATAAAGGTACAGCACAGCACTGTAGCCAGTCACTGACGCCCACTCAGGCGCGAATCCAAACGCCATCAACGGCTAACAGTCTAACATGGTCAACCCAGAGAGAAAGAGAGGATTTAAAACAGCCTCTCCCGAGCTGGAAGCACTTGCCCACCACGGGCTCTAAAACATTGTCTGCTGCCCCAGAGAGATTTTTTCCTCAGGTTATTCAACCGGTTCCAGCACCATGAGTTCCAATCCAGTCTTCCCGGCTTTTAAACCAGACGAGGAGAAGTGGGAATCGTATAAGAACCGCTTCAATCATTATATCGATGCAGTTGGCCTGGCGGATGCGGGGGAGCATCGGAAAAAATCGTATTTCCTAATCTACTGCGGGGCCACCGTCTACGATACGGCCGCAGCGCTCGTGGCCCCTCGTGAGTTGAAAAACGTTCCGTGGTCAGAGTTACTTGAAATTCTCACTAACCACTATTCCCCCAGGCCCTCACAGATTGCCAAAAGATTCACCTTCCGTATGAGGAAGCAATCGAGCAAGGAGACCATAAATCAATATATGGCCGCCCTCAGAACAGCAGCACTGCATTGTGGGTTTGGAACCTACCTGGAGGACATGCTCCTCGATCAATTAGTCTGCGGGTCAAGGACCTCCACCTGCAAAGCGACTCCTCGCAAAGAAAGACCTCAACCTCGCACAAGCAGTCGAGGAAGCCTTGGCAGCCGAGTTGGCAACAACATCAGCCACCGAAATCCAGGCCCTAGCGCCAAGCTGACATCACTCCCAGTCCACTCCGAGGAGGTGGTAGCAGAGGAACCCATAAGTGATGAAAATGAAGTCCACCGCCTATACAATGACAGACGGCCGCAGGTAGGAGCCAGACAAGAAAACAGCGGTCCTCCCAAGCACATCACCCTGTGCCTAGCCTGTGGGGGATCTCATCAGAGGGCCACCTGCAAGTTTAAAGGAGCCACCTGCAATAACTGCCATAAAAGGGGACACATCGCGAGAGTCTGCCAAGCCCCCAAAGCGCAGCACAAAGGCACCCTCCCTCGCACTCGGGACCACAGAGGCAAGTACTGAACTGTCGCACGCACCACCTTGCCAAACACACGTGCCACACTGTTAGTAAAATTTCTCTCTCCGTTTCCCTAGAAGGTAAACCGTGCCGCATGGAGGTTGACACCGGGTCAGCGCTCTCAATTATCTCGTGGAACACCCTTAAGAGGCTCCAACCAAGCCTATCCACTAGCCGGCTCCAGAGATGCCAGTTTGGCCTGAAGGACTACCAGGGGAAGACCATTCCTGTAATCGGCAGAGGCAAGTTCCTTGTCAGTTTTAAAGCTTTTAAAGGCCACCTACCTCTAGTGGTAGTTAACGGCAATCTACCCACCTTATTGGGGCTCGATTGGTTTCCCCATCTCGGCCTAGGGCTAACAGGAGTCCATGCTGTCTCAACCTCAGACACTGACTCCTTATTCTCTGATTACTCAGACGTATTCAGCGAAGAGCTGGGGTGTTATAAGGGTACCCCCATCTCATTCTCCGTTGACCCCCAAGCAGTCCCAATCAGACTAAAACCGCGTAGGGTCCCATTCGCTATTCGGCCAAAACTAGATGCAGAATTGGATAAAACTATTGAAACAAGGGGTCATTGAGCCAACAGATTTCGCCAAGTGGGAGACGCCCATTGTCACACCCTCAAAAAGACGGTAGCCTGAGAATTTGCTCGGACTACAAGACGACAATCAATAAATTTCTGCAAGTTAGCGCTTATCCTGTGCCCGTCATCCAACACTTATTACACACATTCGAACCAGGCACCATTTTTGCTAAATTGGACATGTCTCAAGCATATCAGCAGTTCCCTGTTGATAACCAAACAGCGGAACTCCAGACAATTGTCACTCACAGGGTGCCTTCCGATGCAAGCGTCTCCAATTTGGCGTAAGTGTGGCCCCGGGTATTTTTCAATCCCTCATGGAGCGGATTTTGCAGGGCCTCCCTGGTGTAGTACCCTACTTGACGACATCTTAGTCTCGGCCAGGACAGACCCCAACTCTTCCAAAGAGTTCGAGCTGTGTTAGAGAGGTTCAGACAGCATGGCCTCAAGTTGAAAAAGAAAAATGTACCATTGCCACTAGACAGGTGGACTTTCTGGGTTATAAAATTGACGCCTCTGGCATTCATCCCCTGGAGTCCAAGGTTAAGGCAATCCACGAGGCACCCACTCCAACCTCCAAAACAGAACTGCAGGCGTTCTTAGGGCTATTGAACTTTTACGCATCCTTTTTGCCCCATAAAGCCTCAGTAGCTGAACCCCTACACAGATTACTGGATAAAAAGTCACCATGGCACTGGGGGACAAGGAAGACCATGCCTTTAACGCCGTCAAATCACTAATCACGTCAGAGGCGGTACTTATTCAATTCGACCCTAGCCTCCCTTTAGTACTGGCAGCTGACACCTCCCCTTTTGGAATCGGGGCGGTACTAAGTCACAGGCTTCCCAATGGTGCCGAAGCTCCCATCGCCTTTTTCTCTAGGACGCTCTCTACCACGGAGCGCAATTATAGCCAGATTGATAAGGAAGCCCTAGCAGCTGTTGCGGCCGTGAAAAAATTTCACGAATTCCTTTTCGGCCATTTTTCGAGCTGGTCACTGACCACAAACCCCTCCTGGGTCTCCTAGCCGGGGACAAGCAGACCCCTCAAGTCCTCTCCCTAGGATGACAAGGTGGACTCTCTTCCTAGCAGCCTACTCCTACAGACTGGTACACCACCCGGGAAAAACACTGTCCCACGCTGACGCCCTCAGTCGCTGCCCCTTGCCGGCCCCAGCTGAAGACCCCACTCCTGTCCACGCTATTTTCGAAATTACCCAGTTGGACCTACCCATCACGGCCATGGACATTGCTGCTAAAACCAACACGGACCGAACACTCGCCCAGGTGCTCGACTGGGTGAGGAGGGGTGGCCGGGTGGCAATGTTGATAACAAATTCACACCTTTTAAGACTCGCATGCAGGAACTGTCAAGTCTGCAGGGCTGTCTACTATGGGGCACTCGAGTGGTCATCCCGGCCTCACTACGCACCCGAGTTCTGAAGCGTTGCACGAGGGACATCCTGGCATCGTGAGAATGAAAGCGTTAGCACGCAGCTACGTGTGGTGGCCGGGTCTAGACGAGGACATTGTCAATTGGGTAAGTTCCTGCAACATTTGCCAGGAATCCCGTCCTGCTCCCCCATTGCCACCCCCACTAGATGGGAAACGCCAGCGCCCCTTGGTCTAGGATCCACATCGACCTAGCGGGCCCTCTGCATGGGAAGATGTTCCTGGTGGTCGTGGGACGCTTATTCCAAGTGGATTGACGTGGCGCAGCTATCCACGACCACCACACTAGCAATCACCAACGTGTTGACACGCCTGTTCGTTACGCACGGGCTACCTGACTCCATCGTCTCCGATAATGGCCCACAGTTCGCATCGACTGAGTTCAGCCGCTTCGCTGCCAACCTGGGTATCCGCCACATTTTCACAGCCCCATTTCACCCTGCCAGTAACGGGCTGGCTGAAAGGGCCGTCAGGACCACCAAAGAAGCCCTGGCAAGGTTCAACAAAGATGACTGGCACCACAAACTCTCGCGGTTTCTGATGAGCCAGCACTCAACTCCTTGTTCAGTCACCAATAAGTCCCCAGCTGAGCTCCTGATGGGCAGGCGCCTGAGGACTGTATTGGACAGACTACACCCACAATACTGCCCTGACTCCCCCCTCGCTTCCTCATCGGGGGTTAGACATTTTATCTTACAGGAGCCAGTTTTCGCGGGGAACTTCACTGGAGACCCCCTGTGGATCCCGGGCGAGATCGTAGCCATCACCGGGCCGCGATCATATCGGGTCAGACTGGAGGATGGCCGCGTCTGGAGAAGGCACATAGACCAACTGCGCAGACGCCTCAGCACCATCGCCAGCAGGGACCCAGAGACTCTAGACGAGGGAAGGTTTCATCCTCAGCCTCACATCCACATCACGCCCGGCGATCAGCTCACACCTTCAACCGGTTCAGAAAGCCCGAACACAGACAGCGGCGCCCAGACAGTTGACCAGCCCGATCCCGCCTGCGAGAGCACATTCCCAGAGAGCAACCCTACGAGCCCAGGGCAGGCCCAAACCGAGGGGCACACTGGGAACACTTTGCCGACTCTGCCAACCCAGGCAGACCCCGGACGGACAGACAATGTTCCAGAACTACGCCGTTCCGGGCGCCAACATAAACCTCCTGCCTACCTCAAAGACTATGCATGTTCGCATCTGGGGGGAAGGGGTGTTATGTCCTGAGAACTATAGGAGTTCTCACTCAGGTCCACTCACTTTGAGTGGGCGTTCTTTCCCCTTTCCTCATTGGTTGGTTCTCCCCAGCAGCCAGCTATAAAAGCAGGCTGCGGGGTCCAACCAGTCTCTGATTGCTGCGAGCCAGTTCCAGGCTTGGCAAGCACGGTCAGCCCTTTATTATTTAATAAAGTATTGTTGCACTCATGCTCTGGTTCAGCCTCTCATTGCTCAAACTTAACACTTATATAGTAGATTTGGTGGGCCTCTTTTGTTATGGCTCCCACCTTATGGAATATTCTTCCCCCTGAAGTGGTTTCTACTCTTCTAAATGTTTGAAGGTCCCTCAAGGACTAGTTGTGCCACCAGGACTGGAGACCCACGGGACTGGTGAAATATGGAGATGACTCCAGTGTAATAAATACATACCCTTTGCCTATTTTTTTAAACTTTTCTTTTTTGTGTTTGTCATTTAGAATCTTTATGGTTTTCATAATTATTGTTTTTTGCTTGGTGGGACGCTGCCTAGAATCCCTTGTTGGTGAGATGGGCAGCCACAGAAAAATAAATACACAAATAAGTAAATTTTGCTCTCTTCTGTGATGGTCCAGAAGGCACAATTGGATATTAGAGTTTGAATTCTACCTGAAACTCTTCTTACCTTCCATCTCTTTGTAGAAGAAGCTCAGGATGGTTGCCATTCAGAAACAACATTGGTAATTTGATTTATGCCACCAGAATTTTTTTTTAAAAAATAGCAGGACTCTTTCTTCACTCAAAGCTTCAAGGCAGGATGCCAGGAAATTTATTAACTCTTTTGTTTTGGTACTGGCAGTTTTATGATATTCCAGAGTATCTACATCTTATAATCGGGACAGGCGTTTGACTTTTATGAGAAATCATTGGCTGACTTGACAAAAAATGATCCCTTTCCATTCTTCAATCAATTCCAAAGCACTGCATTTCATACCCAATAGAAATGCCAAATTTTCAGTTATAATTTTTACTCACGTTGAGGTTCAAAGCTGTTCAGAAGTGGTTGTGCCCGGCTAACAGCAGCACCTGTGAGAGTCTTTACACCTTTCTCAGCCCCATCGCACACTGTCTGAAGGTAGGAGTTTTTTCGCTTAATGGAGGTGTAGTTTGAAGAAACCAAGTCACAGACGGAGCAAACCAAGGGCAGACTGCTAACTCTCTTCAAGATATTCTGACATTGAAAACCAAGAGAAACCACATCACTGATGCATTCCTGATTGATTAAGAAGCAACGTTGACAAATGGAATAAAAGCCATGCCATTTTCCTTATTGGGGGTCGTGGTGGCTCTGTGGTGAAGATGCTGGACTCGTTGGCTGGAAAGCCGGCAACCTAGGTTAGAGACCTGAGCGCCATGCAATGGAGACCCCATCCTTGCTCCAGCTTCTGCCAACCTAGCACTTCGAAAACATGCAAATGCGAGTAGATAAATAGGTACCACTCTGGTGGGAAGTTAATAGTGCTCTGTGACATCATCTGGCCACATGACCACAGAAATATCTTTGGATTACACTGGCCCAATGGCCTTGAAATAGAGATGAGCATCGCTCCCTGTTGTCAGCAACAAATAGCAAAGTAAAATCTGAAGGGACTCTTTTTACCATTTGTACCTTTTTATCATTTTTCTAATTAAACCCCTCATCTGAAGGAATTATGTTTTGTCTTCAAGGAATAAATGTCTAGCTACTGTATATTCGTTTCCATAGAAAAAAATAACAGATCCAGAATGTGGGCCTTTGTAACTGACCAAAACAGAGATAGTATGTAATATATTCTGGGATATTTTTAAATACAAAATCACATTAATTTCCTCTAGACTGGTCCCAAGTCAATCTTCTGAGAAATTAAAAAGTTATCCTGTATTATAACACACATAGTGTTTTTGGATATGGGTTTGTGGGGAAATAAATCAAATCAAATCATTACATGATATGCATTAATTTCACATCATAGGAATTGCTTCTAAATCTCTGATAATCTTTCATTTGGTTTTTTTAAAAGATGAAGCTCCTATGCAATCCATTGAGCAATTAAAAAAAAAATCCGTAAAGTCTGTATGGCCTCAATCAGATTCTTGTTGAACACCTGCAATATCTCCCTATAATTTTTTAAAGGAAATGTTGCTGGGTTCTCTATTCTCCCAACACTCTTTCTTTCCTGTCATTTTCCTTAAATCTCTTTGCAACATAAGATAACAATATGAATGAAATGAAAGAAGACGTGAGGTCAACCTTCCCTTCCTTGGACTATGTTGGAAATGTCTCAAATCTCAACAAAACAAAACAAAACAAAATATAACTTCTGCCCTCGACAAGAAAGAGCTACCTCCTCTTCAAGGCTTTCGTCAGAGGTCTCTGAAGACATGGTACCTTGGTCTGGTTTCATGGAAGACATGGTGGGTTCTCTGGCCACTAGAAAAGAAGATAAATTGTTACCTAAAATGACAAGTAAGGATCATATAATAGCAGTCAGCTGATCCAAGGGCAGCAGACAAATGTCACCTTCTCGGTCTAATGATGAAAAATCCATCCATACATTTTCACTCTAACTATGAAATCTACTGGCTGACTTTGAGTTGTTTGCTACAACTCATCCCGAACCAACTTAAGGGCTGTTCTGAACACAGAATGGGGAAAGGATGAGAAAAATAAGTACACTGCATTGAGTCTCTTGGAGGAACAGTAAGACATAAATGTAGCAAATTAATCAATAAGGAAAAATATATTCCAATAGCTATCACTTTTCATTTATGGAAATTCTTCCATAGTTGAAAATAAAACATTTCTGGCACTCCTGAAGGCATATCTATTGTACTTTCCTTCTTCTTCAGAATATTAGGAAGTCCGATGGGCCCTTTTAAAGAAAAAATATCCTCTAAGTCAGCCATCCCCCACAACCTTTTGGGCATTAGGGACCGGTTCTGTGGAAAACAATTTATCCACAGATCGTGTGTGTGTTTGTGTGTGTGTGTGTCTGGTGATAGTGATGGTTTCACATGCTACCTAGATTCCATCAGGGGTGGGATTCTACAGGTTCGCACCTATTCACTAGAACCTGTTGTTAACATTCTAAGCAGTTCAGAGAACCGGTTGTTAGAAGAAATTACTGGCCTAATCCTGTAAGGAAGGCAGGAAGGAAACATTCTGGTGTTGCTTACAGAAACTGTCTCTCCATTAACTCTTATTACATTCTTGGCAGGACTAAACTTCCTGTCTCTGGAACTTCTCTGGAGTTTTTTTTCCCCTCCTTTGCTGGTACTTTGCTTGTGTGGAGTGACCATTCAGTTACAATGGCATTGAAAAAAGTGACTTATGACCATTTTTCACACTTATGACCGTTGCAGCATCCCCACAGTCATGAGAGGCCCGGCGAGGGGATGTGTACCTTGATGTGAGTGATGTTGAGTTGGTCACGCCCAGCCAGTCACATGACAACCAAGCCATGCCCACCAGATAAGCCACACCCACAGAACTGGTTGTTAAAAAATTTGAATCCCACCCCTGGATTCCGCCCAGGCACAGATGAAGCTTTGCTGGCTTCTGAGCCCAGTTCCTAATGGGCCACAGTTCAGCACCAGTCTACTGCTCAGGAGTTGGGGACCCCTGCTCTAAGTGACTCTTTCTAGGAGACGATAAGGCAAAGCGAGGTGACAAAGTGGATTAATATCAGAAGCAGGAATCAGGATAACCGTTAGGCTGCGGCATAGAAGATCTATTCAAGCCTATACACTAGAATCTAGTCAACTAAAGTTTAGCACTATATTGGTGCCAGATAAAGAGTTAGACTTGAAGTGCTTGCGGGAACTCAAGGACGCTAAGCTGAGGATGCCCCATCCCAGTTCTGCCCACCTCTGCCTGCTCCTACACCTTTTTTATATATATTAGTGGGTTTGCTTGCCTAGGAATGACAGTTCTAGAAATCCATTCCAGTTTCCCACAATGGAGTAGTGGGACCATAGTGCTCCAGAACCAGCAGTGTTTAAACTCAACAATGAAGCTCTTATCCCCCCAGTCTAGAACTGGGAGAACTTTGAATTACTCCAATCACCTTAACCACCATACTTAACAACTCACAGTGTTAACATTTTGGAATGCTTCCCATTGGCGAGGGCTTTATTGGCTCTCAGGATGATACTTCCTGTGACATGTTTCCAAACTTTATTCCCCGAGTGTACTGGGCTGTGTTGAAGCAAGACAATACTATTTTGTCATGGGCTAACCTGTGTCAAGTGGGGAAAACCACCAATAGGACAAGCTATGGAATTTCCATTGTTTCTTCAGTATGATAAGCACTCATGCAGGACATGTTTTCAACCAATCAGACTGCATATGTAAATTGACATCATTATGAGTTCTTCCCCCATTGGTTTTCAGCAGAAGTTCAGTCTATAATCTTATGCCCATTATTTGGCAAATGAATCTCTCTATGAATCCAATGGAGCTTATTTTAAGTGAACATGCATAAAATCAGGGCTCGCAAGCCATAAAACCTTGACTCCCTTAAAGAAAATTTATGGTTATCCTTTCAAGGCAATGACTGACGGATAAACAGTTTTAGTAGCTCCAAACATTGATGGCCAACATGCTTCGTACATTTTTCTACGTCAAATCTATAATCACCATTTTAAGAGAGATGTTAAAGAGTGGATCATTATAAGCAAAAGAACCTAAACCTTTAATAACTGTGTTCCAGGGTCACAATGGAAATATTGGTGCACATTAGTTTCCCGAAATCCTAAAACCCGGTCTCCAAACTTGGCAACTTTAAGATTTGTGGACTTCAGCTCCCAGAATTCCACAGCATAGCTGGCTGAGGAATTCTGGGAGATGAAGCCCACAAGTCTTAAAGTTGCCAAGAGACCCCTGTCCTAAGGTGACACCTTGAACAGAAAGATTCCAGTTATGTACCATTTCCCCCAAAATACAACCTATCCTGAAAGTAAGCTCTAGCTTGATTTTTACATGTGCACCCAATATAAGCCCTACCCCCAAAATAAGCCCTAATTAAGATCCCGCCCACTCCACAGGTAAAAATTAAGCTAGGGTGGGGATGGGGAGACGGAGCTGCCCTACTACTTACCTTTGGACAGTTGTAGCCAGGCCTCGCACATCCCGACACCTGCCTTGCTGGCCCATTTCTTCTGCAGCCAGCAAGGCTGCCAAGGCTTTCCTGAAGGTTTCTGTATCTGATAACAAAGCTCCAGATCAATCTGGAACTCTGTTATCAGCTGCAGAGGCCTTCAAGAAAGCCTTGCTGGCTGCAGAATTTGAAGTTCCTGAAGGCCTCCGACAGTGAAAAGGAGGCTGGGGATGATGTGTGCAAATGAGGTTAGTCAGTGGATGACTTCCCCAGTGCCTTTTTTGGTGGCAAAAAATATAAGACAGGGTTTTATTTTCGGGGAAACACGATTGTTAAAAGTTCATGGTGCAACCTTCTTCTGTACAATGATATCTTTGCATTTATAAAAATGTAAGTTGGTTTGCAAATGAGACATATTATCCAAAAGAGTTGAATTAAGAAGGGTACAGAGGGCCCAGGAAAACCATATCTAATCAAGTGCTTGTATGAAAAGGTTGGATTACAATTCCAAGAATTTCCACCCGGCTTAAATCTGTAGAACTGTAAAGTATCTTTTTGTTTTGAAAGATGTGGTGATTTTCCTTTTTTTAAACTCAGGGTTTAAATTTCTCAGGGAAAAAATAACCTGCTGTGAGTCTTTAGCTCCAGCAACAGAACTGATACGTTTTTGCTGCACATGGCAGTAGAAACACAGCAAATACTGCCTTACACATGTTGTACATGGTATTTATGTGTACTGCTTATAGAAATTTTGAACTGTACCTCAATTCTGTCTCTTTCTGAGTACATGAGAGGGGAATATTGTACTTAAGGTCTATAAGACCTTAATAATATTGTACTTAAGATCTATATTTGCTCATCCTGGATTTATTTGATTCTGGTGTTCCTCTCATGAATTTTGGATTCTTTACATGTTTCCTTCTGCTTTTAAAAATGTTTATAACAAAGGTATTAAACTGATTTGGGAATGATACACTACCCGGTCTGTATCGTTCTCCATAGCTAACTATCTTCATCAACCATCACAATAGGCTAAAATTGGAGGCCTCGCTAAGTTGCTGTCCCTAGTAAATCTTGTCTGATATCAAAAAAAGCTAATCAAGTTAGCCACCAAAAGATCCCAAGATTGGGAATTAAAATAGGAACATTCCAGGAGGAGGCAGTATCTAACCATGCCTGTATTGTTCCTAACAAAAAAATAATAATGACATAGATACATCTTCAAGAGTGAAACTTGATTCCAGGGAGATCTTACTTTTTAAAATAATAACAGATGTGTCTTCCTAATGCAGGGAAATATATTCTGCTCATGTTCACATTATTCTTATACCTATTCCTGAAAAACAGGCCGAATTTAAGCAAACTCTGGTTTAAAGGAAGTCTTGTTGATAGGAGCAACATTATATTAAGCACTTATTGACAGTGAAATGATGTTGGATTCTTTTATGCTTCTTTTAGTGCAACCTTTGCTTCTAAACTTATTGTGGTCCTTGAGAACAGTCCTTGAATGCTAAATGATGTGCAAACTTTTTCTAAGGAGAATGCCAGGTATTATTTTTTTGCTTGCCAAGCTTATTAAAGGTCATGAACAATGCCGTTTGCATAATTATATCATTTCAGAACTAAGAGAAGGATGAATCATCTATTTCCCACAGAGACATGAGAAAACAGCCTGATATTCACCTCAGACACCCCATTAAAATGCAAGGTAATGGTGCACCTGTTCGCATGTCCACCGAGAGGGCCCGAAGCATATTTCTTCATTATTGCATTCCAATGACACCACTGACATTTAGCTACCATTTTCCCTCACTTGTTTTGAGACCCAACGGTTTACCAAATGTCCTGGGGGGATGAGTATCCTGCCTGTATTAAAAGTGGCAAACCGAAGAAAACAAGAGTTCCCATAAACGGGGAATTGGCCTATAACTACATCTTGTGGATTTCTAGCACAGCAAATCATAAAATGGCTGCAAGAAATTCCCCCCAGCCACCCGAGGAAGAGAAATTGTCAAAACAAAACAACAGAGAGGGGTGAAGGCCACATCAAACCCTTCGGGAGTAGAATCTCTCAGTGGAGCTTAAAGTGCATCTGAAGGGCTTTTGGATTAATTGGTAATCACGTGGTTTTGTGACATCATCAAAGCTCAAAATCTTCTTTTGCTACAGGAGTAACATGGTGCAATCTTGAATTCTGGATCAGTTTTTTTTTTTAAAACGATCCATCTAGAGCAGGGGTGTCAAACTCACATCATCAGGGCACCATCACATGGCTTATCGCAACTTTTCCCCCTTCACTAAACTGAGTGCGACTAGGGCGTGATACATCTGGCCCAACACCCCTGGCTAGAGTCATGGCAGCTAACATATTTTCCTTTTATTAGCAGATTTTTAGTTATTATTCGAAGGTTTCCAGGTCTGCCTGTGATTTGTGAACCACCTAGAAAGATATGGTTGGCTTTAGGTAGAGCGAGGGCATTGGGAGCAGTTCTTATGGTATTATTTGTTCATGTAAGCTAGGAATCAGATTTAGGAATCAGATTTAGGATCTCAGCCTGACAACATAGAGTGTCATCCATAAGTTATCTCAATAGGCAAATCATTTTGGAGGATTGAGTGGGCACATTTGAAAGACTGAGACAAAGGGGCAACACTTGGAACTCTTGACATTGTACACATTTTTGTCCTCCTTGTAGAAACACAATATATTCCTAAAAACCTGTTGGATAGTTTGAATTTCCAATAGCTGTTGGATTGCGGCCTCCATGAGAACCCTCTTTGTGTTGTCTTTTGATATGAGGCAATGTCTGAAGAATCTTGGGGGTGTGGAGAGAAATTTGAGTATGAGGCCTAGTCTCACTATGTTTAGGACCCAGGTGTCTGTCGTGGTTGTCTCCCATTGATTTGTGAATGGTCCTAAGTGACCACCAATGGGAGAGTTGGACCTGTGGTCACTTGTAGCGATGGTAGGTTGACCTCTGGAGCCAAACCCTATCAATGACTTCTTCAGCTTCAATCACAATAATACACGGGCAAACAACCAATGCAAACTCAAGGTAAACCACTCTAAACTCAATTGCAGAAAATACGACCTCAGCAACAGAGTGCTCAACTACTGGAATCCCCTACCTGAATCCATTGTTACAGCCTCAACCCTCACAGCTTCAACCTCAAACTGTCTACCATGGACCTCACCCCATTCCTAAGAGGTCCTTAACATACATAAGAGCACCAGCATGCTTACCATCCCTGTTTTACTGTCCCCATTTATCTGTATTTACTTCCTTTGTTCCTGTTTATGTTCATACTTATACTTGTTATCTTGTACATGCTTGACAAACAAACAAACAAACAAATAAATAAATAAATAAATGTAATGTTGGGCAGGGAAAGGGGAAGAACAGTCAGAATCTCATCAATGATGTTTACTCAGAAGTAAATCCTACAATCTCTGTTAAGATGTAATCCCAGGAAGATGTGTATAGTAGCTTCCTGTGAGAGTGTCTTTGTGGGAGTGATCTTGGGAGACTGGGCCCAAAGATGTTGCCTGGGGGAATGGTTAGATAAGAGACAGCATAGTCCACAGCTCGATAATAGGCAAGGCAAGAGGCTGAGAAGAGACCCTCCCTAATTTCTCAGGGTGTAAAGGAGATAGGGAAGAATTGTACTTCAGATTTGAAACATGTTGGTAATGTAGTCTTACAATAAGCCTTAACACAGGGGTGTCAACTCGTGGCCCGTAGACCAGATGCATCATGCGCTGACCATACCCACATCCGGTATAGCAAAGAGGGGAAAAGTCATGATATGTCACGTGACGATGCTATGATGACACGAATTTGCCCCCCCGCCGCCTTAATATATCTGGTCTTGTTTCCTATCTGATCTACAGTTCCAGATCAGTATTTTTCAGACTTGTTAACTTTAAGATCAGCTTAAAGAATTCCCAGAATCGGCCCCCAGAATTCCCCAGCCAACATGAGTTGAAGTCCACAGATTGTAGACAGGCTTGAAAAAACATCACTGCAAACTGATGGAGATGGCCTCTTCCAGAATTACAAGTCAACAGGGCTTTGGGTTAAAAATTCAATCAATTACAATCTCAATACATTTAGAGGCAGCAGAGCTGAGGATAATTCACATATTGCTGTGACAGTTGTATCTAAGAATAAACATGTTAAAAATCCCTGGGAATATTTGCACTGACATTCGTTAATCTTGCATGAGTTATGGATGTGATTCTTTGAAACATTTTAACCCATACCTTGCAAAGAAAAACCTCTAATGAACCTCTAATTCAAAATTATCATAATGAAAAATTCAGAAAAGTAGAAGAGTTAAGCAGGTAAGGTGTTAAAAGCAACAACAGAATTAAGATGATTAATTTTCCAGGCCTAGCTTACTAAAGACATTTTCACCAAGTGCTTTAAGATCAGTCAGTTGGGAATTAACAAACTATTCCACACTGTCACAAGTCAGAACACCGATTCTGGGCCAAAGCAACCATAGATGTGGGTGGGCTACTGGGGTTTCTCCCGAACCCCTGGCTAAGATTCTGTGCCATTCGGAGAACCTCCAAATCCCACTTCTGGCTGACCCTGCCCACTCCACTGCACCCCTCTCAGGAGTCCCCACACGGTCCATTTTTGATACAAGTAAGTGCAGGGCACAAGCAGAGGCTCGGGGAGGGTGAGAAACAGGCCTCCTAAAAGTTTGGGAAGGCCAAAAATGGGCTCGTTTCCAGCTTTCAGAGAGCCTCCGGAGCCTGGGGAGGGCAAAAATCCCCACCACCGTGGTGCAGGAGGCCAACTAGGCCACACCCACCATGGCCATGCTCACCCAGCAACCAGACAGAGAACCCTTTGCTAAAAATTTTTGAAACCTACCCATGGAGCAGACTCATCTTAACGATGACATCACAGCTATTATATCACCTACCTGATGGGGAGATATTGGAGATAGCAAACTTCTCAGGTGCAATCATCATTGCAAAGGCCCTACGCAGTTTATATAATGTTGATTCTAGAAATAAAGAATGCAATAAGGGAAAATTGGTTATGCAGCTCCCAACTATTTTAAGCCAAGGCCTTTGCAAATAGTTTGTACCCTTCTAAAAAGAACTAAGTTCTTGAAATTTGGGGTGGGGGGTGGGGGGGGGTTGGTCTTGACCTTTTGGGGGAAAAATACATTGATGACAAAATCAGAAGGACATCAGATCATCTTCATTTGAAAAAAAAAGCTTAATTGGGCTAGAGCAGAGTGAAAACTGGAATCTAAAAGTCTGATAGTTATTAGGTCAAGTCAACTGATGAATCTGGGCAAAATTTAGTACCCTCATAGTGGTTGACTGATACAAGTCTTATGTTTCTTTGGTGGACAAGTGAGAAAATGACTTGATTTTCTCACTGGTTATAGTATACCATTCTAGAAGAATTAACCTGGAGTAGAGAGCAGTCTTAATGACTGCTGTAATATTAGAAGAAGGATAGATTCAAGATCATATGAAGTCTTAATACCACTTTATAATACCTTGGTAAGACCACACTTGGAATATTGCATCCAGTTTTGTGGCCATGAAATAAAAAAAGATATTAGATTTAGAGTGCAGAGAGGAACAACAAAAAGGATTAGGGACTGGAGCAGAGGTGGGTATTCAGCAGGTTCTGACCAGTTCTGGAGAACCAGTAGCGGAAATTTGATTAGTTTGGAGAACTGGCAAATCCCACCTCTGACTGGAGATTTTACAGTATCCTTCCCCTGCCACGCCCACCAAGCTACACCCACAGAACCAGAAGTAAAAATTTTTTGAATCCCACCACTGGACTGGAGGCTAAAAAATGGTTGAAGGAATTGGGTATGTCTAGTTTCATGAAAAGAAGGATTAGGGGTGACATGATAGCAGTGTTCCAATATCTCAGGGGCTACCACGAGGAAGAGGGAGTCAACGTATTCTCCAGAAGAGAACCAAGAACTAGAACTAAGGAGAAATTTCCTGAGAGTTAGAACAATTAACCAATGAAATGCCTTGCCTCCAGAAGTTTTAAATGCACTTTAAGTACATTGGAATTTTTTATGAAGAGATTGGACAACCATTTGTCTGAAATGGTATAAGGTTTCCTACTCGACCAGAGGGTTGGACTAGAAACCTTCTATGATCTCTTCCAACCCTATAATACAGTCATTCTGCTTTCAAGGGAAAATGATTAAGGGACGAAAATAATGAGGCTTACAAGTTATGTAGGATGGGTACCCAGCAACAGAAATACAAATCCCGTCTCACTTTTTTTCCAAAACCTCTTTAGCTTCAGGGAGGGGCGTCTCTCCTTTTCTGGCCCCCAAAGTGGCATTTCCCTTGCACAGACAGGAGGAAGCTCTATGGTCAATGGAATTCTAATCCCACCCATTTATTTCCTACCTCCTCACAAGAACGCATCAACAATGCCCAGGTTGCTGTTTAGAATATTGGCAATATTCTATAGAAGGCCTTCAGAACTTCTCCCTTGAAGGATGCTCCATTGATTGGCAATGAAATACTCTTCCCAGAGCATCTGAAACTGACATTTTATGGTTGACTGAATTTTTTTAAAAAAATCATAAAGAACTAAAACCATCCGCCCAACTCTAAAACAAGTTACAGGGTGGTGCTTAAAACATTTCTGTACGTTAAAAACCAGACCACCCTCTTTATTCTTTTTTAAGGAAATAACATGGGGAAAAAATTAGAAAGACATTACCCCACCCCACTCCAAAATAGGTTTTTAAGGAAGTTGTATCTAAAAAGTGGTATTTGATAGCAATACACAGTTTTCTGCCTTGTATAAATTTAAGTAGAAAATTGTCCCTGATTAAAAAAAAAAAACAGGTAGCAAATCTGAATGAATGTGCAGCTGTTTGAATGAGGCTTCTCATTGGTGGTTTTTTTCCTCGTTAATTTCACAGCTTTGGGCACAAAAAAAAAATCAGGCTCACACAATGAATTCTAGTTAAGCTGATTCATTGCTCATGCTTAATCGAGTCAATTAATAGTCAGCACTGAATTGGCACGAAGTAAAAATCAACAGAATTCAAGAGTGGTTGGACTTAGACCAGTGGTGGGGTTCAAATTTTTTTACTACTGGTTCTGTGGGCGTGGCTTGGTGGGCATGGCAGGGGAAGGATACTGTAAAATCTCCAATCAGAGGTGGTATTTGCCAGTTCTCCTAACAACTCAAATTTTCCGCTACCGGTTCTCCAGAACTGGTCAGAACCTGCTGAATACTACCTCTGACTTAGACCTCTTGTGACAATATAATGACTCCAGGCTGGTCCCTCTCTTGACTCCACCCACAGCTTGTCCATCTCCTACACTTTCCCATGCAACTTATTGTAAATGTTGAATCCATTCCTCTTGCATTTTTCAAAGTTTTATGTGGACATTAAGGTTAAAAAAGAATGGTGTAGAAATAACATTCTATCTCCTCCAATAAAAGTATTTGACATTTAGAGACGAGGAAGTGCAAATATTCCATTTATTTACCCACTCATGTACTCCTTCCCATACTCAAAGGATGAGCAATATTGTTTAGAAGTAGCCATAGCTGTTGTGAATATTATTGCCATTATTAATTCTAAAATACAACTCCTGATATGAAAACCTGCTCTCAGAAACCTTTGTCTGGGATTGGGTTTGACATTAATTCTACATTTAAAAAATGACCCACAAGCTTCTGCCAAATCAATACTGTTTTGAGCCAGAGAAGTATTGATCAGTGCCGTTATCAAGACTAGCTGAGACGTTTTTGTTTTTCGAGGCTCATTCGTTAATCTACATGGAGCTGTGAGTCATTCGCTTTAGATTTCCAAGCAGTGGAGAAAAAAAACACAAAGGGAAAACAAAAGACTTTGAAGGAATCTCAGGACAGAAATACACAGAATCCATTTTTCTTGGCGAGTGAAAATAATAAAAGAAATCAGGCGTAATTGCAAATGGCAGTTTCTTCCTCTTTACTCGTATCATTTATACAGCTGTGTATGGCAGAATGCAACGAAATTACAATCAGATCTTTCAAATAAGCTATTGAACTCCACTCTTTCTTCAGAATTATGACGATATAATTTTGGAGATGAATTTTACATTGTTCTTAGCCCATTTCCCCCCCCACTCCCAGCCTCTGCCTCTGGTTATCTCTTTTTATTCATTTTGCTTCCGCATAGGGATGAGTGGATTGATTGATTTATTTAGAGATTTCTGTATCTTGCTGCTGACTTATTTGGGTTTCTCAAAGCTAAGTCATCACCTGAAAAGCTAACCCTCATAAGATTTTTTTTGCTTGGTTTAGGTGGCTTTAAATACTGAAAATTCTCAAAAAAGGAAAAAGAAAACAGTATAAAAGCTCTGTTGTATGAGGATTCACTGACAGTATGTAGGACAATCAGATCTGGTCCACAAATATTTGGATGAGTTTTAGATGGCTGAAAAGCGACAAAGCCTTACCTCAAAAACATTTCGAAAGCAGTAGAACGCAGCTTCTAAGATCTGCAAGTGGGCATTGCACACCACCTAGAACATGGGTGTCAAACTTGATCTCAACATATGACGTATCGTGACATAACATGATGCTTTTTGTCTTTGTGCAGCACTTTGACAGGCCTGGCCTAGGGGCTACCATACGAGGACAACTTATGCATGGTAAAGATTGCTTGGAGGTGGGAGATACTTCCAATGTAATCTACCAGATCACTTGCATGGATTGCTCCTCTGACTATGTCAGAAGGACAGAATGCAAGAATGCAAGTGAGTGGTCAGACGAGGAGACCCGAACTCATTGGCAGCCTCATACTGCAATGAACAAGGACACACATTTAATTTTGCAATTACTAAAATTGTTGGAGGAGCAGGCATAAAAACCAGTGGTGGGATTCAAAAAATTTTCTACCAGTTCTGTGGGCATGGCTTGGTGGTGTGGTGTGGCTTGATAGGTGTGGCTTGGTGGGCACAGCAGGGGAAGGATACTGTAAAATCTCCATTCTCACCCTACTCTTGGGGGAAAGTTACAGCAAAATCCCATTCCCTCCCCACCCCACTAACCTGCTTTCCAGCTCCGTTCTCCTGTGCAGGGTCACAAAAGAAGACCCAGCTGATCAACTGGGACTCAGGAGGGAGAGAATAGATGGGGGCAGGGCCAGTCAGAGGTGGTATTTTCTGGCTCTCTGAACAACTCAAAATTTCTGCTACTGGTTCTCCAGAACTGGTCAGAACCTGCTAAATACCACCTCTGATAAAAACAGCCAGGGAAGTGAATCAAGCCTGGGAAACAGGTCCCTCAACAGTCAACAGAATTTACCACCAGCTTACCAAAGGAGACGAGGGCTTGGCAGCCCAAGGAAGCAACAGCCAATGACTTAATAGCCTGTCATCAACACCCCAATCAAAGTCTAAAACAGGGGACTTCAAACTCGGCAGCTTTAAGACTTGTGGACTTCAACTCCCCGAATTCCTAAGTTAACGTGACTGGAGGAGGAATTCTGGGAGTTGAAGCCCACAAGTCTTAAACTTGCCAAGTTTGAAGACCCCTGGTCTAAAAAGCCACATACAATACACACCTTATAAAAACTACACAGAGAATAGCCCAGAGCTAGAGAGAAGTTCCCTGAGGATGGCTCCAGCATGAGTGCAAAAGCTCAGAAGGCAAAACTGGTGACCGACCCAGATTGGATCCTGCAAACCTTAGTCCTTTTCCACATCTTTCTGTGCCATCTAATGGATTCTGAATTTTTGCAGATCTACTCTCAGAGTGGGATTACTTTATATATTTCATCGCGGCAGATATGAGGCCACTTGCATGTTGCAAGTGATCAGGTTTACTATATGAATCAAGTACTTAGAAGTGATTGTCAGATACATAATCAGGGAATCCATAGAGAGGTAAGAAAAGTCAAACGCTGAAAGCCTTGACTGCATAACGAAACCCTTTTCATTGTGCAGTTACATGTAAGATAGGAGCAGGTTTACACAATGCAGTTTCCTCATCATCTTGACTTTTTTGGCCTTCTTATGAATGCCTGTGCCCATAATTTTTTTAAAAAAATCATGTACAATAAAATACCTTGTAATGTAACTCATTATTTGAGTAGAAATTACTATTAGCAAGCTCTGATGAGAGCTACTAATCCAACTGCTAATCTAACAAAGACCCAAGTGAGGGATAGTCAGAGTACAGTCAACTTCCAACCATTCATTTAGTGACCGTTTGAAGTTACAATGGCACTGAAAAAAGTGACTTTTGACCGTTTTTCACACTTATAACAGTTGCAGCATCCTCATGGCTACATGATCAGAAGTTAATGCTTGGCAACTGGCATGTATTTACAATAGTTGCAGTGTCCTGGAGTCATGTGATCATTTTTTACAACCTTCTGAAAGCAAAGACTATGGGAAAGCCAGATTCACTTAATAACTGTTACTAGGTGAACAACTGCAGTGATTCACTTAATAACTGTGGCAAGAAAGGTTGCAAAATGGGCAAAACTCAATTAACGATATAGGAGACAGAGGAAGAGAATTAGGATAGCCATTCCCTACTGTCGTATATCTCATACGAACAAAGGACGCGAGTCGGTGACTTGGTTCAGCTCATTTATTGGGATAAAACACAAGTGGGGGAATGGGGAAAGAGATGCGGCTTAAAAGCACTTTTTGCCGGGCGCTGCGGCCAATCGTGTCATTTTGAATCGCCCGCGATCGGCTCAGCCAATCGTGGCCAATTCCTAACGACCAATCAGTGTTGCGCACTCAGCCAATCCGGTGGCCGTGCGCTTTGGCCAATCCGGGCTGCCGGGTTTCGAGTATGCAAATGTTCGTACAGAACACCCCTCCCCTCTTGGATCGGTCCTACGTGACGTAGTCCCGTAAGTAGGCGGGGCTCCGTACTTCCCGGCTGGACCTGCGCAGGTCAGTCTTTTCTTGGTTGTCAGTTGGTTTGGTTGGGCTTCCTGTCGCTCTCCGCCTCGTCGATGGAACCACCTGGAAGGGTGAGTCAGGCCTCTTGCCGCGGCTCCCTCCTGGTCTCTCCGGGCTGGTCAAGCTGCTGGCTTCGCTGCTCCCGCTCGGGCTTTCCGGGCTGGTTGAGCTGGCTTGGCTGCTCCCGCTCGGGCTTCCGGGGCCGGTTGAGCTGGCTCGGCTGCTCCTTCCAGATGAGGCTTCGAGTGGGTCGCTCTCCGGTTCTTCAGGCGGTGAGTACTGCTGGTTTCTTTTTGGGTGGGTTTGTTCTTTTTGTTCTTTGGGGTCTTCCCTCCCCTCTTGGTTGGTGTTTTGCCGGTTCCCTTCTGTACCTGGTGTTTGCGTGTCGGTCGTGTTTCCCGTGGTGGTCCTTGATCTCAGTTGGTCGATGTGGCGTTTCCACGCTCGTCCGTCGGTTGTTTGAGGCGGTACAGTGTGGGCCTGTTGCTTGGGTGATCGTTGCCGGTATCCAGAGGGGGTCCCGGTGAGGTTTCTTGCATAGACCCTGTCTCCCGGTGCGAATGTTCTGCGTTTGCTGGTGGAGTCAGGGGTCTTTCCGGGTTGTATGTGGGGTGCAGGCTGCCAAGCGGTGATCGCAGTTTCCTCCCCATTAGTAGCTCCGCTGGGCTCTTGTTCGTCGTAGTGCTCGGGGTTATGTGCTGAATTAGTAGCATCCGGTTTATTTTGTCTTGTATGTCCCTGGTTTCGATCTTTTGGATGGTCTTTTTTGTGAATTGGACCATTTTCTCCGCCCTTCCGTTCGCTGCTGGGTGCGCCGGTGCCGTTAATGCGTGCTGGATCCCTCGTTCTACCAAGAATTTCTCGAAGGGTAGCGCGGTGAACTGGGGGCCGTTGTCTGACATGATGACATCGGGAAGGCCGTGGGTTGCGAAGAGCTTACTGAGTTCTCTGATGACGGCGTCTGTGGTAGTTGTCTTCATGTTGCTTACCTCCAGCCAGTTGGAGTAAGCGTCTACGGTTACCAGGAAGGTGTGTCCTCTGGTTGGTCCCGTGAAATCTACGTGGATTCGGGATCATGGCCCCCTAGGGGTTTCCCATTCCAGGATCGGGGCGGCGGGGGGGTTTGGTCTTGATTCCTGGCACTGCTTGCAGGAGGCCACCCAGGCTTTGATCTCCTTGTCCATCCCTGGCCACCAGGCATGACTTCTGGCCAGGGCTTTTGTCCTAACGATGCCGGGGTGCCCTTCATGCAGCATGCTCAGGACTTTTTTTTGTAATTTTTCTGGAACTATGACTCTGTCCCCCCACAGTAGACAGCCTTTTTGCGTTGATAGCTCTGTTTGTCGGCTCCGGTAAGCTTTGAACTCGTTGTCCATGTCCTTCTTCGGCCACCCTTTTCCCACCCATCTTAGGACCTGCGCCAGACGTTTGTCTTTATTGGTTGCTAGGGCAATGTCTGACGCGGTCAGGGGTAGGTTGGGTAAGGTCTTGATGCTCAGAGTGGATGTGGTGGGTGCTGGGTCAGCGTCCAGGGTGGGCAATGGTGTGCAGCTGAGGGCATCCGCGTGCGGGATTGACTTACCGGGGTGGTGGATTAGCCGGTAATTGTAGGCGGCGAGAAATTCGGACCACCTTGTCATCCTTGGGGAGAGGATGATTGGGGTGGCCTGGTCTCCCACCAGTATTCCCAGCAGCGGTTTGTGGTCTGTGATTATGGAGAAAGTCCTGCCGTAAAGGTATTCGTGGAATTTCTTTACGGCTGCAACGATTGCTAGGGCCTCTTTGTCCAATTGGCTGTAGTTTCTTTCGGGTTTTGAAAGGGTCCTTGAGAAAAAAGCGATGGGTGCTTCTTTTCTGTCGGTGAGGGTGTGGCTGAGGGCGACTCCCTACGCCCGAAGGGTGATGCGTCGCACGTTACCGTGATGGGGAGTGTCTCGCTGTACTGGATGAGGACAGCATCCGATGTGAGAAGGTCCTTGGTTTTGTTGAAAGCGTCCTCTTCTCGTCTCCCCCACGTCCAGGTGGCTGCCTTGTCGAGCAGCCTATGCAACGGTTCCGCCACGGTCGCCTTTTGGGGCAGGAAAACATTGTAGAAATTAATCAACCCCAGGAACGCTTGTAACTCCGTTTTGTTTCTGGGTTTCGGGGCTTCTTTGACGGCTTTTATTTTGCCCTCGGTGGGGTGGATTCCGTGCTGATCTAGTAGGTACCCCAGGAATTCGACCCGTGCCGTGCGCAGTTGGCATTTCTCCCTCTTAACTTTTAGTCCTGCACTTTGGAATCTTTGCAGTACTTCCCTTAGGCGCCCTCCAATTGTTTCTGGTCGGCCCGGCTACCAACACGTCATCAAAATAGGGCACTACCCTTTTATGCCCGGAGGAGCCTCTCCATTAGGCTTTGAAATACACCGGGCTACGCTGACTCAATTGGAGCCTCTTGCAGCGGAATGCCCCTCGGTGTGTGACTATAGTCTGCGCTTCTGCGGTTGCCTCGTCGACCGGAAGTTGCTGATAGGCTTGGGCCAGGTCGAGTTTGGCGAAAACCCTGCCCCCAGTGAGTGTAGAAGGTGTTGCACTACTGGGACGGGGTAGGCGCTTTGTTGTGGCGCACGGTTCAGGGTGGCCTTATAGTCCCTGCAGATTCTCACCGACCCATCTGGCTTTATCGGGGTGACTATAGGGGTCTCCCATCGGGCATGGTCCGTTGGCTCGAGGACTCCTGCTCGATGAGCTTATTTAATTGCTCATCGATTTTGGGGTGGAGGGCAAAAGGCACTCGCCGGGGTTTGAGGCGGATAGGGGCAATGGTGGGGTCAAGGCTGAGCGATATTGGGGCCCCCGGTACTTGCCTAGGTTGCCGTTGAAGACCTCTTGGAACTCGCGCCGAGCTGCTCCTCCCAGTCCGCCTCAGCGACGTGGTTGGTGCCGGTCACTTCTAGTCCCAACGGCGCGAACCATTGAAGTCCCAGGAGGCTGGGGCGGTCTCGTTCGACGATGGTTAGGGGAAGTATTTCAGTGCGCCCTTTAAATGTGACCTTGAAGTGCCCGATCCCTACCACGGGGATGCGATTCCCCTGGTAGTCTTTGAGGATGAGCTTCTGGCTCTCCAGCTCGTGCCGTTTCATGGAGGGTACTAGCCGCTTAATTTCCCGCCACGCGACCATGGATAGGTAAGATCCGGAGTCGACTTCCATCTTGCAGGGGCGGTCTTCGATGGTGACCTCCACGTGGACCTTCCGGCCATCCCAGTTGGAGGAATGGCTGACGATGACCGTCTGGTGCGTTTCCTCACGCTGGCAGTTTTCGTTGAAACGGCGGCTCCTCGCTTCCCGGCTCCAACGGCTCTCGCTATCCCGATCGCGGTTCCTCGGGGGGGTGCTGTCGCGTCTGGCATTGTTGCGTCTCCATGGGCTGCCGTCTCGGTGGCGGGGGCTGTGGTTCCGTTTGAAGCGGCAGACCTTGGCGATGTGGCCACGCTTGTTGCAATGCCAGCATATTGCATCAAAGAACCGGCATTCTGACCGCGGGTGTTTGCCGCCACAGCCGGCGCACTGGAACTTTGATTTTCGGTTCCGTGGCTCGTGCTGGTCGCGTCCCGTCTGCAGCCGGTGGATGTCCTCCTCGTCATCTTCTGAGTCGGAGGGGGATTCGAGATCGCCGTGGTGTGTGGAGGCGGCTGCTCGATGGTCGAATCCGGGCTGGTTCTCGGGGGTCGCGGTCGCTTCGGTCATGGCGGGTCGCTCCACGGTGCTGGCTTGCCGCAACTGGGCCGCTGATTTCCGGGTCGCTTCCGCTGCGGTGGCTTCGGCAAGGGCGTCGGCGAGGGAGATGTCGCCCTTTGCCATGATCCGGCTCTGTAGAACGGGGTCCCGGAGGCCGAGGACGACGCGGTCCCGCAGGGCTTCATCGAGATCGGTGAACCCGCACAGGCCCCGAGGTCTCTGAGGTCGGCCACAAAGTTGCTGACGCTCTCCCTTGCTTCTGATCGCGGCGGTAGAATTCGTGCCGGCGGATGAGGGTGGGCACGGCGGGTGCATAGTGGCTCCTCAGCAGCGGTTCGAGATCTGCCCAGTCCATGGCCTTTACGTCGAGCGGCTTGGCGAGGGCTTTTGCCATTTTAAACACTGCGGGCCCGCAGTGTGTGAGAAAACGGCCCTTTTCCTCTGCCCGTTCGCGTCCTTGAGGTTGCTACTCTCCAGGAACATGAGGAATCGGTCTATGTACGATTCCCAATCCTCCGTAGCTTGGTTGAAGGGAGCGGGTGGCACGTTGCCGCTGGCCATGCTGCCGGTTGCGGTTTCGTGGGCCACGTGCGGTGTGGGACTTGTTTTAATATCCCACCTTTGTCGCCAGTGTCGTATATCTCATACGAACAAAGGACGCGAGTCAGTGACTTGGTTCAGCTCATTTATTGGGATAATACACAAGTGGGGGAATGGGGAAAGAGATGCAGCTTAAAAGCACTTCTTGCCGGGCGCTGCAGCCAATCGGGTCGTTTTGAATCGCCCGCGATCGGCTCAGCCAATCGCGGCCAATTCCTAACGACCAATCAGTGTTGCGCACTCAGCCAATCCGGTGGCCGTGCGCTTTGGCCAATCTGGGCTGCCGGGTTTCGAGTATGCAAATGTTCGTACAGAACACCTACAATCTCCCAAAGTATGTCTGTTAAGATGAAAGTAGTAAAGGTTTAATCTGGCAAGATTCTGTCTATCTGATGTAAGCTACTAGAGAACTGAACATTTGGTTTGGTTTGAAGCTAGTATATGCTGTGAAGTTAGGATTGTGGTCTATAAAGTATATTTTGTTGATTACTTATTACAAAAATCTGTTCATACTGCCAGTGCTTGCATACAGTTTAAAGGAACAACACACCTCACTTAATCAGATTATCCCTCAGGCCTCCATTAAAGCAACCTTTTACTTATTTAAAGACAAATATCTCCTCCCTCCAGAGGTGGTATTCAGCAGGTTCTGACCAGTTCTGGAGAACCGGTAGTGGAAATTTTGAGTAGTTTGGAGAACCGGCAAATCCCACTTCTGATTGGAGATTTTACAGTATCCTTCCCCTGCCACGCCCACCAAGCCATGCCCATAGAACAGGAAGTAAAAAAATTTGAATCCCACCACTGCTTTCCTCCATAAATCTAATCCCTATAAAATGAGGTCTAGTACTGGAATGCTTGTTGAAATAGGTCCATTTTTATAACCTTCGAGAAAACCAGGCAAATGATCAATATTGGGAGAAAACCATTTTAAGATATTAAGATCATTATAAGAAGTTTGCCTTTGAAACTTTACCATTTAATTTCTTATTGGGTATGGTCCTTAAGCATAACTAATCAGGATGGTCACGTAGGACTGGCTGATTACAGTTGGAGAAAACAGGCCTGAAGGTAGAAGTAACAATAGCAAAGAATACTTCATTGGCCAAGTGTGTTTAGACCCACAAGGAATTTGTCTCCGGTGCATAAGCTCCCAGTGAACATACAAAGTAGTAAGTCATATATCATAAATCATAAGATATAATTATAAATCACAAGATACAAACAAGTGGTAAATCATAAGAAACCAATAGGAGAAGATATTAGATAAGATGAGAAAGTTGAGAAGATGAAAAGATGAGAAGGACAATAGCAACACAGCCCTTAAACAATGCAATACAATAGCATTTAAAGTTATATACCTGTAAACTGTAAACTTTTATAAGTTCACAGCGCTCTCTAGGCAGTATACAATATCAGCATATTGCCCCAACAATTTGGCTCCTGATTTTACCAACCTAGGAAGGCTGAGTCAACCTTGAGTCTGTCAAGATCAGACTCCAGATTGTGGGCAGAGTTTGCCTGCAATATTGCAATCTAAGTTCTATACCATCAGGGCTCCATGTAGGCCTTAGTAGCTTAATACCAGGATTTTGAATTGGACTTCGGTGCTTACCGGCAAGCAGGTACCATCCTCTCTAATAAACATTCAACGACTTCTGAATCTGGTGAGCCACAGCCTTTCCTCCCATCTGAAGGACCCAATTGGCATGTAGTACCAGTCTATAGTTGGAAGAGTTCACGTCACAGAGAACTCTGTCCCTGTTTTCAAACTCTACAACAGGGATGTCAAACTCATGGCACATGGGCAGAATGAGTCATGCACTGGCCATACCCACCCCCATTTTAGTGAAGGGGAAAGTCACAATACGTCACATGATGACCACATGACCACATGAGTTTGACATCCCTGCTCTACAAGATAAAAAAAGGAAAAACAATTACTAATCCAAAGGAATTTGTGACATGTTGCCTCACACTCTACCTAAGTGGTGTGCAACCCAGATCAAAACTAAGCAATTTCCTCAGCAAAGACTCCCACAAACCTGGCATCATTGCTTAATAATTGTTTCCCTATTCTGCAAAAACTATGTAGTTAACTTTCAACCAGACCACTGTTTAAAAAGTTGCAGTGAGCCTGCTAGGTCATTCATCAGCTTCAGAAGATTCATTAGCATTTAATAGCTCTCTATCTCTGTAGAAGTGTGCCAACAGTCCACATATTGGAAAATCCATGGAAAGTTGAAGGATTTTTTGATGGTCCAGTTGCTTTTGTTTTTTTAACATGATCCAGTGAAATTTTGGGCCGACGAGCTTATTTCGCCCAATTTACCACACCCAATTTCATACTGTAAATTGACAATTTGAGAGGCATTTATCTCACTAACTCATCTAAAAGCAAGTGTTTTTTTCTTTTACATTGCAGGATTAGGAAAATAGAATCCATTTTAAATGGATATGGCCCAAATTAAGAAGCCGTTATCTGTATTTTTCATCTGCACCCAACTTCTTTTCAATTGCTGGGAGATTATTCTTGCAAGAGAAATCTCAGAGACAAAGAATTATTCAGTTTGGTGCGAAATGCAGGAGAACAATGGGGAAGCTTAACCAATTATACCCAACTAGTGCCTTTTTCTTCTGAATGTTTTCTTCTCCATGATAATTCTCTGGCTTAATTGATAATAATGATAATGATATTGACCAGAAAGTGATTTAACCATAGTAAAGAACTGATCATAATATTTCCCATCTTCATATCTAGCATCAGCTGCCCTGAGACAAAAAATGAGGTCTTGCCAGAAACCCCTACTGCATCTACTATATATGTCAGGCCCAAGATCACCCAGAAACCAATGGTTGCTATGGAGACTATGAAACCCAGGTCAGTTTATCCTAAATGAACACAGCAAGCAAGAAAACAGAAAACTCCACTTCTATTTCTTCCTTGGTGTTTCCCCTTTTAGCCAGCATTAGTTCTGAGTTGTGTCCTTCCTCATTTTCTAATTGGCTAATAAAGGTGAAATGGAGCAACCATGATATGATGTGTGGATGAATTCTGTAGGATCTAATCATGTGCAATTACAAACAGCACTGACCCAGCAAATGTATCCTCAACAGTTACACAGTATATAAGCATGATCAGACAATAATTTTCTGGTTGGTCTGAAAAACTTTGCTCACTAATGTTGGTTGCCAATACAAGACAGAATGGTAGATCCCCCCACTTTTTAATTTTACTGGCTTAAGCCTACTAGGAAAATCAGCTGCATTAATCAAATGCAGAAAATTGTGAGAGATGCCTAAGTGTTTAAAGGATCAGACCCTAAAATAAGCCATCATTTTCAAAGTAAGCTGCTGTTAACTAAGTTTAATCTGGATGGGTGAACATCACTAGATACAAACTCAAGGTTAATTGTACCAAACTTGATTGCAGGAAATACGACTTCAGCAACAGAGTGGTCAATGTCTGGAATACTCTACCTGACTCTGTGGTTTGTTCCCCAAACTCTAAAAACTTTAACCTTAGACTGTCTACTATTGACCTCACCCCTTTCCTAATAGGTCTGTAGGGGGTGTGCATAAGCGCACCAACGTGCCTACCATCCCTGTCCTATTGTTTCTTTTGTATATATATTTATTTTTCTTATAAGTATCCATGTATTCATAACTATGTTTTTACTTATAGCTATTATCTTGTAAGCAATTGACAAAAATAAATAAATACAAAATAAAAAATGTTGGTCTGCTCCTCTTTGCTGCAGATTTTTGTATTGTTATTCAAAACATTGGTTTACACAGAATACTACATTCTGAGTCCCAATGCCATTATGCAGATGTATTGTGGGCCTCCTGCCGAGCACCACATCCAGCTGTGTTACCTTTTTAAAAGGATCTTTTAATCTTTTATTACAAATTGAGAAGCTAGCATCCTGAAAAACAACACTCAGCCTTGAATATCACCTTCATTTCCAAAAATGATTCCAGGTTCTGGGAACAACGTTGAAAGTAAAAGTTATAGCAAACTTTGGAAACATGGCTACCACATTGAGTGTTTGATAGTGATAGTGCCCACCATGGCATACCCAGAGCTTTCATTTAATATCCAAGTGGTTCCAATTGCCTCAGAGTTCAAAGACCTTTGTGCTAAATCATTGTGCCACTTTTTGGAACCTGGCTTAGCACATTGTGTGAAATTAACTACTGTGGTTTCTAAAACATGGTTTATAATTTATTTGAGATGTAAACAGAGCTAATTGTGATATATACAACAAACCATGTCCAAACAAACCATGGCTGAAAATATGTCACCACTTCAGGTGAGACATGGTTTAAGCAGGGCTTATCCAAACCAACCATTATTATCTGGGCTACATAACATGCTGTTACATATCATGTTTTACACACTAGGCAGATTGGGTTCACATAGCACATCAAGCCCAAACTGAACAAACTGCATTATAATTCAAACCAATGTATGAGCCCAACCCCTACTGCTTTCATTATGAGTTATTCAGTTGATGGTATTATCTGGAGAGGTCAGATTGCCAATGGGAGCATTGCTTGCTCTCGCATAGCCAGTCAGTGAGCAAAGCAAGAAAGTGGGAAGATCTCTTCAATCAAACAATGCTCCCATTGGCCCTCTGCTCTGTCAGTTGGAGGGCTTGGTCTTCATTTGATAGATAAATAAGCTGAAATTGGAGCTGGCTAATCTACTCTGCAGGAGTTTCCGTGAAGAGCTGAAGACCCTCTTAAAACTTTCTACTAAGAACATGTAAGTGTTTCCCAAGTTTTTTTTAAAATGGTATTTAAGTTAAGAAGAATGTGTTAATGTACAATATTGGGGATGGTATTGGCTATGTGAACATGGAATGCTATGGTAGTTCCACTTTCTCCTTTATCTCCAGAGTTTCTAAATAAATTAATAGAACATTTATAAGCCATCATTTGGTCTGCTTTTTGGTGTAGAGCCAATTTACATGTTTGCATTTTATTATTAAATTTTACCAGATTACATTTTTATACTCTAACGTAACATAAAAGCACATGTATTTTAGATAACTTCTGTATAGAACAATTTGCCATGTTTTAACCTTGGAAATGTAAAAGCAATGTCACTTAATGAGTTGAAACCTTGCTTTAAGATTAAGGGAATCACTGCTTAAGATTCCTGCCTTGTGATAAGCCGTGTGTTTTAATTAACTCTAAAATAAGCCATAGTTTCTGGGTTCCTACCCAAAGCTAAATTTAAAACCATGATTTCCAAGGCACAATTGCAGGTTTACAATCATGGCTTAATGTTAGAAAACTTGATTGGGTCCATCCATCACTTTAAGCTACAATTTGGGTTAATTGGTTTTTCCTTAAAATGGAGCTACAATTTAGTTAAATTTCCAAAGTTGCTGAAAAGAAAATTCTACCAAGAAGTGATGGTAAAAAAAACTATGATTTACAATAATAAGCTTATCATTTGTTCTCCTTTAGCAGGGCTCACACACAGTCATGTCTGCATCTTCTGCTTGGGAAAAGCTACACATGAGCTGTTGCCTATTTCAATGGATGCAAAGTGGAGGCCAGAGATATAAAAAAATAGCACCTTCAATGTTCTTCGAGAGCTGTAGGTATCTTGAGAGAGTTACAGGTGTTACTAAGGGATATTTTTGTTGTTCTAGGCCTGAACATCCAGTGGCTCCCAGAAATAATGAGGAACAGTCTTCAGCTATGGAGAATAATGAAACACAGCAGGTAAATTTGTCCTTGGAGAGTCTAAACTAATGAATGAGTATCAGTAGACATCTGCATATAATTTAGACAGGATAATAAAGTTGCAGGACCAATTTAGATTTTAATGCCAAGTAATATTTAATGTGATTGAAACAATGTTTTATATAGAAGGCAGAACCATGCTATTTAATTTTAATTAAAGATAATTAATTTTCTCAGCCCAGTTATTTTCTTTTTAAGTAGCATTCCTCATTCAAAAGCCAGGTCTTTTTGCACCAAAGGCTCTATGAATGAGAAATGCTTCCAAAGCACCTGAACCAGTCTTATTCCACCCTTGAAATAATTGAAACACAATTAGTTTAAGATTTGAAATTTTACATCCTATAAAATGTAGAGAGACAACTAGTTTGGTGTAGTGATTAAAACACCACTATAGAAACCAGGATAGCAGAAGTTCTAGTCCCCATTTATGCACAAAGTCGATTTGGGGTGGGGGTGGGGTGGGGGGGTGACACTTGCTTTGCACTTCCAAAATCTTGCCAAGAAACTTCCAGGGATTAATCCAGTCACCAGGAGTAAGAAACCGATTCAAAGGTGCCCCAGTTGAAAAAATTAAGGCAACCACTAGATGGCAGTGAGAATAGAAAAAGAAATTTGGGGCTTTTCTGAACTTTTGCAGCCTGTATCCTGGGGCCCTGCAATATGCAAGGCAGCAGAGACAGCCTGTCCTAGGTGTATTTTTCTAACCTGGAATGTCAGCAGTTTTTCTAGGAATTGTCTATTTTTCTTCCACTCTCTACCATGATAACTTTCCTAACTTCCTGTCCTAGAAAGTACTAAACCTAACACTTGCAGACAAGGTTTATTGAATCCCTGACATTGTCATCTATAAATAGGGGTGGGGGGGGGCGTTCCTTGGAATAATGGGTAGTCTGCCTTTTGGGTTGGGGGCATATTTTAGCAGGTTGAGAGCAAGGAATGTGAGCATGCTCACAAAATGGCTACTCCAGGAAGTTTGCCTATTCATAAAATACCTGCTATGGGGTGAGTTGTGGCCAGTTGCAAATCACCCATGGTTCAAAAGCTGAATAGTTCCAAGAAACTCATTTCTCTAGAATATTTTTATGTGATGCAAAATGATACTTGATAAAAGTAATGCTGGAGTTTTCCTTGTAATGTGCCAGATTTCTGTTTCACTCTTTTAATTTCTATTTAATTTTCTAAATCTTGGTTTGTGGTTTAACAAATTCTGAAGTATAATAAACAGCTGCTTGTATAATATCTACATATTGTATGTTTTTGGTGCCTATGCCAACAAATGCTAAAATGTGAATTACCCAGTGTAGTTGGGGAGAAAGATTATTCAAAGGAACTGCTAACACAATTGTGTCCAAACTAGCCCTCATCAATAGTGTACCTTGTTTGGTTTTGGATTACAACTTCCAGAACTTTCTGCTAGAAGGGTTGTTAGTCATATAAAGCTGGGAATTATAGTCCCAATACATACAGAGGATACTCAAGGAAACCTCCTATAGGAATAGGCTATAGTCATATTTGAACATTGCATGTATTTACTAACCTATCCTATACCCCAAAGGATGTTCTTTCAAGAGCTACCAACCTGCCTCTTGTCAGCTCCACTTATGAAATGGCAGCTTCGGCTTATACCTCGACTAAGGAGAGCCACCCCTATGTTAAAGTAGTTTTGGATTTGGCAGAGAAGAGCGTGAAGCATGTCTCTGAGATGGCTATGTATAGTGCTCAACCTTTTCTGAGTAAGCTTGAGCCCCAAGGTAAGGCACTGCCCTCATTCTAAAGATTTTCTCTTTGTGGAAAGAGGCAGCAAGTCTTTGGGGCACCTCACAAGCTTATTTTCACTGTAGGTTTTGGGACTGGTTCACATATGTAAAGATTGTGAGGAATTCTATCTACTGGTGTGTTGTGAGTCTTGTGAGACCAATAATCCAGAAAATTAGTTGATTCCTTTTCACTGGGAGATGAGAGCACCAGTAATCTTTTCCAACTCTAGGATCTGTTTATCTCTTCCTCTTTTCTCACTCCTGTTCAATAAGGAGATTGTTCCAGATAATCTGTATTTATCCATCGATATTGTAATTTCTGCCATTTCAATAATGTACTTGAATTGTAGGAATTGTTACAGTACTATATAAATGCATGTCAGAATGTGACATTTCTTGAAAGGATGGAAATTGGACTCTGAGGTCCACATTGATGTTTGTAAATCCACTCAGAGTCACCTCTTTGTGGGATGGGCAATATACAAATCTCAAAATAAAAATATCAACCTGGAATATTTTTTTCTGTAAACTGCAACATACTTTAATTTTCAGAAGTTTATACCATGAGAAATTTAAATGGAATGTAATGAGGGGAAAAGGAAGATTCAGTGGTTATTGATTAGAACTCTAAAAATACTTAATACTTTTTGGATGTTATGTCAAAAGTCTTGCAGCCTATAAGTTAAATACTGCATGTCTCTAGTTTCAGTAGCAAGCCACTATGCCTCCAAGGGTTTGGATAAGCTGGAGGAGAACTTGCCGTTCCTCCATCAGACAGCTGACCAGGTAAACTGAACTTATTTTTACTCCTGTCTTTATCATTGTTGATGGAGGATAAATCTGGTGCCCTCTAGGGGTTTGGGGGTGCAACTCCGATACATCTTAAAATTGCCTTATATTGGATATAGTAATTTAATGTTCTTATTTCTGATCAAGAGCATGAGGAAAAGATCTAAAACTGCACTGGGATAAAATTAAAAGCCACTTGATCAGGGGATGAAAACTTGTGTAAAATCTGATCTCAGCATTGTATTGATTCATTTGATCTGATAGCTTGGAACAGAGCAGCAGTTGGCGAGTAAAAGGAATCTAAAAAGCAATAGTCACATATTGCTTGTTTTCCAAATATAGATTCTGACGACTGAAGACTTCGATGACTTTTTGCTTACCCAGAGTAATTCTTAAGAGAATAATGGTTAGAACTACATTACATCCAGTTCCCCAAACACTGAACGTTGCTGCTTTTGTTTAATGGTCTCTCCATAGGTTATTTCTGAGACACAGGAATTGGTGTCCTCCAAAGTAGCAGATGCCAAAGAAGCAGTAGCCAAAGCTGTCCAAGATGGCAAAGAGATGCTCATAGACACAAGAATGGGCAAACTCGCCATGAGTGGGGTAGAAGTAGTACTAGAGATATCGGAAGAGTTGTTGGATCACTATCTACCAATGACTGAGGAAGAACTTGGTAAGCAAGGCATTTTACCTCAACATCTTCAGTCTGGTGTCTGTGAGATCATAGGAGTTTAGCATTTGCAATACTCCCGGTCTTGTTCAATTGTCTTTGGTGAATATTGCTATTTCCAAAGGCCATACCTTTGGAAAAGAAAATGGCTTGAAGTCTGAGCAGACGTTTCAAAGAAGTAACATGTTTTAAACTATATTCCACAGCTCAAATAGCACAATCTACACCAGAAGGGATCCCCCTGCCACCTGACTCCCAAGGTTATTTTGTGCAGCTTGGTTCCCTATCAACTAAACTCCAGAATCGTGCCTACAAGTATGCTGTGGTAAAAATGGAAGCCGCCAGGGAAAACATCCAGAATACATTCAGCCAGTTACGTCAAGCCATTGGACAGGTAGGAGAATTCACCTCCAGACCTCTTAATTTTTAAAAATTCAATATGGACTGAAATGTTTTTCAGCCCCACCCCTCCTTAACTATGTTCCCTTTGTGGTATAAGCAACTCATGCTATTGGGGCATAGGAACAGTAAGTACACAGGAAAAAGAACACATGCTTTGCTGCTAGAGCAATATAATGTTGAAGGAGCTTTGTGTGTGACACATCTGGAAGGGAGCTTAGACATAAGCTAGCCTGGGTGCGCTGAGACATAAGCTAGCCTGTGCTTTGGTCTTCTCACCCTGCTTATGTACATGGGAAATGATTTATTGAATGGAAATAAGAAAGCAAAAGGAAAGCAGTGCTAGAAAGAGGATGGAATGGGGAGCTTAAGATTAGATATCTAAACTTAACTTTTCTTGCAACAAAATGCCTTGCCTTTACCTCTTTTCCCCCCACTTGGAAATTAGCAGCCTTATTTTTTTTTTTAATCTTTAGCTCATATTGGTATTTTTGTGAATCGTTCAAGGCGAACTGTGGTTGCCAGATCACATTCAAAGACAAAAAGCAGAGGGGAAATGGCAAAAATGTATCTGTTTGCATCTAAGTTGGGAGTGGAGACTCCAACTGATAAACACTTGTATTCATTTAGTGCTCTGAGTCACTTGCAAGGGGGATGGATAGCTTGCTCCGGTCATGATCTTTCTGATGGCAAAGCAAATTGTATTGCTCTAACCAAAGCTGTACTAAAAACAATTCCTTGTTTTGCTCCACCAGATAGAACATACCATGCAAGATATCCTTCAGATACCCCAGGAAGAAAAGGAAAAGCTACGGCAGGTACGGCTGGATTAAAGTCAGAGGGGGACCAAGGAAACATGAGCTCTTGATGTAATAATTGTAGGGCCATTCTTGAGAAGTTAAAATATATCTATTGGTGCATTCCTTTTCACAGATGGAATGTCATAGCTTGGCCGTGAGTTATCACATCACTGAACAACTGCAGATTGCATACACCAACTTGATGGGAAGCATCCAAGGTCTGCCTGGTATCTTTCAGCAGAATATTGAGTTGGCTCTCCATAGCATTGAGGAACTTCAAGCTACCTTTACTGAGGCTCAATCTTTCAAAGATCTTTCTAGCAGCCTTTTGATCCAAAGCAAGAAGACAGTCTGCATGGCCCAGACGTATGTAGATGATATCTTGGACTATGTGCACCAGAACGCTCCATTATCCTGGCTTGTGGGACCTTTTGTTCCTGCACTCAAGAATACCTCAGGTGACCCAGAGCCTGCAAAAACTAATGAACAGGAAGTAGAAACTCTGAAACCAGAAGCTCCAAAGGAAACTCAGTGACTTAGTATTTAGTCCAGATGGTGGCATGCTATTCCTGAGATACAAAGGGAGTGTACAAATGCAGTTGTAGATTCTCAGGAGGGAAAAACTGAAATTAACATGATTGAAATATTCCTGTCTTCCAAACTGTATCACAGTGGAGTTGGGAGCACAATTATTCCAAAGGAAAGATACATGTTAGTTGATTTTCCTAAGGACTTCACTTTGAGAAATAAAACAACTGATTCATGTTGTAGTACAACTTCATTTTTAAGCTTCCCAGGTATACTGAATGGCACCACTGTAATTCTTTGATTTGAAATAAATGTCATTGCACAAAAAATACAGGTAATTGTTTGAAGTTTGTTTCAGGGTCTTCCTATAGATAATCGATGCTACGGGGTAGTGATTCTTTTGCAGTATTCTACAACGTTGATTTCACAAGGACACTATATATGTGCTTGAAGTGGAAGAGAAGAGACAGTTCTATTGGTTAATTGTTTTCACTGTAAGGGAACTCCTCAATTCTAGGTTGGATAGCTCTTTGATAAGTTTCCAAATTTTTGTTGGAAACTTACCAAATCTCCAATTATTCTTCAGTTTCCAAATCGGAACTGATTCTAGGCAATGATTTCAATGTCTAGCTGGGCCAAGAGAGTTTCCTTTTCTCATATTTTAATATTGTAAGTCTTAGTTTGAAAGTCCAGCTTGTTTTAGAATCTGACATTCTAAGGTTAAGTAGGAGTGAAGATTGACTCAACTGGCCATTAAATTAAACTTCTTTATTCTAAATATTTAGATGCCGGGTAACCACAGGCGGAAGTTAGTTTCTGGCCAAGAATAATCATCAGTTCAATTGCCTCCAAAGAATTTTAGCCAAATTTCTCAACTACTCTCCAGCTTTTAAGATAATTTTCCTGTTCTCTCTACTTATTGCAAGTTTTGCTTTTACTGCCTTGATATATAGGTAGGATACATAGATATGGAGATTTCCTGAGTTTATAAACCTGTAAATTAAATCAACTGGTGATATATCATACTGTAGGATGATATATGATGGCGAACCTATGGCACATGTGTCAGAAGTGACATGAAGAGCCACTTCTGCCAGTATGCAAGAGGTCGATTGGAAGAGCCCCACTGTGCATGTGTGTGTGCCCCCACCAGCCAGATGATTGGTATCTCCTACACATGTGCGGGGAGAGATGCACGTGTGGGAGACATGCATGCATGCACAGAGGCATGCAGCATGTGAGGGGTGTCATGCATGCATGTGCAGAGGTGCATGCTGTGTGCACACAGAGTTGCACACTCGTGCAGGGGTGGGGGGAGTTGCACATTCATTGCATCATGTGTGCAGGCATGCGAGCACAAATGCGCACGCTGCACACTTTTGGCATGCAACATGGAAAAGGTTAGGCATCACAGCTGTAGAAGAAGAAGGGATAGATTGAGGGTGGAGTTGAGAGAGTTATCTGTCTGGAGTCATTACATTGACACAAGCATCCAAGTCCAGCCTCCCCTTGAATTCCACTGTCTCTTATCTGGCACTAATTTAATGCTGACCTTAATGCAGGGGTGGGATTCATTTTTTTTAACATCCGGTTTTGTGGGTGTGGCTTTGGTGGTCATGTGACTGGGTGGACATGTTATTGGGCTGGGTGTGGTGAACTCAATATCACTCACATCGAGGCATGCATCTCCTCACCTGGCCTCTCATGACTGTGGGGATGCTGCAACAGTCGTAAGTGTGAAAAATGGTCATAAGTCACTTTTTTCAGTGCCATTGTAACTTTGAATGGTCACTCCACACAAGCAAAGTACCAGCAAAGGAGGGGAAAAAAAACTCCAGAGAAGTTCCAGAGACAGGAAGTCTAGTCCTGCCAAGAATGTAATAAGAGTTAATGGAGACTCAATTTCTATAAGCAGCACCAGAATGTTTCCTTCCTGCCTTCCTTACAGTATTAGGCCAGTAATTTCTTCTAACAATCAGTTCTTCCAACTATTTAGAATGTTAACAACTGGTTCTAGAGAATAGGTGCAAACTGGTAGAATCCCACCCCTGCCTTAATGAGTGATCCTGATTCCTTGTGCCTCACACATCAGGTCTGATATACAGAAAACAGTTAAAGGGGGCAGATTTTTGTAGTCTAACACAGAGTTCCCCAACATTTCTGGCTTTGCGGATTGGCAGTGGGGGAGAGAGAAGCTGGTTCTGCATGAATGGCCAGCAAGCGCACTTGTGCACACTCTATTTGTGCAATTGATGTGCATGTGTGCCTGTGGCTCTCTTAAATGGAATGTCCATGCGGCTGCTGGTCACAGAAGTGAGGATGTGCATATGTGCACATGCTCACTGGCCATTTCCAGGGCCTGCTTGCAAACACCCAGCTCACAGGTTGGGGACCCCTGATCTAACAAATAAAGTAGGGTTAGTGTTGGTGAATATGATCTTTTTCTTCTATTGTAACTACGGTTACAATTATTGGGTTATCATTCCACAAGACACTCATAAAAATGGCAGAGACTTTGGTTACATGGTCAGAGGCTCCATCATGATGTTTTAGGAATCCTCCCCACTTCAATGTCCCTACTCTGTGCTAACATGTGGATCAGAGGTGGGTATTCAGCAGGTTCTGACCAGTTCTGGAGAACCGGTAGCGGAAATTTTGAGTAGTTTGGAGGACTGGCAAATACCACTTCTGACTGCCCCCCCCATCTATTCTCTGCCTCCTGAGTCCCAGCTGATCGGCTGGGTCTTCTTTTGTTGTCCTGCACAGAAGAACGGAGCTGGAAAGCAGGTTAGAGGGGTGGGGAGGGAATGGAGATTTTACAGTATCCTTCCCCTGCCACGCCCACCAAGCCACACCCACCAAGCCATGTTATGCCCACCAAGCCACGCCCACAGAACTGGTAATAATTTTTTTTGAATCCCACCACTGATGTGGATGCAAGAAAAAGAAACTGAATGACTTACGTAATAGATCTGTAGTCCAGCCAGCTTTCCCAAATTTTCCCAAGACAATAATTTAACAGCACTTTAATACAGAGTGGGATTGCTGTGCTCTGGAAGGCATTTTCAAAACTTTATTTACCCAACTTTATTTATTTACTCTTCTCCAAAGCTGCTGGTTTCCTGTCAAGAGAAAAAAGAAAGATATACTTATGTGTGCTTTCTTCTATAGGAAAGGTGTGGGTGTGTACAAGTTAACAAGTATACAAAGGAATATGATTGAGCGGTAACTAGTATTTAACGTTCTGGCATTATTCTTCTCTCCATACTTCAGTTCCCCTCCCTTTCTCTCCACCTGCTTTGATGTAATAATATCCATGCACTGCTAGATAAAGGGGTGTTTCCAACTTGCTAGAAAAACTATTTTCATTCCCGGGGAAAACAGTATAAAACCTGTTTAAAATGAGATGGAGGAGGTTGCCAACAAGAGGTTAAAATAGAAAAGCCAAGGAAACCCGTGGGATTGGGGCCAGCAAAGGGTGAATGGCTTCCATCAGAGATTTCCAAAAGATGACAAATTCAAGGGCCAATTTGGAGTCTCGGGGATGAAGGCCCCTCATCTTCTCAAAGACAGAAGGATGATATTAATTTGAACTTGATTGATGTGCTGATCAGCAGCCTAGCAGAATGAAGTAAAAATATTGACCTTTTTAGCACTTCCTACTCTTTCAGAAATGAAGCACCCTGTTGCGTGTTAGAATAGAACAGAACAGAACAGAACAGAACAGAACAGAACAGAATTCTTTATTGGCCAAGTGTGATTGGACACACAAGGAATTTGTCTTGGTGCAAATGCTCTCAGTGTACATGAAAGAACAGATACACTTGTCAAGAGTCAAGAATCATCAGGTACACTTAATAATAGCCATAGATTACAATAAGCAATCAAATCATACTAGGAAACAGTCAATAAAAATAGTTAGGATACAAGCAACAAACTTACAGTCATAAGTGGGAGGAGATGGGTGAAAGGAAGGATGGGAGGATTAATAAGAATAGTAATGCAGACTTAATAACTGGACAGTATTGAGGGAATTGTTTAGCAGAGTGATGGCATTCAGGAAAAAACTTCATGTGTCTCGTTCTGGTGTGCAGTGCTCTATAGCGTCGTCTTGAGAGAAGGAGTTTAAACAGTTTATGTCCGGGATGTGAGGGGTCTGTAAATATTTTCACAGCCCTCTTTTTGACTCGTGCAGTATACAGGTCCTCAATTGAAGGCAGGTTGGTAGCAATTGTTTTTTCTGCAGTTCTAATTTTCATTGAAGTCTGTGTCTGTCCTGTTGGGTTGCAGAACCAAACCAGACAGCTATAGAGGTGCAGATGATAGACTCAGTAATTCCTCTGTAGAACTGGATCAGCAGCTCCTTGGGCAGTTTGAGCTTTCTGAGTTGGCGCAGAAAGAACATTCTTCGTTGTGCTTTTTTGATGATGTTTTTGATGTTAGTCGTCCATTTTAGGTCTTGAGATATGATAGAACCTAGAATTATATATGTTCATATATAAAAGGCTGAGAATATTGTATCAGATGTGTTTTCTACAGTGTTATGGCAGCAAAACATGTTGGAGCTACAGCAGGTGAATTCAGGATTAAATATGGTTTAACTTGAAATGGTATGGAAGGTCATAAGTCTGAAGATTATTTAGTTTACTCTACCTCTCCTTCAGCTCTAGGATGCATGTTTCTAAATGCAGGTAGTTCTCAACTTACAACCATTTGCTTAGTGTCCATGACTGTTCAAAGTTATAATAGCACTGAAAAAAGTGACTTATGACCAATTTTCACACTTAGGACCATTGTGGCATTCTCACAGTCATGTGATTGAAATTTGGACCCATGGCAACTGGCATTTATGATGGTTACAGTGCCCTGGGGTCATGTGACCACTTTTTCCAACCAACCCAAGTCAATGGGGAAGCCGGATAAATTTAACAATCGTGTTATTAGCTTAACAACTGCACTAAAGATGCTTTTTCAAGAGGCAACTGGACTTTCTTAGAAGACGTTTTGCTTCTCATCTAAGAAGTTCTTACAGAGCTGAAGAAGCTCCTTGGATGAGAAGCGAAACGTCTTCAAAGAAAAACCAGAAAGTCCAGTTGCTTCTTGAAAAAGCAACTTTGGGTCAACCATGACCTGGATGACTGAGAATCTCCATAGACCCTTAGCATGTGTTACACTTGTGTGCAGTGTTACACTTAACAACTGTGGCAAGAAAGGTCATAAAATGAGGCAAAACTCATTTAACAAATGCTTCACTTAGCAACAGAAATATTGGGCTCAATTATGGTCATAAACTGAGGACTATCTGTAGACTCCAACAACCTACTGAACCAAAAAACACCCCAAACCATATCATGATTTGGTGTTTTGTATGGGTTCAGCTGACACCATTATGTCTAGGTTGCTAAAATTCTGGGGCAAAGTCTTAGCCCCCAAATCTTTCCATTGTTGCGAGATACTGAATGAAACCACCTTACAATGAAGCTCATAGTTCCAAGGCTCAAGTCTTTACTAATTTGAAAAAAAAAAAAAGATCCACATCACCCTTCCAAAACAGCATTTGTTAAAAATGTGTTGCTTTTTCGAAGGAAGACAACCTCCCTGATCTCCGCAGAGCTGAATGTACAGTTATGTTACATGGAACATAAGCCTGGGATCCCATGCTGTCAAAAACACGGAGCTGATAACTTCGGAAATAGCAAACTGTGAACATCAGATGCTCTGCTCCCAAAAGCATCTGCACTTTTTAGAGAACTGCAAAGTGTTACCATATGGACGCTGGTTGAAATAGAATTTCCTCAAACGGGGCATTATTGACAGAATGCATATCTCTGCACACACATGTACAAACCAGCCAGCCATTAAAGGGACAGTTTTATAGATATCTATTCAGAAGTAAATTCCATTGAATTCATTGGGGCTTCCTTTTCACCAAGAGGGCACAGGATACCAGTCTAAATCAGCCCTCTTGGGCTTAATCTAGCTTGCTGTGTTTCTTTTATTATTTCTATAGCAAAACTATTCTGAAATCTGCTTCGCTGTTTCTCAAGTTTCCTTCCTTTAAAAAAAAAACAATTTTTATTAAAAAAATCTTTTTACAGAATAAAAGAACTTTAAAGAAAAAAAGGAAAAGTGATGAAAAAATAACTGAAAGAAAAGAGAGAAATGAAAAAAGAGAAAAAGAAAACATAAAACATATAACGTCTGATTTTTTTTGTAACAATTATAAATGCATTTGAATTTTATCCTTTCTCTCATTAGGGTTACACCAAAAGGCCCGTCTCTCCATAGAAAGTAGAAACTAGAGCTCTATTCTCCTTATATTGAATTTTCATAAGGACCTTTACACATAATGTGAATAATTGACAAATAATTAAATTTCCAGAGCATTTGGATTCCTTCTGACTTTCACATTTTTTGTCAAAGGATGATGCAATCTTGTTAAATCTCTGTGAACGTGACTATGGGGATGCTGCAATGCTTGTAAAGTGTGAAAAGTCACTTTTTCAGTGCTATTGTAATTTTGAATGGCCACTAAAGGAATGATTGTAAGTCAAGGATGATTGTAAGCCAAGGACTACCTGCATTGAGACGAAGTATATTACTAATTTTACCATGGATCATAGTTTTAGCAACTGTCCCAGTGGTGTGTTTGTAGCAGGGGTGCGATTCTACCAGTACAGACCGATTCTGTAGAACTGGTTGTTATGGTTGTATGCAGTTCGGAGAATTTAATTTTGTGAGTTTGCTTGCATCTTGGAGGATTGAGGAATCAGTTGGAATCATCTTCCCAATATCAAGAATAAGAACAATTTTTCTGATTCTCAGCAATATGGAGAACTTCAATCTGCAGAATTCTGGGAAATGGAATCCACACATCTTAAAGGCACTCAGATTGTGAAATACTGAATGGCAGTAAATGTCACGAGTGTAAATTCCAGATCGGTCCATGTGGGCTTCTCCCAACATATGTCCATGCCCTTTTATGGAGGAAAAAAAATTAAGAGATGTTACCAAAAGAACATGAAAGAAACAGGTACTCAGCAAGACTTCTGACCTTCAGCCTTTCTTTTTAAGAATCGATAACAACTAGAGATCTGTACTGCAAATCATGTTTCAAACCTTCTTCTCTCATTCAAAAATAAGGATGAGAGAGAAAAAAAGATCAATTATTTCTATGATCAATGTTGCATCCTGCTTTTCCTTTGAGGGCCTTTTAAAAATACAATCAGTAGGAACAAGCTCAGCTTGAATTTAAAGGCCCAAAGATAACATTTCAATGTTGCACCTGGCATGAGATTGGGAGAATTTTCACCCAGCTCCAGCAGAATGTCGGAATTGTACAAAGTGAAATGATTTAAGTTACTATGAAAATTGGTTGAGTGAAATACTTTCACAATAGGTTTTCCAGATAGATTTCACCAATCCAGCTTTCTCCAACCTGGTGCACTCCAGCTGTCAAGCTTATCAACCCCAGCCAGTGTTAATAAGATGCATATGTGTTTCCGTATGATTCAGAGCTGTTCTCTTTATTTCAAAGGATAAATTACGTTCTTCAGATTGGAGTTTCTGTGTAGGACTGGGACCCCCCATAATAAATATTTCAGTGTGATCTGGCTCTGTCCAGCTCTTGGCATTTAAAGACCGTTGGAGTTATTTGCACCAATACACTGTACTTGCAAAGCATGCTAACCCATGTTTTGTTCAGTCATGATTTACTGAATCAATCTAATTTCTGAAACACACTGAATCACAAAGTTAACAAGTAGCATGGGCTTGCACAGCAGACTAGCAAATGGCAATTCAGCCTACCATATTGTACAGCCACAGAAAAATTTGATAGGTGTTGAGTTTACTATCTATATGTATATGTATCTATATGTATTAGGAGCAATAAATGGATCCCAGAATTCTACTTAAGATGCTTGACTCATTATGTCAAGACTGATAAAACTGAGCAGGATCTAGGATCCAAGAATTATACTAACCTCATTAATGTGTCTTTAATACTAGCATTAGGTGTAAATACAAAATCTTGGAAACTGCAAGATATATTTCCAACTTTCTTTTATTAGTAAAGTTCATGAATTCAGGGACTCCTGGACATTTTAAATAGATACTTTCTAGGTTTCTTATCATCTGAATGTAGTTGCCATTGATGAGAAAGCTACCAAAGAACTTCCTTCCTGTCTCTTTATTGCATATGTCTAACATTCCTTTAATTTCTCTTTCAGGATTCCACAATCTCTCATGCATTGCTATAAAGCAAGGGTTTTCAAAGTTGGCAAGTTTAAGACTTGTGGACTTCAACTCCTAGAATTCCTGAACTAACATGACTGGAGGAGGAATTCTGGGAGTTGAAGTCCACAAATCTTAAAGCTGTCAAGTTTGAAGACCCCTGCTATAAAGCATGTGGGCAGGGGAATTCTGGGAATTACAGTCCATACATCTTTAATTTGCCAAGTTTGAAAATTACTGCTATAAAAAGTCCTTGTTAAGATATTTAATAGCTGGAACAGTAAAGAGTATAATGGGCCAGAACACACAGTTATATTTGATTGGTTGGAGATTGCCTCCTGCATGAGGTAATCTACATCATGATTGGTTGCTGGGTAGAAAGGGGGAGTTTCCCTTTTTCCCGCCATTTTCTGTGTGCTCTATGCTTTTCAGTGGTTTACCTGATGATTTACCTCATGATGTTAGTGAATTCCTATCTTATTTACTATAAATATAAATGTAAAATATATTTATTTATATAAAACTACAAGTTCATGTCAGTGTCTCTGACTCCATTTGGACACCGGCTGTGCAATTCACTGACAGTCTTCAAGTTGCTTCAACCTGCAGTTTCCATCTTGGACCAAATATGTGCTTTGGAATCTCTCCATTTTGAAATTGAATGACAGATTTCTGGCTGTTCAGATGTTACTGAGGCCTAGCAAATCAAATTATCATTCAATGAAATGACAATTCTTAGTTCTCCTCATGGAATCTTTCCTCCATTTGACTTTCAACCCAATCAAGTTTTCATGATTGAGTGAACATGCATCATGGCATTTTCATGTGTGGGTGGGCTTCTCAGCCTGATCCCAAACGTAACATTTGAAATCATTACTGTTATGTCCTGAGGATTCTAGGAGTTCTCACTCAGGTCCACTCACTTTGTGTGGGCGTTCTTCCCCCTTTCCTCATTGGTTGATTCTCTCCAGCAGCCAGCTATAAAAGCAGGCTGCGGGGTCCAACCAGTTGCTGATTGCTGCGAGCCAGCCAGGTGTGGCAAGCACGGTCAGCCCTTTATTGTTATAATAAAGTATTGTTGCACTCATGCTCTGGTTCAGCCTCTCATTGCTCAAACTTAACACTGGCGACGAGGATGGGATGGCTACCAGAAGCACCATGCAACCGCTGAGTCACTAGTCACCGATCCGCAACCCAGAGAGAGCGATCGGCCGACTACAAGAGAAACGCTGACCGCAGCCAGAGAGAGCGGTCAGCCAACAAAAAGAGCGAACGTTGATCCGCAGCCAGAGAGAGCGGTCTGGTTCAAAAGTTAGAAGCGTCCGTAGCCGCTTGTTAGCCCAGCTACGGGAAAAGTGAAGCGCTGCGAGCCGCAGTCACTCAGTATTAGGCGCGAAATTCAAACGGGTGTCATTTGAATTTCAAACCAAGAGAGACACAGCACAGCACTGTAGTAAGTCACTAACGCCCACGCTGGCGCGAATCTAGACACCTCCAACGGCTAACAGCCAACGTGGTTAACCCAGAGAGAAAGAGAAGATAGCAAAAAACCCTCTCCAGAGCTGATTTCACTTGCAACCCACGAGCGCCTGTTGTCCCCAGAGAGATTTTTTTTCCGCAGGTAGCCCAGCCGTTCCCAGCACCATGAGTTCCAACCCAGTATTCCCGGCGTTCAAACCAGATGAAGAGAAGTGGGAATCGTATAAGAACCGCTTCAACCATTACATCGATGCGGTCGGCCTGGCAGATGCGGGAGAGCATCGGAAAAAATCCTATTTCCTAATCTACTGCGGAGCCATCGTTTATGATACTGCCGCAGCACTCGTAGCTCCTAGAGAGTTGAAAAACGTCCCGTGGTCCGAGTTGCTCGAGATCCTTACTAACCACTACGCTCCCAGGCCGTCACAGATCGCCAGGAGGTTCACTTTCCGTATGAGGAAGCAATCGAGTAAGGAGACCATCAATCAATATATGGCCGCCCTCAGAACAGCAGCTCTGCACTGCGGGTTTGGAACATACCTGGAGGACATGCTCCTCGATCAATTAGTTTGTGGGGTCAAGGACCTCAACCTACAGAGGCGCCTTCTAGCAAAAAAAGACCTCAACCTCGCACAAGCGGTCGAGGAGGCCCTGGCAGCCGAGCTGGCAACGAACTCAGCCACCGAAATACAGGGCCCAAGCGCCAAGCTGGCATCATTCCCAGTCCATTCCGAGGAGGTGGTAGCAGAGGAAACCCTCAACGAAAAACGACGCGTCCACCGCCTCGCCACGACAAACGGCCGCAGGTAGGGGCCAAACAAGAAAACACTGGTCCACCCAAGCACATCACACTGTGCCTAGCCTGTGGGGGATCGCATCAAAGGGCCACCTGCAAGTTTAAAGGAGCCACCTGTAACAACTGCCATAAAGGGGGCACATCGCGAGAGTCTGCCAAACCCCCAAAGCGCTGCACACAGACTCCCTCCTCGCACTCGGGACCTCAGAGGCAAGTATTAAACTGTCGCACGCACCGCCTTGCCAAGCGTACTTGCCACACTGTTAGTAAAATTTCTCTCCGTTTCCCTAGAAGGTAAACCGTGCCACATGGAGGTTGACACAGGGTCAGCGCTCTCAATAATTTCGTGGAACACCCTCAAGAGACTCCACCCCAACCTATCTACCACCCGGCTTCAAAGATGCGAGTTCGGCCTGAAGGACTACCAGGGGAAGACCATTCCTGTGATCGGCAGAGGCAAGTTCTTTGTCAGTTTTAGAACTTTTAAAGGTCACCTACCTCTAGTGGTAGTTAACGGCAATTTACCCACCTTATTGGGGCTCGATTGGTTTCCCCACCTCGGCCTAGGGCTAACAGGAGTCCATGCTGTCTCAACCTTAGACACTGACTCCTTATTCGCTGATTTCGCAGATGTTATAACAGAACCCCCATCTCATTCACAGTTGACCCCCAGGCAGTCCCAATCAGACTAAAACCACGTAGAGTTCCATTTGCTATTCGACCAAAACTAGACGCTGAATTGGATAAACTATTAAAACAAGGGGTCATTGAGCCAACAGATTTCGCCAAGTGGGAGACGCCCATCGTCACACCCCTCAAAAAAGATGGTAGCCTGAGAATTTGCTCGGACTACAAGACAACAATCAATAAATATTTACAAGTTAGCGCCTACCCTGTGCCCGTCATTCAGCACTTATTGCACACATTCGAGCCGGGCAGTATTTTCGCTAAATTGACATGTCTCAAGCGTATCAGCAGTTCCCTGTTGATAACCAAACAGCGGAACTTCAGACCATCGTCACTCACAGGGGTGCCTTCCGATGCAAGCGTCTCCAATTTGGCGTAAGTGTTGCCCCAGGGATTTTTCAGTCCCTCATGGAGCGGATTTTACAGGGCCTCCCTGGTGTAGTACCCTACTGACGACATCTTGGTCTCGGCCAGGGACAGACCCCAACTTTTCCAGAGAGTGCGAGCAGTGTTAGAGAGGTTCAGACAGCATGGCCTCAAGTTAAAAAAAGAAAAATGCGCCATTGCCACTAGACAGGTGGACTTTCTGGGTTATAAAATTGACGCCTCTGGCATTCACCCCTGGAGTCCAAGGTCAGGGCAATCCACGAGGCTCCCACTCCAACCTCCAAAACGGAGCTGCAAGCCTTCTTGGGGCTGCTGAACTTTTACGCATCCTTCTTGCCCCACAAAGCCTCAGTCGCCGAACCCTTCACAGATTATTGGACAAACAGTCACCGTGGCACTGGGGGCACAAAGAAGACCAGGCGTTTAACGCCGCCAAATCACTACTCACGCCAGAGGCGGTGCTTATCCACCGACCCTAACCTTCCTTTAGTACTGGCAGCAGATGCATCCCTTTTGGAATTGGGGCGGTCCTTAGTCACAGACTTCCCAATGGTGCCGAGGCTCCCATCGCCTTTTTCTCAAGGACGCTCTCGGCCACGGAACGCAATTACAGCCAGATCGACAAGGAAGCCCTAGCAGCTGTTGCGGCCGTGAAAAAGTTTCACAAATTCCTTTTTGGCCATTTTTTCGAACTGGTTACGGACCATAAGCCCCTCCTGGGCCTACTGGCCGGGGACAAACAGACCCCTCAGGTCCTTTCCCTAGAATGACAAGGTGGACACTCTTCCTAGCGCCTACTCCTACAAACTTATTCACCGCCGGGCAAAACACTGTCCCACGCCGACGCTCTCAGTCGCTGCCCCTTACCCGCTCCGGCTGAAGACCCCGCTCCTGTCAACGCCATTTTCGAGATCACACAGTTGGACCTGCCCATCACCGCCTTGACATCGCCGCCAAAACCAAGGCAGACCAAACGCTCGCCCAGGTGCTCGACTGGGTGAGGAGGGGGTGGCCGGGTGGCATCGTTGATAACAAATTAACTCCATTTAAGACTCGCATGCAGGAGCTGTCCAGTTTGCAGGGTTGTCTACTATGGGGCACTCGAGTGGTCATTCCGACCTCGCTGCGCACCCGACTCCTGGAGGCATTGCACGAAGGACACCCTGGCATCGTGAGAATGAAAGCATTAGCACGCAGCTACGTGTGGTGGCCGGGTCTAGACGAGGACATTGTCAATTGGGTAAGTTCCTGCAACATCTGTCAGGAATCCGTCCTGCTCCCCCCATTGCCACCCCTACCAGATGGGAGCGCCAGCGGCCCTTGGTCTAGAATCCATATCGATCTGGCCGGCCCTTGCATGGGAAGATGTTCCTAGTGGTCGTGGACGCTTATTCCAAATGGATTGATGTAGCACAGCTATCCACGACCACCACACTAGCAATCACCAACGTGTTAACGCGCCTGTTCGCTACGCACGGACTACCCGACTCCATCGTCTCCGATAATGGCCCACAGTTCGCATCAATAGAGTTCAGCCGTTTTGCTGCCAACCTGGGCATCCGCCACATTTTCACAGCCCCATTTCACCCTGCCAGTAATGGGTTGGCGGAAAGAGCCGCCAGGACCACCAAAGAAGCCCTCGCCAGGTTCAGCAGGGATGACTGGCACCACAAACTCTCACGGTTCCTAATGAGCCAGCACTCAACCCCTGTTCAGTCACCAATAAGTCCCCAGCAGAGCTCCTGATGGGCCGGCGCCTGAGGACTGTATTGGACAGACTTCACCCACAATACTGCCCTGACTCTCCCTCGCTTCCACTTCGGGGTTAGACATTTTATGTTACAGGAGCCTGTATTCGCGAGGAATTTTGCTGGGGACCCACTATGGATGCCAGGCGAGGTCATCGCCATCACCGGGCCGAGATCGTATAGGGTCAGGCTGGAGGATGGTCGCGTCTGGAGTAGGCACATAGACCAACTGCGGAGGCGCCACAGCACCCTTGCCAGCAGAAATCCAGGGTCACCAGATGAAGGGGAACCGCCACATCCGCCCCTCAGCCTCATCGCTCCCAACGTCCAGGCTGCACCAACAGCCGTTCCGGTCAGCCCGAACTCGGACAACAGCGCCCCGAGAGTTGACCATCCTGATACAACCCACGGGAACTCGCCCCCAGTATCCAGCCCTGTGAGTCCCGAGGATGCCCAATCCGGAGAGCGCGTTGGTGACTCGCTGCCGGCTCAACCGTCACAGACTGATCCTGAACGGACAGACAATGTTCCCGAGCTGCGCCGTTCCGGGCGCCAACACAAGCCCCCTGCCTACCTCAAGGACTATGCATGTTCGCATCTGGGGGGAAGGGGTGTTATGTCCTGAGGATTCTAGGAGTTCTCACTCAGGTCCACTCACTTTGTGTGGGCGTTCTTTCCCCTTTCCTCATTGGTTGATTCTCTCCAGCAGCCAGCTATAAAAGCAGGCTGCAGGGTCCAACCAGTCGCTGATTGCTGCGAGCCAGTTCCAGGTGTGGCAAGCACGGTCAGCCCTTTATTGTTATAATAAAGTATTGTTGCACTCATGCTCTGGTTCAGCCTCTCATTGCTCAAACTTAACAATTACAGTTTCTTTAATTCTAGGTTAGCATATGGCAGTGATGGCTAATCTTTTCATTGTCATGTGCCGAAAGTGAGTGCACACATGCATACCTGCACCCATAATGCAATGTGTGTGTGACCTCCCCCTCCCCTTGCACATGTGCATGTGACCCCCCTTCATGTGCTCCACCCCCGTGCATGCGCAGCAGATACCCAACAATCAGCTGGCTGCCGGGAGGCTCATGCACATGCGCAGTGGATCTGTTCAGGCAACGGCTCATGTGCTGGCAGAAATGGCTCTGCATGCCACTTCCAGTACACGTGCCATAGGTTTGCCATCACGGGCATATGGTGAGATATATGCAGCCATTGTGGCTTAGGAAACTTTGTGATATGCAGCATAAGCTAGTCAGTATAGTCACTTTTAAAAGAAACCTGGAGCCAGCAACCATCAAATTAATATAAGAAAATAGGTCAATAAGCGTGAGAAAGATGGATGGGAACATGCCACCTACTTTAAATTTCGAGGGGAAATTTCTTCTGCTAAGTCAACAAATTAAAGCTTTGTAAGTCTGGTGGGGGTGGGGGAGAACTTTGGTGTTTGAGAATTTCAGATTCTCCTCTTACTGCATAAAGTCTAGGATGGGAAGTAGGGTGGGATAAGAAAGAATAGAAAAGTTACTTTCACATAAATGAAGATTGCTGGCTGGGAAATTCTGGGAATTGAAGTGCACAAGTCTTAAAGTTTCCAAGATTGGACACCCCTGTGAACATGTTTGACTTCTGTAAAGAATCCAAAACAAAAATATTGCATGCAAATTAATTAAAATCAAATGAAAATATCTTCTCCCAAAATATTTCCAGCATGTAAATTGTTCCACCAGAGGCAAAAATACTTTAGACCACTGCTGCACAACAGTAAAACATGCTTATAGGTCTTTACCACGAGTAGCTGTGGGACACTCTGACCACTGCATGATTCACCTTGTACCTGCCTACAGACAAAGACTTAAAACCATTAAACCAAGAATTAAATCAGTGAAGACTTGGTAGGATGAGGCAAAGCTGAAACTCCAGGCCTGCCTTGATTGACTGATTGGAATGTTTTTGAAGATGCCTCTGCAGACCTAGATGAGCTCACAGATATTGTAACATCATATGTTAGCTTCTGCGAAGACTTATGTGTACCAACAAGGAACCTGCAAATACATAGTAACAATAAATCTTGGTTCACAGCTAAACTTAAGCAGGTACCTCGTTCCAAAGAGGAAGCCTACAGAAAAAGTGACAGAATGCTATACAACTAGGCCAGAAACATATTAACAAGAGAGATCAAAGCAGCAAATAGAAGCTACTCTGAAAAGTTAAAAAATCAATTCTCCGCAAATGAACCAGCAAACATGTGGAAAACTCTTAAAAACATCACTGGCTTCAGCAAACCTCCTTCCCAGGCAGAAGGAAATCAACAACTAGCAGATGACCTGAATGTATTTTACTGCAGGTTTGAAAAGAAACTACAGCCACCTATCTCCACAACCCACATCTCAAACACACAAACAACAGCCAAGCTTCCTACAACTGGCCCCAATCCATTGGGCTCACAACCTCTGGTGATCACAGAAAAAGAAGTGCAAGATCTAATCACAGACAGAAGCCAGGAAAAGCACCAGGGCCAGACAAGATAACTCTTTCTTGCTTAAAAGTCTGTGCTGACCAATTGGCCCCTATCTTCACCCGAATCTTCAATAGATCACTAGAGATGTGCTATGTTCCTTCCTGCTTCAAACCTTCTACCATCATCCCAGTGCCAAAGAAGTCCTTCATCAAGGAACTGAATGACTACAGACCAGTTGCTCTAACATCTGTAGTTTTGAAAATATTTGAAAGGCTTGTGCTGTCCCACCTGAAAACCATCACGGATCCGCTGTTAGATCCCATGAAGTTTGCATACTGAGCAAATAGATCGACAGATGGTGCTGTTAACATGGCTCTGCATTGCATCCTACAACACCTTGAATCTCCAAATTCCTATGCAAGGGTCCTCTTTGTAGACTTCAGTTCAGCATTCGATACCATCATTCCAGACACTCTTCTAAGTAAATTAAACCAACTAGTGGTACCTGAACGCACTTGTAAGTGGATCATAAGCTTCCTAACAGATAGGAAGCAGCAGGTGAAGCTAGGCGGAATCACATCCGATACCTGTATAATCAGCACAGGGCCCCCCCAAGACTGTGTGCTATCTCCACTTCTCTTCCTATATATAAATGACTGTATCTCAAACGATCCATCTGTTAAAATACTGAAGTTTGCTGATGACACAACAGTGATTGGTCTCATTTGAGACAATGATGAATCTGCATACAGACAGGAGGTTATACAACTTGCCTCATGGTGTAACCAGAACAATCTGGAATTGAACACACTCAAAACCGTAGAAATGGTGGTAGACTTTAGAAGAAACCATCCCATACTACCACCTCTTACAGTATTAGACAACACAGTATCAACAGTACCTTCAAATTTCTAGGTTGTATTCTATCACATGACCTAAAATGGACACCTAACATCAAAAACATCATCAAAAAAGCACAACAAAGAATGTTCTTTCTGCACCAACTCAGAAAGCTCAAACTGCCCAAGGAGCTGCTGATACAGTTCTACTGAGGAATTATTGAGTCTATCATCTGCACCTCTATAACTGTCTGGTTTGGTTCTGCAACCCAGCAGGACAGACACAGACTTCAGAGGATAATTAGGACTGCAGAAAAAACAGTTACTACCCACCTGCCTTCAATTGAGGACCTGTATACTGCATGAGTCAAAAAGAGGGCTGTGAAAATATTTACAGACCCCTCACATTCTGGACAAAAACTGTTTCAACTCCTTCCCTCAAAACGATGCCATAGAGCACTGCACAACAGAACAACTAGACACAAGAACAGTTTTTTTCCTAAAAGCCATCACTCTGCTAAACAAATAATTCCCTCAACACTGTTTAACTATTTATAAAGTGTATATTACTATTACTGTTAATCTTCTCATCACTCATCACCCATCCCCTCCCACTTGTGATTGTAGGACTGCAACTTTGTTGCTTGTATCCTTACAATTTATATTGACTGTTCCCTAGTACGATTTGATTGTTGATTGTACCCTATGACTATCATTAAGTGTTGTACATTATGATTCTTGATTCTTAACAAATGTACCTTTTCTTATGCATACTGAGAGCATTTGCACCAAGACAAATTCCTTGTGTGTCCAATCACACTTGGCCAATAAAGAATTATATTCTATTCTGGTGTGACTGTATCAGTCACAGTTTTGTTCAATATAGCTAATCTTGAAAAGCTAACTAGAATGGCACCTGGTTAGAATTCACTTGGGGAAACCACTGTAGCTGATGTCTTTCCAATATTTCCTTTTTGGTTGGGCTTAATCAAATTCTTCTTCGCTAAAGAAACATCACAGCTACTTATACTTATTAAAACTGATCGGTCTTGTACTTACAGTTGGTTTACCGGGGTCAAAAAGGGGTTTACTGTATTGTGGGAACTCCACAACAGGGTCAACTGACACAGTCAACTAATTCTGAAAATGTTACATTGACCCAAAACATACCTATTCCTGCTATATACATGTCCCAGGATAATGTTGCAGCATCCAGTCTGAGTTGGATAACTGGGCCAAAGGTTTGTTCTTCCAAGTTTTCAGGCTTGTGCTGGTGCCCATCATTGGGAATAGAACTTAGTTCTGTCCAAGCAGAACCCACCGTTCCCACCTAGCCTTCAGAGAAAGAGCCTATGGAAAGACTATCTCTCAAAATATACCCCCTAGACTACTGGTGTGTGTGTGTGTGTGTGTGTAATTCTCACAATAATCAATTGACCATTTTTGCTGGGGGTGGGTAGCAAAATGGTCAATTGATTATTATTATTTCTCTGACTTAACAGATATTTTCAGAGATAATTGCTGCTGGTAAAACATTTAGATTTAGATGCAATGCAATTTTGTTGCTATTTAAAATATGCTCATTTGAATGAGTTGCCCCTGGAGTGTTTAATTGAGTTTATATTAATTAGTAATTAAGGATGATTAGCATTTTTCTGGACTGAGTTTTGATTTACTTCTTCATATTTACATGATTATTTGAATGTTTATCTGATAACATAGATGACAACCTTCCATTTAATTTGGTAAGTCATCCTTTTGTACAAAAATAGGCAAACCTTTCTGGCAGCATTTGGAAAGGGTGTCAGAGAGTGGGGTAGACTGAACAAGGTTTGCCATGGGCAGGGAAAATGACACCACCAAAACTTTTATTTTTGCTGGAGAGTTGAATTTAGGGTGCACTGATATTTATGCATGCATTAGTGTTAAATCAACTCACAAATCTCTGTTTTTACTCTCTATATCCAGAGTTTTTAGGAGCCTGGACAGCTATGTACATGGATAGTTTAACTAATTTTCTTATACATTGAAAAAATTGGACCAGATGACCCTTCTAGCCCCTTCCAACTCTACCAATATTTGATATTATTTGTGTTATGCACTATTCCTAAGAACTCTTGGGGCTTTAAAAAGAGGGTCAGGGGCCACCTAAGGCTCTCAACATATGAATAGTTCATCTGTGACCTAGCCAGATGTGTTTAGAACAGTGTTTCTCAACCTTGAAAGGTGTTGGACGTCAACTTCCAGAGTTGAGGTCCACACATCTTCAAGCTGCCAAGGTTGAGAAACATTACTTTGGAGTTTTAGAGTTCTTCAGTGTGACCTAAGAAGGCCATGAATGGAACCCAGAACTTGCTCTGGAGACCTTCTAATTAATTGCCTTATCACTGAGTTAGCTGTTCAGATGACTGAATAATTCTGTCTGAACATTCTTAAAGTAGTGCTGCACTTTCTGATATTGCCATGAACTGCTCTGAGTATTATTTATTCAGTATTATTATTTACTAGGAAAAGACTAGCACTGATGATGTTATCTACTATGGGTAATGAAACATCTGAAAGAAAATAACGGAGGTCAGAAAGTATCAAGGACCCCTCATTTCAACCCCGAGTTACAAATATTCTCCTTTATTACTAGGCAAAGTCAGGATCCAAAGGAATGGAGGAAAACATGAAAATCGTCAATGAACCAAGAAGAAAAGAAAACCAAAGTCATTGAGTCATCTTATTCTGAATCTGGCTGTGTATATTTCCAGCGGTTGACTCAATTAAGTAGAGGAGAAAGGATACACAGTGGAGGGAAAACTCATTGTTCTCTGTGCGTTTATTGCATTTCAAGTGATAATTTTAAAACACAGCTGGAGGCTCTTGATTTTTCCTGATATTTGGCTGGAATTGATGATCTGTGACTTTAATGATCATAAATGCATTCTTTTTTAAGCATGTACATAATAAATGGCAATTACAGGATGCTAAGTGGGAGGGAACAGCACATTGTGTCTTGTGCTGGGAACTTTCCATGACTCAAAGTCGTTTTTGGACTGAAGTTTATTAGTAAGCAAGAGCATCTCCTCGCCTGAGTGCTAGAATGTGAAATTTTGATTTGGGAAATGATTGCTGGCTTATCTGCAGTGTCACCCATAAACAGGTAAGAGGAGTAAATGGTAGTTGTTATTGGTTCATGGTGCCTTGCATTGAATTTGGGATATGAAAGAATCCTGGCTACAAGGCAAGGTGATGAAGCAGGACAACAAAAGGATAATTTACAGCAGGGGTCTCCAACCTTGGCAACTTTAAGACTTGTGGACTTCAACTCCCAGAGTTCCTCAGCCAGCAAAGTTCCTCAGAGGAACTCTGGGAGTTGAAGTCCACAAGTCTTAAAGTTGCCAAGGTTGGAGAGCCCTGATTTACAGAATACCTCTCATAGTGCAATGGTCTAACCACAACCAACTTTGCTTGTCAGAAGATTGCAAAAAGGATCACATAACCCTGGAACACTGCAACCGTCATAAATCTGAGTCAGTTGCCAAGCTTCCAATTTTGATCATGTGATCAGAGAAATGCTGCAACGCAATGGTGGGATTCAAATATTCTTACCTCCGGTTCGGTGGGCGTGGCTTGGTGGGCACGCTTTGCACGCATACACATCCTTTGCGTGCGTGCGCATGCCAGATGTGCACTTTGTGCAGGTGCAGAGGCATTTGTGCAGGCACAGAGGTGTTCTAACTCACCTCCTGCAAGCCTGCACAATTCCAGTTGCATCAGCAGCTGCCACGCAGCACCCTTCTGTGCTACACCAAGCAGCTGCGCTTCAAATTCAGAGGATAAAGGTGAGTATGGGAGCCCAGGCAGGTGGGTGGGCCCAACAGCAGAGTGGCAGAGAGAACCAGTTCAGTCTCCACTGCTCCTTGTTGCTACCGGCTCTGCAGAACTGGGCTGAAGTGGTAGAATACCACCATTGCTGCAATGGCTGTAAGTATGAAAAACAGACATGCCACTTTTTTCAGTGTTGTTGTAACTTCCAATGGTCACTAAGTGAATGGCTGTAGGTCAAGGACTACTTGCATATTATGCATGCTTAAAATCCCTATGAACATAATGTACAATTATACACTCCTACACCTACCTATCTTTATTTTAGGGCAAAATAGCCCTCCCCTCATTCTCAGCATCTGCTCAGCACCACCTCTACCTGTGGCCTAAGAAAATGAGGGCAGCAATGAACAGCACAGAAACTTGGAACCCTGAATTCAGAGTGGCTACCTTTTCTGGTTGAGCCAGGAAACACTGCAACCTTTGGATGAAAATTTAAGTTGCAATAAAGACAACTTATACCCACTTAATGCTATAAGGCCTGAAGGTGGTCATGTGTGTCTTTAATTCCTATTTCCACAGTCCCTCTAAATCTTGTCTTTCCTCATCAGGACTCTCTTCAACCCATGACAGTCCTCCACTGAGAAAACTGAGGAGTTAAGTGAAGCTAGTTCTCAGGAAATGACTATCTGAAGATACTATCTGAACTTTTTAAACTCAGCTCTATGTCTTTTAGGGGTAGAACCAGAGGTGGTATTCAGCAGGTTCTAGAGAACTGGTAGCAGAAATTTTGAGTAGTTTGGAGAACCGGCAAATACCATCTCTGACTGGCCCCATCCCCACCGCCATCTATTCTCTGCCCCGAGTCCCAGCTGATCGGCTGGGTCTTCTTTGGTTGCCCTACACAGGAGAATGGAACTGGAAAGCAGGTTAGTGGAGTGGGGAGGGAATGGCGATTTTGCAGTATCCTTCCCCTGCCATGCCCACCAAGCCACACTACACCCACCAAGCCACACTACACCCACCAAGCCACGCCCACAGAACTGGAAGCAAAAAAATTTGAATCCCACCACTGGGTAGAACAGATGGGCAAGATGAAGAAAGCAAAAACTACATAGTTTTATTAACTAATTATGTGGTGTCAACTCTTAGCAAACATATCAACAGATTTCTCTCTATTATAATTTATAGCCAACTCAGTCCCTTAGATCTTCCAACAGTACCTTCATCACCACTGTAACTGAATTCATCCTCCTTGCTGCTGGTTGTTATTTTTCCTTCTATCTTTTCTATCATTATAGACTTCTCCAGAAAGCTAGGTTTTTACATTATGTGCCCAAAGTATAAACATTTGAGTCTGGCCATTTTTACTTCAAGTGACAACTATGGGTTGATTTGTTTAATGACTTCTTGGAATAGGAATTCATGATCTCAGAACCACTGAATATAATCTTTCAGAGCTCCTGACACACAGGGAAATTACCAGAGGAGTGAAAAAGAGCTGATGTGGTTCCAGTGTACAAAAGAAGCGGGCAGTGGATCCAAGAAACTATAGACTGATATTAATACCTGGGAAGGTCTTAGAAAAAATAATCAAGCAGCACATTTGTAAGTATAGATACCAAAGAAGGATGACTTAAAGGCAGTTCCAGGACCAAAACAAATGGCATCATGTTTATTTAATTTAGTTACAGCACTAGGGGTCCTTCCCTAATTACCACGGTGAGCCCAAGTGGCAGCTACAGTATTCAAAATTTGACCCCAAAAGAGGTTGCTTTTCTTGGTTTTAGAGTTTATAGTTCTGCAACCCTTCTTTTCTGTTCTGCCCACCTGCTTTGCTTAGGCACCAGCAAGGGAAGGTTACATATTAATGAGGATTAAATATCTAGCAGGATGCCTGCTACAACAAAAGCAGGAAATAATTATCTCATTAAGCTCAGAACTGGGCATTTGTCATCTCACAACTCACAAAAGTAAATACAGCTGCCTTGTCCAAGCAGCCTGTCTTCCAAATGTTAATTAAAATGTGCAGGTCAATCATAGGACAGATGAGGTTTGTGATCTGCTCTTTTATAACCCTACAAGCATTTTTCCCCTATCTGTCTGAAATGTAATGGATGAAAATAAGTACAGGCTTTTCTTTTGCTGAATCTATCTTATGCTTGTGTGACTGTATTCAAGCCAAAATGCAAAAAAAAAAAAAAAAAGCATTGGAAAAACAAAGGTTAATTCATTCTTAATCTGATCACTCTAGCCTAAATTCCCACAGCAATTTAATAGAATAACAGAATAACATAGTGGAACTTGGAGATGTTGTAGGGCACAACATCTAGTTCTTGGCCTCACTTTTTATACATTTTACAGAATAACAGTGTTGGAAGGGGACCTGGAGGTCTTCTAGTCCAACCCCCAGCTCAACCAGGAAACCTTATACCATTTCAGAAAAATTGTTGTCCAACCTCTTCTTAAAAACTTCTAGTGTTGGAGCATTCACAACTTCTGGAGGTAAGTCATCCCCCTGATTAATTGTTCTGTCAGGAAATTTTATTCCTTAGTTCTAGATTTGTTCTCTCCTTGATTAGTTTCCATCCATTGCTTCTTGTCCTACCTTCAGGTACTTTGGAGAATAGGCTGGCCACCTCTTCTTTGTGGCAACTCCTCAAATATTGGAACACTGCTATCTTATCACCCCTAGTCCTCCTTTCTTTAAACTAGACATACCCAATTCCTGCAACCATTATTGATATGTTTTATCCTCCAATCCCCTAATAATCTTTGTTACTTTTCTCTGCACCCTTTCTGCAATGTCAGCATCTTTTTTATATTATGGTGACCAAAACTGAATGAAATATTCCAGGTATGTGATCTTACTAAGGCATTATAAAATGGTATTAACACTTCAGGTGATCTTGCTATCCCTCTCTTAATGCAGCCTTGGTCGGTGTTATTTTTTTGGCAGCTGCAGCACACTGCTGGCTCATATTTAAGTGATTGTCCACCAGGACTTTATTATACACCATAAAAATAAAGATACTCCACCCCCATTCCCTCACAAAACCCAGAAAAAATAAACCATTGAATCCCTTCCCATTTCGCTTCCTTAACCATGTCCTCAGATCTTTTACTTCCTGCCTCCCAAATCTTCCAGTGCAGTCTGAATCTTTGAAAGCTTTCCCAAGAAGACATACTGTGAAATATAGTGGCATGTTCAACTTGCATTCACACCTCAATCTTTTTCATGCAGAAAGTCATAGAATTGTACCATATAATGATTAGAAATGATCTTTAGAGATCATCTAGTTTAGTGTTTGTCAACTTGGGAACTTTTAAGATGGGTGGACTTTGACCTCCAGAATTCTACAGCCAGCAAGTCTTAAAGTTGCCGAGTTTGAAAAACATTGATCTGGTTCAACCCCTGTCTAGTACAGGTCCTGTGTTGCATTTCTCTGACCTTAAGAAGGTTCTCATGGCAAGAACAGAGAAAATCTTCGACTGGATCCCCAAGCAGTTACTGCCAGCACATAATATGGGGGTAGATGGTTAAATAGTCCGAACAGAAATAAGGCAATATCTGCAAAAGGGAGAGACAGTTTGTTCTAGGAGAAGCTGTTCTGCAGTAGTGCTGGATCTTCTCCAGTATGAGTAATGTTTAATTATGTTTAGAATTCAGCTAAATGCCCGAAACTTTAACGTCTGCATTTTGCCCCCAGTATGCAACACAATTATTCAGCATGATTTGCAACCAAATGTGGAATATAATTCAGACAAATGAGATCATAGCAGAGCAAAAATGTGCTAGATCATACACTTCATAAACATTTATAATCTTTTCAGGAGATGGCAAAACCTCTCGAGCAATAAGATATCAGGATTGTTATGACCTTCTCTCTTGGTCTTGGATTTTCACAGTGATGGACACCCTGGCAGAGGAATCTTAACATAATTGGTAGGAGTGGAGAATGCAAAAATAAATGCTTCCCCAACATACATATCTCCCAGAAAGGAGCATCTCCAAGAATGTTACATGAGGCTTTGTTGCAGTGTCTTCTGCACTCAAGCCAGGGTGATTACTACTACTGTAAACATTAAGAATGAATAGGAAGGGGGGCTTGGCAACTTCAAACATCTCAATATCAGAAGAGTGGTGAACAGCACAAATACAATTGTGAGACCAGAGTTTCAACTAGACCATTTGTTTTTTTCCAGTGCATCACCTAACCAAGACGGAACAGTTCATGGGAAAGATTTCAGATCCCTGGATGTGAAGGTCCAATTAAACTGATATATTGCTACTCATGCCTATGCACTGTAATATTCTCAATTATGGGTTAACAAGGATTTAGAGAAGGGTTCATGATTACAGGGGGGAGAGGTTGGACTTTGTAGCTACATAGAGATTCTAGGCTGATCCCTCTTTTAAGTGCCCGCCCCCCAAATTCTGGGACTCCTTCCCCTATGCTTGGCACATTCTGGGCACCTTACAAGTGTCAGCAAATTGCCCCCAACAATCTCGGTACAACGTTGGAAGAATGGAAGGCTGAGTCAACCTTGAGCCTATCAGGATCGAACTCCAGACAGTGTTCAGAGTTAGTTTGCAATATTGCATTCTAACCACTATACCACAGGGTTCCTGCTGCGGTTGCACTGTCCCAGTGTCATGTGATTGCTATTTGCAACCAGACAGGTTTAACAGATAATAGATAATCAGAGTTGGAAGGGACCTTATAGTCATCTAGTCCAACCCCCCGCCCAAGCAGGAGACCCTACACCATTTATGGCAAATGGCAATCCAATGGTGCTCCCACAACTTCCGAGGGCAAGCTGTTCCATTGGTTGATTGTTCTAATTGTCAGAAAGTGTCTCCTTATTTCCAGGTTGAATCTCTCCTTGTTGTTCAGTTTCCATCCATTATTCCTTGTCTGGCCTATAGGCTCTTTAGAAAATAGCTTGACCCCTTCCTCTCTGTGGCAGCCCCTCAAATAGTGAAAGACTGATATCCTGTCTCCCCTAGTCCTTCTCTTCACTAGACTAGCCAAACCCATTTCCTGTAACAGTTCTTTATATGCCTTAGTCTCCAGTCTCCTAATCCTGGTTGCTCTTCTCTGTACTTTTTCTAGAGTCTCAACATCTTTTTTATAATGTGGTGACCAAAACTGGATGCAGTACTCTAGGTGTGGTTTTACTAAGGCTTTATAGAGTGGTATTAGTACTTCCTTTGATCTTGATTGTATCCCTCTGTTAATGCAATTTAGGATTGCATTAGCTTTTTTGGCTGCCGCTGCACACTGCTGGCTCATATTTAGCTGGCTGTCCAAGATCCCTCTCACGGTTACTGCTATTGAGCCTAGTTTCATCCAGTCTATATATGTACTTTTGGTTTTTCTTGCCTAAGTGTAGGACTTTACTTTTCTCTACACTGAATTTCATTGTTAAATATGGCCCAGTGTTCTAGTCTGTCAAGATCCATCTGGATCTTGAGCCTATCTTCTTCTTGAGTGTTAGCTATTCCTGTGAACCTTTGCACCTACTTCTAACAAGCAAAGTCATTAAGGGAAGCCAGATTTACTTAGTGACTACAAGATTCACTTATCAGGACTTCTGGTTTGAGCGTCTGTGCAGACAGACTGAAACCGTGATCGTGCGCGGTTTCGATCTGTGCTTGCCGCTGGAGCACCCCAAGCCGGTTAAGCCACCCCGTAAAGGTGGTGAAGAAGTGGGAGACTGCCAGCAGGGTTGAGGACAGCCGCATCTCTCCTCCTCCCTTTTCTGAAGGCAGTTGCAGCGGTGGTCAAAAATGGCCACCTCAAAGAAGAACTTGATTGGAAAAGAAATAATTACGGAAAACTTATAAATGTTCCCAAGGAAGTATGATATTTAATTGAAAAGAAATGTTAAAGATGTTAAGACTTTAATGAATATTAATGATAGAACTGAATTGGAATGGAATGAGTGTTTTAATTACATATATTTATAATCACTTTTTAAGAATATAGTGTGTATTTTAAGAATGTACCAAGCAGAATTCGATTGGAAGTTATGTATTATATTGAATGTTATAACCTCAAGGTATATATTGAAGCTTAAATAAGAGTTGAATGGATAAAGTTAAAAGATATAAAGGTGTCATACTCCAATTAGTAACTACAGGAGAAAATTTGTTTAATGAGAAAAGAAAATATGAAATTGAAACAGGACAGACAAAAGTATAAATATAATGATTTGAATTGAGATGAGATAATTAAAATAAAATTGAGAAAATTAAGAGAGGAGAAAAACTATGTAGAAAATGTAAAACAGTAATAAGATATGGAATAGAACATAAAAGTGAGCATGAAATTGAGTTTGTGTCTGTATGAAGAAGTGTAACCCGGGACCATGCTATTTTCAAAAAAATATGTTTTATTTGTATTATGGGTTTTTTTGTGAAAAACCCAAATAAAATTTTCAAAAAAAAATAAGATTCACTTATCGACTGCAGTGATTTGCTTAACAACTATAACAAAAAAGTAATAGAATTCAGAATGACTCAATAATCCACCTTTCTTAGCAATAGAAATTCTGGACCCAATGGTGGCCATAAGTTCAGGACTACTACTATATATGTTATAAAACATATTTCTGGACAGCAGCCAAGCCATGGTCTTTATAGTGGTCCAGACTAAATCATCTGTTGGGAAATTCTGGAGAAGGATTTGATACAGTAAGTACACCTTGTAAAACAGGCCCACAATTTATGAATTTCTACATCTCTATTTGCTTAATTGCTATACAGCTTAAAAAATATTACAAGTATGAAAATCTATTATCAATCAACTAATTTGACCTGCCATCTATTTACTGTAAAAGAAAACGAATAACAGATAACCCAATGGTGGTGTCAAAATTTTTTCCTACCTGTTTGGAGAGCTTGAAAGAATATAGGAGAGGTAAGAGTGGGGGCAGGTGGGTGGGTGGGAGCTAGAGGTAGTATTTGCCAGTTCTCCGAACCAGTCAAAATTTTCACTACTGGTCTGCCAGAACTGGTCCGAACCGGTTGAATGCCACCTCTGAGGTAACCTCAACAACAAGCTAAACTTTGCAACCCTGTTAATGATCTGCTACTGTATTTAACTTGCAGAAAGTCTTCCAACAATTTCTAAATGGCCATTTAAACTCCCCAGTTATAATTTCAAGGAAAAGTTTTATTTTATCAAGAATCAAGTGAGGATATTTGATCCTGGAAGGATCAGAGATAATGATTCAGTATGTTTGTGTAGTTTGAGACATTTTATTGTTATTATTTTGGCTATATTTACAAAACAGTGAAATCTATCTTGTGATTACCTTCTGCAAGAAAAAAGATTAGGAAGAGGGCTAGATTAGTTTATTTACTCTTTCTTCACATAACAGAGAAATATTTTGTCTTTCTAGCATCATGACCCAGGAATTTAAGTTAAATCTTTGAAAGTGTAATGGAATTAGAAGCTGTTCCATTTTTTAAATTCCTCCTCCTCACCTCCATTTCTTGTTACCAATATTGTCCTGCTGTTTGCATTTCACCTGTAATGCTTAGAATGTGCCTGACTCTGCGATAACCACAGGAAAGCAATTGCTGCTTAAATGAAAATGCACAAGAGTACAGTGAGGTGCAATCCCCAGCAATTATTTCAAATGCAAGAATAAATAGAAAATAGAGAAAGGTCTGTGCTTTGCTGTTAAGGAATCTCATATATATGTTAATATTGGTAGAATGTCAGCTTCCTCCAATTTGTTCTCTAACAGTCCTGCTAACTTGTCTTCTCTGTCTTTTTCAGGCTACTAAACTGGGAGGGTGGAATGGGCATGGCTTGAAGTAGTATTTATCTTATATCAGCAAAAAACATCTGTGACTCATTATTGGGTGCATTGTGTACTGCAAAGGCCCAGGTTCTTTGAGGCAGGAAAGGAATAAACTGCTTAAACCTCAGTTCACATTTGCTTTAGATGAGAAGAAGACAAATATGAACTTTCTCCCTTTTGGACAGCCTAGAACCGTGATGGCGAACCTATGACATGCGTGCCACCTGTGCCATTTGTGCCGGCATGTGAGCTGCAGGCAAACTTACCTCACTGGGCATGTGTGTGCTTCACAGCTGATTTTCGGCCAGTTTGAGGCTTTTTTCGGCCTCTCAAAGGCTTGAGGAAGACTTCTGCAGGCTTTGCAGGGCGAAAACAAGCCCCAGTTTGTCACTTCTCATTTTTCCGAAAATACCAGAAGTGACGATATGGAGCTAGTTTTCAGCCTGCAAAGCCTGCAGAAGCCTTCCTCAAGCTTTGGGAGGCCAAAAAAGGCCTCAAACTGGCCAAATATCAACTGTGAGGTGCAGTGCAGGTAAGGAGGTGGTGGGGTGGGTGGGTGGGTATTACGCGCACATGCGTAGGGGCGTCGGGGGTGCGCATTGCCTTCTGGGTGCTGGCAGCGAGCACGATTGTGCAGGCGCGCATACAATTTTTGGCACAGGAGCCCAAAAAGGTTAGCCATCACTGGCCTAGAATAATTCCCCATCCGAAACACTGCTTGAAGCTCTGCAGCCTGGTGTCAAGGTCTCTTGTGATCCAGAGTGATCTTTTTTTCTTTTGTTGGTGAGATATTCCTTAGCAGTATTCAAAACTGTATTGTATTTGACATTTTCTCAAATTACATTCCTGCCTTGGACTCAAACTTCTTTTACCTGACCAGTGACTTTGTTGTGTCTCTTCATCTTGTTCCTCAACCTCTGATGCTCGTTGATTCATTTCCATAGATGAGTGAATGCAGCACTTTTGGAGCTACCCAGCCTATTCAGAAACTATTACTATCAGAAGTACATAATTTTTTTCCAGATGTTTGTTTATTGGTCCTTTGAGTGACATGTGTTAGGAATATGAGTCACCTAACAGCTATTTGGGTTAGAAATATATAAACCAGGATAAACATTTTAAAACTGTATCTTTAAGAAAATGCAAAACTGTAATTAGTTGTGGTTTCTCAAACGGCCATAAGATGGAGCCAGAAATCTGGTTTGTATTAGTCTTAGTCTCAGAAGAGAGTGTCTGAATGAGTATCTGTTTCCTTCTGTTGGAAAGTATTGCTGTTCCTCCATTTCTTCTAATTGACTGATATTACTGGATTTGATGTAAGTCTGTTACTGAATTGTTTATGATACTGGAATTTGATATTTGGCTTATCCCTGGATTGAAAACTGACTGATTTACTTGTGAATGACTTTGGACTGCTTATTTTGAACTTTGCTTAAACCTTTCTGGAAGCAAAAACCTACATCTACTGTACAGTGTATCTGTGTTCTGTATGCGTATTATTCAAACACTACTCTCAAATACGTCTCCCTGTATGCGCTCATTCTCCTAACGGGGAATTACCTCAACAACATGCCTGGGCAGATCATGGAGAGCTAACTACAGTACATGTAGTCCTTTACTTATGAGATAGTCACTTCTCCTTTGTGGGTTTTTTTCCCCAAGAGGGCTAAAGACAAAGCTTCAGTGAACAATTAATGGATTGCTTGATTTGGACAGTAACAGCACGTTAGGAAATCCAGTTCTGATAGTTTCTGTTTTATGTTATGGACTGAGATCTGAGCTGGGTGAATGTGTAAAGTGAGTGCATATAAAAGAGACAAAGATCTTGGCTCGTGGGAGAATTAACTTTGATCAGCTTTTTCAGGGACTAGATCTCCTGATTTGTATCTTTTCCTTTCAACTTCTAGGTCTTTGACATGTATTATGTATGTGCACTATAACAACATTTAGAATTCTTAAAGAACCAGAAAAAGTTTTCTCCTCCTGAGTAAACCATTGGCAGAGATATTTCTCTGGAAAAAAGCAAGTAGAACCAGCATACCTACTCAGCTTTCCCCAGGATGGGCAAGTTTTTTTTAAATCCTTTGTGTGCTTTACAACCTCAAAAGTTGAAAGCATGAAAACATCTGGAAGGTACGAGAATGAATTCCTTTCTTTTCTACCCTTAAGTCTCCCCACACAATAAAGCTTCTCAGAGGGTTGCATTCTGGCTTTGTATGATTTCCATAGTCAGATGACTTGCCATCATGGACAAGGAGGCATACTGTCATAAGGCCTCAGCATGCCCAGAGTGTGGTGTGGAACTTTATTAGGATTCCACAGATTCTAACTTTGGATGAAAAGGAAGCCTACTGCTAATCAAATACTTTTCAAAGTAAAATGTATAGCTGTTTAAATTGAACAGAAGTATTGTGTTAGCCATTTTGTGCTAATCCGATTGAAATAATCTTTGATGGGAAGTGTGTATAAATCACTGCAGCTGCCCAACTGTTGTGCACACCAAGAATCAAAATTATTCAGTTGCTTACCTCCCAAATGATTGGCCATAAACACTGACTTAGTTGTAATCACATTGTTGCTCACAATGTGCCCAGAAAGCCAATTATGAGAAATATAAACCATATGACTATCAGCCCCCAGGAAACACAAATATTATTAAGGTTGGTTATAAACAGTTAAGATCTGTAACAGAATACATACTATGTGGCATCCAAGTTTGGATTCTATTAGCGCATACAATTTCTTGGTTATTTAGATTTTGAAGATTAATGCTGAGTACTCCAAGAATGGTTGTCACCTAAATAATAATCAGAGCTGCAATGGCAACTGACTTGTCCTAATGCTACCTCCTACGCCATTAGTTATGCATTTGAAAGTTATTCTTCCTTACAGCAGAGGAACAGCATGTCTTTTGACCTGCAGTCTTAAGGAATTAATCAACTGAATGAATAAATTGAAGTTGGCGGTATGAATTATATTTTGGATTTTAAATCTCTAGGATTTAAGAACTCTGGGATGCCCATGCAAATGCTTATTCTTCTTTGGGAAGGAACCAACCTATTTCAGTTTCTATCTTTCAGCTGAAGCTGGTGAACCATCCAGGAGGGCAGCTGTGAAAGCAAAACTAATTGCCAGACTTCAACTGCATCCATTTATGAGAAGGCCTCTGGGTTCATATTGGCAACTTTAAAAAATAACGAAAGCTGATAGACTGTCCTTAGCTTTCTCCAAAAGCAAACTAAAAAAAATGTGCTATGCTGATATGATGAAAAGCTAAGTAGTCAGTAAGAGAGCTGAGAAGTAATCTGATGCATTTGTTTTTTTCTTTTCTTTTTAATAAATGATATTTTGTTGTTGGTCGAAACTCATTTTGTAAATAGTTAAGCTCACAGTTTGATGAGAAGACAATATATCTGCAGAATCCCAATAGTGCTACGAGCGCCAAAAGATCACCTATCCCTGTATCACAAAGAGGATGCCTGCAGAATATGCTGGTGGATAGGTGTATTTGTGTTGCAACGTTGCTTAGAAGTATGGAAGGTGGGCATTATATTGGACATTGCACTGGCACAGTTGTGGACACCTCTGGCTGTACCATACCTGTGTGAGATAGCTGCACAGAATACAAAGTATATGGATTTATGACTCAGAGGCAATCTTCTCCCTTAACAACTTTAAACAGTGGTATGCAGAACTACTACAACAACCACCACCTCTGCTCTGTAAGATTAAATGTAGTCTCATCTCCAGTTGATTTCCCATGGCTCTCTTAAAAGATGGAAACATCATTCCAAAGGCCAGAGTCTTTTAAAATCACACTTTTATAATAGAGTAACATTTTAAAAGAAAAATAAAGTCAGCTATGTCAAATGTCCAAGAACTTTGGTTCTATTCAAGCCCCTCTAGTTTACAAATGTTTTCCCTTAAAGATGCATTGTTCAAAGCTTAAGCCGTTAAAAGCCAAGTTAGCCTCAAAGCCTTCACATCTTTCTGTGAGGTTCCCTTCCCATCAATGCAAAGACGTTCAAGAAACAAATGCTTGCTCAATAGCCCTCATCCCCAAAACCAATAAAAGAAAAATAACATGGATAATAATCATTACAGCACAAATGAAAGGTAATAGAGGTTCCAAGTCATTTCCCGTTTGGCTGCCTGCCACAATTCTAGTGATGCCTAATCATGAAAGATAATGGATTGTATTGATTCAAATGTCACTCCTCTGGTACTGTCGATACCTCCACCCACCACCCCCACCCCAAAAGCATCTGTGACTGACTTTTTTTTTTCTTTTACATTACAGTACCCTTCTGTCACATCATTTAAAAACACAAGAATTTGCAAATCAGGCAAAAGAAGGAATAGAAATCTTTCCCTTTTGCTGCAGCATACAAGGAGATCTGAACATAAGAAACCCAGGTTGTTAAAAGCAGTTACTTTTCTCCACAATCCTTCAAAATTGCTTTCCAATCAGTTACCTCTTGCAAGCTTACAACAGTCTTGTAAGATTCATTGGAATGAGGCAGGGGAAAAAGAACAGCCAAAGGAAAACCAGTGGATTTTTATAGGTAAAGAAAGATTTGAAGAGTCGATGCAAGTGCAATTCTATGAAACAGATTTTGTACCTTGCCTAGAATTTACTTAGTATGTGCTGAATGTATGTAACACACTGCACTGTAATCTACTTGAGTAGATGTTAGGCTATCAATTCTGGGACAGTGTAGTTTGGAGTTCAATATCAAGCAACCCAGAAAAGTGGGTGAATAAATCAAATTAAGTTTATACTTGCCCACAGAGACAGTGAGATCTTTTTCCAATGTATTCAAGCAGAACGTAAACCATCGTACTTTCATTTGGGTAGGGTAAAATAGGCCCTATGACATCAATGATCCCTTTCAAGTTCTAGGAATTAGTGAAACCATGGTATGTGTGTGTGCCACGTGAACTCAGCACAACTCTTAGTAGGGAGAATCATAAAGTGTACAAAAATGTTTTAAAAAATCCAGTTGGTTGCATTTTCCTTTTGGAGAAAAGTTGCTAGGTAAAGCATTATTTCATCTTCATACATATATTTTACATTTTAGTTTTTTTAAAAAAAAATATGTTCAGAATAAGAAGACAGGCCTATCAAAGACAGCCTTTGTTGGGACTTATGTTCAGTTTTTTAACAGTGCCCTAAACAGTGATGTCAGTTATGAAATTAGTACTCTCCCCAAATGCATTCTTACAAATACTATAGGTTTCAACTGAAAAAATATATGTCAAGCATTTATAATACCATATCAGATTATTAAAAAAAATCACATTGGGGAAAAAATCACTTGCAAAAAAATTGTATAAATGCCATCTAAAATCATATCTATTAAAGTTTGTCCAAAAATGTGTCTGAAATTACGCATTTTTCTTTAAAGTTGCAAATTAATGCAGCTGTAGAAGGAAATGAAAGTAAGGTTTTAAAAAGGCAAAATTAAGTGAAATTGAAATTCACAATTCATACAGCCATCATTAACATGTTTTTTCTTGCTTGGATGTTTGAAGTTGATGACGTTGTGTGGCAACGTTCATTTTCTTTGGATGTCTCATGTCCAGGGATTATGAAGTAAATGTGGTGGTGCACTTACCAGAGTTAGTCAGCTACTGCAGCCTACAAAGCTTTGATAGTCTCCTCTTAGACAATGATAAGCCACCATGTATTAACCACATGTGAGCATGCAAAACCAACAGTGATGGGTAAATTCCTGAATCCATTCTGACACATCTTCAACATTTTTTATGAAGTTATGATTTGGTGATCAACAAAACCAAAGTAGAGCATTTATTACCATTCCTGAAACTTTTTTTTTGCATCTCTTAAACTTCAAGAATAATGAGGTGATTGTACAATAGTAATAATAATAATAAATGCAAAGCTTTGACCATCCTATTGACAAACACAGTTAAGCCTTCTGTCCCCTTTTCTTGCAAAATGCACTTCTTTTGAAAGGAAACAAGAAGATATTTTAGCTGCTGATTTTGGTAAGCATCTTGTTAATTGCTTGCTTCACATGAGTAGTGGAACTTCGCCTCCGAGTCTTGCCTTGAACCATTTTCCGGCGTCGCACTTCCCGGCAAAGCTCGTAAAAAGCTTCCATAATGTTGCCTTCTCCTGTACACGCAGAGCATTCATAAAAGGCGCAAGCTAGTTCCGTGGCCAGCTTCTCCCCTTCTTCAGTGCTGACCTGCCTGGAGTGATCCAAGTCTGCTTTGTTCCCCACTAGGATCAAAGTAACGTTCTTGGGTTTTTTGACTTCATCCAACAAGTTCTTTAGGGGAAGGACTTCTTCAAAGCTGCCTCTATCTGTGATATCATACACCAGCACGAATCCTTCACCCCATCGTACGTGTCCTTCCTTCTGAATAACATCCTCCTATTTCAAAAAAGAGACATAGAAAGAAGGAAGTTATTTTGCAGAACCACAGGAGACAAGATTCGTATAGATATTAGGGACCTCTGCATAGCAGAGTTTCTATGTGATATTATTTTGGGGAAATTCTCTGGGGTCTGGTATTAAATGCACATGGACACAAAGCTGCACAAAGCAATATTCTCTTAGATTCTTGTGGAGAGAAACATTAAAAGTCCTCTGTTTGCTCCACATCCAAGAGAATATCACCAGAACTGAAATATCTTTGTTCCCAATTTTAGACCACTGTATTATTCTAACATCCTGGCTTTTTTTTTTTTTTTTACAATAATAGTTCTCCCCCTTTGAGCTTTGTATGGCCTGGCTATTGTGGTCAGACTAAGTTACACTAATTGATGGTTGTTCTAAGGAATGGAATATGAATCTCATCTATACAATTGAGAAATATTTGCACTGAGGATGAAAATAGCCATACACATCTGGCTGAAGAATTGTCTTTATGATTTGAAGATTATTTTTGAAGTTGGCGCTGGCTTCTCTAGGTATGGTGAACCTATGTTTTTCAGAAGTTGATGAATTGCATGTTAAGATTTAAAATTTAAAATTTAGTAGCTGGAGCCCCGGGTTGTGCAGTGAGCCAAAATACACAATTGTGGTTGATTGGTTGGAGAGTGCGGGCTCCTGCGTGAGGAAAACTGCTGTGATTTGTAGCTGTGGGTGTGAAGGGGGCGTTTCACTTTTTCCCGCCTTTTTTCTTCTGTGTGCCCTGTGATTTACCTCATGATGCTCCCTCCTATTTGCCTATCTAGTTTGTTGTGTATATTGATGCAAAATATATTTATTTAGATAAAACTACAAGTAGGTGTCAGTCTCTATGGCATCATTTGGACACCTACTGCACAATTCTCTGACATTGCAACTTCCAGCTGCTCCAATTAACAGAGGTTGTGTTTTTTAAAATGTTCTGCTTTGTAATATTCTAACTTTGAAATAGCCCATTTAAAGGTTGATCCATTTCCATTAAATTCAGAACAGTTATTCTGAGATTAGAATGTGACATTCTGAAATTAACTAAATAACAGAATAACAGAATTGGAAAGGATCTTGTAGGTCATCTAGTCCAACCCCTAGCCCAAGCAGGAGACCTTACACCATTTCTGACAAATGGCAGTCCAATCTCTTCTTGAAAGCCTCCAGTGATGAAGCTCCCACAACTTTGGAAGACAAGCTGTTCCATTGGTTGATGGTTCTAATTGTCAGGAAATTCCTCCTTAGTTTTAGGTTGCTTCTCTCCTTGATTAGTTTCCACCCATTGCTTCTTGTCCTGCCTTCAGGTGCTTTGGAGAATAGCTTGATTCCCTCTTCTTTGTGGCAGCCCCTGAGATATTGGAGCACTGCTATCATGTCTCCCCTAGTTCTCCTTTTTATTAAACTACACATACCCAGTTCCTGCAACCGTTCTTCATATGTTTTAGCCTCCAGTCCCCCTAATTATCTTTCCTGCTCTTCTCTGCATTCTTTCTATTATAAATCAGAACATTCTGACTGTAAAACTTATTGTACTTTTTGATTAGGCAGCAGGTCCAAGGGGAGAGCAATACTGGAGATTGTCATTTGGCATTATCTGGAGGGCTACAGGTTCCATATCCTTTAGTTTTGCATATAAACAGGTTTTTTAAAAAACACGTCCAAGTTTTATTACTTCAGCTACAACGATATAAGCCACTGCATCTGAAAGTTAAGATTTGTAAAACTGAATGCAAGATTTTAAAAAAACTATTTGTGGGGGAAAAAAATTTGCAGCAAATATCATACCATTTAAAAACTACCTTGATAAATATTTCAATCCCATTACTGCCAATATGCAAATATCATACCATTTAAAAAATACCTTGATAAATATTTCAATCCCATTACTGCCATAAGCATGTGACATTTCAGTAAATTCAGTGCAACCTTCATTGAATTTTGCTTTCCATTTTCACTCTGGCATTCAGCTGTTGCTAAGACAGATCTCTGACATCTGGTCTGCCTTGCAAAATTATTATCTACTCAGAACTTTGCTACATTTAATTTGTGTGTGTGAAATGTGAAATGATGTGATAATTAAACCATTTTTCAAATATTACTCTTCATTATCGTAAACACATGGAGGGAAAGAACACTATAACGGGCTGCTGACTTCATTTTTCATGCTCTTCTGTTAGCGGTAAATGATAAAATATTAGTGCCTCTTTATTCCAATTGGGAATATGAATGTTTGCCAATTCTTTCTTTGCCATAATTTTCCTAGTGAGTGGAGAGATGTGCCACTAAATTCCAATGACAGAGGTAGATTTCTTTATCTATCTGATTAATGTCAGTGGAGGATTACATTTCTATACTGGATGAAATTCCCTTAGAAATGACTTTTTTTCCTGTACTTTTTCATACAGGTCAGACGTCTATTTCCTCCAATTGCTTATGAGCAAAATTGTTGGAGGGGGCAGTGAAGAAAAGAGAGAAAAGGGAAGGGAAGGGAAGGGAAGGGAAGGGAAGGGAAGGGAAGGAAGGAAGGAAGGAAGGAAGGAAGGAAGGAAGGAAGGAAGGAAGGAAGGAAGGAAGGAAGGACAGCTTTCTCTGTCACTTTTGTTTTTCTCTAAACCAATTCCAATTTATCTATATTTTTTAAAAAACGTGATTTCCAGAAAGAGGCACAATACTACTTCAAAAATAGTAGTAACATTATATGCAAGTTGAAAAATATTAGTTTGATTGGAAGACTTTATTGAACTCTATGCTCAGATGTACTCTGTATAGACCAGGGATGCAGTTTTATCTTTGTTTGTATTCTTGCTTTTTAAAAGCCCCTCCTCATTTTATTTATTTATACAGGATCTCCCAAGTCAATCATATATAAACCAGTCCCCCTGGACTTGGTTGGGCTTACTCTCAAGAGCACTGAGACAGGATGGAATCTTTAGATTCTATGGAGTGAAACATCCCATAATAATGTTTCTTAAAACTGCCCTAGCCCACATTTTTCTACAACAGACTTATATGCAAGGATTCATAATCAGATGACTCAGAGATGTTCCTTTCTAAAAAATTATTTAAAGCAGTTGTATAGGCACCAACTCAAACTAACTCTTTTACCTCTTTTCCTACTCATAAGATCATTTTGGTATGAGAAAAAAAACCACATAGGGGAATATTTAATACCTATATATCCACTCTAACAGCCCTAATTACAGCTCCTGGGGCCAATTCCACATTTCAGTTCAGGTTTAGTCCTACTCTGTCTTTCAGAAATATTTGGAAGGAAACTATAATTCTCCTTCTTCATTATCATTTGGTCTCTAAGACATCACTTCCTTTGGAACTTTTACAGAATCATAGGACCGGAAGGAATTTGGTGGCCTTGTAGTCAACCCCCTGCAGTCTATTCTCGAAAACCTCCAGTGAGGGATACCCACAATCATAGGAGACCCGCTATTCCATTGATTAATTTTATCACAGTCAGAAAAGTAATCCTTATTTCTAGGTTGGTTGCATATGTGCCAAAGACAAATTCCTTGTGTGTCCAATCACATTTGGCCAATAAAAAATTCTGTTCTGTTCTATTCTATTCTATTCTATTCTATTCTATTCTATTCTATTCTATTCTATTCTATTCTATTCCTATTCCTATTCCTATTTCTATTCCCTTCCCTTCCATTTAACAAGCTTTCACCAATTACTTCTTGACCTGACCTCTAGTGCTTTGGAGAATGTCAGCTCCCCTTTTCTTTGTGACAGGCCCTCAAGTCTAGTTATCATTTAGCCTCCAGATACTTTATTACCTTTGTTGCTCTTCTCTGCACACTTTCCAAGGTCTCAATATCTTTTTTGTATCATGGTGACCAAAATTGGATTCAGTATTCAAACCAGCATGGTGTAAAATAGTACTATCACATCTTGTTGTCTTGACACTATCCCTCTGTTGATGCAGTTTAGGACTGCATTGGCTCTTTTGGCAGCTGCAGCACACTGCTGACTCATACCTAAGTGGTAGTCCATTAGGACACCTACATCCCTCTCACAGTTATTACTGTTGAGTCAGGTACCACATATTCCATACCAGTGCATTTGGTTTTTCCTTCCTAAGTACCTTCCTCATGTTTCTCACCAATAAACTGCATCTTGTTGGAGAGGGCTTAACGCTCAAGTCTGTCAAAATCCTTCTGGATCTTCAGTCTATCTAAAATATTGAATATTCCTTCCCAATTTGGTGCCATCTTCAAATTTGATGAGTTCCCCTTCTATCCCCTTGTCCAGATCATTTATGAAGATGTTGAAGAGGACCGGCCCAAGACCGAACCTTGAGGTACCCATCTGCATGCTTCTTGACATTCTCTTATTTTGCTTGGACTAATAAGCATGTAAACCAACAAAAATCAGTTGAAATTTCTGCTGTTGTAAGGAACCCTAAAGCTACCAAGAATATGAAGCTTCCCTCTCATACTCTCTCACAGTTGGCCTACTATTTTTTTTTATTATACTCCTTTGTCCCTTTAATAATATTTCTCTTATAATATTTCACGCATAAATACTTGACAAATTTCCCCTAGTGTTAATTATAGTTTTCTGGCATTGGCATTTTGCTACAGGGATCAGCAATGTTCTTACCTGCCCAGCTGTATCTAGTATTTCCATGGAAACAACTTCATCATCAATGGTGGCTTGGTGACGATAAGTGGACTCTTTAAAAAGGGAAGATAAATACTACATTAAAAGGAAACAATCAGAAAGTATGGTGCATTTCTTTATTCCCTGCTCCAAAAATAGAAAAATAGACACCAAAATGTTCATCTGAGAAACCCAAATAGTATTTCTTCTTTATGGAAAAACTGATTGTCAAAAAGATGTAAAGAAGGAAAAGTTCATTAGAACACCTACCTCTGAAGAAATGTGGACAAATATATAAAAATGTGCACAAATATTGCCATGAGCCATTGATTTTTAAAAAATTGGGTCCCTGCAAGCAACTAAACCCACCTTTGAGCTGATTAAATCAGAATCTTGGTTATGATAAGAAGTGGTAGCTTGTCCTTAGCTTCATGGAACAGTTCTTTTTTTTTTTTTTACACTGACAGGGTTTATATTTTTTTCCCTTTGAGTCAATGTTGGCTCCCAGGAACTGCTCAGATTAGTCTCTGCAATCTTTTGGGCAAGATTTTCAGAAATGGTTTGCTACTGCCTTCTTTCCAGGGCTGGGACTGGCCCAAGGTCACCCAATAGAAAAGAATTTGTGTAGCTCAAGTTTGAACTGTGAAGTCCTTGCTGTTCTTTGAGGTTGGCTGGGACCATGTCACATCTTCAATGCTAGAGCAGAGGGGAGTTTGCTCTCCAAGTCCACCCAGCTGGTATTGTAACTCATGGTGTCCCAATTTCTAGCTTTGTGCTAGACAAATGGATTCTTAAATGACTCTAGGCTTTGTTTCTATCTCTCAGTCTAATTGTCAGCCCAGGAGTTTTTAGAACAGAGTTTCCCAATGTGTGGTAAACACATCTTTGTTGTTTCCTAAGATATTACATATGATTTCCGGTGCAGATGCCAAAAAGCAAAGTTCAACAAAAATGACCCCAAATTGAGGCAATCAGTTCATCTTACATGGTTTCCCATGGAATTTCAGTTGGATAAACCATGCAATTCAGCAGTCTTGCATCATTTAACCTAGTATTTTTTTTAAATTAATTTTTATTTAATTTGGGGATCTTGTTATAGTCAATATATTGGGGTGTTTCATGTACCAAGGCTTTTGTAATGCTACAGAGATCTGTATAAAGGGAAAAAATTGGGGACCGTTATTTTAGAGTAAATGGAAAATCAAAAAGTGCATTCCAGTTTGTGTCCCTGTAAAGATGGAAAGGAAAGGATATAACTGTAATTTATTATACATTCGGAGAAGGTAATGCAATACATGTGACTTTTTCCCTGGCATTAGTTTGGACCTTCTGCCACTGTCATTATTCAAATGATAGACTTGCATTTGATTATGTTTGGTCTTGTTCCCTGACTGGCTTAAGAGCCAATATTCTGGAATAGATTAAAGCCAATACTTCAAATATTTAGATCCATATTTGAGATATTTGTTTGGTGTTCATTTAAAAGCAGCAACAACACTGCAGGATGGAGAATTCTGCATCATACAGCATCACACCTCTCTCTTTCCCACTGACCTTATTAATTTATTCTAAATTGCCAGTTGCACTTCATTGACATAAAACAAAAACAAGAGAAAAACATTAAAAGGAGACTGGGGAAAAGAAAACAAAGTAATCACCCCTGCACTGCTGTGAATTGTCTGGTTAATGAATTTGTTGCAGAATAAATAACATATAAATAACAGCGTAGCCTTCTGTGTCTCTCTTCCAAGTTATTCTGTGCCAATAGGATAAATACCTAGAGCTAGTGTAGTTGTGAAGCAACAACTGGGTGGGCAAATGAGGTGCAATATCATGAAAAAACAAAGCAAAACCTGTGGTATCCTTAAAGCTGATTTAAAAAAAGGCAGTCATAGCTGTACCATCTAAACTTCAGCTATGTGATCTACATAGAAGAAGGTGGAGCTTCAATTGTACTATTTTTTCTGCTATCTTGAACTCTTGACCAGATCCTACACACATTTCTATCTGTGTATCCTCCCACAAATGCAGAGACTGTCTCCAGTGAAATTCAGAATAATCAACATTTGGGAAGTTGGTCCTTCAAACCCAGTCGTGCTAAAGCCAGAGCTGAAGATGGATGCAGAGAATCCTATCTGTCACTTCAGTAAGCAGGTTTTTTTTGGCTGAATGGGAATGCTTGACATGTGGTGTAATGGTATGTAAGAATGACTTTGGGAGACAGAAGGAAGAACCATAGAGTGGCCGTCTAGAGACTTCTGGCAGTTAAACTCAGCAAGTCTTAAAGTTGCCAACTTTGGAGATCTCCGGACTAGACCATGGTCAGACATGTACCGTGTTTCTCCAACAATATGGCCTCCACCAATAGGAAGGCCCAGCATGATTTCTAGGCATGAGGTGAAATTAAGCCCCACCCCCAAAATTTAGGCCTATTTAAATCATGAGTTTCCCCGCCATTTCTCACATCGTTCGTTAGAACTACACGAGGTGAAGAGAAATGGGCGGGGGAAGGGCGGGGGGGAATGGGGGGAAAACTGGCCTTTAGGAGTGCCCTTCGGGCGATGGAAGCTCCCCAAATGCAGTCACCAGCCACTTTGATCGACCGGGAGAAGCGGCCTTGGGGCGAGCGCACACACACACACTGCCCTAAAGGCGAGGGGACATGGGTAGCCACGCCACACCCTGAAGCAGCTGGGGACTCTGCCTTCAAGGGAGCTTTTGTCTGCCGATAGAAGCAGCCTCGTGGCGAGGGGAGTGTGTGTGTATGCGCTCGCCCTGAGGCTGCTTCTACCGGCCGATCGAAGTGCCTGGTGACTGCATTTGGGGAGCTTCCATTACCCGAAAAAGACTTCCCTAAAGGCGAGGGGACACGGGTAGCCACACCACGCGCTGAAGCGGCTGGGGACTCTGCCTTTAGGGAGCTTCTATCGGCTATCGGGGTATTCTAGCCTAGGCAGCCAGGGCAGCCATGCCACACCCTGAAGCAGCTGGGGACTAAGCCTTCGGGGAGCTTTCATCAGCCGATAGAAGTGGCCTTGCAGCAAGGTATGTGCGTATGGGCCGCTCTACGTGGGGGAGGAAATTAAGTCACCCCCGAAAAGACGGCCTAGCCGTTTTTTCAGGGGTCAAAAAAAAAAGAAAAAAGGCCCGACCTTATTTTGTGAGAAACACGGTAGCAGCTGAGTCTACAGAAATGATAGGGGCATGTCAAGCATGTCAGAAGGGAAATTGTCTATGGAGATTCTCAGTCTTCCAGGTCATGGTTGTTTCAAAGGTGCTTTTTAAAAAGAGGCAATTGGACTTTCTTGTTTTTTCTTTGAAGACGTTTCACTTCTCATCCAAGAAGCTTCTTCAGTTCTGACTGGATGGTGGGGAATGGAAAGCTTTATATTCCTTGCAGACAGCTAGCCATTTGCATTTTTTAGAGAGTCATTGAAGGTTTATCTGTGTCCTCCATGTCACCTGAATAATGGGTGTGGAGCCTTCTTGGAACTGCTGAAAGGATTGTGTTGTAGACTGCAGATAGATGGTGCCATATCTCTCCCCCTTTGTTGCGAGAGTTCAGTTTTGACATACATGGCCTCTTTGACCCTCTTTCAAACCAGTGGTCCTCTCTGTCCAAAATGTGGACTTTGCTGTCTTCAAAAAAGTGGTTTTGCCTTTTAAATGCAGATGGACTACTGAATCTTGTCCGGTCTCCTATGTTGTGCCATGAGCTTATGAAGTGGTTGTTTTGTCTCCCCAATGTACAGATCTGTCCATGTCTCACTGTATTGTACTCCATATACCATGTTGCTCAGTTTGTCCAGTTTGCCTCTTGAAAAATAAAAGCACCTTTGGGACATGTCAGAAGGGACTCTGCCTAGTTGTTTGGACTGTAAAAGAAATGGGGGAGAGATGTACTTTCAGATTTGCAAGATTCTCTTAAACCTTACAATAAAAATAAGAGCTAGTACTCCTGAGTCCACTTCTTGTCTGGACTACCTCACAAAGCTGACATTGAGCAAGAAGTGTCGAAATCTAAGAAACCAAATAAGAGATGAATATAGATTTTAGGGGTCAGAACTTAATCGTCTTGGCAAATGCTTCCATCTTTACTAAGGGAAACAGAATACCCCCAAAAAAGTGTGCATGTGAGGGAGGGAAATGAATGATTGCTTTGAATATATTCTTCCTTTTTAAAAAAATGACACTCATTTATTCCTTTCAGATTTTGTTTGCTTGGTTGAAAACATGGTTTATGACTATGAGTATCTATCATCAAAAATTATAGAGAAAATAGGTTTTTGTAAGCTACATACACAACAACTTTTAATTTCTTATGGGATTGCAAAAGGTCAACTAAAGTTTTGAGCAACCTCAGCAGAAGTATCATTTCTAAATCAAAGGAAGTCATAGTTTCACTTTCTCTGTATGGATCAGATCCTACTTCAAGGATTGTGTATAGTTTTGGGTACCACTCTTTAAGAAGGATTTGAACAATAGAGACGATAATAAATGTCAGTCTGGCCTCTGCTCTACAGAGGCCACAACCATCTCATTCTCCTTATCTAGAATTCAGCTTCACAAACTAGATTTCACATTCCGGTATCTGTGTAGCAGTGTCTTTGAAAGCCACAATAATCTCCTGGATGACTACAGCTATTTGCCACTCCACAGTTTATAATACTTGCAGTTATAAAAGTCAAAGGGACATTTCAAGCTGACATTTAAGAAAACAATACATATATACACACACTATACATGTCATTGCCAAAAAAGAGCTCTTGTTAGCTTAAATATTGGCTTATTTCTAGTGACTCTGGCAGCCTTTCACAAATCAGTTAAATTATATTTAGTTTGTGGATGTCAGTGCCATATGCTTGGAGTCTAAAAGAATTGCCAGAAAAAAAAGTATGAGACAAATTGTGACTATAATTAATTACTCTAAGCCACTATTCATTTTCAAGCAGACCACAATATCAAGGGCCAATTCTTGGGTTTTAGAGAAATTTGGAGAATCTGAATCATCAAGAAGAGGAGGATATAAGTATTTTTTTTAAAAAAAATCTAGATTGTACCCTGCCCCTTAGAGATGAATTTATTCTCCAAATTTAACTATAATTGTCTTGTTGGGGTTACATCAGTTCAAAGTTGCATTGGCTAGCGTATCAGCAGGGAAGAATATTTTAACAGCATATGGCTTGGCTATCTACTGAAAAATTGGGGTGGTTTTCATCAAACTGTCAGCTTATGGCATTATTAATACAATGAGTTTTAGACTGGATGTTGTACTCTGTTCTTAAAAAATGGAGCAAAATCATACACCAAGCCAACTTTGGGTCAACAAAAATTAAGTTCTTTTACATTTATACTAGTATATATGTGTGGTGTGCCAGTTGCACCCATTCCGGGTTCATGAGGCTCTACTCACAGTTACTCATGCCCTGGTGACCTCAAGAATGGACTCCTGGGACACACTTTAGATGTGGCTGCCCTTGAAGAACATCTAGAAACTCTCATTAGTGCAAAGTGCAGCAGTAAAAGCAGTTATGAGTGTGTCTAGAACAATACATGTTATATCTCTGCTTTGCAATTGTAATGGTTGCCAATTTGCTTCTGGGTTCTTTAAGGTCCCGTTTTTGACTTTTAAAGCTTCACATGGCAAGAGGCGCCTCTCCACAATTACATCTACCTATCCCATGGGGTCTGGCAGGAGGGGAATATTATGGATCTCTTCTGCTAAAGAATTCTGTCTTATGGGCCTCAAGAGGCAAGGTTTTTTCTGTCACAGCACCCACCCTTTGGAACAAGTTAGATTGGCCACAACCCCATTGGCCTTCAGGGAATCCTTAAAACATAGTTTTTCAAGCAGGACTAGGGATCCCATGGAAATAAGAAACCCATAATTCATAGTCCCACAGTCTTATTTGTTTTTCTGTTTGTTTTCAATTGTTGTTTTAGCTTTGTTTTTAACTATTTCATTGTATGCTGCCCAGAGACAGCTTGCGAAATAGGCAGGTACATAATTTTAATCAAATAAATATAATGTGAATTAGGCCTATGTTCACATATTTGTAGTCTCATGAGGAAGTCATGAGACTAGTCATGAGGAAGTGAGCTGCATCTAAGCTCAGTCCTTGATTTACAATTTTACTTTTGAATTTGATTACCAGCAGCGAAACCTGCAAAAATGAGAGACAGAGGTAGACATTTCAAAGGACTTTTGAAGAAAGGGGAAAGAAGTTCACGGCTACAAGAACAGCAACCATATCTACTTCTATGATCACACTATTTAAAAGAGTTTTTAAAGAAAAAACACGTAAGAGGCAAAGAAGAATAATTTGAATACTAGAAAATAAAATAGAAGTTGTGAGCTGAAAGAGAATGAAAACAGAGATGAAAACTAAAGTGGGAATACAAATAAGCCAAGAGATGAAAAATGACCCGTACAATGATCCATTACTGGATTTACAAAAGAGACAGCTGTTAAAGCTGAGAAGAAATTCCCAAGAAAATTTGGATGGAAATCAGATCTTATGACAGCATCTTAAATGAAGCAAAGATTAAAAACGATGGGATCAAAGGGAATGAGTATGAAGTTGACTTCCTTGATCAGGGTAAAAACAAGAAATACATTTATAATGTTCTAAGAACCTTTTATGGACTTTTTGCTAATCCTGGAAAAGAAACATTAATAATTTGGGGAATGGTTGATGGATAAGGCTTGAGATATGAGAAGAAGTAATTTATGTAACGTCATATCAAATGGGATAGACTAATATTAAACTTGCTTGCACTTTTTAAAAATAAAGATAAAGATCAGAAGTAACTTCTTTTTTCTTTTTTTGTCTGCACTTTTTCCTTTCCCTTTTTTCTATTGTTTTGTTTCTCTTGCATTTCGGATGGTTTAATTTTCTTTTACTATTGTTAAAACCTTTAATGAAAAGTAATTCATCAATGCTTTCCTCACACAAAAAAATTAAAGATGATTTCAGGGGGCATTTCACTCACCCCTGTCCAAAGCAGTTATTTTGCACCAAGCGTATTTTCTACAGTACTCTAATTTTTAAATAATATTGAAGAGATTGCATCAGACTCAAGAGTGATAGTTGTGCAGTCCAAAGACTGGCTCAGAATGTTTAAAATCTGTGAACTTTAGGGTAGTTGTCTTTTCATGAAATTGCTTGGTTATTTTGCTTTGTTATGTTAACTATATAATTATGAATAATGATGCCTGCTCAAATTAAACTTAATTTTTGCAATTTGACTGCCAAAATGAAAACACAGTCTTAAATGCCAGCATAAAAATCAGGCTATTGGTTCATATTACTGTTTGTTCGGTTTGTTGATAGCTTTCTAGGATTTGGGGGTAAGTGTCTTTTCCACAATTAGTGGCTTCCTGAATAGAAATATGCTGGAGATTGAACCTACATGCTAGGATCTATGACAATTCACCGTGGCCAACTCGCCACAGCTAACTCGCTGCAGGACAACCCCCTGAAGGGCAAGAGTTACACTAATATCAAAGAACTAGTGGAATAGAATCATTAAAGAAAGGATACAAACAGAATGAAATGTGAATAGCAAAAATTAAAATATTTTATATTTATTTTAAATAATTAAATAGGATTGTTAAATTGTCCTGCAGCAAGTTGGCCATGGTGAGTTGGCTGTGGCAAGTTGTCCCATTTCCTACATCCTACATGCAAAGGTTATATTTCAAGACTGTTCTAATGAAGTAATGTATATACCTGTGATGGTATATTATTTTTATTTATTTAAGAAAATTTATATGGCCATCCAACTCAACTTTCAGTGACTGTGGGTGGCTTACAAAGGTAGCAATAGCAGTATAAGACACAACAGAAGAAAAAAAAACTCACCAAGAGTGGGATCATACTCCCATATGAATCGTTTGGTCAGAAAACGTACAACGAGAGCTATAGGAAAGAAAAATATATCTGGTGAGTTTATGACACATAATAGCCCAAATGGTTTAAAGGTGTACAGTTAAAATAAATTCTCAGTTCAGCTTATTTCTCCAATTTGATAGCCTCTTAATATATCCAACTGGAATACAAAGATGATTCGGGCTGTTAAAGTTCAACAGATTCAGGAAAGTTTGTGTTAATGAACAGGTCTTTATTTAATAGACACAGGCAGATTTTTTAAAAACACAATTTGTACATCTACCCTTTAATGAACCATAGAAGATAGAATAGACTGCCATACACAGTCAAATTTATACTTTTACAATTTGTTTTGAATGTTTTCCATGCTAAACTAAGCATATGACAAATATATGTTGGATATGTTCTCACATACATTGCAGTTTCAATTACATTTTGCAAAAATTTCAACTATGAGCATGTTCTGGATTAGAGATTTGACAACTGATCCTCTTGAATTTTGCAAACAACACTTAAAATCAACAGAAACCATAATTGGTTCTGTAAAACTTAATTTAGGGAAAATATAAATTAAATTTAAAGAACAAAAATTCAAAACCATGTAAGGAAATTCATAGCAGTTTAATCGGGTTATTTTCCCCCATAACACAGTCTCACATTTTATTTCACTGCTAGACATATCCCAGATTTCCTCAAGACAATATATACTATTTTTTCTCCATTTTCTCCTGACAGCAGAGAAAATTGACTTAAATCTTTACTGACAGGGATTCAACACTTGGAGTATTTGATTTGTTAAAAAAAGAGAGAAATGAAAACACATCATGGTTCTCAGCTTTTAGCAGCATCAAAGAAAGAACTGATAAACTCTAATAAGAATGTTTTTTCACGCGTTATGAACTATTCATCCATCATCAGCAGGAGATGCAAAATCTTGTTAGGAACAGTTTAGTTGAATGAATCATTAACTCTCAAAAAGTTCAAGTAAACACTCTTAATATTAGACCCCAAATTCACTTCAGACCTTCTGCAGCTTCCAGAACTGTAAATCTTTCTTTACAAAGCTTGAGGATACAATTAACAAAGATAAAAAATGAATTCAGGATCTGTGTATTTACTTAAGATGATACATGGAATATATGTCTAAAAAGATTGTGCAAACCAGCTGCAAATCGCTTGTTAGATTTTTCTTCTTGTGCTGCCCCTTGGCTTTTCAAGTTTTGATGGAGATCTATCAATCTTACTCAGTAGTTCATAATCAACAATCCCAGAGTTTCTGGTTAGAGTGCAGTACTGCAAGCTACTTCTGCTGCAGCCAGCTGCCTGCAATTTAGCAGATCGAATCTCACCAGGCTTAAGGTTGACTCAGCCTTCCACCCTTCCAAGGTGGGTAAAATGAGGACCCAGATTGTTGGAGGCAATAGGTTGAATTGTAAACTGCTTAGAGAGGGCTGTAAAGCACTGTGAAGCAGTATGTAAGTCTAAGTGCTATTGCTATTGCTGTCCTTGATTACAGGTAATCCTCAACTTACAACCATTCATTTAGGGAACATTTGAAGTTGCTATTTGCTACAGGACGACTCACCATGTCGAATTCAACAATTCAATTTATTTATTTAAAATTATGTTTAAAATATTTTAATTTTTGTCATTGACATTTTATTTTGTCCCTTCTTTGGCATCCTTTCTTTAATGATTCTATTAGACCAGTGGTGGCTAACCTTTTAGGCTCCTGTGTCAAAAATTGTACGCGCGCTAGAGGGCGCACACTTGCGTGCCAACACCCAGAATGCAATGCGTGCCCTACCCATGCCCCCTGCACATGCATTGCGGAACCCCACCACCACCCCCTTACCTGTACTGTGCCTCACAGTTGATTTTTTTGGCTGGTTTGAGGCCTTTTTTGGCATCCCAGAGGCTTGGAAAAAGCCTCTGCAAGACTTTTCAGGACAAATAATAGGCCTGTTTCGTCACTTCCGATATTATAGGAAGTAACAAAATGGGCCTATTATTCATCCTAAAAAACCTTTAGAGGCTTTTTCCAAGCCTCTGGGAGGCCGAAAAAGGCCTCAAACCAGCCAAAAAACCAGCTGTGAGGTGTGCGCATGCACAGTGAGTAAGTTTGCCTGCAGCTCATGTGCCAACACAAGTGGCTCTGCCATAGGTTTGCCATCACAGTATTAGACTATTCCTTTGATATTAATGTAACACTTGTCCCACGGCAACTTGTCCCATGGTGAGTTGGCTGTGGTGAGTTGTCATAGACCACACCTTTTGCAGCCTTTTGCCAAGCCAAGCCAATGGGGAAGCCAAATTCACTTAACCATATTACTAACTTAATAACTGCAGTGATTCACTTAACAACTGTGGCAAGAAATGTAGCACAACTCACTTAACAATTGTCTTGCTTAGCAGTGGAAACTTTGGGTTCAATTGTGGTCGTACGCAGAGGACTAACTATATATGAAAATCACCCTTCTCTAATATTACTTTCTACATGTGTCCAGTTACAAATGCCCTCATCAGGGGTGGGATACGAAAGGGTTAACTACCGGTTCAGGATTCACGAGCTTCCCTGCCCGCTGTGAGCCGCGTGTCATTAGTATGTCATTAGCATGCTGCAAGTGAGAAGCAGCCTTTGAAACAGCCCTCTTTTCTTGTTTCTTTAACTGCAGCTGTGCCTCGTTCGGCAGCTGAAGTTGAAAAATCAGGAAATAAAGATCAGGTAAGAGCCTGGCTGGGCAAGTGGGCAAAAACATCAGCAGACATAGAACCGGTTCTATGTCTACTGCTCTTCAGAGCTACTGGTTCTACAGAGGTGGACAGAACCGGTAGAAACCCACCCCTGGCCCTCATCCACAATAAGGACATTTTCCCTTCCACCTGTGCAACACATCTGAAAATCAATACATTGAGAAAACTATTTCAAAGTATATGGAACAACATTTTATAGAGCAACATATATAGTATACAGAGCAACATTTTTTTAAAAAAAGAAATAATGAAAAAAAAAGGTGAAAAGTCAGTTTCTAGCACCAATAACTGATTATTAGAGACTCTGCACTTTGCTTGGATGTTGTGCCTATTTAGTATAACTGTGTTGCCCCGAAAATAAGACCCTGTCTTATATTTTTTTGCTATCAAAAAAGGCACCAGGTCTTATTTTCGGGGGATGCCATCCACTAACTAACCTCACTTGCACATGTCGCCTCCAGCCTCCTTTTCGCTGTCAGAGGTCTTCAGGAACTTCTTCTGCAGTCGGCAAGGCTTTCCTGAAGGCCTCTGCAGCCAATAACAGAACTCCAGATCAATCCAGAGCTTTGTTATCAGCTACAGAGGTCTTCAGGAAAACCTTGCCAGCCTTGTTGGCTGCAGATGGGCCGGCAAGGCAGGTGTCGGGGTGTGTGAGGCCTGGCTACAACTGTCCAAAGGTAAGTAGGGCATCTCCAACCCCCATCCCCACCCTATCTTAATTTTTATCTGTGCACTCTGGAGTGGGTGGGATTTTAATTAGGGCTTATTTGTGGGGGAGGGCTAAGCTAGGACTTATTTTCAGGATAGGTCGTGTTTTTGGGGAAACAGGTATTACTAAATAGTAATATTTAGTAATAACACTAAATTGGTGCAATCAGTTTTATTTGATCAGTTCCCCATTTCTGATTTTTGATTTGGAAAAATCTTGAATATGCATGTGTTGTGCATGTGTATATGTGTGCTGTTTTTAAAAGTAGACACATATAGGTCTTTTGATCTGTTCTATCTAGCTCTGAAGCCCTCAATCCATAACTCAATACAACTGTCAGCATTTCATGCTTGGGTGAAATTATCCACAGTTTCTTACTGAAATGAAACAAGAGTTCATTTCAGAAATACAGCACAATCAATAAATCAAAATTCCAAATGACAGGTGGATTTTTCATGATCTGTATGATAAAATGGCTCCTTTACTTTCTTTTGTGGCTATGACACGTAAACCTAAATCATCCAGTGATCGGGCTTGTGTGCTTTTTAGTGGTACTAAAATAATTATAGGGGAGAGGGCTCGGTTCCTGAGATACATTTCTTTAAAAAGTGGAACTGGACTTCCGGTTTGAGCTTCTTCAGCGACAGACCGAAACCTCGTCTCTCCGAGGCTTTGATCCATGCTTGCTGCTGGAGCGCCTCGAGCTGGCTGGTTTCAGGGCTAAGCCACCTTGTAGAGGTGGTGAAGAGGGGGGAGACTGCCTGCAGGGTTGAGGAGAGCTGCATCTCTCCTCCCCAGCTGGCCATTACTCCCTTTCCCGAAGGCGGTTGTAGCGGTGGTCAGAAATGGCCACCACAAAGAAGAACTCGACCGGAAAAGAATGTGCAGGAGGAAGATAAGAAGAGAAAGTTTTGGTTGACCGGGTCAAACAGCAAAAGCAACAAATAATGTACCCTGGAATTTCAACTTAACAACATTGTTCCCAAAGAAGATTTTGAAGCTGCGAAGGAGAGAGAAGGGAAAGGATTAGGTTTTTTTCTTCCCTTCCTTATACTGACAGCTAAGAGACTTAAGCAAGAAACTGAAAAAAAAAATCCACTTTGACATTAATAGGCATCTAAGCTGAAAATAAAAGTCAAAGGGATAAATAAAGATTTCTGGACATTTAAAAGTTTTTAAAAGCTGGAAAGGAGAAAAAAAAAGAATAGAAGGGCAGGATCTGGAAAAATGGAGGAGACTGCCTGGAATTAAGGAATGGAACTGTAATTAAAAGGAACTTACACTGAAATTTTAACAAGATTCCTCAAAGATACATTTTAATGGAAACTTGGTAACAAAATAATAGAACCCCAGGAGGAGAAAGTGGAAAAAAGAAGCAAGTAGAAACAGCCTTGGATTATTTGGATTACTTGGTGATTTTTGGTTTTTTGCATCTAGATGACTAAAATTAACTGGGTGGTTGTTTAAAAGTTTTTAAAATGGTATCACTCTTAGAAGAACTGAAAACGGAACTTAAAAAATGGAAAGAAGATGTACAAGAAGGGAGAAGTTCTTTTGGCTTCGTGTTTCAATTCTTAGAAATGGAGATGTGGAACTATGAGAAGCAACAAGAAACGCTTGCAGAACAAGAAGATTGGGACAAAGAAGAAGCCATCTTTAATGATCAAATAATTTTAAGTGGGGGGAAAAAAGAAAAGGGGGGAAGAGAGTGAAAGGTTTAAGATTAGAAAAAAACAACCAAAAGAAGAAGAACAATTTGAAAGATAAGTATAATATTAGAAAGCAACAGAAGAGGGGATTACAGATGAGAGAGTTAGAAGTAGACAGACGAGGGGGTAAAAGGGGAGGGAGAAGAAGAGCGGGAAGAAGGCAAGGAAAAGAAGTTGTAAAGACAGAAACAAGAAATGGAGAAACAGGGAAAAGATATAAGGATTGTAACCATAAGTTTGTTTAGAGATAATGGGTGAAAATTTAATTGTAAAAGGGATTCTGCAAAGGTACATAAGATAGCTTTGTTACATTACAAATAGAAATAACTTTAGAAAATATGATGATGGATAAAATATTTATTGTAATGCAGTGGGATGTTTGTTAATAAATAAATAAGTTAAAATGATTGAGAGAATTAAAAGGGAACCTTTTTTAATTATTAGTAATGATTTATAAAAATATAAGTGAGAAATATGAAAAAAAAAAAAGAATTAACTATGGAAAGTTTATAAGTGTTCTCAAGGAGGTATGATATTCAATTGAAAAGAAATGTTAAAGATGTTAAGATTTTAATGCATATTAATGATAGAATTGAATTGGAATGGAATGTGTTTTATTTACATATATATATATATATATATTTCTTTTTAAGAATATAGTGTCTATTTTAAGAATGTACCAAGCAGAATTCGATTGGAAGTTATGTATTATATTGAATGCTATAATCTTAAAGCTATACATTGAAGCTTAAATAAGAGCTTGAATGGATAAAATTAAACGATATAAAGGTGTCATACTCTAATTGGTAACTACAGGGAAAAATTTGTTTAATAAGAAAAGATAATGTGAAATTGTAACAGGACAGACAAAAGTATAGATATAATTATTTGAATTGAGATAATCAAAACAAACTTGAGAAAATTAGAAGAGGGGGAAACTATGTAGAAAATATAAAATGGTAATAAGATATGGAATAGAATATAAAAATGAGCATGAAATTGAGTTTTGTGTCTGTATAGGGCAGTGGTCTTGATATTTATGTGCCCTTTTAATATATCAAGATAAAGTAGCTATTAAGTCCCCTACTTTTTTTTTTTAATCTCGAGGAATATCTCTCCCTCCCTCCCTCTCTCTCTCTCCCTCCCTCCCTCCCTCCTTCTCTCCCTTCCTCCCTCTTTCTTTCTCCCTCTCTCTCCCACTCACTCCTTTCCTTTAGCTGTCTCTTATCCAGGGGTAGGATCCGACAGGGTTAACTACCAGTTTGGTAATTTACGATGTGCCTCCCTGCATGCTATGTGCGCGTGTAAATCTTTGTCAGCTTGTTGCCTGGACAGTTGAGCAGCACTGCGTGCAAGGAAGCAGCATTTGAAAAAGCACTTTTTTTTTTTGCTTTTTCAACCGCAGCTGTGCCTTGCACAGCAGCTGAGGTTGAAAAAGCAGGAAATAAAGGTCAGGTAAGAGCCCAGGCGGGCGGGTGGGCCAAAACAGCAGCAGACATAGAACTGGTTCTATGTCTGCTGCTCTTCAGAGCTACCAGTTCTATAGAGCCGAACAAAACCAGTAGAATCCCACCCCTGCTGTTATCCCATTCTGTATTTTTGTAAGCTGAACTAAGTTACATGTGTGCTTGCTTTGATATGGATATACAGAATGATCAAGCAAATGCTAGATGCAAACTAAAGTGGAAATTTACCAACAGTAAAGTTCAAGATTTGCCCCCACCCCTTCCATTCAGGGGAGTGTTCTCAGTGCCATCCTGCGAAGGACCTACTTCAGTTGACCAACCTTCTCTTGCTCCAGCTGACAGACAATGCAGCATAGAAAGTAGGCTACCAGCCAACTTCCTTGCCCTACTGATTTTGCAGCAAGTGAACTTCTCCCCATTTCCCCTGCTCACCAGTGTATGATGAGCTCACTAGTATTTGAGAGGTTGTCACAAAGAGGAGAGGGTCAACTTATTCTTCAAAGCACCAGAGGGTCAGGACAAGAAGCAATGGATGGAAAGTAATCAAGGAGAGAAGCAGCCTGGAATCAAAGAGAACCTTCCAAACAGGACAATTAACCAGTGGAACAGCTTGCCTTCAGAAGTTGTGGATGCTTCATCACTGGAGGTTTTTAAGAAGAGACTGGACAGCTTCTTATCTGGAACGGTGTAGGGTCTCCTGCTTAAGTACTAGGTTGGACTAGAAGACTTCAAAGGTGCCTTCTGATTGATTGAGTGGCCATCTGGCAATTTAAAATCCATCAGGAGAGGAAAGGAAGATGGAGACCTTTGACTTCTGGAGAGGGGAAGAAATACCAGGAGGAGGAGGAGGAGGAGGAGGAGGCAGGAACTCCTGCTAACGAAAATCTATCCATTATTCCATACTTCCAGAAAAATGCTGCAAAGTATCTTCCCATTTACTCTTGAAAAGCAGCCAAGTCCACTCATTGGTGCAGTTTGCAAAATTCTAGGGAAACCTCATGGCTCAGATCAGTTTAGCACTTCTATGCAGGACAAAACTGTAAGCTGTAGATCCAGCCTCTCATGCTACAGAAACAGTTTAGAAGGTGGCTGCAAACTTGGGTCTTGCACTCTCTGTAGCTTCTGCTATGGCTCCCAATTAAAAACAGAACATAACATGAAAGATTATCTCTTCTTCAGGACTCACTGGTGTCCCATCCAAGGGATGGATGAGTGGCAAACAGCTGCTTAGCTGTGTCAGTATTATAGCAGGTGGTGTTCCTATTCTGTTCATTTACTCCGATCGGAATGATACTGAATTGAAACATGAAACTAATTACTTGTTTCAGCTTAATCTATCCAGTTATTCAAAGTATTTCTTCTTGCCCAGAGACTTCCTTGACTTCTTCTACCACCAAGCACTTGCTACCTAACCATCTTTTAAAGGGAATTGTTTGATGGATGTGCTGCCGGCACAGGTAATATCTGTGCTTACCAACTTGCCAACTCTTTCCTTGCTAATGTTACTGGAGGAACTGAATTGCCTGGCTTTTGTCTGTCCTCAAATTAACCTGCAACATGGGTGGATGGTAAAGATGGTTAGATATTTGCTCTTTTCAAAGCTCAACATCTTTCTGCATGCTGTAGAAACCAGAGATAATAGTCTGACATGGAAGAAGAAATGGAGGATCAAGCTAAAGCAGAAGTCATATGAGCTTGTTTTAATCTGCACAAACTACCGTAGTTTTCAGCATTCCATTACACTATAATGGGACTTTGTGATGGATGGAAGCAGAATTTATTCATAATTTTAGGTTGGTTGGGATTAATGGATGAAGAGCTTGGAGAAAAATGGAACTTTGATGTTATATATGTTGACAGCAGCAAGAATACGCTATACAAAAAATGGAAGGACACTTGGATGCCACACAATGGATGAAAGGCTGCAAAGGTTGATGGAGTTAGCAGAGATGGCTAAATTTACTGCTTTGATTAAACAATTAATTTTGTTTCTACTTGGAATTTGCTTTTGGAGTTTGTGCTTTGAGTGGGAAAAAAGTGAAACTTTGATTTCGAGTTTTGTTGATTAGATAAGCTTGTTGTTATAAAAATGACTGCTATATACTGTTATTATTATATAAAAGGAAAAAGTTGAGGTTTCACCTTACTTTACTGTGCCACAAAGAGTGGGAAGTCAATGCTTTTCTTTTTCTTTTCCCCTTTCCCCTACATTTTTTCTTTTTCTCTTTCCTCCTCTATTTTAGCATTCTGGTCATTTTTCTTTGTATTTCTGTATTTCATATTTTGATAAACTAATAAAATATTTACTGACCCTAATTTTAGATGGCTTGGATTTCCAGAGGCAAGGATGGATCAAAGTTTTGTTGCAAAACTTCCGTGTAAGAAGGTCTCAGATTCAATTTTTGATATCTCTACTTAAAATGAGCAAGTAACTAGATCTGGAAGCATCTCAAACTTCTTCCGTAGATCCTCCAGTTATCACTATAAATAGTTTCATAGAGTAATGCACTGCATATATCAGGAGTTTGTCATTACTCAAGTTCTCCTTTCGCCTTCTTTTACATTTGGCTTGTATATCTAGTCAGTGGAGTGATGCCTTATTAAAAAATGTTTTTGAAGAGATGCTTCAAACCTCAGGACCTCTTTGCTATTCAATAAAGAACCCCGTCTTTCTCAGGTATCTACTGTATATAAAAATGAGTGAAAAATGATGTTGTTTTAAGGAATGATTCATTAATGTTACGAGGACTGTGTGAGAGGGACAATTGGTTTAGGCCCTCATGGAAGTTTAAAAGAAGTTGAGCTTTTTAAATAAACAATAGGTCTTCTAAATCAGTGGTTGCCAACCAGTGAGCCACGGACCACTGGTGGTCCATGAGAAAATTTTGGTGGTCTGCAGAGAAATGTCACCCCCAAAGCACCCCCCAAAACAATCCAGGCTGCGCAGGAACATAAGGCTGCGCCACTCACACGGCCCGTGGGAACACAAGGCTTGCATCGCTTGCATTGAGAACAACATGAGGTAGTGGGGGGTGGGAAGGACAGAGGGGGGAACTGGCTCCACTCACCCCACAAGCCTGGCCTGGCCACCGGGCTGCTTCTTTATTCTGCATCTCACCCCTGGAGTGACATTAGAAGAGCGTTCCAATATTTGAAGGGCTGCCACAAAGAACAGGGGAGTCAACCTATTTTCCAAAGCACTGAAGGCAGGAAAAAAAACAATGGCTGGAAATTAATCAAGGAAAGAACCAACCAAGAACTAAGGAGAAATTTTCTGATGAGAACAATTAACCAGTGGAACAACTTGCCTCCAGAAGTTGTTGGTGCTCCAACACTGGATGTTTTTAAGAGATTGGACAATTTGTCTGAACTGATATAGGGTTTCCCGCTTGAGCAGAGGTTGGATCAGATAGAGTGGTTGTCAATTAAAAAATAAGCGCTTTTGGCTATTTGGGCCAAAAGACCTTCAATGCTTATGAGCAGATTCCAAGAAGTAGTCTAAAGTGCCTTATGATGTGTGGCCCTTGGGCTCCCATCACAATTTTCCGACGTGAAAGCTTTGAACGGTAAAGCAAACTTGAAAAAAGATATTCCCCTTTACAGATAGCAATTTTTATGGCTTCTTTTGTCCCTAGCATTTATGTACTAGTTTCCTGGGCTTATCAGATATATTAAGATATATTAATTCATGGGAAGTGCCATGTTGGCAGGCATCTTCCTTAATGCTTGTTAGGCTTCCTGTAAAAATCCGACTTTGTTTATTATTTTGCTTCATTATAGTAAGACAGGCAGTGACATGAAGTATCAGACTTCAGCACGATTGTGTCCTGTTCTGGGCACAGCTCCAAAAGGACAGTGACAAGTTCAGAGAAGGGACACCAAGAAGGTGAGGGTTCTAGAAACCAAGTCACAGGAAGAACAGTGATCTGGATACATTTGGCCCACAGAAGATATGATTGAAGGGATGTAAACTAGAAGGATTTAGATATCTTAAGCTGTTGTCCATGGAGATTCTCAATCAGCCAGGTCACGGTGCTCCATGGTGCTTTTTTCAAAAGGCAACTGGACTTTCTTGGGGTTATTTTTCTGAACAGAGGGGGAAGGATAAGGTACTACCTATCTCCTATTTACAATACAGTCCTTTCAGCAGTCCTGGGAAGGTTCCATACCCATTTGCACCCTGATTCAAATGACTCTAGGATACAGATGAACCCCTCAACTACTCTCAGAGTGCTAAGGACCAACCCTCAGAGTGCTAACAATGATCTTTCCATTCCCCACCAGTTAGTTAGAACCGAAGAAGCTTCTTGGATGAGAACAATTTTTTTTTTTAAAAAAAAGACAATCCAGTTTATCTTACGTTGTTGATGACTTATTCTCCATTGCTTCAAGAGGAAGGACAAAAAGACCCCAACAGGTTAAAAATACAGGAAGGAGGCACAAGTTACAATTTCCTGACTTATTAAGCCAAAAGAATGGGTACCACACAAAATGGTGAGTTCTCCTTTACAAGAGATCTTCATACAGAGATGGAAACATCATGTGTCAGAAATGAATAGTGGATTCTGCACTGAGCAAGGGATTTGAATTCAATGTTCTCTAAGAGCCTGTCCAACTCTGCTTTTTTTTTTTTTAATGCTTACATCTTTCTTTGGTTCCAGCCATAGTTAGGAAATGAAAAAGACGAATATCTGTAATCTAGGACTTTCCTGGAAACTCTAGACTTACTTGCCCAATCCTTACCTGCCCAGTGTATTGAATTGTTGCTTAAAAATATACTTAAAGACATAGAGAGCTTAACATCTCAACCCACATCAATAGCTCCAGTGATGAAGCACCTACAACTTCTGAAGGCAAGCTGTTCCACTGTTTGATTGTCCTCACTGTTAGGAAGTCTCTCCTTAGTTCTAGGTTGCTTCTCTCCTTGATTAGTTTCTATCCATTGTTTCTTGCTTTGCCTTCTGGTGCTTTGGAAAATAAGATGACAAACCCCCCTTCTTTGTGGTTATCTTAATAATCACTGGACACATTCTCCGAGCAATCACTGGACACATTCTCTGAGCAATGTTTTAGTTAGGCAGGACACTTAGAAAAAGTGTGGTCCCAAGCACAATCTGATTGTCTTATATATACAAGGCACCTAAACCTATTCACTCACTCACTGCACAAAGCCATAAAATGGTTTTTTGGGAGGATGGAAAATGCCCAAAAGTGCTTCTTTCTGTCTCTGGAAATACCCAATAAGACACCGAAGAGCAAGTACTCTATATTGAGGTCCCAAATCATTTCTGTTACATCCATCCCACTCAGTAGGAAATGTAATTTTGATGTATTTCATAAGGAAGCTCTTTGGTTCTTCAGATTTTCTCCAAAATAGGTAATAGGGAAGGCAAAGATAAATGATTTGCTACTCTTCCCTCTTCCTGTTCTCTAACTGAAATATTTCAAAACGCATTGCCATAATTCAGGATCTGCCCCAGAAGTTTTCCTTCCCTTCTTTCTCCTCCCATCAGCCAGTCTACGGTCACATCAACTTTCAGCCCACAAGCAAAAGCAAATTTTGAGTCCATTACTCTGTTAGCTTTTACTGCAGTTTAAAAAAAGAGTATAAATTGTCCATACAAGTTAGATAAATGAAGCTATAACTTTCATGCCCCTCAAGAGATCTGTGCAGCCTCAGGAAATTCTGAAGAGGAGAAGAAAGACAAAAGAAGCAAATTAGAAAATGAAGGAAGAGGTGGAGAGGAAGGCTCTTGGTTTTTTGTACTATTTTGATGCTGCAGACAAAACACCAGCCAAGGAAGAAAAAGGGTGGAAGGATGATTCTAATTATTTCTGAAAGGGAGGCAAATTACTTACACTAGCTGTGTGCTGACATAATTCAGAACTCAGTCTTGGGGCCTCATCGGCAAAAGGAACCAGTGGATTCCAGCCTGCTTCTGGCTCGTTCCTAGGTGACTAATTTGGAGATACAGTGCCGGTGAGAGATTCATTTGCTTTTCCCTGAGCCGGATCTGGGCAAAGATCCTCTCAACAGCAGGGCAAAGCTATTATTTACTCCAATCTGGAAAATCCCAAGAAGGCTGAAAAATTCTGCATATTAATCTGGAAAGCTTCACTGAATGCAATGCAATAAATGCTATATAAAAGAATAGTGCTGAATAATGCTGCCCATTTGGCAGAAAAGCTTCCTTTTCTTTCCATTTCTTTATACAGGTAATCCTTGACTTGCAGCCACAATGGGGAGAAGAATTTTCATTACTTATCAAGGCCATTGTTATGTGAGTTGCGCATGATTTCATGACATTGTTGGAAGAAATATCCAGGCCCAGTTCCAAGCTGGCAGAAACGCACTGGAGACAAAATGGAGGCTGAAGGCTGATTGGAAAGAGGGTCCAATTACTGATGAAGCAGAATCACCAAGCACATGTGATTCTGGGTAGCTGACCACATGAAGTTGAGAGTGAGGGGTTTTTATACTTTCTCTTGGGCTTTGAACTTGAACTTCCTGTTCCTGTGCAAGGACATGTATTCTATTGGCTGTTGTAGGTTGTCTGAGATAAACTTGGTTGAAGTTCTGAGGGTGATGCAATGAAGGGCTTCTTGGGCAATTCCTATTATGGCTGAGGACTAATCCTACCTTTGTTTAGACCTTGCTGCACAGAGTAATGGATTACCAAATCTGCATTTCTAAAAGCTGGCCTCAGTTTAGTATCTGCTTGGGGCAGGGAGCTCTGAGTTTCTGTCTCCTTTAGGATTTTTATTTCTCTTCGAGGGGAAATATTTTATCCTGCCTTTGTAATATTTCTCAAAATATTTCATTCTTCTAGAGAGGTGAGGGTGCTAACTTTCTACAATCTTTTTTATTATGGTTGTTAAGTGAATTGTTGCCATTGTTAACATTGTCATGTGGTTGTGAAGCAGATCCAGTTTTCCCCGTTGACTTTGCTTGTTGGAATATAAAGAAAATTTCCTAAGATCTGTTCAAGCTAGCTTTGGAGATTGTGGGTCCTCCATATTTGATAGGTTTTAAGAAGAGATTGAACAGCTACTTCTTAAGGCTGGTTTTCCTGTACACTGAAGAGGGTTGTATTGGATGATCTTTCTGGGCCCTTTATTTTCCCAATTGTGTGATTCAATGGTACAGCAAAGTACAGTTTCTTATACTATGCATCATTTGGCCACTTGATAGCTAAATGAAGTGTCATAGACTCATATTTCATCATAGTTTTGCTGCATTTTTTTTCCCCACAGAGAATGCTTTGTAGACCTTGATATTTTAGGGTTAGGAGGCAGATCTTGATCCAATCCAGAGCTGGTATTCAGCAGGTTCTGACCAGGTCTGGAGAACCAGTAGTGGAAATTTTGAGAGAAAATACCACCTCTGACTGGAGATTTTATAGCATCCTTTCCTGCCATGCCCACCAAGCTCACACAACCGGTAGTAAAAAAAAAAAATGAATCCCACCACTGATCCAATCCAATCAAAAGGTTTCCATGCATAGAGAGGTATCCCATCTCTTTCATGAAGGTCCCATTGAGGAGCAAATTCTATTCCACGCTATTTGAAATGCCCTTGAGTTTTATGATCCAGCTACCTTCTAATCTAATCTGTATTCTGAGGATTTTATCTTGGATAACAATATTGACAATAATAACTGCCGATAACATAGTAATAAGATCCCAGTATAATTTAGGTCATAATCAGAAATTGAAATATAGTTTCAATTGCCTGCAACGTTATCAAATAACTATGCCCCAGGAGGATTTCAAGTGATAAAAATGTTAAGTATCCCACAGCTGCCCCATAGCAGATTGGCTACCGTTTACTATAATGGTAGGAGGGTACCTGCTAGAGAAGAAACTTTGTCAACTTCCTCTCTGTAAAACTCGAGTCATTCATCCTGCAAACCTTTTAAATGTTACTTAGAAGTAAGCCTATCTATTAATGTATTGGAAAAGAAAAGGATCCAAAGTGCAGGATGTTGCTTCTCCATAATCCATAGCTTCCCTCTTGAGAGGGGGCTTGCGTCATATTGTAACTGTGCAGTGTTTAGATTCTGTCTCCAAAAAGAGGCTTGGATGTATGCCAAGAAAAGACCCAGCTACTTTAAAGAGCAGCAGAAAAGTGTGCGCCGCACATCGATACAATTTGAAATACTGCAAGGCCTTATTGTCCGTTTCTCTCCGAAAAGCAGTTCTCACATGGTTTGCAATACCAAAACAAGATACAGATGGAAACTGTATGTTTCATGCAAAGGAGATTCAGTTTTAGCCCTTTATACATGAAAAATGTGAATGTTTATTTTAGTGCAAAGACAGCTCATGTCGTGGCCGAAAACAGGGCACCGGTGGGTGGGTGTGCGAGTGCGTGCGTGGCCCCATATGCTCCGTTTTCACTGCCAGAGGGGCTATCAAAACAAACTAAAAACAAATCAAATGGAGAAATGAGAAAGGGAAAGAGGAAAAACAAAGAAAAAGAAAGAAAGAGGGGAAGAGAGCAAGGAAGGAAAAATAAGGAAAGAGGGGAAGGAAGAAGAAAGAATGAAGAGGGAAGGAAAAAGAAGAAAAGGAAGGAAGGAAGGAAGGAAGGAAGGAAGAAAGGAAGGAAGGAAGGGAGGAAGGAGATTATAATGAGAGTAAAGGAGGGTCTCAGGAAAGTCCTGCCTTAACACTTGGCCACCACAGGTGCCCCCGACATGAGTGTCATGCCCCCCATGGTCTTCCCCCTGCCCTCCAAGGTGAAATACAACCCCAATGCAGCCCTCAATGAAACACCCCTGCCCTATATCATTCCAGATAAGTGGTTGTCCAGTCTATTCTTAAAAACCTCCAGTGTTGGACCACCCACATTCTCTCCTCTCCTATACAACCAGATTCACCAGGAATCAAAGGGAGGGGGGGGAATACACAAAATCCCATTCATTCGAACTACCAGATCTGCAAACAATTGGATGATTGCGAAATGACAACAAAATGTTGTGGTTTTTCTGCATCTCTTTACCGACATCTAATATTTGGATTTTTTGTAACCTGACTCTGGAAGTCCTAACCACTTATTTGTGGAATGATATGATTTCAGCAATTTTGGGGCTAAATCTGCCTGAAACAGTGGAGTACATGAGCAGTTAGTCAGTAGATGACATTGGTAGCATCCTCCAAACAGAACAGCAATTGCATTACATCAACAAGTCTGCTTTTAATGAGATTTCCTGGCAGCCTGAAAATTGAAAAGAGATACCAGGCACTTCTAGCCACCAGGATTCATTCAGAATAAAACTCCCGCAACACGATCTCTTTAATGGCATGGAATTGTTGTTTGGGTTTTTTTTTCCTTTATAGGATGAGTCACTCCACACTTGATGGGGCACCAGAGGTTCGGTTGACGTTTGCTGTGGCAAAAAAGAATTCAGAAGGAGGGGAGGCTCTCCTCTAAACACACAGTGATGCAGGGATGCTCACAGGGACCTGCAATCAGCCATGGCTGTTGAGTGCCCGTCTGCTGTGCATCTGGTTGCCCACATTTTCCTATGAATATTTGAAATAAATGTGTGTGTTTATTTCAAGAAACCCTTGAAAGAAATTTAAAAAAAAAATGATTTTATTGTTCCGTTTGATGCAGTCAGAACAATGCTGCCGTCAACAGAATTGTCAAATGACTTTGGGAGTGTGATGCTTAACAGAGGTCTCTAAACTCCATATCCAATTGACTTCATATCCCATGCTTGTAAGCCTCACTGATGATCCCTGGGAAATTAAAAATAGCATGCTTGCGTGGCACCAGATTGGGGGGGGGGGAATGGCATTGGTTTCAGTTTGACTCACAAGACAACTCCAGATCTTCCTAATGGCTAGCTAAATGACAAAAATTTTATACTGGAAATGGATTTGAGAACTTGGCTAGGGTGCACCCTGAACTGCAACCTTTCAGATGGGATCAGACCACATCAAAAAGGACATTAGGTTGGAGAAGGAAGAGCTTTGGTACATAATACTTGAAGTTGCAGCTGAGGTTTAGGAAAACTTGCCAGGAAAAACAAATGGACTATTTTACATAAAATAGATGTCTCATCATCAGTGGAAAGCCAACTGCCTGTTGTGGACTTGAGTACTCGAATCTATAGCAGGCATCAAATTACAAAATTTCATGCCTGATATCAAATATTTCAGCCTTGTCAAAAATCATGAGGCTGTTAAATGCTACAGCCTTCCCTACATAAACAGTATTGACAGATTAATTCTATAGGAAGATACATTGGCTGTTACATATCAGTATATTAAATTTGAATTCCTTTAAAAGGAGCTTAGCATTTCCCAAATAGACAGGGTCAAGATGGAAAACTGGTTAAATCATCCTTTTATGTAGCATTTCCCTCCATTTGCAACAATGACTAATAATACTTTACAATCCCTCTGTGTGTTTCTGAAAAATTCAATATCTCTTAAACATAGGAGAAGGAAAAACTGGGTACATTAAGAAAGTGGAAATATGGAGAAGAAAGAGAAATAATGGATAATGCACTATTATATATAATTCAATTGAAATCCTTATTCAATTATTTTCAGCCATTTATAATTTTTTCCTAATAATTATTTTCCTTTATTGAACATGCCTAGCATTCTATTAGTATATCCTTCCATGTCCTCTTCTTAATATTTGTTTGCTACTACATTATGTTAGCATAAGCATTGGGACAATGTTAAAAACTATTCAATAATCCTTTTTTTTTAAAAAAAAAATCAAGAATTAGTATTATTTTTAGTTTTGGATATGCTGAAATCTCAAGATAGAGGCAGTGATTTATCTGCAATTAGGACAAAATGCAACATGAACTTGAAGCATTTCTTTAAAAAGGGGTATTTAATTTTCATTTGATCTCCTCCTTCTCTTCATTCAAATGTGCCATGCACATTTCTGCATTGACAAAAGCACCTACCCAAAGCCTTCTAAATCCAGTATACCTCCCCCTCCGGATATAAGCTACCATGATTTGTTTATAATCCTAAATTAATTCAACAAGCATACTGTGCTTTGAGTACAGGAGGTTAGAGAAGCAATTGTAAGAATGGCAAAAATAATTCCTTTGAGTCACTATAAATAGAAGGCCAGGCTGATGCCTTGCAAAAGTCTTTGAGAACACATAATGTTCCATTTTAAGTAAAGGGTGGGGAACCTGTAGGCCCAAGGCTAGATGTAGTTCGTGATCTCTCCAGATTTGCACCTTCTGAAGCCTCTCAAGTAACTGAATAGGAGCCAAAATTTCCCTCCGGGTTAAGGCAGGACACAACCCAAACTTATAGAATGAACATTAAAAGAAGCGTATCCCAACTTGGAGAAAATCACAACCCTCCAGACAGTGATGTGGCCTGCTGTAATAGTATGTGTGAATGACCTTGGGAGACAGAAGGAAGAGCTTCAGATTAGGCAGCGGTCAAACAAGTGGCAGTTAAGTCTGCAGAATGAATGGGGACATGGCAACATGTCACAATGGGCTTCCCCCTTTTTTAAAATTGTAAAGCGAGGGGGAATAGATGTACTTTCAGACTTGCAATTTTTATTAATGTATCCTTATAGTGAAGTTACAAGGTGTACTTCTAGGTGTGATTCTTGTCTGAACTACCTTGCAAGATTGACATCTGCCCATTTGTTTTATCATCATACGGCTGTAGTCTTCTGTCTGGCCCAGCCCAATAACAATATAGAACAATACAGTCAAAGCTTGGTTCTGTATTTGCTCATACCCAACAGACAGAATCTTGCCAGACTAAACCAATATTAACTTTCATCCTAACCAAATTTACCAGAGAGATTCTAGGGATTGGCTACCCTAATTGTCTTTCTCCATCTCTGATCCAGCTCCAGTCTATATTGCGTCTTGCCTCACCTTCTTCTTTGGAATGTGCTCCCTCCTTCCTGGAAAATTGTACTCCATCCCTTACAGGACCATCCCTTACATCTTCAGTTCTATACAGGGGCCATTTCAAATTTTGACATCTCCCACATTGTGACCAATCAGCACTGATTCTGATAGGCTCTTCAGAACTCAAACCAGTTAAATTTCCTACATCCAACATCTTAAATATTTTGAATGGGTGAGAAAACACTAGCAAGGCTGTATTAAGCTTGACATGAGCCCTTTTCTGTTGTGTATGTGTGCACATGCACACACACTATAAATTTAGACTGGCTTAGAAATTATATTTGGAGGAGTGATTTTTGGCTTATAGCTGTATTATTTACTTATTATGAATGTTTAGGCTGAAGTGAAGTACAGGAACAATAAAACTACAACAAAAATATCCTAATACCACAAACAAATGTAACATGAAGGAAGAAAGAGATCTAATGAGAGGTTGACTTAAAATAAATTTACATACTTATTAGTCATCAAAGATTAAATAGAGTTTCCTTTGCTGTCACTGTTGTACTAGCAATTAGGAAACAAACAATTCAAATAGTCTGAAACCAGACATTTCCAACTCAAAAGATTCACAATGTTTTCATTTTTAGTTATTGTGAGCAGGAACACAGCTGTCTGAAATGATGTCATGGAAGTGCTGGTTGAAGAACGAATTATTGTCTGTGAAGAATACTATTTAGATCAGTGGTCGCCAGTGGTCACCACCACGGTCCACTGGTGGGCTGTGAGAAAATTTTGGTGGGCCGCAGAGGCCGCAGAGAAATCTCACCCCCAGAGCACCCCCCCAAAGCAATTAATCCAGGCTGTGCAGAAACACAAGGCTGTGTCGCCCACGTGGCCCTTGGGAATCCTCCCTGTCCACTCACTCCTTACCTGGCAAACTTGCCTGCTAAGTTGCTATTTTTCCTTTTTTTTCTTCCCGACCATCATCTATTCTGCTGTGCCGGGAGATTTAGATTAGCCAGGAAGCAGGAAGTGGTTGGATTTCTTGCTTTCTAGCTAGTCTTTAGATCTTCGGTTCTGCTTTTAAGCACAGCCAACTTCCCTAAGGACTGAAGGTTCTATTATTCAGTGCAGACTCATGGCAAGCAAATTTGAGAGACTGAGCTAGCCGATGGCAGATACATAGATCACTGAATGAATCTGTGATACTGTGAGCAACTCAATCTGCCTGCCTGCTTTGCCTGTTTTTGGGTAAAAGTTGCTTTTTTATTAAAAAATCAATATTTATATAAATATTTATAATATTTACATATAAGCCATGCCCAGCCAGTCACATGACCACCAAGCCACACCCACAAATTAGGCCATGCCCACAGAACTGGTTAGTGGTCCCTGGGATTTAAAATTATGAGTCTAAAAGGTTGGCAACCCCTGATTTAGATGAGCACAAATACACTGTGGCAATCCTGAACATCATAAAAAGGAAACAGATCAGCTTGCCCTCGGAAGTTGTGGGAGTGCCATCACTTGAGACTTTCAAGAAGAGATTGGACGGCCATTTGTCAGAAATTGTGTAGGGTCTCCTGCTTGGGTGGGGGGTTGGATTAGATGACCTACAAGGTCCCTTCCAACTCTGATTATCTGTTATCAGTCCAACACATCTGGAGACCACACTTAAAACTCTCTTCCTTATAACAAAGCCTAACTTTCAAGTTCTTGATCATGCAGATCATGCTGCTTCAACGAGGGATTAGTCACATAATACTCAAAATTGCTAAAAAAATGGCACTATTTTAATAGGCTAATTAGGATTACAGAATACCTAATATTAAAAAAGTGTCTTGCTAAATTGAATAGTATTCACCAGGGGTGAGTCACCTCATTGACATCATTACACAAATGACTTCCCCGGCATCAATTTAGGTCATTTGAATAATGACATGATTCTACAATATAATATTAATCGTGTGGAAAAAAAGGTCAGTTCCATCACAGTAATGTCAATTAAGTCTTCAAGATGGTGTATCTCCAGATACCGTCTGCTGTCAGAGGCCCTAATAGCAATAGCACTTACACTTATATACCACTTTATAGTGCTTTACAGCCCTCTCTAAGTGATTTTACAGAATCAACCTATTGCCCCCAACAATCTGGGTCCTCATTTTACCCACCTTGGAAGGATGGAAGGCTGAGTCAACCTTGAGCCTGGTGGGATTTGAACTGCCAAATTGCAGACAGGCGGTAGAAGTGGCCTGAAGAACTGCACTCTAACCACTATGCTACAGAGGGTCTTAAACTAGAATATGGTTGTAAATTTTCAACTCCCCAACAGCTAATTGCCTCTGTCAATGTAAAGATGCAGTTCCACCGTAATTCACAGGAAATTTAAAACTATTGCGGCTGCTCCCATGATTCAAAGGCCTTATTTTGTTCTGTGCTTCATAGCCTTGAAACCAGGTCCGCGTTGACATAACTGTCCTCTCTGGTGATGAGTGGAACAATGTTATTGTCTTCTGCACTTATGTGGCTGGCTGTTTCCAGGAACTGAAAGCTAAATTAAATAGACCTTTAGAACAATTAGCAAAGTCTTCTTATACAGTTCACATTTAGAATGAGGATCAGCTTTGGAGATCTTAATTAAATGAAGCTCAGTTCCTGGAAATGCTTGTCTCTCTTCCCAAAATAGGATGCTTACTTGAGTTCAAGTTGCTTCTTAATATTTGAGCACGCTTCTTCTAGCAGAGACTGCTATTGTTGCCTTTATTATAAAATGTAAGGAAAGTAAAAGTTGAAAGGGATCTTAGACCAACCTCCTGCCTGGTGCCGGAATCCATTTCTGGAGCATTCCTGGCAAATGGCCATCTGGCTTCTGTTAAACACCCAGGCCCGCCTCAGAAAGAGAACCCACCATGTCTATATTTCAGCTTCTGTGATTTCTTTATTAAATTGCCCTCATTCTATAGCTTTCCTAATCTTAAAATAGATCCTAAGGGAGAAGTTCGTCTGCAGTATCTTTTTGGGGATTTAATAATGTATGGGAAACCAGAGTGGCTGAAAACTGTTGGAGAGATACAGTGAAAGATATTTATTTTTCATGACAACAGATGCGATAAAGAACAAGGCCTTTTCCTGTTTACTTCCAGGGGAGCTGCGTTTGCCCTCCTTCTCCCATCGTTAGAAGATCACTTAAGAGACATATCTACTGCTAAGTCTTGGCTTGGTTTTAGAACTTGTATGTTTTAAAATGGTTTTGCTGATCCTATTTATTCTTTCAGGCATTTTTGTAGTTTTAAAAAGGTTTTCACTACCTTAAGCATTCTAGGAATGAAAACCACAGAATAACAGGATTGGAAGGGACCTTGGAGGTCATCTAGTCCAACCTCCTGCTTAAGCAGGAGACCCTATGCTATTCTGGACAAATGGCTGTCCAATCTCTTCTTAAAAACCTCCATGATGGAGCACCCACACGAGCTGAAGGCAAGCCATTCCACTGATTAGTTGTTCTCACTGACAGGAAATTTCTCCTTAATTCTAGTTTAGTATGCTCCTTCGTTAGTTTCCCATCCATTGCTTCTTGCTCTGCTTTCAGGTGCTTTGGAGAATAAAAGGCTGAATATACATTGACACCCATACATACCAGTACATTAACACACATATATACTAATGTTTGTGTGTATGTATGTTTGTATGTACATGTGTATACAATTGGCCACAGTGAGAAACAAGATGCTGGACTGAGATCTGATCCAGCAGCAGGGGTGGGCTGCTATGGGTTCGCCCAGGTTCTGGAAGACCCGTTTGCTAACGTTATGCATGCTTTGCTGAACCACCAAATCCCACCCCGGCTTGCCCCTCCTACCCCTCCCCTCCCCTCCCAGGAGGCTCTACGTGGCCCATTTTGGATGCAAGGTAAGTGCACGGCCAGCGTAGAGGCTCAGGGAGGGGAAAAAACAGGCCTCCGGGAAGTTCTGGAAGTGGGCCCATTTCTGGCCTCTGGGAGGGCCTCCGGAGCCCGGGGAGGCAGTTTTCGCCCTCCCAGAGGCTCGAGGAAAGCCTCCGGAGCCTGGGGAATGCGAAAACGCCTCCCCCCTGGCCACCATGGTGCAGGAGGCCAACTAGGCCACGCCCATCATGCCCACCCAGCAACCGGGCAGAGAACCCGTTGCTGAAGTGTTTAAAGCCCACCTCTGTCCAGCAGGGCTCTCTTTTTATGCATTAAATACCTTGAATTGCTCTTGCTTTGAAAATGAAATTATTTTGGACTTCATGTGAGCACAAACCATCTTTATTCTTCATTAAAGTAGTCTGAGTTTTACCAGACAGCCACTATTTTAAGGAACCTTTGAGACAAGCCTAAAAAATGTCTGGCTATTTTAATGAATAGCGGAGACTTGGTCCTGCAATCACCTAAACACTTCCTCCTAATCACTTTGCAGCTTTTTTGAGCAAATATGTATTTATTCATATTTTAAAATTAATTTAACTAAATCAAATTTTCAGCTTGATCCAATGGGAGTAGGGGGGTTGTCTTGACCTGCCCATTTTCTCTAATTTTTTTTTTCTCTTTCACCACTTAAAGGTTGCTCTCAGACCACAATAAGCTGTTCATCTCTCTGGAAAAGCAAGCAAGAAAAAAACACCTTATATCGCTCAAGTTGTATCCCAGCAATCTTTAGTTTTGTTGAATGCCTTTTGTGGATTCATCTTTGGCAACAAAATTGGCCTTGCAATTTCTCACTCATCTGTTGATATGCCAGTTTTTTTTAAAAAAAAAGAAAGAGCTTCTTGCCTCATATTTATGCCCCCTACAAGCAGCCTAGGATGAATGAGTCATAATATATTCACAACACAATACACAAGAGGTAAGTGGGCATAGCAACCAAAGTACTTAGTTTTGAACATTATGAGGGGCATAAAAGCAGCTCGCCGAGAACACAATACTCCACTAGATAATGTGCCTTCCATCAGACTGCGGAGGTAGGTGGGAATTGATAAAGGTTTGACCATGCACAAAGTAATGTTTCTCAGGGAGAAAATGCGGAGACACCTGAATATTACTCTGTACAATAGATCTGGTCAAGGTGTTCCAAAGCCCTCTCTTATGAATTAACAGCACGTGGCAGTATTCCAGTTTTTGATCTCAGAGATAGTTTAGATCAGTGCTTCTCAACCTTTTCTTGACCATGAACCCTCTTTAAATACCTTTTGTGGCCACGGACCATGGCCACAAACCCCCAAGACCTAAGATTTAAATCATAGTATTTCTTCAAGTCTTCAGACCTCCTGTGATGACATTGCGCCCCTCCCCCCCACCAGAGGTCTGTGGACCTCAAGTTGAAAACCACTGGTTTAGATCAATATTTTTCAAATTTGGCACTTTTAAGACATATGGACTTCAATTCCCAAAATTCCCGAGCCTGCAGGCTTTCATGCATTTATTTCTTGCCCTTCTTTAAGATCAATGAAAGCAGTTTCTTTGCAGGGAATATCGTACAGTGAATGTGTCATTCACTGATCAAGGCACCACAAAGCTTAAGAAGTTCATTAACTTAAAACCAAACTATAAGTTAGCCAGATGTGCAAATCTAATCACTGAATCTTTGACTATATGAAGGTAGGTGTGGGAATAGATACGGAACTTACCAAATTTGCAGATGATACTAAGCTGGCAGGAATAGCTAATACCCAAGAAGATAGCTCAAGATCAGTGGTGGGATTCAATTTTTTTTACTACCGGTTCTGTGGGTGTGGCTTGGTGGGCATGGCAGGGGAAGGGTACTGTAAAATCTCCAGTCAGAGGTGGGATTTGCTGATTCTCCAGACTACTCAAAATTTCCACTACCAGTTCTCCAGAACTGGTCAGAACCTGCTGAATACCACCTCTGCTCAAGATCCAGATGGATCTTGACAGACTAGAACACTGGGCCATATCTAACAAAATGAAATTCAATGTAGAGAAAAGTAAAGTCCTACACTTAGGCAAGAAAAACCAAAAGTACACATAACAGATTGGGTGAAACAGGCTCAATAGCAGATCTTGGAGTCTTAGTGGACAACCTGCTAAATATGAGCCAGCAGTGTGTAGCGGCAGCCAAAAAAGCTAATGCAATCCTAAATTGCATTAACAGAGGGATACAATCAAGATCAAGGGAAGTACTAATACCACTCTATAAAGCCTTAGTAAAACCACACCTAGAGTACTGCATCCAGTTTTGTTTACCACATTATCAAAAAGATGTTGAGACTCTAGAAAAAGTACAGAGAAGAGCAACCAGAATGATTAGGGACTGGAGACAAAAACATAGGATGAACAATTGCAGGAACTGGCATGGCTAGTCTAGTGAAGAGAAGAACCAGGGGATACATGATAGCAATCTGCCAATATTTGAGGGGCTGCCACAGAGAGAAAGCGGTCAAGCTATTTTTCAAGGCACCTGAAGGTCAGACAAGGAATAATGGATGGAAACTGAACAAGGAGAGATTTAACCTGGAAATAAGGAGAAACTTTCTGACAGTGAGAACAACCAACCAATGGAACAGCTTGCCCTCGGAAGTTGTGGGAGCATCCTCACTTGAGACTTTCAAGAAGAGATTGGACTGCCATTTGTCAGAAATGGTGTAGGGTCTCCCGCTTGGGTGGGGAGTTGGACTAGATGACCTACAAGGTCCCTTCCAACTCTGATTATCTCTTATCTGTTAATCTTTCAATAGCTGAGGTCTTGGCCTTAACCTGTTTTCATACCTATCTATAAACAACCAGAATCTACCACCTCCTCTTCCTTCTCTGAGTGACCCAATTACACCGATTTCACTAAATCATAAGTGGTCCACACACTTCAGGCACCAGAGCACAATTCACAAGAGTGTTAAGTTAAAATCATAAGAAGCTTCCTTATATGAAGAACTATGCCTTATATTTTGAGCTCAGCAAAAAAAAATTCTTCACATCACCTTCTATATAATCTTTATAAATGGACAAGGGATGATCCCAGGGCTTTTGGTGTGCAGAGCAAGTACTTCAACACTGACTCTTCATATAAAATGATCTACACACAAGAATTGGTATTACACAAGTCTAAGAAGGATTTCAATGTCAGATTCACCTGGGAACATGTCCTTTCCCTGTGAGAACACTTGGCCCTTGCTTGGGTTGAGTTCACTTCTGGATAAGGGATAAATTTGGAAGTTTCCAAACACTGCAGCAAAATGATAAGAGTACTGGTAACGTTTATAACCAGTTAATAATTCTTCTTTACCAGTGATTCATCTGTCTCACTTGACTTCATTTAAAATCGGCGGATGGCCAAATGCACAGGAGGGAGGGGTGGGAGGAAACATTTAAAAGAAATGGAAGTCGATCCCTACCAGAACTTCTTCCCTTCTCTAGTCTTCGGAGATTTAAAATATTTAAAGCTCCTCATGAAGGTATGATAATGGAAGTCACATACGGAATGTATAAGACAGAAGGAACTGAACAGAAATCAAATGAAAACCAGCTGCTGGAATGGAAAAGGGATTCTTTCTTTGAAAAGCCGAGTGGGGTTTTTATGCCGAGGGGGTGAGGGGGGGAAATATTTTCCTTATGGAGACAGCGGGATGAGGTCCTCAAACAGAGTGCTGAAGATGGATGTGAAGGGTGCTTGAGTTCAATACATAATTGGGTAACTCTGGGTCATTCCTTCTCCAATAGGGATTAACAGGCCTGCATCACTGCTGTTTTACTGTTTGCTTTTAGGGATGCATTTTGATCACTTTGCTAAACAACTAATTTCCACAACACTGTCAAAGTGTTTACTAAGACTGTATTATTATTATTATTCTCATCCTTCCTATTACCCATCTCCTTCTACTTATGACTATAACTTTGGTACCTGTATCTTTACAATTATATTGCTTTATTTAGTTTCCGAGTAAGATTTTGATTGCTCATTAAGTATCCTATGACTAGCACTAAATGTTGTATCTTGTGATTCTTGATGAATGTATTTTTAATGTACGCTGAGAGCTTATGCACCAAAACAAATTCCTTGTGTGTCCAATCACACTTGGCCAATAAAGAATTCTATTCTATTCTATTCTATTCTATTCTATTCTATTCTATTCTATTCTATTCTATTCCATTCCATTCCATTCCATTCCATTATTTTGGTTGGCTTTTATATTACAAATTCTCCAGATCAAACCTGACAATGGGAAGAAGTAGATTACTTTAAAGCTTTAATGTTGGCAGAGCAGTTCTCACTGTTATTATTTAAAAGTGTGAGAAATCTATTACAATGTTATGGTTTTAAGAACAGAGCTTTTCCAATACTTCCTGGACAGGCCAGGAAATTCCAGTAAGGAGATGGCATGCTCATATTTATTCCGTATATTAGTATTTATTCCTGAAAGTGCCAGAAGTTTTTTTTTCCCCTCAAGGAAAAAAACAATCAAGTTCCCTTTTGAAAAAGCACCTCTGAGACAACTGTAACCTGGATGACTGAGAATCTCCATAGACATACTTGCAGGAGAGAACTTGCATTCTCAAACACATAAGCAAATGAAAGGGCTATTTGCAAACTGTTCTAAGTTATATTTACTTTTTTAAAAAGCTTGCATCAAGGAAATATATGTGTCAAGGAACAAAAGCAGGATAGTTACAGTACATTAAAAAAAATTCACGGATGTAAATTTTAGCTTAAGGAAAATGTTAAAACATTTTAGTTAACCTAAATATAAATGTTAACTTAAAGTGAAAATGCACGCAGGGTATTCAAATGGTTCAAGAAGTTATGAATGTAAATGGTTACAAGTAGTTATCTTTTTTTTAGAAAAAAAAACTATAGAAAAATGCTGGACTGCAATATTAATAAAGTTGCCAATTAAGTGGGCAAAATACCTGGCACCCTATGGACTCCCATGAATGTTCAGCTTTTTGGCCCTTGGAGATTCCTAACTGGGCTTGGAGATCAGGCTCAACTGAATTACTTTCAACTTCCGGTAAGTTCTATTTCAAAATCCAGGCAGGATTTATACCAGTTGGGCTCAAAAAAAATTCATGTTATTTCAGTCAGTGTGTGCATCGTATTGTGGGAAGCCCCCCCAAGAATGGAATATTTTGAGAAATATTAAAAAGGAAGAATATTATATTTCCCCAAAAGGAGAAATGGAGAAATACGTCTTTTTTTAAAGACAGAAAGCAGACTCAGTCTTCCTTAATGCCCCCACCCATTATATTTTGCGCCCATTAAGAAAGACTGGGCCAGCCCATCTACAAAACCAAAGACCTTCAGCTCCAGGATGATGGGATTAAGAAGAACAGGACATGATCCTTCGGGACATAATAGGATTAACCCACTACCATTTAGCAGAAGACACAGAGTTCACTATATTGCACAATCCCCTAAAGGCATTTCAGACATTGCACAACCCCCCCAGCAGCATTTCTGAAACTTATACAAATCCATGTGCTCATCAAACCGATTGGTCAGCTGCACCAGAACCAAAAGCGCTGGTGGTTCTGCTTCAACATTAAACCATCTTTCCAATCAGCCTCTGTGTTTCCAGTGTCTTTCTCCCAGCTTGGAACTGAGCCAGAGGTGGGTATTCAGCAGGTTCTGACCAGTTCTGGAGAACCGGTAGCAGAAATTATGAGTAGTTCGGAGAACAGCCAAATACCACCTCTGACTGGCCCCGCCCCCATCTATTCCCTGCCTCCCGAATCCCAGATGATTGGCTGGGTCTGCTTTTGTTGCCCTGCACAGGAGAACGGAGCTGGAAAGCAGGTTAGTGACGTGGGGGGTAGAATGGGATTTTACAGTATCCTTCCCCTGCCATGCCCACCAAGCCACGCCCACAGAACCGGTAGTAAAAAAAAATTGAATCCCACCACTGAGTAAAACTGATCACTTGCAGAGGTGGTATTTACCGGTTCCCCAAACTACTCAAAATTTCAGCTACTGGTTCTCCAGAACCTGTCAGAACATGCCGAACACCCAATCTGGATTGGCAAGGAGCAGAGGTGGTATTCAGTCAGTTCTGACCAGTTCTGGAGAACTGGTAGAGGAAATTTTGAGTAGTTCGAAGAGCCACCAAATACCACCTTGGACTGGCCCCGCCCCCATCTATTCTCTGCCTACCAAGTCACAGCTGATCTGCTGCTGGGTCTTCTTTTGATGCCCTGCATAGGAGAACAGAGCTGGAAAGCAGGTTAGTGGAGTGGGGAGGGAATGGGGATTTTACAGTATCCTTCTCCTGCCATGCCCATCAAGCAACGCCCACCAAGCAACACCACGCTCACCAAGCTACAGCCAAAGAACCGGTAGTAAAAATTTTTGTATCCCACCACTGAACTGAACCAGATGCATATTTCTTCCAACAATGTGAATCCCACCTCTTGCTTTGGAGAGATCATGAACTTCATACTTTTGTCATCTGACTGGGGAATTCTGGGAGTTGAAGTCCACACAGCTTAAATTGCTGAATTTGAGAAACACTGGTCTATTAGCTTAAACTCAGCCAGCTAGGGTCATTTGCATAAAAATCAACATTTCCCAGGATTTGTGGGAGGAAAGCTGTGGTATGTCAGGATGGGTTTTCCTCCATTCTCTAAACTTTTATGAAACATAAATATTTCCTCTGACATAGATGTTTACCTTGGACAGAGGAAAATTATTGTTTCTTGGCCTGAGCAGAATTAGGAATGTAGCTGAAATATGTAATTACATACATACAGCATTCAGATCTCTCCAACTCCTGCTTGTGCCAAAGAAGCACCATTTTGTCTGCTAAGAATAGAAAATAAAATGAAAAGGACCAGAAGTTAAAACGTCTGGCCAAAGAATGTAAAAATTCACATATTCAGAAATAAGGACCATTTTAAATCAAAGGAAAAAGATCTTCAGGTTGGGAAGCCCATTGGAGTGAACAAATAACATCCCTCCAGACCTTCACAGATTTTCACAGTGCTCATAGCTGCTGTGAAACGAGGTTTTGATGTATTTTGTGATTTACGATGAATGTATTTTTTATGATGACTATGACAATGATTTATCACTTGTTGCTTATATGTACATCGAGAGCTTGTTCACCAGAGGCAATTCCTTGTGTGTCACACTTGGCCAAAAAAGAATTCTATTATGTCCTGCCCTGTCCTGTCCTGTCCTGTCCTTCTACTCTACTCTACTCTACTCTACTCTACTCTACTCTACTCTACTCTACTCTACTCTACTGCCTGCTCTCAAAAGAAAATATCTATACATACATCACACACACACAAATCATCGTCCATTATAGGGTGGAAAAAGGAAATGTGAGAATTCACAAGGTTGATATTATCAGAGGATCTTGCCTCCATGGCAGTTTGGGAGCCTCCTAAAATTTCTTCAAATATTTCAAGATTTCCAGGATTCTCAACACATTTATTATTCTTGTTGAAAATCACAGGTGACAATGCCAACATTCCACAAAAATCGGCAAGCTCAAGAAGTTTGGACCATTTAAGAAATACTAAAGATTATACCTCCATTTAACAAGCTCCATTCTATCATCTTGGGAATAAATCTCAGCTTTACCAGATAAGACAGACCAGATAGGAAAAACAACCAGATGAGCTAATTCTACTTTATTGTAAGGCTACATTACCAAAATCTTGCAAGTCTGAAAGTACAAATCTTCTGCCATCTCTCTCATAACTTGGGAACTTTTTTGGAGGGAGAGATCTTCTTCCGCTCATTATGGGTCTTTGGACTATTCCTTCTCTTATCTGACTCTTCCCTAGGTAGCTTCTCTCTGCCCCACATCCCTTTCTTTCCCACATACCATTATATCTGTCAACTTGGGAGGACTAAATTTTTAGGAAGTTTGAGGAATTTTAAAAGGTTAAAAACCTGCTCCTTAATGCTATAAACATGCAAAAAGCAAAAGCAAAATGTTTGATCCTACTCATTGTGAGGGACTCTGGAAACCTACAAAAGTTATGTTCTAAAAGTTATGCAAGCAGGGTGGGGTAATCACATAATGGATTTTATAGCACTGGCTCCTGGGAAGGGATACAATTATCAGATTAAGAATAATCTCTTTTTTATTTGCCCCTTTCCCCCCACACACAAAGTATTAACAGAAGAAGCAGCTGCATTAAGGATAATAATTCTTTTCGTTACGAATCTGGTCAAACTCTTTCTTAGCTACAATGCCCTCCCAAAATTATAACAAAACAAACTGCTGCTGAATTAACCTGCAAATATGAAAAGAGAAGGAGAAAGAAAGACAAAATGTTTTGTGTGTAATCCGAGCAAGAATTCCCTTAGGATTTCCATAGGGCTGCAGCACTGGAATCCTGAAAAGAAATTGCTACCTCAGCAGAGATATTGTATGTTGAGTGCCGTCTATATAAAAAAAAGTTATAGATTCAAGCTATTAGATCAATTTATATAATCCTTGCATTGTATATCATACTCTATGTACACATTTTCCAACAGCTCATGCTCAAGATACAGTGCTCTGGTTATTTTTTGCTGCTGTACATGAATGCAAGTCTTTTCTTTGCCAAATCAAACTACCTAAGACATTTTAAATGTGGTGCAATAGTCTGGTCTTCAGAAGCCCTTGTGCCTTGCTTCTTGGAAATTGAACTTTAGGTATTCTATTTCCCAAAGCAACATTTTCCTGGATTTCAAATCTCAGTAATCACCAATTTAGCCAACAATTTTCACAACATTCCTGCACTCATGGCAGTCATGGGTCATTGTAAAGCTCAGTGGTTTTTATTGTGCAGTTGCTCCACATTATTCAAGGGATTTTATGGCCGGTTAAGACATATTCCGTATCTTCTTGGAATCTTATTTTGCTTTCCAAAGTTTGTTCCACCTTTTCCTCTTCAACAATAAAATCCCTTTAAAAAAGGATGATACAGCTGCGAACTGTCTTCCAATTAGCAGATCTGAGAACTGCTTGTCTTGAAATGTTTAAGAGGTATACATCAGGAGACTTTTAAACATTTTCAGACTGAAAAACCTGTTAGTTAAAAATAAAACAAAAATAGAATTATTGTTCAAGAGGCAGTTTCAGTGGAAGAAAATTGGCTGTGTTCTAGTGAACCTGGAGAGTAAGGGTGTCCTCATAGAACCTTAAGCTTCCATACAACACAGTTGGAAAAACCCTGCCTAGATCACTCCATCTGAACATGCCTTCTATGGTATTGGAGATGTTTCCTACACATGCAATCTCCTTTTCTCTGTTTGTTATAGAGTTTAGCAGCTAACAAGTTTGGGAAGGGAGCCTTAGCAATTTTGTAACTGAATCTCTTTCTCTTTGCTTTATAATCTTCCAAAAAGCTCACCACGAATCATCTAGTTACATTGGGTTCATAACTAGATACATGGTTTTTGTTTGATATTGAAGTGACCTTAAGGTTTCCTTCTAAAAAAATAGCAACTTACTGTAGCATTCCACTCATTTCCAAATGTCAGTAATTAATACAGAACAATTTGTTTCAGCAAGCGTTCTGTTTATTTTGAATTAAATGCAGGCTCTTATATGGGAGAATGTCACATCACATTAGCATGATGTTTTGACCACCATTATTCACACCAACGAAATGTACAATATGGCCTTCCCTTTGCAGGCATTTAGAAAATTGTGGATGTAGGGAAGAGTGAAAGTTCCAATTTTCTGATTGGTTTACAGCAAAGATAGCTTTTAAATTTCAATTTAGAGAGATTCAACAAAGGGCTTATTCATAGGAACATTAGATTTATAATAATAAAATAAGGTTGCACATAATAATGGACTATAATTACCTGTCTTCATATGCAGCTTTTCAAAGTCCTCATGCCATTGTAAATGTTCTTTTGAATACATCCCAAAAACAAATGTAACATGTGTCAATAAATATACAATAGTGCCTTGCTATGTAGTGGAATACAATGCCTTTTCATTATTAGGGTACATATTTCATGCTTTTATGACAAATTGGAGTATTATTCTGATCATGATGGGACCCCGATGGTCCTTTCCAGCTAATTGGAAATTCAAGAGATAGTTTTCCCTAGTTAGAAGAGCAATACACCATCAAAAGACAAATGTGTAACTTAGGCTGGAGTAGAAGGTAATAATACGGTAAGAAGTTGCTTTAAGAATTGGATGATTATTTTACTACTAAATAAATTCAGGAGATATCTACTGGACTTGAATACAGAGATTTTTATGGCTGCCTTTCAATTGGAGATGCCAAAAATGGATTTTTCCATATATATCAAGTATATGATCTTTCACTGAATCATATGCTCTCCATATTCCACAGTAAATATGCTGACATACATGCACACATGCATGCTCACATGACCTTCTTATAATAAGCCCAACCACAATGGATGACGCTTTCTGCAGAACACCAGATTGTAGAAAGAATTCGAGGGCACAACATCTAGTTCCTGGTCCTGCTTTTTATAAGTTTAACGGTGTTGGAAGGGACCCTGGAGGTCTTCTACTCCAATCCCCTGCTCAAGCAGGAACCCCTATACTATTTAAGACAAACCGTTGTCCAATCTCTTCTTAAAAACTTCCAGGGTAGGAGCATTCACAACTTCTGGAGGCAAGTTGTCCCACTGATGAATTGTTCTAACTGTCAGAGCATTTCCCCTTAGTTCTAGGTTACTTCTCTCCTTTATTAGTTTCCATCCGTTGCCTGCCTTCAGGTAGGCTTCAAAAACTTTAGCAATGGGTTGCTGGGTGGGCGTGGCCATGGTGGGCATGGCTTAGTCGGCCTCCTGCACCGTGGTGGGAGAGGGGCGTTTTTGTCCTCCCTGGGCTTCGGAGGCTTTCCTCGAGCCTCCAGGAGGGTAAAAATGGCCTCTCCGGGCTCCAGAGGCTCTCTGGAAGCTGGAAGCGAGCCTACTTCCAGCCTTCCTGAACATATAGGAGGCCCGTTTTTGCCCTCCCCAAGCCTCCGTGTGTGCCCTGCACTTACCTGCATCCAAAATGGGCCATATGGGGACTCCGGGGTGGGGAGGGGCAGGGTGGGCGGGGCCAACCCAGAGTGGGATTTGGGGGTTCTCTGAACTGCATAGAATCTTAGCTAGGGTCTCTCCCAAACCAGAGGTGGAATTCAGCAGATTCTGACCAGTTCTGGAAAACCAGTAGTGGAAATTTTGAGTAGTCAAATATCACCTCGGACTAGAAATTTTACAGTATCCTTCCCCTGCCATGCCCATCAAGCCATGCCCACAGAACCCGGTAGTAAAAAAAAAATTGAATCCCACCACTGTCCCAAACCCCTGTGAACGCCCAGCAGGCCACCTCTGCATTTAACTCCATCAATTTAGTGATCTTGGCAGAATTGCTTCATATTGTCTTCTCTGACCAGCTGTGACTCTTCAAAATCTCCTGGGACTATCTGGTTAGTCCAGCACTGTCTGAATGGGATGGCTTTCTAAAGGCTAAATCCTATGATGAATGATTGAGAGAGCTAGATATACCTAGCCTATGGAAAAGAAGGATTGGAGAAACATGATAACAGTTTTCCAACACTTGATGTTGCTGTCATAGACATGAGGACATTGACTTATTCTCCAAGACACCAAAGAGCAAGAAAAGAAGTAATGGGTGGAACGTTGTTAAAGAGAGACCCAACCTGGAAGTAACGAGAAATTTTCTGACAATGAGAATTATTAATCAATAAAATAGCTTTGCTCATGGAGTTGTTAGTGCTCCATCAAAGGGATTTTTTTAAAAAACAACAGACAACCATTTAACCGGGATGGTATAATGTCTCCTGCCTTGAGCAAGGGATTGCACTAGATGAGCTGGTCAGGGCCACGCCCAGTTTAGCAAAAGGGGAAATGTCCCAATACATCATGTGACAATGCAATGATAATGTGAGTTTGACACCTCGGGCTAGAGGGATTGGTTGTTAGCCACCTCTAGACTTCATTTATTGATTTATTTGGATCAATATTTTAATTTTCTTTCCAAATAAAATAAGCAGTTTATAATACATGAATAAATAAATAAATAAGCAGTTTATAATAAATGAGCTACTAGGTAGAGAACAATTATATTTACAGATGAATGACCAAGGAGCCATAGGTTCTCATCATTTCATTGAATAAAATCTAAGTTGTAGCTTTCTATATACGGGCCAAATAAAAAGGAGCAAGCTTTGGCAAGACCAATATTGCTTCCTATATGTTAATACATATGTATACATTTGGGGCAAAGTAAAACAAACAGTTTTAGGAAATTTCCAGATCATTAGGCAAATAAATGAAAGTGTACTAACAGTATAGAACAATTTCAATCTGAAAAGAAATCACTTCGGTGGAAAAACAAATCTGGTCACGTTGCCAACTTCAAAAGCCGATACAAAACTTTATGCCACCAGATAAAAACTGAAAGGACCAATTATCACATTAAACAAGAAGAAAACCTTCTACGCACCAATTCCAACCGCACTTTCTACAATTTTGTAAACAACAAACTAAAAGTCTCAAGGTCCATCCCACTCCTGAAAGGACCTAATGGTAAAGACTGCAACGATGACACCATTAAAGCCAACCTCTTTAACACATTCTTTGGCTCCGTATTTGTAAACAGCAATGGATCATGCCCAATATTTTCTGGTCGAACCACAGACAACTACAATGATCTAATACATATTTACAGAAGACAATGTTAAAAAAGCACTACGCAATCTAAAACCATCTCTATCTATTGGACTGGATGGAATATGTGCCTACTTCTTTAAAAAGCTATCCACTGCCATAGCCGAACCTCTAAACATAATCTTTGAAAAATCTTTCAGGACCAGCTCCTTGCCAAAACTATGGTCACAAGCCACGGTCATCCCCATCTTCAAAAAGGGAGACCCCGCCCTAGTTGAAAATTACAGACCAATCTCTTTATGCTGCATCATCTGTAAAGTCATGGAATCAATTATTAACCAATCCATCATCCTCCACTTAGAAACAAACAACCTACTCTCTAATAAACAATTTGATTTCAGGAAAAAGCTATCATGTAATCTGCAACTCTTACACTGCAAAAACATATGGACTACACAACTCGATCAGGGAAAAGCAATAGACACAATCTACATAGTCTTCTGTAAAGCCTTTGATTCAGTGGTACACGACAAACTACTCCTAAAACTAAAATCTTACGGTATCTCTGGACACCTGTATAACTGGATAGAAGCATTCCTGCCAAACAGACAACAAATTGGGAAAATTGGGAGCATCCTATCAAATTCTGTACCTGTCAACAGTGGTGTCCCCCAAGGCAGTGTTCTAAGATCAACTCTTTTCATACTCTACATAAATGACCTCTGTGATCATATCAAGAGCAACTGTGTTCTCTTCGCTGATGATTTAAAGCTATTCAATGGCACAGACAACACCGCTACCATTCAAAAAGACCTTGACTATCTATCAGAATGGTCAAACAAATGGCAACTGCAAATTTCAACAAATAAATGTTCTGTCCTACGTATTGGCAAAACAAATCAGAAAATAAAATACAGGCTGAATAGTCAAGACCTTGTTGATGATCCAAACTCTGTCAAGGATCTTGGAGTACTCATCTCATTACTGATTCAGAAAACAACCAATGGATAAGAAAGAAAAATATGTAGAACCACAGAATGTTAATTTATTCTCTTGAATAAAGCTTATAAACGCTACATTGTAGGTATTTTGCAATTGCTTGGGTGAAGTAAAGCACTTTGTAGTTACTAACAGGTCATGCAAACAGGATGGGACAGATATTTAGAGCAAAGGACCATAATTCACACTTAATTTCAGTGTATTGAGATTCTTCCATCTCTTGTACAATGGCTGACTCATGTTAGAAGCACTGTTCTGTCAGAAGCATTATTTCTGGGACTTTAATTGCAGCAACATGATTTTTTTTTTAAAAAAATGGTGTTTATTTGTAAGCTCTGTTTGATCATTACCAATGCAGAAATATTTCATCTTCTTGATTGTATTCCATACCGGATCTGACTACTGATTAAACTGTCTGCTGCACCCCTTCATGTTGAACTATCTAATGACTACTAATGACTAAGTTCTGATCCCATACTAGCAAAATGCCTGTCAGTATGATTCACACTGTGTTCATGGGGAAACCAGATGCATAGACTGCGAATACTTTGTTTTGGGCTGCCAATTATAGGCACAGCCAGCTTCAGATAATGAACTCAAGATATTTGCTGCAGTGGTAAATCTTTCAGCAAAGAAACAAAACACACTCTAAAGTAAAAGTGTAGAAAGCGGGCATAATAGCTTACTTTGATAAGAGGCCTGAGAGAATAATCTCACATTCAAGAAGATTGGGAGATTACATATGCAATAGGTGCGATGATAGATAGATGATAGATAGATAGATAGATAGATAGATAGATAGATAGATAGATAGATAGATAGATAGATAGAAAGATAGAGAGATATTTGTATATACAATAGATAAGTAAGCAGGGATAGAGAGTGTGTGTTTTCTATATATAGTAGATAGGTAAATAATACAGATTAATTTAGGATAGGTTAGATCAGATTAGACTCGATTAGATTAGATTAAATCGACAGATTTATATATACTTTATATATATAGTAGATAGATAGGCAGGTAAGTTAAGTAGACAGATAGACAGACAGACAGACAGAAGGATGTAGATAGATAGATAGATAGATAGATAGATAGATAGATAGATAGATAGATAGATAGATAGATAGACAGAGATGATACATAGAGATGTATGCATAGTACAAGGTTGCAAATAATCCATCCACAACATACAGAGAGCCACAGGTGGAATATTCATTTTGAACATTCATTTGTCACAAGGGCTGTCTCTTTTACCTAGCCCTGTTTATCTCTTTGATTGACTGATTCCTCCCTCCCTCCCTCTCCCTCTTTCTCTCTCTAGCAGAGCTTGACTTCCTTTGCTCTTTTTAATTTGCAACATGTGGCCAGATTTAGGGTCTTGCCTACCTCAGGTTCTAGATCAGTTACTCATCCTGGATCTTCCTGTAGGCAGGCTGAAGCTCAGACTAACCACGTTTTTTTCATTTCTAAATCTGAAGGCTCAGACTGATCCTTAACAGACACCCCCATTGTAACATTTTCTGATTATAAAGATGAAGAAAAAAAAAGAGTGGGAGGAAAGCTATTCATTCTTTTTTTCCTCGGGAAAAAAAAAATGCCTTAGAAGCACTGGCAATTCTCTAGAATAGCCTAGTTTTTGCACACATAAGTGTCAATTTGAATTACCAAGCTCAGGGCGGGCTAACTTTTATGTAATCAAGTAGAAAACTTTTCTTTAAAAGAAAAAAGGACTTGGAAGTTGAAAGGAAAATGGTTGACAGGGCCAAATAATTTCTGGACCTTTTAAAAAATGGTTGGGGGGGGGGGGAGAATAAACTATAAAGCAGATGTATTAAAACCAGTCTGAGTTGCTGGTTTCTTGCTCTGAGCCATATAGCACCACCAACTTTACAAAGGCAAGATGCACTAGTGAGAGACCACAGAAAAATTATGAACAATTCACTCCTACCTCTGCATGCTGACCTTCCTCATTTATCAACCGGAAGACTCAAATCCAGGAAACCTCCAATGGCACTTGCACAACATCTGCCCAACAGCTTTAACACTGACTCCCGATGGAAAGCCAAATGTGTTGCTGAAGGCCCAGTCTTAGAAAGACATAAATAACCCCACAGAAAGAGGTGCCAGGCTTTGAACTACCACGCCAGCCATGGATACACTTGAAGAGGATTCACACCTCATAAGGCGTCTGTTGGGACTCTCTATAAATGGGGCATAGTATCTGTTCCGGACTAGCAGGCTCAAAAGCCTGCAACTCTGATTGGCTCACGAATAGCAGATCGTGATTGGTCACCGCAGACTGATGCGATTGGCTACTAAACGGGCTGCCGCGATTGACCCTGCCAAGAGCAGCAAACTCAAATAGCTCTCATTGGCTGTTTAGCCGCAGCCAGCCCTATATAAGGGGCTGCTGCAGCCGGGATAGCTCGCTCAGATCTGAAGTCACTAATAAAGAGCTGTTGTTATCTGAGTCTTGCCTCCGTTTCTGAACCATCCTCCCAGATCTAACAGTATCCTTTCCTCAGTGTGACTGCAGGGTCCCCCATCAAACTGTAGATCACACTGTGACCAGCTGTAAGCTGAGGTCATATTCCAGCCTGGTGTCTGATTTTTTTAAACGTAAACAATGCTGTGCCTCAATGGTTAGATGGCCTAGACATTGGTATTTGAACATAGATCTTTTAAAACATACATATTTGATTGGGTTCTACTAATCTAGATGAAATGTTAATATATATTGCTGGTCGATGTATGACAGGAGTGTCAAATTCATGGGCTGCAGGCTGAATGTGTCACATGCTGGCCACGCCCACCCCAGTGGTGGGATTCAAAAGTTCCCACTACCGGTTCTGTGGGCGTGGCTTGGTGGGCATAGCTACAGGGGTGGGATTGCACGACTTGCATGATTGCGTGCACATGTTAAAGTTAAATCAGTAAAAACTAAGCTACTGCATCTCTCAGCTGTTAGCACATCCATCTGCTCTGCCGCACCAAATAGCCGAGAGGTTAAAAAGGACCTAGGAGCAGGGACAGCTGGGTGGGCCCAACTGCAGAGTGTCGGAGAGGCTCGGAGCGAACCGGTTCTCTGCCAACTGATCTTCAGCGCTTCCGATACACTAGAACTGAGCCGAACCGGTAGAATACCACCACTGGCCCACCCCCATTTTAGCGAAAGGGGGAAAGTCACGGTACATTACGTGATGACAATGTGACACCGTGATTTTGACACCCCGGTGTACGATGTACCATATGCTAACTAAATAAATAGGGGGATAAGTAGAGTTGGCAGAGTCTGAAAGGGAAAACTGGTTTAGTCATGATGAAAGAAGGAAGATAAGAATCGATGAGTGTTCCCATTTATAAGAAAGCTCTCCCTGAACCTCCACAGAGCTAATCTCTCCAATTACAAACCAGAAGTTTTATGAATTGATACTTAGAACTTCTAAGCAGCATCAAAAGGACATTTTAATCCAAGGGGAAGTATTTTTTTCTTTTTGGCAGAAACACTATCAAAGCCCCACGTGGAAACCTCCTTCAGTCTGAGAATTTGGCTTTTTCAAACCCGCCGAACATCAAGGTCCAAGAAATCCTATCTCTCACAGCCTGAGTTCTGCTTGTTTTTATAATATGGCGATGACACACTGTTTGCCTTTCCCACGGGGTGTTTGTATGGATCTCCACAGAGTGAAATAATTCAGGAGAAGCACTTTGAAAATTCAAGGGCATTGCAAGAACCAAGGCCCCATGAATGGTGAAATATGAGCTATTCAGGCAATATTGAGGCTGGGGTACAAAAATGCAATGAAATTGGGAGAACTTTTCCTAATAGCGAAAGCTCTACCTTTCTGCTGACATCTACAGGTAGTCCTCGATTTACAACCATTCTTTCGAAGTTACAACAGCATTGAAAAAAAGTGACATGACTGTTTTTCACACTTGCAATCATTGCAGCATTCCCGTGGTCACATGACCAAAATTGGGACATTTGGCAACTAGCATGTAGTTGCTGTCATGCCCCAACATATAAGTTTTATATACTGTTGTTGCTCTCTAGCACCATCTAGTGGCTGGAAAGACAAATACCAAGTATATTGTTTGAAACTGACTGCACCTCATTACCCATCAGCCTGCACTCTTAAAACAAATGCACCATGGGAAGCCAGACTCCATTTCCTTTGGCATTTGGAGAAGACAGAAACACAACAGAGAATCCATCTTAATCTATGGCACATGGTCATCCAAGGACAAACCCACATCCCACATACAGAGCATCGCTACTGAGATTTAAATTGCTTGTATTTATAAATTGTTATATTGAGCAGTAACTCAATACTGTTTATCTTGTATTTGGTTCTCATTGTATGTATCCCTATTTTCCCTAGTTTCACCATATCCTGTTCTTTTAATAAAGCATCCAGATCTACACACATGTTTTATTGGAGGATAGGTGGTTTTAGTTGCATGTCCAGCTGCACACAGACGAATATTTAGTGAGGACAGAACAGTCGCAGTGTCCCAGGGTTAATGTGATCGTCTTCTGCAACCTTCTGATAAAGTCAACAGGAAGCCAGATTCACTTAACAACCATGTTACTGACTTAACAACTGCAGCGATTCACTTAACGACTGCAACAAGAAAGATTGTAAAATAGGGCAAAACTCACTTAACAATGCTCTTGCTTAGCAATGAAAATTTTGGGCTCCTCTGTGGTTGTAATTGAAGACTACCTATAGTGGTTTTTGTAAATTTTTTGCTGTCCAGATCAAATTAGCCTCTACCTGTTGCATTTTCAGGAATCATATGTTATGATCTTACAGTAGCACATCAATGCACTCAAGCAGAGTTGAAAAATAAACAATTCCCAAACTGAACAAATTAAACAGTTATTAGGAAGAACTTTCCCCATAAGATTTGCAGGGGTAAAAATGGCAAGTGATATCCTGTTGTTTTTTCATGCACAACTCAAACATTTTGGCTTCCTAGGTTTAAGAACTACACAGAGCAGTTATCAAGATACACCTAGGCATTTAGAGGGAATAATTAAAACCGCCCATCACAAAGGTGCAGGGCTGAAACAGCTGGTGAAATAGGATAGTCCAGGTTTCAACTTCCAGCAGAGAAGTAAATTTTGGGAGACCCTGAGAATGATAATCAAACCAGAAATGCAAACCTTTTGAGATTTTTTTTTCCCCTGCACTATTTTTGACATTTGCATTCCTTGGAGATTGGCAGGCTTATACGTGTATTATTTTAAGCTTTTCCCAACCATTCCTTTTTGTACGGCAAGTCAGAATCTGCTGAGTATAACATTACTGTCTCGCCTGTAAACCTGGATAGCCATTTCAGTCTGGCCAGTTTCATCCAAGTTCCTTGCTTGGGAGAGGCTGGGAACCAGTCGGTTCCCACACAACCTGGCATTAGAAGGAGTGTTAATGAGCTGGCAGAGAATGGCTGTCCTAGACTTTCATAGCAGGGACATCTTGGCCTAACTACAAAGGGTTATTAAAGTTTAGAGCAGGGATGTCCAGTCTTGGCAATATTAAGATCTATGAAGGGCTGGCTGGGGAATTCTGGGAGTTGAAGTCCACAGATCCTAAAGAAAAGCTTAGAGAAAAATCTGCCCTGGTTTAGAGGAATGTGGGAAGTTGAAGTCCCCAGCTCTTAAAATTGCCAAGGTTAGATGCAAGAGATTCCACATTATTTAAGATAATATTAATATATCATATAAAAATACAGGTAGTCCAGTGGTGGTATGCTACTGGTTCAGCCCGGTTCTGTCGAGTCGTAGTGCCGATGAGCAGCGGAGACCGAACCAGTTCTCTCCGCTACTCTGCTGTTGGGCCCACAGCCTGGGCTCCAATATTCACTTTTATTCCCTGCTTTTCAAGAGCAGCTGCTTTGCACGGCACAGCAGAATGCTACACGGCAGCTGTTGAAGCAACCGGGAGAGTGCAAGCTTGCAGGAGGTGAGTTGGACTGCCTCTGCACCTGTGCAAATGCCTCTGCGCCTGTGTAAAGTGCGCGTTTGGCATGCACGCACACACAAAGTATGTGCACGTGCGCAAAGCATGCCCACCAAGCCGCGCCCGCCGAACCAGTGGTAAAAATCTTCGAATCCCACCACTGAGGTAGTCCTCAAGTAACAACCACAAGTGAGCCCAAAATTTATTTTGCTACATTGGTTAAGTGACTTTTTTTTGCCCCATGTTACGACTATTCCTACCACAGTTGTTAAGTAAAACACTACAGCGGTTAACTTAGTAAAATGATTGTTACGTGAGTTTGGCTTCCCCATTGACTTTGCTTGTCAGAAGGGTTACCAAAGGGAATCACTTGACCCTGAGATATGGCAAACATCATAAATATGAGCCAGTTGCCAAGTGGCCAAATTTTGATCATGTGACCATGGGGATGTTGCAATGGTCGTAAGCATGAAAATTTTTCTTTACATAAGTCACTTTTTCCTGTGCTGTTGTAACTTTGAACAGTCATTAAATGAGGACCATGTAAATTGAGGACTACCTGCAATCACGATTCTGGTTCTAAATAGTCATACAATTGGCTCTTAAGGACTTCCTGAAAAAGCCAAGTCTTTGCCAGCCTTGGAAGTCCATGAAAGTGGGAGCCAGCCATGACTTGATAGGTGGGCTGATCCAATGACCAGAATCTCCCAAGGAGAACAATCATCATATGTCGTCTCATTGCCCCATTCCAGGAGAGGATATTCGATAGATGCTCCTTGCCAGTCGTGGGATTCAAAAAATTTTTTTTACGACTGGTTCTGTGGGTGTGGCTTGGTGGGCGTGGTGTGGCTTGGTGGCATGGTGGGGAAGGATACTGCAAAATCCCCATTCTCTCCCCACCTCACTAACCTGCTTTCCAGATCCATTCTCCTGTGCAGGGTAATAAAAGAAGACTCAGCCGATCAGCTGTGACTTGGTAGGCAGAGAATAGATGGGGGTGGGGCCAGTCAGAGGTGGTATTTGCCAGTTCTCCGAACTACTCAAAATTTCCACTACCGGTTCTCCAGAACTGGTCAGAACCGGCTGAATTCTACCTCTGCTCCTTGCCAATCCAGATTGGGTGTTCAGAATCTACTTGAGCAAGGAAGTCTCTTAGATACTTAAATCCAAGGACAATGGGGCTTCATAACTGAAGAACTGCATTCACTAGCTGAAATTTCCAAGCATTCTTCAAGGGACACCACATTATTTATATATTTAGCGTTTGGCATATCATACATGGACTAGCGATATATGTTAACATTTCACCTAAATTAGTAAACACAGTAAAATATAAATCTTAAAAAGATCTATGTTCAAATATTAATGTCTAGGCCATCTAACCATTGAAGCACAGCATTGTTTATATTAAATATATATATATCAGATACTACATATATGCCACATGTAGAATGAATTACAAGCATTACATTTGGTCGTATCCTGGCATAAGCTGCTTTCTGAATTAGCAGAGATTTAGTCTTGAAGAGCCTGGAGCTCTTGAAAAGTCTGGCTCACCCTAAATTCAGATGTTTTTATTTTTATTTTGAACTGTCAGCCACCCAGAGTTGTTTGTTGAGATGGGCAGCTACAGAAATCACAAAGATACATAAAAATAAATAAATATCCGAACTACTATTTATATTCTGGGCATTTTAAACCCTCACTGGATTGTTTTTAGTTCAATTGCTTTGAGGAGGTTCCTCCTCCCCTTCCTTCCTTCCTTCCTTCCTTCCTTCCTTCCTTCCTTCCTTCCTTCCTTCCTTCCTTCCTTCCTTCCTTCCTTCCTTCCTTCCTTCTTTCCTCCTTCCATTCCTCCCTCCCTCACAATATGGGATGATTATCCAAGGAAGGAGAAAGCTATATTGGTAGTGGGACAATTCCTGATTTGGGAAATTCTAGGAATTGTAGTTGCAAGGTTGGACACTCCTGGGATACAAAGAGAAACCAAAAACGACCCATTTGGGAGACTGTAATAAATTTTGAACCTGGCTAGGTGGCAGCAATTAGCTGATTTTGGCCAAATTTAAAAATTAATCCCCATGGAACCTGGTTAGTATTTGGATTAAGTCATCTCAGAACAATAAACTAAAGGAGAATTTTTTAAAAAAGATATCCTGGCAGGAAGCCATTGCACTTAGCTTCTGGACCATTGCCAATTACGTAGTTATGTCCCTGAAATCCACTAGTTGAGGTGGATTTGAAGAAGACATCAAATTATAGAAAACTTTGAAAATGCGCTGGAAAGACACATACTGTATGGCAGGGCTATGAATGTCTTTTGAGTCTTCATTGCTTTAGATAAAAACTGATAACTTAAGCATCACTTTGCCCTGAGTTTGAGAGGAAGCCCACGGTGACAAAAGTTCTTAAATTAATATCTCCTCGTGCTCTGCACCCCCCCACGTCCCCTGCACATGTGTACGCAATTCCCCACCTCCCGCCATCCCCTGCCACCCCCTTACCTGCATTGTGCCTCACAGCTGATTTTTTTGGCTGGTTTGAGGCCTTTTTCAGTCTCCCAGAGGAGACTTGGAAAAAGCCTCTGCAAGGCTTTTCAGGATGAATAATATGCCTGTTTTGTCACTTCCGGTATTACAGGAAGTGATGAAATAGGCCTATTCATCCTGAAAAGTCTTGCAGAGGCTTTTTCCAAGCCTCTGTGAGACGTGCACATGCGCAGTGAGGTAAGTTTGCCTATGGCTCGCATGCCGGCACAAATGGCTCTGCATGCCACTTGTGGCACACATGCCATAGGTTCGCCATCACGGATATAGACAGTTCTAATTTGTGACTTAAGACAACGACTTCCATGTACCCCTTAAAGAGATTCTGATCAGGTTCCTGTGGGGTGCTTAGAACTGGCCTGTGGGGCCACCCTGGAAACAGCAAAGGACTGGCCCACAGTGCCTCTGCCAGCAAAAATGGAGCTTGGGAGGGCTGTGTGCACCCCTCCAAAGCTCCGTTTTCACTGGCAGAGGGTTGTAGAAGGCCATCACAGCCGAAACAGAGCTTGGGAGCCTGTTTTTGTTTGCAGAGCTCTCAGGCCGCCACAGGTGCCCCCAATACATGACATCAATCCGGTCATGCCTACCCTGGCCACACCCACTCTGGCCCCTCAAGGTCAAATACAACCCTCAATGAAATCAAGTTCGACACCCCTGCCTTATACTATCCCGGACAAATGGTTGTCCAAGCTTTTCTTGAAAATCTCCAGTGATGGAGTACCCACAACTCCCGGGAGGCAAGCTGTTCTATTGATGAAATCATTCTTAAGTGTCAGGAATTTCCTTCATATTTCTAAGTTGAATTTCCCCCTGACAAGGTTCCACCCATTACTTCTTGTCCTGCCCTCAGGTGCTATGGAGAATGAATTGACCTGCTCTTCTTTGTGATACCCCTTCAAATATTGGAAGACATCTATCATATCTTCCCTAATCATTCTCTTCAATAAGCTATACACACGTAGCTCCCACAACCATTCATTGTACTATTTAGCCTTTTACACCCTTCACCATTTCTGTTGCTCTTTTCAGCACTCTTTCTAAGGCCTCATCATCTTTTTGGAATGGTGTGACCAGAACTGAATGCAGTACTCCAAGTGCAATCTGACCAGTGCAGTATAAAATGATACTATCACTTCCTGTGAAGAGAAATGAGTCAGGGATGGCTGGTCCCCTCCTACTCCACCACCCCAGGAGTCCTCATGTGGCTTGTTTTGGATGCAGGTAAGCGCAGAGCGTGCGTGGAGGCTCAGGGAGGGTGAAAAATGGGCCTCCCGGACGTTTGGGAAGGCTGGAAATGGGCCTGTTTCTGGCTTCCAGGAAGGCTCGAGGAAAACAAAAATGCCCCCCCCTCCCGCCATGGTGCAGGAGGCCAAATAGGCCACGCCCACCATGGCCACACCCACCATGGCCACACCCACCATGGCCACACCCATGGGCAGAGAACCCTTGCTAAAATTTTTGAAGCCCACCCCTGGATATGACCATCCTGCCTCAGAGAAAAGAATCCCAACCCCAACAAGAACTCCAACTATAAATGACTTTTTCTGTTTTAATCGCAATATGTGTGTCTAACAACCGCGTTAAACTAAAAGTAAATCGTTCTAAACTTGACTGTAAAAAATATGATTTCTGTAATAGTGTTGTCAAAATCTGGAAGGCCCTACCTGATTCAATTGTTTTAGCTACAAATTTTCATAGTTTCAGTCACAAACTGACTTCCGTGGACCTTACTTCATACTTACATGGTCAGTAGACGGGGTGTGCATAAGTGCACTAATGTGCCTATCATCCCTGTCATTGTATTTTTATTCTCTTATTCTCGTTCTCGTTTTTGTTCAACAAATTCCAATAGATAGACAGACAGACAGACAGACAGACAGACAGACAAAAATAAACTTCATGTGGCAGTCTGTTCCACTGGCTGACAGCTCATGCATTCAGGAAGTTCTTCCTTGACATTTGGAGACTAATGAAGAAGCAATGCTGAACTGAAGACAACTACACAGGGAATGGAGACAGTAATTGTGGCAGAAGAAGGAGTTGGCAAAAAATAGACCAGCTTATTGGAATTCCTCTCTGGACAAGGAAAAGGACTCAAATCATCCACACTCCATATACAGTTCTCCATAAGGAAAACATAAAACAGTGGCCTCTGGAGAATGACCACAATTTAAGAGCTGAGTGAGCACAATTTTTGCCCAAGGTGCAGTTCGGAGCCTTTTAACAGACACTGGATTTGCACATTTTCTCTCTTAATCCCTCCTGGGAATTGCTTGTTAACAGGGTTCTGTTTTTTTTTTTGTTTTTTTTTAGGAAAATTCAGAAAGGCAAGTTTCATCATACTGGGTGAGTCTGTAAAAAGTTTTATGCAAGTTTTAAAGACAGAAATATTTTTGTTTTGGCATAAACAGCAAAAGGGTAATTGGAACGTTGATTTTGAAAAGTTATAGAAAGATTAAGGGACCAGATAGAGTTGAAATAAAACTTTGTAATGAATTACAAGAACCCTTCTTGTCAACTGTTTTGAATTTTCTGAAAGATATATATGAGCGATTGGAAACTAATTATAAGAAACCATCCTGTGGGAAAATGATGTTGATTAGAGAAAAAACATAAGTGGATTTTGAAGGTTGGATTTTAAAGGGAACCAGAAAGAAATAAACGTTATAATGAAAGGACAAGAGGCTCATTAATACAAAATGCAACAAAATATTCTAACTGTGAAGACTTCAAGGATATTTGGGAACAAAGCATGCAGATGTTTCTCTCAAGATTGTTTCCCAGTATAAAAATGGGACTTAAAGAGGTTATCTCATTGGACAGAACTGAGTTGGTTCAAAAATGGATAAGAGGCTACAAGAATAATATGGAACAAGAAGTTACATAGGACTCGTAAATGAAACCAGAGGATGTTTTTAATAATTAAAAGGGATATACAGATAACAAACCAGAAGTGGGCCAGGATAACCTCTTTGTTTTGGATTTAGAAATGAGAACAGTTTTGAAGGAGTTTTGGAGAAGAGACAAAGAGAAACATAAAAGAAATCAAAGACTGGGGCATTGTTTTAAAGGAATTAAAAACTGAAACAGTTAAACAAATATAAAGTTGGGTTATTCAATCAAGATATGTCTCTCTCTGTGTATATTTGTTTCTGACAACACTTAATAGTTTTTTGCTATCCAGGACCAAATGACGAGGCTTTAAAGATTTGTCTATAATTGGCTATACATAAGAGAAATGCTATGAGAAGAAGGGATTTTTTTGTTATATTTTTAGAGAAAGTGGTAAAGAAGAGGAGAGGGGAAGAGGGGAAAAGAAAGGAAAGTTCATTTTATTAAGGTTTAAATCTATATGTTGTTGTTCCTGATAATTCTTAATGGACTTTTGATGATTATGACTGAATGACAGAGCGTTAAGAATTTGTTTATTGATAGGAGATCAATAATTTTATTATTGAGATCAATAAATTTTATTTTAATGTTTATTGTGAAGAAGAGACCTTTTATTGTAGTATCAGAGGTGATAAGTTATTGAAATTGTACTTGTCTTGATGAAACCCGAAGACATTTCTTTATATCTTTTTCTTTACTATATTTTCCTCGTTTTTGTTTTCTTGCAGATGTTTCATTAGCAAATGGATGATGTTACCTACTTTGGCAATGAAACATCTGCAAGGGAAAAAACAAAGCTCAGTGAACACCACAGGTCATGCTCTACTTGCCACATCACTGGATTTGCCCTTCCTTTCCATGGGCTAGGTTCATACCACATGTGGTTCAACATGTTTGGGAAATCCAACCACTGCCTTAGCACACTGTGGTATAGTCTCCAACAAAAAATGTTTATTGTGCATTAGAAACAGTGAGTGCTACAACTATGCATTTCCTGTGTCGGATTAGAAAAGCAGATCTTTCTCCTTTCTGTCTTGGCCACTGTTTACAGAGGCTCAAACGTTTTAACAAACTGCATCACTGTTATGTTTGGTGGTAGCAGTGCCTCAGATAGAAAGTCCACACAGAGAGTGCTAAGGAAAGCCGAGAAGATTATAGGAAGCTCGCGTCCCATCATTCAAGATACTGTTTAGAAACACTACGTGCTTAGAGTTCAAAGCATTGCTAGAGACCCCACACACCCACTTCACGGTCTCTTTCTGTTGCTCCCCCCCAAGAAGGAAGTTTCAAAGTATTTTTATCAGGACTATCAGATTCTGTAACAGCTGTGTTCCCTAAACTCACAAGATTCATTTTTCTTGAACTAGACTGTTGTTTCTCTGGGTATAATATATGTGGGTATGTGGATATATGCATTCATTCATTTATTCATTCTTCATTTATTTATTTGTCATGTTTATGTAGTGTATATTGGAGGTTGTGACCCTTTGAGAGCTGTATGCAACGAAATTTCATTTTAATGTATGCCAATTAGCATACATTTAAAGTGACAAAGTTATTTTAAGTCTTAGTCTAAGTATTTTGAAACACAGAGTTAGGGTCGAGTCGGTTGTGTGAGATCAGCCATGCAATGAGAAACAATTCCCTAGGAATATTATTTTCTCCAGCAATCTTTTGATGGCCTCAAATACATTCCAACCCGGATGTTGTTATTATTCTGTAAGTTGTGTGTATTGAAGCCTTTGAAGTATTTGGTGTATAGAGCCCTGAAACCCTTTTATTTTTGCCTTTCTATAACAAGTCTAGACCTAGATTTTTTCTTTTCCTTCTTCTTCTCTTCTGGCTCTCTTTGCCTCAGAAACAGAAATGCAGGGAGTCATTTTCATGGTATAAGTCACCCTTTCTGAAACATTTATGAGGTGATGGCAGGATTTCAGAAGCTTACAAGATAGGAAAGGCAAATATGGATGATTTTTTAGTTTTTTAATTTCCAACCTTAATTTGCAGTGAAAGGCTGACTGAAATGACTTACTGCTTTTCCAAAAATACAAAGCCCAAAACCAGAATAAAACAAAGACAAAGATATTGATGCGTTACTTCAAGGCCTGCAGGCTGGAGAAACTATATTTGTCATTAAAGGTACACCCAATGGTGTACACGGCCCTTGAATTCAAGATGTGGAAAATAGAAGATAGATCTTCCAAAGAGACATAAGTGCATGGTAGAAAGTGTGATGGCATCATGGGTCATTATTTCGTTCTGCAAGTGATATGACATACAGAATAATAGGGTTGGAAGGGGCCTTGGAGGTCTTCTAGTCCAATCTCTTACTTGAGCAGGACACGGTATACCATTCCAGAAAAATGGCTGTTTAGTCTCTTCTTGAAAACCTCTACTGACAGAGCACGCAACAACTTATGCAGGCAAGTCACGGATTAATTTTCCCACTGTTCTATGTTGTCCCTTTCTTTGATAGGTTTCTATCTGTTACTTCTTGTCCTGCCCTCAGGTGGTGCTTTGGAGAGTAAATCAAACCCCTTTTTGATGTGATAGCCCCTCAAGATCCTCCCATGACACTCCTGGTCCTTAGTTAGATTAGACACATCCAGTTCTTGCAACTGTTTATCTTATGCTTTAGTTTCCCAAGGTTGGCCTCTGTGCCATTATCTAGACCAGGCGTGTCAAACTTGATTTCATTGAGGGCTACATCAGGGTTATGTTTGATTTTGGGGGGCTGGGGGGGGCATGGCCAGGGGTGTGTGGCCAGCTTGACGTCACTTGTGTTGCAGGCGCCTATGATGGCCAGAGCAAAAACAGGCTCATGAGCTTCGTTTTCGGCTGTAACGGCCTCCTGAAACATTCTGCCAGAAAAAATGGAGCCGTGCATGGCCCTCCCGAGTTCCATTTTCACTGGCAGAGGCACCACAGGCTGGTCTTTTGCTGTTTGTAGGGCAGCCTCACAGGCCAGATTTAAGCACCCCCCAGGCTATATCTGGCCCGCAGACCTTGAGTTTGACATTGATCTAGACCAGGGGTAGGGAAACTTGGCTCTTTTATCACTTATGGACTTCAACTCCCAGAATTCCTGAGTGAGTCATAAAAGGTTCCCCATCCCTGGCCTACTGGTTTTTCAGTTGTGGGGGGAATCAATTTTTGACCGGAATGGGACTGTTTAATATACAAATGTAGGAGATATAAGGAATATTTGTATATTAAACAGCCCCATTCCAGTCAAAAATTGATTTCCCCGACAACTGAAAAACCAATAGGCCAGGGATGGGGAACCTTTTATGGCTCACTCAGGAATTCTGGGAGTTGAAGTCCGTAACTGATAAAAGAGCCAAGTTTCCCTACCCCTGATCTAGACCAATGTTTCTCAATCTTAGCAATTTTAAGATGTGTGGACTTCAACTTCCCAAATTCTTCAAAATGCTGGCTGAAGTACTCTGGAAGTAGAAGTCCACACACCTTAAATTTGCCAAGGTTAAGAAACACTGGTCTAGATTAATTGATCAACTCTTTCATAATGGCATTTCTGGGAATGTTTTTCCCCTTTTGCTATTAGGAGATTTTTTAAAAAATTCTATTTAGCCTGTTTCAGAGCATAATATTCTCATAGATTTGCTCCTTTAAAATGCTGGGAAATTATGCCATAGATTTCCAGTAATAGTAGCCTGAAAAGGCTGTAGCTATCACATAAATTTGGGCTGAGGGACTCCTGCAATTCGGGAATGCTGGTTGTTTTCTTCTGCTTTCAAAAATTAATACCTGTCAAAAAAAAATCACCAATCTTCTACCTTACAAGCAATACTGTATTTATTTTAAAAAATCACACTATGATTAAGGTTTGCAAAAGTCAACAGGAATCAAGAGATGTCTCTGGAGGTTAATGCCTTCCCTTCTTCTTCTGAGTCACCAAAGAAATCGACAGGTAGCTTTCAAGGATATAATAGCAGATGAGGCAGCACTAGCGATTTTTTGAGAGAATTTGTCCAATATGAACTTAGAACAAATGCACATTTTGAGAAGCTTCGTGCAAAATATCAGGGAACTACAGTTAGTCCTCGACTTATGACCACAATTGAGCCCAGAATTTATGTTGCTAAGTGCAAAATTTGTTAAGTGAATTTCGCTCCATTTTAAGTCTTTTCTTGCTACATTTGTTAAGTGAATCACTGCAGTCGTTAAATTAGTAACACGGTTGTTAAGTGAATCTGGCTTCCCCATTGCCTTTGCTTGTCAGAAAGTCACAAAAGATGATCACATGACTTTGGGACACTGTAACCGTCATAAATATGAACCAGTTGCCAAGCATCTGGATTTTGATCACATCATCGTTGGAATGTTGCAAAGATCATAACTGTGAAAAATAGCAATAGCTATTTAGTCATAAGTCACTTTTCTCAAGGCTGTTGTAACTTCGAACAGTTATTAAATGAACTGTTGTAAGTCGAGGACTACCTGTACATGAATTTTAGATGCAGTGCACAAGAAAAGGTTTAATAAGACTTTGATAAGCACCAGAGGTGGTATTCAGTAGGTTCTGAGCAGTTCTGGAGAACCGGTAGCAGAAATTTTGAGTAGTTTGGAGAACTGGCAAATACCACCTCTGACTGTCCCTGCCGCTGTCTCTATCTCCCAAGTCCCAGCTGATTGGCTGGGTCTTCTTTTGTTGCCCTGCACAGGAGAACGGAACTGGAAAATAGGTTAGTGGGGTAGGGACGGAATGGGGATTTTGCAGTAACCTTCCCCTGCCTTGCCCACCAAGCCATGTCCACCAAGCCAAGCCATGCCCACAGAACTGGTAGTAAAAAAAATTGAATCCTACCACTGCAGTAGTGGGATTCAAATTTTTTTGCTACTGGTTCTGTGGGCATGGCTTGGTGGGCATGGCAGGGGAAGGACACTGTAAAATCTCCAGTCAGAGGTGGTATTTGCCGGTTCTCTGAACTACTCAAAATTTCTACTACCAGTTCTCCAGAACTGGTCAGAACCTGTTGAATACCACCTCTGCACCACTGTACAGCACTACATTTTCCAACTCAGGAGCAAAATTTCATTTGAGCCAATCTTATTGGGACTTTGCAACTGGGAATACAGCCTCAAGCATCAACGTTTGGAGCCTGCAAAGCAGGGGTGGGGAATTATGACTTGAAGACTTCAACTCCCAGGATTCCTGGGCTAACCATGCTGGCTCAGAAATTTGGGGAGTTGAAGTCCACAAGTCATAAAGGAGTTTTCCATCTCTGCTGGAAATCAATCTTTTAAGCAATGGATACAATCCCTCCTCTCATCCATGAACAGCCAAATCATTCCACCCATGTATCTCAAAGTATGATGTGTTTAAGCCTCTTTTACCCTGCAATGCCCAGTTTTGAAATTAAGCCCTAGCTGTATGGAACATGATTGTACAGCTCAATGGAAGAGTAAGGAACCATATAAAATATCTCAGGTTCAGGCTTAGGTCAATCTTCAGGCATAGCATAGTAGCCATCTATAAACAGTTGATCGTGGGCACAGTGAAAAAACAAATCGTAAACTACTTAATTGATTCTTGTTCATCCTTGTGCTATACTCTTTTCAGTTGTATCCGTCTTAGCCCCAGTACTCTTCAATATCTTCATTAACGACTTAGATGAGGGAATAGAAGGGGAACTTAGCAAATTTGCAGATGATACTAAGCTGGCAGGAATAGCTTGAGATAGGCTCAAGATCCAGATGGATCTTGACAGACTAGAACACTGGGCCATATCTAACAAAATGAAATTGAATGTAGAGAAAAGTTAAGTCCTACACGTAGGCAAGAAAAACCAAAAGCACGCATATAGATTGGGTGAAACCAGGCTCAATAGCAGTAACTGTAAGAGGGATCTTGGACTCTTAGTGGACAACCAGCTAAATATGAGCCAGCATTGTGCAGCAGCAGCCAAAAAAGCTAATGCAATCCTAAATTGTATTAACAGAGGGATACAATCAAGATCAAGTGAGGTACTAATACCACTCTATAAAGCCTTAGTAAGACCACACCTAGAGTACTGCATCCAGTTTTGGTCACCACATTATAAAAAAAGATGTTGGGACTCTATAAAAAGTACAGAGAAGAGCAACCAGGATGATTAGGGGACTGGAGACTAAGGCATATGAAGAACGGTTACAGGAACTGGGCCTGGCTAATCTAGAGAAGAGAAGGACCAGAGGAGACATGGTAGCAGTCTTCCAATATTTGAGGGGCTGCCACAGAGAGGAAGGGGTCAAGCTATTTTCTAAAGTATCCAAAGGCCAGACAAGGAACAATGGATGGAAACTGAACAAGGAGAGATTCAACTTGGAAATAAGGAGAAACTTTCTGACAGTGAGAACAATCAACCAATGGAACAGCTTGCCCTCGGAAGTTGTGGGAGCACCATCACTTGAGACTTTCAAGAAGAGATTGGACTATTCGTCAGAAATGGTGTAGGGTCTCCCGCTTGGGTGGGGGGTTGGACTAGATGACCTTCAAGGTCCTTCCAACTCTGATTATCTGTTAAAGGTGTCGATATAACCTGTATTTGATCAGTTATTTCCACTACCAAGAGGGAACTTAAAACATAAAACAGTGTCCTACTGGATAGACCCCTGGCCCATCTAGTCCACCAGTCTATGCTCATAGTGGCCAAGCAATTGCACAAGGAAGCCCATTTAGTTTCCCAGCAGATGGCCTACAGAGGTAGTCATGTGGCCATCAAGGTTTCATCCCCAGGACTTCCATGAATAGGTCCAATCTTTTTCTGAAGCCAACCAGCACCACATCTCATCGTATATATTTGTATATACAAATGCTTCTTTTTGTCTGTTCCAATTGTCCCAGGATTCTGTTTCATCGGGTAACATCTGATTCTAACGTTTTGAGAATGGGAAAATAATTTCTCCTTTATCCACACCATGCATAGCTCCCCCTCATCATTTGCCTCGTTTCCAGTCTGAAAGGCTCCAAAAGACTTGAAATTTTGGGCTTTGACAACTTAGAACTACACCACCTTTGGTCTGACCTAAGCATAGTACATAAAATTATCTGCTACAATGTCCTACTTGTCAGTGACTACTTTAGCTTCAACCACAACAATACATGAGTACACAATTTTTACAAACTTAAGGTAAACCACTCCAAACTCAATTGCAGAAAATATGACTTTAGCAGCAGAGTGGTCAATGCCTGGAACATCCTACCTGACTCTGTGGTTTCTTCCCGAACCCCCCAAAATTTAACCTTAGATTGTCTACTTTTGATCTCACCCCATTCCTAAGAGGTCTGTAAGTGTACCAGTGTGCCTTCCATCCTTGCCCTAATGTCCCCTGTCATTCATACCCATTTCATGTAATCATAGTCTTGTTCTAATTATAGCTGTTATCTAATACATGCTTGACAAATAAATAAAATAAAAATAAAATAAATCTTCCATGCAGAGAAGCTGCTCCAGTCCCTTAATTATCTTACTTGCTCTCTGCTGTGCCTTTTCTAGTTCCACTAAATCCTTTTTGGGGTATGGTGACCAGAACTTCAGCGAGAAGAGAGCATTTTTTAAAAACTTGGCTTGCCTAGGGCACCACAAACTCACATTAAACCTTGGGTTGAGTTAAATATGTGTGGGTAGGAATGGACGGCTACATGTTTGGTCTTAGTCAAATATCTTGTTCTTCCTTCCTACCCAATTTCAAAAAGAGAGGACTTGGAGAATGGCTGCTGGTTAGCATACAGTAAGAGAATATGAATTTCAATTACCTTTAGAAGTCATTTTCTAAAACAGATGGGACCAGTACAGCAGTTAAATTAAACATTATTTATGTTGTTTAATTTAACAAAATTAAACCCTTACATTTCATATGATTACTGCCCACAAAATGTATAATTTTCTTCTCTGTCAGGTTAAAAATTAGAGTTTTGTGATAAGTTCTAGAAGGCCTCTGGGGACCACATCTAACATTTGAAGGACCACATGGATTCCTACTGATGGGCCAGTGGTTTAAGTGCAGTATTGCAACTCTCCCCACAGCCTGGATATTGATGGGGCACAAGATATCAATTTGATATTGATGGGGCACAAGATTGACTTAGCCTTCCATCGTTCCAAGGTCAGTAAAATGCAGGCCCAGATTGCTGGGGTCAATATGCAAATAATGCTTCTACATTATAAACTACCCAGAGAATGCTGTAAAGCACTATGGGGTGTTATATAAGCCTAAATGCTATTGTTACTATTACTGCAATCTCAACTTGTACATTTCTGGTAGACAATAGTGAGGCAAAGGAGATGAGAAGGACAGGCAGAGTTGGGGAGGCAGAGTTAAGCATGTCATCAGCTTAGAGTCTTTGCATTCCCAGTCCCCGTCCAACCCCACTGAATTCTGTTGACCCTTATTTGGCACCAGTTTAGTGTTGAGCTTTAGTCAACTAGATTCTTATGTATAGCCTTGAATAAATCTTCTATGCTGCAATCTAGTGAATGATCTTGATGTTCTGACCTAGGCTTCCCCAAAAAGCACCAAGCAGACTCTTTGTCGTGGCAAAACCCCTTTTATTAAACGAAGGTGAATTTCTTGCATTCACCTTCAGCCAAAGGCCTGGCAAACAGTCTTTCAAGGGTGTAATTAGGAGCACAGACCTTATCTAGCTTGGAGAGCTGTCAAGTAAATATTTTCAAACGCAGTGCTGACAAGGAAGGACTTGGCACAGAGTTTCTGAGATGCACAGACAAATCTTCACACTGCTGCAATGAACAAATTGTTTCCTGCAAAAGCCTACTCCTCTTTTGCTCCTCTTTTAATCCCTATGGGAGGGGTCATTCACCATCCACCTGAGGCTTTACTCCTACGTCGACCCTTAGTTCATAATGGTTCTGCGCATGCGCAGGCTGGGAACCGGCTCCAGCTGCTCCTCCTCTTCACTGCTGTTCGACTCTGATGGCAGCTGGTAACTGCCAGACTGCCCTGGCCCCATCTCTGCCTCTGACACGCAGCCCTCGTCCAAGCCTTCCTTAGCCTCCAGGACTGGCCCATGTGCCTCCCCAATCTCCTCACTGTCCAACTCCGCTGTCAGCTCCGCTAGCTGCCGGAGGCCCACAACACTTGATTCTTCACACCTGACAAAGGCCCAGAATTCTGATATCATGTAAATGACTCCCTAAGCCAGAAACCACATCCTGCCAAAGTTCCCCACTGCCTATAGTATTAGGCTGAACGTGTACCAAAATGTATTATTATGTATCAAAATGAATTGAATTATTTTGTATGTGTACGTGGAGATCTTGCTCTATAGACAATGGCAATCAGGACTTCAAATATCTTTTCTCATTTACTGCAAGTTATATTACCAGCTTAAACTTCCATTAAAAGCTCAGGCAATAAAGCACACTAAAATCAAAGGATGTCATAAAAACTCCAGTATAAATAAAAGCGGAGAGGGAAAATATAGCAGCAGTAATTCCAATAAGACCTCAGCTCGGTATGAAGGAGAGAGGAAAAAAAAAAAGATTTGTGTGTCTCCAAAGGCTCAGTGGAACAAAATAGTTTTAACTGAGCTCTTCAAAAGCCAATATCAAGACAGCTTTCCAATCTTCTCAAAGAATGTTTATTAGTGTGACGTAAAATATCCCCTGCATATAGAAAGCATGCATAAAATGAGATGTATTGAAGTGAGTCCTTCATGGCATCTTTGCCAATTTCCACGGGAGATTAACGGGGGTTATATGAAATTCTCCCGGCCTCTATGTCTTTGGCTTTGACATTTTTGTGGCATTAAACCAATTCCCCTTCGGCAGGCTTTATTTGCTTGCTTCTCCCGGTGTCTGGGCAGTGTTGAAACAAGCTTTACAAGATAATCAAGTTTGTTTAAACAGTAATGTGACATGTAATGTGGAAACAATGATCTCTCCTACCACGCCATGAGATCTTCAGAAAAACACACTCTTCTTAAATGAGGATGAACAGATAAGCAAGCAGTTTTCCAAATTGGTTTTTTGTGCGGAACAGTAGTCCTTTGTTCCTCCTTCCAGAAAAGAGTTGCTGGATATCATGGCCCCTCATTAAACTAGTTGACCCACTCGCACCATTGCAAACTCTGCTGATTTGTTTTCCTTTAGCAATCGATAGGCCAACAGAGGTCAGGATGGGAAAAAGGAGGCAGTGATGAAGTTGTCTTACTAGACCTTCTCAGACCTTTCCTGGTGGAACCACCGACCCGGTTCTGTCTAATGTTTTAGTTAAACATTAACTAAAACTTGCATTTTTCCATAAATCTTCACATTCTCCAACAAATGCACGAGTACACCTTTGCATCTGCCACAACCTGGTTCTCTCCAGTGTTGTGGTTATAAGAATTTCTTGCCAACATGGACATTAGAGAACATTACATGAGCTTCTGGAGAACTTTATATGAAGAATTCAGTAGACTAATTGTCTCACCTCCTTTATAATATTAGGGGGAAAAGGGAAATATGATGAAGTGGATACACCAGAAGCAGGGGTGGGATTCTACCAGTTCAGGCTAACTGGTAGTTCCAGTGAGCATTTGGCCCCCGCTCACCCACCCCTGAACTTTCCTGTGTTTTATTTCCTTTTTTTAGAGCTCAGCTGATTCGTGTGGCAGAGCGATTTGCCATGCATCAGCTGTTTTACTCACCGGGGATGCAGCAGAAGGTAAGTAATTGAGTTAAAAATGGGTTTTTTAAAATGTAGAGCATGTGCACGAAGCGCACGTTTGGCGCGCATGCATGCTCACCAAACCAGTTGTTACACAGGTTGAATTGCACCACTGACCAGAGGGAAGCAACTACTTGGCCTCCAAATGTTGTAAGCAGCATCTCTGTACATCCATAATTTGTGTAGCCAATGGTAAGGAATGCTAAAATTGTAGTTGACCAGTGTCAAGACAATTAATCTGTGACTGGCCACATTTATCAAGAACTACTTTTCTGCATAGTGTTCAATCAGATTATTGAATTCAAAACATGATGAGCTGAGATACTGGGATGCTTTCGAATTCCTTGGCAAACAATAGTATAAATAGAGATGTTTCCCCCGCTGCCAGTGCTTCTTCAACCATCATTGCTGTGGTGACAATGAGATAAAAGGAGGGGAGGGGGAAATCTAGAAAGGAAAGTCACTCCCTTTCTCTGCTCCATCATCTTTTCCATAGATCTAGACAGCTGGGAAGTGTGGTTCTCCTGTAATGCAAAATTTAGTAGCTCATATGGAACAAACATGAGAAGCAGTATTTTTCTGCAGCTCGATCCAAGTCAACTTTGAAGATAGATCTCTTCTCAAATTAAAGCTTGATTCACCACCATTACTTTTTCAGTAGCAGGCACTCCTTTTCCCTTTCTTCTTTTGAGTATTCAGACAAAATGCTTTTTCCTGTGGAAGCCTTATTTTAGGATGTTCGTACTGCTCCACTGATAAGCTACCTGATAACGCAGAACTTGAAAGTATAATATTGATTGTTAGAAACGCACTTAGCAACCTTGCGAGGTACAAAAATGTTCCACGGCAAAATGCCAGTTCTTGATGTATTAATATGTTTATTTGTGTTGGATTTTGTCTTTGAATATTTGCCAGAGGCCTTCATCCAGTTTAAAAAATGTTATTTTGTTCCTAAGGGATTCACCGCAAATGAAAATTTCAGGTTTCTTAGGTCTAAATAAACATTCCCCCTCCGTCCTCCGTGTTTGTCTTAGTAAGTCAGTCCTAATGATTCATTTTTCTCTTTAAAAGTTAGAATTCTCCCTAAAAGTGCATCCTTTTCCAATGTCCGGACTAAGGGTGTTACCTAGCTGGTTTGCTCTACTTTGTGAGAACCAGTTGCTATTTTTCTCCCCTAGACCTTTGGCAGTGGTGGGATTCAAAAATTTTTACTACCGGTTCTGTGGGCGTGGCTTGGTGGCCGTGGCAAGGGAAGGATACTGTAAAATCTCCCTTCCCTTCCCACTAACCTGCTTTCCAGCTCCATTCTCCTGTGCAGGGCAACCAAACAAGACCCAGCCGATCAGCTGGGACTCGGGAGGCACTGAACAGATGGAGGCAGGGCCAACCAGAGGTGGTATTTACCAGTTTTCCAAACTACTCAAAATTTCCACTACCGCTTTTCCAGAACTGGTCAGAACCTGCTGAATACCACCTCTGGCCTTTGGTAAGATTAGATGGGGAGGAGAAGGAGACCAATGATGAGGCCTGATGAAGCCAGCCTAGAAGTATTAGTGACAGGCCCAAGGAAACAAGGAAGAAGTTGTGTGTGCTCCATCACTGGAGAGTCATACTCTGGGGTCTCAGAAGCCCTCCAAAGTCCCTTCCAACTCTATTGTTGTGTTATTATTCTGACACGAGAAGTACTACTAAAGATTAGTTTATTGTTGCTCACCTATATGCAGGAATCTTGCTATTAATCTACATAACTATTCAATATAGCCTGTGAAAGGTTATAAGAGGCTCCAACTTCACCCTCTTCTTGCATACCAAAGATTCCAAGCTATATTGTCCCAAGAGTCTTGTTCTGATCAAGGCTTCCTGAGACCATAATTAAGCACACACTTAGTTAAAACAACTCTTGTTTTATTTCAATGCTGGGAATTATGTTCATTCCCAGCCTGTAATGAGTCCCAAACAGTCCCTCAAGATAAGCACCCACTTTTCTCTCCTTTGAACTACTGCCAACAACTAAAGTGCCAAATGAACTATAAAAAACCAACCAAAGTACATAGTCCACACAGAGCTTCAAGGATGAATCCGAACAGAACGAATGACTTTGCTTCCTACAAAGGTTTCTTCACCTTTGCCTGTCCTTTATATCTTATGGGAGAGGCAATCACCACCCAGCCTTACTCCCGAGTTGCCCCTTTTGTCTCAGCTGCTCTTTCTTCTAGCAGCTCTGTGCACACACGCACTGGAAACAGGCTCCTCTTGTTCCTCTGCCTTGCTGCTGCCAGGCTCCGAAGGCAGCACCCCACTCCCAGATGGTCCTGACCCCATTTCTGCATCGGACACAGGACCCTCATCCGAATCCTCTCCAGACTCCCAGATTGGTCCCCATTCTTCCCCACTGTCCAATTCTGCTGCCATCTGCACAGGCTGCCGGTGAACCACAAGAAGTCTACTCATTCTAGAGCATACTGTACATTCCATACAGTTGCCAATCTTATGTATATCTTCGAGGACTTTAGCGGAAATGTGATGCTAGTAATTTTGTCTGCCATTCTGGACATCATGATAAACTGTCCCTGGTTTTACGCACTTGAACTGGGCCAGTAACTAATAATAAATAAACCATGTTACATCATTACTTTCTTTTTTTTGCATAGGAGAAGAATGTTGCATATATACATATACTAACTGGATACCCGTTCTTCACAACATCAGTATATTTTTGGGCTATGCGGGAGAAATCTGGTTCACAATCCATTGGCTCAGTGGTAGTCAGTGATTGAAACACATAAGGGAATATTGCTCCTGCCGCCTTGAGTCCAGAAGCAATTCCATAGGTGGAAGGCATAGACATTTTGGTGATTGTACTGACGTTTAGTACTGTAAGGAGCCCCGTATCGCTCCGTCATTTCAAAAAAATCCTTTTTTAGCGAGCACCTAGAAGCCAAGAGGAACATATGTTCCAAATTTCAAGTTTCTAGGCTTTATGGTTCTGGAGATTTCGCGATTAGTGAGTACTTGGGTTTTATATATATATATAGATATAGATATAGATTAAAGAAGAAAAAAGATTTTATTTAGTTCATCCCTCAAACATCATATAAATCATATAAATGTAGCAGTATGAAGGCACCAGGGCATCTTAAAAACTAGGCAATGAAATATACAGGACCTTTTTTTTTTTTAAAGAAAGAACCAGTTTCACAGGAAATATGTGTTAATCATTAATGTTAATAATGCAAATCTCAAACGTTTTATAGCCCACTCCATTGTTTTTCAGCCTTGACAACTTTAAGATGAATGGACTTCAACTCCCAGAAATTCCCAACTAGCTCAGCTGTCTGGTTGTTGAAGTCCATTCATCTTAAAGTTGCCAAGATTAAAAAACAATGGCCTCATCTACCACCACCAGTCCAATGTAAGTCATGAAAGTATCAAGTTTATTTCAATTCAGTGTTAAACATGCTTATTCAGAAATAGGTCCAGAGCTTTCCTGCCTTAAGAGATTAGACCAATCTTGGACCAATTCTGTGGAATCTTTACGATTTTAATGTTAGCAGCCAGGTTAAACCTGAAGATGTCCAGATTGCTCCTTGTTCATCATTTGCATTTGCAGTCTGTTCCTTATGTTATAAATCTTTGATACTTTTTGCCATCTAGGTCAGGGGTCCCCAACCACCGGTCCCTGGACTGGTACCGGTCCGTGGAACAATTTCTACTGGGCTGCCAGTTTGCTGGGCGCCGCCATCTTGTTTTGATGAAAAAGTGCTTCCGGTGAGCTTTTCCGGGTAGAAAGCGGCATTTGGGTGCTGAAAGAATCCTCGTGCCTTAGTTTCATTGAGGGGTGTGTGGCTTCAAACAAAACTAAGGCGCGAGGATTCTTTCAGCACGCATGGCAAGGCGAACCAAGCGACCATCTGGAAGCCATCCCGAAGCCCATCAACACAGGTACAAAGGAGGAGTTGAAGGTGGCGGGGAGAAGCGGGGGACGGCTAGCTGGCCGGTCACTCGGCTCACCTTGCCATGCGTACTGATGCCAGTACCGGGCCGCAGATGATTTTGTGATGCCAGTACCCGGCCACGGATGATTTTGTGATGCTGGTACCAGGCTGCGGCACGAAAAAGGTTGGGGGCCACTGATCTAGGTTGTTTATTATGGTTTTCTGAATCCTTTTAATGCAGCTTTAACTCTGAGATGCACTTATTATTCCTTGGTTTGGTTGACATGTGGCTATTCTTTGTGTGTGTGTGTGTGTGTGTGTGTGTGTGTGTGTGTGTGGTTTGCACACAGAGAGACAAACACAGAAATCCACAAGCTGCTTGGAGCATCTAACATCTTAGTATAAATAAATAATTTTCTTAGAGTTCTAGTATTAGATACTCACAGCCACCCCATATAAGAAGTTTATTAACTTCAGAAGCCTATGTACCACAATTAATACATAAACACTTGGCAAGTAAGTCATCTACAGTCTTCTGCAGAATTTGAAAATTGGTGTACATCATGCTTTTTTGGCATCATAACTGACTTACAGAAATAATTCCTAAGGTCTAAGGTTCCTAAGATGAGACCCAGAGACTGACTTGCCAACTTCTGCAGAAACCCCATTGCTTCAAGGGCCACAATAGTAACACTTTAGGCTAAGCTTCAAAAGGGAATAGAACCATGGCCCGGTGGGGAGGGGGAGGGAAGGACTTTCGAAAGTTAAGTTCAAACTCTGCATCCATTTCATCCTTAAAAGGACTCTAATGATGGAAAGGGACATAAAAGAAAGATGCTAGCAAGCCAAAATTAGCTCTGGCCTGAACTCCCAAAGTTCATATAAATTTTCAGGAGGCAACTGAACTTTCTTGTTTTTCCTTTGAAGACGTTTGGCTTCTCATCCAAGAAGCTTCTTCAGTTCTGACAGGATAGTGGGGAATGGAAGGATTTATAGTCCTTGCAGGCAGCTAGTCATTTGCATCCTTTTAGAGCAGGGCAGAGGTGGGTATTCAGCAGGTTCTGAGCAGTTCTGGAGAACCACTAGCAGAAATTTTGTGTAGTTCAGAGGACTGGCAAATACCATCTCTGACTGGTCCCCTCCCCCATCTATTCTCTGCCTCCCGAGTCCCAGCTGATCAGCTGGGTCTTCTTTGGTTGCCCTGCACGGGAGAACAGAGCTGGAAAGCAGGTTAGTGGGGTGCAGAGGGAATGGGGATTTTGCAGTATTCTTCCCCTGCCATGCCTACCATGCCACACCTACCAAGCCACGCCCACAGAACCGGTAGTACAAAATTTTGAATCCCACCACTGGAGCAGGAATGTCAAACTTAAGGCCCACGGGCTAGATGTGGTCTGCGGATCTGCCCTGGAAGTGGCGAGGGGGTCAGCCCCCCACTACCTCAGTAGCACCTCTCCTCACCCAGCCTTGCCTCACGGCAGCAGCAGCCTTGAGGAGGAGGTAAGTGTGGCCTAGCATCCCTTTAGGGAAGTTGGGCTGGGCTGGGCTGGACTAGACTGTGGGGTTCCGGTGCCCCAGGAGCTCGAGAGCCAGCCACACCCACCCAGCCATGCCCTTCTCATCATCTTACATGCAACTGGCCTTTTGAGGGCAACCATAATGGTGATGCAACCCTCAATGAAATTGAGTTTGACATCACCTGTTTTAGCGGGAGCACCCTCTAAGGTGAAGGTAAAGGTTTCCCTTGCAGATACATGCTACTCATTCCTGACTCTAGGGGGCAGTGCTCATCTCCATTTCAAAGCCGAAGAGCCAGCGCTGTCTGAAGATGTCTCCGTGGTCATGTGGCCGGCATGAATAAACGGAACGCTGTTACCTTCCCACCGTCCCTGTCCTATTGTCCCCATTTATTCATACCTATTTCCTGTATTTTTACTCATGTTTATACTTATACCTATTATCTTGTAAGCGATTGACAAATCAAATAAATAAAAATATCTATCTATCTATCTATCTATCTATCTATCTATCTATCTATCTATCTATCCACAGATGATGTTATTCTCTTGTCACAAGACCCAAAATAGCTACAAAGACACATACAGGAGCTGTACAAAGCAGGAGAACCTGAAATAGAGCCAAGTTATGTTTAATAAATTCACCAAAGAAAGAAAAAATATATATCTGGAGAAGAACTAGACGTAGTAGACCACTACATATACTTTGGCCAATGGATCTCAATGGAAGGTGACACAGCAAAGGAAATTGAACAGTGTGTTAAATGTGGGTAGCAGACATTCAGCAAGCGAAGCATAATTTTCAAGAGCAACCTCCCCCTATGCATGAAGAGAAAAGTTTTCGATCACTGTGTGCTACCTGCCCTAAAATGTGCTAGTGAAACATGGACACTAACCTCACAATTGATACAAAAGCTAAGAGTGGTGCAAAGTGCCATAGAAAGATACATGCTCGGCATCACAAGACAAGATAGAAAGACCTGAACATGGATTGGAGAACAAATGAAAGTATATGATGAGAGACCTTCCTGTCTGCAGAATGGTTGGCATGGTGGATACATTGCATCTTATGCTTGTTCCCAAAGAGAATTCCACTCTTAAAGAATAGTCTAGATGGAAGGTTATTCCCTTTCAGCCTCCATACAGTCATCCCTGAAAACGAGGATTGTTGCTAAATTTGCAGATGATCTCAGAACAACAAGAACAATCAATCATAGCCTGGAATCCATGTAGACAACATGTAGCCCCTCAATCATTCCCAGCATCAGGCTCTTCTCCAGTGAGTCCTTCCTTCTCATTAGGTTTAACAACGTTAATATTAGGTTTAACACTACTAAAAAGGATAAAACTATACAAAACCTATGTACAATTTGAATAAAATACTATAAGGATCCAAATACTCAACTCTGACTAAAAGATGGGGAGGGAGGAAATAGGATGAGCAAGGAGAGGGAGGTGGGGTCTGTTGTTAATCTAAGAAGAGCCTTGGTGGTTCAGTGGTTAGAGTGCAGTACTGCAGGCCACTTCTTCTGACTTCCGGCTGCCTGCAATTTGGCAGTTCAAATCCCACCAGGCTCAAGGTTGACTCAGCCTTCCATCCTTCCGAGGTTGGTAAAACGAGGACCCAGATTGTTGGGGGCAACAGGCTGACTCTGTAAAACCGCTTAGAGAGGGCTGTAAAGCACTATAAAGCGGTATACAAGTCTAAGTGAAGTGAAGTGAAGAAGTAACAACAACCTCCAATGTGAAGTTTCCTCATTGGAGCCCAAAGCCAACTGATGGAGCCAGGTCCTTAAGCTCTTGCAGAAGGTCAGGAGGGTTGGAGCCGACCTCATTCTGAGGGGCAAGAAGTTCCAAAGGGCAGGAACAATGGCAGAGAAGATTCTTCTCCGGGATCCCACCAGCCAGAATATCTCGGTCAATGGGGCCTTCAGCAGGCTTCCTCTGCCAGCACGGGTGGAGATGAGATGGCTCCTCAAGTAATTAGCAGTGGCATGGATGAGCGTGATCTACCACTTCTATACATATCTGAAGTGGTGAGAGGTATTATTATCTCTTACTTATTTCACTTTATTCAATTATTTAGATCAAAATGAACAACTAGTGATACATGAGCACATATGGTCCTGGTGTCAGCATTCCAGAAAACCTCAAATGGCTCCAACAGAAGATCGGGTACGAGCAATTGGATAGTAGCCTGTGCCTCTTCCTTTAGCTGGTGTACATAATTCTTTATTTCTATATAATAGCTAAGTATGTAATATAGAATTAAGCAAGCTCTTATTTTAGTTACCAAAGGGTTATACTTTGTTATGTCCCGTCCTTGGTAGGACATCATGTTTTCTTCTCATCTTTCCTTCAATCAACTTTGAGAAACAAATGCTCTTTCATTCGGAGATGGTTTCCTTGCCACCTGGTATAAACAAAGACTCCTTAGCCTTCATGGTTTCATTTTTTGGCAGAGCTTAACTAAGTATGCCTAGCAGAAGATAAGATGAACTTGTCCTTGGTAAACTCCAGCGAGACGAGACCTTCAAAAAGGAGGGTGAGTAATGGTGTTTCAGAGCCTGTATAAGTTACTCAGGATTCCCATGGGAGGAAACTTGGATGCAAACCTAACTCACAGTGCTTGCTGGTTTTGGAGGGATCCTACAGCTGTCATCTCTCTATCACTCCCTGACCAGCCAAATGGAACATAGGATCTTTCTTTCTTTGTACACTGTATTTTTCACCAATCTGAAAATATTCATTGATAGCTCCCTCATGTTAAGTCATTATTTTCTTACACGTCTGTGAAATAAAGCCTTTACTATTCATTCTATGCAGTCATTGCTTCTGAATCCTCAAAAAACCTTGTGACCCAACCCTACTGGACTCCAAACAGGGCAATACAAGATGTCAGTGTGGCTTCAGTAATTTGCTGTTGCCTTCTTCCAAAGCAAAGTTAAAATAACAGCACTCTGGCACGCTGAGCTTGATTTTTAACTTGGAGTCCAAATCCATCTTCTTTTCATGCCAGTTCTAAACCAAAGACAAATGTTTCCAAATGTCAAGGAAAAGAAAAAAAAAACCTCCCCCTCTTTGCAAAAGCCTGCACAGCCTTTGGCAAAGAAAGCTTTAGCGGTGTCTAACACAATTCTTTGGAGTACAGGTAGCCGTAACAGATCTGAGATTGCTTTCATAGCTTTGGACTGGGGGATTCATGTTTCTGTTGATATTAATGGAACACAGAACACTCTCACCCCAGATATAGATTCTTGAATCAAGAAAGATTGATACGCTGAGATAACAGACCATTCCAACTTATTAAATGAACGGCGGGGATCTGTTTTCAGAGTATCTTTGAGTTAATCATTCAAAGCCAGAACATTATGTCTCCTTTGATGAAAAGAAGGATTCAGGGTGACATGATAGCTGTGTTCCGATATCTCAGGGCTTGCAACAAAAAAGAGGGAGTCAAGCTATTCTCCAAAGCACCTGAGGGCAGGACAAGAAGCAATGCGTGGAAACTAATCAAGGAGAGAAGCAACTTAGAACTAAGGAGAAATTTCCTGACAGAACAATTAATCAATGGAACAACTTGCCTCCAGAAGTTGTGAATGGTCCAACACTGGAAGTTTTTAAGAAGAGATTGGATAACCATTTGTCTGAAGTGGTGTAGGGTTTCCTGCCTAAGCAGGGGGTTGGACTAGAAGACCTCCAAGGTCCCTTCCAACTCTTGTTATTCTAATTCTAATTATGAAAGCCCCCTCTTGCTGCTATCAATTCCAAAGGAAAATGCCCCCAAAACAAATTGTTTACAGGGATCTGTATTAGTTGTCAAAGAAATCTGTTTTGTTTGTTTGTAGCTTCTGAAAGCCAATGGTGTTTTGCTGCAAAAAAAAGCAAAAAGAAACAAGATTCTCCAAACATACCAAGGGGCTCTCATCTAATTTATGATCCACCAATTCATAAGCATTCTTCCCCCTTTAAAAGGTTTGTGTTGGTGAAGCTGAATCCAATAGCCACCGTCAACAAAAAGACACATTTTTTACAGATGTATTTCCAGAAATATTCTAGATCAAAAGGACTGCTTTTTCTGGGCCATGAGTTTTTGAATGACATACTCAAAATCACATGCCAAAAAGTGATGGAAGGAGCCAGAGCAAAATTAGATATAATGTATTTACTTTTCCATGTAATTAAAATTAAATCTAGATGATATGACTGTGCTCCATCAAAGATTTCATATATTTTCTGTTCAATTTTATAATTTGGTTACAATATTTAGAGGTCCTTGGAGGATTTAGTCCAAGGATTTTACTGGTCAGCTATGGCCCTGAAGTCTCAGATTGGCCACCTTTGCTGTAGACCAAGGTGGGCTTCAACTGGCTCAGGAATTCTGGGAGTTGAAGTCCTCAAGTCATAAAGGGGCCATCGTTCCCCATCTCTGCTCTAGATAGTAATCCAGAAGAAGGGAATGTAACAATTCTAAGCTGGTGATGCTCCCTGGTTCTGCCTTCTTTTCCCCCGACACACAGTTCCCAGTATTGCCCCAATCACTTTTTCATGGCCTTCATAACTCAATCACAGAAATTCTAGAGTTGGATGGGGTCATTAATACCTTTGACTCCAACTTCCTGCTGTGGGCACGAATCCAAGTGAAAGCAACTCTGGCAGATGGATATCCAGCCTTCTCTTTCCTATATCTACACAGATGAGGCCACCATAGCCACAAATCAGTGGTGGTATTTAAATGTTGTTACTACCGGTTCTGTGGGTGTGGCTTGGTGGGTATGGCAGGGGAAGGATACTGTAAAATCACCATTCCCTCTCCACTCCACTAACCTGCTTTCCAGCTCTGTTCTCCTGTGCAGGGCAACAAAAGAAGACCCAGCCGATCAGCTGGGACTCGGGAGGCAGGGAATAGATGGGGGTGGGGCCAACCAGAGGTGGTATTTACCAGTTCTCCAAACTTCTCAAAATTTCAGCTACTGGTTCTCCAGTACCTGTCAAAACTGAATACCATCTCTGCCACAAATCTTTTCTTCCCCTTTGACATGCAGCCAGCAAATTCCAAAGAGTAAGCTCAGATCTAGTAACCCAGAAGTACTTTATGTGTGAACCAAGCTCTGACATGTTTTCCATTAAAATTCAGATGGGATTTTGAACTAGTTTCCCCACTTCCTTTGCTGACTCCCTCACCCAAATTTGGGGGAATCCATAGACACATTGCAATGACATCAGTGTTCTTTGCTTAACTACTGGATGCCAGAGTCTTGGAAAATTCATCCTCCAGATGTTGTGCAACCATCCTTTCCATTAGTTAAGCTGGCTGGAGCTTCTACAAAGTATAATTCAACAGCCTCTAGAGACCCAAGTTTAAACATGAGCATAACTCTAATTTGAACACAAGTAACCGTGGAATGGATTTTGACCCTGACGTTTAGCATTTAGTCTTCCCCAACAAAACCATTTAAATTTTTAGTTCCTTAGACTACATTCATTATAAATAAACTCTTCACATTTCCAGACTTTTGATTGGAAACATGGGCTTGGTTCATAAAGCATGCTAAGCCTTCATTCTCATTTCTGACTTAACATGTTTCATTCTCGCTTAACATGTTAAGTGAATGGAAGCACAAACACTTGTTTAACAAGCTATGTTTTTTTCAGTTATTAAACCAGGTTACCAACTGGGCTCAGATATGGAATTAAGAGATGATGGATTATTTGAGTCTAATCACTTTCAGGTGAAACCTCTCCCTTGAAGCTTTGCTTGTGGCTTTGTGCAATGTTTCTCAAAATTAGCAACTTTAAGATAGGGAGACTTCAATTCCCCAGGCCAGCATAGCTGGCTGGGAAATTCTGAAAGTTGAATCCACATGTCAGAGAGTTGCCATGGTTGAGAAACACTAGCCTAGTGTGTTATATCAGGTCAGAGGAATTTAAAATAATTACTTGAATAAATTCCATCTCCCTCTCCTTCTCTCTCTGAAAAACTGGCAGTATATATTTCTGTCTTCTTTCCCTTGGAGTGTTTTTGATTTTCTGGTGCTTTCTGTGGATCTCCCCCAAGGAGTGGTGGTCTTGGCCCATGAATGCCATAGAAGAGGCCTTTGTTTTCCAGTTATCTGTCAGCTTCAAGGTAGTGTGGGAATATTGCTGGAAATATTTGGGTTTTGCAATGTAGAGAGGAAGCCAATATTAAATGTTGGCTCCCTCAGTGAAAGATGTTGACTATAAATCAAAAAGGCTTCTCTGTATGTCTAGAACAAGAAAACTCCACATCTTGGCTGCCGAAATGATAAGAAATGTATTTTCAGAGTGCTTGCTTTTCTTTTTCTTTTTTCCCCTTTGGTTATTTGTCTGAATCCTCGGAAAACCTTTGTAAACTTTCCAGTGCAGCTATTTTCAACACACAAGTAGCAGAACCATACGGAAGGTTGCTATATCTGGGCTGCAAAAAGCCAGATGACCAAGTAGAAGTTAAGAGGTGAAAATTAAGTCTCTGTTTTTTCCATGGCCCTTACATGACAACTTTTCACGTATAGCAGGGGTGTCAAACTCAAGGGTGGTTAGATCTGGCCCACAGGGCCATCCTGGAAACAGCGAAGGACCAGCTCATGGTGCCTCTGCCAGTGAAAATGGAACTGGCAGAGGGTTGCAGGAGGCCAGCGCAGCCGAAAACGGAGCTCAGGAGTCCATTTTCACTGGCAGAATGCTTGGGCCACCACAGATGGCACCGACATGAGTGATGTCAAGCTGGCCACGCCCACTCCAGCCACGCCCATCCCGGCCCCCTGGGGTCAAACACAACCTTGATGTGACCGTCCAATGAAATTGAATTTTACACCCCTGATGTACAGGAATAGCAAAGCAACCCAGTTATCCAAGGTCTACAACTGGGAATGGAAAATCTGCCTAACTCCATTACCGCTGGAATTCTCCCATTCACCTTTCAATGAAGAGTCCAGACATTTCATCTGGCCATGATGTAATTAGTTTGGTTCTTGTTAACATGTTGTCTGAACTGTGGTTTATACCCTGTGATTTATGGCTGTAGCAGGATGTCTGCACCCTGTGCTCCTTTGTGTACATAGGGATTTCATTCACACATAAGATCTTGTCAAATAGTTTTGGTTTTGACTTAGCACATGTGTAGCTTTCTCAAGAAAGAAACCATTCATTACTTTCAATCAGTGCCAATTCAAAACTTTGGCTTTGCATAGGTTTGTAAATCTTGGCTGTATCTATTTGTTAGATTTGAGATGAGACCTCACATTTCTTCCTAGAAAGCAAGTTGACCAAGGTAGCTCTCCCTTCAACCGTTTGTTCCCTACAATAAACACACAGTGAAATAGACTGGGTAGAATAAGACACACTATGTCAGATTAATCCAGTGAGCTTCTGTCACCGAGATGGACATGATCCTGAGTTTCCCAGGTCCTAGTCCCATCCTATATCTATAATACACTGATGCAATAAACCATGATGAATTGTATTTCAAATTTTGACCACATGTTGCTCACATGTACAATCTATCCTTAGTCAGTTCTATGAACCTCATAACCCAAAATACACATTATCTAGAGGTGGTATTCAGCAGATTCTGATCAGTTCTGGAGAACCAGTAGCGGAAATTTTGAGTAATTCAGAGAACCGGCAAATATCACCTCTGACTGGAGATTTTACAGTATCCTTCCCCTGTCACGCCCACTAAGTCATGCCCACAGAACAGGTAAAAAAATTTGAATCCTACCACTGACATCCTATCTACACGTTCTTGTGTACAATTTGAGCAGGCCACAGTATTTCAAACCTGGCATGCTTTTGTTGAAATTTTACTGTGGGTTTTTTTATATTAATTCCCAGTAGAAGGAAGGATAGTTAATATCTACCCTCCTGCTAAATTAGAATGTTTCTTCCTTATTGTGACACTTCTTTTTCCAACGTGCAAGAATAAATGGAACAAATTACAGTACGTACAATTTTAGAGCCCACGCCTCCTGTTCAGTAATCTTGGGTGTGTATCATCCTTCTGAGGAAAAGGCCTGGTATTCCCATTTTTTAAATAATAATTAGAGGCCGAAGGGCATGGGGAAAATCATGTGGCTTTGAATCGTGATGAATTCCCCCATTTTTTTTTTTAGGTAGCACAGCCAATCTTCTTGGGTGGCCATAAAGCAAAATCAGCCCGAAGAATGTGGCACCTTGGAGCAAAGCAGGCTCAGCTGTGGTTTAGTATATACTACATGCATTTTCTTTGGTGTACAGATACTTTCTTTGTCTCGTCAACAGGTGTAATGCAAAAAAAAAACCCACAGGACATGCGAGTCTGAAACCAAAGTCACACTTTGAACTAAGCTGCGGCTTGTCAAATAAAGCATAACGTGTTGCAGGAAAATAGGAAAACAAAACTAAACCATGCCAACCACAAAATAGCTTTTCACAAAGTGTGAACCTTCTTTGCTGGTATGCAAAATCACAGCGGAGATGAGTTTGCACAACAATGCTAGGATGAGGCTAAAATTGGAACGGTAGTTTGTGGTTCTGAGTACCATGGAACACCCAGCTACTGACGGAGAACATTTGAGGGATCCACGTCACTACATTCCGCTATAAAATGACTGGTCCAGAGCCAGCGTTTGTGTTTTGTTCACCTATTTAGGTCCGTTACTAAACAGCAAAGATCAAAATATTATATTGATTAACATACTCCGTCTTTTCAATTATTCATTTTCATTCTTGTGATTTTTTTTTTAATGTACTGGAACTTCTTCTGTGAAGTTCTCCTCTGTCCAAATCCCGTAATTAAATATATTATGCACCAGGCAAAAACTGTCTTCCATCTGGCTAGACTTGAGTTCCTTTGACCGGCAGACGCTCTCAAGGGTTTCAGACAGAAGCTCTTCTAAGAAAGAACTGTAAAACTCAATGGGAAGGCTGCCTTGCAACAAACCATGCACTTCACTGCTGAGTTATGGCCTCTCCGGAGGAGGGAGGCCTTCCTCCAGGCTCAGCTACAGCTTGCTTGCCAAAAAGGTTGGCTACCATTGCCTTAATTTCATCCAGATGTAGCTGCTTTGGCGCTGGTTGGCTGAGAAATGGATGAAAACTAAAGCACAGGCACACAGACATTCTCTCTCTGGAGTGTTTTCCCGGTTGCCTTGCATTCCTTTTCCTTCCACCCAGAAGTTGTTTTGGAAACTCTCAGAGGAGTTCCAAGAATAACCTCCCTTCCTTCTGTCTGATAAAATGTCACTTCTGGCTCAGAAGGTGGGGAAAGGCCGGGGGTGTGGGTGGGTGGAGAAATCCTGCCTGGGTTCTTATGCAACATTTGGCTTTTCAGGACCCAAATTTCAGTTGACTAGGGGGGACCTGTGAGAGAGGAGCCCAGATTAAAAGAGAAGGACGAGTACTTGCAATACCGTTAGGCTTGCTATCTTGGCCCCAACTTCCAGCATCTTCCTCCGAAGATACAACACTGGTACTATGAAGCTGGTGGCTGTAACTAACTCAACTTCTTCCATCAGCAGCAAGAAAGCACACAGGGCTCACCAGAGAAAATCCTGGAATGACATTCAGGGCCTATTATTTGTTCGATATAGATTATGTCAATTTTTGTCATGAGGGTTTTCAAATGTCAACCCATTTACATGGCTTCTGCATTCCCTGGCAGTGGCTCCTGAATATTGAAATGCTATAACCACAAAGCAATTAAATTCATCCTTTTTTTTTAAAAAAAGTACCATGGTTGCCTTCACACAGAACGCAACCCCCCAAATCATCAGTGTCTTCAGGCTATAGTGATGTCAAAGCAAGTAAAATGGCAGCAGCGGTATTGCAATCCAAGCCATAAGCTTGAACTGTGGTGCTAATGCCACCCTCTTACTTGCTTTATCTCCTTCTATGGTGGCAGCTGCCCCAAAACATAGATTAACAAAACACAGCTATGTTCACATCACACATGATACCCAAATGAATTAATCCATATGGTGTCTTCCTGTAATGACTTGGTTCACACAACATGCCAAACCTTTCTCACAACGTGCTGAACCACAAAATGCTCAAACCTTTTAAGCGATATTTGTGTGGTTTTGAAATCAGCCCATGAGAGTTACTTTCTAAGGCAGGGCTCTTCAAACTTGACAGCTTTAAGACTTCAACTCCCAGTATCCCCCAGTCATGTTAGCTCAGGAATTCTGGGAATTGAAGTTCACAAGTCTTAAACTTGCCAAGTTTGAAGACCCTTGGACTAACCCTAACCCTAACCCCAGGGGTGGGATGCTACCGGTTCTGTCCAGTTCTATAGAACCTGTAGCTGCGAAGAGCAACTGACACCAAACCGGTTTGGTGTTTGGCCCACCTGCCTGCCCGGGCTCTAGGCTGTCCTTTATTCCCTGCTTTTCCCTCCTCAGCTGCTTTGCGTGGCACAGCTGAGGTTGAAAAAGCAGGAAACAAGAGGATTTTCAAATGCTGCACACCCAAGTGTAGCGCTTGTCAGCTGTCCAGGTGGCACAGCTGATGATTTCTTGCAAACACTGCACACACAATTGTCCCCAGTTCGGAGAACTGGCAAATTGTTCCACTGGCTGGCCCTGCCCCTCCCTGCCCACTCACTCCTTACCTGGAATGCAAGCCATCCAACTTGCCTGGTTTGGTAAATTGCTATTTTTCCTTTTTTCCCCTCGACCATTAGCTGTTCTGCTCTTCCAGGAGATTTAGATCAGCTAGAAAGCAGGAAATCATTGGATTTCTTGCTTTCTAGCTAATCTAAAACAGAGCCGAACCTTCCTCAGGACTGAAGCTTTTCAGTGCAGACTCAGGTAGCCGATTGCAGATAGATAGATCTCTAAATTAATCTGTGATTCTGTGAGCAACTCAATCTGCCTGCCTGCTTTGCCTGCTTTTGGGTAAAAGTTGCTCTTTTTTATATAAAAAAAATCAATATTTACATAAATAATATTTACATACAAACAATGCCCATCCGATCACATGACCACCAAGCCATGCCCAGTCACCAAGCCACTCCCACCCAATCACATGACCACCAAGCCACACCCACAAATTAGGCCACACCGAAGAACCAGTTGTTAAGAAATTTGAATCCCATCCCTGCCTAACCCTAACACAAATAGGGACTCTCTCTTTCTTTTATCACTACAGCACACATCTGAGCGTGAATATCTTTTGAAACTTCACCCTTCAATATTAAATGCCACTATTTCCTTTTTCTTCTTCAAGCTTTTGAAATTTAAGCAGGATTCTCCCATTAGCAAAAGTCTTGGTTTACTTACCCACTTGAAATCACAACCAGGTGAGCTCACACATCTTTTTACATCAAAAACTACAGATTACATACCACAGTGACAAGGTTCCTGCCACATGCATTATATGATTTTATGCAACGTAGGAACCAAGACTTAGCTTCAAGCTAAAAATGTAGCACATAAACAAAAGGTAAAAGGTGGCAATAAAGAACAAATTATTCTGTAATTACCAGTAACTTTTTTATCCTTGGTGATAGGTGCTTTGGAGACATAAGCAAATCTTTTTTAAAAAAAATCTAATGGTGGCAGATTAAAAAAAATATGAATATGATTGACTTTATTATGCTCAGAACCTTGTTTTCCATTCAGTTAATGCTCTCTGTTCTTTGCAGTCACATATACAAAAATAAGTGGTTTGTTTTTCCTTGCTTCAACTCTGACCATGGCCTACACCAAGAGGCTGGAGCCAAATCTCATTAAAATCAAACAGATAACCTTCTTCTATCTCTTCTGGGCTCTCACTCTCTAGGCAATATTTCTAAGTGATGGCAGCCATGGACAACAACAAGATTGTGGAAAAAAGGCAAATCCAGATCAAAATACTTTCGCTAAAAGCCCGGAAATGTTGACTAAAGCTTTTATTTGACAAATGAAAGAAGGAAAAAGAGAAAGACAAACAAGCCAGGTCATCAAGGATGTCAGAAAACCAGCACTATCAAAGGACTCTTTGTTGAGCCTAAGAGTGCATAATCTACAGGGTCAAATGGACAAATTTGAAGCAATCGTGCCTTTTGTCTTGCACGGAAGGAGACATTTTTCACACTGCAGGATGGTATGTGTTGAAAGACAAATAAAATTGTTGGAAGTGCCTGGAACAAGCAATGTTAAAAGTCTTAAAAGACTGGTTCTGATGGGTCATCATAATGTCTTATTTAGGAGCTGGAACACATTCGTAGATGGCGTCAAAAAGCACATTCTGTGTAGATACAGTAAAGCAGCTTTACAAAAATGGAGCAGCTTCCTTTTCCTAACAGAAGAAAACTACTCAAATACTTTCCAATCGTAGAACTTTTAAACCAGAGTGGAAACTGGCAGGACTTGTAAATTTGACACCGGGAATTACTTGCATTCCCAGCCAAAAACTCATTATACACAGTTCCACAGATAAGAGCACGCTTTTCAGTGCTGTCGAATGGTGCCAAGAAACAGAAGACCAATTAAGGCTAACATAAACCAACCCAAAAATCTAGAAAAAACCAATCAGAGTACAAGAGCTTCACGAAGGACTCAGAAATTACTGAACTGCTTTGCTTCCTGCAAAGCTCTTCATAATTGAGGACTGACTTTTATCGCTTATGGGAGGGGCAATCACCTCTCAGCCTTACTCCCGAGTCGCCCCTTCTGCTTCAGCTGCTCTTGCCTTCTAGCAGCTCTGAGCACACACGCACTGGGAACAGGCTCCCCGGGGTCCTTTGCTTCGCTGCTGTCAGACTCCGAAAGCAGCACCTCACTCTCAGATGGTCCTGGCCCCAACCCTGCATCGGATGCATGACCCTCTTCCAAGTCCTCGCCAGTCTCTCTGACTGGTTCCCTTTCGTCCTCACTGTCCGATACCTCTGCCGTCCATACCAGCAGCCATTTGAAAGCATGCAAATGCGAGTAGATTAATAGGTACCACTTAGGTGGGAAGGTAACAGCATTACCTTCAGTCTATAGCCATGCTGGCCACATTACCACAGAAATTGTCTGCAGACAACGCTGGCTTCCTCAGCCAAGAAATGGAGATGAGCACTGTGCCCGAGAGTCAGACATAACTGGAAGGGAAACCTTTACCTTTGTATAAATATATACACGCAAACAAACCTATCCATAGGTACATGGGCTGGCTAGGCCTTCTGGGAATTATATCTCCAATACATTTGGACACTACCAAACTGGGGGAAGCCAGCACATCTACTCCTGACCCAACAGCAGAAGTGGTACTCAGCAGTTTCTGACCAGTTCTGGAGAACCGATAGCAGAAATTTTGAGTAGTTTGGAGAACCAGCAAATACCACCTCTGACTGGCCCCTCCCCCATCTATAATCTGCCTCCTGAGTCCCAGCTGACCAGCTGGGTCTTGTTTGGTTGCCCTGCACAGGAGAACAGAGCTGGAAAGCCGTTTAGTGGGGTGGAAAGGCAATGGAGATATTACCGTATCCTTCCCCTGCCATGCCCACCAAGCCACGCCCACCGAACCGGTAGTAAATTTTTTTGAATTCCACCACTGCCCAACAGGACAATTCTTCTTTCTTTTTTTCATTGAAGGAATATAAAATATTGACAGGGAGAGGCTCAGGAAGAATCGTCTGAAGTCTTTGTTCAACTTTAAGAAGCAGAAAGCATTTTCCTACTAGTTCTGCCCCAACTGTTTTCTATTTCAAATTGATAGTGTTCTTTTTTTAATAACTCCAGCTTGAGAACAGACTATGACCAATGTGCCCTGAGGGATTTTGTAGGCCTGTGTTTTTCAACACATTTCTGCCTTTTGGTAATCCCAGTGATGAATGTTTTAAAAAAACAAATAACAAAAAAAAAACCCAAACTGCCTGCCGGTCTTGCTTTCTCTGCTAATCCTCATTTCATAAATATGCCTATGGGCCTTGATCCTTTTAATTTTTGGCTTGAAGATTCTTTTTGGGCCATTTCTCTTGAATACGGCATACAAATTATTTATAATTTCCTGGCAATATTTCGTGCTCTAACAGAACAGGTTCAGGAGGGAACATTCAATAGTAATAGCTATTGCTGAGGTAATAGCTTGTTGCAGAAAACACCAAAATGTTTGCTTGGGAATGTCTCTGGGTTTGTGTGCATGGTTTAAATTTCGCAGGGACACCAATGCAATTCAACCAAAGTGCAGGTGCTCCTGCTGCATTGTGAATATTTAGTTATTTCATCGAAATCAGTTATTAATGAACCTTATAAATATATTATGAAGCAACCTAATGCTCAGTTATTAACTTAAAACTCTCATTGCTGCATACAACTACTTAGAATTTCCAGTGTGAATAGAATAAATGTAATATAGACATTTCTGCAGAACTAAAATGTGGCCTTTTAAAGCAGAAATGGACACTTTTCATCCATGGGTTTGTGCAAAGCCCATCAACACTTCTTTTGTAGCCACCCAACAGGAGCCTCGCAATTTGTCACTGAAATTTGGAAACAAAACAGCCAAATTTCAATGGAACTATTTCAGATTATCTGGGAGAATTTCAGAGTAGGTCTTGCCAGTGGTTGATTTCCCAGTGTCCTCTTCCCTTTCTAACTGTAATGGGTTGGGGGGTGCGGGGACATACTGTGTCTAGCCCTGTGATGGCAACCTATGGCATGTGTTCCGGAAGTGGCACACAGAGCCATCTCTGCCAGCACGTGAACCGTCACCCCAAATCAGGTCCACTGCATATGCACGCACCTGCCTCCTACAAGCCCGCTAATTGTCAGGTATCTGCCGTGCATATGTGGGGAGCGGGGAGCATGAGAGAGCCATGTGTGCATGCGCAGAGGCATGGGGAACACACAGGGGGTTGTGTGCACATGCACAGGGGCCAGGGGGGTCACGTGCGCATTGCATTATGGGTGCAGGCACGCTTGCATGTGCACACATGCACTTTTGGCACGCGACGATGAAAAGGTTAGCCATCACTGCTCTAGCCTATCCATCCTCCTCAAGTCCTAGGCTGCCTGAAGGCATCTGCTTGGCTAGACTAAATTAGCAGTCAGTATGATCCATCAAGCTGCTTGACTAAGGCCTGGATGGGACCATGTTAAACAACTGGCAGTGCCAGCAATGTTCTTCACCAGCTCTAGTATCATGTTGAGGGTTGGTCTCTTTGCTTATTTATGGTACTAACATTTTGATTGCTGATCTCATTAATCTCATAAATAATACACATATCAAACGAGTGGAAAAATGAAGCAACGGGTCCTCCTAAACTCCGGTTGAAGAGCAAATCCATAAATTTTCAGCAACTGCTGTTGGGTTGCATTTTAGAACAGTCAACTGATTTAAGGTTTATCCCATTAATTTCTCACCCTTCCAAACAGTGGCTCTCAAGCATTGTAAACCAACATGCTGCTAGGATACATGAGCCTCCAATGGTTTGCATAGTGAAACAGGCTGTTTGTACAAATTAGACTCCAAAGCATCATTAACCACCTTCTAGGATGAGGCTGGTTAACCAACTTCTAGGTGGTTCTCCAAAGCATCATTAACCACCTTCTAGGATGAGGGTTGCAAACATTTGAGCATGGCATCAAGACATTAACGGACTGAATGGTTCTCATAATTTCAAGCCATTTTCTTGAGGGGGTCTTTAAAAGAAAATAATTAAGCGATGGGACAATATGAGATTTAAGGGACAAAACCAGTGTCTTGTATGTATGTGCTTTTGTTCCAGAAATCCCCACAAATCCCCAAGGAAAAGGGGGAATCTGGGTATTGAAGGATAATTGTCCAGTTCTGTCAAGGATGTTATGAATTTGGACTACTGTGTAGAAATATACTTTCAGCCAACAAGAATCTAGTTGGAGGTTAACAGAAAAGAAAGCAGGCAGGCAGGTAAGAAGGAATCAGAGGTGGGTATTCAGCAGGTTCTGACCAGTTCTGGAGAACCGGTAGCAGAAATTTTGAATAGTTTGGAGTACTGGCAAATACCACCCTTGACTGGCCCTGCCTCCATCTATTCTCTGCCTCCTGTGCCCCAGCTGATCTGGGTCTTCTTTGGTTGCCCTGCACAGGAGAACGGAGCTGGGAAGCAGGTTAGTGGGGTAGGAAGGAATGTGGATTTTGCAGTAGCCTTCTCCTGCCATTCCCACCAAGCCACACCACACCTACCAAGCCACGCCCACAGAACCAGTAGTAAAAAAAATTGAATCCCACCATTGGAAGAGAGGAAGGAAGGAAGGAAGGAAGGAAGGAAGGAAGGAAGGAAGGAAAGTTTGACACCCCTGATATAGAACTTGAAAATAATATATAAATACATGCAATGTGCAATTATGTTTTTCATTTTGTTTCCTTTTAAAATGTTAGACACAAATGAACATTGGATGACTTGGCTAGACTTCAAGTTCAACCTAAACAACCTGAAAATATGGTATCTCAAACATAGAAACAAGAACCTTTTTACTCTTTGTGGAAATAGGTTGACTTGTAGATTTAATCCTCCATCGAGCATAATATGTATTGATTTAAATTGATTAATTTTAATTGTATGCCATCCTAATCTTAAAATATCTACAACCTTCCTGTAGAGTGAAGTCTCATTGGAATGAACCCATCTTCAGAATATTTCTTATTTTTTCCAAGTTTTTTAAAATTTATATAGAAGTATTTTGAATACAGTGTAATGGTCCAGGCATACCATTTTACAAAAAAAGTCAGGAAAGGAAAAATAACACATATACTGATAGTAATAATATAATGCAACAAAACAATTCTAACCATATTTATAATGATATTCACTTGTTTATGTTCCTCACCTTCAGAATCTTTCTATGCAAGAGGAGATCTGGGACAACTACACTTTAAAGCTAGTGGTTTCAGTGTAGGGAAAATATTACTAAGAAGACCTGAAGTCTCATTAAACTTTCTTGTACCTCAAATGATGTATAGTTATGGTTTGACTTCCTTGCCTTTTTCAATCATGTATCTGTTTTTTTATTGATCACTTGGTGGAACTTTGGAAGAATCATAGGCTGAACATCTGGTGTCCTACTAGTCTACTCTCTGAAACATCCATTGCCTAATTGAATCACTTTGGTTTCAGGCCCTGAGATCTGTGTCTAAACAGCTTCTCTGCCTTAATCTTAGGCCCATCTGTGTATCATTTCTTTTCCTATCCTATTTCATACATGCCTATTTCTGTCTCTTGTATTATTGATGGCACCATTTTGAATTCTCCATTATTGCATTTGATCTGTAACTTGATCTCAAGTTTGCAGACAACTGGCTTGATCTCATGCAATAGTTATCCAATTATCCTGACACATGGGTTTTTTATAGCTGCTTTTCTGACATATGCTGTTTTAAGATGCCCCCAGTTATGGGCTAGAGGATGATGTCATTATATAATTTAAGAAAGTATAAAACTCATATTTAGAACTTTTTTAGGATTTGTTTTTTCTTCAAAGTATTGTGAGAACAGCCTCAGGAATGCTAGGAATGCCAGTAATCAGCAACTGAGACATTTCTGAAGCTCATTTTCTCTCTCCCTCTCCCCCCTCTCTCTCCCTCTCCCTCTTTCCCTCCCTCTCCCTTTCTCCTTCTCCCTTCCTCCCTCTCTCCTTCCCTCCCTCTCCCTTCCTCCCTTTCTTCCTCTCCTTCCCTCTCTCTCCCTCCCCCTCCCTCCCACTTCCTGGCTCTCTCCCTCCCTCTCTCCCTCTCCTCCCCCCCTCTCCTTCTCCCCTCTCTCTGTGTTACCAAACAGTTTTATTAAAGCTTTGAAGAATTTTGTGAGAAAGGATAAAGGAAAAAATTAAAAGAAATCAACTTCTAGGACATTGGTAGAACGGACTAAAGATCAAGATTGTTAGAAGTAAAAAAAAAGGGGGGGGGGATATAAAGTTGGTTTATTTGACCAAGGTTAAAATAGCTATATTGTTATCCCTGGTAGCCCTTAATGGACTTTTGCTAACATCAGAATTGAAATGAAGAGGCTTTAAGGATTTGTTTAGATAGATAAATATGGGACATAGGAAGAAGAGATCATTTGTTGTATTTTAAGATAAGATAACTTCCTAAAATGTAATGAAGGAGGAAGTAATTTCTTTATATATTTCTTTTCTTTTTCTTTATTATATTTTTATTTTATTTTTATTTCTTTATGTTATTTTTATGTTATTTTTTCTTTCTTTTTTATTCTATTTCTTTCCATTTTTTTCTTTTTTTGCATCTTCTAATTTTTTTATATTACTTAATTTTTTAATTGTACTAGTTTTTATTGTTATAACTGTAATTTTTAAAGAAATTACTACTGAAAAAATGAAAAGGAGGAATATGTTATTTCTTAACTTATTAAAAATAGTCTAAATTTTAACTATTAAGTGAATAGCTTTAATAAAGATTAATCATATTGCATACATTTATATATACGTATATGTATATACCGTGTTTCTCATATAATAAGGCCGGGTCTTATTTTTTTTTTGAGCCCCGAAAAAATGGCTAGGCCGTCTTTTGGGGGGTGACTTAATCCCCCCCACTTGCATCTTCAGGTGGGCGGGCGGCGACGGCTTGGATGTTGACCTCGGCGTTGGTGGGGCATTTTGTATCGGGGTCAACGCAGGCAGCACCATATCCGGGTGTGCAACAAAAGTACTTCCTAATGGCAAGCCCCCCCACCAATCCCCCCATTCCGCATGTTTTAATATAGGCCTTAATTTGGGGGGAGGGGCTTAATTTCATTTCATGCCTATAAAACATGCTGGGACTTCCTATTGGGGGAGGCCGTATTGTTGGAGAAACAGGGTATGTATGTGTGTGCATGCATGTGTGTGTATGTACATACATACACACACACACATGCATTACTAGGAACACTTAGAATCAAATGAATATGAATAGTGCTGAGTCCTATATTTTGGAAGTAGACTCTCTGGCCAAAAACCATAGTAAAAAGGCAGCCAGCAATAGTGGTTGCATAATTCAATGTTTCCAGTTTAATCCCAAGTGCTCCCTAAAATTAGCTCTCCACAATCTTCTTCCAAGCAAAAGACCATTTAAAAAGCAGAATATTAACAATGATTTCACTTTTTTACCAAAGGAAATATTCAAGTGCAAAAATCAAAGCACTTCATTGTGTTTACAGTGCTACACTATCTCATGCAAAATTTTGCCAAGGAATGCATTAGTCTAAGGTTGAATTTACTAAAAAGATTCAAGAGGGCCAGAATGATGAAAGATGCAAGCATCATTTAGGGGAAAAGAGCAGCTACATTTCCTTCAGCACAAAAGCTCTTATTGGTCATATTAGAGCACTGATGTAGGATAAGGACAGGCAGATTGGGGGCAGAGTCAAGAGAGAAATCAGCCTGGAATCGTTACGTTCCCACAAGCGAACTAAGTTCAACCCATCTTGAATTCTATTAACTCTTATCTAGCACCAATCTAGTGCTGACATAAATTGAGTAGATTCTTGTATTTAGGCATGAATAATAAATCAGTTTAACTAGACTGAATATATGGTCTTGATTCTTTGCTCCTGACACTAATGGCAAAAGCCCCTTGATTAATAGATAGATTGTATTTACTTCCCAGTTGCAGAACCACTAGCAATAGTATAATTATTGGCTAATACAAGATGTAAGTAGGATAAGGACAGGCAGATTGGGGGCAGATTGGTTACAATCAATTCTGAAATAAGCATATACCAAAATAATAACAAATATCATTTCAAGACACAACTTTCATTCCATACTCTGATAAACAGAATTCACCATCTCCATTATTTTTAGTTTCTAGAAGGCGAGTAAATGAAAATACAAATCATTCAAAGGCCTTTTTCAGGCAATTTTACAATTTACTGGTACTGTAGTTCTAGCTGAGTGACCACAACTGGGACTGGTAACTTTGTCAGTAAGCATTGTGGTTACTAAGTGGAAAGCCACACGACTGCAACAGAGTTGGAACCATACTTCTGCTTTTGTCATTAAGGGAATAACTGTGGTCATTAAGCCAAACCACACATAGCTGTGATTTATGGTTTTATTTCCACGTTCATCATTAACACTGCTTATCATGGGCCAATTGCAAAGCATACAAATGGCAATCATGTGATTGTGGGATCCTGTAATGTTGTAAATGTGTGTTGGTTGTGAAGTGCATGAATATACCATTCCAGACAACTGACTGTCCAATCTCTTCTTAATAACCTCCCCTGACGGAGTACCTGCAACTTCTGGAGGCAAACTGTTCCACTGATTTATAGTTCTCACTGTCTGGAAATTTCTCCTTAATTCTAGGTTGGAGCTCTCTTTGATAACTTTCCATCTGTTGCTTCTTATTCTGCCTTCAGATGCTTTGCAGAATAGGTTGACCCCCTCTTCTTCATGAAAGCCCCTCAAATATTGGAAGACTGCTAACATGTCATCCCCAGTCTTTCTCTTTATTAGACGAGACCAGGGGTATCAAACTTGATTTCACTGAGGGCCACATCAGGGTTGTGTTTGACCTCATGGGGGGGGATGGCATGGCCAGGGTGTGTGTGGCCAGCTTGACGTCACTCATGTTGGGGGCACCTGTGGTGGCCTGAGGGCTTTGCCAGTGAAAATAGGCAGAGCTGCCATGGTCTCCCGCAATCCTTTGCCAGTGAAAATGGTTTTTAGTGGCAGAAGCACAGTGGGCCGGTCCTTCACTGTTTCCAGAGTGCCCCCCTGTGCCAGATCTAAGCACTTCATGGGTTGGATCCAGCCAGAAGGATTTTGATTTTGACACCCCTAGACTAGACATACCCAGTTCCTGCAAACATTCATTGTATGTTTTAGCCTCCACCCACCTAATAATCAAAAGCAGGAAGGGCAAACTGAAAAAAAGAAAAAGTAGAACTTATGGAAATTGGACTAAGTTGCAGGCATTATACACTAATGGTCCTGATGCATACAGTATGTACCATTTCAAGTCAATTGTTGATTTAACTGTTCCCTTCCTTTGTTTTACAAAATGCCTTGTGGGAAAGCAATCCAGATTTCATTCATTTTCTTATATTGTGACCCCCACCCAAATCCTATAACTCTAAAACCACAATCCGCTTTCAAATGTATTATGAGCAGCCTTAAGGCAAAGGGTGGGGAAGCCCTATCTAAGAGAACAGTACTTAAGAGAAATCCTGACTTTGGGCACACCATAACTTTGGCATACAGAGGATTGAGTTTGCTTGATTTTTTCAAAAGAAAATGAAGAATTAAATATGTCTAACATAACACAGAGAAGACAATCCTTTTTCATCCCAAAAACTGCATTCATTTGGACTTTGGGATTCGTTGATTAGATAAGTTTGTTGTTACAGAAATAGCTAGTATATATTAAATATGCAAAAGTAAAATGTTGAGGCCTTTACTCTACTGCACTGAAAATTGTTGGGAGTTCATGCTTTTTCTCTCTCTCCTTTTTCCTCTTTACCCCACACTTTTCTCTTCCTCTCCCTCCTCTCCTTAATCTCTCATCGTCTTCATTTTCACTTGTGTTTTATACTTTGATGACAGAAGACAGCAGCAGTAGCGGTGCCAAGGGAAGCAGGAGTATGAGGAACTGGAGAGTACCAGGGCCTGAAGGAAGAACTAGAGAGGATGTGGAAAGGAAAGGCCAAAGGGATCCCAGAGGGTGGTAGGAACACTTGGAGCTATAACTCCGAAACTGGGAGAATGGATCCAAAAGATCCAAGGAGTGACATCAGAACTTCTGTCCAGAAGAGTCCAGTGCCAGGAAGAGCTAAGATACTGCACAGAACCCTCAAACTTCTAGACTCTGATAGAAGGCTAGAATTTGAGGAAGACACTTGCCACTCATAAGAGTCTCATTTCCTTGATTGTAATATTTCGTGGGTCTACAAGACAATTGTACATTTTTAAAAAAGATTAAAATAGTTGGACTGAAAGCTGCATTTTAGTTAATCTTTTTCCTCTCATCCCATTTTGATCTCCCTCTCCACCAAATTGATTCTCCAAATGTGTTTTGTAAACCTTTGATGAAGACAAGAATTCTTCCTCCCTCCAGCCATTTTCAAGGAGGCAGAATTAATTTCTTCCTTTTACATTCATGGAAGTGACTTCCTTCCAAATTGCTTTGCAGAGAGGAACAAAAATGCCACGATCTCCAAAACAACTCGCAAGCAGAGCCCACCTCCTGCCAAATGTCACTGTACCTCAATATTTCTCAACCCTGTCAACTTTAAGGTACCTAGACATCAACTCCCAGAATTCCCCTGCCAGCATTTGAGGAATTTGGGTCCTCACATCTTAAAGAAGGTGAGATTGAGAAAGATTGCTGTAGTTATTCCCCATCACTTTTCAATGGTACAGGTTTTCTTTTCCTATACTTTCACTGTCAACTCGCGAAGCATCCCTGACCTGCTGTTGAGTTGCCATAGGCAAGGGGGATGGGGAATTGAACTTCGCACCTGCATCAAGGAGCTTGCATCTTAGCCAAAACATAGCACATTACAGCTGACACGTCAAGATCATCTCTACAGAAACCCACAGTGGCCAGAGGGAGTGACTTCTACAACTCACAAAATTGCTTCATTGGGGAATGTGACTGATGACACATCTTGGGGGAGAGGGAAATGGGGTCAGAGGCAAATCGTGAATTAACTGAGATCAGAGTTGGCTTCACTTGGTCCATGCTGACATGAAGCTCCTAATAAATAACTGGATTTCTTTTGAAGCTTGGCTTGAGGTTCATGATTTAATTAGGGCATCAGTCGGAACCCTGACAGCAAGCCAACTCTGACCCCAGTTCAACACCATCCAGTTGAAGGCATCTCTAGTAGTCTGGATACTCTACAGAGCTCCAAAGTAGTTCTGAGGCTTTGGGATCAGCTGTTTCACTTTAGGAAAAACTCTTTTTCAAGAACACCCACCCTTGCTTTTGATTTATCCCAACTTGGCTCAGTATCTGGATTATCCAAAATGGATGCACACCCACAGCTTAATCCTTATATTTACCTGCTGGATGGGGGGAAAAAAGCCAAAGAAGGGCAAAACTCTTGTTATGAACTTCAGGGAACCATGTATTGCCACCTTTGTTGTGTGTTTTATCATAGACTCCTTCCGGTCTTGGCAATATTTTCAGTTAATATTACTTGGCATGGACTTCCAATTGTCTGGCCAGGATGGCAGCATAATATATTCAGCACAAATCACAATTCCAGAAGTAATTGCGAGGGATATGATTTCTTTCTGGCAGTTTTGCAGAAGGTATGGTCTTCCCAACCCTATAGATCAGAAAGAGCAGATCATTCGTGATCTGTCTTCTTGAATCCAGGCTACTTCCCTGTCAGCCTTGTGAGATAGTCCAGACAAGAAGAACACCCAGGAGTACAACTCCTATCCTATCTTACATTAAAGTTACACTAACAAAATCTTTCATGTCTAAAAATACAACTCTCTCCCCCCACATAAGCAACTTTACAAGTCCGAGAAGCCAAGGAAGGATCCTCCTGAGATGTTTGCCATGCCCCCCATTCCTAGTCGGGCGGCTCTTCTTCCTGTCTCCCAAGGCCATTTCCACATACAATTACATCACCGAGTGCTGACTGAATAATGATTTAGATATATCTGCTCTCAGAGCAAGCATCTGGCCTCTTTTAAGAAAAATAAACTCTACTGAGAGTCAGTAGGAAACGATGAAAACCTAGGAGAAGATGAAGAATAGCTCACTGAAGCACAAGAGCTGGCAAATCACTTCAGCCAAATTGGCTGAGTGGTTACAAAGAGATTAAGACCAGATTAAAATCCAGGTTCATCTATATAACTCACTGGATAACTTTGCTCATACATTCTGTGGTTCTTAAACTGGGGATAATTCTGGGGGTAATATAGAAATGTATTTTTCAGAGCCAGCTCTTGCTGCTGTCTGATGTCTCTATTTTCTTTTTTATTTCAAATGTTCTCTTTTGCCTTTTAACTCTCCCTCAATATTCTTTGGCTTGTAGAATTTCTACTACCACAGGGCCTAAATTAGCAAAATTATATGTAATTTTACACAGAAACAAGCCATGAGGGAGATGAGTGCCTTTTTCTGCACACCAGATTCTCCCCCAAAGTGACAATGCTCTGAATACAACAAATTGCCACAAAATCAGGTCTTTTCAGAAATTCACATGGACCTCATCAAGGGAAGCGTTTTAGTTCTCCATGGTGCTACTAACATGCTACAGTAAAATAGAAGTACTCAGCAGAGCAAACTGGATTCGTGCACTTTTCAGGAGAGAGTGAGTGGGTTGATGCTAGTAGCGATCTGGATTATTATTTTACTGAAGAGGTGCCTCAGAATGAGGGTACCTCTCTTTTGCTGCAATATAGGAATTAAAACAAATTCCACCCAGAATGTTTCTTTTTGTGCATGGTACATGAAGTGCATATGATAATCCACAGATTGCTTGAATAACCTTGTTCTGCTAATATATACCTTGATCTGCAACAGCGTCTACAGGAGGAAAGTTATACGATACAATTATGGTTTTTGTACCATCTTTATCAAAATATAGGAATTAAAACTTCAAATTCAAAATTGCATGACTAAATGACATTGCATTGATTTTTCTAAAATGTAATATGTACTAAAAAATGTAATTATCCCCCACGCCTACCCTCCTCCCTCCTTCCCCTACCGCTCCTCTGCCCTGCAGTTTTCTTGACAAGTTTTCAGAAGTGGTTTGCCTTGGCTTTCTTCTTGCTAAGACAGAGAGATAGGAAGTGGCCCAAGGTCATCCAGCTGGCTCACAGTCTGATGGTTTCTAGCCTGGTGCTTCAACCTTTATATCAAACTGACCATTTTCACCTAGGGGGGAATAGATGGAAATGCTACCAATTTGTAAAAAGTAATTCACAATGCCTAGCTGACATTAGCAGGTGATTCAGTGGCAAACAGAGATTCAGCAACCTTAACAATAATAGACAATCTAAATCCCAAAGGTGCTTTTTTTTTCAAGAGGCAACTGGACTCCCTTTGTTTTTCCCTGTAGATGTTTTACTTCTCATCCAAGAAGCTTCTTTAGTCCGCTTGCAGAAAAGACCCACCAAACCACGATCTGGATGACTGAGAATCTCCATAGACAAAACCTAAATTCCAACTCATTTTTTTTTTAAGAAACTGACTGAATAGACTCCCGTAGTTTGCAGGTGACAAACCAAGGAGAGAAAAAAGAAACTTACCTGATTTTCCTACTCCAGCTCGTCCAAAGATGGCTAGTTTTACCTCTGCGCTCTTAGCCATGGCAAGGGAACGCGCCGCAGACTGGTGGCAATGTCGCTGTTGTGTCCGATTTGATGCAAAGGAGGACTTTCCCCAGCCCAGCCTTCAACCTTGTTGTATCATTATGTTTTCCAAGCAGGGCTGTGAGAAAAGACCCACCGAATAGAATTAAAGAGCTCATAAGGGGAAGGAAGCAGATACTCTCAACTATAGGCGATATTTGAATGCTACCTTCATAGCACATCGGAAAATCCTTTGAATCAGTTACCATATTGTCATCTGCATTGAGCACACAGCGACTGAGATTCCATATCACCAAAAGATCCAGATAAAATGGGGTGAGTAATTTGTCATTCTGCATATTGACGTAACATGTTCTGCGAACCACACCATCACATAAAAGCACAGTGTGATGACCCGGGGTGTGACACAAAAATGACCAAGTCACAAAAATAGAAGAAAGTCCCTTTAATGCCTCCAACTTGGCCCCAATGTCCAATTATCCTGGGCAAGATACCAAACTCTTAAAGAAAACAGTTTACAGAAGGAGTAAATGCAGTCCACACCCAAAGTAAAGTTAATTCAAAATAAAAAACCCAACACACCATACCGAAGGAATTACTACAGCAAGCAAGGATGATTAATTGTAGACTTCTACCAGATAACGGAGCAACCACAGTTGGGAGGAAGCCAAAAGTCAGATAAGCTCCAACAAAAATGCACGCTTTACTTCCAGCACCTTTGCCATGTGCAGTTTGTTCTTTTAACCAGACCTCCCAGTTGCAGCCCATGAAGGGGATCAGGGCCCCTTCCTCTCACATTTCCTTCCATGCCACTCACGTTTCTCTCTTATCCGCTCCTCCTTGTGTGCCCTAGGATGAAGAGGGGATGGGCCTGGGTCTTCCTCTGAATGCCTATCCAGCCTGTGCCCTTCCCCAGTTTCCTCCACAACCATCGGAGCCACACTCCCACTCCCTATCAGCTGTTCCATCTCTCCCCTGGAGTCACACTCCAACAGGGGCATGACAGCACAGTATTTCAGGATCCAAACTGGGTCAGTCCCCGGGACCGGAGGTTTTTGTCTTCTGAGCTTTTGGACTCGTGCTGGAGCCCACCTTCAGGGAACTTCTCTCCGGCAGGTGTCAGCAGAGCTAGCTGCAGAGTCGGATGAGGAGGAGGCAGAGGGAAGGCCTGGGCCAGCTTCGGAGCCCTTGGAAGGCTCTGATAAGGAAACAGCATCAGAGGCAGAGGCAGTGGCAGGGCCTTCCATCCTCCCCCAGGCAGCTGTCTTCGGGACCTGAGCTGAGTGAAGGGGAGGAACAGATGGGGGCCATCCAAGGTGCACGTATGCACAGAGAGGAAAGGAGAGGAGAGCAAAGGAAAACAGTAACCCGGCTCTCAGGGAGAGGTAGACGTAGATAATAACTCGCCCCTCCCTGGCTGAGAAATAAATTGGAGGGGTTTGGAATTGGCTGATGGCCAGAGGCAAGAGTTTGTTTCGAATATACAGCAAGCAATTTGGATTTCTTGGCTAAACCCAGGTTTGTTGGGACTAATTATGTTTGATTTTTTTGTTTATCCATGTGAATAAAAGACTGTTACTGCCCTGTTATAAAAAGGGGTTGTTTTACTCATGAGTAAACATCTTTATCACTACTTGCGAAGGCTGGATCAGAACAGCAGACTGTGTGAAAATCTTTCACACCTGACACCTGCTTTGTTATCCTCCCATCACTTCTCTCCATTTCTTGTCATTTTTAATGTCTTTCTTGTTTTGTTTTGTTTTGCTTTGTTTTAATGATTTGTAAATAACCAGAGTTGCTAGAAATTGGATGGCATATAAATTTAATAAACCATCATTATCAACAGCAGCAGCAATTTGCACTGGAAAGGTATGAGTTGAAGTCCTGGAACTGTGGTGGCACAGTGGTTAGAATGCAGTAACTGCAGCAAACTTTGCCCACAGTGAATAGTTTGATCCTGATAGGCTCAAGGTTGACTCATCCTTCCATCTTTCCAAGGACAGTTAAATAAGGACCCAGATTGCTGGGGGAAATAAGCTGACTGTACACTTCTCAGAGAGTGCTGTAAAGTACTATGGAGCAGAGTATATGTCAACTGCTATTGCTGTGTTCGCCGCAACATTTACGCAGAGATTTAGGAAAACCTTCAAAACATGTCCAATATATTTTTTAATGGACAGACTAAGTTTGGCTTGTGTCTGAAGCGGAATGTCTAATGTGGGGTTTTCTACTTTCAAAGGGCTTTATTTTATTTTTATTTTTTACCTTTCAACAGCAAGGACAGAATGGCCTAATGGTTTTATTTGCTCCCTATAAAATATTTGTTTTCTACATTTGGAGAGATTTGTTCTTCGTGTATACCTTCATAACCGGATAAAGTATCCAGCTGCATCAAGGTTCCACTTATAGTACTGCTATTTCCTTTTTTTTTTTTTTTTTTTGAACTCTACTTTTCCATTGTTCAGCCAGCCAAGAGAGCTTCAATTATTGTTCCCAGCATCTGGCCTTGAACAGTAACTTCTGAAGCATTATCTGAAGTTGCTTAATGTATGAGAGATACATGAAACCTTTGGCAAAGCGCTGAAAAACCCCGTAGTTTACAGTATCCGCCTTTTTATTAGTCAGCAGGAATTACTTTAAAAGCTCGACTAGTGGGGGAAATGAAGCTATCTTGACATTTCTCCGAAACAAAGTTTTGTGCTAAAAGGTATTCAGAAGCTTTTTGGGATAATCAGCATCAGATGCAGAAAGTAGGATTAGAGAAAGCTGGAAATGTTTGGTTGAAAATGTGTTCCCTTAAAGGAGCACAAAGTTTACTCCTTCCCATCTAATTCTTCCCCATCTGTTGGATGGAGAGATTATGATCCAGAAATGTATGAGTCTGGCGCAAAGAGAAATGATTCCCTGTGCACCGATACTGAATCCGAGATCATTATGCCTCTGAATCCAGGGGAAGAGATGCAACATGTTTATGTATTTATTCTCATTGTGTTCCTTTGCCATTGTTTACTTTATCATTCTATTATTTTACTTCTATTATGTTTACATGCCTTTCATTTTTCTTCCCTTTTATTATTGTAAGCCACCTAGAATAGCCTCACAGCAAGATGGGCGGCAAATAAATTTAACAAAAAGTGGTTTGATAGATAGATAGATATAGATATAGATATAGACATAGATATAGATATAGATACATAGATATACTATGTATGTATGTATGTATGTATGTATGATATTCAGCTTTGTTCGGGTATTTTCCCACGTCATTATAGTTGTGCTTTTAAAGTTGTAGCAACGTTTCGGCAGAATCTCATCTGCCATCATCAGGTTTCTGTATTGTGTTCGTCTGTATTGTGTTCAAACACAATACAGAACCCTGATGATGGCAGATGAGATTCTGCTGAAACGTTGCTACAACTTTAAAAGCACAACTATAATGATGTGGGAAAATACCCGAACAAAGCTGAATACCATACATGTAAGTACCCATGAAAACTTAAGAATATTACTCATTACTCTGAGAAGCACAGAGCCGAAGACACAAGCCTGAAGATGATGAATGAGACTTCATTGAAACGTGGAAGAAAACTCGAATAACCAAAGATACACACACACACACACACACACACACACACACACCATGCTCTATTTCAGTTCATGAATATTCTCTGACATATACATTCTTTTTTTAAAAAAATGATATGAAACTGCTACATCTGCAAGCCTTTTGGCTTCTTCCATTCAATGGTGTCCACTTTTTGGAGACTGCACGAATAAAGCATGCCCATCACTACCCATGCCACCACATTCTGGGCAGTTAAAGCTTGCAGGTGGTCTTCAAGAGCAGCCCCATGGATAGCACATTACAGTAGTGAATAGTCCAAGACAGGATTGTCTGTGGAGATGGTCTTTGTCAAAAAAAAAAAGTCAAGATGATTACCACAACTAAGCAACCACAACCTTCAACATAGGTAAAAAGTGGACAGGACTTTGATGTTATGGTTATAGTTACCATCTTGACCTTTCTTTACACCAGAGGTCTCCAAACTTGGCAACTTTAAGACTTGTGGACTTTAACTCCCAGAATTCTCCAGCCAGTATGCTGGCTGGAGAATTCTAGGAGTTGAAATCCAGAAGTCTTAAAGTTGCCAAGTTTGGGAACCTCTGTTTTACACAAACACCCCACAGACATCTCTGATCTAAGCCTTTGCCCGTTTTGAATAAACCAGGAAAATGTGAGATAGATGCATTCTCACATTCATGCATTCTTTCTCTCACACATTCCCCTTGTAATATAGGGAGGGGCTTAGAAGAGGCCAGAACATGCTATAAATGGCTGCCATGGGCATGACCTACCATTATCAGTCATTGTCATTGTTAGTCACAGCCACCTACCACAAAAAACTGGGGGGGGCGGGATTAAAATGAGAGGATTAGAAAGCCTGTTGGTTATCAAGAGAGTCACTTACAGACAGCATATTGTCATCCTTTTATATTGTTTAATATATAGCAATAGCAGTAGCACTTAGACTTATATACTGCTTCACAGTGTTTTACAGCCCTCTCTAAGCAGTTTTAAAGAGTCAGTATATTACCCCCAACAATCCAGGTCCTCATTTTACCCACCTCGGAAGGATGAAAGGCTGAGTCAACCTTGAACTGGTGAGACTCGAACTGCTGAAGTGCTGGCAGCTGGCAGCCAGCAGAGGTAGCCTGCAGTACTGCTTCCTAACCACTGCACCACCATGGTGCCATCTTATATATAACAAAAAATATAGGAGGTGTTAAACTTAAACTGGGTTAGTATCCAGCAGCTTGGTAGCTGCGGCTCTGGTTCAATCTCAGCTCTTTCATTTTTGTTAAACGGGCATTGTCCAATTAGTCCTGTTCATCATGGCCACCATTTTGTGAACAATCAACCTTTTCCCACTGAAAGCCATTTTGTGAGAGAACCACCATTTTTCTTCAAAATTCCAAAGGTCTCACCGGTCCTAATTAACTACTTTAAATTTTATAATGCTGTACTTAATTGTAACTCAGTACACTCAAAAGCATCCAATTTGTTCTTTTCTTATTCCAGAGAGGAAGGGTCCATTTTAACTGCTCCGGTGGTGGTCCTCCCAGCCTTCTATACCACCGCCTCAGCAATTTTGGCAAAAGCAGGTCATTTAAAGCTGTTGCAGCAATGCCCTTTTCTTTCAAATTTTCCCAAAGAATGAAAATAAAATTCTTCATAAACAATGGAACCTATAGAGGGCACAGAACATGCTGACAAAAATTCTCTTCTATTGTGTTGCACCTATCATTATAGGAAAATGTTCTAATTTGATGAAGTAATAACAGTCCATTTGCAGTATTTCCAAATAGGATATATATGGATCTCTGGTTATTCAGGTTTTCTCCTGTGTAAAATTGGAAGTATCTAGGCGACGTTTCGATGAAGTCTCATTCATCATCTTCAGGAATACATATATATATGCATTCCTGTTTTCACCCTATACCCCACTCACAACAATCTCTTTTATTTCAGCACTTGAACCAGCAGGTCGCTGGTCTATTTTAAGGCTACTCATTGATTTTCATCATTTATGTATAAATACTTTTGCCAGCAATCTTTCTAGTTGAAGAATCACAGGGTTGGAAGGGACCTAGGAGGTCTTCTATTCCAACCCCTCGCCCAAGGCAGGAGATCTTATACCATCCGGGGCCAATGGTTGTCCAATCTTTTCTTGAAAACCTCCAGCGATGAAGCTACCCATGACTCAGGGAGGCAAGCTGTTCCATTGATTAATTGTTCTCACTGTCAAGAAATCTTTCTTTAGTTCCAGGTTGGATCTGTCTAAGGAGCTCTCACCACTGCTTCTTGTCCTGCCCTCAGGTTCTTTGGAGAATAAGTCTTCTGTGTGTGCCCTGTCTGTTGTGGTGTGAAGAAAGAAAACAGCATTCTAGAACTCAGCACCTGGCTCCTCCAAGAAAGACCCATCGTAAGAAATAAGCTACGTCTTACAGAGACTGGGGATGATCCCTCAGTAGGGTGTTAAACCAGAGGTGGCCTGCTGGGGGTTTGCAGTGGTTCAGGAGATCCCCTAGATAAGATTCTGTGCAGTTTGGAGAACCACTAAATCCCCCTCCTGGCTGGCCCCCGCCCACTCCACCCCACCCCTCCCAGGAGTCCCTACGCTGCCCGTTTTGGAAGCAGATAAGTGCAGGGCATGTGCAGAGGCTCAGAGAGGGTGACAAACAGGCCTCCCGGATGTTCAGGAAGGCCGGAAATGGGCTAATTTTTGGCTTCTAGAGAGCTTCCGGAGCTCGGGGAGGCCATTTTCACCCTCCCAGAGGCTCAAGGAAAGCCTTCAGAGCCCAGGGAGGGCAAGAACACCCCCTGCCCCGCTGTGGTGCAGGAGACCAACTAGGCCACACCCACCATGGTCACACCCACCCAGCATCCGGGCAGTGAACCCTTTGCTAAAAAAAAATTAAGCCCACCCCTGTGTTAAACAGGAACAAAGGGTCAGAAGTCAATGTGCAGCCAAGACTGAGGGCAAGAAGCAGAATTCAAGAGAAGAAGTGGAATAGTAAAACTGAGATTCAGGACTTCTACGGGAAAGCTGGTGGATCTATTTGGAATCTCTGAAAATTCTGTTTTAGTGCATAGATCATGAGAAATAAAGATAGAGAATAGAGATCTGAGCTCAAGAAGATAAATCTGATGTGATGATTATCACTGAAATTTGATGGAATGTTACTCATGATTAACACACAGCAGCACTGGAAGGCTACAACTTACTCAAAATGAATAGAGCTAGTAGAAAGGGCAGGGATATTGCACAGACATTTTGAGTACCCAAAACAATTTGTGTGTGTGTGTGTGTGTGTGTGTGTGTGTGTGTGTGTGTTTTGCCACAGGAAATATTAATCCTTGTGTTCCTCTGGGTGGAAGTGTAATATAGCAACAAGTACAGGTAATCATCAGGTTATAACACGTTTGGGGGCCAGAATTTTTGTTGCTAAGTGATGTGATTGTAAAGCATGACATCGTACAACTAAATTGCTTAGTGATGGAAATGTCCGCAGTCCCAGTTGCCATTGTAAGCCCATGGACTACGTGAGTCATTAAGTGAGGACCTCGTGTGGTTATGATGATTATGAAATGTGATTACAATGAGGTCATAATCACGTATAGGAAGAGGAAGGAAATCTAAGCAAGCAGGCTGGTGGGTGAGAGCCGAAGGTAAAAGCTACAGGTGGGCAGATGCCATGGACAGGTAGGTGGGTGCTAGGTGCAGATGTTAGGGTGCACAAGAGGGGGTGTATGGGGCTGCATGTGGGCCTGGGAGCTGTTCACAGGTACCACAGAATGTGGGCAGTCAAAAAAGCACCAGGGGTAACTTTCAACTTCCTGCTGGCTTCCCCATTGACTTTGCTTCCCCATTTGACATTGTTAATCACAAGCTGGAGACTGAGCACTCAGTTTAGAAGCACATGACTACAGGAATGCTGTAATGGCCTGAACTCCAAAAATCATTTATGAGTCTCATCATTCATCCCCACTATAACTCTGAGTGGTCACTAAACGAATACTCCTAACCAGAGGACTACAGTACCTGTAGCTTTCAAAAATGTAAGCTTTCGTAGAACTTAGCCTATCTGTCTACCTTATTTTGTAACACCGATTTTGCTGCTGTTCAAAGAGATCTCTGTCTCATTATGTTCACTTGGATCTCTTCCTCGTTTATTCCTTTTCTCCTTCCTTCCTTCCTAAATTAAGAAGAGACTGGATAGCCACTTGTCTGAAGTGGTATAGGGCAGTGGTGGCTAACCTTTTTGGGCTCCTGTGCCAAAAATTGTGCGCACGCTTGCATGCTCGCACTCACGTGCCAGCACCCAGAAGGCAATGCGTGCCCCCCCAAACCCCCATGCATGCACACATAATACCCACCCACCCACTCCTGCCACCTCTTACCTGCACTGTGCCACACAGCTGATTTTCATCCAGTTTGAGGCCTTTTTTGGCCTCCCAAAGGCTTGAGGAAGGCTTCTGCAGGCTTTGCAGGCCAAAAACTAGCCCCGTTTCATCACTTCCAGTATTTTCAGAAAAACAGGAAGTGATGAAATGGGGCTACTTTTCAGCCTGCAAAGCTTGCAGAAGCCTGCAGAAGCCTTCCTCAAATCTCTTGGAGGCCAAAAAAGGCCTCAAACTGCCGAAAATCAGCTGTGAGGTGCACTCATGCCCAGTGAGGTAAGTTTGCCTGCAGCTCATGTGCCGGCACAAATGGCTCTGCATGCCACCTGTGGCACACGTGCCATAGGTTTGCCATCACGAGTATAGGATCCCCTGCTTTAGCACGGACTACAAGACCTCCAAGGTCCCTACCGACTCTATTATTCTGCATTCTGTATCTTTGTGCTTCTCATCTATTACAATGTTTATCTCTAATTTACAGCACAGAAAACATGAGAATCCTCTAGAAAGACGTTAGGCATGGATAAAGCAATAAAAATGGAAGTCATACTATTGTGGGTAGCTTCTTCTTCAGATAGAAAAGTCGCTTGTGATGTTCTTCCCAAAATGGTACAGGTAGTCCTTCACTCCTGACCACTTGCTCAGTGGTCGTTCAAAATTCTGATGGTGCTGAATGAGGGGAACTTGTGATCGGTCTGCAAAATTGCAGTCATGCGATCATGTTCCAGACACTTGGGTACCCAGCTCACAATTACGACACCACAGCAAACCATTTATGTGTTCAACATTTGCATCCCTGCTGGCTTCCCACAAAGTCAATGGGGAAGCTGGCAGGAAAGTTCACAAGTCATTTCTCCCCCTTTGCCCCCATTCCTTGGGAGCAGCAAACACACACACACACACACCACCTATCTGGCTTCCAGTGCCCACCCATTGCCTTAGCCAGTCTGCCTCATGGCTCCATTGAAGTTTAGAGCAGGGATTTCCAACTGTGGCAACTTTAAGATTTGTGGACTACAACTCCAAGAATTCCTCTGGCTGAGGAATTCTGGGAGTTGAAGTCCACCAGTCTTAAAGTTGTCAAGGTTGGACACCCTTGCTTTAGAGCACAGGACTGAAGGAACTTTCTCCTAGGCTCTGTGCGGTTCAACATCTTTATCAGTGAACTAGATGAGAGACTTGAGGGGAAATCCTTTCCCTTGTATAATATACCGTATTTTTCGCTCCATAAGATACACCTGACCAGCAGCCGGGCTGCGATGGCGGGGTCCTTTCACTGTGCTGAACCCCACCTCTTCTGTCTTTGCCATTGCCTGCCCTCTTCTGTCTCTTTTCCACAGTGGCGCATAAGAGATGGCACATGAGAGGACACCTATCTGTGGTCCTCTCAGGCTCCGCCTCCTGCCCTCACTACACTGCTGCTCCATATTCAGCGCTTCATATTAACAGTGAGACGGCGCTCCATATTCCACTATGAAAGGACCCTGCTGCCGCAGCCTGGCTCCTATTTATCATATTTGTTCCATAAGACGCACCTAGGTTTCGGTGTGGAAAAGACGAGAAAAAAAAAATGAATATGGAGGGCCGTCTCACTTTGAATATTGAGCACCAAATATGGAGCAGCCATGTAGTGAGGGCAGGAGGCGGAGCCTGAGAGGACCACAGATAGGTGTCCTCTCATGTGCCAGCTCTGCCTATTGACTCCTGTGTCACTGCAGAAAAGAGACAGAAGAGGGCAGGCAATGGCAAAGACAGAAGAGGCGGAGTTCAGCACGGTAAAAAGACCCCAGCACCCCAGCCTGGCTGCGATTCACCATATTTGCTCCATAAGATGCACAGACATTTCCACCCACATTTTTTTGTGGGGGGTGGGGGGAGTGCATCTTATAGAGTGAAAAATACAGTAATCCTTCACACACACAGCCAAAAATATATATGATGGATTGGGGCAATTTATCAGTCTTGTTAAATGAATTTTGATCATGTGACTGTGTAGATGCTGCAATGGTCTTGAGTGTACAAACCAGTTGTAAGTCACTTTTTTCAGACCCATCGTAACTTTGAAGGGGGATTAAACCAATAGTCATAAATTGAGGACTGCCTGTACAGTATTTGCAATAAATGGAATATCTCTATCAACATCTCTGCACAGGTAGCCCTCCAGTTATGACCACAATTGAGCCCAGAATTTGCGTTGTTAAGTGAAACATTTGTTACGTGAGCTTGCCCCATTTTACGCAACTCAACTTGTGTGAGTGGCCCACTGCTCACATGGCTCAGTTCCCCTCTACCCTCCCCGCCAGCTGGGTCACCAAGCCGCAAAGCCCTAGATGTACTTCCACATTCCATTCTACTGTACAGGTAGTTCTTGACTTACCACAGTTCATTTAGTGACTATTCAAAGTTACAACGGCACTGGAAAAAAAATGACTTAAGACCGTTTTTCACACTTCAACCATTCCAGCATCCCAGTGGTTATATGATCAAAATTCAGATGCTTGTCAACTGACTTATATTTTTGATGGTTGAAGTGAGTCATGTGATCACTGAGGTGGTATTCAGCCAGTTCTGACCAGTTCTGGAGAACTGGGAGTGGAAATTTTGAATAGTTTGGAGAACTGGCAAATACCACCTCTGACTGGCCCCGCCCCCATCTATTCTCTGCCTCCCGAGTCCCAGCTGATCGGCTGGGTCTTCTTTGGTTGCCCTGCACAGGAAAACAGAGCTGGAAAGCAGGCTAGTGCGGTGGGGAGGGAATGAGGATTTTGCAGTATCCTTCCCTTGCCACGCCCACCAAGCCACGCCCACAGAACCGGTAGTTTAAAAAAATTGAATACCACCACTGCATGTGATCCCCTTTTGTGATCTTCTGACAAGCAAAATCAAGAGGGAAGCCAGATTAACTGAACAACTACATTACTAACTTAACACCTGCAGTGATTCACTTAACTGTGGCAAGAAAGGTCATCAAATGGGGCAAAACTCATGTAACCGACCTGCTGAGCAACAGACAATTTGGTCTCAAATTGTGGTTAAGAACTACCTGTACATGGGAAGATGAGAAGTCAGCAACCAGCAGCTACATTTGTCATCCCAGCTGCCAATCTGAAACAGAACACGTGGAGCTCTGCAGACGGCGAAAGAGCCATATTATTACAAGAAAGTTGTGTGTAATTTAGGATGTAGCTTAAAATAATTCGTTCTTTATGCTACAAGTCTGTTCAGGAACCAGATGGAGTTGAGGTAAGATTTTACAGCATGTGCAGACTTTTCTAATCATTCTCATGTTTTCTGAAGAGTATTTGATAGTGATAAACCTTTTCAGGAACAGGATTTGGTATGTCAAGCTAGTTTTGCTGACAAAGCTTCAGAAAGTGATTTTTAAAAATAGTAATAGAAAACTTTATAATATACACAGAAATCCTGCATTCTGTTGGATGACATCTGTGTTTCTCAACCTCGGCAACTTTTAAGATGCTGGCTAGAGAATTCCAGGAGCTGAAGTCCAGACACCTTAAAGTTGCCACTGGCAAGAAACATAGGATTATATTAAGCAACAAAGCTGTCACCAACTCAACCAAGATCTTTTAAAATTTCAAATGGTGAAACCGTGAACCTGAACAGCCTCTAATCACATTCCACTTCAAAGCTTGCAAAAAAGAGACCAAGGGAAAAATTACAACCAAAAAATTGGGATTTCTAAAAACATTTATATTGAAGTCTTGGTTCCAAGTGAGAAATCAAAATCCTGGAGAACTTGCGAGGTGGCCCCAACATCATCACCCTTGCTGATATAGTAAAGCAGTGGCCCCCAACCTTTTTTGTGCCACGGCCCAGTACCGGCATCACAAAATGATCCGCGGCCCGGTACCGGCATCAGTACGCATGGCAAGGAGAGCCGAGCGACCGGCCAGCCAGCTGTCCCCGCTTCTCCCCACCACCTTCAACTCCTCCTTTGTACCTTTGTCCATGGGCTTCGCTTCTGGATGGCTTCTGGACGGTCGCTCGGCTCGCCTTGCCTTGGGTGCTAAAAGAATCCTCCCGCCTTAGTTTCGTTCGAAGCCCCCCCCTTCAATGAAACTAAGGCGCGAGGCTTCCTTCAGGACCCAAACGCCGCTTTCCAACTGGAAAAGCTCACCTGAAAGCACTTTCTCATCAAAACAAGATGGTGGCGCCCAGCAAACCGGCGGCCTGGTAGGAAATGTTCCACGGACCAGTACCAGTCCGTGGCCCGGTGGTTGGGGACCCCTGTAGTAAAAGATCCAGTGGTGAGTAATTTTGATGGGTGGCAGGTCGTGGGTTGAGGGAATACAGGGTCCAAAGGGGTCGAGTTATTTAATTTAATTTAATGTATACAAAGATAAGAGGATAATATTAATATCCCCCTCTCTCATCTATATCTATCTGCCTACCTATATCAATCTGGCATTCTATATAATGACATGATGACTGGAAATAAGGAGAAACTTTCTGACAGTGAGAACAATTAACCAATGGAACAGAAGTTTCCCTCATAAGTTGTGGGAGCATCATCACTTGAGACCTTCAAGAAGAGATTGGATGGCCATCAGTCAGAAATGGTGTAGGGTCTCCCGCTTGGGCGGGTGTGTGTGTGTGTGTGTGTGGACTAGATGACCTACAAGGTCCCTTCCAACTCTGTTAATCTGTTATCTGTTAACTTCTTTGCAATACCTGTAGGATATTTTCAGCATCCTCTCAGAGGCCTCCAAGCATAGCCTGCTACAATTCTCCAACCCATTTAAAACAAAGTTGGTAGAGTCCTGGTTTTTCCTTCAAGTTTGGGCAAAGATGTTGCTCCAACCCAGGTTACAAGTCCTTAAAGTATTCTGCAGGTCTCACTTCCCAGGTGTGTTAAAACAGCCAGGTTATTTTTAACTTCTGCAGGTTAATGAGGTGACAAGAGCTGAGTTTGTACATTCTGTTGAAACAGTAGCTGGTTAATATCTGGTGTGAATGCAACCCCTGCCTTGACTGGGATAACTGGTCCCCCTCCAAGTGTTTTCCTCTTGAACTTACTGGAACACCCCTTTCTCCCATCTCAATGCTGCCTTACAGATAATCCTCGACTTACAATAGTTCATTTAGTGACAGTTTGAAGTTACCACGGCACTGAAAGAGGCAACTTATGACCATTTCCCACACGGTTTCCACGTGGGGAGGTTCCAGCATCCCCATAGTCACGGGATCAACATTCACAAGCTTGGCAACTGACTCATACTTACGACGGTTGCAGTTTCCCAGCATCCCATGACCCCCTTTACGCCACCTTCCGGCAAGCCAGATTCAAACCATATTACTAACTCAGCAACCGCAGCGATTCCCTTTAGGTCGTAAAATGGTGCAAAGCTCGCTTCACCAATGTCTCACTTAGCAACATACATTCTGGGCTCCCTTGCGTTCGTGAGTCGAGGGCGACCCGTACTTGGGAACCCATCAGCCCCTCCTAACTGAATGGGATGTTTGCATCCGAGGACAAGAAGAGTTAGAAGCTTCTTGTCAGGAGCTTCTTTGTATCGTTTTCCCCCCGCAGAGAAGCACCCTCAGAAAGAGGTTGGGGGGGGGGGGGCAAGCGATTTAGTCCTTATTTCCTCGCCCCCTCTGCCCCCGCCCCCCCTCCCGGATTAGGTCAAGGATGACCTCCAGGAAACCGATCCACCGCTTCTTGCACAGAGAGCCACTCACCTCTCTCCAGCGACCCGCAAGCTGTCGGCTGCGCTTTTCCAACACTCGGCCAGTCCCCACCGCTCTGCTCGGAAATCCACCCCGCCACCCACCTGGAGCTCCACTTCGGGCTCTTTCTGGGCTTTCTCACCTCGCCAGACGTCCCGGGCAGCCCCGTGATTTGCCGCGCGTAAATCTTTCCTCGGGTCCTGGACCAGAAGATGATGCGAATTGCGCAGAGGATCCGGCGGGAGAGGCAGCGCCGCTCGCCCGCCCGCCTGCTCGCTTTCCCTGGACCGACCTTTAGAGAAAGTACCGCAGAGAGCGAGGGGGCGGGTTGTGAAGAGAGAAAGGGCGACCGGCGAGAAGGAGATCCGAGCGGATCTCCTTATAACCGCCTCTGCCTCGGCTGACATGCAACCCGGCGGTCGCAACGCGCAGCCCGGCTTCCTTCTCTCTCTCTCTCTCTCTCTTTCTTTCTTTTCTTTTCTTTTTTTAAAGGAGGCTCGGCGGCGTCACCTGCCGGCCGCCAGCCTGCACGGCAGAGCGGAGGGGGTGAGGCGAGCTGCGGCCCGAAGCGAAGGTGGCGCAACCCTAAATCTTGCAGGAACGCACCAACGGGCGCGTAAAGGGAGACCCACAGACGCACACAGACACAGACACACACACAGAAAGACAGAAAGACAGAAAGACAGACAGACACACAGACACACACACACACACACACCCTGAAAGGTTCACTTCGTCTCCAAGGGCGTCCGACCTTGAGCGCACGAGCGCCGATGCCCTTTTGGCTATTGGCAAGTAACGGCGCTCAGCAATCGCCACCCTGGGAAAATAAACATCTTTTTTCTCACCCCCTCAGGCAGGATGTGTCCGCACGCGCACGCACCCACAAACGGAGATACACAGCCCCCCCCCCGCACCCCTTCACACACACAGAGATCCTGAAAAGTTTACTTCGTCCCCAAGTGTCGCCGATCTTCTCCGTGGGGCGCACGGTCGCCGATGCCCTTTTGGCTATTGGCGAGTAGCGGCGCTCAGCAATCGCCAGGCTTTGGGAAAAGATGCTGCTTTCCCCCCTCCCCCCCTCCTCACCGTCCCAGGCAGGAGAGGCGAGCGTGGGGAGGCTTGGGGTGACCTTTCCTTTGCCTGGCTCCCGGGAGGTGTGGAGTAGGGGGTGGGGTCGCCGTTCGGTTCTCGCCCGTCTCCGGGCGAAGGATCCCCAGCCGAGGATGGTGGGGAGGGGGAGCCCGAGGTATCTGGAGGGCGCTAACTTGCGGTGTGGGAGTGGGGAAGGACCGTGTCAAGCCTGTCACTCGTGGGAGATGAGCCTTCAAGGTCGCCGCGCCGTGCCAGATCTGCGGGTTTCCTCGCCTCGTTATGCCATTGAGTAACGCCCGTTGAAAGACGGTGCTTGTTGCTTAACTTTTATTGCGGGTTTGAGCTGACAGGCAAAAGAAACGCTAACTATCGTTTCCTTAGCCTCCCGGCGTACAAAAAGCACGTTGTATTTGTCTTCGTTTTTTTTTTTCTTCCTCCGGTTCTTAAATCCTTTTAATACATGGGAATACATTCCCACAACAGACCCTGGCAAGCCCACGTTTGCCATAAAGACAAATGGCGCCCTGCTTAAAGGGTTTGCATTGGAATTTGGCAATTCCAGGTTCATGTCCCCCGCCATCAGCCAGGAAAATCCTCGATTGAGCCCAACATATTCTCTCAAACTAAGCTATCTTACAGGGTTGTTGTGAGGATAAAACTGGAGATGGGGGCTAGAGCCCCTGTTGATGAAAAACTAACCAGAAATAGAAGAATCTCCACTCAGTAATAACCGGTCTGCTCTCTTGACAAATATGCAGTTTCCCTTTTAAACCAGTGTCCCTTTCTTCATTATACACTTGGATATTGTAGGAAGTTAGCATCCACACCTCTCTTAGAAAATTGAAATATCCTAGGAAATATTAAAAAGGCAGAACATTTCCCCTAAAAAGAGTAGAAACTCAGAAGCAGAAACTCACCTCAGAAGTAGAAGCTCACCCCCACCTTTGTTAATGGGTGGGTCATTAAGGCCTATGCCAGAATACTTTACATAACAAAGATCTCCAGGTAAAACTATAGCAATTGCTCAAAAACCCTTTCAGTGCATCATCCAGCAAGGCTCAACCAAGCCTGGAACTCAGGACAGCCTACAGAGTTGCCCCTGCATGGCCCCATAGGAGTCTGACAACCAATCAGAATAAAAGCTCCAATTCAAATCCCAACAAAGGTTATACAACCCAGGCTCTCTCAGCACCTCAGTCCTTTCTTGATCTTTTCCTTCATCTTGAAGCATGTGATCATCCTTTTCACTTTGGACCTTCAAGCCATGTGGTCCTCCTGTCCACGATTAAACCTTCCAAACAGCCTCCATGTTTCCAGTGTCTTTTTCCCCACTTGGAACTGAACCCAGAAGAATATTTCTTCCAACAATATTATAAACTTACAATATACATGTCATTGTACACTTGGATCCAATATTGAAAAAGTATGCTATCAAGTGTGTAACAGACCTTGTGTTTCAGATCCATCCTGTGGTTCCTCCAAACTTTCGGAACCGATTTAGGGGTGTGTGCAAATCTGTGTGTTTGTCTACAAAATGCCTGCCTGCCTGCCTGACTAAATGAATTCTTCATTGGACAAGTGTTATTGGACAAGGAATTTGTCTTGGTGCTATGGTCTCAGTGTACATAAAAAGAAAAGATACATTCATCAAGAATCATAAGGTACAACACTTAATAATAGTCATAGGGTACAATAAAGCAATCAAATCATACTAGGAAACAGTCAATATAAATCATAAGGATACAAGAGACAAAGTTACAGTCATACAGTCACAAGTGGGAGGGGATGGGTGATAAGGAGTGATGAGAAAATAAACAGTAATAGTAGTGCAGACTTTGTAATAGTTGAACAGTGTTGAGGGAATTATTTGTTTAGCAGAGTGATGGCTTTTGGGAAAAAACTGTTCTTGTGTCTAGTTGTTCTGGTGTGCAGTGCTCTATAGCATCATTTTGAGGGCAGGAGTTGAAACAGTTTATGTCTGCGATGTGAGGGGTCTGTAGATATTTTCACATTCAGATGCTTAACAACTGACTCACATTTATGACGGTTGCAGTGTCCCGGGGTCATGTGATTGCCTTTCGCGACGTTCTGACAAAGTCTATGGGGAAGCCAGATTCACTTAACAACCATGTTACTAATTTTACAACTGTAGTGAATCACTTAACAAACAAGGCAAGAAAAGTTGTAAAATGGGGAAAACTCACTTTACAAATTTTTCACTTAGCAACATAAATTTGGGGCTCAGATGTGGTCGTACATTGAGGACTACCTGTATATCCCATCAAGGGTAGACTCCAGGAATATTTGTGTGTAGATCCCTGGGGAGAAAGGTACTATTAGAATTCTTAAAACAAATTTGCAATCTGTTAGACAAAGAACAGACAGGATGAAAATTAATTCTTGAAGTCTATCTACACCCTACTGCCCTCTTGTGGTCATGGGTCTTGAGAAGCAAAATATTCAATGCCATTGGATATTCAACCTCCAATCAATAATGAGCGCCCATACCTGTTCCAAAGCATTTTTTGGGTGGGGGTGGGGGTGGGATTGGAAGTCTTGCATCTCCTTGGACATGTTCATCAGAAACTGAAACATAAATCAGGTGTCTATGGCCAGGAATTTTTAATTTTTAAAAAACTTAATTTGTTTAGTTTTTGTGTGCAATCCAATCAAGTTGATTCATTAATTTCTATTTTTATCCAATATCCTGTCAACTCCTTGCCCTGATGTATCCAATTTTATAAATGCAATCCCCAGAATATAGTCCAGCTCTCAGATTGAACAGGATTGTATATTATTGTCCTAAACATCTATCCAGTTGCAGTCTTTTCCATTACAGTAGACCAGTTTGGTGTCCTTCAAATCAGAACAAAGGTATAGACAATATGTCCTAGTTAATTAAAAAAAATAACTTGTTTCAGATCAGGTATTCATCTTTCTACATGTATTATACTGTATTACATCTAATATAAGAGCCATGTGCAATCCCAGTCTCATTTTTGTTCTGCTAGATGTCTCAAGATTTCATGGCCACCATATTTCAATAAGACAAAATGGTCATTTGGGGCAACAAGATTTATTTAGGTAGCCTTAATTATTTTTAGTTTTGAAAGAAGAAACTCAACTCTCCAATTGACCCCTTTTCTCTCTCTCTCTCTTTGGTGACGTGGCCATCGTTTGCTTGAGTCACAGGCCAAATAAATAGCTCTAAAGCATAGCCCTAGCTGTCAAATGAAGTAGTCCATCTCTGTTCTACTTCTCTAGAAATTTTACCTAGAGCTACCATAATTTTGATTTACAGAAATGTTTATGGAACGCTTGCTGAATAAAAACCCTTTTCACTGATTTGACAAGCTTAAAAATACTTTAGTCATTTTGTTAAAGTTGCAAAGTGCCAGAAAATAAATCTTTAGTTAAACAATAATATCCGGTAGCTTTGCATCAGAGGAGAATTCTCTATGCCTGATTTGACAACTTTCACAGTCAGGAGTCTGTAACGGACACTGTCAAAAGAAGCACGCTTTAATGTCCTTTTTTTTTTTTTCCTTCAAAGCAAATAGCCCACAATCCATGTTTCTAAAAGACTGCCCTTTAGCAAAGCAAGCAGTTGATACATTCATACAGTAATTGAATTGATATTCACTAGGGCATACAACATAAATTCCTATGACTGTGCCCTGCACTCTGACTCATAGTGAAACATGTAAGTCATTCATCAGCAGTCCTCAAGTTACAGTCATAAGGAAGACTTCCCATTATGATCATGTCATGACAGTTGTTCATTAAATCATGTATGTTGCCAGCCCAATATTTTTGGCCTTTTTATAGTGGTCGTTAAGTGAACACTGCAGTCATAAAGGAGGTAAATGCTGGTCTTGGCAAAATCATCATAAAACGCAATCACATGGGTGCAGGATGCTGCAAACAGCATTAAATGAACCCAAATCTAGGTATTAAGTACCCTCCAGAGATGTCCCTCATAATCTTGAATGGTCACTAAGCAACCGGTCATAAATTGAGGCCTACCAGCATGGACAAATTTTCTATGACTTGTGACAACTTTGGACTCACCATCAATATTCAAAGAACAAAGTCATGCACCTTCTCCTGAAGAGTGACCTCTAGAAGAAGAGCAGACTGAGATAGAAGGTGGAATTAAATGTCTCATCAGTTTAGAATCATTGTGTTGCCACAAGAGACACAAGTCCAGTCCCTCCCCCCATGACTTCCCCTCAGTGTCATCTAGGACCAATTGAACTTTGACCATTACTTGACTAGATTCTTGTGTACAGATAACAATAATAAACTCTTCTATGCTCTGAACATATTGAACGCTACTGGTTACTTGCTCTAGACATATCCATTGATATAGAAGTTAACTGCAGAATAGCAAAGGCAAGTTCTGTGCTCCACTATGTGAGTACATCAAGGAATTAGTCTAGCAACAAAATTGAAAGTCTACAGGGCTGTGGTTCTTGCTACCTGTCTATATGCCCATGAAACCTGGACATGGACTGTGATATCAAAGGCGTGAAGACAGCTCAACCATTTCCATATAACTTGTCTTTGCAGAATTTTAGACATTACATGGCTAGATAACGTATCAGACACTGAAGTTCTCTCCACACCAAATCTACCATTGGTCCACACGCTGCTGAAGAGTGCACGGATCTGGTGGTAGGCAGGTAACATCAATCAAGGAGAGTGTTTGTAGCTCAGGGTTGAACTGAGGGGTCCTTGGTGCTCTCTGAACAACAGTATAAATTAACTCAAATGGAATATAAACCTTGCAAGGAGCAGAGTGAACGTAGAATGATGTTAGATGAGCAATAGCATTGGTGTGAGAACTTAGCTTGCTTGCACCATCTACAGGCCATATTTATTCTCAAAAAGTTATTTAAATATTGCTCTGGAAACCATCAGCATTTTCTGTTATGTTTGCTCAAATCAGCCAAAAACATTCACTATAAAAAAAAGGAGGAACTCTATGCAGATATTGAATTGCACTGAGCTTGGCAATTTGATTGCAAATATTTCATCCCCATTCCAGCAGGCATTTTTATTTATTTATTTGTTTGTTTGTTTATTGAATTTATATTGCAGCCTATTCACCCATGGTGATTCAAGGCAGTTTACGGAATAAATACTCTGATGCTGCCGAATTAAATTCATATTAAAATAATTTTCCTAAAGGTCAAATTTTCATGAGATCCCTAAATCCTGCAGATATTTTAATGAGTTCATCTAAGATTTTATAGTGAAATAATTGAGACTAAATCGTTTGAGATGTCATGACTTTGCAATATTTTGAAAAGTCTTTGACAGAAAATGCTTCTGACCTCTGGCCTACAGCAGCCTTTCCCAGCCTGATATCCTCCTGAGGAAATGCTGAATTAAACTGCATTTCATTTCAATCCATCTTTAGAGGACCCGGCTGCTGTCAAAGCTGTCCTAAAATAGGGAGCTTTTAAAAAAATCATCACCTTTTCATCTAGACAAGCAGGTTACATTTTCAGAGAATGAGAAAAGGTAGCTAAGCATATCTTAATGCTTCACTGATGGCATCTGTTTTGCAGAGAAATCTCTAAAGAGGATTAGTTTTAACATGAACTTTAGAGCGTATACGATCTGCCTAGGCTAAACACATTGTTTGCATTGCTGTAAAAAGGCAGAATATTTCCTTTTCCTAGGAGAGGGGTGGGTTGAACTTCCAACAGCATTAAACAGTGCACAAATTGTTTTATATAAGCTTCCACGGATTGCTTGGAGTTTCAGAGAAAGCCACAACAACATTTTCCAAGTGGACTTTCCGTACGCAGGACTCTCTAGAAAGGAAACTTGCAACTGAATATCACACTTGTCAGATTCTTCGGGGACTAATTCTCTCACCCTTATCCAGGGATGGGCTGCTGGGGGTTCGCGGGGGTTCGGGAAATCCTCTCGCTAAGATTCTGCACAGTTCATAGAACCCCCAAATCCCACTCCTGGCTGGCTCTACCCACCCCTCCCCTCCCCTCCCCTCCCAGGAGTCCCTACGTGCCCCGTTTTGGATGCAGGTAAGTGCAGGGTGCGTGTGGAGGCTCAGGGAGGGCAAAAGTTCAGGAAGGCTGGAAATGGGCCTGTTTCTGGCTTCCAGAGAGCCTCCGGAGCCCAGGGAGGGCAAAAACGCCCCCCCCCCATGGTGCAGGAAGCTGACTAGGCCACGCCCAGGTGTGGGATTCTACCAGTTTGCACCTATTCGCTAGAACCGGTTGTTAACATTCTAAGCAGTTCGGAGAACCGGTTGTTAGAAGAAATTACTGGCCTAATCCTGTAAGGAAGGTAGGAAGGAAATATTCTGGTGTTGCTTACAGAAACTGCCTCTCTGTTAACCCTTATTACTTTCTTGGCAGGACTAGACTTCCTGTCTCAGGAACTTCTCTGGAGTTTTTTTCCCCTCCTTTGCTGGTACTTTGCTTGTGTGGACTGACCATTCAAAGTTACAATGGCACTGAAAAAAGTGACTTATGACCATTTTTCACACTTACAACTGTTGCAGCATCCCCACAGTCATGAGAGGCCAGGCGAGGAGATGCGTGCCTCGATGTGAGTGATATTGAGTTGGCAACACCCAGCCAATAACATGGCCACCAAGCCATGACCACCTGGTCACATGACCATCAAGCCAAGCCCACAATCTAAGCCACACCCACAGAACCAGTTGTTAAAAATTTGAATCCCACCCCTGGCCACACCCACCATGGTCACGTCCACCCAGCAACTGGGCAGAGACCCTGTTACTAAAATTTTTGAAGCCGTTCCCTGCCCTTATCATTTCATGTTTATATGAAGCGGTTTGGGAGATCATCTATTAGCTAGGGTGAGGCATCACCAATGCACTGAAGACACCAAGCTGTGTATCACCACACTGGTCCAAGGTGGAGATGCTCTCAAGATCTTGGATGGATATCTGAAAGCTACAATGGCCTGTATGTGTCAGTCATATCGGGCAAGTCAGACTTGGATACCAAAATCATGAATACTAGAACAACCTTTATTACAGAAGCTTGAAACTCTGGGTATGCCTACCCTTCCTTGATTTTATTTAAAGAGAATTAGGCAAGTTTAAGTCTGAGATGCTTACTCAAATTACATTCCTGCTGTGGGCTGAGATAGCTCTTAATGAGCAGTGGTGGCGGAGTTAGAGTGCAGTACAGCAGGCTACTTCTGCTGATTGCTGGCCGACTGCAATTTGGCAGTTCAAATGTCACCAGGCTCAAGGTTGACTGAGCCTTCCATCCTTCCAAGATGAGTAAAATGAGGAGTCAGATTGTTGGGGGCATAAGCTGTAAACTGCTTAGAGATGGCTGTAAAGCACTGTAAAGCGGTATATAAATCTAAGTGCTATTGCTGTTATTCTGGTCATGGCCCTGGTTGTGGCTCTTTTTTCTCTTCTTCAAGGTTATTCTCACAATCCATTACAAGATTGATTCCAGACAGGCTGCTGTTTGTCTAAAGACCATTTGGCTTTCTGTCATCTCCAGCATTATTTTGGATGAGGTGTCACTACCTCTAAAAGAGGTACTTTAGCCCCCTCTAGTGTTCTATTTCTAAAATTGTAAATGTCCCAATCTCTGTTACGGCTTAATATTCCAAATTCTTCTGGACCCTTAACTTGTTTATAACTTTCTTGTGTCAAAAATCTCTTTTTTTTGCCATTTATTTCCAATTCTTTAAATTCTTAAGCTTTCAGTTAATTTTTCTTTTATTCAAGAATGAAGGTAAACTCACCAGGTGGTTGTTTCTTCCCTCAAACTTGTCATTCTGAAGATCTCTAATAGCCTTAAGGTAATAAATAGGCAATTTTCAAAAGTGATTAAAAAGTGAGGATAATAAAATTAGTGTACTTTAAATGGCTCCACCGTGGCTGTGAGCATGATGGTTTTTCCTTTGTCTCCCAGTGCTCAAACCCATGGAAAAGTGCTACCCTGTGATCTTCTTACAAGAAGCAACCACTGGGTGCTCATGTGGGCCATCTCTTGTCCCCTCCTTATCCAGACAGGTTCCATAGAACTGATCCAAACACCAGGTCTTTGGCCTTTGTTGCAGTCATTGTTTCCATTCACTCACAGACCATTAGTTTGCCATAAATTGTATGAAACATTGAATTGGGCATTATCTATATCAGAAGGTATGTTCACAGGGCTGTAGTAGTTTTGTCCCTCAGATGACCTGTCATGTTGAGATGGAAGACCTCCAAGGTCCCTTCCAACTCTGTAATTCTATTCTATTCAAGCCCCATATAGAGTACATTGCAACAACCATGAGTAACTGTGAGCCTGTTGCTTTTCGATCTAGCCTTCAAAAGGGCAACTAGGTACATGTGATTGAGCTTTAATACTTCTCTAGCAAAGCCTCTTCCTTTTCTTCCTGGTACCTAGTAACCCCACATGACAAGGATTTTACTGAGTTGCAGAGGCCTGCAAAAATATTTTACAATGGATCTACTTCTTTCTTCAAAGCCAAGCCCAAAGTCTCCAGCATGGCTAGTTAATAAAGCAATTTGAGACACTTAGCCGTGTTACCGTAAATTTCAATAAATTTCCAATGCATTAAGTAATGCCACTTAAAACTGCTGCGAGTGGTTAACGAGAGTCTTATTCCTGTGGGTGAGATACATTTGCCAAAAGATCCCATTCCCCATTCTTTCTCACAATAGAATACTAAGCACTCAATGTATTTTTAATACTGATTTAATTAATTCCATTGCGAGAGTGCTAATTTATTCAGCAGAAATTGTCACAAATTAAATATGCCAGATACGGTATAGAATTGAATGTTTTGAGTAATCTGGGGCTGTTTTAATTTAATGCAGTGCATTGACATCATTCTTCATGGTGCCTTTTTTTTAAAATCAACATTGCTGATGATATCCTGGTAATAATTAACAGACATTTTTTATTGGTAACAAAAGAACCAGTAATTACTAATGTGCCCAGTAATCTAGAAGTGATGCATGAGTTCTACCCCAGCTCTCCATAGCTTTTTCTATCAATAGTAAATAGGTCTGGTTTCTAAATATGGGTAATTTTTTTTCTCTCCTTCCATTTCCTTCCCTTCTTGACCTGGTTTGCAAAGGAAATATCCCTCTGCTTCTTTGCCTTCTGACTCTTTCAGGATCCTTAAAAATAGAGTTAGTGTTAATGATTTCAATTCAGCAAAAATCCTTTGCAGAACATGTAAAGGTCCCGTTCTAAAAGAATCCATCCAATCTCATTTCTTGGATGTGGAGTTTTGGGTTAGCACTATAGCAACAGAATTTAGACTTACATACCGCTTCACTGTGCTTTGCAACACTCCCTAAGCAGTTTACAGAGTCAGCCTATTGCCCCCAACAATCTGGGTCCCATTTTACCAACCTCAGAAGAATGGAAGGCTGAGTCAACCTCGAGTCAGTCAATATCGAACCCCTGTCAGTTGGCAGAATCAGCCTGCAATATTGCTTTTTAACCACTGTGCCATTGTGACTCTTCTAGTTGAAGGTTAACTCAACTATCACTGAAAGTTAACAGATATTCAGTACAAATTCAGGAAGAAATTTGAGGTGTTCTTGGTCCTGTTCTTATAAGTTTACAGAATCACAATGCAGAAGTCCGATTTATTTGACTGGATCAGAATTATACTTTGATAAAGGACTATGGAGGTTGTTTACAACAAATAGCAACTTCATGCGATACACTGGAAGGCATTCGTTCTGCAAAGTCAGAACATGAACAATGGCCAGGAGAAGACTGCAAATACATATTTCTGGATTTCTTAAGGCAGCTAAGAGATCCCAAGTATGAGAAGAAGCATCTGAACACAGAAACTCAAAGGTCTGTCCACTTGACAACTGCAGTCAAACATCTTTGGAAGAATGAAAAATGGGAACCAACCAAAAACACTGTCAGAAGATCCGTTTTAACATAACAACATATCATTTGCAAGAGCAGTCTATTTTATTTTTAAAGTCCTCTGAAATCAGCGTCCACATAAACTTATGATGATCACTTATTTGTATCTTATGATTATGGTTGTATCTTATGATTTATGATCTATGACTTATCACTTTGTTGCACTCAGTATACACTGAAAGCTTATGCACCGGAGACAAATTCCTCGTTTGTCCAATCACACTTGGCCAATAAACTATTCTATTCTATTCTATTCTATTCTATTCTATTCTATTCTATTCTATTCTATTCTATTCTATTCTTCCATTCCATTCCATTCCATTCCATTCCATTCCATTCCATTCCATTCCATTCCATTCCATTGATAACTAAGTCTTCTGATTCTTCAGCAGCTGTTACGTTCCACTCTGTTTCTTGTGCTGGCTCACTGTACCAATTGGAATAAAATCATTAAAATAAAATGAAGTATGTAGCCTTCCGCCAAAAGATGCATCACTGGAAATCATGGGCCTCTTGAGAAGGGCGGATGGATCTGTGTTCTACTTTCTGTAACTGTTATACACAGACATATTCATACAAATGTTACATGCACCATCACCCCCTTCATATGCACATAGCTGGGAAACATTTTTTTTTCCTAAATGTGCTTTCACATTCAGTGGCCACATTGGTATGTAGTTTCCCTTAATGTATGCATTTTCATACTTTTTAATAAAAAATCACAGCATTGTATTGCCAAACTGAAAGGAGTGTATAAGAATCATGGGATAATCAATTCCATTTCTCTTCATATGTTTGTTTGGAAATCAGGGGTATCTGCATGGTTAAAAAAAAAAAAGCCAAGATGGCAGCCACAATCATGTGATCAAACCTTCATCTTTTTGTAATGTTTATTGCTTTGTTTTAAATATATCCTATGTGTGTGAGAGAGAGCTCACAATTAAGCATAAGGACCTGAATGGCCCTTAAAGTTAAAGCTAATGCACCAAATACAGTCACCTAAAATACAACAGCCCATGAAACATCTGTACCTATTCTTTAGATTTTTATCCCAACTTTATTACTTTATAAATAACTCAAGCCAGCGTACATTCCTAATGCTCCTTCTCCCTCCTATTTTCCCAACAACAACCATGAGAGATGGGTTGGGCTGAGGGAGAGTGATTGGTCCAAAGTCCTCCAGGCAACTCTCATTCCAAAGTGGGACTAGAACTCACAGATCACCTGGTTTCTCAACCAGCACCTTTCCCACTTCACCACACTGACTCTTGTGAATTTTGTCACTTTTTTCCCAAAAGGTTTGGCCCTCCTTAGTACTTGAATGGGATGCCATTAAAAAAATCCCATCAGACATTAGATTGGGAAGCTGAAAAAAAAAGATTACTCAGAAGGCAGGAATGGCAAATCAGTTCTGTATGGTTGCTGAAACAAATTCTACTAACTGGCTCAGGATATTCACTGTCAGCTGAACTGATTCAAAAGAGTATTTACATTTTTACGAATCATCATATGCTTGGGGAATTTGAATGTTTACAGGAAGTCATGCGTATATATTCTACTATTATTTGCTGTAAATTACTGAGTACAAAATCTCTGGATTCGGAAATAATTTCAAACAATGTGAGATCAGTGACCTGGTTTACAAATGGATTTAAGTTTTAAAATTGTTTGATTTGACCTGATGTGTTGTATAAACCCAATTAATTGGACATTCAATAAACTGCAATTAAACCAAGCATGGCATACTCCAGTGCATGTAAAGCTAGTCATTCTGTGAAAGGTCAAGTTAGCCAAGTGGTAGAAATCCTTTCTGTTGTTTGTCTTTAAAGAGCAACAAATAACATCTATCTGAGAACATCTGTAAAGAACTTAAGAGAGCCAGTTTGTCCAGTGGTTAAGGCACCAGGCTAGAAACTGGAAGACTGTGAGTTCTAGTGCCGCCTTAAACATGAAAGCCAGTTGGGTGACTTTGGACCAATCACAAGAAGACTGTGAGTTCTAGTCCCTCCTTAGGCAGAAAAGTTGGCTGGGAGACTTTGGGCCTCTGTCAGCTCAACACACCTCACAGGGTTGTTGTTGTGGGAAAAACAGGAGGCAGAAGAAGTATTTGTCACCTTGCTTATAGAAACAATAAAGGGGATAGTCAATCAATTAATTAATTAATTAAAAGCTTTGATCAACTAAAACATAGAAATACTAGGGCTTCAAAATGATTATTGTCCTGAGTCCTGTGCATTAATGAAAGATCTTTAACATTTTATTTATAACTCTCTCTCTCTCTCTCTCTCTCTCTCTCTCTCTCTCTCTCTCTCTCTCTCTCTCTCTCTATGTTTGAGTGTGCATCTCTGACTGATGACAGAGTAGAATACAGAGCAGAAAATGATTTTGTCAGTGGCCTATGATCAATTCAAGGAGCAACTGAGTTTCATTAAAGTTTCTTGTTCAACCTACAAGATGTAATCTATTTTGCAGAGTCATTTAATGTGCAGTTCCCAAACAATTTCCTGTTTCCTTGCATGCATTATTTTATAATGGAGGGTCAAAGAAATAGAAGACAGATTGCACTGGGCAAATGTCATCGTCCCTATTGTTAAAAGATAATTGGAAAAATTGCATGAGAGAATAGCACGGAAATGGCAGGATATTAACTGTATATGTAGAGAGTGAGATGTCTCAGAAAGATTGGGAAATGGTAATTGACTAATTTATTGCTGGAATTGCAATCAGTTATAAATAGAAGAGAAATGTCTCATCAATAAAGAAATTGATAATAAGGTTGGGGAACTGGTACTTATTCTAGAAGGTACATCGTTCATGTGGTATACAAACGTGTAACACAAACATAACAAAATCCAAAACGTAAATAAATGTCCTTTAATGCCTCCAACTTGCCCCCACTGTTCAATAATTCTCAGTTGGAGATAAAACGTATTCAAAAATAATCTTCAAAAGAAAGCAACACAGTCCAAACTTAATGAGCAGATAGAGGTGAAATAAAAAACTAAAACAAACTACAGTGAAGGAATTTCCACAACAGACAGGATAAGTAATTACCAACTTCAAGAAGATAACAAGGCATGGTCTGTTGGAAGGACACCAACCAAGATAACTTCAGCCCAAAATAAAACACACTTTGCTTCTGGCAACACTGTGTTGTAATCGTCTCTCTTATATACTGTTCTCCCCAGCTGCAACCAATGAGGGGGATCATGGCTGCTTCCTCTCTCATAAGCCAAGTTGTTTCCTTCTCTGGTCCTCCCTGCGTGTCCTAGGATGAAGAGGGGATGGGCCTGGTTCTTCCTCTGATTGCCCAGCCAACCTCTGCCCTGCCCCAGCCTCCTCCACAACCTTCAGAGCCACACCTCTACTCCCTGTTGGCTGTTCCTCCTCTCCCTCAGAGTCCGACTCTAACAAGGGCATGACAGTTCATTAGTTGTAAGGCAGAGAAACAGTAACAGCTATGCTTGGCAAGCAGGGAGGAAGTAGAAAAAGAGAACTCAAGAGGTAAGTTGGACAGGATCAGAGGGATTATAAAACTGTCATGGGAAGATCTAGAGGTTATTACTAATGACAGGTTGAGAAGATGAGTTTTTGAGCTTGGAGCCATCAGGAATGAGTTCAATTCAATGGTACCTAACTAACCGGTTAAGACAGAAAGACAAGATGTGTTACTGTAATTTATTGGAAACATTGCAAAAAGAAACCCTGCATAAAATGATCAGGCAGATTTTCTCAACCAATGCACTCTACAGAAGTGTGAAATTCAATAAACATACCCTCAGCAATGATTGCGCTGGGTGAGGAATTCTGGGAGATGAAATCCATACATTTTCCCAGGTTGACAAGGAGATCCTGAATGAAGTATCAGATCAATTTATCCATTGCCTGGGACATCAGTAACTGTGTTGTGCAGCTATCATCGCAGATGTATTTAGTAGATGTTAATGGTAACCTATACATTTATGACGATAGCTGCATATTTTGAACATAAATAATAATGCAATGTATAGGCAATCCTCAATTCATTAATAATACAACAATTCATTTAGTGACAGTTCAACGTTACAATGATATTGAAAAAGTGACTTATGGCTGATCCTTGCACTTACAACTGTTGCAGCATCCCCATGGTCCTGCAATCAACATTCAGCCATTTAGCAACTGATATGTATTTATAACAGTTGCAGTATCCCAGGGTTAGAATAGAATGGAATGGAACAGAATAGAATAGAATAGAATAGAAAATGAATAGAGTAGAGCAGAGCAGAGCAGAACAGAACAGAACTATTGGCCCAATATGATTGGACACAAGGAATTTGTCTCCGGTACATAAGCTCTCAGTGTACATAGAAGCAACAAAGTGATAAGTCATACATCATAAATCATAAGATACAATCATAACTATAAGATACAAACCATGTGATGATCATAAGATTATGAGGACACTGATTTCAGAGGACCTTAAAAATCAAATAGACTTGTAAATGATAAATTGTACCTTAAAACAGATCTTCTGTCAGTGTTTTTGGTTTGTTTCCATTTTTCATTCATCCAAAGACACAGAAGAGAAAAAAAGCTGACTTCCGGTTTGAGCTTCTTCGGCGACAGACCGAAACCTCGTCTCTCCGAGGCTTTGATCCATGCTTGCTGCTGGAGCGCCTCGAGCTGGCTGGTTTCAGGGCTAAGCCACCTTGTAGAGGTGGTGAAGAGGGGGGAGACTGCCTGCAGGGTTGAGGAGAGCTGCATCTCTCCTCCCCAACTGGCCATTACTCCCTTTCCTGAAGGCGGTTGTAGCGGTGGTCAGAAATGGCCACCACAAAGAAGAACTCGACCGGAAAAGAATGTGCAGGAGGAAGATAAGAAGAGAAAGTTTTGGTTGACTGGGTCAAACAGCAAAAGCAACAAATAAGGTACCCTGGAATTTAAACTTAACAACATTGTTCCCAAATAAGATTTTGAAGCTGCGAAGGAGAGAGAAAAGAGAAAGGATTAGGTTTTTTTTCTTCCCTTCCTAAGAGACTTAAGGAAGAAACTGAAAAAAAAATCCACTTTGACATTAATAGGCATCTTAGCTGAAAATAAAAGTCAAAGGGATAAATAAAGATTTCTGGACATTTAAAAGTTTTTTAAAAGCCGGAAAGGAGGGAAAAAAAAGAATAGAAGGGCAGGATCTGGAAAAATGGAGGAGACTGCCTGTAATTAAGGAATGGAACTGTAATTAAAAGGAATTTACAGTGAAATTTTAACAAGATTCCTCAAAGATACATTTTAACGGAAACTTGGTCACAAAATAATAGGACCCCAGGAAGTGAAAGTGGAAAAAAGAAGCAAGTAGAAACAGCCTTGGATTATTTGGATTATTTGATGATTTTTGGTTTTTGCATCTACATGACTAAAATTAACTGGGTGGTTGTTTAAAAGTTTTTAAAATGGTATCACTCTTAGAAGAACTGAAAACGGAACTTAAAAAATGGAAAGAAGATGCACAAGAAGGGAGAAGTTCTTTTGGCTTCGTGTTTCAATTCTTAGAAATGGAGATGTGGAACTATGAGAAGCAACAAGAAATGCTTGCAGAACAAGAAGATTGGGACAAAGAAGAAGCCATCTTTAATGATCAAATAATTTTAAGAGGGGGGGAGAAAAGCGGGGAAAGAGAGTGAAAGGTTTAAGATTAGAAAAAACAACCAAAAAGAAGAAGAACAATTTGAAAGATAAGTATAATATTAGAAAGCAACAGAAGAGGGGATTACAGATGAGAGTTAGAAGTAGAGAGATGAGGGGGTAAAAAGGGGAGGGAGAAGAAGAGGGGGAAGAAGGCAAGGAAAAGAAGTTGTAAAAGACAGAAACAAGAAATGGAGAAACAGGGAAAAGATATAAGGATTGTAACCATAAGTTTGTTTAGAGATAATGGGTGAAAATTTAATTGTGAAAGGGATTCTGCAAAGGTACCTAAGATAGCTTTGTTACATTACAAATAGAAATAACTTTAGAAAATATGATGATAGATAAAATATTTATTGTAATGCAGTGGGATGTTTGTTAATAAATGAATGAATTAAAATGATTGAGAGAATTAAAAGGGAACATTTTTAATTATTAATAATGATTTCTAAAAATATAAGTGAGAAATATGGAAAAAAAAGAATTAACTATGGAAAGTTTATAAGTGTTCCCAAGGAAGTATGATATTCAATTGAAAAGAAATGTTAAAGATGTTAAGATTGTAATGCATATTAATGATAGAATTGAATTGGAATGGAATGTGTTTTATTTACATATATATATAATTTTTTTTCTTTTTAAGAATATAGTGTCTATTTTAAGAATGCACCAAGCAGAATTCGATTGGAAGTTATGTATTATATTGAATGCTATAATCTTAAAGCTATACATTGAAGCTTAAATAAGAGCTTGAATGGATAAAATTAAAGGATATAAAGGTGTCATACTCTAATTGGTAACTACAGGGGAAAAAATTGTTTAATAAGAAAATATAATGTGAAATTGTAACAGGACAAACAAAAGTATAAATACAATGATTTGAATTGAGATAATCAAAACAAACTTGAGAAAATTAGAAGAGGGGAAAAACTATGTAGAAAATATAAAATGGTAATAAGATATGGAATAGAATATAAAAATGAGCATGAAATTGAGTTTTGTGTCTGTATGAAGAAGTGATAACCTGGGACCATGCTATTTTCAAAAAAGATGTTTCATTTGTATTTTGTTTTTGTGAAAACCCAAATAAAATGTTCAAAAAAAGGAGAAGAGAATAAAAGCTTTATTATGACTTTAAATGTACACTAATCAGCATACATTGAAATGAAAGTTTCATTGCATTCAGCTCTCAAAAGATAACCATTATGCATATAGCTACATAGACACACATTTTATAACCTTCCCAGCCAGCTTCCAACAAGCAAAGGCAATAAGGAAAGCTGGATTCACTTAACAACCATGTAGTTCACTTAACAACTGCAGTGATTCACTTAACTGTGGCAAAAAGTTGTAAAATCAGGCGTGAGGTACTTAACAGCCGCCTTGCTTAGCAATGGAAATTCTGGTCTCACTTGGGGTTGTAAGTCAAGGACTACTTGCAGGGGTGTGATTCAACCAGTGTAACAACTGGTTCAATGAGTGCGCGCTTTGTACATGCGCAGAAGGGTTGCTACTGACCTTCTCCTGCAATCCTGCAATCTCCTGGTGTGTTAGACAGCTGACGTGCGGCAATCCGCTATACTGTGTGAAACAGCTGAGCTTGAAAACCAGGAAATAAAAGGTCAGAATAGAGCCAGCGCAAGTGGGCGGGCCCAACAGCTTATCGTCCAGTGGTGGGATTCAAAATTTTGTACTACTGGTTCTGTGGGCGTGGCTTGGTGGGTATGGCAGGGGAAGGATACTATAAAATCTCCATTCTTCCCCAATCCTGGGGTAAGGATACTGTAAATTCCCTATTCTCTCCCCACTCCACTAACCTGCTTTCCAGCTCCGTTCTCTTGTGCAGGGCAACCGAAGAAGACCCAGCCAATCAGCTGGGACTTGGGAGGCAGAGAAGAGATGGGGGCAAGGCCAGTCAGAGGTGGTATTTGCTGGTTCTCAAAACTACTCAAAATTTCCGCTACCGATTCTCTGGTCAGAACCTGCTGAATACCACCTCTGGTGCAAACACTGAAAATACACACAAATAGGGAAACGTAGCTTTTGACATTTTTAATGTTCAGCTAAGGCATCTTAAGTGTATTGTAGGAAATATTCAGAGATATGTCCTCCAAAAGATTTTTAATGGTTTTACTTGATCTCAGATGCACACGTATAGCAAATACGGATCGATCCAGCTGAGCTTTTAATTATATAGCGGAAAATATATATATTCCAAAGAGAAATAAGTTTCTTAGAAGTCAACTAGACAAGTTGAAGTTCAACTCTCATAAATTAGAGTGTAGCTATTGTGTCTGAAAACAGATCTTCATTTTCCTTTTCATGTGCAGGGTTCCTCCCACCCCAAAACAGTCAAAACCCACATTTTTTAAACAACAGAGCAAAATTGCATCCATTCTTATTCTACGCCTGTGTAATTTGCTTCTGAAAAAGAGAAAATCGCTTAAGAGGCATAATCAGATTCCAGGAAAGTTGATCAACCTTAAAAATAAAATATCTAACTCAAGAGATACTTTTTTTCTGTTGCTCCTCTTTGCCAGGATAAAAATAACTGAAAATGTGAAAAGTACTGGTTTCATACTTCTTCGTTCCTTTCACCAACACTTTGAAACAGTTGGCTTAGTCGTGTTCACAAGCTGTTCTTAAATAGCAATCTATGTTTTTTTGTCTACTCTTCTTCCAGTTTGGAAATATAAGCCTTCTCTTTTCTCTTCAACACTCTGTTACTGTTTCATTTTTTAGTCCAGAACTCTGCTATCCTTCTATCCTACCCTTCTCCTGGGTGTCATAATTCCTAACTCCTGGCTGTGCTTTTGAGAAACATGGTGGGTGAGGCAGTTTGGAGAAGCTCACGAATCTCCTTAAATAATTTCTTAGGAATTTTAGGAATTGACTGGCCTTTTATTCACTCCCAAATCCTGCATAACCCTTTTGTCTTTCCTTAAAACTCTTTATTATTTAATTACTCCTTTGCCCCTATATTCAGATTTTAGGAGTTTTTAAATGGATGAGAGCAATCTCACAGCTTTGCCATTTAGGAGTAAATAGGTTGTCTTAGATAAGTTTTTAATACAACATTAAATAAATTAGATAATCTTGCAAATAGCCAAGATTACTGTATTCAGAAATAGAATCTTAAGATTTAAAAATCATGCTAAAAGAGACATAGGAATAAGAAATTTCACATCATGTAGCTTCATCGACAATGTTTTATTTTTGGGCCTTATTCCCATGGATGCAGAGTCATCGCACACAATGATCCTTATTAAACTATTATTCATTCACAGCTAGGTTTGCATACTGTAGTACATTAAGCAATGATTTGCCAATAGTGTTTTGAGTAAGCCATCATTGGCTAAGTTATACACACGAGATGCCATAAACTGTGGTTTACAAACCACAAATCTTGATCCATATTCTGCCACTGGATCTCCTTCTATTCACAAAAATATCTCCATCCATGTTCCCTCTGTAACTCTTTCCTCGAAAACCATCTTCCCCAGCCTCATGTTCTCCAGATTAGGTTTTGATTAAGTCAAAACTGTTTTGATTTTCCTTGAAATGTGTAGTCCCAACAACCAGAGGACCTCAACGAGAAGGCTGAGCTACATGATGCCATCTTTTTTTTTGGGGGGGGCTGTTAACCCTAACTCTGCTCATAACTTCTTTTAAGTCTACATCTCTAGACTACATAGAGTGTTTTTGTCCCCAAATTATATGAAGCATAGAGCTGGAAAGGATAAATTAAGACCTGAGTCCAACCTCCTTTCCACTGCCGCCTCCTCCTCCTCCTTCCTCCTTTCCTCCTCCCTCTCCCTCCTCCTCCTCCTCCTCCTCCTCCATTTGTACTGTCTATTGAACTATATCTGTACTATCAAGATGATAAGTTCCTTGGGAACTGGACTTGCCTGTCTACTAATGTTTCCCAGTAAAATGCCACATCCACTAACACGGTTTGTGGAGAAAGATCAAGGTATCAAAAGTCCCACAACGCATGGGTGACATCTCTCATTTAGACTGCACTTCTGTAGTGATTTGGGAGGCTGCTTAGGCTGGCATAGCACTGTTGTTACTATCAGGGCAACCCTGGGAGGGAGATGGCCCTGAAAGACAGGCAGGTGCACCACCCGTTTTTTCCAGGCCACGGAACTCAAGGCTTCCTAGAGACCAGGGCAAAACCAATGCTGCCATTCCAAGCAGAGGAAAAGGAAAATTAAAAAAAAAAAAAGCAACAACGATGGATCTGGTAACTGAACGGAAGACTTGGAGGAGACGTCGTTGCCTCAGCAGTGGAGTCGGGAGAATCAGCTGGAAGTAGGGTCGGGGAGCCCAAGGGGTGGAGCGTAGCGACGGGGGTGGGGTGGGGGAATGAATCAAGCGAGGTGGGAGGTGGCGCCTCGTCCATTCCGGCCGGCGGAGTTCGGCATGAAGTCAGCCCAGCCATTCCGGGAGAGCGAGGAGGGAAGCCGAGCGGGCCGGGGAGGGCGGCATCTCGCCCCTCGCGCCCGTCAGAGAGGCGAACCTTTGAGGGAGGCGAATTAAGAGCAGAGAGCGGACGGCAGACCGGGGCCGGCCAGCTCCGGTCGGGGCGGGGAGTGGGGGAAAGACCCTTCCGGAGCCGAGCCAGCGGCGCGGCGCGGAAGAGAGGAAGCCGGAGAGGAAGAGGAAGGGGAAGGCGGCGCTATGGGTCTCCGGCGCGAGAGCGAGGCTGCCCAGCGGGTCTGAGCCCGCAGCACCAGGGAAGGCTCGCCATTGTTACCCCCCCTCCCCTCCACACACGCATACACACACAAAACACACTTTGGAAAAGCGAGGGCGCGCGCGTGCACAGACACACACACACACACACCGACACGCGCGCCGCCGCCTGCCTGCCTGCCGGACTTGGCGCTGGCTCGGCGGCGTCGGTGGCTCTCGCGCGCCCTGCGGACTTCTCACCCCGCGCCTCGCCCGGCGGGCGGGCAAGCGGGGCTGCTGTGGCGAGTGCGGGCGGCGGCGGCGGCGGCGCGGCGGCCTCGCGCCCCCCTTTCTTGCTTCAATGCCCGCCGCTCTCGGCCGGGGAGGAAGGTGCGGCGCCCTGATGAGCGGCTTCTCCCGGCTCTGGCTCTTTGTTTTACTGCTTGAGGTAAGAGTGAGCGCCTGTCCTGGAGGCCGAGCGGTCCCGCCGCCGCCGACTCCTCGGCCAGCTGAGCGGAAAGAAGCCAGCCGGGGCTCTCCGCCTTCTCGGTCTTTCTCTACGGAAGGGTCCGGCTTCGGGGGCCAAGGCGACCCAAAGCCGCCAGCTCCCCTCCTTTTGGGGGTGGGGGAACCCCGCGATTTCCCCCCGGGGGTGGAAGCGTGGCTAATGGGTTTGAGTTCGGCTTCCCGGGGCGAAATGGAGGGTGGGGGGGTCTTTCTCAGCATCGATTCTCTGAAACGAAGGCCGATGGAGAGCCGAGAGGGGAAGGAATGGGGGAGTCAAGAACCGCCCGAGGAATCAGCACGGCGACGAGGCTGCTGCTGCTTGATCCAGACGGAGACAAGGAGCTGGGCTGGAGGGTGGGAATCGGAGAAGATTGGAAGTGGGTGGGAGATCTTGGGCTTCTCTCCGGACCTGTTTAGCTTCCTTTTGGTCTATAGTAAGTGAATACGTGGGTAGGTGGCAAATCCCAGTATACTGGGGCCAGGGAAGGCCGGCGTTGGCTTTCTGGTGAGGCGAATCAGAGTTTGGAATCTGGCGTTTGGCCTCTTTGTGCTCAGAATCTTTTTAGGTTGAGATCTACTCTTTAAAAGGAGGAGAGAGAGAGAGAGAGAGAGAGAGATGGATTGGTAGAGGAAAGGAGAAAGAGAGCGAGGGGGAGAGAAACAGAGAGAGAGAGGGAGAGAGAGAGTTTATCAGTATATGCCATGTCCTGCAAGCAGAAGTGAGGGGGAAAAAAGTAAATTCTCCCTGGAATGAAACTCCATCCCCTAATACAATTCTTGCACTTTTCTGGACAGTGTTATGGAATGAGTTTGGTGATGCCCTCCTAGCCAATCCAGCCTACATATCTAGTAGCTTCCCTTCAAACAATTTCATTTACTTATGTGGATGCACTTTGCCTTTCAACTGTGGGTAGCCAACACAACCATCAACAAAAGATTAAAAAGTCTAGAATTAAAGCTTCTATATATCAAGCAAAAACATGATTAAAAGAATCGCAATACAATACAGTAATTGGAGCATTTTTGGTCTGCCTTTGGTTAGTTTTGGTTAGTTTTTGTTGGAGCCCTAGACAAAGGAAGGGGGCACCTAGTTGGACAATCTGGCCACCTCCTACTAGGATGTCTTCCACACTGTTGGAGTGTCCTTCCCATCATCTCCAGCCTAGTGTTATTGGAATTTGGCCAATGGCTTTCCCCTCCCTGTTAAAACCAGACAGCTATGTATGTATATTTTCCCTGTGCTAATCCACCCCCAATATTTTTGAGCAGAAAATTCTTATAGGCTAACATCTAATGTACTTTCAAATAGGTGATTTCAGCTTTGCCATCTAACATCTGTCCAGGTTCCAGAAAGTAAGACAGGAAAATAGATTATCAACAAAGCAAAGAAAAATATTTGGGGTTATTTTAAGATTCATCCTCAGTTTTTATTAGTGATGCTGTAGGTAAAGGGATTGCTGCAAATGTTCATTTATGCCATACAAACCAAAATACACACTCGACTCTATGTTTTCTCTCTTTGTGCTCAATTGTACAGTTGTACGTTCCAGCATTGTTTCTTAATCTCTCCAGGATCAGCAAACACGTCAAGGGAGCTGTCAATACATTTCATTAAACACAATTACTGAAAGGCAATTTCTTTGTGATGAAAGTCAAATCGTTTCAGGAGTTGAGGGATTTCTTTTGTTGCTCTGGTGCTGTTTACTGTTGTTGTACAGCAACGTATGGCAATTCGGAGTGCTGAACGGATAGCTCCCTGATCTTACTACCTCCTGCTGGTTAGAGACACTCAACACAATTTATCAGTTCTAAAGGTTTTGCACTAATGCTTGCCAAACCTGGGCAAATTAATCAGATTTTTGTAGAAGTGTTTTTTCTTTGGGTAATGTTACAGGAGCCCATTGCCCATAACCAGGACATTTAATTTTACCTACATTGGGTAAAAAAGGACTTTCTGATAAGCAGTTTTGGGGAAGGAAGGAAAATGAGTTTGGGAAATTCTGGTTCACACATTCAGGTATGAATTCGTTCTCTGCAAATAAATTCAGTTAAATTCAGTAGAAATTTACTTCCACACGCTCTGTTCAGGGTTAGTTTGTGAAACTGCACCTATAAAGCCCATCTAAGAGAGAACAGTTTAGTTACAGCTTTTTCTGAGTTTCAGTTGGGATATTTCTTAGCCTTACCAAGAGATGGTAAGGATTGAACCTGATGCTTTTTGAATGCAAAACAGGTCCTTTGAGACAGGGTTCCTTTGATTAATCCAGATGAATGGGGTAACAAAGAGTGCCTTTGGAGGGGGTGTAGACTGGACAGTGATTGCCTTTCTGAAGTATAATCAGCTAATGCTGTCAGTGAATTCAAGTGTGAAAACTGATGTTTCTAGAAATGTAAATCACTTTGACATTTGGAATCTGGGTTGTGGCTACTTAGGTATATTTGTCTACTTGATTAAAGTCTCATTTGCTTCTTGAGAAATAAGCAACCGGAGCAAAAAAAACCAACAACAAATATCAGGGAAGAGAGAATTGCCAACTACGGAAGTGAAGTTCTGTTAGAAAATATTAGGATTTGAATGGTTCGATAGAGTTGCTGTATGAAAAGTCTTTGAGGCTAAGGTTGAAGGGAATTTTCTTAGGCAGACTAAATGATGATTTATCTCAGGCTGCTTTGAATCTCCTTGAGACTCATACAATTTCTTCATTTATCAGCATATTTTTTCATGATATGGCAGTTTCTTATTAGATTCCAGGAACTGGTCAGTTTGGGAGTATAGCCCATTATGCCCTTGTAATCTATGGCCACCCAGCAGAAGGAATCTTTGCTTCTGAGTCATCCGTCTTGTAATTGTCTATGATTTTCTAAAGTGCCCTTTCTCTAGCCCACTTATTTTATGGGATGGCCTCTCTAGGGACATCAACATCAGTATTAATTGCCTTCCATTTCCCATTCGAGTTCTTTGCATCCCAATTCCTTAAACTGATTATTTTGGGGAGGGGGTGTATTCTTGTTCTATCTTTAAAAAAATAGATAATGAAAGATACTGACAATATGTGGAATGCATTAGGGTTTGTAGCATTCTGACTTTTTGAGCAAGGTAGAGCTAAAATAAATCCAGGCTTCTCAACTCTGCATATTAATGGGTAACAGGAGCTGTGTTTTTGCAGAAGGCTGTACATAATCCAAGAGAAATGGTCTGTCTTGGTGGCTCCATCTTTGACAATAGAGTTGCTTCTGATTCTGCCTGCTTAATTCTATTAATATGCAAAAGGATTTTGTGCGCCATCAGCTACTTATTTATAGGTCCCTTGACTGTATTTGCAGCACATATTTACATAGGTTCCTGTAAATAAACAGTGTGTTGTGTGTAGTTTTTCAAGCAAACTGTATGCACAGGTGTCAGGGATACATAGGCAGCTAATGAAGCCATGCTTCCTCTGGATCAAATTAATAATATTTACACTTTTACTCAATGGCTTTGACATTCCTTTTCTCTGCTTATAAAAGAGAATATACTAAAAGTATGTTTGGCTTGTTGTGATTGATTTATGCAATAGAAAATCACGCTCAATTTCCGTAGTTTAATTCTCCCTCAAACCACATTCATCTCTTTAAAGCCTCGTGTGCAGTTTCAAGAGTCAATTCCCCCAATGGTTACAAAATTATATCTTTGAATATGATTGTACAAAAGATTATTAATCACCTTGAGAGTAATCATTGAACAGATTAAATTGATTTACTTCAATTAAAATTACATTAAGTGCATTCAGTTTATTTTCTAGCCTTACTCAATTCTTTGTTCTGCCGATTGCCAGCAGTTCGATCCAGACCGACTCATGGTTGATTTAGTCTTCCATCTTTCCAAGGTTGATAAAATGAGGATCCAGATTGTTGAGGGCAATAGGTTGATTCTGCAAACCACTTAGAGAGGACTGTAAAGCACTATGAAGCGGTATATAAGTCTAAGTGCTATTGCTGCTATCCTGGACTTCATATAGCCAGCTACCTGGAAGTATTTGGGTATCTTTAATTGAGATAATGATGCCTTGTTTGATTAATTAGTCCTTTTGTCTTTGGGAACTTGTCCTAAAATAGTTTTCACTTCTCAAATCTAATTTTATTTATTTATTACATCTATTGCCCACCCATTCACCAAAGGGTAACCCTAACATTTCCAGGGCTTGCAGTGTTAAGAAGAACTCAAAAACCAAACACATCAAGAACAACCACTAAGCAAGGCAGTTGTTAAGTGAGTTATTCCTCATCTTATGACCTTTTTGCCATCACTACAGTTGTTAGGTGAATCACGTGGTTGTTAAGTAAATCTAGCTTCCCCTATTGACTTATTTATCAGAATCTCTCTACAAAAGCTACAAATGACACTCCAAGGACACGCTGGTTGCCAGTACCTGAAGTTTGATCATAGGGCCATGGGGATGCTGCAATGGCCATAAGTGTGAGAATTAATCATAAGTCATTTTTTTCAGTGCCACTGTAACCCTGAACAATCATTATATGAATGGTTGCAAGTCAAGGACTACCTGTATTACAGGATCAGAGTATATTCTTGATGTATTTGGGTCTTTGAGTTCTTCTTAAGATTGCAAGCTTGGTCTCATATGACATTTTACTCAGTATGCCTGTTGTTCTTCCTCTTCCCCTCTCCCTCTTTTTCCCTAGGTGCATTTCTTATGGTCCATGAAACAGTGTTAAATACAAAGCCGGCAACCAGCCAAATTTTGCACCATTGATTCCAATGAAAATTTTGCTCAGAGGATAATATCTTTAGCATCTTGTGTTAGCAAGAAAGGAAGAAACCTTTCCTATTTTTTTTTTTTTTTTTTTTGCAACATACTGTAGTTGCAGTCTCTATCCTCAGAGAAATATTTGCTTGTAATTTTCGTATGACTAACTTTACTCCTTGGAAATGCTGGGAAGTGAGTGGGGAATTCTGCCATCCTTGAGTTACTGCCATCTTGAGATAAGATGACTGATCTATAAATATTATGAATAAATAAATCCTAAAAATCTTTGGATTGCCTGGGAATCTCCAGCATCTCCAAAAGGGATCCATAGTTATCCCAGATTAAATATCGAATGAAAAATAAATTAAAATTTATTCTGAAAGTGAGATGGGTGGTTTTTAAATTCAATAAATAAAGGACTAACCTTTAATGAAGTCACTAGATTTTCTCTTGTGGTTTGGTGTTCACATGAGATTTTGAAGGACTTATTTTGTATTTATTTTGGGGATGGCTATAGGCTATACCAAGTAATCCAAAACACACTATTTAATTAATTTAATTTATATGTTGTACATCTCACTCTGCATAGTGGCCATTATAGTAAGAAGAGCCGTGGTGGTTCAGTGGTTAGAATGCAGTATTGCAGACTAATTCTGCTGATTGCCAATGGTTCGATCTTGAGTGGCTCAAGGTTGACTCAGCCTTCCATCCTTCCAAGGTCGGTAAAATATGGACCCAGACTATTGGGGGCAATATGCTGACTCTGTAAACCACTTAGAGAGGGCTGTAAAGCACTGTGAAGTGGTATATAAGTCTAAATGCTATTTGCTATTATCACCAAGGAAGAATTTGTAGAATTTTCTCCCACTGCTTCTTCAAATCACCTGTCTAGTCTTGGATGATTATACATTTTATTTTGGAGGGAGAGAAAGTTGATACTATACTCCCATAGCAGAAAACTTTGGCCTAGACTTATTAAATCATATAACTAAGCACACTCTAATGTCTAATATTTGGAAGGGGATGGTTTGAGATTGAAGGAAAGAATTAAATTAGATCAAGAGGGGAGAGAGAGGAGCACAACAATGGAGGCCACTTTTGCTAAAGATACTGATTCTTTGGGATTTATTTTCTATCTAATGGAAGTCTGGAAAAAACTGAAAAGATTGTTTTGTTCTCTTTTTCATTTCAACAATTAACCTTGAACAGCTCAGGCCAAAGGTAGAATTCAGGGCAGATTAGCATTGAATGTGCTAGAAAGTACCTCTGAAAGACATTAAATGTATCCACACTATTATGCTTAACCTGGGTACTGAATTAATCATTTATGGGTTTGCACAATACACTAAAAGCTACTAATTCATCAAACGAGTAAGATTCTAAATAACCAAACTGGTAAATGATGGAGTACAGGCAGTCTTCAACTTAGGACCACAATTGAGCCCAAAATTTATGTTGCTAAGTGAAACGTTTATTAAGTGAGTTTTGCCCCATTTTACAACTTTCCTTGCCACAGTTTTTAACTGAATCACTGCAGGTATTAAGTTAATAACCTGGTTGTTTAAGTGAATCTGGCTTCCCCATTGGCTTTGATTGTCAGCAGGTTGCAAAGAATTATCACCTGACTCCGAAACATTGCAACTGTCATAACTGGGAGTCAATTATGAAGCATCCAAATTTTGATCACGAGGGTCAGAGGTGGTATAAAATAGAATTCTTTATTGGCCAAGTGTGATTGGACACACAAGGAATTTGTCTTGGTGCATACGCTCTCAGTGTACTTAAAAGAAAAGATACATTCATCAAGAGTCAAGATTCAGCAGGTTCTGAGCAGTTCTGGAGAACCGGTAGCGGAAATTTTGAGTAGTTTGGAGAACAAGCAAATAGCACCTCTGACTGGCCCCGCCCACATCTATTCTCTGCCTCCTGAGTCCCAGCTGATGGTCTGGGCCTTCTTTTGTTGCTCTGCACAGGAGATCAGAGCTGGAAAGCAGGTTAGTTGGGTGGGGAAGGAATGGAGATTTTACAGCATCCTTCCCCTGCCATGCCCACCAAGCCACATCCACAGAACCAGCAGTAAAAGAATTTAAATCCCACCACTGATGAGGATGTTGCAACCATTTTAAGTATGAAAAACAGCCATAAGTCATTTTTTTAGTGTCATTGTAACTTTGAACCATCACTAAATGAACTGTTGTAAATTGAGGATTATGTGGATAGTGTGTGTGTGTGTGTGCCTCTCTCTCCCTTCCCTCCACAAAATCTCTAGCTCCTTCTAGCTTTGGTTCACTCACAGCTTTGAACAATTTCCCTGAAATTCCATTGCTTTTGTTGTGTGAAACTGAGGATCAAGGAGTCAAGCTGTATCCTTGCTGTGAATAGCATAGTGTGTGCCTCGAAGTGTAAAACAATGGGCCGGAGGGCTGGATATATGCTGAATCTAGCACAAAGCTGTGAGTCCAATATCCAAGCAGTCCATGTCAAAATGATAACATGTGCATTTCTGCCAATGAATAAACTAGAAAATCTCCCCCCCTCCAGTGTTGGAGAATTGGAAGACGTGTGCCAAGCTCTCTTAGATGAACCAGCCACATTCTTTCAGCAAGGAATGTGGAGTCAGAACATATTAAAAGAAGCCACATGCCAGCATGTAGCTTCTGAGATTTATAGTTTTTTCTTTTAATTTGTCCCAGGTCCTGATACTTGTCAGAAATGTTTATCAAGTAGACTGAAAATTGAGAGAAATGTTTAGCATGTGTTGCTGGGTGCTCCATTTCATCTGTGTGCAGAAAGACACAAAAGCAACCTAATTGGTCAATGAGAGAGAGAGACAGAGAAAGAGAGAGAAAGAGAGAGAGAGAGAGACAGGCAGAGAGAGGGAGAGAGATGGGGGGGAGAGTGATTTAGAGAGGGAGAGAGAGAGATGTGGAGAGAGAGAAAGAGTGATTCAGAGTGAGAAAGAGAGAGAGACAGAGAGAGAGAGAGAGACTGATTCAGAAAGAGAGAGAGAGAGAGAGTGACGTGGAGAAAGAGAAAGAGAGTGATTCAGAGTGAGAGAGAGGGAGAGAGAGAAAGAGAGAGTGATTCAGAGAGAGGGAGAGAGACGGGGAGAGAGAGAGAAAGAGAGAGAGTGATTCAGAGTGAGAAAGAAAGAGAGACAGAGAGAGAGAGAGATGGAGAGACAGAGCTTATATATTAGGATATCTGAATTAATACAATGTTCAAAATAAAATCAATATAATATTTTCTAGGTTTCTGTTGGATGTGAAATAAAGTAAACCAGAAGTATCCAGGTAGTCCTCAATGTACCACCACAGTTGAGCTCAAAATTTCCATTACTAAGACAGTTATTAAGTGAGTTTTTCCCCATTGTATGACTTTTTTTTGCCATAGTTGTTAAGCAAATCACTGCAGTTGTTAAATGAATCATGTGGTTATTAAGCAAATCTGCCTTTCCCCATTGACCATGCTTGTAGAAAACCAACTGGGAAGGTTGGAAATCATGATCACCTGACCCTAGGAGGGTGCAATTGCCACAGAGATATATCCCAATTGACAAGTGCCCAAATTTTGATCACATGACCATAGGGATGCTACAATGGTCGTAAGTATGAAAACTGGTCATAAGACATGTATATATAACAAGTATTGGCAAAAGAAAGCTCAGGACTGTATAGGTTGGAAATATGTAGAAGAGGTTTTGTAGAAGAGCAGAAATATTAAGACATGGGAAAATACCCAAAGAAACCTAAATACCATACATATAAATACCTGTGAAAACATAAGAAAACACACACATACATACACACACACACACAGACAGAGACATATATATATACTCACACACATACATACATATATACATACACATATGCATACGCGCACACACACACACACACACACAGTTTGTATGTGTATATATATTTACTTGTATATATATTTACCTGTATATAAATATATTTAATGGTCTTTCAAAGAACATAAAAATTAACACAACTAATAAACAGCAAAAGAAGCAAAGAAAGAAAGAAATAGTGCAGATATATATATATATATATATATATATATATATATATATATATATATATATATATATATATATATATATATATCACGTGCTTTTCCATTCCTTTGCTCCCTTTTCTCTAAGATTTTTTTCCATTTTATTTTTTTATTCCTTCTCAAGACTTCCCTAAAGAGCTTTTGTTTTCCTTTCAACTTATTTCTTCAGAAGACCTAGAGCTCCTTTACAAGAGATTTGATTAAGCTTTTTCATGAGAGTCAGAAATCTTCCTGTATTCTTTTTATCAGTCAAATCCTGCCTCTCCCAATCTTTCTGGAACTAGACAAATTAGATGTCTTTTATACTGGGACTTGTTGACAGCCCATAAAATAGATTTTCCCAGCATTATCATTCCAGCGATACCGTTTAACATCAAGGCTGAAACCGATATCAGTCTTACAATCGACAGTAAAAAGGTTTGCAAAAAACACTCTTGGATTGGCAGTGCTCAGAATCATCTAAGAGTTTCTAACATACACTGGATATAGTAATAATAGTTTTTGCTGGAATGAAATTGGTATGTCCTGTGTCTTATCAACTGCTAGACAAAGCTCAGGTTTTGGACCCAACATATACCTGCATGGCTGATACTGGAGGAATTCAAACTTATGCTCTGCAAAGATGCTTAATGGAGGACTTTCCGACAGTTATGCCTTTTAAATCAAGGCAAACATTTTGCAGCTAGACACTGAGGTGTTTTTTATTTTAAAAATCATTGATGCAAATAGTAACATTTGACATATCTATCATCTATGAATCTATCAGTCCATCCACCCATCCACCCACCCCTCTATCCATCCATCCATTGGCAGTCCTCAGCTTAGTGATAGTAAGTTACAACTAACCCCCTAAAAGGTATTTATGACCTAGTTTTGAAGTTCCAGTGGCATCTCCCCCCCCAAAAAAAAAATTGCACTGTTATATTTTGGGGACTCGGTGATTGGCTTCATTTACAGCCATTTGCAGCATCTTGAAGTAATTGACTTTGATTTATGTTCTTGGCAAAAAACCAGTGTTTACTTCTAGCTTTTGGCAAAAATCTCATGGTCAACAGTGGGTTCACTTAAACACCACTACCAAAATACCAAAAAATTGGATCAGTCATATGATGACCAGTTTTAGGACTATCACAGTTTAGGACCATAATGGGCAATCTCCGTTGTGGTTGTAAGTCGAGGACTATCTATCTATCTATCTATCTATCTATCTATCTATCTATCTATCTATCTATCATCTATTTATCATCTATCTACATCCATCCATCATCTATCTATCTATCTATCTATCTATCTATCTATCTATCTATCTATCTATCTATCTATCTATCTATCTATCTAGTCAAATTTTCTGGAGTCATTTTGGTCCCTATATAAGTTTCCAGTTTTTCCTTTTCCTCCTTTTCCTTTTTATATAAATAATTTTCTACGTCCCTGACATTATCATTACTTTTTTCTTGCTTTTAATAAAACACGGCATAAAAATAGGCAGGAGGAAAATAACTTTCCGCAGTTCTTTGATGAGGGCACTAATTTTATTTATTTCTTATTAAAAATGTTGAAAGTTGTCCTGTCATTGAAATCTCCGGGTGGTTTACAATAAAACACACAGAACAATACAGTCTGAATAAAAACTATATTCAATGAAATACAAAATTAAAAACAATACATCAACTGAGATACTGCATGGCAGTCACACCAGAGGTGCTTTTGCAAAAAGCAATTGACTTTGTTGGTTTTTTTTCCCTTGAAAATGTTTTGCTTCTCATCCAAGAAGCTTCTTCAGTTCTTCAGCAGAACTGAAGAAACTGATTGGATGGGAAGTGAAATATTTTCAAGGAAAAAAATCAAGAAAGTCCAATTACTTTTTGAAAAAGCACCTTTGGGACAACCATGATCTGGATGATTGAGAATCTCCATAGACATGCAAGGCAATCATTTGAATACTAAAACAATGTAATTTCAGAGTTCTTCATTGGAATTGCCTATTGTTCAATGTTGGACATTAAATTATTACTAAGAAAATCATAGAGCATCCTCAGGGTACAGATAGTCATTGACTTATGACTGGTCACTTACTGACCATTTGAAGTTACAACAGACCACCACTACCCAAAAATAGTCATTTATTATTTGATTATGAAGTTCTGATATCTCCCTTCCCATGATTATATGGCCACATTTTGGACACTCAGCGTCTGGCCCACTTTTATGGATGTTTGCATCACCTCATAGTCACATGGCCATGATATACAACATTTTTGCTAGGAATTAGTGTTTCCTTTCGGTTTCTGGAAAAACTGAACCATAGTGAACAATAATGACATTTAATGACCACTGAATTCACTTAATGACTGCTACATTCACTTAGTGACTTTCACGTTCACTTGATGACATTGCAAAAAAGAGTCATATAATTGATCTGGTGATGTGGTGACACACAACACACACCTGTCCAGGTTTCTTTGCATTTTTGGAGAGCTGCACCACCATTACTTAACACATTCCTATAACTTGGCATCTTTTAATGAAAAAAAACTTCTGTGTCTTCTTATGCAAAAGGAAGTGATTTATAATATGTGTCACTGGAATGTTGCCATGCAGGGAGAAGATTAAAATGCATAATTTCAGGAGCAACAGTATTTAGAATTCAAAATGGCCCATTTAATGCTAATGTTCTGACTTAAATACTGTGCTTTGTCTTAATTAGACAAAGTAATCCTTCAATGCTTGGATACTTCAGTAAATTGCTCACTGGCCTACCTCCTCCAGATTCGTGAACATGCATTGCTTAATCCTTATGGATTTTGAAAAGAATGGGAAATGGAAAGAGATTAATATATTTGCTCATGCTCAGCTCTGGGCCCATTTTACATCCGTGTTTAAATCATATTGCATAATCCAGATTAAGAAGGGTAAAAAAAGATATGATTTAAGGGGACCATCCAGAGGGAAAATGTTAACTGAATTCCTACCGCCACCCAAGCTGCTTATGACAGCCTGTTTAAGGAGAGGGTAAAGAAAAGTTATCCATTTCCAAGGTTTGAATCTTAACTAAATCATAATAAAATTGCATCAACTTATTTTTAATTTTGACTTTTACAATAGATTTACAAGTAGATTATGTGAGACATATGTAAGCATTTGTTTAAAATTGGGGTAATCTCCTCTCAATTTATTTTCTCTGTTTCCTTTCTGTTTTTTTGCTTTCTGCAATTAAAATTTTAAAATGAAGATAATTATTTGGGCTAAGTGAAAATGACACATAATAATGAAAGACAGAGGTGGAAAGGAATGAGATGCAGATGAATGAATTTGGAGAAAAGTTGAATTGAGTTAATTTGCACTTAAATTTTTTTTTTTTTAAACCCAGAACATCAGAAATAAATGATGAATTTGGAAAACTATTCAAAGCCTAGCCCTATGCCATTAAGCCCTGGGGCTTCACTCCTTCTATGTACCTTATTCTGAATGTGTGAAAAAAATAAGGGCCCTGCTAGTTGGGAATTAACGGGTCAGGGGCAAGAAATCAGAAACCAGGAGAGTTCAAAAGTATTACAAATATATTTCATGTTACTGATACACTCGAACCTGAACTATTAACATTCAGTGTGAATTGGGGTCAGATAAGAGTTGGCCTACTTCAAGGAGGACTGGATTTAGGTCTGTTACGGGGATGTAGAGATTCTAAACTTATGATACATTTGACCTCACCCTCTGGCTCAGCCTGATCATCTATATCCAGAGCTGGGTAAAAACAGTAAGGGATTCAAAGGAGGATTTTCAGATGTAGAATCCAAACAGAGGTGATGCTTATTGGATGACCATACAGCAGTTATCTAGCTTAGAAATAGATAACATTGAAAAGGGTGAGAGTACAATCTAGCTATACCACCTTCTGAAGGACCATAACAGATAATCCATTGATTAAATGGTACCATTCGAACAGGCATGGCTGAATAGATTTGGTGTATTTTTAGCTTTCTCAGATAGTTTTAAGGATGAGGGTAAAGTTAAGAAGTCTTGGGAGACAAGGCACTTCCTTTTATATCTCTAAAGCTCCTTGAAAGCTTTAAAAAAGTTATGGATGAAAATTGGCTCATTTTGCTGTCAAAATTCTGTGAGGTGACCTTGGGATCCTGGACAGGACAGAAATCAGATACTAGTTTATATGTAGCTCAGAATGTGATAGGTTGCTCAGTTGTAGTATATCCATATACAAAACTTGAATTGCAGTCCTCTGTGCCATTATTCTTTCTATCCTTGTGGTCTTCTACATTTTGGGGACCATTTTTCGGGGAAGAAAATTTCTACCAGTGAAGGATTTGAGACTATTAAATTTTCTCAGATTTTTAAATTGTTCAGGGAATATAGCTGGCTCTCCACTGCATTCGTTTGGAATCTATTGTGTGAAAGACTGTGGAAAAAGATAATAAACAGAGCTGAAGCCATCAAATTAATCTCATTTGAGTATGAAATTTTAATTATGGTTGGTCCAATTTCCTAATCTGCTTTAACTGTGGTCTGTGAATAAAATGAGAGTGGGAAGGACAGGCATGCTACTGTAGAATTGTAGTCATCGTTAGATGGCCTTTGATCCAGAGCCTATCATTTCAACACAACCGGAAAGCAATAGTTTGGGGGAAATCTACTTTAAGTCATCATTCTGCTAGATTGCCAACTGGAAGGCAACTATGCCGAGAGCTGCAGTTCTTAGACTGTAGGTTATGGGACTTCCTGGCAGATAGACCCATTTATTTTCAAATAACCACACAGTAAATCTGACATTGTTGTGCAGCCCAAGTTGAAGTTGATCTCATTGCTTGGAATAACCATCACGTTTCATTGTTTCCAATCAGTTCTTCTGAGAGTGCTCATTTGTGGATAAACAAAAGACTTCCCATGACACTTATTTCTGATACTCCCTTCTGTGCTGAACCACTAAATTGCCTGCTTGCAAGAAAACACAAGTATTTCACTTTTTGGATGTGAAATAACTATTTCGGATATACAAAGCTATGTAATTTCCCAGTAATGACTGCTTAACAGCAGAAGAGCAGCACACCCTGTATATCAGAAAGAGATTATCTCATATTTAGAATATAATATGATTGTCTGTTCAGTGCTCTTCTAGTTGATTGATTCACAGGGTGACTCAAGAGCATTTCCAACCTCCATTATTTCTAATAATCCTCAAGTACACTTAACAACCAATACAATCTTGTTTGAGATGGGGGTGGGTGGGTGGGTGGGGAAGAATGAAATTTCCATTGAATACATTGCTTTGACCTCTATCTTCAACAAGGTTTTAAAAAACATTTTGCAGTTACTTATTAAAGCATCCTATGGATTACTCATTGTCTTTAAATGAAGAAAACAAGTTCAATTAACTGTTAGGACATCCAATAGTAAAATAGGACATCCAATAGTAAAATATACATTTATTGTCAAAGAATGCAAAAAGTATTATATTGCATAGCTTGGTTCATACAACACACCTAACCTGGTTAATGGATTGAGCCACATTCCTACAATACATCAAATCAGAGAGGTAGCAAACAGACTAATCTTGCCCAGCCTTCTAAACCACAAACATCTAGCAAAACTAGACAGTATCCGAATTTATCAGATTGTCTAAATGTGGCTGCTAGGTTTTAACTGGCCTGATTTGCAGTATTCCATGAATTTTGTCTATGGGGTTAATCGAGTGCAGAAAATGCTGGCTCTTTTCCCATGAGATACTTAACTGAGTTGTGGCATGGGTGAGTAAGATTTAGTGTGACTTAGAAGTACAAATAAGGGGGCAATTGATTTAATAATTAATCCAAAAGTAGTTAGATTTAGTCCTAAACAGATTGTTCTGCTTTATGTTTAAACCGACTCCATTTAATGAGCTGCACTATGGAATATCAGTGTTTAGTCAGTTGCCCCATTTTCTTGTCTGCCAGAAGAAAGAGCTGGAAAGAAAGAATGATTAAAAAAAACAGAAGCTTCTCTATTACAGAATTCTTCGCAAGACTTCATAGCACTTATCAGGACTGAGCCTGAGGTCAGACTTCTTGAGGAACGCTCTCCGATGTAAGAAAGGGTGATGTCCTTCTGTCTGAACCCAAAAATGCAGTGGAAAATAGAGAACCAAACCAAGTGAAAGCTGATGTCGTTTACTTCAGTAATCTCAAAGATGGTAGCATAATGATCAGACCTGGTGGGAAAATCCAGCAAAACCACCCCGGTGACTGAGGCGAACCAAGTCATGGACAACCCAATAGAATCTGACCATTTCTGGAAAACTGGTAGCGGAAATTTTGAGTAGTCTGGAGAATCAGCAAACCCCACCTCTGACTGGAGATTTTACAGTATCCTTCCCCTGCCACGCCCACCAAGCCATGTCCACAGAATTGGTATTTAAAAAGAAATTGAATCCCACCACTGCTACAAATGTCTTACAACATCCTTAGGTAAGCAAAGAACTATTGATGGCAACCACAGATCGAGAGGGAGGTAATGGAGATATGCAAAATGCTAAGTAGGGACTTTGCTTGAGTGATAATTAAATTTAATAGCACTGTTTGGCTTGTTCCAGCAAGGCAAAGCAATCATAGCAGCTCTTGACCCAGTTAGCATAATTGTGGGGTTCCAGAACTTTAGATAAGGAGACCTGACTAGGTTAATGGCAGACTATCTTACAAGGAGTCTCAACTTATATCCATCCATTTGTTTAACAATGATCTGGAATTACGATGATCATTGCAAAATGTTGCACCACTACCCCCATGGTTACATGGCCCAGCAAATTGGGTGCTTGGCAACCTGTTTGTGCTGGTTGCTAAGCAACCTGCAATCATGTGATTGCCATTTGCAATCTTCTGTGCCAGCTTCCCCAGAAAGATGCTGCTGGCAGCCATCGAGCTAAGATTTCCTCCTGGCAGGCAGCTTTTTGAGAATCTCAGCCAGAAGGAAATCTCTGTAGTCCTTAAGTACTACGGACTTTAAGCAAATCTGGTGTCCTCTATTGACTTTGCTTGTCAAAAGCCCCCTGCAAAATTTGCAAATAGTGATTACATGACTTGAGGATGCTACAACCGTGGTAAATGCATGTTGTGGTTAGTCAGCAGCAGGTGCAGACAGCTGATGAGAGTGAGGACTCAGATGAGGGGCCAGGACCATTAGGGAGTGGACTGCTGCCTTCAGAGATTGTGGGGGCTGGCAGCAGTGATGAGGAGGTTCCCAAGGAGCCTGTGCCAAATGTGCGTGCGTGCAGGATTGCTTGGAGGAAAGAGCAGTTACAACAGCACGGGCGACTTGGGAATAAGGCTGCAAGTTAATGGCCCCTCCTTCAAGAAGATAAAAGCCGGCTGTGAAAGGAACATACTTTGCAGAAGGCAAAGACGTTTTGAAACTCCAGCCTCGTGGACATTCTGGTATCCTGAGTTTGTATTTGAAGATTCTTGTATTGCAAATTATTTCTTGTCTGTTATCTTTTGGCAAGTCTTGCACAGTTTGGCAAGGCTTGTGCTTATCACAGCTAATTATTTTGCAAAAGCATTACAAGGTTTCTGTTCTATTTGGATTGTGTTTGATTTCTGGAAAAGGGCGTGGGTCAGAACAATGCATGCCGGTCCCCAAGCACCCAAATTTTGATCACATGACTGAAGGGACCCTGTGGAAGTGTGCAAGTTAGTCATGAGTACTTCTTTTAGAGATGCGATGGCTCAGTGGCTAAGACGCTGAGCTTGTCGATCGAAAAGGTCAGCAGTTTGGTGGTTTGAATCCCTAGCGCTGTGTACTGGAGTGAGCTCCCGTTACTTGTCCCAGCTTCTGACAACCTAGCAGTTCAAAAGCATGTAAAAGTGCAAGTAGAAAAATAGGGATCACATTGGTGGGAAGGTAACAGCATTCTGTGCGCCTTCGGCGTTTAGTCATGCTGGCCACATGACCACGGAGATGTCTTCGGACAGCACTGGCTCTTCTGCTTTGTAACAGAGAAGAGCACCATCCCCTAGAGGCGGAAATGATGAGCATATATGTGCGAGGGAAACTTTTACTTTACCTTTTACTTTTTTCAGTGCTGTTGTAACTTCAGTCATTAGATACATAGTTCTAAGTCCAGGACTATTTTATTACTTTTAGTTTGGGGAAAATCTGGCTCTAAATACTGCAGGAGGGTAACTTTGGCAAATAATATACCTCTATCTCTTAGTTTATGAAGACCCCAGAGACATCCGGTTGGCTACTGTGAGAAATAAAATGTTGGTCTAACATGGTCTAAGCCAGCAGGGTTACTTTAAATGGTCTTATTAACTTGCAAATGCACTATAAATTGACAGGTTGAAAGAAAGGACTTTTTTTCTCCTTTAATGTACTTCTGAGAGTGTAAACCAAAGACTTCGCAATTAATTATCCCTCTCAGTTTTGTGGTAACACAAAAGGTCTATCTCAGGAGAATCCATTACTCACTAGATTCTGATGTGAAATTACTGTAGTAGTGGATAAGGAATGCCCAGAAGAGAAAATTGTAGCTTTTCAGAAAAGAAACATTTAGAGGTTGCTTTGCCTCATTTCCTGCTAGTTACAATCCGACTGAAAAGCATACAAAAACATCTGGAGTTAGTGGGAATCAAGCAAATTGCTTTCTTTGAATTCCTTACTACAACTCAAGGAAATTATCACTATTAAAATTGGAATTACTGTTGCTGCTTTTCCTAAATGAAAGTGACAAGTCTTTTCTCTGATTTATATGTTCAGTTTTGATACTTCCATAACCTATTGGAATTGGGTTATTACTATGAGTCACGCGAGTCGCGCAAGTGCAATTTACAACCTGCTGAGCTGCCCGGACAGGTGAGCAGCGCTTCATGTAAGTGCGCATCGGTTGGAAAAGCCCCCTTTTCCTGCTTTTTCAACTGCAGCTGTGTCGCACAAAGCATCTGCGGTTGAAAACACAGGAAATAAAGGTCAGATAAGAGCCCAGGCGGGTGGGTGGGCCAAAACTGCAGCAAACATAGAACCGGTTCTATGTATGCTCTCTGTTTGCTGCTCTTCAGAGCAACCGGTTCTACAGAAGTGGACAGAACGGGTAGAATCCCACCCCACATGCACCCATGAAAGCAAGTCTGTCAGCTCTTATAGGCTGACCATCAAATTTCTTCAACAACCTATATCTCCAAACTTGGCAACTTTAAGACTTGTGGACTTCAGTTCCCAGAAATCTGGGAGTTAAAGTCCACAAGTCTTAAAAATTGCCAAGTTTGGGGACCCCTGACCTATATATTATACTTTTTCCCCCTTCCTTCATGGTCAGTTCCAGTCAATACTGACAGGGGGAGAAGAGGTTATCCCCTACCCCTTCTCTGCGTGGGATAATACAGAATTCAGTGCTCTCTCACCTCCTGTTTAACATCTACTTGAAACTGCTAAAAGAGGTCATGTACTGATTTGGAGTTCAGCATCATCAATATGCTGATGATATCCAATTATATATTTTGATCGCAGTCAAGCAAGGCTCCTGTTTCAACGTCTGGAGGCTGTATAAATCCAGTGGTAGGATTCAACATTTTTTACTACTGGTTCTGTGGGCGTAGCTTGGTGGGCATGGCAGGGGAAGGATACTGCAAAATCTCCATTCCCACCCACTGCAGGGGGAAGGTTACTGCAAAATCCCTATTCTCTCCTTACCCCACTAACCTGCTTTCCAGTTCCATTCTCCTGTACAGGGCAACAAAAGAAGACCCAGGCGATCAGCTGGGACTTGGGAGGCAGAGAATAGATAGGGGCGGGGCCAGTCAGAGGTGGTATTCCAAACTACTCAAAATGTCCACTAACTGGTTCTTGAGAACTGGTCAGAACCTGCTGAATACCCACCTCTGGAATTCCCCTGGAAAGGGAGGAACTGACTCTGACTTAACTCTACCAAGAGTGAAAGGCTGTGAATATGAAGACCTCCTGCATCTGACAATTTTCTACCTTTACTCTAGTTTTGTGCAGAGCCAGAAGTGGTACACAATTAAGGGGTCCTTATGGACTTATAATTCCTGCTCAAAGAGAAGGTGGCAGCTGAGGCTAAGAGGGCTTTTACACAGCCTCATCTGGTGGTGCCAGTTGCAACAGTTGACTGGGAAGCCCTTTGGACTCATGACTTACTCAAGGCCCAACGACTGTAATGCATTGACATAGGACCACCCTAGAAAACCATGCAGAAGTTTAAACTAGCCCAGAATACAGTGGTGTCAGCATGATAGCATGCCTTGGTATGTCCAAGGAATGACTCTGCTTCACAAGATGTGTTGTTTGCCAGTATGCTTCTAGGTCTAGTTCAAGATGCTGGTCACCACTGTAAACTACTACATGGCATAAGGCTGGGTTATTTCAGATTCTGCTATTTCCCATGGTTTCAGCCAGGTCAATACAAACTGGCAGAGTTGGTGCACTCCGCGAACTTTCAAAACACAGTGCCATCTGAAATCTGTTTAGCTATCGCCCCATTAAATTCTATAGAAAGACACAGCTGAGCCTTGGGTTAAAATGGATAGTGGCCCTTATAGAATTGTATTTTTTGACTGCTTTTATATAGAGTAGCCAAATCCCATTTTACAAAATAACGAAGTTGGAAGGAACCTTGGAACTCTTCTAATCCAACTCGCTGCTCCAGCAGGAGACCTTATACCATTCTGCACAAATGGTTGTCCAATCTCTTCTTAAATACCTCCAGTGTTGGAGTACACACAACTTCTGAAGACAAGTAGTTCCACTGATTAATTGTTCTCACTGTCAGGAAAATTCTCCTTAGTTCTAGATTGGATTTCTCCTTGATGAGTCTCTGTCTATTACTTGTCCACAGGTGCTTTGGAGAACAGGTTTGTTTATTTATTTATATATCTATATCTATATATATTTATTTTGTCAAAAGCTTACAATACAATAGAAACAAGAACAAACATAAGTTTAAATACAAGAAATAGGAACTAATAATTGGGGACAATAGGACAGGGACGGGAGGCACGATTGTGTGTTTATGCACGCTCCTTACAGACCTCTTAGGAACGGGGTGAGGTCAATAGAGGTTAGGTTGAGGGTAAAGGAGTTTAACCTGGTGACAACAGAATCAGTAGTGAGCTCCAGACATTGATCACTCTGTTGCTGAGATCATATTTCCTGCAATCAAGTTTGGAGCGATTTACATTAAGTTTATGTCTGTTGTGTGCTCTTGTGTTGTTCTTGTTAAAGCTGAAATATTCATTAACTGGTAAGACATTGTAACATATGATTTTATGTACTGTGCTTAGGTCCAATCTTAGCTGGTGTAGTTCAAGGTTATCTTAAGCCTAGAATCTCAAGTCTGGTGCTGTAGGGTATTCTGTTGTGAACAGAGAGGAATGTAGGACTCTTGACAGTTGACCCCATCTTCTCTGTGACATCCCCTCAAATACTGGAAGACTTTTGTCATGTCACCTCTAGTCCTTCTCTTCATTGAACAACTGTATTTCCAGTTCCTAGAACCTTTCAACAGATGTTTTAGCCTTCAGCCCCTTATCTTATGACCTTTATTGCCATAGTTGTTAAGTGAATCATTGCAGTTGTTAAGTTAGTAACAGGGCTATTAAGTAAATCTGGCTTCCCCATTGACTTTGCTTTTCAGAAGGCTACAAGATGTGATTATGTGACCCCAGGACAATGCAACTGTCATAAATACGAGTCAGTTGCCAAGCATCTGAATTTTGACCATGTGGCCATAGGGGTGCTACAACATCATAAGTGTGTAAAATGGTCATAAATCACTTTTTTCAGAGCCATTGTAATTACGAACGGTCACTGAACAAACTGTTATTGTAAATCAAGGATTACCTGTATATCCTTACTTGGATACAGATACAAATATAGATTTAAATCTCTAGAAGAAAGTACAGGTTTGAAAAACATTTAGGCATAAAAGCATAGTTATCCACTCATTGCATTCTATGCCATCTTGATATGATTCTTTTCCATAGCATATTAATAAAATTCAATGCATATGAGCCATGGTGGCACAGTGGTTAGAGTACTGCAGTACTGCAGGCTACTTCTGCTGACTGCCAGCTGCCTGCAATTTGGCAGTTCAAATCTCATCAGGCTCAAAGTTGACTCAGCCTTCCTTCTTTCCAAGGTGGATAAAATGAGGACACAAATTGTTGGGGGGCAATAGGCTGACTCTGTAAACCACTTAGAGAGGGCTGTAAAGCAGTATATAAGTCTAAATGCTATTGCTAAATGCTATATGATACATGGTCTGCTTTTCAGTGAAAAAGATGGGAAAGACGGTAACAGCCCTGCTTGTTTCTCAGCTCAATGGGATAAGAGCTAAAATGGGGATGGGATGATCCGGGGTGTGGCACAAAGGCAACACAGTCACATAAGTAAGAAAAGTCCCTTTAATACCTCCAACTTTCCCCCCAATGTCCAGTTACCTTCGGCTGGAGAAAAACTCTCCTAAGAACAGTCTTTAAATGAAGGAAATTCAGTCCAAAAACAAAGTACATATAAACGGTAAATAAAAATCCACATAAACCATGCTGCAGCATTTAACTGGACAGGGCAGGATAAGGAATCGCAGGCTTCAAAGGCCAACAAAACACACAAAGTTGGGAAGACGCCAGGAACCCAGGTAAGCCTCGACAAAACAAGATAATACACTGTTTGTTTCCAACAAGTTGCTGTGCACAAATTCCCTTTTTAAACACTGTGTTCCCAGCTGCAGCTAATGAAGGGAATCGGAGCCCTTTCCTCCCCCATAAGCCATGCAACTCTCGTTGCTCTCTTCTCCGTTCCTCCCTGTGTGCCCCAGGATGAAGAGGGGTGGGCCTGGGTCTTCCTCTGAATTTGCTCTGCCTTGCTCTACCTCTCCCCTGCTCTGCCCAGCCGGACTATGCCCTTCCCCAGTTTCTTCCACAGCCAACGGAGCCACACTCCCACTCCCTGTCAGCTGCCGACAGGGGCACGACAGGGGAGGCATAAGGCATGTGAATGTCTCAGAGTAATAAATGCTGAAATAATAATTGGCAGAGTGGAAGAGACAAATGTACATCTCTCTCTCTCTCTCTCTCTCTTTCTCCTTCCCCCCCTTATACACACATATTTTCCAAAGGGCAGTGGGGGATGGGGAAATCTTATTAAAAAGGTACTGTCTGCTGATCAAATATTTATGCAAGGCAGACCTCAGCCATTAACTTTCTTTGACCAGACAATGAGATTTTGCTGCAATGCAAAAGGATGGAAAAAAAAAAACTAAACAAGGGGGATCGAAAGAAAGAGAAAGTACAGGCTAAAATCTAACTAAAACCAAATTAATTTAGAGGGTGACAGGCTAAGGCAGTATTGATTCCCTATTCTTTTGTGTATTTTTATCAGCAGAAGTGGTTGAAATGAGTATCTCATTCATATCTGCTCCCTGACTTACACCAGACAGGTAATTAATCAGAATCAAGATGCTTTGGAAATTATACATTGCTGGAATATGATGGTGCATAAAACTAACTGACTATATCAGTGCTTTTTAACCATGGCAAGTTTAAATCCACCTATCATAGTGTAAGGAAGTTAGTACCCACCCCTCTCCTAGAAAAATGAAATGTCCTAGGAAATATTTAAAAGGCAGAATATTTCCCCTAAAAAGAAAAGTAGAAACTCAAAGAGGCAGAAACTCATCCCCCAACCCACCTTTGCTAATGGAGCATTACTCTGGCCTGGGCCAGCCTATTTTACATAACAAAGTTCTACTCCAGGTAGAGCTATAGGAATTGCCCAAAGCCCTTTCATTACATCATCATCCAGCAAGGCTCAACCAAGCCTGGGATTCAGGACAGCCTACAGAGTTGCCCCTGCATGGCCCCATGGGAGTCCAACAACCAATCAGAACACAAGCTCAAATTCATATCCCAACAGAGGGTATAAAACCCAGGCACTCTCAGCATATCAGCCCTTCTTTCCCTTCACCCAACATCTTGAAGCATGTGATTGTCTTTTTCACTTTGGAGCTCCGAGCCATGTGGTCCTGTCCACCATGAAACCATCTTTCCAAGCAGCCTCCATGTTTCCAGTGTCTTTTTCCCTGCTTGGAACTGAACCCAGAAGGTTATTTCTTCCAACAGTTACTAAAATTGAGAAACACTGATCTATATATCCTTTTGTTACCATTTTGTGGGCCAGGAGAACCTTAATTAAGTGTATACCATAATCGAATTATCATTGTAGCAGGTAGTTTCAGGCTCAAACAATCCTGGGAGAATTTAGAGCCACCTCACTTTCCTCGGTCAGTATGTCATGCAGGGGGAAAAAGATTTAATAGATGGTTTTCCTTTAACTAGCACAAAGTCCTAAAGCAGTTCTGTAAAAATGGGATTGCTTCTAGAAATTCCTCTTGCAACTGTGACCTGAGAGGTTTTTTTTTTTTTTTTAAGTAAATCAGTTGGTTGTCCTTAATGGTGTCAATCCGTGTTGAGCCCCCATAGATTTTGCTCATAAAGCTATTTTTAAAAAGAGACAACAAATAACTTTCCAGCCATATTTGTAATATTTGCAGGGTCTCTGAAAGGTAATTATTGATAGTTTTAGCAGGTCATCCTGAGCATATTCCATCATAGCACAGGAGTGAATATTTTTTTGGACAGTTGTTGATTGTATCAACGGTATCATTTGAATATAGCCAAGTTGTTGCTCAAGGCTTTAGAATTCCCAGGATATCTTTTTCATACCCAAAAAAATGGGACTTGATTTTATAGGGGAAATCTAATGTTGGATTTTCTTTGTCTCAGAATAAAAACAGGCGTGCTAAGGACAGAGCTGTAGTTCAGTCGATGGGAATGCTGCAGGCTTTTAGGTTTTTCTACTTTCTAGCATGATTCACTCATTTTTATGACAATTTTATGGTGGTCATTAAGTGAATCCAGCTTCCCCAAGGGGTGTATTTCTTCTTTTTTGCCAGTAATTGGGTGGGGTGGTGGGGAAGGTTGGAAGCTGCAGTCCCATGACTGCAGGATACTTCAATTAGTTATAAATCTTGCCAAGTGTTCCAATTACTATTGCAAGTACAGGTCATAAATCACTATTTCAAAGGCTGTCATAACTTTGAACCATTGTTAAACAAATAGTCCTAAACTGAGGTCTACCTTTATGAGGTTATTGTCTGTTGCTTGCAAGGGACCAATTTAGGTTTTATTGACTCTCCATTTTACCTTAGGAAGAAGGGTTGTTTTTCATTCTCTCCTGTGTCAATCCATCAGCTTTGTGACTGCAGCTGTTGAGGCAAAAATTGCTTAAGGAAATGGAAAAGCAATTCTGGATGACATCAGTCATTGGAGTTAAAATGCATTGTGGCCTTCACAAGTTTAGGTCACAGTGTTGTTAAATTTCAGGATGCTACAGAATTCTTTTTGGTGCTAATACAGTATGCAATATTCTTCTCTGCAACTGAGCTCCTGGTTTGGTTTTTCCAGTGTAAGAGGAAAAAGCAAGAAACAAGAATGAGGACATTATGATGGTGCAATCAGGGTTCAGAGCAATCAGGAAAGTAAAGGTAGAAGACTAAACTTCCTTTCTGCGCAACTTACCACCCTGTGTAATTACCATATATATGTCTAAAAAACAAAAAGAGAGCTTCCCATTTTCCAGGGCCATTCTAGCCTTCAGCTTGGGCACCTCTCAGCATCTGGAAACTGAAAGAGAAATTAAGTTTCTCTTCTAGAATCAAGGCCGGAAGACTGGCTAGAACAATTATCTGAGGATTTAATTTCAGTACCATGAATATTTTTTTAAAAAATCCTGATTTTCATAGCTTTATGATTGGGCTACAGATGATATGCCAGACCTTTGATTGGTATGCCAGACCTTTGCTTGGTATGTTCCATGAATATAGCTGTTACAGCTATCAAAAAACAACCTTTTAAGAATCTCTCAACTTGTGGAATGAATTCCCTTGGCTGTTAGTTTTGGGTCCTTCTTCTTTCTGCTTTTCTGATAGGATTAAAGACTCTTTATTTTAAGCAATGCTTTTTCAGTTGTGGCAATAACCTTGGATGACTTTTGTTTGTGTTTCAGTTGTTCATATTTTACTCTTGTAGTGCCCTTGTAAAGGCAAAAAGTGGAATATAAATCTAAATAATAAAGGAATTGCAGTCTTGGTTCATTGTAACTTGCACCCATTTCCACTTCATTTATACCTATAGGCATGCATATTACAGCATGTCCACGTTTGTTTGTTTTCCGATGCTAAGAAACTGAGCTGCATTACAGGCTCACGCAAGTATAAATGCTACATGATGGGATCCAGCAGAGGAATATAGTGACTTCACTGCCTTGCATGGACTTGAGAGGTCTTTGGTTCTCTCTGAGCTTGCTTTTTTTTTCTTGCAGATATTTCATTACCCAAACTAGGTAACATCAGCATGCTAGTAAGGGATGCTGTTTGCAAACAACACTCCTTTCTGGCACTGATGATGTTACCCAGGGTGGGATTCCAAAATCCCAACAACTGGTTCGCTGCCCAGTTGCTGGGTGGACGTGGCCTACTTGAACTTCCGGGAAGGCCATTTTTCGCCTTCCTAAGGGTCTGGAGGCTTCCCTTGGGTCTCTGGGAGGATGAAAATGGCCTCCCCTGGGCTCTGAGCCCCCCGGAAGCTGGAAACAGGCCTCTTTCTGGACTTCCGGAAGGCCCATTTTCCCCTCTGCCAGAGCCTCTGCACAGACCCTGCCCTAACCTGCATCGAAAATGGACCATGTGGAGACTCCTGGGAGGGGAGGGGCACGGGTGGGCAGGGCCAGCCAGTCGGTTCAAACACCAGTTCAGTGAACCAGATGCAAATTTAACATCCGGTAGAATCCCACCCCTGATGATACCTAGTTTGAGTAATGAAACGTTTGCAAGAAAACAACCCAGCTCAGAGAGCAACAAGGATCCCTCATGTCAACCCTGAGCTACAGATATTCTCCTTTATTAGGACTTGATCCTGCAACCTACTAGTTCAGGAAATCTTTTGCTAGACCAAAGCAAATAAAGTGGGCTTTATAGCTAAGCAAATAGCAGCAATATATGGAGCAAAACAATGAAATCTGGCTACAGGAAACAATTTCCCTGCCTATTAAAAGAAGCCTTTATGAGGGCTGCATTCCGCCTCCAACGTAGCTTGAGATAATTTTGCCATTTCTGTCTTTTAAAAGAGTGACTAAAGGCATCCTCCTCCAATGACCCGACAATAAGTAATTAACACCCCTAGCCACTGTTTAATCACACAAGCATTTTGCCACAGAATGACAACCCAACAGAATGACGACCCTGGTTGAAGGCAAACATTCAAGGAGATAATGGAATGTCATCAGCCTGGTCAGCAATCCCTTTGGCAGATTCAGCATTCCACAGGATTAGGTCCTTACCAGAGATGGAGTGGAAGCAATCTGAAGAGAGGGAGGGTGGGGTCAGTTTTCAAGAGCTCCTCCATCATTTCATTTCAGCTTTCTCCCCCTCCTCTTTCTGGCTCTAATTTGCCCACAAGACAGCTGTGCCTGCCTTTGATGTGTATCTAATTCTTGCTCCTTTCTCCTTTACACTCCTTCACTCCATTTCTACCTGATTGCTCTGGACAAAGAGAACAGCAAAAGACCATTTAACACTGTTGTAAGAGAAGAATAATCCCAGCAAGCCGAGGAGCTCTGCTCTATATAAACCATACTGCAATTTTCCTTGCTTTGTTTGAAAACCATCTGAACGCCAGTAATTGGTTTGCCGATGACTAGATTGTCCCTCTCTTCCTTGTAAAGAAGATGGATGGCTGCCTCTGAGGGTTTGAGGCATTGTGCTGGGTCTGTCACAGAAAGAAGGTCAAGTGTTGGGTCACTGTGCAGTTCCTTGGTCTCTGACTGAAGTAGCCTGAGAAACCAAGGTTTGTAAGTGTCAAAACAGTATGAACACTCCCCTGTTGGGTGGAAGAATGGGTTCGGGGTCTCCAAACAAGGCAACTTTAAGACTTGTGGACTTCAACTCGTAGCTGGCTGGAGAATTCTGGGAGTTGAAGTCCACGAGTCTTAAAGTTACCAAGTTTGGGGATCCCTGAATGGGTCCATCTCATCTGTCATTCTGTTTCCAGTCATCTTACTAGATGTCCTTGAGTAGCCTAAGAACAAATCATAACAAGGATACTCAACTTTCAGTCTTCAGAAGTAACCTTCTTATAAGCATAAGGGTTCTACTGACTATTCTTTGTATAAAGTTAGGGAAAAATATTTCTGTTTTTGTGACTCCATCCATGCATCCACCCACCCACCCATCCCGAGTTCCATTCCTTTGAAAGTTGAAGATGGTATACTTATGAGGAACAGAGAGAGAAAGAAAAATTAGTAACAGAATAACAGAGTTGGAAGGGATCTTGGAGGTCTTCCAGTCCAATCCCCTGTTCAATCAGGAGATACCATTCCAGACAAGTGGATGTCCAGTTTCTTCTTAAAAGTCTCCAGTAATGGAGCACCCACAACTTCTGAAGATAAGTTGTTCCACTGGTTAATTGTTCTCACTGTTAGGAAATTTCTCCTTAGTTCTAGGTTGCTTCTCTTCTTGATTAGTTTCCATTCATTGTTTTTTGTCTTGCCTTCTGGTTCTTTGGAAAATAGGTTGACACCTCCCCTTCTTTATGACAGCTCCTTAAATATCGGAACAGTGATATCATTTCTCCTGGTCGTTCTTTTCACTAGACTAGCCATACCCAATTCCTGCAACAGTTCTTCATAGGTTTTATCTTCCAACCCTCTAATCATCTTTGTTGCTCTTTTCTGCACTCTTTCCACAATCTCGAGATAATATGATTATTATAATATATTTTAAATACCTTACATTAATGTAATTTAATGTAATATATAACATAACATAACATAACACAATAGGACCAGTGATTTGTACACCTGTGCTCCTTCATTAACCTCTCCCTTCTCCCAAAGCAGGGAAAGCCCTCTTGACTATTAACCATTGAGACAGCCATGACCTGGATGACTGAGAATCTCCATAGACGCTCTGGCTAACGTTTAATCCTACGGTGTTTCCCCCAAAATAAAACTGGGTCTTATATTAATTTTTGGTCCAAAAGATGCATTAGGGCTTATTTTCCAGTTGGGTCTTATTTTGGAGAAAATATGGTACTAAATGTGTCTGTCTGGATGACAGACTGGGGCTTATTTTGGGGGTAGGGCTTATATTATGAGCATCCTGAAAAAAAACATGCTAGAGCTTATTTTCCAGTTGGATCTTAATTAGGGGAAAACATGGTAGAAGACTGAAATTAGGTTGGCATCCACAGTTCATCACACCCACCTATACCCTGGTGGCAAGTTTCATTCTCAAAATACTAATTTTTGTGTGTATGTGGCCAATATGGAACCACTTTTCTATCAAAAATTATTAGCAGATTCTGGTAATTTCAGGGATTGTGAAAATGGAAATAATGGGATGGGGCGGGGGAAGGAATTACTATCAAAGCAGTTTTTTCACAAACCCCAAGATTTTAAGGATGCTGATTTTAAGTGACTTGTTTCTATAGTTTAAAATTTAAATTTCTATTGGTTGTAAATGCTTTGATTTATGAGCTAAAAGAGGAATAAAAAATTAATAAGTAAAAATTGAAACAAAATCCTGATTTTGGGTGGGACAAACTTTTGCTCTTTTTTTTCTTTTTGACAAAAAAAGCCCCTCTAACATAGATGCTTTTGAACTCAGGAAAGCTTAATATATTTATTTTGTGAAAATTTCTTCAAGCCCCTCTATATAATAAAAATTGTCACTAAATCATTGTCCCTCAGAGGACTTGAACTGTAAAAACAACAATACGAAAACCATTTTCCCAGCTTAAAAAAAGTTCAGTTTTTTAATGGCAAACTACAGAGAAAATATTGGTATTTGTATTAAAATAATGGATAATTTAGTTTGTTTATTTATTATCATTCTATGCCATCCATCTTACTAAGACAGCAACTGGATGTTTCATAATATAATACGAAGTTAAAAAGTGCTAAAAACAATTAAAATTAGAATAAAAAGCTTGAAAGTCAAAGTTAGCTGATTAGAGATAAACCTGAAATAATGTTTTCAAGACAGTTTATAACTGCTATAAAAAAACCTCACATATAAAATTAAGCATTTCTCCGCCCTATTTTATTTGAAAGAAAATCTCTGTGTGTTTAGCGGAATTTGCTCTTTAACAATGCGTGATTATAACTGCAGCTCTTGACATAAGGAGTTAAGAGGATTTTGGAAATAATATCTTGGCCATGGTTAGTTTATACTGAAAGAAAATGATCTATCGAAAACCATGAAGGAATTAAAAAAAATGAGTATGGTTTGAGGAGGAAGCAGAGATAATAAAGGGAATAAAATGAAAGTTTGCAGTAGGGATTAAATATATTGGAAGATCTGAGTCACACTGCAGAAACAGAGCCATAAGGGATGGTGGCAGATTTAGCAATAAATTGGACTCCTCCATAACATGTAGGCTTCTCAGATAAAATTTAACGAAAGCAGGAAGAGAAAGATCATTCTCCTTCCCTTCTCCAACATAGTTCCATACATAGTTTGAATGTGACAATAAGGTTTGGTTGAGTTCTCTTGCCTGTTTCCCATGGTGCTTATACATGGTTTTATTTATTTATTTTATTTATTTATAAAATTTATTAGCTGCCCATCTTGCCGTAGGATAATTCTGGGCAGCTTACGGTTATATAGAGATTCTTTCCTTCGATCAGAGGGATAGAATCAAGATCACATGAAGTGTTTTGGTCACTACAATATAAAGAAGATGTTGGAGACTCTAGAAAAAGTGCAGAGAAGAGCAACAGAGATGATTAGGGGGACGGGAGGCTAAATATATATAAAGAACAGCTGCTGGAACTGGGATGTCTAGTTTGATGGGGGGGAAAAGACTAGGGGTGACATGATAGCAGCTTTCCAATATCTCAGGGGCTGCCACAAAGAAGAGGGAGTCAAGCTATTCTCCAAAGCACCTGAGGGCAGGACAAGAAGCAATGGCTGAAAACTAATCAAGGAGAGAAGCAACCTAGAACAAAGGAGAAATTTCCTGATGGTGAGAACAATTAACCAGTGGAACAACTTGCCTCCAGAAGTTGTGAATGCTCCAACACTGGAAGTTTTTAAGAAGACATTGGATAATCATTTGTCTGAAGTGGCGTAGGGTTTCCTGCCTAAGCAGCGGGTTGGACTAGAAGACCTCCAAGGTTCCTTCCAGATTCTATTCTATCCTATCCTATCCTATCCTATCCTATCCTATCCTATCCCACTCCACTCCAGGCGAGGGGAGGTGTTATTGATACAGGTACTGCTAGAATTACAACCACAATTGAGCCCTCAGTTAAGTGACTTTTGCCCCATTTTACAATCTTCCTTGCCATGGTTGTTAAGTGAATCACCACAATTGTTAATAATTAAGTTAGTAATATGGCTGTTAAATCGATCTGGCTTCCCCATTGTTTGTCAGAAGGTCGTAAAAGTGGATCCTATGACCCAGGGACACTGCAACTGTCATAAATATGAGTCAATTGCCAAGCAATTTGACTCATATTTGTGAACAATTGTTTGCTGGCTTGTTTGTTTATAGACTGCCCAACTCCATATCTGCGTGTGAATGTGATGACTGCCGTACCCCACATATCCAAAGTTGCAAACACATATTTTTGAATATCCTGTAGCGTTTTGCTTTGATTGCAAAAAAGTCATTTTAGTGTATCTAAGTTAATTTGTCTTTCTTGGCATCTTCCCCTGTGCCATCCTATCTTCAGTTTCAAATAAGCATGGAAAGAAAAGAGAAGAAAAAAGAGAAGAGAAGAAAAGAAAGAAAAAGATGAAGGAAGGAAGGGGGAAGGAAGGAAGGAAGGAAGGAAGGAAGGAAGGAAGGAAGGAAGGAAGGAAGGAAGGAAGGAAGACCTGCAACTTGGAATAGAATATAATTACAGTACATAGCTCTGCACTCTGGAGGCATCAAACTGTAATTACTTTTTCCTCGGATCTGATTCATTGACAGTTCAAGCTCATCGCGCTTACAACAGCTGAGCTTCTTAATTACCCACCATGCTGGCAAAAAGTCTCCAATTTGCTTCTGAGAATCAAGGTCATTAACCCAACTCATTATCTGATGCAAAACCAATGTGGGTGGTAATTCTGTCAGGGATGTGCATGGGAACTGAGGAGCAACAGATAGAATGGAAAGGTTACACAGCCTAGATGAAAAATAGAAATGGAAAGGCTGTATTTCATTCTTCTAATTAAGAACAACAGTCTTGAATATTCTTGTGCTGGGAATTACTTGAGCTAAAAGCCAAATGATGCTGCCTAAGATTTCAGGCATTTGGCTTCAGTTAATTAGAGGCAACTTAATTTTTACTAGATAGTCCAGGAACAAAATCCACTCTGCGGTCACAAACCAAGGAGTTGCTTAGGTTCAAGCTATGTTATAGAAGAAAAGCACAGAGTCAGCTCATAAATTTATTTCTGCCATGTTTCCTCATTCCGAATGAGGAGGAGTACTGGAGATGGCTGTGCAGTTTCTTTTGGGGCATTAAATGTTCTCTGCTGGTAGATTTTTTTAAACCTACCATACACAGATAGTCCTCGACATACAACAGCTCATTAATCACCATTCAGAGTTACAATGGCTCTGAAAAAAAGTGGCTGATGACCATTTTTCACACTTACAACTGCTGCAGCATCCCCATGGTCATGTGGTCAAAATTCGGATGCTTGGTGACTGACTCATACTAATGATGGTTGCAGTGGCTATTATAAGTCGAAGTGCTATTGCTATCCACCAAAGTATATCACATACAAGAATATCCACATGTTGCCTATTGTGCAGGACATGATGGAATGGATTTAAATTAGATTCGGTTACATAGAAAAAAATCCATAACAATAAAAACAGTTGGGGAGGGGTCTCCCAAAGCAAAAAGAAATAGTTGGGGAGGGGGTCCCCCAGAGGAATAAAAAAGGCTGGGTCCCCCAATCAGTCCCCCAAAGATTGAAGTATTGGTAGCAGTGGTGGGATTCAAATTTTTTTACTACTGGTTCTGTGGGTGCGGCTTGGTGGGAGTGGCATGGTTTGGTGGGCGTGGCTTGGTGGGTGTGGCAGGGGAAGGATACTGCAAAATCCCCATTCCCTCCCCACCCCACTAACCTGCTTTCCAGCTCCATTCTTCTGTGCAGGGCAACAAAAGAAGACCCAGCCAATCAGCTGGGACTCGGGAGGCAGAGAATAAATGGGGGCAGGGCCAGTCAGAGGTGGTATTTACCAGTTCTCTGAACTACTCAAAATTTCCGCTACAAGGTTCTCTAGAACTGGTCAGAACCTGCTGAATACCGTCTCTGAGTGGTGGGCTGCTCTTCACTGCATGAGATCAGGCCAAAGCTAGACAGCTCAATTTAGATTTCTGCATTGATCAGGGAGTTGGACTTAATACCTCAATGTCCCCTTTGGACTATAATTATAAGAATTGCAGCATATAGGACCCATTTAACCCTTTCGTCTCTTGCTAAAGTCCAGAGGAGCTTTGTTCTTCAAAGCAGACAATTGTCACCAGAAGGACTTCTCCTTTGGTGATTTAGAAAGAGAAGATCAGGGAAGGGAAGGATTAAGCTGCATCTCTGCCTCCTGCAGGGCAGATCTTCCCTGGGTTTGTTTGTTCTTTTTTAAATGTGCCGTTTCCATTCCAAGGTAGATGTAGCTTCCCATCTATATTGGCCCTTAATTCAATGATGTAGGAAGACATAAAAGATGAATGCGCCCTCAGAACTAGCTGTTCTCTAGTCAAAGGTGACTCTACTAACTTAGCAAGTTTCACTCTGTGCAGCGGGAGGTGCCCTGCTCCTCAACTGAATATTCAACTCCCAGGGCTCAAATTCCCAGTGTGCAGTCATGCTTATCTTAGCTGCAGCTGTCAGGCTTTTCAGTTGCAGGTGCCTTTGTGCAGAAAGCAGACAATTACACGTTATCATCTCTGTTAAGATACGACAGTTTGGGCTGAATTATGCTTCCGCAACAGGCTCTGTAGTGTCCTCCTAATGCAAAGCATATTGGTTGGACAGATCTTGCAAGGGCTGATTAAGTGGTGATCTTTGACAAGGGGCCTCGGCTGCTGTGAAGTAATCAGACTCCTGGGATTTTGGCTTTTCAATCCCCCCGCCCGGCAATGTATTGATCACAAGGAAAAACACTTTAAAAAGGAGCAGCCCCAACAGGTAACTGGTACAACTGAGCCTACGATTTAGGAAGTCCTTGGTTGGAATTTAATACAAGCCACCAATTATCTACCCATTGCAATTAGCGATTAATAGTGCCTTAAACACCAACTCTTAAACATTTATGTTTCCTGATTTGAATGCCTGAATTGGACTTCAGTAAAACTATTGCCATGGTCTGACTGGGTCCATAAATCATGCTAAGCTGTAGTGAGCTTTGTTAGGTTTTAGCTTAGCACAGAAGACAGGAATTAGGGGCTTTGTGTTGCCAAGGCATCCACAGCAATACCCCCAGATAATAGCACCATGCAAAACATTTGGAAGGATAATAGCTGCTCAAGAGCAAGCTATTCAAGCAAATGCGAACAAGACCGGAATTGAAAAATCATCAAATGATTCAAAGTGCAGATTGTGCAAAGAAGCAGAAGAAACAGTAGATCATACACACAGCTCCTGCAAAAAAAAAGATAGCACAAACTGATTATAAACAATGATGTAACATAGCCGCCAAAATATGAGTCATCGGGACATCTGTAAAAATGTCCATGTGCCAGGAATGAATAAATTGGTGGGGACATATGATTGAAAAAGTAGTTGAAAATGAGCAGGTTAAAATATTATGGGATTTCTGAATGTAAATGGTAAAATTGTGCATGACACACCAGATTTAAGAAGAAAGTGTGGATTAGTGATATGGCAATACCAGGATATAATAATAAGACAGAGAATTGGAAAAGATCACAAAGTATTAAGTTCTGAAAACTGAAACTGAATGATTATGGTATAAAGCTGCCATAGTGTTCCCAGTGACTATCAGCATACTGGGTACCACATTCAATAGCCTTGGACCACACTAAGAAAACCTGAGCATTGGCAAAATTTCCATCTTTTGATTGCAAAAGGCCATGCTGCTTGGATCCACACATACACTATGGTGGGAACATTATGAAATCCCATGATCTTGGGAAGAACTCACTGCCAATGAAGGCCAATACCAGCTAAAGAACTGGTAATTGTGATTTCTCATTGTTCTGTATATAATAATAATTTGTTATATTTCTGTGCCATCTGGCTCCCAATAACTCATAACGATTAAAGATATTACAATAAAACACAACAAATTAAAAAGCTGGCAAGCACAATGAAGTGAGTGGACAACTTCACAACAACCACAGAATGGGAGCCATCTGGATCTTGAGAAGAACCTCAAGAACCTCATTCCGGAGGGCAGGTGCTGCTCAGTTCTTTCAAGACGGAGAACTGCACTTGATGTCAAGTTTAGAAATGTCTCACAATTCTTTGTCCTGTTGCAGAAAGGAATTATTACTTATGTCTCCAACCATGGATTGATAGCTAAACAGGATACATAGGCTGTGTGGATTAGACTTCAACTCTTTACGTGAGGTATTTACGTGATGTAGTAGCATTGGGCATTGAATCAATCCATTTCTTGATTTGTCCTATGCAATGAACTATAAATTGGGTTGGCATAATATGCTAAGGCATACACAAAACTAAAATTCATATTCACTAAGCCTAGCATGATGTACAAATGCTGGATCTTTAACCAGTGTGATTAAGCATTTTGAGCCTCAAAGCCAACTTGTTCAGCTCCTGGGGGTTCCTCTTTTAATTACAAGCAAGCCCTTTTGAAGAGCCCCATGTTGGGGAAGATGAATTAATATTAACTGGCATCATGATTTCAAGAAGTAATTGTTCCAACTTGATTTGAAATATCTAAGATCTTAATGTAAAGCAGGTTGATTTGCTATCACTAATCTCTAGTTCTACTTGAATTCATTAGAACCACTATACATACTTTCCCCCCAAGTAAGTCTTAAAACCATTTTAATAGGTTCCATTCTATTCAAAGCAAAAAAAAAAAAATTCTAAAAACAATGAATGAAACAATGAATTAGTGGCCATACAGTTTAATGTTATGGATTTACTGTCTTCACATTCTCTTTTCTTATCATAATAGTAGAAAGTATTGTCTGATAACTTCTTTGAAGCTTCTTCAGAAATGAAGTTTCTGACTAACCTTCCACTACGTCAGTATGCTTCGTCTGTTTCTATTTAATTTCATCCCTATAACCAGCTTGGTCAAATCTATAGATTTTCAATTTCATCCAACCATGGTTTGGCATGATGTTTGAACTTTGCTTTGATGTCAGTATTGGATGTTTCTTTGAAGCCATCATTTGCAAGCTTATGTGTCATATGTGCCTTTCCAGGAGAGAAAGATGTACAAGCTAATTTCTTATTGTCCATAAACAAAGCTGAACTTTCCATAACAACTTTGCCAGAAGAGCTGCTCCACACACACCATGGTCATTTTCTACCCCCTCAGCAGTTGGAATGGAGCAACTTACCACAGCTGACTCGCCCTGGCTGACTTGCTCTGGCCAACTTGTTGGGCCCAAATCACTGTGGGACAATTCAAGTAGAACTGCAGCTCACCGCAGCCTCGAGGACTTCTAACTTGAGAAGATTCAAACCTAAAGCAAGACATGTCCTGCTGCAATTCACTTGTCCCTCTCTTGAGTTATCCCATGTTTTTTTTTAACTTGCTTTATTTCATCTTGAAAACAAGTTTGTCTTGAGTCCAACTGCACTTGTGAGGGAGCAGAAATTGAAACCCAATAGAAAGGTAGCAGTAAGTCAGGAGCATAACAATTCAGAGGGGTCTAACCCCAGCTACAGAAGGAATGGTCAATTTGTTAAGACAAGAAGAATGTTATTTCATATCTTCACAATCAGAGATGATGATCTTCTTGCTTGGCTTGCCATTCTTTGACCCAAAGCTCTATTTTCCTCACAACGTCCATTCCCTCTCTGACTTGGCCAAAGACCACATGTTTCCCATCCATTCAGTTTTCTCAGTGCAGATGAAGAACTGAGACCCATTTGTATTGGGACCAGCATTCACCAGAGATAAAAAGCCAGAGTCTGTGTGCTTGAGTATGGCGTTCTCATCGGTGAACTTCTCACCATAAATAGATTTACCGCCTGTTCCATTATGGTGGGTAAAGTCACCACCCTGACACACGGATCCAGGAACGATGCTGTGAAAGCATGATCCCTTGTAACCAAAGCCTTTCTCCCCAGTGCTCAACACACAGAAATTTTCTGCTGTCTTTGGAACTGTGTCTGCAAACAGCTTGAAGGTGATGCGCCAAGGTGCTGTCCATCGGCGGTAACATCGAAAAACACGAGAGGGTTAGGCATAGCTGGGGGAAATGCATCGCATGAGTGAAATGTAAGGGTTTTTTTTTTAAAAAAAAAAAGCACGGCACCAGCCACAGACAAGGACCAGCAACCACAGCTCCCACACCAACAAGTGCGGCACAGTGGCAAATTATCCCACGTCGAGTTGTCTGTGGCAAATTGTCCCATAATGAATTGGCTGTGACCAGTTGACCCATGGTGAGTCAGCTGGGGCAAGACAGACAGAGTGAATCGGTCAGAGTGAGTTTTCCTAAACCGTTCAGCAGTTATGCAGTTCAGAACCACAATACATGCCTGACTAGATGCATAAGACATCGCTATTAAAAATGCAAAAGACCCCGCTAAAAGTCTTTTTTGCAGGATGCTGAAGACATCTCTGGGATATCTGGGAATCAAGTTATCAATTTGCTAGATGACAAATCTCATTGGAAATTCGTTACAGCGGTCATGTACACAAACGCGTCTTCTTTTTCTCTTTATCAAAAGCAGCTTGTTCATCATTTGAATTCAAAGTCAAAGCAAAAAAAAAAAAAAGCAATTGGAAACGAGAAGAGCTTATAAAACACATCACACACACAGCCTTCAAACATAGTAATTGCTCAGATCAAAAGCCTGGATTTTTTTTCCCCCCTATGTTGGAAAAGAACTGATTTGCATGTTTCCTTAATATTTGGGCATTCTCATTACAGCTCTCAAAGTGTCACTCAAGACAAAAAGCTGTGTGTAAAAATGAAAGTTCATTACTATTATTACTACAGTTGTATTTGCTGAAATAATAAGACAGGGGGATGATTAAAGGAGATGACTGAAGAAAAAATGTGACAAAAGAGATAGATGTTCAAAATATCTCACTCTTCTATCTGAAACTTAACTATCCCCATAGTATAAAATGCTCTTAAGCATATTTATCAAAGTACTTTTCATTTACTGAAAAGTAAGTTTGCATTCTTCTAACTAATCTCAAAAAGTGAAGCCATATTTGGACAGAGACCACAAGGAAATCTCAGAGGAGAAGGCTGGAATTGGGAAGTTGCATCAAAACATCCTGTCAAAAGACAGTAGCAAATAATCCCTGCCAAGAGAAAATTGTATGGACATATCCATGTAGCCCCCAGGAGTCCAGTTCAATTCAAGTGGGTTTAATTTTTTTTCATAAATATAATTAGAATTTCAGCCTGATTACCTCCTGTCATTTCTTAGAACATTTTGCCTAACCATAAGCTAACTATTCATTTAGCTTTGGATAACAGAGTGGACTATGTCTGCAGAATATATAGTCCAGCCATTGTTACCTATTGCATTTAATGCGTTTCTTCTTAATTACAAGCTGACTCATTGCTTGCTAAGCCAAATTCTATTATGAATTAGCATGTTCTGCAAACAAAGGCCATTTCATGACAGGATGCAGATTCCTTCAGAAATTTGGAATAGGACTCAGCTTCTTCCCAATTGCAAGTTTTGGGTATTTATAAAAAAAAGCAGTGGGTTTTTTTCTTTTGGATCAGAGGTGGTATTCAGCAGGTTCTGACCAGTTCTAGAGAACTGGTAGTGGAAATCTTGAGTAGTTTGGAATACCACCTCTGACTGGCCCCGCCCCCATCTATCCTCTGCCTCCCGAGTCTCAGCTGATCAGCTGGGTCTTCTTTTGTTGCCCTGCACAGGACAATGGAGCTGGAAGGCAGGTTAGTGGGATGGAGAGAGAATCGGCATTTTACAGTATCTTTCTTCTGGAGTGTGGTGGGAATAGAGGTTTTACGGTATCCTTCCCCTGCCACACCCACCAAGCCATGCCTACCAAGCCACGCTCACAGAACTGGTAGTAAAAATTTTTGAATCCCACCATTGCTTTGGATGTGCCAGAAGACCATAAAATGGGTAGTCTGGTTCTTCCCACTCCTGCTTTTGTGACATGCCAGCTAGACTTGTGTGAAGAGGCAAAAGTATAGCACGATACACAGCTTGGTGGCTTGTCATCACCACAATTGGGATTCTAGTTTTTAGAGACGGCTCAAAAACTTCTGATTCTACTGGGTGGAAAAAAACATTGGGGACAATCTAAAGCCCCTTTGCCCCTCTCCAGTTTTTTTTAACCTTTACAGAAATGCTTCTAAGACATTTTATCCTGAGGTTCCGTGGTAGCCCTACCATAGAGTGTTTTGCTTCTTTCTTCTCACTTGTTATTCCACGAACGAACGAAGTTGCTCGTGTTTTAATTGCAAGTTGTTCACTGTTTGTTGAAAGTGTTGAGGATTCTTTTTTTCGTTCTGGTTTCCCCCTCCCCCCTCTTTCAAGTAAACATTGATGGGTTTTGGCTAGCACAGGCTCACAGATGCACTCTTAAGTATTTTACAGTGGGAAATGGTTTGATAGTTCAGTGTGAAACCTAGGCCCTCCTTGTTGTCTGACAAACAAGCACTGGCTGTCTAAAACACTTCTGTGATAATCTGTTGACAAGACTGGACCAGTTCTGATTGATTGTTGCTTCTCTGCCAGGATTGTAGAGACATATAGAAGTAGACATGCCTGTACCTATAGCCAGAAGAGCGCAGTTAGTTAGCCTCCTTGGTTTTAACTATGAATCCAGAAGATATTAGTAATGAAAAGGCTGGTAAGTCTCCAGATTGACAAACTCAGATGGTTGAAGTTCTACAGGAAATTAAACAAGATAATTGCATTCTCCCAGGTACACACAAATAAACCTATCCTAGGTTCCCTTTCATTTATAACATTCTTCAAATGTTTTGCAGCTTTGCATAGCACTTATGTAATGGATGGCATGGGTGACCTTGAAGAAAGGGGAGAAGAAATACCACTAAGAATAGAATGGGACAACTCGCCAGAGCCAACTTGTTGCGACCAACACATCACAGTCAAATCATTGTGGGACAATAAAACACAGTCAATTTTTCAATTCAACAAATACAAAAGTTAAATTAATTTAGAAGAAAATGTGGCCAAAAATAATAAAATAAGGTCAGTCCAGAAATAAAAGAGTTACAATAATTTTGACGAAAACATTGTCACCAACAATAAAACTAACTGAATGAAATGATTAATACAGCATTGAATGATCTCAGATAACAGATAACAGATAATCAGAGTTGGAAGGGACCTTATAGGTCATCTAGTCCAACCCCCCCACCCAAGTGGGAGACCCTACACCATTTCTGACAAATGGCAGTCCAATCTCCTCTTGAAAGCCTCAAGTGATGGCACTCCCACAACTTCCAAGGGCAAGCTGTTCCATTGGTTGATTGTTCTCACTGTCAGAAAGTTTCTCCTTATTTCCAGGTTAAATCTCTCCTTGTTCAGTTTCCATCCATTATTCCTTGTCTGGCCTACAGGCACTTTAGAAAATAGCTTGACCCCTTCCTCCCTGTGGCAGCCCCTCAAATATTGGAAGTCTGCTATCATGTCTCCCCTGGTCCTTCTCTTTACTAGACTAGCCAAGCCCAGTTCCTGTAACCTTTCTTCATATGCCTTAGTCTTCAGTCCCCTAATCATCCTGGTTGCTCTTCTCTGTACTTTTTCTAGAATCTCAACATCTTTTTTTATAATGTGGTGACCAAAACTGGATGAAGTACTCTAGGTGTGGTCTTACTAAGGCTTTATAGAGTGGTATTAGTACTTCCCTTGATCTTGACTGTATCCCTCTGTTAATGCAATTTAGGATTGCATTAGCCTTTTTGGCTGCTGCTGCACACTGCTGGCTCATATTTAGCTGGTTTTCCACTAAGACTCCAAGATCCCTCTCTGGTTTCACTTAGTCTATATGTGTACTTTTGGTTTTTCTTGCCTAAGTGTAGGACTTTACTTTTCTCTACATTGAATTTCGTTAGATACAGCCCAGTGTTGTAGTCTATCAAGATCCATCTATCTTCTTGGGTGTTAGCTATTCCTGCCAGCTTAGTGTCATCTGCAAATTTGGTAAGTTCCCCTTCTATTCCCTCATCTAAGTCATTAATGAAGATATCTCTCGATGAGATGTCCCATGGCGAGTTTGCTGCAGCAAATTGGCAATGGGTGAGATGTTCTAGACCCCATTTAGAAAACCATGAGACAAGATGGGCAGGAGCCCACAGTTGCTTAACTTTCAGAAGAGGAAACGGAAGAAGGACCTGCCTTAATGGAGCAAGCAGTTAAAAAGGAAGGCTGGGAAGTTTGTACTTTCAAGCTTGCACGATTCTATTAATGTAGCCTTGCAATAAAGTAGAATCAACTCATTTAGACAAATATCCTGTCTGGTTTACCCAGGAAGGCCCATAGCTATTTTCTAAATTTACGTTTATCTGTCTTAGTGGTATCTATCTTACTAAGTGGCATATATTAATCTCTAGCATCACCTCTTTTGCATCCAATATACTAGAATACCTGGTAAAGCATCTAAGGACGTTCTTTCCAGTATCCTGCTGTAACTTGGGATTGTAACTGAATAGTCGTATGATGTGAAGGAAAAGTGTTAACCCTTCAAGGCCCATCATGGACATACAAACCTTGAAGTGAATTATGATTGATCTTTCACAGTTTAACTGGCAGTATGAACAGTTGACATTAATTACTAAAACAGCGTGTCTACCTGACTTATGGTAAATAGGAATAAATAATGCAGAGGATTTGAAAGAACTTGGCCAATGTCTTCCTGAGGTCTAAAGCAAGTATACTATAGAGAAAGCAGATTTTTAAAAAATAAAAATTGCACAAAGGATGGTATAAATAATTAAACCCATGAAGGGGAAAAACTTGTGGCCTTTTGATTGCTGCTTGCTGTTTGACTTGGGGGACAAAGAGAACAAGAGAGTAAGAGCTCATTACTTAAGTAATTTTAAATAAATAAAAATAAAGTCTATGGTTTGGAGTCAGTTTTGATTCCTGGCAATTGTCTGAATAAGTCTCTGCAGTTTTCTTGGCAACATTTTGGAAAGTAATTAGCATTGCCTTCTTCTTAGGGCTGAGAAAGAATGACTGGCCCAAAGTCACCCAGCTGGATTTGTGTCCAAGGCAAGGCACAGCATTCTGAACTATTGTTATCTAGCCCAGTGCTTTTAACACTAATGGGAAGATTCCATTCAATTTATATACAATAATCCTCTGTGATTAGTAAGATTGAAAGCAAGTGGATCAAAGACATCTAGTGAGGTCAACTGATGAATGGGAACGGACCTCAGTCTCCTTACTCTCAGTCCAATATCTTTATAGTTTCACCTACATGCACCATTGATTTTAGATGGTGCACAAGTCAGCTCTATATGATTGCTGTATCCTCACTTATTTTGCTCATGGTATCTCAGATTTCTGATTCAAAGTTCTCATAGATTATATTCTCTAGTATAGAGAACCAAGCATAATTCTGAATTAATCCATGTTCAGGATACATGCAGTGGTGGGATTCAATTTTTTTTTACTACAGGTTCTGTGGGCATGGCTTGGTGGGCATGGCAGGGGAAGGATACTGTAAAATCTCCATTCCCACCCCACTCCAGGGGAAGGATATTGTAAAATCTCCATTCCCACCCCACTCCATTCTTTCCCCACTCCTGGGGGAAGGTTACTGAAAACTCCCATTCCCTTCCCAATGCATTAACCTGCTTTCCAGCTCCATTTTCCTGTGCAGGGCAACAAAAGAAGACCCAGCCAATCAAGTGGGACTCAGGAGGAAGAGAATAGATGGGGGCGGAGCCAGTCAGAAGTTCTCCAAACTACTCAAAATTTCCGCTACTGGTTCTCTAGGACTGCTGAATACCACCTCCGCATGCAATATATATTGAACTAAAAGCTTACAAAATAAGATGGCTCTTCACAACATAGACATATACAAATAAAGACATGCAATAAAACCAAGATTAATAGATTATACAAATGCAGCTGCTAGATTTGTAACTGGCCTGATTAAGCATGTTGTGTAAATGCTGCCAGTGAGTAAACTACTGGTTTGGGTGCCCATATTGAGCACTTTTAGACTGTCTGGTAAAAGTTGTTTACAGATTTGTCCACTCAATAGGTATCCAGATATTTAATGGAAGTTGTATACAACTTATTTCTCTTCCTTGTTGCTCCTCTCTATCAGCCCCCAAACTAAGAAAGACACATGGTTATTCTTCCAAGCTGAATTATTTATAGTTTCACACATACTGACACCATCTTGCCGAACTGAAAATCTGCATCTATAATAAATTCTATGCACTATTAAGAAGGGGCTGTCTTTACACTCTTTCTCTCACACAAAATATGTGGACTGGGTTGAATTAGAACAATTAATTCCCCCCAAAATAAAGAAACATTTGCTTGGCATATTCTGAAACATGTAGAGTTATATGCACAATTATCTAAAACAATCTTTTGAAGTAAATTGCTGGCACATGCCACCATATCCAGGTCTTCTGGAAAATTCTAGAATAGAATTTTGTTCTAAGAGAACAAAATTGTGAGCACTTTAAATACAACAACATTTCAGGGATATGGATGAGAACATGAAATCTGATGAGTTTTGGCACTCTCGTAGTATTTCGCTCCTTTTTGTTGGTGTATAATTCTTGAGCAACTGAGAAGGTACGCAAAATTAACACCAATAGTGCATCTCTAGAGCAAGGCCCCAGGAGACTATTAAATCCAGCCCCTAAAATTATTTCAATGCTTCACTGCCAAGTGAAATGCAGAAAACATTAAATTACAGATTTGCTATAAATACCAGTCTTCACCTAATCATGAGGGCCATTCTGTACCCTTTGTCTTCTCACTGGGGCCTTCTATGCTGCAAGTAGGTCACTAGAGATCTAAACATTGCATTTCCTTCCCTTTCTTTTCTTTTTCTTCCCTTCTGTTATATCTGCCTGCAGTTGGAATGTATATATTTACATTCAACAAAAGGATCAAAACTGGGCTGGCATTTTGCCCTAAGGATGAATTATTTTTCTGGCTTTTCATTAGCACCAACTAAGATATTTTCTTTTGAGATGGAGAAGTAAATAAATGAACTGAAGTCTTTTTAATTGTTATCTGAATGAGGATTTTCTACCTAGTTCTATACTCAAGGCAGATTGCACCATAAATCATTAAATAATATAAAATCAGACATGAAGCTACATTATACTGTGGCAAATTATAGCCCTGTTAGCTCAAATTGCCTATAATTACTTTGGATGGTGCCCATAATTTAGATCGCACAATTCATGAAATATAAAGCAATTCCTGAAACTGGGAGGGGAAAAAAGTTTTACAGAAGATGTTTCTATTATGGGAAGAGGTATACGAAGTGCAAGAAAAAATTCCCTGTGAAATATTAATGTTCATGAAGTTTTGAAAGGTACAAAAATGATTTAATTATGAGACAAAATTAACTTATGATATACTGTATGCGAACTTGTAGCTGACAAGTCCAAGGAATATTATCTATTCCTAGACTAGAAAATTGTCCCAGATCATGCTACAAATTTGGTTTCAGTTCTACTAATTGAATTAGACATTTTAAATGGCAATTCATTGTATATTGGACAAGAGAGGCTTAGCAGAAAGAAAAGGAAAGAATGGCAGAGCTTCTGCCTGGGCCAGCAATTTGGCAGAGAAATTTCCTAACAACTCCACACATTATATACAACACCACTGTCTAGTAGGAAAACATTGTGGCTGTTTTCATAGAACTGACAATCAGAACTAAGCTGAAAGGAGAAGGGCAGATCTGTAGAACAAGCTAGCTTTAAACTAAAATTTAATGGAGTTGTAGGGCTGTGGGATGCTTCAGATTTAATTTTTAAAAGTTGCTTTGATCTCATTTGGGATAACGTCCAACTTCAACTCATTAAAACAGTCATGTCTTCTTTCCCATGGCAGGTACAGAGAATGTTGCAGAATCCTGGGAAACAAAGCATAGCTGTTTTAATAAGTTGTAGACAGATGTTTTATTCATACTCCTGCAATCTCTAAAGCATTTTTTCAAATTATTCCCAAAATGTTCTATAGACCCACTAGTTTATAGCTAAATGTGTTGTGGAAAAGCAAACCATTGTGTTAGCCTGTTATGAGAATCAGACATGAGTTTATAATATGGTTTATTTCTTTGGACATAGCATATTGTACAAGCGCAACCCAGTATGTTGGCATGACAAAGTTCTGATGTCAACATAATGCAATTACATCCTTACTGGCTGAAGCTCCTGGATTATTCACAAAGAAGTAAATAGGATAGAACAGTCTTTTAAGACTTGTTTATTCCGATTTAAATGCTGATTAAAGTGTGAACCCCTAGCAGCGTTTTGGCAATATAGAAGAAGAGCTGGATTTTATTTATTTATTTGTAGATTAATTTAATTTAATTATCTGTATTCTCATCAGGCTTCCAACAGAGGGTGCAGGGCTTAATAAAATAGAGCAATGCCTAAGTGTTTGGCAAGGGGAAAAATCATAAACAATGAGATTAGAGCAAATGAATGACAACGGTCATTATGCCAAATGATGCCATTTGCAAACATTGCTGCTGATGTTATAGAATTCCTGACATTAGACAATTAATACATGCCAAGGATAAATTGTAGTTCTACCAATGATGGAATCAAGCTTCTTGATAAATAGTAATCAAGCAGTCAATATACAGCAACTTCCTTTGGAATTTCTTTTGTTTCACATTAGCTGTATTTAGGACAACGTGTCAGAGGAAGGTAATACTAGTTTCTATATATTGCCTTTTCTCCTTTTGGATGTGGGGAAGGGTGTTGGTATTATTTTGCATCAAATTATTTTTTAGGCCAGTCTATTTGTTCTGTGCTCCAGTCAGTGGTAGCACCCAGACAGTCTTACCCAATCTTTGTTAAGCAATATCAGAGTTGATTAGTACTGGGTTAAAATACAACAAGGTATGTGGGTAAGGAGGGACACGGCGGCTCACTGGCGAAGAAGCTGAGCTTGTCGATCAGAAAGGTTGGCAGTTCGGTGGTTCGAATCCCTAGTGCCACGTAATGAAGTGAGCTCCCGTTACTTGTCCCAGCTTCTGCCAACCTAGCCGTTCAAAAGCATGTAAAAATGCAAGCAGAAAAATAGGGACCACTTTGGTGGGAAGATAACAGCGTTCTGTGCTCCTTTGGCATTTTGTCATGCCGGCCACATGACCACAGAGATGTCTTCAGACAGCGCTGGCTCTTCGGCTTTGTAACGGAAATGGGCACCGCCCCCTAGAGCCGGAAACAACTAGTACATATGTGCAAGGGGAACTTTTATCTTTACTATGTGGGTTGGTTTAGCAAGTAAAATGTGGTGGAATCTCTAGCTAGACTGGCGGGAGTTGTTAAGAGGGGACCAAGCTTAAAGTTCTTGCACTACAGAAAGGAGCACAGGCCTGATCTCCTCCAGAATTCCTGAATATTTTCATTCACAAGGGAATGTGGTCAAGTCTGATGACATTCTTCTAATATGAGTGACTAATAATAAAGCTGTTGCTTGAGACTATTCATGGGTGGTTCTTGTTGCTTGCACCTGATGAAAAAACATAAAGTAAATGTAAAAAGTAGAAGAAGCCTAATTATATATGTACCTTTTCCAGTATATTTTCACAAAACTGTCTTTGCTATTGTTATGTCCTGAGAACTCTAGGAGTTCTCACTCAGGTCCACTCACTTTGTGTGGGCGTTATTCCCCCATTCCCATTGGTTGGTTCTCTCCAGCAGCCAGCTATAAAAGCAGGCTGCGGGGTCCAACCGGTTGCTGATTGCTGCGAGCCAGTTCCAGGCGTGGCAAGCACGGTCAGCCCTTTATTGTAAAATAAAGTATTGTTGCACTCATGCTCTGGTTCAGCCTCTCATTGCTCAAACTTAACACTGGCGACGAGGATGGGATGGCTACCAGAAGCACCATGCAACCGCTGAGTCACTAGCCTCCGATCCGCAGCCCAGAGAGAGCGATCGGCTGGCGATAAGGGAAACGCTGATCCGCAGCCAGAGAGAGCGGTCAGCCAACGAAACGAGCGATCAAAAAGAGCAAACGCTGATCCGCAGCCAGAGAAAGCGGTCTGGTTCAAAAAGTTAGAAGCGTCTGTAGCCGCTTGTTAGCCCCGCTACGGGGAAAGTGAAGCGCTGCGAGCCGCAGCCGCTCTGTATTTGGCGCGAAATTCAAACGGGTGTCATTTGAATTTCGAGCCAGTAGGAGACACAGCACAGCGCTGTAGGAAGTCACTAACGCCCACTTTTGGCGCGAATCAAGACACCTCCAACGGCTAGCAGCCAACGTGGTAACCCAGAGAGAAAAAGAGAGGGTAGCAAAAAACCCCTCCAGAGCTGATATCACTAGTAACTCACGAGTGCCCGTTGTCCCAGAGAGATTTTTCCGCAGGTAGCCCAGCCGTTCCAGCACCATGAGTTCCAACCCAGTATTCCCGGCGTTTAAACCAGACGAAGAGAAGTGGGAATCGTATAAGAACCGCTTCAATCATTACATCGATGCGGTCGGCCTGGCGGATGCGGGAGAGCATCGGAAAAATCCTATTTCCTAATCTACTGCGGAGCCACCGTTTACGATACCGCCGCAGCACTTTCGTGGCGCCGAGAGAATTGAAAAACGTTCCGTGGTCGAGTTGCTTGAGATCCTCACTAACCACTACGCTCCCAGGCCTTCACAAATCGCCAGGAGGTTCACGTTCCGTATGAGGAAGCAATCAAGTAAGGAGACCATCAATCAATATATGGCCGCCCTCAGAACAGCAGCCCTGCACTGCGGGTTTGGAACATACCTGGAGGACATGCTCCTCGATCAATTAGTTTGTGGGGTCAAGGATCTCAACCTACAGAGGCGCCTGCTAGCAAAAAAGACCTCAACCTCGCAGCAAGCGGTAGAGGAGGCCCTAGCAGCCGAGCTAGCAACGAACTCAGCCACCGAAATTCAGGGCCCAAGCGCCAAGCTAGCATCGTTCCCAGTCCATTCCGAAGAGGTGGAAGCGGAGGAAACCCACAACGATGAAAACAACGTCCACCGCCTCGCCAACGACAGATGATCGCAGGTAGGGGCCAAACAAGAATACACCGGTCCACCCAAGCACATCACACTGTGCCTAGCCTGTGGGGGATCGCATCAAAGGGCCACCTGCAAGTTTAAAGGAGCCACTTGCAACAACTGCCGTAAGAGGGGGCACATCGCAAGAGTCTGCCAAGCCCCTCAAAGCACTGCACACAGACCCCCGTCCTCGCACTCGGGACCACAGAGGCAAGTATTAAACTGTCGTACGCACCGCCTTGCCAGGCGTACTTGCCACACTGTTAGTAAAATTTCTCTCTCCGTTTCCCTAGAAGGTAAACCGTGCCACATGGAGGTTGACACAGGGTCAGCGCTCTCAATAATCTCGTGGAGCACCCTCAAGAGACTCCATCCCAGCCTATCTACTACCCGGCTTCAGAGATGCCAGTTCGGTCTGAAGGACTACCAGGGAAGGCCATTCCCGTGATCGGCAGAGGCAAGTTCTTTGTCAGTTTTAGAGCTTTTAAAGGCCACCTACCTCTAGTGGTAGTTAACGGCAATCTACCCACCTTATTGGGGCTCGATTGGTTTCCCCACCTCGGCCTAGGGCTAACAGGAGTCCATGCTGTCTCAACCTCAGACACTGACTCCTTATTCGCTGACTACGCAGATGTGTTCAGCGAGGAGCTGGGGTGTTATAATGGAACCCCCATCTCGTTCACCGTTGACCCCCAGGCAGTCCCAATCAGATTAAAACCTCGTAGAGTTCCATTTGCTATTCGACCAAAATTAGACGCTGAATTGGATAAACTACTAAAACAAGGGGTCATTGAGCCAACAGATTTCGCCAAGTGGGAGACGCCCATCGTCACACCCCTTAAAAAAGATGGTAGCCTGAGAATTTGCTCGGACTACAAGACAACAATCAATAAATATTTACAAGTTAGCGCCTACCCTGTGCCCGTCATTCAGCACTTATTACACACATTCGAGCCGGGCAGTATTTTTGCTAAATTGGACATGTCTCAAGCATATCAGCAGTTCCCTGTTGATAACCAAACAGCGGAACTTCAGACCATCGTCACTCACAGGGGTGCCTTCCGATGCAAGCGTCTCCAATTTGGCGTAAGTGTTGCCCGGGTATTTTTCAATCCCTCATGGAGCGGATTTTACAGGGCCTCCCTGGTGTAGTACCCTACTTGACGACATCTTGGTCTCGGCCAGGGACAGACCCCAACTCTTCCAGAGAGTACGAGCAGTGTTAGAGAGGTTCAGACAGCATGGCCTCAAGTTAAAAAAGAAAAATGTGCCATTGCCACTAGACAGGTGGACTTTCTGGGCTATAAAATTGACGCCTCTGGCATTCACCCCCTGGAGTCCAAGGTTAGGGCAATCCACGAAGCTCCCACACCAACCTCCAAAACGGAGCTACAAGCTTTCTTGGGGCTGCTGAACTTTATGCATCCTTCTTGCCCCATAAAGCCTCAGTAGCCGAACCCCTACACAGATTACTAGACAAAAAGTCACCGTGGCACTGGGGGCACAAAGAAGACCAGGCGTTTAACGCCGTCAAATCACTACTTACGTCAGAGGCAGTGCTCATCCAATTCGACCCCAACCTTCCTTTAGTACTGGCAGCAGACGCCTCCCCTTTTGGAATTGGGGCGGTCCTTAGTCACAGACTCCCCAATGGCGCCGAGGCCCCCATCGCTTTTTTCTCCAGGACGCTCTCGGCCACGGAGCGAAACTACAGCCAAATAGACAAGGAAGCCCTAGCAGCTGTTGCGGCCGTGAAAAAGTTTCACAAATTCCTTTTTGGCCACTTCTTTGAACTGGTCACCGACCATAAGCCCCTCCTGGGCCTACTGGCCGGCGACAAACAGACACCTCAAGTCCTTTCCCCTAGGATGACAAGGTGGACACTTTTCCTAGCGGCCTACTCATACAAACTTATTCACCGCCCGGGCAAGACCCTATCCCACGCCGACGCTCTCAGTCGCTGCCCCTTACCCGCTCCGGCTGAAGACCCAGCTCCTGTCAACGCCATTTTCGAAATCACCCAGTTGGACCTGCCCATCACCGCCCTTGACATCGCCGCTAAAACCAAGGCAGACCAAGCGCTCGCCCAGGTGCTCGACTGGGTGAGGAGGGGGTGGCCGGGAGGCAACGTTGATAACAAATTCGCACCCTTTAAGACTCGCATGCAGGAGCTGTCCAGTTTGCAGGGTTGTCTACTGTGGGGCACTCGAGTGGTCATCCCGACCTCGCTGCGTACCCGAGTCCTGGAGGCGTTGCACGAGGGACACCCCGGCATCGTGAGAATAAAGTCATTAGCACGCAGCTACGTGTGGTGGCCGGGTCTAGACGAGGACATTGTCAATTGGGTAAGTTCCTGCAGCATTTGCCAGGAATCCCATCCTGCTCCCCCCATCGCCACCCCTACCAGATGGGAGAGCGCCAGCGCCCCTTGGTCTAGAATCCATATCGATCTGGCCGGCCCCGTGCATGGAAAGATGTTCCTAGTGGTCGTGGACGCTTATTCCAAATGGATAGACGTAGCACAGCTATCCACGACCACCACACTAGCAATCACCAACGTGTTAACGCGCCTGTTCGTTACACATGGACTACCCGACTCCATTGTCTCCGATAATGGCCCACAGTTCGCATCAGTAGAATTCAGCCGTTTTGCTGCCAACCTGGGCATTCGCCACATTTTCACAGCCCCATTTCACCCTGCCAGTAATGGGTTGGCTGAAAGGGCCGTCAGGACCACCAAAGAGGCCCTCGCTAGGTTTGGCAGGGATGACTGGCACCACAAACTCGCACGGTTCCTGATGAGCCAGCACTCAACCCCCTGTACAGTCACCAATAAGTCCCCAGCGGAACTTCTGATGGGCTGGCGCCTGAGGACTGTATTGGACAGACTGCACCCTCAATACTGCCCTGACTCTCCCCTTGCTTCTACTTCGGGGGTTAGACATTTTATGTTACAGGAGCCAGTATTCGCAAGAAATTTCGCTGGGGACCCACTTTGGATTCCAGGCGAGGTCATCGCCGTCACCGGGCCGAGGTCGTATAGGGTCAGGCTGGAGGATGGTCGCGTCTGGAGGAGACACATAGACCAGCTTAGAAGGCGCCTCAGCACCCTTGCCAACAAGAATCCAGAGTCTCCAGTCGAAGGGGAACCACCTCATCCGCCGCCCAGCCACATCGCACCCAACAACCAGTCTACACCAGCGGTCGTCCCGGTCAACCCAAACTCGGACAACAGCGCCCAGAGAGTTGACCAGCCTGATCCAACCCACGAGAGCTCGACCCCAGAAACCAACCCGGTGGTTTCCGAGGATGCCCAGCCCGGAGGGAGCGTTGGCGACACTATGCCGGCTCAACCGTCACAGACTGGAACCGAACAGACACACAATGTTCCCGAGCTGCGCCGTTCCGGGCGCCAACACAAACCCCCCGTCTACCTCAAGGACTATGCATGTTCGCATCTGGGGGGAAGGGGTGTTATGTCCTGAGAACTCTAGGAGTTCTCACTCAGGTCCACTCACTTTGTGTGGGCGTTATTCCCCCATTCCCATTGGTTGGTTCTCTCCAGCAGCCAGCTATAAAAGCAGGCTGCGGGGTCCAACCAGTTGCTGATTGCTGCGAGCCAGTTCCAGGCGTGGCAAGCACGGTCAGCCCTTTATTGTAAAATAAAGTATTGTTGCACTCATGCTCTGGTTCAGCCTCTCATTGCTCAAACTTAACAGCTATCTCTAGGTGTCAAAATCAAGTCAAGGGAATCTTCATCTTTAGAATGATATTATGGCAATATTACCATATGTCATGTGTTGGGGTTTTTTTTTTGGTTTGTGGCTAACATTATTAGGGGACCTGAGCAGAGACAGAACTGGCCTTGTGTTGGTTTGTTTCATGTTATCACCCCTGTGTTTGTGCCTTTATAAGGTGCCTTGATTTAGTTGGCAAATCACAATTTTAGGAAGCAGAGTGTCATACCCCTGTTGGAATATGATTCGGAGGGGGAGACCAAGCAGCTGACAGGGAGTGGGAGTGTGGCTCCATTGGCTGTGGAAGAAACTGGGGAAGGGCACAGTCCAGCTGGGCAGAGCAGGGGAGAGGTAGAGCAAGGAAGAGGGAATTCAGAGGAAGACCCAGGCCCACCCCCTCTTCATCCTAGGGCATGCAAGGAGGAACAGAGAAGGGAGCAACATGAGTTGCATGGCTTACAGGGGAGGAAAGGACCCTGATTCCCTTCATTAGCTGCAGCTGGGAGCACAGTGTTTAAAAAGGGGAAGCTGTGCACAGCAAGTTGTTGGGAGCAAATCGTGAATTATCTGGTATCGTGGAGGCTTATCTTGTGTTTCTGGTGTCTTCCCAACTGTGTGTGCATTTTGCTGTGCTTTCAAGGCTGCAATTCCTTCTCCTGCCCTGTCAAGTTAATTACTGCAGCATGGTTTGTTTAGATTTTTAGTTACAGTTTGTATGTACTTTGTTTGGGGGCTGAATTTCCTCCACTTAAAGACTGTTCCTGGGAGAGTTTTTCTCCAGCAAAAAGTAACCTGGACGCTGGGGGCAAAGTTGGGAGATAATAAAGGGACTCTTCTTGCTTATTTGACTGTGTTGCTTTTGTGCCATGCCCCGGGTCATCACACAGATTATCTTATCAAAGGCATCCATCTTTGGAAACATAATGAATCAAACAAGGTTGCCCTAAATCGCTTCATTATTGTTGCTCAGCGGCTCAGTTGTGTCGGACTTTGGCTAACCCAACAAGCAATCAACCCAACACCAGGACTCTCTGTCTGGAACAAGTTCACAGATGTGTGATCAGTTATACTAGTTGGCCTTCTTATCTGCTATTTGCCTCTTTCTAATTCCTTTGACTTTTCCCCTAAAAAAAAACCACAGACTCTTTTCCAACTTGCTTTTGCAGGCTTTCGGTTTTTAATGTTTCCAGCAAGCAGCTTCATTTTATTTCCTCTACTATTAAATGATTTGTTCTTCTTGAATTCCAAATTTTTCCCCATAATCTCCTCCATCACCATGAATCAAAGACATCAATTTTTCTTCATTCAGCCTTTCTGATGGTTATTTCAAGCCATATGTAAATGTTGCCTTACATTCCCTCTTTTACCAAGGAAACAAATTCGATCTTTGGTATTGAGCTACAGTAGAGTAAAAGCATATTTCCATCACAGATCCAATTTGGGCTGCAATCCAATGCTTATGTATTGGAAAAAAGTTCAGCAAAATATTCTGAGTACAGCATTCACTGAGTACAGTGAAACGTACTTGTGAACAAACATATACACAAGCATATTCTCAAATACTTGAAACATGCACACAACTCCATTCTTAAATACTTTAGGGATCTATGTAACTCATACCATTGTACCTTATTCGTGCCAGAATTGGGTTCACCCCAAAATACATTACTAGATTCTTAATAACTTCAGGATGTTGTGTTATTGTTTTTATTGTGTAAGAATTGGCAGTCAACACTGGATCAACCCAGTCCTGTTAAGCATAGCTGACACAGTATAATACAAAAAATATGCAAAGCTGACAGCCAAATTTCCTAAAAAAAAGAAGACCTGTGTGCAATTAACTTGCTAAAGAAATTACACAGACAATTATCTTATATTTGGGGTAATGAGGAAATACCATCTCATTAAATTGATGTCTTGAAGAAAGTAAACAGCTACTTTCTGTTTGAACCTCATTTATGTAATGAATTGTATCTGGATGTGTAATATGTTTTGAAGGTTGATGGATACCCTCTAGGGCATGTGCCAATTTAAAATGTGTCTATAGTTAAAAGCTTCTATTTAAAGGGCAGTGTTGACACAATGGACATATTCCCTCTTGGGAATAATTTAAATGTTAATTGCTATAGGACTGCACTCTAAGCTCTTGTATTGTTTTTTGCTGGCTGTTCTGATGCTAGCAAGAAGTACATTTCTGAGCCACAAATCATCAGAAGTTGTTATCCCATGAAGCAGTCTTGAAAAATTTGGTGCCAATTATTCTCTCTTGTAAATCCCAGGTCTCAATTGTATTCAATCTTCTTTAGATGTTTGGTGTAATGCTATGCTTGAAAGGGTGTTACAGTTTCTCAAAAATATTCTGGTCTTTCAAAGAGTGCTTTTGGTTTTTCTACCTTATTCTTGGAGTAAAAAGGGCTTTATTTGGAATGGTTTTTGGGCAAACTGCAACAACTTGTGAGCTTGATTTCACAATTAGGTCTCAAAGGTGCTTCTTCAAAAGCCAACTGGACTATGTTTTTTCCTTGAGGAAGAAGGTGTTTTGCTCCTCATCCAAAAACGCTTCATAATTGATGAAACCTCTTGGACTGTGCAGAGATGGATAGATTGATGTTTAAAATAAAAGATAAAGGGGATACAGAGTACTATTTAACATGGGATAGGTTTTATCAATGGCTAGATGTAAGAGTTAGAAGTTAGATGAAGAAAGATTATTGTTGAGTGCATGTAAAAGTTGAATGTTGTCTATGACTATAAGCATGCTGGTATAAGTGATATGATTATAAATAAGCTAATATAACTATAAATATTGCTATAATTAGTATGTATATTATTATTATCACTATTAGCATAGCTGTTGCTTATTTCGTAAAATGAAGTGCCTGGACAATACACTGTATTCAAAATATTTATATATAAATAAAAATATTATAAAAAAAAAAGAAAAAGCACCTTTGAGACCACTATGGCCTGGATGACTGAGAATCTCCGTAGTCATTCACAATTATATATTGATATTTGTATTGGATGTTAGCCCTTTTGACAACTGACATGTAAAAAAGCATTTACTGTAATAGGGCCTTGTTTCATACTTACCTAAATGAGCCATAATCCATTCACAGGTCCATACTGTTGGTTCTGACTTAACACAGACATTCCAACTGGGTCAAGAATCGTTATTTTGAAGTCCTCCCAAACATCAGGGGTCTTCCAATTTGACAGCTTTAAGACTTCAACTCCCAGAATTCCTCGTCCAGTCATGTTAGCTCAGGAATTCTGGGAGTTGAAGTCCACACAAGTCTTAAACTTGCTAAGTTGGAAGACCCTTGCTGTATATTCTTGTACCAAGAGAGCACTGGCAAGGATGTCTCCCATCACCAGTGCCTTCCCCATAGGCCAGGAGCAGTAGGGATGACATGCCTTCTATTGTCAATCGGTGTTTGGAAACTATACTGTAGAGGCCTTGGCAGTAAGTTCTGCAGGAGAATGGTTTGCAGTTTTGAACTACTTGGTCTCTCCAGTTGTTTTACTTGGAGATCTAGATTGGAAAAGCTAATTAACTTTGTGCACAATAGGCATGTGTGAGCTGAAGTGAAACTTCCTGTGAATTGATTGAATGGATCAATTAAGTCCTGTTTTGTGTTCCTGTAACACTGTAATTCCTTCTCATTGGTTCAGTTCAGGATCAATATGTGGAAATATGGCCAGGATGGTCAATTATTTTCCAAGCAATTTCTCTCCCTCTCTCATTCTGCTGTTCCCACTAAACAACACATAAAGCTAGTGTAAAATCTGTAAATACTGTAAAATCAAAGGCAACAGGGTTGATAAGAGGAGATTGCAACTGTTATACTTTTGTACTCAGTGGTGATACTTTTTGCCCAGAGAATAACAGGATTAAAGGGTTGATTTTAAATCTGTTTTTCCCCCCATTGGACTTTACAATGGAAGAATATTTATAGCTGGAGAAAAGGACTTTTTGAATCTTTTTGGATTAAGAGTATCAAAATGAGCTTCTAAAGCAAGTGTCTTCAACTTGGCAAGTTTAAGACTTTTGGACTTCAACTCCCAGGATTCCTGAACTAACATGACTGGAGGAGGAATTCTGGGAGTTGAAGTCCACAAGTCTTAAAGCTGTCAAGTCTGAAGATCTGTGTTGTGAAGGTGCAATTCAAAACATTCTTTATCAAGCCTTGAATTTCTCCCTGTTCAACCTCCTACTATTGATTCTAATTTAGGCAAGGTAAATCCTTTTTAGGGTGTGAGATACAAAGAGCCAATGTGAAAGAAGAGTTTTGTAGGAAGGATACCAGTCTTGAGTAATTATGGAACTTCTCAATAGGCAGTCTCAAGAAGGGGTGAATTGTGTCATATCCAGGAATTCAAAAGTTGTTATATCTTCTAACCTCACTAACCATTCCAGATATGTTGGAGAACAACTCTCAGAATTTGGATTCTGTCCATTGCATTTTAAAGATCTAGGAGTCCCCTTTTTCAAGAACACAATTTTAATAATTTTTTCTATCAAGTCTGAATGATCAAGAGTCCATACATAGTGCTATTTCCCATATGATCATCTTGAGTGAGCCTTGCCATTCATTCTGATATCAACCATTTGATTTAGTGATCCTTTCTCAGCATGGGCTTTATTAAACTTGGCCATATTTCTTGTAAGATTTTTAAAGAAACACAATTCTTAGAATTCTCCAGTAAGTCAACCAGATTTCTTTTCTTTTTTATGCATTCACTGAAAAAGCCATACTATGTGAAGAAAATTTATGTTACTGGCTCAGGGCACTATTGGAAGCATTTCAAGGAAAAGACTTCAGATTAAATGTCCTTCCGTTTCATTGCCCTGTTCTTGCATGATAAATGGGAGGCATTTAAGCTTTTTTTTCCCAGAGAATGGCTGATGAAATGGAGATAAAATGTGGAGAAACAGAGGCATAGCAATACCAATATTCCAGCTACCAATTTTCTCCCAGAAAGCGCTTGGGAAAGATGCCATAAGCAGAAGTGGGGAACTATGGCCCCTTTATGACTTGTGAACTCCAACTCCCAGAATTCCTGCTATGCTGGCTCAGGAATTCTGGGAGTTGAAGTCCACAAGTCATAAAGGGGCCATAGTTCCTCAACTCTTCTATTTTTAGATGGCTTCCAGCAGGAAATAAAATGGAGTCTGTCAGCTGGTGCCTATTGGAAGGAATTCTCTTTAATCCTTGATAACATTTTCCATCGGTTGCACTTTTTTCAGCATCCAGCATCTCAGGGTTGTAGTCAAGATGGCACCCATGACAGTGTGATTGAAACTCTGCCTTTTTTTTTTTTTTTGACACATAATGTATGTTAAAGGGATGGGACTTTGATCATATAATTTATCTGATTTTCTCTCTTCATATGGCCCTGATCTTCAGGGTTCCTGTTAACCAGGGATCTTCAAACTTGACAGCTTTAAGACTTGTGGACTTCAACTCCCAGGATTCCTCCTCCAGTCATGTTAGGTCAGGAATTCTGGGAGTTGAAGTTCACAAGTCTTAAACTTGCCAAGTTTGAAGACCCTTGCTGTTAACACTGGTTCTAACTCTCCAACAACATCATTGTTCTGTATGTACATTTGCATTCTTGGAAACCTGCACTTCTGATTGGCTAAACGCACAGCAACCGGACTGGTTGTTGCGCGGCACTGATTGGCTGTTACAAAGCAACCGCGATTGGCCGAGCCGATCGCGGGTGATTCGAACGGCTGTCATTGGCCGCGGTGCCCGGCACCAGTTCAATATAAGCCGCCGCATACTTAGCCGGCGGCCAGATTCAACTTGAAATAAAAAGAGCTTTAAACTAGTCACTGCCTCGCGTCTCTTTGTGATCGATCGACCGATACAACAATCATCATCACATAGACCTTTCAAAATACTTGAGAATGTATGTTTTATGAATGGCCATATATGCTATGGCTGCCATTTTATGAAGGCACCAGCCTCTCCCATCGTCAAGAGCCAATTTGTAAGAAAATATGCAACATGCTTTAGCATTCCAAATGCATCCACTATTGTGTAATATTTAATAGGTTATAGTTTGATACAATTTTAATGCAAGTCTTGCTTGCATTATCGTTATTGCATTCCAACTGATCCAGCAGGCAACTACTTGAAGAATGGAAAATATACTCTTTTTAAAAAAAGAAAGGGAGTCATGTTCTGAGACAGAGTAACTGAGGATTAGAGATGGGGTTTTGCAAGTTATTAGTCTCATTTTCTTTAAAGGCATCTGAAAATGGAATGTTTGTCTCCACGGGGCAAGGATTTAATTCAGCAACGCCGTGTCCATTTCTCATTTGTGGTGGGGATATGAGTGTGCGATGAGGATCTTTATGAAAAAGAGGTGGGGGGAAAGAGGGAGAGAAAGAAAGATACAGTTCAGTTACCCATACTTCAGTTCTGACGGATTGTAAGATAAAATGTGTTTAAAGTTCTTGATAGTAATAATGCTGTCACAGATTGTAAGATAAAATGAGGGCATTTAAAGTTTGCTACTTTTAAAGTCTACCTCTTCCATTAAAAAGCCTTTGTATGACAAAATAAAATACACATGTTACCAGTTTCTTTTCATTGAAGTTCACCAAGACGATGAAGAATTTAGTGTTCTCCTGCTACTAACTTAAATGTTCTCCATGTTTGCAGATACTGAATTGGGCAGTGACATCAGAGACTCTCAGTGTTTTGAAGTTGCGGTGGGATCTGAGATTCACTCTACTCTGAGTCCCTTTCATTTGCAAGAGAGAAAATAGCTGTGCAGCATATCAAGGCCTTGGTTAGAGTTATTAGCTGATTAGTAACGCTCAGCCTTCATTTGAAGCATAGTGTTTCTGCCAGGAGTAGATAGAACTGAGTGAGTAGCATGGGGCTGCTCTATATGAAGGACCTTATCTCTCTAATTATATTTATAGTCCCATTAGATCTGGCAGGAAGGGCACATTCTAGGTCCCAGATGGCACGGTCTGAGTGCCATCTGTCAGGGCTCAGGAAAACAGCCTTTTCTATTGTGGTGCATGCCCCCTTTGGAACATTATTAGCCCTGAGATTAGATTGGCCTCAATCCTGTTGGGCTTTCAAACGGACCTAAAGATATGGTTTTGTAACTGCGCCAGGAGATCTGTGTGTGTGCCTGGCTATGCCAATTTGTGCTGATGGCTTTTACCTGGCTATTGATTATGAGTAAGGGTTTTTTTTTTGCTGTTTTATTTTTTTAAAAACTGTTGTTTCATGGTGAGCTTCTCTGAGTCATGAGTTTAAAATGGCGCTCCATACAAATCAAAATCATCCATCTATCCATCCATCAGTTGTTATCAGATTGGTCTACTTGGAAGAAATATGTGATGGGTTACCCACAGGGTGTTCAGGCTGCACCTGTGATAGATTGTCCTATGAAGGAGAAGGGTTGTGATGGACTACAGTGAAGTGGCAATTTCCCAAGAAGGAGGGAGCACATTCCAAGGAAGGAGGAGAGGCAAACGTAGCCTGAAGCTAGATTGGAGACAGAGAAATTAGAATAGTCACTCAATCTCTCAGGGTATATCCGTTAAGGTGAGTGTTTATTGGTTTAGTCTGGCAAGATTCTGTCAATTGGGCATGAGCAAATAAAGAACTGAACTTGGGCTGGATTATTCTTGGGTTGGGCCTCACAGCACATGGCCCCAAGAATTCCCCTCCCACACTAGATAGGGGATGAACATTTCAGATGTTATTTCCTTTTTTTTTGGACTGTCAGAGCCTCATGGAGTAGAATGTAAAGTCAGGAGCTACCCATACATTCCTTAAAAACAATGGGAGAGCTAACCTCTAACCCCTGACCCCAGTCCTGCAGAAGGTGCATATTCTGACGCAAGTTCTCATAAGATCTCATGAGATTTGATGTTCTCAAAGGTGTTCATGTAATTTGAGGATGAGGGTGAGAGACCGGGCATCTCTGGCTCAAAATGGTTGCCAGCCTTTGTTCTACTGGCTTAGAGTTGGTATATACTCCCATGTCTTTGCCTGATTTTGTCATTTTTGCCTTAAGGAAATGTCAATTTCTCCCCTTCCTCCCCCATTTTGAAACAAGAGCATGGCCAAAAACCTATTCTTTTTTCATTGCTATCAAAGGTTATAGGTTTTTTTTTAATGAATTCCTGTTTATCCTTTCCCTATTTCATTTAGCAATAAATGTATTTCCCCATATAAGAAACACAGGGGGGAATCCCTGATTGATGAGTCTGAAGGTTATTGAAAGAGATTGGTTGTATTATGCTGTGAAAGGAATGGAACCCATTAATGCACTTTTATTCAGCCCTCTCCCTGTTCTTTTTGCTCTGCATCCAAGAGAAGATTTTTTTTTTAAATTCAAGGAATGTAGGGCAAGTCTATTATTAAAATGATTTCCTTGATGGAACTAGGCACACACATTTAAAACTGATAGAAAATGGTACGATCTTTCTTTCAGACAAAGAAACATTTCAATTGCAAGCCAATACAAAGAACTTATCTCTTGTCCATTGTGTTAATTCATTTCTATTTTATATTGGTTTCTGGCCATTACTGTAGAACATGTAATCAAAGTGAGACAATTTTTATATATCAGGAGCATTTAAATGCATTCTGCCTCTCTATTTGAAATCTTGGTCTATGTGGTTATAATAAGGTTACTGCAGTGACTTTACTGTACTGTTGATTTTTTATTTAATTGGACATGACCACTGCTATATGTTTCATGTATTGCCCCATGCCTTTAGAGCAGTACAGCAAGCTAAAATTAAAAGGCAACCTGTGGCTACTCAGACATTTAATTAGAGTTCCCAGGTGTTACAATTCTGTTAAAATGGAAGACAATGAAGATATGGCTCCTCTCATTTCTTCTTCCATCCAATTATCTGCTCTGTTGCTTAATCTCTTATATGCCACTTGGAGAGATTGGCAAGGTAGGAGTCATAGGACTGCCGAAGGAATCAGAGAAGCTTTTCAAATTGTTAGGTTTCTGTTGAAATGGTAACCCCAAATTTAATGAAGCAGAACAAAGAAGACTATCTCCAAAATTCGTATTATTGCCCACAGATTGAACTATTTTCATGTCTTGCCTTGCACATCCTGGATACAAGTGTCTATGGAGAGATTCTCAGTCACCCAGGACATGGATGTCCCAAACGTGCTTTTTCAAAAAACAAAAAAACAAAAACCACCTTTGGGACAACCAGGACTTGTATGACTGAGAATCTCTCCATAGACATTTAGCTATGCAAGGACTTCCAGAAAAAATGCAGACTACACTTCATTCCGATGCCTGTTTTAGAGTTGCCATTCAGATGCAGACAACACAGACTCATTCCCAACAGCCTACACCTATGTTCAACCTAGAGAATAGAGAATAGAATAACAGAATTGGAAGGGACCAAGCAGGAGATCCTACACCATTTCTGACAGATGGCAGTCCACTCTCTTCTTGAAAGCCTCCAGTGATGAAGCTTCCACAATTTCTGGAAGGCAAGCTGTTCCATTGGTTGATGGTCCTCACTGTCAGAACGTTTCTCCTTATTTCTAGTTGAATCTTTCCTTGTTCAGTTTCCATCTTTTATTCCTTTTCTGGCCTTTAGGTGCTTTGGAAAATAGCCTGACCCCTTCCTCACTGTGGTAGCCCCTCAAATACTGGAAGACTGCTATCATGTCTCCCCTGGTCCTTCTCTTCACTAGACTAGCCAAGCCCAGTTCCTGTAACTCTTCTTCATATGTTTTAGCCTCCAGTCCCCTAATCATCCTGGTTGCTGTTCTCTGCACTCTTTCTAGATTCTCAACATCTTTTTTATAGCATAGGGGACCAAAACTGGATGCAGTATTCTAGCTGTGGTCTTACTAAGGCTTTATAGAATGGTGTGTGTGTGTGTGTGTGTGTGTGTGTGTGTTCCAAGAGAGCTCCACATCCATTTGTACTACTCAGGTGACCCTAAAGGCACAGGCAAACCTCCAAGAGGCCTCAACGGCTCTCCAAAAGGATGCAAATGACCAGCTGTCTGCAAGGAATATAAATGCTTCCGTTCTCCACCATCCAAGTCAAAGCTAAAGAAGCTTATTGGATGAGAATTTCAATTTCATTGTACACATGTTGTGCATTGACAAAAAACGTTTGATTGGTTGAGAAGCAAAATGTCTTCAAAGAAAAACCAAAAAGTCCAGCTGCCTCTTCAGAAACCACCTTTTGGACATCCTAGATCCAAGGTTCTGACCTAAGAAGAGAGTAAGGAAAAGAAGAATCAGCAGGTTAAAAAAATTCCATGTTCTTCTATTAATAGCTTTGACTTACATCTTCCATTTCAAGTCATAGAAGCCTGATAATGAAAAGGCCAAGTAGAATGAAATCTGTATTAGTATTTAGTTGGGAATCACAGAACAGCTCAGAAAAAGGGAGGAAGGTCTATCTTGTGGGCATCTTGTATGGTTTAGAACAGGAGTCCTCGACCTCTGGGCTGTTGACCGGCCCTTGGCCTATCAGGAACAGTGCTGTGCAAGTCAGCGAAACCCCATCTGCAAATGTGTGGGATCCAGGCAGTGCATGAAACCCAACACACACCCCACCCTGCAGAAAAACCATTCTACACAGAAGTGGTCCCTGACGCCGAAAATGGTGATGGCGGCTGGCTTAGAAATTCAAATTTTATCCTCAGCTAGCACATGGTAGAAAACAAGACGTGGATCTTTTCTGTTTTAATATTAATATAGTATATTCACCCATGTAAGACAACTAACAAGCCAGGAATGCAGAATGCTTTCTGATGCTGCAATTAATTACAGTTGTCTCTGAAACAAGAAGTGTACAAAGAGATATGAGACTCAATCTGCCAAGCAAGGGAAAGCATGAAGCAGGATTACCTTATCACAAAAAATGAGTTGTTCAGTCAGGTGCAGACAGAATGTCCAGCTTTCCTCTTACTGGGGCAGGCTTGGGAAATAAAAAATTAAATATCACTCTCCATTTTTGGCCCCAAGTATTTGCTTCATTTAGTGATATACGATTGGGGGCTATTTTATGCAATTAATGATGCATTATAAGTAGGACATTTTCTTTCTATTTCCATGCTATCCTCCTTGATCTAAGAGCTCAGGACCCCCAATTCACTTTGGTTGGGGCCCACTGATCACCATACAGGTATCTTAGTGAAGAAAATCAGATGGTTCTTAGTTTAGCAGAGTGAATTTTTCTTCATGACAATCTGCTTCTATATTGTTGGCAAGAAAACAACATGGATGCATCCATGTGATTACTAAATCTCAAGTTTGACTCAAGGGAAATGTTATTTTATTGCTTTATTTCTTAATCACATTTGTAGGCCACCTGCTCAGAATATCTCTTCCATTACTGATGTTCTTGCCCTGATTTCCATCCTTAATGTGAGCCTACATTAGCCATCCCATCTGGTGCCATTAGAAAGTCCTGGGACTGCAACACACAGGATTTTTCAGATGCTGGCCAAAAAGCTATCTGACAATTATTAATACACTAGCTCAATACCTGTGCTTCACTACGAAACTATATGGTCGGGCTTAATTTTGGGGGAGGAAAATCAGGGGAAAAAATTCTGCCTCTGCCTACCAGCTTCCATCGGTATTCATCTGGCTAGCGTCCTGTCAAGTGTGTGAGAGTGTTAAGGGCTGTTTGGAAACTCAAACAATATTTGCTGTATGAGCAAGAAGGAGGCAGCAAGGAACCTGGGTGTGGCTTAGCTCAACTGTTCTGTACTACAGTGTTTGCTGCTGTGAGAGTAAAACTGAAACTCCTCTCCTCTGCTTGTGTTTTGCATTTGGAAGAGATTTCTTTTCAGGTGGGGAGGGGGAGTAGAACTCCTTAGCACCAGAGCATGTTAATAATAATATAGGAAATACTAATGCTCTGATAGTCATTTTGAAAAATCCTTTCTTAGTGAGCACCTAGAAGCCAAGAGGAACTTACGTGCCAAATTTCAAGTTTGTAAGCTTTACAGTTCTGGAGAGTTTGTGATGATGCATTAGTGGTATTTCGCTTTCATATATGTAGATTTCATGGTCCAATCACTATCTACTGATTCAGCCGTGGTTGGAGATGTTGAATCTCCCTGACATATGAGAACAGAGGGACCATTGGACAGGGTTTCTTAGTGGTGGCCCATAGCTTAAGGAACAGCTTCTCTCTCAGAAAGGTGCTTTTTTTGAAAGGCAACTGGACTTCGTTTTTCCTTGAAGATGTTTCACTTCTTATCCAAGAAGCTTCTTCAGTTCTCACTTGGATGAGAAGCAAGGCATCTTCAAGGAAAAGCAAAGTCCAGGCTGCCTTTTGAAAAAGCATCTTTGGGAGAACCCTGACCTGGATGACTGAGTATCTTTATAGACACCTCTCTCTCAAGAGTTTAGAGCAGCCTCAATCTTTGTATTTTTACACAAAGCGGTGAAGAATGAACCATGATGGTACAGTGGTTGGAATGTAGTATTACAGGCTAACTCTGCCCGCAGTCTGTAATTTATCCTGACCAAGGCCGACTCAGCCTTCCCTCCTTTTGACATTGGTAAATTGAGGGTTCAGATTGTTGGGAGCAATATGCAGATAATGTTGTAAACCACCCAGAGAGTGCTGTAAAGTGCTATGGGGCAGTATATAAGTCTAAGTGCTATTTTGATTGCTATTTTGGACTGTTGTTGCTTAGTCCATCCATGGCCGTCTATGGTGGTTGTAACCTTTATCATTGCATTGGTATTTTTTTTTTTAATATATATATATATAAACCACTTCTGTCAAATCTAAATAATATTTTTTTCTTGAAAAACCAAGCACAATTGTTTAGATCAGGAGCGTCAAACTCACAGCGTCACATTGTTGTCATGTGACATATCACAAACTAGGGGTGGGCATGGCCAGCTTGTGATGCATCTGGCCCGCGAGCCATGAGTTTGACACCCCTGGTTTAGATGTTCTGATTTACTTTGGTAAGGTCTCCTAGAGACAGTAAGATGACTTCCATGTAATAGTCTGATCCTGTACAATAAAAGGTATTGCTATATGACTGAAGACAAAAAATATGTTAGAATATTCATGAACTGGCAGAGACATGGTAACAAGGTCAGCCAATGAATAAGCATGGCAACTGGGTCAGCCAATGAGGGCTGTTTTGGAAACAGAAACTAAAGGAAGGAGTCTGAGCATGGCTTAGCTCTGTGGTCAGCTCTAAAAAGAAACTAGTCTGGTCTTGTCTGTCTGCTGAACTGAAACTAAGAATTTATAATCTCTACTCTCTACCACATTGGAAGAATCTGCTGTTGGTGTTGTAAATTTACTTCATGTGTTACTATGTATATAAAGAAGTTAATGAATCCTACTGAATCAGTTATCTCTGTGTGCTTTCTGGATTTGATTTTCTGCAACAAATTCTAACAAAATATACGTTGGAGCAAATGGAGCTGACCACATTGAGAACAAGGGCTTCAAAGCGCTATATATGTACTTACTAAATATATCTTTTTCACCAAAAAAAAAATCACTCAGCAGTATTTGGCTCAGGAACTGTTTTACAAAAAGGAGGTTGGAAAGGGGGGACAGATTACAATTGAACGAAACTCTAGAGATTCCCACTATAGGGACCAATTATATCCTGGCAAAAAAAAAAATCCAAGAGATGATGTAATAATTACAGTTCAGTTCAATATACAATTGTTCTTGCACAGGTGCAGGAGACAAAACATTGCTATTACAAATTGTAGTGTTTCCTTTCACCATGATTTAAGACAATGGGAAGGACCAGGTTGAGTTTTGATACCACTCCTGGATCAATGCTACTCATCTGTGACCCCATACCATCATCAATAGGGGGAGATTTTTTCTTTGGCTGAACTGGGGTGCAGTTCAGTGGCAAAGCCCTTGTTTTCCAGTGAGCAGTACTGGAATTGGATGGGTTCAGAGGTGGGTCAGGCTGTTATTAGCAACAATTCTGGTCAACCTCTGCCTTCTATGTCTTTGGCTCTTCCATGTCCCTACTGTTAGGACAACATAATATTGTAGTATCCTTGCACTGGGCTTCAGAGCAAATTTGCATCTAATGGCTTTGATTCTTATAAAAAAAAATCCTGCTGCAGGAATGCAGCATGAAGCAAAGATGGAAGAGGCACCATAAAGACACCTGAGCCTCACCTAGAAGTAATTACAGCTGGAACGCACCTATATTTCCAGCCAATTCAAAACCTTTGTTCTCTGTCCATGGTACTGAAATATTCAGACACATCGTGGGCTGATGCATTTCAATAACCTCCTCCTGGAAGTTATTGGGAATGAACAGAGGGGAAAGCTGCAGTGTTATAGCCATTCCCCAGAAGCCTCAAACAACATTGTTTGTGCATGAATTAAATGACTATATTACTGAATAATTTGTATTCATTATTGGCAGGGAAAGAGTAGATTTCCTAGGTTTATCTACAAGACAAATTACATATGTGTGTTCAATTAGTATAGGTACAGATAGACACCTATACAGGCTTGGATACGCTATGACAAAGAATAAACTTGACATACAGTTCTGATAGCAGATAGCACTCAAGAACAACACTACAGGGATTACTCTTGCTCTAGTAAGGCGATCCATTAGATGATGTAATCTGTATTCTCTGTTTGTATTTTCCTGGGTTTTCATTAAGACCTGTATGGGTAGGAACATTTCAGCTGAACTGTATAATCCATCTTGTACTTATTTGTGTGTTCATATGTACTGAAGAACAGCTTCACTTTAATTGTCAGTGCTTCATAAGTAGCCGAGCAGGTGGGTGCCCATGGAGCTGATACCATGCCCAAGTGGATTGTTTCCATTCAAGATAGATTCCTTGTTTGATCTGGCATAAGAGTTTGATATTTTTACCCTCTTAATTGCTTGAATGAAGGCTTCACATTTGTGTAACCCACTTTTATAAACCATTCAAACTACTTTGCATTGTCTCATTGTAGAATGGAGAGCTAAACTACGGTAGCCAAAAATCAGGAGATTGGCAGCACCTTTTTTAGATTAATAAATTTTATTTAAAAAGGAAAAGCTGTGTGAGATACCAGCATTCTTCTGGTGTGTTATCGCAGTAATCTCGATAATGGCCTTGTGAAGTAGGAAACATTATCCCCGCTCCCATTATTAGTGTGAATGTATGCGGGAGTACATTGGGAGGGAGGAAGCAGTAATAACTGTATATAGGAGACCATCTAATTAATTGGTGAAGAAGAGAATTTTGAGTGGAAGATCATACAGGACTGTCACATAACATTCCTGGTTAAATTCTTGGAATATTTGTTTGTCTAATAGTTTGGCCTATTTGTAAGTTTGGTCTACTGGTTAAGGCAAGGGTCTTCAAACTTGGCAAGTTTAAGACTTGTGGACTTCAACTCCCAGAATTCCTGAGCTAACATGACTTGAGGAGGAATTCTGGGAGCTGAAGTCCACAAGTCTTAAAGCTGTCCAGTTTGAAGATCCCTGGGTTAAGGTATCAGGCTAGAAAGTGGGAGACCATGCAGTCAAGTCCTTCCTTAGCCATGAAAGCCAACTGGGCGACTTTGGGCCAGTCATTCTCTCTCAGCCCAATCCTCGCAGGGTTGTTGTTGGGTAAACAGGAGAATGAAGGTTTGTTGTATATGTTTGCAACCTTCATTTATGTGTAAAAACAATAAAGGCAGGATACAAATAAATAAAATATTTAGTTGACAAAAGCAGATAGCAGTTGAATTGAATTATTTCTTTCTCTGCATGGGGTTCTCCTCTAATTAAACTTGAGCTAACAATGTTGGATTAAACCAGGAATACACAATGTAGAGCCCTGTCATGCCCCCGTCGGAGTCTGAATCCGAGGAAGAAGATGAACATATGAGAGGGAGTGGGATAGAAGCTCCGTTGGCTATGGAGAAAACTGGGGAAGGGCAAAGTCAGGCTGGGCAGAGCAGGGAAGAGGTAGGACAAGGGAGAGGGGTTCAGAGGAAAACCAAGGCCCACTCCCTATTCATCCTAGGGCATGCAGAAAAGAACTAAGAAGAGAGCAATGTGGGTTATGTGGCTTACGAGGGAGGAAAGGGCCCTGATTCCCTTTACAAGGCACACCTGGGGAGGGAGTTTAAAAGAGAGGCAGTTTGGGAGGGGTGTTTGTCAGAAACAAACATTGAATTCATCTCATGTTGGCTGCTACTATGTGAGTTCCTGGCATCCTCCAAACTGGTTTGATTTACTGCCGTGTTACTTCACTTTTGGAATTCCTTATCTTGCCCTGCCGGATTTATTACATTATCTTGTCTTGCTGAATTCATAGTTTAAAGTTTTCTGTTTATAACATTTTGGACTGGAATATCTGTAGTCAAAGGCTGTTGCAGATTCCTGGGAGAGTTTTTCTCCAGACCAGAAGGTAACCAGGACATTGGGAGCAAAGTTGGACCCAATAAAGTGACCCCTACTTATTATTTTGGCTTTGTGGCATGTCCTGGGTCATCACAGGCCCTGGGTTGTCTTTGGAGCCTCTCAAAACCTGAACCCAAATTGAGATGCTACAGTACCACAGAAGAAACATACTACATACACAGGTACATTGTTGAGGAAAAGCCATGTTAGTCTATAGGTGGCAACCAATGAGGAGGAATCTGATAGTACCAACTAACACATTTAAAACTAATTTTTTGGCAAATCACTTCATTAAACCTTTCAACTTGATTCACAAATGTCTATAAGGATTCTCAGTTGTCCAGGTCATAGTTGCCCCAAAGGTGCTTTTTCAAGAGGTTCCAGAAAGTCCAATTGCCTCTTGAAAAAGCACCTTTGGGACAACTGGATTTAGAATTATACACATGTTTAGGATTCCTTTTGATCTGAGAACTTGATATTCATCATGAGTCAATGGAAGGGATAAACATTCAACATTAAGACTTCAGTTTTTGCAAGGCATCTAAGATTTTATTCACCTTCTTCCTAGGAAGGTAATTTAATATGAATTGTTGCAATGTTCTGTTTGTATATTATTTTAATCTTTTCTTCAATCTTGGTAATATAAGCCCCATATTGGAGTCAGTTCCCAATAGATTAGCCTATGAACCTGACCAAATAAGTAATAGAAATCTAACCACATTCATTTATGTATTTATTTTATAATGAAAATACTTTGAAAATTAAAGTATTGTGCAAGAAAGAAGGTCAAAAGAAGCCAGTAAAGACTTCTGAAAGAAGCAAAATTATGATTTAATGGAAGTGGGAGACAGAGCTGTCCCCTGATGCTAAGCATGCAACCCCTCAAGGAATAAAACGCCTCCCCAGATATTCTCTTCTGTTATATTTCTTCTTCTTCCCATTTGTTATTTTTAGTCCTACAGTCCAACTAGGAAAAATGACTGGGAAACAAATCATTTTAGAAGAAAGAATTCTATCTCAATCCCCACTAATTCTGTTTTTTCATCTCCCTGCTCTTTACTCCACTCTCATTATTGAAATTTGGCACCAGTACATCCTATCAGACCTCAGGTGCTACTTTGATGTGTTGTTGAGTGCTGACAATTTTCTTCCAGTGTTCTTATAATTTATTTCAAGCATCAGAATGGCAAATACACACATCGTTTTTGTTGAGCTACACGCAGGTTTCCATTTGCCAAAGAGGTCATCTCTAGAAAAATCTGGACAATCAAATGGGCAATTTGGACAATCTGGGTGGGAGAGAACACTAGTTTGCATCTTGATCTGATTTACTTCATTGTTACTATTTTGAGTACTGTAGAATCTGAAAAAGAAATTTGCATGTATTGGTGTTTTATAATCTGATTTTTAAATGGCTAAGTGCTCAGGAAGAATTTTGACCAGGTAGTTGATCAGGAATGAAAGCCTTATTTTTTGACTGTAGTTAGAACTAGTTGGAACATAGTTTAGTTTCCTTCATGGAAAGCAAAAGGCATCCAACACTTTTCTCTCCATGTATTGCATGAATAAACTGCAGTAGAAATGAAATTCATTCCTGAAATATGTCATGATTACAGTGAATGACCCCTACTAATACTATTGTTATTTTAAGAAACTCTTAAGAAACAGATGCATATGTATGTGCGTGTTAGTCTGTTATCTATTAACACACATGCAAAGTTGCTTATATACTGTGTAACTAATAGAGCATTAATTTTAGTAAATTATAGAAAAATATTGTGAGCTCACAATGCTTCTGGCAACACTGAAGCTCCAAGATGGCTTCGGCCAGGCCAGCTTCAGGGTTGACAGGCTGCCCCCACCCCCAATTGAAGAGGAATTCCTGCAAGACAAAACATACAGAGGGAAATGGAATTATTCCCTTGAATTATAAATTATAAATTGAGAACAGTCATCTTATTGAGATTTAGAAAATGTGATCTGCCTAGAGGACTCTTTGTTCACCCCACAGAGAGAGAAAACTACTACTTATAGCTTCTCCACTAAGAGAGAAAAGCTACTGTATTTCTGATATAGAAAGCAAAGAAATGAGATGTCTGAAGTTTCCCTCCTGTGGATCATCAAAGAGCAAAATGGTTCAGTGGAGTTCAACTATCCTGATTTTTGGAGTAGCAAGACAGGGAGATCTAAAATGTACACAGCCAGTTAAATGGAGAAGGAGAAAGAGGAAGAGAAGCAGCTTCGGCCTTGAATGTCGTTCCATTTTCCATCTAATTACAGCTGCATTCTGGAGTTCCTGCAGAGATAGTAGTTGTCTTTACTGACAGCTTCAGTGTCACTAGAAGAAATATAATTCTGTTTTCCTACTGTTGCAGCCAAATAGGTTCAGGTAACACTTGACAGATGGGGGTGTTGAGAGAAAAGTTAACCTTTTTATATTTTCTTTTGACACCTGAGCAATGGAGTTAACTAAAGTGAATAGAACTGAAGGCTCCCATTAAATAAAATAGACATGCAGGAAGGATTTGTGTTTCCATGGATCTAGGAATGAGTAATGGGTCTTCTTTGCATCTGTTTCTCTGTCCCGTTTTCTACTTCTCTTGACTTCCAGTGTGGTTAGAGTCCTGTCAAGAATTTGGAGAAAAACATGCTTCTTATAAATGGGATCAAGGATGGCGTGGCCATTGAGGCAATATTTAAAAATAGAAATATGTTGATGTATAATATATCCGATAATCTGTTTGCCTGCTTGGATTTTAACATTATCTATCTATCTGTCTGTCTGTCTGTCTGTCTGTCTGTCTGTCTGTCTGTCTATCTATCTATCTATCTTTTCTTAAGTTTTCGCGGGTACTTACATGTATGGCATTCAGCTTTGTTCGGGTATTTTCCCACGTCATTGTAATTGTGCTTTTAAAGTTGTAGCAACGTTTCGGCAGAATCTCATCTGCCATCATCAGGCTTCTATCTATCTATCTATCTATCTATCTATCTATCTATCTATCTATCTATCTATCTATCTATCCATCTATCTATCTTTATCTACCTATCTATATCTATATAATCTGTTTAATTTACTGTATATATCATCCAGTCAGTGCTCACCCTTAGTAGCCACATAGATTTTCTTCATGACATTCTGTTCCTAACTTGATCCTTCATGTCTTCCAACAGTATACCTGCTGGACCTGCCACAGGTATGCTTAAACCTCTGAATAAAAATGATCCTTGGCTCCATTTGTTGAGAAATATATAGTTTATTAGAGATCAAGTGTATTGCAGAAATGCAAATCAGAAATGAAAATTGTGTGCCCAAATCCCTAAGTTATACTTTTCCCTCCCTTAACTGTCTCTCATTGCCCATCCAAGTGTAACCAATCAGGTTCAGACAAGAGGTTTTCATAACGGTCAGTCCAAGCATGGTTCAGTATGCACTGAATCCCCCGCCTTCTTCCAGCTGGGTAACCTTGAGGCAGCGTCTCAAAATACAGCATTTACTTTCATTTCCCGAAGCATTCCCTGTCCCCACAATTCATAGCAGTTTGTCACCACATAGAAGCAAAGCAAAAGCAGGCATAAGGTGGCAGCTGGCAATGCCATTGGCACTATAACTGAATTAATTCCCCTTACTGAGGATCATTTGCTTCTAAAAAACTTAAAAAGATCATCTGCTTTTTTTCCTTTTTTGTTCTTTTCCTTCCTTCCTTCCTTTCTTTTTTCTTCCTTTCTTTTTTCTTCCTTTCTTTTTTCTTCCTTTCTTTTTTCTTTCTTTCTTTCCTCTTTTCCTCCCTCCCTCCCTCCCTCGGATTAAAGTCAGAGGTAAGTCTTCATATAAGACATAAGACATAAGAATTTATTTGTCATTACACTTGCAAGCGGGTGCAACGAAATGAGGTGCTCTTCCACAAGTAAAACTGGACAACACCATTGAAAGAAAAATAAAATTAAACACAACAGACCATACAATAATCTCTATACAATTTAAAAATGTAAATACCCCATTACTCTCAGCCATTAAATTCCACAAAAATCTTATGACCCTGCATTCAAACTCAAAATTGCACTTGGATAAAAACTGTTCTTAAATCTAGTCGTCCTTGTTCTTAATACCCTGAATCTCCTTCTCGATGGTAATAGTTCAAAGAGCTGATGTCCCGGATGAGAGGAGTCATTCAATATATTAAATATCTTCCTCTTACATCTATTCCTATACCGTTCTTCCAAAGAGGGGAGTGAGCAGCCAATGATGTTTTGGGCCATCTTAATCACCCTCTGAATAATGTGTTCAAATTATAATAATTTGAGCTTTGTCATGTATGCCTTGATTAAGAATTGTGGGTTGATTTGTTCGGTTTTCTTGGCTGTCCATTGTATTTCCAGTAGTTTTCTCCAACATTAAAATTCAAAAGTACAGTACTATTTCTATCCTCTTCCTTCAAAGTCCAAGTTTCAGTTATCTAAAGTCTCATGCGGAGCACTACTTACATGATCTTGATCTTTATTAGGTATGGATGTTTCACAGCATCTGAATAGCTTATCCAAGACCTTTATGGCTGGTCTACCCAGTGCTGGTCTCTAGAGTACCTCTTGAGGACTTGTTCCTTTATTCTTATAGTTGATCCTAAAAGGCAGAAGCTATCGACCACTTCAATATTTTCATTGTCGATTCTAAGGCTAGTTAGTGTACCTGTTGTCATCAGTTTGGTTATATATATTGACATGATAGCACATCAATTCATCCATCAATATATAATCTCAAGCAGAGTTGGCGTTTGATAGAAAATCATTTGAGAAACCAAGAGCTATGGGACAAAGCAGCTTAAACAATCCTGGAAGACAACAGACCACTTCCTCGCTGTTGCTAGGATAACTGCATACTTAGATCCATACAGTTATGAATCAAACATGGCTTGAATTGTTTCCCTTGGAGATGCAAGTATGTATGTATGTATGTATGTATGGAGAGAGAGAGAGAGAGAGAGAGAGAGAGAGAGATGATAGTGAGCATCTGCTAATGTAACGTGATATAAATAGTTGAAAGGCAACATCAAAGTCTCAGCTCTTTTCCCTCACAACAAATAATTCATCCCGAACTATTTTCCTTTTGATGATATGAAGTGTCACTGTGAGTGAAAAATGGCAATTTTATATATGTGTTCCTGATTATAAGAATATAATAATATTTCAGTAAGAGCATGTCCTCTAAAATGTTTTTCCTCAGAACTGTATATTTTCCTCTAATGCAGATATAAGCAGATTAAACCAAGGAATTCATCATTCAAGTAAAACTCATATTATTTTTCTAAGGTTTTATAAATGGCACAACAGCCCTAATCAGAAAATTAAGTGTCTAGGAAGTTCTAAGAAATCTGAAAAGAAATGGGTTAATATCCCAGTGTGAGGCTGACTTTAGTGCTTACTTCTATAGGTCTGTGATTCCTGTTACAGTTACTTACCCTCAGTCTCTGCATGGAACATAGAAAAGAGCAATGGGCCTGCATTCAACAAGCAAGGAATGTATAGTATTTTATCTATTGCAATTCAAGAGCAAACATAATCCTTCTGCTTCCAGGGCTAGCACTATTGTTGGATATGGAGTTCACCCTGCCACAAGCAACAGAATGAATGGAATGGGCTGCACTGGTAGAATGTTGGGGGCAAAATTGTGTGTGAGCTATTTGGTTTCATGGTTCCTTCAAATGCAGGGGTGGGCTTCAAAAAGTTTAGCAAAGGGTTCTCTGCCTGGTAGCTGGATGGGTGTGGCCATGGTGGGCGTGGCCTAGTTGGCCTCCTGCACCATGACAGGGGGTGTTTTTGGCCTCCCTGCCCTGGGCTCTGGAGGCTTTCCTCACGCCTCCGGGAGGGCGAAAATGGCCTACCTGAGCTCTGGAGGCTCTCTGGAAGCCAGAAACAAGACCGGTTCCAGCCTTCCCGAACTTCCAGGAGGCCTGTTTTTCACCCTCCCTGAGCCTCCATGTGTGCCCTGCACTTACCTGCATCCCAAAATGAGCCTTGTGGGGACTCCTGGGAGGAGCAGGGCGGGGTAGGTGGGGCCAGCCAGGAGTGGGATTTGGGGGTGATTTGAACTGCACAGAATCTTAACTAGGGGCTCTCCTGAACCCCTTCGAACCCCCAGCAGCCCACCCCTGTTCAGATGCAACAGAGGCCCACATCCTTTTGCTTATACTGAAGACCAGATCGTCTCCCACTGGGGTAAATAGGGGAATTCCATCATGCCTTACAACAACAACAACTGGAACCAGAATTTCCATGGCGAAGCAAGGCAGTTGTTGAGTGAGTCATGCCTGATTTTACAACTTTTTTTTTTTTTGCCATGGGTATTAAATGAATCCCATGGTTGTTAAGTCCTGGGGTCCTTCTCCTATTGTTTTTGCTTGTTTAGAAGTAGGCTGGGAAAGTCACAAACTGAGATCACTTAATCCTGGTGTTAGTATTCCAAGTAATGCCCCCATTGAAAGCAGAACTCCGAGGCAGGTAGATTCCTCAAAGAACAATTTAATTGGATACATCATATTGGCACAATTGGTAAAAACCGACTCTGAAGGTTCCCGCGTTTTTCACTTAATTAAAAAGTGAAACTTCTCTCTCAAATCATCAGGCACGTTGTCCAATAGAGGTGCTGGCAGGTTGCCTGGTTACTTCACTTCTCCCCTTCTCAGCCACCTGTTGGAATGACCTTGGTTCCCACAGGAAAAACTTTTCATTTTGGCGGCCAAGCCAAGCTATCTAAGATTTGCCCCTCCCTTTCTTCCCTTTCGCTTTGTAGCAACCATGAAGCATCAAAGATGGCCTCAGCCAGGTTCACTTCTGGGTTCACACCTGCGACACTGCAATCGTTGTAAATACGAGCACCCAAATTTTGGGCACATGATTGTGGGGAATGCTGCATCAGTCGTAAGGGCAAAGCATTGGTTGCAGATTACTTTTTTCAGTGCCGTTGTAACTTCAAGCAGTTGCTAAACAAACGGTTGTGAGTCAAAGACTACCGTTAGTAATATAACTACATTTTATGATTATATAAGGTATAAGAGGCACCAATCAATTCTGGTATCCACGTTATCATTTTATGTAGGTAGATTTGGGAGTACCATGGAAATAGCAATCTTTGCAGACATCTGCCTATCGGTGCAGTCTTAGATTAAATCTGAGGGCTTTGCAGAGTGGTATAATTCTGATGTGATTTGCTGTCATTTTGCAGCGTAGATTTGTTCTCCAGTAGATGTGTCCCCAGTTTTGTCATGTACTATTGGATCATAACTTCAGTGGTCCATTTAGGGTGGATGGTTCTTATTTTTGGAAGTATATTGGATAGCTAGGTATTATTTTTTTCTTTTCACAAGAAAAATCCTTATCGGCTCACAGAAAGAAGTAGAGGCAGAACTTTGGAGGTCAGAATTTCTGTTTCTAAACAAATTGAGCTTTGCCCCATTTTATGATGTTTTGTGCCACCGCTGTTAAGTGAATCACTGCAGTTGTTAAGTTAGTAACATGGTTGTTAAGTGAATCTGACTTCCCCATTGCTTGTCAGAAGGTCAAAAAGTGATCACATGACCCCAGGAAACTGCAACTGTCATAAATATGAAGCGGTTGTCAATTTTGATCACTTGACCATGGGGATGCGGCAACGGTTGTGTGAAAAATGGTCATAAGTCACTTTTTTTCAGTGTTGTTTTACCTTTGAATGAACACGACACTGTTGTAAATTGAGGACTATCTGTAGTGCAAAGGAGAAGTGATTTCTGCCCCAAAATTAACTACTCTACTGTGGGCATAAGTATCATATTCCAGAGTTACTGGAAGTTGGGCAACATTAGTTATTATTATTTGAACAAAAAATAAAGGAGAAAACCCTCATTGTTCAGGACCCTTCATACATTGTGAGAGCTAAGTATTAATCTTGTAAGAAAAGGCAAACGCCATCTGGATTTCATTACTTGTAGCATTTATCCTGTTGTGACAAATTCAGATCCTCCCCCAAAAGAATTTGTGGTGGCGTTCTTCTACATTCTAATTTGATTTTATTTTTACAGAATATCCTCCCAGTTCCTCATTAGCTCAAAGCCTTCAGAAACACGACCCAGACTTCTGAATGCTTCGCGGGGAACATCATGACAGCCTGTTCAGGATCCTCATTAATATCATTTCCTTTTGCTTGTTGACCCCCAGAATGTGGCACCTCTCCAAGTGGTTGTGCGAGATGACAACTGCATAGTTATTTCCCTGGAAGCAGCTGACGTGGTGAGCTCATCCTCGGTGTATGTGGTGAAAATCACGGGTGAATCCAAGAACTATTTTTTCCAGTTTGATGAATTCAACAGCACTTTACCTGCTCCTGTGGTTTTTAATGCCACTTACCATGGTCTTTACTACATTGTGACCCTGATGGTGGTGAATGCAAATGTTATTTCCAAGCCGGCTAGATTGCTAACTGTGTTAACTAGTAAGTATGTTTTTAAAACATTGTTAGTTCAGTCTATTTGAAACGTGGATGCCATATCTTTCTGGTGCTTATTCATAATGGGGGCAGATTGGTTAGTCCAGGGGTCACCAACCTTTTCCTCAGGGACCCCCAAACTCATAATTTTAAATCCTGCAGACCACTAATATGAATTTTGACTGACGGTGGCTTGCTGACATTGGTGGGAAAGTCGGTCCCATATTGCAGAGATGTAGTAGTCACAAGATTGGACCTTTGGTCATCCCAGAGCAGCTCCTCCAGTCCATGGCAGGCCGGTGCACCCGGGTGGAGGAGCAGCTGCTCTGGGATGACCAAAGGGCCAGTCCTGTGACTAGTGCAGCTCTGGAATATGGGACTGACTTTCCCATCAATGTCAGCAAGCCACCCCGGGTGGATTTCCCTCCCTGCCATTGGTCTTACCTTCCAGTTCCAGCTTGCGTGGCTCTACTCAAGGTAAGGTTTGCACTCGGCCAAAGGGTGGGGGCCAGCAGGTGGGCAGCACAGCCTTATGTTCCCACACAGCCTGGATTAATTGCTTGGAGGGGTGCTTGGAAGGAGGGACATTTCTCTGAGGACCACCAAAATTTTCTCACGGACCACCAGTGGTCCCCGGCCCACTGGTTGGTGACCATGGGTTAGTCTATTCATCAGATGAGAAACAATTTAGTGAGTCCACTTGACCTTTCCACTGTGGCTAGTGATAGTTCTCAAACAATAAACATTTTGCAATAAATCAAATATTTCCTAAATTGCCAGCCTTGCCTTACTTATTACTCAGTGGCTTCTTTTCAATCATCACCATGATCATCTTTAAGAAAAAATCTTAAATCTCAAACTGGTCATGGGAAAATGAGAAAAGGCTATTTTTATCTTATTCATTTTAGGTTTTTTTTAAATCCTGCCTTTATTATATTCATAAATAACTCAAGGTGTTGAATATCTCTATCACTCTTTCCTCCTCCTATTTTCCCTACAACAATGTCCCTGTGAGGTTGTTTGGGCTGAGAGCGAGTCACTGGCCCAAAGTTACCCAGCCAGATTTCATTGGGACTAGAACTCACAGCCTCCTGCTTTCTAGACTGGTGCCTTAACCACTAGACCAAACTGGCAAACTTCAGTTTCAATACTTTATGCTTCTTTCTCCCAAAGTTTCTTTCTAGAGAACAAAGATCTGGTTGAATATAATTGAGAGACCCCCTTGCTTAAAGAATACAGATGTTGTAAATGTCAGTCTGGATTACAATCATGGCAGAGAGAGAACAAGAGCGTTTAAGCTTTCCCTCCCACAGTGGTTCAAAGCATCTCACCCATGGTGCAAACAGCTGTTGGGATGTGATGCTATAAAGGCTCAGGTGCCTCATCCTCATTTGCAAAACAACTGCTGTTTGTTAAATAAAAACATACGTTCAAGAGCCAGTTATTTTGCTAACTGCATGTGTAACCAAGAGATCACCAACTGTCCCCCTTGCTTGGCCTAGAGCAGGGGTGTCAAACTCAAGGCCCGTGGGCCACGGTGCTTAGATCTGGCCCTCAGGGCTGCCATGGGAACAGCAAAGGACTGGCCTGTGGTGCCTCTGCCAGCAAAAACAGAGCTCAGGAGGGCTGCATGTGCCCATCCGCGAGTTCCATTTTCACTGGCAGAGTGCTAGCAAAACAAACTAGTAGCAAAAGTGGATCCCCCCCAGCCCCACCTGGGACACCATAGGAGCCCCAACATGATTGATGTTGAGCTGGCCACACCCACTCTGGCCAGGCCCACCTGAGACACCCCCCCCCACTGCTCCCCTCAAGGTCAAACACAAGCCTGATGTAGCCCTCAATGAAATCAAATTTGACACCCTTGGCCTAGAGGCACGAGGCTAAGCAAGTCATGAATATTACCTCAAAAGTTGGGACTAAGCAAAAGAAAGCAAGAGACACAAAGGACAAGGGTGAATGAAGAAATTTGTCAGTGTTCACAAATATTCACCATGTTAAATGCTGAATTTTTATAACTGCTGCAATTTTTAGTTATCTTGGTTGTCATGACAACCATGGCAGCAATTGGGGAAAAATAACTACTGTTTTCCTTGTTCTGTGTCAAATGGCTCCCTGTTCATTAAAGATCATTGGGCTATTGCATTGAGTCCATATGAGATCATACTGATAAGGTCCATGCCTGACTGGGATACAAGTGGATCCTAATGCTTGGCATATCACTTGGATCCAGACAGACGATGCTTTCCAGCCCCATCCACCAGCCATCATTAGATCCTACTATGGGAGGGAGCCTATAAAGCCACCAAGAACAATGCACAATGACATAAAACAATTGGTCTCTGAGCAGCCCTTGCCAATTCACGGCAGTTCGCCAGTGCCTAGTGATGTTTGCAAGAGCACTGCATATCAGAATTATCTCATTTTTCGGGTGTGTGGGAAGTGTGCTGGCAATTTACAGAACATATGAGATCAATGGTTTGAGTGTAGCCTTGAAACCTAAGTCTCCTGCAAGGGATCTCACTCATAGCATCCAATAGATGTCATCTCTACCATGTGTTGTGGCTTTTATAGATCTAGCTTTGCTTCTCTCCCTCCCCTTCAGGTATTAGATAGTTAGACAGATAGACAGATACAGACAGACAGAGAGACAGATAGATAGATGACAGAAAGACAGACAAATAGATGACAGACAGACAGACAGATGACAGACAGATAGATAGACAGACAGAGAGACAAATAGATAGATAGAAAGATAGATGATAGATAGATAGATGATAGATAGATAGATAGATAGATAGATAGATAGATAGATAGATAGATAGATAGATATTGTAGATAGGTAAGTAGGTAGGTAGATGACAGAGGGACAGAGAGACAGATAGATAGATGACAGACAGACAGATAAACAGACAGACAGACAGACAGATCGATAGATCAATCTCTGGTTCCATAGGAGGCTGCCTAATTCTGAATCAGATTGGTTATATCAGATTAAAAGATAGATCACTAATCTGCCATTTCTGCATTTTAATGTACTAACTCTTGTTCAGCTTGAAGGAAAATTTGCATTCAAGGTTTATTTAATTCTCATGGAACTTCTTTTTATGTATGGTGATGATGTGGGCAAGGATTACCTGTGAAAGTTCTGTCTTTCATTGTACAAGCCTTTCTTTCTATAGATAGTTTATAGCTTGCCTGGCTTCCCACATTTATATTCAACCCAGGGAAGACATCTGGAGGAAGCGCCTCTAATGAGATTTTTAAAAAGCATCCTTGAAAAATTGCTTCCTCCTTTCCTCATGTCAAAATAATTGGAGAAGTTGTCTACTAACTGCCTCTATCCCTGTGAGGAATTTTGAAAGGCCATTTGGACCCAGTTCCAATCAAGCCAAATGTTGTTCCTTAAGCAGTCTTCTCATTTTACACAAAATATTTCTAGACAAAGAAATATAATACCTTATACACAACTTCAAGTTTTAAACCTTTATAAATCTTTTCTATCACAATATACAGTAGTACTTAAAAGTAAAGGTTCCCCTTGCACATACATGCTAGTTGTTTCTGGCTCAAAGCTGAAGAGCCAGCGCTGTCCGAAGTCGTCTCCGTGGTCATGTGGCTGGCATGACTAAATGCCGAAGGTGCACAGAACTCTGTTACCATCCCACCAAAGGGGGTCCCTATTTATCTACTTGTATTTTTTACATGCTTTCAAACTGCTAGATTGGCAGAAGCTGGGACAAGTAACAGGAGGTTACTCCATTACAGGGTGCTAGGGTTTCAAACCGCCGAACTGCCGACCTTTCTGATTGACAAGCTCAGCATCTTAGCCCCTGAGCCACCGCATCCCTTACTTACTTCCAAATAATAGACAAGTCTATTTAAAACATGCTGTGTCGCTTCCTTATGGCCTCTGTCTTGCAAAAGTCCCCATTAGCCAACCTCATAAGGTCTCCTTGTATGATGCAGGCTGTAATGCCAGTATTTTAAGAATTTAAAGGTTAATATCAAAGGGCAAACTATTTTGACGGTAGGAAAGAAGAAAAGACGGGCATTCTAAAAGCGAACCTTTGAAAAAACTAGTGAGAGCTTTTCCTCTGATCTCTGTTTCTTATTTAGTATAAAAATATATTGTTTCTTTTCGGGTTAATAAAGAGCACTGTTTGTTCCTTTTTGGATGCTAGAAAATATAAAGATCAAAAAGGTTCACCTGAAATATATCCAAATCATCTGAGATTTTATTGAATTTTTCTTTTTATTTCAAAACTGCTGTTCTTTATGGTCACATTATTCAAAGAAGTGGTAGTAAGGTAATTAGCTATTATGTCCAACACAAATCCCATTAATTTCAATTAACTTAATTAGCATGATCTTAACCTAAGTACTATTATTTATGATTTCTGCAATAAAGTTGTTTAGAAAGACAGCAGACTGATTAATTTTTTAAAAAGTATTTTATATACTAAGAAAGGATTTTTCATATTCTGAACAATGTAATATGCTTTGGAATGTTTTGGTGGACAGTTTAAACATTTTCTCTTTCCTCCCTTCTTCTCTAAAATTTAATGAAAGTGAGACCTACATTTCTCTCCAATTTCTAAATACAACAGATCCCAAACATTTATTCTAGCCAGCCTTAATTGCCTCTGATTAGAAATTTTTGCTATATATACAGTAATTTGAAAAAGAATAATGAAATCAAGTTCTAAAAAGATAACACAGACTTCCAACTAATTCATCAAGCTTTACTTTTCATCTTAAAGAAGGATGCCTTTAAAGTTTGACTCCTCCAAATACTGCCACGAGAACATCAAATACAGTTAGTTCTTGAGTTACAACCATAATGGAGCTTGCCTGCTACGGTTGTAAGTCATGACCGTCATAAACCGGTTCACTCATATGACAGACCTGATTTTATGACCTTTTTTTACAGAGGTGGTTAAACAAATGCCACAGTTGTTAAGCAAATCAATGTTGCTATGGGACTGGTTTGCTGAAAATCAGAAGTAAACACTATGGCGCCCAGCAGAAACTCAAATCCAGGTCATGAGCAGGGGTGGGATTCTGCCAACACAGACCGCTTTGAGCGAACCCCTAGCTCCGATGATCAGCTGGCTCCAAACCGGTTCGCTCCCACAATCATAGGCCCGCCTGCCCGCCCTGGCGCTGTACTCACCTATATCTGCTCAGCTGATTCTCTGAGCAGAGCGGATTGTCACGCCTCAGCTGTGTTACTTCCATGAAGTAACATTGAAGGCAAGTAATTTTGAAAGCTGTGCTTGCGCACACAGCACGCGTCAGGCACACAATTAGCAAACCAGTTGCTGTTACACCAGCAGCATACCCCCACTGGTCATGAGTAACCCCTAGGTGAGTCCATTCTACTTTGGAATGGTTACCAAACAATTGGTCATAAGGCAAGAGCCACCTATACAAAGAAAGATGATTTTTAATGAAAAGAAGGACTAGGGGAGACTTGATAGCAGTATTCCAATACTTAAGGGGCTGCCCCAAAGAAGAGGGAGTCAAGCTGTTCTCCAAAGCACCTGGAGGCAGGACAAGAAGCAACAAGTGGAAACTAGTCCAGGAGAGGACCAACCTAGAACTAAGGAGGAATTTTTTTCTAACAGTGAGAACAGTTAACCAGTGGCTTGCCTCCAGAAGTTCTCGGCGTTATAACACTGGAGATTTGAAAGAAGAAATTGGACAGCCATTTGTCTGAAATAGTATAGGGTTTCCTGCTTGAGCAGGGGATTGGATTAGAAGACCTTCAGGGCTCCTTCCAACTCTGTTATCCTGTTATTTCCTCAGTCTTTGTTTTGTAGTCAGTCAAATAACCGTTATCAATAATGAACAAACTGGAACCATCAATGTAGTTCATGTAGTTAATGAACCGTTTGGTGTACTTAGATTAAACTACATGATGATCATTATAGTGATTATAGTAGTAAGCCCTCTCTATTTTGCACAACGATCTGTAAGACCTGTAGACTTTTAATGATTGTAAACCACCCAGAGTTATGTAAGAAGGGCGGCCAATAAATTTTACAAACAAGCAGACAAATAAGTAGATTAGACAGCAAGCAATTTCTAGAAAGTGGTTCAGTGGCCTCACAATCAGGAGGCATTCAATCCTAAGTAGAGGCAGATATTTCTCTCTCTGGACACAATGAGGATATATCTGCTGAACAAAACTCCTCACTGGCATCAGAAAGGGCATCCGGCCAGTAAACACTCTGCTATCTCCATTCAGTTGCCCAGAAACTACCCCACAAGGGATTATGGGCTCATTAAAAGAAGGAGAAGAAGAAGAAGAAGAAGAAGAAGAAGAAGAAGAAGAAGAAGAAGAAGAAGAAGAAGAAGAAGAAGAAGAAGAAGAAGAAGAAGAAGAAGAAGAAGAAGAAGAAGAAGAAGAAGAAGAAGAAGAAGAAGAAGAAGAAGAAGAAGAAGATAGCAAGCAATTTCTAGAGACTTGGTTTGTAGAGTGTGTTTGGATAGGAAACGAACTGATTTTCCTGCAAAATAATCACTTAGGTCAAGTCTTCCCCTGTCCATCTTGCTGTATAGAATAGAATAATAGAATAGAATTCTTTATTGGCCAAGTGGGATTGGACATACAAGGAATTTGTCTTGGTGCAAATGCTCTCAGTATACATAAAAGAAAAGATACATTTGTTAAGAATCAAGAATCATAATGTACAACACTTAATGATAGTCATAGGGTACAATCAGCAATCAAATCATACTAGGAAACAGTCAATATAAATCGTACAGGATTTCTTTGTGTGAATATGGTATGTAAGCTTAGAGCAAGGGTCTTCAAACTTGATAAGTTTAAGACTTGTGGATTTCAACTCCCAGAATTCCTGAGCTAACATGACTGGAGGAGGAATTCTGGGAGTTGAAGTCCACAAGTCTTAAAGCTGTCAAGTTTGAAGACCCCTGGCTTAGAGGATAAAACATTGACTACCCATGGAATCACTAAAATAGGCAGTTTATGGAGATAGGATCCTAGGCAGTTCTTGCCTTGGTTTCAGGCTATCATCATAATTCATCAAATACCTTATATGAGAAATGGGTTCAGGATTTAATGAGATTTATTTCCTGGAGAAGGACAAACATATGGCAGGAAGAAAGAAAATAAAAGGGAGGAAATGGTATCCTTAGCCAGTTGGGGCTTTGCTTGTTCCAGAATCCTTGTTTTAGCTTCTCTTCCCCTCTTTAAGATAAAATGGCCATTAGTGGAGAAGAATTTCCTCCTCTATACTTTCTTCTCAGCCTCTTCCTTTGGCTCATCCTGATTTGCTGTCTTTCAGAAGGAATATGCAGGAAAGAGACAATTTGCAAGGCCTTTCACAGAATCTAATTATCAGCTAATCCGATCAAGAGATCAGGACTGAAATAAATTTGTAATAAAAATGAATACAGCATCTCTTCCTTATTCAATTTATTCTAGGAAGAAGTAACCGGCTAATGTAATCACTTAGTCTATAAAGTTGCCATAATTAGAAAATTGGGATGAGATTATTATAGCTTGAGAAACCTGTGCAAGGCAGAAAGTAATGAAAGATTGCTTGGCTAGTAGTGTGTGGCACGCAGCATCTCTCTGGAATCTCAAGTCCGTCTTGCAAGGTCTGTAATCAGGAATTCTTAGCCCTGGAGAAATTGTCCAAAGATCACATCCGATATCTTACCTTGCTTTCGCATTGCAATGCTTTTTTACCTTACCTTGGCTCCAGGGATGTTTATTCCCCTTCCTTTTTCCCATGAAATTTTTACTAAAAATCATAATTACAATAGTAAAAACTATTACAAACTAAAAGGACAATAGAAAAATAGGAAGAAGGAGTAAGAGGTAAAAAGAGAAAAAAATGGGAAAGATATAAAAAAATACAAAGTAAAATAGAAAAATAGAATATAATATAGAAGAAGAAAAGGCCCAGCCTTCAACACAAGTATAAACGATTTTAATAATATTTCACCTCTTACATTACCCAAAATATCTGTTCTTCCCATATCCCATCTGTTTTCTGTAGACAAATCCATGGTCATTTCAGTCCTGGTGTCAGCAAAAGTCCATTAAGGGTTACCAGCAATAACAAGCTATTTTAGCCCTGATCAAATAAACTAACTTTATATTCCTTCTTCTTTTTTTTTTTACTTCTAATAATCTTAATCTTTAGTCCATTCAGGTAATTTCATAGAACTTGATTTCTTTTCCTTTCTTTTTTGTCTCTTCTCACAAGACTTTTCAAAGCTTTGGCAAGTCTGTTTTGTAAGTCCAATATACAAAAATTACCCAGGTCTCTCTTTTGGTTTATCATTTGTATGCCCCTTTTAATTATTAAAATTTCAGCCAGTTTCTTTTTTATGTCTAATGTAGAATCTTTTTCTATGACATTCATGTAGCCTGTCATTTATATGTTCACTTTCAACTCAGCCTATCTTCTCAAGTAAAACTTGTTTCTTTTCAGTACCCATCTTTTAGACATAATCTATCCATAGAGACCGATATCACTATTGTCATTGTTGATATTAATTTCTGACTTAATTTTAGAAAGTATCCTTTAATATTTCTAGTTTTAGAATATTTTGCATGATTCTGTAACTCTTAGTCAAATTTATGTGTTTATAGCCTTTAACCGAAAGGTTTAATTCCCTCTAGTGTCCAATTTTTAAGATCTCATTTTTATATAAAAAAATTTAAAACAAAAGCATTTTCCCATGGAAAGGATTCTTTATAATCAATTCCAAAATCTTATTTTAAAATTATCTGGATCCTTTGTAGTAGTTTTTTTAAAGTCAAAGTTTTAATCAAAACTTGCTCTTTATTTTTTAATTAATTTCTTAAGCTTGTAATTAAACATTATTTTCATTACAGATTGAAGGCAAACTCTCCTGGTGTTTTTAGACTTTCTGATCCAAAGATTTCTAATATCTAAAAAGGACTGTAGTTCTTAGGTAATCTCTGAATGTGATCAGAAAAGGAAAAAATGAGAACTTAGTGTCCCTTCAAAACACTGGCCATGTTTTGAGCAAGATGGCTATTCCCTTGTCTTCCAGTGCTCAAACTCACATGAGGAGCAACCATCTAGGACACTTGTGGGTGATCTCTGGTGCTTTCCTTTATCCAGATAAGTTCAAAGAGCAGACCTTTCCAGCTCTTCATTCTTTGAGGTAATCATTGACTCTATTTTTTGCAGAGCCTTCTTCAGCCCATATTCTTTCCTCAGGAATACTTATTCTTCTTTATTCATCAGAAAAACATGGTGAGATAGGGTTGGGTTTAGTGAGAGTATCTGGCCAAAGATTATGGAAGGTTTGTAACAGTATGTAACGTAGGCAAATACTGTACTGCAACCAAAGATTTTCCAAATGTGTTAGGTTTGCAACTTCCAGGATTCTCACCCAGTGTAATCCTAGGAGTTACAGGCATAAACGTCTTAAGGGTGTCAGGCTGGGAACAGCTGTTTCAATTGGTGCACTACTTAACTATTGATTGATTGCGTTGATATCTCATCTTTGCTCTAAGAGCTCAAAGAAGGCCTTTTTTATGGGATGTAATCATGTAAACCCATAATAATCTAACCAGGCATGCTGGGCTGAGAGAGAACCTTTAGCTCAAAATTATTCAAACCATATTATAGCTAAGTTCAATCTACATACATCTTCTCTGAACACTGCAGGTACATTATAGATATATGGATGTGTTTTGAGAATAAAACACAGTATGTGGCTAATGAAACCATCATGACTGAGCTGCTGGAAAATCCATACGTAGTCACAGGGGCTAAGCTTGCTTTAAACATACAAATCTGCCCCCAATTTGATGAATAGGATAGAATAGAACAGAACAGAACAGAACACAAGCAGAATAGAGTAGAATAGAATAGCAGAGTTGGAAGGGACCTTGGAGGTCTTCTAGTCCAACCCCCTGCCTAAGCAGGAAACCCTACACCACTTCAAACAAATGGTTATCCAACAAATTGTTCCACTGGTTAATTGTTCTCACTGTCAGGATCCTGCATAGTTTTAGGTTGGTTCTTTCCTCGATTAGTTTCCACCCATTCCTTCTTATCCTGCCCTCAGGTGCTTTGGAGAATAGCTTGACTCCCTCTTCTTTGTGGCAGCCCCTGAGATACTAGAACACTGCCGTCATGTCTCCCCTACTTCTTCTTTTCATTAGACTAGATATACCCAGTTTCTCATATGTTTTAGCCTCCAGTCTCCTAATCATCTTTGTTGCTCTTCTCTGCATTCTTTCTAGAGTCTCAACATCAGTCTTACATCATGATGACCATAACTGAATGCAGTATTCCAAATGTGGCCTTACCAAGGCCTTATAAAGTGGTATTAACACTTCACGTGATCTTGATTCTATCCCTCTATTTATGCAGCCTAGAACTGTGTTGGCTTTTTTGGCAGCTGCTGCACATGGCTGGCTCATATTTAAACGGTTGTCCACTAGGACTCCGATATCCATCTCACAGTTACTACTGTTGAGTAAGGTATCACATATACCTGTGAAGGTGAACCTATAGCATGCGTGCCACAGGTGGCATACAGAGTCATTTGTGTGGGCATGCGAGCCCCAGCAAAACTTACTGCACTGCGCATGTGTGTGCCTCCCAGCTGGTTTTTGGCCCGTTTGAGGCCTTTTTTGGCCTCCCAGAGGCTCAGGGAAGCCTCTGCAGCCTTTGGAGGCCAAAAAACAGGCCCATTTCGCCACATCCGGTACTTCCGGTTTCATCACTTCCAATATTTGGAGGCTGAAAAACAGGCTTGTTTTTCGGCCTCCAGAGGCTGCAGAGGGTTCCCTCAAGGCTCTGGGAGACCAAAAAAAGCCTCAAACAGGCTGAAAATCAGCTGGGAGTCATGTGTGTGCACAGTGCAGGTAAAGGGGCAGCAGGGTGGTGTTGCATGCGCATGCGCAGGGGGAGCAGGGCGCATTGCATTGTGAGCGCCGGCATGCACGCACTTTCAGCACACTACAACAAAAAGGTTCACCATCACTGACATACACTGTACCTGTGAATTTGAGTTGCATAGGATCTATTTGAATCCTAATCTTTTGACCTAATCCTAATCTTTGCCATTACTCCAACTGGGTGTAATATTCTCCCACTGGAGGTACGCAGGCCCCCGTCCTCCTTGCCTTCTAGAAAGGAGTGAAAACATGGCCCTGCAAGCTTGTGTGGGGAGTCCATAGGGGCATGCAGTTGTGGTGCTGGTAGGCACCCTGAAAGCTCTCTCTTCGACTTCAATTAATTTTTAAACACGTTTTATTTATTTTTAATTTATTCTTACCTCTTTTACATTTTTAATGTTTATATATTATTTTTATATTTTAATATCCTATTGGACTCTTCACAGGGTCCCTCTGTGAAGGAGATGGGTAGTTTAAAAATGTGATAAAAATATACAAATAAATAAAATCCATTAGAAGGTACCCGTTCAGGATGCTACCTATTTGAAAGCTCATTTTATCATCTAGGAGCAAATTTCCTCCCCAGTACATCACTCCAACTTCCCTGCCTGGTCTGCAAAATATGGTGGCACCATGAACACTGGGAAGAAATAAATTTTGTGAGAAATGAGATATGAGAAATTTTCAATGTGCTACTCTTTCTGTTGTTGCTATTATTTTAAAGCAAAATCAAGCTGGCTCCTTCATTTATAAATACTATCTTTATGTGTTTTTCTATGGGCGTAGGATAATATTTGAAAAGAGGAGAAGAGGGCAGGAAAAAACAACTTATTTATTCAGTTTATCTTTCCATAGCACATCTAGGTAGATAATAACATGTAAAACACAGTCCAGATATGGAATAAAATAGCATTAGAAAAACCTATGAAGCCAGCTCAGATAAATAGTAACTCCCTCTAATCCTAGGAACACTTCCATGTTTTCAAAGCTTTTTGAAAAGTGATCCACTTCAGAGCCAATAAGATCTTGAGTAAGGTGCAAAGATGCAAGATGACATTCTTTAATTGACTAACTAACATCACTGTTAGTTATTTATTGCAAGAATAAATCCCTGTCAGAAGCAAGCAACCAGAATCACTCAAGTAGACATTTTATTGTTGATCACTGTGAAGTGCAAAAGCCCAAGGCCACAGGTTAAGATCCAATTAAATTGATTTATAGTTCATGTCTCTACACAGGATTCTAGTCAACTAATGGTTAGCATTATTTTGAAGCTAGGTAAAGGTTAATAGAATTCAAGAGGAGTCTTAGACCATTTGTGGCAATGTAGAGATTCTACGCTGATGACTTTCTTGACTCCTCCTCAGGTTCTCCCACTTCCACAATCACCTATAACAAAAATCTTATCAGACTGTTGTCTTCCCTCAGGAAATGGCAGCTATGGATTTAAGGGATTGATCTCCCCCAAACAGATACTAAGCTGGAATGTCTGTTCACTCCCTATAGATGGTGCCACTCCCCTTCAGCTGGTGGGGCCATGACTAGTCCCAAAATTTTGTAAAGATGGCACTTGATTTCAATACCATTTTCTGGATGTCTCAAGTCACTCTTTGTCTTTTCATTTTATCTCTCATTCAAAGAACCTCTACCTGTAACCAACGTTTCCATCTATGATTATAAACCATCACCTGAAACAGAAGTATTGTTTGAAATCCAATATCCAGAGAAGTATAATGTTTTCACTCGAGTGAATATAAGTTACTGGGAAGGAAGAGAGTATCGGACAATGTTATATAAAGGTGGGTGGAAAATACATCTTAAAATCAAGACAAGTTACATGCCAGAGAAATTGAGGATGTGTGTGTGTTGTTGCATATATGTTTAAGTAATCCTTTCATTTACATTTATTTATTGGGGTTTTTAAAACCATCTTTGAGGGCACGGATTTTTGAGAGAGGAATTCTTTGACAAGGTATAACACCTTCACAACCCATATCAAACTACAGACAGTCCTTGAGCTCCCAATGTAATTAAGACTGGGAATATGGTTGCAGGTCATGACAATTCTTAAGAATGTCTGTGAATGAATGAATGAATGAATGAATGAATGAATGAATGAATGAATGAATGCATGCATGCATACATACATACATACATACATACATACATACATACATACATTTTGGATTGATTTGCAATAAGTTAGCCAGATTTTCCTAACTCCCAGCTATTCATAACAACAATTAAGAGGCTTGAAGAACAGAATTAGGGAGGAATATTTATATGAAAAGACTGAATTTTCCCATTGGGAATATTGTCAGAAGTTTCTGTTCTATATTTTGAAATGTTTTGACTTGTTTTCAGGATTTTAAACAAAAAAGAGACTAGACCCCGTAGCATAAGGCTTATCTCACCCTGACAGAAGTAACTTGACAATCAGTTTTACACGTTTGATTTATTTATAATCTGGGAAATATGTCCCTTAGCTAGTTGGCTTTCAAGAACCCCTTTCATGCAGATCATGTCAAAAAGATTATATCATCTCCCCTTTGAAATATTTGTTATCGCTCAGTTCATGTTGCCAGTTGTAAGAATTGCACCAGGTTTCAAGTTTGTTTCTTTGGCTTGAGCTTCTAAGGACTTATGACAACCAGAAAAAGAGAAGCGGAATAAGAGCAGAAGAGATTCAAACCTTGCTAATAATTTAGATTCTTATTTAAATCTTCATGACAGTGACAAACAGTCCTCCTCAGGACTGTGAATTTGAATGAGCTAATTTAATATGTAGCTTTTATTTACCGCTCCACAGATTTCTTTAAAGGCAAAACGATTTTCAATCACTGGCTGCCTGGAATATGTTACAGCAATATCACATTTCAGCTGGTATCTGAAGCAACATTCAATAAAACCACGCTGGTGGAATACAGTGGGGTTAAGCATGAACCTAAGCAACATCGGACAGGTAATGTGACAGATTGTGTATCTATGATTGCTAGATTATTTCCCCCAGCCTAGTGCACATCAGGTTTGAAATGCTAATCAGGATTTTCAAGAAAATCTCCTGCTTCCTTTTCTCTTTAAAACAAACTCAACAGACCAACAAAGGGGTGTTCCAGGTGTTTCTTGTCAGGTCGTTTCTGACTTTCTCAAAGGGCTGCCAGACAGGCTGTTAGCCCACAGATGCAACAAAGGCTCCATGGCAGTGGTGGGTTTCAAAAAAAAAATTTCCTACTGGTTCGGAGAGCTTGCTTCGTGCGCTTTTCATGCGTGTGCACATTTGCTTAAACACTGCCCTCTGTATCAATGCAGGAAGGAATATATCAACGCCTATCATGCGCGTGTGTGCTAAATGTGCATATTGCACACATGCAGGGCTCACAGACCACCCTCTTTATCAACAATGGTGAGCTTGCTGTTTTTTAGCTCAGCTGAGGCGCGGCAATCTGCTATGCCACGCCAACCAGGTGAGCTAATAAACAACAAAACATAGGAGAGGCTGGAGAGATAAGAGTGGGGACGGGTGGGCGGGTGGGCGTGGCCAGTCAAAATTTTCCCTACTGATTCTCCGAACCAGTCAAAATTCTCCCTACCAGTCCACAAGGACCTATCAGAACTGGCTGAATACCACCTCTGCTCCATGGGCAGTACAAATTCAGGAATCATTTGATATATTTCCAGTCTGCTAACTGTTACATTGTCCTTTCTAACAAGGACATCTCCCAGTGGACAATCTGGGAGAGATGATTCAATTTTAGCAACCATCTCACCAAGGACAATATTTCAAGGAACACAAAGTACTACTCCTTTGATCATGCTCTCTGGACCAATTTTACATAATGTGATTAGGATGATGCAATTGATGCAATTCTACCCTCATTTCCTTTCTCAACTCTTCATCAGTTTATGCCTCATAGAATAAAAACTCTGATAGGATAGGGTAGGGTAGGGTAGGGTAGAGTAGAGTAGAGTAGAATGGAGCTATCTTATTGAAAATAAATTTGAGTAAATCTGCAGCCTGTTTTACGGTTATGCAGGACATAAATAAAGCTGCAATATTAACATTTTTATTTTCAAGTTAGGCAAGAATGTTCTTTAAAAGTTTCTCATCATCTCAACATTCTTTATCACAAAAACCCAGCTGTGGTAAAAAGATAGACAATTACCACCAATTCATTTCCTAGGTCAGCTTAGCACTGCCATCAAATGTTTGTTTGCTTTTCTTAGGTTAGCTTTCATAGTTTGGCTCCTCCTGGATGGTTTGGACTATAATTCCCAGAGTTCTTAGCCAGCATCTAGAAATTCTGGGAATTATAATCCAAGCCACCTAAAAGGCTAGAGATGCAGAAAGGTTGCTATGGGCTTTGATTTCTCTGAAGTTTTGTCTGGGCAGAATTTTCTTGGCATATTCGCTGCTTTAGATGCTTTGTTTGATGGTACAACCCTAAAGTATTTTCTGGTGGAATTTACAAGAAAGTGGATTACTTGCTACCGAGGCAAGAAATATACCAAAATTGTAATATAGTATAACACAATGTTAGCAACTCAAAACCAGAAAAATGAGAAAATCTCTGCCCTGCTCTTTCACTTGGTATGTCTTCATCCTCTTGGCTTGCTTTTGCTGTCTACTGAAGCTCTCAGCTCAGTTCAAAAAGTGAAGTACAGTTCTCAGTTATACAAACTTTGTCCATCCTGTAAATTATATAGTGCAATGGCCTGACAAAGTGGCACATAGAAAGGAATCTGAGATTCTAATTTTATTAGAAAGATTATAGGAAACCTTTCTGAAATTGTACCTCTTTATAGATCCTATGCAACTTTTATGAAAGCCGTGTCCTTCTTTCTTCTTTCTTTTAGGTGATGCGTTTCCTTTATTGTTTTTATCTTAATGTATACAGAGGGTTGGGTTATACGGTCTACCAAGCCTCTGTTTATGAGTTCTAGCAAATATCTGAAAAGGTTGCTGCATTTGGTTCAAACCCATATGCAGAAAAGGGCAGGTTGTATTGGCATGATTCTGTAGGGGGAAAAAATCAAGAGGACCAATTCAAATTAATTCTTAAATTACTTTTGAAAATCACTGCCTCAGTTTGATGGTAGGCTGACCAGCTGCTTAAAACGACACATACCCTGTGCAATGAGCCCTCCCTGATCCTACAAGCTCAGGACAATAAGTGAATATTATAAATATGCCTTCTGATCTTTTTCAGTTCCCTATCCACCGCGAAACATTTCTGTACAAATTGTACGCAAGAATAGCCATGAGAACTGGGAAGAAGAGCACAGTGGGAATTCCCCAGAACAAGCCTTCTTGGAAACACAGAATGCTATTGGGCAGGAAAAAGTTACTCCTATCCTGGATGAGATATCGGAGCTCCCAACAGTGAACGCTTCCTATATTTGGCCTGATTATCCCACTAACAGCAGTGATTATGAAAGCACATCCCAGCCTGATTGGTGGACTAATGAATCTGAGGACGAGAATGAGTTTGTTAACGCAGTGCCAAGGGATTATGAGAATCTCATCCCAACTGTAGAACTTGGAAAACCTACTTCAGGACCTCCATCATTCCTTCCAGTGCAAATGGTGTTGAGCTGGTTACCTCCAAAGCTGCCCACAGCATTTGATGGCTTCCACATTCGTATCAAGAGAGAAGGTAACTTTAGAAGCAACATAAATCAGAATGCTGGCCTTGGAAGTTTAACTCCACAGTACGGTTCTAGACTGCACATAGCAACCTATGTTAGTTAAAAATACATAGGTGGAGACTTTCTGTCCACATAATTTCATTTTACTTTAAGAATAGGTTGATTAAGGCAACCCTAAAACCTGTTTGGCTTCTTTTGATCCATAACTAAATTTTACTTGATTATTGTCTTAGTTTGACTTATTGATCTTAAACAAGAGATTCATTGTTTCTCTCAAAAGTATAATTAAATAGGAACGTTTAAAAATGTATTTTGAACTGGGTGATTTTGTTGACATAAATATATCATATTTTAAAATGTTATTTTTTTTAATATAGTGGAATCTAGACACTCTTCCCCTGCCCCCACCTACCCTTTTATCTGGAAAGCAATTGGACCATAATTGGAAAAAGCCTTCTTCAGATATTTTATTGTCTTCAGTTTTATGATAATTTGAACGGATTCCTTAATAATTAGTCCAAGGGAATTTGCTCCTCCTCCTTGGCTACAGCCATTCCCAACTGTTGGAGAGATATCATAAAAGTAAAAAAATACCCAGAGAATTAGCACTCTTAAGCATTTAGAATAGTAGATATTTTCCAGAATCGTTTCAATTGCAGTTTATTCTCATATATCTTTCCCTATCTTGATTTAGAGAACTTCACAGAATTCCTGACAGTTGGAGAAGACATTCATGAACTCGTCACTGATCTAAAAGAACCAGGAAAATATACATTAACGGTTACAACGTTTAGCTCCTCTGGATCTTGTGAAGCTCGGGAAAGCCAACCTACCCAAACCCTTCGTTTTTATATTAGTAAGTTTAGATATTCATATGATTATATATGGGTAGCTGTAAAAAAATTACAGTCATTTTCTCACTAGTGATTTACAGCACCTTATAGCTTCATCCAGTTATCTCTGGCAAGATAAAGTGTCTCTTCATGATGATTTATTGGTGCAGCAATGGTTGGAGGATGCTGTAACACACTATAAATCACAAATAAAAAATGATCTATAGCTAGTTAATGTTCCGGTTCATCGGTGATAAATATTCTTTCTATTTTATTTGCTTGTGTTGGGTATTTATTAATTTCCATCCCATCCTGCTATCTACCTGAGCCATAAAATAGTTCTGGGGATAACATGAGCTGATCCAACTTCTTGTGTATGAGAGAACACTTGCATCTTTATAATATTTGCTTTCTTTGCGAGTAAAGAATAAGTACTAAAAGGTAATCATACAGAACAGCGTTGGAGTAATCCTTGGAATTTATTTATTCTGATCCATTTCTGAAAGCACTGTCTGTTCTTTCTACCTACCAGCCTCTCCTTCCCTATTATATCCTTCTCTTTCTTTTTCTTTATTAGTTTATAATAGAAAAAGAAAAAAGAAAATAGTAGGACAATAAGGGAGGGATGGGGGAAGGGAAATTTTAGGAAAAAGGGGAAAAAGAAAGAAAAGGTGTTTTCTAACTCCCTTTAGAACAGTAGAAAATGATAATAGCAATAGCACTTAGCCTTATATACTGCTTTACTGCCCTCTCTAAGTGGTTTATAGAGTCAGCCTATTGCCCCCAACAATCTGGGTCCTCATTTTACTGACCTCAGAACGATGGAAGGCTGAGTCAACCTTGAGCCTGGTGAGGATCAAACTGCCAACTGCTGGCAGTCAGCAGAATTAGCCTGCAATACTGCCTTCTAATGACCGTGCCACCACAGCTCATTAAGCAGAATACAATAATAGCATCAAACCTCAACCTTTTACTTTTGCATAGTAGTACAGACTAGCCATTTCTATAACAAATAACCTATCTAATCGGTAAAACCCCAAATCAAAGTTTCATTCCCCCCCCCACCAACACTTCAAGCACAAAGTCCAGAAGTGGTTTCCAAGTAGAAATGAAAGTAGTTCTCTTTTTTTCTTTAATCAAAGCAGTCAATTTAGCCATCTCTGCTAACTCCATCAACTTTTGTAGCCATTCATCCATGGTGGGAATCAAGGTGTCCTTCCATTTTTGTGCATGAAGTAATCTTGCTGCTGTCAACATACATTATATCAAAGTTCTAAAAAAATTTCCAAGTCTTTTTCCATAAAACCCAAAAAGCAAGTTTCTGATTTGATCTTTATATATCCTCCTCTTTCTTACACACACACACACACACACACACACACACACACACACGTACACACATCCTTTCTGCTCAGCTAGAGGATTCTCATTCTGATGAGAATCTCATTAAGGAATCACAGAGAAATGATTGAAGGACCATCTTCTATCTCCAATCAGAATGATGCAGTTCCTTTAGATGGCAGGGTAGGAGAAGTGGCAAATTGGAGCTTGTCTGCCATCTGCTGCCTTCCCAGTTCATCTCCCAAACCAGCCATCACTCTTTAAAGAGGCTTATGACACCAACACACTCTCTATGACTTCCTCTGAGAAGGAGAAGAAGGTATACATGGCGAAGGGCTGCAGCATCCGTCTGTGGACACGCTTGCAGAATATCCTTAATCTTATTACTGAATTTTACCAGTTTGTTATTTTATATAATACACCGAACCAAAAACTAATCCAATGGGCTTGGTTTACATAACACCTTAAGTCCAGACCTTCAAACAAAACCAAGCGCAGGTTAAAAGTACAGGTAGTCCTTGACTTATAACCACAATGGAGTCCCAAATTTCTGTTGCTAAGCAGGACATTTGTTAACCAAATTGTGCATCGTTTTACGACCTCTCTTGCCACAATTGCTAAGTGGATCACTGCCATTGTTAAAGTTAGTCAGACAGTTGTTAAGTGAATCTGGCTTCCCCATTGACTTCGCTTGTCAGAAGGTTGCAAAAGGTGATCATATGACCCCCGGACACTGCAACTGTCATACATAGGAGTCGGTTGCCAAATGTCTGAATTTTGATCGTGTGACCCTGGGGGGATGTTGCAGCAGTTGTTATGTGTGAAAAATGGTCATGTCACTTTTTTCAGTGCCATTTGAATGGTCACTAAATGAACTGTTGTAAGTTGAGGACTACCTGTAATAATGTTTAACATGTAAATGTAGGGAGATTTTAATTGATTTGGTTAAGAATGAATGGAATGGAATGGAAATGGAACGGAACAGAACAGAACAGAACAGAACAGAACAGAACAGAATAGAATAGAATAGAATAGAATAGAATAGAATAGAATAGAATTCTTTATTGGCCAAGTGTGATTGGACACACAAGGAATTTGCCTTGGTGCAAATGCTCTCAGCGCACATAAAAGAAAATATACATTTGTCAAGAATCAAGAATCATAAGGTACAACACTTAATAATAGTCATAGGGTACAAACAACAATCAAATCATACTAGGAAACAGTCGATATAAATTGTAGGATACAAGTGACAAAGTTACAGTCATACAGTCATAAGTGGGAGGGGATGGGTGATAAGGAGTGATGACAAGATTAATAGTAGTGCAGACTTTGTAAATAGTTGGACAGTGTTGAGGGTATGCTGAGGAAATACAACTAATGTCTTACTTTAGGACTCCACAGAGCAAGTCTTACTGAGTAGCATAGCTGACCCAAGATTGAGTAGTAATATTGTGCCAGGATGGAAGCCATAGTTCTTCCTTTCATTCCAGATCTTCGTGGGTCATCTCTGTGTAACCATTCTTGGCATGTTGAGTTTATATTTTACCAACAAAGAAATAAGGGAGATTAGTATAGATCCATTTCAAGCTATTTAGCTCTCATCAGCTAACCCTTCAAATCCCAGAAAGTTAGGGCTAACTGATGAGAGCTAAGTAGCTTGAAATAGATCTATACTAGTCTTCCTTTATTTCTTTGTCGGTAAAATATAAATTCAACACAAAAATAGTTTGTCCTGAAAGCAACTGCCTGCGAAGCCTCCTGGTTTGGAGCTGAAAGGCAAAAGTGGAAGCCGTGTGCTCCTTCCCATTTTGGGTAGACCAGGTTGCCTTGATAAAAAAACAATCTCTCCCGTGGTATGGCCAACAAAGCAAGGAGAGCCCATGGCTTAGAGGTTAATACATCTACCTAATATGTAAGTAATCCGGGTTCAAATCCCAGAAGGGTATGGCCAGCTGATGAGAGCTAAGTAGCTTGAAATAGATCTACTGTAGTTTCCCTTATTTCTTTGTTGGTAAATATAAATTCAACACAAAAATAGTTTGTCGCGAAAGCAGCTGCTTGCGAAGGCTCCTGGATAGGGGCTGAAAGGCAAAAGTGGAAGCCGTGTGCTCTGTCCCCATTTTGGGTAGACCAGGTTGCCCTGACAGACCAGTCTCACTGGAACAAAACACTCATTCTTGGCATGCTAAGTCTGGAGACAACTAATGTTATTTCAGCCAAAGAGAAGCACAACTATTAACGATGACCACCATCCTTTCTGGCTTCTGATGATATCTTAGGTCCTACAGGAGAATTGATAGAAGAGCTGACAGAAAAGCCTCAGGATGTTGTGGTGACTGTGCTAAGTACCACCACAGCCTCTCTGTCTTGGACAACTTCTCAGGAGACGGCTGGGAGCAACAATACCATCGTCTCCATTGTTTCCTTGACGTGCCAGAAGCAAAAGGAGAGCCAAAGGCTGGAGAAACATTATTGCACAGAGGTAAGAGGCACAAATACCTTCTCTCACTTTGCCGATATTGGTCTGGGTGCAGATTTCATTAGCGTCAGAGGGGACTTTTTGAACTTAAGGAGGCTTAAATCAAACACAATTAACTTGTTTTGCTGATTTCGGTGTCTGTCCTCTAAAGATAACCTTGTCAGGATTGCAACCCGCTATCCTGTGCTCTTATTACTGTACAAAAACCTGGGATTTGTTGGATGGAAGGGGTATAATCTGAAAACACACCTCTGCCTGCCCGCTCCAAAGCGTTGCGGATTCCCACAGAGCTGCCTCTGAAATGGAAATTACATTGTAAAACCCAAAGGCCCTTTTTTTCCAAGAAGCAACTAGACTTTCTGGTTTTTCTTTGAAGACATTTCGCTTCTCATCCAAGAAGCTTCTTTGGCTCTGATTGGACGGTGGGGAATGGAAGGATTTATACTCCTTGCAGACAGCTGGTCATTTGCATCTTTTTAGCGGGTCATTAAGGTCACCTGGAGGTTTATCTGTGTCAGGGTCACTTAAGTAGTGCAAATTGGTGGAACTGTTGCAAGGACTGCGTTGTAGATCGGAGATAGATGATGTCATATCCCCCCCCCACTGTTGAGAGAAGGCTGCTCAATTTTGACATAGATGGCCTCTTTAACCCCTCTTTCAAACCAGCGATCCTCTCTGTCCAAAATATGGACTTTGTTGTCTTCAAAAAAGTGCCCCGTGTCTCTTAAATGCAGATGGACCCGCTAAAAGAACGCAAATGGTATAAATCCTTCCATTCCCCACCATCCAGTCAGAGCTGAAGAAGCTTCTTGGATGAGAAGCAAAATGCCTCCAAAGAAAAACCAGAAAGTCCAGTTTCCTCTTGAAAAAAAAAAAAACACCTTTGGGACAACCATGACCTGGATGACTGAGAATCTCCATAGACATTTACATTGTAAAAGTTGCCAGTGTTCCTTTTGATTGCGTCACACTTGTGCCAGATGCACCAAGGCACTTCTGGGTTGAAAGGATTAGCGGATGACATCATCATTGCCCAGGGGACACCCAGTTGGGGACTCCTTTCGTGTCCCCAGCAGGAGCTGGAGTGAAGGACAAGACCTCACCCCACCTCACGGCAACACTTGGGTCTTGAACGGTCAAGGTTCTGACTGTCAAACCCAAGCAAGCAAGCACAGTAGAGACGATCCAATCTCTTAATGCAAAACTTTATGGAGTACATTATTTCAGCACAGAATGGAAGCAAAACCAGCTGTGGGTAATTCCAGGATAATGGAATATAATTAAAATATAGAATCCTCCTCCCCCACCTCCCATTTAGTGCAGGTCACATTGTCCAATTCGGTGTTCAGGTGTTGTTAGGGGAAAGTCTCGTGACTCTGGCAGACACTTGCTGAAAGGTCCTTGGTTCCCACAAGACAATTTCTTGTTATCGTCAGGAATACACATTCCAATCTATCCCTTTCTCCCTCCCTCCACGAGGTCTGTTGGCAAGCTGTGAAGCAGGGAAAGTGAAAGCAGCCTGAATATACTTCAAAGCTTGACAAAAAGCTTGCAAACCTCCCTCCCAGCATCCTAACCACGCAAATCACCGTGCTCCATTCCTTTTGATAGTTGGGTGCAATATAAAATTTAATAAGCAAATGAATATTGGAGGTAGTCCTTGACTTGAAACCATTTATTTAGCACCCACTTAAAGTTACAACAGCACCCAAAAGGGTGATTTGCAATTTGTCCTCCCACTTGACAACCATCTGTCAGGTTTCCAAGTGATGAAATCCATTTAAAAGGAAAAGGAAAAAGTCCATCTTCCAAGACATTTTCTTTTCCAAGACAATTTGAAAGCATCAAATTGACAAAGTCCATGGTAATTCTGGATCTGACACAACCTGGAATTACTCCACAATATTAGAAGTTAGAAATAACCCCAAAAAAAAGTCACATTCTCCAATAGAAGTAATTCAAAGTTGCTTGATGTCATAAATCTCCACCTCAAGGACCTAAGCACGGACAGCTCATTTTCCCACGGGAAGAAGAATCACCTAGCTTAAACAACTCTCTCTATCTCAGCTCCTCCCTCCTTAGGAATGTGGCAAGCCCGAAACCCTTCCCCCCATGACTGCCACAGAGAAAGTAAGAAAAAGAATATATACTAAGCCTAACTAAAATAGCTACACAAATGTCAATTTCGGGCTGGACACTATCACAGCATCCCACAATCACATGATATTTTGATTGAGGTCTTGGCAACCTGCATACATTTTTTGATGGTTTGCAATGTCTCGGTTTCATGTGATTATCATTTATAACTTTCCCAGCCAGCTTCGGACAAGCAAGGTCAATGGGAGGAAAAAGATTTGTTTAATAACTGCAGTGATTCACTTAGCAACCCTAGCAAAATTGATAATAAAATTGGGTATGACACTACCAACTTGCTTAGCAACAGAAATCCTGGTTCCAATTACGGTCATAAGTCAAAACTACCTGTACTGTGAATCAACTGTCCCTTTGATTAGCACGCTAAGACTTGCTTACTCATATTAGCCTCTTTCTTGGGTTCTCCACAAAGCCACAAGTTCTCTCTTTGCTTTGCGTGAGCCTAGTGTGATAAGGAGCTTCCCGCTATGACCATCATTTCCTGCTTCTACCTTAACTTGCCCAATCTTTGCTAGACGCTCATCCTGATTACTGTGTGTAACTTTCTATTGCTATTTCCTAAATTATAGAGTCATTTCCTGACTTATTTTTTTTTCCAAAGCAAGCTAAGAAACTCCAGAAGTTGGAGGGTGGGGACTGGAGGGAGGATGGAGGTCTTCAAAATCTGTCCAGCAAAGATGACCCATAGTGGGTGGTGGTTTCACAAAGACTTCTCTCTCCAACTGCCCACTGCAGCTGATTAGGGAAGGAGCTCTTCTGTGAAGGAGCTCAGAATTTTTCAGTACAACATTGTTAGAGTCTTTTATTTTGACAGATCTTATTCATGCATTCTTTGGGATCTGACCTGCAGCCACTTCAACCAGCAACATCTCTCCATAAAGAGATCAGGCTAGGTTTCAAGGCAGTGGTGGGATTCAAAAATTTTACTACCGGTTCTGTGGGTGTGGCTTGGTGGGCATGGCGTGGCTTGGTGGGCGTGGCAGGGGAAGGATACTGTAAAATCCCCATTCCCTCCATACCCCACTAACCTGCTTTCCAGCTCCATTCTCCTATGCAGGGCAACAAAAGAAGACCCAGCCAATCAGCTGGGACTCAGGAGGCAGAGAATAAGTGGGGGTGGGGCCAGTCAGAGGTGCTATTTGCCAGTTCTCCGAACTACCCAAAATTTCTGCTACCGGTTCTCCAGAACTGGTCAGAACCTGCTGAATACCACCTCTGTTTCAAGGGCACCATGCTATTTCAAGAGTTATGGTAGTCAGATACGAAAAGAGGCGAGTTTATGTACTTAAGATGGACATGCAAGCAATGGTGTTTTCACCACTTGGCACAATTCCACATCGTAAAAATCTGTACAACGCAAAAGTCTTCACAATGGAATTGGGTAGGAGAAAGCAGCGTGCTGATCTGTTTCTCTCATTTGCCTTCTGCCAGTTGGAGTATCTAAACAAGCCCAGATGGCCCTATCCATATTTTGTTTAGTTTTATATGTAAACAAGGAGCTCTGGCTTATTTTTCTCCAAACAAGCTGGAATTAAAAGCCAGGAACAACCCGTGGTGTTGGATTACGTTTAATTACGAGAACGGCTATAAAGTTTTTGGTCTTGTGCCAAATCCATCCAGCTATATTTAGCTGCCCCCACTGTTAGGAACAGCAAGTGGGAGCCGTGGATCAGTAGGTCCTTACATATCACTCATTTCTAGCTAACCCAGAATTCTTTGCAATTCTGGCTTAGCAGTGAATGGTAAGATGGGCAGTTAATTAAAGATGCCGTTATGTTTATTTCTTTAACTGAAAAAAAAAAGCATCTTCTCCACCCCATTCTTAATTTGATCAACTTTCTTCTGCTTAAGTATTGTCCAAAATATATTTTCCTTATTTATCACCTGTATTTATACCCTGCCTTAGGGGGAGGGAGGGAGGGACAGAGGGAGGAAGGAAGGAAGGAAGGAAGGAAGGAAGGAAGGAAGGAAGGAAGGAAGGAAGGAAGGAAGGAAACATTTTTAACTTATTTGGAAAAAATAAGCAGGAATTTCCCTGTTCTTCGGGGAGATCTTCAACAGTCCCTCTCTAGAAGAAAACCACTGTCTTTCCTTGCAAGGCATTGCCTGATAAATTCCACTGTGCTGGTGGAATTCTAAATGAGCACTTCTAACTCTTGACTGTTCCTTTTAAATGGGTCCAGGTGAAAATGATTCTGTATAACTTTTACATAATTTCTCAGTTATAAGACAAACCTCAAATGCATAAATATGCTTATAGCCATATTTTATGGAAAAATACAATTGCTATTCTTCATGTTGGACACCTCTCTCTCTCTCTCTCTCTCTCTCTCTCTCTCTCTCTCTCTCTCTCGTTTTTTCTCCTCAAGTTACTACACTTAAGGAGATCCAGCAAAGCAAAGAAGTTTCAGAAAATGATAAAGACTATCCTGTGACAATTGCGGGTGATGGTTTGGGTTAGCTGAAATCCGTCACCTGAAAATTTGAAAGAATTTCTCAAGCATCCTAAGAACAAAATAAAACCGAAGCATCTTTCCTAGAAGATTGGGAAATGTTAGCATGGCCTTAGTAACCTCCCTCTTATCACTCAAGCAGCTTTTTTTCTCTTTTCTATCTTAAAGCAATACCAGCTTTATTTAACACGTAGCAATGACTTTAATCTGTCCTTATGTCTACTCTTTCTCATTTCTCTAGGTGAACACAAGCAGCAGTTTTATTGAAAACCTGGTTCCTGGGGCTCAGTACCAAGTTGTAATTTACCTACAGAAAGGACCACTAGTTGGGCCTCCTTCTGATCCTGTTACGTTTGCTATTGGTAATGTCTCTGCAAACCTGTTACTGTTGTTGTTTTTGCAGTTTGGAAGCCAGTTTTAATGTCCAGGAGCCATGTTATGGAAGGAATCAATTGGCTCTGAAGGCACAACACGATCGTGTTACTGAGTTAATTAGATAACTTGGTCAATACAATGCACTACATTTTGAATTAAGTGGATGGTCTGAGATTACAATATATTATTAAGCTGCAAAAAGAGTAACTAAGGTTGTTAGTCTTAGCCAGGGGTGTCAAACTCAATGCCTGTGGGGCCAGACTGGAAATAGCAAAGGACTGGCCTGCGGTGCCTCTGGCAGCCAAAATGCAGGAAGTGGGGGGTCATATGCCACCCCACACCCTTTTTTGGCCAACAAGATGGTGCAGGAGGTCATCCAGGCCAAAAATGGGGCACAGGAGGCCTCACATGGCCCCACACCAAAGGTGGTGTTCAGCAGGTTCTGACCAGTTCTGGAGAACCGATAACAGAAATTTTGAGTAGTTCAGAGAACCAGTAAATCCCACCTCTGACCAGCCCCGCCCCCATCTATTCTCTGCCTCCCAAGTCCCAGTTGATCAACTGGGTCTTCTATTGTTGCCCTGCCCAGAACAACGGAGCTGGAAAGCAGGTTAGTGGGGTGGGGAGGGAATGGGGATTTTGCAGTATCCTTCCCTTGCCACACCCATCAAGCCAAGCCCACCAAGCCATGCCCATAGATCCGGTAGTAAAAAGTTTTGGAATCCTACCACTTCCTCACACTACCCCTCCACACCAGTGGTGGGATTCAATTTTTTTTTACTACCGGTTCTGTGGGCATGGCTTGGTGGGTGTGGCAGGGGAAGGATACTGTAAAATCTCCACAGGGGTGGTATTTGCTGGTTCTCTGAACTACTCAAAATTTCCGCTACCAGTTCTCCAGAACTGGTCAGGACCTGCTGAATACCACCTCGGCTCCACACCCCATTTTGGCCAACAGGGTGTTGCAGGAGATGTCCATTCCGTCTCCCCCACACCTCGGGCAGCCTGCGTAAAACTACAGTGCTGATCTGGCCCTCGAAGAAATCCAGTTTGACACCCCTGGTCTAAGCTAACAAAACTAGCTAAGCGTAGCATCTTATAAAACTGCAGCTGGTCAATTTTGAACTACTTAAGAATACGGTGTAAACATAACCCCTGGCTATCTTTGAGTTAGTTTTTTTTTTCTTGATGGGATTTATTTCATCTAGTTTAGAATTTACAGGTAGTCCTTAATTTACAACCACTGTCATAGAAATTATACAAAGTTACAATGGCACTGGAGAAAAAAATAGCTTAGCAACAGAAATTCCCAATTGTGGTTGTAAGTCAAAGATGAAGGGAGACTCTCGTGTATATTATCCTGAGTTCTTTTAGGAAATGTAAGAGAGAAATATAACAAACTTAAAAGTAGAATAACTCTTCACAACTCAGGGCCCTCAAGAAATTCTGAATGATGGCTCCCACTATCTGCTGAGCTAGCTTGGCATGTTGGGGGGTGGGAATGAACTCATCAGGTTGGAAATGTCTGGGACTTCCGGGTCTTATTTGGAATGTGTGACAAATTGATCTGGTACAATAGCTTTCCATTTCTGTTTTACAGTGCCAACTGGGATCAAAGATTTAACCCTTTATCCTTTGGGACCCACAGCTGTGGTCCTCAGCTGGAACAGGCCTTACCTTGGTGTCTTTCGGAAATACATCGTAGAGATGTTTTATTTCAATCCATCAACCATGACTTCTGAGTGGACTACACACTATGAAATAGCAGCAACTGTCTCGCTCACTTCTTCAGTGGTAAAGTGAATTCAACCTACAATTCCAATATTTCTAAGACACACACACATACACCCCAACTAAAATATCCTACTGCATATAATAATGGGTAGATACAAACCAATAAAAGTCTAACTCATATAATTCCTGACAGAAAAAAAAACAAAACAATTTATTAGGGTAATATTAAACTAGGTCAGGGGTATCAAACACAAGATCGTGGGCCAGATCCAGCCCGTGATATGGTTGGATCCAGCCCATGGGGCTGTCCTAGAAAATGTAAGGGGTCAGCCGGTATCACTTCCGTCCGGTCTATCCCTGTCGCTTTGGCTTGGTCTACCCAGTGCGAAGAGGAAACATCAACAGTTTGGGGAGTGGTGTCAAGCTGGCTACACCCACTCAGTTGGCCACACCCACCTAGTTGGCCACACCCACCCAGCCCCCCTAAGGTCAACCATAGCCCTGATGCGACCCTCACTGAAATTGAGTTTGACACCCCTGGACTAAGCCATTCAAGAAGGTGTTTACTGACTATCCAAATTAAAGAGAAAAATACATGAACTGGCCACAATCTTTCGCGATTGCTGATACAGTTGAGAAAGTATGAGCAGGCATTGTCACATTAGATATTTCTTAATATCTCAGATGAGAAGGTTGAAATCTCACACGGGGTCAAAGAGGTGAAGACATCCAATCTCCTGACATTTGATGAGGTTTTAAGACATTCCTTAATTTTATTGAGGGTGCTCCAGACAATGTTATTCCATATGGGAAGTTGCATAAAACAATCACTTCTGCTGCTCTGTGCTCACCCAGCCTTAGCATAAACAAGAAACAGACTCCTTGTCCCGAAAAAAAAACTCTTTATTTATATCCTGTGAATTAATGGCATTTACACACTGAAAAGACCAGGCAATATTCCTTCAAAGAGTTAAATGCCACAATAGACCTTATCAGTTCCTTGAAATGATTGCCAGGCTGTGAGCTCCCAGCGGTAAAACTGCAAATTAAGTTCTGGCAAGCAGTCTCTGAGGCACGAAACACACCGAGTCAAATCTTCAGAAATCCGAACTGTTGTCTTCTACAACCACCACTCCCCTTTCCTTCTATTTATTCCCCAGCCAGGGAGGGGCCATTCAGCATCCACGTGTGCTTTGCTTCCTGAATCAACTCCTTGTCTGCAGTTGTTCTCCTCTCCTGACAGCTCTGTGCATATGTGCATCTGGAACAGGCCCCAGCTGGTCTTCCTCCCCACTTATCTCAGCCTCCAAAGGCAGATGCCTCCCTGGTGGTTGGGAAATGTCGGACGCCCCTGGCTCTTTCTCTGTGTCTGACGCAGATCACCCATCAGAGCCTTCCCCAGACTCCAGATCTGGCCTTCTTCATCGTCCGAGTCTGCCGCCAGTTCTGTTGGCAGCTGGCAGTCCACAACATGCTGCCATGAATTTGAGAGAGAATTATGGATTGTCTTTTCTAACACATGTCTCCATGGATCTTCAGAACACCTCCAAGGTCTTTTCTGGATAAGGTGCCAAGTGAGGCATGTATGATATTTTTTTTCCTCAGAGGGAGGCTTGATTGATTCCTGCGTTGTGGATTTTTCAGCACCATATGAAAACCTGAGTTTTGTCAGCTAGCTTTCTATAGTCTGGTGTCCTTCAGCTACATCGTGTGCACAATTCCAAGAATTATTTGCCAAACACAGTCAAAACACCTCATGCTAGGCTTTCTAAATTTGTGCATTTTATTTTAAGAAGCTTCTTAATTTTTATAAAATAAATCTGCTATTTGCAAGAGAAGAAACAATACCCAGAGATAATACTGATCCACTCTTATCATCTTCCTTCTTCCATGCAGGAACTCTTACCATTTTTGGGTACAGTACCAGGCAACTTAGGGCCCATTAAGGTTATGACATCAGTTGCAGACCTCAGTGGACTGGAAGCTGATTCTGTCTCTTTTTCTCTCTCTTTTTTTTTAGAAAATTGACAACTTGCTGCCTGCCTGGTACTATAACTTTCGAGTTACCATGGTGACGTGGGGAGAACCAGAACTCAGCTGCTGTGATACTTCCACTATTGGTTTCATAACTGGTAAAGAGGAATGTTTGATATACTTCTGGTTTTTTTTTAATGTCTTTCTTGTAAATCTTCATGTTTGCTGAAAGACCCAGGAGAGCTTTTCAGCATTTTGGATTTGAAAGAAACATGGTGCTTTGGAGAATGCAGGGGTGTTTATGTTGCTGTAGTTTTCTTTTTTTTTTATGAATTTTTTTCCCCACAGAACTGCAAGGCATCAGTGGAAGGAAGCATCATGATCCCAGAAAAAGACACAGCTGCTTTAAAAGTGTTGCAAGCAGGTGGTAGGGAAATGCTTCCCATACTCCAGAGCAGGGGTCTCCAACCTTGGCCACTTGAAGACTTGTGGACTTCAACTCCCAGAATTCCTCAGCTTTGCTGGCTGAGGAACTCTGGGAGTTGAAGTCCACAAGTCTTAAAGTGGCCAAGGTTGGAGATCCCTTCTCCAGACCACCTTTCTCTCTGCACAGTTGTAGCTCTTAGGCCACAGTCTTTTGTCTCCCTCATTTTGAAGAATAGTCCTTGACTTACAACAGTTCACTTAGTCACCATTCTAAGTTGTAACAGCACTGAAAAAAGTGACCTATGATCCTTTTTTCACATTTATAACCATTGCAGCCTCCCCATGGTCATGTGATTTACTTTTGGATGGTTCACCCTAATCTAACGCAGGCAGATCTAAGTTACTGTCTCTCCTTGACGCCAGAACCCAGTTAAGACTTGACAAACAAAGATAATTCATGCTTTGTTTCCAGCAAGGTGCTGTGCGCGAACACCCTTTTTAAATCCTGTTTTCCCAACTGCAACTAATGAAGGGAATCAGGGCCCTTTTCTCCCCCATAACCCATGTTGCTCCCTTCTCCATTCCTCCCTGCATGACCTAGGATGAAAACGGTGTAGCCCTGGGTCTTCCTCTGAATGCCCAGCCAAATTTTGCCCTTCCCCAGTTTCTTCCACAGTCACCGGAGCCACACTCCCACTCCCTGTCAGCTGCTCGCCCTTCCCCTCTGAATCAGATTCCGACAGGGGCATGACAATATCACTGTACTTTCTTCAAAGTGGCACTGAAACAATGCTTTTCTTCAAAGCTTTCCATTACACAGATGACTGGACAATAATCCCATCACCTGCAATTAATCTAAATTAAATTTAAAGGTATGGATTATATTTAACCATCAAGTTCAAATAGAAATGGAAGGAAATCAGGTATGGCACCGCTATGACTAAAAGTATGTTCTCTCCTCCCCGTCAACCAATTTATCACTCAAATGCCACATCTGGCCCTCAGCCAGAAAAAAAAGTGACTGGGGGAAAGCACACACAACAGCATCTATTATATTCAAAGATAATTGCATTGGGACAGAAAAGATTATTTAAATTTTCACAGTAGGTGGGGAAAACAAGGATTTGAAACTCTGTGAAACCAAACTGGTAAATACGGGTAGGCCTTGATTTACGACCACAATTGAGCTCCAGATTTCCGTTGCTAAGCAAGACATTGGTGAAGCAAGTTTTGCCCCCATTTTATGACCTTTCTTGCCATAGTTGTTAAGTGAATCATTGCTGTTTGTTAAGTTAGTAACACCGCTGTTAAGTGAATGTAGCTTCCCCATTGACTTTGCTTGTCAGAAGGTTACAAAAGGTGATTAATCACATGATGCTGCAACCATCATAAATATGAGCCAGTTGTCAGATGTCAGAATTCTGCCACAGCATCACATGATAAAAATCCAGCTGTCCCACATTTTCAACTACCCTCCCTGCCACCTGCACTTAATAGTGACAGTACAGCACCCACCACCCATCTGTCAGCACTCCCTGGTGCCCGACCACCTGTGTTCCTTAGCACTCACCTGTGTTCTCTGGTGCCTGCTCAATGGCGTCTCCTGCTGCTGTCATCTGTAGCTGCCATCACCAGTTTGCTTGGGACTCCGCCTCTTCCCATGTCACAATCACATGAGGTCCTCATTTAATGCCCACCCAATCCTGGGGTTATGCGCGAATCACATCAGTAGGAAAAGGGACGCTACCAAAGAAAGGGTCAGATAAGAAGCCTGCAGCTGAATAGTGGTTGGGGCAAGAAGATCAGAAGAGACCCTCCCTAGTTTCTTCAGATGTAAAGGAGACAGAGAGACATACAGTTGGAAGATTCTATCAGTGAATTTTTACCATAAAGTAGAATTAGGTCTTCCGGTCGTATTTCCTGTCTGTTTTGCCCTGCAAGGCCAGCAAGTTACAATGGTAACTGGAATTGCCTTTGCTAAGTGATGTAGATACATGACATTATGCTTTGTGACTGCATTGCATAGCAATGCAGAAATTCCAGCCCTGATTGACAGTTATAACCCAAGGACTATCTGTAGTTAATTTGTTCCACGTGGATTTCCCCCACAGTGAAAAATAATTAACAGTGTGTGTCCTGTTACAAACCGCTCCCTGCTTGTTGTGAGACAATATGCAGGCACATAAATGGTGAAGTATACATCACAACAGCATAACATCCATTTGTTATTCTGATGCCATCTTTGGATTCAGTAAATGCCTCTATATTTGCTCCTGTTTCATACATTCATGGCATCAGTAAGGTTTTTTTTTTTTTTTTAAAAAAGAAGGCTTTGGACTGAGACAAATTAATTTTGGCATCATTTTCCAGAGGGAAAAACTGATGAAGCTGCACTGTTTGAATCTTAGCTTTCATCTTTCTTTGAAAGATTTAAATCATGTCTTTTGTGTAAGCAGTAAAAGATGGAAAAGCAGTTGGTTTGATAGTTACAGTTTTGTGTGAAGATCAGCAAGAGCTCAGCTGCAAATATTCACAGAACAATTTCTGTTTTTCAGAACAGCCTACTTCAAAAGGTTTGGGGGGAAGGAAAATATTGGAGAACTTACAGTCACCTATTTATATTACACCAGAGAAGGAGAGGGCAGCAAATTCATCGCTTGCTTGGCCTTACTCCCATTCCTATCCTCTTTATCATGCCTCAGGCAAACTCCATGCTTCAGGAGTATTATTCAACATCACATTAAGATCCCAACTGCAATATTTCTTCCCCAAAATTTATTGACATGTGAAGTTATTTGAAGTGAAATGACTGTATCTGGACCAAACAGACCAAATCATTAAAGAACATTCAAATAACTTACGCCGACCCAAGGTTTGGACTGTCCGATGTACTTCTGATTTCTTCAGATTCTACTGTTCATCCAAATATGTAATTATTTTTCTGACAGTGGAGTTGATGCACCTTGATTTTGATAAGTGTAAAACATGCTCAGAATTACATGAATCTGGAATGCTAGTGTGTTGCAATTTTTTCACTCCGTTAATATCTCTGATCTAGGCAGTGAGTATATGGGACAGTGGTGGGAATCAAAAAATTTTACTACTGTTTCTGTGGCTGTGGCTTCATGATCATGGCGGGGAAGGATACTGCAAAATCCCCATTCTTTCCCCACCCCACTAACCTGCTTTCCAGCTCTGTTCTCCTGTGCAGGGCAACAAAAGAAGACCCAGCTGATCAGCAGAGAATAGATGGGGGTGGGGCCAGGCAGAGGTGATATTTGCCAGTTCTCCGAACTACTCAAAATTTCTGCTACCGGTTCTCCAGAACTGGTCAGAAGCTGCTGAATGCCACCTCTGATATGGAAGATACACTTCTTAAATAAATTCAGTCTTTTGTTAGCATAAATATCTGATTAAACATAGCTTTGTTTTTTTTTTAAGAAAGCAATCTGATGGACAACATTAAAGAAACATGTAATAGGAAGCTATGGTTACTATTCTTTAGCTGGTACTCTTTCAAAAAAATATAGAGAAGATTGTTTCCATTTTCCTTGGCAGATTATTGAAATGTGCACAAAACTGATTTAAAAACAGAAGACTGCAATCTGATAAAATACACATAACTGCTTCTTCAAAAGACTTAACCAAATAGAAAAATCTTCGGATTTCTACCTAAGAAGTAATCTGCCAGTCAGTTTCAAATATTTGCATGGCTGTCAGATTATGGAACAATTTTGCTTTCTGTCACTTTCAGCCAACTACTGTAGATTTTAATTTAGCCTTGGGAAGAACTCAATGATACGACAAGGCTTCAGAAAGTGTGGGACTCAACCATACTTAAGGCAGTAGATAACCAAAGATTTCTTCTATCAGTAGGGGATTGGATTAGATGAGGGGTGCCTAGCTGAAAAATTGTGGGACTTGAAGTCCACCAGTCTTAAAGTTGCCAAGGTTGGACACACTTGGATTAGACGAAGATGCACAATCTGTGACCCAAGATTGCATATATTCTTCAACACTTTGAGAAACTTGCCAAATATCCACATGAAGAAGCAGAAGAGTATTAAGTACACGAAGATACTTAAGCTAAAATTAAACTCATTATCTTCAGTTAATTCAAGTTTAATCTAATACAAGTGTGTATTATATTAAAACAACGTTTAGTTTTCGGCACATTGCCCCTCCCCTAGTATGTCATCCAAGTGCAAGTTGAAGTCCTTGGCCCAAAAAATGTTGCAACTATTGGAACAGATAATCTTTGAGGTCCCTTTGGTGATTTGTTCGGCAAACTCCTCCAAGTCTGATGTGTAACAAAGGAGGAGGGAGTCCCTGTGGATTTTACTCAGCTAGTAGGGCTCATCTCCGGTTCAAGGCCTTTGAGCCAGTGTTCCTGAAGACATTTCTATGGTCATGTGACCAGCATGATATCATAGAGTGCTGTTACCTTCTCACCAAAGTGGTATCTATTTATCTACTTTCATTTGCATGCTTTTGAACTGCTAGTTGGCAGGAGCTGAGGTGAGAACGGTGTCAGGATTCCAGCAATCGCTCTAATTAAATCATGATTCTTGAGCCAAACTTCAAAAAAAACTTCAAAGGATTCATTAGAGGCAACATACTGGTACTGCCCTGTATGAAGCCAACTCTGGCACATGTAATTTACAATCACCTGTGATCCTGTTTACCCCCCCTCCCCCCGGGGTGTCTCCTAAAGCAGATTCTCCAATTGAGCATGTTCACAGGCTGGGTGTCATCATTCACATTCTCCAATTAAATATATCCATGGGCAAAAACTCTGGTATTTTAGTTACAATATTTTAAAGGTAGGTGTTGGAATGTACTTTTGCTTTCAAACTGCTGCATTGCTCTTCCATATTTCCTTCGTCCCCCCTCCCTTTTTTTAATGGCAACTACTAAAACAGGCATAGGAATGTTTTATGAGTTGACAAACAGGAGCTCACCCTGTCCCATGGTGCTTGGGTCTTGAACCTGGGCTGCCAACTTTCCAGCTGACAAGCCCAGCGTCTTAACCACTGAGCCACCATGCCACCTGGTGAAAGGAAGTGAAGAAGAAGCCTTCAAAAAAAGAAAGAAAGAATCTGTTCTTCATGCAAATAATGTCCATTTGGGGAGGAAGAAGATGATGATGGTTAACAGTGATGATAATGATAGTGTTTGTTTCTTTGTCTGTTTGTTTCCTGGTAGCTCCTGTGTCCCCTAAAATCACTGCAGTTGAATATTTCAACAGCCTTCTGTATGTCAGCTGGATCTATGGCGATGACAACACGGACCTTTCCCATTCTAGAATGTTGCACTGGATGGTTATTGCAGAAGGAAAGAAAAAGATTAAAAAGAGTGTAAGACTCATGTCCCTATTGGGTATTGCTCCCAGACCAACAACTGTCAGGCCACAAGAAGTAGAACATTGACATTGGGTATTTTACAATTGACAAATGATTCCTTTTCAGTTTTTCCTCAGGAAATATTTTACAAGCACGTGGACCAACTGCTCCGATTTCTTAGGTAGGCCAAAATAAGGAGATATAGAAGAGAATACAGGTAGTCTTCAACTTACGACTACAGTTGAGCCCAAAATTGATGTTGCTAAATGAGAAATTTGTTAAATGAGTGTTGTCCCATTTTATGACTTTTCTCACCATGCTCGTTAAGTGAATCACTGCATTGTTAAGTTAGGAACAGGGTTGTTAAGTGAACCTGGCTCCCCCACTGACTTTTCTTGTCAGAAGGTTGCAAAAGGGGATCACATGATTAACAGATAATCAAAGTTGGAAGGGACCTTGTAGGTCATTTAGTCCAACCCCCCGCCCAAGCGGGAGACCCTACACCATTTCTGACAAATGGCAGTCCAATCTCTTCTTGAAGGTCTCAAGTGATGGCGCTCCCACAACTTCTGACAGCAAAGCTGTTCTGTTGGTTGGTTGTTCTCACTGTCAGAAAGTTTCTCCTTATTTCCAGGTTAAATCTCTCCTTGTTCAGTTTCCATCCATTATTCCTTGTGACTCTGGGACACTGCAACCATCATAAATATGAGCCAGTTATTAAACATCCTAATGTAAATCATGTGACCATTGGGATGGTACAACGGCCTTAAGTGTGAAAAATGGTCGTAAATCACTCTTTTCAGTGCTGTTGTAACTTTGAACGGTCACTAAATGAACTGTTGTAACTTGAGAACTACCTGTAGACATAGCTAGATGAGGTAAAGCAAGAATTGGCAAGAACACATTTAGTCCGCTACCTCTTATTTTCTGTCTTTCTAACCCTAGTTGGCCATTTTGGAAACAGAGTACAAGTAGTCCTCAACTTATAACAGTTCATTTAGTTACTGTTCAAAGTTACAACTGAAAAAGTGATTTATGACCATTTTCAACATGATTGCTGAAGCATCCCCATGGTCACATGATGTTAAAGTAATGAAGATTTAATAGCTGACTAGCTGTTGTAAGGCTGTAAGCCAAGAAGGGTACTGCCGCTTTAAGAAGCTGTCTATATAAGGGAGGCCATGTGCGAGCATCTTTCTCTCTCCTCGTGTTCTATCTCCATTGTAGCTCTTTGTGTAGAGTTGAAGATTGATTGCTTGCCTGATATTTGCCTAACACTTGTATGTATGTATATAGTAGTCTTGTATGTAAACAACTGATAAAAGACAAAGTCTCTGTGTCCCATGTTTTGCTGCTGGGTTGTCTCACAATAGTAGTCATGCTATAAACACTCTGACACATGATCAAAATTCAGATGCTTGGCAACTGACTCATATTTATGACGGTTGCAGTGTCCCAGGTCATGTGATCCCCTTTTGTGACCTTCTTACAAGCAAAGTCAATGGGGAAGCCAGATTCACTTAACAACCATGTTACTAACTTAGCATCTGCAGTGATTCACTTAACAATTGTGGCAAGAAAGGTCACAAAATGGGCATAATTCATTTAAGGACTGTCTCACTTAACAACAGAAATTTTGGGCTGAATTGTGGTCATAAATTGAGGGCTTCTTGTATGGACTAGTTGGCTTTGAGGTCTGATTCAGCACAGGCTTTCTTAATTCTTCCAAGTTCATAGAGATGGACATGGCCTGATGGGTTTCTAGTCTGATCCTCTATTTCAGGATGCATTAATTCCCCAATCCTGAGTGCTGGCTATACTTCAAATGTTTGAAGGAAAGCATGATAAATCTTAAAGTGTATCTACTTAATCCATTTATATGGCCACTCTCTCATTGTATGGCATTTATAATTAAGTACAATTCAAATAAGATTGAAATTGCCCAGGAAAGGAGGGTTGAAATGAGAGGTCCTTGGTGCTCTCTGATTCCTGCTTGTTTTCTGGTAGATGTTTCATTACCCAAACTAGGTAACATCATCAGCGCGAGTGCTCAGAGAGCACCAAGGACCCCTCAGAGCGAAATTAATTTAGTGCAGTGAATACAATCACTCCCTAAGTAGTTAATAATCTTCCTCTTCCATCACATTTAAAAATTGTAATTCAGTAGCAACTTTTGAAAGGATGGAGACCAGACGTCCTTTTTGTTGCATTCTGCCCTGGAGAGACGGGATGTTTATCTCTGCCCACAGTCATTCTCAGCTGATTTGGCTTGACTTGAAAGATCAGCCTTCTGGAGAGCTGGAAAATTGTCCTTCTCTGAAGACTGATTCCAGATCCCCTAAAGAGGCTGAGACAAAAGTCCAATTAGCCCACTAATCCCTGGTCCCTCTTCAAAGCTCATCTTCCCTGCAAAGGAGTTTTTAACTCTTTGTCTGTTTCAGGTAACCCGGAATGTCATGACCACAATGCTCAACCTTCCTGCAGGAGACATCTACAACCTCTCAGTCACTGCTTGCACTGAGCGGGGTAGCAACAGATCTGCGCTTCAGCTGGTGAAAGTTGGTAAGGCCTTAGTTGAGCCATCCTTCGGTCTGGGGCTACAGCCGTGGTCTTGTTTTGGTTTCGTTTTTGTGGCAAGGATGCTGCAAAAATGAAAACGGTTCTCTGAACTGAAGGGATGCATTTTGGTTGGAGGAAAAAATGACATTGATAGATGAGATAGTACAACTGAATGCATAACAGATTGTGTGTTTCCCTTTAGCCATAACTTCTATCTGCAAATATGAGTGTGTGTGAATTATGGGATTTGGTCTATAGGCTTTATAACAGAAGGAATAAAGAGTCGTCACTTGATATTAAAATGGCCAGTGCAACACTGGATTATATATCAGTTTATTGGCTTGCATTCTATGATACAGTGGACCTCAGCTTCCAATGATTTCCTTAATGAAGTTTTGAATTAATGTTTGCTTTGGAAAGGGCATTTTATGCATGTATGTACTTCCTGTCGTTGCAAAACATTACACCCATATCCATATCTATACACACACACCGCTATTCCACCACTTAGCCACTGGCTCACACTTATGACCAGTTGCAGTGTTCTGTGGTTATGAGATCATGATTTGCAACTTTTTTTGGTTCATGGAGCAAAGTGGAACCTTTGCCCGTGGTAACTCAATTTACGTTCATGGTGACTCACCTTAGGACTGTGATAAAAAATGGTCATTAAATTCGATTTGGTCATATGGTGACTCAACAGAAGACCTCGACTTACAACCCAAATTCATTCCAAGATCAAACTACTATTCAGAAGTTTCTTTTTAAAAATATACACCTAGAATTTGTCCACGAGCAAACGAGTTTAAATGTATTTACTCCCTAGTAAAGCTATGTAGAATCGCACCTTAAAAGAAGTATGAGGGAAACAATTGACATGAATTAACTAGTGGGAATCAATTTAGCAACAGTGAAGAATAAGGAAGTCATCACTATGTTTTCTATATTTCAAAAAGGAAAGATTTTTATTTTAATAGGGATAGAAGAATGATGCTTAATCAGTTACCATTCAGGAAGTTTTGAAGCAACTGAAATAAACAAAAGAGCCAGATTTGAAGACAGAGTTTGTAAACAGCACATGATTATCCCTTGTAATATATATGAATTTTGTATTTTGCAGATTCATATATTTGTGAATAATAAATATATGCTTGCACTTAGTTGCAGTATCCATATTCACCATCTTTGGTCAATTTTCTTGCCCAATACTAGCACAGAATTATGGAATATTGTTTGAATATGTATTAATTATTCTTGATTTGGAATAAAACACAGAGACAGAACAGAAAGCTGGGTGACTTTGAACCAATCACTCTCTCTTAGCCCAATCCACCTCACTGGGTTACTGTTCTGGGGAAAATAGGAGGGAGGAGGACCATTAGATATATTCGCTGTCTTGAGTTGTTTATAAAAATAATAAAATGGGATATAAATTAGATACATTAGTAAATAAATAATAAAGTCCAAGAGGTGCCCAAGAAACAACGTTCACCACTTTTGTTAGCTTGTTTTAGTATATTTTTTATTATTTTTGGCTGTTTCTCTGGTCATTTTTTCAGTGGCTGTAAATCCTAACCTTTCATTTCCACAAGCTCAGGATCTTGCTCACTTAAGTTTCATTACTCACAGTTGAATAGCGAAACACACTGAATGCTGAAAATAACGAGATCTATCAGTATTTTTATAAGAATATAATTAATCACATGAACTAAGTAGCAGAGACAGACGCTATAAATGAAAACAGCTGTGTTTTGCTGATGCAAGGGCAAAAATGGCAGGCGTTACAAGTCTATTAAAACACAGCAAATTCACAATGGGAGTAAACATAACTCAGAAGAAAGAATCCTCATATTATAAAGACAATACATGTGTAAATCAGAAGTAATGTTCGGGTATTTTCCCACGTCATTGTAGTTGTGCTTTTAAAGTTGTAGCAACGTTTCAGCAGAATCTCATCTGCCATCATCAGGCTTCTGTATTGTGTTCGTCTGTGAGTCAGACTTTTACAGTTGTTTGTATGGTATTCAGCTTTGCTCAGGTATTTTCCCACGTCATTATAGTTGTGCTTTTAAAGTTGTAGCAACGTTTTGTAACAATGGCTCTGAAAGTCTGACTCACAGACGAACACAATACAGAAGCCTGATGATGGCAGATGAGATTCTGCCGAAACGTTGCTACAACTCTAAAAGCACAACTATAATGACGTGGGAAAATACCCGAGCAAAGCTGAATACCATACATATATATCTTTATCTATATCTATCTATCTGTGTATGTGCGTGTGAGTGTGTGTGTGTGTTAAAGATGGTACAATAAAGCACCTACAAACTAATGGCATAACTTTACCTTTTGGAAATTGGAAAGAGTAGAGAAATCATACAATCATCGGTGACTAGGCATGTACAGGTCAGTGGTGGGATTCAAAAAAATTTACTCCCAGTTCTGTGGGCATGGCTTGGTGGTCGTAGCAGGGGAAAGATACTGCAAAATCCCATTTTCTCCCCACCCCACTAACCTACTTTCCAGCTCCGTTCTCCTGAGCAGGGCAACAGAAGAAGATCCAGCCAATCAGCAGGGACTCAGGAGGCAGAGAATAGATGGGGGTGGGGCCAGTCAGAGGTGGGATTTGCTGGTTCTCCAAACTACTCAAAATTTCCACTACCAGTTCTCCAGAACTGGTCAGAACCTGCTGAATACCACCTCTTGTACAGGTAGTCCTTGATTTATGACCACAATTGAGCCCAAAATTTCTGTTGTTAAATGAGACAATTGTTAATTGCCCCATTTTAACAATTTTTTTGTCACAGTTGTTAAGAGAATCACTGCAGTTGCTAAGTTAGTAACATAGTTGTTAAGTGAATCTGGCTTCCCCATTGACTTGGCTTGTCAGAAGATCTCAAAAAGTGATCACATGACCCCAGGACACTGCAACCATCAAAAGCATGAGTCAGTTGCTAAATGTCCGAATTTTGATCACGTGACCATGGAGATATTGCAAATATAAATGTGAAAAATAGTCATTTTAAGTCACTTTTGTCAATGCCCTTGTTAATTTGAATGGTCACTTATTGAACTGTTGTAAGTCAAGGACCACCTGTAGAAAGATCTGAATGAGCAACCTACCACCTACAGTCTGCATATAAATTCTCAGAACCCCAGGAGTTTGCTACCAAATTTTAGATCCAATCATATGGCTGCAGGTGTTTTCTGACTTTTACACACACACACACACACACGCACAACCTTTCATGGATGACCCTGTTCAGGGCTGATTGCCCACCTTGGTAGTTGCAAGTTGCACAATACCTTTTCACTTGGATGAATTGTCTGAATGCCCATAAAGAATAGAATAGAATAGAATAGAATAGAATAGAATAGAATAGAATAGAATAGAATAGAATAGAATAGAATAGAATACTTTATTGGCCAAGTGTGATTGAACACACAAGGAATTTGTCTTGGTGCAAATACTCTCAGTATACATAAAAGAAAAGATACATTTGTCAAGAGTCAAGAATCATCAGGTACAACACTTAATAATGGTCGTAGGGTACAATAAGCAATCAAATCATACTAAGAAACAGTTAATATAAACCATAAGGATACAAGCGACAAAGTAACAGTCATACAGTCACAAGTGGGAAGGGATGGGTGATAAGGAGTGATGAGAAGAGTAATAGTAATAGTAGTGCAGACTTTGTTAATAGTTGGACAGTATTGAGGGAATTATTTGTTTAGCAGAGTGATGGCGTTTGGGTAAAAACTGTCCTTGTGTCTAGTTCTGGTATGTGGTGCTCTATAGCATCGTTTTGAGGGAAGGAGTTGAAATAGTTTATGTCTGGGATGTAAGGGGTCTGTAAATATTTTCACAGCCCTCTTTTTGACTCATGCAATATACAGGTCCTCGATTGAAGGCAGGTTGATCGCAATTGTTTTTTCTGCAGTCCTAATTACTGTCTGAGGTCTGTGTCTGTCTTGTTGGGTTGCAGAACTTGTTGGGTTGGGTCTTGTTGGGTTGCAGAAATGCAAAGAGAGATCAAAGATGAGAAAACAAGTGATCTTAAATTTGCTTTGCTTTGGCTTGGGATGGCTTCATTATTATTATTTTTTTAATGAACTGTCACAATTGTGATATATAGATCTAAATTTTTAACATCCAAGATTTATAATCATTTGAGAAAGCAAACCAGATGAGCCATTAATTGTGAGATTATTCAACACGCCGGGATTCACCCTTGTTCTTTATGAGGCAAAAACATTTTCAGCAGCAAACACATACATATTCATCCTGCAGCTAAGAGTTAATTGAAAAAGGAAGTGAAGTAAGTGTTGAAAAAGAGAAGAAAAAGCAAGCTGCATCAGACTGCCTTCCTGTTTTAAAGTCCCATTTTATTGCCAAGCAACTCAGGGAAGACTGAAAAGTTATCCCCATCGGTCTGTAGAGTTCACGATCTTGGATCACCTCTAATCTTTCACTTTATGTGGGATCCCAGTGACCTACAAGGTGCAGTCAAAGAGACTCTTATCTCGTTTCTAGATCCAGCTCCTCCAAGATCACTCTTTGCGGTGAATAAAACACAGACCTCTGTGACTCTCTTGTGGGTAGAAGAAGGAGTAGCGGATTTCTTTGAGGTTTTTTGCCAGCAGATCGGCTCAGACCATGAGACAAAGGTTCAGGTATGTGTTTTTATCCTTGGATCAATTTCAGATCGTTCCTGAGATACTTAACCTGGGTGGCTCTGGTTTGAAATCCAGCCTCTTTTTGCATGAATCAGTGCAAGGTAAACTTTAAGTGAAAAGACACAGCTTGACCCAGTGGTGTTACTGGTTGTGTTGATACACAGATTTAATTTAAAAGACACTTACCATTCCTGTTACCATTTCTAGCTGTTAGCAATCTAAATTTGAAGCAAGCATCTTCAAACAAAAAAAAAAGGCAAGAAAGTCCAGATATCTCCTGCAAGAAGCACCTTAGGGACAATTAACCAGTGGAACAACTTGCCTCGAGAAGTTGTGAATTCTCCATCACTGGAAGTTTTTAAGAAGAGATTGGACAATTGTCTGAAATGGCATAGGGTTCCCTGCTGAGCAGGGGGTTGGACTAGAAGACCTCCAAGGTCCCTTCCAACTCTGTTATTCCGTGAAGTGTAACAATATACAGAGACAGAAACTGGCATGACACAAGCCCTGTCCTTTCCTACGTGTGTCATGTTGCATGAATGCTATAAAAATAAAGCTTCTACTGGATACCTACATATATAAAATAGCAATGGAGCTATACCAGCTAGCCACCATCCCAGTCTTCAAAATATTGAGGCTTCCATTCAATCCAGCATTAGATAGCTAGATTTAAGGGGTCTCCTTTCCCACATTCAGTTGGATTCTGGACAGCAATTAATTGCATGTCAGAACCTTAATATGAGTCATGACCTTGAATACAGCCTCTTTCTCTTCAACATGTGAGATCTTCTAAGAGTAAATGATTCCTATCTACCCCCATTGCAGGATACAAAATCATCACAAATGTTGAGTTTCAAGACTTCAGAAGGGCTGGAGGAGTCCTATCTGAAAGCTGTTGTCTTCCTTTAGCTGCTGTCTTAAAATGCTTTAAGTTCCCAGTTCTATTTGTTATTTCGTCATTACCCTTGTTAGTATTTTTGTGGTTAACATTTTCAATATCTTCGTACTTCTTGCAACATTCTTTACATCTGAATGTTCTGAGCAGAACAAAATTGCTTTTGTTTTCCTGAAGTTGTATTTAAGAGGGTAGGGTTTGTTTGTTTTTCAATGACGCTCTATTCTATTTCAGATATTTTAATTAATGTCAAACTAAATCTCCAGCTTGGAGATGTAAAAAAAAAAAGCTTATGTTTAATTAGAATCAAAGTCCACTGAGATTTTTATCCACAATGGAGAGCCAGAAGCATCTAAGAAATTTGTACCTGGGATAGAACCCTTGAACTCAGAGAGATTCCAAATCCTAGCTACTCAAATTATTTCCTCTAGATTGGCAATCCCCAACCTTTCCAGCTTGGCAGCCCGGCACTGGAGTGGGAGGGGGGAGTTCAAGTTTGCACAAACAGAGCTTCTTGTGTGCGTGCAAGCACCTGCCCCTCACACAGCCCAGTTCCGAATGGGTTATGACCCACTAGTGGGTCAGGGGTTGGGGACTCCTGCTCTAAATATTACTAACTCTGAGCTAATCCATTATTCCTATTAGCTATCTTAAATATTATGTAATCGTGTGTGTAGGGGACCCGGTGGCTCAGTGGCTAAGACGCTGAGCTTGTTGATCAGAAAGGTTGGCAGTTCGGCGGTTCGAATCCCTAGCACTGCATAACAGAATGAGCTCCCATTACTTGTCCCAGCTTCTGCCAACCTAGCAGTTCGAAAGCACGTAAAAATGCAAGTAGAAAAATAGGGACCACTTTGGTGGGAAGTTAACAGTGTTCCATGCACCTTTAGTCGTGCCAGCCACATGACCACAGAGATATCTTCAGCTTTGTAACGGAGATGAGCACTGCCTCCTAGATCTGGAAATGACTAGCACATATATACGAGGGGAACCTTTACCTTTACCTAATTAATGCATGCGTCTTAAAATTATGCCCACTCCCCCAAAGGAGTGAATTAACTCCAGCTGAAACCAGTGGGTTGTCTTAAGAGAGAATCTATTCAAAGTTTACCACCGTTCAGATAAGGTTGGAATTTCTGGATGAGCAACTGGAGAACTATTCTCTGTTAGCATACAAGAATGAGCTAATAGATCTTTCTCTTTTGTACTATGTCGCTCATCATCACCTGAAATCTTATATAGGAAATTGGACTTCATTCTTCCCTAATCCTACACTACTAGCACTTTTAAGTATGGAAGACATATTGGGAAGAAGAGTTTCCCAAAGTAGGGATGCCAGAGATATCAATACCCAACTGCTACCTTCAGCCAAGGATTAAATGTAGGATTATGCTACTTTCTAGAACTTGTTTTTGAAAAGGAGGATATAATTATAGAAAAGAAGGCCGAATGGTTGTCTGAATAAACAAATCATGCTAAAGGCTACGAGGAAAAGAATGACAGGTTGAGTCCTTAACGCTCACTATTGAACTACCCGAACTCTCATGTCTTCAACGCATTCTAAGAAGCATAAAGACCAATATATGAGACTGTTGCATAAACCAGAGTACACTAGGTTTATTGCTGGTGCAGGCCGCTGTAGAAATATGGCAAAGCTGTCATTGAATGGCTTTATTGTGGACCCATGCTGCAGACAGTTTCATCCGTATGTCTTGCAATATCCTCATATTTAGAGAAGCGGTAAGTAACTAAATAAACAGTGGGCTGGACTGGTGTTCCACAATGTACCCACATAACCTCTTCCTTGTAGCAAAATTACGAGAATGAGCTCGCAGCTCCGTTCATGCGCATGGCCCTCTGATTTCAAATCCTGTGTAAAATCAGAAATAGGGGTGAAAAAATTCCTAACCATACACTCTTTTCCTTCCCAATATAATGCAGGAACCAGTCACTGTTTCTTCTCATGTCGTGACAGTCTCCAGCCTTCTCCCCGCCACTTCCTACAACTGCAGTGTTACAAGTTTCAGTCATAACAGCCCCAGCATTCCCACCTATATTTCAGTTTCCACTATGGGTAAGCCGAGTCCTTCAAATTCTCCAACTAAGCATTTCTCCAAATGTGTGTTTGAATTCTTTCCGCTTCCCATTTCTAATTTGAACGGAGAGGTTAGAGTGAATTACCAAAAAAAAAAAAAAAAAACCACTGAAGTTATTTTAAATATATCAGAAATGGGTATCATTATGTAATCATCCTTTATTTACAGGCGATCCTCATTATTTGCGAGTTCTGTATTTGGAAATTTGCTTATTCATCAAAACATATTTGTAAGAACAAAATCGTGGTGCTGTCATGATTGTTCATGGACATGCGGAGCAGCAAAACACTGGAGTTACCTTATGTGTGTGTCTCCAGCTGAGGTTTCAGCATTATTAATTCAATATTCATGCATTTTCAGAGAACATTACTACCAAACATAATGAGAATTTAAACAATACAGTCAAAAAACAAACAGAGGTAGATGCAAGCAGTTTGTATTGACTCATCAGTACCTACATTACAATCAGATATCGAGAATTGCCTGTATCTATTTATTCTATGTTAGGGTTCATATATAATGTGACTTGTTTGTTTTTGGCTTGTGTAGTGTCAGCTGTTGTGGTTTACAAATCAGGGTTTAAAAATGAGTGAAATGAATGAATCCTGCCAATAAGATATCATGCAAATGTTTTCCTTAAACCTTGGATCTCATTGGAAGAGACATCTGCCTCACCCTTTTATTTGATAGCCTTCAATAATAATGCAAAGACTTGTTTTCTGGCTGACATTGCCCATACCAGAATGTCAGTTTTAGGCTGCAGTCTTCTATCAAACTTCTATCTTAAGTCCTTCTCAATGAAGGGGGGAGCCAGAATTAAGAATGTATGGATTACTTCTTTTGACCCAAGCCTTGTTCAAATCAAACAAAGACAAAGTATGTATAAAAGCAAACCTTTTTAATGCGGCGCTGTGAATTCTGTGCATTCACAGCCAAGAGTCATTCGAAATTAATTGTCCCAGATAAGAGCAAGCCCTTTCAAGATTGCGAAAGGCTGCCAAGAACAAAAGACTAATTGCAGATAAATATCTCAAGCCAGAAACAAACTGGAGCAAGCAGGGCTTCAATGAGGACTCTGAGCATAAAGAACTTCTTTGCTTCCTGCAAAGAAGCCAACCCCAAAGGCTGGCTTTTATCCCTTATGAAAGGGGCCATCACCTTCCAGCCTTACTCCTGAGTCGCCAATCCTGTTGCAGCTGCTCTTTCCTTTGAGCAGCCCTGCGCGCACACGCACTGAGCACGAGCTCTCCGTGTCCCTCTTCATCACTGCTGCCAGACTTCACAACCTCCGAAGGCAGCACCCAAGTCTCTGATAGTCCTAGCCCCATCTCTGCATCAAACACAGGCCCCTCATCCGCGTCTTCACTCTCAGAGACTTCAGTACCTGCTATTGGCGAACCACAACAGTTACTGGTTAATTCCCATGATTTGTTCATTGAAGAAATCTAAAAATTCAGAAAGATATTTTCTGGGAAGATTGGGGGGTGGGGTGGGAACCCTCTAGAAACAGGGAGCCACTGGCAGAAGTCAATATCTTTTTATTTTATCATGTCAGTTTATGGGAATGCTAGTATCAATTGCTTTCATTAACCTGGATCCCTTGTTCCTGTTTGCAGTTGTGGAGATGAATCCTAACGTGGTGGTGATTTCAATTCTTGCCATTCTGAGCATTCTTCTGATAGGGCTTTTGCTTGTAACATTGGTGGTTCTTCGGAGAAAGCATCTACAAATGGCCAGGTAGGATGTACACCTTCTAATACCAAGGTCTTCTTACGGGATAAAAGTTCTACATGTAACACGGAAGCAGTAAGAATTATTCCACAGAGCCTAACATTTAACATGAGGATATAGATGGATTTTTGATGGCTTTAACATTTCCAGGAGGTTCACCCCAGAAGTATCTTATGAAGAACATAGAATGCAGAACATAGAATAATGGGGTTAAAAGGAACCTTGGAGGTCTTGTAGTCTCAAGCAGAAGACCCTTAAAAACTTCTGGATATCTAATAAATAAATAAAATAATAGTAATAATAGTAATAATAGTAATAATATCAGATTTGAATACCCTGATTCTACAAAAAACCATCCTACTTGGAACAATTTATATCTTCCGATGCTACCCTAACAGTTCCTACGTCAGTGGTGGCTAACCTTTTTGGGCTACTGTGCCAAGAATTGTGCCACACTTGCATGCTCATGCTCGCATGCCAGCACCTAGAAGGCAATGTGCCCCCCCACATCCCCTATGCATGCACGCATAATCCCACCCCCCGCTGCCCCCTTACCTGCACTGCACCTCACAGCTGATTTTTGGTCAGTTGGAAGCCTTTTTTCAGCCTCCCAAAGGCTTGAGGAAGGCTTCTGCAGGCTTCTAAAAGCTTTGTAGGCTGAAATCTAGCTCCGTTTCATCACTTCCTATTTTTCTGAAAATACCAGAAGTGATGAAATGGGGCTAGATTTTGGCCTACAAAGCTTGTAGAAGCCTTCAGAAGCCTTCCTCAAGCCTTTGGGAGGCTGAAAAGGTTCCCATCGGTTCCCATAGGTTTGCCATCACGGTCCTAGGTCCTTGGTTAAGACTAAAGATTAAATAATAATAATAATAATAATAATAATAATAATAATAATAATACCCTGTTTCTCCAACAATACGGCCTCCCCCAATAGGAAGTCCCAGCATGTTTTATAGGCATGAAATGAAATTAAGCCCCTCCCCCCAAATTAAGGCCTATATTAAAACATGCAAAATGGGGGGGAATGGTGGCGGGGCTTGCCGTTAGGAAGTACTTTTGTTGCACACCCGGATATGGTGTTGCCTGCGTTGACCCCGATATGAAGTGCCCCATCAATGCCAAGGTCAGCATCCAAGCTGTTGCTGCCCGCCCGTCCAAAGATGCAAGGGGGGGAATTAAGTCAACCCCGAAAAGACGGCCTAGCCAACATTATGTTCAATGGAGCTTACTTTTAGCAATGATATTTAGGATTATTTAGGACTGCTCGCCACGATATAAAAAAGATGTTGGGACTCTAGAAAGTGTGCAGAGAAGAGCAAAAAGATGATTAGGGGAGTGGAGGCTAAAACATATAAAGAACGGTTGCTGGAACTGGATATGTCTCGTTTGATGAAAAGAAGGACTAGGGGTGACATGATAGCAGTCTGCCGATATCTCAGGGGCTGCCACAAAGAAGAGGGAGTCAAGCTATTCTCTAAAGCACCTGAGGGCAGGACAAGAGGCAAAAGGTGGAAACTAATCAAGGGGAGAAGCAGCCTAGAACTAAGGAGAATTTTCCTGACAGTTAGAACAATTAATCAGTGGAACAACTTGCCTCCAGAAGTTGTAAATGCTCCAACACTGGAAGTTTTTAAGAAGAGATTGGAGAACCATTTATCTGAAGTAGTGTAGGATTTCCTGCCTAGGCAGGGGGTTGGACTAGAAGACCTCCAAGGTCCCTTCCAACTCTGTTATTCTATATTCTATAACTGTAACTAATTTGCATGTTGCTCCAATCATTCCCAGACTTCAGCTGCCCAGTAAATTCTTATAAAGACTTATTCTCCAATAGATACCATAAGATATACACACGCATGAATTGTATATAGCTGGGTCCCCAAACCTTGGCTGTGGATTGGTACTGATCCTTAGCCTCCTAGGAACCAAGGCATGCAAATGAGCAAAACTTCATCTGTGTTTGCATGGGTGAAACCACTGCCCCCAGCCCATGGAAAAATTATTTTCCACGGAATTGGTCCTTGATGTCCAAAATATTATGGGCCACTGCATCTCTTTTGCATGCAATACTGCAGCAAATTGGTTTTACACTTTGAGGTTGGTGATTTTACAGTTCCCACCTAGCCCTTCTGCTACAACATCAAGTCCGGCACTAGTTTCACATCCGTGCATATCTTTGGTTGCGAAGGTCCTTAAATTCCATGCTGATCTTTTATCACTGTCCTCACAGTTTTCAGTAAAACCCATTAAACAGCTGATTTATGCAGCAGTGTTGCTTCTGGGAAGTTTATTGGCTTATGACAAAACTGTTTTCTAAATCAAGGTATTGATCAACAGCAGAGGTGAGGCAGTTGTGGGCTGTCATTTATTTCAGGACTCTAATTCTATCCTAATTTGCATTCCAAGTAGACAACCAGAACTGTTCTTGGAAACCAATGGCATCTAAAGAACAGCAGGCGTAATCAACCTCATTCTTCCCTTTGTAACAGAAAAGGAAAACAGTCTAGTTTATCTTGTTTAAGTTTAAAGTGATAGACTTTCTGCAAAAATATGTAATTTTTTTAAACAAATCCATCAATAATAACTCTGAATCTTCCAAACTAGGGAGTGTGGAGCGGGAACATTTGTGAATTTTGCTTCATTGGAAAGAGACGGGAAACTCCCGTACAACTGGTAAGTATATATCTCAGAAGATTTGCAATATAGTTTTTTTCCTCCCTTGCAACATATAATTGTTACGTTGATTCCTTTAAGGTGGATATTAATATTGAAAGTCTAGCCATTAGATCCCGGTGGTTTTTCTTTTTTAAAAAAGTGCTTTAATAAAGTAGAATATTATTTCTTCTGACATGAGATAAGAACATTTCAAATTACAGAATTAATCTTTACTCGAGAAACATTCTGTACAACTCTAATTTCCATTACAGTTTTAGCAGTCCAATAGAATGTAGAGACCGGGTTATCTCAAATCATTATCATCTAATCCAAAATTGCTATTGAGGGAGCAAAGAGCATTATGTTTTCCTAATTAAAATGGCATGATGATATCGTAACATGGCAGAGTTATAGTTAGGCTTTAGGAACTCTAGCTTCAGAACTCAGAGAAGTAGAAATCTCTTTTGTTTATGGGAGTACGTGTAAAACATCATCTATTTTGGGGTGCTTCCGAACATGGGTACCACAAACCTGAAAAATGACTCTTAAAGGTCAAGAAAGATTGCAGGAAGACCACCTCTTCTGTCTGACAGGAAATGCCTTTTCTTCTCCCAGATTTTCAAAGCACAATGTAAAAAGAAAGGCTAACTATTGTGGTAACAGTGCTTTAAAATGTATCAGTTGAGTTTAATTTTTAATGTGTTTTCACCATGCACTTTTTTCTTTGTCTTGGTGTGGTTTTCATCCTTTTACCCAGAAGCTGAAAATGGAATACAGTGAACCCCTTTGTTTTCACAGATTATTGGGGGGAGGAAGATGGGGGGAGGAAAGGAGGGAGAAAGAGAGAGGGAGGGGGAGAGAGAAGCAGAGAAAGAGATCCACAAAGAGATGGAGCCTGTCAATTAACTCGTCCAATTAAATTATTCAATATCTTTTAGCTTCAGTTAAAACTGAGAAATTTCAAGGCCGGTGTGATGATCCACTTTATGATTGCCATAATGTATGACCTTATTTTGCAGTGGTCATTAAGTGAAGGCAACTTCATTAAGCAAAACCAGCCATCCTTAAGTAAACATGGCACTTGTCAAGAGCTCCATACCATTCCTGAGAAGCCTGGCTTCAGTCCTTACAGTTCTTCCAAAGGTTATCCACCCAATTGCAATGTGTAAGGTGGAAATTACTAAACATTTGGGAAGTTATCTGTTATTCTGTTTAGCTATATTTATTAAGTGAACTTTAAATTAAATCAACTTGGGGTTGGAAGAGATCTTGGAAGTGTTCTAGTCCAACTGCCTGACCATTTCTGTGAGATGGGGAAAGAGTGGAGGAAGTGTATGTTTTAGTACGCTATTCAATGCCCCAAAATAACATTTGGGGCTGGCAGAATAACAGAATTGGGAGGAACCTTGGAGGTTCCTTGGGTGGGGAGTTGGACTAGATGACCTATAAGGTCCCTTCCAACTCTGGTTATCTGTTATCTGTTAAGAGAAGAGGTCTTCTAGTCCAAATCCAGCTCAAGCAGGAAACCCTACACAATTCCAGACAAATGGTTATCCAGTCTCCTCTTACTAACCTCCAGTGTTGGAGCAGTTCCGGAAGCAAGCTGTTCCACTGATTAATTGTACTCACTGTCTGGAAATTTCTCCTTAATTCTAGGTTGCTTCTCTCCTTGATTAGTTTCCATCCACTTCAAGTGCCTTGGAGAATAGGTTGACCGCAAAGCGCCTGAGGGCAGGACAAGAAGCAATGGATGGAAAGTGATCAAGGAGAGAACCAACCTAGAGCCAGGGAGAAATTTCCCTGTTTCATGTTGCAAGAACACCAACTAAGAACGGGAAGGTTCAAGACTGTCCTCAGCTATGGAAGTTCAGGGTGATTTGGGGAAAATCATTCTTTTTCAACCCAACTGAAACAGAGGTTGGTTGTTCTTGTGACAAAATGGAGGAAGCAGTGCTGTGTTTCTTAGAGCTCAGATTCTCACAAAGCATAGCAAAAGCAGTGTTACCTTTAGTTAAGAAAAAAGAATATCAGTGACAACTTATAGCAGTCTTTATCCAGCTTGTCTCCACTCACGCCAGTACTTTTACATTTTTATCAAGAAGAAAATTTGAGTCCTCTTTTTCGGCCTCAAGAGGGCATTGTTGGTCTTTCAAACTTTCACGAACCTCATTTTCCATGATTTTCTGGACAGGATCTTGACAAACACATATAAGTTATTAATTAAATCTGAGAATTCTGTCCTTCACAAGAACCACATTTAAGCAATTCTTTTACAGTATGCTTTGGGGACAAAGCTAGAGAAGTATACCTGTAATGGGAAGAAGGAGCAACCTTGAGAACAGGAGGAAGAGATACAACCAAAATAGTGATTGAATAAAAAAAAATCTTAGCCTGGGGCAGAAATGTAATTTGAGGAAGTATCTCAGACAGGACCCTCCCTAATTCTCATAAAGAAAAAAAAGAGATGGGGGAAACACATTCAAGAATCTGTTACTGTTATCTTATAATAAAAGTAGTACTGGCTTGTTTGTGTTTGTTTACAAGCTTAGTCTACATTGGAGTTCTGACCTGCCTATCCTGAAATATACTACCGCAATTGGAACCAGAATTTCTGTTGCTAAAGAAGACGCCTGTTAAATGAATTGTGCCTAGTTTTGCAACCTTTTTTTGCCATGGTTGTTAAACAAATTACTGTGGCTGTTAAGTGAGTCAGTGAACCAGCTACCCTCCAATGACTGTTGGAGGTCACAAATCCTATGACCCTGGAGATGTTGCAAATATATGCCGGTCTCCGGGTGCCTAAATTTTGACCTTGAAACCCTGAGGATATTGCAGTGGTCATAAATGTGAGGACCGGTAGTAAATCACCTTTTTCAGTGCTGTTGTAATTTCAAATGGTTGTAAGTTGAGTACTACCTGTATTGTATTGCTTTCCTACACTTGGATCCTATCCATTCTGGGTTGGAAGCCTTCCATCCTCTCTATCAGAGACATAGCAGTAGCAGTAGGACTTAGACTTATATACCCCTTTATAGTGTTTTACAGCCCTCTTTAAGCAGTTTACAGAGTCAGCCTATTGCCCCCAACAATCTGGGTCCTCATTTTACCCACCTTGGAAGGATGGAAGGCTGAGTCAACCTTGAGCCTGATGGGATTAGATCTGCCAAATTGCAGGTAGCTGGCTGCAGTAGAAGTAGCTTTTAGTACTTCACTCTAACCACTGCGCCACTGTGGCTCCTTTGTGGCCCATTTTAATGTAAACATATTCCTATTTTTGTTGATTAATTTAATCTTTATGTAGCCTCCCTCTGGTATAGGGATGTCACCATCTGCAGAGTTGTAATTGCAGGAATGTTCCAATCTCGGATGGCAAACCTCAGATAAAGAATGTTTGCAAGCAAATACAACTCAGGCAAACAAAGTCACTAATCTATGGATAAAGGAGGATTAGGGAGGGGAAGTAGACATATGTTAGACTTTAACTAGAGATAATTAATTGTATGGATTACTGTGCTAAACAGTAATGAAAGTTAAGCAGTAACCAAAGTTAACCAATGATGGAGGATAACTAAAAATGTATATAAATGCAAGACTAGACTCCAATAAAGATCATCATCATCATCATAATTCAGTTGTTCATCATCAAACAACTCAACTGCCTCGACATTACAGCAACCATCTCAATAGCAATCTTCATCTCTAAACATCAAGAAAAACAATAAAATATGGCCATCCTGCTTTTCTGGGTAGGTTTCATTTCTCAAAGCTGCTATAAAAAGAACAATTTCAAAAGCCAAGAAAAAGGAAGCTAAATTTATCTTCAGAGTCAGCACCTTCCATAAATTTGGCCACAGCCAAGAAAGTGTGCTATTGTGGCCCACAGAGACATTTTTAACACAAGGCTTGCTGATCTAAGAGATTGGCCAGGCACATTTTAGAGAAAGGCAGCGTTTCTCCACCTGGCCCACTTTAAGAAGTGTGGACTTCAACTCCCAGAATCCCCCAGGCCCCAACCAAAAAATATTGCCTGGAGAAGGGAGGGGCAGCACATTTTTTTACAATATCCAGAGTGTATTTCTTTGGACAATCTCACCTCAAGGGATAAGATATTCTAAAATATTCTCTTAACCCCTGAGGTGAGATCAGCTCCCACCCTTCTGATTTTCTATAAGATCCTTAAGATCTGATTCTGTCAGAGTGTTGGGGGCCCCAATGGGAGAGTATCATACTGGAGGTGGTTGATTAATTAAGAGACAATCCCTCCTCAAATCCTGTTCCCTTCTTCCCCGTAGTGTAACTGTGACTTTACTTTGATAGTACTTTCATTTTATTGTGTGAGGAATATTTATGCCTAATGATTTTAGTATTTTATGCTGTCAACTTCCCGGAGTCACTTTGAAATGAGATGGGTGGCAAATAAATGTAATAAAATAAATAAATAAAATCAGTTGTTAAAAACTGATGGATGAACTTGAAAGAGAAAATTCTGAAAATTGCAACCAAACTAACATGAGAACATAATTTAAAAGAAACAAAACTAGAATTTTAAGAAACAGGAAAGTAAATCCTGGCTTTTCACATATCCTTTACTCATTTTGCATCACAATTCAGCCCACTGTGCCCCCTGGAAAGCTAAAGTAAAGCAAAGCCAAGCCCCATCCCATCAAAAATTTATCCATACTGCTTAAAGCCTGGCAGTCAACTAGAGATTTGGATATGGACAGCATGGAAAATGAGAAGATGCTCCAAAGAGAAGCACTGAAAGAGAAATCATACATGCTTTAAATCTCATCCCATGTTTTGTTCTGATTTTGCTTAGGGTGGGATTCTACCAGTTTGCACCTATTCGCTAGAACCGGTTGTTAACATTCTAAACAGTTTGGAGAACCAGTTGTTAGAAGAAATTACTGGCCTAATCCTGTAAGGAAGGCAGGAAGGAAACATTCTGGTGTTGCTTACAGAAACTGCCTCTCCGTTAACCCTTATTACATTCTTGGCAGGACTAGACTTCCTGTCTCAGGAACGTCTCTGGAGTTTTTTCCCCCCTCCTTTGCTGGTACTTTGCTTGTGTGGAGTGATGATTCAAGGTTACAATGGCACTGAAAAAAGTGGCTTATTACTGTTTTTTATACTTACGACTGTTGCAGCATCCCCACAGTCATGAGAGGCCAGGCGAGGAGATGCGTGCCTTGATGTGAGTGATGTGGGAGTTGGCCACGCCCAGCCAATAACATGAACACCAAGCCATGCCCACCAACTAAGCTACGCCCACAGAACCGGTTATTAAAAAATTTGAATCCCACCCCTGATTTTGCCTATTATTGGCATTTGCTCCCAGCCTCTCTGTAGAAATATGGCTTCAACAGAAAAAGTTTTCACATAACTTCTGAGGGCAAACATCTCATTTATTTTACCTGTCTCTGCATTATGTCTTATTGAATGGCCAATATTTCAAAAGAGCAGGCAGATTCATTTGACAGAGAGAAAAAGAAAAGGGAAAGTTATTCCGATTGGAGGAAAAATTCCATCAGGCATTGACTCTATACTCAAGGGTGACCATTTAATGGCTAAATTAAAGACCGGATAAATTTGGAAGCCATTCTCTGGGTTTTATGGGGTGCAATCAGCTGGCACAAATAGCTAAATTGATTTGATATGGCCATTGAAGCTGATCTGTCGGTAATGAACTTCCAAATTGAATGTCGGCTACCAGTTTTCCCTGTAAATATTGATGTAGCTAATTCACTAATCAACCTTCACTTCCTCCTTGAGCCCCCAGAAGCAGAAAACTCTTCACAGAAATCATTAACCTCCTTTGGGTTGCTTTGAAAAAGTGGGTTTTAATCTGCATCAAAGTCAGAAGTTCAAACATAATCCTAATTAAAGACTCAGAGATGAAGAACTAAAGAAGAACTAAAAACTAAACAACCCAGTGCTACAATATACAGTATACTTCATATAAACAATTCAAATGAAGAGAAATGTAATTAGGGGTGTCAGAGTGGGAGAAGAGGTGCAGCTACTCCTTGGCTTACTAATGGCCAGAGAGAGGGAGGAAGGAGAGAGAATGAGAATAAATAAATCCTTAATAAGACCAAAGAACAGCAATTAAGATAATTAAAGACCTGGAGACAAAAAAAAAAAAAACATATGAAGAACGGTTGCAGGAATTGGGTATGGCTAGTCTAAAGAAAAGAAGGACTAGGGGTGACATGATGGCAATATTCCAGTATTTGAGGGGCTGCCATAAAGAAGAGGGGGGTCAATCTATTTTCCAAAACAACAGAAGACAAGATAAGAAACAATGGATGGAAACTGATCAAGGAGTTGGAATTAAGAAGAAACTTCCTGACAGTGAGGACAATTAACCAGTGGAACAGCTTGCCTTCAGAAGTTGTGGGTGCTTCATCACTGGAGGTTTTAAAAAAAAGACTGAACAGCCACCTGTCTGAAATGGTATGGGGTCTCCAGCTTGAGCAGGGAATTGGATTAGAAGATATCCAAGGTCTTTCCAACTCTATCCTGATTGATTAGGGAAGAGAGAGAGAGACAGACAGACAGACAGACAGACAGACAGACAGAAAAGAAAGAAAGAAAGAAAGAAAGAAAGAAAGAAAGAAAGAAAGAAAGAAAGAAAGAAAGAAAGAAAGAAAGAAAGAAGGAAGGAAGGAAGGAAGGAAGGAAGACAAATGGAAGGAAGGAAGGAAGGAAGGAAGGAAGGAAGGAAGGAAGGAAGGAAGGAAGAAAGAAAGAAAGAAAGAAAGAAAGAAAGAAAGAAAGAAAGAAAGAAAGAAAGAAAGAAAGAAAGAAAGAAAGCCAGGAAACAGTTCCAAATCTCCATAAGGAATTATATGGACCTAGAAACACACTCTCTCTCTCTCTCTCTCTTTCAACACCCCCCCCTTCTCTCTCTCTCCTTCATATCCCAAAGAGTTCAAAGTTTGCTAATATTACACATGTGAGCATTAAAGTAGCTACTGGACTAATCCCATCAAATAAAGTAAAAATATTGGGGGGGGGGGAATAACTATTTATTTATATTTCATCTCCCTCAGAGTCATGATATTTGAGATTTCATACGATACCCATCTAATCTCACAACACCTTTTTCAATAACACCCCACACACACTGCTTGAAAGTCTGGGCAATCTGGTGTATGGAGCTCATGAAATGTCTTCTCCTCTCCATCCTTCCTTTCCTTCTTTTAGCGCTCATGTCATAATGCAGGAGTGTCTGGGACATTCAAGGAAGTCAGCCTTTCACTTAGTTGCTAGCTACGCTTCTCTTTGCGCAGAAAACGGCACAAATGATTGTTGTGGGTTGCCCAGAGTTGCTTTTGGTGGAACGGGCAGACATTCAAATTCGTTTAATACACAAACGAATTAAATGTAGACATTTGCTGCATCCTGAAAAAAATGGGTATATCTTTTCTTTCTCTTTTTTTTTTTCCTCACGTAGCCTTAATTCCAATTGTAAACTTCTTTGCCTGATGAAGAGTTCAGCACCAACCAAATGTAGGGGAGCTCTAAGCTCTCTGTTACTTCTGCTGACTGCCCAAGTCTAACAAATGACAAATTGCTGTATTGACTTCTGTTTGCCATATTAATAATCTCGCTTTTTTTCTGACAAAAAAAAATCTGTGTATGTTATCTATTAATACTCACAGGCGTAGGAGTGTCTTTGCTTTCCTAACTCTGTTACCCTCCTGCCTTTGGACTGATTATCTCTTGGCATTTTATATTAACCCTTGGTAAGTCACATGATCTTCTTTTGCTTAACAGTAATCAAAGCCAGTTTCCCCCAACCTGTTGTTCTCCAGATGTGCTCAATCATTATTCCCAACTTTCCCTGATAAGCACGGACAGATGTAAATCTGCAGAACACCAGGCTGGGGAAGGCTGAACAAACAAGTTTCCTTTCTTGGTAGGTTTGATTAATTAATCTGAATTTTCCAAAGTGTGAATGCATTTTATTCCTTGAAATAAAAAGGTTAAAAAGTGTTGCAAACCAGATCTAAATATCTATGGAGATTCTCAGTCATCCAGGTTTGGGTTGCCCCAAAGGGGCTTTTTCAATAGGCAAGTGGACTTTCTGTTTTTTCTTTGAAGATGTTTCACTTCTTATTCAAGAATTTTTTTTCAGTTTCTTCAGGATAAGAAGTGAAACAACCACAAAGAAAAACCAGAAAGTCCACTTGCCTCTTGAAAAAGCACCTTTGGACAAACCAAATCTAGTTTTTTTACTTTAAGAAAATCTGGATATAGTTACATGGAATCTTGTCATTGCATGTTTACGTGCTTTGATTTAGTATAAATGTGATTACAGGGCACATAATGTTCTTCACCTAAACATCCACCTTGGTTTAAGCAAATATATATTGCAATAAATAAAATAAGTAAATATATGACTGAAAAGTTGTCTCTGCTTTGGGACTGACAATCTGGAGTTTCATCCTGTGTAAACGTAGGGCTGGTTCTGAAGCAGACAATGGGAGCAAGGAGGTAGATAAGCAAGTTTTCATTGCCCAGTTAAATCCATGAACAAGTCAGATTCTTGCAGCATACGAGGCAAGACTGTTCACACATGCATCTTAAAATGTCGCCATCAATGCATTTTTGTTATTAGGAAGATTATGTGATTGTGGGCTACCAAGTCAGTGCTGACTGTTAGCAACCACATAGATAGATAGGATACGTTAGAAATGTATAGCCACAGAACTGGAAATGAGGCATAACTATGGAATGTTTTTGTCTTTTTTCTTGCAGGAGTAAAAACGGATTGAAGAAGAGAAAGCTGACCAAGTATGCTCATTTTATAAATATCAATTATTTAATTAATGTGTGTCCGTATTTTTCCCCATGCATTTGGTTATAGAAATAGTTTGGTATTAGGGTGGAAGTGTCCAAGAAAAGAGGGGGGAAAAGTTTTCCAGGGCTGAAAATCATAAGTATAAAAGCTCAAAAACTTCAAGAATAAAAAGAAAGAAGGGGGCGCTTTTTTGAAATTCCTAACAAAATCAGAAGATGAGCCACACCACAGAAGGCACCATATTATGACTTTACAATTGCCAGAATTTCTATCATCAGACTTGCAAGCATCATTTCAATTTTGAAACCCGCACTGCCTCGTCCTTGCTCAAGGACGGTCCAAAAACTGGAATGTCGCTGAAAATGACATTCCATCATGAGAAACTGTAGGTTTCCATTTACTTTTCACAGTAAATCCTTCATAATAAAAATATTCTTGACAAATGGAAAATTAAGCACTGGGGAAAAATCAATTATCCCTTGTTAACAATTCCCCAGGGGGTTTGCCTTTGGTTGACTCTCATAAAGCGTGAAAGAAATGAAATGGGGGGCGCGGGGAGATCCAGGAACATTCCTGTTATCAAACTGTTCCATCATTCAACACAGTTGCTAATTATTCACTGGATCATTAATGAGAGCAGGTAAACAGCGGTAATTAATTGTTGATAAGAGACAGGTTCTTGGGGTTTTGTTGCTTTAAGGAAGAGAAACTTAATATGTGTACTCTAATCTTCACAAATTGGAGCACCAGAAATTAGACAAGAAGAATGGTTTGCTTTTCTTCATTACAGGTGGTCTTTGACTTACAACTGTTTGTTTAATTACTGTTTAAAGTTATTATGCCTCCCCTAAGACAACCTGATTTCAAAGTTATGATGGGTGTACACAACACAGATACACATCAGAGGTGGGTATTCAGCAGGTTCTGACCAGTTCTGGAGAACCGGTAGCGGACATTTTGAGTAGTTCGGAGAACCGGCAAATGCCACCTCTGACTGGCCCCACCCCCATCTATTCTCTGCCTCCCGAGTCCCAGCTGATCGGCTGGGTCTTCTTTTGTTGCCCTGCACAGGAGAAAGGAGCTGGAAAGCAGGTTAGTGGGGTGGGAAGGGAAGGGAGATTTTGCAGTAACCTTCCCCCAGGAGTGGGGAGCAGTGGTGGGATTCAATTTTTTTTACTACCGGTTCTGTGGATGTGGCTTGGTGCGCGTGGCAGGGGAAGGATACTGTAATATCTCCAGTCAGAGGTGATATTTGCTGGTTCTCTGTACTACTCAAAATTTCCGCTACCAGTTCTCCAGAACTGGTCAGAATCTGCTGAACACCCACCTCTGGTGGGGAGGGAATGGGGATTTTGACGTATTCTTCCCCTACCATGCCCACCAAGCCATGCCACTCCTACCAAGCCATGCCCACAGAACCGGTATTAAAAAAAAATTGAATACCACCAGTGATACACACACACACACACACACACACACCCTACAGCCACATGATCACAATTTGGGAACTTGGCAACCAGCACATCTTTATGGCCATTTTGTAACTTCTGGTGGTCACATGACTGCAGTTTTCAATGTTTTTGCCTGTTTCTGGCATCTACATGCCCGTAAAATGGATTCACTTAAGGACCATAGTGTTCACCCAACAGCTATGACAGTTGCTTAAGGGCCACTACAAAATAAATAAATAAATTGATCACATGATGCCTCCATTTACAACTGCAACAATTTACAACTGTGATTCCTGCCTCCGTATGGTCATAGTTTGAGGACTAGCTGTATTCAGGAAATGTTAGATCAACAATATGGAATCCTGACCTTGTGAGAAGTTTTTGAGAGACTGAGTCCTGCTGGAAATAATCAACAAAACATTGACATTTCCTAATAGTAGATGAGGTGCCATATACCTGGTCTGGATTGCAATATTTCAGGTGTTAGGATTAACACGTGTGAATGTGCCTTTACCTCCTGCCAATTGTTGAGGGATAAAATAAAATATTGGGAAAAGGGATTCCAGACCTCCTGCTCTATGATTTCACATAAATATGAGGAACAGACCTCAGATGTCTTTACGGGAAGGCAAGACAGTGCAAAAGACAGGTGTATCATGGCATGCAAAAGACAAGATTTTCATCAGCTGCTGTGACACAAATTGCACTGTGGAGTGATGGCCCACTTTCGATATCACTGTGGCTTGTGACACATGCCTGAGGAGGGGTGCAGGTTTCAGTCAGGTGAGGGGCCTTTCCCTTCTTGTGGTATGGCATGAGGTAATTCAAATACTATCAGCTCACCTATTTGTGGGAAGGAGGGCTGGCTTTTATTTATTTTATTCTATCTTATTCTAGATAAGACATGAACTAAGAAGAGATACATGTGAATGAGGATGCTGAACTTGTCTAGTTATCTCTGCAATATTTTTTTTTAAAAAAGCAAACCATTCTGGCATCACTTCTGTAATATCTATCTGATGTATCGTATTTTATTGATGTTTCTCTCATCCAGTTCCAAGTTAGTTGGATACGGACATAAATTACTTGTTCAGCTTCCTGGTTTCAGTTACCAGATGGTGACTTTTGTGAATGACATCATTTTCTTTATTTCTTTCTGTATGCATTTTTTAAAAAGCCCTGTCCAGCTGGATGATTTTGACAGCTACGTCAAGGATATGGCCAAAGATTCTGATTACAAATTCTCTCTGCAATTTGAGGTAATCCCAGTTCAGATATTGGCTATTTAAATTCTATGGAAGTAAATGAGTAAAAGGCTAGATAGTATATTTAGATTTTTCCATTTCAAACCGGGCCAGGAGCGGAGGGATTATTACTTCTTAAATATCATTTTCCTTCCATTTCTTTTAAAAACTTTCCTTGCATGAAAGAGAGAGCTCATACTTTCCTTTAAGCAGGGAGATAAATGAATAGCCATCTCTTCTTTATTATGGGAGAAAAGACCCAATACAGTAGTATTAGTACTCATTGTTAATTGCTTCCAGTTAGCACAATGAGTACCAAAAATAATGAGTACCAAACAGATTTTTTCCTTAAGGAATAATTTAGCGAGTCACAAGGTAGCCGAAACCAACAATTTCTAGCTTGTGCATCAGGTACCAAACAAACAATGAGAACCCAGGTGAAATTTTTGTGTCAAAATGCATTGAGTACCAAATTCAATGAGTTTCAAAGCAGTTCAACACCAAGGTACTACCATAATAAATTATCTTAGCCAGCCCGATAAGCACACACTCAAATGTATGTGATACACACATGCATTTCTGTGGTATTTGTATGTGTGTGTTTATTCCTGATGAGAGATGGTTCGGTATATGACTCAAGCACCCAGCTAGAAACTGGGAAGTTGTGAGTTCTAGTCCCCCTTAGGTACTCAGCCAGCTGAGTGACTTTAGGCAAATCCCTCTCTTTCAGCCTTTGGAAGAAGACAGCAATGGTCAACCACTTCCAAAGATATTGTAGTGTACACTTTGCAAATGTAGGTTGGATGAATGAAGAAATTTCTTTTCCACATAATCTCACTAATGCTTGATGCAGATAAAAAATGTTACTTTATTTTTTTTCCGGATAAGTGAGTATTCATTCGCAAAGTTGATTTCTCCTACTCTGAATTCCTCTTTTACTTAATTGTATTATTCCTTTTTTGTTTGTTTGCCCTCATGTTGTCCATTTTGTCCCATGAAGGAAAGAAAAGCAAACAAATATTAAATCAACGTAAAATAATGGTTGACTCTCGCAGTTGCCACCCTTGTTAGAGTTTAGCCCAGCTATTCTTTGAAAACAAATGGTTCGCCTTGACTATAATATTGTTATGATCTTGCCTAATGATAAATATGCTGATACAAAAGACGTCTAAGCATAATGTGTGTGTTTGTGTGTCACACTCAGGAACTGAAACTGATTGGTCTGGAAACCCCACATTTTGCAGCGGATCTTCCCATGAATCGTAGTAAAAACCGATACACAAATATCCTGCCTTGTAAGTTGTTATTTTAGGAGGGAATTGCTGTATTTAATACCAGACATTGTATTGGCATCCAGGTAACGTGGAATGCCAGCACCAAAGGGTAGCATTGTTGGGAAACTATCAGCTATATTTTTTTCATCATGTACTCTGAGCAGTTTGCTTTTTCTATTATCTTCCTTGCCTGCTTAACTTATTCTTTCCTTCTGAACTACAGAAAGAAGTAAATTTACCGCATGGTATTATGTTATTAATTCAACTGAAACAACTACCTTTTGTTGAGCATGAAAACATAGAACTCCTGTAACTTATGTTCTTACATTCCTGCCAGCTTTTTCTATATTTAAATCTAACTCATAGAAAATTTTCTTTCTTTCTTTCTTTCTTTCTTTCTTTCTTTCTTTCTTTCTTTCTTTCTTTCTTTCTTTCTTTCTTTCTTTCTTTCTTTCTTTCTTTCCTTCCTTCCTTCCTTCCTTCCTTCCTTCCTTCCTTCCTTCCTTCCTTCCTTCCTCCCTCCCCCCTCCCTCCTCCCTTCCTGGAGTAAGGTTAGCTTTTTCCTTTTTAAGCAATGTTCACCAATGCATAGACCGAGATACACCATACAGAGACCATATTCCAAAATGGTCCTTGATATGTAGTATGTTACTGGTACTCCAGAAGAGAAGGGTTTTTCTGGGTAGTAGTCATGAAGTACTTTCCCTCCCCTGTATACAAAACTGTGAATGTATTGAAATATCAGCTACTGAAAGTTGATTGGCTCTTGATTTTTTCCCAAATGCGTGCAAATGCATGCATAAATTTTCAGAGACTCAGTTCCAAAATTTGTGATATGTATTTATGTTGAATTTGTCATTGGATATGTTGTCTTTTTGCAGATGACTTCAGCCGTGTTCAGTTGGTTTCAATGAATGAAGAAGAAGGCTCCGATTACATTAATGCCAACTACATCCCTGTAAGTAACCTGGACTCAGATAAGTGAAAATACAGTTGTATTGTCATAGCTTGGAAAGTACTATCTAGAATGTAATCGCAATAGCACCTAGACTTATATACCACTTCATGGGGCTTTACAGCCCTCTCTAAGTGGTTTACAAAGTTAGCATATTGCCCCCAACAACCTGGGTCCTCATTTTACTGACCTCGGAAGAATGGAAGGCTGAGTCAACCATGAGCCAGTCAGGATTGAACTCCTGGCAGTGGGCAGAATCAGCCTGCAATGCTGCATTCCAACCACTGCACCATACCGCTCTTATAATGTATGCAAACAGTTAAAATTGTTCCTTGTGATAGCAATTTTAGTTTATGGCATGCCAATTAGCTCTAAAGTTAACAGGGTCATATAAACATAAGCATGTTGATTCTGCTTAGGTCAGGGTTCCAAGTAATAGATCCAATGCAAGCAAAAATTCCGAGGCAGGTAGGTTCCTCAAAGAATAGCTTTAATTGGAAATATCATATTGGCACAGATCTGGTGAAAACCGACTCTGAAGGGTCCCTTGATTTTTGCCTAATTAAAAGTGAAAGTCTCCCCCGCAATCCCTAACAATCAGTCATATGGCCCAATCAAGGCAGCATCCGCTGCTCTGGTGACATCACTCCTCCTTCCTCCAGCCAGGTATGAGAACATCCTTGGTTCCCAAGAGAAAGAATTTTATTATTTATTTGCACAACCCCAGCAATCTCTAATCCCTTCTCCCAGTGGTGTGTTTTAAAATTGTCTACCACCGTTTCAGTGGGCATGGCTTGGGTGGGCATGCTTTGCACACGTGCACACACTTTGCATGCACGCACGTGCCAAATGTGCACTTTGCACAGGTGCAGAGACGTTCCAACTCATGTCCTGCAAGCCTGCACTCTCCAGGTCACTTTGCCGCGCAAAGCAACTGCACTTCAAAAGCAGGGAATAAAGGTGGGTATGGGAGCCCAGGCAGGTGAGCCCAACAGCAGAATGGCTGGTCTCTGCTGCTCATTGGTGCTACCGGCTCGGCAGAACCGGGGTGAACCAGTAGAATACTACCACTGAGGGATAGGGAAGGGCCCTATCCCTCAGATCAAGTGTGGCAGCGCTGAAGCTCCAAGATGGCTTCGGCCAGACCAGCTTCGGGGTTGACAGACTGCTTAAGCAACGCACACAAAATATAAGGGTAGCAGTTACATAAGAAGTAATCATCATTGCAGGTATCCTTGGGAAGAAACTATAGTCTGATGTGGTTTAAAAGGCAACCTTTATTTAAAGAGGATGTATCGATAAAATAATACTGTAGTAAGCTTTTTCTTTTGTAGGGTTATAACTGCCCACAAGAATATATTGCGACACAAGGACCACTCCCTGAGACAAGGAATGACTTTTGGAAGATGGTTCTCCAGCAGAAGTCACAAATCATTGTTATGCTTACTCAATGCAATGAGAAGAGAAGGGTATGTAGACTGAGCAGGGCATTAGATTAAAGTAATATCTGAGGTTACTTCCTGTTCTATGATTCTAGATTCTTTCATGCCTCTTGGAACATGGAGTCTTACTAGAATTCTGCATCTAGCATTATCCGTGTGTGTCCCTTTAAGTCATTTTTGGCTACTGGAAACTGCCTACACAGTCTTCTCAACAAGATTTTGGAAGTGGTTTTAGTTCTGAGAGAGAGGGACTGGCCAGAGGTGGGCTTCAAAAATTTTAGCAAAGCGTTAGAGACTTCTGGTGACGAGATATGGGCGAACGGAGGTGCTGAAGCTCGCTCTGGGTTTCATGCTATCTCCTCTTGCTGTTGGAGTGACCCTTAGGGGTGCACACATCTTGTAGAGAAGTGTGCCAGTGTGGGGACACTCAAGTCATGGTGTGGAAAAGGCGATTCTCATCGCGACGTAGAGAAACCCCGTGGAGACCGGCAACAAGAGACTGTCAGCAATGGCGGTCCCTAAAGCCTTGATTGTTGCATACAAGAGGAAGCGAGTGAGTGACAGACTGTGGTGAATGAAGAGTGTGAGTGAAAGAATTTGTGATCCTGATTGAGTGTTGAATATTGGAGTATCTTAGTCAGAGCGAAGCCCGAAAACAGCAGCCAAAGCAGATACGAGTGGCGGCAAAAGTGAAAGGGCTCATGAGACGGAAGAGGGTAAGGACGCGAGCGATCGGACAGAGAAGATAAGAGAATCGGAGGGATCTGAGAGACTGATAATTGGGGGAGAAAGAAAAAAAGAAGAAAGAAAGACCAATAATTTAATTTAAGGGAACTTTGAAGGATTTGAATTGTGGACTTTGGGAAAAATTGGAAGGATGAACTTGAAATTGGGGGAGACTTGAAGTAAGGAATTAAATTACAACTTTAAATATTCCATGAACGAAACTGAATAATTTACTAGTCTCCTTTTGGATTATTGGACTGGAGCTGTAGTAAGTGGAGAAGATTTATTAAAGAAAGAGACTATTTGAATCTAAAAATTGACTCGTTAAACTTTCAAACGAAAGGAGAAATGACTACAGTGGAAAGTGTGGTGAGATAGTGAAATCAGAGACATTACTCAGCAACTCCGTACTTCCGGTGCACTCGGTGAAGGAATCTTGAAGAACTGAACAATTATATTAAGACACTTTAAGCTTTTAAATTTGCAGATTGCAACAATTATTTCTTGACACCAACTTAACTGATTTTTGAATGTGGTAAATGTAATTTATATATATTTAATTGATACATTAGTAATATTGTATTTTGTATATTGTATATCTATTGTATAGATAAGGACGATATTCTGAAAGAGTTAGACGAAGTATACGGAGTGAGCACAAATTATGCAAGACGACATAAACATCCAAAAGAGGTCCATGTGAGATTTGCCAGAAGGAAAGTTTGAGATATTATATATAAAATTTCTAGAGAAGAAACAATTACATACAAAGGGAAAAAAATCTTGGTGCTTAAACAAATCCCAAGAAGAGTGAGAGAGCAGAGGCGAGATTATAAATTCTTGGTGAACCAATTAAACCAAAAAGGTATCATATTTAGATGGTTAATCCCAGAGGGAATGCTAATCACTTGGAAAGAAAGAAAAATTAAAGTAGACTCCGTGGAAAAAGCCCAAGAATTCTACGAACGATTGATAGGCCGTGAAGAATCGAGTAGTAGAGACGAGTTAGAAATGAATACTAATGCTCTGATGGTCATTTTGAAAAATCCTTTCTTAGTGAGCTCCAAGAGAAACATATGTGCCAAATTTCACGTTTGTAGGCTTTACGGTTCTGGAGATTTTGTGATGATGCATGAGTGGTGTTTTTATATAGAGAGATTTGCAGTCCCGTCCTTGGATTCCTGCATCAACTTTGACGGTTGCCAAAGGAAAACCCTCTTAAGAGATTTGTTTCTCGGTTGTAACTTGGCTTTGTTTTCCCTCCTTTCCAGGTGAAGTGTGACCATTACTGGCCTTTTGCAGAAGAGCCAGTTCTTTATGGAGACATCACGGTGGAGATGCTGTCAGAAGAAGAGCAAGCCGATTGGGTGTTCAGGAACTTCAGAATCAGCTATGTAGGTCAATGTAAATGGCATCATGAAGCTTTTAATTTTTAGGAATTCTGCTCCATTAATACCTTTCAGAACTTAATTTTAAATCCCCTATACGGGTAGTCCCCGACTTACAACCATTCGTTTAGTGATTGCTCAAAGTTAGCATGGCACTGGAAAAAAGTGACTTATGATGGGTCCTCCACTTATGACAATTGCAGCATCCCCATAGTCACGTGATTAGAATTTGGGCGCTTGGCAACCAGCGTCTACTTGCAATGTAGGTTGTAGTGCCCGGGGTGTGTGTGTGTGTCTCACATGATCACCATTTGCTACCTTCCCAGAATGCTTCTGACAAGCAAAATCAAGAGAGAAAGCCAGATTTGATTAATGGTCACAGGATTCACTTAGCAACCATGGCAAAAAGGCCGTAAAATGGAGTACAACTCACTTAACAACTGAAATTCTGGTCCCAATTGTGGTCGTACATCAAGGACTACCTGTACATTCTATGACGTGTGTGTGTATGTAGGTTTCTATTCAACTTCCTGCTCATCTAAGTTTTCATTTACTTCAGACGGTCTTTTTTCAAATCAGCGGATACCGCTGAATATGCAAAAAAGTAATTATACGGCCCTCATAGCCCTTTGTGTTCCTTCAATTTCCCAGTGTGAAGTCTATTATTCTGGGATTCCATAATCATCTCATGCTGGTAGGTCTGACCTTAGTTTGCTTTTCCAAGATCAGCCAAGGTTGCCTGGGTGTTACCATCTCTATTTCCCTCTGGATTGAAATTACACTGCAGAAATAAAGAAAATTTGGATGAGCTGCGGTTAGAGTGCAGTAACTGCAGGCTACTTCTGCTGACTGCCGACTGCCTGAAATTTGGCAGTTCAAATCCCACCAGGCTCAAGGTTGACTCAGCCTTCCATCCTTCTAAGGTGGGTAAAATGAGGAGCCAGATTGTTGGGGGCAAAATGCTGACCCTGTAAACCACTTAGAGAGGGCTGTAAAGGGCTGTGAAGCGGTATATAAGACTAAGTGCTGTTGCTATAGGGAGAGATGAGTGCGCCATTCAGTTCTTAGATTAGACTCCTGGATTCCCAACAGTCTTATATGGACTCAGTTGTAGTTGTAAGTTGAGACTACCTAGAATCAGAATAGAGTTGGAAGGGACTTTGGAGGTCTTCTAGCCCAACCTCCTGCTCAGGCAGGAGACTATATACCATTCCAGACAAGTGGTTGTCCAGTCTCTTCTTAAAAACCTCCAGTGATGAAGCACCCACAACTTCTGAAGGCAAGCTGTTCCACTGGTTAATTGTCCTCACTGTTAGGAAGTTTCTCCTTAATTCCAGTTTGTTACCTATCCTTGATTAGTTTCCACCCATTGTTTCTTGTGCTTTGGAAAATAAATTGACCCCCCTCCTCTTTGTGGCAGCCCCTCAAATACTGCTATCATGTCCCTCCTAGTCCTTTTCTCTGGACCAGCAAACCCAAATCCTGCGACCATTTTTCATATGTTTTAGTCTCCAGGCTAAAAACGAAACAAAACATCCCCATTTATTAATTAGCCAGCAACTTTATCTAGGTGAGATGGGAGGCCAACAAGTCTAATATGTAAATAAAATAAATTAATGATCCCCTGCAAAGTAGAAAGTTGGACTGGATCCTCTCCACTCTTACCCAGCTCTATGCATTGATGATTTTCACCTGTGTAAGTGAGCACCTGCTAGAGATAGGCTGATGTTATTCTGGTACCTTTGTTTTTTTTTTTTTCCTTCCACTCAGGCAGATGAAGTGCAGGACGTGATGCATTTTAATTACACCTCTTGGCCTGACCATGGTGTTCCTCCCACCAACGCAGCAGAAAGCATTTTGCACTTTGTACAGATGGTCAGGCAGCAGGCCATGAAAAGCAAGGGGCCCATGGTTGTACACTGCAGGTAGGTTGTTGCCCCCTGGATGTGGAAGATGTGGACATAACATAACCAGAAGAACAATTGTGTGTTGCTTCTTGCCTAGTACCAAATATGTGTTGTTGTTGTTTTGCAGTGAAGGGGAATCAGACGGCTATATGTTTTCTTGGCCAGCTTTCCTTCTTAGAACTTGCATTCTGTTTGGTAGAGAACTCATTGATGTCTCCAACTTGTTGGTCAAACGGCTCTTCCACTGACAGGCTGTTTCTGTCCCTTTTAAGATCCTTCAATGGGAGTTTCACTGCATGTTATCACTTGCCACCTCAGTTCTTCCTACATTACCAGTGCTTCATTTTAAGGGTGCCATTATGTATAGCTCCTAATTTGGGGAGAAATTGTGGACATGGCAATCCTTTCACTCTGCTGAAAATCCCAGAATTTTATTTCTATATGTCTTTATCCGCTTCTGTGGTTTCAGGTTAAACTTAAGTCTGTAAGCTCTGTTACATTTGAATAGAAAAAAAATAGATTTCTGCTTCCTCCTCTTCTTCCTCCTCCTTCTGAAAATACTGTAATCCAGCAGAGTCTGTTTTAATTATTATTATCCTATACAATCATAATCCATCAGTGTCTGAATATAGTTTTCTCCAATTTCATTCATTTATATAAAATCATTGTCATCGTGAGACTCTAAAGGTCAGGTTAACTTACAAAATTCAGAAACAAAATGTCCCTGCCCATAGATCTGTAGATGAAAATATATGATCCAGTCAGGAAAGAGATTGGGTGAGTGTCAGGGCTCCAACAAATCCACCCCCATTCAAATCATAAGTCTCTAGCCGCATTTCTCAGAGTAAAAAAAAATAAATGATTTATTAGGAGTGGCCATGTTGGAGTTACCTGGGTGCAGCCGACACTAAGATACATCATTCATTTCCCCCTTGACCCTAGTCTTCCCCCCATCCCCTGGATGTATATTCCCCAATGGGACACTTCCATAGCCAAGAGTCACCAATCATGCTCTCCAGTAATAATCTTGTGCGCCAACAGCTCTGACTACCTAGCAATTATCTGAAGCATTTGAGGAATGCACTACTTTCCCCCACTCCCTTTCTGCTGGCAACTAAAAAGACCAAAGAAGTATTTTTTAGTTGACAGTGAGAGGAGAAAATCCATTAATTCAGATTCACAATTTTCTATGGAAGTCTAGTAGCTCATGGATGTAACTCTAAGGAATGACTTAAATGCTACCAAAGCCCTCCTTCAGATGGCGTTGAATTGCAGTAGAAGGATGGATGAGCAATATAAAATAAAACTTACCATGGATTTGGGAACTGGTTATCAGAATGTGCTGAACAGCATGGGCTAGAGTTTATCTTTTTCTGCTCCAAAACATGTTGAAAAACATGAGGGAATTGCACATGGAACCTGCAAATTTGAAAGTCAAACCAACTAGATCTATTCTTTTCCTCAGATATGATGTGCTGGAAGATGGAAGATCATCACTTTCTTATAGGCATGGCCAGTCTCCATCTTTAATCATGACACTATCGAATGCTTAAGAGTTTTCTCTGTCTGTTGTATATTATTAGGAGAAATGCTTTAAAAATAATTAGCGCTTACCAAAGAATATGTTGTAATAGTAACGAACATTAGATGGCAGGATATATGGTATGCTGTGATGATGGATATTTATGTGTTGTTTCTCCATGCCATATAATATATGTGGATACATGCATAATTCTGTATCTATCTATCTATCTATCTATCTATCTATCTATCTATCTATCTATCTACTATCTATCTTGTTATGTTTATGTTTATATTATAGGTAGAGACCCTTTGAGAGTTGTATGCAACATAATTTTATTTTAATGTATGCCAATTAGTGTACATTCAAAGTAACAATAAAGTATTCTATTCTTATGCAGTTTATAAGATTTCCCAGAACAAAATAGGAATAACCATATTTCTCACCTTAGAAGCAATGGTGTATAATGTTATGTTTGTTTTGCAGTGCTGGTGTGGGACGAACTGGGACCTTCATAGCATTAGACCGGCTTTTACAACACATTCACGATCATGAATTTGTAGATATATTGGGAATGGTGTCCGATATGAGGTCTTATCGGATGTCCATGGTTCAGACAGAGGTATGACTTTTACTTACGCATGTTTTAAACAGCTAATTTAAATCATTTATTTGCTCGAGGCTTCCTTTCATTCCTGAGACACATATAGGCCTTCATCCTGCAGTGGATAGACAATGGCTAGAATGATGACTAGAAAATGTAGAATATTGAACATCACACTATAAAAGAAATAACTGGCATAAATGGGAAGAATTGAAACTGGGGGAGAAGATAAAACAGCTGTACCTGCAAAGGGTGAACATCTGTGAGAGTGCAAACATAGCATCATCACTATCCTTTCTGCCTATTTATTTATTAGATTTATCCCAATTCTCATTCAGGAATTCAAGGCAATGTACAGTGCTCCTTCTACCTCAACAGTCTTGAGTGGTGGGTCAGGCTGAGAGAAAACGGCCTCAATCATGCAGTGGGAAGGGATGTAGACCTAGTCTTGGGAATGCAGACGGAAGGAGTGAACTGTTAAGGGAGACAACTTTTAGGAAAGATCTTTCAGTCCTAAGAAAGAGGAAAACATGAGACAGAAGTTCAAGAATCCCACTTTGATTTGGTATAAAAAGAAGTATAAGATGGAGCAGAAAAAAACTCTGGCAGGCTTTCAAGGTTCTGTTATTCTACCCTGAAACTATAAAAACCCTGGTAGGAACCATGCCTATTTCTTGGGCTGTTTCAAAGGGTTAATATGCAAAGACCATTCATTACTGAGGTGGATTTGGGTCATGTATATCTGTGTGGGCAGACATACAGTTCAGACACACAGAATCTAGAACCAACTCCTTGACATGCTATTTTTTTTATGAGCAGTTGTTAATTTCTGAGGGAGAATTCAAACATGAGCCTACCCCCCCCCAAAAAAAAACCCCACTGCAATCTGAGAGGGTACAGTCCAGCCGCAAATTTACACTGTTATTTGCATCGTAATCCAAGTGTTTTTTTTTAAATAATTCTATTACAATTTTTAAAAAATTACAGACAACAATGTATAGAATGATGAGTTCACAAACCCAACAACTCAATTATTTGTTTAGTTACAAAACCATCCAGCATAAAAAAAAACCTACGCAAACAAATAAGAGGAAAAAAAAGTAAACAGGGACATATTACATTGATATACATCCGTAAAATATATTCATAAGACTGTATCAAGTTAGGCATAAAATTGTTCATTCTTGTAAAATACTACAAAATCTGGGCCAGAGGGAAATATATTGTGTTGGTTTTAAATTACTATAAAAAAATAGCCTTTTCAAAAAAAAAAAAGATAAAAATTCCTTGAATCCAGTATTTCATGTGGGATAATAGTACTTTTCCACTTTTCCAAAACAATTCTCTTGGCTAGTCCTTATGCATCCAAGTCATTGTTGCAACCTTGAAGGTCAGGTCTGACGCTGGTCCTTTTAGATACCTTCATTTCCCATTTGCTTGTTGAGTTGCTCTCAATTAACTTTTCTTCCGAAATATCCACGGATGAGATATTGCCAACTTTTGTAGGGATGCTGAAACCCTGCTGTTTGCCAGCTGGTCAAACCTCCTGCTCTTCTGGCAAAACAATGTTATGTCTTGCCTCCTTCTCTCCTTACACACAACCACAGTAGGGTGCTGTCACGCTTCAGCAAATCAGGTATGGAATGCTCCAAATGCCTGGCTGCACGAAACCCTCTGTTATACGATGCGTTGGACTGGCCAGATCGTAGTAGTAGAAGAATAATTGTGGAGTTGGAAAGGAATTTAAAAGCATGCTTTATCACAGCTTACAATCTGGGAAGCTGTATCCCCCAACACTAAGATGTACAGGTTTACTGTTCCTGAGTTTTGTTTTTGGGATAAGACTTCTGTTTAATGCCCTATTGAATCCGTCGCACATTCCAGCAGGAATTCCAAATCAGCTGTTTCCCAGTATGACCGTTCAATTGCAGTGGTGGGATTCAAAATGTTTTACTACTGGTTCTGTGGGCGTGGCTTGGTGGGCATGGCAGGGAAAGACTACTGTAAAATCTCCATTCCCTCCCCACTCCTGGGAGAAGGATACTGCAAAATCCCATTCCCACGAACCTGCTTTCCAGCTCTGTTCTCCTGTGCAGGGAATATTAATATTCAGATATTAATTAATTAACATTCCAATCTGAATTCTGGAGGAAATAAAGCCAAGATTTTTTTGTTTTGTTTTTGATTCTGACAATTCTAGGAAAGTTAATGAAAAATCCTGTAATAAAGTTGACTAAAGGACAGCAGCCCAAATGTATTGGAAAGCAGGGGACCTACCATAAATATATATGGGTGACTGGAGGTGTTTTGGGTCTCTTTCTACAGGAACAATACATTTTTATTCACCAGTGTGTGCAACTGATGTGGCTAAAGAAGAAACAGCAGTTTTGCATTAGCGATGTCATATATGAGAATGTCAGCAAGTCATAATTCCAGGTCACAGGTGGTAAGTTGAGAACCTTTACTTTTCTGGTTGTGTTCCCATGGGCTCATGCGTGTTGCTTAGGCAAAGGCCACTGCAGCCATGCATATCACTGTGAGGCCTTTACATACTGTTCTGGGCTTTGCAGAGAAGCTCCATAAACTAGCCTTAGCTACAGGCTGCCCTTTACAGAATAACAGAGTTGGAAGGGACCTTGAAGGTCATCTAATCCAACCCCCCCTTCATGAGCAGGAGCCCCTATACTTGTGATGGCAAACCTATGGCATGCCTGCAAGATGTCGCTCCAGCTCAGCTGTGCATGCGCACGGACCACCCACAGCCAGCTGGTCTTCGGGTCTCTGCCGTGCATGCGCAGGGGGTGGGACACATGCGCAGGGATGTGTGCACGCATGTGGGGGAGGGGGACATGCGAGGGGCATGCACATGGGCAGGGCGCATTGCATTTTGGGGATGCGTGTGCGCTTTGGGCACTTGATACCCAAAAGGTTAGCCATCATTGCCCTCTACCATTCCAGACAAGTGGATGTCCAGTCTCTTCTTAAAAGCCTCCAGTGATGGAGCCCTTACAACTTCTGATGACAAGCTCTTCCACTGGTTAATGGTTCTCACTGTCAGGAAGTTTTGGTTGCTTCTCTCCTTGATTAGTTTCCATCTGTTGCTTCTTGTCCTGTCCTCAGAAGCTTTGGAAAAGTGAGCCCCTTTTCTTTGTGGCAGCCCCTCAAATATTGAAGCGCTCCTATCATGTCACCCCCCGCCAGCCTTCTTTTTCACTTGACTAGGCAAACCCAATTCCTGCATCTGTTCTTCATATGTTTTAGCCTCCAGCCCGCTAATCACTTTTGTTGCTTTTTTCTCTGCACTCCTTTCAGAGTGTCTACATTTTGTTAATAATATGGTGAGCAAAATTGGATGCAATATTCCAAGTGTGGTCTTACTAAAGTTTTATAAAGCAGTACTAGTACTTCACGTGATTTTGATTCTATCCCTCTGTTAATGCCGCCTACGATTGCATTGCCTTTTTTGGGGGCGGCTGCTGCCACACTCTGCTATGATCTGGCAGAGACCAGAAACCTGCATCGAGGCAGCCTGTTTGGATCCTTTTTTTTTTTACTTCAAAAAGCAATATATAATGATATATTTATATTATTACTACATTTCTTAAGGGGACAACAGCTAATCTATTAAAAAATCTTCCAGTAGGCGACATAAAACATTAGCACAGCAACAGCAGTGATCAGTGCTAAAAAAAGAAAGTGTTAATGCAGTACATTGTCGATTTGCATTTGTTAATGAGCAGCCAAATTAACCACAAAGCAATTTCCTGAAATGTTTAAGGACCATTAAAAGGTCTGGCTGCTGAAACACCCTAGCAAAGATGGCTCCTTTCCATAATGGTCACCATCAGAGGGAGCCATGTCCACCCAAATGGACTTTGATTCAGTTCTGAGTTAAAGAGCTTAAGCTTCTCTTGTGTTATTTGTTTAGATCCTGCTTTCTATCCAGTGGGAGGATTCAAATTTTTTTACTACCGGTTCTGTGGGTGTGGCTTGGCTTGGTGGGCGTGGCAGAGGAAGGATACTGCAAAATCCCTATTCCCTCCCCACCCCACTAACCTGCTTTCCAGCTCTGTTCTCCTGTGCAGGGCAACCAAAGAAGACCCAGCCAATCATCTGGGACTTGGGAGGCAGAGAATAGATAGGGGCGGAGCCAGTCAGAGGTGATATTTGCTGGTTCTCTGAACTACTCAAAATTTCCGCTACTGGTTCTCCAGAACCAGTCAGAACTTGCTGAATACCACCTCTGTTTCTATCCAAGACAGGTAATCAAACTAGTTTGAAAGTCAATTCAAAAGCAACAGGATTATAACCTAATTAGAATACCTACATAAGAAATAAATAAATACCTCCCAAAGGCCATGTTGGAAAGTTACAAGTTAGTCCTGTTTTCTTTAAAATGGTGGAAAATGGATCCCATTAAACTCTCTTCCCTATTCATCTTTTACTGAACGGATTGATTAATTGGATGGGTATCCTTCCTTTCATTGAAGAACTCAAAGTGACATACATGTACTATATACGTTGTAGAGAGCCAGTTAGAATTCTTCGAGCTTAAGCTCAAGTTTTATTTGATGTTTTTTTCCCAACAGAAGGATTTAAGTAGCTGAAAATAATTAACAGGTGTATCAATACAAAAGGTAAAATAAATATGAAACCAATACAGTGCTCTGAGTTCCTTTCTGAAAGGGGAAAACTGAGTGAATAAAACTACATCCGGTCATGCAAAGGTGGGAATAAGTAGCTTGAGAGCATGTGATATGCAAATAGGTTTGTGTGTTCAAAAGATTAAAATCTGACTGTTGGAGCTTCTATATTTGTAAAACTCTAGCAGCAACAGGCTTGCTGAGGGAAAATTTACTGTCAGGAAAGAAGAATATATGTCAAGGTGTCTATGTGCAGCATTCATACATTCATACAGTATCAAAGGCTATTTTACCTTCAAGACTCTTTTACAAAAATGTTAGTTTATTTAAGGCAGTGTTTCGCAAACTTGGCAACTTAAAGATATGTGGACTTCAATTCCTAGTATTGCCAGTACGGCTGTCTGGGGAATTCTGGAAATTCAAACCCACACATTCTTTAAGTTGTCGAGGTTGAGAAATCCTGATTTAAGGAATGAATCTGCAAAATTTAACTAATCATCCGAGAATGATTTCACTGAATTGTATAACTGTTTAATAACAGGTGGATGATCTATCAACATCAGAGTTATTAAAGTATTGTTGTTCTTCCAAAGGGGACCAAATTATTACTATTATTTCCTTTTTTCTTTCTTTCTCTTTCTTACAGATGAAGCTGTGAAATGCATCCATCTTCCTCGGCTTCAGATTTTAATTCTCTCCCCCTTCTCTTTGGTTTTTGTTAAATGCTTTCTGATTTGCCATGGACAAGAGCTGCTTTGCAGTACGTGGACAAATGAAAAAAAAAAGTATATTTTACATCCAGAAGTTCTGGGGAAACATAGCCTTAAGGGACCTGCAGTGTCTTGTCTGGACTCTTGATCAATTTTTTTAAAGTTAATAACAGGACCAAACAACTTGGGGTAGCACCTCAAAGGGACAATCTAATAATGTGCATAAATGTAACATGCTCTGGATCATTTTCTGTTGTTTCTGAAACAAATTTGTTTAATATGTTTTAATTTAATGCGCAGGTTAAACTTAAAGGTTACCGAATGTGCAATATTCCAGATTCAGTCCAAACTGCTGCGGGCTTTCTCCATGTACATGGATGGAGCAACATGGACTCTATCAAACACAGGAACAGACAGGGTTAGCATTGAGATAATAACTCATTAGCAAGCAAGGAAGATTGTAGAAACTGGAAGAAAAGCTGAAACGTTGCTACTGACACAACATCCTCGGCAGAATGCCCCATCAAGGAGACTCAAGAAAGAGTACACCCTTAAAACTCACCTAGTCCAAAGCTAGAAGTTGAAGGAGCAGATTTCAGCATTAACTGCAACTTCTTAAAGGGTCAAAGGTCACTGTTATCCTTTCACGGCGATTTGGGAAGCCCTGAATCAAAGTGTTCTTTTACCTATACTGCCAAGTGGGGAGAGAAATTCCTGTGCCCTTAGATTCAGAGTGGAACTATGGATAGCCACAAGGTGCTATACTAGGTAGGATTCACTTGAAGGATGAGCACCATGGGTGTACTGAATTTTAGTTGTCTTTGCTGCATAGACTTTCGCCATTTGTTTGGTTCTGTTCGCTTCCGTGTAAAGAAAAAGGAAAATAAGATGCTTGTCATTTGGGGCAGAGAGAAAAGGTGCCATGCAGGATGCAACTTAATGGTGCCAACATGCTGAAAAAAAATGTCAAAGGATACTAACAAGGGTTTCTTTTGGCGTGCTTGGTGCATGCAAATGATTGCTTCGTTCAACTGTTACTATCAAGTGCCAGGCTTCAGTTTATTGCAGGGCATAAATTTTCTCCTGGAAAAGTTAATGTGACGAGCTCTGGGGTTTGCTCTCCCCTTTTCTTTGGTTTTTGTATCAATTCCATGTGTCGTTTTGTTGTGATATGAATGCTCTCAGCGAAGGCATTGGTGGTGTTTTTGATGTGACCTGCTTTCCGCTCTTTGGTTTAACTTCCATTTCATTGAAAACTTCTGAAATGAGTCCTGAGTCTACAGGAAAGAACATTAAATATGCCAAGAAGGGATGTGCTGGATTTATACGATAGAAGCAAATGTATACTTGTGTTGTATTAGGGCGCCATGTTAAAGCATCGGACTAGGATGGAAACGACTTGATCTACAATCTCTGTTTACTCATGAAACCTTCTGAATTTATTTGCATAAGATGGGCCCCTGGGTTTCTATAGAAGCTCTGAAAATGGGCACAAACTTTCATATACTCTTCCAAATGGTCACAAATTATCATATACTTCTTGATATAAGAGAATATTTGTAGTTCAGGGTTGAACTGTGCGGTCCTTGATGCTCTTTGAAGCGTTGTGGTTTTCTTGCAGGTGTTTCATTACTAAACTAGGTAACATCATCAGTGCTAAAAGGGAGTAGGGTTTGTTCCTATTTTATATACTAGTGGCTTGCCTTGTCAGTGTTGGAGGGAGTGGTTTTGGTGAATTCTTAATGAGGCTCATTGTTTCTTGTTAGCTTATTTGTCTACATTGGTAGTTCCTTGATTAGTTTTGTCTATCTATCTTAGCCCCAGAAGAAAAAAAAGCATACAACATAGAGTGTAAGGACTGTAACAGCTACTATGTAGGACAAACAAGCAGAGTGCCTCCATGAACACCAACTAGCATTTAGAAGACATGATGAAAAGTCCCTAATTTCACAGCATGTGCAGTATCAGTCATGGTTTCAATTGGGAAACTGTGAACATCCTAGATCAAGCTAAGTCCAAAAATGGTAGAGTATTCCAGGAAGCCTGGCACTGAGATAAATCAGCCATCAACAGGCACATAGAGATAAAGAACATCTACATACCGCTTAAAAGAGACAATCAAAAAGCCAAAAGAGAAACAAAAAGACCAAAACAGCTCCCTACTATCAACACCCATAAGAGCAGAAGTTAACATCAATACTGGACTAATAATCAATAAACAAACCCCAATCAAGGAATCACCAATGCAGACAAACAAGCTAACAGTAAACAACCCAATCAAGGAACCAACAAGACTACTCCCATTAAAGTTGACAAGGCAAGTCACTAGCATTGATGATGTTACCTAGTTTGGGTAATGAAATGTCTGCAAGAAAACGAGCAAACTCAAAGAGCACCAAGGACCTCTCATTTCAACCCTGGGCTACAAATATTCTCCTTTATATGCAAGTCATTAGTATATAAAAATAAGAGCAAATCCTGTTCCTTTCTAGCACTGATGTCAATACCTAGTTTGGTATAATATATCTCCACCACTACTGTTTTCTTCACCAAGTATTTGACAGGAGACTGTTCCCAACCTGGACGTTAGCAAGGCGTCTTCAATAGCTCTGATGCATTTATCTTCCATGAATTCATCAATCCTTTTTTTTTTTTACAGCAACCCAAGTTAGTAGCTACCTCCATTATAAAAACCTCGTGCACCCTCTTAAGGCCACCTTGGGCAGCTTATTCAGTAATGTCACACAAGTTTAGCCTAGATACAATCTCTATTCCTCAGGTTGGAGATTTCTTGTAAATGATCCTTCTCTTTGTCAATACTATATACATCATCGAGATTCTTGCTATTCAGCCCAAGGGTAGCGTTCTTTAGTCTATCAAGTTTTGCTAAGAGAATAACACCCCTTTGATAGTCACCTTGGTTTAGTGATTAAGGCATTAGCAGTAGCAGTAACACTTAGACTTATATACTGCTTTACGGTGATTTACAGCCCTCTCTAAGTGGTTTCCAGAATCAACCTATTGCCCCCAACAATCTAGATCCTTGTTTTACCGACCTCGGAAGGATGGAAGGCTGAATCAACCTTGAGCCTGGTGAGATTCGAACTGCCAAATTTCAGTCAGCCGCAAGTCAGCAGTAGCCTGCAGTACTGCACTCTGACCACTGTGCCACTATGGCTCATATTTATTCTATTTCTATTAGGACAGAAACCAAGAGACTGTGAGTTCTAGTCCTGCCTTAGACACTAAGCCAGTTGAGTGATCTTGGGCCAATCACTCCCCCTCTGTCCCAGGAAGGGTGCCAGGGCAAGCCATTTGAGAAATATTACCAAGAAAACTATTTATCCAGGCAGCCTGCAGGAGTCATCACTGACTCAAAGATACACATACACAATGCCCAATAAGGCCATGAACGTCAATCAGGATGTCAAGGCAGACTGGAATTGAACAACATATAGACGAGTACGCATCAGACATTTTTGATTGACCCCAGCATGTCATGTGAACGATGGGTATTTTAATCTTGTGCATAAATTGCAGCCATGTCCTTGGAACAATTGGTATTCAGAGCCATATCTTTAAAAGAGGGAAAGTCCATGTGTGTCATTGGAGGCTTTGAGTGTGTGGAAACAAGTACAAGAGATCATATTTGCATAGACCACTAATCTAATTTGGGCAGGGCCTGAAGGTGATAACATGGTGCATAATCGTTAACAACCCCTCACCTACTGTACAGTTTAGCAATCACAGAAGAAGTAAAATGCCTTCTCAATGAGTCATCCAGTTATACAACTAACAATGCGAAGAAGAGCATGGTGGGATTCCAAACTTTTTACTACTGGTTCTGTGGGTGTGTCTTGGTGAGCGTGGTAGAGGAAGGATACTGCAAAATCCCATTCTTTTCCCCATCCCACTAACCTGCTTTCCAGTTCCATCCTCCTATGCAGGGCAACAAAAGAAGACCCAGTCAATCAGCTGGGACTCGGGAGGCAGAGAATAAATGGGGGCGGGGCCAGTCAAAGGTGGCATTTTCTGGTTCTCCGAACTACTCAAAATTTCCACTACCGGTTCTCCAGAACTGGTCAGAACCTGCTGAATACCCACCTCTGTTCCACATGCAAAGCAGGTAAGATTGGAGGATATATAACCCCTGACTGTCCATGAACATTTTGTTCCCGTAACTCCTGTGCAAAAGGCTACCTGGCACCATCACAGAACGCCTGCCATTCCAAAGCCAAGCTGGAACATTTCCACGCTGCTTGCTGACTACAAAGCGGAGAAGTCTTATTGTCTCTGCAAAACTGATTTGTTTTTAATTTGTGCAAGCAGTAAATTAGAAGCAACCTTGGGGGAATAAGTATACATACTTATTTGGAAAGGTAATTTGCCACACATTCCCTTAACTGCTCCACGAAGCCTACGAAATACAGCCATACAGACATGTAAAAGCTATACAGGGAGTTCTTGACTTAACTACAGTTTGCTTAGTGACAGTGTGAAATTGCAACGGCACTGAAAAAAAGTGACTTATGTGTTGCAGGAAATTACGAGACTCAGACCTTGGAATCCAAAAATAAGTTGGTTTTATTTGCGCAAACAGGTTCAGAATATTTTAGCCAGAGCTACTTCTGAACAAATTTCTTATAGAACAGCACACACCTATATTCTTCTTCAAAAGGGGCAAAACACAGAAATATAACTTGTCAGTCATTCATTGGTTACTTGAAACACAGCTTTCCCCCTCCCCTGTTGCTAGGCTAGGATGGCTGGATGTCACAAACCCATCTTGCTAAACTCCCTAGCTTGTGGTTTTGTCACAAGCGAGACAAGGTTTCTTGGCACTTTGTGACCGATAGATGATCCCTGTGGTTTGGCTTTTCACCACTTCCTTCTTCTTTCTCTTGCTAATACCACATATTTCACTATCTGTAAAACTTGTATCATTATTTCTCTAAAATTTATATATTTTTATGTCCTGCCTTATATGAGTGTTTCTCACACTTATGCCCAATTGTAGCATCCCTATAGTCACATGGTTTACTTTCGGATGCTTGACAACTCATTTATGATGCTTGCACTGTGAGCCGATAAATCGTCATAAATCATCATTAGCACACCTGCTGAGAAGCAGCCTTTGAAACAGCCCTCTTTTCTTGCTTTTTTTAAACTGCAGCTGTGCCTTGTTCGGCAGCTGAAGTTGAAAAATCAGGAAATAAAGATCAGGTAAGAGCTCAGGTGGGCAGGTGGGCAAAAACATCAGCGGACATAGAACTGGTTCTGTGTCTGTTGCTCTTCAGAGCTACCAGTTCTACAGAGGTGGACAGAACCGGTAGATACCCACCTCTGGATCTCCTTTTGCAATCTTCTGACAAGCAAAGTCAATGGGGAAGTCAGATTCACTTAACAACCGTGTGACTAACTTAACAACTGCAGTGATTCACTTAACAAATGTAGCAATAAAAGTCACAAAATGGGACAAAACTAACAAATGTCTCACTTAGCAACATAAATATGGAGAGTTTTGCAGCGATAATTCAGCGCCAGAAAAATAAACACAGATGGCTGATTTAACATCTTTATAAACGTAAGATTTTACAAAAAGTTGTAGATTTCTCCAACACGGAGCAAACTCAAACAGAAACATATTGCAAGTTCAGAGCAGAGCTCCAGTCTCCAGCAAGCAAGCAAGTTAGTTTCATCTTCAATAGACATACTCAGAGCTCAATATAGCCGCAGAGTTTCAGAGCTTAACATAGAGCCATGCCTAGGCGACTTCTAGTTTCAGTTTCCAGCCTAGGCGACTTCTAGTTTCAGTTTCCAGCCTAGGCGACTTCTAGTTTCAGTTTCCAAACTATCTTCATTGTTTTATTTAGTTGCTATGCCTATTCATTGGCTGACCTTGTTACCATGCTCTATTCCAGTTCATGAATATATGCTGACAATAAAGTCTGGCCTCTATTGTGGCCGTAAGTTGAGGACTACCCGTACTAAAGCAGACAATTAAAAACACAATCGATAAAACAGGGGCGTTAAAGATCCGTATCTATAAATGTACCTCCAAACTATTAACAGGAAGGGGATTGTCAAGATCCTCTTAAGGGGACAGCAGTGTATGCAGCTCCATTGAGGCCATGAAAAACTTGGTATCTCCTAAGTACTATAGCAGATGGGAAGCAAGATATGGGTGAGTGGAAGTGCAAAAACTTGTAACAGTCACGCTGATGGTTTTTGGGGGTATCCAAACCTAGCAGGCACCCAATTTCCTCAAAGCAGTCCTGATTTGTAAACTGGCAATTGATTCTATCTGTCTTCCCATGCAACTCTTATTACTCAGCTGATGTCAAAGGGCCTACATCAGTGGCCCCCAACCTTTTTTGTGCCACGGCCTGGTACTGGCATCACAAAATGATCTGTGGCCCGGTACTGGCATCAGCACGCATGGCAAGGCGAGCCGAGCGACCGGCCAACCAGCCGTCCCCCGCTTCTCCCCGCCACCTTCAACTCCTCCTTTGTACCTTTGTCAATGGGCTTCGGGACGACTTCGGGACGGTCGCTCGGCTCGCCTTGCCTTGAGTGCTAAAAGAATCCTCGTGCCTTAGTTTTGTTTGAAGCCGCCCCCCTTCGATGAAACTAAGGCGTGAGGATTCCTTCAGGACCCAAACGCCGCTTTCTAACTGGAAAAGCTCACCAGAAGCACTTTCTCATCAAAACAAGATGGCGGCGCCCAGCAAACCGGTGGCCCGGTAGAAAATGTTCCACGGACCGGTACCGGTTCACGGACCTGTGGTTGGGGACCCCTGGCCTACATGGCTAAGAAGAAGATCCCAATGGTTTGGATAGACAGGGAAATGAAAAAAGGAGAAGGGAAACTCACTTCTACATTGTTGCCAGGAAAACTGTATGGATCTCTCCATGTAGTCCCCAAGATTTGAGCTTAACTCAAACGACCTCATACTTCTCACGAACCCCACCCATACGGACTCAAACTGATTGTGGATGGCAAATTCTCCATGGCGGGACCCATAAAAGTGCTTCATGAAGGTAAGCAAATAGAGTGGACTGTATGGGAGATTGTTTCAATGGGGAGACCCCTGCCAAAGGGGATCTCTACTCAAGTTGCTACATCTTGGTGTTGTTCTCATTTTGCTAGATCTCCGAGTTCTCTGCCTGCCTAAAATCACGGTGCAAAGTGAAACATAGTTGTACAAACACAGAACGGCTGGGAAAAGTCCATTCAACAGATCATGCCAATCCCAGACAGCTTCCTGGTGGGGGGAAAGGCAGGCAGGGTTAGGCTTAAGCAAATCTCAGTGGCGATGCTATTCCAGAGGATGGGACCAGCAACAGAGGAAACATCCTTCCTTTGTCTTTTTGGATAAGCAATAGGATCCAAATCGTGCCATTAGAACTTACTGGATAGGCAGATGTAATTAGAGATGATACCAATAAAGAATATTTGTAGCTCAGGGTTGAAATGAGAGATCCTTGATGCTCTCTGAGCTTGGTTGTTTTCTTGCAGATGTTTCATTACCCAAACTAGGTAACAGAATTAGCAGGGGGTGGGCTACTACTGGTTCACTAATTTTATCATTTTTAATTACCAGTTTGACGAACTGGTAAATCCCGCCCCTGCTTGGCCCCGCCCACCCTGCCCCTCCTCTCCCAGGAGTTCCCACATGCAGGGTTGCCATATGGCCATTTTTCCGGCCAAATCCGAGAAATTTGGCCGTATGAAAGTTGCTTGGCCGTGAAATCGAAATTTTGGCCAAATACCGGTTTTCAATACAATATATTCTCATGAAAATGACTGTCAGATCGTCTGAAAACCTCTGAAAAATGACGCGATACACAGGCCGAAGCCGCCTGACTGTGAACAGCGCTGCATAATATAAGCGGATGTTAACCCGGATCTAAACATCTCAGTATTGGATTGTTTTCTTGCCAGCCGGCGCGTGGCATCACGGAAAATCCCGGATGTGCGACCGAGAGACTATTTTTTATGATTTGATTATTTAAAAACAGTTAAAAAAACAAAAAACGATATATCCTCATGTTATATTGCATAAAAAAATTTGGCCGGAAAATTTGGCTTTGAGAGAAAATAATTTGGCCGAATTTGGCCGTATTTTGACTTGAGTTTGGCCGCAGAGCCAAGCTGCGATCTGGCAACCCTGCCCACATGGCCCATTTTGGATGCCAGGTAAGTGTAGGGCCCGCGCAGAAGCTCGTCCCATTTCAATCCCCACCATTGGAACGGGCCAAAAATGTGGCACATGGAGGCACAAAATGGGGCACGCAGAGGCGGCTATAGGCGACAGTGATCCCTGAAGCCTGAAGCAACTGATCATTGTTATTCCGAGAGGCTGATCCAACCAACAATCAGCTGCTTGTGCTAAATCAGGCTTTGCTGAAGCTGACCAGGTTGTTTGCTGTTTGCTGCAAGGAGGCAAATTGCTGGGAGGCAGAGGCAAATGTGGATTTTTTTTTCTTCTTTTCCTCCCCAAACGCTAGGCGCATCTTATACTTCAGAGCACCTTATAGTTTGAATATCTGCCTTTACATGCGATTAAGGGGCAGTAAAGTAAATTTTAGGAGCTTATCTAGCCATGTTTTCAGAGAGCAATAAACTCGTTCTCCTGTGTTATAGCATCAACTCAAAATATGCCTATCCACACTGTGCATTTCCACTTAAGCCCATGGCTTTTGCTGAGATTGTGAATGCTCATACTGGATTCTTTCCATGATTCATAACAAATTCATGTTTGAAATACGTCCAGGTTTTTACATAATTAGCACTCATCCACATATAGAAAACTTGCTGTGGAAGCAGGTTTCCCCAGGACTATTCTGGAACAGAAATGCAACATAGATGTCATCTCCTTGCCACGTTCCTTTGAAAGAACGCAACACTGAAAAACATATCCTTAGCAGGTGCACAAATAGATGCTGAAGCAAGAGAAAAGGAAACTTGAGAAGTTAGCAAAATTATTTTCGGTGCATCTGGTTTGACAGATTTTTGGAACAGTAAAACTGCACACACTTCATATTATTGTGAATAACGCCCGTCAGATCGCTTTAGCTTTTCTGGAAGAAAATTTCTAAGGGTTTTAAAAAAAATGAATCAATTAAATGTAGAAGAAACTTGATACTTTTGCAAAAATCTGCTCAAGCCTTATCAGAGTCATTGTTCTTTATTTGGAGAATGTGATTGAGGAATGAGGAGAAAGGGAGAGGAGGCAGAACAATTAAGGAGAACAGCTATCACTTTCAAAAGTTGTGAAAAAAATTGTGGAAAAAAATAGAACGCAAATATAGAGTGAATCATATATTGGGATCCCTCAGCAGTAGAACATAGAATAACAGACTTGGAAGGAATCTCAAAGGTCTTTTAGTTCAACCTCCTGCTTCGCAAAGAGAAGACCCTATACCATTTTAGACAAATGGTTGTCCAGTCTCTTTTTGAAAGTCTCTAGTGATGGCGCACCCACAACTTCTGAAGGCAAGCTGTTCCATTGATTGATTGCTCTCACCATTAGTAAATTTCTCCTTAGTTTTAGGTTGCTTCTCTCCTTAATTAGTTTCTATCTTTGTTTCTGGTCTTGCCTTTTGGTGCTTTGGAAAATAGTTTGACCTCCCTCAACTTTGTAGAACCCCCTCAAATATTGCAATACTGCTTTCATGTCACTCCTAGTCCTTCTTTTCACTAGATATATCAAATTCCTGCAACTGTTCTTTGTATGTTTTAGCCTCCATCATCCTAATCTTAATAGGTCATATGCCAACATGATATTGACCACAAGTTAGGCAGCAGGATACAAAACTTGCTTTGAAATATAAAATTCATTCTGGATTCCTCACTGCATTGTGTATGAAGTATTACATTGTCAGCATCCTGACATACACAGAAGTGGGGACACTGTTGTGTCCATGTCATGGATCTCTGCAAAATGAGCATTTTGTTCCTTGCATCAGCTCTGATTTCCTCCAGATGAGAGATAGGAATACATATCTGACTTTTCTTATTTTGGAGTTGTCTTGAAAGGGAGGGAATCTTTCGGGTCCAGTCTTTTCATACTGGCACCACATGGGAAATCTGATCCTCCATTTGATGATGAAGCTTCATTTAAGAGTTCAGCCTTCTCACATGCATGGAGAGGTTCCCATAATTCCTATCTGCCAGGGCCACTCTTGAGAATTGTGAGAGCACCTTCACAAATTGGGAAAGGCTTGAATAATTATTTCCTCAACGTGGGAAAAGTCTCACAATGGTGTAAAACTTACTCCATAAAAACCAAACTCTTCTATATTACCTATTTTTTAAAAAAAAAAAATTAAAAGAAAAAACATGACCTCTCAACTCACTCATGGTGATTCTGGGGGGCTTTTAGAAATAAAACCCCATATACAAACCCCAATAAACTCCCATCTCCCTAATGACAACTATCACATCACTTGATGAGCTATATATCACCCTGGAGTCTCCAGGCCTTATGGCAAAACCATGTCTTCAGGGTCTTTCAAGAGAGTATCAATGTGAGTGGCCAATATTTCCTCAGGGATGATGTTCCACAGGGAGGGAGCCACCACAGAAAAGGCCCTTCTCCTTGGTCCCACTAGATGGACTTCCTTAAGAAGTGGGGATCCGTAACACACCTTGTCTTCCCACTCAGGTGAGTTGGGTTGATGTAATTGGAAAAAGATGATTCTTCAAATAACCTGGTGCAAGCCTCCAGGTTATTTGAAGAATCATCCATTGAATCCCACTTAAAATATATACAGTGTACCAGTGTACCTGGAGGGTCACATCTAAATAATTAGAAGTACACAAAAATCTTCTGAATTGAAATAGGTTGCTCTTACTTATTGGAATTGCTCCGATGTGGATATGACAAGGTTGTCTGCCAAATAGGCGGGATACAAAGAATAAAGACGGCCATTGTAACTGTTCAATTTTATATGTGTGTTAGTATCAAATGCATGCAGAAAAAGGACAGGGCCTTGGGGAGTCAAGATCACTATTTTTAAAAAATATTTTATTCAGACTTTTTATAAGATAAAAGCCAAGGAAAGAGGAAAAGAGTAAGGAAAAAAGAAGTGCAATAGATGAAAGAAAGTAAAACAAAATTCAAAACATATAAGTAACCTCTGACCCTCTTTCAATGGATATTTACAAGCTGATTATCCCTTCAATCCCTTATTTTGTCCATGTCTTTTTCAATCTTATCACTATCTCGACGTTTTCTTCCCAAAGGGCTAGTTCTGACAAATGTGGAAGTGCTTTGGATTTGAAGCTGCTCCATTTTCTGCTTAAAATATGACCAATATGGTTCAGAATGAAACAGAATAGGTTGACCTAAGGTGAGTTGAACCCACTTCAAACCCGAAATACCTGAAACAGGACACTGAACTCAAGAATTTGGAGTGTGAAATGTTTTCCAAGTTCTCTCAAAATCCTCTAGCCCAGTGTTTCTCCAGCTTGGCTAATGCTAAGATGTGGGGACTTCAACTCCCAGAACTCCCCAACCAGCGGGCTAGCTTGGGAATTCTGGGAGTTTAAGTCCACATATCTTAAAGTTGCCAAGTTTAAAGTCAGGATGCAAAAGGATCTTAGGAGACTTGAACAATGGGCCTTATCCAACAAGACAAAATTTAACGTGGAGAAAAGCAAGGTTTTACACTTAGTCAGGTAATACCAAAGGTACAGGTACAGATTAGGTGAAACCGGGTTCAACAATAGTAACTGTGAGAGGCACCTTGAAGTCCTAGCGAACGACCACTTAAATATGAGCCAGCAGGGTGTGGCAGCAGCCAAAAAAGCCAATTCAATCTCCAGTTGTATAAACAGAGGCACAGAATCAAAATCATGTGAAGTATTAGTACTGCTTTATAAATCCTTAGTAAGACCACACCTGGAATAACATTTCAGTTTTGGTAGCCACATTACAAACACAATGTTGAGACCTTGGAAAAAGTGCATAGAAGAGCAACTAAGAAGATTAAAATCCTGGAGACTAAAACATATAAAGAACGGTTTCAGGAAGTGGGTATGGCCAGTCGAGAGAAAAGAACGACTAGGGGTGACATGATAGTGGTATTCCAGTATTTGAGGGGCTGCCACAAAGAAGAGGGGGGTCAACTTATTTCCAAAGCATCAAAGAGCAGGACAAGAAATAATGGATGGAAACTCATCAAAGAGAGAAGTAACCTGGAATTAAGGTGAAATTTCCTAACAATGACAATTAACCGGTGGAAGAGCTTGCCTTCAGACGTTGTAGGCACTTCATCACCAGAGGTGGGATTGTACCAGTTCACACCTATTCGCTAGAACCGGTTGTTAACATTCTAAGCAGTTCGGAGAATTGGTTGTTAGAAGTACTGACCTAATCCTGTAAGGAAGGCAGGAAGGAAACATTCTGGGGTTGCTTACAGAAACTGCCTCTCCATTAACCCTTATTACATTCTTGGCAGGACTAGACTTCCTGTGTCAGGAACTTTTTTGGAGTTTTTTTCCCCCTCCTTTGCTGGTACTTTGCTTGTGTGGAGTGGCCTTTCAAAGTTACAATGGCACTGAAAAAAGTGACTTATGACCGTTTTTCACACTTACAACTGTTGCAGCATCCCCACAGTCATGAGAGGCCAGGTGAGGAGATGCGTGCCTTGATGTGAGTGATATTGAGTTGGCCACGCCCAGCCAATAATATGATCACCAAACCATGTCTACCCAGTCACATGACCACCAAACCAGGACCACCAACTAAGCCATGCCCACAGAACTGGTTGTCAAAAAATTTGAATCCCACCCCTGTTCATCACTGTAGGTTTTTAAGAAAAGACTGGATAGCTACCAATCTAAAATAGCATAGGGTTTTCTGCTTGGTTGGGCTAGAAGATCTCCAAGTTCCCATCCATGTCTACTCTACTGTATTCTAAGTTGGAGAAACACTGATTTCTAGCAGGTACGTTAGAGGGATCCTTAAAAAAGGAACCTCCTGAACTGAGAGTGGGAAGATTTTGTACAAAGTAAGAAAGATGTTTTCAATTTTGAAGTGGTAGAACTACTGTGGAATGATTCCATCACCCTCTGCTGATGGATTTTTTTTTTTTAAAGCACACCTGTTGTTTGGACCACAAAGGAAAAACTTGCACCCTTTTTCTCATAACAGACAATGCAAACCACTTCACGTACATCAGTGTTTATTGCAGACTTTGAAGAGTCATGAAAAAAAGGCACCATGAAAATCAAAGGACTCAGTTTTTCCCTATTTTGTCTTGATGTGCCATATGAGAGAAAAGAACATTTTGCACAGAAAAAAAAATTATACTCCTGTGTTTACTGCAATATTTTGGCTATATTATTTTAAAAGATTTAAATTGCAAATCAAGATGGAATTTTGATGGATTTTTTTTTTTAAAAAAACATTGATAAACACCTTCCCCCCTTTTTTTCCCTTTTCTTTTTGTCTGGTGAAGTGAATTTTTTTTTTAAATTAAAAAATGCAATGCTATTAAGAAATAATACTATGAACTACCACATGGATATCAAAATAAGACCTAAATGACCCTACTTTTTAAAAATTTGTGCTATTGTTTATTGTATTAGTGTTTTCCTTGATTCGTAACTTATCCCTCCTCCCCCAAAACAGACAAATAATTGAAATGCAGAATAAATTACATTGCTATGTACACTTCCATTAAGAAATCATGACATGATGCCGTTAGAAGAATTTAATCTGTGCTTGTAAGTTTAGCGTAGTCATTGATCGAATAATTAAAAATACATCTGGGAACTTCTACATAAATGTGGAAATCTTAAGTGCTGGAGGATAAGAAAAGCCGTGGTCCGTAATTATGGCAAAACAGTTATGGATGGCATGAATAAAAGGAATGTTGTGCCACCATAAAACCATTTGAGGTCCTGTTGATTTCAATGGCAGACATTTAAAATTTCACTTTTTTGGGGTTGAAATCAATAGGGTCTGGACAAGAGAATCAACACTGGCCTTTTGGACTTTCTGCCTTTTGGACTTTCTGCTCGATGGCAGATTTCAACACATTTCCTCAGATGGCTCGGTCTGAGGACAACTCAAAAAATTGCAATGTGACTTTGCTAGGCCTGTGGAAAAAAGATGAGCAAAGCATGAATTTCTCTTGGGATGCCTGGTTTAAGGAACCCCTCCAGGGAATACTCTTCTATTTTTTTTTTTTCCATCAAGGGAGAGGCAAAATGGCAATTGCATTCTCCCTCTTGGCTCCCAACTGCATGCTCCCTTAATGGCATAATATACTAGTTACATAAATAGAGACATTCCCCCGACATTTCCCCCTCATGGCTTCCTAAAACAAAGCATGATGGAACAATGCCAAGAACAATGGGTTTCCCCTCCCCCCCTCGACAATAACCACAAAACATTTGTAGACGAGTCTGTTAATGACCACTGCTTTCATCGAAAGATTCGACTCCTGAATCAGTGGCAGCTGCGTTAAGTTTCTCCTTCCGCCTTTTCATGATTTCCTGCAGTTCTGAACTTCCACTGGAATTCTGTAGGAATAGACAAAATATATATATATATATTTTTTGCAGAAATGTACTCTTCCAAGCTAAATCCAGTATACAGTACAAAACCTGGAAATCCCACATTTGTTTTTCCAAAAGCCCATTGGACTTTCTTGGTTTTTTTGCTTTGAAAATATTTTGCTTCTCATCCACGAAGCTTCTTCAGTGAGCTGAAGAAGTTTCTTGGAAGAGAAGTAAAGTGTTTTTAGAAAGAAAAAAACAAGAAAGTCCATTCACCTTTTGGAAAAACACCTTTGGGACAACCATGACCTGGATGATTGAGGCTCTCGACAGACATTCATGCCTGGAAATTTAATTCTATTCAACCTCTAAAACAAGGATCTTCAAACTTGGCAGCTTTAAGACTTATGGACTTCAGCTCCCAGAATTCCTGAGCTAACATGACTGGATGAGGAATTCTGGGAGTTGAAGTCCACAAGGGTTAAAGCTGTCAAATTTGAAGACCTCTGCTCTAGAAGCAAAAAGTATGATGGTTACACGTATGACTCAATGGGCTGGTTTGGATGCAACACTAAACCATAGTTTACCATTATACATAGAAAATTCATATTAAACATAGGTTAAAAATCAACATCTGCCGACTTTGAGCTTGCTGTCTCCAAAGCACCTATAGCCCACCTCACATTTTCAGCCTTTAAAGTGGATGATAAAGTATATATAAAAAAGGGATTGCCTGGAAAGGATGGAGGTAGCTTTAAAACCTTCAAGACTTCTAAAAGCTAGTGCTCTCTTGAGGAAGGCACTTAAATGTCTCTCCAAAACTTAACTTACCTTTGAATGTCTCTCCAAAACTTAACTTACCTTCTTCAATATTTATCCTTCCCCTGAAAAAAATGGGAAGAAAATCCAGGCTCCATCCGCACCAATAACATTAATACCCTAGAGCAGAGGTCTCCAACCTTGACAACTTTAAGACTTGCAGACTTCAACTCCTAGAATTCGTTGGCTGAGGAATTCTGGAAGTTGAAGTCCACAAGTCTGGAATACTCTACCTGACTCTGTGGCTTCTTCCCCAAACCCCAAAAACTTTAACCTTAGACTGTCTACTACCATGTTTCTCACAAAATAAGGCTGGGCCTTATTATTTTTTGACCCCCGAAAAAACGGCCAGGCCGTCTTTTCAGGGGTGACTTAATTTCCTCCCCCACCTAGAGCAGCCCATACGCACGTACCTCACTGCGAGGCCACTTCTATTGTAGTGGAAATTTTGAGTAGTTCGGAGAACCAGCAAACACCACCTCTGACTGGCCCCACCCCAATCTATTCTCCACCTCCTGAGTCCCAGCTGATTGGCTGAGTCTTCTTTTGTTGCCCTGCACAGGAGAACAGAGCTGGGAAGCAGGTTAGTGGGGTGGGGAGGGAAGGGAGATTTTGCAGTATCCTTCCCTTGCCACACCCACCAAACCACACCCACAGAAGCAGTAGTAAATTTTTTTTCAATCCATGTCCTGTGCTACAGCATGGTCGATGAATAACTGGTTCAGGACTTACATCTAGGGCTGCCTTCTGTACAGTAATTTGGCTGTAGACTCGAGCACCTTCTGGGCACACCGATTTAAGTTCATCTTTGTTGAGGGAAAACAGTTGTGCGCCAGTCAGAACTCCAAGGCTGTTCACGGTCCTGCATGAGTAGCAATAACGTGTGAGCAATGACCCTTTTACAGCTGAGAGAATAGATGCTAATTAGTCAACAGAAGCAGACGAGGGAAGGACCCTGTGATCTTTCAGGTGCTATTGTGCTATAATTCGTTATTCCATGGCTTCCCTAACCAAGCTAATTGGGAAGGACAAAAATTGGATTTGGACAGCATGTAGACCTCACGTGAACCTCATCCCATATTTAGGAGGTTGCCAAAGGGGCGTGCGTAAGTGCACTAATGTGCCTATTGTCCCTGTTACATTTTTAGTTTTTTTCATTTTGTTCATTCAAATTTGTCGTTTTTGTTTGATGAATAAATAACTAAATAAATGGAATGTCAAACACCGGGGAAATCAGAAGATTCAGGCAGTTCAAGTGAGTATAAAGATTTATTTCAAGCTGTCTATAAGAATCTGAATTACTAACAGTCAAAGGGAAATGAATGGGAGATAAAAAAGGCACGCAGGGACTCAGGACTGATGATGTGTTTGACCCCTTCCTCAGGTTCCCCCTGGTCATCTCCTACATGGCAATAACTTCCCAATCATGTTGTCAAACAACGCAATTACATTCATGTAACTCAAAATAAAATTATTTTCACATTATATCTTCTCAGGTCCAAAGTCATTTATCTAAGCATACATTGTCCAAGCTCTAGTTAATTCAAGACAGCTGGTTACTCCTTTGGACTTACACTGAGTTGAATCCTTTGGCCTGTAGCCAAACTTTAATGTCTTCCGGAGATGATTCGTAGTTGATATTGACGATGGGGGCACTGGAGCGTGGCACTTGGAACTTCTTTTGGGCAGCATTCCGACCAATGGTAAGACGGTGAATGAGTTCATCTTGAACTTCTTCCATCTGAGATTTCCTTCCTGGGAAGAGGGCAAAGCAAGAGAACTGGAGGAGATTGGCCATTCAAGTCAATGGTTCACATTCAATACTCCATGACGGAGAGGGTTAGATCAATCTAAAAGAAAAGAAACACCTACAGCAGTGGTTCTCAACCTGTGGTCCGTGGACTCCTGTGGGAAGGGTGTGATGTTATCAACAGGGCGTCCATGAAGGCTTGAAGACATGTTATGATTTAAACTTGAGTTAAGTCTTGGGGGGTCTGCATTGAAGAACAGGTTGAAAACTATTGACCTACAGTAGGGGTTGTCAGACTTGATTTCATTGAAGGCCGCATCAGGGTTGTGCTGGACCTCAGGGGGGTCAGGTTGGGCGTGGCCAGCTCGACATCACTTGTGTTGGGGGTGTCTGTGGTGGCCCAAAGGCTCTGCCAGCAAAAACGGGCTCCCAAGCTCTATTTTTGGCTGCAACAGCCTCCTTGCAACCCTTTGCCAGCAAAAACAGAGCTTAGCAGAGGGTGCAGGAGACCATCGCAGTCAAAAATGGAGCTTGGGAGCCCATTTTCATTGGCAGAGGCAATGCAGGCTGGTCCTTTGCTGTTTTCAGGCTGGTCCTGTGAGCCAGATCTAAGCACCCAGTGGGCTGGATCTGGCCCCCGGGCCTTGAGTTTGACACCCCTGACCTACAGTATTTATCTGTACCTGAGTACCCATTGATCGGAATAAGCGCAAGGAAAGACAAACTGGTACGTGCCCCATTTTGCAAGATCTGTCTAGGGATGAACATATCTGCCAAGCTTTATCATGCTTGGGTTTTGAATCTCAAGTCTTTCCTGTACTGTTTTCATATCTGTTTCTGTGGGTTTTTAAAAAAGAAAAATCTGAACAGATGTTAGCATGTGCAGGATCTTGGCACACATGCACTGCTCTGAGTACTGCACGAGCATTTCTTTTCGATCATCTTTCCTTACTACATGATGTTTTTCTGCACACTCTCCTCTAATACGCCCCTCTTTGTATGTACCTTTCTCCATATATTGTGCGTGTGCATTCAGTTGTAAACTATATATCAAACTGTATATCAGGTTGCCTGTACAATTTGGGGTCTAATTTATGCCTAAGTTTCAAAAATGAGAATTGGATATGACTCCATTAAAACTGGAATCAATCAATTTTGTCCTCCTCTTCTCTGTGCCATGACCTGTAAAACTGGCCAAGGCTGCCTACTTTTATTATGCCATTCTGAATTTGGAGTAAGAATAATTCTCATTTCCAAAGTATATTGCATTTTGAAGGCAGGGAGTAGGAGGGTGACACAAAGTTCTGGAGTCATGCAAATATCGTGTGGGAATAACATGCAGTGTTTTTTTAAAAAATGTTTAAAACGTAATCTTTCTGCCTTCCGTTGGTAACAATTAATCATGCACCCAGCAGAGATCGTCATGTTTTCTCCCTGTTATTACAAGAATTAGGAATTTGGCTTTTAAACAAAGCAGACATCCTCTGAATGTCATTTTTTTTAAAAAAGCAACTTTTTTCCAGATGACATTCACTTGTGGAGGGAGGGAGGGGAGGAAGGAAGAGGGAGGAGGAGATGGAGGGAGGAAGGAAGGAAGAGGGAGGGAGGGATGGAGGAAGGGAAGAAGGAAGAGGGAGGGAGGAAGGAAGAGGGAAGGTGGAAGGGAGGAAGGGAGGAAGAAGAAGGGAAGGAGGAAGGAAGAGGGAAGGGGAGGGATGGAGGGAGGGAGGAAAGAAGAGGGAGGGGGAGATGAAGGGATGAAGGAAGGAAGAGGGAGGGAGGGAAGGAGGGAGGGAGGGAGGGAAGAAGGAAGAGGGAAGAAGGAAGGAAGGAACGGGGAGGGAATGGAGAGAGGAAGGAGAAGAAGGAGGAAGGGAGATGGAGGGAGGAAGGGAGGAAAGGAGGAAGGAAGAGGAAGGAAGGGATGGAGAGAAGGAGGGATGGAGGGAAGGAGATTCCTTGCTTGAGAGGCAAGGAATTTGCTACCCCTCTGTCAGACCCCACTTCTCTATCATCAGTAGAATGACTTGCCTCCAGAAACTGTGGGTACTTCAAACACTGGAAGTTTTTAAGAAGAGACTGGATAACCATTTGTCTAAAATGTTTTAAGGTTTCCTGCTTGAGCCAGGGGGTTAGAAGTAGACCTCCAAGGTCCCTTCTTCCAACTCTGTTATTCTGAAAGAAACAAAGAATGAACCTGGAGAGAAACTCACGGTCAACAGGTGGCAGTTTCTGCCTCTGGCCATCCCGGCCACCATCGCTTGATGTGCTGCTCTGGCGGCTGATGGCCCCAGGGACCTTTGGCACCGGAATGGGGACAGGAGCAGGGACACAGGGAGGGAGAGGGACCGGAAGCGGCATCTGCGGAGGTGAAGGAGCAGCAGGCGTGGGGTCTGGTTGCTTTGGAGCAAACTCCGTCCTTTGTTTCTGTACAACAGAAGGGAAGATTCATTTACCAAAGTGCGGGGTGGAGGGAATTAATTCAAAATCTTTTGGGGGGAAAAAAATCTGCATTTCCCCAAGCAGATGTTTGCTGTGTTAACCATCCAAACCTACTCATCTTCAGAGAAACACAATAAGGCAACACACGCTCATTTCTACAAATTTCAGGGGAAGGCAAAGAAATGAAAGCATGAAGTCCAAGCTGCTCTGTTATTATCTCTTAAACAATCCTCTTTTTTTTAAAGAAAAAAGAAAGAATAGGAACCCATTTACGAGGTTGTCCTTACAAACAAATCAGGCTGTAACTCCAAGTGCATTACAGTATCAAATTTCTTTGTCCTTAATACAGAATAATTATAGCAATAGCACTTAGACTTGTATACCGCTTCATAGTGCTTCACAGCCCTCTCTAAGCGGTTTACAGAGTCAGCCCATTGCCCCCCCCCCCCCAACTATCTGGATCCTTCTATAAAGAAAGCAAAGAATGGATATGATGAAATATAAAATGGTTGGGTGGGATAAAAAAGGTATGGAGAAGTAGAGTGAATAGTGTGGGGTCCTTGGTGGTCTCTTTTTTTGCAGACATTTCATTATCAGAAATAGATAAACTTTATCAGTACTACCGGTAGAAGGAATGGGGTTTGCCCTCTATTTATATAGAATGGTTTGCCCTGTCAATGTTGGTGGTGGGTGTTCTTGATGGTTCTTTTGATTAAGTTCTTGTTTACCAAGACGTCAGTTCCTTGACTGGGGTATTTATTTTTTTTAATGCTTGGCATTTACTGGTTGTTGACTGCTAGCCAGCAGGTGTTGTGTCTCTTAGCTTTTTGATTATCTCTTTTGAATGGTATGTAGACATTGTTTATCTCTATGTGTCTGTGGATGGCTCATATGGGGGAATGCCAGGCTTCCAGAAATTCTCTAATAATTTTGGACTTAGCTTTGCTTGGTCTAGGATGCTCAGAGATAAAGACTATCTAAACCCCACTCCTTTCCAGCATTGATGGTTGGGTAATGAAACATCTGCAAGAAAATAACCTAGTGCAGAGAACACTAAGGACCCCATATCCTTGAGCTACAAATATTTTCTTCTATTGATGGAGTGAATAGTGTTGATGGAATAAGACAGCTCGCCACAGCCAACTCACTGCAGTACAATTTTAACAATTCTATTTAATTATTTAAAATAAATAAAACATTATTTTAATTTTTGCAGTTCACATTTCATTCTGTTCCTCTTTTTGCATCCTTTCTTTAATGATTTTATTCCACCACTAGCTCAATACCCATGCTTCGCTATGAAATTATGTGATCAGGCTTAGTTTTTTGGGAGGAAAATAAGGGGGAAAAATTGGCTCCCCTACCAGCATCCATTAGTATTTATCTGGCTAGCATCCTGTCAGTGTATGAGAGAGTAGAGAGCTGTTTGGAAACTGAAACAGTATTTGCTGTGTGAGCAAGAAGGAGACAGCAAAGAGCCTGGGCGTGGCTTAGCTCAACTGTTCCGTACTAAAGCTGGTTGCTGCTGTGAGAGTAAAATTGAAACTGAACTTCTTCTCCTCTGCTTGTGTTTTGCATTTGGAACAGATTTCTTTTCAGGTGGGGAGGGGGACTAGACCTCCTTAGGATCAGTGTGTGTTAATAATAATATAGGAAATACGAATGCTCTGATGGTCATTTCGAAAAATCCTTTCTTAGTGAACAACTAGAAGCCTAGAGGAACATATGTGCCAAATTTCAAGTTTGCAGGCTTTCCAGTTCTGGAGGTTTTGTGATGATGTGTGAGTGGTATTTCGCTTTTATATGTATAGATTTCTTTGATATTAGTGTAACTCTTGTCCTGCACCAAATTGACGGTGGCTAGTTGTCCTGAAGCAAGTTGGCCATGGTGAGTTGGCCACAGCAAATTGTCATAGACCATAGAGTTGGGGTAAACTAGTTTTACTCATGTCATGAATGGATTGTTTTTGGGTTATGACTTCATACTTCTTTCATGTGTTCTGCCCACCAATGCTTCCCCTGAAACGTAAGAATAGGATAGGTAAGATTGTAAGGTATAAGAAGCTGATGTAGGAGGAGACAGGGAAAAAAAGATATCAAGAACTCCAGCACACTTAATTATCAATCTTCCCCAAATCATTTAAAAATGTTATCATTTCAAGCAATGTGAATTACCTCAGAGAGTTCTCCTAGTAACTGCTATGAGGGAAATAAAGTCAATCAATGCAAATTAGTCTTAACGTTAAAAAAGTTCCACAAAAAATCACCTTAGAACTGCCATCATAATTCAAACAACCTTTGGCATTTTAAGTGATATTCACTAGCTTATTCATTAGATCATGATGATTAATAATTTTTAAATAGCGGTATCTTTATGATTACCAGTGATTACCATGAGCCAAGAAATAAAATGAAACTGATATTGCCTATGTCACATTAGGCTAAAACACAAACATAGAATTAAATGTTTTATGGTATATTGAACTAAAACAGAATACAACACTATACGTTGTATTTCTCTACCACATCCTGAAGTAATAAAACACCCTTTTCCCAGCCAAGGAATATTATGAGATGCTTGCAAGGACTGTAAGTAGGGCCACTGGAAATCAAAACATTTTCAAAACAGAACTGTTGATTCTTAAAAGGGAATTCGAGCAGCCCATGTGCAATTAGGAAAGACACACACTCTTCTTCTTTATCCAAGAAGAGAATTAGATGAATGCTTAATTTGGGAACATGATGGATATTCACTACCTGGATACCCAGTCAGGGTACCCAGTCAGAAGAACCTGGTAGCACTCTTTCCTTCTGGCATATTTTTAGCAAAAGGCACCAACACTTGCAAATTGCAAGTCGCTTGCTTGGAAGCACGAACTGGGGGTGCAGACACAAGACCTCAAATTCATTCTCTTGTGCCACTTATTGCCTCTTGTAATCTGCCAAGGGGATTTAAATCGTTCCATTTCCCACCATCCAGTCAGAGCTGAAGAAGCTTCTTGGATGAGAAGCGAAATATCTTCAAAGAAAAAAACAGAAAGTCCAGTTGCCTCTTGAAAAAAGCCCTTTGGGGACAACTATGACCTGGATGACTGAGAAGCTCCATAGTCTTGGTCAGTGTTCCTCAACCTTCACAGTTTTAAGATAGGTGGACCTCAACTCCCAGAATTCCCCACTTAGTCAATTCTGCCTAAGAATTCTGGGAGTCTGTCTGTCCATCCATCCATCTGTCCATCATCTGTTTGTCTATCTAATCTATCCATCTATCCATCCATCCTTCCTTCCAACAATCTATCATCTATCTATAGAACTTAGAATCATAAGGCTGGAAGGGACCTACTCCAAGATCCTGCTACAGGCAGAAGATCTTATACCGTCCCGGTCAAATGGTTGCCAGCGATGGAGCACTCTCTCTCACTGTGATGGACATGGAGTACTCGATCGAGCATTCCATTTGGTAATGGAGAACCTACCTATCTATTGTACTTTGCTTATATAAGCCACCCATCTCACCATCAAATGCCTTTGGGTGGTGTACAATAAAGTTAAAGAAATATAATAAATAATATCAATTTCTATTAAAAACATCATTAAAAGTACGAAACTAAAGCAGAATTTAAAAAAGAGAGATTGGGACAAAGAGCAGGTGTTAATTACATGGGAGCCATCTTAATATTTCACTAGCTGTTTGGGGTCTCCAGACCTACTGACACAACTACCTCATTGGCAACGACTTTGTAACTACTGCGGCCAATGGAAATAAGCCAGGGTATTCTTTCATGCTAACACATTTCCCAGGCAGTTGAGAAAGAGGAAATGAAGAGGGCAGTTGGCAGTTCGTGGGACTGGCGATGAAGTGTCCTGGCAGGAGATGTGGGCAAAACGTGTGAAAGAAAAGACTGTGATTCCCCCAAGAGAGATTTATTGCACAGTCCCAAAGAACATTAGGAGAATGTAGTGTCTTAGAGAAAAGAGACTCAACTTGGCATTCACTGTTTGCCTGGAAGCACTCATGGCCAAGGGTACTCTGGAGAGGACGGAACAAGTGCAAATCCCAATTGTAGTTAAAGGAAGCCAGCATTTAAAGGTTCTGAGGTAGTTTGTTGAGGTATACACTGAGGGCAGTCTATAGCTTGTATCATTTTAATGAGTCCTCTTCTCATCTGTTTCTTCTATTCTGATTCCACATTTATTTGTCATTTAGGGAAAAAGCCTAGACAAAACCTGCACTTAATTTTGTATTTTAAATTTCATTCTATTCATAGAAATAGTTGTTCTCTCTGAGAATACGCAACTGTAAATGTAATTTAAGCTGAGAAGTGAAAAATCCAAATGGTGTCATTGAATATGTCTGATCGACACAATTTCTCTGGGAAATGCAGATTTGGGTCAGTGTCTCGATTTCCCAACATCTCCTGGTGAAGATGGGCAAGACCCAGAAAAGGGAAAAGAGAAGTGAAAAGGGAAAAGAGAAGTGGCCTTCAGGAGCGAATTATTCATTTGTGAATAATTTGCCCCCAGAACTGCACTTGTAGGCCTTGGATGTGGTCACAGGTGGAACCAAAATGGCAGCCAGAGCTCTGGAATTTGGAAGCTCTGACCTTTCAACCTACAGACACTAAGCTTTGATTGCAGAGTCAAGGCTGTGATCGTGTCTTAAATTTTGATTCCTTCTGCAGACACTCTGGGATGTGGTTTCCCTAAGTCCACTGCACAGTCGTCACTGAATTGCAGTTTTTATTAAAATGAAAGACAAACTCGTAGCTTAAGAAGCCATAGTTTTAAGTCTTGTTAAGATTAAATCATGTCAATTATACCTTTTCCCTATATGTTTAGTACTGCATGACTTACTGCTTACTATGTTTAGTACTGCATGACCTCAAGCATGCTTTTTAAATGCCAAGGGTGGCCTTCAGATTGTGTATCCCCAGCCTATAAGTTTCTAGAAACATTAGGGAGCAACAACTGACCAAATTGGTATACAGGTAGTCCTCGACGTATGACTGGTTGCTTAGCAACTACTCAAAGTTATGACCTATGACCTATGTTGCACCTAGCTATGACCAGATTTGCATATAGAAGAACAGAGTTGAAAGGGACCTTGGAGGTCTTCTAGTCCAGGAAATCCTACACCACTTCAGACAAATGGTTATCCAATCTCTTTTTAAAAACCTCCATTGTTGGAGCATTCACAACCTCTGGAGGCAAGTTGTTCCACTGATTAATTCTTCTGTCAGGAAATTTCTCCTTGGTTCTAGGTTGCTTCTCCCTTTGATTACTATCCACCCATTGCTTCTTGTCCTGCCTTCAGGCACTTTGGAGAATAGCTTGACTCCCTCTTCTCTATAGCAACCTCTGAGATATTGGAACACTGCTCTCATCTCTATTCGGCAGCACAGCTGCATTTATGACCGTTCGCAGTGCCCCATGGTCTTGTCATTGCATTTTATTATGGTTTTGCCAAAAACCGACACAAATTTCCAACACACCCACGGAGAACCATTGGTTTCTTTAACAACCACAACGACCCCTTTACCACTGCAGCAAAAAACGATTATAAACATGAACAAATAAGGAAACAAAAACTATGAGGAGTAAGTGCAGATACCATCCACTTCGTGTGCAGAAAACCCCTAAATGTCCAGGTGATGAATTAAGCAAAGAGAGATTCCCTGTCACATCCAGTTTGCTGAAAAAATAAAAAACTGAAGCTCAGAAAATTCCACGTGTTTCTCCTCACAGGAAGAAAAACAGCTGAGGGAAAGAGATGTCTCTTTGGGAGACATGTGCCATCTTGACAAAGCAGAATCTGAGAAAAAACAGCCGCCTACAACAGGAAGACACCATTAGTGATACTTCCTGAAAGATAGGACTATCAGAAGCAGCCAACGCAGTACCTATTTCTCTACTCTGGCATGCTTAGAGAACAGTACATAGTACAACTGCAGCAAAAAAAAAAAAAAAAAGATCATAAACAAGAACAAGTCATTTTACCATCAACCATCGTGACTTACAACATTAATGGGCAGACTCCATTAACGGTGCTAGTTTGAGGACTACCTATATTGGTTTAGAAATACGAGACTGATCATTTTTCAAAGTAAGTTGTTGCAGTTCGAAGTAAGCTGTTGAAGTCACTTCTTGGGAAGGGCTGAAGTTGCATAAATACAACCAGATCCAAAAGTAGGAAACTCTGACGCCGAAACTCACATTATGGCCTTTCTAGCGCATTTCTTCGTTCCTCTCAGGCAGGGAAGGAACTGGTACCTTTTAATAAAGGTCGGAAGTGATCCTTTGCAGCTAGTACAGATAGTCCTTGACTTATAACACTTCATTTAGTGAGGGTTCAAAATTGAAAATAGTGACCGGTGGCCATTTTTCACACTTCTGGCCACTGTAGCATCCCAATGGTCATGTGATCAAAATTCAACTGGTTCATATTTATGATGACTGCACTGTACCAGGTCATGTGATCATCTTTTGCGACCTTCTGACAAGCAATACCATGTTTCTGACAAGCAATACCATGGCTAGGCCGTCTTTTCAGGGGTGATTTAATTCCCCCCACCCGTTTGCATCCACGGGCGGCGATGGCTTGGATGTTGACCTCGGCATTGGTGGGGCACTTCGTATTGGGAGACCTTCCACCACCGTTGCTTTCCCTTCTCCCCGTGCTGCCGCGCCATGCGCGGCCAGCCAGGGCTGCTCCCTGCAACCAGAGTCCAGTGGAGAAACTTGGCTTCGGGTGCTCCTGTTGCCGCCTTCCCGGGCATCGTTCGAAGGCAAACCCCATTCTTTTCAAAATGATGCCCTACTACTGGTACGACAAAGCCTCCTCTGCCCAAGAGGGCAGCCCAGCCCCATGTGGGAAGTGCCCCACCAACGCTGAGGTCAATGCAGGCAGCACCATATCCGGGTGTGCAACAAAAGTACTTCCTAACGGCAAGACCCCCCGCCCGTCATTCCCCCCATTTTGCATGTTTTAATATGGGCCTTAATTTGGGGGGAGGGGCTTAATTTCATTTCATGCCTATAAAACATGCTGGGACTTTCTATTGGGAGAGGCCGTTTTGTTGGAGAAACACAGTAGCAACGGCAGTTAAATTTATATACCGCTTCACAGTGCTTTACATCCCTCTCTAAGAAGTTTACAAAGTCAGCATATTGTTCCCAACAACAATCTGGCCCCTTGTTTTACTGACCTTGGGAGGATGGAAGGCGGAGTCAACCTCGAGCCGGTGAGAATCGAACTGCTGAACTGCAAGGCCCCTGGCAGTCAGCAGAAATAGAATGCAGTACTGCATTTTAACTCCTGCACAACCATGGCTCGTATAAAGTCAATGGGGAAGCCAGATTCACTTAACAACCATGTTACTAACTGAACAACTGCACTGATTAACTTAACGGTGTCTAGAAAGGGGCAAAACTCGCTTAACAAATTTCTCACTTAGCAATATAAATGTTGGGCTCAATTGTGGTTGTAACTTGAGGACTGCCTGTATTTGAAATTGGGTTGCAGGCTACCTGAAATCTAGCATTGAAGCACATTAGCAGAAGCCTCTTGGTTTAAACCTTTGGTTGCTCAGGTAGGGAAAGACTGACTAAAAATAGCTAAATCCTCCATTTCACTGGGTCAGGATCCCGTCAGTCACGGCTCCTGGTAAAACATTAGATTTCAGAGATCTATACTGATGAAACTCTGCTTGTAAATGATACAAAAGATCCGGAACCAGCCACAATAGCTCTCTCTTTTTGTCTAGCTCACATTAATTACCCAGCCATGCAGCCTCTTCATTCATTAGAATCCTTTGTCATGGCTCGGTCAACAGGGAATGCCAATCTTACATGGCTTAAAGAAGAACATTATCCTCCCCCATTTGCTTCCAATCTCCAATGACCCGTCAATGGAAAAGATGTAGAGCAAAGCGGGGGAAAGGGGGAGCGTTTCATTGTAACTTTGGCACCTGCTCCTTGTTTCCGGCTTCAGGGGAAGAGCAAGTAGAAAGGAACTCAGTTCTTGCTGCTTCCCTGGCAGAATCCAGCTAGCGGCGTTGACTGTGGAGAAGGCAGATTGTGACGGAATGGGAGGAAGTGTGTGCATCTGTGAAATTCTTCACTTTCTGAGGAATACTCTGTGGTAGACAAGGGAGATCCCAGATGACTTCCCAGCCAGTTTTTGGCCAGAAGCAAATTTCATTAGTATTTCAGAGAAGGACCCAATTCTTGACCCTAATTGTTAAGATCAACCTCGAGAACAGCGGCCCCACAACCTTTGGGGCACCAGGGGCCAGTTCCATGGGGAAAGGTTTTCTCACGGACCGGAGGGGATGTGGTTTTTGCATGCTGCCTGCATCCCGTGGATGGGGCTTTGCTTTTTTACTTGGCCTCTTGCTGGCCTGATGTGGGCCGGTGCCAGTCCATGTGCGTCAACTCATAAAATATTTCTATGGTCTTTTAGAGTTGCCAACAGAAAGGGAGGGGGGAACAGTGTGATAGCTTGCAAACTGAAACTGCATTCCATAAATGTTTTCAACGATAGTAACTAGGTGACCGAAGTTTCTGCCGTGCAAAATTCTAACTGGAGAGCATGATTGATGACTCTTGGCTATGGATGTGTCCCATTGGAGAATATGAATTATGATACACCCAGGGGATGGGGGAAATGATGTGTCTCAGAGTTGGCTACACCCAGGCAATGCTGCACCTTTTAACTCCCAATAAATCCTTTTGAAGCTTTGGAAGTTTGGCTCGAGACTCATGATTTAAATGGGGTTAAGTGCCGGAATCCTGGCACTATGGATTTGGGATCCCTGCTGTAGAACGTGCCTTCCTAAAACAATAGGTATTTCAGGTTATTTGTCAAAATATTTTAAGATCAATGCAACGATGTTAGCAAGTTTTAACTTTGAATATATATTTTTTGCAAATGACAATAAAAATACCGGGGTGGGGTGGGGCGATGAATCAGTGGTTTAAAGACACTGTCAGCCTAGGTTTGAGACCCGAGTGCTGCATGACAGGGTGAGCTCCAGTTCTTTTCCCAGTTCCTGCCCACCTAGCAATTTGAAAGCACGCAGATGTGAGTAGATAAATAGGTAGCACTTTGGTGGGAAAGTAGTAGCATTTCCTGCACTTCGGACACGTGAGTAAGGAAATGTCTTCAGACAATTCTTGCCTACGAAACAGAGATGAGCACATACACCCAGAGTCGGATATGACTGGACAGGGGAATGCTTTACTATTACTTTTATAAAAATGCTAGTCCACAGTATTTCTCGGGAATGAGGCAAAGACATAAACCAGCAAGATTTAGGATGGCATTGCTTTTCACAGTAAGGTTTTGAGTCTTTCCAGTGCGAATGTCCCATGCAACTTCGAATTCATAATTATGGCAATGCTAAGGCAAGAAAAAGAGCACCAAAATATGACAAATGACAAACGAAAGGAGAAAGCATTCAAGTTAAACAGATCAACACTGGAGAGATCCAACAGTCTTCCAACTATGTGCCTCATTTCACACATCAAATCAGGCATGCAGAACAAGGAAAGTACAAGCTGGTTCTCAGCTGTAGACAATGAATTTGTGACTTTCTTTAATTTATGGATCACAGCATGAGGATTGCTGACCTGGTTTTTTTTTTATCACTCCTGCATAAATCTTCTGAATGTACTTTTCTAATTTTCTGTTTTTTAAATAGATAGCACTGCCTGGAAATATCGAGGAGGGAGCCAAAATGTTGGGCTTTATATCTACTGTATAATGCTGCAGCCTGTAACAATGCACTTTATATTTTTCAGGAAGCATAGCCAATTTTTCACCTAGCCTTATTAGGTTTAGAACAGTGATCACCAACCAGTGGGCCGGAGATCACTGCTGGTCCACGAGAAAATTTGGGTGGTCCACAGAGAAATGTCCCCCCCAAAGCAATTAATCCAGGCTGCGCGGGAACACAAGGCTTGCATCACTTGCATTGCGCACAACATGAGGTAGTGAGGAGAGGGAGGAAAGGATGGAGGGGGTAACTTGCCCACTCACCCCATGTGCCTGGCCTGGCCACTGGGCTGCTTCTCTCCACTTCTTCTTTCTTTTGCTTTTGGCTGCACGCAGAGAAAGCACCAAAAATCTTTCTTTCTCTCCCCCAAACTCTGCCAAAAATGAGTCTTTCGGACCCTGCAAAGCATCCTGCTCCAACAGGCTGCGCTGGCGCAACAAGACTCACAAAGACTCATTTCTGGCAGAGTTTGGGGGAAGAGAAAGAAAGACTTCTGTTGCTTCTGCTGCTTTCCTTGCATGAAGCCAAAAGTCTCTCCCTCTCTCAAATAAAGGACGATTGGTCAGTAGGAAGACGGAGTGGGGCATTTTCCTGCAGACTTTTTTTTTGGGGGGGGGGGGTTCCCAGGGTCTCTGGTCCATGGGATTTAAAATGATGAGTTTGGTGATCTCTGAGGTCTAAAAGGCTGGCAACCCCTGATTTAGAAAGTTTATTCTCACCCACACAAAATCACCATGCCTAGGATCTTTTATTATAACCAATCAACAGGCTGCAGCTATCACTGTATTCCATGAACTGGGTTTAAAAATAGTAGCAGATAGTCTTCAACTTATGACCACAATTGACCCCAACATTTCTGTTGCCCAGAAAGACAGTTATTAAATGAATTTTGCCACATTTTATGACCTTTCCTGCCACAGATGTTAAGTGAATCACTGCAGTTGTTAAGTGAGTAACTGGATTGTTGAGTGAATCTGGCTCCCCCATGGAGTTGGCTTTTCAGAAGGTCGCAAACAGTGATTACGTGACCCCGGGACACTGCAATATGAGCCAGTGACATATCAAAATAATTAAGGTGGGAAATAAATAAAACAAATAAATAAATGTTTGCCCCTTTTAAGGGAAAGTTGTTGATTAGGGGCTTGTGTTACAGCTCCAGCACATCTTGGAAGAAATGGATTATCTGGACTCATTTCAACTGGGCTTCGGACTGGGGTTTAGTATGAAGATGGTAATAATAAGACTTTTTGATGACCTTTCATCCATACCATATCACCCATATCACCCATATCAGCCCCACTATGTGGACTGTTGGAAGTTAAAACCCACCCCTCTCCTAGAGAAATGAAATACTTTAGGATATATTAAAAAATGCAGAATATTTCCCCTAAAAGAGAAGTAGAAACTCAGAGAGGCAGAAACTCAGCCCCAACCCCCACCTTTGCTCGTGGGCCATTAAGGCCTGGGCCAGTCTACTCTACATAACAAAGATTTACCCCCTTCAGGAAGAGCCATAATAGGAATTGCCCAAAGCCCTTTCATTACATCATCACCCAGCAAGAGTCAACCAAGCCTGGGACTCAAACAACAACCTACAAAGTTGCTCCTGCATGGCCCCATGGGAGTCTGACAACCAACCAGTACACAAGCTCAAATTCAAAGCCCAACAGAAGACATAAAACCCAGAGACTCTCAGCATCTCTTCCCTTTTTCTTTGTCCAAGAGCTCCAAGGCATGTGATCCTGTTCATCGATAAACCTTCTTTCAAAGCAACTTCCATGATTCCAGTGTCTTTTTCCCCACTTGGAACTGAACCCAGATGGATATTTTCTTCCAACAGGACCAAATTGGGAAATCAATCTCCCATAGGAAGAATATATCTATATCAATATCTATACATCTATCTATCTATCTATCTATCTATCTATCTATCTATCTATCTATCTATCCATCTCAGCCACCCAATTAGGATATCACATCACAGAACTCAGGAGGTTACACCACAAAACCTCAGGATGTTGCAACACAGCCAACGACCCAGGAGATTACAGCACAAGACCCAGGATGTCAAAACAATAGAACTCAGAAGGTCATCACACAGCCCATTACCCAGGTTGTTACAACACAGGAGGCTGATAGACACACAGCCAATACCTCAGCCACACATGTTCTTACGAAAAAGCCAGCCAATCTGCAAACATCAACTCCATCAACCAATCAAGAAATGACAACACAGCCAACCTCCCCACCAGTATATATAGGGAGACAGCAACTCCGATCATGCTTTGCTCGCACAAGCATGAAGCCGAAAACACCAGCCTGAAGATGGCGAGTGGGACCTCGTCAAAACGTCACCAAGATACTCTCAATCTTACATGGAAAAAGACCCGAACACACCAAGACCTACATACCTGTACCCGTGAAAATCTACGAAAACATATATCTATATCTATCTATCTATCTGTCTGTCTGTCTATCTATCTTTGAAACATTCTGCACTTTATGTGGTCTCCTTTCCTCCTCCTCCAGGAGAACATTCTGTCCTGCTTCTCAGGCCAGATTGGAGACATGAATGAAAGCCAAATGGCAATGAAGAAGCATAAACTAATAGGTAGAATGTAAGATATCAGGAAAATAATAAGGAAACAATATATATATATATATGGGGAATGAGTCCAGATACCACTCTCCACCATGGTATCCACTGTCACCCAGTCCATTGAAAAAAAAAGAAACTGAAGCTCAGAAAATTCCACATGTTTCTCCTCACAGGAAGAAAAACAGCTGAGGGAAAGTGATGTCTCTTTGGGAGACATGTGCCATCTTGACAAAGCAGAATCTGAGAAAAAACAGCCACCTACAACAGGAAGACACCATTAGTGTTACTTCCTGAAAGATGTGACTATCAGAAGCAGCCAACGCAGTACCTATTTCTCTACTCTGGCATGCTTAGAGAAGAGAAGTATATATTCCCATAGTACAACTTTCTAAATCTTCTCTATTGGCACTTCCCTGGTTGCTGTAGCTGTGGCTTTTCTTTGTGTCCACAATGTCCAAGAAGACTGTTTCTTCAAAGCTACTGGGACGCTGATCATAAGGATGCTAAGAATTGGATGGAATTCTTAGTATCCTTATAATTACCTGGAAAGAGGACAAACCTTTCCTAAGTTTTAAGACTCCACCCAAACAAAAACTATGTACTTAAGATACATCTATCCTATGTAGAGGTAGTCCTTGAAATACAACTGTAATTGAGCCCAGAATTATGGTCCTAAGTTGTAGTGTTCATTAAGCAGGTCACCATATGACCACATTTGACTTTATGATCTTTTTTTGTTATGGTTAAATAATCTCTGCAGTCATTAAGCAAACTCATTTTCACCAACAGAGGTTTTTTTTGTCAGAAATCAAAAGTAAATGGCAGAAACTGGGGAAAAATCCTGAAAATTGCAGTCCTGTGACTGTGGGATGCTGTGAGACGCTTGCCAAGCACCCACATGACTGCAGGGTGGATGTTGTGCGCCGTTGTCAGAATTTTGAAAGTGAATCATAAATAGATCCGGAGAGGTCTGCTGCAACTCCGAATGTTCGCTAAGCCACTGTCATTAAGAGAGGACTACATATCAATAATCCTCTCACGTCCAGAAGGATCCGGATGAAGGAAATTCCTGGGCTCTGTGAACAAGAGTATTTAATTTGCTTTCAGGAATAAAAGAAAGGTCATGTCTAAGCACAACCTGAACATGGTAGAAAACACATAACTCGGAAACTGAGGAATTCCCCACAGTCCTAATATCTGTTTGGTGGATTTTATAGCTATTAAGAAAAATATTCTGTTAAGAGGGTCATGGAGGTGCAGTGAAATAAGAGACACCTCGTTCGAGTAACCTTTAGCAAGGGGAAATTTACTGGGTAAACTGGAGCCAGTCAGGCAAGCCTGTCCCATAGAATTCTTTGAAATAAAACTTGGGTAGGTGGAGAGGAGAACAATAGGTCCAAAATAACATAATGGGCTTCTATGACTGATAGTTGTCTTTCAGGTAATAGTGCAATTCTTGAATCATTAGATAGACAGGGTCTTCTCTTTATTCAGATCCTGCAGAGGAAGACTGACTGACTTCCTTCCTTCCTTCCTTCCTTCCTTCCCTCCCTCCCTCCCTTTTGTATCTTTTTCCTTCCTTCACTCTCTATGTCCTGCCTGCCTGCTGACTGAAGGAATGTTCCATGCGGCAAATCAGTTTCTCCAAACAATTGATTTATTTATTTAAAAGACTTACATGGTCATCTGTCTTCAAACAACACCCCACCACCACCACCACCACCAATTCTGGGTGGCTCACAACAGCAATAAAACAAATAAGCATTAAAAAGCTTTTTTTTAAAAAAAAAGCCCAACACCTCAACCATCCTCCTTCTTTGCACAGATGTTATTTTAAAAGGCTAAATCAAGGCCTCACCAAATAAGCTCAGATGGTCCAGTTTGGTTTTGCTAATTGATCTGAACATTTAAAATCGACTGATCTTTCAGCTGACTCAAAAGTTGGAACCGAGTTGAATACAACCCCGCTTTCTATTCGAATAGTGATGACTTTTACTTGTGTTCAGAGTACTAATAAAATCAAGCCACTTCATTTCAACATACCAAACAATAAAAAAGGGTCATAATATGCATATACCGATGGTACTCAAAGTCTGCATATTATTACAAAACTTTGATTCTACATTTTTTGAAGAGAATTCCACACCAATAGAAAAGCCAGCAATTCACACCCATGCAAAGTGCAATGGAAGTAACTTTACACACCCAAAAGAAATTTGAGGAAATTGAACAGGGATAGTTTGGATGAAAAGAAAAACCCCTACCTTAAATAATTCAAATTCCTTCTTTGACATCAATAACTATCAAGACATGACAAGCATTTAAATAAAAAAAAAAAAGGCATAAGCTGAATTAGAACCCAAAGCGTGGTAACCAAACTACAAATGTCAGCAATAAAAAAGGAAATATCGAAAGAGCAGAGTTCATGTTGTCAGAGAAACAATGCTGGAATTATTAATAATTAAATGAATTTATTTTGTATGCTGTAAGATGTCTTTTAATAGAAGAGCTGCTCATGCTCCTGGGTGCTCAGCCGCTTGACTTTTCTGATGTTCCTCTTGCTCATCATTCTGCTATTACCTGATTGAACCGAAAGGGTATTTAACAAGCTTCTTAGGAAACCTAGAAATACTTCTCAGGGAGAACTGAAGCTCAGTCTGGGCGAAGGCAATGCACCAGGTTCATAAATAAACAAGTTAAATTAATAAAAAAAGGTGCCTCTGAAAAATGGGCAAAAGCTTAATGCAGGCATGGAGAACGTGTGGTTCTTGTGTTAGGTGAGGTTGCCGTCAGCTAAAATCAGCCTAGCTAGTGGTAATAGCAGTAGCTGTGGTCCAACTTTTGCAGAACTCGAAGTTCTACAAACTTCTTTTAGAGCTTCCGTATTGGGCTCTGCCTCCTTCACTTCCACCAACGTGTCCATCTGACATTTTTGCCTTCTTTGTACTTTTACCATACAGAAATCAAATGCAAGACCACCAGGCTATCTGGAGTCCCAATTTCCTAGTCTACCCTTCTGCAGGGCTTCCTATCTAGATTCTCTTAGGTATCTCATATGCCAAGGGTATTAAACTCAATTTCATTGAGGGCCGCATCAGGATTGTGTTTGACTGGTGTGTGTGTGTGTGTGTGTGGCCAGGGTGGGTGAGGTCAGCTTGACATCACTCATGTCGCAGGCACCTGTGGAGGTCAAGTGCTAAGGCAGGCTTCCCTTTGACCATCCCTCACACTCATTATAATCTTCCTTCCTTCCTTCCTTCCTTTCTTCTTTTACCTTCATTCTCCTTTCTTCTTCCTTCCCCTCTTTCCTTCTTTTTCCTTCCTTGCTCTTCCCATCTTTCCTTTTCTTTCTTTGTCTTTCCTCTTTCCCTTTCTCCTTTCCCGTCCCCTTCTTGAATGCTCAAATGCAAAAGAGGAAATATTTCTCCTTTTGTTTTGTTTTCAGTTTGTTTTGTTAGCCCTCTGCCAGGGAAAACAGAGCTTGGGCCCCCCACGTGGCCCTCTCGAGCTCCATTTCCGCTGGCAGAGGCACTGCAGGCCGGTCCTTTGCAGGGCAGCCCTGCGGGCCACATCTTGACTTTGACACCCCTTGTCATAGGCTATTCAATCTCTGAAGACAAAGGTCCTGCCAATGTACTCCTGATAATTGTTTAAAAGAACTGGAGATACCTGTATAGTCTGCGTGTATGCTGGCTCTGTACAGACACCTTCTGGAGTTCTGAGAGGCTCCAAGATGTTATTTGGCACAAATCCAGTCAATCCGTTTGCATTCTGGACTTTCCACCATTGCTTTCTGTCATCAAGAATCTGGAAAATCAAACAAACAAATCTTGTCACAAGGAACCGGTCTGACTTCATATAGACCTATCTAAATAATAGGTCACTGAAACGAAATAGTCCCCTAAACTAAAAGGGATTCTGATCAGAGGTGGTATTAAGCAGGTTCTGACCAGTTGTGGAGTACCAGTAGTGGAAATTTTGAGTAGTTTGGAGAACTGGCAAAGACCACCTCTGACTGGCCCCGCCCCCATCTATTCGCTGTCCCCTGAGTCCCAGCTGATTGGCTGGTTCTTCTTTGGTTGCCCTACACAGGAGAACGGAGCTGAAAAGCAGGTTAGTGGGGTGGGGAGGGAATGCGGATTTTGCAGTAACCTTCCCCCAGGAGTGGGGATGGAATGGAAATTTTGCAGTATCCTGCAAGTCACACCCACAGAACCAGTAGTAAAATTTTTTTGAATCCCACCACTGATTCTGATATAGATGTTTTACTTCCAGAGTGACTATGACCTGAGTAGTATAAAGAGCCTCAGGGAAGGAAGTCCCAACTCCAAAGGAAAGAGAAGTGTTCCTGTCAGAAGAATCCATTATTTCATGGATATGTTGGCTTCCTTTTGCACAAATTATATACTTTCAGGGACAAAAAATTCTCGTTAATAGTTAGAAGCAAATAGAGATGGATAATTTTGCTGTTCGGTGAATGGCCCTCCTGATATCAAAGTTACAGATTTCACACATGACTTGAATTCACCCAGTTTTCTGAGTGATAACATGGGTTGCTCAGCCGCTGGAGTCACCATGATTATTCAACGTAATCTATGGCTTCGTCTAGAGTAACTCATCCAAAGCACGACAGCAGAGAAATAGGTCTTTTGATAGCTCTTGACTTACACCCATTTATTTAATGACCATTCAAAATTACAATGGATTGAGAAAAGGGACTTGCGACCGTTTTTCACACTTACGACCACTGCAGCATCTCCATGGTCAGGTGATCAAAATTCAAACACTTGGCAACTGATTCATATTTATGATGGTTGCAGTGTCCCGGGGATCATGTGATCTATCTTTTGCGACTTTCTGATCAGCAAAGTCAACAAGGAAACCAGATTTGCACAACAACTCTGCTACTGATTTAACAAGTGTAGCGATTCATTTAACAATAATAGCAAGAAAGGTCGTAAAACCTTAACAACTGTTACACTTAGCAACAGAAACTTTAGGTTCAATTGTTGTCATAAGTCGAGGACTACGTGTGTGTGTGTGTGTGTGTGTGTGTGTGTGTGTGTGTGTAAAGCAGCACTGTTACCTCTAAAATGTCATCCTTCAGAACAGAAAGTTCGCTCTGGTTTCTTCCCACAAAGTCATACTTGGTTTTGGCGTATTTCTTGATTGGGGCTTTATGCGCTTCATAATTTCTACAAAAACAAATAAAGCCAAAATGTTATCCAGCTCTCCTGTTGGATTAGCATAGCCAAAACGAGAAGAGAAGCCAGCTCTGCCTGTCATTGGCTATAATTAGCTCAGGATTTACTATCAGGCAAAAGCTATTAGAGATCCATCATGATAGCAGATGGCTGCCCTGGCCAGCCAGCCCTGTTCCCCATGGAGGCAGTTGCAAATATCAATTGGCTTGCTCACATCTTTCATGACATGCTTGATTTATTTATTCGATTTCTGTAGCTGCCCATCTCATGTACATGACTTTAGGCCACTATCATAAATATATAAATGCTTCTGCACAGCACGGAGTACAATATGAGTAGGCTTCAACTTGGTGTGGGGCGATTATATCACGGAATCTGTGGGAAACTGTATGGCATCCATTTGAAGTATTTAAGGAAGCGTAAAGAAATTGCCTCTAAAGGATTTACAGATGTGTCCCATTATCTAGAAGAGAAGCATACCCTTGCCACAATTTCGATCTCTTAGTTTTGAAAGCCATAAACCTGATCTTCTAATTTAAAAGATTAGGTGAAAGGAGGTTGTGATTACTTGGTGATAATTTGCCGTTTATTGCAGAGATGTGTTCTGCAGAGAACAGGGTGTTAAAATTTGCAAAATGGTGGCTGTGGTGTCGTGAGTTAAATGCTCCTCTTTTGTAGGTGCATTGTCGGATATACATAAAATAGTGGTTAAACCAAGGAGTCCTTAGAGCTCCTTGAGCTTGGTGATTTTCTGGCAGACATTTTATTACCCAACTAGGTAATATCATCAGTTCTGGAAAGGAATGTGGTTTGATTAGATACAAGTAGCTTGCCCTGTCAGGATTGGTGATAAACCTTTAACTATGAAACCAACATCATTGGTAACATCTTTAGCTATCAGTATAACTGTGCTCATTCAACATAATCAGGCCATTAAAGACTTAGCAGTTGGATTCCTCCATAGTACTACATTTGGTTTCAATCGTGTGTAGGATTTTTTTAAGTCAGGGTAAACCATGCTTGCTCAGTGAATTTGTGATTAATGGATTAAGTGCATTTTCACAAACACAGTTCCTTTCAAGGCCATACATGTGAAATATACCCAGATATTCTATGAAACCAAAATATCCAGAGATGATGTCTTGGTTTCATAGAATTTTGAACCTTACTCAATCCAGGGGTGAGTTATGTATAGCCCACAAGCCAAAATCCAGTCTCTCAACATCACTAGATGTTCCTGTCCAAATAGGCTAGCAAAATTTCTGAGTTTTTTAGCAGCCCAATTCTTTTATTACACAATAAAAAAGAGGAAAGGAGAAAGGAAATTTCCATTTCCACCCGGAATTTACCTCACCAACCCCACTCCGCCCAAAGTGACTGAAATCCTGCCACTGAAATTCAGTCAACTTCTAAAGGTGGAAATAGGAACAGCTTGCCTTCTGATCCTATCCTGTTCTCATCTCCATCCTAAAATCCCTTCATGGTCCCCAAATACCCTAGAAATGATCCATCTCAATGACATCACCGGCCTTTGAGGAATGCCATCTGTATTCCCACAGGGGATAAAATTGTGACCAGGGGACAAAATGGTGGCTCCTTATCCACAATTATCTTCCTTTATGTGCCTTTTTGTTATGTGAGTGATATAGTGACTGTTCCTCCTTCTCCAAACCTTGAGACTGGACATCATGACAATGCTATCACAACACTCTATCGAATATAACTCTTAATATCCAAATCACATGGTATCTAGACACCTTGTAAATTATACGTTTTTACAATATAATTTCCCACAGATTCAGTCAATACCCGTGCACACATAATTAGATGTATATTATATATCAGGAGTGTAAAACTCAAGGCCCGGGGGCCCGATCCGGCCCATGGGGTGCTTAGATTTGGGGTTGTGGGGCCACCTTGGAAACAGGAAAGGTGCCCCTACCTTTGGTGCCTCTATCAGTGAAAACGGAGCTCCGGAAGGGTGCGTGCGGCCCTCGTGAGCTCTGTTTTTGCTGGCAGAGGGTTGCAGGAGGCCGTTTCAGCAAAAAATGGTGCTCAGAAGCTCGTTTTCACTGGCAGAGCAGTTGGGCCACCACAGGCATCCCCGACATAAGTGATGTCAAGCTGGCCATACCTGCCCTGGCCACGCCCCCCACTCCCCCAGGTCAAACACAACCCTGAGGTAGCCCTCAATGAAATTGAGTTTGACACCCCTGTTATGTACTAACAAAGGACAGATTTTCACCAAGGAGAAAACAAACACATTCTGAAATCAGGCCAATGACCCATTAGCTCACTGTTGTCCTATCTCTTCCCAGCTCCTGAGATAAGCTTCTTTCAGCCAAGGATTGAACCCAAGATGTGAACCCTGTAAAGCACATGTTCAACTGAGAGTTACATCCTTTGATCCAGATCACAGAAGTAAGCTGAGGCCAATGCGCAGAGGATTGTTTTACCACAACAGAATGTTGACATCAGGGAAGGAGCTTAGTTAGAAATTAAAAAATAGTCTGGGGCATCTTAGATATACATGGCCCAGATCTTAGATGTGGCCCAGAAAGGCCCTTTAAAAAGTTGTCGTCAATTTATATTTTGCAGTATGATAGAGAGAAAAAGATGATATATGCATGGAAAGCACTCCATTAACTGCAATTAGTTCCAGTTTTATTAGAGCCTTGGCTTGGGAAAAGATATGAATCTATCTACTTTTTATTCTCCAAGTTTAGCACACTCCATTTTGATTCATAGTGTTAGCCATAAATGATTTTAGATTTGGAGTTTTATTAACTGGGGATATTAAAAAGCTGAAAAATGATAAGCTATGCCCTTGCAACTTGATAACAAAATCACCATGAAGGAAAGCTGCTACATGATTAGAAGCAGAATACAACAATATAAGTAATCACATTACAAAGGTACTCATAGACTCTTGTTTTCTGTTTTGTATTTAAATATTTTAAACCAATTACATTCCCATTTTAGGTGCTTGAATAACTAGCTAGTTGATTAGCTGTGGAGAACTGTCACAACTTAAAGAGAAGAGAAGAAAGGACACCACAAAATTATCACTGACCAACCCTTGATTATCGAAAATGCATGATGATTCAGCTCCAAAGCAATGGCTCATATAATCTATGCAGTTGCATCACTGTTTTCCCAACCTTTTTGGCTATTTATATACTCTGCGTTCTTGATCCTAAGCCATTTAGATAAATGAGGTTGAAATCACTGAGATTTAAAAAGACGTGGTCGAGGATACACAGATGCTGAAAGCAAAGATCACATTTTGATGAAACAAGGACAAACACTATGTGCCCAAGGACTCAACTGATCAGAAATCCTGGAACATTTTACAGGTTCATTGTTGTGCTCTAATAAAAATCGTTATTTTACAGATTGCTTTTGGAACTCATGTGATGTGATCCCTGGATAATTTTGCCTTACTCACAACTCCATGACCATTTGCTTTTGCCAAAGGAGAGGTTGGCCATATCAGTTTAGAGGCCATCAAAGCCCAAGATACATCATGTCTTCTGGTTATGTTGGGACTACAATTTCCAAAATTTCCAGGTGGTGGGGTAATCTCATATATCGAAAGCATATAACATTGGAGAAAGCTAACTGATTATCGGGATAGAACTCAGTGGAAAAAGATGGTTGCATAAAATAAAATAAAAATCCAATGTAGTTTTCACATGATTGCTGTGGTGTATGCATGTAGAACATTACAACACAGAAGGTAATTTAACTTATACTCCAGTTTGCAAACTCCCTGTGATTCAAGAAATGAAATTTTCCCAAGGAAGTGCTCTATTAAATGAAACTTATAAAGAAAGACAATGGATAATAATGAATTCTAATTGTTTCTGTGCCTTTGAATCAGTCTTAACTCCCGGCAACTGCCTAAGTAAGTCCCTGCAGTTTTCTTGACAAGATTTCAAAGCCTTGCTTTTTTTTTCTTCCTAGGGCTGACAGTGAGTGACTGACTGAAGTTCCCTTTGTCCATAAGGCTTTGTCCATAAGGCAAGACTAGAACTCACAGCCTCCAAGTTTCTCGCCTGATGCCTTAACTACTACACGAAACTGGCTTTCAATGAATTATAAAACCTGATTACAGGAATGTCTATTTTCGTGTAATCAGTCCCAGACTCACAAGTCCCTTCTTACTGGCTTTGTCTTAAAAGTATTTGACATTCAGTCAACTTTGCTCTCCTTCTGAGTGGGGCAGATATTATGAAACAAGCTGCCTTTGTAATTATTAGGGAAGGCATTTTAAAGTTATTGTTTATTGTTTTCATTTTTAAGGTTTACTATTGGTCATTTGCGGAAAAGTATTTTTGTAGTTCGCTTTTTGCCTTAACTTGGGCAGTGTCTAACTGCTATGGATTCTGGGTGGCTCAGAGCATAGACAACAAATATAAAATTAAAGGGCATACAGAAATAACTGGATGGTAGAACCAGTCAACCAGTCAAACATGTCACACACACAAAAGGAGGTCCAACTATCCTAGAGACAGGTGTTTAAGACCATCTGGAATTCCTTCAGGGTAGGAGCTACTAGAACTCAAAATAGACATGCTACTGAGAAGGCAAGCTTCTGTGATCACACTGGATAGCATTGACTAATCAAAGCAGTGTTTATTATGGTGTTTATCTTTCTAAGTTTCTCAGAAAGGTTAAGGCACTGCATTACATATGAAACCTCTGAACAACGAACCAGCCAGTCACCAGCCAGTCAGCCATTCAGCTATTCAGCCATTCAGCTATTCAGCCAGCCAGCCAACCAATCAAACCAACCAAAACAGTAAAAAGCCCATGTTGTTAAAATGAGGAGATAAATCTAAGATGTCTGCTGTTTATTTGACGTTGTTCCCTAATTGGGCATTGTGACATTTCATTTTTAAAAAGTGTAATCTCTCCCTGCTTCCAATTCTCCAACGAATTGCTTTATTGGTCTAAAATTAGGAAAATACAGTCCCAGCCCTAAGGCTTTAGGCTTTTAAAGCAGTGGGGCACAGATGTTGAGGATGGGAGATGCGCTAGAGTACAACAAAATCATGTATTTTATTCATGCACCATCAGGCAACCAGAAATGTGTTGGTTCTAGATAATATCTGAGCTCAGTTGTTTTCCAAAAGATGTTTCATTATCAAACTAGGTGACATCATTAGAAAGGGAGAATAAGAGATTGCTGGTTGCTTATATATAGTAATTTATTCTGTCAATCTTGATGGTTCCTTGATTAGATTATTGCTTCTTCTTTGACTGTTTATCTGATGCTGTTTCCCATTTATTGTTGTATCTTGTCAATGATATGTTGATGGGTTTATGTGTCTACAGGAAAACAGTCAAGCTCAAGGATGCAAGGAACCCAACAGTTCAACACCAAGCTACATAAATTCTTACTATTAGACTCAGAAACGTACTTGTCTATTAATATGGCAGAGAAGAATTTTCTTGTTGGGGGTTATAAGACCTGGAAAAATCCATGGAACTTAATCCTCTCTCCATTTGATTCAACAGCATGGAAGCTGATTTTGTATGGAAAGCTACAGGGAGCATCCCTCTTCTCTGTCTCCTTTGGCAAAAGTGAACAGTAAACCCACAGAGAAAATGGCCACCTTGTGTTGACCTTGGCCAAGAACAAGGGAACTGCTTGTTTGTAAGTAGGAAAAGATTCCAAGCTCCAATTCAGACTTTACAACCCATTTCTGTTATCTCTATTTATAACAGCATGTTTAAACAGAACGTGTCAGCTGCACTTAGAGAAAGCAGAGTAAGAAAAGAAGGGGAAAAAAAGAAGTTTTAGTTTTAGCACAGAGAAGGATCTCTACTTCTATGGCCAGTGAAGAGTAACAGATGTATAAAAGAGACTGCCACCTCCATCCTAGAAGCCACCAGCTGGGACAGTTCTCCATAACTGTACACATGACATCCACGTAAAGTTACCTATCTACATGTCGGCTAACACTTTGCTTAAAAGCAGCCACAGCTGCCCCCTGGTCCGGCAGAGGCCCTCTTTTGTAAGCCGTGTTACTGAATGCATACCCTTCAGATGGAGGATAATCTGAGATGCTGGGATGCTGGAAGAAAGAAAAACAAATGAGATTAGTTGTCGATTACATAAAGCCTGCCAGTGGTCTTTCATTGACAAATTATGAACGGTCATTCTTTATATATCTTCCACAGAATTGCCATGACATTGTTGCAACCTGAAAAGCTGAGTCTGTTCCATTTTTTAATATGGAATGGCCTGGAAATTTTAACAAGGAAAAGCTAACAGGCTGATGCTCTGACTGGTACATGGAATGATACTCGTAGCTCCTTGAATCCCAAGAAATCGGAGCTGGAAATTGATGAATTATAAATTCATAAAAGCTTACAAACAACCGGGCAATACCACATTAAATCATCATTCCTTAAAGAAGGAAACGTGTCCTACAGATCAAAATAAACTTGGCATACATCATCTATAACCTGTGGATCTTTTAAAAAAAACTGTATTCTGTTACCAAACATAGCTAGTTGGACGACCCCATATTCATTCTCACCCTCTTCACAATGACATGGAAGTTTGACTTCTGACATGGGAGTTTGATTTCTGTTACATCACCACAATTAATTAATTAATATATTACACCACTGACTGCCAAGATCTTTCTGCAATTTAAAACAAAAAAATTGAAATTAAAAAATTAAAAACCGAAATAAAACCTGGGGCAATTAAAACGAAATATTCAAATCTTCAAAGACTTTGTTTTACACCATGTTTTAGGCCTTTTTTTCCAAAGAAGTCAAGGTCCCAATCTGACACGGCATTGCATTTCGAAGAACTAAGTTAATGTTAGAAGAGGATTGCTAACCCACAAGAATGGTGTGTTACAAGGGGTAAATATAGAAGAATCTCTGCAAACGGTGTTAAGGGGAAAAAGAGAATGGGATATCAAAGACTTTGAATGATCTAATAGGAATGTAGTGGAATGCAGTCTGGATTCCCAGAAGGGAGGAGCTGCATTCCAGAGGATCAAGAGACAGCAAATTTGTTTGATCAAGAGAAAGAGAGTTAAGAGCCTGACAAGCAATTACGTAAAGCATTGCAGTAACTGGAATTCAGCTTGATTATGGAAAAATATACACCTGCTTTAAGGGCCTGCAGAGTGCCCCTGTGTCCACCAAGGGGGTCTTTCAAAGACCAGACCTTCAGGAGAGGTCTTTGGCAGCCCAAATAATAACCAACCTGGCAGCCAGGTTTCTTTTGAGTTCTTCAAGAGGCCAACTTGTGGAATCTGAACTGAATGAAGGTTTGGGACTACTCGAAGCTATCTCTACCAACAGCATACCACAGTTGTGAAACTGAGATTAGCAGAGCATAAAAGGATTAAGCAAAGATAGTCAAGACAGTATGTGGTTTTGTATGGGTGTTTGCATAAAAAGAGAGGATAATCTTCAATGAGAGTGGTTGATTTAAAGATTAGTTAATGTAAATATTCCCCAGCCACTAAGTAGAGAAAGTGACACCTGGGCCAGCATGACAATTACTGCAGATACAAGGAATATGGAGATCAAAAAAATCATGTCATTGCATTCTTCAAGATGTATTGCCCAGAGCCAATGTCTTGCCAAGAATTGATTACATTACTTCCTTCAAAGACTGCTATCCACAAACAAGTTCCTTGTGGAATATTTTACAAGATTAGGCACATCGCACAGTCTTAGCCTAAGTTTGACCATTGGCCTTTCAACTAGTTAGATTTCTAGTGATTCTTCAGAAAGTCTGGAAACTTTGAGTCCTGGAAGGCTACTCTCAATAGTTTCATCTGGGCTCAGATCTCCCAGAAGTGAAGGCAACGATTGTGAAAAACCAAGAGGGGTTGCCAATTGGTTTAGAAAGGGGGGCTGGGTTGTGAAGAACAGAACAAGCAACTCCTAAAAGCAATTGCCCTTCATTCAGTTTTATACAGGAACTGACAAATAAGTCCCTTTGTCTGTATATGAGAACATAGAATCTCCAGTCCATCTAGTGCTGAACAAAGTTTGCAATGTACTACGGTGCAGAAAAATAAATCAGTTTTTCTTTTCCAAAATGATATAGACTAAGCAAGAAAGGGAAGAGGAGGGGGGGAGGAAGAGGAAGGAAGAAGAGGAAGAAGAGGAAGAAGAGAAAGAAGAGAAAGGGGAAGTAGAAGAGGGAGAGGAAGGAGAAGAAAAGAAGACAAAGGAGAAGGAGAAGAACCAGAACTTGGTGGGGTTGGTGATGCATTCGCCAGCCCTTAAGGACATCGTGTCCATGATACTTCTTTATCTATCAGTATTGTTTTGAACCTGGGTTTTTTTGAATGTTTTAGCACCTTTGAATGTTTTAGCACTATGATCGCCTTTAGAAGGGGGAATACAGAACTCACTTGTCAAATTATTTGGTCCCATTGGATCTACCTGTCACACAGGTTGCTATACTTACATAAACTAATTAGCCAGCCTCGTAAATGGAGGAATGGACACCATTCCAGACATCCTAAACCACAAAATGACCTTAAATCAGTGCTACAGGACTTCTCAAGCCCAATTTATATTTCGCAAGGCACAAATAAGACCTGCTCAGAAGACAGGGAAAAGCACCCAATGGAGCTCAGCAGAGATTAAGCAAGGCCTAATTTTCAAAAAACAGAATTTCCTAGATTTGAAGTCAACGCTTAGCTCTGTGCATTAAGCAGTGTAACCATGGCAGCAGTATGCATGCTGCTAATTCATTCAAGGATGCTTTTTTTTTTTTCTCAAATACAAAGGGAAAAGAATCAGTTTTCTTAGTAAGAACAAGGCATTTTTAGGCAATACTCCAAATTAGAATATACTGATATTTTTCCACCATTCAATCACAATACATATGAGACTTCAACCAAAGAATACAAAAGGAAGGCTAGAAAGCTTTTGTATTGGCATTTTCTCCTATCATTGACCACAAAGATAGGTTTTACAATCAGTTATCATACACTATTAATGTGATATGATTAAGAAAATTTATGCTTATTTGTTTCTCCTATCCAAGACTGTCACAGAATGGAGTGGAGTGGAGTGGAGTGGAGTGGAATGGAATAGAATGGAATAGAATGGAAAGGAATAGAATAGAATAGAATAGAATAGAATAGAATAGAATAGAATAGAATAGAATAGAATAGAATAGAATAGAATTAGAATAGATTTATTTGGCCAAATGTGATTGAACACACAAGGAATTTGTCTCTGGTGCAGAAGCTCTCACTGCATAAGTGGAACATATTTCTCCACAGATAATATAGATTCTGAGTGGGAAGTATGGTTGTTTCTATAGAAGAGACAATCTTAGGGGAGCAGGTGGAAGACAGCTCATTCAAATGTTAGAAAATCTGTGTGCATTTGAATTAGGAGATCTGGAACTTCAATTGTCCAGGTCTCTTTCCTAGTGAAACCACCAGCAGAGGTTCATCATCTTGGCATCACTAAAAAAGTTTATAATAAAAATAATGTGAAACCTAGCAAATTCCTGGAACTTTTCAAGGAAAATTTAGGCAATCTTTGCTTTTGCCTTAATGGAAGATTTGAGCTTGGATTATCTAAGATACTGAAAATATCTAAGATACTGAAAATATATTCTACTGCTCGATGGCACAGCATCAAGCCACTGAATACCTTTGCATCTTACTCAGCAATATTATTACTCATCATTTGTGGTAGCAAAACTATAATGCAAAGCAATTTGGTAGCACCCACCCCCAATGAAGGAAATCCAGAACAACATTATTTCTGCCCATCAAATGAATTTAATGATTACAGGTCATCTCCCTTGCTTGATGCAGCTGTCCTTAGAAATGAATGGAATGCTAATGACATCTTCCTCACCAATAGAAACTTGGCTAACCTTCTCCCTAAAACCATTATCTATCTAAAATGTAATTGCCTTTGCATCATTAGTGTCACAACTAGGCAACTTAAACAAACATGGCTCTTTTAAAGTTCAGAATAATTTACCTATTTATACAGCAGTTCCTAAATAAATAATAATGTACTTGCATTATTCCTGCCTCTCAATTCAAACCTTGCCATGCTTATTTTTTATTTACTAATTTATTTGCAGCCTGCCTTTATTATTTTCATAAATAATTCAAGGTGCAGAACATACAGAATACTCCTTCTTCCTCTTATTTTCCCCTTGTATTTCCCTCACAACAACAACAACCCAGTGAGGGAAGTTGGGCTGAGAGAGGGGGACTGGACCAAGGTCACTCACCTGGCTTTCCTGGCTAAGGCAGGACTTGAATTCATAGTCTTCCACTTTCTATCCTGGTGCCTTAACCACTAGACCAAACTTACGGGAAGAAAGAGATCTTAAAAACTCACAGAATACAGAATAACAGAATTGGAAGGTCTTCTAGTCCAACTCACCCATGCCCTATAGTATACCATTCCTGACAAATGGCTGTCCATTCTCTTCTTAAAAACCTCCAGTACTGGAGCAGCTACAACTTTTGAAAGCAAGCATTTCCACTGATTAATTGTTCTATTAGGAAATTTCTCTTTAGTTCTAGATTGGACTTCTCTTTGTTAGGTTTTCATCCATTACTTTTTGTCTTGCCCTCAGGTGCTTTGGAGAATACGTTGTCTCCCTCTCCTCTCAAATATCGGAAGACTATTATCATGTCACCCCTAGTCCTACTCATCCTCGGGAAGGCTTCATCAACATCATGAGCAAGGATCTGAGCATAACCAAGTGGTTTAGATAAGCAGAATATGGGGCCCATCAGCCTCGTCCTGATTATAGTTTGGATGACCTCCCTAGGGCTCGCTGCCTTAGAAGAGTGAGGAAAATCCTCCGGGATGACTCACATCCCGGTCAGCACTTCTTCACTCTCCTACCGTTGGGTAGGAGATAGAGAAGAACAGCCAGCCGCACCAACAGGCTAAAGAACAGTTTCTACCTGTGGGCTGTCAGACTTCTGAACGGAAAATAACTTCATGTCAACATAATATGATAGACTTGCGGGGCCGGCGCAGTGTGCAACTGGATTAGGGACTTCTGTGCTCAGAGTTGTGTACGTATTTGCGGGGTGCTCGAAGGGAGGCTCAGCCAATCTAATTGAACACATATTGTATTCTTGACATTAAAGGTAATAATAAGGAATAAAATGCTTTTTTTTTTAATACATAAAAAAGCAAAATTGCCTTCAAGTCCAGTTCAAACCCTGACAACTCATATCCATGAAATTTTCTTGATTTATATTTGCTTTATTGAGACTAATTTCTTTTGACTTCCCAATCTAGTTCACAGTCCTGTATTTCAGATCGCCTCCACCCCAACTCATTCTATCTAAGTGCCAATCAAGCAAGCTGCATGGCTTTTCAGATCAACCAAGGTCACTTAACTGATCTTAATGCACAAATAAACAAATAAACAAACAAAGGGAGAAGAAATAAGAAAGGCAGGGAGATGATAACATGCTTCTCTTCCTTGTCAGGTTGAATTTAATTTCCTTTTCCAAGCCTGTCAAAAATAACTGCCCTATTCACTCTGAAGGAGGTAAACATACTTATTTTTTATTTTAATCATCCGCTGAATGTCTCCAGGCACATCATACTTGTTAAGCCTCAAATTCTCAGTGTTCTCAAAACTGTAGTCCATCTAAAAGGTGACAGGCTGCAGAAGGCCCTCCCATAAAACATCACATAACTGTTTCAAAGGATTCACAAGACAAGCCACACTTTGACACATTGTCACTTTTCGGGTGGCAGGTGCTATGGCACAATATCATGTGCTGGAGTGAGATTCTGAATTCCGAAAAGTAGTTTGTTAGTTTTTAATGACCCAAACCTCATGACAGTTGAGCGTTCTTGTCAGAAAACTTGTGAAGACCAGCAAAGGTTTGGTGTGGCCTTTTGAGACTTTATGTAATTTTGAGATTCCATAAATGCCATCCAAGGGTTATGTAAGTGCCACACTGTGGGTCAATTGCCCAGTCCTCGACATAAATGCATCCTGCAAGTTGGGACTATTTTAGAACAAAAATAGATTGATTTCCGTACCTCGCTTGACAATCTTTTCATTTCTTGCTTCCTCTGCTGTTCCGCCACGTTGGCCACAGACTCGGCCAACTGGTTGAGTTCTTGCTCATTTGGGGCCCCCATGAAGCTCAGCAAAGGAGGCTCCCAGCCATTCCTGAATCGTGGCACATAGGGTGGGATGAAGTGGTCTTTGGGCCACTCAGCTCTGCATTTAAGACAAAGGTAACATCATCAGTTAAAAGCTTTACACCAGCGGCAGTAAAGCGACAATTGGAGTAGAAAATCACACTTGCATTGTATTACACAAAGGATTGTTCTTTTTTCATGATGACAAGCTTCCCTTACCTGATGCTCTCTAAATGTGGACTATAAGCCCTGTCACTTCCAGCCATTAGTGATCATGATGGTTGGGTGTGGATGGAGCATTAACCCAAAAGATCAGGAGACCATCTAGCTGAGGGGATCTCCAGCCTTGGCAGCTTTAAGACTGTGGACTTCAACTCCCAGAATTCCTCAGGCAGCTTTGCTGGCTAAGGAATTCTGGGAGTTGAAGTCCACAGGTCTCAAAATTGCCAAGGTTGGAGACCCCTAAGCTAGCTGGAGAAAGCAACTCCACTAATTCTATTTCCTACAGAGGCTTTGGAGCAAGTGGTAAAGGAAATCTGAATTCAAGCTCTCTCACACACACAAAGGACTAGAGACATGAATTCCAGCCTCTCTGTAGCTCCAAATAGCATTTTGGAAGCAAGAAAAAGAATGCTAAGGAGACTGGCTCCAATTTCTTGTTACAAATGTAGTCTTCCACTTATAATCTTTCATTTATTGACCATTTGAAGTTACAACGGCACTGAAAAAAATGACTTACAGCTCTTTTTAACACTTGTGATCACTGCAGCATCACCTGGTTGTGTGATCAGAATTCAGCCATTTGGCAATTGATTCATATTTATATCGGTTGCAGTGTCCCAGGGTCATGTGTTCACTTTTTGTGACCTTCTGACAAGCGAAGTCAATGGGGAAGCCAGATTCACTGAACAACTGTATTACTAGCAACTGCAATGATTCACTTAACAACTGGGGCAAGATAGACTGTAAAATGGGGCAAAAGAAACTCACTTTACAGCTGTGTTACTAACTTAACAACTGCAGTGATTCACTTAACAGCGGTGGCCAGAAAGGTCGTAAAAAGGGGCAAAACTCACTTAACAATTTTCTCATTTAGCAACAGACATTTTGGGCTGAATTGTGGTCGTAAGTCAAGGACTACGTTTACTAGGCAACAATTTCCCTTAAGATCCCAAGTCTTTTTCAACCTAATGTAGATAAGAGAGATATATAAGATAGATAGATAGATAGATAGATAGATAGATAGATAGATAGATATAGAGATATAGATGTAGAGATATGAGATTACATGTCCAATAATTATCTAGCCTTATATTCCAATGTGTTTGGAGAATTCTGGGATCAGAAGGCTGAATACTGATATGGAAAGAAATTTAGCAAGAACGCTTTTGTGACTAAAATCTTCCAATATTAGAGAACTCTATGCATCTCTGGCATTCTACATCATTAGATATTTTGGAATGGAATGGAATAGAGCTTGAATGCATTAGAGCAAAAAAATACGGAATGAGTTGAGAACGTATGTTGATGTTTGCCCTCAATTTGTGGGAAAAGAAAATCTGTACAGCCAAATGAAAAATATGGTTATACTTCCACATTTCTTATACTCATGAGATCAGATGTCAACAGCTTCCAACTAGACAATTATTTCAGGAATTAGTGAAAAATATTCCACCGAGATCAGCCCATTCTTGCTACTTGAGATTGTGCATTAGAAAGCTGGATTATCAGAGTCCCTGCACAAAAATGCCATGGCATTAATTACTGCTGCCTCCATATATATTCCTGTCTCTAGATATGCAGAACATTATTTTGAAAAATGAATCAAAGCGACAAATGCCAATTAGGCTCAAGGAAAAGCCAAAATTAATTGTATGCTGGCATGGCTTCTGTTCATTTACAAGCATGGATGGGAAGGTGGGAAGGCATTTTAAAGAGTTGTCGCATTTGATAGCAATGGGGGAGATGTTTGCTGCCCTTCAAGTTCATTGTTGTTTGTGAAATTTATATATAAAAAAAAAAAAAAAAAGTTCATTCAAACTAATACAATTTCTTCAATAAAATGTTCATCCTCTCCTTATTCAAAGTAGTATGAAACTTCCCCGAGCGAGCTTGGAAGTCGACACCGGAGGCTAAAAACACTCTGAAACTTCTCATCAGATTGAAATAGTAGCAACACCTGGGAGAAGAACATCTCCCATCACCCCCATAGAGGGGAATGTTGTTACCAATTATGTGACATCCAAGGGCAACAAAGAGATAGAGTGGGAGAATCTTCTGTGTCCTAATGATCATTCCTGGCCCATTTCAAAATCACTATGTCAACAGGAACTAAGAGGAAGTAGAAGATAAATAGAATTCTTTATTGGCCAAGTGTGATTGGACATACAAGGAATTTGACTTGATGCAAATGCTCTCAGTGTACATAAAAGAAAAGATACATTAGTCAAGAATCATAAGGTACAACACAATAATAGTCATAGGGTACAATAAGCAATCAAATCATACCAGGAAACAGTCCATATAAATCGTAAGGATACAAGCGACAAAGTTACAGTCATACAGTCACAAGTGGGAGGGGATAGTGGAAGGAACGATGAGAAGATTAATAGTAATAGTAATATAGATAAATAATTGGACAGTGTTGTAAATAATTGGACAGTGTTGAGGGAACTATTTGTTTAGCAGAGTGATGGCTTTCAGGAAAAAACTGTTCTTGTGTCTAGTTGTTGTGGTGTGCAGTGCTCTATAGTGTCATTTTGAGAGAAGGAGTTGAAACAGTTTATGTCCGGGATGTGAGAGGTCCATAGCGTATGGGTTACTTTAGATCTGGATGGGAGGGAGGACATTGCCCTACATAAAGGTAATTTTCACAGCCCTCTTTTTGATTCGTGCAGTATACAGGCCCTCAATGGAAGGCAGGTGGGTAGCAATTGTTTTTTCTGCAGTCGGGATTATCCTCTGAAGTCTATGCTTGTCCTGTTGGGTTTCAGAACCAAACCAGACAGTTACAGAGGTGCAGATAATAGATTCAGTAATTCCTCTGTAGAATTGGATCAGCAGCTCCTTGGGCAGTTTGAGCTTTCTGAGTTGGCACAAAAAGAACATTCTTTGTTGTGCTTTTTTGATGATGTTTTTGATGTTAGGTGTCCATTTTAGGTCTTGAACGTAGAATGTAAAATAAGATAGCTGGAAGGGACCCTAGAAGTCTTCTAGTTCAGCTCAAGCAGGAAACCCTATACTAGAACATAGAGTAACAGAGTTGGAAGGGACCTCAGAAGTCTTCTAATCCAACCCCCTGCTTGAGCAGGAAACCCTATATCATTCCAAACAAGTGACTGTCCGGTCTCTTTTTGAAAGCCTCTAGTGATGGAGCCCCTACAACTTCTGAAGGCAAACTGTTCCATTGGTTGATTGCTCTCACTGTTAGGAAGCTTCTCCTTAATTCTAGGTTGCTTCTCTCCTTGGTTCTTAACTACTTTGAGGGACAAGGAAAGACCTGGAGATAAGATGTTGTCTCTGCTTTTTGAGTGGTCTCCTTAAAATGAACTTTCAACCTGAAGTGGGGTAAAGTCTCAAAACCCTGAGAACTTTCAATGTTATTTGTATTCTACCCTCAATAACCACAGCTGGGTGGGGATCCTTCAGCAAAAGGGTCCCCAACAGATGGGCTGGGGCTACAACTCCCCAAATTCCAAATGCCATAGGTAAAGGTTCCCCTCACACATATGTGCTAATCATTTCCGGCTCTAGGGGGCGGTGCTCATCTCCGTTACAAAGCCGAAGAGCCAGCGCTGTCCAAAGACATCTCTGTGGTCATGTGACTAAGCAGCGAAGGTGTATGCAATGCCTTCCCACCAAAGTGGTCCCTATTTTTCTACTTGCATTTTTACATGCTTTAGAACTGCTAGGTTGGCAGAAGCTGGGACAAGTAACAGGAGCTCACTCCATTACGTGGCGCTAGGGATTCGAACCGCCATACTACCGATCTTTCTTATCGACAAGCTCAGCGTCTCAGCCGCTGAGCCACTGTGTCCCTTTCCAAATGCCATACTAGCTTGGAATTCTGGAACATTCCAGATCAACTAATCTGGAGGGTAGAAGTTGGGGCAGGTTTTCTACAGGATCTCTCTGTATCTAGGGCAATTTTCTGGACAGACAATATTACAGTGGAGTTGGAAAAAAAAGACGCATTACAGATAGTCTTTGACTTACAGCAGTTCATTTAATGACTGTTTGAAGTTACAATGGCACTGAAAAAAGCGACTTATGACCATTTTTCACACTTACAACTGTTGCAGCATCCTTATAGTTACATGATCAAAATTCAGACGCTTGACAACTGTTTCATATTTACAACAGTCGCAGTGCCCCGGGGTCATGTGATCCCCTTTTGCGACCTTCTGACAAGCAAAGTCCACGGGGAAGCCAGATTCACTTAACAACCGTGTCACTAAATTAACAACTGCAGTGATTCACTTAACAACCGGGGCAAGAAAGGTCATAAAATGGGGCAAAATTCACTTAACAAATGTCTCACTTGGCAAGAGAAATTTTGGGCTGAACTATGGTCATATGTCAAGGGCTACCTGTATCCTGAAACCGCATGCCTACCGCATGAATTAAGAATTGTGGTGGAAATTCCTTCTTATCTCATGCTTTTGGCTTCACTCTTTTTTTTTTCCTGTACAGAAAACCACTTCATACATTTTCACCTGTGTTTCCTGTAATCATCAGTGTCAAGAATGGATCTATTTACAACACCTTCAATCATTTCAAAATGTATTAATGGCTGTAATTACACATGCATAATTATCTCTGTAGGGGTCTGCTTTAATGCAGGCTGACAATCATGTAATTATGATCACTGATTTGTGTCAATCTTCAACCAACCGGGTTCACTCTTCATTATAAAAGCTGTGAGCATCTGCTCAAAATGGCTATTGATTTGTATGATCAATTAATTGATAACAGTTAATTGATATATAAGGAGTCTCTTCATATCGAGAGGCCTTGCCAAGACACTTCTGAATTGCATCAGGAAAAAGAAACCCAAAGAAAATGAAACATTAGTAACGGAATAAAAAAACCCAAGAATGTAAACATTTTCTTGAACTTATACAGGATGGAAACTAATCAAGGAGAGAAGCAAACTAGAACTAAGGAAAAATTATCTGACCATTAGAACAATTAATCAGTGGAACAACTTGCCTCCAGAAGTTATGAATGCTCCAGCGCTGGAAGTTTTTAAGAAGAGATTAGATAACCATTTGTCTGAAATGGTATAGGACAAGGGTCTTCAAACTTGGCAAGTTTAAGACTTATGGACTTCAATTCCCAGAATTCCTGAGCCAACATGTCATGGAGGTGGGATTCTGGGAGTTGAATTCCACAAGTCTTAAAGCTGTCAAGTTTGAAGACCCTTGGTAGAGGGTTTCCTGTCTAAGCAGGAGGTTGGACTAGAAGATCTTCAAGGTCCCTTCCAACTCTGTCTTTCCTATTCCTATTCCTATTCCATTCTATTCTGAAGGATGTGCAGATTGGTGGAAAAAAAAGATACACCCATGAAGTTTTACACAGTTCAAATAGATGACATTCGACTCAATTGTTACCTGGCTTTGGTCCATGCATTCCCTAGAGATACCCAGAGTTGTCCTTCTTCACTTGTGACAATGCAGCGTAAAAACTCGATGGTGTCTTTTGTCAAAAGGGGGCTGAGCACTGTGCTAGCGAGCTCAGGGCCTCCTGTTGATTGTACCACCTATGAGAAATAATAAATGCACATTGAGATAATGTGGTTGCTTGCACAACAGAGCTGGTAATGGTATGCAGTGATAATGCCCTGTTATTTAGCAGAGGTAGTTGGGTAGGATTAACACCATTTCTGGTTTTCCTTTTAAAATCTATGTATATGTGGATTGGAGTTTTGGTTTTTGTACATTTTAAAAGGGACAAGATCCTTTGCCTTGCATACAGGTTTTCCCAAAGGTGTTTTTTAAAGAGTCAACTGGACTTTCTTGGTTTTTCCTGGAAGAGGTTTCACTTCTCATCCAAGAAGCTTCTTCAGAAATGAAGAAGAACCTGAATAAGCTTCTTGGATGAGAAGTGATATGTCTTCAAAGAAACATAAAGGAAGTCCAGTTGTCTCTGGAAAAATCACTTTTGGAAAAATCATGGCAATCCACCCTGTGGAGAATCTGCACAGACATGTATACAGATAGTTCTCAATTTCTTACGGGCTCATTCAATTTCATTGTACTCATGTTGTGCATTGACAATAAAGATTTGATTTGATTTGAATTTATGATTGGTCATTCAAAATCTGCATATATGACCAGTTCTGAATTCTGTGATCATGTGATTGCATTTTACATTTTTTTTTGCTGTTTTCTGACCAAAAATGCCTATTGGATAAGTTGGATTTGGACTTACAACCATAGGATTTGCTTAATAATCACATGATTTGCTTCATGACCAAAGTAACTTGCTTAAATGCCAATGTAAAAAATGGTTGTATAATTGAATCCGATCATGTGGTGACTTGACCTATGACTACGACCTATGAGCAAAATTCAGGTTTATGGAATTTTTTGATTTAGGATTAAAATTCCAAAAGTTGAGGACTCTGTAGATTAAACGTGCATTTTGAGTTTTGAAATTTAAGCTCAAAAATTTTGAGCTCCTTCTTGATTCTGGGCCAAATAAAACCCTTGGAATTGGTAAAATTGACTAAAATACCATCAAGCCATTTATAACAGATGAGGCTTTTTATTTCAATATGGAGTAAGCTAGCTTTAAGGAAGCCAATAAAAAGGAAGGCTTTTATATCTTGATACACACCCTCTGCTTTCAACACTGCAAATTCATCATGGATTTAGGCTTTGACGCACTCAGAGAAATAAACTGAGCCCCTAGATATTAAATAATATTTCAGATTTACCATATTTAGAGGAGTAAACAGAAAGTGAATCAGTTCAGGTGCACTGGGATTCTGGATGTGTGATTTTAATTTAGCCTGTGAAAGGTAAAAAGGGAGAGGATAGAAGAAAGCTTATTAGAATAAAGTTCAGTAAGTCATAATGGCATTTGGAATATCTCAAACACAGTTCATGCCAGAACTCAGTTATTAATAAAAGATAAATTACATTTGTATAATAATAAGCCAGCTAAAATCCCCAAAGTTTATACATTTATACATATACAATGTTGTTATAAATAAATAAATGATAGATAGATAAAGACTAATCCTCTGATCAATCTAATCTACTCAATCTAATCAAAAATTTCTTAAACTAAATAAGGATGTATTTAAGCCATAGTTTTCTGAATAAACCATAGCCAATGCGCAGTGCAGTCATGACTTGTTCATTGCTGGCATTTTTCTATCTGTTTATTTTACCATTATCCAAAAAACAAGAAGAGAGAGAGAGAGAGAGAGAGAGAGAGAGAGAGAGAGAGAGAGAGAGAGAGAGAGAGAGAGAGAGAGAGAGAGAGAGATCATGTGTGCCATAAATAAATACGAATTATTGACTTAGATATGAGAAAATGAATGGTTTATGCAAAGAAACCTTCAGAAACTTAACAAAAGCTAGTTGGGATCATATCATTCTGATGCAGTAAGTATGTTTTTAGGATCAATTTCTTAATAAACATCATTTCAAAGTTTATTTATTAAATACAACATTTTCAAGATTTTATTATTTTAAAAAATGAAGATTTTTTGAGAGCTAGTCCTTATTGGCTCCCTTAATGTTTTAGTTCTTTGATATCCATCCTGCAAATTTTAAATTAGGCATTGACACACAGATGAAACGATTCAATCATTATAATGTATATTATTAAAATAGTCCTCTTTCTATGCTCTAGAATCTGTAACAGTGGTAGTTTACACCAGACTCTCCAAACTTGGCAACTTTAAGACTTGTGGTCTTCAGTTCCCAGAATTCTCCAGCCAGCTAGCTGGAGAATTCTGGGAACTGAAGTCCACAAGTTTTAAAGTTGTCAAGTTTGGCGACCCCTGGTTTACATGGTGTAATTAGTGAATAAAAAAAAACCCAAAATGGAGTTATTGGAAGTTTGGAGGAAAAGGAAGAAGAAGGTGGAAGTAAGAATATCTAAATGCATTCTTGATACTCTCTGAATATTGCCTTAGCATCCTAGAAAGATTCTTGTGTTGTAGCTTGAAAAAAAAAGCCTGCAAAAAACTTCAGTCCTGGAAGTTGCAATACTTTTTAGCTGAGTGGGATGATTTTTTTAAACATATCTCTAAAGAAAGTGAGCTATAATGCCACAATTTAATCAGCCCTTCAGATCATTTCCCTTTTCTTCTAAAACAAACAATCGAGAAGCAGTTTGTACAATTGCTAAGATAGTGTGTTCAGTTAAGGAAGTCTAAGTTGAAATTTACAGGAAAGCTGATGAAATTCACAGTGGCAGATATAATAACAGGTTTTAAAAACAAACAGACTATTGCTATCAAACTCCAACAAAAAACTGGCACAGCTTGGAGTAGCCAGCTCATATTCACTTACCAAAAGGTTGAAACCATGCTTAAATTTTTGCAAACAGTCCACAAATTCATCTGCAGATGGAGGCTTTGCACGAAGAGTTAAGACCCCCTCTGGTAAAAAAAACAGAAAAATTAAAGGAGTGCCTATAGAAATATTTTCATCACTGGCAAAACAGGAGGATCAGATTCTAGACTGACTGTGATGTATAAAGGGACTGTGCAGCTTCAAGAATCGCTTTGAAGGTCCTCAATAAACTATAGAAGCAATGGAGTCCTTGCTCAGTCCTTTGGCTAATGGGAGAAAGTATGGTCAGCAAGAAACCTTTTAAAATTGGCGGCCCATTCTTCATAGAAATTTATTCTCCTGCAACTCACACTGTAGAATGGTAATAACCAACCTGCCCCCAAGATAGTGCATTGAAACTGTTTCTCCCAACATCCATGACTGTTATATTCCCAAGCCTCAACACATATCCACTCTTGAAAACACGAGAGAAGGAGGGGAGGGAGGGAGGGAGGGAGGGAGGGAGAGAGAAAGAGAGAGAAAGAGAGAGAGAAAGAGAGAGAGAGAGATCAGCTCAAGTCAATGAAGATGTTTTCATTGAAGATTGTGGATGTAAACCACTACAGCAGGGGTGTCAAATTCGAGGTGTCATGGTGTCATCATGTGATGTATCTGGACTTTTCCCTCCTTCATTAAACCAAGCGGGGCTGGGACCAGCACGTGAGTCATCCAGGCACGAGTTTGACACCCCTGCACTACAGTGTTTCTCAATATCAGCAAGTTTAACATGTACTTCAACTCCTAGAACTTTCCATATATACTTCAACTCCCAGAATTCCTCAGTCAGCATGCTGGGCTGGAGATTCTGGGAGTTGAAGTCTATGTAGCTTACTGGGGTTGAGAAACACTAATTTACCACACTGGACCAATGTGGGATAGTAGATCAATAATTTTCCACTTTCGTCTATGGCTGAGAGTGAATGATTGGCAGCTAGCACCTCTGCATGAATCTCCTCATTCCTGCACCTTCACAATAGCAATAACAACAGTATTTAGACTTATGTAATGTCCCTTAGTGCCTTTCAGCATTCTCTGGGTGGTTTATAAAGTCAGCATCATCCCCCCCCAACAATTTGGATCCTCATTTTACTGACCTCAGAAGGATGGAAAGCTGAATCAACCCTGAGCTCTGTCAGGATCAACCCCCAGACTGCGGGCAGAGTTTGCCTGCAATACTGCATTCTAACCACTATACCACCAGGATTCTCACACCAATGGCTGTCTCTTCCCCCCCCCCCGCCCCGACACACACAGGTGGGGGGAAAATACCTAATACATCTAGATGCAAACTATTTTGTTCTGAAATTTTTTGCAAATCCCACTTCAAGAACGGGAAACTCCAGCATGAGATGGACTGTTTCCATCTCAAAATGTAGAGTTTGAAAGAGATAATCTCTATTCCTCGATTAAAAAAAAATACTTCCAAAACACTTGAAAGAATCCCTTTTGCATTGAAATGGAAGATTTCACAAGATTTCATACTCCAAACTAACACACCCTTAATCCAGACAAAAGAATTAATTGACTCAAGATGGATGCCTTACGGAAATTCCATTTTTTAAAAAATGTTGTTTCATACTCCTTTTCTTTGTTCTGCTGAGTATGTATGCAAACGAATGACAGAATAGAGGAAAGATCAGCTGCCTGTTCTTTTTCAACATTAGTCAAACATTAAGCATAAATCTGGCCCCAAACATGATAGGAGTGCAACAAACAGATAATGATTGAATGGTAAGGTCTGTTAAACTCTGCCCAATGCAACTACTTACCTAACTAAATAGAGGAATGCTTAACAGTTCAGCAAGTGAAATGTGATCAGAAAACTACTGAAAGAAGAAATGGTTCTGTTCCTTACCACCTGGTCCTTTCTTCTTATTTTTCTTGCTTTTCTTCCGCTTTGAAAGTTCTGTAAAAGCTTCTGCTGCTTTTTGAAGCTTGGTGACAAAATATTCAATGTCATCCAGAATGTGATTCAGGATTTGCTAATGGAAATGGAGAGTGAGTGTCATTTATGAACGTAAGGGATGTCACCCAAAATGTTGTAGTGTTAAGTTATGAAGAACGAGAATCATTGCAGAGAACCTGCGCATTTATCTACAAAAAGCGACACCATGTAAAGTGGATATTACCTGATATTACCATATCACTCAAGTCGATGTTTCCCCCTTTGTTCTAAAGCTAGCATCAGTAAAAGCCCTGTGCTTGGTTAAGATGGGAGCATAATTGTTCGAGATCTTCCCACACACGATCTTGACTTAAATGTATTCTTTCTGGAGTGCTAGAGAGACTTTTTTTTAGCCTTATCTTATGGCAAGCAATTATGAACTTAGAAAACTATTTCTGCTCTAGTTAACAGTTGGGGTTTCACCTCTTCCCCAAACATGGTTATAAAATGAGAGTCTGGATCCACTTAAAAGTATTTTTAGCTCTCAGTACAAAGAGCAATTGAAGGCCTTGGGTAGGTGAAGTTCCAAGGTACATGCAAATATAGTTCTAAAGTTACTACTCTGCCTCCTTTCTTTTCATTTGGTCCTGAATTAAGTTTCTATAGGCTCCAAATACCTATCTCAGCCTTGGTTTATCAACTTCCTTTTCTGATTCATGATCCTTAGTAGAAAAACGGTCAGAAGGAGGAGAGAGGATGTGTAGCCCTCCAAGTGTTGGAGTTTAGTCTTTCTGGAACACTGACACAGATATTGCTAAAATAGAACTGGCAGTACTGCAGCCAGCTAAGCTAAAACTGTTGAGGATGGTTTGGCAACCCCTTGATGGCCACTGTTCCTTATTCCTAAATCAGGGGGCCCTATAATTGGCTGAGCAGGTTCATGTTCAACTCTCAGATCATCCAGGAAGCACAACGTGCATTATCTTGCACATTGTCCCAAAGGTGCTTTTTCAGGAGGTAACTGGACTTTTGAAGATGTTCCGCTTCTCATCCAAGAAGCTTCTTCAGCTCTGACAGAATAGTGGAGGTTGGAAGGTTTTATATTCCTTGCAGACAGCTGGTCATTTGCATCCTTTTAGAGGGTCCTTGAAGTACTTGGAAGTTTATCTGTGTCCTCAGAGTCACCTGAGTGGTGTTCCTGGTTTCCGTAGTCTGCAATTTTTCCTCTGGAAATTCATTCCTATTCCCACACCATTCCAAGGGTATTCATCCCAAATTGTAGAGCTGAAAGTCTGTAGAGATTCTCAGTCATCCAGGCCATGGTTGCCCCAAAAGTGCTTTTTCTTGGATGAGAAGAGGAATATCTTCAGAAGAAATAAAAACAAAACAAGAAAGTCTAGTTGCCTCCTGAAAAAGCGTCTTTGGGATAACCATGGCCTGGATGACTGAGAATCTCTACAAACTATCTTGAACGTTATTTTTATAACTAAGGAAGTTCTTAGGACAATAAAATGGAGGGAGAAGAGGAAGAGATGGGGGAAATATTGCACTATAATCCTAATAAAATGATATTGGGGTGTCAAATTCACCATGGAAATGGAAACAAACAATTACCATTCCTAGATGTACTAATCTACCAAAAAAAAAAAAAAACAGAAGGCACACTAGGACACACCATATACCAGAAGAAAACACACACTAACTGCTACCTCAACGCCCAATCCCACCATCACCCAGCACAGATAAACTCCGTGGCCAAAACATTAATTGCCAGAACCAAACGCCTGGCAGACAAGACACACATAAAGACTGAACTATGCACCCTGACTAAAGTACTGATAGCCAACGGCTTCCACAAAAGCAAAATCATAGGCCTGATCCACAAAAACACACTGAGACATAATGGAGACCTAGAAGATGAACAGACCTATGGAACAGCTGTCCTGCCCTACATAAGAGGTACTACAGACAAAATCAGTAAGATACTACACAGGCATCACATCAAAACTGCCTTCAAAACAGACAGAAAAATAGCAGCCATCCTAAGAAACTCCAAAGATAAGATTGACCTGGAAAACCAAGGCATACATGAAGTCCCCTGCGCATCATGCCCTGCCACATACATCGGACAGACCAATAGAAGAATAAGTACCAGCCTGGATGAACTTAAAAATGCAGTAAAAAAACTGGAACACACTTCCTCACTAGTCCAACACATGAAAGCCACAGGTCATAGCATCGACTTCAATGGCACGAAAAACGTAGCCGCTATAGAAAACCCCAGCCACAGAATTATCAGAGAAGCCATAGAGATTGAAAAAAGAACTGAAAGCATGAATAGAAGAGATGTCTCCACCAGACTGTCAATTATCTGGAAGCCTGCAGTCTTAAACAAAAAAATATCCACACCACAAGCCAAGCAAACACCTGGGCACAAACAGACACCCACCCACCCCGATACCTCCAGCTCAAACACACCCCAACCAGGCACCCAGATGAAACCTAGCTTCTTAATAAATGATAGTCGTCCTTTTACCCAGAGCCAAGCCACACTAAAAGCCTCCAATACAGGAAACACAATGTTGCCAGCCAATCAAAAAATGCTACAAAACAGACAGAAGATATTAGAAACACCAATCAAGCAGAACACAGCAAACTCCAAGACCAATAAACACAGACCAAGACTCCCAACCAATCAGGATGAAAAAAAAAAATACTAACACAGCAGTAGGCTAGCACCAAATTTAAAACAGAAACCACTGTGAAAGCCTGCCTCACAGATGAACACAATACACAAGCCTGATGATGGCAGATGAGATTCTTCCAAAACGTTGCTACAACTTTAAAAGCACAACTATAATGACATGGGAAAATACCCGAACAAAGCTGAATACCATACATATAGATACCCGCGAAAACTTAGGAAGACACGCAGCAAGAAAAAAAATCACAAAGTATTGGGACTTACAAATTGAAGTTGAGCAACTTTGGAAAAAGAAATCGTGTATTATCCCAATTGTAATTAGTGCCCTTGGAGCAATACCTAAGGGGCTACCTTACTATTTGGAAATTCTAAATTTATCAGACTTGAATACCCTGATTCTACAAAAAACCACCCTATGTGGAACAGCTTATATCCTCCGATGCTACCTGAACAGATCCTAGGTTAGGACTTGAGCTGTTGAGCTACCAACCACCCCCAAAGGCTATGAATCTCACTAAAGATTAAATAATAATAATAATAATAATAATAATAATAATAAGCAAATATAGTATTAATAACAATAGGTGCAATCCCACAACAACTGGAGTTTGACTTGAATACCATCAACATTGATAGAAATTGTCATTAATCAATTGCAAAAGGCAGTTTTACTTGGAACAGCTCGCATCCTGCGATGGTCCCTTTAATACCGCTAGCAAACATCTGGCTATCACAGGTCTTTGGGAAGGACTCAATAGGTAGATAAAAATGCCATATCCAGTCTAAACATCTGGGTGACTTTTCAACCAACCATAATAATAATAAGGCATCAAATGAGAAACTGGGAAATCATGAGTTCTAGTCCTGCCTTAGGCACAACGGTGACCTTGGGTCAGCCACTCTCTCTCAGCCCTGGGAAGGAGGCAATGGCAAACCACTTCTGAAATCCTGCCAAGAAAACTGCAGGAACTTGTCCAGACCAGTAACCAGGAGTCAAAAATTCACTTGAAAGCACAAAATAAAAGAAAAGAAAAAAACAGCCCAACTACATTGTACCATGTTGTTATTTATGGCACTAAGTTTTCAACTGTCCTTGCTGTGGGAGCCCTATGAATCTTTGAAAATTTATCAGGAATTTCTGAAATAAATGATCAGTAATGACCATTCTGGCTCGTTAATGAGCCAGTTAATGGCTCATCAACGACTGTATTTTTTAAGACTTTTAAGATCACAACAACTGCCAGAGAGTCTGTTGGTTGCCTTTTATCGAAGCTCTATAGAGAGCATTTTATCTTATTGCCTCTGTGTGTGGTTTAGGAGCTGTACAGAGGCGGAGAAAAGGGCACTCCAAAGCGTGATAAAAAGGGCACAAAAGATCTTCCCTCATTGGAGGAGTTGTATAACATGGGATGTAGAAGGAAGATACAAAAGATCTTGAGAGACCCTTCGCATCCAGGCCACTCGTTGTTTGAGATCCTACCATCAGGAAGACGATATAGAGTGCTGAAAGCCAGGACAAGTAGATTTAAATATAGCTTTTATCCAAGTGCTGTGATCAGGTTAAATGCAGGGTTATGAATCTGGTGGTCTTAACATATATATATATATCCTGGTTGTACAGTATTTTAACTGTTATTTGTTTTAATTTGTTTTACATTGTTATTTGTATATGTCTTTTGGTGTTGTTCAGTTGTATGTTGTGAAAGAGCACCTTATTTCGTTGTTCTTGGGTTTCTGAGTACAATGACAATAAATTTAAATTTATCTTATCTTATCCAATTCCCCCCTGCCCCCAACACCTCTATCCATCTTTCTCTGAAATCCACATTTGGAAAAAGAAATTGTTATATGAATCATAAACTGCATCCCCAGTTCGTGTAGCAGCACCCTAAGTACACAAAGACTCCCAGTTCGTCTAAGTACATGCTCCTAGGATTATCATCAGCAACATGAAAAAAAAAAAAAAGACTTCTAAGGCTGGGGGTAAACTCCTTGTGATAAGCTCTGATATGAAAACCACTGTTCAAGGCAGACGGTGGTTATCTTGATCTTAAAGAACCTAAGCAAGTTCACCTTCCTTTCCCCCCAATATGCCTTCAAACTGTTTTCATGCTACAGGCTTCAAGGCCACCTCGATTACTTGGCCTACAGTAAGTAGCGTTAGATGCTGTATTAGCTACTTGTCCAGTAGGAAGCACTGTGCTACACCTACCTATTGTGTGAATTGGAACTCTTCAGACATAGAAGAGTTTTTCTAGCTCTTCGAAGAAGAAGACAACGGCTTCTTAGGTACTCTATGTACAACCTTTCAATGGGAATTAAACCCTCAGGAGTTGAACCCTCAGATGTTGTATGTATAGTACACAGGGGTATTTTAGTGGTCATGTGATGCCTCCTACTGGTCAGTAATTAATATAGCACGTTGGTCTTTCCAATTCTAATATCCTGTGGAACAACCCCCCACACACATCCTCAACCCATCCTTACCAGGATTACAACCCTCCACCTCACTCTTCCCTACCTCAACTAACACTCTCCATGCAGCTATTCCTTAGTTCGGAGAGGGTGCCAGACAATCACACTGCAGTTGCTAGGCAACTGAAGGATGTTTTTTTTTTCCATTGGACTCTCTGGGTTACTTCACACTTTAGGAAGAAATTGTGCCAGAAGGAGACAGCCTAGTAAACATAAAGCATCAAAAGCAGACCCAGTTCCTCAAACTTAACCAGAAATTATGCAAATCAAGATTCCGCACCTTCCTTCTTTACAGCCTTGACGGCTGAAAAAAAAAAACACCTCAGTTTTAATCAAAATAAACACAAATCATAATATTGCTTGCTGTTAGACTTTTCTTGCAATCTGGGAAGATATCGCTTGCCTCCCACTGCTGGCCAGACCGGTAACGAAATGGAATCAGAGCCTTAAAAAGAAACTCAAGGGGGCAATCGATGCTGGGACTTGGTTGAGAGAATAAATGCCTTTTAAATGAGGCATGTTGCTCATTAGGGAAGAGGCAGGGAAGCACCCGAGATTATTAAATACTGAGCAGAAACCAGCATGAAGAAAAGGAAGTAGTGGCAGGTGGTTATTTAAGCTCCTCTCCATAAACTGAAGTGTTGGGCAGCTTCTAGATGGAATTCTGGAAAAAAAATGAGCTTAGTAACCATTAAATGTCTTCCTATTTCACAGCCCTGAACTTTACTGCTGAGAGAAAAAAAAATCATGAGTGGATAATATTTACTGCCCCATCCAGTTTGAGAAACATCAAAGCCTCTCCCAAACAATTTATTTGGCCACTTACAACATCTCGGTCAATCTTGGCTGCCATCATTTCAGCAGTTTCTTCATGCTCATGGTATTGCTTTGGTTTCTCACCTAAAGAAACAAGGAGATGAAGTGAAGCTTCCTCAGGGGAGAGACACAGTGGCTGTGATTGACCCCACCAATTTTATTGAAAAATGTAACATCCATATTTGCACAATGTATTAAGATTTGAGTGGCTTTTCTCTGAATGAAATAAGAAAGTCTGTACCATTCAACAGTCAACAAATGATGCGTGATTTGGAAGGTATTTTTCTTCACTGGTATTGTGATTTTCAGCTTCTTCCAACTCAACATCCCACTCAATGGATATCATGGAAATTTTAGTCCTTGCATATTTCAAGGCCATTACTTTGGCAAAATTTTGCCCACCAACGCCAAGTGTAAAAAATGTGATGACTGTGGCTTAGGGTTTTGTGAGAACCTACGTGATTGGATATGCCTATCATTCAATCTATCATGTGAACTGGAAAATATATTAATTCAGTAATGAATGAATCTGGCCTATGAAAGCTGAAATAAACCATCAATGGTTACATGTTTGGAAAATGTAAATGGGATTGGAAGAAGAGAGCAAGGTCTAGTGCCCCACCCAAAATGCATACCCAGTATTTAAAGAACTATCATAATAGAAGTCCTTGGCCCTATTATACAGATATCTCAGATATTGGAGGAATACAGAAAGCATCTTACGTAAGGACCTTCTAGTCATTTTGAGAATATAACAGTCTCCTATCGTCAATATGGTCATAATGTGCACTGAAGATGGTGTTTGATTTCGTTGTACGAGGTGCAATGACAATAAAGTAAACTAAACTAATACAGAAATATACACTCAGCTTGCTAAAGCTACGAAGCATAATTTTGCTAATATTCTTGCAAAGAAATCCACACATTTAAACATGAATTGGAGCGATGCTCCCATTATTTTTGCTAGAATTCCATTTTTAATCTCCTTATTTATGTCATCCAAATATGATGCTTACAGAGAAGACTTTTGTGTCAGGCTTTCTCTAGCCTTGATGCCTAAGACGGTTGAAATGGAGACACCTAGAGAGGAATGTAGACTTTCTGTGCTGTAAAGTGTGGGATCCACCACAAGGGGCTGAGATTTGGGAAACAATATTTGGCCAAAATCCAGCCAAGCTCTAAGAAATGCATGGTGATTGTATTCACATGATATACTGAACTGTGAAATATCCAACAATTATCTGAATCTTTCTATATGGTTAAGTTTATGATTTAATAAAATGTGCAATCCCATAAAATAGGTGCCTTAAGAATAGATATCATGACTGGTGCTATTCAGGAGTGAAAGGCTAATTAGAAAGAATTTCTAAATCAAATAAGAGCACACTTGAAATGCTTGATGATGCACAATCAAAAATTGTCAAATTTTAGGCCTAAAAAGCTAGCATTAGAAATGCTATGTCAGTAAATATTTGTTGTTTATTTTTTTTCCTGTCAACTGCTGATTTTACATTTTTAAACTTGTCCTGGTTACCATTTATGGCACTTTGGTTTGTTCTTACACTTTATTTTATGCTCAAACATTGTAAAAAAAAAAAACCTTGGCATGGCTTCTTAATCTTAATGTTAATTGCTGTCTTTCTCCATACCTGATTTGACTACAAGCTTGCTTGTTCAACAGTCTTGTCATACTCAAGACTCTAGACACCATGGAGTGACCTCCCAGATGTGGGTCAAAATATTACTTTAAAAAGCAAACTAAAACAATTGTTGAAACATGAGCTAAATGAGAGTAGAATACCTTCAATTTATTCTGCTAGGATACTTACTGTACGAGAACAAATCACATTGCCCTAAGGCCGTGATGGAGAACCTATGGCACATAAGCCACAGGTGGTATGCCAAGACATTTGTGCCGACACGTAAGCCGCAGGCAAATTTACCTCATTACATAAGTGCGTGCCTCCCAGCTGATTTTCAGCCTGTTTGAGGCCTTTTTTGGCTTTCCAGAGGCTTGAGGACAGCTTCTGCAGCCTTTGCAGGCTGAAAAATAAGCCCATTTGATCACTTCCTGTAATGTCGGAAGTGACAAAACGGGCCTATTTTTCAGCCTGCAAAGGCTGCAGAAGCTGTAGCTGTCCTCAAGCCTCTGGGAGGCCGAAAAAGGCCTCAAACAGGCCGAAAATCAGCTGGGAAGCGCAGTGCAGGTAAGGGGGTGGCGGCAGGGGAATTACGCGTGCATGTGCAGGGGGCATGGGGGGGGGGCGCATTGCCTTGTGGGTGTTGGCATGTGAATACGTGAGTGCGAGCACACAATTTTTCGGCACAGGAGCCCAAAAAGGTTAGCCACTACTGCCCTAAGGCAAGGCTCCATAATGTCCAGAGCAGAACACCCAGAGTCTTTGAATCACATCTCAAAGTTTCAGCAACACTCACAATCTCCCTGTTCAGCTGCCCACGCAGACCAAGCCGCCACCCGGCTCCGGACATCCACTTGTGTAACAGTCCCTGGGGGGACAGGAGCTGGGGCTCTGGGAGGTGGAGGAATGGCACTCTCAGCTCTGGAAATCATCCTAGATAGGGAAAAAATAATGATAGAACACTGAAAACATCAAGAAAACAAGATCTCCTCTTTCAGTTGCTTGTTATTGGCCAATTTGTATATATAGCCATAGTGATCAATTGTCAGTCTGGCCATCCGTTCATCATCTGTCTGTTCATCTATCCACCTTTTGGTGAAGCTGAGTTTTGGCAACAGCACTTAGGCTTACAGTATATACCGCTCCATAGTGGTTTATACCCTTCTCTGGTTGGTTTACAATGTCAGCATATTGCCCCCAACAATCTGGACCCCCATTTTACCAAACTCAGAAGAATGGAAGGCTGAGTCAACCTTGAGCACCATCAGGATCGAACTCCAGGCCGTGGGCAGAGTTTGCCTGCAATACTGCATTTAACTGCACCGTCAGATTTTTATATCCTTCCATTGCAGAACTACCTTCTATTTAGAACAGGATTGCGTAAAAACACAGAACCCGCTTAACTGGATTTGACTAGGTGTCAAGAGTTGGTGTCAATTCTTTGTGACTACATAAACCAATTTTCTCTGTGATGGGCACAACCAGTAGAAGGAAAATAAAGAAAAATGTTTACCTTTCTCTTGACTATTTTAAATATACAGGTTTTCCTGCCCTCTTATGCTAGAACAGGGGTGTCAAACTCCAAATGCATCATGTGCTGGCCATGCCCACCCTGAGTTTAGTGAAGGGGAAAAAAGTGGTGATGTGTTGCATGACGCCACCATGACGATGTGAATTTGACACCCTGGTGCTAGAGGTATTAGTTACTGAAGTTCAGATTTCAATAGCAGATGAGCAAAGCAGAGGTGCACAAAATGTCAGCAGTGGAATTTCGAATTGTTGGTTTTAATCGTTGGTTTTAAAGAGCTCATGGCCAAAATAGAGAAAATATTGTACACAGCATTTGAAAAAGGCCCAAGGAAGGACAATGCTGAGAACGTGCTGGTTTATTAACCCAAGTGGAAACTGGACCAAAATGTTCTATTGCGCTCTTTAACATTACAAGAACTGTTCTTTCTAGGCATTTCAGTGGATAACCATTTTCTCCTCTGCAATAACACAAGCTGTATAGAATTGGAAACAAGGCCATTTACAACTACCTTGTTTTGCCAGATTGCGTAGGTTTTTTTTACTTTTGTTTTACTTTGGCAGAAAAAGAGACGGAGAGGCACTGAATAACTTTGTAAACTTCTGGGTTCTCCCCATTGTGTTTCTTAATTAGTTACTTTTTGGATCTACTAGAATATAACAAGAACCATCATGAATCAGACCAAAAAATCTGTTCATTTCAGCATTCTGTTTGTACCGTGACCAGCCAGGCACCAGTAGGAAACTGACACGCAACGCCTGAGGACAATACATTCCTCTATTGAAGCTGTTAGCAAGAGGAATGAAAGAGCTACAGCTTCTGTTATTGGAGGTTTTACATACAGTGGAATTGTATGAAGCTCTGAAGAGATGCCAGGTTTTGATGAAACTTTGGATCAAACGCTACTCAAAGCTGCTTCAGCACTGGCTGAAAGGCTACCACGCTGAGTCGCTTCAGCAAATGCTCAGCATCTTCAGTGTACCCAACTGTGTTGCTTTGGCACACATTACTATGTGCAGTCCCAAAGCTTATGCACCGGGGAAGAGAGCTGAAGCCAGCCTTCCTCCCCCACACCACAGATCTGAAATAATTTGAGGCCACCTGATTTCCTTTGTTGAGATAAATGGGACAATCTCTCTGCTTCATCAGTGAATCATGTTCCCTTCACAGCCCAAATCACTTCATCAAAGTGAATCTATGTCGCTTTGCACAGGCCAAATATATTGCCTGCATGACCAGTTTCTTAATGCACGCCCTACCAGAAACACTACGAAAGATTTGCAAGGCAAGGCTTCGGTTTTACCTGAGTGTTTCAAGTCTCTGCTTTGGTTTCCCTCCTTTGCTATCGCTGATTGCGCTTTCGATGTCTTCGTGGATAAAGTTGGCCTGAGCAGAAGCAGAAGCAATTAATTTGATGCACTGCTGAATGCTTGAGCAAGCGATCTATTGAACGCACCGAGGCTTTATAGGTAGAGTTGCCACCATATCTTATAGCTGCAAATTCCGTAACATTCACTTTCCACTTGTACTCAATATAAATTGTAAGGATACAAGCGACAAAATTACAGTCCTACAGTCACAAGTGGGAGGGGATGGGCAATAAGGAGTGATGAGAAGATTAATAGTAATAGTAGTGCAGACTTTGTAAATAGTTGGACAGTGTTGAGGGAATTATTTGTTTAACGGAGTGATATGTACCTTATGATTCTTGACAAATGTATCTTTTCTTTCATGTACACAGAGCATTTGCACCAATACAAATTCCTTGTGTGTCCAATCACACTTGGCCAATAAAGAATTCTATTCTATTCTATTCTATTCTATTCTATTCTATTCTATTCTATTCTATTCCATTTATCTGTCCAGAAACAGTGGACAATCAACTTCATTAGATGATTTGGGAATTTAAATAACACGAGATGCAGCAAAGACCTTCCTTTTCATATTTTAGACACCTAGATGATGGACACTCTAAGTTTATTTTTCTATCCATGTTGAGTTAATAGTTATAGTGGAATCATATGGCTTGTAACAGAACGTAGCAATAAAACATCCAGCATGCAGCCAGGTGTGATTCCAATTCAAAAGAACATAGTCAAATGATGAAAAAGATCTCAGTCTAAAACCTTGGGGATCAAATCAGTGCAAACAATAGTAAGCTGCTAAATGGGTACATGTTATCTGTCTATGCTAGCTAATTGGAATGTGCTAGGTGTCTTAAAATATGGAGATACAAGGAAGCCTTATTGAAGCTAGCCAACAGCCTCCTGCCCCAGTACCCTGTGTCATACAGTGTCCATATTCATGCATTCAACAAAGAGGAACATGACTATCTTCTTCCACTATGGTTGTTTAGAAACTGGTGCTTAAACAAGCTTTCCATATTTCCAGAGGAAGCACAACACGCAACCATTAAAAAAAGAGTATAACCTTGAATCACAAGGTTCTCTGTGAATTCACCCAGGCTTCCTATGAGGTTGCTTTGTTATTTTAAATCAGGAAGCGATGCATTCCAAGTACAGGCAGTCCTTAATTTATGACCGCAGTGGAGCCCAGAATAATGTCATAAGTCATAGCGGTTTAAGCCGAGACATCATGTGATTTGGCCTGATTTTTTTTTTGGGGGGGGTGCACTTTGCAGTGATCATTCAGTGAATGCCATGATCATCAAGCAAACACCATGGTTGTAAATAAAATCCATTTTATCCAACAGGCATTTCTTTTTTTCCAGGAATTGGAAATAAGTGCCAGGAATTGGCCCCCAAAATCCCCTTCAAAAATCACGATCATATGGACGTGGGACAATGCACGTGTCTGCAAAGGTGAGCTGGTTACTAAGCCCCCAACATTTGACCCTGAGGCCATGTGGGTGTATGTGGGCATGCAGCCATAAGTTCAACATCGCGGCAGCTTTTGGGTGGGTCAGTCGTAACTTTGAATGATCGCTAAAAGACTGGTTGTAAGTTGAGAACTAGCTGCATGTTCTGCTGCCAAATGGTCAGTAATCTAATATAGCAGAAGAGGTCCTTCTCCTGTCGGACTCTCAGGCTATGGAATCCTCTCCTGAAGGACATACACTGGTACTTCTAGACCAGGGGTGTCAAAGTTGATTTCATTGAGGGCCACATCACCGTTGTGTTGGACCTTTGGGGGGGCAGAGTGGGTGTGGCCAGGGTGTGTGTGGCCAGCTCGATGTCACTGTCGAGGGCGTCTGTGGCAGCCTGAGTGCTCTGCCGGCGAAAACAGGCTCCAGAGCTCCGTTTCTGGCTGTGATGGCCTTCTGCAACCCTATGCCAGCAAGAATGGAGCTTGGGAGGACCGCATGCTCGGGATGGTTGCAGGAGGCTGTCAGAGCCAGAAACAGAGCTTGGAGCCCTGTTTTTGCTGGCAGAGGCACTGAGGGCCGGTTCCTCACTGTTTCCAGGGTGGCCCCACAGGCCAGATCTAAGCATCCTGTGGGCCAAATCTGGCCCACAGGCCTTGAGTTTGGATACCCCTGTTCTAGACTTACGACCATTCATTTAGTGACTACAGTGCTGAAAAAAATGTGACTTATGACCTGTCTTTGCACTTACAACACTTGCAGCATCCCTTGGGTTCCTACAATCAAAATTTGGGTGCTTGGAAACTGGCATGTATTTATCATGGCTGCAGGGTCCTGGGGTCCTTTGCGGCCTGTTTCATTGGCGGACTCCTTAGTCCTTCCATTGTGTTTGTGAAAGAGGCAGAATAACTTTATTTTCCATGCCTTTCTCCCACCACAAAACACATGCTTTTATATATTTCGAGCACATCTCCTTTTCCGTTTTTTTATTCTGAAGTAAAAGACTCCACTACAACCACAATGGAGCCCAAAACTGATGTAGCTAAGTGAAATGTTTATTAGGTGAGTTTTGTCTCATTTTGTGACCTTTCTTGTTAAATGAATTGTGTGTCTCAAAGTCGGCTATCTGTCAGGATTCTGGCAATTGTATCATGAGTCTCGAGCCAAACTTCCAAAACTTCAAAAAGATTTATTGGGAGTTAACATGTCTGGCACTGCATGGGTGTAGCCGACTCTGAGACGCATAATTCATTCATAATTCATATACCCCCACCCCCTGGGTGTATCATAATTCATATTCTCCAGTGAGACATATCCATAGCCAAGAGTCATCAATCATGTTCTCCAGTTACATATTTACACAGCAGAAACTTCAGTCACCTAGTTGCTATCTTTGAACAACTATTTCTGGAATGTACTTTCGATTTCGAATCTGCAGCGCTGCTCTTTCAAACTCCTTTCCCTCCTCCCTTTCTGTTGGCAACTCTAAAAAGACCATAGAAATATTTGATGAGTTGACATTATTTACGATTGTTAAGTTAGCCAGATGGTTGTTAAGTGAATTTGCCTTCCCCGTTGACTTTACTTGTCAGAAGTTTGCAAAATTGAATCACATGATTTTGGGACACTGCAACAGTCATAAAGATGAACTAGTTGCCAAACATCTAAATTTTGATCATATGGCCAAGTGGATACTGCAGTGGTCATAAGTACAAAAAATGGTCATAAGTCACTTTTTTTCAGTGCCGTAACTTTGAACAGTCACTAAATGAACTGTTGTAAGTCAAGGCCTATCTGTACTGAAAGTTCCCTAATCATTTTGGCTGCTCCTCTTTTTAGATACTCTTTTCACTACTGTAAAAATAGCCATAACACTTAGATTTATATACTGCTTTATAGTGCTTCACAGCCATCTCTAAGCGGTTTACAGAGTCAGCCCATTGCCCCCCAACAATTTTGGGTCCTCATTTTACCCACCTGGGAAGAATGGAAGCCTGAGTCAACCTTGAACCTGGTGAGATTTGAACTGTCAAATTGCAGTCAGCTGGCAGTCAGCAGAAGTAGCCTGCAGTACTGCACTCTGACCACTGCGCTGCCGTTGCTCAAAAATCCTTTGGGAAGTGTAGCCTTACCACAGATTTATATAAAAGCATTAGAGGTGTTGTTTTCAATCAACATTCTAATGATTTCCTCCACAGAATTTGCCTTGTTTACATTTGTGGCACACTTTGCCAAGGTTTCCATCCTGAGTCCCAGACCCCTTTCTGCTCACTCACATTACTGTGATTCATTATCTTTTATTTCAATATCAAAAGGGCCTTCTGGGAAAGCCAATTGCTGACCAAGCTTTTAAGGAATTCCTCCACATTCGTTTGGCAGGGATCCACTTGCTTCTAAATATCTGCTTATTTAATATTTGTGTTTCTTTACAGAGCTCAATTATACTCCAAAGTGCCACTCATTGCTCCAATTCATTTAGACACTAAGTGTCACTGGGGGATTATTATGCAGAGAAGTCCATAATATTTATGGATATTGGTTGGCAGGAAGTCAAGTACTGTTCGGGGTCATTGGCTATAAGCAACAGCATAGGCATTTGTATTTCTAAATAAATGCAGAATAAGTATTCTTTTTTAAAAAAAAAATAAGAATTTGAATATGAAGTCTGTTTAGGAGCTGAAATTATTACATTGCCCACTATGTCTTTAGCACCTCAGCAAGCAAGTCATGTTCTAAAAACCAAATCGATATATCATTACATTCTGTCTGGAGAAGAAAACCACTAAAATAGGTCTCTGATTCCAGCATCTTTTATCGATTCCCTACTGTCATTTAATCATCATTTTATTTATGTGTCAGTGAGCCATCCTAAACATTCTCAGAATAGCTTTTCTCAAAGCCTTCCTGAAGTGTCACACAGCAAGCTGATTTAAGGTAATTTAATGCTATGAAAATCACATTACTTATATAAGAATATTCATAAATGCTGCTATCAGTTTCCTTCACATGCAATTACTGTGGAAGATTAGTGGTGATTATTTAGAATAGGACAGGACAGGACAGGACAGAACAGAATTGAACAGAACAGAATTGGAAGGGACCTTGGAGGTCTTCTAGGCCAACTCTTTACTTAGGCAAAAAACCCTCTACCCATGATGGAGAACCTATGGCACGCATGCTAGAAGTGGCACGTAGTCATTTCTGCTGGCACGCAAGCTGTCGCCCATAACTGATTCACTGTGCATGCGTGCGCGCCTCTTGCCAGCTGTCAGGTATCTGCCGCACATGTGTGGGGGGATGGAGGGAGCACGGGAGATGCATGTGTGTTGAGGTATTCCCCGTTAGGAGAATGAGTGCACTCGGGGAAACATAGTGAGAATGGTGATGAATAACACACAACCAGCACACAGATACACTGAATAGTAAAATGTAAGTTTTACTTCTAGTAAATGGGTAAACAAAGTCCAACAAACAGTCCAAATCATACACGGTTAAAGCAGTTAGTATTCAAAACAATCAGTCCAGGGATAATCCAAGAATGAAGTCCTTTTCTTTACTAGTATCATAAACAAAGTTCAGTAAACGGAGTTTGTGAACAGTTGCAAGACTCACAGCAATTCAAGCAGAATGATGTTCAGGCAAAAGGAAACAGGAAATGCAAAAAGAACAAACCAGGTTTCTGGCCCCATCTTATGGCCATTAGAGGAACCTCAGCCAGTCACAATTATAGCATTCTCTTAAAGATACAACAGTATTAAATGAGTATCCTGGTTTATATATTGCCAACCCAACTGTTAGGTGACTATCATTCTTAAAACCATGCATGTGCAGGGGAATGGGGGGGGCGTTGCATGCGCATGCATGCACTTTCAGCACACAATGACGAAAAGGTTAGCCATCACTGCCCTATACCATTTCAGACAAATGGTTATCCAATCTTCTTAAAAACTTTTTTTTTTAGTTAGGATTAGTTACTTTATTTATTTATTTAAAACTTATTTATCACTCATCTTATGGCTCAAGTGATTCCGAGCAGTTTCCGTCAGGACAAATAGTATATAACAACGATTGTAAACGTAAAAGTGAATTAAAATTACAAAAATGACAACAAGCTAAAAAAAAAAAAGCAAGCAGGGGTTTGGAGGAAAGAGGTGGGATGCATCCTCAATTAGTGCCTCCTCTCTTATGTGTATCAACCACCTCCACACAGCACCTTCTCTTTCAAGACTCCGTGCCACCTGGCACCTGAACTGAGGAAGCTCCTTGGATGAGAAGTGAAACGTTTTCAAAGGAAAAAAAAACAACAATAAAGAAAGTCCAGTTAACCTTTGGAAAAAAGCCCCTTTGGGACAATCATGACCTGGATGATTGAGAACCTACATAGATAGGTTTAAAAGACTTTCCTGAAGACTAAAGAGAGGGGGTGGATCATACCTTCTGTGGTAAGAAGGGGTGCCCAATTCCCAGGTGTACAGAAGGGGTGCCCAATTCCCAGGTCATGACCCACTACCAGATCACGGCTGATTGGGAAGTGGGCCATGCAAGTGGTGAGCCAGCACACATGCACGCAGCTTGACTCACATAGGTGGCAGGCCGGCACACACTTAGGCGCACATTCACATCGGCCCATCGATTTTGTCAAATGATTATAAGATTACAACTATGTATAGACATAGTTATGAATACATGAAATGGATACATATAAGAAAAATAAAAAGAAACAATAGGACAGGGACGGTAGGCATCTTGGTGCGCTTATACACGCCCCCTAAAGATCTCTTAGGAAAGGGGTGTGTTCAATAGTAGACAGTCTAAGGTTAAAGTTTTGGGGGTTTGGGGAAGAAACCACAGCGTCAGGTAGAGTTTTCCAGACATTGACCACTCTGTTGCAGAAGTTGTATTTCCTGCAATCAAGTTTGGTGCAGTTTACCTTGAGTTTGCATCTATTGTGTGTCAATAGATACCAACAGAATACCAACTGAACAGAAAATTTGGATCTCAGGGTTGAAAGGCGGAATCCTTGCTGATCTCTGAGAGTTGTTTATTTGCAGATATTATTTTACCCAACTAGGTAGCATCATTAGTGCTTGGCATTGGTTAAAGTAGACCTGATGGGTCTTGTTCAGAACCAAGGGATGAACAAGATCTTGTTCAGTTCTTAAGTCTGAACGGCATATTTAAACTTTTCCATAGCCTGCCATCCTCCTAGTGCCGTGATGGCGAACCTATGGAACATGTGCCAAAAGTGGCATGCAGAGCCATTTGTGTGGGCACACGAGCCCCAGCCAAACTTACCTGCACTGTGCACATATACGCCTCCCAGCTGATTTTCAGCCAATTTGAGGTCATTTTCACCCTTTTTCAGCCTCGGGAGGCTGAAAAACAGGCCTTCCGGAAATACCGGAAGTGCCAAAATGGGCCGGTTTTCAGTCTCCCAAGGCTCCAGAAGCCTCTGGGAGGGCCTCAAACAGGCCAAAAATTAGCTGGGAGGTGTGTGCATGCGCAGTGCAGGTAAGGGGGCAGGCAGTTGTGCACACATGCACAGGGGGAGGCGCATTGCATTGTGAGTGCTGGTATGCTCGGGCTATCATGCACACATGTGCTTTCAGCACACCACAACAAAAAGATTCGCCATCACTGTCCTAGTGCATTGATGCTACAGCTGCTAGAATTTTCTATTAACTCAGAATATAAGATCCAACAGATGTAGAAGACGATAGATTGAAGACAGCGGGGTAAGGTTATGGAACAAATAAGCAAGCAAATTTTAAAAAGCCTAATATATTCTAACTCCCTGTGTTTAACTGCAGTATTTTGCCTTACCTTGACTTCATCACACTGGAAAAGATGGAGGTCTGCTTTGCTTTGCGATGGCTCTTTGCACACCAGAGCAAGGATGGAGTCATAGTTGCATGAATTCATCACAGCCTGGCAATGCTGTATTGTGTTCAAGGGAAAGTTCTCAAGTTCATTCTGAAAAGTAAATGGGAGGAAGAAGTGGGATGTACAAAATTCTTCACCATGGTTCAAATCCTTTCTCTCATCTTCCCAATATATCCCCAAATATACTACCGTGTTACTCCAACAATCTGCCCTCCCCCAATAGGAAGTCCCAGCATGTTTTATAGGCATAAAATGAAATTAAGCCCCTCCCCCAAATTAAGGCCTATATTAAACATGCAAAATGGAGGGGAACGGGGGCCTGGGGAAGACTTTGTTGCATACCTGGCTACGGTGCGCCTAAGTGACCTTGGAGGGCGACCTCAGATCAGGAGACCTTCACCACCGGCTTTCCTTTCCCCGCAGCCGCAGCCTAGAACAATATCGCGGCATTTGGCACAGCCATGGGGTGTTTGGCTCAGCCACGCATGGCCAGCCAGGGCTCCTCCTTGCAACTGGAGCCCGGCGGAGACACTCAGCTTCAGGTGCTCCTGTCGCCGCCTTCCTGGGCATCGTTCGAAGGCAAAGCCCATTCTTTTAAAAATGACGCCCTACTACCGGTACGACAACCCCATGTGGGGAGGCGAAACTCCCACAGGATCGGCCCACCCCGGGAGAAGCACCCAGTCGCTTCCCGGGGTGGGCCGATCCTGCGCTGTGGCTCGGGAATTTGCCTCCCCCCGTGGGGTTGGCTGCCCTCTCGGGCAGGGGAGGCTTTGTAGGGCATCGTTTTTAAAAGAATGGGCTTTGCCTTTGAACGATGCCCGGGAAGGCGGCGACAGGAGCGCCTGAAGCCGAGTGTCTCCGTTGGGCTCCAGTTGCAGGGAGGAGCCCTGGCCGGCCCCGCGTGGCTGCGGCAAACGCTGCGGTGTTGCTCTAAATGCCACGGCAACACGGGGAGAAGGGAAAGTAACGGTGGCGGAAGGTCTCCCGATACAAAGTGCCCCACCAACGCTGAGGTCAACATCCAAGCCATCGCCACCCACCTGCCCGAGGATGCAAGTGGGGGGGGGGAATTAAGTCACCCCCAAAAAGACGGCCTAGCTGTTTTTTCGGGGGTCAAAAAAAAAATAAGGCCTGGCCTTATTTTGTGAGAAACACGGTATTGACTCAAGATATGACAACAGGAAACAAAGTGAGGAAAAATAATATAAACCTAGAGGAGGCCAGGAAGATGGATTCTCTGATTTCCACCCCTATTATTTTTCATGGTATTCCATGAATGAGAATTAGCTTTTGAACATTTTTTCAAAGGAGAAAACAACAGTGAAATTCTCACTGCTGGATAATTTCTTCTGCCCTGGCAAAATTGAGAGAAATTGTCCATAAGTCCAACTTTTTGGCTCACTAATTGGTTGGATAATTGTCATCAGTTAATGTGTGCCCGGCTCTCATCAAAACTCTGAAAATGTTTTCCATTTCCTCTACACCAGGGGTGTCAATCTCAATTTCACTGAAGGCTGCATCAGGGTTGTGTTTGATCTCAGGGGGGAGGGATGGGCGTGGCTGGGATGGGTGTGGCCAGGGTGGGCATAGCCAGCTCAACATCACTCATGTCGGGGCACCTACTCTATTTTTGCTGGCAGAGGCACCGCTGGTCCTTCACTGCTTCCAGGTTGGCCGGATCTAAGCACCCCATGGGCCAGATCAGGCCTGTGGACTTTGAGCCTGACACTCCTGCTGTCATGCCCCTGTCGGAGTCTGAATCCGAGGAGGAAGACAAACACCTGACAGGGAGTGGGAGTATGGTTCCATTGGCTGTGGAAGGGCAAAGTCCGGCTGGGCAGAGCAGGGAAGAGATAGAACAAGGGAAAGGGAGTGCAGAGGAAGACCCAGGCCCACCCGCTCTTCATTCTAGGGCACGCAGGGAGGAACAGAGAAAAGAACAATGTGGGTTGCGTGGCTTACAGGGGAGGAAAAGGCCTTGATTCCCTTCATTAGCCACAGCTGGGAAGGCAGTTGATAAGAAAGGCAGGCTGCTGGGAACAAACATGACTTTATCCTGTGTTGTCGTGGCTTCCTGGCGTCTTCCCAACAGTGTGAGTTTTGCCATGCCTTCAATTCTGAAATTCTTGCTCGTGCCCTGCCAAACTAATTACTTCAGTTTGGCTTGTTTGGACTTTAAGTTACAGTTTGTGTTGCTCATGTTTTGGACTTAAGTTTTTGCAGTCAAAAGCTGTTCCTGGGAGAGTTTTTCTCCAGCCAGAAGGTAACCTGGACATTGGGGGCAAAGTTGGAGATAATAAAAGGACTCTTATTGCTTATCTGACTGTGTTGCCTTTGTGCCATGCCCCGGGTCATCACACCTGCTCAACACCTTGCTTAAGACCTTCACCCTACGCTGTCAACACATCAACCTTATTACTGAGTCTTTACCTTGGATTCTAAGTCCACTAGACTGACAGCTTTGTCATCCACTTGAAGAACCATGTCTTGTGTCCAGACTTTGCCTTTGGCATCCAGGAGTTTCAGCTTCCTTATTCCATCATCAACTGTGATCATGGCTTCTTTCCGATCCAGAACAAAAGTGGTGAGGTGCTGACAGGTTGGCAAAAGAAAAGGAGATCTATGTTTACAAAAGGATCATCAGAGCAGATACTTAAAACTTTTTGAGAGATTCTTTTTAGAAAAGCAAAACAGGTTGCTTACAAAATAAAACGGAGAGAACAGAAAAACCAACCATTTCTATCTATGGATATATTTGAGATGCATAAATAAAATAAGATTTTTAAAAAAATCTTACCTCTACATGGTATTGCGTTATCTCTGAAATGCTGCTGATGCTGTCTCGTGCATAATTCTTCCTTTGCTCTGGTTTTTATCAAAAACAGAAAAAGAGGATATTAGAATACTACATTTATTTAAAAATATCAGTGGGTGGGGAGCTTTGATGGCACCAGTTGCGTATCCCTGAATTAAGATAAGTTAATATCACTGAATAGGCTTTTAATCTATTGATTCTAATTTAAATCTCAGACAATGGATTGATTCACCAGCTGAAAGTAGAAACTTTGGTTTTGGCTTCATAGATTAAGTGCAATGTGCCACCAAGACTTGTCAACTGTTTAGAACTTAGCACATCGGATCAATCCAATAAATTGAGGCTTATTCAAAAACTCATAATTAAGTAAGCTACAGCTTAGCCAGGTGTGTGAACAAGATCACCGTGGTTATCTATTGAACTTCCTGACTGTCTTAAGGTGATAAACCAAATATCTGGCTACATTCCACAGATTGTCTACATCTTTCAGTTTGCTTGGTATGGACATAGTTGGAACTGTCCTTTGTGGCATGCAATCAGTTATGTTCATGATGAAGTCCTTCTGTTTAAATTGCAATATTCCCAATACAGATAGTCCTCAACTTACAACCATTCATTTAGTGACCAAAGTTACAACAGCACTGAAAAAAGTGACCTGTCATGCCCCTGTTGGAGTCTGAATCTGAGAAGGAAGATGAACAGTTGACAGGGAATAGGAGTATGGCTCCATTGGCTGTGGAGGTCTGGCTGGTCAGAGCAGGGAAGAGGTAGAACAAGGGAGAGGGAGTTCAGAGGAAGACCCTGGCCCACCTCCTCTTCATCCTAGGGCATGCAGAGAGGAATGGAGAAGAGAGCAATGTGGGTTGCGTGGCTTACGGGGGAGGAAAGGGCCCTGATTCCCTTCATTATCCACAGCTAGGAAGAGAGTTTAAAAGAAATGCATGCTGAGTGCAGCAGCTGCAGGGAGCAAACATGAGTTTATCTTGTGTTGACTTTAGTTATCTGTGTTCCTTGCGTCTTCCCAACTGTGTTAAGTGATTGCTGTGCCTTCATGTCTGGAATTCTTGCTCCTGCCCTATCAGACTAATTACCTCATTTTACCTTGATTCTACTTATAGTTACAGTTTTTGTTGACCATGTTTTGGACTTGATTCTCTGCAGCCAAAGGCTGTTCCTGAGAGAGTTTTTCTCCAGCCAGAAGGTAACCAGGACATTGGGGGCAAAATTGGAGCTAATTAAAGGGACTCCTACTGATTATCTGCATTGCCTTTGTGCTACGCCCTGCGTCATCACATGACTGATGGTCAGTTTTCACATTACTGTTGTAGCATCCCCATGATCACATGATCAAAATTTGGCAACTGGCATGTATTTATGACAATTGCAGTCGCTGGGTCATGTGATCTCCATTTGTCACCTTCCCAGCCAGCTTCTGCCAAGCCAAGTCAATGGGAGAAGCCAGATTCACTTAATGACCACATGCTTCTCTTAACAACTGCATGATTTGCTTTAACGATCACAGCAAAAAAAAAAAGTCATAAAATGAGGAGCAACTGGCTTAATAACTGCCTCGCTTAGCAATAGAAATGCTGGGCTCATTTGTGATTGTAAGTATAGGATGATCTAGGATATTGTTTTGAAGAGGAAATTATAATTAAAACCCATCTGCTAATTTTTTCACCAGATTGTAGAGTATTTTTCATCTGGTTTCCAGGCACTGCCTTATTAAAGCAGCTTATAGTGACTTCAGAAACGCTCTGGGCTGTTTTTTTCATATACAGGAGCTTCAACGTGATTTAAAGGGCCAATTTACCAGATATTCTCTTGCCTCTTAATCAAAAGCCAGCAGCTCTCCAAATTCAAAGATGGGCAACTCAACCCTCCCAAGATGCCTGGTTGTGAATCCATCACTGCCTTTTCATGAGCAATGAAAATAGCAGCCTTCTCACACGCAACACATAATTTGAAAAGAAACACTCCATCTGGGAGGGAAAAGGCAAACAAAGGAGACGCAAATGACTCCACAAGCCAACCACTTTTACTATTTTATTTGAAATCACACTGCACACTTAACCCTAAACCTGAATTAACCAAGTATAGTTGCAGGATTTGGGGGTTTGACATATACTATGCCCAAGGGTCGGAGGGGTTTGAAGCGGGTAGTGATGTAGCTGTGGTACGCCTTCTCTGAACGCGAAGCCAAACAACAGGATCACAGCTCACTATTCATTCACTATCCATTCACTATCCACAGCTCATAAAAACCATTCTGAAACAGCAGTAGGCTAGCCCCAAATTTAAAACTAAAACGGCTGTGAAAGTCTGACTCACAGATGAACACAATACAGAAGCCTGATGATGGCAGATGAGATTCTGCCGAAATGTTGCTAAAACTGTAGAGGCACAACTGTAGTGATGTGGGAGAATGCCCGAACAAAGCTGAGTGCCATACATATAAATATAAATATATAATTTTTTGCATGTTACAGTGGGAAATATGTTTGGGGCATGTTTTCACTATCCACTATCCAGGAAGAGAAATCTCACTTTCTGACAAAGCAAGCGTATACTGCAAAACTATTTTCTGTATGTTTTTTTACATACATCAAATGTTATTAAACAAACTAGAGAAAACTTTTAAGCAAGTCCCTGAAATATGAAGTATATATTCAGTATACACACATACACCTAAACACACACAAACACTATGTACATATAATAAAAAAGTAAAGTGTTCCCCTGTCCAGTCATGTCAAACTTTAGGGGTGGTGCTCTTCAATTCTTAGCCAAGGGAGCCAGCGCTGTCCGAAGATAATTTCTGTGGTCATGACTGTAGGCCAAGTCACATAGAACACTGTTGCCTTCTCACTGAAATGGTACCTATTTATCTACTTGCATTTGCATGCTTTTGAACTGCTAGGTGGGTGGGAGCTGAGGCAAGTAATGGGAGCTCACCTCATTGTGCGGCGTTCTCAAACCCAGGCTGTTGGCTTTAGTGGGTGTGGCCATGGTACACCACAGCAGGGTGGGGGGTCATTTTTGCCCTCCCTGGAATCCGGAGGCTTTCCTCAAGCCTCCGGGAGGGCAAAAACGGCCTCCCCAGGATCCGGAGGCTCTCTGGAATGGGCCCATTTCCAGCCTTTCCAAACTTCCAGGAGGCCTATTTTTCGCCCTTCCTGAGCTTCTGTGCACGCCCTGCACTTACCTGCATTTAAAATGGCCCACCTGGGGATTCCTGGAAGGGGAGGGGTGGGCAGGACTAGCCAGGAGTGGGATTTGGGAGTTCTCTGAACTGCACAGTATCTTATCTAGGAGCTCTCCCGAACCCCTGCGAACCCCCAGCAACCCACCTCCAGTGTGTGTGTGTGTGTGTGTGTGTGTGTGTGTGTGTGTGTGTATGTGTTTGTGTATTATATACATTCACACAGTATGTATGTGTTTGTGTATGCATAAATGCTCCTATATAAAGCCTTTCAGTAAACAGTAGCCATATTTCATTACATGATCCATAGCTAGTCAAAGTTAATAAACGATCCTTTCATCAGTTGCTATAGCATCAATTCTGCAGGCCTTAATCCTAAACCTTAGTCCGTTATTTCTGATTCATTACTTCATTTATTAAAATTATCACTTCTTTTTACCACAGCACTCATAGCAATTAATAATAAAACCAGGTCAATAGTGGAAGACAGGGCTTTTCCAGATATTTTCAAATTAAGTTTGCCATAATTGAAATGGAAAGTACTAAACAATACTCCGAGAAACAATGGGTGATGACAGTAGTGTCCTCATTGTCCTAGACTCCTCTCAGCATATTAGAAGGCAATGACAAGATTCCGTCAACAATTCTATTGACATGTGACTTTTACCACATCCAATATTTTTAAATCTTCATTTTTCATCTTTCTTGGAAATAACTATCTATTTTCTAAAAAAACCAACACAATGAAAATAGTTTCCATCACAAAAATTGAATATAGCATTTAAACATCAATTAGTAGAGGTGGTATAATCATTTTCTAAAAATAACTTCCTACCCAAAAGTTTCTTCAGGAGTAAATTTGGTATAAGAAAGCAGCCATCAGTTAGTGACAATGAGATACAGGTAGTCTTCAACTTACAACTATTCGTTTAGCTACTGTTCAAAGTTAAAACCATATCGAAAAAACGTGATTTGCAACTGGTGGTTGCATTTACAATCACTGTAGCATCCTCACGGTGACATGATCAAAATTCCGGTGCTTGGCAACCAGAATATATTTATGATGGTTGCAATGTTCTCCACTTAGTTGATTGCCATTTGCGGCCTTCCCAACTGACTAACCCCCCCAAAAAAGTCAATGGGAGAAACCAGATTCACTTAACAACACCCTGGTTCACTTAACAACTGCCTTGAAATTAGCAATGAAAATTCTGATCCCAATTGCGATTGTAAACCAAGGACCACCTGTATGTACAGCCAATTTTCTATTATTCTCAAGAGCATATGTAAGGTGGATCTTTAGCCTTAACTGGCCAAGACAATCACATACTATAATATCAAAGGGTTTCAGATCTGATAGTATAAATTAAAAACATTCCGCTCAAGCCATGCTGGTTACAATGAGAAGGTTAAGCCAGACAAGGACACTGCCATGTTCAGTCAAGTATTTGTGACTATAAATCACAAATTTATAGTGATTAATGTAATGACAAATCTGTAGTGATTTATGTCTATTTTGATTTTTGTTTGAGAACTATAAATCAAATAAATATGTGGTTTTCAGTTGCATTCTACCTAAATATCACATTCTTTATTTCATTCTATGAGAAATTATTTTTTTAGCATTTTTCAACTCAGTTCTTCATGAGTGCCAGGTTGCTATTTCCCCTCATCTCCAATTAGGCATTGAGATATGCCAGCCTCACCAAAATGGCACCTAGGCCAAATGATGCCCATAGGGCCTCCAAATTAAAGTAGCAGATTTCAACTGTCAGGTAATAATTCAGATCTTCCATGTTTGATGATACTCACATTTCCTAGGCAATTTTATAAGATGTCTCACAACATGTTATGAGCTTTCTATATTTTATTGGTGCCTTTGGGGCTTTTTTGTGAGATCACACCATGGGGCATGGTGGAAAAAGTGCTGTCAATGCCTGCTTATGTATGTGCTTTTTACACAAGACATTTAAATCCTATTTAATATATATCTTCTCTACTGAGGAGCCTGGAAAATAAGGTTGTAGGATCCAGCTCCTGAGTTTTATGCTACAGCAGTGCTTCTAAAACTGGCAACTTTAAGGTATGTGGAATTCAAGTCCCAGAATTCCCTTGCTGGCTGGGGAATTCTGGGAATTGAAGTCCACATGCCTTAAGGTTGCTAAATTTGAGAAGTACTGTTACATAGTAAATATTCAAACTATGTTTTCCCATAATTTAGTGCCTTAGACTTGTTTAGCTATAATTCTCATGCTCTTCTCCAGTATGGTATGTGACAGGAGCCCCCAAACTTTTGGGCGCCAAGGATCAGTTCCGTGGAGGGCAATTTTTCCACAGACCAGGCTGAGTCTGGTTTCACACGTTCCCTGGATCTTGTGTGTGCATGGACGGGGCATCGCTTGCTTGCCTGGCCCGGTTCCTGGGAGGCCACGGACTGGTGCCAGTCTGTACCCTGAGGGTTGGGGACCCCTGTAGTATGGGATATGATAGCAATTCAGAAGATCACAGTGTCTGATCTGGGCAGAATGCCCTCGATTATTATTTTCTGAAAAGTATAGCATGCCAAAGATTTAGTCCCAAAGGTGCTTTTTCAAGAGGCAACTGGACTTTCTGTTTTTTTCTTTGAAGATATTTCTCTTCTCATCCAAGAAGCCTCTTCAGCTCTGACTGGATGGTGGGGAGCAGATAAGAAATGGTGTAGGGACTTCTGCTTGGGCGGGGGTTGGACTAGGTGACCTACAAGGCCACTTCCAACTCTGTTAATCTGTAATAAGATCCTTCCCTGTCTCGCATATATATTTAGGAAGCATAAACTTGCCCCATCGGAAAATTCCTCAGTCATTTTGGTGTCCAACAATCCATTATTAAATATTAGAAGCATTTGATTGGGTCAACATGTTGAAATATTTTCATTTGCACGGACTTTCCCAACCCCCATTTTCACATACTGAAAATGTGCATGCATACACGCACATGCGCACATGCCCACACATGTACACACACACACACAGAGCAACAAAACCTGCTGTCATCTGCTACCTTTCTTGGTTTTTTGCTTGGATGACGATCTGAAGAAATAAACCCCATCTGCTCCTGAGAATTATTATTTTTCAAAAGAAAGGAAAAGAAGGAAGATTTAAGATCAATCCTACACCCAGTGATTATTTCCATTTGGGAAGATGTCAAGGCAAGAGTGTTGACATATAGACTTGCAATGAAAAATTGTTTGTCACACACAGCTCTTAAAAAAAAAAAGAAGTAAAGAAAAAAGAAAGAAGAGCTTTATTAAATGCTATGCATGCAGACACAAGCTTTTAATAAGGATTGGTTTGCAGATCAAATAGAAATCAACCTGTGTTTGCTAAAAACTGTGCAGGCAAAAAAGCAGGCTCCCACCAATGATTTGATGTTTCCTGTATTTTATGATTCATATTTTTTTATCCGTCCTTTACAAAAACGTTGCTTATTCTGAAAGGGAAATAGCATCACGCCTACATATACATAATATTATTGTTGATGTTGATCTTGAACCAATCCGCCCTACGACTAGAAAAACTCTGTCCTCCTTAAAATCCTACAGCTGTCCCCCTTGATAGTTGCCTGCAGTCCATTGGGAAATATAAGACAGCCTTTGAACTTTCATTATATGCACATAAGGGAAGGTAAAGGTAAAGGTTCCCTTCACACATACGTGCTAGTCGTTTCCAGCTCTATGCGCCGATGCTCATCTCTGCTACAAAGACGAAGAGCCAGCATTGTCCAAAGACATCTCCGTGGTCACGTGGCTGGCATGACTAAATGCCGAAGGCACACAGAATGCTGTTACCTTCCCACCAAAGGGGGTCCCTATTTATCTACTTGCATTTTTTACATGTTTTCCAACTGCTAGGTGTTGTGGTTCACTGGCAGCAGATGCAGACAGCTGAGGTCTCTGACAGCGAGGACTCAGATGAGGGGCCTGTGTGTGATGCAGGGATGGGGCCAGGACTTTCAGAGAGTGGGGTGCTGCCTGCGGAGCTTGGGGAGTCTAGCAGCAGTGACACAGAGGACCCCGGGGAGCCAGTGCTCAGTGCATGTATGCGCAGGGCTGCTTGAAGGAAAGAGAAGCTGAAGCAGCACGGGTAATTCGGGAATAAGGCTGGAAGGTCATGGCCCCTTCCATAAGGGATAAAAGCCAGCCTTTGGGGTTGGCTTCTTTTCAGGAAGCAAAGAAATTCTTTCTACTCAGAATCCTTGTTGAAGCCCTGCTTACTCCAGTTTGTTTTTTGAAACTTCTGGTTTTGGATACTTATCTGCAATAAGTCTTTTGTTCTTGGAAGCCTTTCACAACCTTGAAAGGGCTTGCTCTTATCTGGGACAATTAGTTTTGAATGACTCTTGGCTGTGAATTCACAGCGCCGCATTAAAAAGATTTGCTTTTATACATACTTTGTATTTGTTTGATTTGAACGAGGCTTGGGTCAGAACACTAGGTTGGCAGAAGCTGGGACAAGTAATGGGAGCTCACTCTGTTATGTGGTGCTAGGGATTCAAACCGCCGACCTTTCTGATCAACAAGCTCAGCGTCTTAGTTGCTGAGCCATCGCACCCCAGTGTCCCCCTTGATAGTTGCCTGTAATCCATTTGTCCAACTACAAGCAAGACTGCTTAGCAGTTTTCTATCAATATACACAAGATCCCCAATTAAATTCTTTTGTTCCATTTCTGTCTAGATTTCTGAAGGTTGGGAAATATAAGGCAGCCTTTGAACTTTCATCTATATGCACATAAGGATCTAACAACAAAACAAGAGAAAAAGGAGTAAGAATCAATTTCCAGGATCAAATTAGGCCTGGTTGTTATTTACAAAGTCCTATATCATAAAGCTAGAATCAGCGTATATCTGGTACTCTCTGGCCAAAATTAAATTCATCTGTCTGGTTTCATTCATCTTTAGAAGACCTGCTGAGAATTATCTCCTCATCCAGGAAGTGCGTCAGGTATGGGCTAGTTCAGGGGTGTTAAATTCAAGGCGTAGGGGCCGGATCCAGCCAGCGGGGTGCTTAGATATGGCCTGCGGGGCCACCCTGGAAAAAAGAAAGGACCAGTCCATGGTGCCTCTGCCAGCAAAAATGGAGCTCCATTTTCACTGGCAGGGGTTTTCAGGATGCTGTCGCAGCTGAAAACGAAGCTCATAGGGACCACGGGTAGCCTTCCCAAGCTTACTGGAAGAGGGTTGCAGGAAGCTGTTGTAGCTGAAAATGGAGCTTGGAAGCCCGTTTTCACTGGCAGACTGCTTCGGCCACCACAGGTGCTCCCAACACAAGTGACATTGAGCTGGCCACACCCACCCTGGCTCCCTGAGGTCAAACACAAACCTGATGCGGCCCTCAATGAAATCAAAGTTAGATGGTAAACTACTTTGTGGAATCCGATGTATTTTTAGATCTAATTAAATGTTGGGTGAACACTCATCTTGTGAAAGGGAGGAGAAAGGAGGTTGGTTAGTCTATATGATTTGTATACTTGCTGTACAGGTAGTCCTTGATTTACAACCACAATTGGGAACAAAACTTCCTTTGCTAGGAAAACTAATTAATTCCTGATTTTACAATCTTTTTCTTGCCACGGTTGTTAAGCGAACCACCACAGTTGTTGAATGAATCTTGCCATCATTAAGGGAATGTAGCTTCCCTCAATGACTGCTTATTGGAAGCTTTCTGGGGAGGTCACAAAAATAATCACAAGTATTGACTATTATAAATACAAGTGGTTGCCAAGTTCCCAGATTTTGAACATGTGACTATGGGAACAGTTGTAAGTGTGAAGGAACAATCTTTGAACCACTTTTTTTCAATGCCATTGTAACTTCAAACAACAGTAAATGAATGGTTGTAAGTTTAGAACCACCTGTACACGGGGCAGGATCTTTAGAATGGGATGGGTTAAATAGATAAATGAATAGCAATGTAATTTCTAGGGCACACAGACACACAAACACACACACACACACACACACACACACACACACACAGATGCTATAGCAGCAGTTGCCAACCGGTGGGCTACGGACCACCAGAAAAATCTGGTGGGCCACAGAGAAATGTCAACCCAGAGCAGCCCCCAAAGCAATTAATCTAGGCTGCACAGGAACACAAGGCTGCGCCGCCCACATGGCCCGCAGGAACCCTCCCCGCCATTCACGCCTTATCTGGCAAACTTGCCTACTAAATTGCTATTTTTCCTTTTTTCCGACCACCAGCTGTGCTGCTGTGCTGAGAAATTTAGATTAGCTAAAAAGCAGGAAATCATTGGATTTCTTGCTTTCTAGCTAATCTTTAGATCTTCCTTAAGACTGAAGCAGTACAGACTCAGCTAGCCGATGGCAGGTAGATAGATCTCTGAATGAATCTGTGATTCTGTGAGCAACTCAATTTGCCTTCCGGCTTTGCCTGATTTTGGGTAAAAGTTGCTCCTCTTTATAAAAAAATTCAATATTTATATAAATATTTATAATATTTACATACAAGCCATGCCCAGCCAGTCACATGATCACCAAGCCACACCCACAAATTAGGCCACACCCACAGAGCCAGCTGTTAAGAAATTTGAATTCTACCCCTGCCTGTGTGTATGTGTGTGTGTTATGCGAGAGAGAGAGAGAGGGAGGGAGGGAGGCAGGGTGGTTAGATCAGATCTCTCTCTCTCTCTCTCTCTCTCTCCCACCAACATCAGCAAGCCACCGTCAGTCAAAATTCATATTAGTGGTCCCCAAGATTTAAAATTATGAATTTGGTGGTTCCTGAGGTCCAAAAGGTTGGCAACCCCTGTGCTATAGAATACAATGCCTGATGGCTCTAAATCAGAGGTCTCCAAACTTGGTAACTTTAAGACTTGTGGACTTCAACTCCTAGAATTCTCCAGGCAGCATAGCTCCTCCAGTCTTGTTAGCTCAGGAATTCTGGGAGTTGAAGTCCACAAGTCTTAAAGTTGCCAAGTTTGGGGACCCCTGCTCTAAATCATTTTTTCCATAACTTCAGCCTACTTAGCTTAATTAAGACTTTGCATTCATGATCCAATTATAATCTCAGCATTGGCTAGTGAATCTTACCATACAAAGCTTTTGCGCTGGTCTTTGAACTCTGTTCCTTGTCCCTTGAAGAAAATGTTGGCGATCCATATCCACTGTAAGGTAAGAAAGAGATTGCTTAGGTGCATTTTTGTGTCCTGGAAAAGTCAATCAATCAATATACAATCAAGCTAAAATTCAAAGACTAACTGCAGTGAATTTAGGAATGTAATGATTTTGGCTTTCATGTTTCCGGTTCATGTGGATCAGCTTAGCAAGTGTGAAGGAATCCACATAAGGTGTTTGCTGAGTGAAAATTCCCAAAAAACTAGGAATTATATCTCACCATTCAGCTACTTAAAGAAAAAAAATGCAAATGAGTGGGTATACATAATCAATCGCCAGACAATTTAAGGACAGGGGTGGGATTCTACTAGTTCGCACCTATTCGCTAGAACCGGTTGTTAACATTCTAAGCAGTTTGGAGAACTGGTTGTTAGAAGAAATTACTGGCCTAATCCTGTAAGGAAGGCAGGAAGGAAACATTCTGGTGTTGCTTTCAGAAACTGCCTCTCCGTTAACCCTTATTACATTCTTGGCAGGACAAGACTTCCTATCTCAGGAACGTCTCTGGAGTTTTTTTCCCCTCCATTGCTGGTACTTTGCTTGTGTGGAGTGGCCATTCAAAGTTACAATGGCACTGAAAAAAGTGACTTATGACCATTTTTTACACTTATGACTGTTGCAGCATCCTCACAGTCACAAGAGGCCAGGCGAGGAGATGCCCGCCTCGATGTGAGTGATGTTGAGTTGGCCACACCCAGCCAGTTACATAACCACCAAGCCATGCCCACCAACTAAGACACGCCCACAGAACCGGTTGTTAAAAAAATTGAATCCCACCCCTGTTTAAGGATCAACTCAACTTTAGAGAGATGGAGACATAATGTGCCCTAAAACTATACTACAAGATTACTTTGGATCTGGAACTGGAAAGAAACCTAAGGTTGTGGCTCATTAGTGGCCAGCAGAGCTGGCAGCAGACTTGGACAGTGAGGAGGTTGGGGAGGAACATGGGCCAGTCCTGGAGTCTGGGGAAGGCGCTGATATGTGCTCTGCATCAGAGGCACAGATGGGGCCAGGGCTTTCCAACAGTTATCACCTGCCTTTGGGGTTGGAGATTAGTGGGCAGAAGAACAGCTGGAGCTTGTTCCCAGTGTGCGCATGTGCAGAGCTGCCAGGAGAAGGGAACAGTTAACAAGGGTCGACTTGGGAGTAAAGGCTCAGGTGGACGGTAAATAGCCCCTCCCATAGGGAATAAAGAGGAGCAAAAGGGAAGTGTTGTTTGCAGGAGACAATCAATTCAATTCATTAGAGTGAAGATCTGTTCCTGACTTCCTGCCAAGTAATTGCTGTTGCAATGTGGCGTTTGGAAGATATCGGTCTAGCAACTCTCCAAGCCTGATAAAGGTCTGTAGTTGTGAAATCTCATGAAAGACTGTTTGACGAGACTTTGCTGGAGCGGAATTCACTTTATCCTAAATAAAAAGGGTTTTATCGGGACGAGGAGTCTGCTTCATGATCTTGGGAAGTCTAGGTCAGAACACCTAAATAAGGACAATGAGCTACAATTCCTCTGATATAATCTGAAACAAACTATATTTTCTAAATGGTTCAAAGATAACTAGGAAGACACAAGTTGGGGAGCAAATCAGAAATCCTTAGAGAACACTAAGTTAGGGACAGCCCCCTTACATGCAGCTACATGGTATCTAGAATTTACATGGCCAGTTTTAGAACTAGTGGCTGATCTGTCTTCAGTTCTGCCTTTGAAAAACATTTATCAGATAACCAAAGAATCTTGAGATGCTCTTTTTCATAGAACCGCAGGGCTGGAAGGGACCTCAGAGGTCTTCTAATCCAACCCCATGCTTACAAAGACCTTATAGCAACCCGGTCAAGTGGTTGTCCAGTCTATTTTTGAAAAACTGCAGTGATGGAGCACTCACAACTTTTGGAGGCAATCTGTTGCATTGATTAATTGTTCTCATTGTCAGAAAATTTCTCCTTACTTCTAGCTTGGATTTCTCTTTGACGATCTTTCACCCATTACTTCTTGTCTCCCTCTCTAATTGCTTTGGAGAATAAGTCAATCCCCTCTTCTCTGTGACAGCCCCCACAAGTACTGTACTAGAAGACAATTGTCATGCTCCCTCCTAATTTTTCTTTTTGATAGGTTCTTCTTCTTCTTCTTGTGCCATATCCATCATCAGAGGTTGGCGATCATGTTGGCGATTCTATTTTTATCAACAGCCACACCAAAAAGGGCTGTTGAGTTTTGTCCAAAACAGTCCCTTACATTTTGATTTGATAGATTAGACATGCCTAATTCATTCATCACATGATTTGGCCTCCAACAATAGCTTTGCAGATTCTGAGACTATTAATAGACTTGCTCCTCAAACACTCATGAAAATAGAGACCATGCTTTGTCATTTTTGCACATGTTCAAATAACTGTTTCTGGTTATTCAAGCTAAGATCAAATAAATTTTGTTTGAGTATGCTTCTAAGCAGCTTGGAAATGTGTTTAAGATTAGACAATCTGAAGTTCTTCTTTCAAAAACCAATTAATATATACAGATAAACCATAATTACTAAGGCAGAATTCCAAAGTTTAGCATGAGCCACCCACATGCACCCATCTGTTCTTGTTTTCTGTGTATAAGGAAAGCTTCTAACAATTAAGGCTGTTGTTCAGGAAAAAAGAAAACCAAAAACCAAGTAGTTTGTACTGTTAAATGCATAGAAACAATATGTATAATAATCATACACCTGAAAGAAAAAGAACCTCAGCTTTCTGTTTTATTTATTTGTAAACAACTTTTTCTTTGCTTCATGAAACACACAAATAAATTACATATGACTTTGGCTTCAACAAACACCACCGGTCTCATTTATAAATTTGTTCAGATGCCAGAAATCACCAACTTTCCCCCATTTAATGAAAGGGAGAAAAATAGTGTTCTGCTTTCTAAAAAGAAGGACGCTGCCACCAGCAACTAATAGTATATGATGTTATCAACTGCTATCCATCCAAGTGTACATAAACTGGTAAGGCAATTGTTTCTTTTTATTTATCAATCAGAATAGAACTGGAAGGGAACTTGGAGGTCTTCTAGTCCAACCCCTGTTCAAGCAGGAAACTCTATACCATTTCAGACAGGTGTCTGCCCAGTCCTTTTTCAAAAAACTAACAACAACAACCTTTCAGTAATGAAGCATCTACAACTTCTGGAGGCCAGCTGTTCCACTAGTGAATTGTTCTCACTTAGGAAGTTTCTCCTTAATTGCAGGTTGTTTCTCTCCTTGATTAGTTTCCATCCATTGCTTCTTGCTTTGCCTTCTAGGGCTTTGGAAAGTAAGTTGATCCCCTCTTTTTTTTGTTTTGTTTTAGAAGAGGAACTTTTTTTTTTCTTTTTCGGGAGAAAACATTACCCAAATCCTGGTATAAACTACTGTTTTTATTCCAGCTTTGAAAGGCTGCTAGAATTCAAAGCCGCAACTGCAAATGATGATCACACCCAATCTTATCTGATCCCTTGACTTCTTGAAAACCACAGAGGATTTAAACAGCTGGGTCAGCGCCTCCGATTGTAACTTGATAAGACTGCGCTGAGGAATTGGGTGAACCCTTCGCTTCCTTATCAAGTCTGCCAGTGTTTTGCTGTATGCAAGCTGGTTCTTTGACTTTCATTATTACAACAACATCAGATGAAAATACACAGGACCAAATCTATAGCAGGGATATGAAAAAAACAGCGGGTCTCTAAGAGTTGTCAATTGATTAAAGCAGTCTGCCCCATCTGGTATGTATCAGTTGTGTTGTGGCTACAAGAGCCACTATGAACATTCTGAAAAATGTTGTTCCTAACTAATCTGGAGGCCGCTAACTGGCAAAGCTGGGTTAAAGGAACAGAGTACATGTGGATCTGTGCTATATTGTGATATTTGCATAGAGAGTTTGTGGAACAACGGAGAAAATATTTGATTAAATATCTGGGATTTAAGTATTTTTTGCTGCTCGCTTGTGACTATGATGTATCTTTAATGACACTGAGCTGCTTTTATCTGATGTTATAAGATACCTTTGAGATCCTCAAAGGAATGAAAAAGCAAAACGGTTTAAATGAATAAAATATTAGGTACAAAAATGAGAAATTAATTTGGGAAAGCATAGAAAAGGGTCCAGCAATAGAGAACATTTTTTAGAGAAAAAAATTGTATGAAAAACAGTTGGAGAATTAGACATGTTTAACCTGGAAGGGGCGGGGGAATACTGTAAGGCAATATGATCTTGCCATTAAATATCTGAAATGCTATCCTATACAAAGCATTATTGTTCAGAGTTGCAAAAGATGAGGGAGCAATGGATTTTATTTAAAGAAAGATTCCAGCTGGAAATCAGGAAGTGAATTCTAATGATGAGAGCCGTTCAATGGTGGACAGATTTTCTTGGGATATTTTTTTATTTTTATTTATTTATTTTGATTTGTCAATCGCTTACAAGATAATAGGTATAAGTATGTACATAGTTATGAATACATGAAATGGGTACATATAAGAAAAATAAAAGAACAATAGGACAGGGACGGTAGGCATGTTGGTGCGCTTATGCACATCCCCTACAGACCTCTTAGGAAAGGGGTGAGGTCAATAGTAGAAAGTCTACGGTTAAAGTTTTTGGGGTTTGGGGAAGAAACCACAGAGTCAGGTAGAGTATTCCAGACATTGACCACTCTGTTGCTGAAGTCGTATTTCCTGCAATCAAGTTTGGTGCGGTTAACCTTGAGTTTGTATCTATTGTGTGCTCTTGTGTTGTTATGAAGCTGAAGCATTGACAGGTAGGACATTGCAATGTATGATTTTATATACCATACTTAGATCGGACCGAAGGTGGCGTAGTTCTAGTTTTCTAGGTCTAGAATTTCAAGTCTGGTGGAATAAGGGATTCTACAAGTAGAGGAGTGGAGAACTCTTCTTGTGAAATATTTCTGGACTTTCTCAACTGTGCTAATATCAGATACATAATGTGGGTTCCAGACTGATGAGCTGTGTTCAAGTATTGGTCTAGCAAATGTTTTGTATGCTCTAGTTAGCAGTGTGATATTACCAGAGAAAAAGCTATGTAGGATTAGGTTAACAACTCTTAATGTCTTTTTGTCTATGTAGTTACAGTGGGCTCTAGCACTTAGATTATTAGAGATGAGTATTCCAAGGTCCTTTAAAGAGCTTGGATCATCAACAAGATCTTGACTATTCAGACTATTGTATTTTATTTTCTGATTTTTTTTGCCAATATATAAGACAGAAAATTTATTTGTTGAGATTTGAAGTTGCCATTTCTTTGACCATTCCAATACATAGTCAAGATCTTTTTGAAGGGTAGCAGTATTGTCTGTGGTATTGAACAGCTTTATATCATCAGCAAAAAGAACGCAGTTGCTCTTAATATGATCACAGATGTCATTTATGTAGAGTATGAAGAGAGTTGGTCCTAGAACACTGCCTTGGGGGACACCACTGTTGACAGGTACAAAATTTGATAGGACACTCCCACTTTTGACCATTTGTTGTCTGTTTGACAGGAATGCTTCTATCCAGTTATACAAGTGTCCAGAGATACCATAAGATTTTAGTTTTAGTAGTTTGTCATGCACCACTGAATCAAAGGCTTTACAGAAGTCTCTGTAGATTGCGTCTATTGCTTTGCCCTGATCGAGTTGTGTAGTCCATATGTTTTTGCAGTGTAAGAGTTGCAGATTACATAATAGTTTTTCCTGAAACCAAATTGTTTATTGGAGAGTATGCTGTTTGTCTCTAAATGGAGGATAATGGATTGATTAATAATTGATTCCATGACTTTATAGGTGACGTGGCATAAGGAGATTGGTCTGTAATTTTCAACTAGGCCGGGGTCTCCCTTTTTGAAGATGGGGATGACCGTGGCATGATAGAGTTTAATCAAGGCCATCTATCAGGAATACTACAACAGTGGATTCCAGCACTGAGCTGGGGAACTCTGGGAGTTGAAGTCCATACACCTAAAGTTTCCAAGATTAGCAAACACAGATTTAGATGATCTCCAAAGTCATTTCCAGACCTTATGTTCTGTACTACGATGATCAGGAGTTGTAAATTAAGTTCATTGGAGATAGTACTAAAAAAAAAAAAAAGCCACAAGAGGTGGATTCATGTATCACAACATTTATATTCACTTTTTCTTTTTGCAAACTGGTCCAAGACTGGCTTGGGAGCAACAGTATGCCAACCTTAGCTAGTCACAAAAATACTCAATTGGGTGAGAACTGGTTAAACATAAGAGAGTGAGCTTAAGAAAATTCCCAGCCCAACTTACTACAGGGTAATTCTGGGCAGCTTACAATCATAAAAGATTGTATGAGAGGGTGGCGGGGAGAGACAGAGACAGAGACATAAGTATTAATTTACTGTGTGTGTGTGTATGCACACATATAAAGATATATAGATAGATATGGATATAGATATTTAGATATATAGATGTAGGTAGGTAGGTAGATGGATAGTGTTGTGGTTAGCCAGCAGCAGGTGCGGATAGTGGAAGAGAGCAAGGACTCAGAGGAGCGGCTGGGACCATCAGGGAGTGGACTGCTGCCTTCAGGGATGGTCGGGGCTGGCAGCAGTGACGAGGAGGTTCCAGAAGAGCCTGTGCTAAGTGCGTGTGAGTGTAGGATGATTTGTAGAAGAGAACAGCTGAAGCTGCACAGACGACTTGGGAATAAGGATACAGTGTAATGGCCCCTCCCTCTGGGGAATATAAGCCTGGTTTCCAATGGTTTTTGCCTTTGCAAAAGGCAAAACTTTCAAAGGACTCAGTGTTGTGATTACAGACTGATTTATTTGAAGACTTCTGCCAAGGTTTTTCTAATTGGACTAACTGGCTGCAAGCCATCTGTTATCTACAAAGAGAATTTGTAGATTAAAGCCCTGAAAGTTTTGAGTTACTGAGTTTATCTGTGTTTGCTCTCGGGGAACTTGGCTGGGTCAGAACAGGTAGGTAGATAGGTAGGTAGATAGAGATAGACAGACAGACAGTAAATTAATACCAGCAAAGTCTATGATTCAATTACAAATGGGGAAGATGGGGACAGGGTGGTGGGGAGATGGGATCTCTGGTTAAACAAGGGAAACCCCATCCGTGGGGTCAGATAGCATGTGAAACCATGCCCCATCCAGTCTGTGGAAAAACTTCTCTCCACAGAATAAATCCCCGGATCCCAAAAGTTGGGGGCTGCTGCCCTAAGCCAACTGGCAGAGCCAGTTTTTTAGGCTCTTATGAAAGGTCAGGAAGGTTGGGGCCAGCTTTTGACTTGGGGGGGGGAGCAAGATGTTCCATAGGGCACTGCAACAGCAGAGAAGGCCCTTCTCCTGGACTCTGCTTGCCAAAATAAGGATGCCTCCTCTTCCGACACGAGTGGGATGGGCCAATCCCAAGTTGGGATTGGTCAAGAGCAATCCATTCTGCACCATTGCTAAGAAAACTACAGGGATGTGACTGTCACAAGGGTTCAGCCTTCACTGAAGAGAGAATTTACTTGCTTCACTTCAAAAATCAGCTGTTTGTGGGATGTATTTTTTTAAAAAAATTAAGGACAAAGAAAGTACTCAGTATTTTTCCTGCCCCACCATCTTATTTTGGCTAAATACAGGACAAAAGTATCCAATACTTACTTGACTTGAGAAGGATAATTTCCGTATACATTGGGATGGGTGTTTGAAATGTGCCCATTCATTCTGATCACCACTTTATCTGTGGGAATAAAAATAGGGAAAGGATAGTAAAAAGAGAGAATTGTTTAAGACATGCTCTAGAATAAAACGCTTATGAAAGCCTACAGAATTAACCAATTATGACTGTGGGAAAACAGAGACCTTTTCAAAATAGTGGTTTGTTATTTTTCACGGTATACACACACACAAAGGCATGCATGTGCATACACACACACACACAGATAGCATTCATTTGCTATCTCAAGGAATAACAGTTCCTCCTGCCAAGTGTGTTTGTCAAAATGGGAAACAATGATGAGCATCAAATCTTCCTGAATTCTCCTTTATTTTACCTCTAAAACCAACATGATCTACCTAATGTTTATCATTCCTACTACAATCACAGTTTTACAACCAGACAACATAGCTAAGTTTACAAAAGTGCTTCCCAGGTACAGGTAGTCCTCAACTTACAACTACAGTTGAGCCCAAAATTTCTGTTGCTAAGCGAGACAATCGTTAAATGACTCTTGCCCCATTTTATGGCCTTTCTTGCCACAGTTGTTAAGTGAATCTCTGCAGTTGTTAAGTTAGCCATACGCTTGTTAAGTGAATCTGGCTTCCCCACTGAGTTTGTCAGAAGGTTGCAAAAGGTGATCACATGACCTTGGGACAGTGCAACAGTCATAAATATGAGTCAGTTCTCAAGGGCCCAAATTTTGATCATGTGACCGTAGGGATACTGTAATGGTCCTAAGTGTGAAAACCGGTCATAAGTCACTTTTTTTGGTGTGCCACTGTAACTTTGAATGAAAACTAAATGATCACTAAATTGGTGCATAAGTGCACCAACATGCCTATCGTCCCTGTCCTATTGTTTCTTTTATATTTTTTTAATTTTTCTTATATGTATCCATGTATTCATAACTAATTGTGGTAAGTTGAGGACTACCTATATGTAAGAAGCAACTCTCTGGAAGATCTTCGATTTCATCCAGTTGCTGGATTGAAATTAATTCTCTTAATTAACTGCTAAAATTGTAGACCAGTGGTGGCTATACTTTTTGGGCTTTTATGCCAAAAATTGTGTGCGCGCTAGCACGCACATGCTCACATACCAGCACCCAGAAGGCAATGTGCGGGCCTCCCCATGCCCCTTGCGCATGCACACGCAATCCCCCAGTCGCCTATTGCTTACCTGCGCTGCACCTCATAGCTGATTTTTGGCCAGTTTGAGGCTTTTTTCACCCTCCCAGAAGCAAGCTTTGCAGGTCAAATAATAGGCCCGTTTCATCACTTCCGGTATTACAGGAAGTGACGAAATGGGCCTATTCGGCCTGCAAAGGCTTTTTTCAAGCCTCTGCAAGGCCAAAAAAGGCCTCAAACCAGACGAAAAACAACTGTGAGCCACGCGTGTTATGTCTCACCTATATCCACAGGTGAGAATACACAGTTCCAAAGTTCAGATATTTAAGCAAAACAAAACCAGATCCAAAAGAGTTAACTGCTCTGTTTACACAGTCCTTAGCAGTCTTCTTGGAATCTGTCTGGCAAAGCTGAATTGTTCATAAATCACAACGCTGTAGTCAGACCACTTCTTTCCAAAGCAAAATCCACTTTGCTTCAAGTGGGGGAAAGGCGTTAGCAACGCTCCTTAAATATCCCCTGAAGGGGGCGTGTCAGTCTCATTAATTAATCCTTTGCTGGACGTCTCTTTTCTAATTGAGATTGACATCTCAATCTTCTCCTAGTCCGAGCATCCAGCCAGCATCCAGCAGTTTCATCATCATTTGAAGCCTCTGGCACACCTTCCTGATTAACAGTTAACACCTGAGGTGCAATCAGGGAGGGAGTTCCAGAAGAGGAAGATGTTTCTGAAACTTCTAATAAATTAGGCTCATCTCTCAGATTCAACTCCTCCTCTTTCCCCAGACTCCTCTCAACGTCGCTCAGCAATGCAGGCTCGAATCTCAATGCCAGAACTTCCTCCTCACTCGAGCCTACATCTGCTGACCAACCTGGTTCAAACCTCGGAGGCACAACACACATACATGCGCAATCAGGTAAGTTTGCCTGAGGCTCGCATGCCGGCACAAATGGCTCTGTGTGCCACCTAAGGCACGCGTGCCATAGGTTCACCATCACAGTTGTAGACAGTCAATTCTAATCAACAGGTTATTTTCCTGTACCAACAGTCAGGCAGGAGTGTTTTTGTGTCTACTCATCATACTTTGTAATTCTGGAAGAATAAAAAGCAACCATTGTCATAGGAAGGTTAACAGGGACAAACTGAATTTCTGTCTTTCTTTGTTTATTTCCTTTTCTTTCATGTTCTGAACATCCCAGGAGGGCTGCCCTAAGATATTTTGCTTCAACTCCAAAAACTGTTTAATATGGAGGAATGAGGACAGCAAACCACACTGTATTATTATGACCAAACAGCTAATTTAGGAGCCTATAGCATACCACAAGGTCAACATTAGAGCACCTCAGCTTTTATTGCTTGGGGACACTGCCTCACTCTGCCTCGGGGTTTCTCAACATTGGCAACTTTAAGATGTCTGGATTTCCATTCCCAGAATCCCTTCAGGCACCATTCCACACATTTTAAAATTGCTGAGGTTGAGAAACATTGCTTTGCTTAATAGTAGGGTGGTCCTGAGTTTGAGAAGACAGTGCTCAAGGAATATTTATTCCAGAAAAATCTGTCCATCTGCTCAACAGCTAAGAGTCTCCCATATTAACTGGAATTTAAACAGATGGACTAATCGGTTGGTTTTAGTTCTGTTTCTGGCTGATGGCTTAACTCCTGGTTTTATTGCTGTTCTTTATATACAAGAGCTCAGCCATCAACTTTATTCACAGTGCTACACTTATTTATGTTCCGATGTAAATAATAAACTGCCCAGAGTCACTGGGAGTTGGCCAGCATATAAATTTAATAAATAAATAATAAGGGCCTCCTTATGTGCTAACGAAGATGAAAAATTGCCACTGTTTTTTTTAAAAAAGCAATGAGCAGAAAGAACTGTCACATAGATTATTAGTTTCTGTGGGTAAATCAGGGGAAGTGGGGGAGATATAACAGGATCCTCTCAGGAATAATGACGTCTTTAAAGAGTTGCTAGCTGTGTGTCAGCCATAGGAACTGTTAAAAATTTACAAATGCTGATCTATCGGTCCTATTAGCTTAATTTTGTCTACTGGGCTTAGCAGAGACCCCCTGAGGAATCTGGCAAAACAGCCTTTACACTTTTCTGACTACCCAGTGACTTTTCAATGTCATGGCACTTCAAATGTGAATAACAGTACCGTATATAAACCAAAACAGGGTGAATTCACACAGCACTGTTTAGAAACAAACAAACTCGATGGCTCAATCTATCATATGAAGGAGGCCATTATCTTTTCTGCTAGATGAACAAGCCTGGGGCTGGAGATCGGCTAGTATTCTAATGGCCAAATGGTTTAATATCATCTATGTTCCTTTTAATTTAATACTTTAAACATCATTTTTAAAAATAAACAATTAGATTTCATGAATGCTTGCAGAAGAGCAAAATGATAGAAATCAAAACACATCTATGGACAAAGCTTTCCTGATGCATTAAGTCTCAGTCGTGACTAACATGCCTCTTAAATCCACCATAATCCATGTTTTTCAAAAATAACAAGGAGGCACAGAAATTGCTAAACCATGTGCTCCTTTTGTTCATTTTTATTTGACAATACACAGTAAAATTTAGGGTTTTTTTGCTGCATTATGTTCCCAGCTCTGTCCAAAAGTGTACTTTTTAACAATATTGGATATGTAAACTGTTATTACTGTTGCTAAAAATGATGCCAATCAAAATTTGTCAACCTTATGTATGTTGGCAAAAATGCCACCAACGAACCTATTCAGGTAGTCCTTGACTCACAACCACAATCGAGCCCAAAATTTCTGTTGCTAAATGAGACATTTGTTAAGTGAGTTTTGCCCCATTTTACGGCCTTTCTTGTCACAGTTATTAAGTAAACACTGTTAAGTTAGTGACACTGTTGTTAAATGAATCTGGCTTCCCCATTGACTTGGCTTGTCAAAAGGTCACAAAAGACGACCACATGACCCCAGGATACCGCAACTGTCATAAATATGAGCCAGTTGTCAAAGAGTCTGAATTTTGATCACGTGATCATGGGGCTGTTGCAATGGTTGTAAATGTGAAAAATGGCCATAAGTCATTTTCTTTTCAGTGCTGTTGTAAGTTTGAATGGTCACTAAATGAACTGTTTTAAGTTGAGGACTACCTGGAGACTCTGTTAGGCAAACCAACAGGATACTGTTATTAAGTGTTTTATGATTCTTGACTCTTGACAAATGTGTCTTTTCTTTTTATGTACACTGAGAGCATTTGCACCAAGACAAATTCCTTGTGTGTCACATTTGGCCAAGAAATAACTATTCTATTCTATTCTATTCTATTCTATTCTATTCTATTCTATTCTATTCTATTCTATTCTTGTCTTTGATAAAAGTTGCCACCAATACAAAATAAACCTTCCTTGTTAATACTATTATTTAACATGGAATTATTCAGTTTACTTTGGGCAACGGTGCATACACATTTGGGATGAATTACAAATTGTATTTTGGGAAAGAGAAAGTACGGTAACTCTCTATCATTTTAGCTACAAAAGTAGTCCTCTACTTACAACCTACCATGTAGTTATTGTTAAAAGTTAAAAGCCCCTCCCAAGGTACTTATTACCTAGTACAAAAATTAATAATCATAAAATTGGGTTGGTCACATTATGACCTGCTTTATGATAATATGTTATGACTTAAGAGTGTAATGGTCAGTTTTCATTACAGTTGTGAGTCAAAGACAATCTGTAATACCTTTTCCACCTAGGGTGTCTTGTAGAAGTAAGGACTAAAATCCCAGAATTTTCCAGATTGTGTGGTTGGGGCATTCTGGGAATTGAAATCCACACATCTTAAAGTTTCTAATTTTCAAAACCATTGATCTATTCTAGATAATGCCCCAGTTGGAGGTGGTATTTCCATAGAATATCAGCAAATCTTTACTGCATGAAATTGGCTCAAATAACTATGGGGCAACAGAGTGCAGAGATTTAGGTAAGGACAAATTCTTTTATTACAATGAAACTGGGCTGAAAAAAATGGCATGGCTTCATAAAGATAATTTGGAGCCATGGAATAGGGAAGATGACATAGGGAAAGGAGTGGCAGAACCTGTGGGCAGAGTTAAAAGAGGGATCAGTCTAGAATCCCTACATAGCCACACACAAAATAAGTCCAACACCCCTTGAATTCCATTGACTCTTATCTAGCTCTTAGAAGATGCAACGTTAACTGAGAATATTCCTGTGCATCGGCATGAGTGGCAATAAATCAGTTTAATTGGCTCTTCCTTTGTGGGTCTGATCTTTCCAGTCTGTCAGAAGTTAGTAATTTTGAACTCTTGAAGGCTGTTATTTTTTCAGAGGGGGAAGGAAATTGTGCTAATATAATTGGTCATCCAAACAAGAATTCAAGGGTCAGGATTCTGACAGTCCAGAATTCTTACATGAATTCTTCTGAAAGTTGCCACTGAATAATGTTAAATAGTCTAATGTAAAAATTCAAGAAGTAGGGAGTGATAGTCCAAATTTTAGAAGCAATGGGGAATATAAATCAGTCAACATGTCCATAAATAAAATTGAAATAATATTGCTAAATGGCATTTGATGAACTGAATGTGATTTGATTTTCAGTTTCAATTAAATCAAAAATCATAGTCCCATGCAAGCATGTCTGCAGAGGTTGAGAGGGCAGTTTAAAAAGCATGATTAAAACTCTGCCTCTTTTTTATGTACAATGCCATAAAAATGGCCCAACCTTGATTATATCATTGTGGCCACCATCTTGTCTCTTATGATCATACTTTGTGGACATTCCCGAAAGCTCTTCAAAGCAAAATGAAGTCCTTATCTGGAAAAGCTTACATACCTCTGAACTGTACTGGAGACAGTATGAAGGAGAATTACAAATGTTTATCTTGATATATATTACACCAATTTATTATAGGGGTTATAAGGAGACTTGATTTTGAATCAATCACCAATAAACTGTGAGTTCTAGTCCCATCTTAGGCACAAAAGCTGGCTGGGTGACTTTGGGCCAATCACTAGGAGAGTCTCAGTTTTAATCCCGCCTTAGGCATGAAAGCCAGTTGGTTGACTTTGGATCAATCATTCTGTCTCTCAGCTCAGCCCACCTCACAGGGTTGTTCTGGGGAAAATAGAAGGATGGAGGAATATTAGATGTGTTTACCACTTGAGTAGTTTTTAAAAATAATAAAGGCGGGATAAAAGTAATCTAAAAATACTGTTAATATAATGCATTAATGAATCTCAAACACGAGGTGATTATTTTTGTTCTTGTTTGGGTTTTTGGCCTAGGTAACTATAAAGGGTACATGTCCAAATAAGGCTGTACTTACTATACATAGTATTTCCTAAGTTTCTCAAGGATTAACTTGCCTACTCTCAACCCTGTTACTATGTACACATTTCATCACAAAATAAAGCAAACAGGAATGCCATTATAGGATCCTTTTAGGAATTTGTATAGTGCCTGGCAGAACATTGAGTGACATGTCCCATTCAAACAAGCAAATAAGGCAGCATTTATTAACTATTCAATAAAACCGCAAGCAACATAATTCACAGTGCAGACTGAAATTTCAATGTTGTCTCAAACAACACAACTGCCCATGCAATCCAACTGGGGTGCCTTTTTATGACTTATAGAAATTTCCAAGACAACTAACTCATTACATACTTGAGTTTTCATAACGTCATTGATGCTTCATTGGGGGCCATGCCTACGTTGTATCATTATGTGTCACAGTGCACCCCAATGTGTCCTTCACATGCTCTTTCCCTGGGGAATTTTCCTCTGTGCCAACGTTTCTCAACTTTGGTAGTTTGAAGATGTGTGGAAATCAACTCCCATAGCTGGCTGGGGAATTCTGGGAGTTGAAGTCCCTGCATCTTCAAACTGCCAAGGTCGAAATACACTGCTCCATGCACTAATTTAGTAAAGACTGATCTATCAAAATTAATCTCCTAATTTCCCCAAAAGTTTTCCTTCATAGCAAAAGAATTTTTTTCTATGACCTGTTACACTTGGACTTCTTTTGGGGCTGTATATGAGCTATTTTATTAAAAAGCCATATGGGTAATCCTTGACTTGCAAGTGGTTGCTTAGCAACCATTAAAAGTTACAATGGACCAACCTTGGGGCTATTTACAACCCCAACTTGAAGTTCCAACAGTCCATCCCCTTCATGGTAAATAGTCTGCTGTTGTAAGACGACCTATGGCTGTGATGGCAAACCTCTGGCACATGTGCCAGAGGTGGCACACAGAGCCCTCTCTATGGAAAAGTGCACTGTCACCAGCTGCTCTTCTGGTTTCTGGTCTTTGCACGTACCGGAGTGCCGGAAACCCAAAGACCAGCTGGCATGCACGTGCTGGTCTTCAGGTACCTAGCACACCGGTGCACACAAAGACAAGTTGGCCAGCATGCATGTGCGTGCCAGAAACTTGAAAACTAGCTGGCCGGTGCACGCATGGTCTTCAGGTTTTCAACACTCTGCACATGTTCCAGTTTGGGCACTCGGTGCTGAAAAGGTTCATCATCACTGACCTATGGGGTTTCCAATTTAGCCCTCCATTATTTTTGGGGATAGCGGAATTGATCAAGTCAGTTTTTGATTCCTGGATTCCTTACTTAATCAGGTCCTTCAGTTTTCTTGGCAAGATTTCAGAATTGGTATGTTATTGCCTTCTTTCGAGGGCTGAGAGGGAGTGACTGGCCCAAGGTCACCTAGCTGGCTTTGTGCCTCAGGTAGAACTAAAATCGCAGCCTCCCAGTTTCTAGCCTGATGACTTAACTACTACGCCAGACTGGCTCTCTATCCCTCGATTGCCTATATTTTAAAAGTAGGCAGCTTCCTATTTAAACCAGGTTACAGGTAAAGAGTGCAGAAATTCTGGAAAAATCCTTTTTGATGGATTTTAGCTATTCATTCCAACATGCATCTGGTATTAGGGCAGAGCAGCTGAACTGCAGAATGATTTTTTTTAATTAACAATGCTTTTTTTAAAGGAAGATAAAAACTGGTATCAATTACTTTAAGCAAGAAAAAGGAAGATAAAGTTAAAAGTGCAAGAAAGGGGAGGGAAGTAAAGAGTTGAAAAGCAGAAAAGAAAGAAGATATAAAGAAGTGGCTTCCAATGTCCTTTACAGCATTATAATTATAATAATTATCATTTAACCTTTAATGGTTACAACTCCGTTCTTTCAGTCTGTCTAATCATCACAACCATAAATCATAAAATCATGTTTTGTTTCATACATACAAAACAGTATATAAGTAATCTCCAGTCAGCAATAAACATAGATATTGTCTTTTCTCTGAACAAAAAAATTAATTTAGTGCCTCAGCTAAGTTCTGTCTTCTTCACCAACCATTCCTCCACTGTGGGCAATGCTGAATCTTTCCATCTTTGTGCATATAATAATCTAGCTACAGTTATCAAGTTGAACTGAAAATATGAAGATTGACCTAAAATCTCTTTTGTTACGTGCATGACTGGTAACAGTCAGAGCATTTTATGGCTGAGTTCCTGGGCACAATGCCAAGGCTGTTGGCTCTCGTTCAAATCAAAATGTACTCTTTCCTCAAGTAATTAAAAATCATTTGCTAAATAAGGCTGTAAACATTCTGGAATAGAAGTCCAGCAGGCCTTGGAGTTCCCATAATAGCACATTAAGTTAGAAAATTACAGCCATTTAGCTTGTCATCTCTCTGTCCAGGGCAAGAAGAAATTACAGGGATGGGCTAAACAGAGAGACCACAAATAATTTCAAACTGTAAATCTGTAGGACAAGGTTGGGAGTCCAGCCTCCCTTGAAGTATTTCAAAAGGGAAACATCTACAAGTACCCTTTCTCAAAGTAAGATTAGAATCTTCCTGAGGAGATCGCATTAATCTGTTGCTGGTCAGCAGATTCACTGTGTCAAAACCGATGGGTAACTCTTTCTTGAATTTAAAACAAAAAAGCATTTTTAGTGATGATGGACCAGGTTTTGGGTCTCATCCATTCTATCTCCTGAACTCTTTATAAAGTACTTAATCTATAAGATGTCAGGAAATGGAACTCCAGTTTGTTTCTGAATTTTCTTTATAATTGTGAAAATATCTACAGACCCCCTCACATCCCGGACATAACTTGTTTCAACTCCTACTCTCAAAATGACACTATAGAGCACTGCACACCAGAACAACTAGACATAAGGATAGTTTTTTTCCCGAATGCCATCATTCTGCTAAACAACTAGCTCCCACAACACTGTCAAATTACTTAGTGAGACTGTATTACTATTCTTCTTCTCATCCTTCCTAATTATCTATCTCTTCCCACTTATGACTATAACCGTGTTACTTGTATCTTTACAATTTATATTGTTTTGTTTTCCTAGTATCTTTTGATTGCGTATTAGTAATCTATGTATGATTTGATTGCTCATAGTAACCTATGACTATTATTGTGTTGTATCTTATGATTCTTGATGAATGTATTTTATTTTTTCTTATGTACACTGAGAGTATACGCACCAAAGACAAATTCCTTGTGTGTCCAACCACACTTGGCCAATAAAGAATTCTATTCTATTCTATTCTAAAAAAAAAAGAACTATATATATTTCCATTCAAGCTGGATGATTTGGTTGAAGACCTGCATCTATTAAGCATGTTTCTGATTACAGGTAGTCCTCGACTTACGACTGTTCATCCATCGACCGTTTGAAATTATTATGGCACTGAATGAAGCGGCTTGTGATCCTTGCTTCCGGCACCCCTGAATTACCCCTACAGTCACATGTCCAAATATGCTTCTTTTTTTCCTTTCAAAAGGCAACTGGTCTTTGTTTTTCCTTGAAGGCGTTTTGCTTCTCATCCCAGAAGCTTCTTCAGATCAGAACTGAAGAAGCTTCTTGGAAGAGAAGTGAAATGCCTTTTGGGGGGAGGGGAAACATCCTTTGGACAACCATGACCTGGATGACTGAGAATCTCCATAGACACCTACAGTGATGTGAACAAAATTTGGATCCTTGGCAATCCTCCTGCTCTTATGACCAACGGCAGGAATATTGAATCAGCCTCCTGTCTTCCTCCCCCATTGTATCCTGATGGGTCTTGGTCACAATGGTGCCTCGCCTAATGACTCTCATGATTTGCAACCATAATGGGCAGGCTCCATTACAGTCTAAATTGAGGACTACCTGTATTATTACAATGATAATGCTCATAGCAACTCACTACTGATGACATTTTGTTGTTGTTGTTGCAGTAATCCTATGGAATGAGATCACATTCTACCTTACTTCATACTGTGAAGAATTAAACAGCATCTTCAATGCAATGCTGATGTTAGAAGAAGGAAAGAATGGTAGATCCTTGGAAATATGAGTAGGCAACAAACTAATTGCTGAAATAAATTAATAAATTAATGACAGCCATGTTGCTTCTTTCTGTGATAATCTTGGTGAAATGGAATTATTAATCTATCCCCTTCTATTGTAGTTCTATTGTATTTCATTCCATCTTAGCATGGTGTCAAATGATCTGTCCCGTCTCTTTGAAAAGGAAAGCAGATAATAAGAACAAAATCTGGCTTTATACCATGGTCAGCTAAGATTTGTTGATTCTTAAGGATTGACTGAAAAGCCTTATCTACTGATGAACCAATGTAAATGAAGCTCCTTTCTGGTTGCTAGTCTATCTAACTACAGTATAAGAATGCTCAAAAGATCTTGCATTGCAGCTGTAACAGCATGATAGAGAAGAAACACCAAAGTGCACTGAGAACGAGCTTTTGAAGAACCTGGATCAGATGAGGACTTTCCACTCCTTCAGAGACTTCTTTGTTCCCTTTCCTTATTTGGTACAATACATTGCTTAGCATTCAATAAATGGTGGTATTTCCTAAAATCAGGAGCAAGATAGCTGCAGTGCACATGAGAAGAAAAGAACCCAGAAGCCCATCACCCTCTGAATATTATTTATCCTTCTTGGCATCACATCTAGTTTAATGAAAAGGACAGGAGTGACATGATAGCAGTGTTCCAATATCTAAGGGGCTGCCACAAAGAAGAGAGTGTCAACTTATTCTCCAAAGCACCTGAAGGCAGATAACACATAATCAGAGTTGGAAGGGACCTTGTAGGTCATCTAGTCCAACCCACCACCCAAAAGGGAGACCCTACACCATTTCTGACAAATGGCAGTCCAGTCTCTTCTTGAAAGTCTCAAATGATGGCACTCCCACAACTTCCGAGGGCAAGCTGTTCCATTGGTTGATTGTTCTCACTGTCAGAAAGTTTCTCCTTATTTCGAGGTTGAATCTATCCTTGTTCAGTTTCCCTCCATTGTTCCTTGTCTGGCCTACAGGCGCTTTAGAAAATAGTTTGACCCCTTCCTCCTCCCTGTGGCAGCCCCTCAAATCTTGGAAGACCGCTATCATGCCTCCCCTGGTCCTTCTCTTCACTAGACTAGCCAAGCCCAGTTCCTGCAACCGTTTGTTTTATGTTTTAGCCTCCAGTCCTCTAATCATCCTGATTGCTCTTCTCTGTACTTTTTCTTTTAAGGTTAGAGGATGTAATCCAGGAGAGATGCAACCTAAAACTAAGGAGAAATTTCCTGACAATGAGAACAATTAACCAGTGGAACAACCTGTCTCCAGAAGCTGTGAATGCTCCAACACTGGCGGTTTTTAAGAAGAGATTGGAGAACCATTTGTCTGAAATGGGATAGGGTTTCTTGCTTGAGCCGGGGGTTGGACTAGAGGACCTCCAGGGTACTTTTCAACTCTGTTATTCTGTTATACATCTAAACTTTCCCATGTATGAAGATTATTTACAATAGACTGAGGGAGCCCCAGTTGAGATTTCTTACAATGCTGTTTGCAGGATAGGGGTTAAAAAAGGTTGGCAATCGAGGCACAGAAGAGTCATACATTATTTATTTTATTTATTTGATTTGTCAATCGCTTACAAGATAATAGATATAAGTATAAACATGAGTAAGAATACAGGAAATAGGTACGAATAATTGGGGACAATAGGACAGGGATGGTAGGCATGATTGTGCGCTCATGCACGCCCCTTACAGACCTCTTAGGAATGGGGTGAGGTCAATAGTGGTAAGTTTGAGGCTAAAGGAATGGGGGGTTAGAGGATGTAACAACAGAATCAGGTAGTGCATTCCAGGCATTGACCACTCTATTGCTGAAGTCGTACTTTCTGCAATCAAGTTTGAAGCGGTTTACATTGAGTTTGTATCTGTTGTGTGCTCTTGTATTGTTGTGGTTGAAGCTGAAGTAGTCACTGACTGGTAGGTCATTGTAGCAGATAATTTTGTGTGCTACGCTTAAGTCTAACCGTAGGTGGCGTAGTTCAAGGTTGTCCAAGCCCAAAATCTCAATTCTGGTGATATAGGGTATTCTGTTGCGAGCAGAGGAATGTAGTACTCTTCTCGTGAAATACTTCTGGACTTGCTCGATTGTATTAATGTCTGATATGCAGTGCAGATTCCAGATTGATGAGCTGTATTCAAGTATTGGTCTGGCAAACGTTTTGTATGCTCTATTTAGCAATTCGATATTTCTGGAGGAGAAGCTTCGTAAGCTTCATACATTATTGTAGCAGTATGTAAACCTTAGTAAATTAAACAATAGCCAAGAAAACAAACATTGAAGAAATTAACCCAGAATTCTTGCTTGAGGCAGGTATCTGCAGTAAGCTTAAACAGTCTTACTTTGAAAACATTATGCAAAGACTTAGAATTAAAAACATCTCTAGAGAGAGCTAGGAAAGGTGGTAGGATAGAGATGAACATGACCAATAGCAGCAAGGAGAATGGACTTATTTATAGCGGTGATGGATCTACCTGTAGAACACCTGAAATGTTTAGGTTGGGCATAGATTCATCCTGGAGAAAAATCTGTCTCTTGATGGCCCATAATCAATCATATCAAAGAAAGAAAGAAAGAAAGAAAGAAAGAAAGAAAGAAAGAAAGAAAGAAAGAAAGAAAGAAAGAAAGAAAGAAAGAAAGAAAGAAAGAAAGAATTCCTTCATGTATATGGACTATAATGTCAACATTGCACTCCCTTGGCACAATCTTTAGTTTGCACAACTTGTGCTTGAGATATTTATTTTACATTTCTGGTTTGAAATAATAAAACACAATGGAATACCAAGCTTCCTTAGTTTTAAAGATTCTGGCTTGCCCAATACAGCAAAGTCATGATACCTTTATTCCTAAAACATGTCCTTGAATTCAGGAAGCACCAAGCAAGCCAGCAATTTGTGGTTAAAGGCAGTACTTTCCTGCTCATAAATATGCCTTCAAGTATTTCATGTCCTGCGTTTTTCAGAGGTGAAGTTATCCTTGAAGTTCCTTGTTTGTTGTTTAAATTCACTGGACAGAAGTACAAATCATTTAAACTGGCTAGGTAAGTCTGTAGGATCTAGAACAGGCTGGGTTTTTCAGCTCCTTTCCAAGCTGAGAAATGCTTTGTTCACAGCACAAGACAGGCAACTGGATTAATAAGATGCCATATTTAGCACACTATACTAATTAAAGAACATTACTGTGAAAATTTCCTATGCGTTGATGAGTAATTGTCCCTGAAACTCAAAGTGACTTACTGTTAGGTAAATGTGATGTGTAGGGGTAGTAGAGTTAAGGGCACATTAAATCCCAAAACAGATCTTCAGAGGTGTCTTAATGGCACAAGTAAATTCATGCATGTGCCCAACACATGCACGCATATAGAGGGAGCAAGACAAAGACACAGCTGCAACTCATGCTAACAAAACACAGCTTCCTAGAAAACCGTCTTCCCCCTAAACCCACATATAAGTGCAACTTCTGCATAAATGTCTCTCCACTGAACCACATGATATACAGATGGGAACCTAATTATACACACATAAAATCTCTCACCCATTTACCATTTGTCTAGTTTTCTCCCTCTCTGGATCCTGGGTATCTTCCTACCAAGAGGAGGATACCCAGGGACAAGCTACAAAGATCCCTGTGAGAACTTGTAAAGTCTCATTACTTGGGTTGGAGAAAAATGCTGTAGATACTTAGTCAGTTGGGTTCTCCAGGCTTTGGGAGATTAGAATCAATCAGAATAGAGCTGGAAGGTACCTTGGAGGTCTTCTAGTCCAGCCTCTTGCTCAAGCAGGAGATCCTATGCCCATGATGGCGAACCTATGGCACGCGTGCCACAGGTGGCACACAGAACCATTTGTGCCGGCACGTGAGCTGCAGGCAAACTTATCTCACTGGGCATGCACATGCCTCACAGCTGATTTTCGGCTAGTTTGAGGCCTTTTTCGGGCCCCCAGAGGCTTGAGGAAGGCTTCTGCAGGCCAAAAACTAGCCCCATTTCATCACTTCCTGTTTTTCCGAAAATACCAGAATTGATGAAACGGGGCTAGTTTTCGGCCTGCAGAAACCTGCAAAAGCCTTCCTCCAGCCTCTGGGAGGTCAAAAAAGGCCTCAAACCAGCCAAAAATCAGCTGTGAGGTGCAGTGCAGGTAAGGGGGCGGCATGGGTAGGTGGGGATTACATGCACATGCATAGGGGATGTGGGGGGACACGCATTGCCTTCTGGGTGCTGGCATGCAAGTGTGAGCGTGCAAGCGTGTGCACAATTTTTGGCACAGGAGCCCAAAAAGGTTAGCCACCACTGTCCTATGCCATTTCAGACAAGTGACAATTGATAGTTTTCTGCGGGCAATTTGCCCAAAGTCCCTGAGGCTTCCTCAGTGCAAATGGGATAGCGTTTGTAATTTGCGTGAGATTCGACTTTAAAATCAGGTTGCAAAAGAGCAGGGGCACAAGTTGTGTTCCAGTTAAACTGACTTATTCCTCATACCAATGAACAGGAATCTAAACTAATGGTTAGCATTACTTTGGTGCTAGATAAGGGTTAATGGAATTCAAGAGCGGTTGGACTTAGACCCCTTGTGGGAACGTAGATATAGGTAGTCCTCGAGTTACGACCATAATTGAACCCCAAATTTATGTTGCTGAGTGAGACAATTGTTAAGTGAGTTTGCCCCCATTTGATGACTTTTCTTGCCACGTTTGTTAAGTGAATCGTTGCATTTGTCAAGTTAGTAACATGGCTGTTAAGTGAACCTGGATTCCCCATGGACTTTGCTTGTCAGAAGGTCACAAAAGAGGTTCACATGACCCCAGGACATTGCAACCGTCATAAATATGAACCAATTGCCAGGCATCTGAATTTGGATCATGTAACCATAGGGATGCTGCAATGGTCGTAAGTGTGAAAAATGGCCATAAGTCCCTCTTTTCAGAGCCGTTGTAATTTTGAAAGGTCACTAAATGAACTGTTGTAAATTGAGGACTACCTGTATTCTAGGCTGATTCCTCTCTTGACTCTAACTCTAGGCTCTGCCACTCCTTCTCCAACATGTATAAATCGATGTACTTTTTATAGTTCTCTTCCAGTCAAACATATCGAATCCAAAATGGAACAATGTGAGTGTTGTTCGTTTTTTGAGATTACATTCATGACAGCCATAATATGTTTAGAAAGGTAGTGATCTTTTTAAATAAATAATATTACTACACCAAGATGCCCATTCATGATTCTTTAGTATTTTTAACAGTTCCAAGAAGTACCAACTGCATTCCTTAATTTCAGTTTTTGATGGCTGCCAAATTAAAAAAAAAAATGGGCTTAATGCCACCATCTGTTGAATAGTAGATGTAGGAAGTGTGTCATCTCAGTAAGTATTAAAAAGGCTTGCAAAAAAATTGAGAAATTATTTGTAAAAGCTCCGGTTTTATGTTACTCTCCACATGAAACTACATTTGTAATTAAAAATAAAACAAAGCAGGCAATTCTGCATACGGTACTTAATTTTTACTCTAATCAACAGATTGAGATTCAGGGGGAAAATCTGGAACTCCTTCCAACATATAAACTATGTTCTTCTGTCCATTTTAAGTGAGAACTTCCCCCTAATTAGCCCATTTCATGAATTCTACTGAAGGTAGCAGATCCATCCTTTTCTCTCCCTGAGCTCCAAACATTCAGGCTGAGCTATTAAGAAAAGCTGGATTTGTATGAATAAAGCTATCTATATATAATCTGAAATCTAACTTTTTTAGGTCCCTGGCTTCCATGTAAAGTTGCTCTGGAGTTTAGGGAAATGTAAGTACGGTTTTGGCCTCCACCCATTTAGCTGAACATCTGAAGATGTTCTGTTGAGATGATCTGAAAAAAGTCTCAGCATCTCACCTATTACCTTTATGTAGGGCAATGTCCTCCCTCCCATCCAGATCTAAAGTAACCCATACGTTATGGACCTCTCACATCCTGGACATAAACTGTTTCAACTCCTATGTTCAAAACGACGCTATAGAGCACTGCACACCAGAACAACTATACACAAGGACAGTTTTTCCCCCAAACACAATCACTCTGCTAAACTAATAATTCCCTCAACACTGTTACTAATTCTGCATTATTATTACCATCCATCTTCTCATCCTTCCTTCCACCCATCTCCTCCCACTTATGACTGCATGAATGTAACTTTGTTGCTTGTATCTTTATTTTTTATTGACTGTTTACTAGTATGATTTGATTTGATTTGCTTGCTTACTATTATGGTTCCTAGTATGATTTGACTGCTTATTTGTACCCTTAGATGACTATTAAGTGTTATACCAATGATTCTTGACGAATGCATTTTTTTTCTTTTTATGTACACTGAGAGCATAGGCACCAAAGACAAATTCTTTGTGTGTCCAATCACACTTGGCCAATAAAGTATCCTATCCTATCCTATCCTATCCTATCCTATCCTATCTTATCCTATCCTATCCTATCCCATTCTATACAAAAATCTTTCAAAATAGGAGAGAAACAAAGAAAGGACAAGAACAAATTCATGTGTTCTAATTACTATTCATATTAGCACATCTTTTTTTAGCACAGTATAGACAACCTATAATCTGTAGGTCATAGAGGGCCCTTAGATCTTTTCTTTTTTTTCTGTAGCCCCTAAAAGTTCCATGTTTGCATTGCTCCTTTTTTTCCTAATTTTAGGAAATCCCCTAAAGATATGACATACTGACATATCTTTTTTTAACATTTCAGAAAGTAAATATATTCAGTAATTTGGAAAATCCTTCTTCCAGATCCTCAGGATGATACCAAACAGCATCATGCCATCCGTAAGCTCATTTTAGCATTTAATCGCTGCTTTAGCATTACAGCTAATATCCAGTGTCTGGTCCCCCATAAACAGCACTGAAAGTATGTTAATCTACAAACAGATAAGTGTAAGAGTTATTTTATAGCCCTGTGGTTCAGTTTAGCTGAGAACTGGAACTGTGATCTCAGCATACTGTATCTGGAAGGCGCTTCAGTTTACCTGGGAATTGGAAGAATCCTAGCCTTAGCATATCTGGAAGGCCCTAAGTTGGTCAAGTTACTGTAGACAAATTCATTAAAGAACCTCCTTTCAACATCTGTTTTGATGCCACATCAGCTAGAGTAAATCCACATATTTAGAAAGATGATAGCTGATTAGGGAATTAAAACACCAAAAGGCCATTGTCTTTATGCTTCCATGACAAACTCAATAGGCCTTGATCTAAAATCAGGGTTGTCAAACTTCCGGCCCGCGGGCCAGATGTGTCACACACTGGCCATGCCCATGCCTGGTTTAGCAAAAGGGGAGGAAAGTCCCGATATGATGCCGACGTGATGACGTGAATTTGACACCCCTGATTTAAATCATCAAGGCAGTTCTTAGAAGGTTCGGCATTATTTGTAAGTCATAATTTTGCTTTGAAAAAAATCGGGTAGGGGGAATCTGATTGGGATGTCAATGATAGAGGTTCACTATAGGCCAAAACAGGCTGACAAACAAGCAGGTAAATGAATAACACAACCAGCTATGCCTTTAAATCAGGTTAGCAAGGGTGGCCAGAGACTACTTATAAAGCTTTTGGAGGACAAAGAGATGCAGAGGCAAGGTTGATGACCTGCAGAATAAGCAGGGGGCATGAAATATGTGGAAGAGAGCCAGTATGGTGCACTGGTTAAGGCACCTGTGATGACCCAGGGTGGGATACAAAATAAACACAGTCACAAAAAACAGGTCAAGCCCCTTTTATTCCTTCACTTTGCTTCCAAGCTCCAAATATCCATGATTGAAGACAAAAAACTCCCCCATAAGCAGTTACGGAAAGGAGGAAATGCCCTTTAAACTAAAAATGCCTATAAATTATAAAGAATAAAAAACAACACAAACCAGGCAAGATAAGGACTTGAAGACCTCCACAGATATCAGAACACACACTGGGAAGGACACCAAACTTAGAGAGGAACAATAAACTAGAGATATTTCCATGCTTTGTTTCCAGCACTTGCCAGTATGCATGTCCATCCTCTTATACAGTTGTCACAGCTGCAGCCCAAGAAGAGGATCAAGGCCCTCTCTTCTTGAGTAGACCACATCTCGCCCTTATCCTTTCCTCCCTGCGTGCCCTAGGATGCAGAGGGGATGGGCCTGGGTCGTCCTCTGACTGCTCAGCTGGCCTCTGCCCTTCCCCAGCCTCCTCCACAACCTCCAGTGCCACACTTACACTCCCTGTTGGCTGTTCCTCCTCTCCCTCAGAGTCAGTCTCCACCAGGGGCATGACAGCACCAGGCTAAAAAGCAAGAGACCATGAGTTCAAGTCTCACTTTAGCCATGGAAGCCAACTTGGTGACTTTGGGCTAGTCACACTCTCTCAGCCCAACCCATCTCCCGGGTTTGTTGTTATGAGGAAAAAAGGACAACGAAGACATGCTGGATATGGCTGTTGCTTTGAGTTAGGAAAATAATGAAGGCAGGATACAAAGAAATAAGAAGTAGACTGTCCTGGTTCTGATGGGGAGGGGGCTCTTGCTTGTTTTACAAGCCAGTGTAGGCTGCAGTGTCTTTCTTACTCAAAATATCAGGCAATCAACCCATAGGTGAAAGAGGTCCCTCAAGCCACCAATGGGAACTTGGGAGCTGCAAAAAAAACCCCATGAGAGCTATAAGCAGAGAATGGAAAACATCCTTCTATCGCCATGGCAAGTGTTGCGTCTTTCAAGGCATCCGTTTCTCACGGTGTAACATCCATTGGCGAGATTACGAAGAGCAAGCCTGTTTAACCTTGTCACTGTGATTATCTCAAATTCGGAACCAACACTGAACAGAGGCTGCTCCAGAAATGGGGAGCAAACAGCAATTTCCTGTATCTCTTCAAACAGGAATACCCGTGACTGGTGTTGATATTTAGCTTAGAAGTTATTTCTTTGTCCCTCAAATCCAGTTCCACAGCTTCGACCCAGAAGGAAGATTTTTCATATTTTCTCCATATCTAAATAGAGGCTTTGTGATTTCTTTTTAAAAAGTCAATTTTCCCTGCTACTGTCTGCGTAGAGACTTCCCTTGATCCAACTAGAGATGTTAAGCAGCTAGGCCTTGTCGACATGTTGCATTGTCTGATTGCATAAGCCTTTTTTTTCTTTTTTTTTTTTTAACTTTGATTTCTTCTGATCCCCAAGTGTTTCCAACTGCCATTTCCTAAGGCTTGGTTTTTAAACACTCATCGGAAGACAGGAAATAATTAGGCTTCCCCCACAGATCGTTTCACTCAAAATAGCAGAGGGAAAAAAAGCCAACTTAAATCTCGCGTATTTATATCCATAATGAAATTGCTATAATGAAATGCTTTTGAGATTTCTCTGCAAGGGAGAGGCAGAGCTTTGATGATGAAAAAGTCCTGAGGCTGGGAAGTGAGAGAAGAAAGGTGAGATGGGAAAAAATCTGGGACAGATGTCCCAAATAAATGCTAATTGCTCATCATTATAGGATTTTTCTCATAGACTTCAATGCAAGTATTTGATCTCCAATGCTTCACAAGTACAGGTTTAAAATACAGGTCTAATCTAATCTAATCCCAGTCCAGAAAGAAGTGGTAATGTACATATAGTGTGCCTTGGGGGAAAAAAGGTCATTAAAAAAATCAAAAGTCACAGAAAAGTTCCATTCAGAAATGAATGTATTTAGTCAAATTTTTAAAAAACGCTAAGCCCATCATTGAAAGGCAGGGGGGAAAAAATAAAAGGGAGCTCAATTATTTGTTCATGTGTCAACAGATCCGTTCATAAATGTGGAAAACCCATTTGGATTCACGCCAGATTTCATACAATTCACTGAAGATCAAGCAATTTTATGGAAAAAGCTTTGCTATACTAGAACTTTATACATCCCACAGATGGGAATTATGGGATTGTCCCAACACAGCTGGAAGATACCAGCAAGTCTTTTTTCCCCCATAAAAGCCAAAGGTTTTACTAATTTAAAAGCACTTCTGTGACCCAATGCCAGGAATACTAATAACATCTTCTGTCAGATGTTCTGGATTGCCGCTGTTCTCCCAGAAGATAGGATCAACCACAGCCCTGTATCTGTATTCCAAATTATTTCCTAAAAAGAGTCAAACGTATGACTAGCTTAGCTTATTATTTTCCGGAGGTAATGGAAGCTGCCCTGACATTTGTTTCCTCTGCTTTATTCTCTTTCTGTGGGTTTTTTCCTGGTTTGTTTTGCACGCTATTCCTTTTCCTCCAGCTCTGAAAAATTATTGTGCTTACTAAGCTTAGACTGCAGGGCAAAACTGATCAAGCTACTAACATTCATCTCCAGAAGTCTTGTCAGCACTTTCAACACCTGCTTTCAGCTCTTCCAGAGTACAGCAGAAGGCCTGTGCATGGTTAAGCTTGTTGGGGGAAATGTCAGAGAAAAACCCACCAGCCAGAATTACAATACGGGGCTGCGTAGGCCATGGTTGGAAAACATGCAGTAGTGATTGTAACAGACAAAAACGGTAGGAGTGGTTATGCCAACATCTATTCCGCACAATTGCTGGTTTTGCTCTAAGTAGAAAGGAGAGGGTAGCAATGGAAGGCTCTTGGGGTTGTAGGAAGTTAGCACCCACCCTTCTCCAAGAAGGATGAAATATTGTAGGAAATATTAAAAATGCAGAATATTATATTTCCCTGGATGAGAAATGGAGAAACGTGTTTTTTTAGGCAGGAAGCAGACTCACTCTTAATAGCCCCCGACCTCCTCAGTAACCCCTAGTAGATATCAGCACTTAAGAGATAAAGAGATGGCTAGGTCTATTCATAAGCAAATACCCTCACTCACGATCCTTCAGGGCAAAGCCATTAAGCCATAATAGGAATTGCCCAAAGCCCCTTCATTACATCATCTAGCAAGATTCAACCAAGCTTGGGACTCAAAAGACAACCTACAAAGTTACCCCTATGGCCCCATGGAAGTCTGACAACCAATCAGGATATATTTCTTGCCACAGGAACAGGAAGCAAGTTCAACGCCCAACAGAGGTCATAAATCTCTCTCCCTCTCTCACCCATGTGCTTTTTTTGCCCAGGACCCATGTAGTTCTGTCCACCATTAAAACATCTTTCCAAGCAGTCACCGTGTTTCCAGTGTTTTTCTTCCCACTTGGAACTGAACCCACATTTCTTCCAACAGGGTGAATATGGTGTGGGTTGCAATTTCTATGGGGAGAAGTCATGAGAGACATAATGGGGGGGTGATGAGAAAATTTTCCACGACCTGCAATTTGGAAGCATAGCACTTATGTCAGAAGCATTGAGGTTCTTCTGGTTTGAAAGGATTAGCTGATGATATCTCTGTTGCCCAGGGATGCCCAGTTGAGGGCTCCTTTCATGTCCCTAGCAGGAGTGGAATGAAGGACAGGAATTCAACCCCACCGGGTCTCGAACACAGGATCACTAACCTCCAACCCAGCATCCTAACCATGTGAGCTGCCATGCTCCTTTTGCAATTTGGTATGGTCCTCCTTTCTAACCCCCAGCATCAATCTGTAGAACAGAGTACAAGATTCCTGTTTGCCATTGCCTCAAACTCCTCACCATGACCTCAGCCTTCACAGAGTCCTTTTCAATAAGATCTTGTTCCTCCATGATATGGAGTAAGTGGATTTGATTTGCATCAAGGAGATTTCATTGGGCAAGGAAAGGGATGCAGTCTCTCCTCAGTTTTCCCATCAGGAGTTTGGTACTGCAACGGCTTTGATGTCAGGGCCAGGGTGATGACTGCTTGTGAGACTCTGGCTGTGGACACAAGAGCTGCCCTGAAGATGGCTGGAGGGCATGACTGGCTTTGTGTTGTGTTAGGCTTTTGAGACAGGATGGGATTCCTGCTAGTACAGGTTGCCTGACTGCCTGGCAGTAGGTCTTCCTGAACTCCCGGGGTGTCATCAAAACACTGGTGGTGATTCCCTTATGTGTCAGTCTCCCAAACATAATGGTTGGGATCTGGGGAGGCTTGGTAGCTTGTAGTATCCATAGTGGCCATGTTGTCTATCACAGATCTGAGGAACAATATATGTTCGACCTGGCATTTACTTCAGGTAATGGAGGACGTCCTCCTCAGGAGTACTTTGTGGTGGTAAGAGTGGCCTAGTATGTGTATTTGCTTGCTGTATCTGAACATTTTCTTCCAGCAGCTTTGTTCAAAGCACTGTAACTTATTTGCTTATGGGGATGAATAAGTGTGAAGTTCCTCCTGCAGGTTCCATGTCACAACTGCAAAACTCCTTGCAGATTAGATACCACATTGTTTACTGACATGAGTCAGGCCTTGCTCGCGATTCTTTTGAGCATGTGGGGACTGGAGATGTGGCTAAGGCTCTCCATGACAAAAATTTTGCCAACTGTTAAGCTCAATTCATGCTACACCTTGCATACGTGGACAGGGTATCCATGGGTACAATCAAGGAAATAATTAATACCTGTTTCAGGTATTAATCATTTCCTTGATTAAGGAAATCTGAGCCACACTGAACTCTGCAGGGGACACCTCTTGATGCAGCCACCTTAGACAACTACTGGCTAATTTCCATCCTTTCTTTTTCGGGGGAGGATTTTTGGAGAAGATCTTGGAGAAAAGAGAGGAAAGAGATTGTCTAGATCCCTTCAAATCAGAAATCAGACCTGGTCATGAAATGAAAACAGGAATGGCTGCTTTGGGATACTACCTGATGTATTTCTTTAGTAGTTTCCACCAGCATTTGACACCATGGTCTATGTCAGGGGTCTTCAAACTTGACAGCTTTAAGACTTGTGGATTTCAACTCCTAGAATTCCTCCTCCAGTCATGTTAGCTCAGGAATTCTGGGAGTTGAAGTCCACAAACCTTAAACTTGCCAAGTTTGGGGACCCCTGGTTTAAACAATAAATTCCTCTCAAAACAAAGGATTTTTAGTACTTTTAATCTGAGTGACTTCAGTTTCCCCCATGCAAAGGATCAAAATAAAATTCGGCTTGCAAACCTGGAAACATTCCAGAAATGGAACTGCGCATTTTCTTATCAGCTGTCACCATCATCAGTTTATGCAGAGGTTTTATTATGCAAAACTTTTCAGCATCTATCCCACTGTCGGTCTCCAAACACAAGGCCAGCAGGTCTCTTCCGCTTCCGAACCACAATCTTTGCTCTCTGCAAATCCTATCTTCAAGCTGTTTAAAGCCGTTTAAAACAGCTCAGGTGGAGCTGTGTTATTGTAACGTCAGTAGCTAGTATAAAGCATTACACATAATTTTAAATGTCAAGCTTCTGTGTGTGTCTGTGTGTGTGTTGAGGGGGGAGAGAATGATTCTTTAAAGATGATGAGTTATTTCACAGCCCAAATTCATGCAAACTTCCATGCTGTGTGTATAAAATGAACCCACATTTTTTTTCCACTTCAAAACAAATGTCAGATCTGAATGAAGAAGGAGCTCGATACTTAAGACAGGCTTTCATAGTGAAGATCAAGTGGGTTATTGTGGGTAAAAAACAGTATTCTACGCAGAGAGAAACACACACACACACACACACACACACACACACACATATACAATGAAAATACACCCACAGAGAACTGCATTTTCTATCTTACTCAAAAACTGAGAGCGAGGGATTCAAATTTGGGGAAGACACAAGCAGGACTTCAATGTGGATTTCTTTTATTTACACCCTGTACTTAGAATAGATTAGATCAGATTAACATAGTTGGAGGGGACCTTGTAGGTCATCTAGTCCAACACCACCATCACGACCCCTGCCCAATTAGGAGACCCCACACCAAGGTTCTTCAAACCTGGGCAAATTTAAGCCTTGTGGACTTCAACTCCCAGAATTCCTGAGCTAACGTGACTGGAGGAGGAATTCTGGGAGTTGAAGCCCACAAGTCTTAAAGCTGTCAAGTGTGAAGACCCCTGCCGTACCCCATTTCTGAAAAATTGCAGTCCAATTTCTTCTTGAAGCTCATGGAGGGGGAAAAAAATTCCTCTCCTCAGCCCTTGATTTTAACCTCTGCACTCCTCAACCTTTCTGGATTTTGAGAATAAGTTGGTTGTTTTGCTACCCTCTTTCCTCCAAGAATTCAAGGTTATTTCCAACTCGAGGAGTTCTTCTTTCCTGTAACCCCTGCCTTGGTGATTTATGAGATGGGTTGGCCTGAGAAAGGCAGCCGGGCCCAGGCTCAGAATAACAGAGCAGACTAAAACAGACCTGGAAGGGGCCTTGGAGGTCTTCTAGTCCCACCCCCTGCTCAGGCAGGAAACCTTACACTATTTCAGACAAATGGTTGTCCAATCTCTTCTTAAAAACCTCCAGTGATGGAGCACCTACAACTTCTGAAGGCAAGTTGTGAAATTTCTGTCAGGAAATTTCTTCTTAGTTCTAGGTTGCTTCTCTCCTTAAATACAGTAGTTTCCATCCATTGCTTCTTGTTCTGCCTTCAGGTGCTTTGAAGAATAGGTTGACACCCCTGCCCCCCTTCTTCTTTGTGGGAGTTATTCAAATATTGGAACACTCATCCATTTGTAGATATTCTTGCCAAAAATTGCCACTCTGAGGGATTCACACAAAAAGTAACGTTGATTTACAAAATACTTATTTAGCGCAAAGTGTCTTGCTAGTTCCTCCAGTCTAAACATTATCCTTTTGAGGGCCTACTTTACCTCTGTTCGTTTCTTGGGTACACTTCTAAACACAGCAATAGGCTACAGCAGGAGTGTCAAAACTCAAGGCCCGCAGGCTGAATCCAGTCCACAGATTTGGCCCACGGGGCCTTCCTGGAAATGGCAAAGGACCAGCCTGTGGTGCCACTGCCAGAGAAAACGGAGCTCAGGAAGGCCACGCGTGGCCCTCCCAAGCTCCGTTTTCAGCTGCAATGGCCTCCTGTCATCAGAAACAGAGCTCGGGGTGGGGGCAGCTGTGCACATGGCTTGCAAACAAACTAAAAACAAAATGAAAGGAGAAATGTTTCCCCTTTTGCATTTGTGCATGCAAGAAGGGACAGGAAAGGAGAAAGGGAAAGAGGAAAGATGAAGAAAAAGAAGGGAAGATGGGAAGAGAGCAAGGAAGGAAAAATAAGAGAAGAGGGGAAGGAAGAAAAAAGGAGAATGAGGAAAAAAGGAAGGAAGGAAGGAAGGAAGGAAGGAAGGAAGGAAGGAAGGAAGGAAGGAAGGAAGGAAGGAAGGAAGACAGATTATAATGAGAGAAGGGAGGGTTTGAGGGAAGTTCTGCCTTAGCACTTGGCCACAACAGGTGCCCCCCTCACCTGACCAGAGTGTTGTCGATCTGGCCACGTCTTTCCTAACAACGTCCACCCTGCCCCCCCCAAGGTCAAAGACAACCCTGATGTGGCCCTCAATGAAATTAAGTTTGACCACCCCTGGACTACTGCCACCCCTCATTCTTCCCATCTAAGAAAGCTTTGAGGGCTATATTTCCTCTGTAGCATATCAGCTTTTCATTTTTTTAAAAAAATAATAATTGTAAAAACTCAGGTAGCCCAGCAGCCTGGTGGTTGCCACAGTTACTTTGACATCCCTCAATATCACATTCGGGACCTCCGGATTATAAAGTGAAAGCTGATTAGTGGTCTAAGACAGCTGAATAAGCTTTCTGGCTAGGTGAGAGACTGAATTTAGGCTACAGTCCTAAATATAGCATCGAGGTAGTCCTCAACTTACAACAGCTCATTTAGTGACCGTTCAAAGTGATGATGACACTGAAAAAAGTGACTGAGGGCTGTTTTTCACACTTATGACCTTTGAAGCATCCTCTTGGTCATGTGATCAAAATTCAAATGCTTGGCAACTGACTCATATTTATTGTGATGGTTGCAGTGTCCAGGGATCACATGATCACCTTTTGCAACCATCTGACAAGCAAAGTCAATGGGGAAGCCAGATTCACTTAATAACTGTAGCAAGAAAGGTCATAAAATGGGGGGGAAACTCACTTTTTAAAGGACTATCTGTAGTTTAAATGGTCCAGAAAAGGTCACACTGACCAAAAATTGGCCAGTTCCAGTATCCAGTATCATTTCGAGGTTAGCAAATTGGGAAAGACTACCCCTACATGTTTCCAGATGTTCAGTCTCAGTGATATCATGATGTTGCACTCATGGAACAAATGTTGATAATATGTCATGTCATGTCATGTCATGTCATGTCATGCAATGCAATGCAATGCAATGCAATACAATATAATATAAAGGACAGTTTTCCCTCAAACGCCATCACTCTGTTAAACAAATAACTCCCTCAACACTGTCCAACTGTTTACAAAGTCTGCACTATTACTATTAATCTTCTCATTACTCCTTATCTCCCATCCCCTCCCACTTGTGACTGTATGGCTGTAACTTTATGGCTCGTATCCTTACAACTTATATTGACTGTCTCCTAGTATAATTTGATTGATTATTGTACCGTATGACTATTAAGCGTTGTACATTATGATTCCTGACTCTTTACGAATTTCTTCTTCTTTTTTCCTATTTATTTTTTAATTTTAATTATAAGGATACAACACAGTGCATCCGTTCTGGCATTACAACTGTTATACATATATAAATTTTACTTTACCATTTACAATCCTCTTGTTTGATACATTGTTTACTAATTATTCTAATCGTCATAGCTACTTATATGCCGACCTTGCCTTCTTCTATGCAACCACTGATAGAATTTATTCCACCTTTCATAGTACTCAGATTCCCCCTTGTTTTTTAATTCTGTCCGATTCTGCACGGGCCATAATTTTCCTTATTATCTCTGTTTCTGGCGGTATGCTTTCCTTCTTCCAGTATTTTATCTCTTCTTCTATGCACACTGAGAGCGTTTGCACCAAGACAAATTCCTTGTGCATCCAATCACACTTGGCCAATAAAGAATTCTATCTATCTAATGGCATCTTCATAGTTTTTAGGGAGGGAGGGAGGGACCAGTGATGAATCAATTGAAAAGAAGCAATAGAGGAAAAACAGAAGTGAAAAAAGGTAAGTGAAAGGAAGGATAAAAAAGATGAGTCTGGAAAAATTCACTCATACACATTTTAAAAATACACATTTTAAATTGAGAATCAGCATGAAGGGGTTCAGTGAAAGAGCTGGTGGAAAAGCTTCCAAGAGGAAGGATTTGAGGGAGAAAAATGCTGCTTAGATACATATCCAGGAAGTGTGTTCTCAGAAGGACCAGGGGAAAAAAAAACTTTTTTTATTGGGATTGAGAAAAAGCATCTGTTGGACAGCTGTGGAGAGCAGTGAAATGGAGGATACAAGCAATGACATATGACAAAGGAAAGGACCGAAAAGAAGCCGGAACAAGGGAAGTGAAGAGCGTGAACAATAAAAGACAGTAACACCCCTCGGGCCAAGTTGAACAGAATCTTTGCAGTTTTCTTGGCAGTATTATGGGAAGCAACTTCCTGGTCTCTCCATCCAGCAACCAGGTGGACGAATAGAAATACGATAAAAGCGCTAACCCAAACCAACCATGTTTTGCTCCGAGGTCAGCCAGGGTCAGTTCAGAGCTTAGGCAGATTTATGAGTTAGAAGAAGTTTTCCAGTTGGTAATCCTCAAGGCCAGCAAAATGGTGAACTGTAAAAAACTGAGCCCAATCTTAAACTGACAGTATGAGGAAATGGCAAAAATAGGCCCTGCTTTTATGGACTTGGAATTATCGTAATACTTTAACTCCATAACTAGTTAAAAGATTTATAGGAGGTGCTGGAACGTTCTCGGATTTTCCCCAGCTTAATTTACATTGTTTTTCCCTAATAAATATAAATGTGGCATCAACTTAGGTCAGCCTAGCATGAGACTCTTCCAAAATCCTGGATGGAAACTCTTAACTGCCTACTTAGGAGGGCCTTGTGGGCTGGAGGTGATGAGAATTATAGGCAGTCTTTAACTTACAACCAGAGGTGGTATTCAGCAGGTTCTGACCAGTTCTGGAGAACCAGTTGCGGAAATTTTGAGTCGTTCGGAGAACCGGCAAATACCACCTCTGACTGGCCCCACCCCCATCTATTTTCTGACTCCCGAGTCCCAGTTGATTGGCTGGGTCTTCTTTTGTTGCCCTGCACAGGAGAACAGAGCTGGAAAGCAGGTTAGCGGGGTGGGGAGGGAATGGGGATTTTGCAGTAACCTTCCCCGAGGAATGGGGAAGGAATGGAGATTTTACAGTATCCTTCCCCTGCCACGCCCACCAAGCCACGTCCACAGAACCGGTAGTAAAAAAATTTGAATACTACCACTGCTTACAACACTTGTTTACTGACCTTTTGAAGTTATCATGGCACTGAAAAAAGTGACTTAATTTATGACCATTTTACAGACTTATGACCATTGATCCCCTGTAGTCACATGATCCAAATTCAGCTACTTGGCAACTGACTTATATTTATGATGGTTGCAGTGTCCCAGGGTCATCTAATCCCCTTTTGCAGACTTCTCACAGTCAATGGGGAAGCCAGATTCATTTAACAGCCATGTTACTAATTTAACAATAGAATTCTTTATTGGCCAAGTGTGATTGGACACACAAACAATTTGTCTTGGTGCAAATGCTTTCAGTATACATAAAAAGAGAAGATACATTCGTCAAGAGTCAAGAATCATAAGGTATAACACTTATAGATAGTCATAGGTTACTAATAAGCAATGAAATCATATTGGGAAACAGTCAATAAAAATCATAAGGATACAAGCGACAAAGTTACAGTCATACAGTCACAATTGCAGTGATCCTCTTACCCACCATGGCAAAAAAGGTTGTGAAATGGGGCAAAATTCAGTTAACAAATGTCTCACTGAGCAACATATATTTTGGGTTCGATGGTGGTCATAAGTCAAGGACTACCTGAATAGTCCAATATAACTGGGACATGCTTGGGTGGGGACTACCGTAATATTTTATGGAATAACTATATAAGGTGATAGAAGTCATTGTTTCAACATGTTAATCATGAACAGTACAAGATGCTCTTTGATCAGAAATAAGTAGAAACTTGGGGATGGGGAATACGTATGACAGGAGGAATTTTTATTGCAGTAAACTATCAAGTATGATGGACTTTGTTTTAAGTTCAATATTGAACTATTGCTGTAAGTAACAATAAACTAGAGAATTAAAGAAATGTCATTGCTGCATGTCATTAAAATTCAAAGGTCTGGGTTTTTAAAAAGGTTTACATAAAGATCATCTCAAAAGGAAGAAAAAACATCAATTGCTACGTTTACTAGAATCATAGGGGCTTCAGAGGTCATCTAATCTAACCCTCTGCTCAAAGCAAGAACCTTATACTATTCCAGCAGACCATTTGAAAGCAAGCCAAATCTCTGGAATAAACCAGAACTGTAAAGAAATGAAGGCCTGATGAGATTACTGGATAAGAAAAAGGATAATTAGGAGGGAGTTACCTCAATAACTGTAAGCAGACAAGATTATAAACTGTAAATAATATAATAAGATTACTGCATTCTGTGGGTGAAGGGATACTTTGGTTTCTTCAGAAATCTGGATGTCTCTTGTAGAAAAGTAATAACTGGACTCATACAAACATGTATGTAGAATATCTACTTTTGTTAACCGGACATCAATGATATGCTACACCATAAAGGAGGTAATAAGAGTTTGGGGATCAGTATGTGATTGGGAAAGCCTGCTTTTGCTATAGCATAGTATGTGAACATTAAGCCACAATTAAGCTTCCCATTAAGCCATAGTTGAGAACTGTGGTCCTTGCAACGAATTCTTCATTGAATTTCAAACATGTGACTTTTTTGGGGGGGGAGGGCATAATTGGATATGAGGACATGGGCAGAGCTGAGGGTATTGCGTGTCTCCTAAATTATTGATACCGTGAACCTATAAGTTTGTGTCAAGTCTGATTTAAATCTGATTTATAGCACAAATGCAAGCCACAGAGTACTGGCTCATAAGCAGTGGAAAACTATGTGTTTGCAGTAAACATGAAAAAATCTAATTGAATGGAGCTGTGGGATGAAACTCATGCTGATCTGACGCTTGATTGCATAACTCCCTGATTTATTTAGTACTGGACGCAAACTGATCCATTAAGTTAAATGATATATTGTTTAAAAAGCACAGGGAGATAGCAGGAATCACAAATGACTAAGGTCAGCTTGCAATGCCCAAAATGAGTTTGGTGGAGAAGCCTGATCCACATATCCAGCAGAATAATAGAGGAACAGAATAACCGAGTTGGAGGTCTTCAAATCCAACCCCCTGCAGGAAATAACACCATTTCAGACAAATGGATGCTCAATCTCTTCTTAAAAACCTCCACTTCTGGAGGCAAGTCATTTCACTGGTTAATTGTTCTCAATGTCATGAAATTTCTCCTTAGTTCTAGGTTGTTCTCTCCTAGTTTCCATCCATTGCTTCTTGTCTTGCCTTCAAACCTTCAACCTATTCTCCAAAGAGTGCAAGGCACAATACTGCAGATGAGTTTTTCAATACTCCCCTCTAGGACTATTTGTAACAATAACCAAAAAAAAGTTTGCAGACAATAGCTAGCATAGGATTGCCTCCAGATATTTCACTTTATAGGACTTGGTTTACAGGGAGAAATACTGAAAATCAGAAACATACCAACTTATAGACTTCCTACTTGCATAGCTAAAGTCCAAACTCTGATACAACAGATTTAATGCGTTGTAGCATGTTACATAGGACCAGGGTGGGTATGATATGGACTTCAAATGATGAAAGCCAAATATTATAGAAAGAATTTCAACTCAAGGGAAAACAAAATATAGAGTTAAGGGTTGGGATTTAATAAATGCCTTTGCTTCTACCTCTTCAGCTTTTCACTTCTTTGAAAGTAAAAGCAAACACACTATCCTTGTTCAAATTCACTGTGTCGAGGTCTTAGTCCAATTTTCGGGTCAACAAAAAGTGAGGAAGAGTCTTCCCCTCCTGTGGATTTACAATTTTCAGCCTTCCTTGCTGATAGTGGCTTGGCATTTCAAATCTTACCTCCTACATGGTTGCACATTGATAAAATACCCTGCCTGCCTACTAATAGCCATTTTAAGGTTTCTTCACGCTGGTGCTTGGAGGGTTATGTTAACAGGTTTGGGAAGCACCTGGCTTTTGGTAATCAAATGTTATAATTGCCAGAATGCCTCTATATAATAATTTGAAAAAGGTGAAGTCACACAAGTTGCAGTTGTTACTGGAGGTTCTCTAGGACCAATACCCTCATAGAAATAGATTGAGAAATGAATATGTTGCATACTCAGTCTCTGGAAGAAAAGAAATGGCATCTAGGTGCAAAGGCATTCAAAAGCTAAGGAGTTTGGAATAAGGTTACTACTTCCAGTAGAAGATCTCCAGGATATCCCAGGGTCACAGGCTAGACCAGTGATGGCTAACCTTTTTGTTGTGGTGTGCTGAAAAAGTGTGCATGCATGCCGGCACCCACAATACAATGCGCCCCGCCCACCCTGCACATGCGCATGCAACACCCCCACCCTGCCCCCTTACCTGCACTGGGCATGTGCGTGCCTCCCAACTGATTGCCCTCCCAAAGTGCCCATTTTCAGCCTCTGGAGGCCATTTTTGCCCTCCTGGAGGCTCGAGGGGAGCCTTTGGAACCCGGGGAGGCTGAAAATGTGGCCGTTTCGGCACTTCCGGTATTTCCAGAAGGCCCATTTTTCGTCCTCCCAAGGCTGCAGAGGCTTCCCTCGAGTCTCCAGGAAGGCGAAAACAGGCTCAAACAGGCCGAAAATCAAGTGGGAGGCACACGCATGCGCAATGCAGGTAAGTTTGGCTGTGGCTCGCATGCCCACAAATGGCTCGGCATGCCACCTGTGGCACGCGTGTCATAGGTTCGCCATCACGGGACTAGACTAAGAATTGATAAGGCATTCCAGAAGAACTCCATTGGCAAACCAATTCCAGACTATTGCCCCCCAAAAACTCTATGGAGGAATTTATGCAACCACTGAGACTTAAATCCAAAAACCAGTCTGGGTTGGTCACTGGGACCAGAGGTTTAGTCTTCTGAGCTTTTGGAATTGTGCTGGAGCTCTTCCTCAGGGAACTTCTCTCTAGTGGAATGTGTTGCATGTATTCTGGAATGTGTAAAAACACATTCTGGGAGAGAAAGTTCCCTGAGGATGGGCTCTGGCACGAATCCAAAAGCTTGGAAGATCTAGATTGAATCCTGCAACATTATTCTTTTTTTTTTTTTTCAAACATTTTTATTAGGTTAATAAGTATTACAAAATACAAAAGTAAATAAAAGAACCATGAGGAGAAAAGAGAAAGGGGGAAGAGAAGTGGGAAAGGTAGGGAAAATTTTAAAAAATGAAGCATTGACTTCTGACTCTCTCTGTTGCAATAAAATAAGGCATTAGCATGAAACCACAGCGTTTTACTTTTTCCATGGTAATATGAACAAGTCAATTCTATAAAAATCTGATCTATCAAACCCAAAGTCAAAATTATATTCTTTTCCACATGATCCTGCAACGTTATTCTGGGACATGTATACTTCCCTTCATTGGTGCGGCTTAAACTTAGTTTGAAGAAGATGCTATCCTCTTTTTTATGGTTACAAAAACACACCGGAAGCCTGTGCAGGGAGCCTGTGAAATTCCACATTTGGTTAACAGCAAATATACATAGAAAGGCTATACACGTAGTCTTTGATTGACGATTGTTCATTTACCAATGGTTTGAAGTTACGATTGCTTCCGAAAAAGGTAACTTACAAGCTGTCCTCAAAAGCTTTACCCCTTGCACTACCTACATAGTCATGTGATTACAATTCGGACGCTTGGCAACCGGCTCACATTTATGACGGTTACAGTGTCTTGTGGTCATGTGATCGCCATTTGCTGGTTTCCTCAGCTGACAAAATTCAGACAATTGAGGAAGCTGGATTTGCTTAACAACCATATGATTCATGGTGGTTAGAATGCAGTATTGTAGGCTCACTCTACCCACAGCCAGGAGTTCAATCCTGGTAGAGCTCAAGTTTGACTTTCATCTTTCTAAGGTCAGTAAAATAAGGACCCAGATTGTTGGGGACAATATGCTGACTCCGTAAAACACTCAGAGAGGGCAGTAAAGCACTATGAAGTGATATTAAAGTCTAAATGCTATTGCTAAAAACGGTTGTAAAAATCAGGTACAGTCACGTGGTGACTTGCTTAATAACATCACTTAGTGACAATTTCTGGTCATGTCATGCCCATCAGAGTCTGAATCCGAGGAGGAAGACAAACAGCTGACAGGGAATGGGAGTGTGGCTCCATTGGTTGTGGAGGAAACTGGGGAAGGGCAAAGTCTGGCTGAGCAGAGCAGGGAAGAGGTAGAACAAAGGAGAGGGAATTCAGAGGAAGACCCAGGCCCGGCCCCTCTTCATCCTAGGGCATGCAGGGAGGAATGGAGAAGGGAGCAACGTGGGTTGCGTGGCTTACGGGGGAAGAAAGGGCCCTGATTCCTTTCATTAGCCACACCTGGGAAGAGAGTTTAAACGAGATGCACGCTGAGTGTGGCGTCTGCTGGGAACAAACATGAGTTTATCTTGTGTTGACTTTGGTTATCCAAGTTCCTGGCATCCTCCCAACCATATTGAATTACTGCCATTCCTTGACGTCTGGAATTCCTTCTCTCGCCCTGGTGGACTAATCACCTCATTTTGCCTTGATTGGACTTATAGTTACAGTTTTTGTTGACCAGGTTTGGACTTGATTCTCTGCAGCCCAAGTCTATTCCTGGTAGAGTATTTCCCCAGCCCAGAAGGTAACCAGGACATTAGGGGCTAAATTGGAGCTAATAAAGGGACTCCTACTGATTATCTGACTATGTTGCCTTTGTGCCATGCCCCGGGTCATCGCAGGTCACAATTGTGGCTCTAAGTCAAGGACTACCTATATGTAGGGTCTTATCTCAAGCTTGCAGCAGGATTTCTCACCGATCATAAAATGGTCAAGGGGAGATACAAAGAGAATTCACTGTTCCTGAATTGAAAATGCAGGAAATACACAATTTCCACTATAATGTGCTACTATTCAAGCTGATTGATTTATGTAAACAATATACTTGTACAGGCAGATCATCCAAGGACACCTCCCCAGAAGAGAGGAGGGATCCTATGAGACTTTGGGAGATTGTTTACCCTCTTTGTCAATGAAACAAAACCTTTTTATAAATGCGAATTATTTTTTCCATGGTGAACTGTCACTCACCCACGACTCCTATTGCCCATTTATATTTTAAATAATCATGGTACTATAGTAATGGTATCGAAAAAGTAACAGTCCTGGTTTCAGTTTGGGGTAAATGCAAAACTTGTAATTCTTCTTGTTTCCAGCTGTATTCTCTCCCACCCACAATTAAATTTTATACAGGAAAACGACAATTTCCTGTGATGGAAATTAATTAAAATACATAAGGAGCTCACTTTAGCCATGACTTCCTTTGCTACTTCCTGTATTATTGATATATTTAGGCTACAAATTGCTCTTATGGTCAACTAAATCCCGCATTTGGATGTGTGATGAGCAATGATATATTTTTTTAAAAAAACCTAGATAATAAAAACAGGGACGGGCTTTGAAGAGCTGCTCCCATCTGAACAGAGTTTTCAAAACACCCCTTTGAAGTGGTTTTGTAAAGCAATTCAGACTCTTCTCCGAAAAGCAAAGCTAAACTAAGCGCAGAGCAGCCTTGAAGTAGTGGAGAAGTCTTCAGAAGGCATTTCAAAGTGCCCAGGGAGCTAAATCACATCGCTGCCATGGCTCGCAAGTACCCGCTAGAATAAAAGTTCACATTGACACATCTCGGTGGGCTTCCATTTGTTGGTAGAAATGAAAGTGTTCGAAACCACTTTGAATTCATACAGAAAATGGAGATGTGGGCAATGAATCTGAGGTCAAAGTCAAGAGAATGTGGTTTAAAACAGTGGTCACCACTGGTGGTCCATGAGAAAATTTTGATGGTCCGCAGAGAAATGTCGCCTCCAAAGCACACACACACACCCCAAGCAATTAATCCAGGCTGTGAGGGAACACAAGCCTGCGCTGCCCACATGGCAACTGCTCCTCCATCTGGGTGCACCGGCCTGCCATGGACTGGAGGAGCTGCTCCGGGATGACCAAAGGGCCAGTCCTGTGATTACTTCAGCTCTGGAATATGGGACTGACTTTCCCACCAACGTCAGCAAGGCTCTGTCAGTCAATATTCATATAGTGGTCCACGGGATTTAAAATTATGAGTTTGGTGGTCCCCGAGGTCCAAAAGATTGGCGACCCCTGGTTTAAAATCTTAACTAAGTCACTGATCCTAAGACAAGCTATGATGGGATAAAGAGCAGAAGACGAAAATTTAAGTAGGGTGCTGTTCCAACACAATGTGTCATTCTGTGGCCAGTCAAATGTGCTTCTGAAGCTCACTAAGGTTTTCCACTGTCCCCTTCCAGTAAACATGTCTTAACATGTGGGAGACTAAGGTCACAAGTGCCACCATGTACATAATGGGGTCATCATTCAAATGGTATGGATTATGTACCGTATGTATTCATACCATTTATAATTTACAATAAATGTTACATAATTCAGATCATCAAGTGTTATATACACAATTACTGTTGAATTAGGATACATATGATGTCCATCATGCCTTCTCCTGGGTGCTTGGGTACAGTTGAGGAAGTAGCAAACAACCATCAAGAATAACAACCATTAATCACCCGGCTCCTTTTCGAAACTAACTTGAAGTTGGTGCTTAAATGCCAGTTTAATGGTAGCAATGGTTTATGGCTTAGCCAAATGAATTATCCAAGCTACTGTGGGTTATCTGATGAATCATAATCAAAACAAACCAAGTTTACTATGTGCTATATGCCCAGCTATAATCTCGCTGCCATTGGAAAATGAAACACGAACAAAACCCACTGACCCCTTAGAATTCAAGATAGGATACAAAGACCCACAATAATATCACAAACCTCAGTTCCCCATTCCTACACTGAACCTCGAGTCATGTCCCTTTTTCCCTGCTGCCAGAAACTCCAGTCAATCCATCTGACAAAAACGATTTTCAGAGCTCTAGCAAGCTCTCCTGAAATTAAGTTTTATGTAACTTTTAAGTAGCTGTTTGAAATCCTCCTTGGTTCTTCTTTAAGCATCCTAGAAAAGTTCTAGGAGAAAACACCTTGACTGGTGCCCATGTTGCATTGCTCATTATTGTTAAAAGCTCACCTTTTGTTCAGCAGGACAACCTCTGTCCAAGAGTCAACTTTCAAGTTCTTTGCCAAGGAAACTATCAGACAATTATGTTGAGAGCAAACAAATCCCTTGAGAAGATAAACTGCGAGGTAGGCACTGTGAACCAGAGGCTGAAAAGGGACCGGCTTAATAGATGGCAGAGGGGTGTGTCAGTCCAGATTCTGACATCATTTGTTATCCCATAACCACATCACCATCAAGAGCCTGAAATTTGTTCTTCTCTCTCCCCAGCAGTCCTGCATGAAGAGGGATTTTGGTCTTCTAAATAGCTCAGATGGGGGAAATCTTGGTATCAATTTTTCCCCACTTCCAGTTAAAAAAACTGGCTGCTGGTGATGAGGAAACGTTCTGCTGAAGACAGAAGAGCTACTACTACACAATACCAGACTTGATGGATAAATCAATAATAGTAAACTAAATAGGTAAACTATCTGATAAGCTTTAAAGCTGATAGACATGGTGTACTTAGCCCTGGATTCCATCAAGAATAACTTACTGGAAGCTGGATTCCATAACATGCTCAATTCAAAATCTACCCTCTAGTTTCCTGAAACATTTCTAGCTTTGCTAAAGAGGCTTAAGTATTTCTATTTTGGTCTTAGATACTCTTGACTAAGTGCAAAAACTCATTGTTAGGGCTTAGAATGTACCATTTTCCTTCCAGAACAAACCACACTGGTTGTTCTGCAGGTGGGTTATTTTTTATATAACTTTTTAAGTACACTCAGGGCTTTACAATGCTCTTGATATGGTCCACTCCTGGAACAGAGTTTTGCACACTCCTATTCTTTAGTAACTCTAGAATTTCCTTGAATGGTATTATTTAAATTTACTTTATTATTTCACTGGGGTGCTGTTGTGTTTCCTATTACATATCCTTCTCCCAACTTTACATTCACCTGGACTGACCCTGCTTTCTGATCTGGAAAAAAACAAAACAAAACCATGGGAGGAGCTCCTTTCAGATTTACCAAGGTGGCAAGATTTACCAAGGTTAAGAATGCCAGAGAAATGATTATACAAGAAAAACATTCTCACAAAACTCTATGTATTATGGTCAATGCATGTAGTTGCAAACTATTTTCACAACAATAAATTGATTAATTGTTGCTATTGTCAAACACACCCCACCTACAAAACGTTGACTTAAATGTACTTCTCCTTTAAAAATGAAAATTCAGAAGTCATTTATTTTTCAGCACATTGAATGGGATCACTGAACCATGCCAAAGCAATATTCAATCCAGCAGTAAGGAAGTTGCTTCATGTGCTTTGATTTTAGCCTTCTCTCTGCCGTTTTGTTTGCTAAAACAGGAAGGAGCAAAATGCCCAGAAAATCACAACACTCTTCCCTATTTTTAAGCATTCAAAATCCAACTGCAAACCTCTTTGAATTGGGGTTGTTATATTGGTGGGAATCCACAGGCCGTGTTGATCTATCAGGCTGGTAAACCCTTAGCTGATGGTTGCAAATTGGATGAGCACTCACCTCTGTTTTTCAGACTGCCATTATATGGATGCAATGCTTTAGCACATTTTCAAGCACTTAATCCAGAATAAGGGTCATGCGTCAGGGGCTTGTGCAGGGAAAGCCAGAGATCCCTGGATCTAGTGGTCTTTCCAATGTCACTCCCCCTCTGGCTGCATGTTGTGACAGATGGCGAAGTCTGCATTCTCTCTTTGCAACTCTGCACAGACCAACTTTCTGAAGCTGGCTTGTAAAGCGGATGAGATGCACAGACTGAAGTGCGAACTAAGGCAATCTCATCCAAGACATGACAAATAAGAAGCTGATACACCTTGCCCAGGGCCATTTCATAACAGCTTTTTCATATTAGATCAAAGAATTCTTATTCCACACGCTTCTTTGGCTCCATAATTTATTAAGTAGGGATTGTTTCAGCAGAATATTAAGGTGGTAAACACAGCTCCTGTTGAAGGAACCAAAGTTAATGAACATTGATAGATTTACCTCTGATACGATATTTCGGCTACCTGTGTTCTACCACCACCACCAGCATCTTCTATCCTTTGGACTGACTGGCTTGTGATAAGTCTTGTCTTATACCTCAGCAGGTCTTTTCTTTAAGCAGTAGTTGAAATTAAATGCCTTGGAAGTATCTGCTATTTTATTAATATTTCATTACCTTAATTTGCTCCTTTGATTGAACCAGAAGCAACATGAGGCAAGAGTCATGGCACCTCCTGAAGGTTAACTACATGGTAGACAGAAATGCCTAATGAATTGTTTGGGATTTTTCTGCAATAGCTAATTGTCTAGAACTTTCCAACCTGCAGCAGGATATTTCTTTTGAAGGAATTAACACATAAAAAATGCTTCTACCTGTATCTGAGTTACACAACAGAAAATGGGGCAGAGGCAGCAAGGATATGACAATGGTCATCATTGTCATCTAGGAAAAAAAATCTAATAAGAGCAGGTCTTGAATGTAGGAGAGAGCAATAGAAAATCACTTAGATATGGTTATCAAGAAAATGACAAATACGTATAAGAAGTCAGCGGGAATCTAGCTCAACTTGAAAAACAACCTCTTTTACAATTTATTGCAATGACTGCCTTAGATTCTTATGGAAAATGTGACGTTTCTTATATTTTGATTCACTTCTCTAGGCTTTAAAAAGTTTGGAGTCTACTTAAGATCAATGAGCTTCAAAGGAACTGATCTCTCATATTTATAGTACTGCAACTGAAAGGCAGAATGGCATCTGTTTCAAGGTCTCCAAGTATACAGTAGACCTTGATTAGTCTTGTTCGTCAGTCAAGGATTACCGTCACAAACTGCGGCTGACTCAGCTATTCCAACACTATACAGCCTGTTACAATAGAAGAGAATATGAACCAGAGAGCTAGTTGCTTTAGAAGCCATGGAGATTTAGAAGCAGAGGTGGGTATTCAGCAAGTTCTGACCATTCTGGAAAACCGGTAGCGGAAATTTGGAGTAGTTCAGAGAACCAGCAAATACCACCTCTGACTGGTCCCCTCCCCCATCTATTCTCTGCCTCCCAAGTCTCAGCTGATCAGCTGAGTCTTCTTTTGTTGCCCTGTACAAGAGAACAGAGCTGGAAAGCGGGTTAGTGGGGTAAGGAGGGAATGGGATTTTGCAGTAACCTTCCCCCAGGAGTGGGAAGGAAGCGGATGGGGATTTTGTAGTATCCTTCCCCTGCTACACCCACCAAGCCACGCCCATCAAGCCATGACACGCCCACCAAGACATGCCCAGAGAACTGGTAGTAAATTTTTTTGAATCCCACCACTGTTTGGAGGTACATTCTTTACCCTGTAGATAATATGAAGAGAAGGGCAGAAGAACCAATCTGATTTATCTGCACTAATAGATTTTGAATTTCATCAGACAGCGATAGGAATGGGACCAGGTATATATGTATGGTGAGTACATTTTCTACCCAAAACAAGCTCAGTCTGCGGCACAGAAGTTATAGTAGAGATGCACAACATTTTTCAAGGCAAAGGTCAACTCAGGCTATAATGAGTAGCATTCCAAGTACTGCATCCCAAGAATAAGGCAAGAGAAGACAAATATTAGGCAAAGCTGTCTGGTTGTCTAATGGTCAACTGGACTTTGTTGGGGTTTTGCTTGAAAATGTTTCACTTCCCATTGAAAAAATTTATTCAGTTTGAAAAACTGTTTGAAGTGCTTTCAATCTGAAGAAAATCGTGTTAACAATGCTAATATATGGAATTTATTCATCAGAAATGACAGAATATCCAGCATATGAGAGGCTAAAAAATTATATTGAGAACTTGGAAAAGCAAAATTAGTCCAGATGTTAAGGAATGGTTTTCAGAAGTATATGATCTATCAGTTTTGAAAAAGGCAATATTTTCTACTAATCAAATTATAAAACAGTATGTACTACTATGGCAGAAATTTTATGATATTTTATATTTTGTGATTATCATGATATAGTATTTATGGCACTTAGTGAGAAACTAGTAATAAGTATGATATCCAAAGTGGGGTGTTTTTTCTTCTTCTTTTTAGTTTGGGATTTATTTTTCCCAAACTTTTTCTCTTTTCTTTTTTGTTTCTACTAATTCTTTTTACGTTTAAATATCATTAATTATATACATTGATAATTTTTTTTTGTAATTTGTAAATAAAACTTTTAAAAAATACACTCTGTAAACATTCTATTTTTTCACTGCCAAGTTCTTGTTCATAATCGGAAATTAGAGAAGCAGGCACATGACATTGATGACTTGACAGTGCCTTCACCGATTCAGGTGGGCATTGTCCCACATCTGAGTAACTTTTGATGTGCACAAGATCAAAACCATGATGGACTCGAAGGCAGAATGTCCTATTTAAAACTGTTAACTCTCTTCCTTGCTAACAGTTTTCCTCTGCATTATTTCTCTTTTTGATAACCATTCTTCTAATCCATCCTGACGTATTCTTAGTGTCTCCACTCTCAACATATCACAAGTTATACTGTTAAGAACATTGAAGTAGAGACCTGTAATGGTCCATGAGGATGCTCTTAAGAGGCAGGAGAAAGAAGAGTCAGATAAGAGGTTCAGATTAACAGAGTTGGAAGAGTGCAAAGCAAAACTCAGAAGGAATCCTCCCTATTTTCTTGGACTGTAAAAATGGTCTTCTGCAGCCACGACATAAGCCTAAGATTGAAAATCAGGCTTGTCAGATTTACATCTTTTCTATCCTGCTCTACGGAGTGGACAGTTTGTCTCTGACAGAAAGCCACTCGAAGAGACTAGAAGCATTTGAAATGTGGATTTTTTAGGCGGCTGCTACGTATAAGTTGGGTTGACAAAATCAGAAATGAGGAGGTGATAAACTACCTGGGAAAGCCAACGGAAATCATCCAAACCATAAAAATGCTAAAGTTAGAATATTTCGGACATGTGCTGCGACACCCGGAAAAATACGGCATGCTTCACTTAATCCTCCAGGGAAAGATTGAAGGCAAACAAGGTCCAGGCAGAAGAAGAACATCATGGCTTCAAAATCTAAGGGACTGGTTTGGACAAAACTCAGCAGCACTTTTTTGTGCGGTTGTTGAAAAAGATAGGATCGCCAACACGATCGCCAACGTCCGATGACAAATATGGCACAAGAAGAAAAAGATAAAAGAGAGTGAAGAGGCACTGCAGTTTGAGACTTGCAAAGCTGATATCAGTCCTTTGAGGTAGTTAAGATGCACCAACCATGCACTTTGTCTTTTAACGGTGGGTTATATACAGGATTGCTATATACATACACGTGTTAGTCACATACTAGGCAAGCAAGCAATCTTCAATTCTATACGGAGAACCACAATGGAGATAGAAGGGGGGGGAGAGAGGCCCTCACATGGTCTTCCTTATATAGACAGCTTCTTAAAGCAGCAGTACCCTGCTGACTCATCCTCAGTTCATCATCTTGGCTTACAGCCTTACAGCAGCTGGTCAGCTATTAAATTTTCATTACCTTAACAAGTACTAACACTACCTTTGTTGTAACGATTAAAAAAACAGAATCCTGCAAGTCTGAAAGTGGGCTAAGCTGCCTCTTACCTGCCGGTTGCCCATTCTGCAGTTTCTCCTTCTCCTCCTCTCCCTCCTGTCTGACAAGGACTTTCTCACAGACCATTACCAGATTTTTCTGTTGTTCAATAGATTTGGACAAGACAGATGGGATCATGGTGTAATAATAATATCCAGCCCCTTTAATCATACATCAAGGGAAGGATATAAACCATTTACAGTATAATAATAGGAAGTTGTTTTTCATTTTTCTTGACCTCCCTAGGCATTTTTATAACGCAGGAAAGTTTCTATCTAGGTATTCAACAATATTAACCACTTACAAACGTTCTAGCTCCAACTAAGAAAAAGCTAATTTTGGCAGCAACAACTGTTACAGCTTTGCAGCTTAAATCCCTTTTTGATTGATGTAGACAAGGTGAAATCACAGTATTTACAGATTTAAGGACAGGTGAGTAGCTTTGTGCCTACCTGATATTTAAAGCCAAGACTTCTGAAGCCCCTGAAATCGATGTGCCAAAATTCAGTGGCAAACTAGCTAATGTTTAATAGCGTGATGTTGGACTCAAGAATGATAAAATAAAGGTGGAAAAGAGAGTTTAGGTATGTATATACAGTAAAAGTGAAATATCACTCACGCATCGTCACAAAATCTCCAGAACTGTAAAGCCTACAAACTTGAAATTTGGCACATATGTTCCTCTTGGCTTCTAGGTGCTCACTAAGAAAGGATTTTTCAAAATGACCATCAGAGCATTAGTATTTTGTGTATTATTATTAACACGCTCTGATGCTAATGAGTTCTACTGCCCTTCCCCACTTGAAAAGAAATCTGTTCCAAATGCAAAACACAAGCAGAGGAGTGGAATTTCAGTTTCAGTTTTAGTTTCACAGCATCAAGCAGCTTTAGTACAGAACAGTTGAGCTAAGCCACGCCCAAGCTCCTTGCTTTCTCCTTCTTGCTCACATAGCAAATACTTTCAGTATTTCAGTGTTTCAGTTTCAAAACAGCCCTCAACTCTCTCACACACTGAGAGGACGTTAGCCACATGAATATTGATGGATGCTGGTAGGCAGAGGCAGAATTTCCCTCCCGTCTTGTTTTCATCCTCCAAAACTAAGCCCGACCACATAGTTTCATAGCGAAGTACGGGATATCCAGTTGGTACTTTATATTCCCAACCTTACCTCCCCGCCAAATATCCACCTCTAAAGATCCCGATGATCTCATTGGAAGTTTTCTTGGGGTTGCCAGCCATGAGGAAGGGTAAGTCATGCCCCTGACTGAGATAATCTGTACATCTGTTTCAAACTATGGTTCCATTATCTTTGACCCAATGGCAAGGCTTGCTAGGGCTCATGGGAGTTCTAGTTTCACTAAGTTGCCTTCCCTTGGCCTATAGCAGTGCTTCCAACTTTGGTCACTAGAAGATGTGTGGGCTTCCAGTCTCAGGGTGCCCAACCACCACATATTCTGGGAAAGTTTAAATGATTTATGTTCATTTCTCACAGAAAACTACGTAGGATGAAGGAAGCCAAAGAAGAGGAACATCATAGATAAGGTAGACAGGTGAGATCAAAGGAATTCCTGGAATGCCCTTGGGGAAAAAAAATTCATGTTACTGCTAGAAATGGTTTACACCATCATGTGTTGTGATTGATTGAATGTGTGCTGTCAAGTTGGTGCCAATATTTAGTAAATGTCTTTAGTAAGACATTTAGTAATGCATAGACAGATGCATGCAGTTCTCAAGAGTCAAACCTAACTTGTTGATATCTGCTTGCAAAGCACCGATAATAAGAACCATCTGTCTCAGAACTGACCTGTTAAAGTACACTCAATGAACATAGATTAGCTACCTGTAAAAGTCTCAACTTCACAAAAAGGATTTGAAATAAAAGTTCTACAGCGACAGGTAGAAATCAAAGCACCAAAACAGCAGCATAGCATGGGGTTTGCGCACAGATTATCCGAAGTTCCCTTCTGACCATTTCCAAAGAGGATTTGGAATACAATTAGTTACATACTACATTTTTACTGATAATACCAAATCTTCACCCTGGGCATCAAAAAAAAAAAAAAAATCCCTATCAAAAGGAAGAAATTATATTGAGACCAATAGACCAATTCTCTTACCAGCCAGGGAATTCTGGAAAGTACATACACCTTAAATCTGCCAAGATTGAAAAACACTAACCGAGAACCCATGATTCATAGACTTCCTAACTTCCAGATACATGGATGCCTAGAATTCTCAACTAAGAATTTTGGGAGTTAGTCTCCTATCTGGAAATTGTCCAGATGGAACATAGGAACACGAGCGGTGCCCTGCTGGATCACAGCCTGGCTCATCTGGTCAAGCAATCAGTTCTCCCAATAGTTGCTGATCCCCATGGCCTCCATGAATTGATTCAAATCCTTTTTGAAGCCAGCCAAGCTGGTAGCCAAGACATCTTATAGCAGTGATGGCTAACCTTTTCCACATCACGTGGGTATGGCTTGGTGGGCGTGGTGTGGCTTGGTGGGTGTGGCATGGCTTGATGGGTGTGGCAGGGGAAGGTTACCGCAAAATCCCCATTCCCTCCCCACCCCACTAACCTGCTTTCCAGCTCCGTTCTCCTGTGCAGGGCAACAAAGGAAGACCCAGCTGATCAGCTGGGAGGCAGAGAATAGATGGGGGCGGGGCCAGTCAGAGGTGGTATTTGCTGGTTCTTCGAATTACTCAAAATTTCCGCTGCTGCTTCTCCAGAACTGGTCAGAACCTGCTGAATATCACCTCTGGGAATCACAAATTATCTTAAAAAAAATTAAAGTGCTTTTGTCTCTCTGGATTCTTCAACGATTCTATTTCATTGGGTGGCTTCTGATTCTTGAACTATTTATCCAGTTTAGGATACAGCAAAAACTTGCCGGTTGTCTTGGGAACCGGTAGCCTTAACTCTATCTCATGTGTTTTAAGCTCTGTAAATGGACTGGATATGAATACCAATGTAAAAATCGATTCACATATGAAAGATGTATCTGCATATAGACACAATGAGTTTTTCCTCTCATTAAAAATGCTTTTAAAATCCAAAACTATTGATTTGAGGCCCTGATACTTGTATACAAAATATAACACTAGAAATTATGCTGATATGATTTAATCTTGCCGTGTTTAGGTCTTGAACATTCATTTGCAGGCTGCTAAAAATACATAAACCACTGGGCCACCAGGAACCTTGGTGGTTAGAATGCAGTATTGCAGGCAAACTCTGCCCACAGCCAGGAGTTTGATGTTAATGGGGCTTAAGGTTGATTCAGCCTTCCTTACTGACCTCAGGTCAGTAAAATGAGGACCTAGAGTGTTGGGGCAACATGCTGATGTTGTAAACCACCCAAAGGGTACTGTAAAGCACTTTGGGGCGATATATAAGTCTAAGTGCTATTACTATTGCTATAAATACCAAAATATACTTATAATTTAATTAAGATTACAATACCCTGGAACGTCACTGTTGCTTGGGCTATCTTTTACGCAAGGGTCTTCAAACTTGGCAAGTTTAAGACTTGTGGACTTCAACTCACAGAATTCCTGAGCTAACAAGACTGGAGGAGGAATTCTGGGAGTTGAAGTCCACAAGTCTTAAAGTTGCCAAGTTCGAAGATCCCTGCTTTTACGCATGGACAACATTCAGAAGGCCAACTCCTATAGTCTAGATGACTACAGTAGCTCCTCTCAAAAAATACCTTACTCTGCTGACCATAATTAATACAGCACAAACTACCATTTCTGTGGATCGTTTTATTATTCCATTTGCCCTGATCAGGAGAGCTGGAAGAAAGAGGAGCAAATACCTTGGTAGGACAGCAGGTATTCGCGTTTGCATAAAAACCGAGGTTAATCAGTTCAGCTTTTCTACTCAGGAGAATAAAGACGTCACACATCCAGGAGTAGCCCATTCAGCCCCATGGCAACCACACCAAACAAAAGAAGAAATCAATTCAAGGAGCCCTGTTCTTTCCGATGAAAAGGACAGGAGGAAGACGGATGTCTCTCTCTTCCAACGGCCATCCTGTCCAGCACACTGGCTGCCCTCCCATAAGGCTGGATATCTTGGCGGCCTGTTTGGCGAGAGGGGCAGTTAATGTAACGGGATCCCTGAGCTGTAAAGTGTAGCTGTCAAGCACTTGCCATTTGCCAAAACGGACGTTTATTCAGTCGAAGGAAGGAGATGCGGCCCACCTATTCAGATGCCGGGTTACTGGGCTGCTACTGTTTTACGCTGACCTGATTTGCAAGTCAGAAGGTGGTTAAGGCCCACAGCCGTATCTAACACCAGGCTGTGGGTTCACGTGCGGTTAACACTTGAGGCCTGTGGTTTGTGATAAGTTTACTCGCCTACATCACAGTCATTCCAATTCAGATGTTCAATTAACTTCCCCTTCTGGTTTCCTGACTAAGAGGTGGGGAGAGGCGAAGCTAAAGGCTGCATTTATTTCTAATTTGTTAAGAGTTACATTCCACATTGTCTCCAGAAAGTTAAGAAAGCATACATGATCTTATTCTGCTCTATTGCATCCCTCCTGTGAGGTCAGTTTTGCTGAGAGCAAAAAAATCATCTGGATTTGGAACTTGAATGATCCCAAGGCCTAGGTCCAAATCTCCACTGCTATATTACAATGGTTCTGATGGTACCATCTAACTGCAGGATGGCCACTCTCCCTTGGAATTATTTACTTCCTTATCATCACAGCCTCCACAAGTGTGTTGAGTGTGAAATTTCCAAAATAGCACAGGGCTGTCAAACTCCCAGCCTGCGAGCTGGGTACATCATGCAGTGACCACGCCCGGTTTAGCAAACTGGGGGAAATTCCCGATACTTTACGTGACACCACTGTGACATGAGTGTAACACCCCTGAAATAGCACATCTCCTGATCATAGTTGAGCATTGGGTACTGTGGAGAGCGGCGCAGTGGTTAGAATGCAGTATTGCAAACTAATTCTGCCGACCGCCAGAAGTTCGATTCTCACCAACTGATGGGTGACTCAGACTTCCATCCTTCCAAGATCAGTAAAATGAAGACCCAGATTATTGGGGGCAAAAAGCTGATTCTGTAAACCACTTAGAGAGGGCTGTAAAGCACTGTGAAGCAGTATACAAGTCTACGGACTATTGCTATTAGGCGCTGTGGACCCAACACATGGAGATGGTGCCAAGTTATGGAAGGCTGGGTTAATTCTTAACTCTGTTTTAACATTGTGCAATTTCCTTCTGAATGAGAGCTTTGCAAACCTGGTTACCCTGATTATTGCTTCACAGGTATTGCTGGAGACTATGATCTATATCTATATCTATATCTATATCTATATCTATATCTATATCTATATCTATCTATCTATCTATCTATCTATCTATCTATCTATCTATCTATCTATCTATCTATGAGAATCCTAACTCAAGACAGCAAAGAAAGGTGTGAGTTTAGGTTGGGAAAGTAAGGAGGCATAGTATCTTATGACTGCTACTTACAACAGACCTTAATAACGCCATTGTTCCCTACTCCATATAAACCAAAGTTTATTTTGCCTTTTAAAAAAAAAACATTTCTTGTAACAGATCAGCTGCTTCTTCGTCATGATGGAGACACTGAAGTTAGTGAGTTACAGGATTTGCTGGAAAATCTCACCTTCTAGAACTGATTTACCAAGCAAATTCGTTAGCTGCAACATATTCTTGGTCAGTAACCTACAGACTGATGGCAAAACTTTCCATTTTTGTCCTCTAAACGAAGCAGCGCTTTTGCATGTCTCCTTATGTAGCAAAAACGTTGGGAGCTTGTTTGTGTTTGCCAACAAGTGATGCCAGAAGGCGCAACTGTGTACAGAAGAAAAAAGATGAAGAAGAATAGCTAATGATGACAATCAACAGCAGCCTGTAATGTAGGATCCTCTGGCCATAACCCAAAGTGTACAAAAGTTTCATACATCGCCTTGAGATGTTGCACTAAGTACAAAAAAGGAGAAAATTCTTGATTTGGGAAATAATACAACTTTTAGTGCACAGAAAGACATCCACCTCTGAAAACTTTATAGCTGTTAATTATGTCTGCATAACATGCTACAGGGCCCAAGATCTTCCCCTTGAGAGTGTTTATAGCTTTATACGTTGTATTTGCTACTACAAGTGGTAAATATAACAAGATTTACCAACACTTTCCCATATGACTGTGTGCGCGCCTTGGAGTGATAAGGATATTTTCTCTCTTTTATTCAGACAAGTGCTATCTAGCATTTTATAAATAGATTGGTATTTAGCGTTGTTTGTTTATGGAAGAAAAAATAATTCAGCAGCCAAATTCTTTCATGCTTCTGAAAGAGGAAGGAGAAACCTATTATTCAATAGGAATAATTATTCTTCCTCATTCAGAAGCAGGAAAGAATTTGGCTGCTGAATTCGTTTTTCCCCTTACATAAATAAACAAACATAAATACGAATCTGTCTGTGGTTGTAGGTTGAGGATTACCTGTAGATCAGGGTAAGGCAAAGTAAGTCCAAGAGTCAGACAGATAGACTGCCCAGGTGTGTCTGTGACAAAGATTCAAGTGGAGAAAGTCTCCAACCAAACGAAAGCGAAGAGGCAGCTTTGACATTTGTTTTCAGAAATCCAGAGTTTCATGGAGAACCAGTTAACTCTCGAGACCAATTAAGCCAATCCCAAATCAGGTCCAATAGGACTGGAGTTTGTTTATACATCAGCAGTTTGTTCCTGTGCATGTGAAAACAAACCCCTTTCCTGGCTGCTCGGTTTTGCTAAAGTGACTGAAAGAGTGATCCTTAAAAGGCAACTATCTCTGGAGACTGCATATCAGAGAGGAAAAGCTGAAAAACAGTTACTTTATTTATCCTGTTCTGCTTTTCATCAGTTCAGATATGCCAACTTCTATTGAATTTGGATCTTTCTTCACACATATCTTATGCAGACCAGAAAGAAAGTCTCAAATCTTTTTCTCCAGAGGTGCAAACCCACAATTCACACTATAACAGGTAATATTACTGGTGGTCTTGGCTTAATGGTTGGCGTGTTTAGAGACTGGTTGAAGTTATGATGGCTCCGAAAATGTAACTTTATAATCCTGTTCTCACATTTACAACTTTTGCAGCATCCCATGGACATGCAATTGCTACTTGCACACTTCACAAGAGGTTTCCAATGAGCATAGTCAACGGGAGAAGTCAGCAGTGAAATTGCAAGTGGTGGACATATGATGTCTCACTTAACGACTGCAGGTGATTTGCTTAACAGTCACAGTGGAAGTGAGGTCATAACAGAATAACAGAATAGTTGGAAGGGGCCTTGGAGGTCTTCTGATCCAGGGGTGTCAAACTTGCGGTGTCACAGTGGCATCATGTGACATATCATGACTCCCCCCCCCTTTTAATGAAGGGGGGGGAATGGCCAGGTGTGGGCATGGCCAGCACGTGACACATCTGGCCCGTGGGCCACGAGTTTGACAGCCGTATTCTAGACCAATTCCCTGCTTAGACAGGAAACCTTATAACCATTTCAGACAAATGGTTATCCAACATCTTTTTAAAAACTTCCAGTGTTGGAGCATTAAGTTTCCGGATGCAAGTTGTTCCACTGATTAATTGTTCTCACTGTCAGGAAATGTCTCCTTATATCAAGGTTGCTTCTCTCCTTGATTAGTTTCCACCCGTTGCTTCTTGTCCTGCCTTCAGGTGCTTTGGTGAATAGCTTGACTCCCTCTTCTTTGGGGCAGCCCCTGAGATATTGGAAGACTGCTATCTTGTCTCCCCTAATCCTTCTTTTCATTAAACTAACCATACCCAATTCCAGCAACCGTTCTTTATATGTTTTAGCCTCTTCTCTGCACTCTTTCTAAAAGAGTCATAAGGCCATCATAATCTCATAACGTTTCACTCAACGACTGTGTCACAGTGAGGGAATTGCCGGATGCAACTGTGCTTGTGAAACGAGGACTATCTGTACATTACAGCTTAGTGCCAGGCATATAGCCACGAGCCTGTCTCTTTGCTTACCACACCAATACAGTCTGCAAAATTTAACACATAGTGAAACAGCAGCAATATCTGCATAAGCCTTGGTTTGACAAGGCTTTGCTGAGGTTGCATTAAACTAGGAATGAAATACTGTATTTTTGTGGCTAAATGCCACATTTATACATTTGGTGGGTGAGGGTCGAGAGTTGCAAAGTGGAAAGCGTATTTATTTATCAATCAATCATTAGATTTATATCCTGCTTCAATTTTCTACAACTCGAGGCAGCGGAATATATGCTCTCCCTCTTTTCCCACACAGAACCAACTCTACAAGGAGGGTTGGCCTGAAAAACAGGGACTGGATGAAAGTCACCCAGGTAACTTTCATGCTTAAGGAAAAACTAGAATTCACAGTCTCCCAGTTTTTAAACCAGCAGCTGAACCACCACACCAAACTGGTTCCCCTTGAACTTGTTGATCAGAAAAGTCGGCAGTTCGAATCCCTAGTGCTGCGTAACAGAGTGAGTTCCTGTTACTTGTCCCATCTTCTGCCAGCCTAGCAGTTCGAAAACACGTAAAAATGCAAGTAGAAAAATAGGGTGGGAAGCTAACAGCGTTCCGTGCGCCTTCGGCATTTAGTCATGCCGGCCACATGACCACGGAGACGTCTTCGGACAGCGCTGGCTCTTCGGCTTTGTAACGGAGATGAGCACTGCCCCCTAGAGCCGGAAATGACTAGCACGTATGTATGAGGGGAACCTTTACCTTTACCTTAGCTCGGTCTGATTTTCAATTCCAATATCCCTATTTTAGGCTGCATGCTAAAAGTGCCATACATTTCCCACCTCAAAATGACAGGGAATTTGCCGTCTTATTTTAACAATCATGGGGTCCAGAGTGGAAACCTTGGGGTTTATGTGCTTAAAAAACTGTCCATGACTCCGGGGCCTGAAGTTATCTGTCATGCCTTAAAGGAATTTATTACAAAGCCCAAATTTTAAACCTGCTTTAAATGAAAGGGCATGTCAGAGTTTAAGCAATTCTGAACTATTATGAACCATGCCTAAGAAAAATGAACTATGGTGCTAGTTAAGCATTGCACCGAGGTCATATTATTATACATTAACCTGGGATCGAACAGGCAATTTTGCTGCTGGCTTTTCAACGTTCATTAGGGACGCAATGTTTTCTGTTAGAAGAGCGCCCCAGGGTCCAGTTTCCAAATGACATGAGGATGTTACAGGTACTGTAGTCCTCAGCTTACGACCACAATTGTGCCCAAAATTTATGCGGCTAAGTGAGAAATTTGTTAAGTGAATTTTGTCCCATTTTATGACTTCTCTTGACACATTTGTTACATGAATCACTGCAGTTGTTGAATTAGTCAAACAGTTGTTAAGTGAATCAGCTCCCCTCCCCCGTTGACTGTGCTAGTCAGAAGGTTGCAAAATGGAGAAGGTTCATATGGCCTCCGGACACTGCAACCGTCGTAAATGTGAGTCAGTCATTCAGTATCCAAGTGTCAATCACATGACCATGGGGATGCTGCAATGGTCATAAGTGTGAAAAAACGGTCCTAAGTCACTTTTTTTCAATGCCGTTGTAACTTTGAACAGTCACTAAGTGAAATGTTGTAACTTGAGGGCTACCTGGTAGTCCTTGACTTACAACCAGCCATTTACCGACTTTCAAAGTTACAATGGCCCTGAGAAAAAAAAAAGACTTATAACAGGTATTCACACTTAGAGCTGTCACAGCACCGCACAGTCATGTGATCAAAATTTGGGTGCTTGGCAACTGGCATGTATTTCCAACCACTGCAGCACAGTGATTGCCATTTGTGAGATTTGTTTAATGAGCCCAATTTGTTTAATGACCCCACCCCTTATGATTCGCTTAACATCTGCAGTGTTTCACTTAGCGCCCACCTTCCTTAGTAATGAAAATTCTGGTCCCAAAGTTCAAAGCCTTTATTGTCATTGTACATCATGTATACAGTGAAATTGGTTGCATTACAATCCAATTATGGACGTAAGTTGAGGCTTGGTTTCCAAGAGGAAAACAGGTAGCCCCTCCCTCTGGTACCCAAGCTCGTTTTGGAAGGACGGATGGGACAGAGATGTAGTACTGGCGCAGTAGGACATGGAGGAAGAAGGGGACAGAATTCATTCATGAGTGTGAGAGGCGGTACACATTTCTCTTGATTTCCTTGCCAGTTGCTCTGGGTGTGGAAGACATTAACGTGCAACGGTCTGCCTGAACAAACCACCAGACAGCAACAAGGAAAAAGGCATAAAACTGTGTGGGTTGCTTGGCTTAAAACATGGCATCCTTCTGGAAAGTGGCTAACTTGCATTACATAATGAGAAACAGGATCTTCTCGGCCAGAAGGATGCAGAGATTGTCCTGTTTCAGTTAACTCAGAGGGAACAAGACCCCAACAAAAACTTTTAAAACTCCGGCTTCTAAAATACATGGTCACAAAGAGGCTTTTTTTTTTTTTTTGCATTTGGGGGCATGATGATAGCAGATCAGGACACAGGTAAGTAGAGCAGTATTTCTCAAACTTGAGGTCTTTAAAATGGGTGAATTTCAACACCCAGAATTCTGGAAGCCTAGGGAATTCTAGGTGCTAACATCCATACATGTTAAAGTTGCCAATTTTGATAAACCTGGTTCCAGAGGTGGATGAAGTTGAAATTCACATATCTTAAGATTGCCAAGTTTAAAACAAAAACAAAAAAAACACCAGAGATACCAAGTATCTGAACAGATAAAGGAGGTCATGCACAATTGGAAAGGAGGACAAATGGAAGAAAAAGGAGGACATGCAAACTTTTTTTAACTTTCTTAAGAGCTGCAATAAAAATTATAATGCAAAATTGCAAAACCACACCCAAATATATTCAGGCCAATGTGTACATGAAATTATTTCTTCCCCCTTCCAGAAGGACTGGTTTTTCAATCACAATATTTCTCCAACGAGTTTTTATTTTCCTACTAGCAATAATATAGGCTCAACGATAATGTGCTTTTCAAATTTCACCCTAGAAATGTATGATGAGTCATGGGATCTACAGAAGACAGGGCTTATATCTTGGAAGGGGCTGAATTGAAGCTGATTGCTGAAGTCAGGAAATAAATTAAATGCATAGTAAATGCTGGCTGTTGAGTCTGCTGTGAGTTAAGGAAAAGGGAGGGAGAAGGCTATTGACAAGATCGCCATACGTAAAAGTTTGACTCCTTCTGAAAACAGTCCAAATAAACTGCAAGATGCTCAGAGAACCAGGCGATATTTCATAAGTTTGCCAGATGGAAGACATGAGGATAAAACAGAGGATACGTCCTCCTTTTGCCAAACATCTGGTAACTCTATTTGGAGGCATCTCACCCACCCACTCCCATTTCTCGAGGGTCTTCCCCAGTCCCTCCCTCATTTTCATGGGCTTCTTCTCCATTCTCCACCCTCGCTTTCTTTCCTAGTCAGGCTGGAACATTTCTCTACAGTTAAACATTTCAGGGAGTGTTAATGTGCCACAGAGCAAATCTGCTAATGTGCACAGCATTTTTATCTCTACAAAGGCCTTGGAGTACTCATCTCTAATGAGTGCTAGAGCCCACTGTAACTACATAGCCAAAAAGGCATTAAGAGTTGTTAACCTAATTCTACGTAGCTTTTTCTCTGGTAATATCACACTACTAACTAGAGCATACAAAACATTTGCTAGACCAATACTTGAATACAGCTCATCAGTATGGAACCTGCATTACGTATATGATATTAACACAGTTGAGAAAGTCCAGAACTATTTCACAAGAAGAGTTCTCCACTCCTCTACTCATAGAATTCCTTATTCCACCAGACTTGAAATTCTAGACCTAGAAAACTAGAACTACGCCGCCTTCGGTCTGAACTAAGTATGGTATATAAAATCATACATTGCAATGTCCTACCTGTCAATGCTTCAGCTTCAACCATAACAACACAAGAGCACACAATAGATAGAAACTCAAGGTTAACCGCACCAAACTTGATTGCAGGAAATACGACTTCAGCAACAGAGTGGTCAATGTCTGGAACACTCTAACTGACTCTGTGGTTTCTTCCCCAAACCCCCAAAACTTTAACCTTAGACTGTCTACTATTTACCTCACCCCTTTCCTAAGAGGTCTTTAGGGGATGTGCATAAGTGCACCAACGTGCCTACCATCCCTGTCCTATTGTTTCTTTTTTATGTTTCTTATATGTATCCATTTCATCAATTCATAACTATGTTTATACTTATATCTTATAATCGCTTGACAAAAATAAATAAATAAAGAGTGTGGGGGGAAAAAGGACATTTAAAAAAAATAAAAAATTAAAATAAAAGACCAACGCAGCAGCAAACTCAAATGCCTTCTGGGCTGCAAGGCTCTGGTCCTGTGAGGCATCAGTTTTAAAATGTATTATTGAGAGGCTCTGGGTATTTCTTTTAATTGGAGATTTAACAGATTTAACAGATAATCAGAGTTGGAAGGGACCTTGTAGGTCATCTAGTCCAACTCCCCGCTCAAGTGGGAGACCCTACACCATTTCTGACAAATGGCAGTCCAATCTCTTCTTGAAAGCCTCAAGTGATGGCGCTCCCACAACTTCCGAAGGCAAGCTGTTCCATTGGTTGATTGTTCTCACTGTCAGAAAGTTTCTCATTTCCAGGTTAAATCTTTCCTTGTTCAGTTTCCATCCATTATTCCTTGTCTGGCCTACAGGCACTTTAGAAAATAGCTTGACCCCTTCCTCCCTGTGGCAGGCCCTCAAATATTGGAAGACTGCTATCATGTCTCCACTGGTCCTTCTCTTTACTAGACTAGCCAAGCTCAGTTCCTGCAACTGTTTGTTGTATGTTTTAGCCTCCAGTCCTCTAATCATCCTGGTTGCTCTTCTCTGTACTTTTTCTAGCCTCTCAAAATCTTTATAATGTGGTGAACAAAACTGGATGCAGTACTCTAGGTGTGGTCTTACTAAGGCTTTATAGAGTGGTATTAGTACTTCCCTTGATCTTGATTGTCTCCCTCTGTTAATACAATTTAGGATTGCATTAGCTTTTTTGGCTGCTGCTGCACACTGCTGACTCAGGACTTTACTTTTCTCTACATTGAATTTCATTTTGTTAGATATGGCCCAGTGTTCTAGTCTGTCAAGATCCATCTGGATCTTGAGCCTAACTTCTTGAGTGTTAGCTATTCCTGCCAGCTTGGTAAATTTGGTAAATTCCCCTTCTATTCCCTCATCTAAGTTGTTAATGAAGATATGGAAGAGTACTGGGCCTAAGACAGAACCTTGTGGCACCCCACTGCTTACTTCCCTCCATGTAGTCTTAGACCCATTAAGCACTACTCGTTGAGTACAGTTTGCCAGCCATTTGCGAGTCCAACTAATGGTGATGCTATCTATTCCACTTTTTTCTACCTTACTAAGAAGTAGGTTGTGGTCTACTTTGTCGAATGCCTTGCTGAAATCTAAATATATTATGTCCACAGTATTTTGCTGGTCTACTAATTTAGTCACTTTGTTGAAGAATGAAAAAAGATTGGTTTGGCATGATCTGTTCTTAACAAACTTGTGCTGACTGCTAGGTATTACTTTACATGTTTCTAGATGTTGGCAGATCTGTTTTTATATTATCTTTTCCAGTATCTTCCCAGGTATTGATGTTAGGCTGATTAGTCTATAGTTTCCTGGGTCTGTTTTTTTTTCCTTTTTTGAAGATGGGAACCACATCAGCCTTTTTCCAGTCCTCTGATAGTTCCCCGGTGCTCCAGGATTTTTGAAAGATATGGTGCAATGTGTCTGAGATGACCTCTGCCAGCTCCTTTAAAACTCTGGGATGTAATCCATCAGGCCCCGGTGATTTGTTTTCATCAAGATCAGACAGGTGTTCTCTTACTATTTTTTTTGCTTATTTTAACTTTTATTTCTGGTCTGTCTTTTACAGTTATGTTTTTTGGTGGGTTGAGCTATAGTTTCTTTTTGCATGAAGACGATGCAAAGAATGAGTTAAGCAGTTCTGCTTTCTCTCTGTTGCCTGTTACTTCCTTGCCATCTTCTCTCTTTAGTGGACCGACTGTTTCCTTGATTTTTTTCTTGTTATTTATATGTTGGAAGAAACTTCTTTTATTATCTTTGATAGTAGCCTTTAATAGCTTCAGACCCTATGAGGCATCAGTGAAATGGGGAAGATTTACTGCAAGGAAAAGGAGTCACAACACACTGGCTCCAGGCCTAAAGAAAGTAAAACGGCTTGCAAATGTCATTGCCAGGATTTTAAAATGTACTTTATGTTCAAAATAAGATGCAACTGAATTGGAATGAATTGGAATGAAAGATTAAGAACCTGAGGACTACAGTTGGCTAGCACCAGAAGCTGAACTTTTGGGGTTTGCATTAGAGTCAACAAAAGCCAAATGTAGTCTGAACACATTTACATTAAGGTTTATTTTTGCAAGCATTATAGAAAGTTTGCACCAGTGAATATGGGCGATTGGCAGCCAAATTTCCTTAAAGCAACTTTGCAGGATTTCAGGGTTCACAGAAATGAAGCTATGTGTATATAATATGTAGCCCAAACAGACATAAGCCATGATTTAATGCTAAGGGTGCAAGCAAGAATGAGAAACTGAATCAATTCCTTATCCTTCATTAAGCATCTACAGGTATTCCTTGACTTATGACCCCAATTGGGGCCACTCTAAGTTATTGTGGTCATAAGTCAAATCAGACTTAACTTTATGACAATTTTTACAGTATTCATTACCTATATCATGATCATTAAATAAACCACACAGTTAAGTGAACCACATATCTGTAAGCAAATCCACTGGGCAGTGTTTGCCAGAAATCAGCAAAATAGGGTTATGAATTGTGAACATATGACCAGAGGACACTGTAACTAGTTTTTTTTCCCAATCAGAATAGAGTTGGAAGGGACCTGGGAGGTCTTCTAGTCCAACCTCCTGTTTAAGCAGGAGACCCTATATCATTCCAAACAAGTGACTGTCCAGTCTCTTTTTGAAAGCCTCTAGTGATGGAGCACCCACAAATTCTGAAGGCAAGCTGTTCCATTGATTAATTGTTCTCATTGTTAGGAAGTTTCTCCTTAATTCTAGGTTGCTTCTCTCCTTGATTTGTTTCCACCCTTTGCTTCTTGCCTTGACTTCTGCTGCTTTGGAGAATATAAGTTGACCCCCTCTTCTTTCTGGCAGCCCCTCAGATATTGATTTGATTGTTGGCAAATGCAAGTCAGTTGTTAACAATCAGGGGTCTGAATTGTAATCACATGACCATGGAAACTAGTATGATGGTTGTGAAGTACGAGTACAAATTTTAAGTCACTCTTTCCATGGTCAGTGTAACTTTCAAATGCTATTAAACATATGGTTGTACATCAAGGACTATCTATATACATGCTTATGCTATAGGCACCATGGACAGTAAATCAATTGTAGGTTCATTATGAAATTGTATCTGCATCCTTAAGACTTCAATCTGATCTGGAAAAGATTTGAGCCTGTTGTTGCTTTGTTGCTTCTTTCTGTGTGTGTGTGAAAGAGAGAGAGAGGGAGAGAAAGAGAGAGAATATATATGTATCTCTGTCTCTGTGTGTATTTATATCCACCCTTGGTATACAGGGTCACAATATAGTAACTTGGAACTCTTGATGATAATACTTAGAACACATGAAACAGATATATTTGCTTTCTTCGAAGTAACAATCAACTCTCTTTATTTGGTTTATTGCTTCAAATTAATCATCCTTTCAACTTGCCCTACTTGGAACGTATTTATTGTATCTGGCACTTCATTTCCATTTTACCACCTGTTTGTTTGTTTGTTTGTTCCTTCCTTCCTTCCTTCCTTCCTTCCTTCCTTCCTTCCTTCCTTCCTTCCTTCCTTCCTTTCCTTCCTTCCTTTGGTATATTTTCCAAGGACTCCAGCTATTTATAGCCATGTTTGAACCATAAAACATCTACAGCAAGTAATAAAACAACAATATGCCAATTAAGATACTGTAAAAATGACAACACCCATAATGCAAAAACCTAATATCATAACAATCAGGTCATCATCATGTTGCGAGAGCAATCATTAACCAACATAATGAAACAATTAACACTGATGGCAATATGTTACCAAAGATGGGTTTTTTCCCAGCCACAAATCCCATCTCTATCAATTTCTCTATTTACAGGAGGAAACACAAGGAGCTCCGGTCAAGAAAAGAGCTACTGAAAGAGAAACCTCAAAGGCAACAGAATAAAACAATCAACTTTTTGTTTCTTTAATATAACTCAGGATGCGGCTTCAAGAAGCATCCATTTGCATTCCAACTGGAAGCAGAGGAAATAAGATTTCAAAGTGTATAATCTTTCTCTCTTTCCCAGGCAATTTGAAATGGAGGTCCTGAGGATTGCTTAATTAGCATTTTAGTTTTAGACCTCGCTGCGTGTCAGTAAATTTTCAGTGGCCTCTCGCTAAATCCCATAATCACAGCCAGTGCTTCAAACTCATTGATTCTTGTGCAGTTACAACTGGGTTTATCTATTTTGCAAAGGACAGATTAAGGTCAAAATACATTTTGCCAGCACCGCTTATTAATTCACTGCTCAGAAACTAAAATCAATATGAGCCCTGTTCTTTTTTTTATTTTAACTGTTTTAGTTGTTTGTTTGTTTTTGTTAAAAGATGGATTTGACCATCTTAAAAAAAAAGCATTTATCAGATTGGGAATATAATCCAATATTAGTATAAGTGAGACTTTTAGTAGTATAGTAGTGAGAGTTGATATGGGTATGGAAGAGCAACGAACAGCAACTGAATGCAGAGAAGAGCAACAAAGATATTAGGAGGCTAAACTATATAAAGAACGGTTGCTGGAATTGGGTATATCTAGTTTAATGAAAAGAAGCACTAGAGGTGACATTATAGCAGGGTTCAGACATAAAGAGACTATTTCAGGGGTAGACACGAAAGAGGAAGTCAAGCCATTCTCCAAAGCACCTGAGGGCAGGATAAGAAGCAATGGATGGGAACTAATCAAGAAGAGAAGCAACCTAAAACTAAGGAGAATTTCCTGACAGTTAGAACAATAAATCAGTGGAACAACTTACTTCCAGAACTTGTGAATGCTCCAACACTGGAAGAGATTGGACAACCATTTGTCTGAAATGGTATAGTGTTTGCTGCCTGAGCAGGGTGTTGGAATAGAAGACCTCCAAGGTCACTTCCTACACTGTTACTGTGTTATTCTGTTATCTCTGGATAGATATCAGTTGAGGAGAGGAAGTATGCTCCAGTAATTAGCAGGGATTACACAGTGCATTTAAAACACATTATATTTGCACCTCTCTCTAGTTCTATTTGATATGATAGCAGTGTTCCAATATTTGAGAGGTTGTCACAAAGATGTGGGAGACAAGCCGTTCTCCAAAGCACCTGAGGTCAAGACAGGAAATAACGGCTGGAAATTTATCAAAGAGAGATTCAACCTAAAAATTCTAGGTTGATAGAACAGTTAATTATTCAGTGGGATGGTTTGCCTCCATAAACAGTGGGCGCTTCATCACTAGAGATATTTAAGGTGAGATTGCCAGCCATTTGTCTGGAATGATCTAGGGCAGTGGTCGCCAACCAGTGGACTGGGGACCACTGATGGTCCACGAGAAAATTTTGGTGGTCCGCAGAGAAATGTCACCCACAAAGCACCCCCCAAAGCAATTAATCCAGGGTTGCATGGGAACACAGGGCTGCACCACCCACATGGCTCATAGGATCACAAGGTGGAGGGTGGGAAACTTGCCCCGCTCGCTTGGCCTGGCCACCGGACTGCTTCTTTCTGCTTCTTTCTTCTTCTGCTTTTGGCTGCACGCAAGGAAAGCAGCAAAAGTCTTTCTTTCTCTCCCCCAAACTCTGCCAGAAATGAGTCTTTGGGACCTTGCAAGGCCTCCTGCTCCAAGTGGCTGCGCTGGTGCAATAAGTCTCATAAAGACTCATTTCTGCGGAGTTTGGGAGAGAGAAAGACAGACTTCCGCTGCTTTTCTTGCATGAAGCCAAAAGTCTCTCTCTCTCTCTCTCTCTCTCCCCCTGAGAATGGAGCTGGAGATGTTATCCTGCGATCCCAAATAAAGAATGATTGATTGGTAGGAAAAGAGGGTGGGGAATTTTCCTGCAGACTTTGGGGGGAATTTTCCCAGGGTCTCTGGTCTGCGGGATATAAAATTATGAGTTTGGTGGTCCCTGAGGTCCAAAAGATTGGTGACTTCTGATCTAGGGTTTCCTGCCCAAGCAGAGGATTGGACTAGAAGACCTCCAAAGGTCCCTTCCAAATCTGTTATTCTGTATTCTGTAAAATACTTCTGTATAAAATCTGCATTGGTAAAGTTGCCAACGGGGCTGTTTTGAAAAAGTCCTTCAGTTCAATGACACTTTGATCGAATCTCCTTCCATGAAGGATATTTGGAAATCAAAGTTGGGACCTGCGTCAAAGCAACAAATGGAATTAGTTTATTTTGGAGTTTTGCAGATGCAATGGCTTTTCTGGGACTCTTCCAAGGAAGATGTCATGCTGCAGCTTCAATTCCATATTTGGAGAAAAAGATTTTTGGCCATGAAATTCTCTGCCTGCCAAAGTCTTCACAACATTGGTTTGCATTCAGCTCTAAACATTGAGAAATGTTAACGTAACGATACATGTTGGTGCTGGTTTTGACAACACAACACCTTCAGTTCAACTCTCAGAATTCTGAATTCAATCCAATATCTGCTCTGGGTTCAAACCTTATTTTTAAATTTTGTGTAACAGGGACAAGATTAAACCCTTCCACAGTGAGTGATCAAACTCTGGGAAATGCTTACAAGAGCTAATCTAGTCTATCCTGCTTTAAAAATAGGGATCGTGAGTGGCAAAACTCCAATTGACTTTTGCTCTGTGACCTGGCTACTTATGACACTGTGACTTTTGATTTTGTGAGCTAATAGAATATGGCCAGCAAGCCAAGAATATGGACACAAACCAACTCCTGCCAGTGATGAAATGATCATTTCCAAGAAGGACCAACCTTGAAAGCAACTATGCCAACCTTCTAGGCTAGTGTATCTCAACTTTAGCTACTTTAAGATATGTGGACTTCATCTCCCAGAATTCTCCAGCCAGCTATGAGCTGGGGAATTCTGGTAGTTAAAGTCTACATATCTTAAAAGTTACCAAGGTTGACAAACATTGCTTGGGGCACTTCAAAAACCACAGCGATCAAAGGAAGTAAAGTTACACTTCCTCATCAGGGCAGTCAATGAAGATTCTTTCAAATCCTGCTCAGAACAAACCAAGATATGCAGTAGATTCCAGCAAGCTCAAGTCATTCCTAGCAGGTACCTATTTCAATGCAGAACACCTTGGATTCAATGCATAACACTTTAGCCTGACATCATACTCCTTACATAGCTTACATCCTGCAGTTCCTCTGCACTGCTATGTCAGCACGGGTATACACTCACAAAATCATGTGCGCCTCTCTTTGCAAGGATACGCTAGAATTCAATTGCTAATCCCAATGGAATCTTAAGAGATGAATTTTTCAATATACAAATGGAAAAACTAGGTTGATTATTTGTGCAATGGAACAAGACGACAATATAAGGCTTTCTTTCCCTCTGTGTGTGCGTGCATGTGTGTGCATGTGTAACAGGCACACACTTGACTAACACAAAATATAAGACTATTAAATTATTTCTGATATGCTTTTGAAAAGTCTTAAAGGATGGGTATCAGTTACAGGGCAAAGGAATACCTTCGTATGTGCACAAAATACATTTTCATCAATATTTATTAACTATATCCAGTGCTCATAAATTGGAATTTAGCAGCCAGGGGAATTTCCATGAAAACTGAACCCCCATATTTTATCTTTTAACAGGTCATACGTACACACCAGTCATAACTTTCCACAAACCAATTGCATTCAATTCTTTTTTTCTTGTTTGCTTTCTTTTAAATAGGAAAAAAGGGAAGAAAAGTTGTCAGGAATGCTGAGAAAAGAAAGCACAAAACACATTCGTCAGGCAAAATGTAAAAAGAGACCTTCAAAGAATAGCTCAGCTGTTCTATCAGGTTTCACCTGGTCCCGTGATCGTTATGTAAACTAACTTTGTCGCAACCGGGATTGATGCACTGAGGAAGTTTACACAAGTCATGTGTTTCTCCCACAGCGAGATCAAGAACCTAAGTTCAAGTACAGAGGCTTGTGGGAAATCAGAGTGAATTTTTATGTGCAAGTTCTGGTGAAATAATCAAGCCAGTGTGGGTTTTTTTTTCCTTAAGGAGGAAGACTTCTTCTAATATTTGAACAACTTTCTTCTCACTAAGGTGCATACATTGTATTATCACCTGGGCCAAGGCTGGGAGAGAGAATGTTTCTTTGAAATATTCATATCTGGGCTTGGCACTACATCACCTGTTTTCATTCTTTTAAGTCTAAATTCAATCCTTGATAACTTTGGCATTCAAATATGTCACTCCTGGGTTAAAAACATTCTTACCCACAAGAATGAAACTTTGAACAAAATGGTTTATAGAACACTGCCCAGCAATGAACTCAGAGGTTTTATATACATATATCTTCTATGTCAGGAGTCTCCAAATCTGGTAACTTTAAGACTTATGTCCCAAAGGTGCATTTTCATGAGGCAATTGAGTTTCTGATTTTTCTTTGAACATGTTTTTTGCTTCTCATTCAAGAAATGAAACATCTTCAAAGAAAAAACCAGAAAGTTCAGTTGCTTCTTGAAAGAACACTTTTGAGACAACCATGGCCTAAGAATCTCCACAGACATTTATGACTAGTGCACTTCAACTCCCAGAATTCATCAGCTAGACATACTGGCTGGGGAATTCTGGGAGTTGAAGTCCACAAGTCTTAAAGTTGCCATGTCTGGAGACTCCTGTTCTAGGAAGTAAATTCTAGGCTGCTTCTTCCCACTCTTCCAAATTAAAGTCCTTTGCTGTTTGCTTGAAGGACTTGAGAGGTGGATGAGGGATGTTTCTGTAACAACTTCATCTAGTTCTGGAACCACTGGTTTTCACCCCACCAGTCTTAGCCCTTACCACATTCATACCAGAGCTAATGGTTATCAGCTCATGGTTCATACTCTAAACTATGGATAGACAACATTTTGGGCAGATGGACAAACAGGAATTTTGGCAGCATTTTATGGTTGCACCCAAAGGAATGTATGCCATTGAAGGCCATTATAAAACATCCACTGACAAGAAAGAAAATTAGTACTGTAAGTTAGTTTTTGTCAGGTACCATCTTTCTAGTTTATATTTTCCAGTTTTGTTCTGGGTAGATGGATACAAAAAGAATTCTAAGATATAGCAACCACAATTTTTATAAGGTAAGGCTATCTATCTCAGCTTGCTGTTTGTTCAATCACCAGAACATACAGCAAATATACAACATTTTCCACTGAACACTTAATTCTTCCTCCTCTGAACTGCAGGATGAAATTGCCACTAAATTGGTTAACATTTCCTTCAGTACGCCAGAGCTTTCATTCCCCAGATATTCTGAATGTGCAAATGTTTCATTTTTGCTCGTTCACTTTAACTGACCTCACACTTCCAAGAAAATCCACACATTGGCCACCCCCAGGACAAATAAACCACAAACACATTTTGCAAACAGAGATGAAACAGTTATTGTAAGAAAATATGGAATAACTCAAATTAAGCATAAGGAGATCATGGGTCATCACCAGCATGGCAAAGATGCAAAAATGGAAGGACATCTGTTAGACCATGGATTCCCATGATCTCTAATGACCCAATACCAAGATTATGAGGTAATATGTACCACGATGTTCTGAGAGATTTATAAAATTTTCTCTCCAACTGTTTAGCGTCTCAGAGGATTACGTCAAATTGGAATGAGAGAGAAGAGGAGAAAGAACATAAAAACAATGCATGTTTGGTCCCGCATGTTTGGTCACTGTGTCCTTTACCTCAGCAAATATAAGTTAATTCAAGGCCAGGTCCTAAGAGAGAAAAAATAAATCTTGAAGCTATCACCAAGGTTTTCAGAATAAACTTTGCTAACCCAGAAACACACTACAAGCTGATATATGAGCCTGTCACCATTTGAATGTCAAACAATGAATATTTCTAACAGTAGACGACCAGTTTGGTCTAGTGGTAAAGGCACCTGGCTAGAGACTGTAAGTTCCAGTCTGACCCTATGCATGAAAGCCATCTGGGTAACTTTGGGCCAGTTTCTCGCTCTCAACCTAACACACCAGTGGTGGGATTCAAATTTTTTTACTACCGGTTCTGTGGGCATGGCTGGCTTGGTGGGCGTGGCAGGAGAAGGATACTGTAAAATCCCCATTCCCACCCCACTCCTGCGGGAAGATTAATGCAAAATCCCATTCCCTCCCCACCTCACTAACCTGCTTTCCAGCTCCGTTCTCCTGTCCAGAGCAACAAAAGAAGACCCAGCTGATCAGCTGGGACTTGAGAGGCAGAGAATAGATAGGGGCAGGGCCAATCAGAGGCTATATTTGCAGGTTCTCTGAACCACTCAAAATTTCCGCTAACGGTTCTCCAGAACTGGTCAGAACCTGCTGAATACTACCTTTGTGACACACCTTATAGTGTTATTATGGGGAAAACAGGAGAATGAAGGAGGAAAGAAGGTGTGTTTCCTGCCTTGAATTACTTATACCCGTGATGGCAAACCTATGGCATGCATGCCACAGGCGGCAGGCAGAGTCATGTGTGCCGGCAAACTTACTGCGCATGCGTGTGCCTCACAACTGATTTTCAGCCGGGTTGAGGCCTTTTTCAGCCTCTCAGAGGCTTCAGGAAGGCTTCTGCAGGCTTTTCAGGCCAAAAACTAGCCCCGTTTCATTACTTCCTGTTTTTCCGGAAATACCAGAAGTGACGAAATGGGCCTACTTTTCGGCCTGAAAAGCCTGTAGAAGCTTTCCTGTAGCACCTGGGAGGCCGAAAATCAGCTGTGAGGTGCAGTGCAGGTAAGGGGACAGCAGGGGTGTGTGGCTGGGGTGGTGGGGATTGTGCATGCATGCGTACGGGGTGGGCGGATTGCCTTCTGGGTGCTGGCACACGAGCGCTACCGTGCAAGCATGCGCACAATTTTTGGCACAGGAGCCCAAAACGGTTAACTACCACTGACTTATACAAAGCAATGAAGATGGGATAAAGGTCTAATAAATAAATAAAATTGTATCTCCAAGATACATGCCCATCAGTAGATATGTACAAATCTCCAACAAGTTCAGAACTTGGCTAAGGAAGCGAAACCACAGTTCAGTGTCTAAGATGTCAGACTATAATACTGGGGAGACCCAGGTTCACATTAACTCTTAACCATTGCATTTCATGAGGTGACTTGGGCCAATCAATCTTTCTCAGCCCAATTAACCCAATTACGGAAATAAAATGGAGATAGATAGACAGATATAGAGACAGACAGACATGTCAAGGCACATTTGATTAAAAACTGTTTATTTTTCAACTTGTCCAGACCTTTGCAATATATTTTTCCAAATTGTGCTCCCTGAATGTATGAAGGCCACTAAATGTCAAATCATAAGATGAATCGGATTCTCAGCCATGGACTAGAAGATAGAGGGCATAAAATCCTTCAGGTGGATTTTTTCCAGGTGCTTTAACAGAAGACTGAAAGGGAAGACATTTTTGTGCGCATACCGTGTTCTGTAATCCTACACTAAAACATTTTCCCTATAACTTCAAGGATTATTTTTTTTGAAGCCATTAATTTGGTATGGTGAAATGTTAAGGTTTTCCCTTATAGCGCCAAGGATTTTAAAAGCCATAAATTCAGTATGGGGAATTATTAAAATATCCCTTATGACACAAAGGATTACACGGCTGAATGCACCACCCTTTAATCCATTCCTCTAAATATAGGCCTGCCAATCACATCATGGAACAGAACAGCAATGGAACATACGGAGGGAGGAGGGGAAAATGACACACTTTTCAGGAGGTTAAAATGTTAAGCTCCCCCCCTTCAAAAAAAAGGGCGGGGGGAGAATCAGAGATATTTGATGCTTCTCTTCCAATGCAGGCACAGAGTGGATGTCCTGTATGAAAGATAACTGCAATATGTGCTGCCAAAGCAAACAGCAAACATTACAGAATCCAGAATAACAGAGTTGGAAAGGACCTTCAACTAAAAACTCCCTGTTCACCAGTTCAGACAAATGGCTGTTCAGTCTCTTCTTAAAAGCCTCTAGTGATGAAGCATCCAAAACTTCTGAAGGCAAGCTGTTCCACTGGCTGATTGTTCTGTCAGGACATTTCTCCTTGGTTCTAGGTTGCTCCTTTCCTTGATTAGTTTCCATCCATTGCTTCTTGTCTTGCCTTCGGGTACTTTACAGAATAGGTTGACATACACACACTTCTTTGTGACAGGCCCTCAAAGATTGGAAGGCTGCTGTCATGTCACTCCTAGTCCTTCTCTTCATTAGATTAGACATGCTCAGTTCCTGCAACCATTCATCATACGTTTTAGTCTCCAGCCCCCAATCATGTTTGTTACTCCAAGAATGATTATTTAATTTCAGTTCAACAATTGCACCCTGCCTTTTATGCTATTATGCATTAAGGCAGACAAATGAATGGAAAATTAGGCAAGGCACTGAAAAAAGACAAGAATGGAAGTAATGACTGAATAAGACACAGAAAGTCTGCAGGTACTGGAAAGTTCAACAGAACTGAGGTAAATCCAGGGGAAGAGAAAGCAAAGTTGGTTTCAGTTCCCCCTAGCAACACTAGAGAAGAATAGCCAAACAATTCCTCCCAAGCTCCAGATTAATACAATTTATTAGAAAAACACCACAAATCAAGCAACTTTGCTTTCAGATATAGCACTGTTTCAAAGTTTCCAGCTTTTGGCTCTCTTCCTCTCTCTGCCCAGAGAGAGAGAGAGGCCAGTCTCTCCTGAGAAGATGGGGCAACCTGCACTCAGGAGTTGCTTATGTAACGGCTTCCTAATCGATGTGAAAACCATCTTTTACACACTCGTAGCAAAACAGACTTTGCCCTTGGAAGAAAAGGCCTGGCAGAAACAACATGCTACTCAAAGAAGAATTAATTAGAAATTAACTAGGAAGGTAGCTATACTCAGCTCCATTAGAGAGGCTTTTGTGTCCAGGGAAGCTTTTTTTGCATTAAAAAACCGTTAAAGCCCTTCCTTCCTTTAAAAAAAACACTCAGTAATAAAAGGACAAATAAGGGTGTGTGACATTGTCAATGAACTTAAGCAGGTCACCAACTGCACAGATGTTCTTTTCCACCCTACCCCACCCTCTAGTCATTCTTAACAGGTAGGCACACGCTTGGGTAGAAACAGATGTTGTCTGAAGGAAAAACGTAGAAAAGAATCTATCTTTCCTCTTACTCTTTTCCCACAAATAAAAGTCCCCTTTCCCTCCCAATAAGTAAATATTTTTTAAAAAATCTAAGCATAATTTGCCATTACAAATTAGTACTGGATTAGGGGTAGCAGAGCTAGCCATGGTTGTCAGTATTTGGCTAAAGTATTAAATCAGGGTCTTCAAACTTGACAGCTTTAAGACTTGTGGACTTCAACTCCCAGAATTCCTCCTCCAGTCCTGTTAGCTCAGGAATTCTGGGAGTTGAAGTCCACAAGTCTTAAAGCTGTCAAGTTTGAAGACCCTTGTATTAAATTGTCAGCGTGGGATAAACAATCGGTTTACTGGGATGTACCAGGACAGAGCTAGCACTGATTTGATATTTCCTTAAAAATGATTGTGTAAATGTAGCTTGTAAATAGAACTTTGTGTTATCTTAATCCGGTTTGTTTATTTGATAAAGCACTGTTAAAGAAGTCATGGACTAGCACAATACATGAATTCTGCCACTGTTTCACACTCTGACATCTACCTTATGGGAAATAATTATTTTCCTGCAAGGACATTTTATAAGGAACGCAACTTAATGATGGCTTGCAAATCCAAGTTTTGTGAAGGGTAAATCTTGATTTATGGCTTAATGCAACCTGTGAATCAAACATTTAAAGAGAATGATTTGATTAAATCATCGATGGGTGGTCATATAAGTGGAATAAATAGCAAACAACTAAATAAACACTTTGTAACCTTGAAATCACCTAGAAATGCTGAGCTTGCAAGACAAGCTTCTAGATAGTCTGCTCTTCCTGTCATATATTCAGCCCTTAAATCCAATTTTCAGATCATGACAGTTCCAAATCCTTACATCAACTATTGCATTACAGACTTTTCCATCTTATCCTGGTTGTGGAAAGTTGAATGTCAAGCACCTTGCTAATTCACATTTGTTAAATTTAGAAAGAGGATCTTTAATCCACAATGAATCCCTGTTTCTATGTAGGTTGTCAGTTGGCATCCCTGCCAAAAGCTGCTCCTTGGTTAAGGAGGCTAAGGGGTGTGGGAGGTGGGCTGGGGGGTGGAGAGACCCTTTCACTGTTATTGTACTTAGAGTAGTAAACAAGATCTTATTTCCTCCCCTTTTCCAGCCTTCCCCATCCTTTGCTTCCTCTGACCAAAACTGAATAGTATTTCACATGGCCTTAATTAGAACCTTGCAATATTTAGCACATGGGTTTGAACGCAAATACATTCTCACTTCCTTAGAACAAGTTTTTAATATTGTATGAGTATTTTGTGTCTTCTTATACAAACCTCTGGTGGAAATGAACACGGAGAAGGCAAATGCATTCTCTCCTTCCTCTAATTTTTCAGTTCAGTTGAGAGTGGCTATTATGCAGCCATCCTCTGTGGCCAAGATGGCCTTGAACTGGGTTCTCCCAGCTTCTATCCACCTTTAACCATTATACCTCTCTCCTTCTCAAGGTTCCTCTTGTTTAACAGGCTAAGTTTTAATGAAAGATCTTAAACCAGCTGAAATACAATCTTCAATTTTTAATCAGAAAGGTGCATAAGTAAAGTACTGCTGGAGGTCAAGTGCCACTTAGATATATAGGAAAGTAGTCAAAATTAACAAGTATGCCATCTCTGCTGATTTCATTCTGTCTCTGATCCTGATTATTTATTTAAATGCATTTGATACCCAACTCCTTTGAAGAAAATCTTCCCCCATCAAATAAAACTTGAAAGCCTACAAATCAGATCACCTGCCAATCTCCTTACCCGTTAGAAGATTGGGGGGGGGGGGATCAGCATGAAGTTCCTTTGCTATTCTTCACCACTGTGAACAAGAGCAAAAAAAAAAAAAGCCCCCAACGTTGGGCATGTAACATGTCTGCCAACTTGCACAAGATGCCAGTTTGCTTCCAAGTTCAATGCAAGATGTTAGGTAGCACCTTGAAAGCCCTTTATTGCATGGGACCAGGTTACCTTGAGGAACTACCTTGTCCCAATTACACTGAACCTTCCCAAGGTCAAGGAAGGTCATGCTACAAATCCCATTAGTGAAAGAACTTTGACTGGCGGGATCTAGGAGGAGGGCCTGCTCTGCTATTGCCCCGCCCTTTGGAACATCTTATCTTCTGAAGTGAAGCAAACTCCTATTCTTCTGGTTTTCCAAAAGACTGTTAAGTCCTGGCTCTCACTTTTATGTACATTGGGAGCATTTGCACCAAGACAAATTCCTTGTGTGTCCAATCACACTTGGCCAATAAAGAATTCTCTTCTCTTCTCTTCGCCTGGGGGTAGGGGTGGTTTAAGAATGTGATGCATCCTTATGACTAATGACTAAAAGGCTCAGGGTGGCTGGTGGCTTGAGGGCACTCCCTGGGCCTTGTTAATCTTTTAGTCTTGTGAATTTCTTGCCTTTGATTTTTATTTTTAAACCTGTAAATGTTAACCTTGTTTTTAATTTTGTTCTAAGCCTGCTTTGGTCAAGCACCAGAGAAATCAGGAGATTCAGGCAGTTCAAATGTGTATAAAGATAAGCTCTCTACAAGAATCTGACCAACTTTTATAGATGGCACTTAGCACCAATGAGGTGGCAAGGATGTTTAAAGATAAATCAGCTAAATGTTGGAAATGTCACCAAATACCTGGGTCATACTATCATATGTGGTGGACATGTACTGAAGCCAAAAAATACTGGACAAAAATATACATGTGGTTGGAAAAGATGATATAATAGCATATTGACTTAAAACCTGAAATATTCCTGTTGGAATCTTAACTGAAATTTATAGTAAAGAGAATGTATATTCGATTATTCATGTATTAACTGCAGCTTGAATTGTATCTGCTCAAAATTGGAAAAGTGAAGTGATTCCTACTGATGAAAATGTGATCAGAAAAATATTAGAATGTGCAGAAATGAATAAATTAACATTTGCAATTAAAGAGAAGGAGCAAACTGAATATTACCAGATATGGCTAGAGAAAAAATATGAAAGCTAGAAATAGCTAATAGACTAGTGAAATATAGAAAATATGTGAACAAGTTAAGAAGAGGAGTGTTGTAGTAATAGAAATATTATGTATATCAATAAGATAAGAATAGAGAATTAATTTATTGCACAAGATATTTGTACCCAATGACACACCGTTAAACGAAAGATTGTATGTATTTTAAATAAAAAAAAAAACTTATTTAAAAAAAAAGAATCTGACCAACTAGCGGTCAAGGGAAATGAGCGGAAGATAAGAGAAGTATTCACGGTGGGCTGGACTTTGATCTCTTACGGGCGGTGCAGGGACTTGTGACTTATGAGGTGTTTGACCCCTCCCCCGGGCTCAGTCTGATCATTTCCTACACCTTTTCGTCATTTATTATTTTATTATCTTGTTTGCAAACTACCCAGAGTCACCTAAGTGAGATGGGCAGCGTAGCAATTTGATAAATAGGTAAAATAACAAAGAATGCTTTTAAGGCGCTCGAGAGAAGAAGTACTGATGGATGCTGTAATCCTATACAAACCCAGCCCTAGTATGTATAGACAGAGGATGCTGTCCAACAGGGCAGATTTCAAGGATGGGGTTGGATGTTTTTAAAAGAAATTTTCCTCTGTTGGAAAAGAGTTGTGCAGGCTTACAATGTACGAACACTTTGCCAAAACACCAATGCAAAACACATCTTGTCAAAAATGTGGAAAAATGAAATGACACACGTATATATATGCAAGAGTTCAATCCTTTAAAATAAAAGGGTCATTATTTTCTTTCTAGACAAAATGTTTGGTTTTTAAACTATAAACAGGCCAGAGCCATTCTGGAACCAGGTGACCCCCAAATCTAATGAATAAAACAGAAATAAAATAGTACAATAAAAATGATACGATTGATGCACCCCTAACAGTAGCTTCCAAACCAGAAATTAAGCAAACCACACGCCCTGCCATTCTCTTAGAAAAACATCACTACCTCTAGGTTTTTTTAGAGGTACAGGCATTTTCCACTACAATCACCAGACAAATAACACACACACAAAATAATCCATCTGCAAGCATGCGTGTGCATTTATCATCGCTTTTAACCCACATTTCATCTAGAGTCTGTACAACACAATGTAGTTGCCAGATGCTATACATGCCTTTAAGCTAGAATTGCCTCCTGCAAAATTAATTTATATACAAGCTGAAGAAACTGGCAAATTAACATGCATTTGGTTATGGGAGCTAATGCTGTTGCATTCTTTCCAGAGAGCCCTGGGCTTAATGGGCCTCTAATCTTTCTGGCTGTTGTGTTCTAACACAAGAGTTAAATTAGCTTTATAAAACAGCCCATCACATTTACACTTCCACCCCATGGCTTGGATAATGCTGGAGGTATACTTCTCTCCTTTGCTGGGTGAAAGGAAGACCCAGGATATCTATTTAAATTAAATAAAGTCTTTTATTGCCAGCCCCCTTGCATAAATGCCATGCATTTGCCTGCGTGCAGCATCAGATCACCTATGGGGACCACGCTAAGGTTTAAATACAGCATTGGAATTAAATGTTTAACGCTTCAGACTTGCAGTGTCTCCCTTCCACTCCCCCCCACCCCCCCGCCCTCTGAAATTTCCACTATGAGAGGATTAAAGGCTAAGCCCACAACTTGCTGAGCCTGGAAAACAACTGCAACCAGCATGGAACTTTCAATATTAAGAATGACATATAAGATAGAACAGAGTAAACTAAGCCAGTAACTCAAAAGAGGCACAATGCGTGCACTCCCCCTCCATAAAGATTTGAGGGTATCCCCCTCAAGTGCATTAAATAATTATCACCAATTATAACGTTTAAGATGACAGGGCAGAGAAATAGTTAACTACATGGGGTGCTAGAATATCAGCGGTATGATCATTAAGTTGGGTTTAATTCAGCTTTTAAAATAAAATAGGTTTTTTTCCTCTTGCTGACTCCAAGGCCCAGTCCGCTCACAAATATTGCACTTCCTTATTAAAAAAAAAAAAAAAAAGGTATGAGTGAGCTGCTGGGGGTTCACAGGGGTTTGGGAGAGCCCCTAACTAAGATTCTGTGCAGTTCAGATAACCGCCAAATCCCACTCCTGGCTGGCCCCGCCCACCCCTCCCCTCCCCTCCCCTCCCCGAAGTTCTCCACGCGGCTCGTTTTGGATGCAGATAAGTGCAGACCATGCGTGGAGGCTCGGGGAGGGGAAAAAATGGGCCTCCCAGAAGTTCAGGAAGGCCGGAAATGGGCCCGTTTCTGGCTTCCAAACAGCCTCCAGAGCCCAAGGAGGCTGTTTTAGCTCTCCCAGAGGCTTGAGGAAAGCCTCTGGGGCCCAGGGAGGGCAAAAAACCCCACCTGTCGTGGTGCAGGAGGCTGACTAGGTCACACCCACCATGGCCATGCCCACCCAGCAACCAGGTGGAGATCCCCTTGCTAAAATTTTTGAAGCCCACCCCTGAAAAAAAGGTTCTTCTTGTTGCTACAGGCAGACAACTCATGTTGGTATCAGGCCAACACCCTCCGCAGCCTCTGAGATGTCAACTTCGAGAGCAAACTGAAGCAGGTGCTAAGGAATTCTGGTCAGTTTTCCATTCTGGATTGGACAAATAGAAAAGTGATCTTGGCTTGGCAGGAGAGGCCTCACAAGGCTACAACCACGTCTTGGAGGTCATCCTCACCTCTACCTGCTTGACTCTTCCTCTTCCCCAGTTTGAGTTTTATTTATTTATGTTGATAACTCTAGGTAGAGTACACATCAGAGGGGGGAAACCCCCCCCCCCCCACATATGTATGTAGACAAAAACCTGGCCAACTAAAAGAACAATACACACCAGCCCTAGGTAAATATAACTAAATACAACTAAATGGGGCTTCCCAATCACCTTATTCTCTAAATAAGGAATTGGGAGAATAACTAGGTTTTCCAAAAAGTTTCCTAAATGTTATAAGGGTGGAAAAGGCACAGATCTCTTGATAGATTTATCAAGTTCCAGAGGACAATCACCATGAGGTGACACTGTTCGATTGACAGGACCTGGAGTAAACCCCACCCTGTTGGATCATCCTGAATGGGCAAAATAAGTGGACATTGACCTTACAGTTCAACTGTGCAGTTTTAATTTGTTTTGATTAGAAGATGTCATAAGGGAAAGGCTGAGAAAGACCTTTTATGAACAAGAGCTCTGTTGGGTAACAAGTGGGTTTGATGGGTCAAAGATCTAACTTGCGGTGCTGATTCTAAACAATGGCTTGCTTAATCAGCTTTATTGAATAAACCAGAATTTATTCAGTTAATCTGATTTACTAACCCATGAGGAGTAAGTTATGGCTTTCAGACATGCAAAACATTCTCCTAGCATTTTACATGCATTTCTGCTTGTAGAAATCCTGGGCATTGTATTACAGCATCAGCAGAATGCCTAGTTGTCTACCTCTGTGCTAAGCATAAGGGTTTAAAATGTTGTCAGAACCAGTTGGATATAAACCAGCTTTCAGAGGAGGGCAACAAAGATAGTTAGGGGACTGAAGGCTACAACATATGGAGAACAGTTACAGGAATTGGGTATCTGTCTCGTATCTAGTCTAGTAAAAAGAAGGAACAGAGGTGACAGGATAGCAGTGTTCCAATATTTATATGGTTACCACAAAGAAGATGGATTCCTATTCTTCAAAGCACCTGAGGGCAGGACAAGAGCCACGGGTGGAAACTAATCAAGGAGAGAAGCAACCTAGAACTAAGGAGGAATTTCCTGAGAGTTAGAACAATAGTAGAATGACCTGCCTCCAGAAGTTATGAATGCTCCAACACTGGAAGTTTTTAAGAAGAGATTGGACAACAATTTGTCTGAAATAGTATAGGGTTTCCTGCTGGAGCAGGGGGCAAGACTAGAAGGCTTCCAACTCTGTTTTTCTGATTATGCCCCAACTTTTTATAACATCAAATGGCTTGCAAAAAAGGTATCACAAAACAACCCAGAGCAAAAGCACGCTTAGAGATGCCAAAATGCAGGGGGAGAAAACCACAGCACAGATAAATCTTAAAACACCAGGATGGAAGGAAAAACAATTGGCAGATCTGCCCAGCTTGCTTGAGTCAAAAGAGCAAAATTAACAAGGTAGCCAGCAGGTTGAAAGAGGACTAAATAGATCCAAATTCAAACCCCCACCTTGCCCTAAAGCTTAAGTGACAGATTTGGATGTCAGGTGCTCTCTCTCCCCTCTCGTAAAATAGTTATGAAGATCGAAGGAGCACAAAAAACTGCACACTATCAAAAGGAACCACATCTGCAGGAGGAAGGCAGAGTAAACAAAGTCAAGACAGTGGAAGCCACATCTGGATGCATTCCCTCAGACTTCTGTAGATACATGGACAAAAGGGACAGGGTTAGACATGCATTGCAATGTCGATCTTGAGTTTATTTTATGGCTTCCTGTGGTTCCAACTCTTTGGAAAATAGAACCTCAGGATAAATGAAATCGGAATCTGTAAAAAGAGTTTCATTGCTACAGCTAAGTCAGCCCTTCAAGACCGAGCCAGACACTGTTTTGGCTAAGGATGATTAAAACTGAAGTCCACCATATTTTTTTTAATCTATCTAGTTGGGGCGGGGGTAATATAAATGAATAGGCCCTATTATTCTGAGGAAGTAACCTTCTCTATAGAACGGTATTCATAAAGAAGATATTTACTGTTAGGTCACAACTGGTCACCCTGACAGATTATAACAGAAAGCCCCCTTAAGCTGGTTCTTTAATCATGACTTCTGGAGCATCGATTTAAGTATCTTGTGCTTTACATTAACATTATGGCTTTCATCCAGATGTCCAAAACAGCTCTAAATTAGAAAGAGAGAGTTTTCAACACTTTTTCATATACTGTGTATTTTAGCATGTGCTTCTCAGATATCAAACCTTTGGAAATACAATACTTCTAATCAGTCATATGTTTTTGTATTCTTTTGGCGTCTTCCATTTCTTAGTGCTGTAAATCTAATGCAGAGGTAGACGACTGAAGCTTTGTCATTCTCCCCACTAAGACATGCTATTGATTCTGGATACAGGCCGTCCTTGACTTACGACCATTCGTTTAGTGACTGTTCAAAATTCCAACGATATAGACAGCAGAATATGGCAGAATCTTCTCCAATGCAGGGGGAAAAATTCCTCATGTAAGAACTTATCAAGAGAAATTGTCTGAGGTAAAAAATTCTCCCCAACATATAATTTTCTCAAAAAATCCTTTCCCAGAGAGGCTTAATTCATGCCAGATCTCACTTCCAGTTCAAAACACATTAGGAACAGGCGCAAAAGTATGTCATGGGATTCAGAATGTATGCTAATATGTAATTATTTTTAAAAGGATTTATTTATTAAATATAAAGTATCGGTTGGGTTTATAAATCCATGTTAAGTCAAAAGTCACGTTATGGTTCAATTTATTATACCAGCCAAGCCACTGTGACCTAGAATGATAACCAACATTATGGCTTAGCCTTTGCATGATTTTAAGTAAAGACCAATTCCTTATATACAACATGCTAAAGCAACCACGAATTAACACATTGTCATAGAGTGATATGCTAAAGTGGGTGAGTTCCCACATTAAACTAAGTCATAAATCATGATTTACAAACCATAATAGGTAGCTCATAGAATACTGTTCTAATTTGCATCCTGCACAGCCCATTATTTTCAGGGTCACTTTTTATTGTAAGATGACCTCAACTCTTTTCTTCCTTGTTCCTCTCTATTTAATATTTCTAATGACTTCAGAAACACAAATAACCAGTTCGGGCTTCCTTGAAAATCAAAATTGTCAGTTCCACTGTTCGTAGATCAACAGTGACAACTATTCCAAAGACATAACTTTGATTTGAGGTCTATCTTCTTTTCTACTTGTTCCATGTCCAGGGTTCAAGTTTTAGGGTGAGAAGCGGAGACCACTCTACAACGTGAGCTATGCCAGCATAAGCAAATAGGTTGATACAGAAGCAAAGCTAAACTTGGATTTATATATTATCTAAATGTTTATGCACATTAAATGTGGAGAGTGTGACTACCTCCCCAACCATTTCCTCCTGCTGTTACGTAAGCATTACAATCTTCAGCAGTTGGCTTTAGAGGGCAGCAGTTTCCAGACACTTTCAAAGTTTATATATGGGGAATGGCATGCAAATCAGGGTTTTAGATTGAGCATCAGTGTTAAAGATGGTTTACCACACTCAGATTTCCATCTGATCTCTTTATTTGCATCACTGAAATGCAGATTGTTCTAGCCAACAAGTTTTTTAGACTAGTTCTCTGCAAAATTAATAGAAATAGCACAAGCCTAAATGAGGGATGTTTGGAGAAACCAACGAACACACGTAAGCACACAAAGTGATCGATATTATTCTCCATCACAAAAAAATCTAAGAAAAACATTATTTGCCGCATACAAACAGGGAACAAAAGTGCTATTTATGGCCACTGACCAACTCATCTCCATGCTGTTTTGGACAAACCACATTCATCCAATGCTGCTGTGCTAGACTGATAGGGAGGCTGCCTGCCTGAAAAGGCCCAGTTGCATTCAGACTCTGGTATCTATGACGGCTGTATGCTTTGTTGATAAGACAAGGCTGCCCTCTTCTCAGGCCACCTCTGCCCTGGAAAGTTGATCACTGTATTTCTCAGAATTGCAAATGACTTTGTTGTGCCATAAGCTCATAGTAGACTCTAATTCAGGGGTTTCAAACTCAAGGCCCGCGGGCCAGATTCGGTCCACAGGGTGCTTAGATCTGGCCTGCAGGGCCACCCTGGAAACAGAGAAGGACCGGCCTGTGGTGCTTCTTCCAGCAAAAATGAAGCTCGGGAGGGCCACATGTGGTCCTCCCGAGCTCTGTTTTGGGCTGTGACTGCCTCCCTCTGCCAGCAAAATCGGAGCTGGTGGGGGGGCAAGCTCTGTTTTCACTGGCAAGAAAGCTGTAGGAGGTAGTCACAACTGAAAACAGACATCTAGCTGGCCACGCTCCCTGGTCACACACACCCCTGGCCTCCCAAGGACAATCACAACCCTGATGTGGCCCTCAATAAAACCAAGTTTGACACTCCTGCTCTGAATGTTTTCAGTACAATATACTTGGAAGGTTAGAGCTTTCAACCAAAGCAATTATATTCCAATAGAAAAGAATATTTGCAGCTTGGAGTGTGAAGTGTGATGTGCTTGATGCTCTCAGAGCTTTGGTTCTTTTGTTTGCAGATGTTTTGTTACCCAACTATTTAACACCATCAATGTAACTGGGATTTGTTGCACTTCCACATTCACTCATACTGATGTTAACTAATTGGGTAAAGAAACATCTGGAGGTAAAACAACTGAGCTCAGAGCACACCAAGAACTTCACAACATGTTCTCTCCTTTCCATGGACCATCAGCTAAAGGAAGTTTTAGCTCTTCTGAGAGATTCAAAATTTGAACTGAGTTTGTATTTCATAACCACGGTATGTTTACGTTTATTAAACAAGCCACAATTGGCTAGATTCTTAGAATGCAATAATGCAAAACTAAAATAACTACTTCATAGATTTGTAGAATGTGTGAACTAATGAAGTGGAGTAGTAATTTCAGTGGTGAGATTCAATTTTTTTTTACTACCAGTTCTGTGGGCGTGGCTTGATGGGTGTGGCAGGGGAAGGATACTGTAAAATTCCCATTCCCTCCCCATTCCTGGGGAAGGTTACTGTAAATCCCATTCCCTTCCCACCCCACTAACCTGCTTTCCAGCTCCGTTCTCCTGTGCAGGGCAACAAAAGAAGACCCAGCCGGGTCAGCTGGGACTCGGGAGGCAGAGAGTAGATGGGGGCAGGGCCAGTCAGAGGTAGTATTTGCCAGTTCTCCAAACTACTCAAAATTTCTGCTATTGGTTCTCCAGAACTGGTCAATCTGCTGAATACCATCTCTGAGAAATTTGGACACTGAACTTGAACAACAGTGATACAGACTGGGTTCACAGATAAAATTAAGCTGTGGTTTGTTTAATCATGTTTTGAGGAATTAAATGCAATAGGCTAGGTTTATACAACACTGCTAGAAACTGAACTATAAACACAGCGGCTGTGTGTGCACAGTATACTGAGCTGAAACCATACTAATTATGTGACTGTTTATTTTGGCAAGAGAATTAGGGTTTGTTGTTCTCATTCATATGGAAACACTGTATACATGGACACTCAGATAGACCCACACCTAGATTCAACTTCTCCTTCCTCCGAGAGAAGTCAATGTGAATGTCAGAAATATTGAATTTCCAAAAGGCCAGGTGAATGCTTTGATAAGGGCAGACCCTGGTAGGACAAAGCATCCTAATTGCTTCTGAAAATAAATCCGTTTCCTTCACATGGGTGACCATAACTCAGATTTCTTTTATTTTTTAAAAGCTACAGACAATTCTGCTTAGAAGTAGGCATTCATTTCTCTGACCCTGATGGAGGAGACTGCTGGCTCCAGAGATATCAGTGGATGACCTCTTTGGGTATTTTTTAATTTTTTTTTATTTTTGCTCAGGGCTGGGATGCTGATCTGGAACAACCAGGCTAAAGTAAGGAGTCATTCCTTCAGACAGAAAAGGCATACATCATTGACAAGAGGAGGAGGAGATCTTTGCTCAATTGAGCTAAACTCCAGAAAAAAATCCAGAATGATATAAACCCCTGTGGGTGGGGTCTTAATTAGGACTTATTTTGGGGGGTAGGGCTTATATTGGGCATGCGTATAAAAATCAAGCTAGGGCTTACTTTCAGGCTTGGTCGTATTTTGGGGGAAACAGGGTTGAGAAAGGACTGTTGTAGGAGGAGTTACTGTAGCTATGGTCACTAAGAGGATAACTTGGAGCAATGTTTCTCAATCTGAGCCACTTTAAGATGTGTGGACTTCAACTCCCAGAAAACCTAAGCCAGCCATGAGTATTCTGGGAGTTGAAGTCCCCACAGATCTTTAAAAGGCTGAGGTGGAGAAACACTGCCACAGTTACTAAAGCCATGCATGCCCTATTCCAGGGGCGTCAAACTCGATTTCACTGAGGGCCACATCAGAGTTGTGCTTGACCTCGGGGGCGTGGCATGGCCAGGGGGCATGGACAGCTCAACGTCACTCATGTCAGGGGCGCCTGTGGTGGCCAAAGTGCTCTGCCAGAGAAAATGGGCTCCCAAGCTCTGTTTTTTGTTGTGATGGCCTCCTGCAACCCTCTGCCAGCGAAAATGGAGCTTGGGAGAGCCGTATGCAGCCCTCCTGAGCTCCATTTTCACTGGCAGAGGCACCGCGAGTCAATCCTTTGCTATTTCCAGAATGGCCCCACAGGCCAGATCTAAGCACCCCGCAGGCCGGCTCCGGCTCCCGGGATTTGAATTTGACACCCCTGCCTATTCCAACAGTTCCATGAAACTCATCTAGGGTCATTCTCTTCCACTTTGCTCATGACAATCCAAGTAGGTCTCACTCCATAGTCTCAGAAAGCCTGGATGAGGAGTCTTTTCCCAGAATGGGAAAGAGCCAAATAAATCTCGGTGCTCTATTCGTCAAAATGAAAACAGTCTTCACAGAAATCTGTTTCCAACAGCTTTTAAATACAGTGCAGAAAAATCCGGCTTTGAACAAAGTCCTGTAGTGACAAAAGTTCCCAGTAGTTAAAAGAACATCATTCTTCTGGCAGAAATGTTCTTTTTCATATAATGTCAGCAAATTTTAGTCATACATTTAGATTATACTTGTGCAGGTAGTCCTCGACATACGACCACAATTGAGCCCAAAATTTCTGTCGTTAAGTGAGATGGTTGTTAAGTGAGCTTTATCCCATTTTATGACCTTTCTTGCCACATTTGTTAAGTGAATCATTGCAGTGATAAGTCAATAACTGGGTTGCTAAGTGAATCTGGTTTCCCCAGATTTGTCAATAGGTTGCAAAAGGTGATCGTATGACCTTGGGACACAGCAATACTCATGCATTGTAAGTTGCCATGCATCTTAATTTTGATCACATGATCATGGAGATGCTACAAAGGTCATAAGTGTGAAAAACGGTCATAAGTCACCTTTTTCAGCACCGCTATAACTTTGAACAGTCCCTAAATGAACTGTTGTAAGTTGAGGACTATACCTATATAAATGGACATTCTACATATTTCTACTCCTATTGTTCAGGCTGTTCTGTTGCTCATGTGGGAAAAATCGTATCTAGGTAGTCTTCAACTTACAAAACTATTCATTTCGTGACCATTCAAAGTTACAACAGCACTAAAAAAAAGAGACCTACACCTACTCCTCACGTATATTGACTGTGAGCATACCACAATTGTTGGTGAATATCTACGATGTCTGAGTCATGTGATCGTTCTTTGTGACTTTCCCAGCCAGATTCTGACAAGCAGTCAAAGGGGGAAGCCAAATTCACTTAACAACTGCATGATTCATTTAATGACTAAAGTGATTCGTTTCACAACTTTAACAACAAAAAAAGGTTATAAAATCAGGTATGACTCACTTAATGGCCGTCTTGTTAACAGTGGAAATTCTGGTACTAATTGTGGAGTTGAGGACTATCTGTAACGTGTTATGTGCTCAAACATAACAAAACAAAACAAAAAACAGAACAAGGAGAAAACTGCAAGGGATGGATAATTATATTAAAACTACCCAATTCTTTTAGAAATGCTGACTCCTACCCTTTTGGGAAAAAATAAAGCTCCAGCTTCAAGAAATTTCAGTTCCCGACTCTTTTTCCTCAGAAGAACTGGGAACTATTTGGGAGCAATCTAGCACTCCATAAGTGGAGATGAAATTTGCCATATCTCCCCCAAATCAGTCTGGAGATTTTCAAGCAGTGCTCCTAAAAAAACAACAACCCTGTATTGTTCTGAGACAATCATGACAAAATTTGTAGCAATAGCATCTCTTCCTGAGGAACACCTGCACCACATTTCAGAGGGACCGAATAAAAAGCTTGTACAAAAGAAAGTGAAAATACACAAGGAAGATTCCCCTTCAATGGATCTGAGTATTCTATCGGAAATAGAATGAGACAATGGCATAAACCTTGCACCTCACAGAATAGAATACAATTCTTTATTGGCCAAGTGTGGTTGGACACACAAGGAATTGTGGGAGCGGATGGGTGATAAGGAGTGATGGGAAGATTAAGAGTAATAGTAGTGCAGACTTTGTAAATAGTTTGACAGTATTGAGGGAATTATTTGTTTAGCAGAGTGATGGCTTTGGGGGGGAAATCTGTTCTTGTGTCTGGTTGTTCTGGTGTGCAGTGCTCTATAGCGTCGTTTTGAGGGAAGAAGTTGAAACAGTTTATGTCCAGGATGTGAGGGATCTGTAAATATTTTCACAGCTCTCTTTTTGACTCGTGCAGTATACAGGTCCTTGACTGAAGGCAGGTTGGTAGTAATAGTTTTTTTCTGCAGTCCTAATTACTCTCTGAAGTCTGTGTCTGTCCTGTTGGGTTGCAGAACCAAACCAGACAGTTATAGAGGTTCAGACGATGGACTCATAATAATGGAACTCTTCTCCAAAGTGGAAATTAAAAGGGTGGGATCGGATGATTTTTTTTTGATGGGAAGTAATAGGAAACATCAGATCTGGAGTTTACGTTGGAAAATTCAAGGACACGTGAGAAGAAGGCACTGGCGAACTATGGTTGTTTTGTTACTAATATGCATATTTCTGTGCAGTCTTCAGAAGATGTACACAATTCACAATTCACTTGTTTCCCTTGAGTGGCTAGCAGAATTTTAGTCAAAGGACAGTCTTGGTGGACAGAAAAGTGCTTTGATAGGAAACAGATCACATACACTACCCATAATCCCCCTATTATGAGAATCAAATTCATAAGCATCACCCAATACATTTCTCTATGAACTCAGAAAGAATCTAACATATTAACAACCCTTCCCCACTATGGACTGAGGTTCAAATGTATGTGGTTGTTCTTTTTGAATGGCAGCCATACATAAACAAAAGTATCTTTTAGCAAAAAAAAAAAAAAGGCTAACATAATCCTTGGTTGTATAAACAGAGGCATAGAATCAAAATGATGTGAAGTATTGGCACCGCTTTATAAAGCCTTAATAAGGCCACACCTAGAATACTGCATCCAGTTTTGGTGACCACATTACAAAAAAGGTGTTGAGACATTGGAAAAAGTATAAAGGAGGGCAACTAAGATGATTAAAGGCTTGGATAAAACACATAAAGAACAGTTGCAGGAAGTGGGTATGGCCAGTCTAGAGAAAAGGAGGACTAGGGGTGACATGATAGTGGTATTCCAGTATTTCAGGAGCTGTCACAAAGAAGAGGGGGTCAATGTATTTTCCAAAGCACCAGAAGGCAAGATAAGAAACAATGAATGGAAACTAATCAAGGAGAGAAGCAACCTGCAATTAAGGAGAAACTTCCTAACAGTGTAACAGCTTGCTTTCAGAAGTTGTAGGAGCTTCATCACTGGAGGTTTTTAAGAAAAGACTAGACAACCAACCATTTGTTTGAAGTTGTATAGGATCTCCTGCTTGAGCAGGGAGGGGGTTGGACTAGAAGACCTCTAAAGCCCCTTCCAGCTCATTTTAATTGATTGACAGAAGCAAAGAAAAAGGTTTAGAAAACAAGAAACAACCGTTGCCATTCAATTTGGAAAATCTGTTCAGTCCTTAAGCAGGCTACCTAATAACTTCTTGAGATCTTTTTATCAGTGCAGGAAAACAAAGGGACTGTGATGTTCGAAAAGATTCCAAAACAAGGCCGTCAGTCCAGCACATAAAGGGACACTCCATTTCAGATTCCTGTTTAAGTGTCCCTCTGCATTTCTTTTATATTCATCTGAAACTAAGAAATCTATAAAGCATGTATCCACTGTAATATTCTTTTCTGGAATATTTATTTATTTAAATTTCTTGGCTGCCCAATTCTAGTCGTTCAGCAGCCAGCAACAGAGCACCAAGCCGCAGAAGTTGAATTAACAGAGCAACCGATATAGCACCGATATAAACACCATTTCTAAAAATGTGGCAAGAAAGCAAGCTGATGACAGTCAGTTTAACAAGAAAGATGGTAGAAAAATCAGAAATAAACAAACCCACAGGACTTCTTCCCCCCTTCCCAACTTTACTCACAGTCAGTTCTCACTAATCTTGAGAATTCTGAAGGTGCCAACGAACATGTAGACAAGGGTGACTCAACAGATATTCTAAAGTTGGAACTTTAGAACTCCTTTCGCAAATCCTGTGGGAAAGTTTCTTGAACTAACTCATCCATCATGGCATAAAAAGAGAAGTTTCTTTGGATTAAAGAGACAGATTGTTGTAGTGGTTAAGGCAACAGTCTAGACCAGGGGTCTTCAAACTTGACAGCTTTAAGACTTGTGGACTTCAACTCGCAGAATTCCTCCTCCAGTTATGTTAGGTCAGGAATTCTGGGAGTTGAAGTCTATAACTCTTAAACTCGCCAAGTTTGAAGACCCTTGGTCTAAAAACTGGAAGACTGTAAGTCAGCTCACTTTAGGCATGAAGCCAGCTGAGTGACCTTGGGTCAATCCTTCTCACTCAGCCCCAGGAAGAAGATGACAAGGGAAAAACCACTTCCAAAGTCTTGCCAAGAATACCACAGAAACTTGTCCCGGAAATCGCCAAGAATGAACACTGACTCAAAGGCACATAATTCTCCTGGGTTGGCAACTGCGGATATAAAGCGGGAGATAGAAGGGATAAAAGGGGAATTGTCACTCTGATAAGAAGTGGATCCCTGGGATTGGCTCAGGAGAACTGTTACAAGTGAGTATGCTGTCAGACCCCCTTAATTGAAAGGTGCATTTTTTTGGGCTCACACTGCAACAAGAATGCCCCGCATACTCGTATCCACTCTTCAGTATCAAATGCCACCCTCCCTTTAAAATATATATATATCCTTGTCTCATGATTTAGAATTTGGGGTCCTCCCTTGAAACTGCAGGAAGATCCTGCAGGAGTGACGGAAATACCTTTTCAACCACAGTATAAATTCAACTGTCACATTGGCTTCCAGGAATTGTAAGGGTTTGGAGGATCAATCTAACCCATAATTAAGGGCTGTTTTCTATCTCTGCAAATACAGGTAGTCCTCAACTTATGACCACAACTGAGCCCAATATTTCAGTTACTAAGTGAATCTTGCCGCATTTTACAACATTTCTCACCACAGTCACTAAGCGAATCACTGCAGTTGATAAGTTAGTAAACCTGGTTGTTAAGTGAATCTAGCTTCCCTATTGACTTTGCTCGTCAGGTCGCAAAATGTGATCACGTGACCCCGGGACGCTACAACGGTCATAGGTATGAACCAGTTGCCAAGCGTCTGAATTTTGATCACATCATTATGGGGAATGCTGCAAAGGTTGCATCTGTGAAAAACGGTCATAAGTCACTTTTTTTCAGTGATGTTGTAACTTTGAATGGTCAGTAAATGAACTGTTGTAAGTCAATGACTTCCTGCACTTTAAATACAGACTATTGAGAAGCCAATAAGGAAAAGAGGCTACTTCACTCCAATCCTGGCAGGTAGATGTTGGTTACTAAGTGAGTCAGCAAAGAACTTCAGATTTTGTAAATTTCCAGACATCCCAAAGATGGCATCCAATCCAGATTCCCATAATAAGATGGGATGATAAGACCATCTCAGTTAAAGAGCTGGGTGGAATGGAAGTAACATAGAACACGATTGTACTTTTAAAGCACTGGCAGCTGTAAGATATGTGGACCTCAACTCCCAGACATTTGAGAACTGAAGCCCACACACCTTACAGTGGCTAAGGTTGAGAAACATTCTTTTAGAGCGCTGTGAAATTTCAGTAATTGTGATAGAAAATATGGTGCTTTAAGTGAGGAGTCTAGTTATATGGTACATACAATTGTCGTACCAATTATCTGTACGTAGCAATTATTGTACATACAATTATATTATCAGTTGAAGTTTTGTTTTTCTTTCCTAATCACAAACATAGGAGATAAAATGTAAAAATCTAACCCATAAATAGGGGCCAAAAGTATTATCAGGAGGTGCACAAATCTCCAGGTTCTATTTCCACCAATCATAGAGTATATCTGCACAACCCAAATAGAATTCTATCCATTTTTCTGGATCTATAAAACCCACCAAACCATGGAGCTCACACTGGGCAAAGCTAGGTTGGCTAGCTTTGTGGTTTTGTGTGCTGTACATACACAACCAGCTATCAGCTTTGTGGCACACTGGCTGGCTGAAGTGGGACTTGCCATTCAGAATCGCTTGATAGTAAGGTGGGTGGCATATAAATTTAATAAGTAAATAAAGTCAGATGGATGTTCCTGAAATGGGAGATGTTCTCATATTTAGTCATACAAGTGCACAGAAATCCAGTTTACACGGTTGCAAAAAACCACAATGTGTGCCCATTCTTAATTTCAATAAACCACGATTGACAACACCTTAAGTTGTAAAACAGGGTTTGTAAACTGTAATGACAAACTGTTAGGGAAGGATTCCAACCTTTTTACCCAGCTTAGTTGTACATCAACCATGCCTGGGCGAAAGATTAGAGAATCTGAAATCCAGCCCACCAGACAGGCAGAAGTGTCAAGGGCTAGGGGATCAAAGAAGGGAGAAAGTCACACAAGCCTACAGCAGAAAAGCAAACCTTTCTTGCAAATATATATTTATATATATATATATATATATATGGGGGTGGGGGTGGGGTAATCGAGGTGGGAGGACCAGCGACAGGAGTGGCACCTGAATGTTCAGGTTACAGAACAGAAAAGCCACAGGTAGCAAATCCCACAGATTCTGGCTTAACACACACACACACACACACACACACACACACACACACACACACACAAATGCACACAATCTCATTTTGCCCACCCTTAAATTACCCCCCACCCCCAAAGCCCAGGTGAGAATCACCAACAAAACGCCTCCCATTTTCACCCGTGAGAGTTCACCGTTCCCTCCCACCCAGCCAGCAACCTTCGCCCGGGGAAATCGGAGATGGGATCGAAATGGGGCCATAGGATTCAGCGCAGTTTTACACACACACACACACACACACACACACACACACACACACACACACACACCATACCACCACCACCACCACCCCGCGCGCGCAGAAGCCAGCCTGCAACCCGCGTGGGGGCCGGTCTCGCGTGGGGGTGGGGGGATGGGGAAACGCTTAGGGGCGACCCCCGAGCCGCCGCCTACCTTTCTCGGGTCCCCCGTTCCGCTTCTGTTCATTCACAAGGTTTTTTTTCCCGCGAGAAGTGGGGGCTGCAAACCGAAGGAAGGCTACCAAACCCGGCCGCTTCTGGCCCGGGAAGTGCGGCTGGTGAGCCTCGGCTTAGCCCTTCGCTTCCCGCAGGTCATTGGAGCCAAGCGGAAAAAGCCGCCGCCGCCGCCGCCGCCGCGCAAGGTAAGCTAAGTGCAGCTTCGCCTTCCGAAGTGCCCGCCTCTGCCTCGGCGACGGCCACGGCTCGGGCGCTTTCGGTGGCGCCGGTCTCCCTCTAGCGACCCACCTGGGCTTTGCTCGAGCGGAAAAGGCCGGCGGAGACCCGGTTCACACGTGCCGCTTTGACCCGTTTTGGGCATTCTCCCTGCACGGCGGTGCTGGGTTCGAGTCCCTTGGCTGAGGCGCGAAAGCGAGAGTTTCGTTTGGCAAAATGGGGACCGTGGCGTGAGTTCCGGGCCTCGTGGTTTGTAGACAGTGTGTATGTGTGTGGATTGTGTGTTAGTGGTTTGTGGGTTTTCAACCCCAGTCGAAGTAAGCCACAATTGTGCGCTGACCTATAGCTTAAGTCAGCCTATAGGTACATGGGAGTAAAATTCCTTCATTCCCATTCAGCTTTCTTCTGAAACTGGGCTTCTAATTTTATATACAAGGTTGCAATGTCTCCACTGTATTGTTATTGTTAATGTGTGTTAAGAAAAAATAATAGCAGTAACAAAGTTTAAAAAGACCATTTGGTTTCTTAACATCCCCCTTCTGTTCCCCTCTTGGTTTATTCTCTTTGTAGCTTTTTCTTTGTTTTGTGATGGCTTTGTTTATTAGCATTGTTCTCAGTGTTTTAAACATTTTAACAATTATAAACCACCAAGTCACAGGGAGTCAGATGGCATATAAATTGAATGGATTATTACTATTATTATCAGGGTCTGTCTGTCACAATAACATGAAGTCACGGCTGCCAGTTCTTTAACTGGTATTGACCTACATTTGCATTGAAGTCTTCCCAAGAACCTAGGCTGTCATGATGTGTTAATATAATATATGTGTGGATCCAAGCACTTTTGTCTTTTGCAATTGACTGATAGAAATTTTGTCGAGTCACTATGTAAATTTTCTAATTGCCATCCAAGTGATTTTGGTTGTTGTTCTGGTTCGTCGCACAGCCAGCCAGATGTTCAGACTGGATTTGGCATTTTTGTCTGCCTGTCGACTCCTTCCCAAAGACCTGGGATAGGCAGATGCAGATGTTTTATGGGGTCACAGGATGTAAGCCATTCCAAGTAAGGCTGCCTTTCGCAATTGACTGATGGTGAATTAGTCAATGCCTGTGGTATTATTGTTATTTATTTCTTGGTACTCTAGCAGTTTGCAGTGTTTATAATATTTAGGTCCCTTTGCACACCATACTGGTATAACCAATAAGGTTTATATTTGCCATATAAACACTTACTGTAAGTGTTTATATGGCAAATATAAACCTTATTGGTTATTTTTAAGCCTCCCTTAGGGATACTTGTGACAGGAAACTTCTCTTGGTTGTGTTAAATATTACAACTGGCTCTGGTTTAGAGCTAGTAATATTTTGCCTCCATCTATTTTAAAAACATAAAATGTATGATTGCATGATCTCTTGACCACCAAGGGCCCATAAAAGCTTTGAGGGAAGGTATCTGAAGAAATTTTAATCATTTCCAAATAGTAACAATTAATGAGATAAATGGGGGAAATCATGTAATTCAGTATAAAGAGAATAACTATCATAAGCACATAGGCACAACACAGGTTATGTAGACAGTAAACAGTGTCAGACATGAAAATCTCAAGTGCCTATATACAAATGCACAAAGTCTGGGGAACAGAGGGTGAACTCAAACTATGAATACATAAAGGTAAATATGATATAGTTGGAATAACAGAAACTTGGTGGGATGAAACCTGGAACATACTGGTAGAAGGATACAAACTATTCAAAAAGAAACCAGACCCCATAAAAGAGGAGGTGGAGTTGCACTGTATGTAAAGGACCACTATATTGCTACAGAATTGCATGGAACCTAAGATGAAAACCTCCTAGAATGCATATGGGTCAATATAAAAGAAAAAAAGAATGACATGGCCATAGGTGTATATTATAGGCCACCCAATCAAGCAGAAAATATAGATGTCCTTTTTGTCAGCCAACTAACAAACATAGCAGGAAACACACAATAGTAATGGGAGACTTCAATTATCCTGATATCAATTGGAAAACTAATTCTGCACCAAGTGATAAATAAGTTCCTAACCAACCTAGCTGACAAATTTGTTGTCCAAAAGGTAGAGGGTGAAACTAGAGGGACAGCCATACTGGGCTTAATTCTTACAGAGAAGAAATGATAGAGGGAGTTGAAACTGCAGGAACCTTGGGCGAGAGTGGCCATGTCATACTAGAATTCAACATAACACAAACACAGGCAACAGAACATAATGACACCAGAGTCTTGGATTTTAAAAGAGCTGATTTCAGTAAACTCAGAGAGAACATGGGAAAGATTCCATGGATGAAAATCCTAAAGGGGAAAACAACTCAAGAATCTTGGGAAACTCTAAAAAGTATGATCATAGAAGCCCAGACTAGCACAATACCACTGAGAAAGAAAAACAAAAAATCCAAGAAGAAACCAGCATGGCTGCACAAAGATCTCTCTGGCAAATTGAAAGAAAAAAAGGACAAGTACAAAAAATGGAAAGAAGGATATACAACTAAAACAGAATATCAGCAGATAGCCAGAAAGTCAGGATAGCAAAGGCTCAGAATGAACAAAGACTTGCAACAAAAGTCAAAGATAATAAAAAAAAGTTTCTTCCAACATATAAATAACAAGAAAAAAATCAAGGAAACAGTCGGTCCACTAAAGAGAGAAGATGGCAAGGAAGTAACAGGCAACAGAGAGAAAGCAGAACTGCTTAACTCATTTTTTGCATCCGTCTTCACGCAAAAAGAAACTATAGCTCAACCCACCAAAAACATAACTGTAAAAGACAGACCAGAAATAAAAGTTAAAATAAGCAAAAAAAATAGTAAGAGAACACCTGTCTGATCTTGATGAAAACAAATCACCGGGGCCTGATGGATTACATCTCAGAGTTTTAAAGGAGCTGGCAGAGGTCATCTCAGAACCACTGCACCATATCTTTCAAAAATCCTGGAGCACCGGGGAACTACCAGAGGACTGGAAAAGAGCTGATGTGGTTCCCATCTTCAAAAAAGGAAAAAAAAAACATCCGGGAAAATATAGACCAATCAGCCTAACATCAATACCTGGGAAGATACTGGAAAAGATAATATAAAATCAGATCTGCCAACATCTAGAAACAAGTAAAGTAATAACAAGCAGTCAGCACGGGTTTTTTAAGAACAAATCATGCCAAACCAATCTTTTTTCATTTTTCAACAAAGTGACTAAATTAGTAGACCAGCAAAATACCGTGGACATAATATATTTAGATTTCAGCAAGGCATTCGACAAAGTAGACCACAACCTACTTCTTAGTAAGGTAGAAAAAAGTGGAATAGATAGCACCACCACTAGATGGACTCGCAATTGGCTGGCAAACCATACTCAACGAGTAGTCCTTAATGGGTCTAAGTCTACATGGAGGGAAGTAAGCAGTGGGGTGCCACAAGGATCCGTCTTAGGCCCAGTACTCTTCAATATCTTCATTAATGACTTAGATGAGGGAATAGAAGGGGAACTTACCAAATTTGCTGATTATACTAAGCTGGCAGGAATAGCTAACACCCAAGAAAATAGGCTCAAGATCCAGATGGATCTTGACAGACTAGAACACTGGGCCATATCTAACAAAATGAAATTCAATGTAGAGAAAAGTAAAGTCCTGCGCTTAGGCAAGAAAAACCAGAGGTACACATATAGACTGTGAAACCAGGCTCAATAGCAGTAACTGTGAGAGGGATCTTGGAGCCTTAGTGGACAACCAGTTAAATATGAGCCAGCCGTGTGCAGCAGCAGCCAAAAAAGCTAATGCAATCCTAAATTGTATTAACAGAGGGAGACAGTCAAGATCGAGGGAAGAACTAATACCACTTTATAAAGCCTTAGTAAGACCACACCTAGAGTACTGCATCCAGTTTCGTTCACCACATTATAAAGATGTTGAGACTCTAGAAAAAGTACAGAGAAGAGCAACCAGGATGATTAGGGGACTGGAGAAACTTTCTGACAGTGAGAACAATCAACCAATGGAACAGAAGTTGCCCTCGGAAGTTGTGGGAGTGCCATCACTTGAGGCTTTCAAGAAGAGATTGGACTGCCATTTGTCAGAAATGGTGTAGGGTCTCCCGCTTGGATGGGATTTGGACTAGAGGACCTACAAGGTCCCTTCCAACTCTGATTATCTGTTAAATCTGTTAAACTGCATTGACTTTATTTAGTTTGATTCTCATTCATGTGAAATTCAGTTGCACCAACTTCAGCTTTTGTCCTTGTTCCATCCTTCTCTTGTCTAGCCATGCCCACATTGGTGTGTGTGTGTATGTGTGTAACCCTGGCAGAAAAGAATTGTGCCCCCTCTGATCTAATGCAGGGTTGTTTATAGAGAATTAAAAAATGAACCTGAAATATGGATAGTCCTCAACTTACAACAATTCACTTGGTGACTGTTCAAAGTTACAACATTGAAAAAGTGACATGACCATTTTTCACACTTATGATCACTGCAGTGTCCCCATGGTCACATGATCAGAATTTGGATGCTGGGCACCTGGTTCCTATTTATGACGGTTGCAGAGTCCCAAGGTCATCTGATCCCCTTTTGCGACCTTCTGATAAGCAAAATCAATGGGGAAGCCAGATTCACCTAACAAACCTGATACTCATTTAACAACTGCGGTGATTCACTTAACAACTGGGGCAAGAAAGGTCATAAAACAGGCCAAACTTCGCTTAATAGCCGTTTCGCTTAACAACAGAAATTTGGCCTCAATTATGATTTGAGCTGAGGTCTACTTATACCCTGTGTTGTGAAATACATTCCTCAAAATCGATTCAACTTTTCCCTATGTTTATAAAAGATTGCTATTGAGGAGCATTAAAAAAAGAGATGTTTTTGAAACATGAACTTCTTATTTTTGACTGTCTCCAAGAACAGCCTCTTGGACATCATCCAGTCTTTCCACTCCCTTCTTAACCCCCTGAAATGTACACGAAGTTCCAGCATTGTATAGCGTATGTAATATTTTTTTTTAATTTAAAAACCCAGACTGAGATATTACTCAACGGTAACGGAAATATAACCCAGTGTCTTCTTGAACACAAATACTATTTTTGCCTTCCTACTCACAAAGTGTCCCCAAGAGCCTCAAATTCTCTCAGTGATCCAATCCTGCCAGGAAAGCATATTTTATGACTTCACCTCACTGGTGTTGTACTCTTGATTTTCTGCTGTGTTAAAATAAACCAACTTTTCAGCCTGCTGTCTCCTTCAACTTTTAAAATGGAGTGCTTGGTGAAATATCCTCTTGTGGGGCTCAGTGTAGGGTTGGGCTTCAGACAGTTCATGCCAGTTCGGGTGAATCGAATGTTAATTTTACATCTGGTTCGGCGAAGTGATCGTTCCGATGACTGGTTGGCCCTGTCCGCCCCACCCCGCCCCTCCCAGGAGTCCCCACACAGCCAGTTTTGGATCACAGATAAGTGCAGGGCCCATGTGGAGATTCAGCAAGGGCGAAAAATGGGCCTCCTGGAGGTTCAAGGAAAGCCTCTGGAGCCCAGGGAAGGTGAAAACGGGCTTCCTGGAGGTTCTGAAAGGACAGAAACAGGCCTGTTTCCGGCCTCTAGAAAGCCTCTGGAGCCTGGAGAAGGCAAAATGGGCCCCTTGTGGCCTGTTTTCATTCCCAGGGTGGTTCAGGGAGGCCTACTAGGTTGAAAACGGGGCGCTGGGGGTGTGGCCCGTTTTTGCTCCCAGGGTGCAGAAGGCTGACTAGGCCACAGCCACCCAGCAACCGGGCAGAGAACCGGTGGTTAATGTAGTGTATTCAAATACAGACTTCTAATACTACATTCCTATTGGTTAGTTAATACAGCGTAATGATTGGTTAAGAACAACAAGTTCTGATTGGCCACATAAGCAGCGGGAAGTTTAAACACATGCCATTGGATGCAAGCCGTGAGCAGCCGCTATAAAAAGGGCTGCTGCGGCTAGACTTTAGTTGAAGTTATTGGTTGCTAATAAAGAGCTGATTTCAACTCCGGTATCTGAGTCTGCTTTGTCTTGGCGATAGAACAGTTAAATTATTTGAAGCCCACCCCAATACATTGCGTTGTTTGAATTTCCCACAATGCTATAGTAACGAACTGTAACGGGGCATTGTGGGAAGTGTTCTGATGGTTCCAGCGGAAGTTGAGGCTGGGTATTGAAAGCAAATCTAGAAGGTGCAGGGGTTTATAAAAAGGCTTGATTTTATTTCTTCTTTTTTTTTCAGTCCTGTAATTGAGAAAGGAGAAATATTTTTATTGAAAGAGCCATCTAGTGATGGATTTATAGTTTTCAAATCGGTGTGGCAGCTCTGGAATTATAAAATGAGAAGAGTTAATTTAAAATTGTTTTTGTTGTGCAAAGGACTCCAAGTCAAGAGAAGGTGAAACCTCTTTCCCACTCTCACTCCATGGTTTGACTGAGGTTCTGTGACATCTAATCTATATTAAGTTCCTGCTTCATGCTTCCCTCCTCTCTCATGGTCAGAGAATGCATGTTCTTGTTTCTGATTTGTTTTTAATCATCACAGCTGTCATTCTGATAGTATGGGTAGAGCAGCGAATTGCCAGGTGTAAAACACAAAACGATATTTAATGAACAGCAACTGTAAAGTATGAAACAGAACCCCCAGAGATTAGGAAGCTGAAGAATGCATGAGGAGGAAATGAATGACAATTTAGACCGAAAGAAATCCACAGCACTTTATGTCACTGTGCAAACGAATCTGTTAAAAATAAGCATTGTCAAATTCAGAGGGATTCAGGCTCTGATTTTACAGGATGCAAATGGATTGCTTTGTTTTTCTTCTATGCTTGGGGCATAGTCACCGGCTGTCTTCATACAGCACACTTTTAACTTTACATAATTAACTTGCTTTTGTACAGATCATGGTTCACATTACCAGATAACCGCAGACGAAGATCATGGGGTGGATTTACATACAAAGCTAAATCTCTTTGGCTAGTTTGTGGCTCAGTGCATCTTAGGAATGCTGCTAAACTTCAGGAAGCATGTCAGAAACCGTTTCACAGATCATACCAGGCCATGATTTGCTTAATCACATTTTACTGAACAAACCGAAACTGAGTTGTCATATCCCAGCAAGCCACAAACTAGGATTTACAAACCACTGTTGACTGAATTTAGATATCCTCCTACATCTGAACAGACAAGCAAAGCAAATGGTGGCTTAAGTATATGCCCAATGTTTAAGTCTCCATAGCAGAAAAATAGATAGTAGTAGTGATCTAAAACAGATTTGTCCCAAAGAGGAAGAAGCTTCTTGGATGAGAAGCGGAAAGTCTTCAAAGAAAAACCAGAAAGTCCAGTTGACTCTTGAAAAAACACCTTTGGGACAGCCATGACCTGGATGACTGAGAATCTCCATAGATATTCTGTCCTTTCCTGTATTTTGTTTGGTGAACCCGAAGACTTTGCACAACAGATTTGCTGAGGAGGGTGAGGGTGAGGAATTAAAACCTTGATCCAAGCTACTCTACCTGAGATCTTTGTGTATAATATTTTTTTTAAAAAAATACTATAAATGTAAGGACCATATATTCACAAGTTACTGTATTTACCCAATGGCAATTCTTTTTTTTAGCAAAAGGCAAACAACCAAAAGACAGAGATAAACTCAACTTGGAGCAGAAGAATTTCAACATGCCACTTCTCTATTCCTCAAAACTGACCCACATTTGTTCTAGTCCTTATGAATTATCTCATTATTTTTTGCCCTTTCTATGGAGATTCTCCATCATCCCGAGGGTGCTTTTTTTTTTCTTTCAAGAGGCAAACTGGATTATTTTGTGTTTCTTTGAAGATGTTTTGCTGCTCATCCAAGAAGAGTCAAATCTGAAGAAGCTTCTTGGATGAGAAATGAAATGTCTTTTTTAAAAAAAGCAAGAAAACCCAGTTGCCTCTTGAAAAAAAGGCACCTTTGGAATTACTTTTTGCCTTGGTGTTTTCTCCACATTACAAAGTGGGAGGGCATCAGGACCTTGGACAGCCCCAACAACTCACCTGCTGCCTTCTATCCAATGGGCCAGATATCCTTTCTTGGCTCCACCCTTTTTTTCTGAACAATGGAGCCTCAACCTTAAAGGGACAATTCTCCAGTCTGAAAACCGCTACCCTTCCATTTTGCACTGAATTCCTGGGAAGTATAGTAGACCCTCTACTCATGACCATAATTCGTTCCATAACTTTGGTGATTTCTTAATCTTCTAATGTTTCGTCTTCAGGAATTTCTGGGTCAGGGATCGTGTTTGATGGCCACCCGTGTATGTGTTCACGATCAGATTCAAAAATTTTGTGAATTTTTTTGGTCGGAATCCGATTTGGTTGTGGTCAGAAGCATTCGTGACCAGAGGTTCTACTGTGTATTCTGATGTCAAACATTGAAGAAGAAACGGCAAGCTAGAATCTGACTGTTACAAATAAAAAGTAGTTCATGGGAAGAGAGACCTTGGTTTTTGGACCAATAGTTTCTTCACCACTTATAAGTACATCACAGTCCCTGACAGCTGCTCAAAATCAGATGGCAGGGTCTTCCTGGTAGGAAGAATGCTTGCTTATAGCAATCAGCGATTGTCTGAAAACTCTTAGATTATCATAGATACTTGCAAGAAAACTGTTTTCAGCTAAGACAGGCTTTGGCTGCTCTTAGGTCCATTCCAGGTCTATGATTTTCAAACTCTTGTGACACTAAGATCATGGGAAACTATTTTAATTCCCTGAAAATTCATTACCAAACACTGGTAATCAAACAACAACAACCAAAAATGTCAAGTACTGAAAATGGACAGTCTCTAGAGATGTTTTTGGAACTGCTTAGTTTTTAATTTTATCAGTTTAAGACAATCTGGCTATTCAACAGATTAGCTTAGCCAAATTTCAACATCGTAACTACAATGTGTTCTTTCCATGGCCCTAAATAGTTTTAACTAACGAAAGGAAGCAGTTTATGAAAACAGCTCTTAAATGCTTAAGAAACAATTCTGAAAATCTAATGTTGCATATATAATATTTACATATTATTTTTCTGCTCCTGATCCATCTCTTTTTTAAATAGAATGAGCACTCAGAGGAAAACATATGGGAAACAGAATAACAAAAGCACAATCACTGTTACAGCATAGGAAAAGCAAAGAGCACAAGGCTGGATTTTATCCTAAAAACAGTAGTGGAACCAAGAGAAAGAAAAGAGTAGAGGGAGCCAAACTTTGATTTGGATATAATTAAAATTAAAAATAGCCTCTGTTAGTGGCAGTACTTAACTGACCTCATTCGATCTGAAAAGCTAAGCAAAGTTGGACCTGATTACTATTGGGAAAATAGGCCACCAGAGAAACTGGACAATTGGCTGGACTAGGAAATTGGGAAACATTTAAAACCACAATATGAAAAAAAAAACCATAAACAATAAAACCATTTAAATGTTTAACTCTTGGAAAATGAGATTGGGATTTGAGATGATTTACTAAATATTTAAGTAAATAAGTCTGAGGGGAATACAGTGTATGTATGTATCTATGTATCAGCAAGATGAGATTCTGGATTGAGGGAGCATCTTCAGGGATGGGATTCAGATTTTTTAACAACCAGTTCTATGGGCGTGGCTTAGTTGGTGGTCATGGCTTGGTGGTCATGTGACTGGGTGGGCGTGGCTTGGTGGTCATGTTATTGGCTGGGCATGGCCAACTCAAAATCACTCACATCGAGGCCCGCATCTCCTCGCCTGGCCTCTCATGACTGTGGGGATGCTGCAACAGTCGTAAGTGTGAAAAACAGTCATAAGTCACTTTTTTCAGTGCCATTGTAACTTTGAATGGTCACTCCACACAAGCTAAGTACCAGCAAAGGAAGGAAAAAAAAACTCCAGAGAAGTTCCTGAGACAGGAAGTCTAGTCCTGCCAAGAATGTAATAAGGGTTAACGGAGAGGCAGTTTCTGTAAGCAACACCAGAATGTTTCCTTCCTGCCTTCCTTACAGGATTAGGCCAGTAATTTCTTCTAACAACCGGTTCTCTGAACTGCTTAGAATGTTAACAACCGGTTCTAGAAAATAGGTATGAACTGGTAGAATCCCACCCCTGGTCTCATTTGTAGATCTTCGTGGCTAGGCAGTTTATAATAGGAGAGGCATCCTTCAAATACTCAGGCTTTAACCAGTTTGAGCTTTCAAGATCAGGAAGAGAGTCTCCTTCAAGCTGAATTCAACTACTGGTGACTTCAGTCCCATGTAGGTTTGGTTTGGTTCTGCAGCCATATAACACTAGTTTTCTATTGCCTGATATATATGAGATTGGGAAGTGTGTGTATGTGTATGTGTACACACACACACACACACACACACACACACACACACACACACACACACACACACACTTCCCAATCTCACTCACAGTTCTCTATTTCCAAGTATTAAACAGACCTATCTTGCTTTTTCTTTCCTTTTTTTTTAGATCAGCCAAGGTTAGTTCAATGCTGCCATCTAGCAGTGCTTAATGCTCAATACCAGCACTTTATAAATTCTGCCTGGAATACAACTGACAATCAGTATAGATCTTTCATGTTACACATCAGGTGCTCTCTGAACAGATGTTTGCACTGCCACTTGTTGCTTAAAGGTGGAACTTGCATATTTATTAACATATAAGTATAGTGCAGCCCTAAAGTGTAAATATGCCCCTACCTGATTTAAGTTTTCCCTGTATTTTGCGTTACTAAGAATGTGAGATGTGACTCAATAGAGACGGTCAAATCTTGCAGTTTGAAAGGCATACAGATACAGCCTTTCATTTGTGGCTGAGAAGAGAAATACGGTAGAGTTGATTCATCATGTTCAAATGATGAACACCACATTTGTGTACAATAAATCCCTGCTCATAGAAAGCACAGGTAGTCCTCGACTTACAACAGTTCATTTGGTGACCATTCAAAGTTACAACTTTACTGAGAAATGTAACTTAAGCAAAGGTTCTGACCAGTTCTGGAGAACTGGTAATAGAAATTTTGAGTAGTAATTTTGAGAACCAGCAAATACCACCTCTGACTGGCCCTGCCCCCATCTATTCTCTGCCTTCTGAGTCCCAGCTGATCGGCTGGGTCTTCTTTTGTTGCCCTGCACAGGAGAACGGTGCTAGAAAGCAGGTTAGTGGGGTGGGGAGGGAATGGGGATTTTGTAGTAACCTTCCCCTGTCATGCCCACCAAGCCACGCCCACAGAACCAGTAGTAACAATTTTTGAATCCCATCCCTGAACTTAAGGTATTTTTCACACAACCATTGCAGCATCTTCAAGGTCATGTGATCAAAATTCAGATGCCCGGCAACCGACTCATGCTTATGACGGTTGCAGTGTCCAAGGGTCACGTGAACCCACTTTTGCAGCCTTCTGACAAGCAAAGTCATGGTGGGGAAGCCAGATTCACTTAACCATTGTGTGACTCATTGAACAAGTGTGTTGATTCACTTAACAATCGGGGCGAGAAAAGTTGTAAGCATGGGGCAAACTTTACTTAACAACTGCCTCGCTTAGCAACATAAATTTGGGGCTTAGTTGCGATCCTAAAGTGGCTGAGAAGAGAAAGAAAATTGCTCTGCCTGATCGACTGGTTCACCAGAATGCATACACTGGTGATCGGATGCATAAAATAAACCTGTTAAGTGGTGAAACAGCGATCTCGATCAGCTGCAACAAAGAGAAGTTTTTTAAAAAGGCCACTATTTCTCACATTTTCTTCATTGACTTCAGCCTGCCACTAATCCTGAGACCCTAAAAGACACAATACCTTTCTATCTGCTAAATCTGCCCTTCTCCAGCTTGGTACAATGTGCTGGACTCCAACTGTTGTCATTCCCAACATAATTTTGGCCGAGAAGTAAAGGGGTTGCGATGAGTCACCACTGGACAGTTAAGTTAGATTGAAGAAAGTTGAGTTATGAATGCTCTAGTTTAGTTTAGTTTAGTTTATTGATTAGCCTTTGGGCCACCTCAAAGTACAGAGTTCCAGGCACAAATTATTACCAAAATCTGATAAAAACAATTTAAAACAGAATTGGATAAAATACAATTTAAAATGACATTGGAATAAAATGCAATTTAAAATGACATTGGAATAAAATACAATTTCAAATGACATTGGAATAAAATACAATAATTTAATATAGAGATAAATAAAATATGATAAAAGTATATTTCGGTGTCAGCCCTACAATCTACCCCAATCAGTCCCACATACACCGATCTCAACTGAACCATTTTGCTCAAGGACTGCCGTGTTAAATGTTATTTTCAGTTTCTGGCTGCACATAAGGTAAATTATTTTGATATGGGGATCCCAACGGGTCATTCATTTAGTATGCTCTGGAAATCATGACATTCTCATTAACTCTATGACCATTTTTTTTTATAACATTGTTTTTATTCTCCCTCCTCTGCTCCATTGAAAGTCCATGGCGAAAGATAAAAGAAGCTTCACTGATGATTAATTGTTTCAATCTGTTTTACTTATTTCAGTTCTCTACATCCTTCTTGTGCAATCTTGTACTCATACCACAAGTCCCAGGATAATTACTATTCCTTGTGGATCTCTCTAGATTTTGTCACAAGGGTGGACTTGTATTGTTTCCCCAGCTTTTTAACTTTCCACATCATATTTTAATAATGTATGCCTATGAATGAAACAGATTTTCCACTCTTCCCTTAAACCAGAATAAGTAGGGATTACTAGGAAGCAAAGCATAAAAATATATGCACTGTACCGTAACTGATGTGCATTTAGAGACTATATGAGCAGTTACAATAGTCTTATTACATTTCTTTTGGCTTTGTTTGAAAGCCATTTGACATTTTGCCCAGCTATGTTTTTGTTTCAATATTTTGTAATAAAATATTCATCGGACCAAGATGAGAACCTGTGATCCTTCAGCTATGATTAAACAACATTTATTTATTTATTTATTTATTATTTGATTTTTCAATCACTTACAAGATAATAGGTATAAGTATAAACATAATTATGAATACATGAAATGGATACATATAAGAAAAATAAAAGAAACAATAGGACAGGGACAGTAGGCACGTTGGTACGCTTATGCAGGCCCCCTACAGACCTCTTAGGAAAGGGGTAATAGTAGACAGTCTAAGGTTAAAGTTTTTGGGGTTTGGGGAAGAAACCACAGAGTCAGGTCGAGTATTCCAGACATTGACCACTCTGTTGCTGAAGTCATATTTCCTGCAGTCAAGTTTGGTGTGGTTTATCTTGAGTTTATATCTATTGTGTGCTCTTGTATTGTTATGGTTGAAGTATGGTTGAAGTATTCATTGACAGGTAGGACATTGCAATATATAATTTTATGTACTATACTTAGATCGGACCAAAGGTGGTGTAGTTCTAGTTTTCTAGGTCTAGAATTTCAAGTCTGGTCATTCCATCTAGTCATTCCAGACATATGCTAGCATTTGTTTTCCAGCTTGAGACTACAAATACCTTGAGAACCACTAAGTGACAGGACTAGCGGAGTTTTTGATGACTCTTTGCTTAGATATGTTATGGTCCAGATTTCTCTTAGGTATTCTTTAATGGAAAATCTCTGATTGGATTCATGAAACCCATTAAACACCCTGCATGGTGGCTTAGCATGCTTTGTAAATCGATCTTAACTCCAACTGAAAATTTGTTATTGATACCATACTATTAATCTTCTCATCACTCTTTATCACCCATCCCCTCCCACTTGTGACTGTATGACTGTAACTTTGTCTCTTGTATCCTTACGATTTATATTGACTGTTTACTAGTATGATTCATTTATTTGATTTGTCAATCACTTACAAGATAATAGGTATAAGTATAAACATGAGTAAGAATACAGGAAATAGGTACAAATACATGGAGACAATAGGACAGGCATAGTAGGCACCATTGTGCACTTATGTACGCCCCTTAAAGATCTCTTAGGAATGGGGTGAGGTAAATAGTGGATAGTTTAAGGTTAAAGGAGTGGGGGTTAGAGGATGTAACAACAGAGTCAGGTAGTGCATTCCAGGCATTGACCACTCTGTTGCTGAAGTCATACTTTCAGCAATCAAGTTTGGAGTTTGATTGCTTATTGTACCCTATGACTATTATTAAGTATTGTACCTTATGATTCTTGACTCTTGACAAGTGCATCTTTTCTTTTATGTATACTGAGAGCATTTGCACCAAGACAAATTCCTTGTGTGTCGAATCACACTTGGCCAATAAAGAATTCTATTCTATTCATCTTTCAATAGGCTGGATGATATGGAGCTGTCTATTTCAAATATGGCTAATGGAACAGTTATTTAGATCTCATGGCAATGTATTCTCAAAAATTACCTAACAAAGGAAATTCTTGCTAGAGTTGTTAAGGCAATCTTTAGTAGTTAAAACTGGATCTTAGAATTATAATATAGGTTAATAAATTGCACTAAATTACAATTGGCGTTGCTCATATGATATTATTAAGCCATAAATCAAATAAACCTTATTATGGTTTAGTATGATATGCAAATCTAGCCACAGGTGTGGAAGAGACGTTGGAAATCTCTTTATATCATGAAAACAATCAAACCAAACCTTCAAAATCGATGAACAAATACTGAGCTTTGCCTAAGATAAGCATGTTAGAACTATCAGAAGAGGATGGAAGATCTTCTAACTTTTATTTCTTTATTTTATTTGTATCTTGCCTTTATTATTTTTATAAAATTATTTTATTTATTTAGGGTATGGCGAATACGTAGACTTATAGTGGTTCAAATGTTAATGTCCAGTCCACCCAGCCATTCAAGGGCAGAGGAATCCACACTGAAAAAACCAGACACTGGGCCAATGTAAGCTCTTGATGGACATTCAGATACAATGTGATGGATATTTTGCCAAGGAGCACCACAGTCGGTCACACTTAAACAATGAGTCCTGGCAACGAGACACCATGTTGGTTACGGATCCTGTTCAGTGTTGACCAATGCTGGTGAGGAAGGTCAAATCCCAGCACCTTTTGTGTAGGGTCATCTACATAACTGCCTGTATCTGGGCGTTCAGAAGCCCATTTGTCTTTCCACTGTGTGTTGATGTCAAAGTTGTTAGACAGCTGTTGAGCCAGTGCCAGAGAGGGCTTCCTGGATTTAAGCCTGCCAGTGAATGATAGATGAGGAAGATCAACATGCACAGGAAGAAGTGGGTTCCTCATAATTTCATTGTACTCCTTCACTAGGGCTTCCTGCTTTCGTAGAGCTGGTGGTGCAGTTTGACTCAAGCTGGGCTTTTTTTAAACAATTTAAGTCAGTGAACATATCTACTACTCCTTCTTCCTCTTATTTTCCACACAACAACCCTGTGAGGTGAGTTGGGATGAGAGAGAATGACTGGCCTAAAGACACCTAGCCAACTTTCATGCCTGAAGTGGGACTAGAACTCACAGCCTCCTGGCGATTGGTCCAAAGTCACCCAGCTAGCTTTCATGCTAAGGTAGAACTCACAGTCTCCTGGTTTCTAGCCTGGTGCCTTAACCACTTTGTCCAGATATTTTGATTAATAGAAGCTTCCTTTCATTAAGGAACTAGTACTCTCTGACTTACGGAACCTTACTCTCAGGCTTCCCAGAAAAGACCATGCAGGTTGTGGAGGGGGAGGTGTTCTAGAAGAAATCCACATCTATGGAGCACGTCAGGGAGGAGAAGGCTGTGCCAAGCAATAAATCAGTTCACAAACCACCATGGCAAGATTTACATAGCATACTAAAATGAAAACAGGCAGCTACATTATGCACTTATGTAGTAGAGGAAAGCAGATAGAAGATATATCATTTTTTGATAGTGCTTGTAGCTGAGAATGGAGCCAACTGTCAGGTACAAAGGTTCAGGATCATAAGTTGTTGCACTTTATTTATTGCTCAAGCCTATACAAAAGAATTTAGTTAACTAAAGTTCAATACTAAGCTGGCGCCAGGTAAAAGCAATCAGAAGTCATCAGAACCCCTGCTATAGAGAAACTACCTCCCACCATCCTGGCTGAATAAAGAATTATCTGCATGCAAGATGCCAAGTTGCACAAGATATTAAGATGAAAGTCTCCTGGTCTTGTTTTTTCTCTTATTCTAGTTTTCCCTGCATAGGAATGTGCTTTGCAAAGAGGTGCATTCAGTCAAAACTCAAGATGCTCTTGTATCACCTTACTTATAGGCCAGTATCAGAAAGGCAAAAGGACCATATGCTTGCTAATGGTTCTTGTTACACCAGCTGCCCTGGCCCATTACAGAGATTAATGGTGCAGAATCTCTGAAGCAATAGCTCAGAGGTTTTTTTTCTAGTGCAATTATCTTGTGATTATCCAGCGCTGATCATCATTGGAAAGACTTAAGACTTAAGGTCCTAAGATAGGCATGGTTGTAGGGGGTGTCGGTTGTAGGGAATAAAAGTGAGTATGGGAGCCTGGGCAGGTGGGCAGGCCCAACAGCAGAGCAGCAGAGAGAACGGGTTCGGTGTTTGCTGAGGCTCAGCAGAACCGGGCCGAACCGGTAAAATACCACCATTGGAGATATGAGCAAGAGAGCTACTTGGATATACCATACTGTGAATTTTTAAGTTGAAGGAAGAGAGAGGGCAGTACACACTAGCTTTGCTTTACCCATTGCTGCTGTTAAGGTAACAGATGCACATTTTCCACTTGAGTCTATTAAATTGAGAGTTATTCAGCTATTTGAAAAGCTAGGTTGAAGGAAACAGGAGTCCTTAAAATGAATTCACAAGAGATTTTGATTTACTGGGGGGATGGTGGGGAGGGAGAGTTTAGCCAGGGGTGGGATTCAAATTTTTAACAACCGGTTCTGTGGGCATGGCTTAGGTGGTGGGGGTGGCTTGGTGGTCATGTGACTGGGTGGCCGTGGCTTGGTGGTCATGTTATTGGCTGGGTGTGGCCAACTCAATATCACATCAAGGCATGCATCTCCTCACCTGGCCTCATGACTGTGGGGATGCTACAACAGTCAAAAGTGTAAAAAATGGTCATAAGTCACTTTTTTTCAGTGCCATTGTAACTTTGAATGGTCACTCCACACAAGCAAAGTACCAGCAAAGGAGGGGAAAAAAACTCCAGAGAAGTTCCTGAGACAAGAAGTCTAGTCCTGCCAAGAATGTAATAAGGGTTAATGGAGAGACAGTTTCTGTAAGCAACACCAGAATGTTTCCTTCCTGCCTTCCTTACAGGATTAGGCCAGTAATTTCTTCTAACAACTGGTTCTCCAAACTGCTTAGAACCGGTTCTAGAAAATAGGTGCGAACTGGTAGAATCCCACCCCTGAGTTTAGCTCTGGCTGTAATACCAATACCAGTCACAGAAGACAAACAGTAGCTTTCCATGGGCGGGCGGGATGGATAGTCCATTGATTAAAGCAGAAGGAAGGTTAGCTTCCCCAAGGATAATTCTAACAGGAACAAACTATATAAATGAATTGGCCAGAGGTGGCAAGAGGTAGCCCTACTTTTAAATAGGCCGAGGTGTGAATCCACGTGATGGACCTGCTGTAGGATGACCTTTGTTAAGTTCCAGGGCCATAGCCAAGAAATCCCTTGACAATTCCCCATGGGATTTAAAGGACTGGACTGGGAAGAGCTGAATATGATTGAAAGTCATAAATTTTATCATTTCACAGTGTTTTTGCTGTCCTTCTCTCCCAAATTTTGTGCCTGGATGAAATATCATATTAGACAGAAGTAGAATTTTTAGGGTTATGTGAGTATGCTATTTCTGGAGGAAACCAACACAACAAAAACCTTACATCAAATGATTAGTATTAAGATAGTTGTGTATTGTTTGAGGATACCCAGAATTTTAGTGTCTTAGATTCATCATTGAAGGATGCATGAATTCTGCATTATATCAGAATTCTACAAAACAACATCCGGCCATGCTTTTATCAGCTGAAGCTAAGAGCAAATAGATAATGGAATAAGACAGCGATCTCAAGCATCAAGCAAGTATATAAGAGACCAGATGAAGAAGAGAAAGCTCATTGTGTCAACTCTCAAAACCACTCTAGCTGAAGCCATACTTTGCTTCGTTTCTAAGTGGCCATGCATATGGGGTGGGGTGGTGGTGGTGAAGAATTTAGAATGTTTTTTTCTACAGTGCCAGACTTAACAGCAATAAGGCTCATGAGAACCAAGGTCAGCTCAAAGTACCCTAGCAATGGCAACAGGGAGAGATGAGAAGTTCATCGCCTGTTTGGTTGGTTAATGTGACCTCTGACACAAAGGGGGGTGGACAATATCTATTCTTTAATTGTACCAAAGCGCAGGGCTTATTCAGAGTTGGTTTCACATTTGAACGTGCCGATATAAGGTACCCAATAAAATGGATCTTTGAGAAAAACCATAGCCTGAGTCCTGAATTGATTGGGCCTATTACTCGGAACTATGACACATTGTTTTAGAATTGTCTACTCAAAATCCAGACCTAAAGTAGGATCTAAACAAGCAATTCATACTAGCACGAAATATTACTGATTCGAACTATATTGCAGTAGAAAATTGACCAAACTTTTCCCACAGTGATATGAGAAGTTGATTGTTTTATAGGAAGTGGTTGATAACAGTTATTGCTGCTAAAGATAATTCAGTTACTGAAATTAAAGAGGTGATTCCTTTTTCAGTCTGGTACATAAGATGTTGAATAAAACAAGACAAACTTTAGCGTTCTTTATTCCCCCGTGAATGTGTATGTGCGTGAATGCACCTTTTAGTGACTCCTGGTAGCTGCTTGCAACAAATCCTTATAATTTTCTTGGCAAGATTTTCAGAAGTGGTTTGCCATTGCCTTCTTCGAAAGGCCTGAGAGGGAATGGCTGGATGAAGATCACCAAGCTGTCTCATGGTTTCTAGCCTATCGCCTTAATTTTATTATACCAGACTGGCTCTCTTCTTTATTTACTGTACTTAACTTCTCTTTGTATATTAACAGATCCCACGTGAAGCTCTAATACGAGTGGTGTGGCAGCTTAGAGGTGGAGCTCTCGCCTCACAATCAGGAGAATGTGAGTTTGATCCTAGGTAGAGGCAGATATTTCTCTCTCTGGGCATAATGAGAATATGTCTGCTGAACAAAACTCCACATTGGTGACAGGAAGGGCATCCAGCCAGTAAACAGTCAGCTCCATTCAGTTGCCCAAACTCCACCATGCAAGGGATTATGGGGTCATTAAAAGAGGATGATGGGGCTCTAATACACAATATCAAAGATGTCAGCAAAATTCAGAAAATTCCAAAGGAGGTAAATAATTTCATAGAATGGGATATGAATCATTCCCCAGTATAAATCTGGGCCGATTATTCTGGGATAATCCTACACATTATCTGCACATACCAGCCTCTATTTTAATGCTCTTTCTCTCCCTGCCTCCATCTTACCACCAGAATTACCCTTTTCTTTTATATCAGCATGGATGCACTGCAGAGGAAACTTAGAATCGAACCTAGTACTTTTGTTTTCTCAAGGAAGAAAGTGGAGGAAAAATAATAATGTTGAGCTCAATTTGGGAGGCCTTTTATACTGTGGATTCTAGACCTTGCCCAGTGGTCCAACTCTAGAACTTATTTCCAAGTAAGCATAGGACTGCTGCCAAAGTGCAAGTCCAGCTCTTAAAGAATCAAGTCATTTGCTGCACGCTCTTCTGCCAAATTAGATCCAAGTCTCGACAGCTGTTTGCAAAATTGCAAAGAGGAATCCTATCAAATTAAGCAGTAATAGCATCATTTTAATAGGCAGAAATTAGCTAAATAGATGTGGGGTTTGCTGCATAGCTCAATGTTAATAGCTCTGATCTCGGGGGATTTTGCCAGCTTTGGTTTTCCAATGTCTTTGTGGTATTTATGACTTTCCTTTAACTATTAGAATGTTTATGTCTCCCCAACTGGATATCAACTGGATTTGCTTTGCATAAAGGGCAACTTATAGGCCAATTGTATAAAAAAATTAAATTAAAAACTGAGAGCAGGGAACAATAAAGCGAAACACTTCTCAAGAGCACAGCTTGTCTGCACATTTCCATGGCGGTTCAAGCTGTATGGATATCATTTCATTGAACACGCTCCAAGTTTTTCTACAAAGCCAACTTTCTTCCAAGGTTTTGTACAAAGTCAACTCTGTAACTTTGGATTTTATTTGTCTTTATCATGGCTGTACCATACCATCTTTCCATCACAATCAACTCAAGGATTCTTTCAAATTATTTTTTAAAAGTTCTCTTAATTAAATCAGATGAGGTGGCCTTTCAAATCAACAAAAATAGATTACATTTGCCAAGAAGCTCAAGGGGGTATTGGAATAAAAATGCTTCCCACGTGTACGCAATAAATAATAGGTGATAATGGAAAGAAAAACTTAAATGCATTTCTTACAGCAGATTGCCACTCACGTCTATTCAGAAATATAAATCACAATCAGTTAATTAATTCCAGACAAATAGGCAGTGGACAATAGCTTCTGAAAGTTACAATTCCAAAAAAATATATATACAAACAAAACAAAAACTATTTGCAATACCGTCTTGCACAAAAATCTAGTATGAAGGTCAACATTTTAAATGGATAAAAAGATAAAGACTTTGAAAGTCCCGAGTACTCATTGCATTTATTAGGATTATTCTCTGATGACATACAAGTGCCTAAACTAATAATAATTTGAATAAATAGAACTATTTCATAAAATGAAATGTTGTCATAGATGTCAACGTTCCAAGTAATGCACCCATTGAAAGCAGAACTCCAAGGCAGGTAGATTCCAATAAAGAACCATTTATTGGATACATCATAGTGGCATAACTGGTGAAAACTGACTGAAAATTCCCACGGTTTTCACCTAATTAAAAAATGAAAGTTTCCCCTTTCCCCCCAAGTCATCAGTCACATTATCCAATAGAGGTGCTGGTCGGTTGCTTGGTTATGCTACTCCTCCTCTTTCCAGCCACCTGATGAAATGTCCTTGGTTCCCACAGGAAAATTTTCTGTTTTGACTACAAAGCCAGAGGTGGGATTCAGCTAGTTCTGACCAGTTCTAGAGAACCATTAGCTGAAATTTTGAGTAGTTCAGAGAACCAGCAAATACCACCTCTGGCCCCTCCCCTATCTATTCTCTGCCTCCCGAGTCCCAGCTGATTGGCTGGGTCTTCTTTTGTTGCCCTGCACAGGAGAACGGAGCTGGAAAGCAGGTTAGTGGGGTGGGGAGGTAATGGAGATTTTGTAGTAACCTTCCCCTGCCATGTCCACCAAGTAAAAATAGTAAAAAAAATTGAATCCCACCACTGTACAAAACCCCAGCTATTTATTCACAACTGACCAGAACATAATATGCAGAAATCACTATAATTAACATACCTATTTTTTTGTGATAACAGCAAATTCATCATTTGTTTTGGTAAAATATTTCTGAAAAAATGCATTTCTGAATGATACATATGGCTCCTATTCTCTAGCAAGTCTGGAAGTCCTTAAGACATGGGTCAGCTCCTAGGGCTGGGGTTATTTTTGTTGTCTTATTTGGGCAGTTTTATTATATTTTTAACAATCTTTTCAATGCATATTTCATGGTTTATAAACCACTCAGTCTTTTTGGAGCTGGACAGCCCTGACATATCTAATAATAAAGAACACAGAGAAATCACTTACTAAGCCATATTTCACAATGAACCTTTGTGCAATCAACTATTAATTTTAACAATGATAATTTGAATTTACTGTCTATTCAATCTAGGAACCTGTTGAAAGAAATATCCAGTTTCAGTTCCAAGAAGAAAGAAAGGCACTAGAGACAAAACGGAGGCTGGAAACTGTTTGGAAAGAGGATCCATTTATTGATGAAGCAGAACCACTAAGCACGTGATTCTGGGCAGCTGACCACATGGAGTTGAGAGTGAGAGGTTTTTATACTTTCTCTTGGGCTTTGCACTAGAGCTTCCTGTTCCTGTACAAGAACATGTATTCTATTGGCTATTGTCAGACTCCCATGGTGCCATGTACAAATCCTAGAAGTTTGTTTGAGCTAAGCTTGGTTGAAGTTTGACTAACACAATGAATGGGCTTGTTGAGCAATTCCTATTGTGGCTGAGGGATAACCCTACCTTTGTTCAGATCTTGCTGCTGGGAATAATGGATTACCAAATCTGCATTTCTAAAAACTGGCCTCAGCTTAGTATCTGCTTGGGGGAAGGGAGCTGGGCTCTGAGTTTCGGTCTCCCTTAAGATTTTTATTTCTCTTTTAGGGGAAATATTTTATACTGCCTTTTTAATATTTCTCAAAATATTTCATTCTTCTAGGAGATGGGTGGGTGATAACTGTCTACAGACCTAAATCAACACAACTGGAGAAGGTGATCTCAAGTATTTGACTTTAGTATATGCCTTCATTCGTTATATGACTTTAAAATACTAGAAAACTGCCTTTTTGTTGTTACTGTAATCAGGAAGGAAATTGCTTTGGCTGTAACATTAACATTGCATAATTGAAAAGAGTTTTAATGAATCCTATGAATCCTGTAATAGAACACTGTTCTATTCATAGAAATAAAGAATACACATACGAGAATCAGAATTGTGATGGACTTAACGCACTGGAGTAGGACTGGAAAGTCAACCTTTCAACCAGTGGAAATTCCCCAAATGACTGTATACCATTCACTCTCTCTGCCCAACCATAGGCCCCATGGGATTGAAGGAAACCCCCCCAGTGTAATTTGCCTAATAAGGTGGTGGTTGTAGTCCTGTTATATTCAAATGTCTGGATTCCTCTTTAAGATCACACATGTACTTCCAGGAGCAGTTTGGTGTAGTGCACTACTATTACTGTTAACCGTCTCATCATTTCTTATCACTCATCCCCTCCCACTTGTGACTGTATGACTGTAAATTTATCGCTTGTATCCTTACGATTTATATTGACTGTTTCCTAGTATGATTTGATTGCCTGTTTGTACCCTATGACTATCAAGTGTCATACCTTGATTCTCGATTCTTGATGAATGTATCTTTTCTTTTATGTACACTGAGAGCATATGCACCAAAGACAAGTTCCTTGTGTGTCCAATCACACTTGGCCAATAAAGAATTCTATTCTATTCTATAAAGCATCAGGCTACAGACTGGGAGACTGTGAATTCTAGTTCCATTTTAGCTACCACAGAGGTCTCATTCTCGCGGCCCGCAGGCCAATTGCGGCACACAAGACGATATCCTGTGGCCCCCACCGTGATATGAAAGTATAAAATTTGAGGATATTTTTTTAACGTTTTGTGTGGAATCCCAGCCTCACCCAGACTCTGCCTCCAGCGGCCCCCAGGTAAATTGAGTTCGAGACCCCTGAGCTACAAAGTTATCTGCAAGGCTTTGGGCCAGTCAGACTCTCTCAACCCTAGGAAGATGGCAATTCCAAACTACTTTTTCCTTTTGTATGTTATGAGTGTGCGTACCTGTGTTTTTCCATATATATATATTGGCCAAGTGTGATTGGACACACAAGGAATTTGTCTTTGGTGCATATGCTCTCAGTGTACATAAAAGAAAAGATACATTTGTCAAGAATCGAAAATCAAATCAAATCATACTAGGAAACAGTCAATATAAATCGTAAGGATACAAGCGACAAATTTACAGTCATACAGTCACAAGTGGGAGGGGATGAGCGATAAGAAATGATGATAAGATTAACATATATATACACATACAAATAATATTGTATATAGATATAAGGTGACCAACTTTTTTACAATGAAAAGGAGGACACAAATAAATTGAAGAAAAAAAACAAAGCCACTTGTGCACGGCGCACTTTTGCGTGCGGCACACTCGCAAAACAATTCTCCTGTGTGGAGCGCATGTGTCTCATAATCGCATCTCGCCGCACTGTACCGAGCCTTGACGAATAGTCATGTCAAATACGTCATATCACACACAGCGGATCGGATCGGCATCGATCAAATATGGAAATTTACAGATTAGTCTTCAAATATCAAAAAGGAGGACATGTAGGAGGACACTTTTTGAGGGAGGACTGTCCTCTCTAAAGGAGGGCAGTTGGTCACTTTAATAAATATTTATAGTAAAATGTGTGTATACATGTACATATACATAAGTGTAGAAACACACACACATATATATGCAAATTAGATACGAAGTCGCAGGGGCAGGATATACATTAAATTATAAATAAATAAAATTAACTAAACTTGTGTCCAATGGGAGATCAAGCCTGTCCCCTAGGGGGCGGGGCCAGAAACGGCCCTCCTCTTAAAGAGAGTCTTTTGTAAAAACAACACCCCCCGAAAGAAGCGCAGTGTTCTTTGGTTTCGCATTTTCTTCCTTTCCCTCCTTGAGAGACGAGAATTTGCCAACGGACAGATCGAACGGGTACTATTTATAAAGTATACGGCAATAATTTCCCTTATGGGCTCGCGTCCAACGTAGAGAAGGAGCCCAAAGAAGGAAGGGCCATGAGCGAGAAAAGAGACGAGCCCGGACCTTCCCGGCGTCTCTATGGTAACATTCCTTGCGACGTCATTGAAACACTGCACCAATTGCATCCCGATCCGGAAGGGAACCATAGAGCCGAGACGGAAAAAGCCCTCGCGATGACGGAGCTTCCGGCGACGACCGTTCTTTCCTCTCCCCCCCCCTCCCATTTCCGGCTGCCGGCCCCCTCTCTTCCCGTCACCAGGAGGCCAGGCCGCTCGCGTGGCCTCCCCCTCAACCTTCCTGGGCTCCCCCTTCGTCGTTGCTTCCCCGGCGACTCCCTCCTCTCTCCCGACCGGCGCCATGGCGATGAAGCAGACCCCGCTGACGTGCTCCGGCCACACGCGGCCCGTGGTGGACCTGGCCTTCAGCGGCATCACCCCCTACGGCTATTTCCTCATCAGCGCCTGCAAGGGTGAGCCTGGAACGGGGGGGAGGGGCGCCTCGGCCTTTGGCCCGGAGCCCCTTTGCGGGGATCGCTTCCTCTCCGGTCCTCCCCCAACCCTCCACGGAGCTCACCCAAGCCTGATCGGGGCCGCTTTCCTTGGCTAGGATCGAGGCACTTTGCTTTGGGCACCGGCAGGAATTCTCGGCCTGGGCCCGCATGGGGCTACACCCCAAAAAGTGCTTTTTCCAAAAAAAGGGCAACTGGCCTTTTCTCTCTTCCCCCACAACCTCCTTTGCAAACGTTTCCCTTCTCATCCACTTCTCCAGTGGAAGAAGCTCCTTGGATGAGAAGGGAAACGTTCTCAAAGGAAGAAGGGGACAAAAACCCCAACAAAATCCAGTTGCTTTTTTGGGGAGGTGGGGAGAAAAAAGCACCTTTGGCATCATCCTGGGTTGGATGATGGAGAATCCCACTAGACATATGGGGCTATATAGTCTTTATGGGGTCAGTTTAATAATCAATGTGGATGGTGAACTACAGGTAAGTCCTCGACTTAACAACAGTTCATTTAGTGGCTCTTCAAAGTTGCACCAGCACTAAAAGTCTGTGGAGATTCTCAGTCCTCCAGGTCATGGTGGTCCCAAAGGTACTTTTTCCGAAGAGGCAACTGGACTTTCTGGTTTTTCTTTGAAGATGTTCCATTTCTCATCCAAGAAGCTTCTTCAGCTCTGACTGGATGATGGGGAATGGAAGGATTTATACTCCTTGCAGACAGCTGGTCATTTGCATTCTTTTAGAGAGACATTGAGGCCACTTGGAGGTTTATCTGTATCCTCAGGGTCACCTGAGTAGTGCAAATGGGTGTGGAGCCTTCTTGGAACTGTTGAATGGACTGTGTTGTAGACTGGAGATAGGTGACGTCTAAAATATATTGGTTCTGTTTGTCTATTTGCCAAAAGTGGTTGTGTGGCTATGCAATAAGCAGACAAGCTGCCATATGCTGAAATTCTTGGATCATAGCTGGAAAAAAAAATGACCCAAGGCAGTTTTTGTAAGACTTTGCCAAACATTAGAATTCCTTATTCATCTACATGGGACTTTATACTACTGGTAGTCCTCAACTTAACAACTATTCATTTAGTTAATGGCACTGAAAAAGTGACTTACGACTGGTCCACACATGTTACAACCATCGTTGCATCCCTACAGTCACGTGATCAAAATTCTGGTGCTTGGCAGTTGGAAAATATGACGGTTGCAGGATCACCGGATCACCATTGCGACCCTCCCAGACAGCTTCCAATAAGCAAAGTCAGTAAAGGAAGCCAGTTTTGTTTCATGACCACACAATTCACTTACACAATGATTCACGTAGCAAGCGTGGCAGAAAGGTCATAAGATCAGGCGCAACTCATTTAATCGCCTTGCTTAGTAACAGAAATTTTGGCTTGACTAAACAGGGGTTTTTAGTCAAGGATTGCCTGGTTGCTCTGTATCCTCTTTCTGAATTTACAAATACCTGTAAACAAATATATGCTGTGTAATTGAGATTGTCTTACTTTTTTTCCCCCCCTCCGCAGATGGCAAACCTATGCTTCGACAGGGCGACACAGGGGACTGGATTGGAACATTTCTTGGTCACAAGGGAGCAGTCTGGGGAGCCACGTTGAATAACGATGCCACTAAAGCAGCTACAGCCGCTGCAGATTTTACTGCGTAAGTGAGAGTTGTTGGATAAGGAAATACTTGTAGCAACTTTAAGCTTTTATCAGGTCTCAAATCATTAAGTCAAACAGTAGCTAGATAGCTTACAATTTAGGGCAGGGGTCTCCAACCTTGGCCACTTTAAGATTTGGGGACTTCAGCTCCCAGAGTTCCTCAGCCAGCAGAGTTGGCTAAGGAACTCTGGGAGTTAAAGTTCCCAAGTCTTAAAGTGGCCAAGGTTGGAGACCCCTGATTTAGGGTAAAGGAAGTCTGTATCTGGAGCTTTCTGAAAATACCATGTTGTTAATGGAGTCTTTTTTTGTGTGTTTGTTTCAGCAAACTCTGGGATGGTGTTTCAGGAGATGAACTCCTCACGTTGGCTCACAAGCATATTGTCAAATCAGTGGACTTCACTCAGGTAAAATATAGTTTTGTCTGTCTTGATTTGCAAGATTTTGAATCTGCCTTTGCTTTTCTCAAGATGGTCAGCATATCACTTTTTTTACTATTTTTTTTAGCTAATAAGATTTTAAAAGGTTCGGCATATAACCAACTTTCTTAATAAATGACAATGCTAATTTTCTCTTCTAGGACAGCAATTACTTGTTGACAGGTGGACAAGATAAATTGTTACGTATCTATGATTTAAACAAGCCAGAGGCAGGTGAGATTTTTTTAAAAATTCCTATGAATCAGTAAAATGAATACCAGAAGTTGCAAATATTTCTGTGCTAATTTGAAGGCCCAGCAAACCGACTTTTTCAACCTGGTTTTAATATTTTTTTTATTTGTAATGGCCAGAATACTTGAGAGTTGGGGTGTCAAACAAACAAATAAGAAAACTGTGGTTAAGAAAAACCACAGATTCAGACAAAATGCGTGTGAAGTCTTCAGTTCACCCCCCCCAAAAAAAAAAAAACCAGAAAAGGACAGACTGTCTGTGGAGATTCTCAGTCATCCAGGTCCTGTTTTTCCCAAAGATGCTTTTTCAAGAAAAAAACTAGACTTTCTTTGTTTTTCCTTGAAGACAGTTAGCGTCTCATCCAAGAAGCTTCTCCACTTTATAACACAGTCCTTTCAGCACTTCCAAGAAGGCTCCACACCCATTTGCAGTACTCAGGTGATCCTGAGGACATAGATAAACCTCCAAGTGCTTCAATGTCTCTGTCATGCCCCTGGTGGAGACTGACTCTGAGGGAGAGGAGGAACAGCTGACAGGGAGTGGAGGTGTGGCTCCGGAAGTTGTGGAGGAGGCTGGGGAAGGGCAGAGGCTGGCTGAGCAGTCAGAGGAGGACCCAGGCCCATCCCCTCTCCATCCTAGGGCTCGCAGAGAGGAGAGGATAAGGGAGAGGGCCTTGATCCTCTTCATGGGCTGCAGCTGTGACAACTGAATAAGAGGACGGAGGTGAGTATGGGCAAGCGCTGGAAACAAAGCGTGGAAATATCTCTAGTTTATGGTTCCTCTCTGAGTTTGGCATCCTTCCCAGTATGTGTTCTGATATCTGTGGACATCTTCCAGCCCTTATGTTGCCTGGTTTGTGTTGCTTTTTTCCTCCTTCTTGTAACTGTATGGGAGTTTTTTGTCTTCAGTGAAAGATATTTGGAGCTTGGAAGCAAAGTGAAGGAATAAAAGGGGCTTCACCTTTTATTTTTTTGTGACTGTTTATTTTGTATCCCACCCTGGGTCATCACAGTCTCTCTAAAAGAATGCAAATGTCCAGCTGTCTGCAAGGAATATAAATCCTTCCATTCCTAACCGTCCAGTCAGAGCTGAAGAAGCTTCTTGGATGAGAAGCGAAGTCTTCAAAGAAAAACAAGAAAGTCCAGTTGCCTCTTGAAAAAAGCACCTTTGGGAAAGGACAGAATATGATCCTGAACTTCATTGCAAACCCACCCCACCCCCCAACTTTGAACAGCTAATTTTGTTAACGTTATAAATAAATTGGATTGCCTTTTTTATCATAATATCAGTGGGATCTTAGGATAGGAGTCCATGGCCCCACTCAGTAGAATAGGCAAGGGAGGGAATGACAATGGCAGAATGGGCTTATAAGCAGGGTAAATGCGTGTAGTCATCTAAGGAGGATTTTTTAGGCCCAAAGCTGACAAATGAATCAAGCCCCATGAAGTTCTGTTTTTCTTGTATCTTTCATTGTATTGCATGGGAATATCCCAAAATATCAGAACCTGCACTGTCCGCTCTAATATACAATAATTACTTCCGTTATTTTTATCTGTTAATCACAAATATAAATGACAACCACAGTGAAATGTATGAAAAGAGCTTTTCATTTTAAATACAAAATATCTCCTTTTCAGAACCTGAGGTGGTCAGTGGTCACACGTCTGGTATTAAAAAGGCTCTGTGGAGCAGTGATGATAAGCAGATCCTTTCAGCAGATGATAAAACAGTCAGGTAAGAAGCAATCGGTCCCTCTTCCCTTAGTGCTATATGAGAAATGGGTGGTGGAGCCATCCGGTTATCATCTTCACTATAAAACTACGTTTTGAATTTGAGCATACATGCTTGGCTTTCCATACATGGGGCTTTACCATGCGAGTCAATGTCTTTCACTATAGGTAGTCCTGGACTTAAGATTGTAATCGAGGCCGGAATTATGTCGTAAGTCGTGGTGGTCCATTTTATGCAATTGTGTCTGATTTCACGACCTTTGTTGCAGCAGTTGAATCAATGAATCTATTTAATTCAATGACTCTTCTTTGCTGGAAACCAGAAGTAAACACTGGCAAAAAAAACCCCACTCTCCAAAAGTTCCGATCATGTGACCACAGGATGCCCCAAATAGCTGTAAATGTGAGCTGCTTGCCAAGCATCCAAAAGATGACATGCCTGGGAGGGGTGCGGGGGGCAAAGGGGGGGCTGTGGGACTTCCAGAAACGGGTCCTAAGGAGTTCTGGGGAGATGCATTGTAACTTGAACTGGTTGCTAAGCAATCAGTCTTTAAGCGAGGGCTACCTATGCTGTGATTCAGGTTCAATTTGATATCTTCGTGCCCTGTACCACAAAGTGAATTTTTTACTAACTAGCTGGATACCCATGCTTCGCTACGAAACTATGTAGTTGGGCTTAGTTTTAGGGGAAGAAAATAAGGGGGGGAAATCCTGCCTCTGGCCACCAGCATCCATTGGTATTCATGTGGCTAGCGTCCTTTCAGTGTGTGAGAGAGTTGGGGGCGGTTTTGAAACTGAAACTGTATTTGCTGGGTGAGCAAGAAGGAGACAGCAAGGAGCCTGAGCATGGCTTAGCTCAATTGTTCTGTAATAAAGCTGCTTGGTGCTCTGAAACTGAAACTCATCTCCTCTGCTTGTGCTTTCCTTTTGGAGCAGATTCCTTTTCAGGCGGGGAGGGGGAGTAGAACTTCTTAGCATCAGAGCGTGTTAATAATAATATAGGAAGTACTAATGCTCTGATGGTCTCTTCGAAAAATCCTTTCTTAGCACCTAGAAGCCAAGAGGAACAATAAATGCCAAATTTCAAGTTTGTAGGCTTTACGGTTCTGGAGATTTTGTGATGATGCGTGAGTGGTATTTCACTTTTATATATATATAGATAATGAACCTTACTCGGCCCCGCCTCAAATTTCCTCATGGCTGGCACGTATTACACCTTGTAAAACCTCTAGGTGTACCCAGCAGAAGACCCTGTAGCACCGAACCGGCCTACCATTATCAGACCAACTGAGCCCTCCTTGTTAGATTAACCTTTTTATTTGGATTCCAGTATCCCCGTAGTGGGAACCAAGAGCAAAAGAGAGTCTGGGAGTCAAGAAGAGTTGCATACAGCATTTAATTTTAAGAAGCAGGGTACTTGCACATGTTCAGTCTGGAATTAGTTTTCTTTAGAACAGCTGATCTCAGCTCTTTTCATTTTCCTTTCTTAATTTGCTCCCAAATTGTATTCCTCTTATCTAATTTTAAGAAGCAAGTTGTACCATGTTGTGGTTTTACTGGTTGGGGGACAAACAGTTCCTGATATATTGCAGTGCTTTTCAATCTCAGGGCCTTTTAAGATACGTGTGGATTTCAACTCCCAGAATTCCAGCCGGCCATGCTTATAAGCAGAGAATCAGAGCTTTCACAAGTGATCACACAGTACAAATACATCTTTTTCTTTTGGTGTAACAGCAATGACAATTAAAAAAAAAAAAACCACTTGATATGCCTGAACTATACTATAAATAGATTGACAGATTATCGGATTGCAATTATGAATTAATTAAATTTTACTCTTGTCTCTCCATTTCAGGCTCTGGGACAGAAATACGCTGACAGAAGTGAAGGCAATCAATGTTGCCATGTCAGTGAGTAGCATGGAATACGTGCGCGAAGGAGAGATAATAGTCATCACCTACGGCAGGACCATTGCCTTCCACAGTGCGGAAACGTATGTTTGCTTTTAACGTGTGTTTCATTCATTGGGCCAAACAGACAAACTGGTCAAGCGTAGAATAACCTGTCAAGACCTATCATGCCACCAGTCTAAATAATTTCTAGACTTAAATTAGTACATGTATTCAAACTGACTTGTTTTTGCTGAAAAAGAATGTCTAGTTGCTGGTGTGGAAGATATGAAAATGTATAAATAGGATTATAATACCGGTGAAGAACTAGCTGTGTGATTATATTTAAATGACCCTCAGAGCATTTTTTTTTGCTAAAAAAGTGGGTTTCTTATTTCTTATAGTAGTTTCCTGGCCTATGTAATAGTGGCACTCATCCTCCATTGTCTAGGCCAGGGGTGTCCAACCTTGGCAACTTTAAGACTTGTGGACTTTAACTCCCAGAATTCCTCAGCCAGCAAAGCTGGCTGAGGAATTCTGGGAGTTGAAGTCCACAAGTCTTAAATTTGCCACGGTGGGACACCCCTGGTCTAGGCTACAGTGCAAAAGGAACTCTTTCATCACTGCCACTGCTGGCATTTTGCTGGTGTGTGTGTGTGTGTGTGTGTGTTTATCTGTATCTAAGGGGAAATCCCTGCATCTGATTGTAAATGATAACTATAATCTCAAAGGTTTTTATGGCTGGTTCATATTTGCTTTTTGACCATAGAAGATTTTCTTTCAAGGGCACCTTATTTTTACTGTGCAAAATATATATTACAAAAATGAAATCACAGTCCTCTAAAAATTGATCTCTTTTTGCTAACAAGCACTCAGCTTTCTGATAAGTGAGTTTCATTTAAATAAGAATCCCTCCTTATAGTGTTTTCCTCTATAATGTTTTAGTGTTTTGTTCAATATAGGATTTTCTTTTTTAACAATAATCGTGCTTTTTGTTTTCTCTCCATAGTTTGGAACAGATTAAATCATTTGAGGCACCTGCAACAATCAATTCTGCATCTCTCCATCCGGAGAAAGAATGTCTAGTTGCTGGTGGTGAAGATTTTAAACTTTATAAATATGATTATAATACTGGTGAAGAATTAGGTATGTGATACATTTAAATGAACTTCAGGGCATGTTTGGATGAATTTCATGGCTGTTAAAAACACAACAGCCAGCTTAGCTGCTAATTGTAAAAGTTTAAACTTCAGTGTTTGGGGGGGGAATTAGCAAAGCAGTGATAACAATCCTAACTCATAATTATCCAGTTGGTACTGTACTCATATTTCATTCCACTGGACCTTGTATTGTGGCTTTAAAGAGATGATGATGTTTCTCCAACTGCACGTGTTTATATGTGATTGTGTTCAAGTCACTTTTGCATGGCTCATATTGCAGACTGATATATATGTGTGCATGTAGACCCAATTATAATTAGCAGAATACTGTGTGCTCATGTATTTTTATGGGTGAGATAGAGAAGATAAAAGTAGACAAGAGTAAGACTCCTGATTCCTTTTTTCTTATAGCTAGCCAATAACTCAATTCTTTAAAAAAAAGTCACTCAAGCTAGACTTCATCTTAAATATTCCAACACTATTGAGAGCTGAAGCAGTTGCAGTCATGCCATTTGAGGGAAAAAATTTCCTCCCAATGCTATTTGTTGCAAGAATCGGGTGCAATTAAAGGGGCAGAAATATTTTTTCTGTGGCAGGAAAGAGAAGGAAATTCAGTACTCCTGCCATTAGTTATGAAATGTTTGGGCAAGATTTCAGGAGAAGGGGTATTAATAGTCAGTTGTGGCAAAAATAGATTGAAAATGGTGCCTTAAAAAGCCAAAATGTATTCAGTATTTGAAAGCTATTGGTAAAGCTGGATCCTGAGCTTGCAAAAATTCAAAGGTCACAAGCATAGGTGTAATTAAGTTCATTTTGACTGGACTGGATCCATACTAATAAGTCTTTCCCAGCCAATAAAATAGACACTTAGTAGCTCTAATACAGAAAGTTGTTGTTTTTTTAATTTCAGATGGCTTTGGCCAAAGTTCTCTCTCTGTAGTTTTGCTGGAAAAATAGCAAATTTCCCTGTACTAGTTCCATTGAATATTTACCACTCTTTAATTATTAATCCTTGGCCCTGTGTTTCTATGATCCATTGGGGCATAGAGGTAACGGATAATTTATTCATTAGAGTTACATCCCATTCTTTGTATATAGGAGGTCAGGATGGCATATATGCTGCTCCATCCTCCTGTTTTTCCCTACAGCAGCAAACCCTCGAAAATAGGTTGGGCTGAGTGAGAATGACTAGCCCATATTTCCTCAAGAATTTTTTGTGGGAGGGGCAAACTTCAACCTGGGTCTTCCTGCTCCATGTCCAACATCTTAACCCACAACACTATACTGGCCATTTAGATCAGGGAAACATTGATATTGAATCTTGAGTTCCTCATCCTTGCAGTGAACCTTCTGGGAGTTTGTCAGTTATCATCCCTGAACAAGGGTATAAATAATGTTGAGGGTGAGCTGTTATAGTTTTTGCCTTCACTTTTAACAATAAAAAAAGTCTTATCCACATAGTCCCTATCTGGTTGCTGCAGTACCCCCAAATCTCATCTCTTGGGGCCTCCTTAATGTTGCTTCACAAGAGAAGGCAGAATTTTTTGTTTGGAGCCCCATCGCAGGGCAAAGTTCTCTCTTTGTTGTTTCCTTAAAAGCTTGAGCTGCATCCATTCGCATCAGTTCTTCCCCTCGCCGTATTGATGCATTACAATTTCTTTGCAGAATCTTACAAGGGGCACTTTGGGCCGATCCATTGTGTCAGATTTAGCCCAGATGGAGAATTGTATGCCAGTGGCTCAGAGGACGGAACGCTGAGGCTGTGGCAGACGACAGTAGGGAAAACATATGGTCTCTGGAAATGTGTGATTCCTGGTAAGGAATGTCTTTTCTATTGGGACCGAAGCGTTTGCTAACTTGTTTGTTCTTTGATTTACGAGACAATTACTACAGAATTGTACTGAAGCAGAGGCAGTCTTGCGACTTAACGACTGTTCATTCGTTGACTGAAGTTTGCTCGTGAGAAAAAGTGACACAACCGTTGGCATTGCTCTTAACATTCATATGATCAAAATTTGGGCACTTGTCCACTGGCACGTATTTATCATAGCTGCAGCATCCAGCTGCAGGGGTTACCTGGTTGCCAGTTGCAACCTTCCCAGTTGGCTTTCCATAAGCAGAGTGAATGAGGGAAGCTAGATTCGCCTAATGGCCATGCGGTTCACTTAACGACCCTGGCAAAAAGATCATAAAATTGGGCCCGACACACTTAACCAACTGCCTCATTCGGCAGCTGAAATTCTGGTCCCAAATGTAGCCGTAAGTCAAGGATTACTGTTCTGACTAAGGCTTTCCGAGACCGTAATTAAGCACACACTAAGTTAAAACAATTCTTGTTTTTATTTCAACGCTGGGATTTAAGTTCATTCCTACCCTATAATGACTCTCAAACAGTCCCTTGAGATAAGCACCCACCTTTCTTTCCTGTGAAGTGCTGCCAACAACAGAAGTGCCAAATGAACTATAAAAAAACCAACCAAGGTACAAAGTCCACACACAGCTTCAAGGATGAATTTGAACCGAACAAACGACTTTGCTTCCTATGAAGGTTTCTTCATCTTTGCCTGTCCTTTATACCTTATGGGAGGGGCAGTCACCTCCCAGCCTTACTCCTGAGTCGTCCCTTTTGTTTCAGCTGCTTTTGCCTTCTAGCAGCTCTGTGCATGCACACACTGGGAACAGGCTCCCCTTGTTCCTCTGCCTCGCTGCTGCCAGCCTCCGGAGGCAACACCCCACTCCCAGATGGTCCTGGCCTCATCTCTGCATCGGATGCAGGACCCTCGTCCAAGTCCTCTCCAGATTCCCACAATGGTCCCCGTTCTTCCCCACTGTCCGATTCTGCTGCCATCTGCAGCAGGCTGCCGGTGGTTTCTTTTGGCTTCGCTGCTCAGTAATTCACCGTTACTTGATCAGATTGTATATCAGTAAAAGATGGGGCAGTGCGTTTTGATTAAAACATGCCATTAAAATGCTAATCCTGTATTGTACCACTTCAACTGGCCCTGTTGGAGTTAGTGATGCTCCGTATGAAAGAAACAACCTAAAATCATCCTTTGAGAAGAGGCTATGTAGAGGTTTTCCATTGGGCATCAGGGATGGGGTAAACTGAAGGCTATTCAGAAGGAGGTAGATCTAACTGCCATGGCCCCCTGAAATGGAAAACCTTTGCTTTTCTTAGGCCAGTAAATTGTAGCTGTTTCATATCTATGTAAGAGAGTAGATAGATCATCTCAGTTTAAACCAGGCAGACTTAACTGGGAGAAAAACATATGAAAAAGCACTGGACAGTGTTTACTGCCTGGCAGAATGCTGTCTGTTTTGTAAATATTTATAAAAGTGACAAGCTGAGTGACGTAAAGTTGTGATTTTGTGCTTTTCTGATTCTCTTTCTCCAGAGGAAGAAGGTGGAGAGCTGGCTAAGGCTAAAGTCAACCTTCCGGGAACTGCAGAAGAAGAATTAGGTAATGATCGAATGGTAGAATGTAACTACAATCAGAGGTTGACCTTTCGGTGTGTAGGATAATGTAACAAGAACTGAAGATCAGATGTAAGAGATGCCATATGAAATCACATTAAATAGTGTTTCTCAAATTTGGAGTCATGCTCCCAGAATTCCCCTGGCAGTTAAAAGTCCAGCTGATGAAAACTGAGGATTCTCTGTGAAAGTGTGATTATTTTTTATCTCGTTCACATTAAAATATTTTAATAGAGGTAGTCCTCTGCTTACAACAGTTCATTTAGTGACCGTTCAAATTACAACGGCACTGAAAAAAGTGACTTACGACCGTGTTTCACAGTTACAACCTTTTCAGCATTTCCATCATCACATGAACAAAATTCAAAAAAATCTCACAATGTAGAGGAATTGTCTGGAAGATAATATTGCTTGGGCTGGGTGGTGTTGGCTGGATGAACACAAGAAGGACATTCACATTAGCCTACTGACCAAAAGGCCAACTGTGACCAGAATGCTACTTCCGGGAGCAAACAGAGACTCTGTAGACTGGAGTAGATACTGTGTTATGGTGGAATACAGGAATAGCAATACATATTTTTAAATTAACCTCTGCTAAAAAATTAACGGAGGATTTTTCTTCTTTGTTCTTCCCTTACTCTCAACTTGGCAGAAGACCTTGGCTCTGAAAACACAGATTCCATCTATAGCACACCTCCTGAAGTTAAGGCTTGAGCGTCACGGCCGTTAAGGACAACACACGAACTCGTTGAGCTTCGATCCCAAAAAGAAAACAGAAAAAACGGAAAAACAAAACAAAAACCAAGAGCAGTCATATGCAATAGCCTCTCCTGAGGGTGCAAAGAGAACCGAAGGCTAAATAAGAGAGGCAGTAATTGATGAGAATGCATAGGAAAAGGTTGTCAAGAAAGATGAATAGAGACGCACACACAAAAAGTAACGGTTTGGCTGTCTTTTAAGCATTATTGCCTTTTGTTAAGTCTGAACATAACCAGCCGCCGAGATCCTGTTTTTTCTCCAGCGTTAAGATTAAGTCATTGTAGTGTTTTATTGAGGAGAAATGTAACGGTATCTTGGTTAGAGTATGTTCTCTGAAAGTGGGGAAAGGATAATGAAAGGCGGGGGTCATTTGGTTAAATAAAATATTTGTGGTTTAGGGGTTTTTTTTGCCCTCCCACTTTTATTGTACACTGCTTGTTTCCAGATCATCTAAATAAAATGCTCCTACGATGGCAGTCCTAGAAAATGTTATAAAGCATACTAGGTTAATTCATCTGTTTCTGAACAGTACTGAACAGCCTGGGGCTTTGTATTAAAATAAATAAGGGGGGGAAGTAAGTTTTGGGGGTGTTTTTTGCACGATAGGTGGCTGAATACCCTGCTGCTTGAAGCTTGCATGTTGTTCTCCAGTAAAAATTTCATAATTCAAAATTTATCTCTAAAAAGATAACGTGGAGGAGCATCCCTGTATTAATTGCCTCTGGTCTAAATTGTTCATATATTATCTGAATTTACACTATGTAAAAACATACCTACTTAGCCATTGCATTTCTTCTGGACTTTTAAACGGAAGCAGCTAAGTATTTCTATATGATTTTTAATGTTTTTTTTTTCCAAAAACAAACTGTATGTATACATCAAATAATTCAAATTCTGCATAGGAATAAAATGGTGGTTTAAAGAGTCATCTGTATTAACCGGAGAATAAATATAAGGTCAGCCATTGACGTTTATAAATGGCAGCATGTGTTCAGAATATACAATATTATATCCAACATAAAAGGAATACAAGCCTTTTTAGAACAGCCTTGTCCATCCTCTTCTCTTTAGGTATCTGTTGAGTTGCAGTCAATTGTCTTACACCCATATCCATCAGCCATTTTGGCTGGTGATCTAAACAATGCAGTTCAGCAAATCTGGCAGGTTGAATGCTGAGGAAGATTCTAACAGCGTTCTGCAGTACAAGGGGAGCTGAGTATTAAGATTAACTCTGTGACACACTGATTCTTTGGAGGTAGTAAAATACCTGAAACATTAATGCAGTTATGATGGATTTTTCTCCATCTTTAGTGCCATAGGATGTGAAAAAGATAAAAACGTGAACTAATTATATAGGACCATGCATTTAGGAATAGGGACTTTAGGATAAATAATATTACTGCATTTTCGCCACAGATTACAAAATCAAAATCAAACAAGACGAGAAAAATAATTGTAGCCTAGCCTTTGATACTGGTTTTTTTTTTATAGATGGTCTTTTTTTAGTGGGAAGATCTGAGAATGTTAACTTTCAAACAAAATTTGAACGGTATTCTATGAATCAGCTGGTTTTAGAGTACCAGCTCTCTTGGTTGCTTACAAATGCAGTATTTTCCCCTCTGTATCTTGGTGCTTCATCTTTTTTTTGCATTGGTTTCTGGCAGACATTTTTGCTTGAATCCTCCGTCTATATGCAAGTAGTAATAGCACTTTAGACTTATATACTTCTTTACAGTGCTTTACAGTCCTCTCTAACATTGTTTACAATCTCAGCCTATTTCCCCCCAACAATTTGGGTCCTCATTTTACCCACCTCGAAAGGATCCTGGTGAGATTTGGATATGGATATTTACATGGATATGGTAACCTGATGTAAATAGCTGTGTAATAGAAAAACATAGGATGTTCATGTTCTTATAAGAAAAGGATTTTCCATTCTGTATGTGCTTCTTTCCTATTGAAATGTTGAAGAGTAGCGCTTGCAGATTACAGGTAGACCTTGATTTACAGTGACTCATTTATCAACCATCCAAAGTTACGATGGCACTGGAAAAAAGTGACTTGTAACCGGATCTTACTCTTAATGCAGCATCCCCATTGTCTTGTGATCAGAATTTGAACACTTGGTCAACAACATGCACTTACTACAGTTGCAGAGTCCCCGAGTCTTGTGATTGCCGTATGTGACTTTCCCAGCTAGCTTCCAACGAATCCAAGTCAATAACAATTGCACGATTCACGTAACGACTGCAGTGATTTGCTTAACAAACACGGCAAGTAAAGTAAAATCAGACATGACTCAATAACTGCCTTGCTTAGCAACAGAAAGTCTACTCCTAATTGTTGAGGGCTACCTGTATGTTTCTTGATGCATGCATAGCCTTCAAATTTACCACATTCTGAAATACCTTGCATTTACATTGTGAAAAAGTGTTCGTAGACCGTTAATGCAGCATGGTTTTGGAGCTTCATCTTGGAAGCAATAAAAAAATGGCGGATTCATTGGCACCATTTGTTTCTGTACATACACAGGCAGAGTCACTTAGCTACTCCATTCCATCATGGGTACCTTTTGTTCTTAGCTGACAGAGGGTTATGGATTGTTACTAACCCTTGCTTGCAATTCAAACTATTTTGCAAAGGAAGATGAGGGATGACACTGTAAACTTATGACACCCTGTAATCAGTTGCACCTTTCAAAATATGAAATTCCTCTTTTATGGCTTTCTTCACCCAATTATCTGTGCCACACTTAAGCCAAAGAGGAAAGTAGATTCCAAGCCATTTGTCACCAGGTAGAACCAAATGATATCTCCAGTGAAGATCAGAACCTTTTTATTATGAAACGCGAAATAGAGCTTCCCGAAGCAATTATATTTACTACAAGAAGAAAACCTTTGACCTCCAGAACAGCAGCCAATGCTATTGCCACAGCTTTAAAAACAACTGAAAACCAGCAGTTCTTAATGCTTCCACAGGGAGAAAATGGCAGCTCTCTGCCCCTGCCTAAAACTTTTAAGGCCAGAGGCTGCTTTGTCAAAAACCCAATAAATTCTGAATTGCTCTTTAGTTTTCTTGCCAAATTCTAAGTGTGGCATTCCTTTCTTACCTTTTCTTGGAGAAAGTAAGGTGATGGACTCTTTCCCCACTCATTTTATCACTGGTGCAATAGGCCTACCTTATTGGCTGGAAGGGAGGAAGCAAGGCCTACATTTAGCCCTTAAACTCCATGATTGTCGAGATCAACAAGGGCTGCATTTCGACCTGTGGTAACTTGTACACGGAGAGGCTGTACATTGTCCAGTCTGCAATGTTGATTTATCTGGATGATATCATGTAAATCATTAATGAAGGCAGCCTCCTGGTTGTAAAATCAAGGCAGCTCAATCACTGCAGGGCTAATAGGGGCAGCTGCAATTGATGAGCCCAAAAGCAGCATGACAATCAAATCAAGACAACTGAATGTTTTATCTTTGCAGTCCTAACTTTCCCTGGGCAATGAATGAATGGACAGGGCCATACTACTACTAATAAATAACAATAATACTTGGTTGATACCTAGGATGCTGGCAGCAACCCGTATCATTAGCACCAATTATATTTATGATACATTTTGAAACGTTCAGTAGACTAAGTTTCATGTTTAATGAATAATGAATGATAATAGTAATGATGATGGTAATGATAAATAGTAGTAGTAGTACAAAATTGCATTGGCAAATTTGCCATCAGTCAATTGCAGAAGGCAGTTTTACTTGGAACAGCTTCCATCCCAGAGAGATATCTATAACACCATCAAACATCCAGATTTGCCTATCCCAAGTCCTTGGTAAAGACTGGATAGGTAGACAAAAATGCCAAACCCAGTTTAGTAGTAGTAGTAGTAAAACCAAGCCCTTTGCCTCTCATTTTCTTTGCTCACTACCCGGCGCGCTTTCTCTTTGTCATCACAATATGCAGAACCGCGGGGCCTGCTTCGTTTGCAGTTTTTTCAAGCAGTCACCCAAAGAGGTGCGAATCCGATTCGCCTTTCTCCGCCCCGGGGGCCTTCTTGGAGGGGAGAGGGCAGAAAGAGGAGGAGGAGAACGGGGTGGAGGGAAGGAGGGAAAGGGCGTAACCAGGAAGCACCGTGAAAGTGCCTTGCCCTGGAAGAGCATCGACTTTCGCCTCTCCGCCGATCATGGCTGCTAACAACCCGGGCATCGAGTTAGGTAAGCCGGGCCGCAGCGGCGGATCTCTTCCGTGAAAACTGAGGACGGTGGGCGGAACAGGCGGGGTGGGCTGGGAAGAAGAAAAGGGATGCTTTGCACTCGGGAGGTTTTCCCATGCTCCAGAGGTTTCCTCCCTTCTGCTGGTCGAGCCCGATGCCGGCTGTAGAGCAGCGGTTCGGGGGAGATGAACCCGGCCCTCTTAAAAGGTCTGAAATGCATGGTTTTAATTAGTTACCTCAGGTGGCGTTTCTTCTATGGGGCCAATTTGTTTAGCCCAAATTAGGTTACTATTCCCAGGAAGGTTAGTTGTTGGGGCAAATAAGGGAGCAGTTCCTTTATTGTCTATGGAGATTGTCCGTTATTCAAATCAAGGTTGGTCCCAAAGGTCCTTTTCCACTGGACTTCCTTGTTTTGTTCTTCTTTGAAAACGTTTCTCTTCTCATCCAAGAAGCTTCTTCATTTTTTTTTTCAGAACTAAACAAGCTTCTTGGATGAGAAACGAAACGTTTTCAAAGAAATGGGGGGGAAAAATATCCAATGGAGAGTTGATCTCTGACAGAAAGCCACTCCAAGAGAACTAGAAGCATTTGGAAATGTGGATTTACAGGTGGCTGTTACACATAAGTGTGGGTGGAGAAAATCAGAAATGTGGAGGTGATAAGCCGCCTGGGAAAGCCAAGGCAAATCATCCAAACCATAAAAAATCCGAAAGTTAGAATATTTTGGTCATGTGATGCGACACTCAGAAAAATACTTAATTCTTCAAGGAAAGATTGAAGGCAAAGGAGGTCATGGCTTCAAAATGTAAAGGACTGGTTTAGACAGAACTCAGCAGCGCTTTTTTGTGTGGCTGTTGATAAAAATAGGATCACCAACGTGATTGCCAATGACCGATAACGGATATGCCACAAAAAGAAGAAGGCCTCGTTGCACATACACATGCACAATAGTTGCTTTTCTCTCCTCTCCCATTCCTGTCTTGGTTTTTCTGGTTAGTGTCAATAAAAAGAAATATGGCAGTATCCTCCCACCTGGAATGAGTTTAAAGGACACAGTGGATGGTAGGGATCTGAAGGCACAGGGCTCACATCCTGCAAGAAGAAACAATAAGTGTGTAAGTGCCAGAAGTTTGCTTATTGGTTTACTTGATTTATAGCAGGTTTTTTTTTTCCAAACTTGACAACTTTAAGATATATGGGCTTCAATTCCCAGATTTCCCCAGATAGCTAGCTAGCTAGCTGGGGAATGGCTGGCTGGGGAATTCTGGGAGTTGAAATCCACATATCTTGTGGTTGCCAAGTTTGAGAAAAACACTGATTTATAAGGATTAAGCGATCCAGGGGAGCTTACAGGAGTGTTTTGAAACATAAAATCACTCAAATAACAGTGCAGCAGAAGATAAAAACTGAAATTCAAACACTTGAGGTAATTCCAGGATGTTTATACTTTTAAAAAAAGGAAACAATATTGAAAACCATCTTTTTTATGCCCAGCAGGAAAAAATTCAGACAGCTCAGAAACCTACGGGGACTCACAACCACTGAACGGCAAATTTTCAGAAACGTTGAGGTCACAGGAGTGACTGCAGTCTAATGTAGCTAAAGGGTGCTAAATCACACTTGACAAATCTCATATCAGCTGATAGAACCAGTATTACAAAAGATGATTGGAGAGTTGTGGAAAATGAAATATAATCCCAGCTGTTAGCAAATATTGGCAGACAAAATATTGCAAAAGGTCTAGGCCTGCAGACGAAAACTCATGTTTCCTTGTGTTGTGGCTGTGGTTTTCCAACAGTTTTCCAACGGGTTTTACAGATACTCCTCAATGTATGACTGGTCCTTTTAGAGACCATCTGAGGTTACAACAGACAATCCCCTCTCTAGTATTTATGACTTTCTTCTGAAGTTCTTCCATGATCATGTGACCTCATGTTGAGCACTTGGCAACTAACTCTTATTTATGGCTATTTGTAGCAACCTGCAGTCACATGACCATGTTACCCCAAAAAACCGCATTTATTTCCAATTTTTGGTAAAAACAGCCCATAATGAACAATGGGTTCACTTTATGATTATAGACTCCATATGACGGTCATAAATTGAGCACTACCTGTAGAGAAATTTATGATCTGTTGGTATTTCCTACTTTATAATTTGGAGAGATGTTTCTTGGGAACATTTCCAGATAAAATGCTGTTTTAAACTGCCTAAGAAAATAAATCTCTTATTAAGGTTTGGATTTGATCTCCAAAATGTATCAGGCACAAGTAACCAAGGACAGGAGTAGAGCTCAAAGCACAAAAAATTCTTATGTGCTACCTATATACAAGAATTTGGTTTGTTAATGGTCAAGATGAATTTTCATTAGCTAAGGGTCAGTGGAATTCATGGGAGGCTGGACTTAAGTGGGATTGCAAGGATTCCAAACTTATGACCCATTTAACTCCACCCTTGAATTCAGCCTGCTCAACTCCTACACAAAGAGCACGGATGTAGTCTCTTTAAAACAGCTACATCTTTTTCCAGCATCACAACTACAGAGGGCAGCTGTGCAACCCTAGCAATGTTGCCGTTTAGGAGTTTGTAGAAAGGTGCTGTGTTTATGCTTTCTAGCCCTCTGGAAGCCCTTTTAGAAATCCAGATCCAAAGCTTGCAATGCACTGTCCTAGTGTGATTTTGGTTTTGGCTTAGTACCAAACATCTCAATTGGACCTAAGGCCAAATATATTGAGTGTCCTGGAATCCGGCAAAATTGCATTTTCCAGAGAAATGACTGAATACAGTTTTTCTTTTTTCTTTTGTAAATTTTATTTGAGTTTTCACAAAGAGAAAAAAAATACAAATAAAACATCTTTTTTGAAAGTAGCGTAATCCCTGGTTACATTTCTTCGTACAGACACAAATTCAGGTTCATGCTCATTTTTATATTCTATTCCATATCTTATTACTATTTTACATTTCTGCATAGCTTCTCCACTCTTTTAATTTTCTCAATTTTATTTTAATTATCTCAATTCAAATCATTGTATTTATATTTTTTGTCTGTCCTGTTTCAATTATCTATTATCTTTTCTCATTAAACAAAATTTCTCCTGTAGTTACTGATTGGAGTATGACGCCTTTATATCTTTTCCCTAAAGTTGTAACATTCAATATAATACATAACTTCCATTCGGATTCTGCTTGGTACATTCTTAAAATACACACTGTATTCTTAAAAAAAGAAAAAATTATAAATGTATATAATTAAAACAACATTCCATTCCAATTCAATTCTATCATTAATATTAATATTCATTAAGGTCTTAACGTCTTTAACATTACTTTTCAATTAAATATCATACTTCTATGGGAACAATTATAAGCTTTCCATAGTTAATTTCCCCCCCTTCACTTATATTTTATAAAACATTAACTAATTAAAATGTTCCCGTTCCTTCCTAGTTCAATTTTCTCATTTTATTTCATTTGTTTTATTCACAAACATTTCACTAAAATACACTAACTATTTTATCCCTCATTTTAATAATACGTTGTTTCCAATTTTCTAAAGTTATTTCTATTACTAATATAATAATACAATCTTATGTACCTTTACAGAATCCCTTTTTCAGTTAGATTTTCACCCATTATCTCTAAATAGGTCCTGTTTCTCTATATCTTGCTCCAGTCCTTTGTAACTTCTTTTCCTTTCCTTCTTCCCTCTCTTCTTCTCTCTCCCCTTTTTACCCCCTTGTCTCTCTACCTCTATTTCTCTCTTCTGTATTCCCCTTTTCCCCTTTTCTATAATGCTTTCCAGTATTATACTTATTTTTCAAATTATTTTTATTTTCTTTGGTTGTTTTTTTAAGTCTTAAATTCTCCATTTTCTTTCCCCCCTGTCCTTTTTCTTCCCCACATAAAATTGCTTGTTCATTAAAGATGGCTTCTTCTTTGTCCCAGTCTTCTTGTTTTGCAGTTGTTTCTTGTTGTTTCTCATAGTTCCAAATCTTCATTTCTAAGAATTGAAAAATGAAGCCAAAAGAACCCTTCCCTTCTTGTGCATCTTCTTTGTACTTTTTAAGTTCCATTTTCAATTCATCCAGAAGTGGTGCCATTGTATAAATTTTTAAACAACCACCCGATTGATTTTAGTCATTCAAATATAATAACCAAGAATCCAAAGATCACCAAATAATCCAAATACACGCAAGCTGTTTCTTTTTTGCTTTTTTTTCACTTTCTCTTCCTGGGGTTACTATTTAGTCGCAAAGTTTCAGTTAAAATGTATCTTTTAGAAGTCTTGTTGAAGTTTTACTGTAGATTCTTTTTAATTCCAGGCAGTCTCCTCCCTCTTCCAGATCCTGCCCTTATTCTTTTTCTCTCCCTTCCTTCTTATGAAAAAGAAAAAAATTTAATGTCCAGAAATCTTTATTATCCCTTTGGCATTTTGTTTTATTTTCAGCTTAATTGCCTATTGATGTCAAAGCGGATTTTTCCAATTTCTTATTTAAGTCTCTTAGTTGTCAGTATAGGGAAGGAGAGAGTAGAAAAAAAAGCCAAACCTTTCCCTTTCACTGCTTCTGACTCTTCTTTGGGAGCGATGTTATTTTTTGTAAGTTTAAATTCCAGGATACCTTAGTTGTTGCTTTTACAATTTAACCCGGTCAGGCAAAACTTTCACTTCTTATCATCCTCCTGCACATTCTTTTCCGGTCGAGTTCTTCTTTGTGGTGGCCATTTCTGACCACTGCTGCAACCGCCTTTGGGAAAGGGGGTAATGGCCAGCTGAGGAGGAGAGATGTAGCTCTCCTCAACCCTGCTGGCGGTCTCCCTGCTCTTCACCTCTACGGGGTGGCTTAGCCCCGAAACCAGGCGGCTCGGGGCGCTCCATCAGCGAGCCCAGACAGAAACCGCACACGATCGCGGATTTCTGTCTGTCACCGAAGCCCTTCAAACCAGAAAGATGACTGAATACAGTTTTGAAGGCAAAGTTTTGGAATGTATTTTCAGACGAAACAAAGCAGATTTCCATCCCCCATCCCCCCCTCAGAGGGAGCATTAAAGAAAGTTGGCTAATTATCTGTAGTTTAACGACTTTAATTACTTTGATCCCTGAAGCCCCATGAATATTTGATTGGAACAGATGACATATTAAAAATGGTATTATTAACACTCCCAGGTTTAATGAATTGGAACGTCTTTGTCTTTCAACAGACATTCAAGATGATTCAAACCTGTTCCTTCCCGGGCGTGCAATCCGGTTTTCTTTTTTAGAGCCGATGGAATATTTATTTATATTCTGTCTTTCCTTCAGGAGCTCAGGATGGCGTGCATGGTGCTTGCATCGCCATTTTCCTCCCAAATAGCAACCCCGTGAAGTAAGTCAGACTGGGAAAGAAAGAGAGGAGCTGACCTAAGGTCATTGGGATGTACATTGATAAGAATAAAAATACTAAATATGCACAGGCCCTCCATTTTTAATTATGGTGGGTCATCTACAGCAGTGTTTCTCAGCTTCAGGAACTTTAAGATGCATGGATTACAACTCACTGAATTCTCCAACCACCATGTGGATAAGGAGGAAGTTATTACAGATGTTTAGAAAGAGTGCAGAGAAGAGCAACAAAGATGATTAGGGGACTGAAGGACGAAACATATAAAGAATGGTTGCTGGAACTCAGTATGTCTATTTTAATGAAAAGAAGGACTAGGGGTGACATGATAGCAGTGTTCCAATATCTCAGGGGTTGCCATGAAGAAGAGAGGGTCAAGCTGTTCTCCAAAGCACCTGAGGGCAAGACAAGAAGCAATGGGTGGAAACTAATCAAGGAGAGAAGCAACCTAGAACTCAGGAGAAATTTCCTGACAGAACAATTAGTGGAACAACTTGCCTTCAGAAGTTGTGGAGGCTCCATCACTGGAGGCTTTAAGGAGAGATTGGAGAACAATTTGTCTGAAATGATATAGGGTCTCCTGTTTGAACAGGTTGGACTAGAAGACCTCCAAGGTCCCTTCCAACTCTGTTATTTTGCTGGCAATGGAATGATGATGACAGTAGCATAAAACAAAGAACTTTTAAAATGCATTTTTATCATGTTTTAGTTTTCCCCAATCTGGTCACTTCCAACAAAAGTTAAATTCCAGAGATAATAGTTGCTGGCAACATGAAAGAAGAAGGCCTAAAGCAAGGGTCCCCAAACTTGGCAACTTGAAGACTTGCGGACTTCAACTCCCAGAAGCTATGGGAGCTGAGGAATTCTGGGAGTTGAAGTCTGCAAGTCTTCAACTTGCCAAGTTTGGAGACCTCTGGCCTAAAGAATTATAGGTCCAAAATTGGACCAGTGTCTTAAGACTGCTGCTCACATCTCCCCTTCAGTTTCTTCCCAAAATTGATTTTGGATGTTAAATGGTGATAGAAGTAAGTGGATGTTTTTTCCCTCCCCCCTCTAGATCTTACATGGCTTGCACGGGTTCGGGTGAATCACCCAGCTGTTTTAAAGCGGGCAGCGCAGATTGAAACACAACGGTCCATGAAAAAGAATTGGCTGGTGAGAAGTCCCCTATTCTTGGGTTTCCAAAAGAGACCACCTCCTCCCGTGAATTTTAGCACCGTCTTTTGTTCATGGTGCTTGCTGCTTTTGTCATCAAAACTCAACAGTGGCATTGGTGAAAGATGATCTGTTTATCCTACTGAATTTGAGACTTGGAAGGCCACAAAGAACAGCTAAAATACAAATGTTTTAAGACAGGGTCCCTTGTCAGAGTTCTGAGTAATGTATCCACTGAAAGCAGAACTCTGAGGCAAGTAGATTCCCTAAAGAACATATTTACTGGTCACATCCTATTGGCACAGCTAGTGAAAACCAACCCTAAAAGTTCCTGCGGTTTTCCCTCTAATTAAAAGAGCAAATATTCCCTCCCCAGACATCACCGGTCACATTGTCCAACGAAGGTAGCTGGGAGGCTGCTTGACCAATCCTCTGCCATCTGCTGGGATGACCTTGGTTTCTACAGGAAAACTTTTTGTTTTGACTGGTAGCCGGTCTATCTGCTTCTCCCCTCCCTTCTCCTTTTCAAAGTTTGTGGCAACTATGAGGCAGGAGAAAAATGGCTTCAACCAGGTCAGCTTCAGAGTTGACACCCCCAACCAGTGGGTCATGGCCCACTATTGGGCTGGGCCACATGATTGGCTGAAGGGTGCATGTGCCTTCGCAGTGCACATAACTCCACTTGTACTTTACCTCATTGCGGGTGCTTGCGGCTTCTGTTGTGCAAATATTGCTGCGAACGTTGCGTGACCAGAGTCAAGGGGGAAATGAGTGATGTATTTTAGTATCAGCTGGCTGTCAGGACTCCAACAAATCCACCCCCATTCAAATCATAAGTCTCTAGCCGCATCTCTCAGAAATAATAAAATTGATTTATTAGAAGGGGCCATGTTGGAGTAAACTGGATGCAGCCGATACTAAATTACATCATATATTTCCCCCTTGACCCTGGTCTTCCCCCCACCCCCTGGATATATATTCCCCAATGGGGCACATCCATCCCCAAGAGTCAACAATCATGCTCTCCAGTAATAGTGTTGCACTTGAGCTGCCAGGGTGATTATCTAGGCACTTAAGGAATGCACCGTTTTCTTCCACTCCCTTTTTCTGGCAGCTAAAAAGACCAAAGGAGTATCTTTTTAGTTGACAGTGTATTTACAACACGTGCAGTGGTCATGTAATTGCTGTTCACAACCTTCCCAGCTGGCTTCCAACAAGCAAAGTCAATGAGAGAAGCTGGATTCACTTAATGACCACGTGATTCACTTAACAACTGTGGTGATTCATTTAACAACAACCAAAAGATCATAAAACTGGGCATGAGGCATTTAACAACTGTCTTGCTTACCAATAGAAATTCTGGATCCGAATGTGGCTATAAGTCGAGAACTGCCCGTACCTAGTCAGGTTTTCAGGGCATGATCCCATTGATAAAAAAAACCAACTTTCTAATTGATTTTCAAAAGCTGTTTGTTCTACCGCCTCTTCAGCTCAAATTGATTCTTGAAACAGTTTTCACTGTGTTTGCCTTCACAACTCATCTTGCAAACAAGGAGACTAGAATCCCATTCCTAGCTGCTAATTGTATGTTCTTTTCTATCTCTTATAGATAACACGGGGATTCAACTAAATCCCTTTTCTGCAATAAAATAAACCCTGCTTTAAATCAAAACAGAAAAAAAGAATTGCACACTTTTAATACTGGTGTGGAGAAGGGGAATAAATTGAAATCCTTCTTCTTCTGCTTTCAGCAATGGGTTGGTGGAGCAACTATACCAAGTTCCCAGTGATGTCAGCATCTACATATCTTAATTAACTTGACTATTGTTTATGCAAACCCATAGTTACTACTTAATTTGTGACTTGTTTAAAATCAAAAGCAGTCAGGTTAGAAGAAGGAGAAATACAGGTTAGTCCTTGACTTATACCAGTTCGTTTAATGACCATTCAAAGTTACAACGGCACTAAAAGAAGTGACGTATGACCATTTTTCACACTTATGACCTTTCCAGCATCTCCGTGAACATGTGAACAAAATTCAGGTGTTTGGCAACTGGTTATATTTATGATCGTTGCTATGTCCTAAGATCGTGGGATCACCTTTTGAGACCACCTAACCAACAAATTCAATGGGAAAGCAAAGATTAACTTAACAACCGGGTTACTAACTTATCAACTACAGTGATTCACTTAACAACTTGAGGCAAGAAATGTTGTAAAATTGGGCAAAATTCATTTAACCAGTATCTCCCTTGATAGCAGAAATTTTGGGCTCAGTTGTGGTTGTATCTGTATAACAGACTAGAGGCTGCTATTGGACTAGGACTGGGGCGATATCCATATTTGTGTCTACACTTGACCATGAAAGACTTTGAATTAGTTCAACTCATAGTTGTGGTGTTCTGGAGATATAAACAAGGGAAGCTACCGTGCAACCTGTGGTTGTTTCGGTGGTTTGAGAAATCTTAACAACCATCAGATGGCAGCAAAACACAGAAAACTCTTCGCTGCCCTCTGTTGGTCATCTGTGGTTGCTCTAATCAAGGATCCAACCACAATTACAGGTAGCCTTTGAAATACGCATACAAACAAGCTCCAAATTTCCACCCCAGGACACCGCATATGAATGCACTATTTAAAAAAGATTATACATTCATTCCAATTACCGAATGTCTAAATTTTGATCATGATGCTACAGTAGTCTTAAGTGTGAAAAATGGTTATAAGTCACATTTTTCAGTCCCGCTGTAACTTTGAACGTTCACTGAATGAATGGTTATAAGTCAAGGACTATCTGTACCAACCATGTAGCTCAATTGCAAGGACGTGTTTTAAAAGCAGTTTGGTGTGTGTGTGTTTTTAAAGGCAGCTTGGCTTTTGAGAGCCGTCACCTGCATAGACCTCACCACTCTTTCTGGAGATGACACCCCATGCAGTGTTTGCCGATTGTGCCACAAAGCCAAACATCCCATCCGAGAAGATTTGTTACAAGCCTTGAAAATGGGCGATAAAGGTACGTTGTGGTTATGAAACCTTGCTTCTATCTGGGGAAAGTGTACTGATAATTTTGAATATTGTTGTCCTTCATCAGACAAAGATAAACAAACTGAGTAGGCAGAGCTGGGCTAGCAACGTGATATGTAATGTGAAAATGGAAGAAAAAAGGGAAAAGCATATTGCAAGTTCAACAGCCACCAGAACAATTGACCCAAGAGCAGGGGTGTCAAACTCAAGGCCCAGATTCGGCCTGTGGGGTGCTTAGAGCTGGCCTGTGGGACCAGCCCGGAAATATACAGGAATCAGCCTGTGGTGCCTCTGCTGGGCAAAGCAGGCCACGGGGGACCGCATGTGGCTCCCCCACGGCTCATTTTTGGCGTCCATGGCCTCCTGTAGCACCCTGCTGGCTGAAAACAGTCTCCTACTGCACTCTGCGGGACAAAACGGGGGCTGCAACCACCCCACGCCCATTTTGGCCAACAGGGTTCTATAAGAGGCGTCCGTTCCGTGCCCCCCCCCACTCCGCTCCAGCCTGCGGAGGAGAACTACAATGCTGATCCCTCCCTCAAAGAAATCCAGTTTGACACCCCTGCCCAAGAGGATCAAAAGTCTTCTTCAAAAACAAAGTGGCAGGAAGATTGCTTCGTTTTGCTTTTTAGCCGTAGCTTCCTCCAATAGTTTCAAGTGCTGGACGAGGCTAAGTGGAAGCTGTGAGAATAAGCAAAGCATTTGATCAAGACAAATGGTGTTTTCTCTTCTCAGTAATGCCGATCGCATTAAGGAACATGAAAACTGCCTTGCACAGGCTCACAGTGGATCGATCCCAGCAGTGTTCACTCTTCAAGCCATTCCCCAGGCATGAAAAATTCATAGTGCCTGATAAATCTCAAATATTATGGATTTTGCCAAGAAGAAATGTTGAATAGAATAGAATAAAATAGAATAGAATAGAATAGAATAGAATAGAATAGAATAGAATAGAATAGAATAGAATAGAATAATAACTTTACTGTCATTTTGAATGTATACTAATTGGCATATATTAATGTGAAAAGTAAAATTGTTCTTATGCCTCTAAAATCATGGAAATTATCCCAGATTTTAGCTTAAATTATGGCCATGATAGGACAAACTTGGTCATGTGAGTTAATATTCCAATTATTGACTTGCATCTTGAACAGATACACATGTTGTTGTTTTTTGCCTATGGAGATTCTCAGTCCTCCAGGTCATGGTTGCCCCAAATGTGCTTTTTTCAAGAGGCAACTGGACTTTTTTGTTTTGCTTTGAAGGTGTTTCACTTCTCATTCAAGAAGTTTCTTCAACTCTGACTGGATGATGGGGAACTTTTTGTGTGTGAAAACTTCTGAACGATCTCCTCCCAAATTTCTCCCGCTCTTCCAAAATAATGTTTAACTTTACTGCTTTTACAATAGTCGGGAGAGTACTTTGAAGGCTGTCTTTTGAAAGGCAAATTAAATACTAAGGTCTTCTTCCAAAGCTAGGTTGTTTGATTGTGGACTCTCATAATCCCTATGTGGCTGGGGATAGGGGTGGTTGGAGTCCATCTACACAGAGTGCAAAATTAGGAAAGGCTCCCTTGGATTGAACTAAGTTAGTGGACAAAAGTCACATGAAGAGGGGTCCTTGGCACTTGCTGAGCTTGGTGGTTCTCTTACAAACATTTCAAGCTACATCACTGTTTAGTTTGATGTCAACAGTGCCTCAGATAGAAAGTCCATACAGAGAGAGGTAAGGACAACAGAGAAGATTCTAGGAAGCTTGCTTCCCATTATTCAGGATACTGCTTATAAGTGCTACATGCTTAGAGCTCAAAGCATTGCTAGAGACCCTACATTTTACAGTGTGTTTCTGTTGCTCCCCTCAGGGAGGAAGTTTCAAAGTATTTCTAGCAGGACTACTAGATTCTATAACAGCTTTGTTCCCTAGACCATCTGTCTGGTAAACTCGCAAGATTCGTTTTTCTTGCCATGTACATGTATACATCCGAACTAGACTGTGTTGTTTCTCTGTGTCATATATGTGGGTATGTGGGTATATGCATCTATCTATCTATCTATCTATCTATCTATCTATCTATCTATCTATCTATCTATCTATATTTCTGTTATGTTTATCTAGTGTATATTGGAGGCAGTGACCCTTTGAGATCTGTATGCAACCAAATTTCATTTTAATGTATGCCGATGAGTGTACATTTAAAGTGACAAGTCTAAGTCATTACCCAAACTAGACAACATCACAAGTGCTCAATCAATGCTTGAGTTCTGGTGCTGTTACCTATTTTGGATAATGAAATGTCTGCAGGAAAACAGACAAGCTCAGAGACCACCAAGAACCCTGCATTTCAACCTGTCAGTATATTCATGAACTGGAATAGAGCATGGTAACAAGGTCAGCCAATGAATAGGCATAGCAACTAAGTCAGCTAATGAGGACTGTTTGGAAACTGAAACTAGAAGTAGCCTAGACTGGAAATTGAAACTAGAAGTAGCCTAGACTGGAAATTGAAACTAGAAGTAGCCTAGGCGCGGCTCTGAAGCTATGTTGAGCTGAGTCTGTCTATTGAAAATGGAACTGCTTCTCTCCTCTGCTGTGTATAATGCTTGCCTGCTGAACTAAAGTGAAACCGATGTCTGTTTCTGAGCTCCTGAGTTGCTCTTCAGCTTGGAACCTGTAACATGTCTGCTTCTGTTTGAGTTTGCTCCATCTTAGAGAAATCTACAGCTGGTATTGTAAAATTTACTTTATATGTTTATAAAGAAGTTAAATGAAGCCTCAATCATCTGTGTTTACTTTTCTGGTGCTGAATTTACGCTGCGATACTCTGAACACAACACTGAGCTACCAATATTCTCTTTTGTTGAGGATAACAGAGTCTTGATGATGGTTCCTTTCCAGGCATCACCACAGCAGCCATTTGTGTCTATCCGGCTAGAGTAGCTGATGCTGTTAAGGCTCTCAAATCTACTGGCTGCCACATCCCAGTAGCTTCAGGTAAGCTCTCCACAGGAATTTCTGAAATTTTATTAATCGTTCATTAACATTTCTGCCTTGTACTTCACTGAGGTACAGCCCCACATTGTCATGCCACATATTACTAGAAGCCAACCTTGATACAGTTCTGGGTTAAAAAGAACAATCAAGCCCTAACAATCTATGATCTAAATGAATGAAATGAAATAATGAGATGCGTGGATAGTCCTCCACGTGCAACCACAACGGAGCCAAAAATTTATGTTGCTAATCAAGACACATGTTAAGTGAGTTTTGCCCCATTTTACAAGCTTTCTTGATGCAGTTGTTAAGCGACTCACTGCAGTTGTTGCTAAGTTAGTAACATGGTTGTTAAGGAATCTGGTTTCCTCATTGACTTCGCTCGTCAGACGGTCGCAAAAGGAGATCACATGATCCCAGGACACTGCAACCAGCAGGCCCTCTCCAGGTGGCCAGACCAGATGGTCAGATTTGCTGGTGTCAAATTATTCATGCTATATCTGGGTGATACCTATTTAAAGGAAACGTTCAGCTCATGCTACTTCAAGGGTCTTCAAACTTGGCAAGTTTAAGACTTGTGGATGTCAGGTTCCACTATTCACGCCAGAAAATGAAAAGTCAAAAGCAAACCTTTTGCCAGTGTTGTTTTATCTCTGCAGTGAAAACAGCACAAACTGACTAGCAACAAACCGCTTCTTGTCAGAGCTGCCGACAGTAATCCCACACCACCGATATAGCCGCGCAACACCACCGCCTCCACTACACCCTATAACTGTGATTGTGAACCTATGGCATGTGTGCCACAAGTGGCACGCAGAGCCATTTGTGCTGGCAATGCAAGCCGCAAACAAACTTACCTCACTGTGCATGTGCGTGCCTCACAGCTGATTTTTTTTTTTTGTTGGTTTGAGGCCTTTTTCGGCCTCCCAGAGGCTTGGAAAAAGCCTCTGCAAAGCTTTTCAGGATGAAAAGCCCATTTAGTCACTTCCGGTAATACTGGAAGTGACGAAACAGGCCTACAATTCAGCCTGAAAAGCCTTGCAGAGGCTTTTTCCAAGCCTCTGGGAGACCGAAAAAGACCTCAAACCAACAAAAAAATCAGCTGTGAGGCATAGTGCAGGTAAGGGGGTGGGGGATTACGCGCGTATGTGTAGAGGGCATGGAGAGGGGGGCACGCATTGCATTCTGGGTGCTGGCACGTGAGTACGTGCATGCTGGCACGTGCGGAATTTTTCACACTGGAGCCCCAAAAGATTAGACATCACTGCCCTATAATCTTCTGTCTCCCTACAAGGATAATGCCGCTTTCCAGATAATTTGAAACTTGCACCTCTCAGCTGTAGGTCACACATGCGCAACATCTTCCCTAGCCTCCAGTGCCCTTTAACGCTGCTCAGTTGGCAGCTGTGCAAGTGCAGTATGTCCCCCCTTCGTTGGTCTTCGTCATCAGTGCTGCGACTGTCCACCCCCCGGAATGGTAGCCCTGGCTCCAGTAGGGCTGACATGCGGCCCCTCTACCATAGGGACGGGAGCTGCAAAATAAAGAATATGGTTAGTTCGCTTCTCCCTCCCGAGTCCTGTCCTGTACACAGGAACCCCCTGGTTTTGTGGGATTCCGATGATGGAATTTGGCTATAAGTCTGGTAGGGCTGACAGTGGACTTCAACTCCCAGAATTCCTGAGCTAACATAGGAGGAATTCTGGGAGTTGAAGTCCACAAGAAGTCTTAAAGCTGTCAAGTTTGAAGACCCCTGCATGAAACAGCAGTGCTATATATATGTTTTTTTACTACTGAGGCCAGTGTTATTGGATGCTTACTCATCAGTTCCGTCTTTGAGAAATTTAACTTGGGCTTTATTTGCTCTGAATGAAGTCAAAAATGCGTGTCCCAAGGATAAAGTTGCAGGATCCAATCTGTGTCGGTCCTTGGGACCAGAGTTTTAGTCTTCCAGACTTTCAGATTCATGCTGAAGCCCATCTTCAGAGAACTTCTCCCTCACTAGCATGTGGTGAATTGCTCCATTGGGATCCTCACAGAGATTCCAAACACTACTTCAAAACGTTTGTGCTATTTCCAGTTTGGTCAAGGGAGGGTTGATGTATTGATGCTATTTTACTTGTACCCTATGACGATCATTAAGTGTTGTACCTTATAATTCTTGACTCTTGATGAATGTATTTTTTCTTTTATGAACACTGACAGCATTTGCACCAAGACAAATTCCTTGTGTGTACAATCACACTTGGCCAGTAAAGTGTTCTGTTCTGTTCTGTTCTGTTCTGTCCTGTCCTATTCCATTCACCAATGGTTGACATCCCATAGTGGTTTCATGTTAAACAGCATGTTAAGCATCTAAACTTTGGGATTCCCCCATGGACTTCACCATTCCTCGCACAGATTGAGGCTGCTCACTTGAGTAGCAGTCAAATCACTGTAAAATAATTTTGCAATTCTGGTAGCCTGGAAGGATGCTATGACTGATGGAATTGAAAGCTGCTGAGAGGCCTAATAAAAATCTTACATCTTAACGCCTGATATAGAATACTGACACTATTTTAACCTCCCTGATGTACTTAACGGACTTTTTCTTTTCTTTTCTTAGTGGCAGCTGGATTCCCAGCAGGACAGACACCTTTAAAAACCCGTTTAGAGGAGATCCAGTTAGCCGTGGAAGATGGGGCCAAAGAGATTGATATTGTCATTAATCGAACCTTTGTACTCACAGGCCAGTGGGAAGGTGAGCATTCGCATAGTCCTAAAATCAAGGTTCTAGGGCAGACTCTTCTTACTCTTCCCCCCCCGAATAAACCAGACCAGAAACTCAATTGTGGTGGTGCGGTGCCTACTTTGGAAAGAGTCTTTGTTCTTAGCTAGTGGCTACATTTTGGGCACAAAGAGAGACTTGTGGGCTCTTAGGAATATAACGCTGACATTTTGCTGACAGTAATTTGCCAAGAGTTTGCAATCCTATCCAGGCTGTTCAAAATTTTCAAGAGAATTAGAATTAGAATTTAGAATCTCCTTTTATTGTGCACTGGTAGGTGGTTGCCTTTTTTTAAAAAAAAAAATTGTTTATGGCTGCTATAAATTTTGAAAATACATCTGTAGATACTGGGGTGGTTGTTGTTGTTTTCAAAAAGCCAAACCAAAACCCAACTTTTTCTGCAAAGCTATTTTGTGAAAATTCTAATTCATCCATACTTTTCTCTAAATTAAGTGCAGGGGTGGGAAAAGAAAAGTATGTGCTCTAATTATTTGCAACAGAATTGTTAAAAAGAATTCAAAGAGTTTTTTTCTGGTTTAGGTGGTGTGTCATGTTGGGGGAAAAAGTGTGCTGGATTCTTGACAACAAAATCAGTATTTTCTAATTGGTTTTCACAGAGTTTCAGGGCATGTGTGGTACTGTTTAGATTGCTGTGGCTAGTTGTCTCCCCAGAATGCTATTAATTAGTTGATTTTAATACCACGGGGAGATACCTTTTCTCTGCACAGTAATTGGGTATTCCTTAATGTACCTTGAATTGTTTGCCTGTAAGTGCTGACAGAACTCCCAACACCTGGATTCTGTGCAGAGAAAAAAAGGATGCAGTTGAACATCCTTGCATTAAAACACAACTCTTCCCCTCCCCCCATTGTTTTGGCTGAATGATACAGCGTGTTTACTATGTTTGTTGGCCAAAAAGACTTCCAAAGTAGCTTGCAAAACTCAGCTCTTGCTTTCGAGGTAATATTTAGAAAAAGGCAAGTGTGGAAAGAGGAGCGAGGAGGAGAAATCTATGCCATCTATACTTCGGCATCCATGCGGGTAAAATACAGGTAGTGCTTGACTTACACCCAAATTTCTGATGCTAAGCGAAACATTTGTTAAGGGAGTTTTGCCCCGTTTTACAACCTTTCCCGCTGCGGTTAAGTGAATCACTGCCATTGTAAATGTTAGTAGCACAGTTGTTAAGTGAATCTAGCTTCCTTCTTGACTTTGTCGGTCAGAAGGTTGCAAAAAGGGATCACATGAACCCCAGGACACTGCAGTTGCAGAGGTGGGTATTCAGCAGGTTCTGACCAGTTCTGGAGAAGCAGTAGTGGAAATTTTGAGAAGTTTGGAGAACCGGCAAATCCCTCCTCTGATTGGCCCCGCCCCATCTATTCTCCGCCTCCGGAGTCCCAGCTGATTGGCCGGGTCTTTTTTTGTTGCCCTGCACAGGAGAACAGAGCTGAAAAGCAGGTTATTGGGGTGGGGAGGGGATGAGGATTTTGTAACAACCTTCCCCTGGAGCGGGGTGGGCATGGGGATTCATGCCCACCAAGCCACGTCCACCAAGCCACGCCATGCCACGCCCACAGAATGGGTAGTAACATTTTCTGAATCCGACCACTGTGTTGTCGTCATATATGAGTCAGTTGGCGAGAATTTTGATCAGGTGAATTTTCCTCTGAATTTTGATCAGGTGATCTTGGGAAGGCTGCAACAGTCTTAAGGATTGAAAACGGTCATCCGTTTTGTTTTTAGTGCCATTGTAACTTCCAACGGTCACTAAATGAACTTTGTAAGTTGAGGATTACCTGTAGTTCAGCTTGCTTGATGGAATTGCTCCAGCTGAGTGTAATTTGAGAGAGGCAAAGGGCAAGTGATTTCTCAGCAAAATTGTTTGCTTTTTTAAGCGATTTGGAGCCTTAAAAGAGATGGTGGGTTTGCCCTCTTTCTTGAATTCCTTTTATTGGAAATGGCTTGTAAATTGCTTTTTTGGATATTAAGAACTTTCAGAATGTCGAGTTTTATTACACTGAGTGTAATGACTTTCTTCCAACTGACATTGAAATAGGATTTACGTAGGTTTAAAAGTTAAAGAAAACTTTTTTTAATTTGGAAATAAGCAGCCAAGGGTAATTAGAATGTTGATTTTGGAAAGTTTTGAACCGAGTAAAGGGCCACATAGCCTGGACACAACATTTTGCAAGAATAAGAATGCTTTCTGTAGTTTGTTTAATATCTTATTAAAAATAGACGAAGATTTTGAGTGTTTGAGCAAAAAGAGCTTTAAGTGAAACATTTTCTCTAGGAAAATGTGGATTAGAGAAAAAACATGGTAAGAGTAGATTTTGAAGGTTGGTTACTAGAAGCAACCAGGAATTTTTTTTTTATAATTTATCATCATGTATTATTATAATTAATGGAGAAGATCTGCTAGTAAAGAATGGAGAAAAATATTAACTCTGAAAAAATGCAAGGATATTTGGCAGGAAAATATGCAGAAGTTTCTATTTAAGATTCTCTCTATACATCAACACAATTTGGAGAAGGGGGGAGATTTTCTTTGCTTTTTAAAAGCATCACTATATTTATTTGAAGGTTTACATTACAACTTTAATGTTTTTCGCACCTCAAAAATAGCTGGAAACTGCCGTCACGTTTCAATAGTCATAGCTGGAGATCTTCCAAGGACTGCAAAAAGGAGGCCTTTAAACCTCCATAGAGCTGTGTGGCTGCTGGTACAGCATCAACAATGGACTTAGCAGTTTTCAAAGAACAAGAAGTCGAGGAAGTTATGCATGAAGATTTAAAACAGGACAAATGATACCTGGGAATAGAAGGGAAATAAAGGCAATAAGCTGCCCAGAGTCGCTTGACAGTCAGATGGGTGGCATATAAATTTAATAACTAAACCTAAATACATAAATAGAAAATGGAAGACGATGTCATCCTTCAGTTGGGTGTACTTAAATTTAGATAGAGAAGAACTTGACGTTGCATTGAGGGGTTTTCATAGGAATGGCAAGCTTGAGGTGGTTTTTGAAGGCTATTATACAGGTAGTCCTCGACTTATGACCACAATTGAGCCCAACATTTATGTTGTCAAGTGAGACAATTTTTAGGTGAGATTTGCCCCACTTTACAACCTTTCTTGCCACAGTTGTTAAGTGTACCACTGCACTTGTTCAGTTAGCAGCACGATGTCAGGTTTCCAAGTGATGAAATCCATTTAAAAAGAAAAGAGCAAAGTCTGTCTTCCAAAACAATTTCTTTTATTTAGGAAAGCATCGAATTGGCAAAGTCTGTTGTAATTCCGGATCTGACACAACCCGGAATTACACCACGTAATGTTGGAAATTAGAAACAACTCCCAAAAGTCACATTCCCTAATAGAGGTAAATCGACATTTCCTGGTGTCTTCAACCTCCACCTCCAGGTCCACCAGTTTCGGTTCCCACGGGAAAGGAGAACCACCTAGCCTAAACAACCCTCACGATCTCCACTCCTCCCACCTTGGGAATGTGGCAAGCCTGAAATCCTCCCCCCGCCCCCCCCAACCAGCAAAGAGAAAGAAAAGGAATATATGATAGGGCTAAATTTTGGGCTTGACACACGGTTGTGATCACCTGACCACGGAGCTGCTACAATGGCCGTAAGCGTGAAAAACGTTCCTAAGTCACTTTTTTCAGGGCCATTGTAACTTTTGAATGGTCGCTAAATGTAATTCGAGGACTGGCTGCAGAGAAGAAAGATTCTGAAAACTTCTGGTGTATTTTCTTTGCTTACAAATTAACAGTACCTCGTATTTGTCGTTCAGATGGCCCACTTGAAAAGTTGATTTGTGGTGGGTTGTAAATTAGAGACGCGATCAGGTGCATTTTGAAAGGAATGGCCTTGGATGTTCCTCTCCTTCAGGCAAATACACACACGCACACACCCCTCCATTTTCTTTTTTATTTTTTTAAAGAGCTTTCTAAAAAGCCCGTGGCAAAGTTGAGGGTCATGTTTGATGGGAAACCGTTGGGCTCACCGAACAGCCTTTCAGCATTGAATGCAACTCTAAAATCACTGAAAATGTTAAGTACCCTAACATATGTCCAATTATGCTCATCTTTAAGTTAAATCTGCTGTTACCTATTATAGTGTATCTTCATAACACTTGAACTATAATTTGTCTAAGCCTGGGCTTTAACAATTATTTTAAGTGTTCTCTAATGGATTGGAATATAAAAGCAAGTTGTTGTGAGCACTATATCCCTTTTTTTTTCCATATAAGAATGGAGTCCTTGCATTGAAGTCACAAAAGTATTTTTTTTTAATGCTACCTGAGTTCTATTCATGCTTCAGGGGAAGAGGAGTTTTCTCCCTCTCTCAGAATATGCCATAAGCCCGTGAAGGCGAACCTATGGCACGTGAGGCACAGGAGGCACGCAGAGCCATTTGTGCGGGCATGCAAGCCCCGGCCAAACTTACCTGCACTGTGCATGCACACGGCTCCCAGATGGTTTTTGGCCCGTTTGAGGCTGTTTTCGCCATCCCGGAGGCTTGAGGAAAGCCTCTGCAGCATTGGGAGGCTGAAAAACAGGCCCATTTCGGCATTTCCGGAAATACCTGAAGTGCCGAAATCAGAAGTGCTGAAATGGGCCTGTTTTTCGGCCTCCAAAGGCTACAGAGGCTTTCCTCAAGCCTCTGGGGGGACGAAAACAGCCTCAAACAAGCCAAAAATCAGCTGGGAGGTGTGCACGTGTGCAGTACAGGTAAGGGAGTGGCGGGGTTGTGCGCGCATGTGCAGGGAGGGCACTGTCAGCTTTGAAATTCAGCTGCCACATATATTTTTTTTTCGAGAGAGGAGTTGAAAAGTTCAAGGTTAATCTGTGTGTCTTATTAAGAATTTCCAGTTGCAGTTAATTGGTTCTCGTGGTTTATGAAGTGTAGAAGTGGGAGGAGAGAAGGCGGATTCTGTGTAACCCAATCAATTGGAGAAAGAACGTCTCGGAGTGATTGATATCATGGATACTGTCTGGATGCTTGACAGGCACATTGCATTGTGGGTACCGGCACGCATGCGCACGCTTTTGGCACACCACAACAAAAAGGTTCGCCATCACTGCTCTAAGCGATAGGAAAGGATAAGAGCTTGGAATCTGGTCTTGGATCCTAAGATATTTGAAGATCAGGGAAGTCCAAGGACCCTTGTTGCCAAGGTTCAATCAAAGCCCTCCCAGTATATTCAAAGATACACTGTCCTTGAAAATGGAAATATTATTTAGTCTCTTATATCCCTGTTAGTCTTCTGGGATAATGAGGCTTTCACTGAAGTGATCAACATGTAATAAAACATATCAGAAAATGGATTTTGTTACCTTTTGTTAGTTGGACTCCCTCTGAATACTGTTGGGCCTTCCAAGAGAGAGATGGCTCCAACAGGTTTCCCACTGTCAGCTACCACCTTATTGCTTGCTTGTGCTTCGCTGCTATGCAGTGACAGCCTGCCCTGAACTGTGGGGAGGGGGAACGAAGGGCAGAAGACTTGGGGGGAAATGGAAATAAGCTGCCTCAAGGTCGTCCAGTTGGAAGAAGGAAGGAGCCACATACCAAACCTGACTATCTTGCTGGAACCTGATTGGTTACAGTGGGTTGGGCAATGAGAGTTAGTTAAAGGAGGAAAAAGGAGAACTTAAAGATGTTGGTGCACGATTCTCTGTTTGGGCTTTGCAATACTGCAGTACTTTTCTATTTAGATCATTTCTGTTTAGAGAATTGTGGCAGGTCTGACACCCACCCTGTCTTTTGATGATGACCCTGACTTTTGATGATCGTGATGATGATGATTATGATAGTAGTAATAGTAGTAATAGTAATGTCATCATGGTCATTGGCATGGCATCTCAGACCAGCATTCAACATCATTTTTATTTGCAAATGGAGCCCTTAAACGTTTTTTTTTAAATAAACTAAAAGGTAATGGCAGTCCAGTGCTTTTTTTTACAACGATCTCAATTGTTTCCTCATTATTTTGATCAGCAATTGGTAGGGAAAAAAAGCCCAATTATGGACTTGATGAGATCACTTCTGAGTTTAATCTGTGTTTGTTCATTTTTTTGCTGTTTAAATCCAAGCTGGGAAAAATGATGATAAAGTAAAAAGATGCTAGGGAATCCTTGGTGCTTTCTGAACTCGGATGTTTGCTTGCAGATGTTCCATTAGGTAACATTATTGACGTTACCTAGTCAGATAAAGAAACATCTGCAAGCAAACAACCAAACCTAGAGGGCACCACTGTTCAACCCCAAGAAAATACATGTAAAGATAGTTAAAGGATACTAACATGTTTTTCCCCCCCTCTACTTTTATTTATTTATTTATTCTTCCCAGATCTTTATGAAGAAATCCGTCAGTTCCGCCAGGCCTGCGGTGACATTCATATGAAAACTATCTTGGGAACGGGAGAGCTGGGATCGCTTACAAATGTCTACAAAGCCAGTCTTGTAGCCATGATGGCAGGTAATTTCCACATCTTTGGATTAGGTAGCGTTTGCAACGGATTGCTGTGTGAACTCAGTACAGTAGAAACTTTGGTCGCAAACGCTTCCGTTTGTGACCAAATTGGGTGGCGAACAAAAGTTCTTACTGCTGGTCACGAACGGGTGCTCGGGTGGCGACCAAAGGGTGGCGACTTGCCCTTCCGCACTGATTTCCCCTTCCGCACCATGCCATTTTTGTTTTTATGCGCATGCGCTTCCAGGGATGAGCAAATCGGGTGACGACTGAATTCTCAGATTGGATTATGGTCGTCACCGGAGGTTCCACTATAAATGGTGGCATTTGGTAAATAGTTACAGGTAGTCCTCATTTAACAACTGAGATTGGGATTGGCCGCTCTGTCACTAAGTGAAATGGTCACTAAGTGAAACCACCACTGTGTTTAAGCTTTTATTCAGCTTTCTTTGCTTTACGGACCTGTGAAGGTCATAAATATGAGGAACTGGAGGCAAAGTTACTTTTTGATCACTGTTGTAATTGCAAATGGTCCCTAAATGAGTCAACCATTAAGCGAGAACTACTTATGTGCAAAGCGTGGTTTAGGATACTACAAAAACTAGAGGAGTTAAGACTGAGTCAGTGGTTGAGGTGGAAGCTATACTCTTTAAGTAGGTGGGGGGGGGGGGGGGGAGACGGAACCTTTCTCTGGATCTTCTGATTCCAGAAGTTGTCAGAGCTCTAACTAATTGCAGAAATATTGAGAGCTGCTTAAAAGTGTCTAGAACAGGGGTGTCAAAATTGATTTCACTAAGGGCCACATCAGGGTTGTGTTTCACCTCAGGGGGGCGTGACCAGGGGGGTCTGGCCAGCTCAACATCACTTGTGTCGTGGGGGTGCCTGTGGTGGCCCGAACACTCTGCCAGCGAAAACGGGCTTCCAAGCTCTGTTTTCAGCTGTGAGGGCTTCCTGCAACCCTCTGCCAGTGAAAACAGATCTCGGGAGGGCCTCCCGCAGCCCTCCCGCGCTCGGTTTTCACTGGCAGAGGCACCGCAAGCTGGGCCTCTGCTGTTCCCAGGATGGCACCGTGGGCCAGATTTAAGCACACTGCGGGCTGGATGTGGTGCCCTGGGCCTTGAGTTTGACACTCTTGGTCTAAAAAGTACTTCGGTTTATGACTCCTCACATCCTGGACATAAACTGTTTCAACTCCTACCCTCAAAACAACGCTATAGGGCACTGCACACCAGAACAACTAGACACAAGAACAGTTTTTTCCCACCATTACTCTGCTAAACAAATAATTCCCTCAACACTGTCCAACTATTTACTAAGTCTGCACTACTATTACTATTAATCTTCTCATCACTCTTTATCACCCATCCCTTCCCACTTGTAACTGTATGACTGTAACTTTGTCGCTTGTATCCTTACGATTTATATTAACTCTTTCCTAATATGCTTTTATTGCCTGTTTGTACCCTATGACTATCATTAAATGTTGTACCTTATGATTCTTGACAAATGTATTTTTTCTTTTATGTACACTGAGAGCATAAGCACCAAGACAAATTCCTTGTGTCTCCAATCACACTTGGCCAATAAAGAATTCATTCATTCATTCAATAAATCATTCATTCATTCATTCCCATCCACTCTGAGTTTCAAGGGAAAGGCATTAGATCTCAGTAAATCTCTGTTTCCACTTTTCATTTAGAATTTCATTTAGGAATAATACATTGCCCTTCACCCTTTGTGTTTCCCCACAATTATCTGAGATAGATTTTGGCATGGGACTGTTCTCCAATTGCTGTTTTGCTCCCAGACGTTTCATTACCAAACTAAGTAACATCTTCAGGGTTTTGGAGTGACATGTCTTGAGTTTTTGGGTCAGGACATTTCACCACAAAACCCCACTGAAGATGTTACCTAGTTTGGTAATGAAACATCCAGGAGCTAAAACAGCAAGCTTGGAGAACAGACCTCCTGTCAAAACCTACAACCTGAGCTTCGAATATTCTTGACAATTTCTAATCTGAGACAGATTGGGCAAAGAGCAAGTGACTGACCCAAAGTCACACAAGGAATTTGTGTACTTGAAGATAGATCAACATTTAGGTCTTCCTCCTGCCTTTAGTCCAGTACACCACACTGGTTCGTTGACAGGAACTCTTTTGAGTGATGCTTCTAAAACAGGGTTACTGTTTTATTTTAATGTTTTCTGGGAAGTAGATGCTATTTTTTAAAATTATAATTCCATTCACCCAATTAGCTATTCAAAGTTATGTTTAGCGTTAACGTTGATTCCTCTACATTTTTAGTGCTGTAGTTTCACTAAAATACAGCAGATGGCTCTGCTGTTTACACAATTCCTTTTTTCCCTTTCTATGCTCCACACAAGCACACACAGACAAACATACAGAGGTATTGCTGTGTATCCTTATAAAAATACTTTTAAGTTTTAACAACATCTACCCAAAGGAAAGTCTTATATTCCCCCTCCCTAAATTATTTAACTTTAAATAGAAGAGTCCTTTTAGGTTTCCTGAATATATGGCAACAACACAAATCAGATTACCTCTTTGTCTTCAGAAATTTTGAGGGACTAAATTGTGTCTTCTGAGTTCTAAGATCATAATACTGAGAATTATGAGTTTTCTAATTCATGTTTAAAAATTAAGTTCATAATACTGTTTTTGGATTCAGTGAAAGCATAGAAACAGTGTTCAGGCCATGATTTATACTTAAAATGATTGATATTTAACTTGCCACATGTGTTTCATTAATTATTGCTTACTACAAAAGTAGTTATCTTTCCAAAGCCCCTGCCATCAGTGTGTGTGTATGTGTGTGAGTGTGTTTGTGTATTTGACTTTATAAGCTAAGATGCAACTCTTTCCTGACAATCTCAGCTATTTTATTTTATATTCTTTTTTAAAATGTATGTTTATTTATTATGAATTCAGGAAGCACCATACAAGCATGTTTCAGGTAGTTTGTCATTTTGTGTTGTTCATTCCCAGTTTGTAGACTTGCATGCAAATATGCCATGCCTAGTCTTCCTTAATATTGGGAGGTGGGGAATGAGAAAAGTCTATTTTTTTCCTTCCTTCCTTCCTTCCTTCCTTCCTTCCTTCCTTCCTTCCTTCCTCCCTCCCTCCCTCCCTCACTCACTCACTCACTCACTCCAGATGTTCTCAACTTTTTTTATAACAAAGGGACCCTTAATTTTAGTGGCATAGCAGGAGAAAACTTCCAAAAGTCAGCAGGGCCAAAGTACAAGTAAGTATGGCAAATGAAATTTCATGTAATCTGAATAAAGCTAAATAAATGAATACTTTTAGTATAATGTATTTGTATATCTATCAATATTTCACGATATGCTGGGACTTTATTTCCACTCCTGGACATTTTAAGGGTACTTCAGTTATATCCATGTGGCGATGGTTCAGTAGAAGTTCTAAGCCTCATGATAATAATGCTGTTCCCGTATAATAGACCTTTATTTATCCAATCTTGAAGACATTTCTGGGTAGGCATTGTGATATCTTCTTAACGTAACTTCTTTCAGACAAAGACTCAAAAATATCTTCCCAAGTCTGACACTTTTGTGCTACCATCTGTATCATACACCACACCATTAATGAAGTTTGGAACTTCTTACAATACTATTTTTATTCTGGTTTAGTTTTTTATATTTGTTCTTAATGATTTTTTTAGATTCTATTCTGCTTATTGTTTTCATATATCTATTTTTTCTCTCTCTCTCTCTCTCTCTCTTTCTCACTCCATCCCCCCTACACACACACACACACACACACACACACACACACACACACACACACACACACGGAGGGGGGAGGGAGAGAGGGAGAGAAATCTTAAGAACTGAAGAAGCATCCTGGAGGAGGAGCAAAATGTCTTCCAGGAAAGACAAAGTCCAGTTGCCTTTTGAAAAAGTATCTTTGGGTCATTGTGTTAGAAAATACTGCTGGGTGAGCCTGAGCCACCACAGCGTTTTGTATTCATTTAAATTCGCTGGTGAATAATTTAAAGGATCCTGTTTACTTTTTAATACAAGAGAGAGATATAAATTGTCTTTGTGTGGGTATTGTTACGTACAGCTGCCAGTGAACAGATGCTTGCAGTTCTTAAATGGATATTTTAGTCTACCAGAAGTTACAGGAGTGAAAATCAAAACTTTTCTCTCTCTTTCATTTACACTCCCACCCATTCTTTTAAAATTGATTTTCTGACATGATTAACACTAAGCCTGTTTTGCTATTTTTATATAGTTCACACATGTACGAGAATTCCTTATAAACACTTAATTTACTTTGTGCTATTTTTGGGGGGTGTTTTGGGACTGAGTTTTCATGATGACGATGATGATGATGGACTATTTTAATATATAGCTCTTAATTAAGTTTCATTTCTTCTTCTGAGCCCAACACACCCCAACATTCACTCCTCTATTAATACTGTATATTAATACAGTTGTTACATGCTACAACATTAACCGGTGTAAAATAAAAACTATATTCCCTATAATTGATTGGGTAAGATGTATCAAACAAAAAGTAATATTTAAAACAAAGTTAAATATATCTTTCTTTATATCTTGCTTTCATCAGGACAACACAAAATTTAGCTGCTGCACAATACTGCTACTACTGTAGTGTCAGAGCAAAGATACTAAACAAGACACAAGTCATTTTTGGCTACTTTGAAGTCCTTGGTGCTTTTTTTGAACTTGATAGTTTTCTTGCAAATGTTGCAGTGTCAAAGTAGGTAACATCATCAGTGCACTGATGATGTTACCTAGTTCGGTAATGAAATGTCTTCAAGAAAGCAACCAAGCTGTGAAAGCACCAAGGACCCCACAGTGCAACCCTGAGCGACAAATATTATCTTCTATTTTTGACTACCCTGATAAAACATGCTCTATAAACACACACACTTTTATTCACATACACAGACCAAAAAGGGAGGAAAAAAAATTGTCTTTCTCCTCCTGAACTGGATGAAAAGGAGTTGGGAGATTTCAAGGAGCTCTTTATGGGAGAACGTCAGCTCTTGCAATGCCATGCCTCCATTTTTTTAATACTATTCGCAGATACAGAATACAGAATAACAGAGTTAGAAGGACCTTATAGGTCATCTAGTCCAACCTCCCCACCCAAGCAGGAGACTCTAGACCATTTCTGACAGATGGCAATCCAGTCTCTTCTCAAAAGCCTCCAGTGATGAAACTCCCACAACTTCTGAAGGCAAGCTGTTCCATTGGTTGATTGTTCTCACTGTCAGAAAAAGTTTCCTTATTTCTAGTTTGAATCTTTTCTTAATCAGTTTCCATCCATTGTTTCTTTTCTGGCCTGCAGGTGTTTCAAATTAGGTTGATCCCCTATTCTTTGTGGCAGCCCCTCAAATATTGGAACACTGCTATCATGTCACCCCTAGTCCTTCTCTTCACTAGACTAGCTCTGCCCAGTTCTTGCAACAGTTCTTCATATGTTTTAGCCTTCAGTCCCCTAACCATCTTTGTTGCTCTTTGCACTCTTTCTAGATCATTGTGTCTGTGTGGATTTTCACAAATTTTCACACTTGGTTCTGCCTTTTCAATCTAGTTTTAGTGTGTGGTCTTTGGCCATCACTCTCTCTCATCCCAACTCACCTCACGGGGCTGCTGTGGGAAATATAGGAGAAGGCAAGTGTATCAGGTATGTTCACTGCCTTGGGTTACTTATAAAGTAATAAAGGTGGGTTTAAAAATCAGATAATGGGAGTGAGAAAGAATATAATAATGGAGAATAGAGAATAGTATAAAGATTGAGTATAATTTATATGTATTTCATATCGTAGTGGCAAAGACTTTGTTGCTGTGGCTTGACATCTCATATAAACCTATTTCTACCTTTCCTATTTATTAGTAGATCAGCCCCAATCTTATTTGAATGGCTGGTTTGGCTTAAATAGTTGGTATGATTCAGTGATTTGAACTGATTCAGAAAATAGAATTGCAATCATTTCCACCTTCCAAATCGCCAAGCCTGTTCACAGGGATTTGATTCAGCTTTTTGATTCAGAGGACGGATTCTTTTGAAATTGAGTGTATGAATTGAAAACTTAAGAGTTTGAACAAGCTGGTGGACTCAGTGCTATTCTTGGCTTCTGCTTTCTGTTCTTCTGTTTGATTGTCGTTGGTTTTATCTATTTGTTTTATTTTTAGTAAAATCTCAGTTGTACAAATCTCCATTTAGCAGTCTGTGGATGTAATGGACAAAATCTGAATTTGCCAAATGCATCCCTTATTTTTGAGTTTTGTGCTCTGCACGTTGCAGAATTATACCAATGTTTGTTCACCGATAAAATAGCACCAATAGGAGCTACAATAATATAAATAATTATGAGATTGGATGGCCAAAATTCTTTTCGTCTTTTTCTATTTTTGTTGAAAATAAGCCTTCACATTTATTTTCTTTAAATTTCTTCATTTTCCCCAAATTGGAGAGGAAACAGCCCACAACCTACATATTCCCTAGAAACCAAACAAATAATTCATTAAAGAAAAGAAACATGTGGTCTCTGGCCTCATAAAGTTTGTTCATTGTTGGTGTAAATCAAAATCCTGAGATCTTGCAAGAACGCAACTTCATATTTGCAAGTGTGCTATCACAATCCTATAGGCTCTTGCCTTTGTAAAGATGATGGATAGAAACACACAAACAGGCAATAAATAAACAAACATTGTCTGGTGGTCAGAGCAAGAGTCTTATCAAGATGAATTAGGGAAAGTGATGTTCAAAACAGCCCTCAGTCTTCGGTGAATCTATTGTAGTACCCAAACGGAAAAACTTGGTAGATTATGGTTTACAGTTCTAAGCATTGTTTATCATTCTAAGCGCCGTTCCAATATTTGAGGGGCTTCTACAAAGACAAGAGGCGGTCAAACTATTTTCCAAAGCACCAAAAGGCGAGACAAGAAACAAAGATAGAAACTAATTAAGGAGAGAAGCAAGAACTAAGGAAAAATGAGAGCAATTAACTAATGGAATAGTTTGCCTTCAGAAGTTGTGGATGCTGCATCACTGGAGGCTTTGAACAAGAGATTGGACAACCATTTATCTGAAACAATATAGGGACTCTTTCTCGAGCAGTGGGTTGGACTAGAAGACCTTTGAGGTCCCTTCCAATTATTGTTCTATGTTCTAGGTGTGTATTGCCAGAAAATGTAAACCTCCAAACATCGCTCAGATTCCCACCTTTAAAATTCATCTTATCTAAAACTTAGAAATGAGGACTAAGAGAAAGCATATGCCTCACAATATGAAAGCATATGCCCCTCACTCATGCATTTATTAACCTCCCCACATCTCAGTTACCAAAGTATAACTATTTGGAGCTAGTCTCTCTAGCTATGTGAATCTGTAATAGGCTGAGTGTGTTGAAAGCTCTTGTTAGAATAAGTCACAGGGACATAACATTTGCTTTGAAAGCTTGATTGTTTATTCTGAGCAAAAAAAAAAAAGCCTTTTTGGTGGAGGCTTTGAAGTTGGACACAGAAGTGTTTGGGCATTCAAACTTTAAAGCTGAAAGGTTCAAATCCGAATATATTTCTCCCTTCCTTTAAGGAGCGCTCTTTTTTTATTACAGTTCAAGTGCTTTTATTGGGAACTATTGAAAAATATACTGAAGTTGACATTGAAGTGTGATGATCTTGGTTGCGTGTGTGAGGGTTTTTTTTATATCCGCCTTTTAAAAAAAGTTATGCTTAAAATTCATAGCACTTTCAAAGTCTGATAAAGGAGCCTAATTTTCCTGCTTGCTTTGTTCAGTGTAATATTTTTTTTCTCAATCCATTTCAAGCAGCTCGTTTTTTTCCATTTCAGCAACTTTCCTGCAAGTTTGGTAGACAATAGGTTTTTTTATTAATAAAATTAGCTAACAACTTATTGCTGACACCGGAAAGTAGCAAAGTTAAATCTGGTTTCTGGAAATATCTGTATCTTATATGATATTGCTTGAGAGGAAGCGGGGTTGAAAACATTTGAGGCTGCAGTTTTGACAAAGCAAAGCATTGGTGTATTTTGTTCAAAATAAAAAAATCGGTATTTTGATGGGAGACCAACGGAAATCATATTTACTGGATTGGAGAAAGGTGTTTCACTGCAAAGCAAATGGAAAAATAGGCAAATAATAACCATTTATTTAATACATATACTGTAATAATATTTTTTTGTCATTGCTTTCATCTTTTAGATTACATTGATGTGTAGGGGATATTTACAAGGACAACAACAGCAGGGTTTAGTGAGTTTGATTGAAGAGATATCTTTCCCATTTTTTCTGCAAAAAGAATGCCCAAAACAGTTTTCATAAAAGCCATAAAAAAAAACCTCTCCATGCCAACAACTTAAAAAGCAGGACACCGAAAGGCAGGAAAAAAAAGTTTGAGGGAAACCCAGCCACCAATTTTTAAAGGCACACAGGTTACCGTAGTCCTTAATTTTCAACTATATAGCGGCTGCTCAGAGCTACAGTGGCTCTGAAAAAAAAAAATTATGAATGTTTTTCACATGACAATGCAGCATCCTTACGGTCACGCGATCCGAATTTGGATGCTTGGCAACTGGCATGTACTTATGACAGTTGCAGTACCCTGGGGTCATGTGATCACCTTTTGTGACCTTCTGACAAGCAAAGTCAACGGGGAAGCCAGATTCACTTAACAACTGTAATGCTTGGCAAGTGCCTTGTTTTTATAACCATTGCTTTGTCCCGTTGCTTTGTGATCATTTTTTGCAAGCTTTTGATGAGCAAACTCAGCAGGGAAGCCAAATTTACTTAACAACGGTGTTACTAACTTATCAACTGCAGTGATTCTCTTTAATTGTGGCAAGAAATGGAGCAAAACTCACTTAACAAATGTCTTATTTAACAACAGAAATTTTAGGTTCAATTGTCATAAGTTGAGGACTGCTTTGTTCCATCTTTTAATTTAATGCAGGATTTGCTGCATTTACGGTAAATTTAACTGAATAGCTTCGGTGATTCACTTAACAACCGGGGCAAGAAAAGTCATAACACCAGGCAAAACTCACTTAACCTTGGTGGTTAGAGTGGAGTACTGCAGGCTACTTCTGCTTACAGCCAACCGTCTACAATTTGACAGTTCGAATCTCACCAGGCTCCAGGTTGACTCAGCCTTCCATCCTTCCGAGGTGGGTAAAATGAGGACCCAGATTGTTGGGGGCAACAGGCTGACTCTGTAAACCGCTTAGAGACGGCTGTAAAGCATTATAAAGTGGTATATAAGTCTAAGTGCTATTGCTGTTGCTAACCACTGTCTTGCTTAGCAGCGGAAATTTTGGAATCAGTTTTGGTTGTAAGTCAAGCACTCCCTGTATAGTAGCTGACCCATTGATAAAGTGGGATGGGATCATTCGAGAACTGGGAGAGGCACACAATCTCTGGGCAGAAATTGTAAGCCACCCAGAGTTGCTTTGGATGTTGAGAATAAAATAAATTCAAAAGCTGTTGAATTGATGTCGCTTAAATTGCATGTAGTTCTTGCCCTGGACTTGATAGGGAGTATAGTCTCCAATGTTCAGCGTCCCAACTTTCTGTCTCTATCTGTCATGTTCCTTCACAGGTGGCAACCTCTGCAGATATTTCTGTGCACATGGATTACACAGGCAGGAATGGTGCAGTGGCCCAGAGGGGGAGCTCTGGCCTCACAATCAGGAGGTTGTGAATTCAATCCTAGGTTAGAGGCAGATATTTCTCTCTCTGAGCACACTGAGAATATAGCTGCTGAACAAAACTCTGCATTGGTGACAGGAAGGGCATCCGGCCATTAAAACACTCTGCTAGCTCCATTCAGTTTCCCAGACTCCACCCCTGCAAGGGATTATGAGGTCGTTAAAAGATGATGACGACAGATTACACAGGCAGAATCCATTTGGGAAACACACAGATATCCAGGCCCTGATCCATAGAGCTCACTATAGGAAATGCAGGCAGTCCTCGATTTACAACAGTTCATTTAGTGACCATTCAAGTGTGATTATGGCACTGAAAAAAGTGACTTTTATGTCCATTTGCACACTTGCGACCGTTGCAACATCCCCATGGTCACGTGATCAAAATTCAGACACTTGGCAACTGGCATGTATTTATCATGGTTGCAGTGTCCCAGGGTCATGTGATCAGCCGTTGCTACCTTTGGACAAGCAAAGTCATTTGGGGAAGCCAGGTTCACTGTGACAAACTTAACAACTGCAGCAATTCACTTAACAACTGTGGCAAGAAAGACCGTAAAATGGGCCAGAATTCACTTAACAACTGTCTTGCTCAGCAACAGATAGTTTGGGCTCAATTGTGGTCGTAAGTCGAGGACTACCTGAAGACTTGATATCTCTTCAATACCTTAAAAAAAGAAACATGATTCAAATTTTGGGACAGCCGAAAATGGTGACCCCGGCTTTAGAACTCAAGCTTTTGTTTTATTGAATGACATGCCCCTACCTTCCACCACGGTAGGACCTGAAGGAAGCCTTTCCTTCTCACAGTCTGGCAGGACACAGGTGAGCTGCCTCCTGTTTTCACCTGAGAGTGGAAAAGGGAGGTGGCTTTCGGTTAACGCCGAGCCCACCAAATTTGGATTTCCGTTAGAGAAATCGGAAGAGATGCCAAGGTGATAACATCCGGCTGGTCGCTCTGCATTATTTTAAATTGCAGGCTGGGTTCTTATTTTTTTATTAAGAGTAAAGCAACGTTAAGCAATCTGAGATTATTGGCAAATAATGGCATCCTGAGGGGGTTTAGAGCATAACTGAAACATAAAGATTGCGATTACTCCATGATTGCTATGCTGTTTATTATTCTTTACTGCTTAATAATGGCTCCCTAATATTGTTCTTGTCTATAGCCAGCTAAATACTTTGCTCCAGTTTTAATCACATAAATGGTTGCCATTTACACGTTCCAGAAATGTTTTTTTTTGTCGTCGTCCCCTTTTCCCTTATTATGCTGGCAGCGAAAAGGAGTGGTAACACGGAGCATACGCTTATATGGATTTTATTAATAGATGTTGCCTATCAGCATTTTTTTTTTCTTTTTGGGTTGTTATTTCTGGTCCAGAATGATTTCCAAAAGCAACTCCACTTTGGTTGTGGTACAGCATTCAGAAGTAGCAAATAATATGCATTTACTTCTGGTATTTCCTATCATATGTTCTGGCAGCTTTTATCACTTGTTCTAGGAATGTTGTTATGTTGTTAAGGCACCAGGCTAGAAAGCGGGAGACCGTGAATTCAAGTCCAGCCATGGCCATGAAAATGAGCTGGGTGACTTTGGGCCAATCACAGGGTTGTTGTGGAGAAAATAGAAGGAGGAAGATGTGTTGGGTATGTCTGTCGCCTTGAGTTATTTGTAAAAATAAGAGAGGCGGGCTCCAAACAAACAAAAGGACAAATGTCCCAAAGGTGGTTTTTCAACAGGCAACTCGACTTCCTTGTTTTTTTCTTTGAAGATGTTTCGCTTTTCATCTAAGAAGCTTCTTTAGCTCTGACTGGAGGGTGGGGAATGGAAGGATTTATATTCCATGGAGACTGCTGGTCATTTGTATCTTTTAAAGAGAGTTGTTGAGGCCACTTGGGGGTTTAACTGAGAATGTTGGAGAGAAGACTTGAAAAGTAGCTTTCTCTACAAAACAACCATTTTTGATCTGTTGAAGAAATTTCTGTTTTGCAAATTCCTAACCGGGAAGAGCCTTTTTCCTAGGTTGCGACTCCAGATTTAATTTTTCAGGCTTCTTGATTTCATGCATAGGTATTATTGCTTTTCAAGTGTTCCACCTGTAAAATTGTTCATTCAAGTTTGCAATAAAGATCTGTTAAAAAGGAAAATAGATAACCTGGAAGTTGCCTATATCCATTATTTAGCATCTGGATAGCAGACCGAACCTGGTCACAAAGGCCAGATTGGCACATTCTGTTGAGTGATGGTTTATTTAACCATTGTTTATGGAATGAATCACAATTGGCTGGATTTGTGCAGCATGCTAAATCATAAACCCTGTTTAAAATGGTTTGTGTAACACAGTAAACTAAAACAAACCACGTTTTGGCGTAGCATGATTGTTAGCCTCACCCAGTCTTTTTCAGTGTGATGAAATGCATTATATTTCTCGTTCAGTTATGACGTTTATTTTCTTCTGTACAACTATGTTAATATGTGTACTTTTTAAATAAATCTTGGCTTCTTTTGTCCTCCTTCACAAATGATGCAAGGTGGAGTTTTTTTTTCTTTTCAAACTACCACCTTATTATGTGCCTTGACCTTGAACACAGGTTGGTTTTCATTTGATGTTGTTCCCAAAGTTCCCTTTTGCTCTTGATACCTAGAATTTCTGTTGCTGCTCATCACAGCTGCTTCCCACAGTGAAATCAAACTTTGAGCCTTTCTTCTTTGCCTAAACTTTGTTCTTTTTTTTCTTAGCAATCTGAGAAAAAAAGGGAAAAAAAAACATGGACAGGTGAATTATACAGCCAGAAACACCTTATTTATAAAGCTAATATGAAATATGTTTAAGAGCCTCCATTTCATTTCTCCCCTTCTCCGTTTTCCTTAGAGAAATATAAAATGTTAATATTACCTTTATATGGTAAAGCTCCATGCCAGTATCCATCTTCTGAGTTCTTTATAGTATCCTGCTAGCAAAACTCTCTCTTGAATCATAAATAGAATTTGTTCATAAAGTAAAATAGTGCATTGTTTTCATTGTTAGAAGATGCTGCTAAATTGGCTCTATTTTGATAATCACATCCAAAGCAGATTATTCTGCTAATAGCCTTAAGATATTACTTTATTTTTAAAAATAAGTGTTTCACTAATACTACTTCCTAATACTACTATTTAAAAAAAATCCTTTCTTGTTTCTGCAAAGTCTGAATGAGATTTTCAAAATTGAATAATAATTTGATCCGTTAATCTTTTGAAGCTAGTAATTTTATTTTCCCCTCTTTGCGGTCTCTGAGGCTTGCAAATGAATAGAGCTTCATTACTGGAGCCTGCATTTATTAACCATTATCCATTATCTTGTAATTAAGACTCCTTGTAACGAATCATGAGGACAATGCAAAAATACATAGTACATTTCTTTAATGAACTGGAAAATGTTCATCTTGTTCTATTTAGTAATGAGTTGCTGAATAGTCGTTAAATCCACTGGAGAATACAGTGAGATGGATTTTGAAGACTATCTTGAGTTTGTGGTTAATCTATTAGAATTAAAATTTCATCTTCTATTTTTATCAACAGCCGATTAGAAGCCCGTCTGTTTGACCAAATTGATTATGAGACCCTATGCAAGGGCAGATGTTGTTTAATGAAAGTTTTTAATGAAACCATACCATTGAGATTTCTAATTATCAGACTTATAAAAGCTTTGACTTACCTTACTCCGATAGGAGGAAGTGGGAGATAGGGGTGGAAGACTTAAACAAAAGGGCTTAAACTCTGCGGTTTTTTTTTTAAATGAGGGGAGGGAGAACATACAAGTTGATGCAGAGAAGTTTGCTTTTTGCTTTCTAAAGAGGGAACACTCTCGTCTCATTAAGAAAACCTCTGTGGGGCAGCCAGCATAGTGAAGAGGCAAAGGATATATGTAATGTCAGATGAAGTCAAATGCATCCATATCAGTGTTTTCCATGCTGCCTGGGGAATTCTGGGAGTTGAAAGAAATAGAATAGAATAGAATAGAATAGAATAGAATAGAATAGAATAGAATAGAATAGAATAGTTGGAAGGGACTTTGGAGGTCTTCTAGTCCAATCCCCTGCTTAGGCATTAAACCCTACACCACTTCAGACAAATGGTTATCCAACCTCTTCTAAAAAACTTCCAGTGTTGGAGCATTCACAACCTCTTGAGGCAAGTTGTTCCACTGATTGTTTTCACTGACAGGAAATTTCTCCTTAGTTTTAGGTTGCTTCTCTCCTTGATTAGTTTCCACCCATTGCTTCTTGTCCTGCCCTCAGGTGCTTTGGAGAATAGCTTGACTCCCTCTTCTTTGGGGCAGCCCCTGAGATACTGGAACACGGCTGTCATGTCTCCCCTAGTCCTTCTTTTCATGAAACTAGACATATCCAGTTCCAGCAACCGTTCTTTATACGAAATCCATACATTTTCAAGTTGCCAAGTTTGTAAAACACCAGAGAAGCCGTGTTGCACTATGCCCCATCTCTTGAAATGTTTTCTGGGCAATGATCTTGATGGTTTATTCTCAGTTCTATGCTATATTAATTGAGGGCTTCCCCTATGCTTGGCTTAAATAGAGACAAAAATGTAGAAGGTACATGGCAGGTACTGAGTACACTTATCATCTCTTCATAGAGGGAGATGGATCCAAGAGATAAAGCAGAGTAGAAAGATAGGAAGAAGAGTAATATTTTATGTAAATAAAAATCTCTGGCATAACCATGCAAAATAAGTTTAGGTAGTCCTCAACTTACAACAGTTCATTTAGTGGCCATTCCAAGTTACAATGACACTGAAAAAAATGACTTACGACCATTTTTCACACTTGCGACTGTTGTGGCATCCCAATAGTTACATGATCAAAACTCAGACACTTGGCAACTGACTCGTATTTATGACGATTGCAATATCTTGGGCTTATGTGATCACCTTTTGCGACCTTCTGACAGGCAAAGTCAATGGGGAGGCCAGGTTCACTTAACAATCGTGTTACTAATTTAACTGCAGTTATTCACTTAATGACTGTGGCAAGAAAGGTCGTAAAATGGGGCAAATCTCTCTTTACATAGGTCTCGCCTAACAGCAGAAATGTTGGGCTCAATTGTAGTCGTAAGTCGAGGACTACCTGTATTTCAGATCTCAGTGATATGAAAGGTCTTACTGGTTTAGAAAATATTGGGATAGAATCTAATCCGGTAATCTGCAACACTCTTAGGAAAGTTGTCGAGCTCATTTAGTTGTCAGAATGTTGGCTGAATACTTCAAAAAGTACAGTGGAACCTCAGATCATCACCATAATCCATTCTAGGACTACGGTCGCAACCCGATTTGGTCATGACCGGAAGCACGACCGACTGCGCATGCGTGGACAAACATTTCCACGGACTACACGTGCGCGGAAGGGGAAATGGGCTCAGAAAGGGAATATGCCACGGCCGGGTTTGCTTGCCACCCAATGTCAGCTTTGGAAGCCATATTGAGATCCGATGCTCCCGCGCTGCCACAATTGAGCCTGGGAAAGTGGGAGTGGGGAAATTCTTGGAGTATATATAGTTAGACAAAATCACATTCTTTTTCTGTTTCAAGGTCAGGTCGTGTTGCGCATAGTGAAAGGAAGTCTTAACTTGGGACGGATGGTGATTGGTGATCATGTGATATGATGATGGGTGCAGGGGATGGATGTGTAGTTTTTACTTATTGTAAGGAAGCCCAGAACTTTCAGATTCGGGATTCCACAGTTGTGCCAGTTCCTATCCAAATAAAAGGAACCTTTGAGAAATGTCTGTCTCAGAGTTACTGGGTGGAATGGAGGTTTTGTTGAAACGCTGACATCCGATTTTTGAATTGTGACCCGATTCAAAGATTGGGTGGATTTTTTGGTCAGAACACGATTTGGTTATGAACAGAAGTGTTTGCAACCTGAGGTTCCACTGTATAACAAAAGACATTGCACGATGACTAGAAAATCTCCCAGGTGCCTTTCCATCCTGCTATTCTGTTACTCATCACCCAGAGTTCCTTGTCTGAGACACGTGGCTATAAAAAATAAATAAATAACTGCTGACTTTTGAAAAATAAATGAAAACTCAGAGTGGAGAAAGACTGCTGGCTAGGAATTCTGAACCGAAGCGATTTTCCATCACAACTTTTCTTTCAAACCCCATTATTTCCTGCCTTTGAAAAGAGAGGGGATCACTATTGACAATGAACCTTACATCTAGGAGTTCTGATATTATATTTTGCTGACGAAAAGTTTTTCTCCTCCCTTCTCTTCCCAAGGGTCTGATTTTATCAAGACATCTACCGGAAAAGAAGCGGTGAATGCTACTTTCCCAGTGGGGCTGGTCATGGTGAGAGCTATTAGAGACTACTACTGGAAAACTGGCTATAAGGTAACTTGATAGCTCTTTTGTCAGGGTTCCAAGTAATAGACCTACAGCAAGCTTTCTCAATCATTCATTACTTCACAAAATAAAGCAATTGTGCCACTGAAAGTCAGCCATTTTCTGGTCAAGGTTTGGTAGCATATCTTGGAGTGCTGGAAAGCTCCTTATTGGCCTCATGGCATAGAAGAGGAAGACTCCTTTCCACATGCGCGTAATGTAGCTTTCTCAAAGAGGCCGGACAAACAGTCCTTCCTTGTGAAACAAGAAAGAGACACAAGTGGTTTAGGTCTAGGACAGCAAAGCTGGCTGAGGAATTCTGGGAGTTGAAGTCCACAAGTCTTAAAATTGTCAAGGTTGGAGACTCCCAGTCTAGGAGGCTCTAGGTATTGACTGCCAACTTTCTGCTGGACTATGTGCCTCATGATGTTAACTTCTCATCCAGGCGTACTTATGGATTATCTTCCTAGCCCCCAAATTACACAAATGTGATCGCTCCTGAACAAAATTGCTGTAGACGTTGTTTCCCACTAGCTACCTTTGAGCCAACTTTGCCCTCGTGATATCTCTGTGAGGACTCCACATAGTTCTCCAGATCTCAGCAACAACGCACTTCAGGATAAAGCACCTGGGCCAATGACATAAATGATTCAACAGAACATTTTAAGCCTTTCTCTTCCTAGAATCTTTGGCTTCAAACTTGACTTGTTTCCAAGAAAAATAAAATAAACAAAAAAACCCTCACACCGTTGGGGAAACCACGCACAATAAACATGACAGTTTTGAAGGATTAATCACTCACAGAGACACATATTTCCTGATCAAAGAAGGGAAGCTAGACACACGGCCATTTTTCATTCCTTTTGTTCATGCATTTTTCATCCAGAATCCATGGAGAAAGCTTTTACAATTTTGGCCTAGTTGGCTTTAAAAATCACTTAGATTGCCTATTTTGATATGTGAACAAATGACACCTGGGGGCCAAACTCAACGGTATCCATTATCAGCCACAATTATTTCCAAAGGCCTTGTGTGACATAAACGCCATCATATCATGCACATAATTCCCCGCTCCTCTGGAGATACCTGTGTTCATGTGGCCCTTGTCCTTTAGCCTTTGAGATGTGGCAGTGTGATGCAGTTACGAATTGCTTCATTCCTTGACTAGTAATCATTTGTTTTGTGACTGTTCGAAGGTACAATGATATTGAAAAAAAGTAACTTCAGTGAAGCTTCAGAACTGAAGAAGCTTCATGGATGAGAAGCGAAACATCTTCAAGGAAAAACAAAGAAAGTCCAGTTGCCTTTTGAAAAAGCCCCTTTGTAAGAGTTCTATTTCTCATTCATTTTAAAGAGAATTTGTCGAGCAGAAATTTAAATTCTGTTAACCAAAAGAACCCAAGTGCATGTGCTCAGTCTGAAAACAGTACTAATGAAAAATATGTGTAAACCGAGACTATATCCTTTTAGTAGACGAAGACCATTTTTTAATCATTGATAGGAGATTTCTAAATGCTTTCTTTAACAAACCAATTCCGCTCCCACACAGATGCTTTTCTGCGAAGGCATTGGCTAGTAAAAACAGGTTAACGCAGAAATTAAACTTCTCCCAAGGATGGAAGTGGGCTGCAGACTAACATTTATTGAATGATAAGCTGTTGCGGCAACATAAAAAGTATTTGGCATAATAGGAAATAAATTTCTTTTTTTTTTTTCCTGTCAATACTGAAGGACACACACAAATTGGTTTTTCTGTTGCGGAATTCCTAGCCCAGAGAAACTTATTACTTCTAATAATACAAGGTGATGAGGAAAAAAGTCTGAGAGATGAACTTATTAAACAAAATAATGAAATGCTGTGAGACAGCATGGGAATAGTAGCCAAATTTTTATGGTTCTAGGACAAAAACGTTCCACTATGAATAATGGCTTGTTTGGGGGAAAGGAGAAATGGAATTATTTGTGGGAATGTGAATGCTTCAGATGGCGAAAGTAATTGAGGTCAAGTTCCAAGGGCGTACAAGTTGAGTTGCTACTTACATATAATATAGGTGTAATGAAGTATTAGTATTACTAAGATCGGTTTACTGCACCACACAAACTAAATTTATGGAAACTTCAGAAGCATCTTTCTATGCAGGAGCAAATAAAAGAAGAAGGGCCAAGTTACATTCTACATTCTTCTATAGGGGAGAGCAAATACGGCAACTTTATGATCTGTGGACTTCAACTCCCAGAATTCCTGCTGGCTCAGGAATTCTGGGAGTTGAAGTCCACACATCATAATGTTGCCATATTTGCCCACCCTACCGAAGACAAACCATAGATGTGTTTGAATCATGTTCTTTCTTCCTTCTGGTTTTTTTTTTTAAAGCACTTTTTCATCTCTTTTTCTGACATGGAGGCTGCCATTTCTTACAGCCCAGTCAGTGGCACTCATAGTTAAAGTTGGTAAGAAGTGGAAATGCAGAAATTCAGATCAAGGGGTGATGTTCATGAAGGTTATTTATTGTTTCCAAGGTTAGAAGAAGCTTGGTTTCATTGTCTGGCAATGGGAACAAGAAAGCTTTGGCTTTTCGTGAGCTTGCTCTTTTCGCTGCAATGGAAAAGGATGTTGGGAGTTGTAGTTCAGTTGGGACTCCTCTACATGCTTACTAACGGCATGAAGACGCTCTAACGCAGGGGTATCAAACTCGCGGTAACATGTTGTCACGTGACACATCTCAACTTTTTCCCCCTTCGCTAAAATGTGGGTGGTTGTGGCCAGCACATGATGCAGCCCCACAAGTTTGACACGCCTACCCTTAACAGTTGCTTTCAAGAAACATGTTATGTTATATCTGGCTCACCTATTCTGGAAGCCTAGAGGACAAGACCACCAAAGATAGTCTTTTAGAATTGGAGCAGAAGGTCCCACCTTTATTGAGTCAATTAAATATGGCTACCAAATCCAGAAGCTATTTTGCAGCCCAGAGCTTTTCTTTGGATTGATTTATTAGTAAGAGCAGGAAAGAAAAGTAGTGTTGTTGTTTTTTTGCACTCGTGTCAGAAGCATCGAGGTCCTTCTGGGTTGAAAGGATTAGCTGGCGACATCACCATGGCCCTGGATATGCTCCTTTCATCTCCCCGATAGGAGCTGGAGTGAAGGAGGGGAGCTCAACCCCACCCCACAGCAGCTCTTGAGGCTCAAACTTCGGCTTGCTAACTAATCACCTGCCCAGTGTTCCAACCACTCGAGCCATTGCACTCCATAAGAGAAGTAGTAATGTCAAGATAGTAGTTTCCGTTCTCTCTCAGGGGAATTCTGAATTTGGGGAAAAGAAGTTATTACTCTTAAGTGCCTTAAATCAGAGTTCCCCCAAACTTTTCAGCTTTGCAGACCGTCGGGGGAGCGGGGGAGGGGGAATGGTCCTGCGTGTGCTGCAGGTAAGCACACACCCATGTGGTCACCTGGGGAGGAACACATGTGCACACTTGCCCACTACTTCCGTAGCCCGGTTCTGAAAGGATCGCGACCACTCGTGGGCCGCGCTCCAGGGGTTGGTAGCCCCCTGCCTTAAATGTCAACTAGGAACATTCACCTCTACCCCAGGTGCGAATGCCATGGGTGAGTTTTATTCACTCTCTCGTTCCCCTCGCTTTTTAATATATAGTTCATTCCAAATCTTTTAAATTTACTGCCGTTTTTATTTGTTGCATTTAAATATGTCTTCTCCATGAACTTGCTATGCCATTTTTCAAGGTTTTTAATATTAGAAAGATATTTCTTCTTTAAAAGTAAACTCTCCGGATTCCCCCCAAATTGGCTTTGAGGCTTTTAGTGCTCGTATAACACATGCTATATCTCTCCCCAGATGTCTGGGGCTCCCTGGTTTTCAAGTGCTACTCTATGCTTCCATTTATATTTTCAGCGATTTTCTTTTATTTAGTAGTGTGTTCCTTCTTGTCATTATACTGTATTTTATTACCCTATAAGCCACTTTGTGCACCTGCACTTTGGAGAGGGGAGGCAGGAAAGAAATCCTTCTGTAAATTAGATACAAACACACACACACACACACTCATATACATCAGAGATGTGATTCAGCCAGTGTAACAACTGGCGCGCACGCAGCAGGTTTGCTACTAACCTCCTGCAATCCTGCATTCTCCCTGTGTGTTAAACAGCTGACACTGCTGTGCTGTGCAAAGCAGCTGAACTTGAAAAACAGGAAATAAAAGTCAGAATAGAGCCAGGGCGAGCAGGAGGGCGCAGCAGCTGATCCTTGGAGAGAACCGATTCACTCACAGGTGATCCTTGGAGCTACCAGTTCGACTAAACCGGACCGAATAAGTAGAATACCATCCCTGATATACATATATATTCTGTATATACACACGTACCCTGTCTAGTTAGGTGTATGCATTTATACGCAAATTCCTATTTGCTGTACACCTACAATGACTTATTTGGAGCCTAACACAATAGTTCTTTTTTAAAAAAATTATTATTATTCTTCCCTAAGGTTGGATTCAAGCCTGCAGGAGGCATTCGCAAAGCCAAAGAGGCCTTGATCTGGCTTTCCCTGATGAAGGAGGAATTGGGAGAGGAATGGCTGAAACCGGAACTCTTTCGCTTGGGTGCCAGCACTTTGCTGGGAGACATCGAAAGACAGGTTAGATGCAAAGCACTGCCTTTCAGCAGGAAGGCTCAACTTCCTTCAAAAGAACGTTTAACCCTCAATCTGGGCTAACGTAGCACAATCGTTGGCTTAATAGAATATATTTGCTGAAGGGTAATAATGCAGTACCGAGCTAGAGAGAGTTTGAGTGGTCAAAGACAACAGTATAGCCTCTTGATTTCTAGGAAGGAGGCAATACTCGTAGTCCTTGATTTATGACCACAGTGGAGCCTGGAATTTTGGTTGTTAAGTCGTAAGGATTGTCTGGGATGCTACACATCCTCTTCAGAATCTGTTTTCGTTACCTTCTGGACAGTGATTAATTGTGTATGTGTGTGTTTGTTGTTGCTGTTGTTGCAAAGTTGTGTCCGACCCCTCGCAACCCCATGGACAACGTTCCTCCAGGCCTTCCTGTCCTCTACCATCTTCCAGAGTCCATTTAAGCTCACGCCGACTGCTTCAGGGACTCCATCCAGCCACCTCATATTCTGCCATCTCCTCCGTCAATCATTCCCAGCATTAGGCTCTTCTCCAGTGAGTCCTTCCTTCTCATTAGGTGGCCGTGTGCGTGCGTGCGTGTGTGTATGTGTGTGTGTGTATGTGTGTGTGTGTAGCATGTGTATATGTGTGTGCCATGTCTGCGTTTGGGTAATTATATACTTTCTTTTGAGAGCAGGCAACAGAATTTATTTTTAATGTGGACCAATGTGCTCACAGTAAAAGGAAAATGACAATAAAGGTTTATCTTATCTATAAGTCGAGGCACCAAGTTACTAGGTTCAATTTTACAACCGTTTTTCATGAAGGTTATAAAGTGAATCATGAAGTCATTAAGCACGGGCATTTTTTGCTGGAAACCAGCAAAATTGGCAGGATCATGTGATCGCGGGGGAAGGGGGTGCTACAACCAGTCATAATTGCGAGCCAGTTGCCAAATGCAATCATGTGATCCCTGGTGGGGGGGGGGGGGACAGTCCTAATTTCAAGGATGGGTCGTAAGTAACTTTTTCAAAAGTCCATCATAACTCAGTGTCTATGGAGATTCTCAGTCATCCAGGTCATGGTTGTCCCCAAAGTGCCTTTTTTCAAGAGGTAACTGAACTTTCTTTGTTTTTCTTTGAAGAACGTTTCGCTTCTCATCCAAGAAGCTTCTTCGGCTCTGACTGGATGGTGGGGAATGGATAGATTTATATTCCTTCCATTTGCACTACTCAGGTGGCCCTGAGGACACAAATAAACCTCCAAGTGGCCTCAATGACACTCTAAAAAAATGCAAATGGCAAGCTGTCTACAAGGGGTATAAATCTTTCCATTCCCCATTATCCTGTCAGAACTGAAGAAACTTATTGGATGAGAAGCAAAACGTCTTCAAAGAAAAACAAAGTCCAGTTCCCTCTTGAAAAAAGCTCGTAACTGAACAGTCATTGTTAAATGACTGGTCATAAGTCAAGGATTTCTTCAATGGAAATCCCAACAGTTGCTCCTCTTCCCACCCTAAAATCTCCCCTAACTGTGGAACTTTGGGGCTTCAAATAAGTTTTCAAGTGTAGGGAAGCCATTTAGGAAGTGGAACAAAACTCCACCAATGAAATTCAGTCATTTGCTGCCAAACTTTGAAGGAGAAGTTGTATGGATGGCCATACAAATGATTTGATCAGGAATGTGACTCTGCTGTAAGGATGCTTTAGCTCTCGTGGCGAGATGAAGGGCAAACAAATTAAATAAATAAAATGACAATTTTAAGATGTGTGGACTTCAACCGACTGGGAAATTCTGGGAGTCCCCACATCTTAAAATTGCCAAAGGTTGAAAAACACTGGTTTAGTCAAAACAGAAATCTTGGAGATTTTGCTGAAAATGGAAGAAAAAGCTGGACTTGACTGGCTTTCAGTGCAAGAAATGCCACTTAGATAAAGTTCAAAATCAAGTGGCAAGCTTTCCTTTTCTCCCAGCCAGATTAGTGTACACATTAAGTCGTTGGTATGGCATCAGGGAAACCCAACATTAAAATCTCAGTCAGAGGTATTCCCAACCAGCACAACTGATGAGCATAAGGGAGCTTGTAACTCAGTACATCTACAGAACTTCCGGTTGAGGTAGGCTAGTCTAACTTTAGGGGGCACAGTGGCTCAGCGGTTAAACGTTAAAACTTGTCAGTTGGAAAGATGACCACCCGAGTTTGAGACCTGAGAACTGCATGATGGGGTGAGTTCCCATTACTTGCTCCAGCTCCTGTCCATGTAGCAGTTCAAAAGCACGCAAATGCAAGTAGATAAATAGGTACCATTTCAGTGGGAAAGTAACAGCGTTCAGAGGGTCTGTTTTATAGTCATGCTGGCCACAGGACCATGGAAGTGTCTTTAGACAACGTTGACTCCCTCAGTTAAGAAACAGAGATGAGAACTGCCCTCTAGAGTCAGATACGACTGGAGAGAGGAAAATTGTACCTTTTACCTTTATCTTTAGTCTAACTGTACATGATTGTTGTGAATAGGAGTGAGTCTTGTATATCCCATTTTCCATGGAGATAGAAAGAAAATTGCCAGACAAATGTAAGATGGAGCACATCAAGTGAGACAAATGGTATCAGCCCATATTTCCTTTAAAAAGAAGAATGGCTTTAGATAAGGCATGCTCTTAATCAGGGTGAATAATTAAGTGTCTATCCGCTGGGTCCATCTTTGCATTAACCTACTCATAATTTGCCAGTTTTATTATCCCAGTTTAATTTCTGCTTTTTTGTTTCCATTGCACAGATTTATTATCACGTGACTGGCAGATACCCAGCTTCCTATGACCTGCCCATGGCTTAAATCAGTGACGGATTTATTCTGTGAAAGAGAGAAAGAATTAAACCAACAATGTCCTGGATTATTTCCATCAGCCTTCCCTGAAACCGCCTCCTTACTAAGTGCTTTACAAAACGGATTAAAACTGTGGTGCCTCCATTTCACAGTTTCAGTGTTCTTAGCAAAGCCCAAGGCCCAGGTGAACCAATGGAGAAAATCTGTGAATGTTGAAAATTTCTAGTATTAATTTTTTTGGTAACTGCACACATTGACTTCCACCTGAATTTCAAGGAACAACCCGGAAATGATTATTTTAGGGTGAATTTTGTACTTGAAATTAAGCATTTGTGAATTGTTATATATATATATATAAATAAAGTATACCAAAATCTGATGATGAGCAGTATTGGAATAGAACATCATAAAAGCATCTCAGTGGTGCAGAGTTTCAAAATAATGCTATTTAGGCTATATTAGAAAGTATATGAATCCAAACTGGTGCGTGTTATGAGGGGAAGGTATAATTGTGCCCCAACCTTGCATTCCTGACTAGGAGTGTGGCCAATCAATCACACCTTATTCACATTAAGAAATAACAGTGGAATTATTTGAAATCTCTTCTTTCTTTCCCTGAAAAGGTTCTACAGAGAACTGAATGAGTGATCACCACAAAGCCTTGTAGTTCTTATAAAGATCCAAATTTAGTCCCTTTCTTTTGAAGTAGTAATTCTTACAATTGCTGATAGGGTGATGATGTCTGTGCTAATTTGGCCCAGAAAATATCTGACCCTTTTTCAATACTGTCACGTCCTGCTAATTATATGTATGAGATAATAGAATAGAATAAAATAGAATTAGAATAGAATAGAATAGAATAGAATAGAATAGAATAGAATAGAATAGAATAGAATAGAATAGAATTCTTTATTGGCCAAGTGTGATTGGACACACAAGGAATTTGTCTTGGTGTAAATGCTCTCAGTATACATAAAGAAGAGATACATTCATTAAGAACCAAGAATCATAACGTACAACACTTAATGATAGTGGTGGGGTATAATGAACAATCAAATCATACTAGGAAACAGTCAATATAAATTGTAAGGATACAAGCAACAAAGTTACAGTCCTACTGTATTCACATAACAGGCTACCAGAATCTCAGATAACTTTGGCTAGATTGAGTGGTGTTGGGAACATAGCAATAGCAATAAGCACTTAGACTTATATACCGCTTCACAGTGCTTTTACAGCCCCCTCTAAGCAGTTTTACACAGTCAGCATGTTGCCCCCAACAATCTGGGTCCTCAGTTTACCCACCTCGGAAAGATGGTTGAGTTAACTTGGAGCCAGTGAGAATTGAACTGCTGAACAGCAGCCAGCAGAAGTAGCCTGCAGTACTGCCTTCTAACCACTGCACCACCATGCCACCATGGCTTTCAACTTCTCTTGAAAGGTCAATAGTTAACCCATTTGGATTAAAATTCCTGTCAATATCATGCATTTGAATTTAGCCAAATCAAACTATTTGAAGGGTTGTCTTTTCCTGGTCACATCTACCCAACCAGTCAGAGCAAAAATGCTCATTCACTGCTACCACGGTCTGTTTGCCACAGCTGCAACCTGTTTGCTGTGGCTTGTTTGCCACCACAGCCCATTCACTGCTACCCCTTCACTGCCACTGCTGCCCGTTTTATAGCAGCTGATTGGTGCCGCACCACCACCCCCGCACCTCAATATTCGCTGTATAAGATGCACAGATGTTTCCACCCACTTATTTGAGGTGGGAGTGCGTCTTATACTTTGAAAAATACAGTAACTACAGTCAGACATAAAGGAATCTTTGCCTGCATGAAAACTTCAACATGAAATAGCTTTCCTGTTCTTTTACTTTTTTTTTTGAGGCATGCTCCCTACATAGAAGACGAGAGCTTCGTAGATTTTTGATATACAATAGAATTTTAAAGAGTCCTGAAATTTAAACAAAACAATTTTGCACGGATGAATAGGAAACAGGATTGCTTGGATCAGACACATTATAGTCCAGAAAGTTTGATAATGAACATTGCCAAAGCTGAAGAGGAGTTTTGCATTAGAAACATGCGCACACACACACACACACACACACACATTTCAAGTTGAACTGCCCTCTTTCACGGCAAACAGCTGTTTTTGAGTGTGAAAAAAATGCTCAAAACAGCTTGTTTTGCTTTGCGAGCAGCTGTTGCACATTGAAAATGGGGCATTTCACACTTCCAATTGGAATGTTTTGAATTACACATGATTGAGTTGGGACTATTTTATAGATCCTGACTTTTCAATTTTTTTTCACTTCTTTGGGGCTGAAGGGTGTGTGTGCGTGAAACCTGAGTGGCACTACAAGCAAACAGCTTGGATCTGGACCTCTGAAAAGGGAAAGGGCTTTGTGAATTTTTGTTACAGCCCTGATGTTGCAAAATCAATTGCTTGGCATTTTAAGAACATACGTTTAAATAGAAGAATAATCTGTGCAAGGGTTGTTCTCCCATTTCACTTGAGATTAATTACTGCCTGCACGTGACACAACTAAAAATAATATTTGAATCATTACCTTTCTAAAGATCAGGCTACCAGGAGTTTCACGCCTTATTTTGTCATGCTGTCTGCTAAGGAAATTTTTTTTTCTAGAAGGCTACCATCACATAAAACAAGTAATTCCTAGGAAAACAAAGGAACATTTCTTATTAGATTCATAACATAAAATATTGGTGTGATTTTGTTTTAGAAAAGAAGGATGTACGCTGTCAAGACAATCCCCTAAATGTTAGACGCATGGAGTAGGGCAGATATTGTTCAGGCATTATGGAAAAGCACCGAATGTTTTCAAAATAACTCTGTTTCTGTTCTGACCTAGGCTTCACAAAATCACTAAGCAGACTCCTTGTCCCAACAAATCCCCTTTTTATTTAGGGTAATATGAATTTCTACCATTTACATCCAGCAACGTCCTGGCAAAAAGTCTTTCAAGGGTGAATTACAACCACAGACCTTATCAGGCTTGGAGAGTTGCCAGACCGATAGCTTCCAAGCGCAACGCTCTACAAGGAAATATATGGCAAGGAGTCTCTGAGAGTCATGAACAAATCTTCACACTAATTGAACAAACTAATTATCTCCTGCAAACACCACTCCCCTTTCACTCTTTATTCCCTATGGGAGGGGCCATTCACTATCCACCTGTGCCTTTACTCCCCAGTTGACCCTTGTCCTTAACTGTTCCCTTCTCCTGGCAGCTCTGTGCATGCGCACACTGGGAACAGGCTCCAGCTGTTCTGCCCCACTGAGGTCTGACTCCGAAGGAAGCTGATAACTGTCAGACGGCCCTGGCCCCATCTCTGCCTCTGATGCAGAGCTTTCATCAGAGCCTTCCTCATGTTCCTCCCCAACCTCCTCACTGTCTGAATCTGCTGCCCGCTCCACTGGCCGCTGGTGGGCCACAACAGTGTCATCTGAATGTGGCTTGTTACTGGAAATAAGTTTGAGATTGAATTGTAAGGTTTTTTTAAACTAAACAAAAAAACCATTCCCAAAGTACAAGTAGTCCTTGATTTACAACAATTTGTTCAGTGACCGAAATTATGCCACGAATGTGTGACTTATAAACATTTTTCACACTTATGACCACTGCAGCATCCCCATGGTCATGCGATCAAACTTTAGATGCTTGGCAATTGATTCACATTTATGATGGTTGCAGTGTCCAGGGGTCATGTGATCCCCTTTTGCGACCTTCTGACAAACAAAGTCAATGGGGAAGCCAGATTCACTTAACAACCGTGTTCCTAACTTATCAGCTTTTAACAGATAACAGATAATCAGAGTTGGAAGGGACCTTGTAGGTCATCTAGTCCAGCCCCCCACCCAGGCGGGAGACCCTACACCATTTCTGACAAATGGCAGTCCAATCTCTTCTTGAAAGTCTCAAGTGATGGCGCTCCCACAATTTCTGAGGGCAACTTCTGTTCCATTGGTTGATTGTTCTCACTGTCAGAAAGTTTCTCCTTGTTTCTAGGTTGAATCTCTCCTTGTTCAGTTTCCATCCATTGTTCCTTGTCTGGCCTTCAGGTGCCTTGGAAAATAGCTTGACCCCCTTCCTCTCTGTGGCAGCCCCTCAAATATTGGAAGACCACTATCCTGTCTCCCCTGGTCCTTCTCTTCATCAGACTAGCCATGCCCAGTTCCTGTAATCGTTCTTCATGTTTTAGTCTCCAGTCCCCTAATCATCCTGGTTGCTCTTCTCTGTACTTTTTCTAGCCTCTCAACATCTTTTTTATAGTGTGGTGACCAAAACTGGGTGCAGTACTTTAGGTGTGGTCTTACTAAGGCTTTATAGAGTGGTATTAGTACTACACTTGATCTTGATTGTATCCCTTGTTAATGCAATTTAGGATTGCATTAGCTTTTTTGGCTGCCACTGCACAATGCTGGCTCATATTTAGCTGGTTGTCCACTAGGACTCCAAGATCCCTCTCACAGTTACTGCTATTGAGCCTGGATTCACCAAGTCTATATGTGTACTTTTGGTTTTTCTTGCCTAAGTATAGGACTTTACTTTTCTCTACATTGAATTTCATTTTGTTAAATATGGCCCAGTGTTCTAGTCTGTCAAGATCCATCTGGATCTTGAGCCTATCTTCTTGGGTGTTAGCTATTCCTGCCAGCTTAGTATCATCTGCCAATTTGGCAAGTTCCCCTTCTGTTTCTTCATCTAAGCTGATAATGAAGATATTGAAGAGCACTGGGCCTAAGACGGAACCTTGTGGTACCCCATTGCTTACTTCCCTCCATGTAGATTTAGACCCATTAAGGACTACACGTTGAGTACAGTTTGTCAGCCAGTTGCAAGTCCATCTAGTGGTGGTGCTATCTATTCCACTTTTTTCTAGCTTGCTAAGAAGTAGGTTGACTACCTTGCTTATGGATTCTTGGTGACATCAATGACGGGTCTATGAGGTTTTCTTGGCAATTATTATGGATGGATTTTTATTGCTTTCTTCCAGAATATTTTTTTCTATTTTCCCTGATACTTCTGGGTAGACTCTTATCCCAATACTAATGAGGTCCGACCTCACTTAGCTTGTTGAATCCAGACAAGATTGGTTTAACTGCTTCTTCCTGCCAGAGCCATCCTTAATATTAATTGTGAGCCATTGTCAATGTCAACTCTTACTGACCACACAGATAGATTTTTTCCAGGAAGCTTAATATAACAGAGATGAGATTCACTTCTTATTAGATGAAATCATTGTTAGATCTTTATGGCTTTTGGAAAGGATTCAGAAGTGTTTTCGATCTGGGTGTAAGACCTATTCATTAAAATTGCTTGGCTTTTTTTAGACTTTGGCGTGGGGGGAAAATGTGCATTAAGAGCTTTTCTTCGGGCTCATGTGGAATGGAGCAAAATTTCAGGCAACGTTAATGAGGAGCAGAAAGGAGTTGTGCTTGCCTAAATGCCCAAAGTAGCTCTGAATCATTTTCAGACTATCCATAATACTGCACATCTTGCCTACGCTATTCTTAAATATTATTTTAAAAAAAGGTCTTAGCTGGAGAAACCCAGATAATTTGCAAAGGAATAGTTGGATTTGAATTCATTTGGCACAGGGAATCCTTGACTTATGGCCATAATTCAGCCAAAATTTGCATTGCTAAGCAAGACAGTTGTTAAGTGAGTTTCTCCCCCTTTTGGGGCTTTTCTTGCCACAGTTGTTAAGTGAATCACTGCACTTGTTAAGTTGGTACTCCGGAGTACTCCGGAGTACTCATCTCAAATGATCTAAGCCCCAGAACTCACTGTAACATTGCCAAAAAGGCACTAAGAGTTGTTAACATTTTGTGAAGCTTCTTCTCCAGCAACATTGAATTGCTAACTAGGGCATACAAAACCTTTGCCAGACCGATTCATGAATACAACTTGTCCGCCTGGAACCCATTCTGTATATTGGACATTAACATGATTGAACGGATTCAGAGGTATTTCTTGAGAAAAGTTCTCTACTTCTCCACTCACAGTAGAATTCAATTCCCTATGCCTCTGTCTCTCCGTTAACCCTTATTACATTCTTGGCAGGACTAGACTTCTTGTCTCAGGAACGTCTCTGGAGTTTTTTTCCCCCTCCTTTGCTGGTACTTTGCTTGTGTGGAGTGACCATTCAAAGTTACAATGGCACTGAAAAAAGTGACTTATGACCGTTTTTCACACTTACGACTGCTGCAGCATCCCCACAGTCATGAGAGGCCAGGCGAGGAGATGCGTGCCTCGATGTGAGTGATATTGAGTTGGTCACGCTCAGCCAATAACATGACCACCAAGCCATGCCTACCACCTAAGCCACGCCCACAGAACCGGTTGTTAAAAAAATTGAATCCCACCCCTGGTTAGAGGATGTAACAACAGAGTCAGCTAGAGTATTCCAGGCATTGACCACTCTGTTGCTGAAGTCGTACTTTCTGCAATCAAGTTTGGAGCGGTTTACCTTGAGTTTGCATCTGTTGTGCGCTCTTGTATTGTTGCGGTTGAAGCTGAAGTAGTCCTTGACTGGTAGGACACTGTAGCAGAAGAATATTGTGCCGTTGAGTATTAGAGATAGCCCTCGGCTTACAACCATTCATTTCGTGACAGTTCTTAAGTGAAATCACTGAGGTCGTTAAGCTAGTAACACGGTTGTTAAGGGAATCTGGCTTCCTCGCTGAGTTTGCTTGTCAGAAGATCTCAAAAAGTGATCACATGATCCCGCAAACGTCATAAACATGAATCAATGGCCGAGCTTCTGAACTTCGATTACGTGACCAGGGAGATGCTGCAACGGTTGTAAGTGTGAAAAACAGCCATAAATCACTTTTTTTCAGTAACCCTGACTGGTCCCCAAATGAACTGTTGTAAGTCGAGGACTGCCTTGTGCTCGGGATTTCCATGTGAAAAATGTACATTTCCAACATTTCCAACAATGATCCCCTTTTCAAATCCAGCTTGAGGTTCAGCTGGGATATTTCTGGAGATGGAAACAATGCCTGTGGTTTTTCTTGGCTACCAAATAACAGTGGTTTTTGGTTGACTTTTAAGTTTTTTCCAGTCAAGCTTACCCCCTGGGGTGTGAATTTCTTCATCGTCCTTTGAGCGGTTCACTCTTTTTCAGGATTAAACATCGCCATTTTCCGTACTTTCCCCAAAGGAAGCCAAAGCTATCCGTGCTTTTAAAAGAATAAACACCTCTGGGCCATCCCACAGCTGTTCTGATGTTCCCGACTACTTCTGGCTCTTCCAGTAAATTATTCTGATTTCCAGACAATGGCTGATTCTATACAGGTAGTCCTCGACTTACAACAGTTCACTTAGTGACCGTTTGAAGTTACAACGGCCCTGGAAAAAGTGATTTATGACTGCTTTTCATATTTCCAATCGTTGCAGCATCCCCATGATCAAAATTCAGCCACTTGGCAACTGACTCATGTTTATGACGGTTGCAGTGTCCCGGGGTCATGTGATCAGCTTTGGTGCCCTTCTGACAAGCAAAGTCAATGGGGAAGCCAGATTCACTTAACAACTGCCTTACTAATTTAACACCTGCAGTGATTCACTTAACAACTGTGACAAGAAAATGTGCAAAAAGGGGCAAAACTCACATAAGTTTGAGTTCTACTTATATTATTTTGCAATGGTTTACCTGGAAGCTGTAGCAGAGGTGGTATTCAGCAGGTTCTGACCAGTTCTGGAGAACTGCTAGCGGAAATTTTGAGTAGTTCGGAGAACTGGCAAATACCACCTCTGACTGGCCCCACCCCCATCTATTCTCCGCCTCCTGAGTCCCAGCTGATCAGCTGGGTTTTCTTTTGTGACCCTGCACAGGAGAACAGAGCTGGAAAGCAGGTTAGTGGGGTGGGGAGGGAATGGGGATTTTGCAGTATCCTTCCCTTGCCACATCCACCAACCCATGCCCACCACGCCCATCAAGCCACACCCACAGAACCGGTAGTAAAAAAAATTGAATACCGCCACCGAGCTATAGAAAATAATACTTATCTAGAAATAAGCGCCGACCAGTTCATATTTGCATCTCTCCATGCATCACATCTATATAGCTTCTAATTCTAGAAACCTGAGAATAGTTTTATTGGGGCTGGTAAAAGAATTAGCTTAGCAGATGGGGCTTAATTTTGCCTGATGGATGTTCTTTCTGGCCAAATCTTTGTTCTGGGTAATAATTTTCCTTTCCCTAATATAAAGCTACCTAGGTATTGATCTTCCCCTAACACTTGTCAAATCAATACGTTGGAAGGGATGACTGATAAACGTCCAGGACTCAGAAACTGCTTATGATGGACAGGAGCCCCACCCTTCCTTGGCAACCTTTCCACACCTTAATTTGTTCATTTGTAACTTTGGTTCCTTGTTTCCTAACAAGAATAGACAAGTTTTATCCTGCTTGATCTTGTGAAGATCAGAGCTAACATCTGGATAAGAGATAAAATGTCATGGGTAGGATTAAAAGGGAGAATAATTTTTAATTAAATGCAATCTGTGCAGGAAGACAAGATTAAGGAGGGGGAATGAGAGTGTTGGAAATATCTCCATCTGGTCAGTTGTTTTAATAGGGCAGGCAGCAACCAAGGTATATTAATTCGCCAAGCACACTGCTTTAAATGCCTAATGGCCAATAGCTTCCTGGCTATTCTAAATTCACAGGGCAGTTGGTCTGTTTGTTGACACCTATTCTGTTCACGCTCTCTACATGAATTATTAGTATAGATTTCGGTTTAGGAAGTGGAAGCATTTCTTTTTTAAAAAAGAAAAAAGAAACTTTGGACGGCGATTAAGAAACGGTTTAAAAACAAAATTCGTAATATTGTGGTGAATGTGTATAATTCCATGATGCATATTAGAAATGCTTCCATGAATATAATTTTGGGTGCTCTCTGCAAAACAAGGGTTAGACAGCTGAGAAAGGTTCAACAAAATACTGGTAGATCAAGAATTTTTAGAAGCATCTTGACACGAGATGCCACCTAGCCATCTTCTATGGTGCCATTGATCTCCTGCAGTGGTAGTCAACCTGGTGGTCCCTACCACCCACTAGTGGGCGTTCCAGCTTTCGTGGTGGGCAGTGGGGGTTTTGTCCCCTACTTTATAAATCACCAATACCGTGGAACCGGTGGGCGGTTAGAGAAAACTTTACTACTAACAGAGATTTTAAAAAGTGGGCAGTAGGTATAAAAAGGTTGACTACCCTTGTCCTACGGCAAGGGCCCCAATCATTACCAATCTCCGGCCCATTATGAACCAAGCCACACAAGCAAGCAAAGCGTCATCTAATGTGGGAAGCTCCCCTTCCTAGAAGAATGAAATATTTGGAGAAATATTAAAAAGGAAAGATATTATATTTCCCCAAAGTGAGAAATGGAGAAACGTGCTCTTAAATCATGATCATCCTGCGGGGCCTCACCCCGAACTGCAGCGTTGGGAAAGGAGAGCGAACCAGAGCGGCTTCGTTCTCTTTTTCAAGCATCCCACTGCCACTCGAACGCAGCGGCGGTGGGATATTTGAAAAAGAGAACAAAGCCGCTCTGGTTTGCTCTCCTTTCCCAATGCTATGTTTGGGGCAAGGCCCCCCAGGATCACCCCATTGAGCCCCTTGCACCGGAGCGTGCAAGTCAATGGGGTGATCCTGCGGGGGCCTTGCCTTGAACGTGGCAGTGGTGGCGGGATTTTTTCTCACCCCTGAATTGTGCCCTGCGAGGGACCTCCAGCACCCCCCTGCCGCCTCTTAGCGCTCCCCTACCAGCCACTTTGCCTCTTAGCACCCCCCTAAGGCATCTCAACTGCCCCCCAGGGGGCGGTACTGCCCACTTTGGGAACCATTGCTTTAGCCGTTTCAAAAATTTCCACCAAATTATAATTTTCGATCTGGCTGAAAGTGAGACATCGTTATACAATATTGGAAATAATCAGTATGATTCTCTTTATTAAGAGGTTAGATTCATTTAAGCCATGTTAACTTTTGTTTTGGCCCCATTTACTCTTTAAGGTGAGTCTCTTGGCATAATCCCAGATTGGTTGTGGGTTGTGATAGGAAAGAGGAGAGCAACCTATGCCTCACTTTTGCAGTATGTTTGCTTTGATGGTAGATACTTAATTTGAATTGACTTTGGCATCTGTTATTTCTCCATTCAGAAGTATTTCTTCTCCACAAAGTTTTAATCTGGAGCATGAGCCCATCTCTCTCTAAGCACAATTCTCTCTGTTTCTCTCTCTCTCATTACCTCTCTCTCTCTCTCTTTGATCTTTCTGTCTGTCTGTCTAGCTATCTAGTTATATCTATCTGCTATCTCTGTCATTATTTCTCTCTGTGTGTCTTTGATTTATCGCTATCATCTATCTATCAATCATCATCTATCTCTAGCTATCTAAAATATTTATACAAATACCCATCACACCGAACTCTGGACATTTTATCAATAAATAAAATGATATTACATAAATATATTAAAACCGCAAACATTAAAAGCCTAGCACAAAAGTTAAACTTCTGAGATAATGTTTCTCTTAAATTCTTCTCACTCGCCTCATCCTATCTCAGATCTTGGGTGAAACACCGGATCTTTGGTGCTTTTCAGAAAGTTATGAGGGTAGAGGCTTCCAAACTCCAGGGAGAAGTATATTTCTATAGGGCAGGGGCTCTATAGCACACTTCCTGAATACCACCATGTGGCAATATTTAGGGGAAGAAATTAGGAGTGTGCCTACCCTGCCAAAGGTGGTAGGATGCATAGATGTCCTTAAGGAGAGATGGTCCTAAAGATAACCTGGACCTGTGCCACATAGGACTTTAAAGGTGATAACCAGTAATTTGAATTGCACCTGGAAGGAAACTGGGAGCCAGTGCAGCTCACACAACAGAGGTGTGGCATGGATAAACCTAGGAGCACCCATCATTGCACATGCCGCCACATTTTGGATCAGTTGTAGCTTCTGGATGGTCTTCAAGGACAGCCCCATGTACAATGAATTGTGTAGTATAGAACGGAATTCTTTATTGGCCAAGTGTGACTGGACACACAAGGAATTTGTCTTGGTGCATAGGCTCTCAGTGTACATTAAAGAAAAGACAAATTTGTCAAGAGTCAAGAACAGTGGTGGGATTCAGCCAGTTCACACCAGTTCGGGAGAACTGGCTATTAACTTTCTGAGCAATTTGGTGAACTGGTTGTTGCAAGAAATCATTAGGGCAGAGACCTGGTTGTTAAATTATTTGAATCTCACCACTGGTCAAGAATCATAAAGTACAACACTTAATATAGTCATAGGGCACAATAAGCAATCAAATCATACTAGGAAACAGTCAATATAAATCATAAGGATACAAGCGACAAAGTTACAGTCATACAGTCACAAGTGGGAGGGGATGGGTGATAAGGAGTGATGAGAAGATTAATAGTAGTGCAGACTTAGTAAATAGTTGGACAGTGTTGAGGGAATTCTTTTTTTTTCTGTATCAGGTTAATAGATTTATTGTGGCTTTGAGCATCAAAGAATATTTGAGGTAACTACTAGCCTTTGTCAGATATCTCCCTGGAATTTTAAGAGCTCAGTTGCAATGAGGAATTCTTGGTTACATATGCACTCAGTGGTACTTGGGAGGACAAACTCTTAAAAAGAAGATGTGTGCATGATGTATACCTGTGAATCAGGGCAAGAACCCCCTGCTTCTAAAGAATTCTTAGTAGTACTCACCCAGAGAGATATCTGGAAATCCTACAGATCACATGGCTGAATCCAGATTTAGAGGAGCATCACACAAAAAGCAGATTTTTTTTCCTGTTTGCTAAGGGAGTTTTGCATGCATTAATAAAGAAAGGCCTGTCAAAATACTTTTAAAAAGTTTAATGGTTGTCCAGTATGGGCTATGCAATCTTCTAGGACCTAGAACTAGATGGCAAAGTATTATTCAGTGACCGTGTCTTCAGACAGCAGAAGGCTCATGTGGAAAGACAGATGCTTATTCATGTCAACTGCATCCTTTCCATTTTCAAAATTATCCTAATATTGCTACAGAGTACATTATTCTGAAGAACCTTCCTGTGCTGTCAGATGGAGATACTTGAATAAAGGTCTTCTATTTGTTTCTTGAAGTATTCTCTCAGCTCTGGTCACCTGGCTTTTAATGTCGGTGTCAACAAACCATTTTGTACTGAGAACATTTTGGAGTGGATGGAAACTGCTTTAACCTGTTCAAATGAATGAAGTCCACTTTCTTTTTCTAATTGCACTATATCTTCCATTATAGCATGTTTCAGTTCCTCATTGCTGCAAAGATCTTGAAAAGTTCCATGAAAGCCCCTTTTCTTGGCCCAGCCTGGCATGACTTCAGCATCTGGTACAACTATCCCACTAGAAAGGCCTGTAAGCTATCTCCATGCACATATATTTGGGAGACAGGTTCACTACGAATGTAGATATTTTCAGTTTTTTCTGGTGCAATGTATTCTCCCTGAACCAATTTAAATATATGTTTTTTTTCTATCGATGATTTTGAGCGTTCCATTAGACAGCCACTTTCCAATGTCCCCTGTATGAAGCCAACCATCCTTGTCCAAGGCTTCAGCTGTTCTCTCTTTATCTTTTAAGTAGCCTTTGAAAACATTGGGACCTTTGACACAGATCTCTCCCTCTCCTTTGGAAGAAAAGTAATTCAATTCTTCAACATCCACCAATTTAATAAAATTACAAGGCAGAGGTGCTCCAACGTGGCCTGATGTCCAATCTCCCGGAGTGGTGAAGGAACACCCAGCTGTACACTCTGTTTGACAGTGTTGAGGGAATTCTCAATACTGTTGTTCTGGTGTGCAGTGCTCTATAGCATCATTTTGGGGGTAGGAGTTGAAACAGTTTATAGTCCGGAATGTGAGGGGTCTGTAAATATTTTCACAGCCCTCTTTTTGACTCGTGCAGTATACAGGTCCTCGAAAGAAGGCAGGTTGGTAACAATTGTTTTTTTCTGCAGTTCTAATTTTCCGTTGAAGTCTGTGTCTGTCCTGTTGGGTTGCAGAACCAAACCAGTCAGTTATAGAGGTGCAGATGACAGACTCAATAATTCCTCTGTAGAACTGTATCAGCAGCTCTTTGGGCAGTTTGAGCTTTCTGAGTTGGCGCAGAAAGAACATTCTTTGTTGTGCTTTTTTGATGACGTTTTTGATGTTAGGTGTCCATTATAGGTCATAATAGAACCTAGAAATTTGAAGTTCTCTACCGTTGATACTGTGTTGGCTAGTTTTGTAAGAGGTGGTAGTAGTGATCCAAATGGGAAGTGACCAAGACACGGTCTTGATCTTTATGCCCTCCTCCCAATAATTTGATAAAAAAAATGCATGAGTCGATCGTATAAGATGGTAATCAGATTCAAAAGCAAGTCAATTGAAGGACGTTGGCGAAGGGTTGGCACTTGGAAAACCTTGTGGTAAACCCCTGGATAAGTTGAATCAAAGGGGAATGAAAGAAAGCGGGAAAGATCCCAAGGATTTGACCAGGCAAACGAGGGAGATGGGCACAGAACAGAAATGTACAAATGGAAGAGAGGCTGCCATCCATGTGCTGATGTGGAATAATAATCAAGTCATCCTGCTGTACAACAGAACCACAAAATGAAATTGGCTTCCACCCATTTGGGCAATATACATACTGAGAGTGCTTTATTGTGCCATTTTTAAACTCTGAACTAATGGGTACTTTGGCAACAGATCATTTAAGCCATGTTAACCTGAAGCCTGAAATCATTATTAATTCCTTTAGTACTGTAATAACGTTGATGGAGACGAACTCTTATAACATTGAAATAGTATAGTATTTAGCAGTAATTAACGTCCTCTAATTAGGAAATGTTGCCAAGTAGTTTTTCTCTGCTGGCTCCACGAGTAGTTAAGTGCAGCTGGATGAAAATTAACCACAAAGGGAACAGCTTGTGTTTTATGTGAAGTTTGCCTTTGATTCCAAAAAGATATTTATTAATATCTCTTCATTATCAGAAAGAGGCCACGGAGTTACTAATGTTAGAAAGAGAAATGAGCTCCAATACTCTAACATATAATAGGCTAACTTGATGAGGTCAGAAGTAGAAAATTCACCAACTGGTCTTGCGACCTGGTTACTCTTCCAATGCTAGGAGAATTGGAATTTAGTAGAACTATTGCTAAAGGGATGGAAACTGCTGACCCACAAATTTGGACAAAGAAGTTATGACTTTCATTTGCAGTGAAATAAGAGGTTTTGAGATGGATGGGAGATGGAGACAGTTGATGGTAGATTGCCATTTTGGGATTGGATCTCATTGGCCAGTCACACAAGCCAATCATAATTGCCCTTGTCTTTTCCAGTGTGACAAAAAGTCATGCTGTCAATAGGCTGATGGAGCCATTAAAATAGCAGCTACTAAAATGGGTTCTGTCACTGCGATAGCTGTATAGGTAATTCTCAATTTACAACCATTCATTTAGTGACCGTTCGAAGTTACAACGGCGCTGAAAAAGCGATTTAGGGCTGTTTTTCACACTTATGACAGTTGCAGTATCCCCATGGTCATGTGATCAAAATTCGGACACTTGGCAACTGGCAGGTTCTTGTGAAGGTTGCAGAGTCATCTTGCAGGATCATGCGATCAGCCTTTGTGACAGTGGTGGTAAGCTACCGGTTTGGACTGGTTCACCTGAACCGGTAGTAAAAAAAAAAGAAAAAGCCTCCACAATCAGCTGAGAGGAGAAAGAAAAGCAAGGATCAGCCCTCCCACCTGCCTCTGTGCTTTTCTCTTCTTTATCCTCTCAGCTGATCGGTGCTGCACGTTAGATGCACCTTTCCACACACCAGCAGAGACCTGCAGCGCCAGTGTTAAGTGTGTGCGTGAGTGTGCTCGATCACTGAACCAGAATTGGAACAGGTAGGATCCCACTACTGCTTTGTGACCTTCGGACACTGGGGAAGCTGGATTCATTTAACAACCGTGTTACTCGCTTAATAACTGCAGTGATTCACTTAACAACTGTGGCAAAAAAAGATTGTGTCAGAGTATATTCATGAACTGAAATAGAGCATGGTAACAATGAATAGGCATAGCAACTGTCAGCCAATGAGAACTGTTTGGAAACTGAAACTAGAAGTAGCCTAGGCGTGGCTCTATATTAAGCTCTGCAGCTCTGAAGCTATGTTGAGCTCTGAGTCTGTCTATTGAAAATGAAACTGTTTCTCTCCTCTGCTGTGTATAATGCTTGCCTGCCGAACTAAAGCGAAACCAATGTCTGTTTCTGAGCTCCTGAGTTGCTGCTGAAGCTCTGAACTTGTAACATGTCTACTTCTGTTTGAGTTTGCTCTACATTGGAGAAATCTACAACTGGCTTGTAAAATTTACTTCATATGTTTATAAAGATGTTAAATGAAGCCTCAGCCACCTGTGTTTACTTTTCTAGTGCTGAATTTACGCTGCAAAATTCTGAACAGATTGTAAAAGTGGGCAAAACTCACTGAACAATTATCTTGCTTAACGATGGAATGTCTGGGCTCAATTTTGGTCATAAGTTGAAGAATACCTGTATACACAATACCTGAGATGGAAAAATGCATTAGAGCAAGCCAAGCAAATGGCAGGATTTACAGCAATATACATACTGGCCTATGTATATTAGGAAGATTTGTATCTTTATCCATCAATTCAATAATAATTATTATCCCAAATATCAAAACAAGCCTAGATAAGCTTGTTGGAGGTGTAAATCCTCCCCGCTCACTTTGAAAAAAAGAAGGGTTATTTGATAGCATTGCCACGGGTTATTTCGATTTCTGCACGTTTTAAATATTCACAGCTAATGCTCTAAAATACATTTTTTAAGTTAAAAAACAACAACCTGCAATTTAATATATTGGATATATTTCAACAGCAGGCTGTTGGACCTTGCTAAATCTGTCTCCCCCTTCCTTAAAATCTCTGTCCCCTTACTTAATGATACCCCCATGGTGTTATGTAGGCCAGATGTGGTTTTATAATGGAGCTTGGAAAAGAAATCTATGGAATAATTAGCTGGTATTGATGTAACCAAAGAGAGCTTTTGTTAGCAGCAAAGCCTGAAATCTTGGGGAATTTCTAATGCTGTCTGGAACACTCTTCTTGGTTCATTGTGAAACTTCAGAGCATATGGTGCTTCTGCTGGTAGGTGTTATTTCAAAGTTTTCAAATCACACTACGAGAGAGTCCCTCTGGTGAGCTATTGGAATGCTTAGCAACTGTGAATTGAAAGTGACAGAAGAGAGAAAGAAGGACTTAAAAAAAAAAAAATCAAGCCAGAGATACGTTCTGTTTCTAAGAAAAGAGTACAAAATAAATCTATAAATCGAGACAGCTTTACAAGGGGAAAAGAGAGGCCAGCGTTCCAAATTGGGAGGGGTGTTTTGTGTGGAAATATTGCCTGCATTGTTTTAACTCCCTCTCCCCACCACCCACCCAATACTCCTTGTGGAGAACTCCCCTCCCCGCAAAAGTCATCTAAATGTTAAAATAAAAATATGGTCACTTTCTCATGCTGACATGGTGCCGTAAGGTGCAAATTCAAACAACTGGCAGATAAAATATGGAGTCACTTAAGATAGCTCTCAAAGGGCCAAGTGGCTTTGTGGAATGAGGAAAAAATCCTGCCTTTCCATTCCATTCGATCGGGCAGGAAATTCTTTGCTCAGATAATTTTCTCACGTGCAGAAATCAGAAGGAATCTTGAGGCACCTTTTTAGACTGATGATTTTTATTCAAAGGCATAAGCTTACAGGGCTACAGCTCCCTTCGTTGGGTGCACGGAGGGGACTTTCACTATCATTTCACCTCGTCCAGTATCTTTGGGAAGGGAAGGCAGGAAACAGAAGTGGTATTCAGCAGGTTCTGACCAGTTCCAGAGAACTGGCAGCAGAAATTTTGAGTAGTTTGGAGAACCTGCAAATACCACTTCTAACTGGCCCCGTCCCCATCTATTCTCTGCCTCCCAAGTCCCAGCTGATCGCCATACCCGCCAAGCTACACCCACAAAGCCATGCCATGCCCACCAAGCCACGCCCACAGAACCAGGAGTAAAAAAAAATTAACTCCACCAACTGTCATGAATCCACCATTTGAAGTGAATTGGGTATGGCCAGTCTATAGAAAAGAAGATAGCAGTATTCCAGTATTTGAGGAGCTGCCACAAAGAAGAGGGGGGTCAACCCAGGGGTGGGATTCTACAGGTTTGCACCTATTCACTAGAACCAGTTGTTAACATTCTAAGCAGTTCGGAGAACCGGTTGTTAGAAGAAATTACTGGCCTAGTCCTGTAAGGAAGGCAGGAAGGAAACATTCTGGTGTTGCTTACAGAAACTGCCTCTCCGTTAACCCTTATTACATTCTTGGCAGGAATAGACTTCCTGTGTCAGGAACTTCTCTGGAGTTTTTTTTCCCCTCCTTTGCTGGTATTTTGCGTGTGTGGAGTGACCATTCAAAGTTACAATGGCAATGAAAAAAGTGACTTATGACCATTTTTCACACTTATGACTGTTGTAGCATCCCCACAGTCATGAGAGGCCAGGTGAGGAGATGCGTGCCTCGATGTGAGTGATATTGAGTTGCCCACACCCAGCCAATAACATGACCACCAAGCCATGTCCACCCAGTCACATGACCTCTACAGAAGTTATGTTGATTGCGTCTATTGCTTTGCTCTGACTGAGTTGTGTAGTCCATATGTTTTTGCAGTGTAAGAGTTGCATTAATCCTGTTTTGCCAGCCTAGAGTCAACATGACTAGTTCCATCTCCCCTCACCCACTGAAATGAAAGGGGAGAGAGAAAACATTATTATAGCAAAAGCAAAGTTAGATCAATCTTAACACCCATAGAGATACCCACAGACAGGCAGAAGGCTTTGGACCTGGAAGGCAATTTACCATTTTGCACACATACACCTTCATTTAATCTCCATTAGCACTGCGCACTGTAAGCTTTTAAGAAAAAAAAAATCTGAATTAGTTTGCTACGCTTTCCTTTTTATGAAGCTAATTTGGAACTAATTCTCATGCAATAATTAAATTTTCAAGTTAAAATGGAACTGAAAGTCGAAAACAAAACAAAATAACTTGATTGCAATGAAAACACTCAGACAGAGTAAAAAAAAAGTCATTCACCACGCAGTATTGGCAAAACACATCAACAGCTAATTCTAGAAACTAGGCATCTAATCTAGTCTTTTCTGGAGAAGAGCTTTGGAGCTACAACCAATAGGAGACTATTTCTCAATATAATCAGCATATTGTTGCTATTCATGTCAGTCATGCCAGTCATGTCTACCAAGTCATTAACACAGGTAGCTCTTGACTTATGACCACAATTGATTTCCATTGCTAAGCAACATGGTTGTTAAGTGAGTTTTGCCCCATTTTATGACCTTTTCTTCCACAGTTCTAAGCAAAGCACTGCAGTTGTTAAGTGAATCATGTGGCCATTAAGCAAATCTGGCTTCCTTCCCATTGACTTTGTTTGTTGGAAACCAGCTGGGAAGTTTACCACAGGGTGGTGCAACTCTCATAAATATATGCTGGTTACCAAGAGACTGAAATTTTGATCACATGACCATGGGGATGCTGCAACAATTCTAAGTGTGAAAACGGGTTATAAGTCACTTTTTTCCAGTGCCGTTGTAACTTTGAGTTGTCACTAAACACATAGTTGTAATTCGAGGACTACCTGTAGTAAGCTTAATTGTAAAAATTAGCATTTGCAGGTTTCATTGACCAACAAATATTCCCAAAGTAAGCTTTATGTTACAACCTTGCTGATGTAGTTAGGCTTAGATGGTTTCTAAAACAAATATACTTGTTTTGTATATCAGAGGTTGGTAGCCTTAGGCCATTCGTGCTGGATTCCAACTTCCCTCAGCTTCAGGAATAAAGTATGCTGTAGTCCAACTTTTTTCTAATGAACCGTGGTGGCGCAGTGGTTAGAATGCAGTATTGCAGGCTAATTCTGCCCACTGCCAAGAGTTCAATCTTGACCGGCTCATGGTTGACTCAGACTTCCATCCTTCCGAGGTCAGTAAAATGAAGACCCAGATACCTCTCATTCAGTTCCAGCCGGCACCATCAAACACAAGTATTATTCATCGATTATCATTAACTATCCTTAGGCATGAAAACCAGGCTGGGTGACTTTGGACCGGTTACTCTTCTTAACCTAACTCACTTCACAGGGTTGTTGTGCAGAAAAGAGGAGAAGGAAGATGTGTTGGGTATCTTTGTCACCATGAGTTATTTATAAAAAATAATAAAGGCGGGATACAAATAAATGAATAAATTATGGTAGTCAGAGTGTAAACACCTGGAGGTTTCTGAGTTGTTTCACCTTTGAAACTAACTTTATTTTTCACATTTCTAAGTGAATCTATACCTTTATCTTTTTCCCAATTTTGTTTTTTCCGCAATCTATAATTTTCCCCCTCAAGTTCTCTAGATCTAAAAGTATGCTAGGTATAGTACATTGGACAAAAATATTTTTTTAAATTAACACAACATGCTGAATTTATTTCTCTGTAAATTTCTTTAAAGAATGCATTTTTGCTTACAGTTTTATCTGTGTACAATTTTGCGAGTAATATCCCACAATTGTTTTAATTATTGCACGTGGAGTCCTTATTTTAATTCCTGCAAAGTTTCATTTCATGTGCAGCTATTCATTGATTTACGACCACACTTGGGACCGGAATGTGGGTCATAAATCATTGCAGTCATAAATTGAGTCACTCTATTTTACAATAATTTTTCTGGTCGGCGTTAAACAAATCCAGCTTTCCCAGTGGCCGCTTTTTGCTAGTTTGTGCCCTATATTGGCAAAAAAAGGTTTGGAATTGTGATCACATGATTGCAAGATGCTGCATCTGGTTCTAAATGTGAGTCAATTTCCAAACACCTAAATTGTGACCATATGGCTGCGAGGGGGATGGGACAGTCGTAAGTGTGAGTAAAAATCATAACTCCCTTTTTCCGAGGCCATCATAAAACTTTGAGACATTGTTAAATAAATGGCCATAAGTTGAAGTCTACCTGTATTTGTTCAAAAATGTAGAATTAGATCGTTATGTATTTCAGTGCTAACTAAACTCATTTCTAATTAGTCCTCTGTCCACCAAGCCCATTTTCCTGGCAGCAGTCCTGTTAAATGAGTTAGCCCAAGAGATGCTTCGTCTAAAATGGGAGTGCCAACACTGGAAGCTTTTAAGAAGAGATTGGACAACCATTTGTTTGAAATGGTATAGGCAGGTTTGGGGTTAGCCTGGTTCAGACTGGTTCAGGTGAATCCCTTGTTCTGACGATCAGCTAGCTCTGAACTAGTTTGCTCTGACAAGCATGTGGTCCCGTCCGTCCGCCCCTGCTGTTTCCTGTGCTTTATGTCTTTTTGTTAGAGCACAGCTGATTCGCGTGGCAGAGCAGTTTGCCGCGCCTCAGCTGTTTTCTTCAGCTGCAACTGAAGGTAAGTATTAGCTTTTTTAAACGTGGAGCATACATGCTGAGTACATGTTTGGTCTGTGCGTGTGCAAAGTACGCACTCACCAAACCGGTTGTTATACCGGTTGAATTGCACCCCTGGGTATAGGGCAGCAGTCCCCAAACTTTCTGGGTTGGCGGCCTGACATGGGGGGGAGAGGGGATTGTTTTGTGCAAGGGGCAGGGGCGCACGCACGTGTACAGTTCATTTGTGTGAGCGGTGGGCGCATCTGCATGTTGCTCATGTGAGTGGGACTGCGAGCGAGTGTACGCCAGCCCGCCACTCACATGTCCCAGATGCAAATAGGCCACGGTCCAGAAGTGGGGCGCAGTCCACAGGTTGGGGACCCCTGGTGTAGGTTTTCCTACTTCAGCAAGGGGTTGGACTAGGAGACCTCTAAGTTCCCGTCCAACTCTGTTATTCTGTTAAAATCAGCCATTAAATCTTCCCTTCTAAAAATGGCTTCAAATTCACTCCTTAATCTCTGTTGATATTACATCACTTCGTACAAATCAGCTTTTCTCATGCAACTCAATGGGTTTTGGGAGGGTTGGAGTGATGGGGGTGGCTTTATTCTTTTTAACATTACAAGTAGAGCACAGAACTAAATCAGACCTGGAGTAGATCTTTTAAGAAACGTCTTCACAGGTCAGGAGTTCAGGTGAGACTTTGGAATAACTACATAACTCCCTCTCTGGTTTGCCTTCTTTATAAAACTTCTTCTGCCTCCATCTCACCTCCTTTCTGCCTTCATTCCAGACATAGAGCTTTGATGGCAGCTGTGCCATTTTAAAGTTTTATCTCTACTGTAATTAAGAAATGGAATATTCAGCAATAGTTAAATTTTCACATACGCCAGCTGTATCTACAAAGGAATTGCTATTTCAGAAGCACAGGTCCTCTTCCCTCCCCCATTTCTGCAAAGTCTGATGATTGCTTCAGATTTATTTCTTCAGTTTTTATTAAAGGTAAGCTTGTTGGTTCCCATATGTAATTTGTAGTCCTTGATTTTTTTTGAAAAAAATTCCTTACTGGATGGAACGTCAGTTTTCTCTTATACTATTCCGTTTAGCAATTGCTGGAACACAGAATAATAGAGTTGGAAAGGACCTCGGAGGTCTTCTAGTCCATCCCCTGATCAAGTAGCAGACCCTATACCTGTGATGGTGAATCTATGGCACGCATGCCACAAGTGGCATGCAGAGCCATTGGTACAGGCACGTGAGCCCCAGCCAAAAGTACCTGCAGTGCGCATGTATGCGCCTCCCAGCTGATTTTTGGCCCAGTTGAGGCCGTTTTCACTCTCCCAGAGGCTCGAGGAAAGCCTCTGCAACCTCAGGAGACTGAAAAATGGGCCATCTGGAAATACCGGAAGTGCCGAAATGGGCCCGTTTTCAGCCTCCAGAGACTCCAGAGGCTTTCCTCGAGCCTCTGGGAGGGTGAAAACAGCCTCCCCTGGGTTCCAGAGGCCCTCCAGAGGCTGAAAATGGGCACTTCCAGTATTTCTGGAAGGCCCGTTTCCAGCCTCCTGGGGCTGCAGAGGCTTCTCTTGAGCCTCCGGGAGGGCGAAAACGACCTCAAATGGGCTGAAAATCAGCTGGGAGGCATACACATGCGCAGTGCAGGCAAGGGGGGCAGGGTAGGGATGTTGCACGCACATGCGCAGGGGAGGCAGAGCACATTGCATTGTGGGTGTCAGCGCACGCATGCTTTCAGCACACCACAACAAAAAGGTTCGCCATCACTGCCCTATGCCATTTCAGAGAATGGTTGTCCAGTCTCTTTTTGAAAGCCTCCAGTGATGGAGTACCTACAATGTCTTGAGGCGAGCTATTCTATTGGTTGATTACTCTCGCCGTTAGGGTTATGACTTATGGTCATAAGTCACTTTTTTCAGTCCTGTTGTAACCTCAAATGGTCACTAAATGAACTATTGCAAGTTGAGGACTACCTTTTATGCTAATTTGAGACTGATTAGTGGCACATTGAGTGAGAACTCCGAATGGATGCTTGCTACTCATGCTATTCTCAGGAGTCTTTTCCAATCCTCCCAAATGTAAGTACTTCAAAAGTGTCAATATTATTTGCTGCTTCTTCATAGTCCAAGAATGATTTCACTTGCCTCCTTTTCTGATACTTCTTAACCATCTTTGCGTTTTCCTGAATATCTCAAATGCAGCATTTGGGGCCATGCTTCCCAACAAGAGCATTACAACATTGTGGTTTGTTTGACTGTGTCAGAGTTTTCAGCACATCCGACCAGCACACAAGTAAATAATTCTGCAGGATTCACCTACATAATAAACTTCTTTATATACAATACCATACAGCAGAAGTCAGCATACAAAATCAGGAACACAGAAGCAATATTCACAGAAGCAAGACATTACAGAGGCAAAGATCTACTTTACACCAAGGTTATTTACATCAAGACAAATTCCTTGTGGGTCCAATCTATTCTATTCTATTCTATTCTATTCTATTCTATTCTATTCTATTCTATTCTATTCTACAGAGGCAAAGATCCAAGGATAAACCAACTCTTTTATACAGTTCAGCAAGTCTAAGCCACGCCAAGACTCCAAACTCTTATGGCCCCATACAAACAAATACTATGTTTCAGTTTCCAAACAATCCCCATTGGCTGACCTGTTGCCATGTCTAATGCAAACAGTCCCCATTGGCTGACCTGTTACCATGGCTAATGCAAACAGTCCCCATTGGCTGACCTGCTACCATGTCTAATCCAAACATTCCCTATTGGCTGACCTGCTACCATGGCTAATGCAAACAATCCCCATTGGCTGACCTGTTGCCATGTCTAATCCAAACAGTCCCCATTGGCTGACCTGTTACCATGGCTAATGCAAACAGTCCCCATTGGCTGACCTGCTACCATGTCTAATCCAAACATTCCCTATTGGCTGACCTGCTACCATGGCTAATGCAAACAGTCCCCATTGGCTGACCTGTTACCATGTCTAATCCAAACATTCCCTATTGGCTGACCTATTACCATGTCTAATCCAAACATTCCCCATTGGCTGATCTGCTACCATGTCTAATGCAAACAGTCCCCATTGGCTGACCTGTTACCATATCTATTCCAGATCATAATTACTTATATACTGACAGACGGTGACTTAGCAGATAGTTTAAATATTCACCGTTGTGTTTTTAGATCTTGCCTTGCATCTTTGTGCGTGATGTGAACATTGTCAAATGTTGCGTATTCAACACAACAAGAGTGATGTGCAGATCCAGACCAATAGGCTACAACCTCCAACCTCTTTAGAATTTAGCTGTTTCCCAATAATTGTTTTTTCTTATTCCCTGGGACTAACATGCCTCCCTTAAGTGAAGAGAAAAGTGGACACAGGAGAGCTAAATATGTACTTTCTGATACTTTTTTTTATTCCATATATATGAAGAAATAGGTTGAGGTATGGGTTGCTGTTGTTTTTAATAAAATCATTGGGGTCTTGGTAACCAAGGCAACCTTTTTTGGGTGGGGGTTGCCTCGAGCCACATTTTTGGATGCCTGTCTATTGCAATGCCAGTAAATGTAGATGAAGAGGCTTCTTGTTATGAAAGGCAATTAGCACTTGAAAGAAAAGAACAGATTTAAATAAATTGGGGGGAGAGAGAGAGAAAATTGAGTGGTCTGCTTCTAAAAAATGAACTAGGTACTTTTTGTGGGCGGGGAGGAAAACAGATGCCATGGTTTTAGTGTCGACTTGCAATGAGTCAAATTTCAACTAAATATAATTTGACTCCAAAGAAACAAACCTAGGATTAATCTAGGGCAGAGCAAAGCAGTAGAGTAAAGGGAGAGATTCTCTGGAAGAGCAACTGTGGCATGCAAAGCTCTACTAACTGGCTGAAGCTGTGGCGAAAAGGTCCTTTTTATTTTTATTTTCCTATTTATCTTCTTATTAAATTTTATATCACCCATTCCCCCTATTCACTAACTCTTTACAGCTTACACATCTTAGAAGCACAAGGTAACATAATGAAAGCATTAAAAATATTCAGTATTACTGTCCAGCACAAGGGCAATTAGGAGATCCACGCAGTTCACATGGTTTGTTGCAAGCTGAAGTTCTCTACAAGAATCTGACCTACTAATGTTCAAAGCAAATTGACGGTAGATAGGAGTAGAAGGAATTCAAGGTGAGATCTCTTGTGGGTGCGAAGAGACTCATGACTGGTGACATGTTTGACCCTTCCCTCAGGCTCAGCCTGATCATCATCTACAATTGTAATTCAAACATTAACGATTAAGAAGATTAGATAAAACTGACCAATTCATGGAGTGGATGTGGGATTGTCTCCTAATCTCCTAATCACCTCCAAAATGTGATGCCCCCATTAGGCCACAATCCATCTGGCAGAGACAGGTTTTAAGGCCCCTTTGGACGGCCAAAAGGGTGGGGGCAGGTCTCACCTTGAGGAACATAATGTTCCAAAGGGCAGAAGCCATGGCAGAGAAGGCTTTCTCCTGGACCTGCCAGTCAAAATTCCTTGGATGATGGAGTTTGCCTCATACCTCTTCTTTATTTGCTTCATCTTCTTTTCTGTTATTGGCCAGAATAGCAGGAGATTAATATCCAAAGCTGGCCTACTCCTAAAGCATCTTGAAAACTAACATGAAATTCATATCATTGGGATTAGACAGAGCTTCTATTACATTATCACTACCAGAATTTTAACTTTTACCCTTACACTGTGGAGCCCCCTGCCCATGTCATGTTCCAGTTGTGTAGTGTTCTTTGGCACCACTGATATCCAGGGGTGGGATTCAAAATGTTTAACAACCGGTTCTGTGGGTGTGGCTTAGGTGGTAGGCATGGCTTGGTGGTCATGTGACCGGGTGGACATGGCTTGATGATCATGTTATTGGCTGGGTGTAGCCAACTCAATATCACTCACATTGAGGCACGCATCTCCTCGCCTGGCCTCTCATGACTGTGGGGATGCTGCAACAGTCATAAGTGTGAAAAATGGTCATGTCAGTTTTTGCAGTGCCATTGTAACTTTAAATGGTCACTCCACACATGCAAAGTACCAGCAAAGGAGGGGGAAAAAACTCCAGAGATGTTCCTGAGACAGGAAGTCTAGTCCTGCCAAGAATGTAATAAGGGTTAACGGAGAGGCAGTTTCTGTAAGCAACACCAGAATGTTTCCTTCCTGCCTTCCTTACAGGATTAGGCCAGTAATTTCTTCTAACAACCAGTTCTCCGAACTGCTTAGAATGTTAACAGCCGGTTCTAGAGAATAGGTGCGAACTGGTAGAAACTCACCCCTGCTGATATCCCTCTGACACCAACAGAATGCCACTGGCAATTCAGCAGCAGTGGCATTTTGGGTTTTCTACTCAAGGCTAAGGATCACATCTGGCTGAAATCATCTAAGTTTAGAAGCTAAGCACAGTTGGGCCTAGTTAGTGCTTGGACAGAGAACTCTCTGGGAAGCTCAGGGCTGTAATCTAGTTTGGGAAGTGGAGGAAGTATTGTGGAAGAAGTCAACAGCAACATACTTCATTGTTCTTGACAAGAGAGTCATTTGGAGGAGTCCATGCAGTCCCCAGAAGTCACATTTTCCTTAGAGCATCTGTATAAGGCAGTGTTTCTCAAACTTGGTAACTTTAAGATGGGTGGACTCCTTCAATGATGGGCTGGGGAATTCTGGGAGTTGAAGTCCACACATCTCAAAAAATTGCTAAGTTTGAAAGCATTCTTCTACTGCACCTTTTAATAAGCACCTGCCCAAGCATGATGTCTAGGATACTTCTGCGAATGGAATCTTCAGTTAAAGCTGAGCAAATATCTGCTTTTCTTCTTAAACACTGAGATTATCATAATTCATTGTAACAAATTGTTTTAGAGATGCAGATCAGATCAGATTAGCATCCGCTTTGTATGATTCCAAAAGGGACAAAAAGAGACAGCGGGATCTACATAGGCAAAGGGAACAGTGTTGGTCAGGATGCCATTTTCCTGCTCCCTCCCTTCTATACAAGCCATTCCATCTTCTCCGAAATAGTATACAGTTGTGGAATCCTGCTGAAGGAGTTAGAGGAAATATGGATGAATCAGAATAACTGAAATAATAGAATTGGAAGGGATCTTGGAGGTCATCTAGTCCAACACCCTGCTCAAGCAGGAAACCCTATAACCGTTTAAGAGAAATGGTTGTCCAACCTCTTCTTAAATACCTACAGTGATGGAGCACCCACAACTTTGGGACCCGTTCCACTGATTAATTGTTCTCATTGTCAGGAAATTTCTCCTTAATTCTAGGTTGGATCTCTCTTTGAAAAGTTCGGGAGGCTGTGAGTTCGATCCTAGGTAGAGGCTAATATTTGGAATAGACTCTCCTGCTCAAGCAGGGGTTTGGACTAGATGACCTTCAAGGTCCCTTCCATTATTCTATGATTTCTTGCCCTACCCTCAGGTACTTAGGTTGACCTTCTCTTCTTTGTGTCTCATCTATTGGAAGTCTGCTATCATGTCACCCCTAAGGCTTCTGTTTGTTAGACTAGACATGCCCAGTTCTTTCATCTTATGCTTCAGCCTCCAGCCCCCTTATCATCTTTGTTGCTCTTCTCTGCACTCTCCTGAAAAGCTACCTCAGCTAATTACAGCATAAATATACTGAAAAGTACCTCAACGTCTTTTTTGGTATCACGGTGATCAGAACTGGACACCGTATTCCAAATATTGTCTTAAATATTTGTTTACGATTCTTCGTCAATCAAGCAAACCATTTTTCCTGTGTGATGTTCCAGTCAGGGAACTGCTTTGCTTCTTTTCTTGAAACTCCCTTCTGTTTCTTCAAAGTATCTTGGGCTTTTTCTTCTCCTTCTCTTCCTGACATAATCTCTGAGGTTTTATTCATGCTCACTTCACTGGGTGAAAGAAAGCTCGCTGTTAAGAAGAATTGCTTTCAGAAAATAATTCTGCTAGCTCTCCTTTTGTTTCCAGGGATAAATAAGCTGCCTCAATTGGTTACAGCACCTAGCCAATCTTTTTTGGCTTTACGAAGCTAAGCAGAGCTTGGCTGGTGTTTGGATGGGATTCCACTTCAAAATTCCAAGGTCATTGGTGAGATTGGGTAGCCTGAAGAAGCTTGAAAGACACTGCAAACTACTTCCGTGTTCTTGCCAAGAGAACTGCACAGATGTGCCCTCAGACTCATCAGGACTTATCTTTGACTTAAAAGAGATCTTTTAAAGGTTATCCTCAGCATAATTGTAAACCATAATTAGTGAATTGCCTGCCTATTGAAGTAATCTCTGGAGGCTCTTTTATAGGTCTCCAAGCCTGTGAGATACGTCTGGCTGGAATAACAGAAAAGACTATTTCAATGGGAGGCAGGGGAACATATGTTTCCAGATGTTAATGAACTACAAGATTGAGGTGTTCTTGATAGATATTCTTTGCCTATGGCTAGGGATATAGGAACTTACAATTCAGTAACACTTGGAGAACCCATATGTCCTCTACCATCAGCTAGGCTTTGGGTGAGCTAATTTTTTTTAAAAAAATGATATCTTCATTAATTATATGTTAAAAGTGAGTGAAAAATCAAACAAAAGGATGTTTTAGGAAGAGGCTGACTCTAAAAGTGTTGGAAGAAATGTGCGTTTGGGTTTAGTTCCAAGTGGGGAGAAAGACACATGGAGGTTGATTGGAAAGATGGTTTAATGGTCAAGCACATGTGATTCTGAGTAGCTGACCACATAGAGCGGAGAGTCAGGGTTATTTATACCCTCTCTTGGGCTTTGAATTGAGCTTCCTGTTCCTGTGGCAAGGGCATGTATTCTATTGGCTGTCAGACTCCCAGGGGGCTATGCAGGGGTCACAGCTGAGGTTGTCTGAATTAAGGTTGGTTAAACCTTGCTGGGTGATGTAATGTCCCCAGGTGATTTCGCAATGCAGTGAGCCCTGCTGTTATATGGGGTAGAGGGCTAATCCTATTATGTCCTGTGGGTCATGTCTTCATCCCATCATCCTGGAGGTGAAGGTCTAATTGTCTTGTGGATAGGCTGGCCCAGTCTTAATGTGCCCCAAATCTCTGCTGGGGGGCAGAGCGCTGCAGGGACCTGCTCTTTGTCTTGAAAAACATGTTTCTCCTTTTCTCATCCAGGGAAATATAATATTCTGCTTTTAAAAAAAATATTCCTCAAAATATTTTATTCTTCTAGGAGCGGGGTAAGTGCTAACGTTCTACATAAATTTAATCTAAAGTTGTATCCTCATTGTGTTCTGCAATTTCAGTTGCACTTGTGGCATTGAATCTGCTACAGTGTGAAATGACTAGTGGTGCTATTAATTATTAAATTATGAATTAAACTCTAAGCTGCAAGCAGGGTATTTGTGTGTGTGTGTGTGTGTGTGTGTGAGAGAGAGAGAGAGAGAGAGAGAGAGAGAGAGAGAGAGAGAGAGAGAGAGAGAGAGAAATCCTGGTTTGATCCACACTTCTCAAACCCTTCCAGTTTAGGATGGTTCTGCTACCAAGCTTCATCTGAACTACACTGTACACCTTTAGTAGACTTTTTCGAAAGCATCCCACATAAAGTGGTGGGTGCTTATTTATTGTTAAGAGTTACGATCTTTCTAAACCCATAATGTCTGTGCTGTCAAAGTTGGTTCTTCCTCCAAATGCCTTCCTCCCTCAGTGGGTGTGACTTGCATTAATAGCTTTCCAGAATAGAGTTAATGTTTGTAAGTTTCCACTCTTGTGTGCCTATGGCTAATCATGTACCTAGCAGATGGCACTTATGTTTCCTAATGCAATGACTTGTATTTGTGCAGTTGTCATAATTAAATAATGGCTCCCTACACCCACTCATGGAACAACAGTCCAGAGATGTAATTCTGAAGGAAATGAAAATGAATAGTTCTTGTGTTTGTCCAAGGAATCTAACATACTGAAGAAATATTCTATACAAATGAACAGAATCTCATCTCTTTCTTGTTTCTTAGTTTACAGTCAAGGTTTTCCTCCATCCCTCCCCTCCTTCCCATTAAAAAAAATCTTAAGTGGTATGAAAACATTTTAAATAGATGAGCTCCATAAAAGAAAACCTGAAGCAAGTTGCTGTTTGTTGGGCTCCAGATCGGAAAAACAGCCTTATGTTCAAGCTTTGTGATACAAGAGTTTCCCAAAGTTGAAACGCAATATAGATTTTGTACCAAAGAATCTATGAAGCAGAGAGAGAAAGCATCACCTTATATTTCATTTATACCCTGAATAAAGGATTTTTTGGTGACAGAAAACAGTCACAAGGCAATCAGAGATTACTTTTGATTCTCAAATTAATCATTGGGCTTTTTCTCTGAGAGATAATCTGAATCACCTTCTGTGGAGTTTTGGATTCAGAAAAGAATCTAAACAATTTGGGTAGATGTAGAGAAGTGATATCCTCTTTCTCCATCCTAGTTTACCTTACTTTAAAGCAGGGGTACCAAACTCAATTTCATTGAGGGCCACATCAGGGTAGTGTTTGACCATGGGTGGGCATGGGAGGTGGCCAGAGGCATAATCAGCATGATGTCATTTGTGTCAGGGGTGCCTGTGGCGGCCCGAGCACTCTACCAGCGAAAACGGGCTCCCGAGCTCGATTTTCAGCTGTGGTGGCCTCCTGCAACCCTCTGCCAGCGAAAACGGAGTTCGAGAGGGGCCCCACTGTTTTCATTAGCAGAGGCACTGTGGGCCAGTCCTTTGCTATTTCCGGGGCAGCCCTGTGGTACAGATCTAAGCACCTTGGGGGGCTGGATATGGCCCCAGGGCCTTGAGTTTGACACCCCTGCTTTAAAGTAACTTTTATCAAGCTTTCTTTATTTTTCTGGGGAAATGAGGAGGCACATAATCCAGAAAGGACAATTTGGGGAGATAAGATAAAGGAAGGATGGCTTTCACTTTTCATTCCCAGATCTCTACAATGAACCTTATTTCAGCTTTACAAACCAACTGACATATGTGCATTTATTAAGCATCTGTGTAGCTGGTTTGGCTTAAAACTTAAACTCGGCATGGCTGTGAAATATCTCCCTCCACTCCTTCCCTAATTTAGGCTGTTTCCCATGTGGTAATTGCAGCTATTACTCAATAACTTGAGGATGTATAACTGCTATCATGCGTCATTTATCACTTGATCATTGTCTGTCACCCCATTAGGCAATTACCAAGCAATAGGATACAATTTCTATTCTCTGGATGCAATACTGTAGAAGACCATTACAACATATTTTTACTTGAAGTCAAAAGAGTCATCAAACTATATGTACCATTAACAACTCCCAAAACCAGAAAAAACATATTACCCATAACAATAAGGAAGCTTCAATCCCAAAAGAAATCACTTTGGTGGAAAAACAAATCTGGTCACATTGCCAACTTCAAAAGCCGATACAAAAATTTATGCCACCAGATAAAGATTGAATGCACTAATTATCACATTAAACAAGAGGAAAACCTTCTATGCACCAATTCCACCCACGCTTTCTACAATTTTGTAAACAACAAACTAAGACTCAAGGTCCATCCCACCCCTGAAAGGACCTAATGGTAAAGACTGCAACGACAACACTATTAAAGCCAACCTCTTTAACACATTCTTTGGCTCAATATTTGTAAACAGCAATGGATCATGCCCAATATTTGCTTGTTGAACCACAGACAACTACAGTGATCTAATACATATCGATTTTACAGAAGACAATGTTGAAAAAGCTCTACGCAATCTAAAACCATCTCTATCTATTGGACCGGATGGAATATGTGCCTACTTCTTAAAAAAGCTATACACTGCAATAGCCGAACCTGTAAGCATAATCTTTGAAAAAAATTTCAGGACCAGCTCCTTGCCAAAACTATGTTCACAAGCCAAGGTCATCCCCATCTTCAAAAAGGGAGACCCCACCCTAGTTGAAAATTACAGACCAATCTCTTTATGCTGCATCACCTGTAAAGTCATGGAATCAATTATTAACCAATCCATCCTCCTCCACTTAGAAACAAACAACCTACTCTCTAATAAACAATTTGGTTTTAGGAAAAAACTAGTATGTAATCTGCAACTCTTACACTGCAAAAACATATGGACTACACAACTCGATCAGGGAAAAGCAATAGACGCAATCTACATAGACTTCTATAAAGCCTTTGATTCAATGGTACACAACAAACTACTCCTAAAACTAAAATCTTACGGTATCTCTGGACACCTGTATAACTGGATAGAAGCATTTCTGTCAAACAGACAACAAATGATCAAAATTGGGAGCGTCCTATCAAATTCCGTATTTGTCAACAGTGGTGTCCTCCAAGGCAGTGTTCTAGGACCAACTCTTTTCATACTCTACGTAAATGACCTCTGTGATCATATCAAGAGCAACTGCGTTTTCTTCGCTGATGATGTAAAGCTATTCAACAGCACAGACAATACTGCTACCATTCAAAAAGACCTTGACTATGTATCAGAATGGTCAAACAAATGGCAACTTCAAATCTCAACAAATAAATGCTCTGTCCTACATATGGCAAAAAAGATCAGAAAATAAAATACAGACTGAATAGTCAAGATCTTGTTGATGATCCAAACTCTATCAAGGATCTTGGAGTACTCATCTCAAATGACCTAAGTGCTAGAGCCCACTGTAACTACATAGCCAAAAAGGCATTAAGAGTTGTTAACCTAATCTTACGTAGCTTTTTCCCTGGTAATATTACACTAATAACTAGAGCATACAAAACATTTGCTAGACCAATACTCGAATACAGCTCATCAGTCTGGAACCCACATTACATATCTGATCTTAACACAGTTGAGAAAGTCCAGAAATATTTCACAAAAAGAGTTCTACACTCCTCTACTCATTGCAGAATACCTTATGCCACCAGACCTGAAATTCTAGACCTAGAAAACCTAGAACTACGCTACCTTCGGTCCGATCTACATATAGTATATAAAATCATACATTGCAATGTCCTACCAATCAATGAATACTTCAGCTGCAACCATAACAACACAAGAGCAAACAATAGATGCAAACTCAAGGTTAATTGCACCAAACTTGATTGCAGGAAATACGACTTCGGCAACAGAATGGTCAATGTCTGGAATACTCTACCCGACTCTGTAGTTTCTTCCCCAAACCCCAAAAACTTTAACTTTAGACTGTCTACTATTGACCTCATCCCTTTCCTAAGAGGTCTGTAGGGGGTGTGCATAAGTGTACCAACGTGCCTACCATCCCTGTTCTATTGTTTCTTTTATATATTTTTTATTTTTCTTATATGTATCCATGTATTCATAACTATGTTTTTATTTATACCTCTTATCTTGTAAGCAATTGACAAAAAAAAAGCTGGAACATGATCAGCTCTTTATTTAAATTGAGTCTGTTCTGACATATATTAAACTTTCTTTTCTGATATTTGTTATAATCTAGAGGGTCTTTTTGGGGAGGGGATGTCATCTTTCCTTCTTAGAAGAAGAAATCCTTTTAAGTTGTTAACATTTGGTTTGAACAAGGGAGCCAGAATATACTATGCTTTTGGCTCTGTTTTTCCAGTGCTGGCAAAAATAAAGGTAAGTTTTCTTCTTTCAAGAAATTTAAAGTAAGGTTAGGGCATTTTGAGTAATTACAGCCTAGATGGCTATCTGGAAGCAGAGGCAGAAGTCACAGGTAAGCCACTGATTTAACTCAACATTAAATCATTAGGAATGGAAGAAAACCTTCCTAGCCATCTTGAAAGCAGTCTTGGCTTTCTCAATTGTTCTAAATGGTTTTTCTTTTCTTTTCTTTTTATTGGGAGCTTTAAAAACTATTTTTTCAGCTTGAAGAGGAAGCCAAGGGGATTTTGCTTTCAGTGCAAGATTGTAAGTGATGCCTCAGTTTGGGAATTCTGGTGTTGGAAGAAATATCCACCTGGGTTCAGTGGAAACTCAGAGGCTGATTGGAAAGATGGTTTAATGGTGAAACAGAACCACCAAGCACATGTGGTTCTGGGTAGCTGACCACATGGAGTGGAGAGTGAGTGTTATTTATACCCTTTCTTGGGTCTTGCCCTTGAGCTTCCTGTTCCTGAGGCAAGAGCATGTATTCTATTGGTTGCTGTTGTCAGACTCCCATGTGGAGTCCTGTTTGTCTGAATCAAGTTTGGTGGAACCTTGGGCTGATGTAATGTCCCCAGGTGATTTCACAATATAGTGCGCTCTGCTGTTAGATGAGTAGAGGGCTGATCCTATTATGTCCTGAGGGGTCATGTCTTAATCCTATCACTCTGGAGTTGAAGCTTTAATTGTCTCATAGATAGGCTGGCCCAGTCTTAATGTGCCCCAAATATCTACTGAGGACAGGGAGCTTCAGGGAGCTGCTTTTTGTCTTTAAAAACATGTTTCTCCTTGTCTCATTCAGGAAAATACAATATTCTACCTCTTTAATATTTCCTGAAATATTTCATTCTTCTGGGAGAGGGGTAGGTGCTAACTTTCTACACTGGAATGTGAGGTCTACTTCTCCATAGTAAACGTGGTCTACCAATTACAATCCTCTCTCTTTGCTCCAAGGTTAATTTTGTCTAACCTCAATTCTGCTGGCAAGAATTTGAAGCAATTACCCATCTTCTTCAGCACTAGAATGTAGACAGAATGTAAGCAGCCAGGGCTTCTCAGAAAGAATTATATGCCCAGGTTTTTCGTAACACACATTCACACAAACTCTAGGCTAAAAATGGACAAGTTGTCGAGAACCTAGCCTAGTTTTAATTGTTGGTTTAATTTTCTTGTTTATTCATGTATACAAAATGTTTACTTCTCACCTTTCCTTCGTGAGATCAGTTTGGTTGACAGCATTACCAAAAATATCAATTTAACATTTGATTAAATACATGTGTAGAAAGTTAGCACCTGCCCCTCTCCTAGAAGAATGAAATATTTTGAGAAATATTAAAAAGGCAGAATATTATATTTCTCTGGATGAGAAATTGAGAAACATGTTTGGTTTTTTTGAGGGAGAAAGCAGCCCCCATCTTTCTTAATATCTCTCAGCAGATGTCAGCACTTAAGAGGTGAAGAGCTTATTGAAAGAAGCCAAGCATCTGGGTAACTGTATTCATAGGCAAAAATTCCCTGCAGTAAGGTCTGAACAAAGGTAGGATTCGCTCTCAGCCACAATAGGAATTGCCCAATGCCCCTTCATGGCATCAGCAGTCCAAACCTCAACCAAACCTGGGAGCTCAGACAACCTACAGAGCTAGCTATGACCCCTACAACAGTCAATAGAATACATGTTCTTGCACAGGAACAGGAAGCTCAAGTTCAAAGCCTAAGAGAAGATATAAAAACCCCTCACTCTCAATTCCTTGTGGTCAGCTGCCCAGAACCACCTATGTGCTTGGTGGTTCTGCTTCATCATTAAACCATCTTTCCAAACAGCCTCCATGTTTCTAGTATCTTTCTCCCAACTTGGAACTGAACCAGATGGATATTTTCCCCAATACATGCAACAATAGCTTGGAATAGATAATGAAACAACCAGTGAAATTCTAAAGCAGGAAAGGAGAGGGCTTTTTAAAATGACCAAAGATAATCCAGCCAGCACATTTCAGACCATTTCCAAATGGGAGCAATCATCTAATTTTTCTCCCGGCCCATAAATTAATTAATTTTATAGGGCCATCCATCTCACATCTATGAGAAACTCTTGTCCTGCTTCTCTTCCTCTCCGTTCTCTTCGTTGTTCCAGCATATATTTTTCCTCCTGTTTGCCTGTTTTCCCCCTTACTTGAAAAACATTCGAATGCACTGAAGATCAAAACTGCAACTGCTACCTAGCCATCATTTCCGTATCTGCAAATGACCTCGCGTGAAGAGAGAGGGTGGAGTAGAAAGAGACTCGTGCTGATTTTAAATTTGTAAAGAAATGTGTGGAATCCAGTTTTGGGTCCTTCCCAAGTTGGATGGTTCTTGAAAGAGAATGAGGCAAGAGTGTCTGTAGCATCTTTTGCCCTTCCTGATGGATTGAATGAGAAAGTATGCAACGTAATTTCATTTTAATGTATGCCGATTAGTGTACATTCAAAATGACAATAAAGTGACAATAAAGCTTTTCTATTCTATTCTATTCTATTCTATTCTATTCTATTCTATTCTATTCTACTCTACTCTACTCTACTCTACTCTACTCTACTCTACTCTACTCTATTCCTATTCCTATTCCTATTCTTTGTTCTGCTCTCCTCTCCTCTATTCTAGGAGAAAGAGGAAGGTGGCAAATACAGGTAGTCCTTGACTTACAACAGCTCATTTATTGACCACTGAATTTACAACACCACTGAAAAAAGATATTTACAACTGTTTTTCATAGTTATGACCGTTGCAGGATCCTCATGGACATGTGATCAAAATTCAGATGTTGGCCATTGATTCATATTTATAATAGTTGCAGTGTCCCAGGGTCATGTGATCACTTTTTGAGACCTTCTGACAAGCGAAGTCAACGGGGAATCCAGATTCCCTTAACAACTGTGTCACCAACTTAACAACTTCAGTGATTTCCCTTAAGAATTGCAACAAGGAAGGTTGTAAAATTCACTTAACAATTGTCTCACTTAGCAACAGAACCTTTGGGCTGAAATGTGGTTGTAAGTTGAGGATTCCCTGTATACACAATAATCCTTCCTCCTCCACAACAACAATCCTTTGAGGTGAGTTGGGTTGAAAGACAGTGACTGGCCCAAAATCGCACAGCCAACTTTCAAATAGAATAGAATAGAATAATAGAGTTGGAAGGGACTTTGGAGGTCTTCTAGTCCAATCCCCTGCCTAGGCAGGAAACCCTACACCACTTCAGACAATTGGTTATCCAGCATGTTTTTAAAAACTTCCAGTGTTGGAGCATTCACAGCTTCTGGAAGCAAGTTGTTTCACTGATTAGTTGTTCTAACTATCAGGAAATTTCTCCTTAGTTCTATGTTGCTTCTCTCCTTGATTAGTTTCCACCCATTGCTTCTTGTCCTGCCCTCAGATGCTTTGGTGAATAGCTTGACTCCCTCTTCTTTGTGGTAGCCCTTGAGATACTGAAATAATGCTATCATGCCACCCCTAGTCTTTTTTCCCCATCAAACTAGACATACCCAATTCCAGCAACCGTCCTTTATATGTTTTAGCCTCCACTCCCCATATCATCTTTGTTGCTCTTCTTTGCATTCTTTCTAGAGTCTCAACATCTTTTTTACATCATGGCGACCAAAACTAAATGCAGTATTCCAAATGTGGCCTTACCAAGGCATCATAAAGTGGTATTAAGACTTCGTATGATCTTGTTTTATGCAGCCTAGAACTCTGTTGGCTTTTTTGGCAGCTGATGCACACTGTTGGCTCATATTTAAATAGTTAATGGTCAAGCCAAAGGTAGAACTAGAACTTACAGTCTCCTGGTTCTAGCCTGGTGTCTTAACTACTAGACCAACTTGTCTCTTTGGTTATTATTGCAATAGGTTCTTATGGGAGAAAATATTCTTTCAAATAACCAAACTGTAAGAGGGAGGTTGGAGAAAGTTTGACCCTTTTAAAGATCACCTACAAGACGGAAATTTTATTTTTTTATTTTTATTTTATTTTATTTGTCAATTGTTTACAAGATAATAAGTATAAGTGTATGCATAGTTATGAATACATGAAATGGGTACATATAAGAAAAATAAAAGAAACAATAGGACAGGGACGGTAGGCACATTGGTGCGCTTATGCACGCCCCCTACAGACCTCTTAGGAAAGGGGTGAGGTCAACAGTAGACAGTCTAAGGTTAAAGTTTTTGGGGTTTGGGGAAGAAACTACAGAGTCGGGTAGAGTATTCCAGACATTGACCACTCTGTTGCTGAAGTCGTATTTCCTGCAATCAAGCTTGGTGCGGTTAACCTTGAGTTTGTATCTGTTGTGTGCTCTTGTGTTGTTATGGTTGAAGCTGAAGTATTCATTGACAGGTAGGACATTGCAATGTATGATTTTATATACCATGCTTAAATCAGACCGAAGACGGCATAATTCAAGGTTTTCTAGTTCTAGAATTTCAAGTCTGGTGGCATAAGGTATTCTACAACGAGTAGAGGAGAATTCTTCAAATTCTTCCTGACCTTAGTCCAATAAAAAAAAAAAAAACCATAAAAAAAAGTAACAGTAAAAATAAAAACCCAATAATAATAATAAACAAGACAAAGCCAAAAAGGAAGAAGGGAAGAAGAAAAAGAGAAAAACAAAAAACAAAACAAAAACCAAGAAAAATAAGTTTCTTCAGATTCCAGACCTTAGTCCAGCCAGAAAAAAAAAAAAAAGAAAAAACCTCAATTAAAAAAAGGAAAAAGAAATAGTCCGCTAATGTACAAAAAAAAAAAAAAAGGAAAAAGAGAAAACAGGATCCAAATAGGCAAAAGAAAAAAATAAAATCAGTTAAATCAAAATAAAATATAAGTAGAAAAAGAAATTCAGAGGCTTCCTTTGCAAATAAATCAAGCTTAAAAGTCAGAACCTTGATGTTAGTGAAGGGGTTGGCAGAACTCAAAAAAACAACAACACTGCACTCTATTTAATTATCCAAGGCTCTAATTATAACTCCTTCTCTTTCCCACAAGCTTCAAAGCTGAGCCATGTATATCCAGAAAGACACCTGTAATAATATTCCACAAAGTGCTTTCCTCTATCTTATCAGGGGATGTCCTTGAGAAGAAGAGTCTATTTTTCTCTTTTTTAAAATATTTCCGAGCCTCTAGGTGGCAGTGTTACAAAGTATCATAGTTCTCACTTTCCCCCTCCTCTCTTAAGGGAAAGCCGCTTGGAATACACAAAACAGAAACCGAGAAATCAAACAAAATCAAGAGAAGCCTCTAGCCCAAAAAAAAAAAAAAAAAAAAGTCCAGAAGAAGAATAAAACATATGAATATATAAAAAAAAGAAAACAGTCCAGTTATCCAATAAGTAACAATAGAGTCCGGAAGCAAAGAAAAGAAAAAAATGGATTCTCTCTTTGACGTTTCCCTAAAAAACGCCGCTAAATCAATTTTGTCAAAAAACAAAACAAAAATCACACAGGTTTCTTCAGATAATTAGAGTAAACTTTCCAAATTCAAAAATTAAATAAAAAAAGAAGTTCTCACCCAACCGACAAACTCTTTCTCAAACTCTTTCCGTCTGGAGTCGCCCGGCCTCAGCAGCATGGGGGCTGCCTCTCCGCCGCTGGCAAGAAGAGCTTCACCCGGGCTCTCCAGGGATTTTGCGGTATCCCCGGAATCCTCAGGATATGCTCTTCACGATGGCTGTCCCTACGGGACAGCGTAGGTCCGTTGGACCGGCCAGTGGCGGAGATATCGGCTGCAATCGAGGAGCTCGATTGCAGACCGTATCGCCACGGCGCAAGCTCCTCCCATTCTACAACGAGTAGAGGAGTGGAGAACTCTTCTTGTGAAATATTTCTGGACTTTCTCAATTGTGCTAATATCAGATACATAATGTGGGTTCCAGACTGATGAGCTGTATTCAAGTATTGGTCTAGCAAATGTTTTGTATGGTCTAGTTAGTAGTGTGATATTACCAGAGAAAAAGCTACGTAAGATTAGGTTAACAACTCTTAATGCCTTTTTGGCTATGTAGTTGCAGTGGGCTCTAGCACTTAGATCATTAGAGGTGAGTATTCCAAGATCCTTTACAGAGCTTGGATCATCAACAAGATCTTGACTATTCAGCTTGTATTTTATTTTCGGATTTTTTTTGCCAATATGTAAGACAGAGCATTTATTTGTTGAGATTTGAAGTTGCCATTTGTTTGACCATTCTGATACACAGTCAAGATCTTTTTGAAGGGTAGCAGTATTCAAAATTCAAAATTCTTTGAATGCAGAGAGAGGTTCTTTTGAGCCCAATCTATGAGCATGAATATCTTCTGGATCTCTGGCAGAGAATTTCCTTCTAAAAACATCACAAGCAACAATGGGTTTTTTTTTAATTAAAAAAGGTTAAAAATGTCCTGTAAAAAAATAAACCGTTGGATTCTTTTTCTGTGGTGGTGTTGGTGACTGTTTTTTCCAGACGTGTGCGTGTTACCATAAATAGGCAGCGCTGCTGTGTTCGCTTTACCATTTTATAACTTCTCTAGCAGGCTGTATGTAATTTGTTTACAAAGAACATGAATCAGACTGGTAAAAAATAATTGGGGGGCATGTGTATTATAGTAAAGCTGTCAAAAAGTTCTTCTTGGTAATGAAAATCTTTGTTGTTATGACAATTACATTATCTATTTCCACTTTTGAAGGTGCTTGCGGCATTCCGTGCAATTGGCAATTTTTTTAAAAAAAAAATACCCCCCAAAACCACCAACCAGCAGGAATAATTAAAACAAATGGCAAATGAAGGGAAAGAAGGGAACATCTGCAAAGACAGATCTCTGACAGAAAGCTTTCAAGCCACATGTGTGAAGTGACAAACTTCAAACAGGATGATGTATGTATATGATGTATACCTGCAAACCCCCTTTGTGCATACAACTTGTCACAGAGGAGCTTGCAACTCACCAGATGCCACCGCGGATGAACAACGTCGCACAGTCAGGTGCCTGGCACAGAGGTCCCTTCCTCTTTCTCCTTTCTCATTCAATCCATCAGGAAGGGCTCAAGATGCCACAGACACTGTTGGTGACTGAAGCCAGAGAATGTTTTTCATCATGCCTTATTCTCTTTCAAGAACTACCCATGCTGTTCTTGTCACAAGAAGTCCTGCCAGAAAAGAAAAAAAAAAAGCACAGCAGGAAATGGGGGAATTGAGACCCCTGCCGGATAGCTCTGCCTTCCGGACAAACCTTTGGAGTGAAAATGTAGGGATGGGTTTGGAAGAGAACAAAGCATGATGGGATTGATGTCAGACCCTAATTGGCCACGGGAGGTGATATGGAAGCTGCAGCTGGTACAAAGCAGAGCGTGTCCATGAGTGGCATACAAGATTGCTCTTGGGCTGCTGTATTTATTAAACAAGATACCATTTAGAGTCCTGGGCACAATTAGGTGAGGGGGTGGGGGAAGCAGACAATTGTTCCTGCTAAGAAAATAGAATAGAATAGAATAGAATAGAATAGAATAGAATAGAATAGAATAGAATAACAGAGTTGGAAGGGACCTTGGAGGTCTTCTAGTCCAACCTCCTGCTTAGGCAGGAAACCCTATACCATTACAGACAAATGGTTATCCAATCTCTTCTTAAAAACTTCCAGTGTTGAAGCATTCACAACTTCTGGAGGCAAGTTGTTCCACTGATTGTTTTCACTCACAGGAAATTTCTCCTTAGCTCTAGGTTGCTTCTCTCCTTGATTAGTTTCCATCCATTGCTCCTTGTCCTGCCTTCAGGTGCTTTAGAGAATAGCTTGACTCCCTCTTCTTTGTGGCAGCCCCTGAGATATTGGAAGACTGCTACCCTGGTCCTTCTTTTCATCAAACTAGACATTACCGAATTCCAGCAACCGTTCTATACTTTACCGTTATATACTTTAGCCTCCAGTCCCCTAAATGGTCTTTAGGGTTGGAGAGCACCAAAGGTGGTATTCAGCAGGTTCTGACTAGTTCTGGAGAACTGGTAGCGGAAATTGTGAGTAGTTCAGAGAACCAGCAAATACCACTTCTGACTGGAGATTTTACAGTATCCTTCTTCTGCCATGCCCACTAAGCCACATTCACAGAACCAGTAATGAAGAAATTTGAATCCCACCATTGGAGAGCACTTGGTAAATAGAAGGCTACATATTTTCCTTCACCCACACCATGTTGTCTATGGAAATGATGACAGCGATGCATTTATAACAGAATAACAGAGTTGGAAGGGACTTTGGAGGTCTTCTAGTCCAACCCCCTGCTCAACTAGGAAATTCTAATCTACACCTTCTGCCATTTGTCTTTGTGTTAATTTTCCCCTTAGAAGCATTGGGGTCATAACCCCCAGAATATCCCAATCAATATATGTTCTAGAATTTGCAATGCTCCATATTTCTACAGCAGAGTTTTTCAAACTGTCACTGGGAGTTTGTGAGAGACTAAACTCGCTTCTCCCAAGTTCACTCAAACTCAGCCAACAGCATACATAAAAAATGTTCTAAGCCTTTGAACCAAAAAAGCATTCCCCAATGATCTATCACCATGCTTTGTCCCTTGATTGGGAGTTCTGGAAATTTCGAAAACTTCCTTGTTAATACAGTTAAACGAGTCAACTAGAGATGATCAGTGAAGGTGGGAAAAGTGATTGTAACTTCAAGTTCAATTTCTACCTTCCTTTGGGGCTTCCTTCCCCCCACCCTTCATCACTCTCAAAGTGTATCTTGATTATTCCTGTTGCTTTTCTTTGGCTCATGACTTAATATGCAAGTACAGTGTACATTAATGATACAATGGGCTCTTTGAAACAAGAATCTATAGCCCTGTAAGGTTCAGGATGAGTGTTCTGGCATTCTTATGAGATGGCAATCTTCAAAAATTTGGAAGATTGTCACACATAAAAGGGGTTGGACTTATCCTTTGTTGTCTAGAAGACAGGGCCACAATCAAAGTGTTACACATAGAAGGAAGATGATCAGGGGTGGGATTCAAAAATCCCAGCAACCGGTTCGCTGCCCACTTGTTGGATGGGTATGGCCATGGTGGGCGTAGCCTACCAGAACTTCCGAGAGGACTGTTTTCCGTCTTCCCAAGGGTCTGGAGGCTTCCCTCAGGCCTCTGGGAGGGTGAAACTGGCCTCTCCTGGGCTCTGGAGGCCCTGCAGAAGCAGGAAACAGGGTCATTTATGGACTTCCAGTACTTCTGGAAGGCCCGTTTTTCCCCCTCCCAGAGCTTCTGCACGGACCCTGCACTTACCTGCATCAAAAAATGGGCCATGTGGAGATTCCTGGGAAGGGCGGGGTGGGGTGGGGTGGGCGGGCCAGCCGGTCAGTTCAAATACCAGTTGAACCAGATGCAAATTTAACATCCAGTTTGCTTGAACTGGTCCAAAGCGGTAGACTCCCACTCCTGAAAAAGGTACAACAGGAGGACTTTTTATATTGGAAGTCCTTGAACGGAAGTAGATGTTCATTGGTTATTCAACTTTGTTGGTCTCAACTTTGGCAACTTTAAGTGGGGACTTCAATTCCCAGAATTTCTCAGCCAGCATGCTAGCTAAGGAATTCAAGTGCTGCAGTGGCCTAGAGGTGGAGCTCTCACCTCTTAATCAGGAGGCCGTGAGTTCGATCCTAGGCAGATGCAGATATTTCTCTTTCTGGGCACACTGAGAATATATCTGCTGAACAAAGCTCCACATTGGCAACAAGAAGGGCATCTGGCCAGTAAACACTCAGCTCCATTCAGTTGCCCAGACTCCACCCCTCAAGGGATTATGGAGTAGTTAAAAGAAGATGATGATGCTGGCTAAGGAATTCTGGGAATTGAAGTCTACAAATTTGAAGTCAGCTACAAACTAGTTGAAACTACAGTTTCAACTACACAGTTGAAGTTCAGAGATCATAAATGTTTACCCTATGTTAAGAAACAGAGCTCCATTGGATTCCACACTGAGCTAGAGACTGAAATGATGACTGTTAAGCTTCCATCCAGCTCTGTGGCTCTTTGTTTACATTTCAATATTACCTGAAATATTGGAGAACAACAGCTGAGTGATAGCTGGATTATGGTTCCATATTCAGCTATTGACTAGAAAGAATCATGGAGGCTTGGCTTCAGTGGATTACCCCGAGCCTGGAAATGAAGATGAATATTTCCAAAACATTGCAATATTAGAACAGATGTAAATTCCTTTCTTCCTATCAGACATATGAGTAGCAACATCTCTGCTGTATCAAAGGGGCAATTGGGAAGAAGTTCAGAGGCAGCCAAGAGGTCTTTAACATTCTCAATAATAAATAGGGGTTAAAGTACATGTATTGAGTTCTAAGTATTCTAACCTAACCCCTTTTCTCTTGCAATAAATCTGACTAATAAGACTCAGTACAATTTTATTGATTGCAAGGAGTCATTAGGCACTTGACATTGGTTGTCAGTTCTCCGTGAGCTCTGAGCTTGATTGAGTCAGAAGAGCTGGGCTTTGAATAGATGGCTCATCTAGAAATGTCAGGATTCATTCACAGAGCAGATAGTCCTCGAGTTACAACTGCGATGGAGCCTGTTGTAAAATAGGTCACTCACATGACAGATTGAATATTATGACATGATGACTTTTTTGGGGGGTGGAGGCAGAAATTGTAAAACAAACTCCATGTTTTTTGAGCGTCTGAGGGCATTAAGCAAACACTGTGGTCCTTAAGTAAAACAATGGCTTGTTATGGCCGTGGTTTTGCTGAAAGCTGGAAGTGCCAGTTTTCAGCAAAATTGTTGTAAAATGCGGCCATAGGACTATGGGATGCTGCAAACAGCAGTAAAGGCAGCTATGTGAGCCTGAAGTGAGGTCATGTGACCACGGGGTGAGTGGAACTTCAGATCCAGGTCCTACGTCCCCTGTTTCAGGTAGGTTGTAACTTTGAATGGCCGCTAAGTGACCAGTCATAGATTGAGGACTACCTATTTTCTATGCAGTTAGTGATAGGAAAGAGCCCATAGTGGCGCAGTGATTAGAATGCAGTATTGCAGGCTAACTCTGCCCCAGCCAGCAGTTCGATTCTGACCAGCTCAAGGCTGAATCTGCCTTCCATCCTTCTCAAATCAGTAAAAGAAAGACCAGATTGTTGGTGGAAATATGCTGACTCTATAAACCGCTTAGAGAGGGCTATAAAGAATATGAAGAGATATATCAATCTAAGTAGTATTGCTATAGGAAAGACTGTAACTCTGTAACTCTACAGAGCTACCATACGGAGGCATTTAGAGAGTTGGTTGTGTAACTTCACACTAGATAGCTTTCTTCTTCTTCTTCTTCTTCTTCTTCTTCTTCTTCTTCTTCTTCTTCTTCTTCTTCTTCTTCTTCTTCTTCTTCTTCTTCTTCTTCTTCTTCTTCTCCTCCTCCTCCTCCTCCTCCTCCTCCTCCTCCTCCTCCTCCTCCTCCTCCTCCTCCTCCTCCTCCTCCTCCTCCTCCTCCTCCTTTTTGGATCATTGAACACCATTTGTATGGTCAGCTGCATCTCCAGGGCGCAGGCCTGTGGCTTGCATATCTTTGTTGATGGTGTCTTGCCATCTCTGTTTTGGACACCCATGAGGTCACCAGTCATTGACTTCTAGTTGGTAGACAGTCTTGGCCATGGTGGAAGGTGCTGTTCTCAGGACATGTCCATACCAGCGGAGCCGGCCTTCTCTCATCTTCTCCATAATTAGTGCCACACCAAAATGTTGTCGAATGGTGTCATTTGTGATGTGGTCAAGAAGGGAGATACCTGATATCCAACGTAGCATTCGCATCTCCATGGCATGGACATAGCTTTTGGTCCCTGTTGTTTCTGCCCAACATTCAGTGCCATACAGTGCAACAGGGTGGATGGTTGTCTTGTAAATCTTAGATTTAAGAAGGGTTGGCATTTGTCTGTCACATAACACACCAGGGAGTTCTCACCAATACATCCAGGCTGCATTCACCCTTGTTCGCACCTCATCACTGATGTGAATGCAAGACAGGTTACTCTGGCTCTTTAATATTCAACCTAAGTTTACAGGTAGTTCTCAAATTATGGCCAGGATTCAGTCCAGAATTTCTGTGGCTAAGCAGAGCAATTAAGTGCATTTTGTCCCATTTTACCACATTTTTTTTGCCACCTTTGTTAAGCGAATCACTGCAATTGTGAAGCGAATCCCGCAGCCATTTAGTGAATTTGGCATTCCCCCATTGACTGTGGGGCTGATTCAGTTCTACAGAGGAATTATTGATTCTATCATCTGCACCCTTATAACTGTCTGGTTTGGTTCGGCAACCCAACAAGACAGTCGCAGACTTCAATGGAAAATTAGAACTGAAAACAAAAAAACAATTGTTACCAATCTGCCTTCCATCGAGGACCTGTATACTGCAAGAGTCAAAAAGATGGCTATGAAAATATTTACAGACCCCCCACATCCCGGACATAAACTGTTTCAACTCCTTCCCTCAAAATGACGCTATAGAGCACTGCACACCAGAACAAGTAGACACAAGGACAGTTTTTTCTTGAAAGCCATCACTCTGCTAAACAAATAATTCCCTCCACACTGTTCAACTATTACAAAGTCTGCACTACTATTACTATTAATCTTCTCATCACTCCTTATCACCCATCCCCTCCCACTTGTGACTGTATGACTGTAACTTTGTCGCTTGTATCCTTACTATTTATATTTAACAGTCATACTAGGAGATTTGATTGCTGATTGTACCCTATAACTATCATTAAGTGTTGTACCTTATGATTCTTGATTCTTGATGAATGTATCTTTTCTTTTATGTACACTGAGAGTATTTGCACCAAGACAAATTCCTTGTTTGTCCAACCACACTTGACCAATAAAGAATTCTCTCTCTTCTTGTTGGAACCCATCTGGGGGATCACAGGACCCCAGAGCAGTGCAGTTGTCAAAAATATATGCCAGTTGCCAAGATCCCAAATTTTGATCACGTGGCCACAGTCGTAAGTCACTTTTTTCAATACAGTTGTAACTTTGAACAGTCACTAAATGAATGGTGATAAGTCAAGAACTAGTACAGGTAGTTGTTGACTTACGACCACAACTGAGCTCAAAATGTACATCACTAAGTGAGAAATTTACTAAGTGAGTTTGCTCCATTTGGCGACTTTTTTCGCCCCATTTATTAAGGGAATCGCAGCAGTTCTTAAATGAGTAACATGGTTGCTAAGCAAATCTGGTTTCCCCATTTGACTTTGCTTGTCAGAAGGTCACAAAAGGGGATCATATGACCCCTGGGACGCTGCTATCGTTGCAAGTGTGAGTCAGTTGCCAAGCATCCAAATGTAAATCACAGGACCATGGGGATGCTGTATCGGTTATATAAGTGTATAAAAAATGGTCACGTCACTTTTTTCAGGGCCATTGTAACTTTTGAACGGTCAATAAATGAACTGTTGTAAGTTGAGGACTATCTGTATTTCAGTAGCTGAAATTCATATCTATCTATCTATCTATCTATCTATCTATCTGTCTCGATATAGATATATATCTATATAGATATAGATGTAGATATAGATATAGATATAGATGAATGGGTAAAATACAAGTTTGGACACTAGATGGCGCTGTAACAGTGTTTGCTGCAGAGTAAGAAAATAATAGGGTTGGGAAGAGAAAGGAGAGAAAGGGAAGAAGAGCTCAGAGAAGGTTATTTTCTAATCATGTGCCGTTGAGTTCAAATTAATAAATGGTTTTAGATTTTAGCACTCTTGTCCAAAGTAGAGATGATCAAGAAGTACTTTATGAAGATATCGGCTTCCTGAGCCAGACATTTCCCATCACTACATCCCTTTGCTGAGAAACAGAGACAGATATTGGAAAAGAGAAATAAAGTACAGTAGCAAAGGATCTAAAAAAGAACTGCAGGAAATAGACGCCGTTAGAAATGGTGTTTCTATTACTATTACATTACTATTACTATTTATCTTCTCATCCTTCCTTTCACCCATCTCCTCCCACTTATGTCTGCATGAATGTAACTTTGTTGCTTGTATCCTTATGATTTTTTTAAAATTGACTGTTTACTAGTATAATTTGACTTGATTCAATCACTTGTTATTATGTTTCCTAGCATGATTTGATTGCTTATTTGTACCCTTTGACTACTATTAAGTGTTATATCTATGTACCCTTTGACTACTATTTTTTTAAAATATAAATTTTATTGTTCTTTTACGTTTTAAAAAGAAAAATAATCATCACATTAACAGTACTGCAGCATCATTATTATTATACATATCCATCTCTTGTTCATATTTACATTAATATACATTGTTATACAATTATATACATTTATCTATAGTTGCTTATCTTAAGTTTCTTTGGGTTTTTTTTTTGCCTAGTTTCCAGCCATTCATACCACATATCCCAAATTTTGTGATATTCAGACTCTTCTTGATCTTTTAGTTTTAGGGTCAATTTATCCATTTCAGCACAGTCCAAGATTCCTTTGACTACTATTTTATATTTTGACTACTACTAAGTGTTATACTTATGATTCTTGACGAATGTATATTTTTTTCTTTTTACAAACACTGAGAGCATTTGCACCAAAACAAATACCTTGTGTGTCCAATCACACTCGGCCAATAAAGAATTCTATTCTATTCTAAACAGAGACAGATATTGGAAAAGAGAAATAAAGTACAGTAGCAAAGCATCTAAAAAAGAACAGCAGGAAATAGACTCCGTTAGAAATGGTGTTCACAGTTTCTGGAGGTCTGTTGCAAAAGGATGCGTCTTGGCAATTCCTAGGACACAAACCCCAAAAGTTTAACCCATTTTGCTGGCTAACAGGTAGTCCCACTGCATAGGTAGTCCTCAGTTTATGACCACATAAACTGAGCACCACATTTATGTTGCTAAGTGAGAAATTTGTTAAGTGAGTTATAGCAATAGCACTTAAACTTATATACCACTTTGCAGTGCTTTTACAGCCCTCTCTAAGTGGTTTACAGAGTCAGCCTGTTGCCCCCAACAATCTGGGTCTTCATTTTACCCACCTCGGAAGGATGGAAGGCTGAGTCAACCTTCAACCTGGTGCAGTGGTGGAGTTCAAATTTTTTTACCACCAGTTCTGTGGGCGTAGTTTGGTGGGTCTCACTTAGCAACAGAACTTTTGGGCTCAAATATTGTTGTAAGCCAAAGGACTCCCTGTATGCACCATATTCCTTCCTCCTCCTATTTTCTCCACAAAGTTCTGATGCTTAGGTAACCGACTCATATATATGACAGTTGTAGCATCCCAAGGTCATATTTTGTGACCTTCTGACAAAGCAAAGTCAACAGGGAAGCCAGATTCACTTAAGAACTGGTTGACTTATTTAACAATTCTTATTTATTATTTATTATAATTTAACTTATTTAACAACTCAAGATGTTGAGGCTCCAGAAATAGTGCAGAGAAGAGCAACCAGGATGATTAGGGGATTGGAGACTAAAACATATGAAGAACAGTTACAGAAACTAGGCATAGCTAGTCTAGTGAAGAGAAGGACCAGGGGAGACATGATAAAAGTGTTCCAATATTTGAGGAGCTGCCACAGACAGGAAGGGGTCAAGCTACTTTCCAAGGCACCTAAAGACCAGACAAGGAATAATGCATGGAAACTGATCAAGGAGAGATTCAACCTAGAAATAAGGAGAAACTTTCTGACAGTGGGAACGATCAACCAATGGAACTGTTTGCCCTCGGAAGTTGTGGGAGTGCCATCACTTGAGGCTTTCAAGAAAAGATCGGACTGCCATCAGTCAGAAATGGTGTAGGGTCTCCTGCTTGGGTGGGAGGTTGGACTAGATGACTTACAAGGTCCCTTCCAGTTCTGATTATCTGTTGTCTGTGTCAATTGCAGTGATTCACTTAAGTTGTCAGATGAGGCAGAATTCACGTCACTGTCTCATTTAGTAAGAGGAATGTTTGGCTCGGTTATGTCTAGGGCTGCCTGTATAGCTTTCTCAAATTATACCCCTCTCCCCAATATGCGTGCATGCACGCACGGACATATACCCCCAACACACACACAGACACAGACACAGACACAGACACACACACACACACACACACAGGTTTTCTTCTGCAAATGCGAAAGCCTGCACTCCGATTATCTAAATCTCTGGGGAGTACCATCCACCAGCGTTCCAGAGGCACCGCTCGGATCTTCTTCGTTCTTTCCCTTGTAACTGCATTAAAGACAGTTTGTATTGCAAAGGTTAACACTATTGTGAAACGCTCCAGACTCTGACAGCCTGCTAAGAGGTCTGACACAGCTCTAAAGGGGTGTGTGTTTCCTCCTTGCAACTCCCCCCCCCCACATACTGCCCTAGGTGTGAGTCAATCTGGAGAGTCTGAAGGGAAGAAAGAACACTTAAGAAGCCAATTAAGAGAGGAAAGAGGGTGGTTTTTTTTTCCCCCTTCTTCATCAAATCTCTGTTTTACACCCCGGTTGTTTTGTTCCTTTCTCTTCCCCCTGGTCATTGCCATCGCTGCCATGATCATGCTCTGCCCATCTCTAATGGCAGTAATTACAGAGCAGAGAGGGTGAAGGTTTGGCTTTTCAGGTGAACGTTTAGTACAGTTTTCAGGCTGAAAGCCTGCTTTGCCATCTCTATGATAAATAAACAGAATAAGAATTTATTTTGAAAATAGGAAGCAGAAATGTATCTTTGAAAGGTCCTCTTGAAGGACTGACATAAGAATGCCAATGTTGGTTTGTTTGGTTCAAGATTTTTTTTAAAATAGAACAGGTACTATTCTCTGATCTTCAAATCCTGTTTTTCAGAGGAAGCTACACTTAGCTGAACTTATGCAGCATGTCAAACCCACATTCCATGGTTTAAACTCACAAACAAAACCCCTTTGATTCGTAAGCCATCCTTCACAGTTTAGTGTGATTTGTGACTGCACTCAATTAACCACGATTAAAAATAACAGGGTTGCCTAGCAGTATACAATCCATAGTTCAGAGCTCAAAGTTCTAGACCAGGGGTTTCAAACTGGATTTCCTCAAGGACTGGATCAGCATTGTAGTTCTTTGCCAGCCAAAACGGGGTTTGGGAAGCCCCTGTGCAGGCCATTTTGGCTGGCAAAGTGTTGCAGGAGACTATCTAGGCTGAAAATGGGCCCTGTGAAGCAGAGGTGGTATTCAGCAGGTTCTGACCAGTTCTGGAGAAATGCTAGTGGAAGTTCTGAGTATTTTGGAGAACCGGCAAATCCCACCCCTGACTGGAGATTTTACAGTATCCTTCGCCTGCCATGCCCAAGCCACGTCCACAGAACCGGTAGTAAAAAAATATTGAATCCCACCACTGGTGTGGGAGCGACCGTGTGTAGCCCTCCTCATGCCTCATTTTGGCTGCCAGAGGCTCCATGTGCCGGTCCTTTGCTATTTCCAGGCCGGCCCTGCAGGCCAGATTTAAGCACCCTGCAAACCAGATCCGGCCCACTGGCCTTGAGTTTGACACCCCTGTTCTAGACCTTTCAAAGCACGTCACGATTTTGTTATCAAAAACCCAGCAGCGAGGCCTCAAACTTGGAGGGTATAATTTTCCAAATTTCCAAATTACACCCCCCCCGCCCCTGAAGAAATATGAACCAAAAATGTCTTAAGGCTCAGGTAACTTATATGATTGATTACTTTGCATGACTCAACATCCCCCAGTAGCCCTCAGACAGGGGGGGAAAAAAGCTAATATCCTAACAGATTCATCCAGGGTTGTTGCCGTGCCTCCCAGCTGACATTTCATCCAATCCAGGTTATGAGAAAAAAACCAACACTATAGCATTTCAGATCCCCTGGAAAGTCCATTTCATCTGCCAGGCTGGTATGATGGCATGGACCTCTGAAGCCATTTTAGGCTTCTCAGAGGTTTGCTAATACTTTCGATCATCATTTCTCTTTCACCACCACCTCATGACTAGCCTATCACCCTTGCAAACCCATAGTCATATATGCACACTGATGCTTATTGTCAAATTCATGGGCAATGTATAGAAATGAGTTGCTCCCTGTTTGTGACAAGAAGGAAGGACCTGTGGAGAACATTAGAAGCTCTTTCTGTGGAGATTCTCAGTCATCCTGGTTGCCTCAAAGGTGCTTTTTCAAAAGCCAACTGGTCTGTTGTTTTTTCCTTGAGGAAGAAGAACAAAACGTTTTGTTTCTCATCCAAGAGACTTCATCAGTTGCGATGACAGATACTGACAGCTGAACCTATCCTTCCATCCTCTTCCCGCCATCACAGCTGACGATGTTTCTTGGAGGGGAAATGAAACATTTTGTTCTTCCTCAAGAAAACAACAGTCCAGTTTCCTTTGGAGAAAGCACCTATGAGACGATTAGAAGTTGCTACTCTGCATCTGGCAACTCTGAAGAGAGGATAGTAAAGTGGTTTTTTTTTTTTTCCCAATTGGTCAACTACATTAGCACCTCTGGTCACGAACGCTTCTGACCATGACCGAATCAGGTTCCGATCAAAAAATTCACAATTTTTTTCTTCTCAGCTGATTTCCTCTTCTGTGCCATTTTTTTGTAAGCACCAAATTTCCAATATTAGGTCTGAGTCATGATCACATCGGATTGTGACCAAAGTTATGGAATGAATTAGAGCCAGCTACACTGGAGCATTGGTTGGCTGAAAGTGCTGCCTGGGCCCTCACATCTGAAAGTACGTTTACTCTGTAGGAGATGAAGTACAGGCAGTCTTTAACTACAAAAAAAGCTGTGATAACTCACTTTTTTTACAGCTGTTGTAACTTTAATCACTAAATAAATGGCCCTAAAAAAAAGTGACCGCTTTTCCCACTCAGAACCATTGCACCATCCCCGTGGTGACATGAACAAAATTCGGATGCTTGGCAACTGGTTCATATTTATGACGGTTACAGTGTCCCGGGGTTATGTGATCATCTTTTGCAACCTTTTGATAAGCTAAGTCCATGGGAAGCCAGATTCACTTAACAACCGTGTTACTAACTTAACAACTGCAGTGATTCACTTAACAATTGTGGCAAGAAAGGTCATAAAACTCACATAACAAATGTCTTGCTTAGCAACATAAATTTTGGGTTCAGTTGTGGCCTTTAGTTGAGGATTATCTGTAGAAAAACCATATAATTTTTTTGAAAGAAATCATATATTGAAAATAACTTGTAAATGGTGTGATGGAGCAGTGAAGTATTGCAAATTACCTTCTCTGGAATTCATTCTTTGGTTATCGTATTCTCTTTACATCTTTTCCTCCAAAGCTTGTACAACATTTGGACAGTGTAAATCTGTTTTTTTTTTGTCTTTTGCATCCAATATTAATCTATACCCATGTTGGTGAACTTATGGCATGCATGCCAGAAGTGGCACGCTGAGCCACTTCTGCCGGGCACACAAGAGCTCACCCGGAAGAGCTCAATGGTGCATGCGCCCACACCGCCCGACAGCTGATTGTTGGGTATCTGGCATGCATGCACAGGGGGGCGGGGGGCATAGGGGGGCTCAGGAGACATGCATGCATGCGCAGAGATGTGCAGTGTGCAGGGGAGGTCATGCATGCATGTGCAGAGATGCACAGCATGCGGGGGGATCGCACATTCATGCACAGATAAATGCCGCAGGGCTGATCACAAATATGCAGAGATGAGCAGATGCATGGCGCGCGGTGGGGTGATCACGCACACATGCGCAGGGGGTGTGGAGGCCCCAGCACGCATTGCCTCCTAGGTGCTGGCACGTGAGTGTGAGCACACAAGCACACAGGCAATTATCGGCATGGGAGCCGAAAAAGTTTAGCCACCATTGATCTATACTGTAATTCATACATTTTTCGAAGTGGCATTTTTTTCAACCAGTTTCGTTTCTGAATGATCTGTATTTTAGCTCCATCCCCCAAAAATACATTTGCAAATACACTAAAGCTGAGGAAGAAGGAAGGTAAATAACAATGTCACTAAGTACAGGTACACTATTACACTTCCGATGTGGTACTAAACCCACAGCTGCTTTTTAAAAACAGATGCTCCCTGGAATAAAGAAAAGTCACATTAACACACAGCACAGGTGGTGTCTGTGATAATTCTAACCCCCCCACATGACTTGGGGGGCTCTTGATGCATATGTTGCTGTTATTTATAACCCCCTTCTCTGCCTCTCCACTTTATTTAGCACTTGCCTTGATCAAAGCATATAATCACTCTCCTCCCCTGACACAAGCAGATTCTAGGTTTTGGAAGGAAAAAAAAAGGTGCTTGACAATGAAGTTTGGTAATAGGAAAAGAGATCCCTTACCTCCCACTTATTTGCACTGGCAGTTCATATTAGGTACAGGGGTGTCAAACTCAAGGTCCAGGGGCCAGATCCGGCCCATAGGGTGCTTAGATCTGACCTGCAGGGCTGCCCTTGAAACAGCAAAGGACTGGTCTGCGATGCCTCTGCCAGCAAAAATGGAGCTTGGGAGCTCCATTTTAACTGGCAGAAGGTTGCAGGAAGGTGTAGCAGCCAAAAACGGAGCTCGGGAGCCCATTTTCACTGGCAGAGGATTGCAGGAGGCTGTTGTAGCCAAAAACAGAGCTTGGGAGCTCAATTTTCACTGGCAGAGGGTTGCAGGAGGTTGTCACAGCCAAAAACAGAGCTTAGGAGCCAATTTTCACTGGCAGAGGGTGCAGGAGGCTGTTGCAGCCAAAAACGGAGCTTGGGAGCTCCATTTTTGCTGGCAGAGGATTGCAGGAGGCTGTTGTAGCCAAAAACAGAGCTTGGGAGCCCATTTTCGCTGACAGAAGGTTGCAGGAGGCTGTCGCAGCCAAAAACAGAGCTTGGAGCCCATTTTCGCTCACAGAAAGTTGCAGGAGGCTGTTGCAGCCAAAAACAGAGCTTGGGAGCCCATTTTCGCTCACAGAAAGTTGCAGGAGGCTGTTGCAGCCAAAAACAGAGCTCAGGAGCCCATTTTTACTGACAGAGGGTTGCAGGAGGCTGTCGCAGCCAAAAACAGAGCTCAGGAGCCCATTTTCGCTCACAGAAAGTTGCAGGAGGCTGTTGCAGCCAAAAACAGAGCGCAGGAGCCCATTTTCACTGACAGAGGGTTGCAGGAGGCTGTCGCAGCCAAAAACAGAGCTCAGGAGCCCATTTTCACTGGCAGAGGGTTACAGGAGGCTGTCGCAGCCAAAAAAATGGGAGCCCATTTTCACTGACAGAAAGTTGCAGGAGGCTGTTGCAGCCAAAAACAGAGCTTGGAGCCCATTTTCGCTCACAGAAAGTTGCAGGAGGCTGTTGCAGCCAAAAACAGAGCTTGGGAGCCCATTTTTGCTCACAGAAAGTTGCAGGAGGCTGTTGCAGCCAAAAACAGAGCTCAGGAGCCCATTTTTACTGACAGAGGGTTGCAGGAGGCTGTCGCAGCCAAAAACAGAGCTCAGGAGCCCATTTTCGCTCACAGAAAGTTGCAGGAGGCTGTTGCAGCCAAAAACAGAGCGCAGGAGCCCATTTTCACTGACAGAGGGTTGCAGGAGGCTGTCGCAGCCAAAAACAGAGCTCAGGAGCCCATTTTCACTGGCAGAGGGTTACAGGAGGCTGTCGCAGCCAAAAACAGAGCTTGGGAGCCCATTTTCACTGACAGAAAGTTGCAGGAGGCTGTTGCAGCCAAAAACAGAGCTTGGAGCCCATTTTCGCTCACAGAAAGTTGCAGGAGGCTGTTGCAGCCAAAAACAGAGCTTGGGAGCCCATTTTCGCTCACAGAAAGTTGCAGGAGGCTGTTGCAGCCAAAAACAGAGCGCAGGAGCCCATTTTCACTGACAGAGGGTTGCAGGAGGCTGTTGCATCCAAAAACAGAGCGCAGGAGCCTGTTTTCGCTGACAGAGCACTCAGGCCACTACAGGCGCTCCCGACACAAATGACGTCAAGCTGGCCATGCCCCCTCTGCCCCCCCGAGTTCAAACACAACTCTGATGCAGCCCTCAATGAAATCGAGTTTGACACTCCTGATTAGGTAGATGCTTGACGAACACATAGAGATGTCAGAAGGCGGCTTCTATATTTGTAAATTCGTCAGAATGCAGGAAGGAAGAAATGACGTCGCACCATTTTGAGCTGAGAGAAGGGGAAACTTGCTCTGTATTAAAGCAAAGATTCATACCAGGGAGAGGGCTGGGTGATAACCTTTTCCTTGAAATGGACAATTGGAGAACCCTTTGTTTTATGGAACAGGTAGTCCTTGACTTACAACAGTTTGTTTAGTGACTGTTTGAAGTTACCACAGCATTGAAAAAAGAACAATTTATGGCTGTTTTTTATGCTTCAGACTTTGCAGCATCCCCAGGGTCGCCTGATCAAAGTTCAGACGCTTGGGAACGGGTTCATGTTTATGACGGTTACAATGACCTGGGATTGTGTGATTTCCCCTTTTGCGACTTTCAGAGAAGCAAAGTCAAAGGGGAAGCCAGACTCACTTAATAACCGTGTTAGAAATTTAAGAACTGCAGTGATTCACTGAAGAACTGTGGCAAGAAAGGTTGTAAAATGGGGCAAAACTCATTAAACCACTGTCTCACTTAGCAACAGACATTTTGGATTCAATTGTGGTTGTAAGTTGAGGACTACCTGTGTAGGGTTTCCTAGAAGACCTCTAAGACCTCCAAGGTCCCTTCTGTTATTCTGTTAAATGTTTCACTTTGTTTAAAATGAGCATTTCTTGCTAGGCGTGTTCTAGGCCAATGTTCCATTACAATGTTCCAATATTTATTTATTTGTCAATTGTTTACGAGATAATAAGTAAAAGTGTATACATAATTATGAATACATGAAATGAGTACATATAAGAAAAATGAAAGAAAAATAAAAGAAACAATAGGACAGGGACGGTAGGCACGTTGGTGCGCTTATGCACGCCCCCTACAGACCTCTTAGGAAAGGGGTGAGGTCAATAGTAGACAGTCTAAGGTTAAAGTTTTTGGGGTTTGGGGAAGAAACTACAGAGTCGGGTAGAGTATTCCAGACATTGACCACTCTGTTGCTGAAGTCGTATTTCCTGCAATCAAGCTTGGTGCGGTTAACCTTGAGTTTGTATCTGTTGTGTGCTCTTGTGTTGTTATGGTTGAAGCTGAAGTATTCATTGACAGGTAGGACATTGCAATGTATGATTTTATATACCATGCTTAAATCAGACTGAAGACGGCGTAATTCAAGGTTTTCTAGTTCTAGAATTTCAAGTCTGGTGGCATAAGGTATTCTACAACGAGTAGAGGAGTGGAGAACTCTTCTTGTGAAATATTTCTGGACTTTCTCAATTGTGCTAATATCAGATACGTAATGAGGGTTCCAGACTGATGAGCTGTATTCGAGTATTGGTCTAGCAAATGTTTTGTATGCTCTAGTTAGTAGTGTGATATTACCAGAGAAAAAGCTACGTAAGATTAGGTTAACAACTCTTAATGCCTTTTTGGCTATGTAGTTGCAGTGGGCACTAGCACTTAGATCATTAGAGGTGAGTATTCCAAGGTCCTTTACAGAGCTTGGATCATCAACAAGATCTTGACTATTCAGCTTGTATTTTATTTTCGATTTTTTTTGCCAATATGTAAGACAGAGCATTTATTTGTTGAGATTTGAAGTTGCCATTTGTTTGACCATTCTGATACACAGTCAAGATCTTTTTGAAGGGTAGCAGTATTGTCTGTGGTATTGAACAGCTTTACATCATCAGCGAAAAGAACGCAGTTGCTCTTAATATGATCACAGAGGTCATTTATGTAGAGTATGAAGAGAGTTGGTCCTAGAACACTGCCTTGGGGGACACCACTATTGACAGGTACAGAATTTGATAGGACACTCCCAATTTTGACCATTTGTTGTCTGTTTGACAGGAATGCTTCTATCCAGTTATGCAGTTGTCCAGAGATACCGTAGGATTTTATTTTTAGTAGTAGTTTGTCATGTACCACTAAATCAAAGGCTTTACAGAAGTCTATGTAGATTGCATCTATTGTTTTGCCCTGATCAAGTTGTGTAGTCCATATGGTTTTGCAGTGTAAGAGTTGCAGATTACAGGATAGTTTTTTTCTGAAACCAAATTGTTTATTGGAGAGTAGGTTGTTTGTCTCTAAGTGGAGGATGATGGATTGGTTAATAATTGATTCCATGACTTTACAGGTGATGCAGCATAAGGAGATTGGTCTGTAATTTTCAACTAGGCAAGGGTCTCCCTTTTTGAAGATGGGGATGACTGTGGCTTGTGACCATAGGTTAGGCAAGGAACTGGTCCTGAAAGATTTTTCAAAGATTATGCTTAGAGGTTTGGCTATGGCAGTGGATAACTTTTTAAAGAAATAGGCACATATTCCATCCGGTCCAATAGATAGGGATGGTTTTAGATTGCGTAGTGCTTTTTCAACATTGTCTTCTGTAAAATCGATATGTATTAGATCACTGTAGTTATCTGTGGTTCGGCTAGGAAATGCTGGGCATGATCCATTGCTGTTTACAAATACTGAGCCAAAAAATGTGTTAAAGATGTTGGCTTTAATGGTGTCGTCGTTGCAGTCTTTACCATTAGGTCCTATCAGGGGTGGGATGGACCTTGAATCTTTTAGTTTGTTGTTTACAAAATTGTAAAAAGCATGGGTGGAATTGGTGCGTAGAAGGTTTTCCTCTTGTTTAATGTGATAAGTGGTGCATTCGGTCTTTATTTGGTGGCATAAATTTTTGTATCGGCTTTTGAAATTGGCAACGTGACCAGATTTGTTTTTCCGCCAGAGTGATCTCTTTTTGGATTGAAGTTTCCTTATTGTTATGGGCAATCTGTTTTTTTGTTTTGTTTTGGGAGTAGTTGTTGGTACATATAGTTTGATGACTCTTTTGACTTCAAGTAAAAATATGTTGTAATGGTCCTCAACAGTATTGCATCCAGTGAATAGAGATTGCCAATCAAGGGATGAGAGATCGTTGTTTATAAGATCATAGTTGCCTTTTTTGAAATTATAATTGGGGATCACATCATTGTGGTGGTTTTTGTGTGAACGTATGTTGAGACAAAAGTCAATCATATTATGGTCACTGCTGGAAAAAGGTTCTTTAGTTTGTATTCCGTAAATTAAATTCAAACTATTGCAGAAGATGAGATCGAGGCAGTTGTTTAGTCTAGTGTTGTTGGATACTAGTTGTTCCAGTCCCAGATTTGTAACAGCATTGTAAAAGGTTGCATGTATGGTTTCAGTTGTACATTCATTTAGGGTCCAGTCAATATGAGGCAGATTGAAATCACCAAGAAAGATAAAAGGGTATGGGCAGGATGCTGCCCATGTTAGTAGTGTATTTAGCTTGTTTACATGTTCGATGTCATAATCAGGTGCTCTGTAACATAGTAAGAATCGAATTGTGATATTTAAGGATAGTTCACAGATAATGGTCTCAGGAAGAGCAAGCTCCTGGGTAACTTGGATATTTTTTAGATGTAAGGACTTTTTGTAGAAGATAGCAATACCACCTCCTCTACGAATTTCATGATCTGATCGGTAAACATGATAGTCTCTTATTGTGGTAATGGAGTCGGGGAGAGATGCATTGAGCCATGTTTCACAGACAAATATAATGTCGAATTTAGCCATATTTAGTAGGAGGAAAAATTCAGGTATTTTATTTACAAGGCTTCTTGCATTGAGTAGCTTGCATTTAAGGCCAGCAGTAGTTGGAATTGAGGTAGTTAGGGGCGTGCGTGCCTAGTCTTGTTCCAGCAATTTTAAGAAATGAAGACTTCCAAACTCAGAATTTCCCAGCCAACATGACTTAAGTGGCTTCTCCTTTTAGATACTTCCTTTATGCCAAAAGGAGGAAATCTTTATTGCTGGGTTTGCAGGCACCTTTTGGTTCTTTATATTATGTTAGGACACAGCCTACGAGACACAGATTCCGTAAGGACTACTGGAACTCAGTGCTATAGAACCTTGAAATCCTGCACTAGTTATTTGCTTTCTCCCCGATACTAAAGAGAATCGAGGTGTACCAATGTTGAGTTTCTTTCTCAACTGCTGCTCTCTTTCAGAGCTGTGATTATGTTTATTTGATGGTTTTTCAATACCTTCTTCAAGGTTCTACTCCACTCCACTTCTCCAATACATTGTTCAGAAGAGTTAACTTTACTTTTCTCTACATTGAATTTCATTTTGTTAGATACAGTTTGTTAGACAGGCTTAACTGGACAGAGCCATACTTGCAGACAGGCCTGCAAATTAGTCTAAGTCTCAGTTGACCATACCATTCCTAAAGGGTGAACATCTGATGTAGCTGAGATAACCAAAGCTATGGTTTCTGCACACCACCCCCTGGAACCCTTGAAATTGGATGTCATGAATTGGGAATGAGAATTAAGTTTTGGCTTCCACTTCTGTGACATCATATGGTCTACAGAAGAAGAATGGGGAAAGCATCTGATCCTTGGTCTTAATTTTGTTCCTTGCCCTTGGCAGACTTGAAATAAATTATTGAACGGATGCGCTGTATTGCATCACGTTGAATTATAACTTGTCCTCCTGGGAACTTCAAAGCGGTTCTAATATAATTTATTATATTTCTCCTATAAACTTCCTCCAAGGATTGCTCGCACAGTTCTTTACCATCATCTTAACTTCATTTGGGTCTTGGGAATACGTCTCACTGAATTCAGGAGGATTTATTTCTAAATAGCAGAAATATACTGCCATTGCATGAACTGTAAACTAGGTAGCCTCTTGAATTGTGCATTACAAAAATGCGATTGGCAATCTATGATAAAGGAATGGCAGTCGTAGTCCTTGACTTACAACCATTCATTCAGCGGCTGTTCAAAGTTGCAATATGCTGGAAACTGTGACTTATGACGGTTTTTCACACTTATGACTGTTTGCAGCATCCCCATGGCTACATGATGAAAATTCAGATGCTTGGCAATTGGTTCATATCTATGATAGTTGCAGTGTCCTGGGGTCATGTAATCATCTTTTGCAACCTTCTGACAAGGAAAATCAACGAGGAAGCCAGATTTACTTAACAGGAGCCATGGTTGTGCAGTGGTTAGAATTCAATATTACAGTCTGGCTCTGCTCACCATCAGCAGTTCGATCCTGACTGGCTCAAGGTTTACCCTTCCATCCTTCTGAGATCAGTAAAATGAGGACCCAGATCACTAGGGACAATCTGTAATCCACTTAGTGAGAGCTGTAAAAGCACTATGAAGTAGTATGTAAGTCTCAATGTTATTGCTAACAGCCTTGTTCCTAATTTAACAGCTGAAGTGATTCACTCAATGAGTGTGGCAAGAAAATTTGTAAAATAGGGTAGAATAAGGTAGAATAACATAGCATAGCACAGCACAGCACAGCATAGCATAGCATAGCATAGCATAGAATTCTTTATTGGCCAAGTGTGATTGGACACACAAAGAATTTGTCTTTGGTGCAAATGCTCTCAGTGTACATAAAATAAAAAATAAAATACATTCATCAAGAATCATAGGATATAACACTTAGCGATAATCATAGGTTACTAATAAGCAATCAAATCATACTAGGGAACAATAAAACAATATAAATTGTAAAGATACAAGTAACATGGATATAGCCATAAGTGGGAAGAGATAGGTACTAGTAAGGATGAGAAGAATAGTAATACAGTCTTTGTAAATAGTTTCACAGTGTTGTGGGAATTAGTTGTTTAGCAAAGTGATGGCATTTGAGGGAAAAAAACTGTTCTTGTGTCTAGTTGTTCTGTGTGCAGTGCCCTATGGTGTCGTTTTGAGGGTAGGAGTTGGAACAATTTATGCCCAGGATGTGAGGGGTCTGTAGATATTTTCTTTCTTTCTTTCTTTTTTAATATGTAGATTTCACAACCCTCTTTTTGACTCATGCAGCATACAGGTCCTCAATGGAAGGAAGGCAGGTTGGTAGCAATTGCTTTTTTCTGCAGTTCTAATTATCCATTGAAGTCTGTGTCTGTCTTGTTGGGTTGCAGTGCCCATAACCACTTAACCACTGTCTTGCTTAGCAACAGAAATTTTGGGATCAATTGTGGTCATAAGATGAGGACTACCTGTATCGTGTAGGCTGGTTTTGTGCGAGAAAAACATGGGCCATTTAAAAGGGGAGACTTTCCTGTCCTGTATGATCTGAAGGTGGTATGTTCACACTGGAAGCGTAACATTGATTCAGCTGTTCTAAGAAATGTACACCGATCAGGAGAAGGAGCCGGTTGTTTTTCCCTCACACAAATTCACTGATATTACTGACAGAGAAGGGCAAAGTGTACATAAGAGCAAAAAATAGCTGAAGAATTTTCCTCTGAGCTCAGAGGCATCATAAAACTTTAGGGAAGGTTACGGCTTTATGTGGAGGGGAAAGACAGGGGTCTCTCTCTGTCTCTCTCCCCCCGCCCCTCAATAAGCGTTATAAAGGTCAGCAGTAAAATTAAATAAAATATGCTAGGTGCTCAAAATGTGTTAATCAAAGCGATATCACAAAATTGATCCACTTTTCTTCAGTAAGTTTCTTTAACTTCCTTCTTCCCCATCTCCTCATGTGCAGAAGAGAAAAGCCAGGTCCCAATGGATTTACTTTTAGGAGTTTTGATCTCCGCATTAAACAGGGTCTAACCAGGGATGGGATTCAAATTTTTGTTACTACCAGTTCTGTGGGCATGGCCAGGTGGTCATATGACTGGGGGGAGATCAAAAGTCTTTTTTTTTCTTTTTTCTTTTCTTTTGCAGCACCCCTCCCCACCATGCCCCATTTTTGGCCTAGTGGGCCTCAGGAAAGCTTCCTGGGTGCTGGAAAAAGAAGCATTTTGAAGCTTTCCGAGTTAAGTACAACAGCGGGATCAGCTGTGCCACGTGATTTAGATTAGCTAGAAAGCAAGAAATCAGACGATTTCCTGCTTTTTAACTAATCTAGATTGTGTGGCACAGCTGATCATCCGCCAGTGATGGGATTCAAATTTCTTTTACTACCAGTGGCTTGGTGGGTGTGATAGGGGAAGGATACTGTAAAATCTCCAGTCAGAGGTGGGATTTGCTGGTTCTCCAAACTACTCAAAATTTCCGCTACCGGTTCTCCAGAACTAATCAGAACCTGCTGAATACCACTTCTGATCATCACCCACTGGTTCAGCTGAATCAGCAGCATTTTACCTCTGGGTCTAACTCGATTTATGGAGACACTGCCAGCTCTCTCCCTTATTCCTTTTCAGATGGAAAATGGCTTCGACTCATCAGGCACTGCTGCTACGAAACAGTACAAAAGAAATTTCATGCTTTGGATGATTTATGGGGATGGATGGGTGCATGGATCACACAGAGAGAGAGAAATGCACAAAAGGAATCTGGTTCAAAATGAGGAGGCCATCTTTAAAATGTGAACTGGGGAAATTAATACTAAAACAACAAAGTAACTTTAAGCACCAAATGAAGGTTTGGGGTGTGTTAGTAAATTAATATCTCTATGCTGCAAGCAGGAGATTGAGGTTGGCACCATCCATCTTCCTGGGACTGTTTCTTTTAAAGGAAGGACTTAAGTTGTCCTAAGCATTACTAAAACTACAATTACAGATAGTCCTCGGCTTAAAACAATGCATTTAGTAACCATTTGAAGTTATAACAGCACTGAAAAAAAGTGACTTATAACCATTTTTCACACTTAGGACCATTGTACCCTGCTCACGTGATCAAAATTTGGATGCTCGGCTCATATTTATGATGGCTGCAGTCATGGTCATGGGATCCCCTTTTGTGACCTTCTGACAAGCAAAATCTGTGGTGGAGCCAGATTCATTTAACAACCGGGTTATGAACTTTACAACCTCAGTGATTCACTTAACAAATATGACAAGACAGGTTGTAACATGGGGCAAAAGTCACTGAACAACTGTCTTGCTCAGCAATAGAAATTTTGGACTCAGTTGTGGTTGCAAGTCAAGGACTACCTGTATTAAAATTTCATCAACCTACCTGCCAAGTAGGATGGAAAGGCAGTGTATGCTGTGGGTCTCACCTGTTATAGATTTACACCTGGTGGGGCCATGAAAAAGGGCCTTTTTAGTGGTGACCCCTTCCGTATGGAGCATCATTCCCCAGACGTTCAATTGGATTCCACCTTGCTTCTTTTCCAAAAGGGCCTGAAGATGTGGCTTTTGTCTGCGAGCCAGAGACAAAGCCAATCAAGTGGTTGGTTTAATTGCATTGTTGCTGCCATGTGTAGAGTGTGTGGGGGAGTAGGGTTTTAATGTTGAGGGTTTTAATGTTGTAAATTACCTGGAGTCACCTGCCTGGTAGTTTGGCGGCCTTATACATTTGTTTAGTAAGTAATAAGTAGATGATTAAAGGTGGTAGTAACCAGTGGTGGGATTCAAAAATTTTTTACTACCAGTTCTGTGGGCATGGCTTGATGAGCGTGGTGTGGCTTGGTGGGTATGGCAGGGGAAGGATACTGCAAAATCTCCATTTCCTCCCCACCCCACTAACCTGCTTTCCAGCTCCGTTCTCCTGTGCAGGGCAACAAAAGAAGACCCAGCCGATCAGCTGGGACTCAATGGGAAGCAGGGAATAGATGGGAGCTGGGCCAGTCAGAGGTGGCATTTGCCGGTTTTCTGAACTACTCACAATTTCCACTACCGGTTCTCCAGAACTGGTCAGAAACTGCTGAATACCACTTCTGGTAGTAACCCCTCTGCCTTCCTAAGTGTTTTTTTTTAGAAACAAGGTTAAGAATCCCAGAACTTATCCATAGTAGGGTGCTTCATGCAAGCTACCATTCAGTGTTTAAAAAAGAATCTGATCTATACATCAGATGTATAGAATCTGATCTATACATTCAAGCGGTAAAGCCATGAATTAATATTCATATAAAATATCATCTTTTGGGTATTCCCACACAGTTGTGTTTTCCCGGGCCATTGGCTTCAATGAAGAAAAACCAGCAGAGGAAAAAATTACATTGAGAGTGAGAGGCAAAGAATGGGGAGAATGATCAAATGAGCAGTCGGTCAGAATGTGAAAAGAGTTCTACAAAAACAGGATTTATTTTCCTTACTGAACACTCATTGAAGGTGGACAAAGCATCCAGAACAATTTACGTGCAGAAATCTATTTCCTGTCACAGAGACATATTCTCTAATACAATTCAAGCAACGATTTTCCCCCCCACCCCCGATCCAGAAAACCATCATGCGTATTGTTTCACGCAGAGGTGGTATTCAGCAGGTTCTGACCAGTTCTGGAGAACAGGTAGCGGAAATTTTGAGTAGTTCGGAGAACTGGCAAATACCACCTCTGACTGGCCCCGCCCCCATCGATTCTCTGCCTCCCGTTGAGTCCCACTTGATCGGCTGGGTCTTCTTTTGTTGCCCTGCACAGGAGAACGGAGCTGGAAAGCAGGTTAATGGGGTGTGGAGGAAATGGGATTTTGCAGTAACTTTCCTCCAGGCGTGGGGAGGGAATGGAGATTTTACACTATCCTTTCCCCACAGAAATGTTGCGACCAGCCATAAGTCATTGTGGTTGTAAGTCGAGGACCACCTATAAAGATAAATCTACCGCCAGTGGCAGAAAAAACAAGCAAATGAAACTTCTCTCATAACTTACCTGATTCACCTCTTAGGCAGGACAGGTACATGAGATGATAATGTATAAGAGTCATCTAGTCTGGAGTAGGCAGCTCTTATCTCTGGCTTTCTAATGTGAGTATCAATATTGATCAACATGTTATGGGCCTTACAAATGCCTCTCTTCTGCTTATCTCCAATAACAATGATAAAGAGTATACACAAAAAAGAGGCTATAACAGAGGTTACTGGAGAACATCCTTATTTTTTTTTTTTATCAATAAGATGAACAGGACAATGCTGGGGTTGTTTTGCCCTGGTTTGAGAAAGAAAGTTTCCTCGCTAAACTACAAGTACATCTCAAATGGGATATATATATATATATATATATTCCAAAATATTATATATTTCAAAACTGAACGTTTCAAAACTGAAATGGCTGTGAAAGTCTGACTCGCAGACGAACGCAATACAGAAGCCTGATGATGGCAGATGAGATTCTGCCGAAACGTTGCTACAACTTTAAAAGCACAACTATAATGACATGGGAAAATACCCGAACAAAGCTGAATACCATACATGTAAGTACCCGCGAAAACTTAAGAATATCTATCTATCTATCTATCTATCTATCTATCTATCTATCTATCTATCTATCTATCTATCTATCTATCTATCTATCTATCTATCTAAATAAACTGAATCTCTGGTTCTTTTAAGTGACTTCCCTCCTTGTGTTTTCTTCTTTGTGTTTTCAACATTCATAATTATATCTTATCCTTCTAAGCCATCTGTAAGTGGAAGCGTGGAGAAAGCACAAACTACTTTAAAAAAATAGCAGGATGTGTAAAATATTTATGAGTGGTTTCTCCTTTTTCTACTGTTTATTTCCTCTTCATTGCAAAATAAGAGATGCATTCTGCAATAAAAAAAAGATATAGACAACATCACTTATTTTTCGTGGAAAGTGATGCTGGCTCTGATTGTGGTCCATGCCTTCATGTGAGTTTATGCTTTAAGACATATGTAGCATTGCAGCTAAGGCTAAATGCATATTAAGTTGAATGACTGTGTCATGGATCCTGAAGAAACTGGGAGATTTTCTTTTCTTTCTTTTTTAAAGAGGAAGAAAAACAAATCCAAAACAAGGGAAAAGGTGCACTAGGTTGGGAAAGAAGCAATGAGACAAGTCTTTTTTCTATTCTAATTTGCTCTTCAAACTCTGATTTATTCTGAATAATTGCCACAATGCAGCTGAAATCACTTAGAAGTTATCCATGACCAGGTGTGCTTGCATAAGAAATTGAAAATGCTCATACAACACCTTTTACTGAAAAACTGAATTGATACATATTCTGGGTCTCACACTACACTGAATCCTCACCTAAACAAATGGGTTATGTTTACACCCCCCCCAAAAAAAAACCCCATGTAGGATTGTACTGACAAGCCTGGCTAGCATCTTGTGCACATTTGTACATGAGCCACTGTGGCGTAGTGGTTAGAGTGCAGTACTGCAGGCTGCTTCCTGAAATTTGGCAGTTCAAATCTCATCAGGCTCAAGGTTGACTCAGCCTTCCATCCTTCCAAGGTGGGTAAAATGAGGACCTAGATTTTTTGGGGCAATAGGCTGACTCTGTAAAACCACTTAGAGAGGGCTATAGAGCGGTATATAAGTTTAAGTATTATTGCTATGTAAATAAATTACAATTACAGGTTTGTAATTGATTGGGTTTCCATGGGTTGTATGAAAGACTGCAAGGGAGTGCTCTGCATAGTAAGCAACTTAAAAATAAACTCTGAAAGCAGGTTTCTATTTTCTTCTGTTGAATGTGAAGCAAAGAATATTTCAGGCACTCTGGTGTTATAATGCAGATGTTTTCCAAAGTGTGGCATTTGGAACACAGGTGTGAAGTTGGTTTGAGTTTGATGGTACGTGGTATTCATATGTCATTTTTTAATAACCTGAATGGCAATGAACCCTCTGTAGAGCAAGAGAATTAAGCAGGACACAGAAGGACTAGTCATGGCAGAACAAGAGGGAACTGCCAATGTTTTCATAACTGATCATGTCCAATGACTGTTCCAAACAGAGCATTACTATCTCACTTTTTTCCCTTTTAGTTTAGCTTTAGGTTTCCACCCCCCACCCCCGCAATGCTTTATTGGAGTTTTCGTTTATACATATTACCATTACTTATTAAACAGCACTGTGACATTATATATACATTTATGCGTTCTATCCAATACTTTCAATACACACTACTTCCATGCCATCATATCTATTATATACGTTATTTACATTTTTTATTCTTATATGTATTGTCAAGATGTAGCATGATTCCCATTTTGCATAGTATTCCACGTCTGCTTTCCCTTTTAGTTTAATAGTTACTTCATCTATTTCCATGCACTCGTAGTCTTTTTTTTAATTGTTAAGCCTTCAGGTGATGTGGAGTTTTTCTTCCAATACTGCGCATACAAAATTCTTGCTGCTGTTAATACATGTAACATAAGATATTTTATCTTTCTGTTATAATTTTTATTATTATTCCTAAGAGCTTTATGTTTTTGTTTTATCCTGCTTTTATTATTTTTTATAACTCAGGGCAGTGAACATACCTAATACTTCTTCCTATTTCCTCCATAACAACAGCCTTGTGAAGTGGATTGGGCTGAGAAACTGACTGGCCCAAAGTCAGTTTTCATGCCTAAAAATGGGACTAAATGGGACTATACTCATAGTCTCCTGGTGATTGCCCCAAAGTCAGCCAGTGGCTTTCATGTGGTTGCTGTTGTGGGGAAGAAAATATCAAGGGAGAATTCTATGGATGTCACCATGAACTCTTGAACTGAAAGGTGAGAGGCAGAGCCACCAGAGAAAGGGAGATTGTGCGGATCGAAGAAGCAAAAGCTTGGTTCATCACATGAAAATACTCTTGCACAGGAACAGGAAGTTCAAGTGCAAAGCGCAAGAGAAGATATAACCACTACCTCTCACTCTCAACTCCATGTCCAATCAACCTTAGCTCAGACAAACTCCTAGGATTTGTCCATGGGCCCATGGGAGTCTGACAACAGCCAACAGAATACATGTTCTTGCACAGAAACAGGAAGTTCAAGTCCAAGAAATACTTCCCACTCTCAACTCCATGGGGTCAGCTACCGAGACCCATGTCCTTGGTGATTCTGTTCATCATTAAGCCATCTTTCCAGTCTGCCTCCATGTTTCGAGTATCTTTCTCCTAGCTTGGAACTGAACCAGAAGGGTATTTCTTCTAACAGTCTAAGTGTGAAAAACAGGTCATATGCCACTTTTTTCAATGCTATTGCAATTTTGCATGGTCCCTAAACAAATGCTTGTAAGAGACTACAGGCATACTCTGCTGAAATATAGATAGGAAGAACTATACAAAGGCCTCATTTGTAAAAGGAAGGGATCACTGCGAAGCTGTATCTGAATTGTAAAAATAGGGGAGTCTTTTCAGGAACTGTTTGAGCTAGTGGCTGTTTTCAAACAAGTGATTTAACATTGCCACTTGAAATGATTTCACCCTGCGTGGTTTTGCTGCAAGCTATTTACAATTAAAATTCAAATAAGATCAGGTTATCATCAGCTATTTATGAAACAGAAAGAATCTTAATTTTGGTTTTGTTTTGTCAACACAAACCAAGCAAAGAAAAGGATCCTCAATTCTTTTAATTGCAGAAGGGGGGGAGAGAGAGAATTACAACAGCTGGATAGAATAACAAAAACGATCATTATTCATTTGGGTGCTATCATTACACAGAAAAATAAGGTGCTCTCCATTCTGGGAGATATTTCTTTCTAATCCCATAAAAGAATCTGTCTTTGATTTCAAGTGGAATTCCTGCTGTGCAGGGTTGCAATGCAAATCTAATTTGTGTGCAACAAAACCAAATGGGTTGAAATGAACTCTGCATTCCAAAGATGTTTTTTGTTTAAGCATTGCATTTCCTCATCTTTATAATGAATGCACAATGAAGTTATACTTTTGGGGGGGGGGGGAATAAAAAAAGTAAAAGAAAAATTGGGCAACAAGGGATCGAAAATCGAAGAGAACATTTGCTACCAAGGATCGTTGTCTGTTGCTGGCAAAAAGCAAGATGTAGGAAGGACATGAAATGCTCACAAGTGTGCTAAATTATTTGAGGAGGAAAAACAATAGGAAAAATGATGAATCAGATCAGACCAGATGCCTGTCTGATCCAGCATCCTGTTTACACAGCTTTCACATCTTCTCCAGTAGTCTATATCTAGATAAACCGGGATTAACACCAGACAAAAATCAAACAGAAAACAATACCCTTGCCAAGGAACTAATGAGGATCACACAACCCTGGGACACTGCAACCATTGTAAATATATGTCAGTTACCAAGCACTTGAATTTTGACTCTGTGATTATGGCGATGCTACAACGGTCACAAGTGTGAGCATTGGTTGTAAGTCACTTTTTTCAGTGCTTTAAATGGTAAATGAATGCTTGTAAGTCAAGGAGTACTTGTGTTTTGTAGGCATTTAGAACTCAAGTGAAAGTGACAAATAGTGGTATCAAGACACAGGAGGTCTTTGGAAATTCTCAACCATCCAGATCATGGTTGTCCCAAAGGTGCTTTTTTTCCAAAACACAACTGGACTTTCTTGGGAGGTTTTTTTCCCTTTCAAAATGTTCACTTCTCATCCAAGAAGTGAACTTCAGTTCTGGTTTTGTTTCTTATTTCCCTGAAAACATTTCAAAGGTTTTGGAAAAAGCTCTTTTCAGACAAGGCACAGGGTATACAGTTTGAAATGTTCTTTAAACACTATACAGTTACTCTATGACTTCCTGTCAGTGGATTTGATTTGCTGTCCATGAGCTTTCTGTTTTTTCTTTCATTCTTTTTTCTCTTTGCCTATTTGTCTTGAATCAGGATAAGGGACTGTTAACCACTTGGCACCTTTGAGTCCCAGTTTTCATAAGAAATTGGAAATACAGATAACAATTGCACTAAGACTTCTATACCATTTCACAGTGTTTTACAGCCCTCCCCAAGCGGCAGTGGTGGGATTCGAATAATTTAACAAAAGTTTCTCTGCCCTAACATTTTCTTCCAACAACCAGTTCACCAAATGGCCCAGAAAGTTAACAACCAGTTCTCCCGAACTGGTGCAACCTGGCTGAATCCCACCACTGCTAAGCGATTTTACAGAGTCAGCATACACCCTCTAACAATCTGGGTTCTCATTTTACCCACTTCAGAAGAATGGAAGGCTGAGTCAACCTTGAGCTGGTGAGGCTCAAACTGCTGGCAACTGGCAGTCAACAGAATTAGCCTGCAGTACTGCATTATAACCACTGTGCCACCACGGGTAGTGTACCATATACAAACTATACAGGTAGTCCTTGACGTACAAACCATTTATTTAATGACTGCTGGAAGTTACAATGGCACTGAAAAAGTGCCTAATGATTGTTTTTCATAGTTATGACTAGTTATTAGCATCCCATGGTCACATGATCAAAATTTGGCCACTTGGCAACTGGCATGTATTTATGACAGTTGCAGTCTCCTGGGATCATGTGAACATCTTTTGCAACCTTCTCACAAAACAAAGTCAATGGGGAAGCCAGATTCACTTCACAAACGTATTACGGTCAACTGCAGTGATTTACTTAACCACTGTGACAAGCAAAGTCGTAAAATGAGGCAAAACTCACTTAGCAACTGTCTTGCTTAGCAATAGAAATTTTAGGCTAAATTGTGTTGCAGAAATAATATATATCAATAAATGTATCTAGAGATATTCCATATATTAAATACATATAGGTAGCACTGGTACATGCCAAGTATTGTGTTATTTTTCACTGAACATTATTCATATTCAACTGTTCCCTAAACAACTCTTTTAAGAGTCAAGATTAGAAAATAAAATCTGAAACAGATGCAGGAAAAACCTTCAAAAGTGCAGGCTAAACAATGTTGTAATCTTCTTTCTTGCCATGTTATATTTTCCAGCACAATTGCAATCCGTTGTTAGAAATACAACGTTTAAAAGGCAGCGGGAATGGCAAGGGAAGCAAGAAGTTGTGAACATATGTCTGAAAGTTTAATAGATGTGTCAAGGCAACTTTCAAGTTCCAAAAAAGCTCATCTTTTGAATCATTTTATTTGTTGCTTTCTGAAATCTACTGGGTTTAAATCAGTCCTGCAAAATCCTTGTTATTTTCTTTGCCTGCTCAGACCTTGGGCTGCTTTTCAACAAACCAGGAGAGTTACATTTAAAAGACAGAGTTCTATTTAAAACATTTCAAGAGCAAAAAAAAAAAAAAGAGCCTTAGGATTTTTAGGGTCTCTCAAATTTTCTATGGCATAAAAAAAATAGCACCACACATTTCTCAAATGAGTTCAAATAGGTGGAATGAGAAACAACCAATGTTTGTTTACCTCTTTTTCCAAATAAATGTATGAAAGCATTTCCCCAGGTAACGCAACTTCTGTACCAGGATAAAATCAAGACATTGATATAATATTTGAAAATTTCAATCATTCCCATTGTTATCGAGTTGTTTGCTATTCCTTTAGTTCAACCCCCTTGAATACCCTCAAATCCACTAATTTTAGGGGAGATCAAATGAAACATTAGTGATCTGTGATCATTTATCGAAGAAATTGTCTAGTTTCCATAAGTCGTTTTTTTTTTTTTAACTAGGAACTTCCATTATTCTGGATTCTATCGACAGAGCAAATTTTATCTAATAAGCTCCAGGAAAGCTAATCAGGCAGTAGAAAAACATTTTGTTGCAAATTCTGTCCACCCTCCCTAGGAACAGATTGCTTCTTGAGTTGTGTTATTATTTGTGCAAGGCTGGACAGCTTGAGCGTGAGAATAATTTATTCCCTGTACATTTCTAATTACAGCAAAAGAGGTTTGATCAATGACATACTTGTCCATCTTCTTTCTTTCTTGTCTTTCAGGCATGGTTGGCTACAGTTAAGTAGACAGACCAGCACAAAACACACAAGAAACACAACTCTGTCAGAAAAGGACTGAAGTGCTACTGTTAATTATTCTGGACCATGTGCTCGTTTGCAACCCATCTAACATGAGAAATTGTCTCTGAGGTGTCAAACAGCATCACTTACGTAAGTGCAGGAGAAGCACTAACCAAAATGTTTGAGTGACTGGATTTGGGTGACCTGCCAGAGACCTACAGCAGAAGCTTTGAGATTTAACTCCCAATCTGTGTCGTGGAGTTTGATGTGGAATTTAAATTGGGACTCGCGATGGAATGGTTTCTTTCTTGTCTTTTCTTTTAATGATTTTTTTTTTAAAAAGTATATCCCCATGAGTCGGATTCGTTTGTTAGAATGGCACGGATCTTACCTTTGCTTTTGCAATTATTTGTTTCAATCAAACTTAGGTACGCAGCTGTCATTCTCTTGTCATCTCCCCTCCCCCCCGCAACAAAATAAGAAGGGAGAATAATGATTCTTTTGTAGCGACTCACCTTCATGTATGTTGAGTTAGCATATGAATGGAGAAGACGCTAAGGATGAAACGGAAGGTTTGCTGTCTTAAGAATGTGGTAGTCCTGCACATTTATGATGCCTTGAAAACATCCCAGCTCTGCTTGTTAAAAATACAGAAGGCTACTGTGATAACCCAGGGTGTGGCACAAAAGCAACAAAGTCACAAAAATAGGTAAAGTCCCTTTAATACATCCAATTTGGCCCCCAATGTCCAGTTATCATTGGCTGGAGAAAAAACTTTCCCAAGAACAATTTTTAAAGGGAATACATTCTGTCCGAACCCAAAGTACATATAAATTATAAATAAAAACCAACACAAATCACACTGCAGCAATTAACGAGACAGGGCAGGATAAGGAATTGAAGACGTCAAAAGATAATGAAACACACACAGTTGGGAGGACACCAGAACTCAGATAAGACTTGACAAACCAAAATAATTCATGCTTTGCTTCCAGCAAGGAGCTGTGCGCAAACACTCCCTTTATCCTGTTTTCCCAGCTGCAGCTACTGAAGGGAATCAGGGCCTTTTTCTCCCCCGTAACCCATGTTGCTCTCTTATCCATTCCTTCCTGAATGCCCTAGGATGAAGAGGGGGTGGGCTTGGATCTTCCTCTGAATGCCCAGTCAGACTGTGCCCTTCCCCAGTTTCCTCCACAGCCACCGGAACCACACTCCCACTCCCTGTCAGCTGTTCCACCTCTCCCTCAGAATCAGATTCCAACAGGGGCATGAAAGCTACATTCTAATAATCAAGGGGTGACAGTTGTAGCTAGAAGCTATACTTGTTCTTTATTTAAATATACAGGTTTGTATCTGGGCTGTTGTTCTGAGCTCCAAGCTTGGCAATTTGGTTGCAAATGTTTTGTCACCATTCGAGGAGACATCGTCAGTGCACTTTGAATTGACAATTGACCAACAGCCCAACTGCCAACCCGCGCTACTTATTATTCAAGTACATTTCAGGTTTATAGCTATTTCTCTGTCAACTTCTTGAGACTAATTTCTTTTTGCTACCCATCTACAGTTAGTCCTCAACTTAGGACCATTCAGTTAGCAATCGTTCAAAGTTACAGCTGAAAAAAAGTGATGTACAACCAGTCTCCAAACTTACGATTGTTGCAGTATCTCAATGAACACACGATCAACATTCGAGCATTTAGCAAACAGTGTATGTTTACGATGGTTATATGATCCCCAGGATCATGTGATCCCTATTTGTGACCTTTTGACATGCAAAGTCAACGGGGAAACTGGATTCATTTAATGACTGCATGATTCACTTAACAAGTGAAATGATTTGCTTAACAACCATTGCAAGCAATGGTTATAAAATCAGGCCCACGTTTCTTAACTGCCTTGCTTAGTAACAGAAATTCAGATCCCAATTGTGGTTGTAAGTTGAGGACTATCTGAATTGCATCATGTTTGTCTGCACTACCTGGAGAAGATGTTCTTTGTTAGAAAATTGTAGCAGCAATGTGAGGAAAATAACATGCCTATTTAGAATTTGCCCAATATTTAGGGTGACCTACTATAGTTTAGGCAATTTATCAACCACAAGAGCATTGCATAAAAATGACTGTGATTTAAAAAGCAAGATCGCCTTATGAGAGAAGGGATATGTTCTACGTAATAGGAAAAAAAGCCCGATGAATATTTTTTTAAAAAGTAAATATTTATCCAGATGAGTCCTGCCACAGAAAAAGAGTTTAGGATTTAGACATGACCATTAGATCTCCAGGATATGAATCAAATACAAATAAAAACAGCAATGGAATGGAATGGAATGGAATGGAATGGAATGGAATGGAATAGAATAGAATAGAATAGAATAGAATAGAATAGAATAGAATAGAATAGAATAGAATAGCACAGCACAGCACAGCACAGCACAGAATAGCATAGCATAGCATAGCATAGCATAGCATAGCATAGAACAGCACAGCACAGCACAGCACAGCACAGCACAGCACAGCACAGCACAGCACAGCATAGCACAGCACAGCACAGCACAGCACAGCACAGAACAGCACAGAACAGAACAGAATAGCTTTATTGGCTAAGTGTGATTAGACACACAAATAATTTGTCTTCAGTGCCCAGTATACATGCAAAACAACAAAGTAATAATCATCATATATCAAAGTAATAATGATCATAATAATGATACCAATAAGAGAAGGTAGAAGAACAGATAATAAGGATAAAAGTAATACAGCCATACTACATGGATAAATATACTTAGACACCAGCCAGAACTATTGGAAATTCAGTATTCAGCAGAGTGATGGCACGAGAGGAAAAACCTGTCTCTGAGACTAGTTGTTTTGGCATGCAATATTGCATTGTTTTGTATTATTTTGGCATACAATATGTTTTTAGGGGTGAATTTATGGGTTGATTCAAAACAGCAATGCCAAGATTCTGGTGGTACATCAACCAGTTTGCTGATTATAATTTGTCCTGCCTCATCTGGCTAATGTAGTCACTGAAGGACAAATAGGGTAATCGTACTCTTGGTTTGCGTGGACTTTAGTATTCATGCCATGTTTGCTATGGTGAGACCTCTTTGAGACTTCAGAGTAAACATGGCACTCGTGGAATAGCCTTAATATGCCATTAAGCTCCCCTGTTTTGAAGGGCAGAATGGAGGCGAGCATTTGCAATTGAACAAGAGGTGGATGGCTTAAAATCTGGGTGAGGAGAGAAATAGTTATTTAATGCACTTTAAATTGGCAGAGGTTTCTCCCCTCCGCAGATCTGGCAGCTCAATTAAGATGTTCATCCCATGGCACAGTTATAAAAATCCAAAGAATTTCCGCCAACTGGAAAGTTCTGAAGAGGCTTCCATATGCCTGCAATGAAACTCTTTGTGCCTGCTGGAAACAGGAAACATAATCTCTAAGCAAAGATTCACAGCTGCTTCCTTTCACCTTTAAAGCAGACGGGCAGAAAAGTGTTACCTCACAAAAGCAGCCCTTCCGAAGTGCTATTTTGCAGAAACTTTTTGTGGAAGTGAAGTTCCCCTTGCAAAGCTTTGCCCAGCCTATGTAAAATCCATATCCTTATTCAAAAAGGCACATTCCCTAGATCGGGATTATATCAAAAGTCTTGCAGTGTTGCAAGTCCTCAATTTACAACTGAAATTGACAACTCAAATAATAAGAAACCACACAAAGGGGATGATGGAACAGCTGGTTTTCAACAGATTGTATTGTTTTGAAAGAGCAGTTGCAAGGTCTTTCTTGGTCTGATACTATTTCCCTAGAGATATATGTAATTTCAAGGAGATGGAACATTTTTTACCAGTTTGGACTGATTCACCAAACAAAACATGTCCTCAAAAGATTGGATTCCTGTAGTGCATATTCCCCAAATATATATTGTATTTGGGGCTGGCATTGGAAATCTTTTGGAAGCATTTAGGCATTAAGATTTAGATTAATCAGGATGGGAATTCCCAAGAATTCTATCAGTTCTAGAACCACTATCCAGGCATTATCCCCAGCCTCTGCGAGAATACCAATTTCTGGATGCAAAACCCTTTAGTAGAGTATACTTCCCCAAAATATTAGAAAACATTCACTGTGCACTTAAGGAAAAGGTTACCAGATCTTAAAGGTGTCGGATTTTGCTATGCTCTTCCAAAGAAAACTGGTACCAATTCTGTCTTTCTTTAAGAGAGACAGATAGACAGACAGACAGATATAGAGTCAGACAGACAGACAGACATAGAGGTAAAGGTAAATGTTTCCTTGTCCAGTTGTGTTCAACTCTAGAGGGCAAAGCCCATCTCTGTTTCTTGGCTGATGGAGCCTGCATTGTCTAGTGGCGTTTCTGTGGTCATGTGGTGAGCATGACTACATGCTGAGGAACACAGAACACTGTTACCTTCCTACCAAAACGGTACCTGTTAATCTCGCATGCTTTCAAACCGTTAGGTGGGCAGGACATGGGACAAGGATGGGAGCTCACCCCATCATGTGGTGCTTGGGTCTGCCAGAGTATATTCATGAATTGGAATAGAGCATGGTAACAAGGTCAGCCAATGAATAGGCATAGCAATGAGGACTGTTTGGAAACTGAAAATAGAAGTAGCCTAGGTGTGGTTCTATATTAAGCTCTGCAACTATGTTAAGCTCTGAGTCTGTCTATTGAAAATGAAACTGCTTCTATCCTGCTTGCCTGCTGAACTAAAGAGAAACAAACTTGTTTGCTCGTCCGCTGAAGTTGTTGTTCTGCTCTGCACTTGCAACATGTTTATTTCTGTTTGAGTTTGCTCCATGTTGGAGAAATCTACAACTGGTATTGTAAAATTTATTTAATATGTTTATAAAGATGTAAAATGAAGCATCAGCCATCTGTATTTACTTTTCTGGCGCTGAATTTACGCTGCAAAACTCTGAACAATATCTTGAACTGCCCAGCATCCAGTTGACAAACCCAGTGCTTTAACCACTAGGCCATCATGCCTCCCTATATAGATTAGATTAGATAGGTAGAGATAGATAGATAGATAGATAGATAGATAGATAGATAGATAGATAGATAGATAGATAGATGATAGTGATGATAGAGATAGATGACAGAAATAGATGATATAGATAGATAATATAGATGATATATGATAATATAGATAGATGGTCTATCATCATATAGATGATAGATAGATGATAAATAGGTAGATAGATATAGAGATAGATGATAGAGATAGATGATAGGTAGGTAGGTAGGTAAGTAGATAGATATACACGCATGTACACAAACATACACATACATCACCTGAACTTATTCTAGACTGGCAGATTGCTATTTGGTTAGCAGGTTGCATGAGTGTTATGCCTCTGTCAAACTTTATTATAGTATTGTGCTGTTTCTATAATTTTAGGTATAAATCAATTTATGATTGCCTTTTGTGATGGAACAGCATGGAATTAGAGAGAGTGCTCCATCTCTCTTCTCCAAAAGCAGCAGGCATCTGTAAAGCAAGCATTCCTTTCAGCTAATTGGTATGATGATAGGACTATCCTGTTCTTATTTACAAACCTGCAGATTTATGTCAAGCAAAGCCAATTATGCTTAATGTTTAAACTATTGCAGGTGCTGAATAACTTTGTTGCTAGGCAGTGGAAATGAAAAATGCTCTTTTAACAGATCTCGTTGCAATGGAGAGCCTGTGCTTCATCGCCAGTGCAAACTGAACAGATGGACAGCTTAATCCCTGTACTGAACTCCCTCGCCTGCTTCTCTCCCCCTTCCTCCCTTGTCTACCTGAAACAATGCCCCACGTGTTTTGTCTTGCCTTGTAGTCCTGAAATTATTCACGTTTGAAAAACCTTAAAATGAAGTCACCTGGCTTACATCTACCTTTTGGTATGTTTAACTCATTCAGAGCCTAGTTGTGAAAGGATGTTGACTTTGCTGCTGTAGACTCAGAGGGACGAGCTAAGCCATCAGATTTGATCTAAATATGGTCTAATCCATGAATGTCCAACTTTGGCAACTTTTAAAACTTGTGGACTTCAACTCCCAGAATTCACCAGCCAGCATAGCTGACTAGGGAATTGAAATCCACAGCTTGTTAAGCTGCCAAGGTTGGACACCTCTGGTCTAATCAATCTAATCCAGACATGGGCAATTAATGAATTAATTGGTGAAAAAAAGGACTAGGGGTGACATGATAGCAGTCTTCCAATATCTAAAGGGCTGCCACAAAGAAGAGGGAGTCAAGCTATTCTCCAAAGCACCTGAAGGCAGAACAAGAAGCAATGGCTGAAAACTAATCAAGGAGAGAAGCAACCTAGAACAAAGAAGAAATTTCCTGACGGTGAGAACAATTAACCAGTGGAACAACTTGCCTCCAGAAGTTGTGAATGCTCCAACACTGGAAGTTTTTAAGAAGACATTGGATAATCATTTGTCTGAAGTGGTGTAGGGTTTCCTGCCTAAGCAGGGGGTTGGACTAGAAGACCTCCAAGGTTTCTTCCAACTCTTTTCTATTTCTGTTTATATTCTACTTTACTCTACTCTATCCCTATCCTACTCTATTCATAGGTAGTGCTTTGACTTAGTGACTGTTGAAAATTACGGCATTAAAAAAAGTGTCTCATCACTGTTTTTCACACTTATGATCAAAATTTGGACACTTGGCAACTGACTCATACTTATGACAGTTGCAGTGTCCCAGGGTCATGTGATCATCTTTTGCAATCTTCAAACAAGCAAAGGCAATGGGGAAACCAAATCCAATTAAGAACCGTGTTACTAGCTTAACAGCTGCATCAGCTCAACAACCATGGCAAGAAATGGGGCAAAAAACACTTAACAACTGCCTTACTTAGCAACAAAAATTTGGGGCTCAGTTGTGGTTGTAAGTCAAGGACTACCTGTACAGCAGTGTGGGATGCACCTCTGAAAATCCTGAAAAGCCAACAATTTTGGAAACAGATCATCCTGGAGAACATCTATCTATGGACTCCTTAAGAGACAACACTGACTTGATGGTACATGTAGTAGTCAGTAATCAAGTGTTCCCCATGTTTAGGTTGGATTTGCACTATTTTCTTTCTTTACCCAATCAAAGAAAAATATAACAGTAGATCTCGAGATCACTTCCAAATCCATTGTTATTAGAGTGCACTTGCAAAGTATATGGTTAAAAGGTATAAAAAAGGGAAAGAAGAGAATAGAAGCTATCCAGTTCTCACACCTTCAATTTTATCAGAAGTAACTTTGTTGAAAGCTATCAGAACTTCAGTTAACCATTGTACAAAGTTAGCACCCACTCCTCTCCTAGAAGAATGAAATATTCTAGGAAATATTGAAAAGGAGGAATATTACACCTCCCTGGATGAGATAAGGAGAAATATGCTCTTGGAAATCAGCCCCCACCTTTGTTAATAGCCCCAGAAAGACTGGCCATCCTATCTACAAGACAAAAGGCCTTCAGCTCCAGGTGATAGGATTAGCCTTCATTCAAGATCCAAACCAGGACAAGGGCATTAAGACACAATACGAATTGCCCAACACCCTTTCAGAACACAACCCTTTTCATTACATCATCACTCAGCAAGATTCAACCAAGCCTGGGACACAGCTAGATTACAAAGTCAGCTGGACCCCCACATAGCCGCCTGAGTGTCTGACAAACAATAGGATACATTCAGGGGTGGGATTCTACCAGTTCGTGCCTATTTGCTAGAACTGGTTGTTAACATTCTAAGCAGTTTGGAGAACTGGTTGTTAGAAGAAATTACTGGCCTAATCCTGTAAGGAAGGCAGGAAGGAAACATTCTGGTGTTGCTTACAGAAACTGCCTATCCGTTAACCCTTATTACATTCTTGGCAGGACTAGACTTCCTGTCTGAGGAACATCTCTGGAGTTTTTTTTCCCCTCCTTTGCTGGTACTTTGCTTGTGTGGAGTGGCCATTCAAAGTTACAATGGCAGTGAAAAAAGTGACTTATGACCGTTTTTCACACTTACAACTGTTGCAGCATCCCCACAGTCATGAGAGGCCAGGCGAGGAGATGCGTGCCTCAATGTGAGTGATATTGAGTTGGCCACACCCAGCCAATAACATGACCACCAAGCCATGTCCACCCAGTCACATGACCACCAAGCCATACCCACCACCTAAGCTATGCCTGCAGAACCGGTTGTTAAAAATTGGAATCCCACCCTGGATACATTTCTTGCAAGGCCCAAAAGAGTATAAATCAGGGGTGGGATTCTACTGATTTGGACCAGTTTGGGTGAATCGTATGTTAAATTTGCATCTGGTTCACCAAACCAGTATTTGAACCAACCGGCTGGCCCCACCCACCCTGCCACTCCCCTCCCAGGAGTCTCCACGTGTATTGTTTTGATGCAAGTAAGTGCAAGTAACTGCACGAAGGCTCTGAGACGGGGAATAATGGCCCTACTGGAAGTACTGGAAGTTACAAAATGGGCCTGTTTCCAGCTTCTGGAGGGCCTCCAGAGCCGGGGGGGGGGCATTTTTGCCCTTCCAGAGGCCCAAGGGAAGCCTCTGGATCCTTGGAAAAGTGAAAAACTGCCCTCCTGGAAGTTCTGGTAGGCCACGCCCACCATGGCCACGCCCATCCAGCAACCGGGCAGCGAACCGGTTGCTGGGATTTTTGAATCCCACTCCTGGTATAAATATAGCTCACTCTCCACTCCATGTGGTCATCTACTCAGAGTCGCACATGCCTGGTGGTTCTGTTTCACCATTAAACCATCTTTCCAAGCAGCCTCCATGTTTCCAGTATGTTCCTTCCCACTTGGAACTGAACCCAGATGGACATTTCTTCCAACACCATGAAAAAAACCGGCAAACACACAAATCAAGCGTACGTGACAAACAAGGATTGTTCACAGTATATTGTTGATGGTAGCATTCATGTCCTCATCACAATTTATTAAAAGGGAAAAGGTTTACAGCCCAGACCTAGTAGCCTTACTCCTTCCTGCTGTTTTGCTAGTACAAATATATTCTCCTTGCATTATTGCTAAACTTGTCGTCAGCAAACAAAATAATGGCTAAGTGCTAAACTTGGAGTTTCAAGCTAAATTGATCCATACATTATTCCACACTTGTTGCTGCGCACTGCTGGCAGCCATTGTTCAGAGTCACTTTTCTTGGTTTTTATCCAGCAGATGGCTGCCAGGTGAGTTGGGAACTCTTGCAAATATGCAGGTGTTCAATCACTAGCAGCCGAATCAGTAAGCGGTGTAAGGTTAATTCATAGAGCTTGAACAGAGAATGTAGTAGCAGGCAGAGTTTAACGTCAGCCCAGGAATCAAAGCCAAGGTATTAACAATAAGGGTAGACCCCAAAGTTCAGTAGAAGCATAAAAGCTGTAGGTAGTGGCTGGATTAGAAACCTCAGGATCCTGACGATTTTCTCAGAGTGCCATCCAAAGCAACACTGTTGATCTTTAGAAAAGATCTTTCGAAGTTTTTAATGCATAAGCTGGACTTGGTTCTTGTAAATAACTCATGAGAATTTTAGTGTATTAGTTACACACTTATTCACTTGAACATTGGCTGGATATACATCTTTTTTTTGCCTTTGTCACTGTGAGATGGACTGAGCTATTGATATATTCCAGGCTGATGGAATATATTCAAAGGGAATAAGAATCTTCTGCTCAAGGAATTCAGAAGTGGCTGTTTTCTCCCTTCATTAAGTGCTATATCTGTCCTCAAAAAATAGTCTTTCAAAGGGAAAGTTGTACAGTGAAAGATAAGTTTTCTGACTTTAGCTCCAAAGTCATTTTAGAATGAACTCATCATTCGACTTTGGAGCTAGTAACATTTCATATAACTCCCTCTATACAGCTGTTCCTTTGGAGATGGGTATATCTCTACTTCAGAGGTGAAGAATTATGGCCCCTCTATGACTTGTGGACTTCAACTCCCAGAATTCCTGAGTCTGGCTCAGGAATTCTGGGAGTTGAAGTCCACAAATCATAAAAGGGCCATAGTTCACCAACCATGCTCCACATACAGGACTATCTAGTACAGCCTGCCAAAATCTGGATGACTACTACCACAGCAGCAAAGAGAAACAAGAAATCTGTAATGCTGTGATGCCAACATCAGGACTTTTACAGACCAGATCTGGTAGCCGTACTACATATGGAGCATGACATTAGAAAACATCAAGGTGCCTCATTAAAAGGCTTTGTCACCCAGGAAGCTCTCAGTGATAGGAAAAGGAATGAGATGTATGGATTTAGAATCGTTCAGGTGTTAAGTCCTGAACTTATAGAATTAATTTTCAGAGAGAGAAGCAGACATGAAAAAGACAAACTACGACCCACTATTGCTAAGTCAACCCATAAACAAAGAAAGAAAGACATCATTAAAATCTGATAGGCGATAGTCTGAAGACAGAGTAGACCAAGTTCTCAGCCGGTTGTTTTCAGAGCGTAAGTTCACAGGAGAGTTTCCATCCGGGATAAAGGAGAGGGGCAAACCAGGATGCTATCATAAAATTTAAGTGATTTCTCATGCTGTAAAAGCTGCTCCTGAAGAAGGCTTCCTCTGAATCCTTCATCATAGTCTTCCTGAAGATTATTATATCTGCAAAGCAAAAATAAATTAAACCTCTTTTGCAGCGCTATAAAACATAGGGATATGCTTAATGTCTTCAAAGTCTGATATAAGAAAGAAAAAAATCAGAGAGAAAGGGAGAATTGCTAAATCAAAACAAGAGTTCATCCTGGCTGTCAGAAACATCTGGACAGATTATTCGTGTGGAAGGATAAAGTTGTCTGTCAAAAGAAAGTTGAAGAGTGGGAGGTGGAGTCACTGATCAACCTCCAGCCTGGACAACTGTATGCTCTTCAAATGTAAGCATCATTTCTGATAGAACCACGCTGGTTTGGGAAAGTTCCACTTCAAAACGCTAAGCAATGGAGCCCACACCATCGGATTCAGCAGTTTCTAAAGGATGGAAGAACATTTTATAGACAGAAACCACTCCCAGGCAAGAGAGATAGACTAGTCACCCCGAATGAGATGAGGTTGTCTATGGCTGAAGAAAATGGATGGGAACTAATCAAGGAGAGAAGCAAGCTAGAATGAAGGAGAAACTTCCTAACAGTGAGAACAATCAACCAATGGAATGGCTTCCTTGTGGATGCCCCAACACTGCAAGCGTTCAAGAAGAAACTGGACAGTTATTTGTCTGAAATGGTATAGAGCAGTGGTGGCTAACCTTTTGGGCTCCTGCATGTCAGTATCCAGAAGGCAATGTTTCCTGCACATGCGCACGCAATCCCCCCCCGCCTCCTTACCTGCGCTGCACCTCCCAGCTGATTTTTGGCCCATTTGAGGCCTTTTTGGCTTCCCAGAGGCTTGAGGGAAGCCTTTGCAGCCTTTGCAGGCCGAAAAGTGGGCCAATATCATCACTTCCGGTATTTCTGGAAATATAGGAAGTGATGAAATGGGCTTATTTTTCAGCTTGCAAAGGCTGCAGAGGCTTTTCTCAAGCCTCTGGGAGGCCGAAAAAGGCCTCAAATGGGCCAAAAATCAGCTGTGCAGTGCACGCATGCACAGCGAGGTAAGTTTGTCTAGGGCTCACATGCCTGCACAAATGGTTCTGTGTACCTGTGCACATGCGCCATAGGTTCACCATCACGGGTATAAGGTCTCCTGTTCAAGAAGGGGGTTGAACTAGGTGATCTCCAGGATCCCTTCCAACACTGATTGTGTTCTATCCTATCCTATCCTATCCTATCCTATCCTATCCTATCCCATTCTATTTCCTTATTCCTTATTCTATTGTTATTCCTTATTCTATTCTATTCCACTCTACTCTTATTCCTTATTCAATCCTTTTTTTGTTTGAAAATTTTATTTGGGTTTTCACAAAAAAAAACATAATACAAATAAAACATCTTTTTTTGAAAATAGCATGGTCCTGGGTTACAGTTCTTCATACAGACACAAACTCAATTTCATGCTCACTTTTATGTTCTATTCCATAACTTATTACTGTTTTACAATTTCTACATAGTTTTTCTCCTCTCTTAATTTTCTCAATTTTATTTTAATTATCTCATCTCAGTTCAAATCATTATATTTATACTTTTGTCTGTCCTGTTTCAATTTCATATTTTCTTTTCTCATTAAACAAATTTTCTCCTGTAGTTACTAATTGGAGTATGACACCTTTATATCTTTTAATTTTATCCATTCAACTCTTATTTAAGCTTCAATATATACCTTGAGGTTATAACATTCAATATAATACATAACTTCCAATCGAATTCTGCTTGGTACATTCTTAAAATACACACTATATTCTTAAAAAGTGATTATAAATATATGTAATTAAAACCATTCCAATTCCATTCCAATTCAGTTCTATCATTAATATTCATTGAAGTCTTAACATCTTTAACATTTCTTTTTAATTAAATATCATACTTCCTTGGGAACACTTATAAGCTTTCTGTAATTAATTTTCCCCCCTATTTCTCTTCCCTTATATTATTCCTTATTCTATTCTATTTCACTCTATTCCACTCTACGCTTCTTCTCTTCTCTTCTCTTCTCTTCTCTTCTCTTCTCTTCTCTTCTCTTCTCTTCTCTTCTCTTCTCTTCTCTTCCTTATTCAACTCCACTCCACTCCATTTCATACATAGGCAGTCCTTGCCTTACAACCATTCATTTAGTGAATGTTCAAAATTACAACGGCACTGAAAAAAGTGACTCATGACCAGTTTTCACACTTACAACCATTGCAGCATCCCCAGAGGGGTCACATGATCAAAATGTGGATGCTTGACAACTGGTTCCTCTTTAGGATGGTTTTAGTGTCCCGGGGTCATGTGATCATCTTTTGTAATCTTCTGACAAGCAAAATCAAGGGGGAAGTCAGATTCACTTAACAACTGAGTTACTAACTTAACAACTGCAGTGAATCACTTAACAACTGTGGCAGGAAAGGTTGTAAAATGGGGCAAAGCTCCATTAACAACTGTCTCACTTATCAAGATAAATTTTGGGATCAATTATGGTCATAAATTGAGAGCTATCTCTAATATCAAGGTCAGATTTACTGGCTTTTCTCTATACAGGAACCATTTGAAGTAGCCCTTAGGAGGATATTTCTTCAATTTACCGACAGACTTGTTCTACAAAAGATTTAAGATAACAAGAGCTGAAAAGTTAAAAGGACTTACTTGTGTGAAATGGTCCAGAAGCCCAAACTGTTCACAATCATTAATGAGGCCAAGAAGAAGAAAAACCTCTCAAATTTACCCTCATTTAGAATATTTGGAAACCACTCCCCTAGAAGAACAGGGGAAAAGAAATATACACATATTAAGGGACAATCCAAGCAAAGAAGAAAAGGATTACCAAAGTCTGCTTGCAATGGGGTTTTATGGCCCCGTCCCATAACTGCAGAATTATTGTTCTGTTATGGGATTATGGGTCAGTTTCAGTATGATTACCTTCTTATTCTAAGATGTCATGGGCAGCTGAGAGCCTTCATGAGGCCCCCAATTCATTTTTGACATTCTTAGAGCTCCTTAAGATAGCACTGTCAAATTCAGCAGCAATGTGGCAATTTTCAATAGTTCATTTCCCTCCTTCTCCCTTTAAAAAAAACTTAAAACAGATGTATTAAACCTCTGGGAACCTTAATGCACCTATAACATGCCACAATTTAAGAAAAGGGTTACTTCTGCCAACTCTAGTGACATCCCAGGTTGCAGAGGTGGTATTCAGCAGGTTCTGACCAGTTCTAGAGAACCGCTAGTGGAAATTTTGAGTAGTTTGGAATTCCATCTCTGATTGGGCCCGTCCCCATCTATTGTCTGCCTCTCGAGTCCCAGCTGATAGGCTAGGTCTTCTTTTGTTGCTCTGTATAGGAGAACAGAGCTGGAAAGCAGGTTAGTGGGGTGGGGAGGGAATGGGATTTGGCAGTAACCTTCCCCCAGGAGTGGGGAGGAAATGAGGATTTTACAGTATCCTTACCCTGCCATGCCCACCAAGCCATGCCATGCCACGCCCACCAAGTCACGCCACACCACAACCACCAAGCCATGTCCACAGAACCAGTAGTAAATAATTTGAATCTCACCGTTGCCATGTTGTCTATTTTAGCTTTAGCACAGTGGCTCCCAATCTTTTGGGGCACCAGGGACTGGTTCCGTGGAGAAAGGTTTTTCTGTGGACTGGAAGCAGGGTGGTTTTGCATGCTGCCTGCAACCAGTGAACAAGGCCTTGCTTGTTTGTGCAGCCCAGTTGCTGATATGCAGCAGCCCAGTGCTGGTCCATGGACCAAGGATTTGGGACCACTGCTTTAGAAAATATCCTTACATGAATTGATTAAACACCAGCCCAGCCCTTGTCCCTCCTACCCTTTATCTTTTCCACTTAAACATCTGAATAGAATAGAATAGGATAGGATAGGATAGGATAGAATAGAATAGAATAGAATAGAATAGAATAGAATAGAATAGAATAGAATAGAATAGAATAGAATAGAATTCTTTACTGGCCATATACGATTGGACACACAAGGAATTTGTCTTGGTGCAAATGCTCTCAGTGTACATAAAAGAAAAGATACATTCGTCAAGAATCATAAGGTACAACACTTAATAATAGTCATAGGGTACAATAAGCAATTAAATCATACTAGGAAACAGTCAATAAAAATCATTAGGATATAAGCAACAAAATTACAGTCATACAGTCACAAGTGGGAGGGGATGGGTGATAAGGAGTGATAAGAAGATTAATAGTGATAGTAATGCAGACTTTGTAAATAGTTTGACAGTATTGAGGGAACTATTTGTTTAGCAAAGTGATGGTGTTTGGGGAAAAATCTTTCCTTGTGTCTAGTTGTTCTGGTGTGCAGTGCTCTATAGTGTCGTTTTGGAGGTAGAAGTTGAAACAGTTTATGTCCGGGATGTAAGGGGTCTGTAGATATTTTCACAGCCCGCTTTTTGACTCATGTAGTATACAGGTCCTCAGTGGAAGGCAGGTTGGTAGCAATTGTTTTTTCTGCAGTCCTAATTATTCTCTGAAGTCTGTGCCTGTCTTGTTGGGTTGCAGAACCAAACCAGACATAATTCTCCTTGACAAATCATGGCATCTTAACCCTCTAGTTAGATCTGCAGAATAATCAGCTGAGATTCAACTTGCACAAATGAGGTTTCTGCAGTGTAAACATATTGACCAGTAGAAGCAAAAGAGGGAAGAAGAGTAAATGGGCTCTGAACTTCTATTTCCTTGTCTAAGGTCACCTCTCCTTACCGTAAAGTTACAGTGATGGAATCTTGTAGGTCTGAAAGCACTTCTCCCCTTCCTGCCTTTAGCAATAGCAATAGCACTTAGACTTATATAGCGCCTCATAGTGCTTTTACAGCCCTCTCTAAGCGGTTCACAGAGTCAGCCTATTGCCCTCAACAATCTGGGCCCACATTTTACCCACCTCGGAAGGACGGAAGGCTGAGTCAACCTTAAGCCTGGTGTTCTGACCCAGCCTTAGCAGAACCAAGAAACAGATTCCTTGTCCCGAAAACCCCTCTTTATTTAGTTACTGTGAATGTATGGCATTCACACACAGAAAAATCCAGGCAATAATCCTTCCAAGGGTTAATTGCAAGATCAGACCTTATCAGTCCTTGGATAATTGCTAGATTCAGAGCTTCAGGTCGCAAAGCTGTAAATTAATTCCTGGGAAAAAAGTCTCTGAGGCACGAACCACGATAAGCAAATCATCCGAAAAAAATACAAACTATTGTCTCCTGCAACCACCACTCCCCTTTTGCTTCTATTTATTCCCCATTTAGTGTCCACGTGTGTCTTTCTTCCCGAGTTGCCCCCATTCCTCAGTTGTTGTCTCCTGACAGCTCTGCGCATATGTGCATCTGGAACAGGCCCCAGCTGTTCTTCTTCCCCATTTATCTCTGACTCTGAAGGCAGCTTGGAAATGTTGGACGGCCCTGGCCCTATCTCTGCTTCTGACGCAGAGCATCCATCAGAGCCTTCTCAAGACTCCAGAACTGGCCCAAGTTTCTCCCCAACCTCCTCATCCTCTGAGTCTGCTGCCAGCTCTGCTGGCGGCTGACGGGCCACAACACTTGGTGAGATTTGAACTGCCAAATTGCAGGCAGCTGGCAGGCTGCAGAAGTAGACTGCAGTACTGCATTCTAACCACTGCACCACTGTGGCTCATAAGGTTTAAGCTCTCACACTTTAAGTTCCAGAAAACTAAAGAGGGTCCTTTCTGAGATGCTTCCTTCATGTTTTGGACTCAGAGTTCTCTTATCTAATCATTATCTGGTCTTCAGCTCTTCTTCCTGTCTCTCAAGGTCAGTCTCAGAGTCCGCTACATCAAAAGTCTTTTTTGCAGGTCTCTAGGTAACACACCTCATATTGGTTTGACTGACAGCTGTTTTACTTTCTTCCTTTCAACTTTCTTTTGCCGAAGACAGTGCAGTTCAGATTCTCTCTCCCTGGATTTTCCTCCACAACGGCAGAGAACACATTGCAGATAATCCTCAATTTACAAACATTCATTTGGTGACAATCTGAAGTGATAACACCACTGAAAAATTGGCTTATATGACTGGTCCTAGCACTAACAACTGTTGCAGCATCCCCAGGATCCAAGTTCAGGCACTTGGCAACCAACAGGTATTTACAAAAGTTTGCAGCATCCTGAGGTCATGTGATCCTTTTCAGTGACCTTCCCATCTGGTTTCTGACAAGCGAAGTCAACGGGGATAGCCGGGTTTGCTTAAAAATTGCGTGTTTTACTTAACTTCTGCAATAATTCATTTAACAACCATGGCAAAAAAAGTGACAAAAGGAAGCACAACTCATTTAAAAACTGCCTTGCTTAGCAATGGAAATTTTGGCTCCATTTGTGGTCCTAAGTCAACATCTAAAGAGCCTTGGTGGCGCAGTGATTAGAGTGCAGTACTACAGGCTACTCCTGCTGACTGCTGGCTACCTGCAATTTGGCAGATCGAATCTCACCAGGCTCAAGGTTGACTCAGCCTTCCATCCTTCTGAGGTAGGTAAAATGGGGACCCAGATTGTTGGGGGCAATAGGCTGACTCTGCAAACCACTTAGCGAAGGCTGTAAAGCACTGTAAAGCAGTTTATAAGTCTAAGTGCTATTGCTATCTACCCGTATATGAGGGTGGAATCAGAGCCAAATGAAACCAGAGACTACTTTTGTGGGGGAGGGGAGGGATTTCACATGCAAGTAGTCCTCGATTTATAAACCAAGCTCAAAGTTTGGTTTGTTGCGAAGCGAGACAGTTGTTAAGTGAGCTTTGCCCAATTTTACGACAATCCTTGCCACCGTTGTTAAGTGAATCACTGCAGTTGTGAAGTGAGTAACCATCTGGTTTCCCCATTGTCTTTGTTTATCGGAAGGTCACAAAAGGAGATTGTGGGACCCTGCAACTGTCATAACTATGAGCCAGCTGCCAAGCCTCCAAATTTTGATCACATGACCATGGGGATGTTGCAATGGTCGTAGCAATAGCACATAGACTTATATACCACTTTACAGTGCTTCACGGCCCTCTCTAAGCAGTTTACAGAGTCAGCATCTTGCCCCCAACAATCGGGGTCCTCATTTTATCCACCTTGCAAGGATGGAAAGCTGAGTCAACCTTGAGCCTGGTGGGACGCGATCTGCCAAATTGCAGTCAGCCGGCAGTCAGCAGAAGTAGCCTGCAGTACTGCACTCTAACCACTGCGCCACCAGAGTTCATTCTAAATGTGAAGAATGGGGTCATTAGTCATTTTTTTCCGCAGTGTTGCCGTTTTAAATTTGAATGGTCACTAAATGAAGGGATGTAAGTTGAGGACTACCTGTACATTCACAGCAGTTTTGGGTCACGCTTCTGGTGGAGATGTCGCTCCAGCAGCATCAATTCTTTCACCATTTATCCACTTGAATCCTAGGGGCATTATATAAGCACAGCTTTCAAGCAAGCCACTCTCTTTTTATTCCTCGGCTCTATTTCCCACAGATTGTTAGATTTATAGTCTTAAATTCCCCCTTCAGCTTAAGACTGCCTGCAGTAGGTCCTTTCTTTCTTACTTCTTTCCTATAAGTCTAAAAACCTCCAAAATGCTGTTCTCCTTATCGAAGCCTCTAACCTTTGTATTCCTTTTTGGATGCTTAAGCATCTGTTTTCTCATTGTTAATTTAATATTAGCTAATATTAAATTTATTAATATTAAATTTAATAATTTAATGTTATAAATAGCATAAAGGTTTAATAATATTAATATTCATTATTTAATATTAACTTAATATTATTAACCCATTTACTCTTAACTAATTGGGTTCTTCTTATCATATGCGCTTTGCAAAACAGGCAGTGAAGGAACTGAATTGAATAAGCTTCTTGGATGAAAAGCAAAGCATCTTCAAGGGGAAAAAACCAAGGAAATCCAGTTGCCTTTTGAAAAAGCATCTTTGGGACAACTACAACCTGGATGAGTGAGAATAGACATCCCACATCTCAACAATTGCCATTATCATGATATACTGGAAGAAAGCTGTGGGCCAGGATTTTATGGTGAACTAGTAAAATTCCACTATCATGTGAATTAGAAGGAATAATATTAATAATATATTACAACATCTCGGTTCTTGGGAATAACTATGGTGACCCGGGGCGTGGCACAAAGGCAACATAGTCAAATAAGTAAGAAAAGTCCCTTTAATACCTCCAACTTTGCCCCCAATGTCCAGTTACCTTCGGCTGGAGAAAAAACTCTCCCAAGAACAGTCTTTAAGTGGAGGAAATTCAGTTCGAAAACAAAGTACATATGAACCGTAAATAAAAATCCACATAAACCACGCTGCAGCAATTAACTGGACAGGGCAGGATAAGGAATTTCAGACTTCAAAGGCCAACAAAACACACATAGTTGGGAAGACATCATGAACCCAGATAAGCCTTGACAAAACAAAATAATACACGATTTGTTTCCAACAAGTTGCTGTGCTCAAACTCCCTTTTTAAACATTGTGTTCCAAGCTGCAGCTAATGAAGGGAATCGGGGCCCTTTCCTCCCCCATAAGCCACACAACTCATGTTGCTCCCTTCTCTGTTCCTCCCTGCATGTCCTAGGATGAAGAGGGGTTGGACCTGGGTCTTCCTCTGAATTCCCTCTGCCTTGCTTTACCTCTCCCCTGCTCTGCCCAGCTAGACTGTGCCCTTCCCCAGTTTCTTCCACAGCCAATGGAGCCACACCCCCACTCCCTGTCAGCTCCTTGGCCTCCCCCTTGGAATCAGATTCCGACAGGGACATGACAAGAAGTCAGTGTGTGTAAAGGTCAACATCAGCTAGAGAACTAGAAGCTGTGGCTTCAGGTTGTTATGTATACAATAAGGAATTGGCTCAGACCAAATTCCTTCATTCTTAGCAACCAACCCAAGTCACAGTATATGAGTTCACACCAGAACTTTGGGAAAAGTTACTTCCATAACAGTGTGTGTGTATGTGTGTGTGTGTGTGTGTGTATCAAGGGGGAGGGATGGTGGGAATAAGATTTATTCTACATCTCATTAAAATGTCAAGGGATGCACAAGAGTCTTCAGAAACCAGCTTCCTCAATGTGTACTGAAAATATCACTGTCACTTGTCATCTGCTTGCACTCATCCAACTTCTGAAAAAGTCTTATTTTATCATATTCACACTATCTTTCAGAGATGTGATTTTTTAAAAAGTGATTAGCATCACTTAAGCCTCTAAGTGAATATCTTATCCACTTTGCTAGTATAACACAACTCTGGATGAACAAGATGCTACTACTGGAGGAAAATAATGATTCAGTCAGTGTTTCTCAAGTTTAGCAACTGGAAGATATCTGAACTTCAATTCCCAGAATCCCATGCTAGCTAGGGAATTCTGGAAATTAAAATCCACACACCTTTAAGTTGCCAAAGTTGAAGTATTGGAACTTCTAACTTCTGTGCCCTTGTGATGACTGGGATATTTGGATTCAAAATTAATTCAGGATAGTGGTGGGATTCAATTTTTTTTTACTACCGATTCTGTGGGTGTGGCTTGGTGGATGTGGCATGGCTTGGTGGGCATGGCAGGGGAAGGATACTGTAAAATCCCCATTCCCTCCCCACCCCACTAACCTGCTTTCCAGCTCCGTTCTCCTGTGCAGGGCAACCAAAGAAGACCCAGCTGATCAGCTGGGACTCGGGAGGCAGAGAATAGATGGGGGTGGGGCCAGTCAGAGGTGGTATTCCAAACTATTCAAAATTTCCACTACTGGTTCTCCAGAACTGATCAGAACCTGCTGAATACTCACCTCTGTTCAGGACCAGTCAATGGGCCAGACTGTTATAATTTAGAATCACTTCTTAGAAATCAGATTGAAGGGTAGGTCTTCCATATGCATAAAAGGACAATATAGTATTGGTAACATTTATTTCTGTACTAAAATCTCAACACAAAATTAATCCTAGTCAAATTTATTTGAAAAATAATGGGATACAAAATAGTTCCATCTAAGGTGTTTTTTTGTTGTTGTTAATTTCACCAGGACTAAAACATGGCTAACTTTTTATGGGTTAGGAGCCCAGAACCACTCACTCAGATAAAAGCAAAAAATTAAAAAAAAAATCTTAATTTTTTAATATAGTAAGCCAAACAGCATAGTTTCCAAATTAACAGCAATAATATATAACATGATAATGTTAATCAATCCTGGATAAAAACTGGCTATTTGTGTGACATACAGGTAGTCCTCGACTTACAACCTTTTGTTTAATGACAGTTTGAAGTTACAACAGGACTGAAGAAAGTGATTTATGACCATTTTTCACACTTATGACCATTGCAGCATCCCCAGGTTCAAAATTCAGGTGCTTCGCAGCTTCTCATATTTATGATGGTTGCAGTGTCCTGGGGTCATACTATGCCACCTTCTGACAAGCAAAGTCAATAGGGAAGCCAGATTCACTTTAACAACCAGGTTACTAATTTAACACCTGCAGTGATTCACTTAACAACAGTGGCAAGAAAAGTTGCAAAATGGGGCAAAACCCACTTAACAAACGTCTTACTTAGGAACAGAAATTTTGGGATCAAATACAGATTGTTCCAATTTAATAAACCCACTGAGACCATTAAGTGAAGCAGTCCCTTTCCTTTGCTTTATTTACTAAGCAAATTTATATACCTCCCCAAAGGCCTTAAATGCAAGGATTGGTCAGAAAGTTCCTTTTTCATCCCCATTATTATTGCAAATGGTTGCAAAATGAGGTAGTCACTAAATGAGTCCTACCTGAAAGATACCAAGATATTCCCATACCCCTCTCTTAATGGAAGACTCACTTTCCCCGCAATAGAGAATGGAATTTAAAAGAACAGGTTCTTCCATTCATGAAAACAAGGCTACAGACTTCACCCTCTGCTTCACCTAAAAACTATAATCCACACTTTGTCACTAAACTGGAAGTAAAGGTAAAATACTGCCTCAGATTGAACTCTGCTCCTGGGGACCACACGGGATGGTTAATCAAATTTTCTTTGACAACAATACAACTAATCTGATAATCTCAATTTCACTTGGGGCTCCTTGGAGAACAAGTTTTACGATAATTTATTGACTGCTTTTAACCAGAGCAATTTTTGCTTTATAAGGTTTCCACAGTCGCTTGAAGGAATGAGCTGATGATTCTTTTAAGGCGATGACAGGATTTTTCACATCCAAAAATTGTGTGAAAAAGGGAGAAACAGACGCTTCATAATATTGTTAAACCTTTGGTCAACTTTCACTGCTATACTGAGGTGAAAAGGTTGATATCGTCTCATTTACGTTGTTTTACTGTAACGTGGTACACCACTTCCAGTCTTTTGATTTGTCAGCCCATAAATCTAAATAATAAATAAATCAAATCCATGGCAACCTTGATTTCCTAAACGTGACTAGCTCACTGCATCCAAAGTGAAAATGAAGATAAAATTGTCTTTGGGGAGGGAGAGTAACTATACCAATTGTTTGCTACACAGAACATCTTTTGTTTTTAAAGGAAGAAGCCAAAACATTGACAATTCTAACTATATTCTGGAAGTGGCTATCTGTAGTCTACATAAGGCCCAAGAAAATCAAGATCTCCATTGTAGCTTTGGGTAGAACAAATTACTACAGATAGTCTTCCACTTACAACAGTTTATTTAGTGACTGTTTGAAGTTACGTCATTGAAAAAAGTGATTTATGAACATTTTTCACCCTTATGACTCTTGCAACAACCCTATGGTCACATGATTAAAACTCAGATGCTTGGCAAGTGTCTCATGTTTATGACAGCAGCAATGCCCTGGGGTTTTGTGATCCCGTTTGCGACCTTCTGACAAGCAAAATCAATGGGGAAGCCAGGTTCACTTAACAACCGTGTTCCTAACTTAACAACTGCAGTGATTCACTTAACAACTGTTGCAGGAAAGGTCGTTAAAAAAAGGCAAAATTCACTTAACAAATGTCTCACTTAGCAATAGAAATTTTGGCTCACTTGTAGTTGTACACCAAGGACTGCCTATATTGTGTTTTGCTTGCTCCCACAAATATAGAGGCAAAGATTCCATGCTTGTCATCTTGAATCTTGGTTTGAAAATTTGCCCACCCCTAATCTATGCTCATTTCCCAAATGTGAGATGTATATATGTGCATGTGTGTGAGTGTAAGTGTGCGTGTCCGTACGTGTGTGTCTGTGTCTGTGTGTGTGTATGTATGTATGTATGTATATATATATATATATATATATGTTTTCTGAGGTTCTCGCGGGTATTTGTATGTGGATCTTTGGTTGTTCGGGTTTTCTCCCGCGTAAGATTCAAAGTATCTAGGCAACGTTTCGATGAAGTCTCATTCATCATCTTCAGGCTTCTGTCTCCGGCTCTGTGCTTCTCAGAGTAATGTGAGATTGCAGCTGCTTCCTCCTTTTAACTGCCAGAGGGGTGGGACTTGATTGGGTGGGGGCTTGGCTGTGTTCTGATTGGGTGGGGTGTGTTCTCATTGGTAGGGGTTTGGCTGTGTTCTGATTGGTTGGGGGTTAGCCGTGTTCTGATTGGTTGGAGGCGTGTTCTGTTCAGGTGGGGGCTTGGTTGTGCTCAGGTTAGTCTTAGTTGCTGGGGGATTTGAGCTGGTGAGTTGTGATCTTGCTGTTTGGCTTCTAGTACGTGGTCCTGCTGCATCTTCATAGTGGGTGTCGGTTTGCTTCATGTATGGCTCAGAGGGGTTTGAAGTGGGTAGTGATGCAGCTGCAGTGCAGCTTCTGGTCCATGGTCGTGTCTCATTTTCTGAATGGATGGGAGTCTGTTTTCTATATGGAAGTGTGGTGGTGGCATCTTGTGTGGCTCTCATGGGTGTGGGTCTGGTGTCCTTCTTCATGTTAGGTACTCGTCTGTTCATGAGGGCGGGTTTCCAAATGGCTGGAAGGCGGGAGGTGTCATCTCGTTTGTTCATGCTGTGTGGGCGTTTTTCTACTCCAAGACCCCACATACAAACCCCTAAAGACAGACCCCACCACCTACCTAGAAAAAACTACCAAATCCAAAATAAAAGCCTCCCCCATCAGTGAAGAAATCCAGCAAGGAATCATACCCAGAGAAAAAATCATCCAGATGCCCCAAGCTTTATGGTCTCCCCAAAATACACAAAGAAGGAACCCCACTCAGACCAATAGTCAGCTCCATAGGCTCACCTCTACAAAACCTGGCCAAATTCCTCGCCAAACAACTACAACCCTATGCAGAATCCATCAACTCACACGTAAGAAACTCATTCCAGTTCATCGAGATCATAAAGAAACAAAACTTACAACCTAGCGACCTACTAGTAAGCTTCGATGTCATATCCCTCTTCACCCAAGTGCCAATAAAAGAAGCCTTGACAGCCATCCAAAACAAATACAACCCCCAAGCACATCCTAGATCTAACCAACCACTGTCTATCCAATACATACTTCACCTACAATGGACAAAAATACAAACAAATAGAAGGAGCACCCATGGGATCACCCCTCTCACCTGTCATCGCAAACCTCTACATGGAACACTTTGAAACACAAGCTCTAGAAAAATACGACCACAAACCCAAACTCTGGCTCAGATACATAGATGACACCTTCATAATCTGGCCACACGGGAAAGAAAAACTGAACAACTTCCTCACATACCTCAACAGCCTACACCCCAAAATACAATTCACCATGGAAACAGAAGCCAACAATCAACTTCCCTTCCTAGATGTCTTGGTATACAAAAGATCCAATGGCTCCCTAGGACACACCATCTACCAGAAGAAAACACATACTAACCGCTATCTACATGCACTCTCACACCACCACCCAGCACAGACCAATTCCGTAGCCAAGACACTCATCTCCAGAACAAAATGCTTAGCCGATGAACAACACCAAAAACCGAACTACACACTCTCACCAACGTACTTACAGCCAATGGATTCCAAAGAAAGAAGATTACCCACCTAATCCAAAAAGAAACCCCAACCAAAATCCAAGACAGAGAACAAGAAAACGGCAAAGCCCTCCTCCCGTATATAAAAGGCACTACAGACAAAATTAGCAAGATCCTCCAAAAACACAACATCAAAACAGCATTCTGCACAAACAGAAAAATATCCACCATCCTAAGAAACCTCAAAGACAAAATCGAATTAGAAAACCAAGGAGTATACGAAATCCCCTGCACTGCCTGCCCTACCACATACATTGGACAAACTAACAGAAGAATAAGTGCACGCATTGAAGAACATAAGAACTCAATCAAAAAAGAAGAAACGACCTCTTCCCTGGTCCAACACCTCAAAGCCACAGGACATGAAATTGATTTTAAAAATACCAGAACTATCGCCAAAACCGAACACTTCAACAGCAGAATAATCAGAGAAGCCATAGAGATAGAAAAACGCCCACACAGCATGAACAAACGAGATGACACCTCCCGCCTTCCAGCCATTTGGAAACCCGCCCTCATGAACAGACGAGTACCTAACATGAAGAAGGACACCAGACCCACACCCATGAGAGCCACACAAGATGCCACCACCACACTTCCATATAGAAAACAGACTCCCATCCATTCAGAAAATGAGACACGACCATGGACCAGAAGCTGCACTGCAGCTGCATCACTACCCACTTCAAACCCCTCTGAGCCATACATGAAGCAAACCGACACCCACTATGAAGATGCAGCAGGACCACGTACTAGAAGCCAAACAGCAAGATCACAACTCACCAGCTCAAATCCCCCAGCAACTAAGACTAACCTGAGCACAACCAAGCCCCCACCTGAACAGAACACACCTCCAACCAATCAGAACACGGCTAACCCCCAACCAATCAGAACACAGCCAAACCCCCTACCAATGAGAACACACCCCCACCCAATCAGAACACAGCCAAGCCCCCACCCAATCAAGTCCCACCCCTCTGGCAGTTAAAAGGAGGAAGCAGCTGCAATCTCACATTACTCTGAGAAGCACAGAGCCGGAGACAGAAGCCTGAAGATGATGAATGAGACTTCATCGAAACGTTGCCTAGATACTTTGAATCTTACGCGGGAGAAAACCCGAACAACCAAAGATATATATATATATATATATATATATATATATATATATATATATATATATATATATATATATATATATATATATATATATTTCTTAAGTTTTCACGGGTATTTACATGTATGGTATTCAGCTTTGTTCGAGTATTTTCCCATGTCATTATAGTTGTGCTTTTAAAGTTGTAGCACGTTCGGCAGAATCTCATCTGCCATCATCAGGCTGCTGTATTGTATTCGTCTGTCAGAATACATCAGACTCTAACACAATACAGAAGCCTGATGATGGCAGATGAGATTCTGCTGAAACGTTGCTACAATTTTAAAAGCACAACTATAATGATGTGGGAAATTACCCGAACAAAGCTGAATATATATATATATATATATATATATATATATATATATATATATATATATATATATATATATATATACCTATACCATACATATATATATATGATGTGTGTGTGTATGTATGTGTGTGTATGTGTGTGTGTGTGTGTGTGTGTGTGTATGTATGTGTGTGTATATATATATATATATATATATATATATATATATATATATATATATATATATGCATACATACATACATACATACATACATACACATACATACATACATACATACATACATACATACATGCAGGTCTTGGCGTGTTTGGGTCTTTTCCCGTGTAAGATTGAGAGCATCTTGGCAACGTTTCGACGAGGTCCCATTCGCCTTCTTCAGGCTGGTGCTTTCGGCTTCGTGCTTGTGCAAGCAAACTGTGATCAGAGCTGCCGTCTCCCTATATATACTGGTGGGGAGGTTGGCTGTGTTGTCATTTCTTGATTGGTTGATGGAGTTGATGTTTGCAGATTTTTAAACTTCAGTGTGTTTTCAATGACTGCTAATGAGGTGAGCCAGGTTTTGATTATGATAAACCAATAGATATTTTTCCAGCAGACAAGCTCAGTGTTTTTAAGAGTAATATTTGTTTCTATTCCTATTTGCATTGAGCAATTATCTAAATTCTGTTTTTCTGAAATTTTATTTCAGGCTCTCCTAGAATAAATCAGACTATTTTAAACAAAATTCTTGCTTTTGTTTTTAATATATTTTCCCACTGAAATGCTTGGTTTGGTCGATTTTGTGTTCATTTTTTGCTTTGACTGCATTCTATGCTATTCTTTTAAAATTATTAACAGAATAACAGAGTTGGAAGGGACCTTGGAGGTCTTCTAGTCCAACCCACTTCTCAGGCAGGAAACCCTATACCATTTCAGGGAAATGGTTGTCCAATCTCTTCTTAAAGAGATTATGTTTATTTATAACTATTTTAGAAATGGATCATCTTATGTGCTTCATACAAGTCATCCTGGAGAAAATATTTTGAAATATGGCATGAGCATTTTAAAAACAAAAAGCTGAAATACATTAAAAAAAATATCTGCCCACTCTATGTTCTGGCAGTGCTTTTAAGTAAGTAATGGCTTTTAATTCATTTTCAGAGGAGTATAAAAAGAGAGAGTTCTGTCACAGCTCCTATTAATTATTCCACCCTTCAAAATTGGAATGATTCATTATATCATGAGGAATACAGCCACAGCTTAGTGGCCCATCTTAATCATGAAAAAATCAATTCATTGCAGGTTCTCACACTTTGCTACACATTTCTAATGGATGTCAATGGTCAATAAGGAAGAGAATAACAATAGCTGCTTAGAAAAGAAGTAAGGAAAAATAAGTTATCTTCATTTTGGCTGCAGAAAATGTTTTTGGTGAATTACCAACAGATCATTATAGGTATTTTATTGAACATTCACATCTGATGGTCATCCTTTGATTAGCAATCTTATTATTTATCTTCCTTTCATAATGGGATAATCAGCTAGGCAGCAATAGAAGAAGATAAAGAGAAAGGAGATGGAAAATGAGAAAGAGGACAGAAAAATAACGTTCAAGGTTTTGGACATTTTCCCACTTTGATCTGAGAGATGGAGGTGGTCTTTGGTGACGAGAGCTAATTAAGGGGTGATTACAAATACAGACAATGTGGTATAGTGGTTAAAGTGCTTGTCTAGCACTAAGGAGAACCAGGTTCAAGTCCCTCTCTCAGCCATCAAAGAAACTGAATCTTTAGTATAGTCGTAGGGCAGTATAGGAGGTGTAGAACACAAACTGGTAACAATTTTAAAAGCTAAAATTATGAATATAAGATTAAATTTAAAAAATTTAAAAAACCCAAAATTTTAAAAAGCCTTTAAAATCCTTATGACCACAATTGAGTCCAACATTTCTGTCGCTAAGCAAGACAGTTCTTAAGTGAGTTTTGTCCCATTTTACAACCTGTCTTGCCCCAGTTTTCAAGTGAACCACTGTGGTTGTTAAATTAGTAACACGGTTGTTAAGTGAATCTGGCTTCCCCATGGACTTTACTTGTCAGAAGGTTGCAAAAGGGGATCATGTGACCCTGGGATATTGCAACCGTCATAAATACATGCCAGTTGCCCAGTATCTGAATTTTGATCAGGTGACCGCAAGGATGCTGCAATGACATGGTCGTAAGTGTGAAAGATGGCCAGAAATCCCTTGTACAAAGTTGCTGTTGTAACTTTGAACAATCACTAAGAGAATGGTTGTTAAGTCAAGAACTGCTTGCAATCTCTCTCTTTCAGCCCAATCTATCCCATACATTTACTGTTGTGGAGAAAAGAAAAAACTAGAAGAAAGAAATGGAAGGTACCCGGTATTGAACTCGTAGAGGAAAGACAGAACTTCAATCTAACAGATATATAAATAGCACATTTTTCCTTGTTATTAAAGAGCATAGAAGATAATTGTGTTTATTATTTATTCGTGACATTCACAGTCGCCCATCTCGCAAACAAGCGAGTCTTGGAGATCCTAAAAGGCTACCAGAACTTGAAATATTTTGACATTTCTGTGTTCTAGTTAAATCATGCATGCATAAATCATACAGCAGCCATGGTGGCACAGTGGTTAGAATGCAATATTGCAGGCTAACTCTGCTGACTGTCAGTAGTTCAATTCTCACCAGGCTCAAGGTTGACTCAGCCTTCCATCCTTCCGAGGTCAGTAAAATGAGGACCCAGATTGTTGTGGGCAATAGGCCGGCTCTGTAAACCGCTTAGAGAGGGCTGTAAAGTACTGTGAAGCAGTATATAAGTCTCCAAGTGCTATTCCTATAAATGCCACAAAATATTTGTGTGGAAACTGATAAACATTACCATGTGCAAGGGATAGGAACAGAAACTGAAGAAGGTTGGATACGCAGATAGGTCCTCAAAATATCTCACAATGACATGCCCACACTCAAGCAAATGGGAACTGACACGTTTCTTTACAATAAAGCACTTGGCATTCACTAAAGAGCGATTCCCCCTTAAGAAAATAATAGAAACAAGTAGAAAAGAGTTGTGAGTTCCAGACAGAGTCTAAATATACGGGATACTTTACCTTGTGAGCCAATGTAAGTTGTTTGGATAAGGAAGGCACCCATGATGCAACCGGCTCCATTGAAGAAAGCCAAGATTTGCATGGCAACCCCACGAATTTGGCCTGGCAGAAATCGGAATGTAATGAAGACACCTTTGCAATGGAAAATAAAAAATAAAAATGAAGGATAAACTTGGAGAAAAGGATACAATGTATTAGGGCTTGTATACGCTTCAAAAATGGTTGTGTTCTGACCTCGGCTTCCCCCAAAAGCACTAAGCAGACACTTTGTCCTGGCAAAACCCATTTTATTAAACGAAGATGAATTTCTTGCATTCACATTCAGCCAAAGGCCTGGCAAACAGTCTTTTCAAGGGTGTAATTAGGAGCACAGACCTTATCTAGCCCGGAGAGCTGCCAAGTAAATATTTTCAAACGCAGTGCTGACAAGGAAGGACTTGGCACAGAGTTTCTGAGATGCACAGACAGATCTTCACACTGCTGCAATGAACAAATTGTTTCCTGCAAAAGCCCACTCCTCTTTTACTCCTCTTTTAATCCCTATGGGAGGGGCCATTCACTGTCCACCTGTGGCTTTACTCCCACGCCGACCCTTACTTCATAATTGTTCTTTTCTTTTGGCAGCTCTGTGCATGCGCAGGCTAGGAACCGGCTCCAGCTGCTCCCCTGCCTCACTGCTGTCTGACTCCGATGGCAGCTGATTACTGCCAGACTGCCCTGGCCCCATCTCTTCCTCTGATGCAGAGCCCTCATCTGAGTCTTCCTCAGCCTCCAGGACTGGCCCTGTTCCACCCCAACCTCCTCACTCTCCGACTCTGCTGCCAGAAAAGTGCTTTAGATCTTGAGGGGCCAAAGGCAACACCTCTTGGGTCTAGGACAACACCCCGTGGCCGAGTTGCCCTGTCTGATTCACCGTGGGACAATTCACTGCAGCCAACTCTTTGTGGGACAACTTGCCGTGGGACATCTCCTGGGGCGAAAACCAGACAAGTGAATTGCTGCAGACCTTGCCTTGCTTTAGGTTTGAACTTCTTCAAGTTAGAAGTCCTTGAGGTTGCACTTCTACTTATTTATTTATTTATTTATTTGATTTGTCAATTGTTTACAAGATAATAAGTATAAGTGTATACATAGTTATGAATACATGAAATGGGTACATGTAAGAAAAATAAAATAAAAATAAAAGAAACAATAGGACAGGGACGGTAGGCACGTTGGTGTGCTTATGCACGCCCCCTAGACACCTCTTAGGAAAGGGGTGAGGTCAATAGTAGACAGTCTAAGGTTAAAGTTTTTGGGGTTTGGGGAAGAAACTACAGAGTCGGGTAGAGTATTCCAGACATTGACCACTCTGTTGCTGAAGTCGTATTTCCTGCAATCAAGCTTGGTGCAGTTAACCTTGAGTTTGTATCTATTGTGTGCTCTTGTGTTGTTATGGTTGAAGCTGAAGTATTCATTGACAGGTAGGACATTGCAATGTATGATTTTATATACCATGCTTAAATCAGACTGAAGACGGCGTAATTCAAGGTTTTCTAGTTCTATAATTTCAAGCCTGGTGGCATAAGGTATTCTACAATGAGTAGAGGAGTGGAGAACTCTTCTTGTGAAATATTTCTGGACTTTCTCAATTGTGCTAATATCAGATACGTAATGTGGGTTCCAGACTGATGAGCTGTATTCAAGTATTGGTCTAGCAAATGTTTGTACTTGTCCCTCTCTTGAATTCTCCCATGTTGAATTGTCCTGTGGCAAGTTGTCCTTTGATGAGTTGCCGATGGTGAGTTGACTGGGACAAGCTGGCCAGGGTGAGACGACTGGGACCAGTCGCCTGCAGAGAGTTGTCCCATTCCATCGCTTGTCTGCTATTCCTGAAAGTGGTCTGATTCCCCTCCCTCCAAGCTTCTGCATGAACCTGAAAAAAAAAGACGCTGCTCCTTTAAGGAACACCTCCCATAGTCTCTGCAGGGACTTAAAAAGAAAAAAAAAAGGGGGGGGGGAAAGTGGCTTTAACAAGTAGCAGCAAGTGATCCTGTTATGACACGGACTTGGCTGAAGCACTTATTTGGAATCTTTTTTATAGTATGCCCAGAGCTCCTACATAATATGTTGCCTCAGAATCCTGCAAGAAAGACAGGATACTCAATGCAACTAGCAAATAAACAAATAGGCAGCGAGGTTTTTTTTTTGCTGTAGCACCATATTTGTAGCAATGCAATTCCGTGCTTGGAAGGGAGGAAAAAGGCAGGAATATATCAAGGGAATGCTACGTTTGCTTCAATGGTCACCCAGATTTTCCTGGCTCTTTTTCCGTTCTCCATAGATTAGAAATGGGCAAACAGCCCTGTGAAAAGTCCTCCATCCATAAAATTGCCATGGAGCCCACATAGAAAAGGCTATTTGGTTGATTTTGGAAAGTAACAGGCTGGGTCTCACATTTACTGAAGAAAGAATAACAGAATAACGGAGTAGGAAGGGTCCTTGGAGGTCTTCTAGTCCACCCCTCTGCTCAAGCACGAGACCCTATTCCATTTCATACAGATGACTGCGCAATCTCTTCTTGAAAACTTCCAGTGATGGAGCAGCCACAACTTCTGCAGACAAGTTTTTCTACTGATTAATTGTTCTCACTGTCAAGAAATTCCTCCTTACTTCTAGGTTGCTTCTCTCCTTGATTAGTTTCCATTCACTGCTTCTTGTCCTGCCCTCAGGTGCTTCGGTGAATAGTTTGACTTCCACTTCTTTGTGGCAGCCCCTCAAATATTGGAACACTGCTACCATGTCTCCCCTAGTCCTTCTTTTCTCTAGACTGGACACCCCCAATTCCCACAACCGTTCCTCATATATTTTAGCCTCCAGGCCCCTAATCATCTTTGTTGCTCTTCTCTGCACTCTTTCTAGAGTCTCAACATCTTTTTTCTTTTCTTTTTAATATTGTGAGGTTAAAAGAATGGAAGTTAACCCTCCCTTCAGCTCCTTTGATCACATATAATAAATGGAAAGTCCTAACACCAGCCGTAAATCAGGCACGCCTCCTAACCACAGAGAACATTATTCTTGAGTGAGCAATCATCACAAGGGTGACAAACAAAAGTGATTGATCAATAAAGCAGCCCAGAAATGCAGTCGAGAAACACCAGAGTGAGGAGAATGATAAAATAATCCCTCAACCACGGGTGGGCTGCTGGGGGTTCGCAGGGGTTCGGGAGGGCCCCTAGCTAAGATTCTGTGCAGTTTGGAGAAGCCCCAAATTCCACTCCTAGCTGGCCCCACCCACCCTACCCACCTTTCCCCATGCGGCTTGTTTTGGATGCGGGTAAGTACAAGATGCCTACTAGGCCCATAATGGTGAACCTATGGCACAAGCTATTTGTATGGGCATGTGAGCCCCAGCCAAACTTACCTGCACTGTGCATGCACGCACCTCCCAGCTCATTTTTGGTCCATCTGGGGCTTGAGGGAAGCCTCTGCAGCCTTGGAAGGCCAAAAAATGGGCCTTCCGGCAATACCGGAAGTGCTCATTTTCAGCCTCTGGAGCCCAGGGGAGGCTGTTTTCGCCCTCCCAGAGTGCCTAAATGGGCCCGTTTTCAGCCTCCCAAGGTTGCAAAGACTTCTCTCGAGCCCCTGGGAGGGCAAAAACAGCCCCCCAGGCTCCAGAGGCCCTCCAGTATTTCCAGAAGGCCCGGTTTTTTTGGCCTCCTGAGGCTGCAGAGGCTTTCCTCGAGCCTCTGGGAAGGCGACAAAAGCCTCAAATGAGCCAAAAATCAGCTGGGAGGCACATGCATGCGCAGTGCAAGTAAAGGGGTATGTTGTACGGGGGCCGGATACATTGCATTGTGGGTGCTGGCACACGCACACATGTGCGCTATTGCACATACGTGTGCTTTTGGCACACCACAACAAAAAGGTTCACCATCACTGGACTAGGCCATTCCCACCATGGCCCCGCCCACCCAGCAACCAGTCAGAGAACCCTTTGCTAAAATTTTTGAAGCCCGGCCCTGCCCTCAACCATCCCTGTCAAATGAACATTGTTCTAGGCTTAAGTCAGTTGATTTGCAGATGAGGAAACGGAACAGAAAACAAGGGTTCTTACAGGTGGGTGTCACCAGAGTTTCTGCTACTCCAAGCAAGAGGTATTGTGGGGCCAGATGGAGACACGGCATGGAAGAAACGAGGAGTTCTTTGCCTGAAAGTGTCTGTTCAACCAGTGGGAAATGCTTCCGATGTAGCTCCAAGCAACCAGCAACAACCACGGAAAGAGTTGCAGATATATTGCCTACAACTGAGCATCAAACACAAAGAACAATTAATTTTGTATTGAAATATATACATTGTAAAGTGTAACAAAAATTGTGCGTACCATGCTCAATAAAAAACCGACTTTTTAAAAAAAATTCCAAACATCTCCCAAAATTTTTTTGCGGGGGAAAAGATGGAGGCGTGTTTTTCTAGAATCATCATTGCTTTTTCTAAAACTCTTCTTCTAGAACAGGGGTGAGCTCAGGAATTCTGGGAGTTGAAGTCCACAAGTCGTAAAAGGGCCCAGTTGCCAATTTATGAGATTATCTGCCGATAAACTCATGTTACAAAGGAAGGCAAATAAAACGTGTCTCGGGATAATGTTGCAGGATCCAAATTGGGTCGGTCACCAGGACTAGAGTTTTTGTCTTTTGAGCTTTCAAACTCATGCTGGAGCCCATCCTCAAGGAATTTCTTTTTCATCAGAATGAGAGTGTCAGGGTTCCAAGTAATACACCCATAGCAAACAGAACTCCAAGGCAGGTAGATTCCTTAAAGAACAGTGTCAACTCATAAAATATTTCTCTGGTCTTTTAGAGTTGCCAACAGAAAGGGAGTGGGGAGTAGTGTAGCAGCTTGCAAAAACGAAACTGCATTCCATAAATGTTTTCATAGATAGTTTCCAGGCGACTGAAGTTTCTGCCCTGCAAAATTCTAACTGGAGAGTATGATTGATGACTCTTGGCTATGGATGTGTCCCATTGGAGAATACGAATTATGATACACCCAGGGGGTAGAGGGAAACTAAGGTCGAGAGTGACAATGAATGATGTATCTCATGAGCCCTGACAAACAGTTTTACTGGCTACATCATATTGGCACGGACTGGTGAAAACCGACTCTAATGGTTCCCGTGGTTTTTACCTAATTAAAAGTAAACGTCCGCCCCCTTTCCAAACAATCAATCGTATGGTCGAATCAAAGTGTTGTCCGGTTGCTTGGTAACTTCAGTCCTCTCAGCCACCTGTGGGAATGTCCTTGGTTCCCCGAGGGACCTATTTTGTTTTGGCTACAAACCTCTCCAGCTATCTCTACCCCCCACTCCCTAACCCTCATCTCCATTGTGGCAACCCTGAGGCCTCAAAGATGGCCTCAGTCAGGCCAACTTCAGAGTTGGCAGAGAAGTTGAGAGAGAAGTTCCCTGAGGATGGGCTCCAGCACAAGTCCATAAGCTTGGAAGACTAAACTTCTGTTCCCGCTGATGGGCTCAGATTGGATCCTGCAGATTCATCTTGTCTCTTAATTTCTGGTGTCTATTGTCCCTGCCTTTTCCAACCTTTCCCATCACTTCCCAATCTCTCACACCAGTCCTTTTAGCTCCACAGGTTAAGATTATTAATTAAAATACCATTTTAGGCTAGCACAATGCATTATTTTAAGCCCCTTTAATAAACATTTTGAACTATGAAATTATTTTCCAAGTAGCACATCCAGGGTAGACTAACAGGAACAGGTGTTTTGCACCTGTGCTACACGCACCTGGGTTTCCATGTGCACATGTTTCAGTGGATTTTTCTATTTAATTCAGAAAGCAGCCATGCCAGGAAAAATCTCTGCTTTTAGCCATGCATTCATCCTTCTAGAAAGGGATGTGCCTTCTGTCATTTTGTACAGGTACTTCTCGACTCACAAAAGTTCATTTAGAGACCGTTCAAAGTGAAGACGACACTCACAAAGGTGATTTACGACCATTTTTTTCATACTTACAACTGTTGTGTATTCAGAGTTTTGCAGCGTAAATTCAGCGCCAGAAAAATAAACACAGATGGCCGACGCTTCATTTATCATCTTTATAAACATAATAAGTAGATTTTACAAACCAGTTTGTAGATTTCTCCAACATGGAGCAAACTCAAACAGAAGCATGTTGCAAGTAACTTCAGACATATTGCAAGTGCAGAGCAGAACAGCAACTCAGAAACAGAAGCTCAGAAACAGACATCAGTCTCACTTTAGTTCAACAGGCAAGCAGAGGAGAGAAGCAGTTTCATTTTCAATAGACAGACTCAGAGCTTAACATAGCTGCAGAGCTGCAGAGCTTAACATAGAGCCACGCCTAGGCTACTTCTAGTTTCAGTTTCCAAAACAGTCCTCATTGGCTGACTTAGTTGCTATGCCTCTTCATTGGCTGACCTTGTTACCATGCTCTATTCCAGTTCATGAATATACTCTGACATTGTGGCATCCCCATGGCCTTGTGATCAAAATTCAATGGACTCATATTCATGACAGGTGCAATGTCCCAGAGGTCATGTGATCCCCTTTTGCGACCTTATGACAAGCAAAGTCAATGAGTGAGCCAGACTCATTTAACAACCGTGGGACTAACTTAGCAACTGCAGCGATTCATTTAACAACCATAGCAAGAAAAGTTATAACGTGGGACAGAACTCACTGAACAAATGTGTCGCTTAGCAACAGTAATTTGGGACCCAGTTCTGGCTGTACGCTGAGGTATAGCAGTGTTTGTCAAACTTGACAATCTCTGTGGACTTCAACTCCCAGAATTCCCCAGCCAACGTTGCTATTTGAGAAACATCGGCCTGCAGTATCACATTCATGCACGCTTATAAATCACTCCTATCTACCAATGAAGCCAGAGGAAGAAGAATCTGGACATCCAATATCTCTTCTGTGATTGCAAGTGAAACACTAAATCTTTCAAATGTTTGCAGCGCCATTAGACTCTAGGCCAACATGTAACTGAAAGAATTGTCAGCATCATTATCCAAATCTTCTTTTCTGCAGCTCAGCGGAGACATTATTTTATTTTAAATCCTGAGTAATTGCCACCTGCTGTTTCATGTGCTTCTACTTTGCACAAAGCTTAACAACAAACTTAATTAGGCTAATTCCAGTCAGATTAATATTTCCTGTCTTTTCGGCACTAGCTGTGTGCCACTTGCTACGTGCTTGCCAAGTTAAATGGAGGGATACGGGAAATGTTGCTTTCTAACTACGGGCATGCTTTAAGAGGCACTGCAGGATGGGAGGTAGCTCAGGTTGGGTGAGCAGTTCAAAGGTCCAGGAAGGGATCTCCAAGGCAGAAATTGAGAGCTGTTGTTCTATTTTACAAGTAAGCAATACTGCAGCTGGGAATGAGCAAAGAGGGGGCATATCCCAAAAGCAGGATTTCAGGAAATATGCACAGCCCAAAACATCGTGGGCTGTCCCCTGATACCACTAGATGACCTCCCTAGGGCTCGCTGCCTTAGAAGAGTGAGGAAAATCCTCAGAGATGACTCACACCCCAGTCAGCACTTCTTCACTCTCCTAACATCGGGTAGGAGACAGAGAAGCATAGCCAGCCGCACCAACAGGCTAAAGAACAATTTCTACCCGTGGGCTGTCAGAAAATAACTTCATGTCAACATAGTACGATAGACTTGCGGGCCAGCGTGTTGTGCAACAAGGTCATGTAGTGTAATAAGATTGGGACTGGGTTAAGGACTTCTGTCCTCACTGTGAGTTGTGTGTGTGTGCGTGTGTGTGTGGTGCACAAAGGGAGGCTCAACCAATCTCATCGTGCACATGTTATACTCTGACAGTAAAGGAAATTAAAAATAACCCAAATCTGAATGGAAGGGATCAGGACTGAGTTGCTTGCAACAGATACCAAAAAAAAAAAAAAACAGGTCTGGGTAAATGGCTGGGTTGATGGTTGAAGAAGATAGCAACGTGGTTTGATGGACAACAGGAAAAGGCAGAACAGTTTAATGCCTGTTTTGCACATGGCTTTTCACAGAGACGCAGTGGCTCGGTGGTTAAGACGCTGAGTCTTAGATCGCAAAAAGGTCCATGAGCTTGGCAATTCAAGACCTGACTGACATGGGACAGAGTGAGCTACCGTCGCCTCTCCCAGCTCCTGCCAACCTAGCAATTCGAAAGCATGCCAATGCAAGGAGGTGAATAGCAGAGGTGGGTATTCAGCAGGTTCTGACCAGTTCTGGAGAACCGGTAACAGAAATTTTGAATAGTTTGGAGAACCAGCAAATCCCACCTCTGACTGGCCCCGCCCCCATCTCTTCTCTGCCTCCCGAGTCCCAGCTGATCGGCTGGGTCTTCTTTGGTTGCCCTGCACAGGAGAACGGAGCGGGAAAGCAGGTTAGTGGGGTGGGGAGGGAATGGAGATTTGGCAGTAACGTTCCCCCAGGAGTGGGGAGGGAATGGAGATTTTATAGTGTCCTTCCCCTGGAATAGGGGATGTTGCAGTATCCTTCCCCTGCCACACCCACCAAGCCATGCTGACCAAGTCAGGCCCACAGAACTGGTAGTAAAAATTTTTGAATCCCACCACTGATTAATAGATACTGCATATAAGCATGCAGGAAATAAGTAACAGCCTTCTGTGTTCTGCAGTATGCTCTGTGCTACGCTGTGATGTCATGCCAGCCACATGACTGTCGAAATATCTCTGGACAATGCTAGCTCTTTGGCTTTGGAGATGAATACTACTCCCTAAAGTTAGTCAAGACTAGCGGGGTAAAACCCACGGAGCCATCTTTATCTTTTCCAGGTGCTTTTGCAAGAGGCAACTGGGCTTTCTTTGTTTTTCCTTGAAGACATTTTGCTTCTCATCCAAGAAGCTTCTTCCCTTCTGACTGAATGGTAGGGAATGGAAAGGATTTATATTCCTTGCAGTCATTTGATCGTTATCGTTCTTTCTGAGGGTTGTTGAGGCCACTTGGAGGTTTATCTGTGCCCTCAGGGTCACACGAATAGTGCAAATGGGTGGGGAACTTCTGAAAGGACTGTGTTGTAAACAGGGGATACTGGAGGTAGCATCGTGTCCCTCCTTCTCTGTTGAGAGAGGGCTGTTCAGTTTTAATGTAGATGGCCTCTATACCTTTTCACAAAAGAAAAAGATGACCTAACTTGTTAGAAGCTGCACCACAGACAGCAAAAGAAAAATACAGGGCAAGGAAGTCATGAGAGAACATAAACCTAACTGCTTTATAGGAATTCAGATCACCAAAACTAGATGTATTCCATTTCCTAGTGCTAAAAGAACTGGAAGATACGATTTCAGGATCACTGACTTTAAGCTTTGAGAACTCCTGAAAGACAAGGGAAGTGCCAGAAGATTGGAGGACTGGGGTTGTAGTTGGATTAGAAAGAAACAGGATGGGAAGAGTATTGATGCCTTTGAATCTTATTTATTTTATTTTTGATTTTATTTATTTGATTTGTCAATCGCTTACAAGGTAATAGATATAAGTATAAGCATGAGTAAGAATACAGGAAATAGATACAAATAAATGGGGACAATAGGACATGGACAGTAGGAACGATGGTGCACTTATGCACACCCCTTACAGACCTCTTAGGAATGGGGTGAGATCAATAGTGGATAGTTTGAGGTTAAAGGAGTGGGGGTTAGAGGATGTAACAACAGAGTCAGGTAGTGCATTCCAGGCATTGACCACTCTGTTGTTGAAGTCGTGCTTTCTGCAATCAGGTTTGAAGCGGTTTACATTGAGTTTGTATCTGTTGTGTGCTCTTGCATTGTTGTGGTTGAAGCTGAAGTAGTCACTGACTGGTAGGACATTGTAGCAGATAATTTTGTGTGCTACGCTTATGTTCTGTACAGACATTTGAATACTTCGAAACCGGCAGCCCGGATTGGCTAAAGCGCACGGCCACCGGATTGGCTGAGTCGCGCGGCACTGATTGGTCGCTCGAATCGACCGCGATTGGCTGAGCCGATCGTGGGCGATTCAAAACGACCCGATTGGCCGCAGCACTCAGCAGAGAGAGTTTTTAAGCCGCGCTTCTTCCCCATTTCCCCCACTTGTGTTTTACCCTAATAAAGAGCTGAACCAAGTCACCGACTCGCGTCCTTTGTGCGTATGAGATATACGACTCTGGCGACGAAGGTGGGATCTTAAAACAAGTCCCACACCGCACGTGGCCCACGGAACCGCAACCGGCAGCATGGCCAGTGGCAACGTGCCACCCGCTCCCTTCAACCAAGCTACGGAGGATTGGGAATCGTACATAGACCGATTCCTCATGTTCCTGGAGAGTAGCAACCTCAAGGACGCGAACGGGCAGAGGAAAAGGGCCGTCTTCCTCACACACCGCGGGCCCGCAGTGTTTAAAATGGCAAAAGCCCTCGCCAAGCCGCTCAATGTAAAGGCCATGGACTGGGCTGATCTCGAACCGCTGCTGAGGAGCCACTACGCACCCGCCGTGCCCACCCTCATCCGCCGGCACGAATTCTACCGCCGCGATCAGAAGCAAGGGAGAGCGTCAGCAACTTTGTGGCCGACCTCAGAGACCTCGGGGGCCTGTGCGGGTTCACCGATCTCGATGAAGCCCTGCGGGGACCGCGTCGTCCTCGGCCTCCGGGACCCCGTCCTGCAGAGCCGGATCATGGCAAAGGCGACATCTCCTCGCTGACGCCCTTGCCGAAGCCACCGCAGCAGAAGCGACCGGAAATCAGCGGCCCAATTGCGGCAAGCCGGCACAGCAGAGCGACCCGCCATGACCGAAGCGACCGCGACCCCGAGAACCAGTCCGGATTCGACCATCGAGCAACCGCCTCCACATCACGGCGATCTCGAATCCCCCTCCGACTCAGAGGACGACGAGGAGGACATCCACCGACTGCAGACGGACGCGACCGGCGCGAGCAGCGGAACCGAAAATCAAAGTTCCAGTGCTCGGCTGCGGCGGAACACCCGAGGTCGGAATGCCGGTTCTTTGATGCAATATGCCGGCATTGCGACAAGCGGGGCCACATCGCCAAGGTCTGCCGTTTCAAACGGAACCACAGCCCCGCCACCGAGACGGCAGCCCACGGAGGCGCGACAATGCCAGACGCGACAACACCCCCAAGGAACCGCGACCGGGATAGCGAGAGCCGTTGGAGCCGGGAAGCGAGGAGCCGCCGTTTCAACGAAAACCGCCAGCGCGAGAAATGCACCAGACGGTCATCGTTGGCCATTCCTCCAACTGGGAGGGCCGGAAGGTCCACGTGGAAGTCGCCATCGAAGACCGCCCCTGCAAAATGGAAGTCGACTCCGGATCTTACCTATCCATGGTCGCATGGCGGAAATTAAGAGGCTAGTACCATCCATGAGACGGCACGAGCTGGAGAGCCAGAAGCTCATCCTTAAAGACTACCAAGGGAATCGCATCCCGTGGTAGGGATCGGGCACTTCAAGGTCACATTTAAAGGGCGCACCAAAATACTACCCCTAACCATCGTCGAACGAGACCGCCCCAGCCTCCTGGGACTTCAATGGTTCGCGCCGTTGGGACTAGAAGTGACCGGCACCAACCACGTCGCCGAGGCGGACTGGGAGGAGCAGCTCGTGCGCGAGTTCCAAGAAGTCTTCGACGGAAACCTAGGCAAGTACCGGGGGCCCCCAATATCGTTCAGCCTTGACCCCACCATTGCCCCTATCCGCCTCAAACCCCGGCGAGTGCCTTTTGCCCTCCGCCCCAAAATCGATGAGCAATTAAATAAGCTCATCGAACAGGGAGTCCTCGAGCCAACAGACCATGCCCGATGGGAGACCCCTATAGTCACCCCCGATAAAGCCAGATGGGTCAGTGAGAATCTGCGGGGACTATAAGGCCACCCTGAACCGCGCACTACAACAAAGCGCCTACCCCGTCCCAGTAGTGCAACACCTTCTACACTCACTGGGGGGCAGGGTTTCGCCAAACTCGACCTGGCCCAAGCCTACCAGCAACTGCCGGTCGACGAGGAAACCGCAGAAGCGCAGACCATAGTCACACACCGAGGGGCATTCCGCTGCAAGAGGCTCCAATTGAGTCAGCGTAGCCCGGGGTATTTCAAAGCCTAATGGAGAGGCTCCTCCGGGCATAAAAGGGGTAGTACCCTATTTTGATGACGTGTTGGTAGCCGCGGCCGACCAGAAACAATTGGAGGGCCGCCTAAGGGAAGTGCTGCAAAGATTCCAAAGTGCAGGACTAAAAGTTAAGAGGGAGAAATGCCAACTGCGCACGGCACGGGTCAATTCCTGGGGTACCTACTAGATCAGCACGGAATCCACCCCACCGAGGGCAAAATAAAAGCCGTCAAAGAAGCCCCGAAACCCACAAATAAAACTGAGTTACAAGCGTTCCTGGGGTTGATTAATTTCTACAATGTTTTCCTGCCCCAAAAGGCGACCGTGGCGGAACCGTTGCATAGGCTGCTCGACAAGGCAGCCACCTGGACGTGGGGGAGGCGAGAAGAGGACGCTTTCAACAAAACCAAGGACCTTCTCACATCGGACGCTGTCCTCATCCAGTACAGCGAAACACTCCCCATCACGGTAACGTGCGACGCATCACCCTTCGGGCGTAGGAGCCGTCCTCAGCCACACCCTCGCCGACCGGAAAGAAGCACCCATCGCTTTTTCTCAAGGACCCTTTCAAAACCCGAAAAGAAACTACAGCCAATTGGACAAAGAGGCTTTAGTAATCGTTGCAGCCGTAAAGAAATTCCACGAATACCTTTACGGCAGGACCTTCTCCATAATCACGGACCACAAACCACTGCTGGGAATACTGGCGGAGACCGGGCCACCCCAATCATCCTCTCCCCAAGGATGACAAGGTGGTCCAATTTCTCGCCGCCTACAATTACCGGCTAATCCACCGCCCGGTAAGTCAATCCCGCACGCAGATGCCCTCAGCCGCACACCTTTGCCCACCATGGACGCTGACCCAGCACCCACCACATCCACCCTGAGCATCGAGACCTTACCCAACCTACCCTGACCGCGTCAGACATTGCTCTAGCAACCAATAAAGACAAACGTCTGGCGCAGGTCCTAAGATGGGTGGGAAAAGGGTGGCCGGAGAAGGACGTGGACAACGAGTTCAAAGCTTACCGGAACCGACAAACAGAGCTATCAACGCAGAAAGGCTGTCTACTGTGGGGGATAGAGTCATAGTCCCAGAAAAATTACAAAAGAAGTCCTGAGCATGCTGCACGAAGGGCACCCCGGCATCGTTAGGACAAAAGCCCTGGCCAGAAGTCACGCCTGGTGGCCAGGGATGGACAAGGAGATCGAAGCCTGGGTGGCCTCCTGCAAGCAGTGCCAGGAATCAAGACCAAACCCCCGCCGCCCGATCCTGGAATGGGAAACCCTCGGGGCCTTGGTCCCGAATCCACGTAGATTTGCGGGACCAACCAAAGGACACACCTTCCTAGTAACTGTAGACGCTTACTCCAACTGGCTGGAGGTAAGCAACATGAAGACAACTACCACAGACGCCGTCATCAGAGAACTCAGTAAGCTCTTCGCAACCCACGGCCTTCCCGATGTCATCGTGTCAGACAACGGGCCCCAGTTCACCGCACTACCCTTCGAGAAATTCTTGGCAGAACGAGGGATCCGACACGCACTAACGGCACCGGCGCACCCGGCGGCGAACGGAAGGGAGGAGAAAATGGTCCAATTCACAAAAAGACCATCCAAAAGATTGAAACCGGGACATACAAGACAAAATAAACCGGATGCTACTAATTCAGCACATAACCCCGAGCACTACGACGAACAAGAGTCCAGCGGAGCTACTAATGGGGAGGAAACTGCGATCACCGCTCGACCGCCTGCACCCCACATACAACCCAGAAAGACCCCCTGACTCCACCAGCAAACGCAGAACATTCGCACCGGAGACAGGGTCTACGCAAAAACCTTACCGGGGACCCCCTCTGGATACCGGCAACGATCACCCAAGCAACAGGCCCACACTCGTACCGCCTTCAAACTACCGACGGACGGCGTGGAAACGCCACATCGACCAATTGAGATCAAGAACCACCGCAGGAAATACAACCGACACGCAAACACCAGACACTGAAAGGAACCGGCAAAACACCAACCAAGAGGGGAGGGAAGACCCCAAAGAACAAAAAGAACAAAACCACCCAAGAAGAAACCAGCAGTACTCACCATCTGAAGAACCGGAGAGCGACCCACTCGAAGCCTCGCCTGGAAGGAGCAGCTGAGCCAGCTCAACCGGCCCCGGAAGCCCGAGCGGGAGCAGCCAAGCCAGCTCAACCAGCCCGGAAAAGCCGAGCGGGAGCAGCGAAGCCAGCAGCTCGACCAACCGGGGAGACCAGGAGGGAGCCGCGGCGAGAGGCCTGACTCACCCTTCCAGGCGGTTCCATCAACGAGGCGGAGAGCGACAGGAGTCCCACCGAACCGGGCGACAGCCAAGAGACAACTGACCAGCGCAAGTCAAATCGGAAAATACGGAGCCCGCCTACTTACGGGACTACGTTACGTAGGACCAAACCAAGAGGGGAGGGTGTTCTGTACAGACATTTGAATACTCGAAATCCGGCAGCCCGGATTGGCTAAAGCGCACGGCCACGGATTGGCTGAGTGCGCGGCACTGATTGGTCGCTCGAATCGACCGCGATTGGCTGAGCCGATCGCGGGCGATTCAAAAACGATTTCCGATTGGCCGCAGCACTCAGCAGAGAGAGTTTTTAAGCCGCGCTTCTTCCCCATTTCCCCACTTGTGTTTTACCCTAATAAAGAGCTGAACCAAGTCACCGACTCGCGTCCTTTGTGCGTATGAGATATACGACAGCTTAAGTCTAACCGTAGGCAGCGTAGTTCAAGGTTGTCCAAGCCCAGAATCTCAAGCCTGGTGATATAGGGTTGTGTTTTGTTGTGAGCAGAGGAGGGCAGTACTCTTCTCGTTGGTTCTTGGTGCTGGAGAAGATTCCTGAGAATTCTGGGGCAACCAAGAAGTCAGACCAATGGCTCTTCAAACATATCAACCCAGAATTATTACGCAAGGCAGATGACCAGGTTCTAATAGTCTTAATCTGGACACATAATATAAAGACCTAGTTCTCTGAAAAAAACTCATATAACATGGTCCTCATTTGAACCAAAGCAATACAGTTGAGAACCGCACACATGGATCTGATTGGAGTAAATTGTAGGGATGACATGGAAATATGATTTGCATTTTCTCTTACTTATATTTTTTATTTCTCTTATGGTCTTATTTCTGTCCTGGTTTGTATTTTGTATTATGAGATGGTTCACAGGCTAATCAATAAAGTATTACTGAATGGGAAAGAAAAATAAAGCTACAGATCAGTCAATTTGACCTGCTTAGCTTCCAAGTACGGACAGATATAAGTATAGATTGTCCAGGCATTGCTATCTGATAAATTCACTGGCATATCTATTTTCTTGGCTGTGATATACCCATAGCAACTGCACTTAGACTTACATACTGCTTAGATTGACTGCTTCCTAGTATGATTTGATTGCTTAATGTACCCTATGACTATCATTAAGTGTTGTACCTTATGATTCTTGATGAATGTATCTTTTCTTTTATGTATACTGAGAGCATTTGCACCAAGACAAATTCCTTGTGTGTCCAACCACACTTGGCCAAGAAAGAATTCTATTCATAGTGCTTTACAGCCCTTCCTACGTGGTTTACAGAGTCAGCATATTGGCCCCAACAATTTTGGATCCTCATTTTACCCACTTTGGAAGGATGGAAGGCTGAGTCAACTTTGAGCCTGGTGAGATTCAAACTGCCAAATTGCAGGCAGCCGGCAGTCAGCAGAAGTAGCCCGCACTACTGCACTCTAACTACTGTGCCACCAAAGCTCCTATGGAAGTGATTCTCCATCACCTTCTTCTGGGATGTTTTTTGAACTTTTCAATCTGGAACACAGCACTGGAATTTCCTAATAGTTGCCTATGGAGATTCTCAGCCATCCAGGTCATGGTTGTCCCCAAAGTGCTTCTTTTCAGTTGCAACTGGACTGTCTTTGTTTTTCCTTGAAGTCCAGTTGTCTCTTGAAAAAGCACCTTTGGGATTCCAACAATTGCTTCTCAAAACCTTAAGCCAGATCTGATCCTGCTTAGCCAATTTCCTTGAGCATTCTAAGGTGCTCTCACCTACGTGGACGGATGCTGAAAGTACTTTGTTTTAAGTTTGCCAGAGCATTATAGATTTGATTTCTGACCTTTTACCGTCTCTATTCAGTTTGAGATCCCTGCTGTGTCAAAAGTTTTTTGCTACCAGTTTTGATGGTAATGTTATGCACATGTGGAGAGAGGTCTGTGGGTTTAGAGAGAGACCTCATATGCCAGTTGGTTTCTCCTAAGACCCTGATCTGATTTATGATATTGCAATTAACTTCTGAATGTTTTATTGCTGGCTTTGGGCCATAAAAAGGGGCATCTTCTTTCTTGGATTATTCTACTTTGAAATTGCAAACAACAGTATAAAGTGGAGGGATGTTTCTACACATCGTTGCCTAAACTATCTTACAAATTGCCATGAGTGCTTTTTAAAAAATTGACCAAATACATGCACGATAAATAAAATAGCCACCATATTTACTTAATGTGAAATATACATTGTTTAATCACTAGAAGTCATTTAATAATGAAGCTCCCTAATGATGCACAGCTACGAATGCTCAAATACTAATATTGTCCTGTAATGTTACTCAAGAGATAGTCTCCATCATCTCATTATTATATATATTATTACTACTTGGATGCCAGTATTCTCAAAAGCAATAGCGCTTCTTTTATAAATACCATATAAATACCATATAAATTATTTGCATCTTTCTAAAAAAAAAAGTATTTATGATATACAGGTAGTCCAAGGCTTACAACTACAACGGAGCCCAACATTTCTGTTGCTAAGTGAGACAGTTCACGTGACCATGGGGATGCTTGCTGCAATGGTTATATGTGTGAAAAATGGTCATAAGTCACTTTTTTCAGTGATATTGTAACTTCGATCGGTTGTTAAATGAACTATTGTATGTCGAGGACTATCTGTATACAAAATCAAGAAAATAAACAGATGTATAACGCAGAAATCGATCATAATAAAGACAAACTTTCCAAGCATTATAAAATACACAAGGGAAAGAAAAAAAAAAATAACATTGCAGGTAGTCCTTCACTTATAGCCATTTGTTTAGTGACTGAAGTTACAATGGCACTGGGGAAAAAAAGTGATTTATGACTGTTTTTCCCACTTATAATTGTTGCAGCATTCCCATGGTCACATGACCAAAATTCAGGCACTTATCCTGCTGTATTTATGATAATTGCATTGTCCTAGGGTCATGTGATCACCTTTTGTGACCCTTTGACAAGCAAAGTCAATGAGGAAGCCAGATTCATTTAACAATCATGCCACTAAGTTAACAACTGGAGTGATTCACTTAACAAATGCAGCAAAAAAGGTCGTAAAATGGGGCAAAACTCACTTAACAACTGTCTTGCTTAGCAACAGTCATTTCTGGCTCGATTGTGATCGTAAGTGGAGGACTAACTGTAATCATCATCTTCTCTTAATGACCCCATAATCCCTTGCAGGGTGGAGTCTAGGCAACTGAATGGAGCTGAGTGTTTACTGGCCAGATGCCCTTCCTGTCACCAATGCGGAGTTATATTCAGCAGATATATTCTCAACATGCCCAGAGAGAAAAATACCTGATTCTACCTAGGATCGAACTCACAGCCTCCTGATTGGGAGGCGAGAGTTTCACATCTAGGCCACCGCACCACTCCGAGGACTACCTGTAATAATGTGCACTATTTTTTTTTTAGTACTCACCAATACAGATCGTAGGATACCATCCACTTGTTTTGGTGTTCAACAAACAAGCATTGACACACTCCAGAAGGGGCGCCAGAATTAAAAATGGCAAGATGCTTATTACATTCATGGCAGCGATCGGCAGAAGGAATCCATTCAAATTCAGATTGGAATTCACTGTCTGTATGTTATATCCGGATGGGATCTGAATAGTAAAGAGAAATGCTTTAGTCTGGTTGATGACCCAACTTCCTTCCACTCATGGAAAAGAAATAAAATAAAGGTTGTTTTTTTTTAACCTCCGTTTTTGAAGGGATATGTTGCATGCTAAAATTAAAGAGACAAGGGTGTGCATCTGAACCAAACCAAACCGAATTTAAAACAAAAACACCATTAACTCACTTGCATAACACACGATCTATAAAGGATCTGGAAGGCAAATAAAGGAAAGAGACGGATGAGCAATTTTGTGTTTTCCACTTGGGTTTCGGTGTAGTGGCCTCCATAGTTTTCCTTGGCGTGGTCCAGCCAGTTTGCCACGTTCCCACTGAAATAGCGGCATTGTACGCAACACACCTTCAGTGCATTGATGATTATGCCACAGACTGTCAACAGGCAACTCCCTAGGAATAAGACAGGGGAGTTAATAATCTACAACACAGACTTTACAAGATCGAATCTGCCTGCTTGTAGCAGCTGGCATTCCTCTGTGACAGTTTTGGCAGATTTCAACTGGTGAAGAAACTAGGTTAGGGTTGGTGGCTCTCTTTGCCTACAAATCCCTCTTCACTACTGTTGGAAGAAATGTCCATCTGGTTCAGTTCCAAGTGGGGAGAAAGACACTGGAAACATGGAGGCTGATTGGAAAGATGGTTTATTGAGGGACAGGACCACATGGGTTTGAAGTCCTGGGCAGCTGACCACATGGAGTTGCCCCTCTTGGGCCTTGCCCTTGAGCTTCCTGTTCTTGTGCAAGAAATGTATTCTATTGGTTGTCATACTTCCAGGGGGCTTTGCAGGGGTCATAGCTAACTTTTTAGGTTGTCTGAATTATGTTTGATTGAAGTCTGGACTCTCTGAGATGATGTAATGATGGGGCTTGTGTTTTGAGAGGGTGTTGGGCCATTCTTATTGTGTCTTAATGGCTTTCCTGGTTTGGATCCTGAGTGAGGGCTTATCCTAATTCTTCCTTTGTTCAAAATATCCTGTCTTAAATGGATTAGCAAATCTACATTTCTAAAAGGAAGGGAGTCAAGCTATTCTCCAAAGCACCTGAGGGTAGGACAAGAAGCAGTGGGTGGAAACTAATCAAGGAGAGAAGCAACCTTGATATAAGGAGACATTTCCTGACAGTGAGAACAATTAACCAATGGAACAACTTGTCCCCAGAGGTTGTGAATGGTCCAACAGTGGAAGTTTTTAAAAAGATGTTGGATAACCATTTGTCTGAAGTGGTGTAGGGTTTTCTGCCTAGGCAGAGGGTTGGACTAGAAGACCTCCAAGGTCCCTTCCAGATTCTATTCTATTCTATTCTATTCTATTCTATTCTATTCTATTCTATTCTATTCTATTCTATTCTATTCTATTCTATTCTGTTCTGTTCTATTCTATTCTGTTCTATTTATTCTACTCTATTCTACTCTACTTACTATTGACAGGTGGTTCATCACTGAAAGCTGGGAACCACACTCTTAAGTAAAGTGTCAGTACTGTAACACTTGTGGGCATTATGGTAGCTAAATCCAACTCTATGTGGCCTTCAGAAGTGGAATCCAACAGCCCAGGAATCCAACATTAATTTTCAAAAAAGGAATGATAATTGTTGACTGTTTGGATTCCTCTCCAACCTTCTTGGGTAAGTTTGACTGAGACCTTTTTTGCATCTCTCATTAAGTAAGTCACGGTGACCATTAAGTGAACCCACAATGGGCCTTTTTTAAATGGAAACCAGAAGTAAATGCTGGTTTCTGACAAAAATCATTGTGTATCACAGTCATGTGATCACAGGCCATAAAGTGGGTTGGCTGCTGAGTGCCCGAAGTGTGATTACATGTCCACAGGTTGGGGGGCAGCCATTGAAACTTTGAATTCTAGTCATCAATCCACCAATCAATCAATCAATCAATCAATGGAACAGCTCACCCTCAGAAATTGTGGGAGCTTCATCACTGGAAGCTTTCAAGAAGAGACTGAACTGCCATCTGTCAGAAATGGGGTGGAGTCTACCCCATTTGGGGAGGGTTGGACTAGATGACCTACAAGGTCCAACTCTTTTCTGTTCAAAAATAGCTTGAGGAAAGTCTCCCAAATGGTTGTAAGTCAAAGACTATCTATAATAACAGCATGACTATATGTATCTCGAAACGAGAACATCCGTAATATATACTGGAATGTTGGAACAAAACTATAGGAATTGAGTAAAGCAGGGGTGTCATTCTCAATTTCATTGAGGGCCACATCAGGATTGTGTTTGACCTCAGGAGGGAAGGAGTGGGCATGGCCAGCTCAATGTCACTCATGTCAGGGGTACCTGTGGTGGCCAAATGCTAAGGCAGGACTTCCTTCAGACCCTCCCTTCCTCTCATTATAATCTCCTTCCTTCCTTCCTTCCTTCCTTCCTTCCTTACTTCCTTCCTTCCTTCCTTTCCTTCTCCTCCCCTCTTCATTCTCCTTTCTTCTTCCTTCCCCTCTTTCCTTCCTTTTCCTTCCTTGCTCTCTTCCCTTCTTTTTCTTTGTCTTTCCCTTTCTCCTTTACTGTCCCTTCTTGAATGCTGAAATGCAAAAAGTGAAACATTTCTCCTTTTGTTTTGTTTGTAGTTTGTTTTGCTAGTGTTACGTCCTGGGAACTCTAGGAGTTCCCACTCAGGTCCATTCACTTTGCGGGGGCGTTCTTCCCCTTCACTCATTGGTTGGTTCTCCCCAGCAGCCAGCTATAAAAGCAGGCTGCGGGGTCCAACCAGTTGCTGATCGCTGCGAGCCAGTTCCAGGCTTGGCAAGCACGGTCAGTCCTTTATTACTATAATAAAGTATTGTTGCACTCATGCTCTGGTTCAGCCTCTCTTTTCCCAAACTTAACACTGGCGACGAGGATGGGATTCCTACCAGAAGCACCTTGCAACCGCTGAGTCACTAGCCGCCGATCCGCAGCCAGAGAGAGCGATCGGCCGGCGATAAGAGCAACGCTGATCCGCAGCCAGATAGAGCGGTCAGCAAGCAGCAAGAGCAAACGCTGATCCGCTGACAGAGAAAGCGGTCAGCAAGCACTAGAAGCGAACGCTGATCCGCAGCCAGAGAGAGCGGTCAGAATCGAAAGTGAGAAGCGTCTGTAGCCGCTTGTTAGCCCAGCTACAGGAAAAGTGAAGCGCTGCGAGCCGCAGCCGCTCGTTTGTTTAGGCGCGAAATTCAAACGGCTGTCATTTGAATTTCAAACCTAAAAGGTACAGCGCGGTGCTGTAGTCAAGTCACTGACGCGAATTCAAACGCTGCCAACGGCTAACAGCCAAACCGTGTGCTAGCCCAGAGAGAGAGAGAGGATTGCGAAAAGCCTCTCCAGAGCTGAAATCACTTGCCTGCCACAGGCACTAGAATCTTTTGCTGCTGCCCCAGAGAGATTTTGTCCACAGGTTGTTCTACCGGTTTCATCAGCATGAATTCCAATCCAGTCTTCCCAGCGTTCAAACCGGATGAGGAGAAGTGGGAATCATACAAGAACCGCTTTAACCATTATATCGATGCAATCGGGCTGGCTGATGCTGGGGAGCATCGGAAAAAATCGTATTTCCTGATCTACTGTGGAGCCATCGTCTTCGATACTGCCACAGCCCTCATGGCTCCACGTGAGTTGAAAAACGTTCCTTGGTCTGAACTGCTAGAAATCCTCACTAACCACTATTCTCCCAGGCCTTCACAGATTGCCAGGCGATTCACCTTCCGTATGAGGAAGCAATCAGACAAGGAGACCATCAATCAGTACATGGCCGCCCTCAGAACAGCAGCACTGCATTGTGGGTTTGGAACCTACCTCAGGACATGCTCCTCGATCAACTAGTCTGCGGGGTCAAGGACCTCCACCTTCAGAGGCGCCTCCTCGCTAAAAAGGACCTCAACCTCGCACAAGCCGTCGAGGAGGCCTTGGCAGCAGAACTGGCAGCACAAGCAGCCACCGAAATCCATGGCCCGACTTCCAAGCTAACGACAATTCCAGTCCACTCCGAGGAGGTGGTAGCAGAGGAAGCCTTTAGTTATGAAAACGATGTCCACCGCCTCTCCAACGCCAGGCACCCGCAGGTAGGAGCCAAGCAAGAAAACATCGGTCCACCCAAGCACATCACACTGTGCCTAGCCTGTGGTGGATCTCATCCAAGGGCTACCTGCAAATTCAAAGGAGCCACCTGCAATACCTGCCATAAAAGGGGGCACATCGCGAGAGTCTGCCAAGCCTCTCAAAACTCAGCACAAAGGCACCCCCCCTTCTCTCACTCTGGACCGCAGAGGCAAGTATTGAACTGTCGCACTCACCACCATGCCAAGCACACTTGCCATACTGTTAGTAAAATCTCTCTCTCCGTTTTGTTAGAAGGTAAACCGTGCCGCATGGAGGTTGACACAGGGTCAGCGCTCTCAATTATCTCGTGGAACACCCTCAAGAGGCTTCAGCCCAGCCTATCAACTAGCCGGCTCCAGAAGTGCCAGTTCAGCCTGAAGGACTACCAGGGGAGAAGCATTCCCGTAATCGGCAGAGGCAAGTTCCTTGTCAATTTTAAAGCTTTTAAAGGTCACCTACCTCTAGTGGTAGTTAACGGCAATCTTCCCACATTATTGGGGCTCGATTGGTTTCCCCATCTCGGCCTAGGGCTAACAGGAGTCCATGCTGTCTCAACCTCTGACACTGACTCCTTATTCGCTGATTACTCAGATGTATTCAGCGATGAGCTGGGGTGTTATAACGGTACCCCTATCTCATTCTCAGTCGACCCCCAGGCAGTCCCAATCAGGCTAAAACCGCGTAGGGTCCCATTCGCTATTCGACCAAAACTAGATGCGGAATTGGATAAACTGTTAAAACAAGGGGTCATTGAGCCAACAGATTTCGCCAAATGGGAGACGCCCATTGTCACACCCCTCAAAAAAGACGGTAGCCTGAGAATTTGCTCGGACTACAAGACCACAATCAATAAGTTTCTACAAGTTAGCGCTTACCCAGTGCCCGTCATTCAGCATTTATTACACACTTTTGAACCTGGCAGCATTTTTGCCAAATTGGACATGTCTCAAGCGTATCAACAGTTCCCTGTTGACAACCAAACAGCGGAACTCCAGACCATTGTCACTCACAGGGGTGCTTTCCGATGCAAGCGTCTCCAATTTGGCGTAAGTGTTGCCCCAGGCATTTTTCAATCCCTCATGGAGCGGATTTTGCAGGGCCTCCCTGGTGTAGTACCCTACTTCGACGACATCTTAGTCTCGGCCAGGGACAGACCCCAACTCTTCCAGAGAGTTCGAGCAGTGTTAGAGAGGTTCAGACAGCATGGCCTCAAATTGAAAAAAGAAAAATGTGCCATTGCCACTAGACAGGTGGACTTTCTGGGTTATAAAATTGACGCCTCAGGCATTCACCCCCTGGAGTCCAAGGTTAAGGCAATTCACGAGGCACCCACTCCAACCTCCAAAACTGAACTACAGGCCTTCTTGGGGCTATTGAACTTTTACGCGTCCTTCTTGCCCCATAAAGCATCAGTGGCAGAACCCCTACACAGATTATTGGATAAAAAATCACCTTGGCACTGGGGTCACAAAGAAGACTCTGCTTTTCACGCCGTCAAATCACTACTCACGTCAGAGGCGGTACTTATTCAGTTCGACCCCAACCTTCCATTAGTGCTGGCAGCAGACGCATCCCCCTTTGGAATCGGGGCAGTATTAAGTCACAGGCTTCCCAATGGCTCCGAGGCTCCCATTGCTTTTTTCTCCAGGACGCTCTCTGCAACGGAGCGTAATTACAGCCAGATCGATAAGGAAGCTCTAGCAGCTGTTGCAGCAGTGAAGAAATTTCACGAATTTCTCTTTGGCCACTTTTTCGAGCTGGTCACGGACCACAAGCCCCTCCTGGGTCTACTAGCTGGGGACAAACAGACCCCTCAAGTCCTTTCTCCTAGAATGACGAGATGGACCCTCTTCCTAGCGGCCTACTCCTACAGACTCATACACCGCCCAGGTAAAACATTGTCCCACGCTGACGCTCTCAGCCGCTGTCCCTTGCTGGCTCCAGCTGAAGACCCTGCTCCTGTCCACGCTATTTTTGAGGTCACCCAATTGGACCTCCCCATCACGGCCCTTGACATTGCTGCTAAAACCAAGGCAGACAAAACACTCGCCCAGGTGCTGGACTGGGTGAGGAGGGGGTGGCCGGGTGGTAATGTTGAAAGCAAATTCACACCTTTCAAGACCCGGCTGCAGGAATTATCCAGTTTGCAGGGCTGTCTACTGTGGGGCACTCGAGTGGTCATCCCGACCTCACTGCGTACCCGAGTTCTGGAGGCGTTGCACGAGGGACACCCTGGCATCGTCAGAATGAAGGCATTAGCACGCAGCTACGTATGGTGGCCGGGCCTCGACGAGGACATCGTCAGATGGGTAAGTTCCTGCAACATCTGTCAGGAATCCCGTCCTGCCCCTCCTATTGCCACCCCTACTAAATGGGAGAGCGCCAACGCTCCGTGGTCCAGAATTCACATCGACCTGGCCGGCCCATTGCATGGGAAAATGTTCCTAGTGGTCGTGGACTCCTATTCTAAATGGATTGACGTAGCACAGCTATCCACGACCACCACACAAGCAATTACCAGAGTATTAACTCGCCTGTTTGTAACACACGGGCTGCCTGACTCCATTGTCTCCGACAATGGCCCACAGTTCGCATCAACCGAGTTCAGCCGTTTTGCTGCCAACCTGGGCATCCGCCACATTTTCACAGCCCCATTTCATCCTGCCAGTAACGGATTGGCTGAAAGAGCCGTCAGGACCACTAAAGAAGCCCTGGCTAGGTTCAGCAAGGACGATTGGCACCACAAACTCTCGCGTTTCCTGATGAGCCAGCACTCAACTCCATGTTCAGTCACCAATAAGTCCCCAGCTGAGCTCCTGATGGGCAGGCGCCTGAGGACTGTATTGGACAGACTTCACCCACAATACTGCCCTGACTCTCCCCTCGCTTCCACATCGGGGGTTAGACGTTTTATCTTACAGGAGCCCGTATTCGCGAGGAACTTCGCTGGAGACCCCCTGTGGATCCCGGGCGAGATCGTGGCCATCACCGGACCCAGGTCGTATCGAGTCAGACTGGAGGACGGCCGTGTCTGGAGAAGGCACCTGGACCAGCTGCGTAGGCGTCACAGCACCCTCGCTAGCAGGGACCCAGAATCACAAAACGGAGGGAGGCCTCAGCATCAACCCCACATCAACATCGTTCCCAGTGACCAGCTTACACCAGCAGCCATTCTAGAAAGCCCGAACACGGACAGCGGCGTCCAGACGGCTGACCAGTCTGATCCAGTCAACGGGAGCACGTCCCCAGTGACCAACCCTACGAGTCCCGGGCCTGCCCGAACCGAGGGGCACGTTGGTGACACTTTACCGGCTCTGCCTTCCCAGACAGACCCTGAATGGACAGACAGCATTCCAGAGCTGCGCCGTTCCGGGCGCCAACATAAACCTCCTGCCTACCTCAAAGACTATGCGTGTTCGCATCTGGGGGGAAGGGGTGTTATGTCCTGGGAACTCTAGGAGTTCCCACTCAGGTCCATTCACTTTGCGGGGGCGTTCTTCCCCTTCACTCATTGGTTGGTTCTCCCCAGCAGCCAGCTATAAAAGCAGGCTGCGGGGTCCAACCAGTTGCTGATCGCTGCGAGCCAGTTCCAGGCTTGGCAAGCACGGTCAGTCCTTTATTACTATAATAAAGTATTGTTGCACTCATGCTCTGGTTCAGCCTCTCTTTTCCCAAACTTAACAGCTAGCCCTCTGCCAGAGAAAATGGAGCTCAGTTGGGGCAGGGGTGGGGACTTGTATGGCCCTCCCGAGCTCTGTTTTCATTGTCAGAGGCATCGCAGGCCAGTCCTTCACTGTTTCCAGGGCAGCCTCATGGGCCAGATCTAAACACTCCACGGGCCGGATCTGGACCGTGGGCCTTGGGTTTGATTCCCCTGGGCTAAAGTATGTTTTATAAGCAATATTCTTTCCTACCTTTATACTTTTTCTCCTTTAAAACTTGGATCCCATGTTCTCCTCTGACCTTGAGTTAATCTATGCTATTTAATTACAGCAGTTTAAAAGGCTATATGGCTCTCTAGATGATTCTTTCCAACCTTACCTCAATCTTTGGTCAACTGCCAATTGTCAAAATTATAGCCCAACAAAGACATGCAAATGAAATCCTTGCTTGACATATGCTGGGCCCACATATGAAAAAGAAAAGAAAAAAAAGAGAGAGAGAGAGCCTTCTTTAAAATAGAACTCGGCAATTTCTTTAAGGTCACTTATGGACTTGAATTATTGGCTTGAGAGAGAATTTCTAGCCAAGTCATCTGATTGGAAGAAGCTAAAACAAGGTTTTAAATTCAGCTATTTAGAAACGGGAGTAGCCCTGCTGGACAGATTGGTCAAAAGGTGTGAAAAGAGAGAAAAAGCACACACACACACACACACACACACACACACACACACACACACACCCGAAAGGAACAAAATTAATGTCAGTCTATTGGGAAGATCAATGCAATCTAGAGAAGATTGGCTAGGATTAAAGATTGGGAAAATTTAGCCAAAACGCTACTTCTCTCATAACCCTGACATCCCCTCTGGCAATCACTCTCTTTCAGACCTAGAGTTTGTATAGTGCTAAAAGGCACCTGGTTAAAAATCAGAGACCCCAAATTCTAGTCCTGCCTTAGGCACAATGTCATCCTGACAGTGGTGAGATTCAAATTTTTTAACTACCGGTTCTGTTGATGTGGCTTGGTGGGCATGGCAGGGGAAGGTTACTGCAAAATCCCCATTCCCTCCCTACCCCATTAACCTGCTTTCCAGCTCCATTCTCCTGTGCAGGTCAACAAAAGAAGACCCAGCCAATCAGCTGGGACTTGGGAGGCAGAGAATAGATGGGGGCGGGGCCAATCAGAGGCGATATTTGCCAGTTCTCCAAACCACTCAAAATTTCTGCTACCATTTCTCCAGAACTGGTCAGAACCAGCTGAATACCACCTCTGCATCCCCATGACTTTGGGCTAGTCCCTCTTTCTCAACTTCAGGCAGAAGCAAGCAAGGGTAAACCACTTCCAAAACTCTTGACAAGAAAACTGCAGGGACTTATCTAGGCAACCCCCAAAATCAGGACTGATATGAAGGTGCAAAAACACCCAAGCAAAGTCAGACCTGAATGGAAGACCATATTTCAAATCTATAACTAGAATGAGATACTAAAAAAAAAAAATACTGCTGAAGAAAACAGTGGCAAGATTACTTCCTATACTATATGGCTGCTGTCCAAAACTTCATGGATGTGCCTGTGTAGATATCATCAGCTGATTTTGAATTGAAGGTGTTCTCAGTCAGCTAGCGAGAAATTCTGAATCACAGGTTTTCCATCTTTGCAATAAAGAATATGACAATTTTAGGAAACTTACCTCCAGAAATTGTGAATGCTCCAACAATGGAAGTTTTTAAGAAGAGGTTGCACAACCATTTGTCTGAAGTGGTATAGGGTTTCCTACCTAAGCAGGGAGTTGGACTAGACGACCTTCAAGGTCCCTTTCAACTTTGTTATTCTATTCTGTTGGTGTTCTGTTCTGCTCTGTTCTAGTCTACTCTAGTCCAGTTTAGTCTAGACTGCAATGAAGGCATCCTATTTTTCCTATTTACTTTTAGTTCATCACATTGCAAGGTGCAGCTAATCCTCAACTTGCAACCACAGTTGAGCCCACAATTTCTGTTGCTAAGCGAAACATCAGTTAATTTAATTTTTGTCCTATCTTACGATCTTTCTTCCCAAAGTTGTTAAGTGAACCACTGCAGTTGTTAAACTAGCAAGAGCCGTGGTGGTGCAGTGGTTAGAATGCTGTATTGCAGGCTAATTCTGCCCACTCGCATCAGTTCGATCCTCACCGGCTCAAGGTTGAGTCAACTTTCCATCCTTGCGAGGTGGGTAAAATGAGGACCCAGATTGTTGGGGGCAACAGGCTGACTTTGTAAACCACTTAAGAGATGGCTGTAAAGCACTACGAAGCGGTATATAAGTTTAATTACTATTGCTACTGCTAGTAACACAATTGTTAAACGAATCTGGCTTCCCCATTGACTTTGCTTATAAGAAGGTCACAAAAGATTGATCACATGATCCGGGGCACGGGAACCATCATAAATATGGGTCAGTTACCAGATTTTGATCACGTGACCATGGGGATGCTGAAATTGTTGTGTGAAAAATGGTCACTTTTTTCAGTCCCTTTGTAACTTTGAATGGTCACTAATGAACTGTTGTAAGTCGAAGACTACCTGTATATCCTAGTTAATGTCACTGTGACCCATATGTGAAGCTTTAGGTGTTAGAGCAGAGGTCCCCAAACTTGGCAACTTTAAGATTTGTGGACTTCAACTCCCAGAATTCTCCCAACTATGCTGGCTGAATTCTCCCAGCTATGCTGGCTAGAGAATTCTGGGAGTTGAAGTCCACAAGTCTTAAAGTTGCCAACTTTGGGGGACCCTGTGTTAGAGAATCCAAACTGGACAATCTTAAATGGCCGATTTTGAAAACCTCGGAGGTTTTCCCACTTGATTTAATTATGCATATAATGTAACTGCTTACCTTTGGGAGGCTGGTAAATCATTTCGCTACGTGCCATGTGAATTGTGATCAGTCCCATAAGGATAGAAACAAATGGAATAAGGAAGCCCAGGTTCTGGGCCACTGACTGCTGGATGTATGAAATGCTGATGAAGACGATGGCTGAACTGAGATTGGTCAACCAATGAAACCTGTAAGGGGAAATGGCAACAATCATTATTTTTAGAGACAGATGGGGAAAAAAAAGAACTTTTATTTGTGAGAAGAAGCTGGTTCCTTTTAAAAGGGAAGTCACAATGCAGTTCCGAATACGATAAATCCAGATCAATGCTCTGCAGTATCCTGGGGTCAAGTGATTCCTAAAGCAAAATCAACGGGAAAGCCAGATTTGCTTAACAACCGTGTTACTGATTGAAGAGCTGCAGTGATTCGCTTAACAAATGAGACGAGAAAAGTCAAAAGTCAAATGGAGCTAATTCACTTAACAAATTTCTCACTTAACAACATACATTTGGGGCAGTGGTGGGATTCAAATTGTTTTACCACTGGTTAGGTGGGGGTGGCTTGGTGGGCGTGGCTTGGTGGGGGTGCTTTGCCTAACGCTGGTGCGTAGCTTTCCCCACACCAGCTGAGGCCCGCAACGCCAATCAGCTGAGAGAATAAAGAAGAGAAAAGCATAGAGGTGGATGGGAGAGCCAATTCTGAGCTTTTCTCTTCTTTTTCCTCTCAGCTGATTGTGGAGGATTTTTTTTCCTCCTCTCAGCTGATCTCAGCCTTTTTTTACTACCGGTTCAGTTGAACCGGTCCAAACTGGTAACATACCACCGTTGATCTGGAGCTCAATTGTGGTCGTAAATTGAGAGCTACCTGTATTCCCTTTTCTATCCTGGTAGGAACAAGCCCACTACGATTTTCGCATGATAATTTCTCCACCAAGGATTTTTGCCAGGTGGCCTTCATTGGACCTCTGTTGGATTTTTTTTTAAAAAAAATCACAATGACAGACATAATTCAAAAGTGGCTTTTTTAAAAAAAAAAAAACCTGGTAATTTTAGATGAAGAGCATTTCAGGGACTCCAAAGGTCAAGACAGAATCTTTGTATGCCAGAAGACGAGAGACTGGGGGAATCCCCCAGTGGGTATTAACACTGAACTAAACTATCTTTCATCTTGTTAGAGCAGAATGGCAGCGGCTGAGTCAGAGCCATATAACTGCCTAATGGGCCAAAGAGAACACAGACAGCAGTTGAAGAAGGGAATAATGATGGGTCTGACTGGAGTGAATTGAGAAGTAGAAATAAAACCAACTCTAACCGCTGCAACCAATTCTACATGGGACAAACTTCACATCAATTAAAAACCAGGATCCACGAACACCGGCTGGAAGCCAAATGCCACGATCCCAAATCCCTCATCTCTACCCACTCTGACCCCAAACTGTACCAGTTTAATTGGAGCAATACTAAAATCACTGGCCGTGTTAACCACCCACCACTGTTGTGGTCCGCTGGCAATCTGAGGAGAGGGCAGCAGAGTTGGACAGTGGGGAGGAACGTGGGCCAGTCTGGGAGTCTGGGGAGGACTTGGACAAGGGTCCCGCGTCTGATACAGAGATGAGGCTAAGGCCATCTGGGAGTTGTGTGCTGACTCCGGAGCCTCCAGAATCTGAAGGGCTGCACTGGCACAGTCTACTTAATCCCACTCTGAGGACTTGAGGGTTGATGAACCGACGTGCCACCTTGTGTGCTTGTGCCGTGAATCCTGACCTGTTGGGACTGCTTTCCTGGACTTTGTGTGCGCCCATTGGACTTGATTACCCAGTGACTCTTGCTGTGCTGAGCTTGGAATCCAAACCTGGTCAACGGGAATACTTTCTGAGAACTTGTTTTTTGGGTTTGAATAAACCCTGGTAGAAATCTTGCTCGTTCTCTCTCTCCTCTGTGTGTGTGTGTGTGCGTGTGTGTGTATGAGGGGAGCGGGGCAACCCACACAGAAGAAATAATGGTGCAGTATAAATCTGCAGAGGGGCTAGGCGACTGGAAATCTACTTTATGAAGAACTGCAATTGTGTACCTGGCAAAAAGCACAAAGTTTCAGAGGAGCCCTTTTCCTAGTTTTACCTGGAGAAGTCATAAATTGAACCTAAGTCCATCTGCATGCATAGAGTCTGTCCTTTTCTTGAGTTATCACTCTTTGGGGCCTCCTCAGTTTACATGAAAATGCAACTCCAGATTGTCCCAGAGGTGCGAGACTCATGTGGGGCAGATTTATATACTATTATATGAGGAATCACAACTTCTCCCTTTCAGACTTTCAATCTCACAAAGGATTTGTTAATTCACCAAACATTTCTACTTACAGATAATGGGGAATGAGGAGCTCAGATAAGCATTAAAATATAGAATTGTTACACATGTATTTTAGACACAGAGAAGCACAGGTAAGTGCTCTTTCATTTACTATCTTGATTAGTATATCCACCCTTAGCAGGAAGAGATATTAAAATGAACTCAACGTGAAAGAGAAGGTGGCAAAGGAAAAATGATATAAATGGCTACAAAGAATGTTGTGGGCCAGAATCAAAAGGGATAATCTTTGCTCCAGAGCAGTTTACAGTCATATATCCTGAAGAAAGTGGAAGATCTAAACCAGTGTTTTTCAACCTTGGGCACTTTTAGATGGGTGGACTTCAACTCCCAGAATTCCCCAGACAGCATCCATCTTAAAGTGGTCAACACTGAGAAACATTGATCTACACTTTAATTCCTACAGAGATTTTCCCTTTTTAGTTTAGAATTCAAATTGGAATAAAGTCAACAGATTTCAAGTGGAGACAATCCAGAATGATTACAGGTAGTCTTCGACTTACAGTGGTTCATTTAGTGACTGTTTGAAACAACCGAACTGAAAAAGGTGACTTATGGCTGTAGAAAGTTAGTGCCTACCCCTCTCCTAGAAGAATGAAATATTCTAGGAAATATTAAAAAGGCAGAACATTTCCCCTAAAAGAGAAATCGAAATCTTAAGGGACACAGAAACTCAGCACCAGCAGATATGTTGGTACCAGCTTATCTATAAGACAACTCAGATCCAAACAAAGCCATTAAGTTGTAATAGGAATTGCCCAAAGCCCCTTCATTGCATCACCCAGCAAGACTCAAGACAACCTACAAAGTTAGTTACCCATGCATGGCCCCATGGGAGTCTGACAACCAATCAGGATACATTTCTTGCCACAGGAACAGGAAGCAAGTTCAAAGCCCAACAGAGGATATAAATCTCTCTCCCTCTCTCACCTATGTGCTCCATTATGCCCAGGACCTCAAACCATGTGGTCCTGCTGTCCACCATTAAACCATCCTTCCAAGCAGTCTCCATATTTCCAGTGTCTTTCTTCCCACTTGGAACTGAACCCAGATGGACATTTCCTCCAACATGATGTTTTTCACACGTGTGACCCTTGCAGCTTTCCCATGGTCCCATGATCAAAATTCAGATGCTTGGCAACTGCTTCATATTTATGTTGGTTGCAGTATCCCAGGGTCGTGTGATCAGCTTTTGCCACCTTCTGATGAGCAATGGGGAAATCAAATTCACTGAACACTCACGTCACTAACTTAAGAACTGCAGTGATTCACATTAACAACGGTGGCAAGAAAGGACGTAAATGGGGGAAAACTCACTTAAAACTATCTCACTTAGCAACAGAAATGATGGGCTCAATTGTGGTCATAAACCAAGGACTACTTATAGTCAGAAACAAAAAAACCCCAAATGGAACAACTGTGTATCTAGTTTCTTTCAACAAGACTGTACTCCACTTATGTATTCAAACACTACTGAGCTGTACTGATTTTCAGTTTATCTGCTACCAATTTGCAATCTAACAGTTGTAGCGTTACATGATTAAACACACACACACACACACACACACACACACACACACACCCATTTGCTAAGGTAGGCCATAAGGAACCTCTATTGGGTACCAGATTGAGGGAGCAAGCTAGCAAATCACACAAAATGCAATTTTTTTAGAACGGTTGATTTCCCGCTAGCTAAACATTTGATCCACTCCTATTTCCTAACGGGGCTTCTTTTGTTCCAATTAATATCATCTATATTCACATCCCAGCTATTATCTGCTTGTTGCTTGGTTAGAAGGAAATAATGATGTCTCCAAGTGAAGCTGCGAGCAATTAAGGTATACCCAGAATAGGCACCTCAGAAGACAACAAGTTAGATTAATAGTGCCTTGCAGTGCAGGGGCCCCCAAAACTCAAAGCAATTACACATTTTCTAAAAAGTCAAATTCAACATGGGCTGGATCTTCTTCCCTCCTTCCTCTCATTTAGAGACACCCCCCCTCCAAGAAATAAAGGAAGAGGGGGAAGGTGCCAACAGTAGTGCCTGGTTAAAGGAGGGGGAGAAAAAAATATACAATGGTTCAATTCACCGATTGCACTAAGCTATCATGCATGATGGGGTTTTAACAGAATATAACAGAATAACAGAGTTGGAAGAGACCTTGGAGGTCTTCTAGCTCAACCCCCTGTTTAGGCAGGAAACCCTATACTATTTCAGACAAATGGCTGTGCAATCTCTTCTTAAAAGCTTCCAGTGTTGGAGCATTCACAGCTTCTGGAGGCAAGTTAATTGTTTCTGATTAATTGTTCTATCAGAATATTTATCCTTAGTTCTAGGTTGCTTCTCTCCTCGATTAGTTTCCATCAAACATACAAAACATCAAACATACTAAATTAATTTTATATTCATTTAATGTGCTGTATGAAGCCAGCCACTGTGCCACCATTTATAAATGTATTTTTTTTACTACATTTGTAGTTTCCTCCAATTGCTGACAACTCTGGTTAGCTCATAGAAAATAACCATGTAAATAAAGGGTGTCCAATCTAAAAGTCCAGAAACAATTGTTCAGAAGTTCCAAACACACTGAGAAGTCTATCATCCAATCTGATCAGAGGTGGTATTCAGCAGGTTCTGACCAGTCCTGGAGAACCGGTAGCAGAAACTTTGAGTAGTTCGGAGAACCGGCAAATCCTACCTCTGAGTGGAGATTTTACAGTATCCTTCCCCTGCCATGCCCACCAAGCCATGCCCACAGAACTGGTAGTAAAATTTTTTGAATCCCACCACTGAACCTGACCCGTTGAGGTTCGGATCACTGAACCATGTTTAAACAAATCATGCCTTCGTGTGACGTGCCATAAAATGGCTATAACATGGGACAAAACTAATTTAATACCTGTCTTACTTAGCAAGAGAAATGTTGGTCTCCGTTGTGGTGGCAAGGACTACTGGTACTACTTTTTAAAATCCTTCAGAGTCGGACACAAACAACCCAGATTTCAACTGGATTGTGAAGTTTGTTCCTTTTGAGAGACAGGTGTCTTTCTTGTTATCTTAAGAAATAGCCCTTCAAGAAGAGATGTCCAAGCTTCTGTTTTTTCCCCCCACCCTTCTTTTACTCTCCTTTCCTTACATTTTCAACTTTAATCAGCTCCGAGGAAGGATTACAAACCTCTGTAAATGGTTTGTGGAGAGACGGCCTTCTCTAAATAAATCGACATAATTTATGGCCAATGAAGCAGATTGGGAATAGATTTAGGTGCAATACTTCTCAATGCAGCGGATATTAATTAATCTGTGGAATTCATTACCCAAGATATACTTATGGCTGAGTAATGGGGATGGCTTTAAAAGGGGTTTGTATATGTTCATGGAGGATAGGTCTATCCCAAGCTAACAGTTTTGGAGACCATATGCTATCTCCATGTTTGGGGCAGTATGCCTCCTCATGCCATTTTCAGGGGAATGATAGAAGGAGAAGTTCAGGGTGAAGGATTATTTTGGTAGGGTGGTTCATGAACAGTAATACAATTAAACCATTAAACCAACAATTAAATCAGTGAAGACTTGGTCGGATGAGGCAAAGCTGAAACTCCAGGCCTGCCTTGATTGCACTGATTGGAATATTTTTGAAGATGCCTCTGCAGACCTAGATGAGCTCACAGATACTGTAATATCATATGCTAGCTTTTGCGAAGACTTATGTGTACCAACAAGAACCTGCAAATATATAGTAACAATAAACCTTGGTTCACAGCTAAACTTAAGCAGCTACGTCGTTCCAAAGAGGAAGCCTACAGAAACATATTAACAAGAGAGATCAGAGCAGCAAAAAGAAATGACTCTGAAAAGTTAAAAAATCAATTCTCTGCAAATGAACCAGCAAACATGTAGAAAACTCTTAAAAACATCACTGGCTTCAGCAAACCTCCTTCCCAGGCAGAAGGAAATCAACAACTAGCAGATGACCTGAATGTGTTTTACTGCATGTTTGAAAGGAAACTATAGCCACCTATATCCACAACCCACATCTCAACCACACAAACAACAGCCAAGACCCCTACAACTGGCCCCAATCCATTGGGCTCACAACCCCTGGTGATCACAGAAAAAGAAGTGCAAGATCTATTACACAGACAGAAGCCAGGAAAAGCACCAGGGACAGACAAGATAACTCTTTCCTGCTTAAAAGCCTGTGCTTACCAATTGGCCCCCATCTTCACCCGAATCTTCAATAGATCACTAGAGATGTGCTATGTTCCTTCCTGCTTTAAATGTTCTACCATCATCCCAGTGCCAAAGGAGCCCTCCATCAAGGAACTGAATGACTACAGACCAGTTGCTCTAACATCTGTAGTTATGAAAATCTTTGAAAGGCTTGTGCTGTCCCACCTGAAAACCACCATGGATCCGCTGCATGGATCCATGCAGTTTGCATACCGAGCAAATAGATCGACAGATGATGCCGTTAACATGGCTCTGCATTACATCCTAAAACACCTTGAATCTCCAAATTCCTATGCAAGGGTCCTCTTTGTAGACCTCAGTTCAGCATTCAATACTATCATTCCAGACACTCTTCTAAGTAAATTAAACCAACTAGCGGTACCTGAACACACTTGTAAGTGGATCATAAGCTTCCTAACAGACAGGAAGCAGCAGGTGAAGCTAGGCGGAATCACATCCGATACCTGTATAATCAGCACAGACCCCCCACCCCCCAAGGCTGGGTGCTATCTCCACTTCTCTTCTCCCTATATATAAATGACTGCATCTCAAATGATCCATCTGTTAAAATACTGAAGTTTGCTGATGACACAACAGTGATTGGTCTCATTCAATACAACGATGAATCTGCATACAGACAGGAGGTTGTACAACTTGCCTCATGGTGTAACCAGAACAATCTGGAACTGAACACACTCAAAACCATAAAATGGTGGTAGACTTTAGAAGAAACCCTCCTATACTACCACCTCTTACAATACTAGATAACACAGTATCAACAGTAGAGACCTTCAAATTTCTAGGTTCTACTATATCACATGACCTAAAATGGACACCTAACATCAAAAACATCATCAAAAAAGCACAACAAAGAATGTTCTTTCTGCGCCAACTCAGAAAGCCCAAGGAGCTGCTGATACAGTTCTACAGAGGAATTATTGAGTCTATCATCTATAACTATAACTATCTGGTTTGGTTCTGCAAGCCAACAGGACAGACACAGACTTCAGAGGATAATTAGGACTTCAGAAAAAACAATTACTACCCACCTGCCTTCAATTGAGGACCTGTATACTGCACGAGTCAAAAAGAGGGCTGTGAAAATATTTACAGACCCCTCACATCCCAGACATAAACTGTTTCAACTCCTTCCCTCAAAACAACAGCACTGCACATCAGAACAACTAGACACAAGGACAGTTTTTCCCCGAAAGCCATCACTCTGCTAAACAAATATTTCCCTCAACACTGTTCAACTATTTACAAAGTCTGCACTACTATTACTGTTACTCTTCTCACCTCTCCTATCACCCATCCCCTCCCACTTGACTGTTTCCTAGTATGATTTGATTGTTGATTGTACCCTATAACTATCATTAAGTACTGTAAGTTATGATTCTTGATTCTTAATAAATGTACTTTTTCTTTATGTATACTGAGAGTGTTTACACCAAGACAAATTCCTTGTGTGTCCAATCACACTTGGCCAATAAAGTATTCTATTCTATTCTATTCTATTCTATTCTATTCTATTCTATTCTATTCTATTCTATTCTATTCTATTCTTATTCTATGCAAGCATCTGCAATATCTTCCAAAATGCAAGAGAGACCACAATTGACAGGGCCACCCAAAATAGAAAGGGGTTCCGGGAGCCACAGAGAAGATGTTGGTGGACTGTCCTGTTTGAACCCCAATGTAAGAGATGCAAATCAGCAACAACGGAGTCAGGGAGAGATTACTTAAGATGACAAGCTTGCACGGATTGGGGGGTCAAAGATGTAACTGTATTTGCAGTGGTGGGATTCAACTTTTTTTACTACCGGTCCTGTGAGTGTGGCTTGGTAGGCGTGACATGGCTTGGTGGGCGTGGCTTGGTGCACGTGGCAGAAGAAGGATACTGCAAAATCCTCATTCCCTCCTCACCCCACTAACCTCCTTTCCACTCTGTTCTCCTGTACAGGGCAACCAAAGAAGACCCAGCCGATCAGCTGGGACTCGGGAGGCAGAGAATAGATGGGGGCGGGGCGAGTCAGAGGTGATATTTACCAGTTTTCTGAACTACTCAAAATTTCCACCACTGGTTCTCCAGAACTGGTCAGAACCTGCTGTATACCACCTCTCTGTATTTGACTAGTTCTATCACTATGAAGAGAGACAGTTTGGTGTAGTGATTAAGATACCAGGTTAGCTATCCAGAAACCATGAGTTCTAGTCCCAAGTTAGGCACAAAATCAGCTGAGTGACCTTGGGCCACTCACTCTTTCTCTCAAATCTAGGAAGAAGCAGCCATAGCAAATCAGCAGTCACTGGGAGCCAACACTGACTCAAAGCAACAAAATGGGGGGAAAAAAAACCACAGGTAGTCCTCAACTTATGACCATTCATTTCACAACTGTTCAAAGTTATGCAGGTGCTGAAAACAGTGACTTACAACTGGCACTTACTATTCTTAAGAGTGTCCCTGCAGCCATGTGACCATAATTGGGGGGCTTGGCAACTGGTGTGTATTTACAATAATTGCAGCATCCTGGGGTTGCATGATCATCATTTGTAACCTTCCCAAGATGCTTTCAACAAGCAAAGTCAGTGGGGGAAACTGGATTTGCTTTGTAAAATTTGCTTAATGACCAGAGCGAAAACGCAAAATTGGGCAGAACTCACTTCATGATCACATCTTGTAGCAACAGAGGTTCTGGTCCCAATTGTGATTATAAGTGAAAGACTACCTGAATTACAACAGTATTTTCCTTCCTTCCTCCCATCCTCCCTTCCCCTCTCCCTCCTTCCTAAACTCTTCCTTCCTTCCTTCCTTCCTTCCTTCCTTCCTTCCTTCCTTCCTTCCTTCCTTCCTTCCTTCCTTCCTTCCTTCCTTCCTTCCTTCCTTCCTTCCCTTCCTTTCCTTCCTTCCTTCTTTCTGCCCTCCCATCCATCCAACCATCCTTACAGAAATTCATTTTCTCACCTGACTTTCTTCAACTAGCCTAAACCCCTAAAACACCCTGCTCAGATTACCTCAAGGATCTATTTTATAAAAATTAATCTTTTCTTTTGTAATCAACGCTAGGAAATGTCACTTTGATTAAATAACCCACCCTCTCCTGAACTACTAGGACTGCAGTACAATAAATTCTCCGGAGCAACCATTTAGATGGATCTTCAGCCTTAATTCTCTGGAGTCTTATTTAATCAAAATGATGTTGCTAATTAAGGATTAAAACCCAGAATCGAATTTTTAAAAAGGAAGGCTTTTCTCTTTCATTCTCTCTCTTTTGCGTAGGTCAAGGAGGAAGAATTTGCAGGGAAGAACCAAACAATATTTTTCCCTTCGGTAAAGCTGCAATATTTAGGAACAGACTTCTTCCAAAAGGAGAAGTAATTGGGAGGGCTGTTGAAGGAGAATAAAGAAGCTAAACTCAATAAAACCATTCTCCAAGGAAACAAAAAGTAGCACATTCTCATTGGAGCTTTGATTCTCAATAATAAAATGCATTCAGCGTCATTAAATCACCTTTTCTAAGTTTCTGTGCTCCTCTCCCAAATTCACAATGGTAAAGAGTTCAGTGATGAGATTGGGTCACATTTGAAACTACTGTAGGAATGATGCGATGTTATTGAAATGATCTCCTAAATTTTGTTAAAGGATAATCTATACCTGAGGGGAGAATTTCCCCCCATTTCTGAAACTCGGGCAAAACATACATCTCAAAAACCAGGGGTGGGATTCAAATTTTTTAACAACCGGTTCTGTGGGCGTGCCTTAGCTGATGGGCATGGCTTGTTGGTCATGTAACTGGGTGGACGTGGCTTGGTGGTCATGTTATTGGCTGGGTGTGGCCAACTCAATATCACTCACATCTCCTCGCCTGGCCTCTCATGACTGTGGGGATGCTGCAACAGTCGTAAGTGTAAAAAACGGTCATAAGTCACTTTTTTCAGTGCCATTTTAATTTTGAATGGTCGCTCCACACAAGCAAAGTACCAGCAAAGGAAGGGAAAAAAAAACTCCAGAGAAGTTCCAGAGACAGGAAATCTGGTCCTGCCAAGAATGTAATAAGGGTTAACAGAGAGGCAGTTTCTATAAGCAACACCAGAATGTTTCCTTCCTGCCTTCCTTACAGGATTAGGCCAGTAATTTCTTCTAACAACCAGTTCTCTGAACTGCTTAGAATGTTAACAACTGGTTCTAGCGAATAGATGCGAACTGGTAGAATCCTACCCCTGTCTCAAACAAAACAGTCAGCCATGAGCCTTTACAAGTGTGTACAGAGGGCTCAACATCTAAGAGGCTGCCAGAAAGAATTATCCAAAGCACCTGAAGGCAAGAAGAAGCAATGGGTGGAGACTAATCAAGGAGAGAAGCAACTAGAACTAAGGAGAAATTTCCTGACAGTGAGAAGAATTAATCAGTGGAACTACTTGTCTTCAGAAGTTGTATGTACTCCAACACTGGAGGTATTTAAGAAGAGATTGGACAACCATTTCTCTGAAATGGTATAGGGTTTCCTGCTTGAGCAGGGGGTTGGACTAGAAGACCTCCAAGGTCCTTTCCAACTCAGTTATTCAACTGTCTTATGTGAATACTTTCTCTCCTCCATGTTTACATGTGTGGATTTGCAGATGTTGCTTAAGACATTGCTACCAAATAATATCAATGTTGACTTTTACCTTCCTGTTTAATCCAAAAAGAAGGACAGACTATCAGTTTTACAATGTATAACTTGTGGGGTCCAGGGTGTTTTCTGAGCGTGGATGTTTTCTTGCAAATGTTTCATTACCAAATAGGTAGCATCGTTGGTGATCAGTGATGTTACTTAGTTGGGTAATGAAATGTCTGCAACAAAACAACAAAGCTCAGGAAGTACTAAGGATCCCCACAATTCAACCCTGTGTTATGGCTGCAGGAACTGAGTACGTCCAGTTTAATCAAAAGAAGGACTAGGGGTGACATAATACCACTGTTCCAATATCTAAAGGGCTGCCACAAAGAAGAGAAAGTCAACCTATTCTCCAAAGCGCCTGAGGGCAGGACAAAAAGCAATGGATGGAAACTAATCAAGAAGAGAAGCAACCTAGAACTAAGAAGGAATTTCCTGACAGTTAAAACAATTAACCAGTGGAACAATTTCCTTCCAGAAGTTGTGGTTGCTCCAACAATGAAAGTTTTTAAGAGGAGATTGGACAACCATTTGTAATAATATAATAATATAATATACGTGGATATATGCATAATTTATTTATGTATTTATTTATTTTGTCCTGTTTATGTAGTGTATATTGGAGGACTCTTTGAGAGCAGCATGCAACGAAATTTCATTTTAATATATGCCAATTAGTGTACTTTCAAAGTGACAATAAAGTTATTCATCCATCTGTCCATGTATCCATCTGTCCATGTATCCATCCGTCCATCCATCCATCCATCCATCCATCCCATCCATCCATGCATCTATCCATCCATGCATCTATCCATCCATGCATCTATTCACCCATGCATCTATCTACCTACCTACCTACCTATCTATCTATCTGGAATGATGTAGGATTTTCTTGCCTGAGCAGGGGGTTGGACTGGACGACCTCCAAGGTCCCTTTCAACTCTTCTGTTATTCTTTTATTGTGTATTTTTTCCCTGATGTTGAAGTTGCTATTTCAGTTCTGCTGTTGGCACTACATCTGCTCACCTCAATTGCTATTTCCTGCTGATGAAAATTTATTAAGTTGCATCTGATTCGTGTGCTTAAAAAAAACAACATACCCTTATGCTTGCCCATGAAAGAAAAAGAAAAGCAGTTTTTGATTTACACCTCAACAATATCCCAAGAGGCTACTCTGAAGTGAGAACTTGGCTTTGTTAACAAGACTCCTAATGAAGGGAGATAAAAATAAATAAAGATCCTCATTAGCTCCAGACCTTTGAAGGGAAGAAAGGTACTCCTTCCCAGCTAGGAAGGATCTACAGGCCTGCTCAATTGATTAAATCTCTTTTTTTAGAAAAACCTGGGCTGCTTCCAACATATCCAAGCCAGAAAAACAAGGATGGGTATACAGTTATACAAACTCCTATTTCTGCTCCTTGGTCCAGAAGTTAATTAACATTCATGAACTCAATAACTGCAAACTTTGCTGAAGGGTGCATCCAATATTTCTTTTCTTCTCCCTTGCAAGTTGTTCTCAGTTCTGCTCTTAGGCCATTCTTAACTGTTAAGTTGCGGGAATGAGACTCAGGACACCAGCATGATTCCAATCTGTTTTACTTCCGCATAGGATGGAGCTCCAAAGAAACTGCGGCAGCCCTTGTTATAGTTAGGCTGCTCGCGGCTGTGGTCAGTGACGGCTCTTCAAAATTCCCACCGCCACAGACCGACCAATTGCAGGTAAGTATGCTAATACATAACATTAACCTCCCTTTTCCCCACCTTTTCTCAAACAAGCCTTGCCTTGGCTATTCTCTTTTTCAATAACTCCTCCACTTCCAAAAATAGATATACACCTTTGCTAGGAAAATCATAGATGCGATTTTATAGCTCAGCCCTCTCTTACGAACATTATTTTCGCAAGACTTTCTGCAGAGAACCATAGACCCTCCCCAGATGAACGTCCTTCAAATGCTCTCACTCGCAATAAAGTAACTTTACATTTCGTAACTTTAAAATTAAATGTTCTTCAATTAACTGGAATTGCTCTGTTAAGGTTGCAGTCACAGCTAAACATACCCAACCAACCAACCATTTTGCATTAAATATACAATTGAGCTTTGATAACCATTGTCTTCTGTACACCTTTACTGTTTATTGCACTTGTAGAAAGTTGGCACCCATCCCTCTCCTAGAAGAATGAAATATTTTAGGAAATATTAAAAAGGCAGAATATTGTATTTTTCCTAAAGGGAGAAATGGAGAAACATGCACTTGGAAGGAAGCCTTTCTTAATAGTACCCAACAGATGACAGCACTTAAGAGATAAAGAAATTGATAGCTCTATTCAAAAGCAAATACCCTCACCCAAGATCCAACAAAGGTAGGATTAGCCCTCAGCCACAATAAAAATTGCCCAATGACCCTTCATTGCACCAGCAGTCCAAACTTCAACCAAACTTAGACAACCTACAGAGCCAGCTATGATCTCTACTTAACCCCTACAACAGCCAATAAAATACATGTTGTTGCAGGAGCAGGAAGTTCAAGTGCAAAGTGCAAGAGAAGATATAACCACCACCCCTCACTCTCAACTCCATGTGGTCAGCATTAAATGGACCCTCTTTCCAATCAGCCTCCAGCCTCCATTTTATCTCCAGTGCCTTTATCCCGGATTGGAGTTGAACCAGATGGATATTTCTTCTAACATACTCGTGGGATTTTTGTTTCAGTGTAAAACAAAGTATGAAGACAGTCATCAGTGGTATCCGAGCCTTAACTTTGCAATTAAAATTGTGCTAAGATTATAGGGAAGACTTATCCAACCAGTAGTGCATGTGAAAAGAATCTGAGTATTCTAGAAGATCAAAAGATCAACATGAGTCAAGAGGGTGATGCAATTGCAAAAAACAAAAACAAAACTGATGCTATTTTGGGATCTATTAACAGTAGTTAACATCCAGAACACAGGACCCACTTGGTATTCGGTGTCTAGTTCTGGACACCACAGCCTAAAAACCAACTGAAAAAATGAGTTTCTTCAGAGGAGGATTGATGAAAGGAAACTGATAACAATAATAATGACACTCATACGCTGCCTGCTCCCAGCAATAAATAGGCCATTTGCAAAATGTGTTAAAAGGCTGAAAACAAGAAAACTATCATGAGTCAAAATGAAGAGTAAAGGTGGCAAGGATGATAAAGCCAGATCAGAACATTCACACAATAGAAAGGAGTCTTCAGTCAACCTTGGCAAAGTCCTGGCAGAAGAATAAGGTCTTCAAATCCCTTTGAAACACAAGTAGTGGGGACTGTTCAAATCTTGGGGACAATCTTATTCCAGAAGGCAGAGGAGCTGAGGTTCTGGAGTTTTGATAGATGGCTTTGTTTAATTCAAGGAACCCGGAGTGCACCAAACCGATCAGATCAGATCAACTGGGCAGAGACCACAGGAGACTAACAGGTCTTCAAGTCATCAGGTAACCAGGTCCTATGCCAGTGATGGCTAATCCTTTTGGCACTGAGTGCCCAAAGCATGCATGCACGTACCCCCCAAATGCAATACGCCCATGTCCCCCCATGCATGCACCCCGCCCCCCAGGTATGTGCAGCAGAGATCCAAAGACCAGATGGCCGATGGGAGGTGCGCATGCACATCAGAGCTGAGCTGCAGCAACAGCTTACCTGGCCACAGACAGGGCTCTGCATGCCACCTGTGGCACGTGTGCCATAGGTTCAACATCACGGCCCTATGCCATCAGAAGCTTTATAGGTTATGACTAACCCTGCACCCAGAAGCAAACTGGCACCCAATGAAGCTCATGAAGCAGAGCTGTTACATGGCAGTTCAAGGCATGCCCATCACTGTCTACACAGCAACCTTCTGGACCATTTGAAACTTCCAGGTAGTCTTGAAAGGCAGCTCCATGTAGAGCACATTGCAGCAGTCAAGCTGTCGGCATGGGACCCCCAAACTAAGCAATGGTAAAACTAACACGATGTTCTGCAGAACACCTACGAAGCTATACAAAGGCCATACTTGTTAACTGCTCATTACCAGGAGCAGTAAGTCCAGGAATACCCCCAAATTGCACACCATCCTTGAATGGGGAAGTGCCACCCCATCCAAGATCAGAGGTGGAATATCCCCAGATTCAGGTGGTCCAAACACTCATGACCACTCAGTTTGATAGGTTCAACTTGGAGATGGTTACTCTCCATCGAAATCCATACAGTCTCCAAGTACTGGGATGGAAGCTTGAGAGCTTCTCTTGATGAGCCCTGAGTCAAAAGATAAAATTGGGTATGTTTGAAGTACTCATGATACCGAACCTCAGACTGGCAGTTGACCTTGTGATTTCATGGAGATGTTGAAAAGGAGAAGAGAGGGAAGTGGACATGTTTACTTCGCAGCAGAGAAGACCAAGGGGAAATATACAGGAGTTTTCAGAAATCTAAAGGCCATTATTTAGATAGGGAGTAGATCTCTTCTCTTTTGCCTGGAGAAATTTCAGGTTAGGTTATCAGGAGGAATTTTCTCACAGTAAGACCTGTCAACAGTGCAAAATCTTGCCTTATGAAGTGACATATCCTTCATTGGAGAACTTCAAACAACAACAAAAAAACCCTCCCTTTTTATGACCCTGTAATTCCTTAATTCAGGGTAGAGTTTGGGGCAACTAGAATGGAGCTGAGTGTTTACTGGCCGGATGCCCTTCCTGACACCATGCTGAGTTCACAGCAGATATTGTCTCTTTGCGCCCTGATAGAGAAAACTCTGCCGCTATCTAGGATTGAATTCTCAACCTTGTGAGTGGGAGGGGAATGTCTTTACCGCTAGGCCACCATGGCACTCACTATTGGAGACCTTCAACAGACCTGTCTAAAACACTTTAAAGGATCCTGCACCAAGAGGAGTTTGAACTAGATGACCTTTCTAAATCTAGGATTTTGTGATAAATTGGTTCGTCAGCAATCATTGGACCTTACTATTTTCCCTCTTTGATAATTAACCATACAAGGGAAACCTTGGCATTAAATTACATAGCTTGCAACAAACGAACCATTTCCAGGTTTTCCAAAATGATATCCCTCCCACAACTGACCACTTGTATCAGCTGCACATGACCACTGACCAGTTGAAGAAGGACAGAAGCTCCTTTGGTCTATGTTCATCGGGGTTATAAACACTCAAAGGACACACAAAGGCTCTTATTCCTCCAGAGCCAAGGCAAGTGGCCAACAGTGCGATGTAGAAGAGGGTTTCCTGCTTCTTTTTAGCCAAAGTGTGAAGGACGTAGTGCTTATCTATGAAAAAATCCTCAAAAGGAAAGGCCACCACAGGTAATAGGGCTGTACCTGTAGAAAGAAAGAAGAACATCTAAAAGTATAAAATAGACATGTCATTTGGGGAAGTTCTGAGGGAACATAGACTTTTTGAAGTGGTCAGTGCCTTATAAATTTTGGGAGTAGGTCATGGTAGCTCTTATAAAAGAATTAATTGCAGCCCTCGATTACAACCATTTATTTAGAGATTTATTTATTCAAAGTTACGACACTGAAAAAAGTTATTTGCAACTGGTCCTTGCACTTATGACCATTGCATCATCTCCACGGTCACGTGATTAAAATTTGGGCATTTGGTAACCAGCATGTATTTACAAATTTACAATTTACACCCCCAGGTTGTGTAACCTTCCCAATTTTTGACAAGGAAAATCAATGTGGGAAGCCAGATTTGCTTAATAAATGTGTGAGCCACTTAATAAATGCAGTGATTTGTTTAACAGCTATGGCAAAAAAAAAAAGCCATAAAATCAGGCACAACCCACCAAACAACTGCCTTGCTTAGCAATGAAAATTCTGATCCCAACTGTGGTTATAAGGACTGTCTATATTTCAAATGAGGTTAGGCATTAACAAAATGGCTGCCACAGAGGACTTTGCCAATCAGAAGTTTACTATCTTTTATTTTTATTTTTTTTATTTTATTTATTTGTCAATTGTTTACGAGATAAGTAAAAGTGTATACATAATTATGAATACATGAAATGAGTACATATAAGAAAAATAAAAGAAAAATAAAAGAAACAATAGGACAGGGACGGTAGGCACGTTGGTGCGCTTTATGCACGCCCCCACAGACCTCTTAGGAAAGGGGTGAGGTCAATAGTAGACAGTCTAAGGTTAAAGTTTTTGGGGTTTGGGGAAGAAACTACAGAGTCAGGTAGAGTATTCCAGACATTGACCACTCTGTTGCTAAAGTCGTATTTCCTGCAGTCAAGCTTGGTGCGGTTAACCTTGAGTTTGTATCTGTTGTGTGTTCTTGTGTTGTTATGGTTGAAGCTGAAGTATTCATTGACAGGTAGGACATTGCAATGTATGATTTTATATACCATGCTTAAATCAGACCGAAGACGGCGTAATTCAAGGTTTTCTAGTTCTAGAATTTCAAGTCTGGTGGCATAAGGTATTCTACAACGAGTAGAGGAGTGGAGAACTCTTCTGTGAAATATTTCTGGACTTTCTCAATTGTGCTAATATCAGATACGTAATGTGGGTTCCAGACTGATGAGCTGTATTCGAGTATTGGTCTAGCAAATGTTTTGTATGCTCTAGTTAGTAGTGTGATATTACCAGAGAAAAGCTACGTAAGATTAGGTTAACAACTCTTAATGCCTTTTTGGCTATGTAGTTGCAGTGGGCACTAGCACTTAGATCATTAGAGGTGAGTATTCCAAGGTCCTTTACAGAGCTTGGATCATCAACAAGATCTTGACTATTCAGCTTGTATTTTATTTTCGGATTTTTTTTGCCAATATGTAAGACAGAGCATTTATTTGTTGAGATTTGAAGTTGCCATTTGTTTGACCATTCTGATACATAGTCAAGATCTTTTTGAAGGGTAGCAGTATTGTCTGTGGTATTGAACAGCTTTACATCATCAGCTAAAAGAACGCAGTTGCTCTTAATATGATCACAGAGGTCATTTATGTAGAGTATGAAGAGAGTTGGTCCTAGAACACTGCCTTGGGGACACCACTATTGACAGGTACAGAATTTGATAGGACACTCCCAATTTTGACCATTTGTTGTCTGTTTGACAGGAATGCTTCTATCCAGTTATGCAGTTGTCCAGAGATACCATAGGATTTTATTTTTAGTAGTAGTTTGTCATGTACCACTGAATCAAAGGCTTTACAGAAGTCTATGTAGATTGCATCTATTGTTTTGCCCTGATCAAGTTGTGTAGTCCATATGTTTTTGCAGTGTAAGAGTTGCAGATTACAGGATAGCTTTTTTCTGAAACCAAATTGTTTATTGGAGAGTAGGTTGTTTGTCTCAAGTGGAGGATGATGGATTGGTTAATAATTGATTCCATGACTTTACAGGTGACGCAGCATAAGGAGATTGGTCTGTAATTTTCAACTAGGCAAGGGTCTCCCTTGAAGATGGGGATGACTGTGGCTTGTGACCATAGGTTAGGCAAGGAACTGGTCCTGAAAGATTTTTCAAAGATTATGCTTAGAGGTTCGCTATGGCAGTGGATAACTTTTTTAAGAGATAGGCACATATTCCATCCGGTCCAATAGATAGGGATGGTTTTAGATTGCGTAGTGCTTTTTCAACATTGTCTTCTGTAAAATCGATATGTATTAGATCACTGTAGTTATCTGTGGTTCGGCTAGGAAATGCTGGGCATGATCCATTGCTGTTTACAAATACTGAGCCAAAAATGTGTTAAAGATGTTGGCTTTAATGGTGTCGCCATTGCAGTCTTTACCATTAGGTCCTATCAGGGTGGGATGGACCTTGAATCTTTTAGTTTGTTGTTTACAAAATTGTAAAAAGCATTGGTGGAATTGGTGCTTAGAAGGTTTTCTCTTGTTTAATATGATAATTGGTGCATTCGGTCTTTATTTGGTGGCATAAATTTTTGTATCGGCTTTTGAAATTGGCAACGTGACCAGATTTGTTTTTCCGCCAGAGTGATCTCTTTTTGGATTGAAGTTTCCTTATTGTTATGGGCAATCTGTTTTTTTGTTTTGTTTTGGGAGTAGTTGTTGGTACATATAGTTTGATGACTCTTTGACTTCAAGTAAAAATATGTTGTAATGGTCTTCAACAGTATTGCATCCATTGAATAGAGATTGCCAATCAAGGGATGAGAGATCGTTGTTTATAAGATCATAGTTGCCTTTTTTGAAATTATAATTGGGGATCACATCATTGTGGTGTTTTTGTGTGGACGTATGTTTAGACAAAAGTCAATCATATTGTGGTCACTGTTGAAAAGGGTTCTTTAGTTTGTATTCCATAAATTAAATTCAAACTATTGCAGAAGATGAGATCGAGGCAGTTGTTTAGTCTAGTGTTGTTGGATACTAGCTGTTCCAGTCCCAGATTTGTAACAGCATTGTAAAAGGTTGCATGTATGGTTTCAGTTGTACATTCATTTAGGGTCCAGTCAATATGAGGCAGATTGAAATCACCAAGAAAGATAAAGGGTATGGGCAGGATGCTGCCCATGTTAGTAGTGTATTTAGCTTGTTTACATGTTCAATGTCATAATCAGGTGCTCTGTAACATAGTAAGAATCGAATTGTGATATTTAAGGACAGTTCACAGATAATGGTCTCAGGAAGAGCAAGCTCCTGGGTAACTTGGATATTTTTAGATGTAAGGACTTTTGTAGAAGATAGCAACACCACCTCCTCTACGAATTTCACGATCTGATCGGTAAACATGATAGTCTCTTACTGTGGTAATGGAGTCGGGAGAGATGCATTGAGCCATGTTTCACAGACAAATATAATGTCGAATTTAGCCATATTTAGTAGGAGGAAAATTCAGGTATTTTATTTACAAGGCTTCTTGCATTGAGTAGCTTGCATTTAAGGCCAGCAGTAGTTGGAGTTGAGGTAGTTAGGGCGTGCATGCCTAGTCTTGGGTGATGGTGGATTGGTTGAGGTAGGGTTGTGGTTGAAGGTTAAAGCTGAGTTGTGGGATGTGTGACTTACTTTTGATACAGTCAGCATGGTAGTCAATGTACAGGTCCTTCTCCCCATTGTCGAGACGTTTTTTGAGTTCAGTGCGGAGTACACGGGAGCGGGCACGTTGCTGTATGGTTAGGTCAGGCGACAACGGAGGTTCTTATGGTTGGTGTTGGTTTTGGCGAGTGAATTTATAGTGTAAATGAATTTGCGTTTGTTTGATTCATTTTTGCAAATGACCCTGCAGAAGCGTGGGTCACAGAGCCGTCACTGTTTTTGAGCTCTCGGCCAATGCGGAAATGTCAAGTATTTCATCAGGGGAGATGGTTGATGCTTGATAATCACTGATGATGTTTCGGACAGTTGTGATGTCATCATTTTCATTGATGCCCTCTAGACCAAATAAGATGGCGTTTGGATCGTTTCCGTTCACGCTCAACAGCCTCTGATGAGGATTGGGATATCAATATTTGTCTGGGTTATGTTTTTTGTGGATTGGGTTGTGGTTGTTGAGTAGAGATGTGGTTTGTAGCTATTGGGTGTTCAGGTTTTTGCATTGTGTCTTTTTTTTTGAGGTTGGATAATCTTTCTATTAAGGCGTCCAGGGATGCTACTTTGGTGTCAAGGGATGTTAATCTTGTGACTCGATTGTCTCAGTTGAAGCTGTGTCCCTTTTAATGTCAATAGGTAGCACACTTCCTAACAAACAGAGGTGGTATTCAGCAGGTTCTGACCAGTTCTGAAGAACAGGTAGTGGAAATTTTGAGTAGTTTGGATAACTGGTGGTAACCTTTCCCCAGGAGTGGGGTGGGCATGGAGATTTTACAGTATCCTTCCCCTGCCATGCCCACTAAGCCACACCCACAGAACCAGTAGTAAAAATTTTTGAAACCCACCACTGCTAACAAAGCCACCCAGCTGAAGCAACCTGCCGTTCTGATTTTTTTTAAGAATGACCCTGGGAGCTGTTGCTGGAGGCATAATAAATAAATAACAAAATAAGAGAGTTGGAAGGAACTGTGGAAGTTTTGTAATCCACCCAACTGCCAAAGCTGGAAATCCTATACCCCGAAAGGAGTCCAGGAATGCTTTACGAGTTGACGATACCATTTCAGACAAACAGTTGCCTAATTTCCTCTTAAACAACTCCAGTGCTGGAGATCCAAAACTTCTGGAGGCAAACCGTTCAACTGGTTAATTGTCCTGTCGAAAAATTTCTCTTTAGTTCTAGGTTGCTTCTCTCCTAGATTAGTTTTCACCTATTGCTTCTTGTCCTGCCCTCAGAATAGCTTGACTCCCTCTTCTTTGTGGCAACCCCTTAGATACTGGAACACTGCTATCATGTTATCTCTAGTCCTGCTTTTCATTAAACACTCATCAAAAATAATAAATCTACTGTAAAGTCAGAGAGACTTGGGACAATATTGCTTATTCTTTCCTTAACCTGACATCAGTCTGAATTTCCTCAGACTTGATAAATCTCTGTTTGTTGTCTCAAGGCCAATAAGTTTCATCCATTATGGTCTACATGACTGTCATAGCATGAATGGCAGGAAAAGCAACATATGTTCAAAAAAAAAAAAGTAAAACAATTAAAGAGAGGCCATATATACTATTTCAAAATATGCCGCACATTGATTTCTCAAATGTGGTACAGAAACACTCAGGGTTTCGAAAGCCATCATTTGCACACCATCTACATTTGGAAATAACTGCCAGCTACCATAAGGTGCCCCAAGAAAGTCATACCTACCGATAAAATGCAGCAAGGCGCACATGTACACCAGTCTGATCCGTCCCACGGGGTGCTCAGCAAGCCAGCCCACCAGAACTGGGGCCACCGTACACGCCCCAGCAAAGCAAACATTGAGCATGGCGGCTTCGTGATTGTGATAACCAAGCTTGATAGTGTAGAAAAGAATCATGTTGCAGACGATGCCGTAGAAAGTGAATTTTTCACACAGTTCCACCAGCAGCAAACAAACCATCGCCTGGAATTCTTTCTCAAACTTTGAACTAGCCAGGCCAAAGGGATTGGATTGTCTTCTTTCTATCTTAAAAACGTGATTCAGAAGTTGTTTGTCCTGTCCAGGTCTTAAGTCTAAGAGAGGCATGACTTGAAGGTTGCTGTGAGCAATGGAAAGTGTGTGTGAGAGTGTGTCTATGTGTAAATGTGTGTGCTTCAGTTTACCCTCTTCTATAATTAACACCTAAGTGAGAGATTTGTGTTAGATTCTATCCTCGGCCACAATTTTCAGAGCGAGTCCTATTTTCTTTCTGTTTAAAAAACAGATTCAAACATTGGAATTAATTTTATACGACTGTACAGCTTTTGCTTAAAAAAATAACCCACCAAAAAACCAAAACCATCCCTCTTTAATTAGCCTGTTAGGTAGCAAACATGATCTGTGCCCTCTCTTCCACCTACCTCCAGACCACAATTGCCGATTAAAATTATGTGAATCCAATACAATGTGCAGCAAACTTTATCTGTCTGTTACAGATAAAATACCTCGGCAAAATTCAAGTATTAGGATTGAGAAAATAACACGAGGCTAATATTCCGATGCTTTAATTAAGCAGCCATGAATGAAACTGGAAGTAAACAGATAAAGATGTGATGGATACACATTACAGGATGAACAACAGCTTATCGTTATTACATTTTGCTATTTTCTTAGTTAAATTCAGATAAGAAAGTTAATTAGGAAAAAAAAACTATATTCCACTAGATTTAAGTGTAGTAAGCAGGATCTCCATCAACAAACCTTCTTCCAAATAATTGCAAAGTGCTAATGAAAAGTTTGGGAGTCTTGAAGAAAATCACCTGGGGTATCTCCAAAACAAAATATATACATATTTCTTTCTTGAAACTTTGTTCTAATCACAACCTTGTTTGCAAGGTTTCCAGAAAAATTTCTTATAGCTAAAATCTATGGTGTCAGTCTGCAGTTTAAATAGACTATCACAAGTGTTCCTCACCCCTGGGGTGTGTGTGGACTGGCCCACCAGGAACCAGGCCGCACAACTGAACAAAGCCCCATTTGAACATGTGCAGGATCTAGGCAGTGCATGAAACCATGACCTCCCCACTCCCCCAAGTTTGTGGAAAAACCAGCCTCCATGAAACTGGTCCCTGACACCCAAAGATTGGGGGCTTTTTTCTATGCATTAATATTTAGAGCAGTATTCCTCTGCCTAGGCCTCTTTATGATGAATGTATGGACTTCAACTCTGTTCATACCATAGCCATCATACTGGAAACACTGTGGCTGAATTCATGTTTTTTAAGCTGTTGCTTAGGGAGCCATGGTTTTTTTTAAATAAACCATAATTGGTGAGTTCACAGAACATATTAAGCCATAAATTAGTCCACTGCATAGGCCAGGACATTTGTGCAACAGGCTAAATCATAACCCAACCAGTAATGTAAAGCGTATGTTTACTCATATGCAGGTAAAAAGACAAACCATGATTTACAAATCAAAATGGCTGGCTACATTAAACAGTTATTTTATTTAAAAAAAAAAACCCAACATATTATATTTTTAACCCATTTCTTCTTCAACTTCTTTATTCAAACCTGGTGAATTTATTTTATGTTGAAATAGATTGAATAATCTGCAAACTCACCTCTTAATCTGCATTCCCTCTTATGAGACTTCTTCCTGTGAGAAAAACACACATCTCATCATTTTTTTCATCTTTGATTTGTGACTTCAGCAGGAATTAATGTGAACTATAACTTTAAACTGAATGCTAGACATTTAAACTCCTGTATTTTATGCGGTCAAAGAATATTTGTACACTCCCAGTGATGGTTTTTCATAAAATTAACACTTTGTGAATAATAAACATAACCTGCTCACTTATTTATCTGATTATGGCTACAACATAAGGTAGTTTGTTCGGTTTTAGTTTAGAGAACTCTGTGAATCCCACCAATTTGACTGATTTCTGTGTTTGATAGATAACCCAGTTTATCAATCACACAAATGTGCCTGGATACTTCTACTCTTAATATTGCAAGCAGTCTACTCCAACCTGGTCTCCTCCTCATGGGATAGATAATAGTTCCCATTACTTCCAGCCAGCAAATCTATTCTGGGGTGGCAGAAATGACAATCCAATTCAATTTAGAAGAGTTAGTGTTGACTTACCTGCCTGTTTTTGTCCCTGGCCAGATGCTGAGCCTTCAGTTCTGAAGTAAGTTCTGAGGCCCAACCCTGAAGCCACTTAGCTCCATGGGAGAACTGTTATGCACATTTACATGCAAGTAGATCCCGTTGCTCACAACACAACATTCTTCTAGATAAATATGCAAAGGTCACAGCACAGTCATCAAAGATGGAGAGCTGCTTAGTTCCCCAAGAATTTACATTTTAAACATTTAGCCTATATAGGTCAACAGAAGGAAATGTTCAACAGATGACACTACTACAAAATATTGTGAAAGACTGCAGTAGACAGTTGGAATATTAGAAAGCAAAATCATTCAACCAAAGAGGAAATTTTCAGATTTAGAGCATGTATGTTTTTAAATAATTTGAAACAATAATTTAAGACACTCAGAATCTATTTGCATGATTTATTGTGTTTCCAGGAACAGGGGTTTCAGGTATTGTGTAATATTCTTGGAAAATCAGTGTAAACTAAAAGGGGAAAAGGTGTGGAAATAAGGCAAAGAAAATGCATGCAGTATAAACATCCTTTCTGATTACTGGAGGACACAATAGGGTTGATTCGGGTTGCCTTGTTATCTTGTGAGTTTAGCCATTGGACTTGGGCCTCAAAAGTTCCTTCCAAACTCTATTATTCTATGTTCTATGACTTAGCATATTGTATGACCACAGCTGTATTACATATAATTACAATACCTTTAATGCTCTCAAGGAACACCTCCCTATCTTTTGGAAGGACTTGGATAAAAATGCCAAATCCACCCTAAACATATGGCTGATTGTGCCATGAACCATAATAGAAAATCACAAAGTGCAAAGACCTGCAAATAGAAGTAGAACAACAATGGCAAAAGAAAGCAAAAATAGTACCAATAAGTGATAGGTGCCCTGGGTGCAATTGTGAAACATTTGGAGCACCATCTGAACACCGCCGACATTGACAATATTTCCGTCAGTCACTTGCAAAAGGCAGCTTTGCCTGAAACAGCTTATAACACCATCAAGCAACCTAAATCTACCAGTAATCTACCAGTAATCCACCAATAATCCACCAGTAATCAGCATTCAGATCAGCATAGATCAGGGGTCTCCAAACTTGGCAACTTTAAGACTTGTGGACTTCAACTCCCAGAATTCCCCAGATAGTATAGCTGGCTGAGGAATTCTGGAAGTTGAAGTCCACAAATCCTAAAGTTGCCAAGTTTGGAGACCCCTGGCATAGATTAACTCTAAGGTCAACTTCAGGCCAACAATCAAGTAAGCAATACCTCAAGAAACTGCCAAAGAGCCAATAGTAAACAGCCCAACCAAAGAATCCCTATGTCTGCTCCCACCCACACAGACAGGCACCAGAATATAAATGGACAGCAAACTGAACTCCTTACGAGCACTGATGATGTTACCTAGTTAGGTTAATGAAATATCTGCAAGAAAACAAGTGAGCTCAGAGAGCACCAAGCACCCTTCAAACAAGATCTGCCTATCTGAGGACCTCAGGAAAGACTTTATAGATAGAGCAGTGGTGTCTAACCTTTTTGGGCTCCCGTGCTGAAAATTGCACGCACATGCACACTCTCATCTCAGCACCCAGAAGGCAATGTGAGTGGGGGCTCCCCATGCCCCCTGTGCATGCACACATGATCCTGTGTGCCATGTGTCTCTGCACATGCGCACATGATCCCCCTGCATGTCTCTGCACATGCACGCACATCTTCCACGCACCCCCACACTCCACGCATGTGCACCAGATACCCGACAATCAGCGGGCAGGCAGGAGGCATGTGCACATGCGCAGTGGGGCTCTTCCAGGTGACTTCTCACATGCTGGCAGAAGTGGCTCTTCATGCCACTTCCGGCATGCGTGCCATAGGTTTGCCATCACGGAGATAGAGGATCAAAAATGCCAAATCCAGTTTAAAGATTTGGCTGATTGTGTGACCAACAATAATAATCAGGTAGTTCTCGCTTAATGATTGTGATTGGGACTGGCAATGGTCACAAAAACAATGAAGTCATGAAACCAGAGATATTTTTATTAGGTATCTTGCCTGAAGGATACAGTAGAGAATTGATATATTTGATTATTAACATTTTAACAGCAGCTAGAATTGTATTTGCTCAAAACTGGAAAAGTGAAAAAATTCCAACAGAAGAGGAGGTGATAAAGAAAATAATGGAATGTGCAGAGATGAGTAGATTTACATTGGCAATTAAAGAACAAGAAGAAAAAGAATATTATAAAATATGGGATTTATTTTAGCAATGGTTAGATAGGAAAATAGAGAAATGAAACACATTACAATATAAATATAGTACAATAGTAAAGATGATACAATGAAATGATATATTATAATTATTATGGAAGGAATTATAATTTGCTCAAAAAGGATGAAGTGAACTTGTAATTAAAGTCTAATAATGATTTAATAATAACATAATATGATATGGATAGTAGATTTATATAATATGAATTTTAATCTAAACTTAAGAGGGAAAGACTGTTGATATTATGCACAAGAGATATGTACCAACCGATACACTGTACAATTGAAAAGAAGGTTTTATTTGTTGTTTTGTGTTTGTTGTTAAGAAATAACACAAAAACAATGAAGTTATAAAGTGTGATGTCACATGCCCATGATGCCTTACAATAGCAGTGGCAGCAGTTCTGGTTGCTATTGTTAATTGTGGTCCTTAGGTCATCAGATCACTTGATCGTCATTTATGACCCACTAGAGCAGGGGTCTTCAAACTTGACAGCTTTAAGACTTGTGGACTTCAGCTCTCAGAATTCCTCCTCCAGTCATGTTAGCTCAGGAATTCTGGGAGTTGAAGTCCACAAGTCTTAAACTCGCCAAGTTTGAAGACCCTTGCACTAGAGGCTTCCTCAATGATTTTGCTTGTTGGAAGCTGACTGTGAAGGTTGCAAATGGTGATCAAGTGACCACGGGGATGCAGCAATGGCTCAACTCCTCTTGCCCTTCTGAATGGTCATTGAATGAGTAATCATCAAATGACAACCATCTATAATAATTTATTAAGTGTCTGACCCAGCTATCAATGATTCTGGAGAGGTCACAATCATTACAGAAATTACACACACACACAAAAAAAAAATCAACAAAAGGTCATAAAGATAAAAGATGGCAAGCATGCTGAGCACGCCCTTTATGTATATGTATGCAGGTGTGGTGTGCTAGTAAAGTGTTGCCACGTATCCATGTTCATGCCAACACTTTACTAGCATACCATACATACCTGCATACATACACACAATTATTTTATTACCTTGCAATGAAAGGCCCCATTATGCTCTTTATGGGCCTCTGGATGATTGTTCCACTTTTTTTTCTCCTTCTCTATCTCCTTCTTCTTTTAGCTTCAAAGCAAACATATACATTATATCTGTGCCAGGCAGTTTTTCATATATTCGTAAGTTCTTGCCTTTACTTGCACCTATTTGACATTTTTATAATTCAGAGGTAATTGCATTGCGATTATTTTCCATGATGCATGGTGGGGTTTTATATTGGGCAGTCAGCAGATATTCTTTACGACATTGTTTTCACTAATGGGTAAATTAGGCCCAGCTTTATCATCTGGAAAGATTTACTTTTTAAAAATCGTATGACAAATTGTAAATGGGAGAAAGTACTCAAGTTTCTTCTCCATCCTCTTATCTACTAAAAAAGTACAGTGTGTGTGTGTGTGTTCTCTCTCTCTCTCACACACACACACACATATTGCAATTAGATGATCACAAACTCCTTACATTAATCTCCTTGGATTTGCTTCTAGCTCAGGGTGTCAAACTAGATTAACTGGATCAACATTGTAGTTCTCCTTTGTGGGCCGGCCATGGTGGGGGGGGGGGAGAGATGGATGCTTCCTGCAGCACCTGGCTGGCCAAAATTGGGGGGGGCAGGGGGCCACACTTGGACCCCCTGTGTCCCAATTTCAACCTGGATGGTCTCCTGCAGCACTCTGTCAGCCAAATTTGGGCACAGGTGTGTGTGTGTGTGCTCGGCTCCCATGTGCCCCGTTTTCAGCCTGGATGGACTCCATCATTGCTTGGCTGGCAGAGTGTTGCAGGAGGCCGTCCAGGGCAAAAACTGGCTGTCCGGCGGCCGTGCGTAGCCCCCTCTTGCCCCATTTTTTGGCTGCCAGAGGCACCGTGGGCTGGTCCTTTGCTATCTCCAGGCCGGCCCCGAGGGCCAGATTTAAGAACCCCACAGGCCGGATCTGGCCCACAAGCCTTGAGTTTGACACCCCTGTTCTAGCCACTCATTGATAATAATGGACAGTAATCATGATTAGAGTGGAGGAAAAATCTCCTTTAACTATGCTTTCATGGTAAACATACTCCGCTAAGAAGATCCAGGTCCATGGGATCTTCAGCTGAAGCTGAGAAAGACCCAATCTAAAACTTTAGGGAGATGCTGGCAGACAATGAAGATATTCTAAACTTTAATTAAGTCTTCTTCAAGTATTCACTAACTTAATTGCTGTGCTTCACCCGTAGCAAACTCTAGCATGAAAGTAAGCCTTAACCTGTGGTGCCTAGGAATTGTTAGCTCAGAGAGCAGATTGCATGGATAAACTTCTGGATTGCAATTGTGTAGATAACATCAGGATGAGGAATCTGAGCCTTCCACATGTTGCCAAACAGAAGTTTCATTTAATGTGGTCAGTGAGAGATGCAGAGAGCTATAACTCAGCAAGTTAGGATATCCATTTCTTGATAGAGATACTATCCAATATAGTACTATAAATCTAACATTTTTTACATGATGTCAGTTCATGGGTAGATACAGGAATGAATTATATTCTTGTTCCATTTCTTGAACCTACATGCCTGAACATAGCTGTTGTACCATTGAGTAGGAACCAAGGAGTAACACCCCTTTTGTTATGTCCTGAGGACTCAAGGAGTTCTCACTCAGGTCCACTCACTTGTGTGGGCGTTATTCCCCCATTCCCATTGGTCAGTTCTCCCCAGCAGCCAGCTATAAAAGCAGGCTGCGGGGTCCAACTGGCTGCTGATTGCTGCGAGCCAGTTCCAGGCTTGGCAAGCACGGTCAGCCCTTTATTTGTAAATAAAGTACTGTTGCACTCATGCTCTGGTTCAGCCTCTCATTGCTCAAACTTAACACTGGCGACGAGGATGGGATGGCTACCAGAAGCACCTTGCAACCGCTGAGTCACTAGCCACCGATCTACAGCCCAGAGAGAGCGATCGGCTGGCAACAAGGGAAGCAGCTGATCCGCAGCCAGAGAGAGCGGTCAGCTAGCGAAGCGAGCGATCAAAAGAGCAAGCGCAGATCCGCAGCCAGAAAGCGGTCTGAGTCAAATAGTTAGAAGCGTCTGTAGCCGCTTGTTAGCCTCGCTACGGGGAAAGTGAGCGCTGCGAGCGCAGCCGCTCTGCATTTGGCGCGAAATTCAAGCGGGTGTCATTTGAATTTCGAGCCAGTAGAATCACAGCACAGCGCTGTAGAGAGTCACTAACGCCCACTTTTTTTGGCGCGAATCAAGACACCTCCAACGGCTAGCAGCCAACGTGGTAACCCAGAGAGAGAAAGAGAGGGTAGCAAAAAAACCTCTCCAGAGCTGATATCACTAGTAACTCACGAGCGTTCGTAGTCCCAGAGAGATTTCTCCCATGGGTAGCCCAGCCGTTCAGCACCATGAGTTCCAATCCAGTATTCCGGCGTTTAAACCAGGCGAAGAGAAGTGGGAATCGTATAAGAACCGTTTCAATCATTACATCGATGCGGTCGGCCTGTCGGATGCGGAGAGCATCGGAAAAAATCCTATTTCCTAATCTACTGCGGAGCCACCGTTTACGATACCGCTGCAGCACTCGTGGCGCCGAGAGAATTAAAAAGCGTTCCGTGGTCGAGTTGCTTGAGATCCTCACAAACCACTACGCTCCCAGGCCTTCACAAATCGCCAGGAGGTTCACGTTCCGAATGAGGAAGCAATCTAGTAAGGAGACCATCAAGCAATATATGGCCGCCCTCAGAACAGCAGCCCTGCACTGCGGGTTTGGAACATACCTGGAGGACATGCTCCTCGATCAATTGGTTTGTGGGGTCAAGGATCTCAACCTACAGAGGCGACTGCTAGCTAAAAAGACCTCAACCTCGCGCAGCGTAGAGAGAGGCCCTAGCAGCCGAGCTAGCTACGAACTCAGCCACCGAAATTCAGGGCCCAAGCGCCAAGCTGCAGCGTTCCCAGTCCATTCCGAAGAGGTGGAAGCGGAGGAGGCCACAGCGATGAGCAGATGTCCATCGCCTCACCAATGACAGACGGTCGCAGGTAGGGGCCAAACAAGAATACCGGTCCACCCAAGCACATCACCCTGTGCCTAGCCTGTGGGGATCACATCAAAGGGCCACCTGCAAGTTTAAAGGCCGTTTGCAACAACTGCCATAAGAGGGGCACATTGCGAGAGTCTGCCAAGCCCCCAAGCGCTGCACAAAGACCCCGTCCTCGCACTCGGGACCACAGAGGCAAGTATTAAACTGTCGCACGCACCGCCTTGCCAGGCGTACTTGCCACTCTGTTAGTAAAATTTCTCTCTCCGTTTCCCTAGAAGGTAAACTGTGCCACATGGAGGTTGACACAGGGTCAGCGCTCTCAATAATCTCGTGGAACACCCTCAAGAGACTCCACCCCAGCCTATCTACTACCCGGCTTCAGAGATGCCAGTTCGGTCTGAAGGACTACCAGGGAAGGCCATTCCCGTGATCGGCAGAGGCAAGTTCTTTGTCAGTTTTAGAGCTTTTAAAGGCCACCTACCTCTAGTGGTAGTTAACGGCAATCTACCCACCTTATTGGGGCTCGATTGGTTTCCCCACCTCGGCCTAGGGTTAACAGGAGTCCATGCTGTCTCAACCTCAGACACTGACTCCTTATTAAGCTGACTACGCAGATGTGTTCAGCGAGGAGCTGGGGTGTTATAATGGAACCCCCATCTCGTTCACCGTTGACCCCAGGCAGTCCCAATCAGATTAAAACCACGGAGAGTTCCATTTGCTATTCGACCAAAACTAGGCTGAATTGGATAAACTACTAAAACAAGGGGTCATTGAGCCAACAGATTTCGCCAAGTGGGAGGACGCCCATTGTCACACCCCTCAAAAAGATGGTAGCCTGAGAATTTGCTCGGACTACAAGACAACAATCAATAAATATTTACAAGTTAGCGCCTATCCCGTGCCCGTCATTCAGCACTTATTGCACACATTCGAACCGGGCAGTATTTTTGCTAAATTGGACATGTCTCAAGCATATCAACAGTTCCCTGTTGATAACCAAACAACAGAACTTCAGACCATCGTCACTCACAGGGGTGCCTTCCGATGCAAGCGTCTCCAATTTGGCGTAAGTGTTGCCCGGGTATTTTCAATCCCTCATGGGCGGATTTTACAGGGCCTCCCTGGTGTAGTACCCTACTTGACGACATCTTGGTCTCGGCCAGGGACAGACCCCAACTCTTCCAGAGAGTGCGAGCAGTGTTAGAGAGGTTCAGACAGCATGGCCTCAAGTTAAAAAAAAAGAAAAATGCGCCATTGCCACTAGACAGGTGGACTTTCTGGGTTATAAAATTGACGCCTCTGGCATTCACCCCCTGGAGTCCAAGGTCAGGGCGATCCACGAAGCTCCCACACCGACCTCCAAAAGCGGAGCTACAAGCTTTCTTGGGACTCCTAAACTTTTATGCATCCTTTTTGCCCCATAAAGCCTCAGTAGCGAACCCCTACACAGATTACTAGACAAAAAGTCACCGTGGCACTGGGGGCACAAAGAAGACCAGGCGTTTAACGCCGTCAAATCACTACCGTCAGAGGCAGTGCTCATCCAGTTCGACCCCAACCTTCCTTTAGTACTGGCAGCAGAGCGCATCCCCTTTTGGAATTGGGGCGGTCCTTAGTCACCGACTCGCCAATGGCGCCGAGGCCCCCATCGCCTTTTTCTCCAGGGCGCTCTCGGCCACGGAGGCGAAAGTACAGCCAAATAGACAAGGAAGCCCTAGCAGCTGTTGCAGCCGTGAAAAAGTTTCACGAATTCCTTTTTAGCCACTTCTTGAACTGGTCACCGACCATAAGCCCCTCCTGGGCCTACTGGCGGCGACAAACAGACACCTCAAGTCCTCTCCCCTCGGATGACAAGGTGGACGCTTTTCCTAGCGGCCTACTCATACAAACTTATCCACCGCCCGGGCAAAACTCTATCACGCTGGCGCACTCAGTCGCTGCCCCTTACCCGCTCCGGCTGAAGACCCAGCTCCTGTCAATGCCATTTTTGAAATCACCCAGTTGGACCTGCCCATCACCGCCCTTGACATCGCCGCCAAAACCAAGGCAGACCAAGCGCTCGCCCAGGTGCTCGACTGGGTGAGGAGGGGTGGCCGGGAGGCAATGTTGATAACAAATTCGCACCCTTTAAGACTCGCATGCAGGAGCTGTCCAGTTTGCAGGGTTGTCTACTGTGGGGCACTCGGTGATCATTCCCGACCTCGCTGCGTACCCGAGTCCTGGAGCGTTGCACGAGGGACACCCGGCATTGTGAGAATGAAGGCGTTGGCACGCAGCTACGTGTGGTGGCGGGTCTGAGCGAGGACATTGTCAATTGGGTAAGTTCCTGCAGCATTTGCCAGGAATCCCGTCCTGCTCCCCCATCGCCACCCCTACCAGATGGGAGCGCCAGCGCCCTTGGTCTAGAATCCATATCGATCTGGCGGCCCGTGCATGGAAAGATGTTCCTAGTGGTCGTGGGCGCTTATTCCAAGTGGATAGGCGTGGCGCAGCTATCCACGACCACCACACTAGCAATCACCAACGTGTTAACGCGCCTGTTAGTTACCCATGGACTACCCGACTCCTTGGTCTCCGATAATGGCCCACAGTTCGCATCAGTAGAATTCAGCCGTTTTGCAGCCAACCTAGGCATTCGCCACATTTTCACAGCCCCATTTCACCCTGCGAGTAATGGGTTGGCTGAAAAGGCCGTCAGGACCACCAAAGAGGCCCTCGCTAGGTTTGGCAGAGATGACTGGCACCACAAACTCTCACGGTTCCTGATGAGCCAGCACTCAACCCCTGTGCAGTCACCAATAAGTCCCCAGCGGAACTTCTGATGGGCGGCGCCTGAGGACTGTATTAGATAGACTGCACCCACAATACTGCCCTGACTCTCCCCTCGCTTCCACTTGGGGGTTAGACATTTTATGTTACAGGAGCCGATATTCGCAAGGAATTTCGCTGGGGACCCACTTTGGATTCGGGCGAGGTCATCGCCGTCACGGGCCGAGATCATATAGAGTCAGGCTGGAGGATGGTCGCGTCTGGAGGAGACACATAGACCAACTCAGAAGGCGCCTCAGCAACCTGCAAACAAGAATCCAGAGTCTCCAGTCGAAGGGAACCGTCCCATCCGCCACCCAGCCACATCGCACCCAGTGACCAGTCTGCGCCAGCGTCGTTCGGTCAGCCCAAACCGGACAACAGCGCCCAGAGAGTTGATCAACGGATCCAACCCACGAGTTTGACTCCAGAAACCAACCGGTGGTTTCCGAGGATGCCAGTCCAGAGAGAGTGTTGGCGACACTATGCCAGCTCAACCGTCACAGACTGATACCGAACAGTCAGACAATGTTCCCGAGTTGCGCCGCTCAGGCGCCAGCACAAACCCCCATCTACCTCAAGGACTATGCGTGTTCGCATCTGGGGGAAGGGTGTTATGTCCTGAGGACTCAAGGAGTTCTCACTCAGGTCCACTCACTTGTGTGGGCGTTATTCCCCCATTCCCATTGGTCAGTTCTCCCCAGCAGCCAGCTATAAAAGCAGGCTGCGGGGTCCAACTGGCTGCTGATTGCTGCGAGCCAGTTCCAGGCTTGCAAGCACGGTCAGCCCTTTATTTGTAAATAAAGTACTGTTGCACTCATGCTCTGGTTCAGCCTCTCATTGCTCAAACTTAACACCTTTGATGTTGTGGTTCGTCGGCAGCCTCTGCAGACGGCAGCAGAATCGGACAGTGGGGAAGAATGGGGATCAGTCCGGGAGTCTGGAGAGGACTCGGACGAGGGTCCTGCATCCCAGGCAGAGATGGGGCCAGGACTATCTGGGAGTGGGGTGCTGCCTCTGGAGCTTTTGGAGTTAGGCAGCAGCAAGGCAGAGGACCCAGAGGAGCCTGTTCCCAGTGCGCATGTATGCAGAGCTGCTAGAAGTCGAGAGAAGCTGAAACAAGAGGGGCAACTCAGGAGTAAGGTTGGGAGGTGGTTGCTCCTCCCATAAAGTATAAAGGTCAGGCAAAGATGACAAAACCTTTGCAGGAAGCAAAGTCGTTCGTTCGGTCCAGATTCATTCTTGAAGCCCTTTGTACTTCGGTTGGTTTTTTTTCCTAGTTCAGAGGACACTTCTGTTATTGGCAGCACTTCACAGAAAAGAAAGGTGGGTGCTTATCTCGAGAGACTGAGATTCATTATTGGTTGGGAATGAAAACAATTCCCAGTGTTGCAATAAAATAAGACTTGTTTTTTAAATAAGCGTGTATGTAATTACGGTCTAGGAAGCCTTGGTCAGAACATTTGAGACCAACGATGGGATCCTACCTTTTCCACTACCGGTTTGGTGATCGCATGCGTGTGCGCACCTAATGCACATGCACAGCTTTCTGAGGCCTGTAGCACCAATCAGCTGAGACGATAAAGCAGAGAAAAGTGCAAGGGTCAGTGGGAGGGACGATCCTGCACTTTTCTCTTTTTTCTCCTCTCAGTTGATTGTTGGCTTTTTTAACTCCTCTCAGCTGATTGGTGGGAGGCTTTCTTTTACTACCAGTTTGGCCGAACTGGGCCAAAGCAGTAGCATACTACCACTGTTTGAGAATCACTTTGGTGTTGAGGTTTAAGGCGCCTGGCTAGAAACCAGGATAGCGTGACTTCTAGTTCCACCTTAGGCAAAACACCATTGCACAGTGCAGGAAGAGCAATTAATCTCTGACAAAAGTGGAACTTTCTTCTCCACTGAAAATGGACTTTTATCTGAATGCTTTTGGGAGGATGGGGAGGTTGAAGCAGTCTATGTGCAAACTGGCCAGGCAGAGAATGCTTTCAAATGTGATTCTCCCTTGGAGGAAATCATTGAGTAAGCTAGAATTTTAGAAACAATTGTGCAGTTGTCTATCCAAGTTTCCTTTTTTGTAATTCAACTACTTGCAAGAGGCCTTTATGAGATAGTAGAAAGAACATCAATTTCTGCAAAAGAACATCTAGGGAGCCAGCTTCTAGTCTCAGATCATCTGCAGAACTCACTGATTGATTTTCAGCCAGACTTAAAGTATCTTTCAACTTAATCTTTTTTTCAGGATGGTTGGGAAGCTTAACATAAGGTCAGGAAAGTCACGAGCATCTTGGTGGAAAAGCAAAGGCAGAGTTTAGTGAATATTAAATATACTGAACTCTCATGGGCCATCTAAGTATCCTCGCACATTTTATATTCCTAGAGCTAAGAATATGATAGACTGAAAATTTGTATGCTACAGAGCTGTGACGACGCCACTGTTTCTCCCTGTTTCACGTCCCAGATATGCTGATCAGAGTTTTGTCTGAAAAATATCTGTTCTTCCTGGGCTAAGGGTTATGTGTTAAAAGTTGTTCACAGAATTATCTCTACTATCTTGACTAGGTGATTAAACAATGACCTCTGTACAATGATACCAAATTGCATCTCAGTGTATATTCTTTGGTGTTTTGTCAAAAGAGGTATATCTCTGTCCAAAGACACTTGATTTCAGAAGAAGTTCTCCAGCTGTTATTGAGATATGCTAGGATTGCAAACTCAAATGAATGAATGAATGAATGAATGAATGAATGAATGAATGAACGAATTCTTTATTGGCCAGGTGTGATTAGACACACAAGGAATTTGTCTTGGTGCATATGCTCTCAGTGTACATTAAAGAAAAAGATACATTCATCAAGAGACATAAGGTAATGATAGTCATAGGGTACAAATAAGCAATTAAATCATACTAGGAAACAGTCAATATAAATTGTAAGGATGCAAACAACAAAGTTACAGTCATACAGTCACAAGTGGGAGGAGATGGATGATACGAATGATGAGAAGATTAATAGTAATAGTAATGCAGACTTTGTAAATAGTTGGACAGTGTTGAGGGAATTATCTGTTTAGTGGAGTGATGGCGTTGGGGGAAAAACTGTCCTTGTGTCTAGTTGTTCTGGTGTGCAGTGCTCTATAGAGTCATTTTGAGGGTAGTAGTTGAAGCAGTTTATATCCAGGATATGAGGGGTCTGTAAATATTTTCACAGCTCTCTTTTTGACTCGTGCAGTAGGTCTTCAATGGAAGGCAGGCTGGTAGTAATTGTTTTTTCTTTTTTTTTGCAGTCCTAATTATCCACTGAAGTCTGTGTCTGTCTTGTTGGGTTGCAGAACGAAACCCAAATTAATCTGAATTCAGTTTAATTATTGTTGTTGGATTGAGTGCCTTTTTAGAAGTAGCTATTGGTAGTGGGATGAGTGATAGCCTCACTTATATGTATATGTGTGTATTTAGATGTATATATGTTTATGTGTGTTTGTGTGTGAAAAGTGTTTGAACAAAACACAAACCAATTCTGTCTGCTTGGGAGAAATGTTCCTAAAGTGCTTGGGGGGATAAATAGCCAGATTAGGAATATTACCAGTGTTTAGAACATAGAATTATATAGGGCTGGAAAGGACCTTGGATGTCTTCTAGTCCCCACCCCCCCGCTCAAGGCAGAAGTCCTTATACTATCTTGGTTAAATGATTGTCCAGTCTCCTTCTGAAACTTTCCAGTGATGGAACACCCACAAATTCCAGAGGGAAGCTATTCCATATTTGTTCTCACTCAGAAAATTTCTCCCTACTTGGATCTCTCTTTGACAAGCTTCCATCCATTACTTCTTGTCCTGCTTTCTAGTGCCTTGGACAATCCCCTCTTCTCTGGAACAGCCTATCATGTCAGGAAGGCAGTTAGCATGCCCCACCTCCCCCAATCCTTGTCTTCGATAGGCCAGACATACTTAGCTCCCTCAACAGTTCATTTAGATGATTTAACCTCCAGACCCTTAATCATCTTTGTTGCTCTTCTCTGCACACTTTCTTTTTCTTTTTTATAAAAGGTGTTTTTATTTTTAACAACAAACAGAGACAAAAAAAGTAAAACAACAAAATAAAACCATCTTTCAATTGCACAGTGTGTCGGTTGGTACATAATTCTTGTGCACAATATATATGATCTTTTCCTGTTGAATTTAAATTTACATTCATATTATATTAGTCAACTTTCCATATCATATTATATTCTTATTACACCATCATTAAATTTAAGTTTCGAGTCCACATTATCCTTTGGAGCAAATCTCAATTCTTACCAATTTTAATACATATTAAAAGTCATTTTGTAATAATCAATTATAAGATCTCATTGCTATTAAGTTATACTTCAATTTTCCACTTTTCTATCTAACCATTGGTAAAATAAATCCCATATCTTAAAATATTATTTTTCTTCTTGCTCTCTAATTGCTAGTGTTAATCTACTCATTTCTGCACATTCCATTATTTTCTTAATCACCTCTTTCTTTATTGGAATTTTATCATTTTTCCAATTTTAAGCAAATATAATTCTAGCTCTGCACACTTTCTAAGATCTTAGCATCTTGTTTGTATTGTAGTGACCAGAACCATTCTCAAAATTCAAAGAGTAGCCTCACTAGTGCAGTACAAAGCAATACTACCCGTGTTTTCCAGAAAATAAGACCTTGTCTTTTTTTCTTTTCTTTTTTGCCACTGAGAAAGGCACCAGGTCTTATTTTCGGGGGATGTCATTCACTGACTAACCTCACTTGCACACATTGCCCCTGGCCTCCTTTTTGCTGTCAGAGGCTTTCAGGAACGTCTTCTGAAGCCATCAAGGCTTTCTTGAAGGCCTCCGCAGCCTATAAAAAGAGCTCCAGATTGATCCTGAGCTTTGTTATTAGCCTCCTGGAAAGCCTTGCCAGCCTTGCCAGCTGCAGAAGAAATGGTCTGGCAAGGCAGGTGTCGGGGTGTGTGAGGCCTGGCTATAACTGTCTAAAAGTAAGTAGTAGGGCATCTCCACTCCCCATCCTCACCCTAGCTTAATTTTTACCTGTCCACCTGGAGTGGGTGGGATTTTAATTAGGACTTATTTTGTGGGTAGGGCTTATATTGGACGCACGTCTAAAAATCAAGCTAGGACTTACTTTCAGGGTAGGTTGTATTTTCAGGGAAACATGGTATCACTTCTTTCAGGAAAAAAAATAGCTGTCACAGTTTCTTCCTGAATTCTCCTGACTCTAATTCTGCTATTTTTAAGTTACTTCACATAATAAACTGTGTTCTTCCCCACAGTGGATTTCAGATATGCATTTTATAAAGAGGTAGTTTAAATAGAAATTACTGCGCAATTTTAAGTCAATTTTAGAGTAATGTATGCTTCTATGTTCCCAAATGAGATTAACCGTTCTCCATCTAGCCATTATCTTTCCCAAAGAGAAATGAGGTGAATCTGAGTTGGTTTCAAGCCATTCAGGCTCTCTGATGTGGTTTATTATTGAGAAATATGCTTCATCGGGGAAACATGATGCATCAGTAATTAAACTGATATCAGCTAGAAGGTAGATGTTGCCTTGTCTCCAGATGCAGCTTGCGATCCTTAACTCCTAGCTGCATGACAACATGTGCAAGCAGCCCATGTAGAGGGGATCTACATTGTAGAAATAAAAAGGTTTCATGTAGTTTGGGGTTTGGGAGTATAGCAGCTTCCAATGTGTCCTCGTTGCTGCAGAAATTGTACATTTACAAGGGTTACTTTTCTCCTCCCTCCTCCCCCATTTTTCCTCCTCTTTGCAGACCAGGCTGATTATATGCAGTTCTGCAAAGTGTTTAACACTTCTGAAACATGCTGATTGTTTTTGACTGGTTTTTCTCAGGGGAAGCCTGACAGTATAATTGGGCTCCATCAGAGGCTGCTAATGTAGATGGTTTTATTAATGACACCTCTGAACGTACAGAAGCAACACATTTTAATACGGGCCCAACTTTGCCAGTTAACATAGATGGCAGGTAAGTTCTTCAGCTTATATTGGTTTCAAGGGCAGCTACCTCATCATTGCATAATTTGATTGAACTGCAAAAAAACCTGGATAGAATTCATTTAGCCTTCATTTTAACTTTTTGCCTTCCAGAACGGTTTGGACTATAATATCTATAGTGTTGACTGGGGAGTCTGGGAAGTGTAGAACAGCACCTTTAGAGGAAAACAATTTGGGGAAAGCTACCTGGACACCACTGAAAAATACCAAGGTCTACTTTGTTGTCATTTACAGAGGTGGGATTTTCTTTCCCCTGAATTGATGCTAATGGAAGCATTTCTCATTAAAAAAAAAAAACCCCAAAGCACTGGCATAAGGAATTCATGAATTAAGGGTTGGGTGGAAGATCCCAACCTAAATTTTAGATACTCCTTGGGTTACAAGGCAATTGAGATTGATGACTGCTGTCGCTAAGCAATGCAGTTATAAAATGGAACATCATACAGCTTGTCTTCAACTTACAACCACAATTGAGCCCAAAATTTCTGTTGCTAACCAAGAGAGTTGTTAGGTGAGCTTTGCCCCCATTTTATGACCTTTCTCACCACGGTTGATGCACCACGGTTGTTAAGATAGCAACATGATTGTTAAGTGAATCTTGGTTCCCCACTGACTTTGCTTGTCAGAAGGTTGCAAAAGATGATCGGGGCACGGCAACTGTCACAAATACATGCCAGTTGCCAAGCATCTGAATTTTGATCACATGATCATGGGGCTGCTGCAACGATTGTAAGTGTGAAAAGTGGTCATAAATCACGTTTTGCAATGCTGTTGTAACTTCGAACAATCACTAAATGATGTTAACCTATACTTAATAGATGGGAGCACAAAGATAGAGTTTTGAGTAACTATTTACATCAAGCCTCCTTGAATTTATTGACTGTCCTTCATTCTGAAAATCATATTCTGAATACTGGTTCCTTGAAGCAGAGAAATTATAATACAGGTAGCTATTACACACACACAGAGACACACACACACTGTACAAATAATAATATAAGAACCATGGTGGCATAGTGGTTAGAATGCAGTATTGCAGGCTAACTCTGCATTCCACTGTTAGGAGTTCAATCCTGACTGGCTCAGGGTTGACTCAGCCTTCCATCCTTCCAAGGTTGACAAAATGAGGACCCAGATTGTTGGGAGGCAATAGGCTGACTCTGTAAACCATTTAGGGAGGGCTGTAAAGCATTGTGAAGCGGTATATAAGTCTAAGTGCTGTTGCTATTGCTATCTGCAGCAGCTTCAGGTCACAATGAGTCTGAACAAGTGAGTCCCAGTTAAGATAATGAGGTGCCAGATATTGGCAGGGTGTGAAACCTAAGAATGCAATTATGAAAGCTTGAGCCAAGGCAATGAACATACCTCTTTGACAAGACAGGGCAGCCGTGTCCTTAATCAAACCACACTAGCATCTGAGATTATATAAAAGCACCTTCAAGGTTTTTGGATTCTTTGAAGATTCTATGATTCTGGAATTTGATGTTGTTTTGCCCCCATTCTAGTTCCTTATCTTGCATTCAGATCCTAGGTTTGACATTTTGTGATGCTATGGAACGTTCTGTTGGTCTTACAGATAAATCTCATGGCTCAGTTTTTCTCCTGCTAGCATATGGCTACCACTCTAGTTGCAAGGCAAGTTATGGACTTTTTGAACTTTCTAAGACTTAAATGGTCTCCAGCTAATTGCTCACATGACTCCTAACTACTCTCAGAAAGTTCATGGCAGTAAAGCCATTCAGGCATAAAATTACCTAGTTTTCTGTTTTGGGTTAGTTGCCACAGGATAGGAACGGTGCACAAATAGTGCCAAAATTAAGAAAAGGCTCTCCTCAGCCGAAGTTTCCAGGTGCTGATTGTGCAGAAGTCACGAGTCCAAATCAATTGCTTTACTTAAGAACGCTTTATTAGACTTCATTGTGCCACATGATTGTAAGCAACAAAAGACATAAGGAAAATATTCAGGTGTGTTACTGCAGAGAATTCTCCATATTCCACAAATCTTAGTTTACTAAATTTGAGCTCAAATTTGAGCTAATATTCCTAGGTCCTTTGATTTTTTACACACACACACACACACACACTTTAATTTGCAATTTGCCCAGTCTAACTTGTTTTTTCCCAACCTTTTTTTGTAATATTCTGCATTACATGAAGGAATCATCGTTGCGAATATGGGTATTTTGTAGATATTTGTCTAATCTACTTACTTTACTTTAAAAAGAACATTACTTTTTAAATGGCACACTGCTCAACAAAACTTGGAGACTAAGTATATTCCCCATCATGTATTCTTGTTCACAAATGTACAATTAGGTATGTTCCTTGTTCAAGAGTAGATTGTGCTGGCTGCCACTTCCTTCCATGCTCATCCTGTACCGACAGCCTTGAGCACAACAAATGAAGGAGAACGTTTCAGGCATCGCTTTGTCAATGAAGTGATATGTAATTATAGTAATTGTGATTATAATCATTTCTGCGATAGCCATTTTAATGCCTCTTCTTCTCAAAGTGCCACAAATGCTTCCCAAGGACAGCTTCGTGTTTTAAAAAAAACACTAGAAGGTATTAAAATTCCATGTCTGGGAGAGTTTGGATAGGTGTGTGCCTTTAATTAACGAAACTATTTTTAAAGTATTTCTTGGATTCCTTATTCTGGACTGAATACTTCCCAAGGAGGCAGAGGTAGAGTAATTCTTTTGGGGTGGGGTTGATAGCTAGAAATGAGACAAATATACATGCGCCGAGTGAGGGAAAGAGTTGAATACAGTACCACAGATAGTCCTTGAAATACAGCCATTCATTTATCAATCTTTTGAAGTTAAAAGCCACTGTCAGAATTCCGGCAGTTATCCCCATTTAAATCATGAGTCTTGAGCCAAACTTCCAAAACTTGAAAAGGATTTATTGGAAGTTAACATGCTGGCACTGCCTGGGTGTATCTTGATTCATATTATCCAGTAGGACACATCTATAGCCAAGAGTCATCAATCATGTTCTCCAGTTAGAATTTTGCTGGCAGAAACTTCGGTCACCTAGTTATTATCTTTGAAAACATTTATGGAATGCGGTTTTGATTTTGCAAACTGCTACACTATTCTCCCCTCCCTTTCCGTTGGCAACTCTAAAAAGACCAGAGAAATATTTTATGAGTTGACAGCCATTTTATTTTCAGTGCAATTGTAATTGATCCCCATACTTACCACTGGCGCAGTATTCTCATGGTCACATGAGCAAAACCTGGTTGCTCGGCAACCGATATACGTATATTTAGAAGAGTTGAAGCACCCAGGCCTCACATGAGCACTGTCTGCCATGTTCCCAGTTGGCTTGTGACAACCTCACCTAGACCAGAAAACTCTGGCTTCTGAAATCCATACCTTAGGTATCAGTTGGAAGGGCAATCAAACATCTGCATGTGGAGCAGCCTTTAGAGATGAGTTAAAGGCTTTCATTGGTCCAGAATACAGTAGTGAGATGACTGGCATGTTATATTATAACCAAAACCATAAGGCTACCAATAGGCTTCCGGGTCTATTAACCTTATGTGAATTGTATCGGTGAGAACATCTCAGGAAGCTGTTTCTTCCTCTGTCTGAAGTTAGGGAGACATGGATGAGATGAAATGCCTTTTCTTTGAAACTCCTCCAACCCTCTTCTTCCAGAGGTTCATATAATCTCCTCCTTTGTAATATGTAGAACCAGGGTCTTCACACTTGGCAAGTTTAAGACTTGTGGACTTCAACTCCCAGAATTCCCGAGCTAACCAAGACTGGAGGAGAAATTCTGAGAGTTGAAGTCCACAAGTCTTAAAGCTGTCAAGTTTGAAGACCCCTGATGTAGAAGATCATTGAAAATACCATTCTTTTATTTATTCATTCATCAAACTTGCGTGCTGCCCATCTCAACGAAGATGATTCTAGGCAGCATTCACTAAGTCTTCATCATAGTTAAACACTATGGGTATCTCTCATGGGCAATAATTTATTATGGATATTTTTTTAAAAAAAGGAATCTATTGCAATCTTCCCAGAATTGGGTCTCCAGTTCCAGACAGCTGCAACACTTTTGACTGACTGAAGTTTCCGGACAGTCTTCAAGGACAACATCACCTGTAAATGTGTTACATAATGGTGAAAGATGCAGTCTTTACAGCTGTCAGTCAAATAGCCTGTTAGAAATACAAATCACTTTGGAGGAATTAATTGAATGCCTCCACCTCAGCTTCCTTCCCCTTCCCCTCCCATATAAATATAATAAGTGATAAGTAGGAAGTAGTAATAATAATAAGTGACCCGGCAAGGCAGTGAGCATAGCAAAAGACCTCATTCAAAGTAATTAGCAATCCATCATTTCTCTCCACCGCACCAAATTTTTATACTGACCTTGGACCAAATGCATTTGAGATAAAGCAGCTCTGTGTTAATTATAAATAATACCTAAACTGCCTCCACCAAGGTTGGCCCCTGGAAAAGATGGGAATGAAACATGCAGTGGCTCAGAAGGAAGAAGAAAAACATGACTAGATTAATTCACCCAAATTCACCACTGGGGCTTGTCCAAATTCAGCTTCTAGGAAGCTGGACGCTGTTCACATCAAGTTCAGGTAGTCCTCAACTTAAAACAAGTTTATTTAGTGACCAAAATTACACCACCACTGAAAAATAAAGTGATTTAGGAACATTTTTTTCACACCTATAACTGTTGCAGCATCCCCATGGTGTGATGACCTGGGGCATGACACAAAAATAACCAAGTCACAAAAATAGAATAAAATTCCTTTAATGTCTCCAACTTGGCCCCAATGTCCAATTATCCTCAACTGGAAATTAAACTCTTAAAGAAAACAGTTTATGAAGGGAGTAAATGCAGTCTGAACCCAAAGTAAAGTTAATTCGAAATAAAAAAACCCAACACAAACCACACTGAAGGAATTACTACGGCAGGCAAAGATGATTAATTGCTGACTTCTTCCAGATAACGCAGCCACCCCAGTTGGAAGAAGGCCAAAACACAAATAAACTCTGACAAGAATAAAACACGCTTTGCTTCCAGCACTGGGCCATGCACAGTTTGTCCTTATAAACAGTCCTCAGAGCTGCAGTCCATGAAGGGGATCAAGGCCCCTTCCTCCCCCGTAGACCATGCCATTCACATTTCTCCCTTATCCTCTCTTTCCTGCATGCTCTAGGATGAAGAGGGGATGGGCCTGGGTCTTCCTCTGGCTGCCCAGCTGGCCTGTGCCCTTCCCCAGCTTCCTCCACAATCTCCAGAGCCACACTTCCACTCCCTATCCCTCAGAGTCAGACTCCAATAGAGGAGTCTGGTTATATGATCAAAATTCAGACATTTGACAACTGACTCATATTTATGACCGTTGCAGTATCCTGGAGTCATGGATTCTCCCTTTATGACCTTCTCAGAAACAAAGCCAAAGGGGAAGCCGAATTCAATTAACAACCATGTTGCTAACTTAACAACTGCAGGGATTCACTTAACTATGACAAGAAAAGTCACAAAATGGGACAACACTCACTTAACGAATGTCTCACTTAGCAACATAAACTTTGGGCTCAATTGTGGCTGTAGGTTGAGGACTACCTATACTCTACTGTTCCTCTAGTTCGCTTAATTCAGATTGTTTAGCCTGGTTTCTACTACTCGTGGAGATGGGAATAAAGCTTCTGACAGCACCAAAACTGTAAATCTTAAAAACAATTTCTCTGACCTCATTCCAAGTACCACTTCTGCTCTATTACAGGATCAGAATTATTTTTTGCATCCAGCATCTATTTACGGAAATCCCTCAATGGAAGGAAAACTCAAAGCCAATAATGCTCTGTTATATTTGCTTGTGCATACCCTTTTTCTATTTTTCCTTAAAATATCCCATGGGGAAACCTTAAATATGGGAGATCCTATCCATATAGTGAAATGTTAAATTCCCAAGGCAAAACATCAACAACAACCCCTATCTCCTTTTTTTCAGCAAATTGGCTCAGTGTTTGGAACTGAGATCATTGTGATTCCTGTAATCATGCTAAAAGCGAAAAACTCCCCCTTCAAGCAAAAATGCTGAGGATTGGAGGGAAGCAAATAGGAAGTGGTGAGAGAGAAAGGAAAGGAGGAGGAGGAGGAGATGAGAAAGGAAGATGGATAAGAAGAAGGAAGGAAGGAGGAGGAAGGAGGAGGAAGGAGGAGGAGGAGGAGGAGGAGGAGGAGGAGGAGGAGGAGGAGGAGGAGGAGGAGGAGGAAAAAAGAAAGAAAGAAAGAAAGAAAGAAAGAGAGAAAGAAAGAAAGAAAGAAAGAAAGAAAGAAAGAAAGAAAGAAAGAAAGAAAGAAAGAAAGAAAGAAAGATTACTTCCAAAGTCTATTCCACATGGATTTTGGCTGAACACAGGGGCTGCCACAGAAAAGTAGGACAAGTTATGGAAAACTCTGCTCCTCAGTGACATCTCTGCTAAGCCCTCCTTTGCACATGCCTTGTTCTTGCTTGCTAAGCATGGATAGCATGCTCAGTGGCTTGTTTTCTGCCAGTAATTGCCAATAACCAGCCAAGAGCATACTAGCTCATTCTGGCTTATGTTTTACTGCCAAGAAATAATTAAACCATTAAAAGTATGTTTTGGTTTAGATTAAAAAAAATAATCTGAGAATTAAAGTTATGCAATTGGTTCTTTATTGCATTCCAATACATTTGTATAAAAATGATTGACTAAGAGAGAATTTTATTGGAGATGTAATAAAGATAACGATTCTTTATCATGTGTTTTTACAACATCCTATACGTAACAGGTTTCGGGAGAAAGTCTTGATAAAAATTACATTTTTCAGAGGATGATATTCCCTTGAACTATATATGAACTACATGGAATCTGGAATTTCCATGAACTACATGAAATTTAAAAACTGGACAATGTAAATGGATTCTCCCTGCATTCGCTAAGGCTAAAAGACTGATATTGCAACTTTAGAAAGGTAAATGTACGGCTGTCCTATTCACTCAATGGATTGATGACCTATGATTGATTGCCACCTATGACCAGCTGACTTATAAACATAGATTTTGGATGGAGAAGTATAAAGAAATATGAAACTCAATTATTCCAAATACGGTAGGTTAGTAAAAAAGACAGTTATATAAATTAATTAGAAATTTATATGTTCCCTGTATATTTACATTACACTATGTAAATATATTGACTAATAAACTAATATCTACATTGGCCTATGTAGAATTATAACTGTTAATTGCTACAATAATACGTTATACTTTGTTTCTATTCTTTTTTATGTTGTACCTTTTCCCTTTCTAAAGCATTTATTTTTTGTGGGGGGTAGTTTTTGTACAATTATTAAGAGCAGCCCTTGTCCATGTTGGTTTTGCACTGTGTGGGAACCCAGCCATAAAGTTGTAAACCATATTTATTAGGTTTATTTAATATGGGAAGCAAACCATGGTGATTTATGCCAGAAACCAAGGTTAAAACAAAGCATGACTTAAAGCACAGGGGGTATCCAGCCAATACATTGGAGTTCTGTGTAGGTAATACAGGAATAAAATGGCTTTGCAAAACCCTAGAACAGAAGAGCAAGTAGGGTTTAAAACTAGGTGAATGAAGCTGCTAAGAGTCTATGGAGTTAGAGTTAACATTCTCTGCATGTCTCTGTAATGTCATTCATAACCTGTTGGAATGTCTTAACTACTATGTTGTTTTCTTAACACATATTTCAGCACCTGAAATTTGAGCTCATTGATACAGTGTAAGATTACAAGATCTTTTTCACCCCAAAGTCCTACTACACACATGTTCTCATTGGAGAACAGATCCTCCAGAGACTGAAATACTTATCTGAGTTTCTCAACTGGAAACCTTGATCTGTTGGTTTTTATTTTGATAATCCTCCACAGCTCCGGATACAGAAAAGATAATTTTCTTGCAAGGTTATCCTGATTAGTTAATCCTGCATTGAGAGTACAAGAACTCTTACAACACACTTATGCTGTGGGAGCATTTTTGTGTCCTTCGCTGACTCATAGGAGGGGACTTGGCCTAAAGTTGTATAATTTGAACAGACAACCCAGGGCTATTGCTCTTGCTCTTCTTGTTTGATGTTTTTCAGGAAGAAGGTTGTTGTTGGTCTGTGGATGGCATGCTGATGAATAAAGATAAAGGTAAAAGTTCCCCTCACACATACGTGCTAGTCATTCCCAGCTCTAGGGGGCGGTACTCATCTCTGTACAAAGCTAAAGAGCCAGCGCTGTCCGAAGACGTCTCTGTGGTCATGTGGTTAGCATGACTAAACCCAAAGGCGCACGGAATGCTGTTGCCTTCCCACCAAAGGAGTCCCTATTTTTCTACTTGCATTTTACATGCTTTTGAACTGCTAGGTTGGCAGAAGTTGGGACAAGTAACGGGAGCTCACTCCATTACGCGCTGCTAGGGATTCGAACCGCCAAACTGGTGACCTTTCTGATTGACAAGCTCAGTTTCTTAGCCACTGAGCCACCACGTCCCTCATGCTGATGAATATATTTACATAAATAAATGAGCATATACCCAAGTCATTGGAAACAGTGCGCACCTACTCAAGATAGAGACTACCAGAAGACAGTGAGTTCTAGTCCTGCCATAGACATGAAAGCAGCTGGATGTCTTTGGGCCAATCACTAGGAGATAGTGAGTTCAAGTCCCACCTTAGCTTGAAAGATAGCTGGGTGACTTTGGGCCAATCACCAGGAGACAGTGAATTCTAGTCCCACCTTAGCTTGAAAGATAGCTGGGTGACTTTGGGCCAATCACCAGGAGACAGTGAATTCTAGTGCACTCTTAGCTTGAAAGATAACTGGGTGACTTTGGGCCAACCACTCTCATCCCATCTGACCCAACAGGGTTGTTATGAGGAAAATAGGAGTAGTAGTATTATGTTTACCACTTTGGATTATTTATAAAAATAATAAAGGAGGCACCAAAAAAGATAAAGTTTTCCCCTGCCCAATTATGTCTGGGGATGCTCACTTCTGATAAATAAACAAATAAAGAATGAACAGCTAGGAAAGACGACCTTCATAGTTGTGATTTTTTTTTCTCTAAGCTTCACAGGGGCTGCATCAGATCTGCTTAGAGAATGAAGTGACCAAGTGATGGCATCATTAAGAGCTTACTTTTGGCTTTCTCTGTTTGCACACAGCTTCCCATTTGCAACAAGAGAACACCAGGACTGCAAAAAGCAGGAAGAGTGACAAACTTGGCTCAATAGCAGTAACTACAAGAGAGATCTTGGAGTTCCAGTGAACAAATATGAGCTAACAGTGTGCTGCAGTTGCCCCCAAAGCCAATACAATCCTAGGTTGCTTTAATAGAGGGTTGGAATCAAGAATGGTTTTAAGAACTATGGGGTCTAGAGGTGGGTATTCAGCGGGTTCTGAGCAGCTCTGGAGAGCCAATAGCGGAAATTTTGAGTAGTTTGGAGAATCGGCAAATACTATCTCTGACTGGCCCCACCCCCTTTTATTCTCTGCTTCCCAAGTCCCAGCTGATTGGCTGAGTCTTCTTTTGTTGTCCTGCACAGGAGAGCGGAGCTGGAAAGCAGGTTAGTGGAGGTTTTTGCAGTAACCTTCCCCCAGGAGTGGGGATGGAATGGAGATTTTACAGTATCCTTCCCCCAGGAGTGGGATTCAATTTTTTTTTACTACCAGTTCACTGAGTGTGGCTTGGTGGGCGTGGCTTCGTGGGCATGGCCGGGAAAGGATATTGCAAAATCTCCATTCCCTCCCCACTCCTGGGGGAAGGATACTGTAAAAAACCCCTTCCCTCCCCACCCCACTAACCTGATTTCCAGCTCCGTTCTTCTGTGCAGGGCAACCAAAGAAGACCCAGCCAATCAGCTGGAACTCAGGAGGCAGAGAATAGATGGGGGTGGGGCCAGTCAGAGGTGGTATTTGCCAGTTCTCCGAACTACTCAAAATGTCCACTACCGGTTCTCCAGAACTGCTCAGAACCTGCTGAATACCACCTCTGCTCCTTCCCCTGCCACGCCCACCAAGCAACATCCACCAAGCCATGCCACACTCACGGAACCGGTAGTAAAAAAATTTAAATCCCAGCACTGCATGGGGCAGTACATAGGGAGTCCTGAACTTACAACCACAATTGACCCTGAAATTTCTGTTGCTAAGTGAGACAATTGTCAAGGGAGTTTTGCTCCATTTTTCTTGCCACTATTGTTAAGTGAATCACTGCAGGCATTAAGTGAGTAACATGCTTGTCAGAAGGTTGCAAAAGAGGGTTACATGACCTCTGTAAACATCATAAATATGAGTCAGTTGCCAAGCAACTGAACTTTGTCCACGTGACCACGGGGATGCCGAAATGGTCGTAAGGGCGAAAACCGGGCCTAAGTCACCTTTTTTTCAATGCTGTTGTAACTTCGAATGGTCACTAAATGAATTTTAAGTTGAGGACTACCTGTATAAGACTAAATCTGTGCTTCTGAATCTGTGCTTCTGGCTCAGTGTTTGTACGGTTGCTAAATCTGTGCTTCTGGCTCAGTGTTTGTACGATCATTCCAAAGAATCCAGTTTTGCAACGCGCTGTGCTTTTTTTACATGGGTGTGGGGAATGAAGGGGGAACAGAGTTAATATCCCCCGTGGCTACTAATATCTAGCACAGGCCCATAAAATCATTAGGAGCAATGCTACATAGCAGCAGAAAATCTTTGCCGAAAGAGTCAACCTGGAAACTGTTTGAGAAAGGACAACACATTCCTGCAAGCTAGCAGAAAAGTTCAGGGTGAAAAGGATCTTTATGGGAGGGTGAGGATGGGAAGACAGATACTCACACTTTTAAGCTATCTCTGCCTTTGCTGGCTAAGCAGATTCTGATTATTATCATGACTCTCAATTGGCTACAGAGGTTGCTGGGCCCTGGAAGGAGAAGGAGGCGGCGGCGGCGAGGAGAGTACAATGGATTAATATATTCGGCCGTTAATAACTGTCTGAGATAAATCTTCCAACCTTTCTCCCTGTTCTGTGTCTCCTGCTCTTTAGCAGCCTGTTTGTGGAGGGGCTGTTTTATGGTGTCTCCGAGTGTCCAGCCGTCTGTAAGTAGAGCTGTACACGCAGATGTGGTTGAGCATGCAAGTGTGTAATGAGAATCTATGAGATCAGTGAACCACTACGGAGGAGAGGCTGGCGAGCTGGGCTTGCAAGAGAGAAACTTAAGAGCTGGCTGCATAAATGTGTCCAACTGAGCCAAACAGTTGCAAAACTTAAGGCCATTCGAGGAATGGCAGACGTACAAACGTTAAAACCCTCGAGACCACAAATCTGTTAAATTTTAGAATCGCAGGGCCAAAAGCATCAGCTCTGGCATCAACATCTATTTGATTTTATAGTGGCTGGGAAATCAATCTGTTTAGTAAAAATAATGCATTTGCTCTCTCTCTTTTTTAAAAAGTAAAATTGTAGTTTCACTGTTCAAAGAAATGGGATATTAGAGAAACTTTACATAGAGAACTCCACCTATAGGAAATGGCAGAGTGTTTCAGGTAGCCCTCGGCTTACAGCCATAGTGGAGCTGCCCATCAAGGTTGTAAGTTGTGACGCTTATAAACTGGGTCACCCAGGGGACCGACTTGTTTTTGTGACCTGTTTTTGCAATGGTTGTTAAGTGAACATCACAGTCACCAAGCTAATCAACGGTTTGATATGGACCAGTTTTGCCTCCCAAAAACCCCGAATGTGAATACCAGTTTTTGGCAAAACCATTGAAAATCAAGTCACGTGATGGCGGGATAACAATAGCAATAGCACTTAGACTTATATACCACTACACAGTGTTTTACAGCCCTGTCTAAGCAGTTTACAGAGTCAGCCTCTTGCCCCCAACAATCTGGGTCCTCATTTTACCCACCTCGGAAGGATGGATGGCTGAGTCAACCTTGAGCCTGGTGAGATTCGATCTGCCAAATTGCAGGCAGCCAGCAGTCGTCAGAAGTAGCCTGCAGTACTGCACTCTAACCACTGTGCCATTGTGGCTCAAATGCTGCAAATCGCCATAAAGGTGGCCACTTGTTGAGCACCTGACTTGTGATCATGTGTCTACCTGGAGGGGCTGGCTGTCCAAACTTCAGAACTGAGTCATAATACCAAAGAGAGATCTGTCGTAACTTTAAACAGTCACCAAGCGATTGGTCATTATTTGAGCTGTATTTATTTATGAATATGAAGGTACATAGCCCACGAACCATGCTGATCTTCTCTATTTCTGCGATGAGAACATTGATTCCCAGAATTCTCCGGGATGGCCAAATTGGTAATGGAATTCTGGAAATTGAAGTTCGCGTAGCTGGAGAACATTGAGGCTGTCAAAGGCCATAGAGCAGAACGACGACGTAGCTAAATTTCTGTAAGAAACCCCAGGAACAGAAGACTGAGGCTACTAATGCTGTAACTGTGTCGCAACTAGAAATATGATGAAAATGATGTTTAATTAAGATTGCAGGTTGACAGGGTGAGCGATAACACAGGAACTGCTTGATCGCAGGCAAATTGTCTGAAATTCTTTGTTCCCACAAGCAGATGTGTGGTGATCTAGATAATGCTATCAGCAGAGAGCAGTTTTTTTTTCTTTTTTGCAAGGAGCAATGCCCATTAAAATCCAATTAGAAAGACCCAGTCATAATCTTTGATAAATGGTTTTGATTAGTCATGCTGATTGCTTAATTAATGGGTTTAGCTAGCGGTGGGTAGGTGGGAAACGGTGGCGAAAGAGCCGAGGGTCCCTCCATTTTTATCTTTCAGCAAGATCTGCAGAGAGGCAGCTGTAGCAATAGATTATGACTGAATGATGTTTTGCAGGGTGGAACATGGCTTAAATCCAGGGAATTGTGGCTAGGCATGTAACTCACATGGGGCTATTGGAATATAACAAATCTTCCCAATCTGGTGCCTTTAAACTCCCAGAAGTTTCATCCACTATAAGCCGCACTGAATTTCTATTTAAATTGAATTTATAAATTAAATGAGAGTTTCTAAAATCAAAGAGATGAAAGCTAATAGATGCAATTTTTTTCTCCCGTTGTAAAGCCACACCAGCTTCTGTTTTCCTTTTCGGAAGTCATGAATTTGCAGGAAAGATCAATTTATCCTTTTTAGGTGTGAGCAGAGATGTCCCGGAGAAAGCCAACAACTAAGAATAGCTGGTCCTTTCCACTATTTAGCACTAGTCTAAAGATATCTTTACCTGTAGATGCTGTTCTGACCTAGGCTTCCCAAAGGCATAAAGTTGACTCCTCGCCCCGATAAAACCTCTTTTATTTAGTTTAAAGTGAATTCCTCTCCAGCAAAGTTCCGACCAACATTCTTTAAAGAGATTTCACAACTACAGACTTTTATCAGGCTTGGGGGGCTGCCAGGCAGATATCTTCCAAACGCCACTCTGTAGCAGACAATACTTGGCAAGAAATCAGGAACAGATCTTCACCCTAATGAATTGAACTAATTGTCTCCTGCAAACCCCAATCCCCTTGTGCTCCTCTTTATTCCCTATGGGAGGGGCCATTCACCATCCACCTGTGCCTTTACTCCTGAGTTGACCCTTGTTCCTTAACTGTTCCCTTCTCCTGGCAGCTCTGCACATGTGCACACTGGGAACAGGCTCCAGCTGTTCTTCTGCCTCACTGAGGTCTGACTTCGAAGACAGCTGATAACTGTCAAGACGGCCCTGGCCCCATCTCTGCCTATCATCAGAGCCTTCCCCAGACTCCAGGACTGGCCCACGTTCCTCCCCAACCTCCTCACCGTCTGAATCTGCCGCCAGCTCTGCTGGCCACTGGCGGGCCACAACAGATGCAGTAGCCCTGCCTAACCTCGTTGTAGTGTCCCCCAAATAATGCTGCAGGAAGTTGAAGTGGCTTTTGTTCCTAATTTGCCAGTTTCCTTTTACTGGTCAGTTTCACACACACCTTCCCCAATAAAAGACTTGTTTGTCTAGCTGTTAAGTCAGGCCTCCCACTCTACAGGCCTCCCTTGCTCTTCTCTGGAGCCATCTGTGATGCCCTGGTGTCTTTTGGTGCTTCTTCTTCTTTTTCTTCAGCGTTTGTCTCGCGCTCGGGCGAGGTCCGCTAATGTCCTTCTGGTGTTTTTGGTGCATTTCACATTATTTTAATTTGGGGAGATGTCCAAGTAGGGTGTTGAAGGACAAGCACACAAACTAGGCTGGGGAATTCTGGGAGTTGAAGTCCACCCATTTTCAAGTTGCCAAAGATGAGAAAACTAATCGAGGAGATCAACCTTATAATATATGGGGGGGGGGGGGGGGGGGGGGGGGGGGGGGGGGGGGGGGGGGGGGGGGTGTTTTTTTTTTTTTTTTTTTTTTTTTTTTTTTTTTTTTTTTTTTTTTTTTTTTTTTTTTTTTTTTTTTTTTTTTTTAAACCTTTCTTATATTTTGGTTTTTTTGTGGTGGATTCTGCGAAACATTGCTACAACTTTAAAAGCACAACTACAATGACGTGGGAAAATACCTGAACAAAGCTGAATGCCATACATGTAAGTACCAAAGCTTAAGAAAACATATATATATATATATAAAGAAGCCTTTTAATTCTTGTTCAGCCTTCAAAGTTCCTGAGAATATAGGTGGTCCTTGACTTACGACCATTCATTTAGGAATGATTTGAAATTGAGGCACTGAAAAATGTTATTTACAACCCGCCCTTGCAATTAAAGCCATCACAGCATCCCCCGTGACCATGTGATCAAAATGGCAACTGGCATTTATGACCATCGTAGCATCCCAAGGTCACATGATCGCCATTGGCAACTTTTCCAGCACAGCTTCTGACAAGCAAAGTCAATGGGATAAGCTGGGCTGGCTTAACAACCGTAAGATTTACTTAAACAACAGCAGGGATTCGCAAAACCTGATTAAAAAAAAAAGGCTGCAAAATCAGGCATGACGGAACGATCCGCCTAGCTTAGCAACAAAAATCATGGCAGTGATGGTCGTAATTTGAGGACTACCCGTAACTATTCCTTGAATTGCCTTGTGCCTTGAATTTATGGCATAAAAAGTTCTGACTGCAGGTAATCTTCAATTTATGACCACAGGGAGCCCAAAATTTCTGTTGTTAAGCGAAACATTTGTTAAGGGAACTTTGCCCCTTTTCTTGTTGTTAAGCGAATCACTGCACTTATTAAACTAGTAACATGGTTGGTCACTAAATGAATGACTAATACACTAGTACACAGATACTACAATTGAAGCCTTTGTAAGTAAACATACAAGTAAGGGAAGAAAAAGTTAGCAAGAATTTATGCATTTCCCTCGTAACCACACAGTGAATAGAGTTCAGCACAGATCCAAAGCGCAAAATGTAATTTGAAGCACAGGTGGGAGTAGTTGTTACACCTGCCAGGAACATCTTAAAACCAAATGGATCTTTTCCTGAAGTTATGAAGCCAAGGGATCCCCGAAGATCAAGCAATGGGGATAGAAGTGATCCATCCGTGATCCAGCCAGATTACTACACAGCCTCCCAGATAAGCAATCTCTAAATTTGCTTTTATATTTGGCACTGGGTCTTTTGAGCACTTGATTTAAGAAGTTTTCCTTGACATTTTTCCTTCCTGTAAACCTTCACCCATCAACGTGGTTCAAGTAGAAATACTGAAAAGGGAGTAAAAGAAGAATGTAACATTTTATTAATTTTATTATTTGAAAATTAGATTACTACAATGCTTTATATCTTCTCAAAGCACCGCATGTCACGGCCTGCCCTAAGAAACTGAGCCAAGAGGAGATCAAAGAATTTTAAAACTGGCTTGAAGCAAGAATATTATTACACAACTTGTCAGATAAGTAATATGTAAGCAAACCAATCTCTGCCCCTTGTTGAAATCAATCTGGCCTATTACATCATAGTGTCATTGAGAGACTGTAGTGTAGGAGTTTAATATTTAGGACAAGAGTCTTCAAACTTAGCAAGTTTAAAAACTTGTGGGCTTCAACTCCCAGAATTCCTGAGCTAACATGACTAGAGGAGGAATTCTGGGAGTTGAAGTCCACAAGTCTTAAAGCTGTCAAATTTGAAGACCCCTGATTTAGGCACTAGCCTGTTAAATGAACATGGTGGCTGTGTTTTATTAACTTGGGTTTGAAATGTTGTCTAAACCCTCCTTTATATGGATCTCCCTCCTCTGACAACTCAGCTCTTCCCTCAACAAACAGGGTCTTTAAAAAAAGTGTGTGTGGGAATTATCATTATCGTTCCGCTGTTTTCTAACGAACTACTCACCTGGGGTAGATACATATTATTGATTATTTGTCAAACAATTTCAAATTCTAACTAATGAAACTAAAATGCTACAGGAACCATAGGCAGGCTAATGCGCTTACGCACTAACTTGCATAAACAACTCCAAGGTGCTTTTTTTAAAGAGACGACTGGATTTTTCATGGCTTTTTTTTTTTCTTTGAAAACATTTCTGAAATGAAAACAAGAAGGAAGTCCAGGTGTCTTTTGGGAAAGAAAATAAAAGCACCTTTGGGACAATTACGACCAGGATGATTGAGAATCTCCACAGGCACATAAACAACCATACCAGATGGCTGTTGCAATGTTGAAAAAGACTCTTTCGCAACCAGCAAGTTTGCCAGATAACCAGAATAACATATAATCAGAGTTGGAAGGGACCTTATAGGTCATCTAGTCCAACCCCCCGCCCAAGTGGGAGACCCTACACCATTTCTGACAAATGGCACTCCAATCTCTTCTTGAAAGTCTCAAGTAATGGCGCTTCCACAACTTCCAAGGGCAACTTCTGTTCCAGTGGTTGCTTGTTGTGTCAGAAAGTTTCTCCTTATCTCCAGGTTAAATCTCTCCTTGTCCAGTTTCCATCCATTATTCCTTGTCTGGCCTATAAGTGTTTTACAAAACAGATTAATCCCTTCCTCTCTGTGGCAGCCCCTCAAATATTGGAAGACTGCTATCATGTCTCCCCTGGTCCATCTCTTCACTAGACTAGCCATGCCAGTTCCTGTACCCGTTCTTCATGTGTTTTAGTCTCCAATCCCCTAATCATCCTGGTTGCTCTTCTCTGTACTTTTTCTAGAGCCTCAACATCTTTTTTATAATGCGGTGAAAAAACTGGATGCAGTACTCTAGGTGTGGTCTTACTAAGGCTTTATAGAGTGGTATTAGTACCTCACTTGACTTCGAGCTCAGAGTTCCCACACTCCCTGTTAGGTCCCAAAGGTGCTTTTTCTGGAGACAACTGGACTTTCCTGGTTTTTTTTCTTTTGAGGACGTTTAGTTTCTCATCCAAGAAGCTTCTTCAGCTCTGACAGTGGGGAATAGGAGAATTTTGTAGACAGCTGGTCATTTGCATCCTTTTTAGATGGTCATTGAGGCCATTTGGAGGTTTACCTGTGTCACCTGAGTGGTGCTCCTGGTTCCTGTAATCTGCAATTTCCCCCCCTCTGGAAATCCATTCCTACTCCCACACTATTCAAAGGGTGAATCTCTACAGACATCCAAGAAGCTTCTTCAGAGCTGGGAAGCGAAACGTCTTCAAAGAAAAATAGGAAAGTGCAGTTGCCTCTTGAAAAAGCACCTTTGGGACAACCATGACCCGGAGGGACTGAGAATCTCCGTAGACACTCCTGTTAGGCTTACAGCGGCTCTCTGCACAACACTGTATATTTTAAGCCAGCATAAATGATAATAAACCGAGCCACGACCCAAAAGCTTCCCCGGAGCCTTCAGAAGTTGTGGGTGCTTCATCACTGGAAGGTTTTTTTTAAGAGGAGACTGGACAGTCACTTGTCTCAAATTGTATAGGGTCTCCTGCTTGAGCCAGAGGGGGTCAGACTAGAACACCTCCCAAGGTCCCTTCCAGCTCTATTTCTGATTAAGGAAGCGCGTTAAGCTGCGGGGCCTTGTGGGCGGGCGTTGAAGACGCAAAAAAGCCCTTAGGGTAACACGCGTGTTGCAAACCGCCCTGCCTTGACAGCGGCTGAGAAAGCGCAAGCAACGATTTGCACTTTGCACGTTGCAACACACACACAAGCCGAGAGGGAGGAGCGAGCCCTTTTCCCGCTGCCCGGGCTGAGCAAAAAGTGCGGTTTGGGCGGTCGGGACGTCTTTCCAGCAACCGACGGGTCGGCAGAAGCGAGCGAGGAGAGGTGCAAGGAGCAGAAGCAAGCAGCCCAGCTTGGGTCGGTAAGCAGGGTCTTTCTCTTTGGGCGCGGACTAGAGTGGATCCCTGGGTGGGTGGCTGCAGGGCGCGCGCGTTGAAAATAGGCCCGTTTTTTTTTTTTTTGCAAGGCGCGCGGTTCCTTTCTCCCGCTGCGCCCCGAAGGCCAAGAAGCATTTTGCAAAAGTTGCGTCCCGATTGTTTAACGCACTTGGTGCGCATTCCTACACAGGAGGGTGGCGTGTGTGTGTGCGTGCGTGCGTGCGTGCGTGCGAGAGGGAAAGTGAGTTGAGTGAAAGCTGGGCGGTGTTTCCCTTAAGAGATCAGCGGGGAGTGCAAACCTTTCTCCCCAACGCCTCCCATCTGGGACTGCGGGGGAACCCGCTCGCTTGCACGCTTAGCGACGCGCGCCGATCTGCGGGGCTCTTTGCAAATCCGAAAGCAGCAGCTCTGGTGTGGTCGGGAGGCCAGGGCTGAACTGGGAAGGCCTGCGAGCAGCCTTGACGCAACTCTGACCTGGTTGGCTGAGAATCTCCACGGACTTTGCTCGCAAGCGTTTCAGTCCTCCGATTAGGTAGCAATCCTGGGTGTTGGGGAGCAAACCCTCACCCTGATGGTGTGCTATACAAGTAGTAATCCTTGGCTTTAACGACCACAACGGAGCCCAACTTTTCTGTTGCTAAGTGAGACATTGGTTAAGCGAGGTTTTTTTGCCCCGTTTTACCACCGTTCTTGCCACCATTGTCAAGCGAAATCAGCACAGTTGATAAGTGAGCAACCGTTGTTAAGTAAATCTGGCTTCCCCTTTGACTTTGCTTGTCAGAAGGTCGTAAAAAGGGAATCACGTCACCTTGGGACATGGCAAACCGTATGAACCAGTTGCCAAGCATCTGGATTTCAATCACAGGATTGTGGGGAGGCTGCAAAGGTCATAACTGAAAAATGGCCGTAAGTCACATATTTCAGTACCATTGTAATTTTGAACGGTCACTAAATGAACCGTAAGTCGAGGGTTATCTAGTAGGAGAATGAAGCATCTGCATGCAAGCAGCCAAGCTGAGAGAGCACTCAAGACTCCAGGATTCTATTTCACAGCCTGAATCCCTTGATTTGCCGCCTCTCTTCCATTTGGGGAACAGAAGGGCTGTGCAGAAAGCCCTAAGGGTTTGCATCCTAAAATTCATCTCATTGGAGGAATGCACAACTTGGTTCTTGGTTCAGAGTGCAACTCAAATTTAATTACATGACAGTAAATCTGGTATGATTGCAAAATGCAGATGGCATTTATATAGAGATTAAGCAATCAACATACTTTGATTTAAAGCCAAAGGTAAGATTTCACTTAGTGCGGGTGGAAAGAGGTTGAGTTCTCACCCACTTGTAAAACTGGTTCAGCCTTAACTGGTGGTTCACAATTGCTCTGTCCTTGAGTGTAGATACGGGATTGGGGGGTCAAGGCAGTGGGAGTTCATATTTGCACAAGAGGTTAGTTAACTTCTGGCACAAAGCTAGATCCACTGCAAGATGCAACCTGGGATGCAGATTGTGTCACTTGTGGGAATTCAGTTGCAGCCAGGAATAGTGTGAGGATGAAGTAAAAAAGAATTTAAGTTGTTTGAGGAGGAGAAAATGATTACAGGCCACGGGACTTGGCTTCACATTGCCGGAGGAAGCTGAAGAAATCACAAAGTGGCTTTTGTGCAAGATAATTTTCCAGCCAAAAAGTGGAATAGTAGCTTTCTGTTTGGAAACGTTGGGGTTAGCTCAGTGTTAAGTCTTTAAATTCAGGTCATAATCTAAAGCAGGGGTCTTCAAATTTGACAGCTTTGAGACTTGTGGACTTCAACTCCCAGAATTTTTCCTCCAGTCACGTTAGCTCAGGAATTCTGGGAGTTGAAGTCCACGGGTTAAACTTGCCAAGTTTGAAGACCCTTGCTCTAAAGTTTCAGGACAGACTGAGATCAATGGAAGAGATTGGTTTTAAATACCAGAGGAGTATAAATCCAGAAAATAAATACAGTACTTATTTTTTTATTTGATTTCTTTCCACCTGTATTTTTATAAATACAGGTAGTCCTCAATCAATAAACATTCATTTATTGACCATTTGAAGTGGCAATGGCACCGAAAAAAAGTGACTTGACCATTTTTTACACTGATGACCCTTGCAGCATCTCCATGGTCACCTGATCAAAATTTGAACACCTGGCAACTAGTTCATAGTTAGAGCAGTTGCAGTGTCCCTGGGACCATGACCTTTTTGCGACCTTCTGACAAGCAAAGTCACCGGAGTTTGCTTAACAACCATGTTACTAACTTAACAATTCAGCGATTCACTTAATAACCATGGCCAGAATATTTGTAAAATGGCCCAAATTCACTTCACAAATATCTCGCTTAGCAAGAGAAATTTGGGGCTCAATTGTAGTCCAGGACTACCTGTGAGTCAAGGTGGTGAACATTCTTCCACACCTATTTTCTTCACAACTCTGACGCAAGTTGGGCTGAGAGAGACTGGCCCAAAGTTACCCAGGTGGCTTTCATGCCTAAAGTAGGACTAGAACTTACCGTAGTTTTAGCACCTTAGGCCAAGGGTCCCCAAACTTGGCAAGTTTAAGACTCGTGGACCTCAACTCCCAGAATTCCTGAGCTAACATGACTGGAGGAGGAATTCTGCGAGTTGAAGTCCACAAGTCTTAAAGCTGTCATTACCTTGAGTTGGATTCTAACCGTGATTCTTTCCAGGAATTGCTGACTTAGATTTCATGGCCAGTGGAATCTTTGGCTTCTTAATGCCATGATGGATCCCCGTGGCACACCTTTCCTTTTTCAACCAAACCTCTTCACATGGTTGCGGCAGCAATTGAGAAAAGGTGTAAAGTTAGGCCTAGCTTATCCAGGACCACAGAGAAGGAAGAAAACTACTGAGTTGGCTTTGGAGGAGCCACCTGGGAAAGTCACAAGTGGTGATCAAATGATCTGCAGCTGTCATAATTACGTGCCAGTTGGGAACCATCCAAAATTTGATCATGTGACCATAGGGACGTTGCAACGGTTGTAAAAAATCAGAATAGAGCTGGAAGGGACTTTGGAGGTCTTCTAGTCCATCCCCCTGTTCAAGTAGGAGATCCTATATCATTTCAGATAAGAGACTGCCCAGTCTCCTTAAAAACCTCCAGTGGCGAAGCACCCACAACCTCTGAAGGCCAAGCTGGTTAATTGTGCTCACTGTTAGGAAGTTTCATCTCAATTCCACGCTTCTCTCCTTGGTTAGTTTCCATCCATTGTTTCTTGTCCTGTGCTCTGGTGCTTTGGCGAATAGGTTGGCTCCTTCTTTGTGGCAGCCTCTCAAATGCTGGAAAACTGCTATCGCGTCATCCCTAGTCCTTCTTTTTTTTCTAGACTGGTCAAATCCTGGTCAAATCCTTCATATGTTTTAGCCTCCAGGCCTATAATCGTCTCAGTTGCTCTTCTTTGTGCTTCTCCCAAAGTCTCAACATCTTTTTTGTTAATGTGGTGACAAAAATTGGATGCAGGTGTGGTCTTAAGCCAAGGCTTTATAAAGTGCTACAGAAGTTATTTTTTTCCCGATGCTGTTTTAACTTTGAACAGTGGTTAAACAAAAGTGGTTGTAAGTAAATCGAGGAATAACTGTATTTAGTCTCTCTTTCCCCCTACCTCCACAAGGACATGCTAGAGGAGAGGAAAACGTAAGCTTTGCTCCGTTGCAGCATTCTTTATAATGGTTTGACCTTTAGCAAACAGGAAAATACATATTGAGAATGGGTCAGTCTGTAGAGCAAGCAATATTTCGCAGCATTGTTCTCCTACAGTGTCTCTTGTCTGCCTGTAGATGCAATTGCAGTTAAAACTTGGCCAGCATAGGATACAAGTCCATGGATTTAATCCATTGAGCAAGAACTCCGGAATGCAATCTTGACTGTTGCGTTTAGAGGTGAATTTGCTTCCCTCTGTGAACTCCAGAAATGGAATGGGGGGGATGAGTGGGAGATGCTTCCTCCTCTGGGAAAAAAAAATGAAAATGGATGCTTTTAAGCTTGCCTGACCAAAATGAAGGATGTTTCTTACTGACTAGAATCAACTCAAAAAGTTACCAGAGTAGGAGATGAGAGGCGTAAGAAAGAAAAGAAAAGAAAGGAAAAATATTTTGCTATGGAAATCGATTTGTTAAATAATAGCATGCAAAGAGGTTGTACATCCTTTTGATTCAGCACAAATAATTGCTGCAAATGTTTTGTTTGTTTGCATCTCTATGTTCAGGGTTGAGCGGTCTCTCCATTCATTTAGTCATGCCGCTTAATGTTGATCAGCGTGTGCAAAAAACTGCATTTTGTACGGTGTTGGGATTCAGGGGCTGAGTGACAGAGTGCCGATGTTTGAATCAGGCCTCAGTCATGCAAACTGGTGGGATGACTTAGGGGGCAATCTTTCCTCTGCCTATCAACGCATCCTGATCATATTTTGAGCTCTTGGGAGAAAGACCCCAAACCGAGAGTGATGTGCGGTGATTCTTCCAAGCTGAGTTCTTTTTAAAGTTTTGTGTCTGTAGACAGAATTTTGCCAGAATAAGCACTGAATAACCGAATTGGAAGGGACCTTGGAGGTCTTCTAGCCCAACCTCCTGCTCAGGCAGGAGACTGTATACCATTCCAGACAAGTGGTTGTCCAGTCTCTTCTTAAAAACCTCCAGTGATGGAGTGCCTACAACTTCTGAAGGGAAGCTGTTCCACTGGTTAATTGTCCTCACTGTTTGGAAGTGTCTTTTTCTTCATGGTTGCTTCTCTTCTTGATTAGTTTCCATCCATTGTTTCTTGTCCTGCCCTCATGTGCTTTGGACTGGAGAATAGGTTGACCCCTCCGCCGCTTCTTTGTGGCAGGCCTCAAACATTGGAACGCTGTTATCATGTCACTTTTAGTCCTTCTGTTGGAAGTTAAAACCCACCCTCTCCTAGAAAAACAAAATTATTTTAAGATATACTAAAAAGGCGGAATATTTCCCCTAAGAGAAGTAGAAACTCAGAAAGGCAGAAACTCAGCCCCCCCGCCCAACCTTTGTTCAATGGGCCATTAAGTTTATTCTACATAACAAAGATCTACTCCAGGTAGAACCATAATAGGAATTGCCCAATGTCTTTTCATTACATCAACACCCAGCAAGGCTCAACCAAGCCTGGGACTCAGGACAGCCTACAGAGTTGCCCCTGCACGGCCTCCATGGGAGTCTGACAACCAATCAGAATACAAGCTCAAATTCAAATCTCAACAGAGGGCATAAAACCCAGGCACTCTCAGCATCTCTGCTCTTTTTCGCTCCAGGAGCTCCAAGGCATGTGATCCTGTCCATTAATAAATCATCTTTCCTAACAGCCTCCATGTTTCCAGTGTCTTTTTTTCCCCACTTGGAACTGAACCCAGAAGAATATTTCTTCCAACAGTTGCTTTTTCATTAAGCTAGACATACCCAATTCCTGCAACCGTTCTTCATATGTTTTAGCCTCCAGCCCTCTAATCATCTTTTGTTGCTCACTGTTCTGTTTGCATCTGCACGAACTCCCTTTTTACAACGTATAATCTGTGTACTATTAGGGAGGGGCTGCCTTCGCTCTCTTTCTCTCGCAGATCATATCTGGGCTGAGCAGCCTCTTACTCCTCTGGCATGCACCCCCTCCCTCCTCGGAGTCCGCCACATTCCATCACAAATGTACTTGGGTTTTGGAACGGTTGTTCTTGCTGCATGGTATCTGGTTCACCTCTCTTGCTCAATCGTTATGTTTAACTTGGGTTTGGCTTAAGTGAGATAAGGATCAAAAAGTTATTGGGCCAGGACAAAGCTAAATTAGATGTCATTTAATTTTAAATAAGCAAAACTCACAGGATTGGTGTATGAATGTTCAATTATTTTCTGTTTTTTTTCCCCTGTGCGTATAAAAAAACCTGTTTGTAGGTACCTTTTCCGGTTCTGGCTAGTAATCCAAGATAAGTTCCCTTATATCCACCAGGGTGCAGAAGTAGCGATGCAGATAATCCTCAGTCTTACAATCACTTGCTTTTATAGCTATATTTGCACCATCCTGCAGTCACACAACCACAATTTTGGATGTTTTTGCCAGAAACTGGGGTTTTCTTCCTTTTTCCAGCAAAATCACCCTAACAGTGAACAGTGCTTAACCACCATGTTTGCTTAATGATCATAAAAGTTAAAATCAGGCCTGGTTATATGGTAACAGAATAACAGGGACCTTGGAGGTCTTCTAGTCCAGGGGCCGCCAACCTTTTGGACCTCAGGGACCACCAAACTCAGAATTTTAAATCCCGTGGACCAGAGACCCTGGGAAAATCCCCCAAAAGATCTGTAGGAAAATCCTCCACCCTGTTTTCCAATCATTCGTTACTTGGGATCGCAGGGTACCAGCTCCAGCTCTGTTCTCAGTGGGAGAGAGAGAGAGAGAGACTTTTGACAGTATGCAAGGAAAGCAGCAGAAGCTGCAGAAGTTTTTCTCACTCTGTCAGAAATGAGACTTGTCGTGCCGGCGCAGCCTCTTGGAGCAGGATGCCTTGCAGGGTCCCAAAGACTCGTTTCTGGCTGAGTTTGGGGGAGAGAAAGAAAGACTTTTGTTGCTTTCCTTGCGTGCAGCCAAAAGCAGAAGAAAGAAAGAAGTGGAAAGAAGCAGCCCGGTGGCCAGGCCAGGCGTGTGGGGCACGTGGGGCAAGTTCCCCCCTCCACCCTTTCCCCCCTCCCCTCACTTCCTTGTGTTGTTTGCAATGCAAGCAACGTAAGCCTTGTGTTCCTGCGCAGCCTGGATTAAGTGCTTTTGGGGGGGACATTTCTCTGCGAACCATCAAAATTTTATTGCGGACTACCAGTGGTCCCCGGCCCACTGGTTGGCGACCACTGTTTTAGTCCAACCCCCAAGCAGGAAACCTTATACAGGAAGTCCTCGACTTATAACAGTTCTTTTAGTGACTGTTCAAAGTTGCAATATCACGGAAAAAAGTTACATGTCCATTTTTTCACACAACCGTTGCAGCGGTCATATCAAAATCCAGATGTTTGGCCACTGGCTCCTATTTACAACAGTTGCAATGTCCCAGGGCAATGTGATCCCTTATACAACCTTCTGGCAAACAAAGTCAAGGCTCCGACAATCCACCCCCATTCAAATCATGAGTCTAGTTGCATCTCTCAGAGTTTTTTTAGAAAAATCATTTATTATGAGTGAACACGTCGGAGCCAGCCAGCTGACACTAAGACACATCATTCATCTGACCCTTGACCCTGGTCTCCCCCCACCCCCTGGATGTATATTCTCCAATGGGACACATCCATAGCCAAGAATCATCAATCATGCTCTCCAGTAATAATCTTGCATGCCAGAAACTTCGGTCACCTAGCAATTATCTAAGGTATGCATTACTCCCCCCACTCCCTTTCTGCTGACAATGCTAAAAGACAAGATAAATATTTTTGAGTTGACAGTCAATTTATGAAGCTAAATTCAATTTACAACTTAACAACTGCAGTGATTCACTTAACAGCCGTGGCAAAAAAGAGCCGTAAACTGGGGCAAAACTCACGTCACAAATGTATCACTTAGCCACAGAAATTTTGGGCTCAGTTATGGTTGTAAGTTGAGGACAGCCTGTATCATTTCTGACCCAGTGGTTGTCCAATCTCTTCTTGTAAACCTCCAGACTAACACAGTTTATGTCCTTAGATGTACACATATTAGGTCATAATTCAAGGACTACCTGTATCATATCTTGAGTGTTGTACTTGATGCTTTTCTTCCTTTCACTTTGTATTTCAGGTCTTTGGTGGAAACTGGCCAAGATGCATTTATTGGATAATGAAATCACTGTGGCATTTTTGAGATATGCAACCATTCTTATAGTGAAAATGATGCTCATGAGCTCCATCACGGCTTTCTTCCGAATGAGGAAAAAGGTGAGAGACAAAGGTTGGAGTTACGAAAAACAAAGGCGTATAGAGTGAGACTTGTAAGCATGATACTTTGCATAATAAGCCAGGATTGATAGGAGTTGTGCTTTTATGCATCTATACAGGCTAAACCAAGGGCCTTCCAACTTGGCAAGTTTAAGACTTGTGGACTTCAACTCCCAGAATTCCTGAGCTAACATCACTGGAGGAAGAATTATGGAAGTTGAAATCCACAAGTCTTAAAGCTGCTTTGAAGAACCCTGGGCTAAACTATCATATCTTTGGGTTTGTAATTTATTATGGACTAACACTATGTATAAACCAGGCCGCTTGTGTTTTTTTTAAAAAAATAAAGCATATTTCAAAATAACAGATTTCTTTATTCTATTTACCACCACAATAGAATCATGACTCTTGGGGAGTGTAATATAAATGGAATAATTTTTTTAAATAACTAAAATAAGACAAATCAAGCATCCACAGTAGATTCATTTCTATTGGCATCCTTCTTAGTGATGTTAATTATGGTAGTAATAACCAAAGATCTTAAAAAGGATTAGGACGCAATAGGAATGGGTAGAATTTCAGTTTGTCAGTTACAAAAAATAGCAATACTAAGGATAGTGCATATGTTTACGGTCCTCCAGGTATGAATGTAATGACCTGAGGATTTGTGGGAGTGAATCTTGTACCTTGATCATGATCACTCCCTCCTTTCATTTATGCATTTGCTAATAGAATGCGAGGCTTGTTAAGTGCACATGAGGTATTTCAGGATGGGGAAGGCCGTGGGGAGGGGCTAGTGATGGAACAGGCCACCTCCCTAAGACCACCCAAGGCCTCCCCAACCCACTGAAATACTGCATGGTCCACATAATTGCTCTCTCCTCCCCAGCCCGATGTGCTGGGTCACTTACCTTGTGAAGATCTAGCAAACAGTCTCCTTTCCAGCTGCGTGCGCCCCTCTGCAGTTCCATTCGGCCCTCCGTGGGCCTCGCCGGGGGGAGGCCAACAGAGGGTCGAATGGAGCCTCAGAGGGCCGGATTTGCCCCTCAGAAGCTCCATTTCGGCTGGCAACCTGCTGGGAGAGGCCTACGAAGGGCGGAATGGAGCTTCAGAGGGCCGGATTCTCCCCTCAGAAGCTCAATTTCAGCTGGCAACCTGCCGGGCGAGGCCCGCAGAGGCCCAAGTGGAACTGCAGAGTGGCGCATATGGCTGGAAGCTTGCTAGATCTTCACAAGGTAAGTGACCCAGTGTGACAGATTGGGGAGGGCAGAGCAATTGTGGGGACCTTGAAGTATTTCAGTGTGTCGGGGAGGCCTTGGGTGGTCTTAGGCAGATTGCCTATTTCCATCACTAAGCCCAACAACAACAACAATAATAATAATAACATAATAATGACAGCAGAATCAACAAGAAACAACTTGAAAAAGTCACCAGATATCAGGACTTGAAAATCGAACTGCAGAGACTCTGGCATAAACTAGTGCAAGTGGTTCCAGTGGTACTCAGCATACTGGGTGGTGTGCCTAAAGACCTAAGCAAGCACTTAAAAGCAATTGGCGCTGACAAGATCACCATTGGTCAGCTGCAGAAGGCCATCTTACTGGGATCTGCTTGCATAATCCGCCGATATTTCACGCAATCCTAAACACTTGGGAAGTGTTCGACTAATGATTTGTGATACGAAACCCAGCATGGATATCTCGTTTGCTGTGTATACTGTCATTTTTGTGTATAATAATAATAATAATAATAATAATAATAATTATTATTATTATTATTATTATTATTATTATTATTATTATTATTATATAGGCATAGTAGTAAGCCAAAAAGTGGCATATCATTTTATTCGATACTGCAGTGCTGATTCTAACCACTGTGCCACCACAGCCGACTCTGGCATGGTACCTTGTCATGTATTCTGCTCATTCTCCCGAATAGGCATTTGTTAATCCTGAAGATACAACATCGTTTGGAAAAGGAGAGAATGCGAAAAAATATCTAAGGACCGATCCTGATGTGGAACGTATACGCAGGTAATTCTGGAGCTTCTTATCCAGGACACACATAAAGAAAAAAATACATACATGAGATGGTAGAGTGTAAGAGGCATGTGTCCACACTTTATTTCAATCACTGGCTTAGAAAAAATACTGATAGCTCCGTCCCTCGGTCCATTAATAACTCTCTTGTTTCTTTGATGATCCTCTGTAGGGGTGAGCAAAATGTTCCGTGACTGTTTGCTTCCACACCCCTGACTCTCCACTCTCTTGGCCGTGTTTATGATGGCCTGTGCTATTGCAACTGTCTCGAGTTTGCATATTTAATTCCCACTGTCAATATGCCTTTGAATTCACAGCAGAAATGGGCAGCAGCATGTATTGGCCATGCTATTCTTCCGCTGCTGATCTCTTGAATACAATTTGCTGCTTCCCCTTTTTGTAGCAAAAAAAAAAAAAATGAATTGGAGGGAAGGATAAATTATCCCAAGGCTGATCCTAGGATCATCTTGTTTCGCTCAAATAGAAAAAAAATGAAGCTCAAGTTTTTATTTGGATATATTTATGACCTCATGAATAGGTGGCCCTTAATCTAGAAGATAAATCAGCCATTTTTCTTTTGAAGATTAATGTGAGTTCAAGAATAGCTGTTAATGTGACCAAATAGGGAAATCCTATGATTGGAACTGTCTTTATGCCAGGACTAGCAAATCTGGGTTGCAAAAACCAACGCCGCCACTAGGTGGTAGCAACAGCTTTTTGTGACCCCCCTAATGGTCATTTGGAATGTTACAGCTCAGATGCAGTGATTCTTTCTGCCCCTTTGCCAATATGCAAAGTTCTCTCCACAATTTTCCCAAGTGTTTGCACAATAGATACGTAGAGTTGTGAGCTACCATATTTTGAGCAAGGGTTCTTCAAGATGTCTCCAAATTAAATGCTGAGGGATGCTTTCAGGTGTCTCCAACGGGGCAGGCCTTGCAATCTCAAATTGAGTTTGGTGCGATTGCCATGTTTCTCAGAGTTGAAAGGCAGATTCTCAGTTGTAGCACGATGTAGACTTGGGCTCCAGCACAAGTCTGAAAGCTCAGAAGACTAAATCTCTGGTCCCAGTCACCGACCTAAATTGGATCCTGCAACATTATCCTGGGACACATATATTGGCTTTCATTCATAAAGACATTTTGTTGGTGCCAAATATGAAGAAGCCTCTAACACTGTGAATCTCCTTTGCTTTTTTCCCTAGAATCCATCTCAACGACCTGGAGAACATTTTTCCATTTATTTTTGCTGGGTTTTTCTACTCTATGAGTGGTGTGAACCTCTCTACTGCTTTGCTGCACTACCGGATTTTTCTTGGTTCTAGGATCTTCCACACCATTGCTTACCTGATACCTCTTCCCCAGCCCAGTAGAGCTTTGGCTTGGATGGCTGGTTACTTAGTCACCTTTTCAATGATATACAGGGTTATAATGATGGCTTTCGTTACGTCTTAGAAAAGAAAGCTAATACTATTTTCAGCCTGTTGTACTTTGCAGGGTGCCTTATCCAGCCAATAGAAGAGAATATATTTAGCTCTGGGTTGAACTGTGGAGTCCTTGGTGCTTTCTGAACTTGTTCGTTTGTTTGCAAATGTCACATTACCCAAATAGGTAACACTATCAGTGCTAGTGAGTGGAGTGTGCTGCTTCTGGTGGGAGTGTGGTTTTCTCCTTGGGTGGTTCCTTGATTCGAGGAACTATCAAGGCCATATGAACGTGACAAATAAATAAATCTGCTTGAATCAAGGAATTATCAAAGGGAAAAACCATAGCCCCACTAAAACTGGCGGGACAGGCTACTGCATATGAATACCCCACACTAGCTAGCATTGATAATGTTACCTAATCGGGTAATGAAACGCCTGCAAACGACCAAGCTCAACAAGCACCAAGGACTCCGTCATTAATTCTTCCTCAGAGAAACTCTTTCCTATCTGCCTCCCAACTTTCCAGTGTATATTTGTGCCTTCTGGGATGTTGGATCTCTCAGCTGCCTTCTGGACCTGACATTTCTGAACTCTTTTTGCCATTATATGCTAAAACTGGTATATGGAGAATCTTTTCCCAAGGAAATGTGTCCCCTGATACTTCCTCTTAAGGAAGCATCACTCAATGATAGCGCAAATACTTTTGTGTCCTAGCCACAACCTCTGTTAGCCTACAAAGTCACATATAAGACAGTGGTTATATTCTTTGTCTCTCCTTGCTTCCTCTCACTCTCAATATGTGAGAAATTCAGTGTGAGTGATTACATGTGAGGCCATTATATACACAAAACATTGGCTGAGGTGATTTCTCTCCACAGTCTTGCCTTTTTTCAACATCACTGAAGCTGGTTGCCTCTTTATCCTCTTGTTGTTGTCTTGTCTAATGCTCATGTTTTCTATTTTCCAAATAAGCTTGCCAGCCGTGACATACACGGGGATAATTTTCTTAGAAAGTGCCGAATGTGGAAGACTGACAATAAAACAGCATTCTCTAACTTAGGCCCATCGTGATAACTTGGGATCATTATCAATGGTTCTGGCTTGATAGTAACAAAAGTTGTAGATGACATTTAGAGAGCTGCAAGCTGGAGAAGATTATTACTAAGAATGGCCGTCCTCTTTGCCCTTCCAGTTAAATCAATTTGATGGCTGGTGACAAAAAAAAAACCAAGGACCAGTTGGATTTCTGATTTGATCCACTAAGTCTGTCTTGGATTTGCTTCCTTGTTTGTTTCAGAGTTATGAGGGAAGGGAAAACGTTCTCCACTTTCCAAGATCTGGAATCTGGCCTACTATAAGAGATGGTAGAATCCCTTTTCTGGAGTATTAATTTTTCTAGGATATTAATTCTTTAGCTTGTCATTTTTGAGATACTGCATTATCTCTGTAATAAATGCAGAACATATGAGAAGCAAATATGGCTTACTCAATGGTACATCTTGAGTGGCTGAGGTACAGTCTTCCAGATGGCCTTGGAATACAACTCCTTTCGTCCCTGGTGTTTAACTGTGCTAACTGATGAATATTGGAAGTTCAGCAATATCCATACATTTTAGTAGGTCTGGGAAGTTAACAAGTGCATTTGAAACTCACAAAACATCTTAGTTAACAGCTCTTTAGCCCTGTTAACTTCTCATCTTCATCCTGAGTTGAGTTCTTGTTTGGTTCCTGAATAGTAAATTTGAGCCTATGGTTCTGAATAATAGTTCTACAACATCTGAAGAGCCATGGATTTTCCACCCCATTCTATGTTTTAGGTGCACAAGGCCAGAGGCTAAAAGTTCTAGACCAATTCACAGAATTTGCACAGAGTGGATGTGCTTTGAATGTTTCACCAAGTTTGACGTTCCTCGTGTTCTGTCAGCATTCCAAATACTTGGGTTAAATTGAAGCTGGTTTCTGTTCCTGTCTATGTTTGTTAAGGTTTGAACCTTGTGAGCAACTTCCTTTTTTCCTCCTTTTCTCCTTCACATATTGTCTTAGCTCACGTGAGCTTTACGGTTTTTAATGTGCACTCTCTTTTGAGAGCATATGTGAATAGTAATTTTCTACATATGCTATTTTGGGATGTATCTTTTTGAAGCATAAATAATAAAGACAACAGCAGGGGAAAAAAAAAAGTATGTTGGAATTTTTGTGGCTGTTTCTTTTTTCCTCCTCAACTACAGTCAGCAAATAAGATGTCACAAAGAATCAGGGACTCAGAGCATCAAGTTCTTTGAAGAATATTTACCTTCATAATAAGATACTTCAAGCAATGCCAGTCCTTGTTGTAAAAAAGACTTTGATACAAATAGGTGTTTTAACCAAGTGCTGGAGTAAATGGAGTAAAACCGGGAATGAAATTTCTCTTAGTCTAATGTAACCTATACAGAGGAGAATATTTTTAAGTGGCCCTACACTGTCTCTTAGCAGTTGTAGTTTTTATTTTCTTATAAAACAGAAAAGGTGATTGGATCCTTCAAATCTAAATCTTAAAAGAATAATACATGGCCAGAAGTTTATATGTGTACTAGGAATGGGTAACCAAATTTAGCTGTCCTGACAACATGAAAATCAAGGATAAAACCGGGGTGAGGGGGCACTTTTTTTGGCATAGCAAGATTGATAAGGAGTCATGTTCTCTGACTTTTTAGAAAATACAAACTCTTCATCAGGTCCCAAAACAGGAATTCTAAGAGTAAGCAATAAAACACAACGAGCAACATAACACAACCCATGGACTACATTATTTTCAAGAATAGAGCGTGACGATGTGGCCAAATGCTTACAAGTCAAGTATAGTATAATTAGTCCTTGACTTCTGATCAAAATGGGGACCAGAATGTCCATTGCTAAATGACACCGCTGTAAAGTGTGACATCGCATCACTGCATTGCTTAGTGACCGCAATCCCTGCAGTCCTTAGCACCATCGTAACTCCAGATGCATGGGTTGTTAAGCAGAAGTGAACAGTGTCCCAAGTAAGGAACATGAGGTTGGGAACCTTGAGATTCCTGGGCAGGCTACAAATGAGTTAGAACTGAATAAAATATACTTTTACTGCAACTCTCACTAAAGCAACATGTTAATGCACTTTGACCATATGGCATATTGCCTTATCTTACTATTCTGGCATTAAAAGATAGTTCAAAGGCTGAGAAGGCACAACCTTTGGTATCTGCCACGTAAGCCTCCTTCCAAAATCACACAATTCTTTTTTTTACATTAATCCAGACTTGGTAGATCCCAATTCTTCATAAATGGAAGGATAGCGTATACGTTAAATAAATAGACTAATTCCAACATTTTTGAATATATACAGTTTTAAAGTTAACATTTGAATTCATATACTTCCACCTTCACCTTTGGGACAACCATGACCTGCATGACAGAATGTCCATAGAGTTTAACTTCTGTGTCCTCTACCAGTGTCTGGAATTTGTGGGAATTGGGGGGAACAAATGGGTTTAATCCTGTTGGGACCATGTGGCTGTAGATTTGGGACCTCTTGGATCTCTGTGATTTCTGTCTTCAGTCTTGGAAGGAATTGGCCTTCCTTCTTTGAGACTGATTATAATCGGGGTCAACTTCGACTTGCAGCTCCTGTTCAGTTGTGGCCAAGAGAACCTTTGCACCTTCATGCGGTGCTCTGGTGACATCCATTCCTGGATCAGGCACTCTTCCAGCATGACGTCATGGAGTGTTGTTACCTTCCCACTGAAGTACCTACTGTGTTTCCCCGAAAATAAGACCAAAAGATGCATTAGGGTTTATTTTTGGGAAAATGTGTCCATATGGCTAAATGTGTCTGTCTGGCTGACAATCTTAACTGGGTTTTATTTTTGCAGGGGGGATGGGGGGTTGTAGGACTTATATTACGAGTATCCTGAAAAATCATAGAGCTTATTTTCCAGTTGGGTCTTATTTTCGGGGAAACACGGTATTTACCTATTTGCATTTGCTCCACTTTTAAGTGGTGCGGTGGCCTAAAAGTGGAGCTCTCGCCTCACAGTCAGGAGCCTGTGAGTACGATCCTAGGTAAAGGCAGATATTTCTCTCTGGGCACAATGAGAATTTATCTACTGAATAAAATTCCGCATTGGTGACAGGAAGGGCATCTGGCCAGTAAACAGTCTCTGCTCCATTCAGTTGCCCAGACTCCACACAAGGGATTATGGGGTCATAAAAAGGAGATGATGATGATTTGTATGCTTTTAAAACTAGGGTGGCAGGAGTTGGGGCAAGGACAGGAGCTCACCCCAAGATTTGAAGCTTGAGTTTCAAATCTGGGTTGCTGACTTAGCCTCTTAGCCCCTGAGCCATAGCACTGCCCCGATCCCTTCAAACCCAACGTGAAAACCTTGATCCAGGGGTCCGGAGGCTCTCCTTCCCCATCCAGGCTCAAACAGGCTCCAGATTCTGGGATAGCACTTGGACAACTTCACCTGCATTATTGAGATATAAAATTGGGTGCTATGCCCATACTCAAGACAATGGATGGCGACACTCAGTACTCTGTAGACATTAAACAGGAGGGGGAAGAGAGAGTCAACTGCACAAGTCAAGGAGAGATCCAAACTAGAACCAAGGAGAAATTTCCTGACAGGGAGAGCAATGAGCCAGTGGAACACCTGGCCTCCAGGAGTTGTGGGTGCCACATCACTGGAGGCTTTTAAGAAGAGACTAGACAGCCATTTGTCTAGAAGGGTATAGGATGGGTCTGCAACCTGCGGCTCTGGAGCTACATGCGGCTCTTTCAGCCCTCTGCTGCAGCTCCCTGTTGGCTGATATCACCAATGGCTGGCCCCTCCCCTCTTCTCTCCGTTACTCCTCGCCTGGCCCGAGAAGGTAAGGGTGATGACGGGGGATGTAGACTCGCTCCATGTTCCGACCCAAACCTGGTTCCAAGAGAGCAAACACAAGACAAAGGCAGCAGCACAACCTTTTAATGTTTCATCTATGAATCCTGTTTCTTCACAGATAAAAGGCTGCTTCCAACTAATTAGCTCCGACAAGAAAGAGCCTTGCCAAGTTTTTGCGAGGCTGCCAGAAAGAACCATATAAGAAATAGTTTACAACACAGGAGTCTTCAAATACCAACTGTAATGTCCACGAGGCTGAGTTTCAGAACATCTTTGCTTCCTACAAAGAACATTTGCTTCACAGCTGGCTTTTATCTTCTTGAAAGGGTGGCCATTACCTTGCAGCCTTACTCCTGAGTCGCCTGTGTTGCAGCTGCTCTTTCCTGTGAGCAATCCTGCTTGCACGCGCACTTGGCACAAGTTCCTCAGAAACCTCATCGCTGCCGCCAGCCCCCACAATCTCTGAAGGCAGCAGTCCACTCCCTAATGGTCCTGGCTCGTCATCTGAGTCCTCACTCTCCTCAGCCGTCCACACCTGCTGACGGCTAAACACAACGCTCCATATTCCAGAGGTGACTGGGTGGGAGCTAATGACAGCCAGTTGGCCACGCCCACCCAGTCACACCGGTGGTTAAATTATTGGCTCCCGGTGTTTTCTGTGAGAAATGGGTCCAAATGGCTCTTTTGAGTGATTGAGGTTGCAGACCCCCGGAATAGGATCTTTTGCTAGTTTAGACTAGAAAACCTCCAAGGCCCCTTACAACTCTTGTTGCTCATGTGAGGGGCTGCACCATGATGTCTCCTGTCACCAATGATTATCACTAAACATTGAGATGGATGCAAGTCCCTGCAGCACAGTGCCCCCTGCTCCTCTTCCCCCTCCCCCCTTGCTTAGGTGACATGCATATTAAAAGGCCAGCCTATGAGTAGGGACTGTCTGGCCCTTTATATTTGTAAGCCTCTGAACATTTTGGGGGGTAACAAGCACATTAAAAAAAAACATGCAGAGGACATACCTCCATGCAAAACACAAAGGGTGTCTAATGCAAAGCTGTTTTTCAGACTAAATTGCTTTCTTTTTATTGCCAAATTTTATTGGGCTGCTCAAAAATTGTGTTGTTTTCCATTGTTCCTAAACACGGCAGAACGGCTGCCGATTCTCCTTCGGTTTTAAAAACTCCGATGGCTACTTTTTTTTTTTTTGTTAAATGATTGAGAGCTGCCACTAGATGTCTCTCTTTGGCTTTTTGTGTTTTGCAGACACAGAAGCCGCCTATATCCAGATTGCCTGAGTAAAATAGATTTTGGTTTCCATTTCGGCATCTAGAAAATCGAGGTTTTGGACAATGGAATAACGTGGCTCAAGTTGTTCCAGAAATTGCAATTCGTAAAAGAAGAACGAAGGAGACTAGAAATATTTTGAGAGAATATAGAAGCTATTGCTGGTTGTGGTAGGGACACATTTTGGCACGTGAAACTATCACAAAAGTCAAGCCAGAGGACATTTTAGGAGTTCCAAGTCCCCCTACCACTAGAAGACATCACGATGGAGAAGGCTGTACAAGTGGTCAACTTACAGCCATTCGTTTAGTGCCCTTTTGAAGTTACAATGCTACCTTAAAAGTGATTTATGACTAGTCTTTGCACTTATGGCTGCCACATCCACATGGTCACACTGTTTAAATTTGAGCGCTTGGCAACCTGTAGGCATTTATGATGGTTGCAGCATCCCACGTCATTGCCATTTGGAGGCCTTCCCAGCCAGCTTCCCACAAGCGAACTCAATGGAGGAAGTCCATCCTTTAAGGGTTTCGCTTAATGACTGCAGTGATCCGGTTAACAACCATGTCAAACAAAGATCCGTAAAATCAAGCACAACCTAGTAAGCAACCCCTTAGCCATGGAAATTCTGGTCCCAACCAGAGATGGTATTCAGCAGGTTCTGACCAGTTCTGGAGAAATGGTAGCGGAAATTTTGAGTAGTTTGGAGAACCGGCAAATACCACCCCTGACTGGCCCCACCCCCATCTATTCTCTGCCTCCTGAGTCCCAGCTGATTGGCTGGGTCTTCTTTTGTTGCCCTGTACAGGAAAATGGAACTGGAAAGCAGGTTAGTGGGGTGGGGAGGGAATGGGGATTTTGCAGTATCCTTCCCCTGCCACGCCCACCAAGCCACGTCCACAGAACCGATAGTAAAAAAATTTTGAACCCCAACACTGGCCTCAACACCTGGACTATCTGTCCATTGTTTAAAGAAGCAGATGTTTCTTCCCCCTCCTTTTTTTTTTTTAAGCAATTCATGAATTTCTGAATCTTATAAAGGAGAATATTTGTAGCTCTTGGTTGAACTGTGGGGTCCTTGGTGCTCTTTGCGGTTAGTGGTTTTCATACTGATGTTTCATTACCAAACTGATGTTACCTAAATGAGTAATGAAACATCTGCAACAGGGGTGTCAAACTCACAAGGACACATTGTCATCACGTGACGTATTGCAAATTTTCCACCACCCCCTTTGCTAAACTGGGGTTGGGCGTGGCTAGCGCATGATGCATCCGGACTTCTGGCCGTGAGTTGGACACCCCTGATCTGCAAGAAAACCGCCAAGCTCAGAGAGCACAAAGAACACCACCAGCCAAATATTCTCCAAAGAGCCTAGAAACACTTCATGACTTCAGTAATACTCCAAACAGTCATACAACCGGTGCAATTTTGAACAGCGGGTGTTATGAGCAAAACATCTGGGCCTCAAACACTGTCTCCCATGATTTTTGTTGTCTTTTTGGGATCATCTGAGAGGAAGGGTGATTACTGATAGCTCCTGGATCCCAGATTACAATGTAATCTGGATGTAATCTGGATCCCAGATTACATCCCAGTCCTAGATTTATAACCGCAATTTATGTTGTTAAGCGAGATACTTGTTAAATGAATTTTGCCCCATTTTACGATCTTTCTGGCCACAGTTGTTAAGTGAATCACTGCAGTAGTGGGACTTGGAGCTCCTAAAATGCCCTCTGGCTCGACTTTTGTGACAGCGTCATGTGCCAAAATTGAGAAAATTGGCTCAGATGCTTGGCAACGGGTTCATATTTATGATGGATGATGCTGGGTCCCAAGGTCATGTGATCACCTTTTGCGACCTTCTGAAAGCAAAGTCAATGGGGAAGCCAGATTTGCTCAACAACTGGGTTACTACAGAGACGTGGTGGTGCAGTGATTAGAATGCAGTACTTCAGGCTAACTCGCTGCTCACTATTGCAAACTAATTCTGCCAACTGCCAGGAGTTCGATTCTGACTGGTTGAGGTTGACTCAATCAGCAATAGCTCTATGTCATGCCCCCATCGGAGTCTGAATCCTTGGAGGAAGATGAACACCTGTCAGGGAGCAGGAGAGTGGCTCCGTTGTCTGTGGAGGAAACTGGGGAAGGGCAAATTCAGGCTGGATAGAGCAGGGAAGAGATAGAACAAGAGAGGTGTGTCTCAGAGGAAGACCAAGGCCCACCCCCTCTTCATCCTAGGGCACGCCAAGAAGAATGAAGGAAGAAAGGGTCCTGATTCCCTTTACAAGGCACACCTGGGAAGGGAGTTTAAAGGAGAACCAGTTGGGTGGTGGTGGTAGTGGGAACAAACATTGAGTTTATCTTATGTTGGCTGCTGTTATGTGAGTTCCTGGCTTCCTTCCAACTGGTTTGATTTACTGCCTATTCACTTCTGGAACTCCTTATCTTGCCTTGCCAGATTTATTACCTTATCTTGTCTTGCTGAATTCATAGTTTAAAGTTTTCTGTTTACAATGTTTTGGACTGGAATATCTGCAGCCAAAGGCTGTTGCAGGTTCCTGGGAGAGTTTTTCTCCATACTGGAAGGTAACGGGGACAATGGGGGCAAAGTTGGAGCTAATAAAAGGGACCTCTACTTATTATCTGGTTGGGTTGCCTTTGTGCCAGGCCCCAGGTCATCACAGCTTTGTATTTTCTCAACTTTTAAAGTTAGCAATAGCAATAGCGCTTAGACTTATATACTGCTTCATAATGCTTTGCAATCCTCTGTAAGTGGTTTACAGAGTTAGCCAAAAATCTGGGTCCTCATTTTACTGACCCCGGAAGGATGGAAGGTTGAGTCCACCTCAACCAGTCAGAATCGAACTCCTGGCAGTTGGCAGAATTAGTTTGCAATAGCAAGCAGCGAGTTAGCCTGAAGTACTGCATTCTAATCACTGCACCACCATGTCTCAGTTGTTGAGCAAATCTGGCTTCCCCATTGACTTTGCTTTCAGAAGGTTGCAAAAGGTGATCACATGACCTTGGGACACAGCATCATCCATCATAAATATGAACCCGTTGCCAAGCATCTGAATTTTAGTCACATGTTTATGGGGAAGCTGCAAAGGTTGTAACTGTAAAAAATGATCATAAGCCACGTTTTCCGATCCTGTTGCAACTTTGAACGGTCGCCATATGACCTGTTGTAGGTCGAGGACTACCTGTACGGACAAGTGGACTCAGCAATAGAGAGTCCATTTTGCACAACCTGGTGTTGAACTCGCTAATGATGCCACTCCTTTTAAAGTCCTGTTTCTCATTTGCACACTGCAGCACATCCCTATTTGTATTTCATCTCCTTTGCCTGCTACTTTATCTCTGTCCTCCCTTCCCAAGTAGCAACCCAAGGGACAACGTTTTTAATCATTGGCGGTTCCTATCAGAACTTTCTCACATGTATTTAGCATTACTTTGCTTTGAGGCAGGGACATATGGAAAAGTTATTTTTAATTCTCACGGTGAGGCTCAATTACTTAAAAGGCATTTTATTCCCATCTGCCTGGAAATAAAGCATTTCAAAATCTCCTCTATTTTCACAGCAGAGGAGAACGAGAGTCTTCCAAACTGTGTCTCTAATTTGTTTGGGGTTTTGAAAAACTTTGTTTCCATCACTGACCCTCCCAGAAAAACTTCTTGCTGCCTAAAGTAGGGAACATGAGGGGGTCTCCCCTCGCCCCCCCAATTTCTCTTGCAGAGAACCCAACTGTACTTCTATGGACTCAAGACAGTTTGGGGGACGGCAATGTATGCCGAGTATTAAAATCTGGGTCCTAGGCTCCAGGTTTATGAAGGGTTCCATCTCTGGACTGCAGAATAGAATAGAATTAGAGTAGAGTAGAATAGTAGGGTAGGGTAGAGTAGAGTATAGAGTAGAGTGAAGTGAGGTAGAATAAAGTAGAGTAGAGTAGGGTAGGGTAGCATATAGAGTAGGGTATAGAATAGAGTAGGGTAGGGTAGAATATAGAGTAGAGTATAGCAAAGAGTAGAAATAATAGAATAGAGTAGACTAGAGTAGAATGGAATGGAATGGAATGGAATGGAATGGAATAGAATAGAATAGAATAGAATAGAATAGAATAGAATAGAATAGAGTAGAATAGAATAGAATAGAATAGAATAGAATAGAATAGTAACTTTATTGTCACATTGAATTGTACACTAATCGACATACATTAAAATGAAATTTTGTTTCATACAGCTCTCAAAGGGTCACCACCTCCAATATACACTACATGAACATGACAAAACAAATAAATAAATACAAAATTATATATATACCCACTTATACTATATGACACAGAGAAACAACACAATGTAGTTCAGATGTATACATGTACATGTCAAGAAAAACAAATCTTGTGAGTTTACCAGATGGATGGCCCAGGGAACAAAGCTGTCACAGAATCGGATAGTCCTGCTAGAAACTGTGCTAGCAATTATCAATGTCTTCCTTGGCTACTGTGTACAGGTTGAATTACAACTATTTGCTTAGTGACTGTTTGAAGTTACAGCTGCACTGAATAAAGTGACTGATGACGATTTTTCACATTATGACTCTTGCACCATCCCCATGGTTCCCTGATCAAAATTCAGAGGCTTGGCTGACAAGGAAATTCTAGGTGTTGAGACCCACAAGTCTTAGATTAGACACCCTTCACTAGACCAAGGGAGTTCTGGGAGTTGAGACCCACAAGACAAGATTAGACACCCTTCACTAGACCATTTCAAATAGTGGAGCAGACTTCCATTGGTGGGACTCAATGAAACATTTCTCATTGCTCTTTCTCTAAAAAACACACTTTGACGAAGGGATGGCATTACATGCAAGAAGTTGGGATGAAACGGAAGAATTCCAGAAACTGCAGATGTCTTCAGGGTTGTGCAATGAATGTCACGCTCCACCTGTGAGCATTTGATAAATATTTCTTCTCCTCTGAAAGGAATTTCAAAAGCAAATCTCTTGAAGAAGTAGAAGATGAGAATGGGGAACCTTGAAAAAAACTCTCCTTCCTTCCAGCCATTCTGTTGGGATGGTTGTTTCTGGCCCGAAACTTAGCATAGTTCCAGTGGTGGAAAGTCCTGGGTTTTCCATGAGGTTCCCATTTCTGTCTGCCATCTTGGCAATCACTGCTGTTGCTAGAAATTAAACATGTGCTTAAATGCTTTGATGAACAGCTACTGGAGCGCTTCAGCTTCTCTCTTTATTACTCACTTTGAGTATTGGTGACACATACGCTCCTTTACAAGCCTACCCTTGTAGTAATTTTCTTAATGAGAATGGCAATTGGAAGGAACATTTTGTACAAAAAAAGAAAATGACACACAAGTGCTCCTCTTTATGTCCCCCTCCTCCTTCTCCCGCTTTTCATTATTCACAATCAAAAGGAAGAATTAGCTTTCAGAGCGATCTCACCAAAAAGGGGTTATCACTTTGAAAGAAGCACTTCTGGTGCTAAGAAAAAGAAACAGGGGAGGAGGGTTAGAAATGAATCGAGAGGCTCACACGGGCTTACAGAGGGCGGACAGGAACTGCATTATGAAAAATTATGAGCAGACAACTCTCTGGGACAACATATAATTTTATTAGAAAAGACAGGGAGAATTTGTGTCCGGAACATAAATCTGCACTTTGTGTAAATTCTTGAAATTGGGCCCTTTCAGGTGTGATGATGTTGTAAAATGCTAGAACCTTTCCCCCAAAAAAAGTTGTATGCTGTGCCTAGCACATGATTCTAACTCAACGGAAGACATGGTAAAAAAGAAGTTATAGGCACAGCTTCTTCCTCCTTGAGGAAGCCATGGTTTGTTGAGTAAATCCTAATTAACCATATCATCCTCTTTTAGTGACCCCACAATCCCTTATGGGGTGGAGTCTAGGCAACTGAATAGAGCTAAGTCTTTACTGACCAGATGCCCTTCCTGTTGCCAATGTGGAGGTTTTTTTCAGCAGATGAATTCTCAGTTTGCTAAATCAAACTCAGACAAATGCATTACGTTGTCTTTTTTTGTGTGTGTATTAAGCTACCCGTTGGGAAAAACCTTTGGAGACAGGCCAAGAGGCGCTGCTTAGGGAATGGGCAAAGAAGAGACTGCATTGCCTACAATTGGATAGTGAGTAGGGTCAAAGTCTCAGAAGAAACTTCCTAGATTCTCAGGCTATAAAGGAGAGATAGTGGAGAATTGTATTTTCAGACTTGCAAGAATCTGTTAATATAGCTTTAGCTCATCTGGTTCTGTTTCCTGTCTTTTTCTGCCTGGTAAGCCGTGGACTGGCTTAAATATTCTGGAATCTGAAGAAGGACAGCAGTTGATAGATAGAACATAGCTGGACTCTAGCAATCCATGTGAATGTCTTTGGGTTGGAAAAGACTGTTCTAGCTCATAGTAAGTGTCAGGGCTGCCTCTCTTTAACCCCTAGGAAAGACAAGCCCGTGGCTCCATAGATTTAGATAACAGGTACCTTTACTAGGAAAGAACTGAACACAGCAGAAGTCAGACAAGACCTGAAGCAAAAAAAACCACGAAGAAGCAAATTGAAACAATCCCTAGAACACACACACCCTTGTAGTTAGGCAACCAAAGTTCAGTCATTGTCCAGAAGATGTTTTGGGAAAGTCTCTGATTCAGGTGCACTGTCGCTCCCTTCTACATACCAAAGCTAGAAAAATTGACCTTGAAGATAATAAACAAAGTCCAAGCTGGCATTTGCAAAAGCTTCATGAAAAATTTCCACTGTCTCCACCTGCAAACTCCTCCCCCTTCCCATGGCAGCTGTCAACAAGCTGGCAAACAAGCCAAGATGCAGGCTGACAGTAAGGCTTAGGTATTTGGAGTGAAAACAAAGTCCACGGTTCATTTTCAGCATGTGAGGAGCTTTTTCACAAGCCACTTCCACGTCACCACCGTGCTACCCTGTGATCCCAGCTTGCATTGTCAAGAACTTGTTGGACTAATAGAACTTCTCCTTCTCCTTCTTCCTCCTCTTCATCTCTTCCTCTTTCTCCCTCCTCCCTTCCAGGTCACTACCTCTTTTTCTCCATTATCACCTCCCCACTCTTATCTCATTACTTTCATGAACTTTCATTCCATTAATCCTTGAGTTATGACCATAATGGAGTCTTCCCATTATGGTCATAAGTCACACTGATTGTAAAATGGGTGGATCATGTGACTGATCCAATTTTATGACTTTTCTTACAGCAGTCATTAAGTGAACACCACAGTTGTTAAGAAAACCCATGATTCATTTATGGGCAGGTTTTTGATGAAAACCAGAAGGAAATGCCATTTGGGTGCGAAACTATTGTAAAACTTGATCATATGACTGCAGAAGGCTACAAATAGTTGTAAATGCAACTCAGTTGCTGAGCACCCAAATTATAATTATGGGGAGGGGGGTGTCCCTATTGTTGGAATTTTGAATTGGGGTCATAAATATCCCTCAAGTATATCTGTTGTAACTTTGAACGATTGCTAAGTGACTGGTCATAAGATAAGAACTACCTGTACAGTGTCATCAATGCAAATAGTAGTTAGTGGAAGACTATTTTGGAAAGGAGTCATTCTTGGGTGAGAGACTGTAAGAAGAAGATGGGGAAAGAAGTGTTTATTTACAGTAGGTGGGGAGAAGCAAGCCCAACCCAGGTGGAAATATGATGTTCGAAGAGATTTCAACTTTGTTGCTATCTTATAAGTCTGCCTGGAAATTTACTCTTGTCTTTTTCAAGACATTTTCACTCCTAACCAGCATTCATGATGTCTTTCTGAAATCCACATGGTTCTCCCTATCTTGTTTGGCCAACTATGTAGGTCTTGACAATTAGTCCTCTACCCATCGCTACAGATCTGCCCCGTGGAGTTATTGCACTTTCTCCTTGTTGAATTTCTTCACCTCATAGAGGCAAGGTACAACTGATTGGTTAGTGTGATTCTTGGTTCAAAAAGATCTTATAAGGAAAGAGTCACCTTGTGGCACCGCTTACCTCTTTGAAGATTTAACACTCCCCGTTAATTGCAATTCCTCTGCTCTGGAAGAGCATCTTACACACTCCTGGCACACTCTATTTTTCAAGGAGGAATCCTTGTGTAGCTTTGTAATGTTAGCTGCCTTTTGTGGAAGGATGATGTGTGGAAAATATGTGGAGAAGAATGGAGTGGCATCTTTGAGCATGGCCAGCAAGCTAGCGCCTGAATACTGATGAAATGTTCTGAAGCAGTGTATTGTTTTTGTAACAAGTCCCAGTTGTAACCTGTCGGTAAGTTACCTGACTCAAGCAAAATGCTGCTATTTCTAATTTAACACATTCTGAGAACTAAGTAAAAAATGCTGGCTTTTTCACAAAGGATTCAGGCCGGCGGCCCTGAGGCCAAAACATTGACGGGGCTGTTCCAACCCCATCCCACTTCATATCGATTAGCAACCCTACCTTACTGGGCAGTTGAAGGTTAGCAAGGTTTATAATCGCCAAGTTACCTGCATGAATGCCCGTATTGAAACCTAATTTCTGATCCAAAACGCAGCATTAAGTTAAATCAGACGTGGTTACATTGTGAGTCTTGCGATCGTTCCCTAACAATATTGAGATTTTTTTTCCCCCTCTTCAGGCTGCCTTCTGCTATCAGTGTTTCAATCACACCTGAAGCAACTGATAACTTATGCACAGTTCTTTAAGAGCAGTCAAGTAAAGTTTGAATTTTATGGATAAATGGATTAGGGATTTGTCAGGCCAATTTTGCAGATTTCATTTGAGAACATCACAAATCCATAAATTGTCAGGTTGCTTTTCAACTCAAAAATGCCATAAATATTTATCTTGGTGAGAGGAGACAAGTTATTTGTAGCTTCACCTAATCGTTTAAGCATTTGAAATATTCAAAGACATTTGTTATTCAAATAGGGACTAACCGTAGGAGAGCAAATAAGGAAGATCATAACCACAATACTGGGTCACTAGTTTTGGTGCAATAACTATAGCGTTTTTATCTTTCGTTGACTGAAGGTCTTGTAAGGGGCATCCAGATGGTGAACTAGGTTTACGTTTCTGCCTAAATTTAATTTAGAGGAATATTTTTGAAAGAAATTAAAGGTGGGTTGGGGAATTTGTGGACTTGCAGATGATGCTGATATAAAAGTTTCACAAATCCTGGCCAGTATGAGTAATGAAGACGAATACTGAAAGTAATGGTTGAGTAATATTTGCGTGGTCACAGATTCCTCATCCCTGAAGTAAACATTCCTATTTTGAGGAATTGTTTAAATGAGTGTAGAGTAAATGAAAGGAATCTGGTAAGTATTCTGCTACCTTATTTATTATTTGGGTTTGCTTGATCCTAAGCTCCATTGGGCAACTATGTGTTAGCCTAGTCTGTTGTACAAACCCAGCTCACATAGTAAGTTTAGGATTCAGCAGGTCATGGAAAGGGAGAAAGTTGGGTTAACTATGACAGCTGAACGTCTTGATTTTTGGACCTATAAATCCACAGAGATTGATAGGCAAGGAAAAGAACTTCAAGCATTGTTCTATCACTGATCACATGTTGCCTAATTGGGTAATGAAACATCTGCAAGCAAATAAACAACCTCAGAGAGCACCAAATTTGAGACTGGACAGGAATTGTGATGCTTGGTTAAGAAACAAATCTAGCCAGGCTGGCACAGTGGTTAGAATGTAGTATTTCAGGCTAAGTCTGCCCACAGCCAGGAGTTTGATCCTGCCTTGGTCAAGTCTTCAGTCTGAGGTCAGTAAAATGACAACCCAGATTGTTGGGGGCAATATGCTGACATTTGTAAATTGCTCAGAGAGTGCTATAAAATGCTATGGAGCGGTATGTAAGTCTAAGTGCTATCTTGGGCAAGATAGAAATAATTTTTTAAAGGGATTGAGTGGAGTTGGCTTCAAAGGACCAACCTTGGACCCTACTCTTCTTTCTCTCAGTGGATTCAGGTTTTGTGGCCAGGTGGATTTGAGTCTGTAGATAGGGATCTACAAGAAGCTCGCTCTAGAATCTTCTGAAAACAGATCTAGAATTTTCTCACCAAAGTAATCCACTCTAGTTGCAGATAAAGTCTGGTTTCCATTCATTTGCTTACCTCCCATTCTCCCCCAGTAAAACATCTCAGGAAAGGAGTTGAGAGGTGGTCAGAAGAACTTTTCAAACATTGATCATATTTATTTTTTTAAAAAAAATAGTCTGTTAGCGGTTAGCACAGATCTGATTTCAGGTGGCTTTTTTCTAAGTTTCCCAATGTTGGGAAGTTTAAAGCCCCATCTTTAAACTAGAAAGACTGGAAATACACTCTTTTTCTCCAGATGCTCTCACTAATCTAGTCAGATTTGCCAGTTGAGAGCATGTGTGGGCTCTAAGAATTATCTGGCCAGGAGCATTTAAAAGTACGGTGTGTAAATTTCTAGGTGGCTATAGATTAGTTCCTGTATAACTCCCAAGAAACAAGATACTTTATTGCTTCATTATTTGTTATTAATAAAACTGGTCAGGTTCTTTCCAGTGATTCATGCAAGATTATTGCCCATCTGACTCTGGCACTTCCCCATTATGCTATGTTAACATATTTCAATAAGTAATCAATTTAACTTGCCATATGCTATTGGATTGCAAGTTCCATTACTTGCACCATATTTATTTTTGGGGCGATAGGTTGTCCATCTTAGTCTCGAGCTACCCTTTTTGCATTTGCCATTTTAGGATAAAATACTTAAAATATTTGCATTTAAAAAATGAACTCAGGAGCTGGACCGCCTCCAGACAAAACCAAGTAATTATGTCATTTGTACTGCAAAGCAAGAACGGCTATAAAGCATCAGTATAAATGGAAGGGGGGGAGAATAGGGGAGAAGGGTGCATGAAAGATTGATAGGCTTCACCAGCCTTCCATTACACATGAAAGACAGGCTGGGGAGGGAAAAACCACCCAGGTAGCCTTTTGTGCAAGGGTGCATACATAGAAGGGGCAAAGCTTTGACTGGGATGCCATTCTATGCAGAAGTGGATGTCTCCCTTGCTTTTTAACAATTTTAAGAGCCAGTTTGGTTTAGTGGTTAAGGCAGTCGGCTAGAAAGGAAGAGACCATGAGTTCAACTCTCACCTTAACCATGAAAGCCAGCTGGGTGACTTTGGGCCAATCACCAGGAGACAATGAATTCTAGTCCCACCTTAAGCACAAAAGCTAGCTGGGTAACTTTTGATCAATTCTTCCCCAAACCCCAATAACTTTAACCTTAGACTCTCTACTATTGACCTCACCCCTTTCCTACGAGGACTGTAGGGGGTGTGCATAAGCGCACCAACATGCCTACTATCCCTGTCCTATTGTTTCTTTTATTTTTCTTATATGTATCTATGTATTCATAACTATGTTTTTACTTATACCTATTATCTTGTAAGCAATTGACAAACCAAATAAAATAAAATAAATAAATAAATAAATAAATAAATAAATAAATAAATAAATAAATAAATTACCAGGTGACAATGAGTTCTAGTCCCACCTTAGATATGAAAGCCAGCTGGGTGACTTTGAGCCAATCACCAGGAGACAATGAGTTCTAGTCCCACCTTAGATATGAAAGCCTCTGGGTGACTTTGGACCAATCATTCTCTCTCAGCCCAACTCACCTCATAGGATTATTGTTTGGGGGGAAAATAGGAGGAAGAAGGTGTGTTAAATACGCTCTCAGCACTTTGAGTGATTTGTAAAACTAATAAAATTGGATTAAATTTAATTCCATCTTCTATTACTACAATTATAAATAGGAATATCTTCTAAAGTATCTTAGATGTTGATGCTTCTACTGTTCTTGAATGAGTGATTGTTGTCCCATATTTTTTTTAGCATATCAGTTCCAGGTTGGTCTCTCCTTCTGAGTTCACAGATCCTACACCGTACAGTCCAACTCACATTTTTCTCGTAACTATTTCCAACTCTGACACGCCAGTCTCCAATCATAAACAACACATCTTGCCTGCATGCTCTGTTGGTTTCAAATTAGTCTTCATCATAAAACTTGTCAACCTCTTCTTCTTCTGCATCAGTGATTGGAGCATAAACTCAGATAACCATCACGTTAAGGGTTATCCGTGATGTCTAATTAATGTTATTTGGTCAATGATTGCAGTGTACTATTTTTGCTGCATCTTTTCTGACTCTGAAAGCGACGCCATTCCTTCTTTACATTTTTTGTCTCAGAGTAGTAAACTTGGATTGTCTGATTAAAAGTGTCACACTTCAATCCCTTTCAATTCACAAATGCTTAAAATTCATCTCATCTTTTGCTGGGTTGAGCTGTCCCCTGTTCAGACTTCTTCATCCCCCTGTTTTAATTCTATCTTTGCAGGTTCAAATTTTATTTTCCTATACAATACCAGCAACTGAATAGCCAGAATCTAGCTTTAATCTAGTCATGTCATAAACACCATTACTAAAGATCTTCAGCTATTCCTTAGAAAACATGTTTATTGCCATCTGACCTGAGGGATCCATCATCCAGTACTACACCATCAATCTTTGCATCTTCATTATCCATGTGATTTTCTTGGTAAAATACAAGAGTTGGTTCACCATTTCCTTCTCTTGCAGATATAATATGAAGCCTCTAGCAAAACCTCCAGCATCTTCCTTCATTACTGCTGCCTGATACAGATTCCTACCTGTTTTAGAAGAGAAGCTGGAATGCTTTTCGTATTTTGGTTGAACTTGCTGGGATTATATATTCTTAACAGATTACAAAAGTTAGAGTGGGTCAAACTATTTCCAAAGCTATTTTCCAAAGCTATTTTCCAAAGTTATTTTCCAAAGCTATTTCTTGTAGGCCAGACAAGGAATAATGGATGGAAACTGAACAAGGAGAGATTCAACCTGGAAATAAGGAAACGTTTTCTGATAGTGAGAACAATCAACCAGTGGAACAGCTTTGCCTTCAGAAGTTGTGGGAGATTCATCACTGGAAGCTTTTAAGAAGAGATTGGACTGCCATTTGTCAGAAATGGTGCAGGGTCTCCCACTTGGGTGGGCGGTTGGATGAGATGACCGACAAGGTCCCTTCCAACTCTGTTAATCTGCCTGGAATCTGTCTGAGGTCTTTAAGTCCAACTCTTGCTTAAGCAGGAGTCCCTATATCATGTCGGACAAAGGGTTATCCAATCTCTTCTTAAAAACCTCCAGTGTTGCAACACCCACAACTTCTAATTGTTCTAATTCTCAGGAAATTTCTACTTAGTTCTTGCTTCTCTCCTTAATTAGTTTCCATCCATTGCTCCTTGTTCTGCCTTCAGGTGCTATGGAGATTAAGTTGACCCTCTCTTCTTTGTGGCAGCCCCTCAAACTTTGGAACACTTATCATGTCACCTCTGTTCTTCTTTGCATTAAACTAGACATACCCAATTCCTGCTACCATTCTTTATATGTTTCAGTCCCCTAAACATCTTTGTTGCTCTTCACTGCAACTCTTTTTAGAGTCTCAACATCTTTTTTCTGTATTCTGGCAACCAAAACTGGATGCACTATTTCAAATGTGATCTTACCAAGGCATTATAAAGAGGTACTAACAGGAAGGTAACAGCGTTCAGTGTTTCACCACACACTCTGGCCACATGACCACATAAACATCTTCGGACAATGCTGACTTGCTTGGCTAAGTAACCAAGATGAGCACTGCCCCCTACAGTCAGACATGAGTGGATAGAGGAAACTTTATCTTTATTAACCTTTATGAGCTCTGGTGGCACAGTGGTTAGAGTGCAGTACTGCAGGCTACTTCTGCTGACTGCCGGCTGCCTGCAATTTGGCAGTCCAAATCTCACCAGGCTCAAGGTTGACTTAGTCTTCCATCCTTCTGGAGTGGGTAAAATGAGGACCCAAAATTGTTGGGGGCAATTTGCTGACTCTGTAAACCACTTAGAGAGGGCTGTAAAGCACGGTGAAGCAGTATAGAAGTCCAAGTGCTATTACTAGTGCTATTGCTATGAAGTGATCTTGATTAACGCTTCTAGCGTTTTCCACTTATTCACCACACCATAAAGAGTCAGCATAGCAGAACTTGGGGGTGGATTAAATGTTGTTTCTTGGTTTTATATGGTTATTTTATGGTTATAGATTTTAATTTGGATTATTTATCAGTTTCTAATCCCAAACTACAAATTCAGGGAACTGTACTTTGCTGAGAGTTGGTAGATTGGAGCAGCCTGTAAATCCTGTAAGTAAGTAAATTACCTCTTTGACATTTCAGAGAACATGTGGGATATAAATAGAATAATGAATTACTAAACAGTATATGCAAGAATAGACATAAAGAGGAAGGTGACATACCTAAGAGATATGTGCAGGATAGGGCATAAAAATATTTGTGTGAACTTTTTCTGCTATGCTCATAGCGAAGTTGCAGCTGACAAGACGAGAATTTCAGTAAAACTGAAAGCCAGCCAGCTATCCTGAGGCATGTTTATGCAAGGTTATTGGTTCTGAGGTATTGTTTGTCAAGCCATGACAGATGCAAAGAGGCCCACCTGAAGCTGGGACAAGCAGATCAAGCTTTGGAGAAGAAAGAAACCGATCCATAATCCAAACTAAAATGGGGAGGAACTAGCCTGTTTTTGTTAATTAATTAATTTAATTTATATTGCCGCCTATTTGCCCATGGCGACTTGAGGTGGCTTACACAATGTAAAACCATATTTAAAACAAAAAATAAAAATAAAAAACAATAAAAACTAACAAAAAGAATCAAATAAATTAATAAAATACAATAGAACAAAATCTGGGAAAATAAAAATAAAAAATAACCCTCCAACTCCCACCCTCGCCCTGACAACAGCAGGTCACACAAGCCTTTTGATGGCCTCCATCCCACTCTGGGTTCCCCAGGCCCGCTGGCAAAACCAAAACTTCAGTGCCTTCCAGAAGAGTGATAGAGTGGGGGCCATTCTAATCTCTGGGGGAATGATATTCCAGAAAGAGGGAGCCACCACAGAGAAGGCCCTTCTTCTGGGTCCCACCAGGTAGGTGTATCTCCCTCAGGGATGGGACCTGCAACATTCCCTGCCTCCCTGCTCCAAAGGGGTCAGGTAGATGTGACAGGCAATGATAATTAATGATGGACTAATTGTGAAAAAGTGCAGATGAAATAACTATACATTGTTATTCATGTATATAGGTAGTCCTTGCTTTAGAACTGGTCACTTAATGATCACTTGAAGTTATGGTGGACTTGAAAAAAGTGACTTAGAACCTGTCCACAAAGTTACAACTATGGCACCACTATGGCTGCATTTCGGGTGTTAAGGCAACCAGCCCGCATTTACAATCAGTTGCAGCGGTCACAAAAATCCCACCAATACAGGCAAAAAATACCCATTGGACAAGCTGGATTCAAACTTATGACCACATGATTTGCTTAAGGATCATGTGATTTGCTTAATGACTGCAATGACTGGGATTAATGACCATTGTAAAAATGGTTGTAAACTTGAATTCAGCCTCATGGTGACTGAACTCATGACCACAATGACTTACAACAAAAATTTTGGTGTCAGTTGTGGTTGTAAGACAAGGACTACCTAATAGTTTTTTTTTTTTTGTCTTTGTGTACTAACTTGCCTTCTTTTACTAAGTTATCCTTAACTTTATTCTTTCCAGATTATTGTGGTCTATACTTTCCATTGAGACAAAAGGTCTTGCTGCCTGGGCAGGATGGTACTTCAGTCTGCAAAAATAAATCGACAAAGATGTCATTTGGGAAGCAGGGCAACTAAATGGATGGATGGATGGATGAACATCAGGGGTGGGATTCTACTGGTGTGGACCAGTTCTGTCATGCCCCTGGTGGAGACCGACTCTGAGGAAGAGGAGGAACAGCCAACAGGGAGTGGGAGTGTGGCTCCAGAGGTGGTGGAGGAGGCTGGGGAAGGGAAGAGGCCGGCTGAGCAATCAGAGGAGGATCCAAGCCCATCCCCTATCCATCCTAGGTCATGCAGGGAGGAGAGGATCAGGAAAAAGCGAGGTCTACTCAGGAGGAGATTACCATGATCCTCCTCGTGGCTTGCAGCTGGGAGCTATGTATATAAGTTTGTTAACTGCGTAGTCAGAATTGCTGGAGTCAAAGTTTAGTGTTTTCTTTGAAAGAGGTTTATCTTTGCTGGCGTTCTTCCCATGGACTCTCCTCGGTTATCTTCCTGGAATGTATGATTAATTATCTTGGCTTGCTTCAGAACTCTCGTCAATGCAGTTTGTTTTGGTTTTCTTTTTGCCTCATTATTTACTTTTGTGACTTTAAACTGTGCGTAATAAAACAGTAAAGTTAAGTGAAAGGCATTACCGGACTTTAATATATGTTTTGGGTTATTTTATTTTTTTTTATATAAATTTTTTTTATTGTTTTTTAACACACAAACAAACAGACAAAACATAAAAGCATCAGCTCTCCCGTATTTATATACAAACAGTGAGTCGGTTGGTTCATCAGTTTTGTGCATTCATTTCGTAGTCACAATTACCATTACCTTATATAATAACTCTTATTGTCAATACAAACTTATATATCATCATATCATTATTAAAGAAAAGAGAGATTTGACTATACTTTTATTCAATCATGCCTTATGAGATAATTATTATTTTGAGAGACTATGGGTCATCACAGGTTTGGGCAAACCAGATATTAAGTTTTCATCTGGTTTGCCGAACCGGTATTTCAACTGACCGGCTGGCCCTGCCCACCCCACCCCTCCCAGGTGTCTCCACACGGGCCATTGTCAATGCAGGTAAGTGCAGGGTCTGGGTGGAGACTCTGGGAGGGGGGAAAACAGGCTTTCCTGAAATCTGGAAACGGGCCTGTTTCTGCCTTCTGGTGGGCCTCTAGAGCCCGGGGAAGGATGTTTTCGTCCTCCTAGAGGCCTGGGGGAAGCCTCCAAACCCTTGGGAAGATGAAAAATGACCCTCTTGGAAGTTTCAGTAGGCCATGCCCACCATGGCTATGCCCACCCAGCAACCGGGCAGTGTACCGGTTGCTGGGGTTTTTGAATCCCACCCTGATGAACATACTCTTCTGAACATTGCTATGGAGCTTCTGGTCCAAACTATATCTTTGGCAACAAACTGCTGAATAATTAAATAAAACATTTCCATGTATTAGTCCAGGGGTGTCAAACTCAAGACCCGCGGGCCGGATCCACAGCCTCCTGCAGCACTCTACTAGCTGAAAATGGGCTGTGGGGGGCACATGTGTTCCCCCCCCCTTGGCCTGTTTTGGACAGCAGGGTGCTGTATGAGGCGTCTGTCCCCTCTCCCTTCCCACTGGCCTATGGAGGAGAACTACAATGCTGATCCAACCCTCAAAGAGATCCTGTTTGACACCCCTGGTATTAGACCATGTGACTGCCTTTGAAGGCCATCTGCTGGAAGACCAGTGGGTAACCTTGTACAGTTGGTTGGTCACTGAGAACAGACTGCTGCCTACCTAGGCAAGGGATCCAATCCAGCAGGGCACTTCTTATGTTCTTATGGGTGCTTGGGGTATAGAATGCATGCAATCTTTGTCTGAGGAAATTAAAGGCCTTGCTGGTCTTAGCAAACAGGAACCATCAGTCCCCAAAGGAATATAGTATAATAACACCATACATGCCAATTGTCAGAGCCCTGTAGAGAACCTGAAGTCAGAATTAAGAAGCGGTAGCCAATAACCAACCAAGTCAAATTTAAAGTTACTGGTTCTTTAAATTTAGCACATCAAATGAGTCAAAAGTTGGAAACCTAAAGACTGTCTTACCCAGATAAAGTTTCAGCTCCAAAGAGACCTAATGCCAGCTAGATTCACTTTATGAGGATAATCATAAAGCTGACCCTTCCAGTTGTTTTAATAGCTGCAGCCAATTGTGTGAGATAATTCACTGCAAATAACATCTGGAGATACCCATAGTAGGGAAGATAGCTTTAGGACCAAAGCCTTTGTTTTTACTAATTATAAAAGTTTACCAACATGACACCTTTGACACATGAAGTGGTAAAAGAGGAAGAGGAGGGGAAGGAGAAGAAGGAGGAGGAGGAGAAGGAGGAGGAGGAGGAGGAGGAGGAGGAAGAGGAGGAGGAGGAGGAGAAAAAGAAGAAGAAGAAGAAGAAGAAGAAGAAGAAGAAGAAGAAGAAGAAGAAGAAGAAGAAGAAGAAGAAGAAGAAGAAGAAGAAGAAGAAGAAGAAGAAGAAGAAGAAGAAGACGACAACCAATGTCATGGTTCATCAAATAGTCAACGGTTGAGTGGGTGCCCATTTCTAGAATATAAAATTTTCCCATTAATGAATCTATTACACTGTAGTAAAAGTAATTCTTGATTTGCTCTTGCTCTTGAAATTATTGTATGTCTACAAAGGTTGCCTTGAATGTATTGATCATCCTGTTGCACATTGCCAGTAAAAGCAATCATTTAGTTTAGTTTGCTGTGATTGTTTCTCTGGGGACTGTGACTCATCAAATGATAGCAACAAGCAAACCAAGTTAATATTCTGGGACATTAGGATGATAATTTTGTTTTGATGTTATCCAGGTGGCATTCAATGTATATTGCCAGGAGAATGGTATTCAACACAGCTGCAGAATAAAAAAAAGGTTCATATCCAGGTGGAAATATATTTGATTGCTACTTGCTGGAAACATTTTAAACAGGAGGAAATTGCATTAAATATACTGAGACTTTTGAACAAGAAAAGGTTGCATTTAGATTATAATTCAAATTGGATTTGTGAATCTTTTAATGTATCATCCATAAGGAATCCAAATATGCACGAATAGCCAATATAGAAACTAAGGAGAAAACTAACTTGGCACTTTTATTAATGAAAATATTCAGAAAATCAGTTTTTTTTAACAATTCACCACCAGGTCTAATCTTGAATAAAGAGGACTTTTGAATTTAGCCAAGAGTTTTAAATTGCAGAAGGTCTTGTTTGCTAAAGGTCTTGTGGTAATATGAATAACTGTGATTCAATCCCATTTCTGCCTAACGATTTTATTGATATTTGTCTTGCCACCATCTACTTTAAATTAAGGTTTTGGGCCCCTTTTTCTTAGCAACAAAGTTTGCATTTGGGATAGACAGTCTGTTCTTTTATTGGCATAAAGAGATTTTCATTGATCATTTCCCTTAATATATTCCCTCGTCTTTTCTCCCTTCTCCCTTCTCGTGTAAAGCCTTGTGCAACATCAACGAAGATTTATTGTCAATGATTTATTAAAATGTAATCTCCAGGTTAGTATGTATCATAAAATGAAATCTGCGGGCTATCTCGGTTTAAATGTGCAACCTACTTTGTCAAAGAAAACAAATGATTAAATTTTCATTAGTACGAGTAGAATTTGATAATGAAATAGGAAATGTCTTTATGAACCACCCAAGCTCCCTGAAGTATTGGGGTATGTATATTGTAAAGCAATATACTGCTTAATTGTCATTTGGTGAGGGTGCAATTTCTCCTTAATAGTCACATTTTTTCCCCCTCACCTTTAATTTGAATTACCCAATCTTGTTTAATTTTTCCCTAGGAAAGGTTTCCGCATGCCCTAGCAATATTATAGTTGCTAATTCAATTACACTGAAATAGTTTAATAGAAAATATAATTGCTTATTCATACAGAATACACATTAAGGAAATGCAAAAGCTCATACCTCCGGGTAAATGCGTATTAGTACTTTGGAAACTCAGATGGGAATGCTGGATTGGCAAAAGAGTGGCTAATCTTTAATTGTTCATCACCTGCCTTCCAAATAATATGAATGGATCCAAACTAAATGACCACTCATTACCCGTTTCAATTTAGGAGCTTAGCTGGGGTCAGCGGATTGCTTATGCTGATCGCAATGATTTGAAGTTGTGATTACCATAAGCAATTTAAATTTTATCGATCCAACCTTCTGAAAGTTGTAATTGAGCAGAGAGGTTGGGCCTGTGGCTCTTCCAAATGAAATTGTACTCTGAAGCCGTCGCTGGATTACTGGAAGAATCGATAAGCAGTCAGTCACGTTAACAATGAAATAGCTCCATTAACATACAGCACTATTGGTGAAACTTTATTTAGGAAGGGTGTTGCGTGCACTTCATTGTTTCGTCAATGAATCTCCATTGTGGAGGGCAAAAGGATTGCTTATGTTTGCCTAATAAATAGGCATCCTCCTCCATCTCCTCCTCCTCCTCCTCGCTAATTATGATCTACAAATCTAGGTGGATAGCTCAAGATCCATTTCTGGGAGGGTGAGATTTGAAAAAAGAAAAGAAAAAGGGGACCTAGTGCTTGGAACTGGGGTTTGCATCTCATATCACCTTGGAAATGATTCAGGATTATTTGCCCTTCCCCTCTGCAGAACCATTGATTGCACCAAGGCTGCAATTTATGTGATTTTTCAGCAAGCCAATACTAAATTGGTTGCTCGTATATCATTTTGCAGATGGTCGCTTAGTACGTTCATCCATGGTTTCAATGAAGATGCTGTCCTGAGGCTTCTGCGGTCATTATCTGATGGGAAGTGGGGAACTGGAAGAGGAGTTCTGATTGTTCTCCACTTGGATGTATGAAATTGTGCAACCTGACACTTCCCCTAACAAACTTCCGGATCATGCATCCCAGTTGAATTTCAATACTAGAGAACAGTACTTGTTTATTCAAGATATTTTGCATTTACAGATTCCATGAATATCCAACAATATCCACCTGTGCAGCTGAAGTTAGTGACAGTCCAGCACTTGGACAGACCTGCCTGTACGTCTACCTATCTACAGCATCAAGTCTAACCTTCCTTCTGTGGCAAACAGAGCGATCTGTTGAATGTCACTTTATACCAGGGGTCACCAACCTTTTGAACCACAGGGACCACCAAACTCATAATTTTAAATCCCGCGGACCAGAGACCCTGGGAAAATCCCCCAAAAAGTCTGCAGGAAAATTCCCCAGCCTGTTTTCCTACCGATCGATCATTCTTTATTTGGAATCACAGGATACCATCTCCAGCTTCGTTCTCAGGGAGGGGAGAGAGAGAGAGAGAGACTTTTGGCTTCATGCAAGGAAAGCAGCAGAAGCAGCAGAAGTCTTTCTTTTTCTCACCCAAATTCCTCCAGAAATGAGTCTTTATGGGACTTGTTGTGCCGGCACAGCCTCTTGGAGCAGGATGCCTTGCAGGGTCCAAAAGACTCATTTGTGGTGGAGTTTGGGGGAGAGAAAGAAAGACTTTGGCTGCTTTCCTTGCGTGCAGACAAAAGCAGAAGAAGAAAGAAGTGGAAAAAAACAGCCCGGTGGCCAGGGGAGATGCATGGGGTGAGTAGGTCAAGTTCCCTCCCGCCCTTTCCCCCTCCCCTCACTACCTTGTATTGTTCGCAATGCAAGCAACACAAGCCTTGTGTTCCCGTGAAGCCTTTGGGGGGTGCTTTGGGGGTGACATTTCTCTGTGGACCACCAATGGTCCCTGGCTCACTGGTTGGCGCCCGCGGCTTTATATCATTAGTCCTCCATGAGCTGCATTATCCTCAAATCCAAGGATATCAAGCTCAATTTCATCGAGGGCTGCATCAGGGTTGTGTTTGACCTCAGGGGGCCAGGGTGGGCGTGGCCAGGGTGGGCATGGCCAGCTTGACATCACTCATGTTGGGGGGGGGGCACCTGTGGTAGCCCAAGTGCTCTGCCAACAAAAATTGGCTCCCAAATTCCGTTTTTGGCTGCAACAGTCTCCTGTAACTCTCTGCCAGCCAAAATGGAGCCTCCCGAGCTCCATTTTTGCCAGCAGAGGCACCACGGGCCGGTCTTTCGCTGTTTCCAGGGCAGTCCTGGGAGCCAAATCTAAGCACTCCACAAGCTGGATCCAGTCCATGGGCCTTGATTTTGGCACCTCTGCTCCAATCCAATCTGTGCATGACTTTCATATCTGTGTTCCCAAGCTATGTTGGGCATGCATTTTGTCCATAGCTAGTTCATGTCCATCCTTTAGCTAGTTCAGACAGGACAGCAACCCCATGAGTAGCAATACTATCTTTATTGTAAAGCTACAGCCACAGAATCTTGTACTTCTCTCATTGCTTGCCTTTACTTTCTGGATAGTTTGGGAGGGTCCTTTCTGAGAGGCTTTGACCACAGAGGTGGGTATTCAGCAGGTTCTGACCAATTCTGGAGAACCGATAGCAGAAATTTGGAGTAGTTCAGAGAACCGGCAAATACCCACTCTGACTGGAGATTTTACATATCCTTCCCCTGCCATGCCCACCAAACCACGCCACCGGGACTGGTAGTAAAAAAATTTGAATTCCACCACTGTTTCACCATCCCTAAATTTAATGTGGGCTCAGATCAGAGGTGGTATTCAGCAGGTTCTGACCAATTCTGGAGAACCGATAGCGGAAATTTTGAGTAGTTCGGAGAACCTCTGACTGGCCCCCCCCATCTATTCTCTGCCTCCTGAGTCCCAGCTGATTGGCTGGGTCTTCTTTTGTTGCCCTGCATAGGAGAATGGAGCTGGAAAGCAGGTTAGTGGGGTGGGGAGGGAATGGGGATTTTGCAGTAACCTTCCCCCAGGAGTTGGGAGGGAATGGGGATTTTATAGTATCCTTCCCCTGCCACACCCATCAAGCCATGCCACACCCACCAAGCCACACCCGTAGAACCAGTAGTAAAAGTTTTTGAATCCCACCACTGACTGAGATATCCCTTATCTGACCATTGTCCTAGTTGCATATCTTCTTCCTGTCCCCCAAGGGTCCTCTCACAGTCTGTTACAGCGCAACACACCTAGAAGGCACCAAACATGCAAGACATTTTGCCATTTGAAACTGGCAGATTTTAGATCTTTTGGTTATTTCCACTTTGCCAACAAATATGACCTAATAATATTAATATTTTAATGACACCAACATTAAGCTATCAAGTTTGTTGATTTATTTGGTGATGTACTAATGTAGAAAGTGACAAGTTGAAACGAGGACTTTTATTTGGATACTCAAGCTGGATGCTGACAGAAAGTTTGTACACAAAAATATATATTCTGCTCCAGAGCTACAATTTACTATTCCAGACACATGGAAGTTTTATATAAGACAGTTAATAGGTAACAGATAATCAGATAACAGATAAACAGAATTGGAAGGGACCTTGTAGGTCATCTAGTCCAACTCCCCGCCCAAGCGGGAGACCCTACACCATTTCTGACAAATGGCAGTCCAATCTCTTCTTGAAAGTCTCAAGTGATGATGCTCCCACAACTTCCAAGAGCAAGCTGTTCCATTGGTTGATTGTTCTCACTGTCAGAAAGGTTCTCCTTATTTCCAGGTTAAATCTCTCCTTGTTTCCATCTATTGTTGCTTGTCTGGACTTCGGGCACTTTAGAAAATAGCTTGACCCCTTCCTCTCTGTGGCACCCCTAAAATATTGGAAGACCGCTATCATGTTTCTCCTGGTCCTTCTCTTTACTAGACTAGCCAGGCCCAGTTCCTGCAAATGTTCTTCATATGTTTTAGTCTCCAGTCCCCTAATCATCCTGGTTGCTCTTCTCTGTACTTTTTCTAGAGCAGTGGTTCCCAAAGTGGGCAGTACCACCCCCTGGGGGGTGGTGGGATGCCTTTGGGGGGCAAGAGGGCCAGCAGGGGGGCGCTAAGAGGCAGCAGGGGGTGTTGCACCGCTCCGGAGCCAGCACCTCGAATGCGGCAATGGTGGCACATTACATGCTGCTGTGGCCACATTCAACATGCCCCCCCGCCACCTCTTAGCATCCCCAAGTGGGCCAGCAGAGGGGTGCTAAGAGGTAGCAGGGGGCGTTCAAGGCACCGGCTTCGGAGCGGTGCACCAGTCAATGGGTGAGCCTGCAGGGCTGGCACCTTGAACGTCCCCCTGCCGCCTCTTAGCATCCCCAAGGGGGCCAACAGAGGGGCGCTAAGAGGTGGCAGGGGAGCGTTTGAGGCACCAGCCCTGCAGGCCCATTGACTGTTGTACCGCACCAAAGCCGGCGCCTCGAATGCGGCAGCACGTTGGGAAAAGCTGCCACCACCACTTTCCCAAAGTGCCGCCACTGTCACATTCTGTCTGTCCCTTCGTCCATCCATCCATCCATCCATCCATCCATCCATCCATCCATCCATCCATCCATCCAAAAGGTCTACCTGCCTGCCTACCTACCTACCTACCTACCTATTTATCTACCTACCTACCTGCCTGCCTACCTGTCTCTCTATCCATCCATCCATCCATCCATCCATCCATCCATCCATCCATCCATCCATCCATGTTCAAAGCACCGGCCCCGCAGGCACATCGGGAAAGTAGAGCAAAGCCAGTCTGGGTGAGTGGGTGGGAGAGAGAGAGAGAGAGAGAGAGAGAGAGAGAGCGCACTGATGTATCAGATTGAAATGAAGCCTAGTTTAGACTGAAGCCCTTTTCCACATAGAAACATCTTTCGCTTCTATTAAAGATTTTGTGAATGAAACATGGTCAAGACTATCAGGAAGCTCTCACATTTTGTTGAGGCTTTAAACAGGATCCATTGGACCAGACCTCCACCATAAAAATGTACTTTCCCCCAATGTATTACAGTGCCAATTCTGAAGAAGGCAAAACCAAAATGTACTGGTAAATTACAAGAACACACACACACACACACACACACACACTCCCTTCTAACCCTGCTGGAGCAGGTGATTGGACTAGAATAGATATCTCATTATATTTCTCCTCCCTCCCTCTTTATTTCTTTTTCTTTCTGTCCCTTCCTTCCATTCCCCTCCTCTTTCTTTGTCTATCCCATTTTTCTTTCCCTTTTCTCTTTCTTTTCTTCCTTCTCTCTTTCTCTCTCACTTTCTTTTCTCTATCTCCCTCTTTCCCTCTCTCAGGCTCACCCCATTGACTTGGTGCACTGCTCCGCTCAGACTTGCTTGGGGAGGTCCCTCCAGTGCAGCGGGCTCAATGGGGTGGACCTGCGGGGCTGGCACCTAGAACATGGCAGGGGCAGCACATTTGAAAAGTTGAGCAAAGCCAGAGGTTGGTAAGTTTTGCTGCAAAGAATCACAAAAGCTTCTGGGTTGTGCACAAGAAGGGACACACATGTCAATGCAATTCAGCAACATAAAATAAAGAAATACAAATAAAAATCAACAAGAATTGGCAAAGCATCTCTGATTAGATTCTATTCACTTCTAGAATCTAATCAGAGATGCTTTGCCGATTCTAGTCCAATGACCTGATCCAGCGGGGTTGGAAGGGAGTGTGTGTGCGTGTGTGTGTGTGTGTGTGTGTGTGTGTGTATGTAAATGGCTGTCAAAACTCCAAAAACAGATCCAGTAGGTCTAGGGAAGGCCAGTCATAAATTAGAACACTTGCTAAACAACCGGCCATTAAGTGAGGACCACTTGTATTTGGTTTGTCAGTCACCTGGCCATGCCCATCCAGTCACATGACCACCAAACCACACCTACCCAGTCACATGACCAGCAAGCCACACCCTTAAATTAGGCCACGCCCACAGAAATTTGAATCCCAACCCTGGGTAGGGGGCACTGAGGATGAGTGTGTAGCACCAAGGGGGCAGTGGACTGAAAAAGTTTGGAAACCACTGGTCTAGCGCCTCAACATCTTTTTTTTAATTAATGTAACCTCCTATTGGTTCCACTGACCAGCAGCTGTGACCTCCAGGTTCCCAAGCTGAGATCTTGCCTACCTCCTGCTAAGTTATGTACAGTACAGCCTTCCTCCAGATGAACTTGTCTCTTTGTGCCTCATGGAATCTTACTTCTACTTCTTACTTACTGGCAACAGTACACAAGTGGTTTGCCTACAATTTCAAAACCTTTTCTCCTTCCAATTTCCCTATTTTGCCTGTAACTGTGAGGCTTGTTTGCTTTTGGGGATCAGCCAAAAGCTCATTTTGGCTTTGCGGGATCAGCTAACTCTTGAAATTTGCTAGTTGGTTCTTTTAAGTAAACATATCAAGATGTGAACATGGAACCTTTTGGATGCAACATATCTTCTTGTTGTGCCATATCTGTCATTGGACATTGGTGATCATGTTGACGATCCTATTTTTATCAACAGCCGCATGTAAAAGCACTGTTGAGTTTTGTCCAAACCAGTCTCTTAGATTTTGAAGCCATGATGTTCTTCTTCTGCCTGGACCTCGTTTGCCTTCAATCTTTCCCTGGAGGATTAAGTGAAGTAGGCCATATTTTTCTGGGTGTCATATCACATTATTGTATGGTATGGGAGCAGCTCTGTAGCAGACAAAACAGCTCTACAGAGAATCATTAAAACTGCCCAGAATGTCACTGGGCTCCAGCTACCAGCCCTGGATGACATCTTTGCATGTGGCTGTTTGAGGAAGTTGCATAACATTCTCAGAGACTCTTCCCATCCTGCTTACAATCTTTATGAACTGTTGCTTTCTGGCAGAAGATACAGAACAATTGAAACTCGGACCACACTTTTTTCTGAATAGTTTTTATCCCAGAGCCTTAATTTCACTTAACAATGAACTTAAGCACCATCATCAGTCAGCTGCTGGACAGTATTACTTGGTCTGTTGTGTGGATGCTTGTGTGTTTTTAGGAGGTGGGGAATTTTGGCGGGTGGGGAGGTGTTTGGGGATTGTCATGTGTGTGTGCATGTTGAGTCTGGTCTCTGGGTGTTATGTGAATATCGTTGTATATATTCTGAGTATATAAGTACAATGACAATAAAGAATTCAATTCAACCAATTCAATTACCATGTCCGAAATATTCTAATTTTCACTTTTTTATGGTTTTGATATTTTCCCTTGGCTTTCCCAGAAGGCTTATGGACACAGATAAGCCATTGTACAGATAGCCCTCAACTTACTCAACTTAAATTGAGCCCAAAATTTCTATTGCTAAGTGAAACCTTTGTTAAGTGCCCCCATTTTACGACTTTTCTTGCCACCGTTGTTAAGTGAATCACTGAAGTTGGTAAATTAGTAACACGGTTGTTAAGGGACACTGGTTTCCCCAATGACTTTGCTTACCAGAAGGTTGCAAAAGTTGATCACATGACCCCTGGACACTGCAACCATCGTAAGTATGAGTCAGTTGTTCCAAGCACCTGAATTTGTCATGTGACCATTTGATGCTGTGGGGGCCATAAATGTGAACAATGGTCATAAGTCACTCTTTTTCAGTGATGTTGTAACTGTCACTAAATTAACCATTGTAAGTCGAGGACTACCTGTAATTAAAAAGAATTTCAGAAGAAGGCAATGTCTGGCTATTTTTGTGAAACTTTATGGGAGCAGCATCCAGGAGTTGAGTTTCTTTCAAATCAGAAGTCAGCAGGTTCTGACCAGTTCTGGAGAATCAATAGTTGAAATTTTGAGTAGTTCGGAGAACCAGCAAATATCGCCTCTGACTGGCCCCGCCCCCATCTATTCTCTGCCTCCCGAGTCCCAGCTGATCGGCTGAATCTTCTTTTGTTGCCCTGCATAGGAGAACAGAGCTGGAAAGCAGGTTAGTGGGGTGGGAATGGGGATTTCGCAGTAACCTTCCCCCGGGAGTGGGGAGGGAATGGGGATTTTACAATATCCTTCCCCTGCCACACCCACCAAGCCACGCCCACCAAGCTATACCACGCCCACCAAGCCACGCCCACCAAGCTACACCACGCCCACCAAGCCATGCCCACAGAACTGGTAGTAAAAAATTTTTGAATCCCACTACTGTTTCAAATCTATATATACGTCTATATGCCTATAACTATTTTAAAAGTAGTTATTATATCCTTGCAAATTGTAGAGAAAGCCAAATACTTACAGAGAGCACTGAAGTCCAGCTCAAGATATTATCTATTTTAAGCCATGCAACTCTTTTTCCTTACAAGATTTGAATAGACATCAAGAGTCACTTGTTGAGACCAGTGTCTGTCTAAATTGAATAAACCAATAAATCACCTGTTAAAACATTCCCATGTTCTAAAGTATTAAAAGCCTTTTCCCCAGTGCAGAATTTCTCTACATAGTCTGTTCTTGGGTTTTCTGCATTTTGTGGTGTTGTGACCTACTTAAAGTCCTCATTCTACAGATACACACCCACATACCCCCAAATAAAAGGGGGAAAAAAAAGCACTTTTGTATTCTTGAAGTTTCCTCTTTTCCTTTATAGCCAAATTATAACTTTGGGGGTGTGTGGGTGTCACATTTAAATCGACTCACAGCCAAATTGAATGGCGGGTGGAGAAGAACACACCACAACGCTTCTTTAGGGTGCCCTTTTTAGACTTCAAACAAGTAAGTTTTGAAATTCATTTAATTTTTTTTTTTACTTGTTTTAAGCACCATCATAAACATCTGCCATCTGGTATGAAAATTGCTTCATACGGCAGGTTGAGATTTATTTAAAAGTTCTTTGTCTTTGAATCCTCCCCCTGCTGCATTTTCCAGCTGAGTAATTTAAACTTGCAGGTATTTAAATAGCCATTTATCAGTATAATGGAAAAGCATAGTTAAAAAGAAACACTCCGTATAACTGCTGTCATTTCACCATAGGAACATGTTACTCCTGGTAATGGCGCAAACCAGCTGGCTGAGGCTTCCTTTCCACTGAGATCAGCATTTTGATCTTTGGAAAGAAACGTAGATTGGCCGTGCCAAATGGAACTGAGATAAATATGTGCCACAAAAAGACAGGGGAGGGATCTACCCATCAGGGATTGTGCCAAAAGATCAGTCACATTTTTATTGGTCATATTGACAGGGTAGGTTTATTAAGAAATGACAGCCATATATGGGGTAGATACACAAATCCTTTTGTTCTTGGCATATTAAAGAAATAAATGGCAACGATTCACTGGAGAAAGCAATTACGTTTGGAGGAGTTAATGGGAAAAGTGTCAGGGTTCCAAGTAATAGATCCACAGCTAGCAAAACTCCGAGGCAGGTAGATTCCTCAAAGAATAGCTTTAATTGGAAATATCATATTGGCACAGATCTGGTGAAAACCAACTCTTGAGGTTCCCGCCATTTTCACCTCATTAAAAGTAAAAGTTTTCCTACTTTCTCAAAACAATCAGTCATGCGGACTGTCAGCTGGGTAGCATCACTCTGCCTTGTTCCAGCCAGGTGTGAGAATGTCCTTGGTTCCCAAGGGAAAATATTTTGTTTTGGCTACAGAATCCCCTCTATCTCAAATCTCCCCTCCCTGTCCCTCAGCTCCAGTGGGGGTAACACGGAAGCGGTTAAAAAATGGCTTCTGTCAGGTCAGCTTGAGGGTTGACAAAAAGGAAACCAGGCAGGAGCAGCCAGGGATAGAATCAAGATCAGATGAAGTATTAGTATTTACCAAGGATTGGTAAGATCACACTTCATCCAGTTTAGGTCACCACAATATTAAATAAAAAATATATATGTTGAGACTCTGGAAAGAATACAGAGAATAGCAACAAGGATGATTAGACAGCCGGATTGGAAATGTCTAGTCTAGTGAAAAGGATTAGGGGTGACATGAAGACTAGCAGTCTTTCAATATTGGAGGGGCTGATCAACCTATTTTCCAAAGCATCAGAAGGCAAGACCAAAAGAAACAAAAAATATATATGGATGGATGGAAACTAATCAAGGAAAGAAGCATCCTAGAACTAAGGAGAAATTTTGCAATGGTGGAAACAATCAAACAGTGGAATGTCTTGCCTTCCGAACTGGTTGGTGCCCCATCACTGGAGGCTTTCAAGAAGAGACTGGATAGCCATTTGTCTAAAATGGCACAGGATCTCTGCTCAAACAGAGGATTGGACTAGAAGACTTCCAAGGTCTCTTCCAACTCTGTTATTCTGTGTGATTCCATTTGATTCAGGCTATCAAAGCACGTGATGGCTACTCACTATCAAAACTGACACTAGCCAGAGTATAGAAAACCCCAAAGTAGTAGTGCAAGATTGGAGATTGGAGAGACCTGGCCCATAGAATTGCCAAGAGGTGGACACAACTGATTGGCTATTTTCCTCCTCCTCCTCCTCCTCCATCATCATCGTCATCATCATCTCTATTTTTTTTTCCTATCACCTCTCATGATGATTTAATGAAAGAGGATTTGCTGTTGAAATATCAAAATAAAAAGAAAAGATTGGTGAAAGTCTCATTTGTGGAGGAGTTCTTTTGACAAGCTAGCCAAGACTTTCTGTCTTTCATGGAACAATCGTCTCTCCAATGACACTCAGCCTCTCTATTTCCTAGACTTCAACTGAGAGGCCTTCAACCAGGGGCTTTCACCCTCTTCCCCCAAAATTGGGCTGTCAGGGAGATTTTAGAGTGATGGAAAGAAGTGTCACTTTCAGCTTCTCTATCTAGCTAAGGTTTTGCAATATCGGATGAGCTAATAAAATTATAATTCAACAGCTTTAATAAGATGACGTGTGTCAAACCATTGTCAGAATTTGCATTCTTGAATAGGCAAATTGGTCTCAGACGTCCGGTGAGAACAACCACCAATGTCTTCAGTGAACCTTTCAAACAATGCTAAGAATCACGCTACTTTTAAAATTTCCCATAATGCCTTGGTGTCACCACTTCAAAACATAGACAATTAAAGTGCCAGACCACAGAAAGATGGGGAGTCAGTCTTTTAAATGTCCCACAGCATTCCCAAATAACCACATTTTGAGATATATTGAAAATGATCGTGGCAAGAGTACTGGCATACAGGAATCTGAATTGTCATATCAGGGAGAGGGGTAGCATATAAATTCAATAAATAAATAAACCTTCATTTTCCTGCTGTTGAATCGGGCACTTCTAAGATGCAGTAAGAGACCCAATAGAAGATCTTTTACAGAAGGACTTTCTCAAATCGAGAGTGGACAACATGCTGGCTTGTAAGAGATGCGAGTTATTTCTCTTAAAGATCTCTGAACTGCAATTAGTGTATATTAAAAATGTTTTAGCCTTGGCTAACCTGCTATTCTTCAGATGCAGAAAAATAACCTTTATTTCTAAAGCAGGCTCCCCACACCTGGGCCACAGATTGGTACTGGTCCATAGTCTGTTAGAAACCAGGCCATAGAGCTGGAGGTGAGATGCGGATGAACAAATGAAGCCACTCCCCAGTGCTAGCACCATCACCTCAGCTCCACCTCAGATCATCAGGAGTGTGAACCCTACTGTAAATTGCGCATGTGAGGAAATCTGGGTTATGCCCTCCTCCTCCTCCTCCTCCTCCTCCTCCTCCTCCTCCTCCTCTCTGCCCCAATCTGTGGAAAAGTTGTCTTCTGTGAAACTGGTCCCTGGTGCCAAAAAAGATTGGGGACTGCTGCTTTAAAGATCTTATGTATTTGAGCCAATGGCAAATGATCCAAACACTTGCCACGTAGGAGTCCTTGGTGGTCTCTGAGCTTGGTTGTTTTCTTGCAGACATTTCATTACTCAACTATCTAGCACTGCTAGTATTACCAAGCTGGGTGTTACCTAGTTGGCTAATGAAATGTCTGCAAGAAAACCACTAAGTTTAGAGAGCACCAAGGACTCCGCAGCTCAACTGTGAACTGCAAACTTTCTCTGCTTTTGGTATCACGTATGGATGTCAAATGCTTCAGAAAGCATGAAAATGGGATCTAGCACTGATCATGTTGCATAGTTAGGTAATGAAACATCTGCAAAACAAATCTCACAACCAAGCTCAGAGAGCACTGTGGTCACCACAGTTAAACCCTCAGCTACAAAATATTCTCTTCTGTTTGCCACTTAATTTTTTTTTGAACGTCATCCTCTAAAAATTGAGTTTTCCAATCGATGTGTGTCTTATATTGAGGGTATCCAAATCTGTAGAATGAAATAATGAATAGATCTTCTCCTTTTTCCTCTCCTGCTGTTGTTGATATTTATTAAAAACAGCTTTGAATAAAACAAACCACTGGCATACATTGTTACAGACAAAGAAGACAGAATACTTAGATCAACTTGTGACAGGTGGCGGTTGATTTTTGACAGGTGGCAGTTGATTTTTGTTCATGATGTTTTACTTCCTCGGCAGAACTTCACCGTACTGGAAAATAAAAAATAAAATCCAAACATGATTCAGTTTTTGAATCCAAGAATGCCATAACAGTCTGACTTTATTTTATCAAGGCCCTTTTTCTAGCAGTCTCTCTCTCTCTCTCTCTCTCTTGCTTGCAGATTCAGCACAAGAGCCAAAAGAACAGGAGGAGATGCCAATCAAAGGGTCTGAAAGAAAGATTTTTAGTCCATCTTTAATAACAGTATTCAGAAAATCAGCCAGATTCCACCAGCTCTTTTCAATCAAGCCAATGCACTCAACTGGATAATATCTCACACATGTGAATTTGTTTGGTGGAGTTAAGTGGCAGAAAGAAGCAACTCTAATTTGTTCTGTTGTTATTGCCCTTTCATTTGGAGTGACCAAAACCTCAAAATGCGAAAGTCAGAGGAAGAAGGTGGAAGAGGGTGGGTGGGAATAAAAAAGAATGGCTGATTAGTTTTCACTGAGTCTTTTTATGCATTTGAATACCTTAATCAAGTCCCGTCTAACTTTTCTTCAGTTGGGTTTTGCTGTCTCTCAACATGCTTTATGTGACATGAATAAAGTACAAATTGCAACACAATCTCAAGCACATATTCAGGTTTTTTTTTTTTAAAAAAAGAAATAAAATAAAATCAGCCCCTTTGCCTTGACTTGCATTCCTTTTGTGTTTGTTGTCAGCAATCATTCCTCTGATTGTGTTTACTGGCATTGAATGCTCAAAGAGAAGCGAAGGAATGTTCTCAGAAAGCAAATAGGAATTTGCTAATGTAAGTATTTGTGCGGTGGGAGTGGAGGGGGGTGGAATCCTAACCTAGCAACAACCTTGACTCTCAGATTTCCATCTGCTCATCAAGTCTTGGAACTAGAAACATCCACGTAACCTTTGGGGCCCATCGCGGATGACAAAAACAGCTTGAGTTTCTTCCATCAAACCTGTTGAGTAAATTAGCTACAGATCTACAACGTATCATCTTTGATTAAAAGAAAAATCCCATCCCATTTCTTTTTAGGTCAAGGAACATCTCTGTCTATATTCAATCTTTCTTCCAAGGGGCCCCACCATGACCACCGTAAGCTCGTTTTCCTGGGGATTTGGGAAAGGGTGTTGTTTGGCACTGTGTATGCCATGTATCTGCAAGAGAACAAGGAGGGAGAGCAGGCGGTCTACAGATAGCCCTCGACATCTAACCACAATTAGGACTGCAGTTGTTCAGTGGATCACACGCACTTTAAGCCAATTTGGGTTCCTCTGTGGACTTCATTTGTCAGAAGTCGACTGCGAAGATTGCAAATGGCAATTATATGGACTTGGAACACTGCAACCATTGTGTGGGTGGTCCTTAACTTACGACTGTTATGACGCCCAGAATTACAGTTGCAAATTGTGCAAATGTCCAACATGGTTCTAGGCTGCATAAACAGAGGGATAGAATCAAGATCATGTGAAGGGTTAATACCACTTTACAATGCCTTGTTAAGGCCACTCTTGGAATACTGCATCCAGTTTTGATGGCCAAAAATAAAAAAAAAGATGTTGAGATTCTGGAAAGAGTGCAGAGGAGAACAACGAAGATGATTAGGGGACTGGACGTTAAAGCATACAAAGAATGGTTGCTAGAATTAGATATGTCTAGTTTGATGAAAAGAAGGATCGGGGTGACATGATAGCAGTCTTCCAACATCTCAGGGGCTGCCCCAAAGAAGAGGGAGTCAAGCTATTCTCCAAAGCACCCGAGGGCAGGGCAAGAAGCAATGGGTGGAAACTAATCAAGGAAAGAAGCAACCTTGATATAGGGAGACATTTCCTGACAGTGAGAACAATTAATCAGTAGAATGACTTGCCTCTAGCAATTGTGGGTGCTCCAACACTGGAGGTTTATAAGAAGAGATTGGAGAACCATTTGTCTGAAATGGGATAGGGTTTCCTGCCTAAGCAGGGGGTTGGACTAGAAGACCTCCAAGGTCCCTTCCAACTCTGTTATTCTATTCTATTCCATTTAAATTATCATGTCACCAACCCAATTTTATAACACTTTTTACAGTAGTCATTAAGTGAACATGATAGTCATAAAATGAATGCCACAGCCATTAAGCAAATGGTGCAGCCATTAAGCCAACCCATTGTTCACGGTTTCTGGCAAAAATGATTGGAAGATGTTGCAAATGAACGTAAATGTTGGCTGGTTGCTGAACACCCAAAATGTATAATCATATGACCATGGAGGGGACGATGCTTAGGTATGCTTAGGTACGGCCAGCACAAACACGGAGCTACATCTGAAAACAGTTCATAGAGGCATTGCTTTGGGAAGGAAAAATAAAGGATGTGTTGGAGTGGGCAGGTTTACAGTCACAAAAGCAACTCAGCAAACGTGTTTGGGTTTTGCTGCTTTGGGGGTTGATTTCTCAACTAGTCCTGCAGAGAACCAACCTCATCTGGCTTCTCTCTCCACCAGTTGTCACCACTGAGATGTTATAACATGTCACATAACTACCAGAAGTGGTGAAGCATCAAGCTGGAAACTGGGAGGATAGTTCCAGCTGGGCGATCTTGGGCCAGTCAGAAGGAGGACATGAGGAGAGAAGGGACTACCTCAAATCCACCCGGATAGGAGCTTGGAAAATTCTTACCAGATGTACAGTATAATGTGCATTGCTATTTTGTTTTAGAAAAAAAAGAAAAAGAATTGTTTGTATTCTAAAATCAAGACAGTGGTGGTATTCTACTGGTTCACACTGGTTCTAGACAACCAGTACTTCCGGTCAGCAGTTGGCCTTGCCCAACCACCCTTGTTCTTTCTTGTCATATATTTCCCTGATTTTTATCTCAGCTGATTTGCGCAGCACAGTGAATTGCCACGCATCAGCTGTTTTACTCACCAGCATTGACATAGAAGGTAAGTTTTGATGCTTAAAATGGGCAGTTTTTTTTAAATGCTGCATGCACATGCACTCACCAAACCAATTGTTAAACTGGTTGCATCCCACTACTTAACCAAAACCACATCATGGAAGTGAATGCTGATATGGAAAGCTTTGGATTAGTTTTTAACTCAAAGAGCCGCGGTGGCGCAGTGGTAAGAATGCAGTACTGCAGGTTACTTCTCCTGCCTGCCAGCTGCCTGCAATTTCACAGTTCGATTGACTCAGGTTGACTCAGCTTTCCATCCTTCTGAGGTCAGTAAAAGGAGCACCCAGATTGTTGGGGGGTGGGGCAATAGGCTGACTCTGTAAACTGCTTAGAGGGAGCTGTAAAGCACTGTGAAGCGGTATGTAAGTCTAAGCGCTATTGCTATTAACTGTCTAGAACAGGGGTCTCCACACCTGGGCCATGGCCCATTACCAGGCTGTGGCCTATTCAGAAGCGGGCCGCATGAGAGGTAGGCCAGTGAGGTCTCATAGCTTCACTTGCATAAGCGGCGCCCCTCAAAGCCCTCTCTTGTTTGAGCGGAGCTACATGCGCCAGCCCATTGCTCATGCAGCCCAATTCCCTTCTCTCCCCTCAGTCAGGCCACTGTTGGTATGCTACTGGTTCAGACCAGTTCGGCTGAACCAGTAGTAAAAAAAACCTCTACCAATACAGTCGAACCTGTTCCTCCGACGAACAGCTGAAAGGATTAAAGAAGCGACAAGCGCATGGGTGGGTGGCTCCTAGCTTTTTGTTTCTTCTTCATCCTCTCAGCTGATTGGCATGTTAGGGGATGCACGCACGCGTGTTAAGGGGTGCGTGCACACACCCACACACATGCAATCACCCACCAAACTGGTAGCAACCAAGAGAGGAACCCACTGCTGAGTCAGGCCGCCAAGCTGCCTGTTCCTGAGAGCAGAGGCTGAGTGGAGGAAGCCGGAACTGCTCAGCTTTGCTGACTCACCAAGGCTGCCTGTGCAGGACCCCCAATCCGCTTTTGGAGCATCAGGCAACCTCGGTGAGTCTGAAGGAGCACAAGACCGCACTTCCCCCCAAAGGCTTCTCTTCTCTGCGCCAAAAACTTTCCCAAACAGACAAAAGGCTTCGGGGGAGCGACCTCATGTTGCTTCAGGCCTTCAGTCCCTTTGCAAAAGGTTTTTGGCACGGAGAAGCCTGAAGGAGTACGGAATCCGTGCCCCAAGGGCTTCTCTTCTTTCTTGCCTGAGTAGAGCTGCGTGAGCGGAGCTGCGTGTGTGTGTGTGCCTGTGTGCGCGCACACCAGCCCACTGCTCGCCTGGCCCAGTTCCCCTCTACCACCACCTCGGCCAAGCTACCAAGCCACCAAGGTTGAAAACCACTAGTCTAGAAGAGAATATGGTCCTATCTGTACATTTAATATCTGCATTATACATTCATATTTTTTTTCCAACATACAGTTTTCTCTTTATAAATATTTTAATGTTAGATCTTATTGTCCTAAGTATACTACAAACAACAAAATTAATAAAATGCTTCCCATCGAGGGAGCCACCCCTCCCAGAAGAATGAAATATTTAAAAAGGCAGAATATTATATTTCCCCAAAGGGAGAAACGGAGGAACGTGTTTTTTTAGAGGCAGAAAGCAACTCTACTTTTTCCTAATAGCCCACAGCAGATGTCAATGCTTAAGAGAGATAAAGAGCTTACTGAAAGAGATAGAAAGTATCTAGATAGCTCTGTTCATAAGCAAAGCACTGCAGGTAGCAATCCATTCAAGACAGGATATTTTGAAATAAAAGTCTGAACAAAGGCAGAATGGTAGGATTAGAAGCAGCCCCTTACCCAAGAAGCCAGAAATTGATCAGATTAGCTCAGGCAAACACTTAGGATTTCCTCTTTCACCTGTAGAGCCAGCTATGACCCCTACATAACCCCACGTGACCCCATAGGAATCTGACAACAGCCATTAGAATATTAAAGGACATGTTCTTGCACAGGAACAGGAAGCTCAAGTGCAAAGCTCAAAGAAGGTATAACCCCTCCCCACTCTCAACTCTATTTTGTCCGCTGCCCAGAATCACATGTGGTTCTGCTTCACCAATAAACCATCTTTCCAATCAGCCTCCATGTTTCCAGTGTCTTTCTCTCAGGCTGGAACTAAACCAGATGGATACTTCTTCCAAAACAATATACAGGGTTTTTTATGTTTCTCTTTATAAATATTTTAATGTTTGCTCATATCATCCTAAGTATACTAAAAGCAACAAAATTAATAAAACTCTTCCTATTTAAACACAAGTCATCACAGCCTTGCTCTGCAAATTCTTCAAGAGTTTAGCTGAGCAATAAGTCAGTTTCTGACATTTTTTTCCCAGTTTTCATTTTTTTCCTTAGGAAAGGAACAGGTTCATCTGCACAAAGCTCAAATCTGACCAGTTTTCTCATGCCTTCCACCAATTACCTCCTGGAAAGGGTTTTTGCTCCGGATGTAACAAAAGGGCTGCCAAGCATCTGCAAAATTGTCATTGTTTTTAGTTAAGGGTTGCAGCCCTGGCAGAAAACTGACTACTATTTGTAGGTCCAAAATTTAGCACCTAAGTTTCATTCTGGAGTCAGGTTTTACTGCAGAATTGTGATCTGCCTTTCCATATGTAGGAAGTGAGCACCCAGAGTGCTCCTAAGGAAAATGAAATATTTTAGGATATGCTAAAAAGGCAGACTATTTCCCCTAAAAAGAGAATTAGAAACTCAGAAGCAGAAACTTGCCTCAGAAGCAGAAACCCTTTGTTAATGGGCGGGCCATTAAGGCCTGGGCTGGAGTATTCTACATAACAAAGGCCTCTACCCATCTCACCACCTGGCCTGGGAAGATTACATCAGCCAGCACTCAGGTGAAGCCATGTGGTCCAGATAAAGCCTACAAACTTAGCTAAAGACCCCCACCCCTAGGAGTCCATCAGCCAATGGGATACATTTCTTGCACAGGAACAGGAAACACTACAGATGGTATATAACTCTCAGCATCTTGCCCCTTCTTTTCTCTCACCCAGCATCTTGAAGCATGTGATTGTCCTTTTCACTTTGGAGCTCCGAGCCATGTGGTCCTGTCCACTATTAAACCATCTTTCCAAACAGCCTCCATGTTTCCAGTGTCTTTTCCCCCACTTGGAACTGGTTCCAGTTCCTCCAACACATAGATGCAGTTGGAAAATAAAACATCTTGAGAGGACTCAGCTAAATTAGATAGTAGAATGATGAACAGAAGCACAGAAAGATCAAATTGTAATAATTTTAACATTACCCCAAACTCCCTTTCAGCCTTTCGCTTTACACAGTCGTCATTGTAAACATTAAACTGGTGTGTTGCAACAACAACAAGAACAACAACCCACCTCTGAAATAATGCTGCTTTACAAACCTTTAACTATGTTGTTTGCTTTGCTTTTAGTGCAAGAAGTAAATAAAGGAAGAAAAAAAAACGAATCATTGTGTCAGAAAGTAAATGTTATCTTCTGTCCTTTTAGGCCCTGTTCAACTCTGGCATTTTTTTTCCCCTCCTCTTAGGTAGCGTAGCTTGAACCTTTAAAAGAAAAGATGAAGACGAAGGAAAATAAAGAGGGTGGAGGGAGGAAGAACCCACAGAAGCTGCCTCCTTTCATTTTTCTGTTTGAAAAGATCTATCTGAGTCATTGATAAAAGGAAGGATTAGATCGAAAACTCCGTCTAGCTTTTCATGTTCACTTTATCTAAGAGATACCTTTCTCCTAGGGAGTAGTTTTGGGTCACTTTTAAGAATGGCTTTAATTTTTTTATAGCAAAGGGAAAAATAATATTGGTTAGGCCCTGATAAAAGGAATCAATATATGAACTACACTACCAAAAATATTTTTTTTTTAAAAAAACCTCTGTCTCGCCTCTATGGTTTGTCTTGTGTCTACAGAATTTGAAAGTTCTGCACGGCATCTTAGCTGTTCCTAGCACTGCACTCTTCTGGACATCGGTCCAGTGGCTGTGGAGAGCTAGCATGGCGGGATCAAGGGGGTGTGGGGAAGTAATTGTGGGGAGCATGTGGGTCAGGTGAAGCCTTGGGTGGCCTGTTCCATCACTAGATACCTCCCATGGCCTTCCCCACCCTGAGATTCCCTCATGTACACTTCAGTGACCTGCGCATTCCATTAGTGGATGTGAGGGTGAACGCAGGGCATTTTCATGTTCATTTGACGTGATTCACTCCAACGGATCCTCAGCTTACAAATATACTTGGCAGGCTCCATTATATTCGTAGCTTGAGGACTACCTGCATAGCAGAGGTGGTATTCAGCAGATTCTGACCAGCTCTGGAGAACTGGTAGCGGAAAATTTGAGTAGTTGGGAGAACTGGCAAACGGCACCTCTGACTGGCCCCTCCCCCGTCTCTTCTCTGCCTCCCATTAAGTCCTAGCTGATCGGCTGGGTCTTCTTTGGTTGCCCTGCACAGGAGAACGGAGCTGGAAAGCAGGTTAGTGGGGTGGGGAGGGAATGGGATTTTGCAGTAGCCTTCCCCCAGGAGTGGAGAGGGAATGGAGACTTTACAGTACCCTTCCCATGCCACGCCCACCAAGCCACACCCACAGAACTGGTAGTAAAATTTTTTGAATCCCACCATTTGAATCCCACTAGAGTCTCAACATCTTTTTTATAATGTGGTGACCAAAACTGGATGCAGTACTCTAGACGTGATCTTACTAAGGCTTTATAGAGTGGTATTAGTACTTCCCTTGATCTCAATTGTATCAATTGTATCCCTCTGTTAATGCAATTTAGGATTGCATTAGCTTTTTTGGCTGCTGCTGCACACTGCTGTCTCCTATTTAGCTGGTTGTTCACTAAGACTCCAAGATGTCCACTAAGACTCCAAGATACAATCAAGATCAAGTGAAGTACTAAGACCACTTTATAAAGCCTTAGTAAGACCCACCTAGAGTACTGCTCCCAGTTTTGGTCACCACACTATAAAAAATATGTTGAGATGAGAAAGAGCAACCAGGACGATTAGAGGACTAGAGACTGAAACATATGATGAATGGTTGAAGGAACTGGACGTGGCTAGTCTAGTGAAGAGAAGGACCGGGGGGACGGACGGACGGACGGACGGACAATATTTGAGGGGTTGCCACAGAGAGGAGGGAGTCAAGTATTCGCCAAGGCACCTGAAGGCCAGACAAGGAATAATGGATAGAAACTGAACAAGGGGAGATCCTGGAAATAAGGATAAATTTTCTGACAGTGAGAGCAATCATCAATGGAACAGCTTGCCCTCAGAAGTTGTGGGAGCTTCATCCACTAGAGGCTTTCAAGAAGAGATTGGACCACCATTTGTCAGAAATGGTGTAGGGTTTCCTGCTTGGAGGGGGGAGTTGGACTCGATGACCTACAAGATCCCTTCCAATTGTGTTAATCTGTATCTGTAATAGCAATAGTTATTACTATTCAATAGTAACAACAATAGCTATTACTAATGCAGTGTTTCTCCATCTTGGTTGACTTCCTCTTCCAGAATTGGAGTGGTTAGGTGGGGAATTCTGAGAGTTGAAGTCCACATGACTTCAGATTGCTAAGATTGAGAAACACTGCCCTAATGAGATCTACAAATGACAATATTATGTATGGGTAGTTATACCAAAGACACAGATAGCTATGGATAATCTTTTCTGCAGCTGGGGATTTTTCTTTTAAATATAAATTGGCTTTTGACAGCCTCAGGGAGTAGGCAGATGATCCCTGCTGTTTCCAGAGAGGATGAGACCATTTTTAAAAAAATGTTTGGGTGGAATTTGATATTATTTAAGAGGATTTCTTTTGAATTTCTCCATTTTGCCATTTAGGTTCCAGTGGTACAATTTATAGCAGTTTTTCAAAAAAGAGCTGCAGGATTTGCCTATCCCTAATTTAGGTTTCCTTTAAGATATTGTAGTTATATCATTTTTTTTTCTTGCCAAAAACATTGTATACTTGTTTGTGTATATGCATGTGTTTGTGTATGTGGGTGCCAATCATCCTGAATAAAAATAAAAATGAGGAAAGAAAGAATGTAGTGACAAGCAACATATTTATTCCACTAGATATTGAAGCCTGCCTCTTCCACAATTAAATATATATATATATCTAAAGGTACAATAAATATTACACCTCTCGCCAAATGTAGCAAAATATAAGACACACCAATCTTGAGGATGAAAGATATTTTATACTACTCATATCCCACACAATCTATGTACATGGTTTGGATACCAATAGCTGCAATTCTAAGTTATGTCAGGCTAACACAATCAGGAGCTGTGGTTGCATTTGAACGCTACCTGTATTTATGGCTTTCCATGCATAAAACCAGATAGAGGTTCAACTTTCTTACCCTTGGTTTCTGTTCCATTTTCACCTTTGAGGAGTTGAGTTAAAGGTCAGAGATAATTTTAGAATAGAAAGGAAGATTGATAGCTAGATTTCTGTACCTCTCTGTACATAGAATGGAGTTAGAGAAGAGGGTTATTGCCTGAACAAATACTTTCTCAAACCAGGGCTGTCAAGATCATAAGGATATACCAATGAAAAGTAGGTACACCCAGTAGTGCAATTCAACCGGTATAATAACCGGTTCACACTTAGCATTTAGAAAAGACCATTTTTAGCTATAATATTTACCTTCTGCTGCAGCCCCGGTGAGTAAAACAGCTGATGTGCAGCAAACTGCTCTGCCGCACGAATCAGCTGAGCTCAAAAACAAGGAAATAAAGCACAGGAAGAGGGCAGGGGCGGGTGGGCAGAGCCAAATGATCACCAGAATTACTGGTTCACCCAAACTGGTCTGAACTGGTAGAATCCCACCTCTGGGTATACCCACAAGGAAGAACTGTTTGGTTTAATTGCTGTGGTTTGCAAAGAGAACGAGGAAGTTTCGCAATCCCTCTTCCACTCAACCAGCTCTTATTTCTGCATCTCTGGGACATAAACCCTGTGTAAGAGTTACAAAAACACACATGGAAACAGGGTCAAATTATAACATAATTGCATTGACACCTGGGAACATCTGCACTTCACTTTCTTTTTTGTGCCTCTCCCAAAGCTGCTAGAAGCCATGAAATTTTATGAGACTTGGGAGGCAGTTCTGAGGGTGTGGCTAGGTGGAAGCAGCTAGGTGGGTGTGGCCATGTGACTGAGTGGGTGTGCTTCTTCTTTGGTGCAGTACACCCACCCCCCATACTCCTTTTTTTTGTTTCCTGGGCCTCAGGGAAGCTTCCTGGGGAGGTGTTTTTGCTTCCAGGAGCCTTCCCAGAAGCCCAGGAGTGCAAAAAATGGAGCATGGGGGGCCCGTGAGGCACCCTTTTTTTGCCTTCACATGCCCTTTTTTGCCTCCTGGGCCTCAGGGAAGCCTCCTGGGTGAAGCAGTAAGACACCAAGGGGGATCCCGGCACAGCTGATTGTCAGAACAGCTGATCGTTGGGAGGAAAAAATATATCGGTTCGGCTGAATTGGTAGCTGGTTTTTTTACTATTGGTTCGGCTGAACGGTAGCATTTTTACTACCGGTTTGGCCAAACCAGTCCAAACCGGTAGAATCCCACCACTGCTTGGAAGTGTGGGAAAGTAGGTGTTCTATTTCCCAGCACCTAGAGTGATGAGGAAGATAGCACGATACTCAGGGTGTTGCTAATTCTATAATCTATAATGGAGCACATTACGTGAGTCCTGTAGAAGACATCACAAGCCATTACATTCTGTAGATATTTTAGTTTGGAGAAAACAAAACTTCCTTAGAAGTCAAAAGCTATATTACAAAAAAAAAAAAAAAATCTGACCAGCATATGGAATAAGCTACAGTGACTTATGATGGTTAGAGAAATCTGATATGCTAGAATCTCTGCTCTGAAGCTTTGAAAACACATTTAGCCAACTGCACTGTTTATTTATTTGGTTTCCAATTCATGCAGTAATTCTTCTGAGAGATTATCCTAAAAAGATAATTCCTGATGGATTTCTGAGGCTGATCCTAAAACTATTATTTCTTTCCTTGGAAAGCCTCCTTTCTAAAATCTGCTTATATTTTTCTTCCCGCTTCTTCTTCTTTTTCTTCTTCCTCTGAAAGATTAAAAAAAAATTGGAACAGGAACGGTTATGATAATGTTAGCCCTGAAGATAATGAGACCATCTTAGATCTTTGCACACGTCTGCCAAAGATGATCTGGTCAGGAAAGTTAATGGCTAATATTTGACTCTGAGATAATTTGGAGGAAAAAGCATCACAGGATGCTGTTAACACCACCTGGTTTCCCTTGGTATTACTTTCAGCACAATGTTAAAGTATTTGCATATGCAAAGAGGATAATAACTGAGCTGTTGCAAGACAATAGCTCAGACTGAACAACATCACAACACAGTCGCTCAGATGGTCCACTGGAACTTGTGTCACAACTACCATCTTCCTTTAGCAAAGAAGTGGTGGGATCATAAGCCTGAAAAAGTGGTCAAAAATGAGCATGCAAAACTACTGTGGGACTTTCAAATACAGACTGATAAAGTTTTGGAACACAATACCCTGGATATCACGATTGTGGAGAAGAAAAAAGTGTGAATCGTCAACATTGCCATACCTGGGGACAGCAGAATCAACGAGAAACAACTTGAAAAAGTCACCAGATATCAGGACTTGAGAATCGAACTGCAGAGACTCTGGCATAAACCAGTGCAGGTGGTTCCAGTGGTAATCAGCACACTGGGTGCTGTGCCTAAAGACCTAGGCAAGCACTTAAAAACAACTGGCGCTGACAAAATCACAACTGGCCAGCTACAGAAGGCCACCTTACTGGGATCTGCTCGCATAATCTGCCGATACATCACACAGTCCCAAATGCTTGGGAAGTGTTCGTCTTGTGATTTGTGATACAAAACCCAGCATGGTTATCTCGTTTGCTGTGTATACTGTAATAATAATAATAATAATAATAATAATAATAATAATAATAATAATAATAATAATAGCACCTGCCACATAACACCCCGGACTTAACAGTTGTCGATAAGAAAGACAAAAAAGACTGGATAGTGGATGTGGCAGTGCCTAGAGACAGCAGAAGAGAAGAGAAAGAACTGGAGAAGATAACAAAATACAAAGACCTACAAATATAAATAGAATGACTATGGCAAAGGCAAGCAAGGGTAGTACCAATAGTAATAGGCGCCTTGGGTGCAATCCCCAAACAATTGGAGCACCACTTGAACACCCATTGGCATTGACAAATTTGCTACCAGTCAATTGCAGAAGGCAGCTTTCCTTGGAACAGCTTCCATCCTGCGGCCATATCTGTAACACCATCAAACATCCAGATTTGCCCATCCCAGGTCCTTGGTAAGGACTCGATAGGTAGACAAAAATGCCAAACCCAGTCTGAACATCTGGCTGACTGTCCGATGAATAATAATAATAATAGACAATTGGGGATTAACCTGTGACCCAGCTGACTGGACAATTTGATTTCTTCTAAACATTAATGATCAATGGGTCATTTACAGATGACAGGGATGATTCTGTATGATGCAATCATTAAAAAAAAAGCACAGGCAGTTCCCAACTTGCAAAGGAATGATGTCACCCTTCTGAATAATGCACCAACAGAAAACAGAACTCCCTAGTCAGGCAAATTCCTCAAAGTACAGTTTTATTGGATACATCATATTGGCACAACTGGTGAAAGCTGACTCTACAAATTCTTGCTGCTTTCACCAAATTAAAAACAGAACAGAACAGAACAGAATAGAATAGAATAGAATAGAATAGAATAGAATAGAATAGAATAGAATAGAATAGAATTCTTTATTGGCCTGGTGTGATTGGACACACAAGGAATTTGTCTTGGTGCAAATGCTCTCAATGTACATAGAAGAAAAGATATATTTGTCAAGAGTCTATAAAGTACAATACTTAATAATAGTCATAGGGTACAATAAGCAAGTAAAGTAAAAGCTTCCTCTTTCCCCCAAGTCACTGGTCATGCTGTCCAATCCAGTTGCTTGGTTACCTCACACCTCCTCTGGGCAGCCACCTGTGAGAATGTCCTTCGTTCCCACAGGAAAAGTTTATTGTTTTGGCTACAAAACCCCATCTAACTATTTCTCCCCCTCCCTCTTTGGTGTGGCAACCCTGAAGCCTCCAAGATGGGCTCAGCCAGGTTCACTTCAGGGTTGACAGTTGCCAGACTCCATTCTGCAAAGGATGATGGGGTTGTTAAAAGAGGATGTTTCCAGGTAGAGATCTGAATAGCTGTTGCATGAGAGCACTTAGCTGTCAGTCAATGTGGAATGTACCACAATAATAATAATAATAATGTAATAATCTAATAGTGTATTGCACAGTAGCCTTCTGTATTTTTGTAACCTCCTCAGGGCATTAGATCAGCTTGCAAACTCAGGCCAAGAGTTACATAAAAGAAGAGCTTGGATCAAAACTTAGCAGTAAATCTCATAGCTTTGAATTCTCTCGAAGACACATGGGCCTTGAAGCTAAGAGGGTTTCAGTTATTGACATAACTGACATCTCTGTCCTGAGAACTGAGTGGCCCTTGGCTCATCTCTCACACAACAGGACTCTGAAAGCTACACACGACCTTAGGCATACAAGGTTGCCCACCTCAAGTTTAGGGATGCAGGATTGTTGATGTCGAACTGTCCATTTGTCCCCCAGCAAGATTTGTTTCAGCTGCTTTACTCTACTTAATGATCCGGTTGGTCCCAACTTGAGTCTTGTAAGGAAAATTAGATGGGGATTATTTTTACTTCGTTCATGTTAAGGAGACCACTGACAAAAATGTGACAGTTCTTTCCACAGGCTCAAAATTGGCAGGATTGTTTTCTTTCTCCCTGCATTAGAACAATGCAACACAAGTTCAGGACTAAATCTTCCTTTCTAAACACCCTCTTTGTATTCAAACTTTTTTTCCCCACCATATGGATATATCCCAGAAAATGATGGTTGTAGTCAGTAGTGGGTTCCTACCTTGGTTGCTACTGGTTCGCTGGGTGATTGCGCATGAACGCATGTGCACCCTTAACAGGCCAATCAGCTGAGAGGATGAAGAAACAAAAAGCTAGGAATGACCCTCTCACTTGTCATGCGCTTGTGGCTTCTTTTATCCTCTCAGCTGATCGTTAGAGGAACCTGTTCAGTTGTACCGGCAGTTTTTTTTTTTTTTTTACTACAGGTTTGGTCGAACCGGTAGTTATACTTACTACCAGTTTGGCCAAACTGGTATGAACCAGTAGCATACCACCACTGGTTGTAGTACTACTGCACATCGTTGTGTTATGAAGAAAGTTGTTGAAATGATGGCAAGTTGGGAATGTGGTCTTGTAGTTACCTTATCAGGGAGCATTTGGTGAAGGTAGTATGTGTTCCAAGAGGTCTCTGAGGGCATAGAGGCAGAAGATCTTGGCACACCTGGTAGGCAGGAAGGTGCCAGAGAAAAGCACCTCAATAAAAGAGAATATTTGCCATTCAGGCTTGAAATGAAGGGTCCTTGGTGCCTTGGAAAAGAACCTTGCTGGTTGTTTTCTTGCAGATGTTTTATTATCCAAACTAGCAGTGGGAGGGAGTCTACCAGTTTGGACTGGATCAGGCAAACCCCTTGTTTCCATGTTCTGCTTGCTCTGAACCAGTTCGCTGCGATGAGGAAGTGGGGCCGCCCGCCTGCCTGTACTCTTTCCTGTGCTTTATGCCTTTGTTTAGAGCACAGCTGATTCACCTGGCTGAGTGGTTTGCTGCGGCTCAGCTGTTTTCTTCACAGAGGCTGCCAATGAAGGTAAGTATGGGCTTCCATTTTTTTAAATGCTGAGCACGCGCGCGCATCACTGAACCGGTTGTGATACCAGTGGAATTCCACCCCCTGCAAACTAGATATCATCAACGCTAGTAAGGAGTGGGGTTTGCTCTCAGTTTCTATTCTAGCACAGAGCTGTCAAACTCGCAGCCTGCGGGCCGGATGCATCACACGCTGGCCACGCCCAGTTTAAGGGAAGGGGAAATAAGTTGCGATACACCACAAGACAATGCTGTGATGATGCGAGTTTGACACCCCTATGCTAGTGGCTTTCCCTGTCAGGACTAGTGAGGATGGTCTCGGACACGGGTGTTCAACCTTGGCAACTTTAAGCCTGGTGGACTTCAACTCCCAGAATTCCCCAGCCAGCTGCTGGCTGGGGAAATCTGGGAGTTGAAGTCCACCAGGCTTAAAGTTGCCAAGGTTGGAGACCCCTGGTCTGGGAGGTTCTTTGGGCGGGCTGTTTATTGTTAGTTCATTCAACAGTCACTTAATTGAGGTATTGTTTTCTTCTTGATAGTTGATCTGAGGCAGAGGTGGTATTCAGCAGGTTCTGATAGGTTCTGGAGAACTGGTAGCGGAAATTTTGAGTAGTTTTGAGAACCAGCAAATGCCACCTTTGACTAGCCCCGCCCCCATCTATTCTCTGCCTCCTGAGTCCCAGCTGATTGGCCGGGTCTTCTTTTGTTGCCCTGCACGGAGAATGGAGCTGGAAAGCAGGTTAATGGGGTGGGAAGGGAATGAGGATTTTGTAGTAACCTTCCCCCAGGAGTGGGGTGGAAATTGGGATTTTACAGTATTCTTCCCCTGCCAGTCCCACCAAGCCACGCCTACCAAGCCACACCACACCACACCCACCAAGCCAAGCCCACAGAACTGGCAGTAAAAAAAATAATTGAATACCCACCACTGGTCTGAAGTTAATTTGGCATTAATCTATGCCTCCTCTGGATATTGATTGTTGCTGGGGAGGTGTTTTGGTCTTTTTGTTCCCTTTTAGGCTTGTTGATTGTCTCTTTTGCACAGCGCATAGCTGTTGTTTCTGTCTCTGTGTCTATGGATGGCCAGCATGTCAGGACTTCTAGAAAATATCTAGCATTTTTTGACTTGGTTTGGTCTAGGACTAGTGTCTCCCTCGCAGTTCACAGAACATAATATGGGTATGCAGATGGCTGCTTGAGTCTGGTAAAATTTCTGTCTGTAAGTCCACAACAATAAAGAAACTATTCAGAAATAGTTGTTCTTGGGGCCCGAGAGTCTGAAAATCTGAAAAAAGGGTGTCTGGTATTATATTTGTTCAATCTGATGCCCTTCATATGTGTTGGATTCCAGGATCTCTGCTCTGGCATGACTCACACCATAAACACCTGCCTTGGTGTTTGGATATCACCAAGCTGGCAAACGACGGTTAGCATAATTGCTGATGTTTCTAAATTCATCTCCACTCCCCGACTTTATGGCAGACAATTTGCAGCTTCTTCTTTTACAATAACATTTCCTTTCCTTCCTTTCTTTTCTTTTTGTTAGTGTTTGCAGGAAGACAGCTTCAATGAATGTGGCTGTCATCAGATAATCACGTCTCTGGGGGATTATAGACATCTGGCTATGATTTATAAGATCCCAAAGGATTGATTTCTCCTCCCCCCACTTAAAGATAAGCATACCCCCTGCTGTGTTTTATGATTTGGAAAATACAATCTAGGCTGTTACTGCTTGCAAATACCATTTACACTCTGGGGTTTTATTTTACTCTACTCGGCTGCATCTTTCAATTGTAAAAGGGAATGTAGAGAGATAGAGATGTAAAGTGAGACCCATTTCCAACAAGGTGTAAATGGAAGGGAATCATTTTCACTTGTTCCTCAACGTCCTGGTTTGTTTCCCCAGCCCCCAAGCAATTGAATGAAACACATAAATGCCCCTTTTTCTTTCAAAAAGCCACAACAATCACGAGAATATGATGCATTTTTGTTCATTATGTGCTTTTCTGGAACCCTATTGAGATGGACGTGAAAGATGGTTTTCAGGTTTAAAAGTAAAGTCTTATTTGACCTGAGTTTGATTTCTGATGACACTGTGGACATGGTCACATAGCATCCTTAGCGATAATATGAAAGTCCCCTCCCTTCCCTTCTTCTGCCCTGCCACCCCCTCTCCTTCCCTCCCCTCTCTCTCCTTCCATCTCCTCTCTCTCCTTCCCTCCCCTCTCTCTCCTTCCATCTCCTGTCTCTCCTTCCATCCCCTCTCTCTTCTTCCCTCCCCGACTGATCATAAGTTGAGAACTAGCTTAGCAACACTCAAACAACATAAATATTACATTAAATAGACTGAATTTGCACAACTTCTCAATAAACAAATCAACCAAGATTAATACTAAATGTACAGATGCAATTATTAAGTCCAATTAACAACTGAGAGCTTCAGTGCTTCGTTTGTATAATGGGTCTTCCTTTCATTTTGGAATCCCTTCCTTCCTTCCTTTCCTCCCTTCTTTTCCTCCCTCCCTTCCCTGGTCCTATAATGTTGGCTTACATTTTAGGGTAACTGTGGGAATCCACAAAGAATAAGGGTTAATTCAGTCACCCGATTAAAGTGTTGTGTGACCACAAAGAGAGGCTAAGAAGTGGCACTTAGAGACTGTCAGTTTCTGAGCTACCCATCTCATGAGCTCCCTCAGAGATCAATGGAAAAGTGTACAGGGTTGAATCACTGTTTGTAATTGAATGTACACGAGGAAGCAGAGCCCTCTCTAACCAATTTGTGCATGGATTCCTTAAGTATCCCTTCACTGAAGAGGAGAATTTGCTTCAGCAAAGGAAATTCAGCAGAATAGGTAAAGCTGATATCGCTCAGATCAAAAACCGGCAGTAGATTAAACATGGAATTTGGCGTGTAATGACAAATTCATAGGGAAAACTCCCTGGAAGTTCTGGATATAGCTATTCTTGTTGTCCCGTTCTCTCGCGCTTCTTTTAAGATGTATGGATCTGCAAATCTCTCGACATTTTCCATTCAAATTAGGCCAATGCAAGCAAAAGAGGCTCATGATAGCAGGTACCTAATAATTTATACTTCTGGCTAGAGGAGGACTCAGACAAAGACAAGAAGAGCTACCCACAGTTGCACAAATATGAGTTATTTGGGGCACTGTGCATCCCAGCAATCCCCTAACAAGGTGAGCGAAAGGGGCATCAGGGATGCCTTTGAACTGGGGAGCTAAGGGAAGAAGAGGGAGGGGGGAAGAGGAGCAGTGAGGAATCGGGGGGAGAAGGAAAGAACCCCCGGCCTTCTCCAGTTTGTCAGCCACAGAGCACACACCTCTGACTTCTGAAACATTTTTCCCCCAATTATTTTTGTAAAATATTGATTGCAATTTAATTTTGCAGGCCTGACATGAGAAGTGCTTTTCGCTGAAGGCCCTCACAGGAGATTGTAATCAGGGCCTAGCCTGAAGGTGAAGCACAAATATAGAGGGATTAAAAAAAGAATACATATATATATATAAAATATATATAAATATATTTTAATATATATAAAAAAAGAATATATATATATATATATATATATATTTTCTCTGTTTCTGTCCTCTCCATCAGTACCACGATTGGAGCAGAGAGCATCCTCAAGCAGATTAATTTTTGACGATGGGATCGATGAAAGATGCTCTCTCTATTCTCTCTTGCTCCTTTTCTCTCTCTCTCTCTCTCTCTCTTTTTCCGCCTCCTGACACCGAGCCATCTAATTTGCTGTTTATCTTTAGCTTATTGAGTGCTGAGCATTGTTAAATCATCCCTTTCAGCTGTTTAATTTTGGAGGTGAATCGGCGCTCTCCCCTTCCCGGAGTCTTGGCATAACTCTTTCTTTTTCCCCCCCACCTCCCTTAAAATGAGCAAGATGATGGGCGGGCGGCCGCCTGCTCCTGACATCAGGTTACTGCTTCTGAATCTGTTAAGTACTCCGAGGTACAGTCAGAGCACTTTCTGAGCTGCTTTTTCTGTGCTGCTGGCCATAGATCAGAGGATCTCTAGGGAAATCATTACTTGCCATTATTATTATCCCAAGCACCTTCATCTATCCTCCCTTGTTTCCTAACTCCACCGCTTGATGAACTGCTTAGATGTGAGGACACCTTTAACTCAGGGCCTTGCCATTAACCCTTCGGGGGCCGCGGGGGGCCTCCCGCTCTCTTCTTTTTTCCTTCTGCTGCATTCTCTCTTTGATAACTCGCCAATTACGTGCCTGGTTTCCAAAATGGCAGGCGTTCTCACAGCATCTTCAGTGCAACACTGCGGTGTTATCCTTGCTAATTGTCGGTGACGCTTAAAAAAGAAAAGAAAAGCAGGTGCCTATCCTATCCGTTGCATCAGATTTACATCCTGATGAGGTTTTTAATTTTTTAATTTTTTTTTTCAGTTGAAGGTATGCTGTTTTTAATTAGGGGGGAGGGTTAGAGGAGAAGGAGAGTGGTTGTTCTGATTTTCAGAGGCAGCAAAAGAGCCGTTGGCGGGGCTGAAGAAGGAGTGCAAGGTGAACAGAGGTGAGGATCAGGGTGAACATCTGGAGAAGAAATGGCCAAGGTGATGCTTTTCATGGCAGGTCATGGATAGCCTTTCACATTCAGATTGGAATGGGTGATGGGTGATACATTGCTTCCATGAAATGAGTCATGGAAGTAGTAGGCTAAAAACATTTTTTTTCCTTCAAAATTTTCAGGAAATCTCTCTCTCTCTTCTTAACTCTAATTCTCTGCTGTACACATTTCGGAAACCATTTGGAAAAAAAATCATGTGCTTTGGTTCTTGGGAGAACTCAATACTTCTTTGCTTCTCATTAAAGCAGCCAATTCTTTTCAGACTTCCACATGATAACAATATGCGGCTGCTTTAAAAAAACTTAAGTCAATGTGACTCTTAAAGCAGAATAAGGGTTTTTTTTTCCTTCTCCACAACAAGACTGTGTTTCCTCCAAATCATTTCTGAAGCATGCATACCCCTAATCCAGATATACCTAGCCAGAGGTGGTATTCAGCAGGTTCTGACCAGTTCTGGAGAACCAGTAGCGGAAATTTTGAGTAGTTTGGAGAACTGACAAATGCCACCTCTGACTGGCCCTGCCCCCATCTATTCTCTGCCTCCCAAGTTCCAGCTTATTGGCTGGGTCTTCTTTTGTTACCCTGCACAGGAGAATGGAGCTGGAAAGCAGGTTAGTCAGGTGGGGAGGGAATGGGGATTTTACAGTATCCTTACCCTGCCACACCCATCAAGCCACGCCCACAGAACCGGTAGTAAAAATGTTTGAATCTCACCACTGTACACAGCCATATCTAACTGGGATGACATTGTATTGACAAAACACCTGCTGTGACGTCATGGCACCAGCTTTGAGTTCTTGTCCTTGTGTTGTGATGTTGTGTGAAACTTCATAAAGGGTAGAATTTGTGTAATGATGCTGTAAAACCTAGCTGTCTATTTGTTCCCTTTGCCCCATTTTCACAGGCACATAAGTGGACAAATACGCATAAAAGCAATAAGTTGTGCACACTGAAGCAATATTGGTGTCTTTTAAACTTGGCATCTTTAAGATTGGTGGACCTCAACTTTCAGAATTCCCCAGTCAACAAATATTATTTCTTAAAACATCTTCAAGCCACACCTGATCCTTTAAGCAAACAGGTTCTTGGTGCAAACAGGTTGATTGATTCTTGCTGATAGCAAAATTCTTTTTGCTGTCATCTATTGGTTGTCCAAATTTTGCAGCTGCAATGTGATAGCTCTAATTTTGTCCAATATAGGCATGAAGAATGGCTGCACCCCAGGGGGTTACTTGGAAGTAGAAGGCAGAGTAGAAGATTAAGGAGGAGAATTCTGGCAAATCAGTGTTTCATAACAGGTCATAGATATTGTAGGAAGAGAGCTGTGTCTGTGGTTTAAAAAAAGAATCCTAATGAAACCTGTAACATCTTTTCTGATTAAAAAATGTTATTAAGAAGCATATACTTTTTTGAATTGCAAGTCACATCAGGGGCAACAAAGTACAACTGGTGATGTCATTTCAGCAGATGTTTGGTGTGAACATTCCTATATGTGAGAATGACCTTGGAAGATTGAGGGAAGAAATGGTGCCTAACAAAAGATCAGATAGCAATACCACTTAGACTTATATACCACTTTATAGTGCTTTATGGCCCTCTCTAAGCGGTTTACAGAGTCAGCATCTTTCCCCCAACAATCTAGGCCCTCATTTTACCAACCTTGGAAAGATGGAAGACTGAGTCAACTTTGAGATGATCAGAGTCGAAGTTCCATCTTCCTCAGCTGGCACCCAGTTGAATTAATGGACAGGTTTTTCTATATTTAAAGAACTGTGAACGTGACTGACTTGCATTCCCACTCCAGTCACCTCATTCTCTGTCGTCCCCTTCTTCTATTGCCCTCAACCTTCCCCAGCATTCGGCTCTTCTCCAGTGAGTCCTTCCTTCCTTCTCATTAGGTGGCCAAAGTATTTGAGTTTCATCTTCAGGGTCTGGCCTTCTAAAGAGCAATCAGGGTTGATTTCCTCTAGGACTGACCGGTTTGATCGCCTTGCAGTCTAAGGGTCTTGCAGGAGTCTTCTCCAGCACCAGAGTTCAAAGGCCTCCATTCTTTGGCACTCAGCCTTTCTTACGGTCCAACTTTCACAGCTATACATTGCAACTGGGAAAACTATAGCCTTGACTATGTGCACTTTTGTTGACAGGGACCGTAGAGGGGTGGAAATGCAAGCCAGTCACGTTCACAATAGAATTTGCCTGATTTGTCGCAACTGAGAGCCAACGCTGTCTGAATGAGTCAGACTTTGGAGTGCAAAAAAGAGGATGGCCTCAGAGAGGCAGTTCTTTAAATATAGAAAAACCTGTCCATTAATTCAACTGGGTGCCAGCTGAGGAAGATGGAACTTACCATGTTCTGGTGCTTAGCCACAGGGCAAATAGAAATGAATATGTCAGTGGGCAGCCAGGATAACGAAACTGCTTCCGAAATGGATATAGCGCCTGCGAGTGGGAATTTTAATCTCACTTAAACTAATAATAGCCTCCCTCCCCCCCTGCCCAATTGATTGTGTCGTGTGTTTGCATCCCCCTTACACACAGTGTGACCAACAAGAGCTTGAAATTTGTAACTGTCCAGGGACAGATGTTGCAACATCTGGCTTCCACCTGTAATGTTGACTTCAAAAAATTCCTTTAATACCTTAGAAAAAGCTGAGATGACTTTCAGAAGGGGAGAAAAATGCCAAAAAGCACTTTTGGACTACAAAGGCCTTAGACACTTTAAAAAAAAAAAAAAAAATTCTGGAAAGGAGAAAACAAATTGTAATTTTAACTTGACCCCCCCAAAAAAAAACCCTATTCATATAGGGGAGTAAGGGTTCTAACTCAACTACAGGTACTTGACTTACAACCACAATTGAGGCCAAAATTTATGTTGCTATGTGAGAAATTTGTTAAATAAATCTTACCCCATTTTACAACTTTTCCTGCCACAATCGTTAAGCGAATCACTGCAGTTGTTAAATTAGTACCACGGTTGTTAAGTGAATCTGGCTTCCCCATGGACTTTGCTTGTCAGAAGGTTGCAAAAGGGGAACACAGGACCCCAGGACATTGCAACCGTCATAAGTATGAACCAGTTGTCAAGCATCCGAAAATAAACCGTGTGACCACGGTGACACTTAATGGCCATAAGTCCCTTTTTTCAGTGTCTTTGTAACTTCAAACCAGAGGTGGCATTCAGCAGGTTCTGACCAGTTCTGGAGAACCAGTATAGTGGATATTTTGAGTATTTATTTTATTTATTTTTATTTATTTATTTATTTTGTCAAAAGCTTACAATACAATAGAAATAAGAATAAACATAAGTTTAAATATAAGAAATAGGAACTAATAATTGGAGACAATAGGACAGGGACAGTAGGCACGATTGTGTGCTTATGAATGCCCCTTACAGACCTCTTAGGAATGGGGTGAGGTCAACAGAGGTTAGTTTGAGGGAAAAGGAGTGGGGTTTGAACAGGTGACAACAGAATCAGGTAATGAGTTCCAGACATTGACCATTCTGTCGCTGAGATCGTACTTCCTGCAGTCAAGTTTGAAATGGTTTACTTTAAGTTTATATCTGTTGTGTGCTCTTGTGTTGTTGTGGTTAAAGCTGAAATATTTGTTCACTGGTAAGATGTTGAAACATATGATTTTATGTACTATGCTTAAGTCCAATTTTAGTCAGCATAGTTCAAGGTTGTCTAAGCCTAGAATCTCAAGTCTGGTGGTGTAGGGTATTCTGTTGCGAACGTCGCGAGTAGTTTGGAGAACCGGCAAATATCACCTCTGACTGGATATTTTACAGTATCCTTCCCCTGCCACACCCACCAGGCCACGCCCATAGAACCGGTAGTAAAAAAAAAATTGAATCCCACGACTGCTTCAAACAATCACTAAACTCTTGTAAGTTGAGGACTACATGAATATTTTTCTGTCCTCATTTCATCATATATTTTATTCTGGCTCTGTCTGGTGGATTTTTTTTTAAGAGTGGGCCTGAAAAAGCCTCACAGAGACAAAATGTGGCCACCAGCCTCAAAAAGACAATTATGCCTCCTACTAATGGAATAAAAGAGCCATATTTTAGGGATAAAAATTCACGTAGGACAAGGAGAGATTCAGATTAACAGAGTTGGAAGGGACCTTGTAGGTCATCTAATCCAACTCCTCACCCAAGCAGGAGACCCTACCCCATTTCTGACAAACGGCAGTTCAATCTTTTCTTGAAAGCCTCCAGTGATGAAGCTCCCACAACTTCTGAAGGCAGCTTCTGTTCCATTGCTGATTGCTTCACTGTCAGAAAATTTCTCCTTATTTCCAGGTTGAATTTCTCCTTGATCAGTTTCCATCCATTATCTGGCCTTCAGGTGCCTTGGAGAATAGCTTGACCCCTTCCTCTCTGTGGCAGCCCCTCAAATATTGCAACACTTGCTATCATGTCTCCCTTGGTCCTTCTCTTCACTAGACTAGCCATGTCCAGTTCCTGTAACAGTTCTTCATATATTTTAGTTTCCAGTCCCATAATCATCTTGGTTGCTGTTCTCTGCACTTTTTCTAGTGTCTCAACATCTTTTTTTAATAGTGTGGTGACCAAAAGGGAGGTGAAAGAGGCTCATATTCCTCATATATAGGGCTACAAATTTGGGGCGTGTTCACTATTCCCCCTTGCACAAACTGTTGTAAGCCTAGTAAAACACCAAATGCCCCAACTCATCTCAAAATCTTTGAAGCATTTTCAATCTGTGTGGTTGCTTCGCTGACATATTTTTCCTACGATAGGAAATGAAGTGAGTGATGAAAGTAGATTTGCACAATCAGACTTATGTGGAAAGTGATGAAGGGAAAAAAAACATATTCAGCTATATCATTTTAGAGGACTACAATCATGCAAAACTAAATTACAGCAAATTAAATCAAGATGATGGCACGAAGAATGAGTTATCAGTTTAATTCTCCACATTCCTCGAAGCAGCCCAACCTAACAATGGCCCTGTTTTGTTGAGAATTTTTATTCTTCGGGATTTAACCATCATATCTGAGCATATGCTATGAGTGAATAAGATCTTCTCCTTTCTTCAGTCTTGCTCAGTGTATTTTTATTAGCCCTAAAATAAGCAGAGAATACTAAAGTCACCTTTGTGCATCTGGGCTAGAGTGGGACTAAGCCCATTGCCAACTTAGCCAATTCAGGGGATTTTGCGTAGGTAATACATCTAATAAATTCCAATAGGACCAAAATCACTGTTGATGATAACAGCCAAATCTTGGACTAGTGAAGGTGCTTTGTAGAACTCTACTTACATGGACATCAATTGGAAATCTGGTATAAAATTGTGCTTCTCTCCTGTCCATATCACTGGATTCCTACTGGTTCTTAAGTCATTATTATGGTGTGAGACAAGAAGATAAGAAAAAAAATGTATTAGAAGTGGGAAACAAATATTTGTTGACTAGCTACAAGTTAAAAATCCTTCCCAATCCAAAGGTACTTTTTCAAAAGGCAACTGGACTTTCTTTCTTTTTCCCTTGAAGATGTTTCACTTCTCATCCAAGAAGCTTCTTTAGTGCTTCACACCTGAGAATCTCCATAGACTGTGATGATCCAGGGTGGGATACAAAACAAACATAGTCACAGAAAACAGGTGAAGCCCCTTTTATTCCTTCACTTTGCTTCCAAGCTCCGAATATCATTGACGGAAGACAAAACACGCCCACACAAACAGTTACAAGAAGGAGGAAGAAAGCAACACAAACCAGGCAAGATAAGGGCTGGAGGACATCCACAGATAACAGAACACACACTGGGAAGGATGCCAAACTCAGAGAGGAATCATAAACAAGAGATATTTCCATGCTTTGTTTCCAGCATTCACTCATACACATGTCCGTCCTCTTATTCAGTTATCAGCTGCAGCCCATGAAGAGGATCAAGGCCCTCTTCCTTATCTTCTCCTCCCTGTGTGTCCTAGGATGAAGAGAGGATGGGCCTGATTCTTCCTCTGACTGCCCAGCCGGCCTCTGCCCTTCCCCAGCCTCCTCCACAACCTCCGGAGCCACACCTTCACTCCCTGTCAGCTGTTCCTCCTCTCCCTCAGAGTCAGTCTCCACCAGGGGCATGACATAGAAAATCCCTCCCATCCAAACTCTTGTCTGCCTTTAACAGTTGCCCAAGGTACAATTATTCTGCATCTAATTACAGCACATTGGGAAAGATACCATTGAAAGGATGTTGGCGTTGGCTAAAAATTTTGGACATGGTATTAATTTGGATAAATGGCAAACTTTATGGAAGAGAAATAATTGGCCACATCATATAAGGAAAACCTATATAAAATGTTTCATAGAGTGGCACCTCCCACCAACAAAATTGGCCAAAATATATCACCCAACTGCTGGAAATGTACTCAGGAATATGGATCATATTATCACACATGGTAGAAATGTAGAAAACCCCTGGAGTTTTGGCACAGGATCCAGATGTGGCTAGAGGAAATGGTTAGTCATAAAGTTGAATATAAACCAGAATTTTTCTTATTTGGAATTATAACAGAAAAATATTAAATGATATAAAAATATCATGGCATCATTTGCTCAAAAGTGGAAAGATAAAGAAATTCCTGATGAAAGCAAATGAAAAAGATATGGAATTGCGCTGAGATGGATAAATTAACTTTGGAAATGAAAAATAAAGATGAGATGGAATATTATAAATTATGGGATAAATTGTATCAATGGTGGGGGAAAAAAAGAATCCAGAATCAAAATAAAGCAAAGTTGGCAGAACGTATGATTAGAAATAGGAAATATTGTATAAATATATATAAAATATGTATTCTATGCCATATCATGTATGACATACAGGGTTGTCGGGACAATCACACCACATTCAATGTTTTTAACACTTTATTCAATAAAAATAATTAAAAAAGAAAAGAAAAGATAACAAGAGCCATGGTGATGCAGTGGTTAGAATGCAGTACTGCAGGCTAATTCTGCAGATTGCCAGCACTTCGATCCTGACCAACTCAAAGTTAACTCAGTCTTTCAACCTTCCAAGATCGATAAGATTGTTGGGGCAATATGCTAACTTTGTAAACCACTTAGAGAGGGCTGGAAAGCACTATGAAGCGGTATATAAATCTAAGTGCTAGTACTATTGCTATATTTATATATCCATATACCTACAAAGATCAGAATTGTAGAAGCCAAGGTATTCCCCATGAATCTATATGGAATTGAAAGTTGGACTTTGAGCAAGCAGGATAGGAAGACTATTTGAACCCTAGCGTTGGAAAAGACTCCTAAGAATACCGTAGATAGTCAAGAAAACAAACCAATGGATCATCAAACTAACCAACTCAGTTTTCACTTGAGGCACAAATGACTAGGCTCAAATAATCTTTCTTCAAAGTCCCCACTTTCTGGAAGAGGCTCTAATGCTGCAAAGGGTGGAAGGAAAAAGAAGATGACACGCAGCAAGTTTGACAGACTTGATTATATTGTTGGAAGGCATGAAGGACCACGCTAGGGATATACCATAATGGCAGAAATGTATCTACATGGTTTCTAGGAGTAAAAAATGACCTGATATTCAAACATCATAAGGGAGAAAACTCCACATTTACTAGCACTGATGATGTTACTTAGTTAGGTAATGAAATGTATTCAAGCAAACAACCAAGCTTGGGGAGCATCAAGGACTCCACAGTTCAACCTTGAGATACATATATTCTCTTCTATTGGTAATTCCATCAATTACAGCACAGAAAAAAATTTCAGAGATTGTATCCTGGTTGGAAGAGTTGGCCCTCCTTTACTCTAGGACTAAAGACCACATGAACAGATAATTGGACATCAAATTTCCATGCTTGTAGGTCAGGAGATCTAAATAACCTGAAGAAAGCTGATGTGACATTTCTGTTATGCAGAGGTGTATAGAGCTAACTCTCCAGCAGGAAGAAAGGAGTTGTTATGTGAACAACAGGTCAGAAAGAGGCGAAGGCAAGAAAGAAAGTCAAGGCTATCCTGCCTTGGTTCTCTCGTGTGTAATAGGGGGCAGAGGGAAAAATCTGTTAGACTTTCCATGATTTATTATTATATCCTACCACAATAACACTGAATTCTAGTAGTCCTTATGGAGTCTGCTTCCTGACCTGGATTATCTTGAAACAGTTGCATCAATCTTGAAAACCCAGCAGAGTTTCTTTCTCCTCGTAATTATACCAAAGAGCATCAAGATGCCCTCAGTTTCACAAGCCAGAGTTGGCGTTCACATAACCACTCTGTCATTCCTCCTGAAAGGATATATCTCTGCACTCCTTCCTCTACGGGTTACAAAACATCTTTCTACATGTTGGGAATGAGTTTGAGAGAAAATAAATTATTGACAGTTTGGTGATTTCCAGATAGAATTGGACTGCAATTCTAGGTGATACAATGGCAGGTGATACAATGGCAGCATCTTGGGGAAATCCAGGGATTTACTCTGAATATATCTGGAGAGTGCTAAGTTGAAGGAGATTACAGGTAGTCCTCAATTTATAGTCATTATTTAGTGACCATTCAAAGTTACAAAGCAGTGAAAAACAATAACTTATGACCGTTTCTCACACTTATGACTGTCACAGCTTCCCCATTCAGATGTTTGACAGTTGACTCATATTTATGTTGGTTGTAGTGTCCCGGGGTCGTACAATCACCTTTTATGATCTTCTGACAAGAAAAGTCAATGAAAAAAACCAGATTCACTTAACAACAGTGACAAGAAGGGTCATAAAATGGGGGAAATCTCACTTAAGAGTCTTCCTTAGCAACAGAAATTTTGGGCTTGATTGTGGTCCTAGGACTGCCTCCACAGATTTTACATTAATGTTATGAATTAAACGGAGGTAGACCCCCTTCTTTTTCATTTACCTCAGGTAAAGAAAACGGTCCTCATCTGTTGCTTCAGAGAGTAATTTCCCCAAACTGTGTTCAGGAACTGGCCAGAGAGCTACAATTTTCATCATGGGGAAGAAGATGGTGAAGAGTCGTTAATAGTGGACTTCATAAAGAGAAAGTGGTTGAAGGGCATTAACATGTGTGTGCATGCATGTGTAGGAAGTTAGCACCTTTCCTAGAAAAATGAAATATCCTAGGAAATATTAAAAAGGCAGAATATTTCCCCTAAAAGGGAAGTAGAAATTCAGAGAGGCAGAAGCTCACCCCCCACACACACACCTTTGTTAATGGGTGGGTCATTAAGGCCTGGGCAAGAGTATTCTACATAACAAAGGCCTCTACCCATCTCACCACCTGGCCTGGGGAGATTACATCAGCCAGCACTCAGGTGAAGCCATGTGGTCCAGCTAAGATCCCGCCCCTGGGAGTCTGACAGCCAATGGGATACATTTCTTACACAGGAACAGGAAACACTAAGGTGGGGCCCAAACAGAGGGTCTCTCAGCATCTCGGCCCTTCTTTTCCTTCCCCCAACATCTTGAAGCATGTGATCGTCCTTCTCACTTTGGAGCTCCAAGCCATGTGGATCCTGTTCACCATTAAACCATCTTTCCAAACAGCCTCCATGTTTCTAGTGTCTTTCTCCCCACTTGGAACTGAACCCAGAAGGATATTTCCTCCAACATATGTGTGAATATATATATATGCATCTTAAGGTCTCAACTCAGATGCAAACATTTCTGGACAATATTTGCTCTATCCCACGGGCACCTACAATGTAGAGAGAGAAAGATTCCACGAAATCTCTCCTCTAAGTTTGGGTCTACCCCTCCCACCCCTCCCAGCTCTTAATGGTATCAGCAAATCACTTCATTAAATATGAATTGCTCATGGCTATGTCTTCAAAGTAATTTCACACTGCAGTTTGAGTCTGTCCTTTTGATGCAGCAGTTTCCCCAGGAGTGGAATAAATAGGATTTTGAACAAAATATTCAATGCCCTTTTTTTAAACTTCTGATTTAGCATGAGCTTCCTGAAGCTGAAGGCCAATAACTAAATTTCTCAAGTCTTTGCTGAAATCATTTTCCATCGTGAAAAAATCACAGTTGTAGCTCATTCATCTATCTATCTGTCTCTGTCTGTCCGTCCGTCTGTCTGTCTATCTATCTGTCTGTCTGTCTGTCCGTCTGTCCGTCATCTGTCCGTCCGTCTGTCCGTCCATCTATCTGTCTGTTGTCTGTCTGTCCATCCATCTATCTATCATCTGTCTATCTATCTATCTATCTATCTATCTATCTATCTATCTATCTATCTATCTATCTATCTATCTATCTATCTATCTATTCGTCCCTCCATCCATCTGTCCATCCATCCATCCATCCATCCAACTATCTATCTATCACCTACCTACCTACCTACCTATCTATCAATCATCTATCTAGCAGTGTTCCAACATTTGAGGGGTTTCCACAAAGAAGAGGGGGTCAAGCTATTCTCCAAAGCACAAGAAGACAAGATAAGAAACAATGGGTGGAAACGAATCAAGGAGAGAAGCAACCTGGAGCTAGGGAGAAATTTTCTAACAATGAGAAAAATTAACCAGTGGGATACTTTGTCTTTAGAAGTTGCGGGTTCTCCATCACTGGAGGTTTTCAGGAAGGGACAGGACAGCCATTCGTCTGGAATGGTGTAGTCTGCTGGTGCAGAGTGTTGGACTACAAGACCTCCAACACGGTTGTTATTCTGTTATTCTGTTTCAGTCCTTTGCAAATTAATTGTTATGATCTTGAACATTTATTATTGTTGGTTTATTCATCCTGCTTATGCACAAATATTTTCACTGGGCTCTTTAGTAATCAGACAACATGTATAGATTGGAGAGATGGATGGGGCTTTATCCTGGAATACAAATTGGGAGTGGATTATAGATGAAAGTGGAAAAGAAGAGAATCGTGACTCAGTTAGGAACAGAAGGCTCTGGAGTCTTCTGCGGCAGGCAAGCCTTTTGTTAATTTTGACTTCTTTTTACTCCCTGAATGAAATATCTTTATGTAAGTTCGAGGACTACATTAGATGTAGACACACTGACAAAAGTGTGTTTGGAGTTAGCCTGCCCCGCTTTTCAGGCAGCAGAATTCTTTTTAATTAAAACCATTTTTGGTAACAGGGAAGTAAAAAAACCCCAGTATGTGTAATTGCTAGCACCTGCTATGTGTTATTAACAGATGTTTTTTTTACTTACCTAAGGGAACTGTTATAATTACACTATAAGCTTTGTGGAATGGCATTTAACCAAGGTAGTGTAGAAACTTTAGGTGGAGACTTTGTGTTCTTTTATTAGATTTTCCTTGTGGGGGTTGAGGGGAGAAAATGTGAAGTAACGAGGAACTCTACAAAAAATCTGTTCGTATCAGCCATATTTCACAATCTGTGGCTTTAGAATCTACCTCAGAACTTGGAGGAGACAGACATGTATTCTCTGCCATTGGGGAGCAATATGTAAAAGTCACTCTCTTAAAAAAAAAAAAAAAGAGTAAAAAGCAACTGTTGGAAGAAATATCCTTCTGGGTTCAGTTCCAAGTGGGGAAAAAGACACTGGAAACACGGAGGCTATTTGGAAAGGTGGTTTAATGGTGAACAGCAGGACCACATGGCTTGGAGCTCCAAAGTGAAAAAGAAAGGATATCACATACTCCCAAGGTGAGAAGGGAAGGTCAAGAAGGAAAGACCAAGATGTTGAGAGACCCTTATAAAACCTCTGTTGGGCCCCAACTTAGTGTTTCCTGTTCCTGTGTAAGAAATGTATCCCACTGGCTGTCAGACTCCCGGGGGCGGGGGTCTTTAGCTAACTTTGTAGGCTTTGTCTGGACTACATGGCTTCACCTGAGTGTTGGCTGATACAATCTTCCCAGGCCAGGTGGTGAGATGGTAGAGGCCTTTGTTATGTAGAATACTCTGGCCCACACTCTCTTCTGAGACTCAGACTAAACAACGCAGGTTTCTGGCTCCATCTTATGGCTGTTTGAGAAACCACACCTAATTACAGTTTTGCATTTTCTTAAAGATACAGTTTTAAAATGTTTATCCTGGTTTATATATTTCTCACCCAAATACCTGTTAGGTGACTTATATTCCTAACAGATACATATGGATTCTAGGCAGATCTTTCTGTTAACTCCATCCCTAGATTTTGCCACTTGGAATAACACAGCTGGAAGGGCTCTTGGAGGTCTTCTAGTCCAACCCCCTGCTTATGTAGGGGACCATATACCATTTCAACGATTGTCCAATCTCTTCTTAAAAACCTCCAGTGTTAGAGCACCCACAACTTCTGGAGGCAAGCGTTCCATTGGTTAATTGTTCTCATTGTCAAGAAATTTATTTTTATTTCTAGGTTGGTTGTCTCCTTGATTACTTTCCATCCATTGCTTCTTGTTCTGCCTTCAGGTGCTTAGGAGAATACCTTGACTCTCTCTTCTACAAGCGATGTGTACAAAACCAACTAACTAACCCTAGTTAGATTCTGCTGGATCACTGCCAGCATCACTGGGTACATCTTTTTCATCATTAAAACTATTTGCTTTTGTACGTGGTGTTGCTACTGCTTCTATTTTGCTTGATTTTTTAAATGCATTATTTTACAATAACCCTGAAGTATATTTCCAGTGATTTCTTTACTGTATATGTCCTGTTGGGGCTTTGTTATCAAGCTTTTAAGATGTCTTCCTGACTTACTGGAATCCTGCTGAGTCCTGTAATTGATCTAATAGCTTTAAAATGCATTTGCACTTTACTTTTGACTTTACTAAAGAGCTAAAGTTAGCAGATCAAGTCTGCACCATCTGGGCTGTGGTGGCGGTACCCCTGTGTGGAAAGAACTTAGGGTAGAGATGAGTATTATTTTTAGCTTTGTACACCACATCACAACCCCATGAGTAGTACATTTTAACTTGGTGTCTCAGATTATGACTTCAATGGAAGTTTGTCACAGTCAAAGGTGGTGGCCATGAGAGAATAACCTTCAAGCCTAGAAGAGCTTCACATTACATTACATTATATGTTTGCATTACAAACATTTCAGCAACCATTCAACACTCTTTGGTGGCAGTGATGGGATTCAATTTTTTTTACTACCAGTTCTATGGGCATGGCTTGGTAAGCGTGGCAGGGCAAGGATACTGCAAAATTTCCATTCCATCCCCACTCCAGGGGGAAGGTTACTGAAAAATCCCATTCCTTCCCCACCCCACTGACCTGCTTTCCAGCTCTGTTCTCCTATGCAGGGCAACCAAAGAAGACCCAGTCGTTCAGCTGGGGCTCGGGAGGCAGAGAGTAGATGGGAGCGGGGCCAGTCAGAGGTAGTATTTGCCAGTTCTCTGAACTACTCAAAATTTCTGCTACTGGTTCTCCAGAACTGGTCAAAACCTGATGAATACCACCTCTGCTTGGTGGCCACACTATGATATGGTTAGAAAGGCTACAGTGATAATTAGATAAATCTCACGGAAGATTAGGTGGGACACTCTTGGAAGCTATGAACCTTATCCTTACACAAGCCTGCTAAGTAGAAATGTATCACGACAGTTGTAGAAAGTTGGCACCCACCCCCTGAAGAATGAAATATTTTGGGAAGTATTAAAAAAGACAGAATATTATATTTTCCCAACAGAGAACTGGAGAAACATGCTCTTAAAAGACAGAACGCAGACTCAATCTCCCTGCTCCCAAACAGAAGCTGAGGAGGCCGCTTTTAGAAATGCAGATTTGGTAATCCATTCAAGACAGGATAGTTTGAAACAAAGGCAGAATGGTGGGATTAGCCCTCATCAAAATTCAAACCAGCACAAAGCCATTAAGCCACAATAGGGATTGCCCAACACCCTTTCAGAACACAAGCCCTTTCATTGCATCATCTTAGAGCAATCCAAACTTCAACCAAACCCGGGAGTGCAGACAAACACCCAGGATTTGCATTTCCTCTTTTGCCCATAGAGCCAGCTATGACCCCTACATAACCCCTACATGATCCCATAGGAATCTGACAACAGCCAATAGAATGCATGTTCTTGCACAGGAACAGGAAGCTCAAATACAAAGTCCAGAGAACCTCCCTACCTTCAACTCCATTTTGTCAGCTACACAGAACTGCAAACACATGCGGTTCTGTTTCATCAATAAACCATCTTTTCAATCAGCCTCCATGTTTCCAATGTCTTTCTCCCAGCTTGGAACTAAACCAGATGGATATTTCCTCCAACATGGTCGTCAAGGTTGAGTCCCTCTACCTTTGTTACGGTTCTGAACCAGTTTAGGATTGAGCCCACAAACCAGTAGTGGGATTCAAAAACTTTTACCACCAGTTTGGTGGGTGTGGCTTGGTGTGCATGCGCGTGCCAAACACTCACTTTGCACAGGCACAGAGGTGTTCCAACTCACCTCCTGCAAGCCTGCACGATCCCGATCACTTCCGCAGCTGCCGCATGGCACTCTTCTGTGCTGCGCAAAGCAGCTGCGCTTCAAAAGCAGAGGTTAAAGGTGAGTATGGGAGCCTGGGTGGCAGGTGGGCCCAACAGCAGAGAGGTGGAGAGAACTGGTTCGGTCTCCGCTGCTCATCGCCGCTACCGGCTCGGCAGAACCGGGCCAAATCGGGAGCATACTGCCACTGCCACCAACATTCAGCTTCCTTGCTTTTCAGAAAGGCAGATAGTAAGGGTGGCAGTATTCATGCCACTGAGAAATATCTGAAACAGTTCTTCTCAACTTTCAAGTGGATTGGACTCTTAGCACGGTCTTAAAAAGATTTTTTCAGTGCAAGAGGAAGGACCGATGTGAACAGGAAATAAGATTCTATCCAAGAGCTGAATGGTAAACTTAAGTACAATATTTACCGAGATAGGCATCGTGCATGGGGAGACAGAAGGCATAATTCACCAGCCTATATTGTCTTTTCTGCCTGGAATTTCGTATTTCCTTGCAACTAAAAAGTTGAAATAAAACTAGTAAGCATTTCAGCATTTAATTTGTAGCTTTGGAGACCACCCTTCTAGTAATTTGAAACATGGAACCCATGAAGAGAAAATATCCCTCTTATTTTAGCAGTATAGAAAATCTCTCCTCTAAATTTAATATTTGCTTTAAAGGGGAAAAAAGAAAGGGCGCTAATCAAGTACTAATTGGATGACATTCCACTTTTGTGCCGGTTGTGATGTCAATAACTGTTAGTTTCTTCCCCATTGATTTGCATTTTCTCCACCAAATGTTGCACATTAATTTGTTTATAAATATCAAAAGTAATTTCTACTTTGATTGTGATACCCTTTCTTTTTAATGAGTGGAATGAAATATCAGTAAGCTTCTGCACATAATGTGTATGATCTTCACTGAGTGGTAACACACCCACACACAAACACTCACACAGACATCATATTGTATCTCAGACCCAGCGGAGAACAACAACTAATTGACAGAGGAGGAAAAGCAACTCCTATATCACTCCTTCAGCTTATTTGAGGACAAACCAGGTGTCCCTTTCATGGCATCTTCTCTCCATCCAGTAATGTAGGTGGGAAAAACAACTTTCATAATTGTATAATTAGAAATCTCTAATCTGCTAAAACCTTTGGCTTTGAGCAGTTACCTGTAAAATGGGAATAATAGCGAAAATGATACTTTTTAGAGAAAATAAGGATGACACTGTCGAACTCCTTAACAGAATAACAGAGTTGGAGGGGACTTTGGAGATCATCTAGTCCAACCCGCTCCTCAAGCAGGAAACCCTATGCTATTCTGGATAAATGGCTGTCCAATCTCTTCTTGAAGACCTCCAGTAATGGAGAACCCGCAACTTCTAGAGGCAAGTCGTTCCACTGATTAATTGTTCTAACTGTTGGGAAATTTCTCCTTCATTCTAAGTTGCTTCTTTCTTGATTAATTTCTATCCGTTGCTTCTTTTTCTTGCCTTCAGGTGCTTTGGAGAATAAGTTGACCTTCTTGTCAGATAGCATACAGTCATTGTTTGAGGATCTATATGACACAGGGCATTCACTCCTTTATGAAGCTAATCTTCTAATTGCCAATTGTAAGCATGGGTTAAAATACCTCATTGGCTATGATCAGGTGCTTTTATACACATGCACACACACACACACCCTATACAAAGAGGCAGCATAATTTATAACTGCCATTTCTACAAGCCGTGTTGTAATCAAAGTGATCCAAGGGTGACTCATTAATTAATTGTCTTTTATTATGATGTGCTATTGAGTTAATGAGCAATTTGTATCAGATGATGTTCTGAACACATTGATTACATTATTTTTTTTTTCCAGAAAGCTTTCATCCAACGACACTGCAAAGAAGGGGAAGATGGCAAGGATGCTTTTGCTAATCTTTGCAAAGAATTTGTGAAATCATCGCAAAAGCATTTAGGGTGCCTCCCTATGGGAAAAATCACAAGACAAATCCACTTCGGTTTGTAACATCCTTCTTTGTCCTGACCAATCCTTCACTTTCCAAAGTCTCACCTTGCTTTAAAATCCTTCTAGAAGCAAATTGTTCCCATGGCTTTTTTTTTTTTTTCTGTCAGGAATGTTCTTCTTATTTCTAGGTTGATTCTCTCGTTGATTAGTTTCCATCCATTGCTTCTTGTCCTGCCTTCATGTATTTTGGATGATAGGTTGACCCTCTCTTCTTTGTGGCAGCCCCTTAGATGCCCCAAAGGTGCTTCTTTACTGGACTTTCTGGTTTTCCTTTGAAGACATTTCGCTTCTCATCCAAGAAGCTTCTTCAGCTCTGAAGAAACTTCTTGGATGAACTGAAGAAGCTTCTTGGATGAGAAGTGAAATGTCTTCAAAGGAAAACCAGAAAGTCCAGTTGCCTTTTGAAAAGGCACCTTTGGGACAACCATGACCTGGATGACTGAAAAGTTCCATAGACATTCAGCCCCTTAGATATTACATAGAGCTAAGCTATTACATAGAGCTTCAGTAGCTCCTATCAGCCTAGTAATTTCATCTCTCAAACTTCACTTCAGAGGGCCAGGATGAACGAGAACAGGCCTCTCTGTTAGCGGGCCACATGATGTCACCCCAAAAGTATCTGCCAGTTTTAGAGCGGTTACATTTCAATGCGGCTGCCCTGAAAATGATGGCTGCTCCCAGGAATGGGGGAGACGTGGGGGGAGCACTACAACATCCCTACGGTTGGTCATAAGGGCAAATGAACCTGGGAGCACTGTAACAGCCATAATTTCAGGACCATGTCATCAGTAGGTTTTTAGGGAAATTTTAGGGTTTTTTAAGGGGGTCTACTACAACTTCAAATGATTGCAAAGCAACTGGTCATAAGGATATACAGCAGGGGTGCGATTCAACCGGTATAACAACTGGTTCGGTGAGCCTGTGCTCTGTGGTTTAAACAGCTAATACTTACCTTCAACTGCAGCTGAAGAAAACAGCTGAGGCGCGGCAAATCGCTCTGCCGCGCGAATCAGCCATGCTCTAACAAAAAGACATAAAGCACAGGGAATAGCAGGGCCGGGCAGGCAGGGCCACATGCTTGTTGGAGCAAACTGGTTTGGAGCTAGCTGATCGTCCAAACAAGGGGTTCACCCAAACTGGTCTCAACCAGGAGAATCCCACCCCGCTATACAGGCCTATAAAATAAAATGGTTTGGTTGCCAGCCAATGCCCAATATCAGGTTCATGTGATGCTTATACTGAAAGAAACGTGGTCTTTGTTAGTTATTTTGCAAAAAACACATACATAGATTCTTTTTTTAGGGTGCCTTCCCCAGTCAATGATGGCTCCTGGCCTAGATTAGTCCACGCGGTTTCCTTAAGGAAGTTTTCAGAAGTGATTTGCTACTGCTTCCTTTTTAGGGCTGAGAAACTCCCAGTCTTCCTGTTTCTAGCCTGTTGCCTTAACCAGTGTACCAAACTGGCTCTATTCTAAATTTAATAGACGCTTTGAGAGTAATTTAATACATTAGAACCTGATTACCCAAAGGGAAACCTACTTCGGTATGAATCTGTTCATCCTGTGAACATCCTTTTCACCATTTCTAGTTTTGTTTTGGAAAATTTAAGGGTTGAGATGGGACATTAAACCAAAATAATGCACCAGCAGAATTAAAAATATGACTGCTTCTGATATTAATGTCACTTTCTTACAGGAAGTGAGAACCAGCCAATGAATTTTTATCAAGTTAACTCTATTACAAGTTTTCCAAACAATTGCAACCAGCAACTTAGTTGTTAGGACCCATGGTTTTAAAGTGAGACATGATGTGTCCCTGACTTGTAATTTTACTGCCTGTTTCTCCATTGACTTGGCTTGTTGGAAGCTGGTAATTATGTGACTGCTAGAGACACCCCAATGGTTATGTGAGGACTGATTGTAGATTTACTTTTTCAGTGCTGACTTTATTTCAAACGGTTGCTAAACAAGACAGTCATTATGCAAAAACCACCTGTATGTTTTAACTGTTTGAGGATCATAATAATAGAATAACAGAGCAGACTAACAAGAGTTGGAAGGGACCTTAAAAGATCATCTGACCAATCCCCTGCTCAAGTAGGAAATCCCATATCATTTCAGACAAATGGTTGTCCAATCTCTTCTTACAAACTTCCAGTTTTGGAGAACCCACAACTTCTCGAGGCAAGTTGTTCCACTGATTAATTCTTCTAATTGTCAGGAAAATTCTCCTTAGTTCTAGATTGGTTTTTTCCTTGATTATTTTCCATCCACTGCTTCTTCTCTTGTTTTCAGATGCTTTGGAGAATAGATTGACTCCGTCTTCTTTGTGGCAATAATGGAAGACTGTTACCATGACAGCCCTAGTCCTTCTTTTCATTAAAAACATCGACATACCCAGTTCCTGAAACCATTCTTCGTATTTTTATCCTCCAGTCCCTTAATAATAATCATTGTTGCTCTTTTCTGCACACTTTCTAGAGCTCAACATTTTTTTTTATAATGTGGTGACCAAAACTGAATGCAATATTCCAAGTATGGTCACCAGAGCTGTTGTGAAAAAGATTATCCAAAGGACCCAATCAACCATCAATTTGTTATTATATTATTTCGCTGAATTTGCAAGCGGCAATATTGAACTGCATCCTAGAACATTTTTTCTGTTGCTCTTGGTCTCTAGTTGTCTGAATTGTTTTTTTAAGGGAATGGCAAAAAATAAAAATAAATAAATTCAAAAATGAGAGGGAAATAACCTATTAGGAAATGAATGCAGGCACCCTTGTTATAAAGAAAACAAGTGAGCAAGCAAGCAAGCAAGCAAGCAATATTATCTTAACAGCTTATCATCCAGAACTCCTGTGCTGCCTCAAATTCAATTTAGCATGTGAGGCTAATAGTCATCTTTTTGTTTTCATTTTGCCTGAGATCATCATTTGTGCTCTTGCACCTCTACACATCCATCAGCGTGCTGCTGCGTGCTAAATAATGTTATCTTTTTCCCTGAGCTTTGCATCTTTTCTGACGTGCACGCACTCCACTCTATGCCTGTGAAACTCACAGCTTTTCAATGGGCCCATCATGTAATAATGAGAGGTAGATTCACACAAACTGGGCTTAGGCACAAAGATTAGCTGGGCATAGTTATTCAGAGACAGGCTGTTATGATCCTGGAATCAATATTAGGATTCTCTCTGCTAGCTGAAGTGTGAAAGTCGAAGATCACCACTTTGAGGGCCACACAGAATGAACTCTGTAATACTGGAAAGATGGTTTTTGTAGTACTGTCGCACTGACTAACATGGGCTTTCTTGTATTTTAAATTTGCTTGTTCAAATATATTGCTAATAATTTGTCCTAACCTTCAAGAAAAAGCCCATTTCAGAAACCAGGACTGGCAGGAGCACAATCTAATGCATTGTAGAATAACGCCTTTGTTTCTAGGTGTTCCCATGGCTATGTTCACATATTATTGGACGCTTTAATTCTTGTGATGTAACTGGACAGGTGACTATTTCTAACCCAATTAACTGTTACTTTGAAGTTCTTTGTTCTGCTAACTATAAAAGTAAATGTTAAGTTATTTTTCCTGATTCTCCCTTTTCATAGGGAGATCCCACTTTATCACAGCACTCCAATAAACTGCTTTTAAATGAACTTCTGACTTGGTTGTTTATTGGCAAAGGTTAGCCAAGGCAAAACCTAGAGCCAGATTTGGCCATCCCCTTGCATCAAAAAAATAGCAGATAATCAGAGTTGGAAGGTACCTTGTAGGTCATCTAGTCCAACCCCCCGCCCAAGCAGGACATCCTACACCATTTCTGACAAATGGCAGTCCAATCTCTTCTTGAAAGCCTCCAGTGATGGCGCTCCCAAACTTCCGAGGCAAGCTGTTAATTGGTTGATTGTTCTGTCAGAAAATTTCTCCTTATTTCCAGGTTAAATCTCTCCTTGTTCAGTTTCCATCCTTCATTCCTTGTCTGGCCTTCAGGTGTTTCAGAAAATAGCTTGACCCCCCTCCTCTCTGTGGCAGTCCTTCAAATATTGGAAGACTGCTATCATGTCTCCCCTGGTCCTTCTCTTCCCTAGATTAGCCATGCTCAGTTCCTGCAACCATTCGTTGTATGTTTTAGCCTCCAGTCCCCTAATCATCCTGGTTGCTCTTCTCTGTACTTTTTCTAGCGTCTCAACATCTTTTTTTATAATGTGGTGACCAAAACTGGATGCAGTACTCTAGACATGCTGGTATTAGTACCTCACTTGGTCTCGATTGTATCCCTCTGTTAATGCAACTTAGGATTGCATTAGCTTTTTTGGCTGCTGCTGCACACTGCTGGCTCATATTTAGCCGGTTGTCCACTAAGACTCCAAGATCCCTCTCAGAGTTACTGCTATTGAGCCTGGTTTCACCAAGTCTATATGTGTACTTTTGGTTTTTCTTGCCTAAGTGTAGGACTATACTTTTCTCTACACTGAATTTCATTTTGTTAGATACGGCCCAGTGTTACCCTGCTCCCTTCATTGCAGAAATGGCATTCTGCAGATCTTGTCACTCATGGAGTTCCAGTTGGCAGGATACAGAAGGATTTTTTTTTTTTGCTCTGGCTCCCACCAAATGGAACACTGTGCCTCTTGAGGTGAAATCTGCACCCATCCTCTTGGCCTTCCGTAAGAGCCACAAAACTGGGTTTTACCTTTTGGTTTTGGGCTTCAACCTACCCACACCCCATATTTTTGGTTTGTAATTTATTTGCTCTATCTACTTTAATATTTAGTGGGTTTTTTTTTTGTTTAAACAGTATGCAAGCAGCCCAGAGTTGCTGCACTGTGGTATGGGCAGCATATAAATTTAATGAATAAATAACCGAAAAAAAGAAGCATACTACTACCGTGCTTCCTCAAAAATAAGATCCAACTGGAAAACAAACCTTAGCTTGATTTTTAGGATGTGCATAAGATCTACCCCCAAAATAAGCCCCAGCTAAGATTGTCAGCCAGACGGACGCATTTAGTACTGTTTCTTCTAAAATAAGACCTAACTGGAAAATAAGCCTCTTTTGGAGCAAAAATTGATATAAGACTTGGTCTTATTTTCGGGGAAACAGTAGTTTCACTGAAAAGTAGTCAGCTGTGTCAAAAGGGAACTAGTGGTATCAGTGATATGACCAGGAATAATTGAATTTCTGCAGTGTGCTTTTTGCAATACCATACTTGCATTCTTTTTCCAAATGCAAATATATATATCAGCATCTTTCCGTAGCACTTTGCATTCTTTTAGCAATTTGTATAGTGAATTTCAATGCAAATTTCTAAAACAATACAAAGTAATACAGACAGATGCAAGATTGTATAAGAATGCTCTCAAAAATGTTTTCTTGCCGATCATTTGCCTAATGCTTACATATTTGTGCACTATTTATTTTCAAAATGGATCCCGGTATTCTACCTTCCAAAGAAAGAATAATTGTGCTTTGCTATGCCTAATAGTGTGGAAGATGCAACCTAGATCGGTTCATACGACATGGTGAATGAAATGGACTTGGCCCTCATTTGTGGGTATCAAAGCCTTTGTGTAAATGATAAAACCTGGCTACAGGAATTGCATAAAATAGCCAGGTAGGGAAAGAAACCATAAAAGATTTTCTTCGGTCTGCAACACCAAAAGGGAATACAGTTGTCGTCTTCCCATTATGGACAGAATGAAGCATCTCTTTGCTTGGCAGACCAGGTTAACTGATGAACTGGTGCCAAGCCCCCTTAATTGGAAGACTGTTCTTAGAGCAATAGATCATGAAGTTGGGAGCCTAGGAAAGTGATCTGCTCAACTCACAATGCATTTGTTTGAGGACTCCAAATGATGGCCAGCAGGCTGGAGAAGGTATAGTCCTAGTGTTAAAACTCCAGGGAAATTGTGCAAGCGGAGAAGTTGTGAATCTCCCCATTCCGGTTGGTGTTTTTTTTTATGAGCAGCTGTTGTGTACAATGCGAATGGCACCTTTACTGGACAACGCGCAGTTGGCCAACAAGGCGACGATGGGACGTGGAGAAGCACCACTTTCAAATATTGCCATCCAATCCTTAGATTTTATTTCTTTTTAGAAGTTCCCACCCCAACAATTTGGAATGGATAACAATAAATTAAGAAACAAACAAACAAACAAAAAATACAATATTCAGTTAAGTTTTGAGCAAACACATCTACAAAAGAACAGATGCTAAAAACCGTAGGGCTCTACTGGAGGCGTTTCATTTCTGTTTCCACAAATGGCAAGCCAAAGCAAAACAGAGGATCGTGCTTCTGGATGATGAAACAGGGTTTTTGTCAGTCTCCGGCATGAAGGCATTGCCACTGTGTGGTGTCTCTGACCCGTCCAGTTGTCTTGCATTAGCACATAGATAGTAACCTCAAGAGGGCACTCATGGTCAACAATGCAAGTTGGGATTGAGCACACAATCTCTTAAATCCACTGGACAGGATGAAATTTAGGAAAGACACTGAGGGTGTTTTTCTTCTTCAATAATATGTTCCTGTACAGGAGCAGAAATCACTATGCTACATTAAAATAACTTCAGAAATATTTATATATACACATATAAAATATTTTACACAACACCCAAAGGCACTGAGTTGCATTGGGGCTCAGCTCCTCATTCCCAGTTATATTGGAAATGGAGAATATTATATTTTCTTAGGGAGGGTGTGGAGCACAGCAGCCCCCAAAAGAACGAAAAACCTGCTCGGTAGAAGTTGAAAACTCCTGTCTGTAAAGTTGCTGTTGGTAGGTGACAACATAGCCATTTCCAAATAATTATGGCAAAACAGGAAATAATTTTCAATATGCAGAGTGAACGAAAAGAGCTAACATCTTTCTTTTTAAAGGGAAAAGCAACAGCAGGTTTCCAGTGATCTTCTAAAATATCTCAGAGTACAGCAATTTCAGCACTGTCGGTTGCTAGAATTATAATCTAGTAAAAAGTTAAGCAATTCTAAAGCCCACTGATTTAAACAGAAGAGTTAAGCATGCACTTAAATATGTCCTATCCATTTCAATGGAAGTAGGTACTTAACATTGGCTCAATCTCATCTGTTATTTTTAATTCGAATAGTTCAAGGGTCAATGTTGCACAGCTTCCAATACAGAGAAGAATACAATGGATTGGCTCTTAAAATTTCTTCCCCCCACACTTGCTTGTTGGTTTCACTAGAAAGATATGGCCTTTTCAAAATAGCTGGTAGATACAGAAAGCATAAATATATCATAAAGTTTAGACACCGATTGTACTAAATGCAACAATACAAAGAAGCAAACGGGAACACAAATAGTAACACAATAAAACTGTATTACATTTGTGCTTCAAATCTTACAATATATTATGTACATTAGTCCAAAATAAGCATCTCATGCCAAAGGACACAAAAGGGAAAGAAAGAAAAAAAAACCCTCCCAAAACCAGCAAGCCAAAATCAAAACTAAACTTTCAGCAGTATGTACAATATTTTTAATGGACATCCAGCTGTGAACAGGTGCAATTTTTACTACAGATAAGTGCAGTTCTCTTTTTATTCCACAGGATCATTTTCTCTCCCTATATCTATGCTATTTAGTAGGTTCTGGTGTCATTTCTTATATACATGTTAAAAAGAGAAGGAAAGGACAGAAAAAAAAGAAAAGAATGATGGGCTTCCATAATCAGAGAAGTTTGGAGCGGCTGAATCAGCGGACCTGGGGTGCGTAGCCCTCTTTCATTAAACCTTCTTCATAGTCCGTCTGGCAGAGAATCATGTTGTTCTTTAGGAAAAATTTGTCTCCCACACAAAATCTGGAAATACAAAAGGGAAAGAGATGATTCAATTTGTACTGGATCCTATGACAACGCCTCAAACCAGGAGGGGAACCTTCTTAGATGACCAACCACAGTTCTTCATATTTTTTTAAGGGTCTCTTTATATACACCCAGCCCTTTCTCCTCACAACCTCACCCCCAACAAAACTTAGAATAGCACCTAGACTTATATACTGCTTCATAGTGCTTTACAGAACTCCCTAAGCGGTTTACAGAGTCTGCCTATTGCCCCCCAACAATCTGTCTCCTCATTTTACCGACCTCAGAAGGATGGAAGGCTGAGTCAACCATAGGCCAGTGAGAATTGAACTGCTGGCAGTCGGCAGAATTAAGACACTGCATTCCAACTACTGCGCCACCATAGCTCAATATTCAAATTGGTTGTATATTTGTTTTTCCGAAGGTAGATTTCTGTATCTGTTGTTTTTATATTTGTGATTTTTTTCCTATTGTTTTATTTATTTTGTGTGGCCCTAACAGAAAGGACCGTATAAGTTCCGATTGTTGTATGCTGCCCAGAGTTGCTTTTGATAAGATGGGCAGCGACACAAGTTTGATTGATACATACATAAATAAAATATAGTTCATGGTTGGTTGTCCGAGCTTGGAAGGAGTATTACTGACCAGGATTTGGACAGATCTTTTATCCTATTATATTTGTGTGGCTTCTGCTTCTGAATGAGTGGTTGACTTATGGTAGCATTCGATCTGAACTCAGGGGCACAACCCTTCCTTTTGAACCATTCTACCAAGGTAGCCTTGCAAAGACACGGGGTGAAGCTTTGCAGAAAATACTGATTTATATATGCAGTCCTTGACTTATGACCACAATTGAGCCCCAAATTTTCATTGCTAAGGGAGATAGTTAAGTTGAATTTCATCCCGTTTTATGACAATTGTTCAATGAATCACTGCTAAGTTGTTAAGCCAATAATGTGGTTGTTAAGTGAATCTAGCTTCCCTACTGACATAAGTCAGGAGGTCACAAAAGATGATCACATGACCCCCGGGACATTTCCACAGTCATAAATATCAGTCGGTTTGCAAATGTCTGAATTTTGATCATGCGATCATGGGGATGGATGCTGCAATGGTTGTTAAGTGTGAAAAACGGTACTGTCACTTTTTCGGTACTGTCAGCGGTTGCTAAATGAATTGTCGTAAGTCGAGGACTACCTGCATCTCAATATTAATCTTTCAAAGCTCAGAAAATGTAAACACAAGATAAGTTGAACAGGGTCCGTGTGTCCTTTTTTAATACAAGAAAAGCAGCTATAGGCACAGGACAGAAGGGCAGGGTCAATGGGCTCACCCCAATTTTCTCAGTTAGGGATGGCTGGATTCACACCAGTGGGGTCTTTAGAAGGGCATGTAATCCTTGTAGGCCCCTTGTTAAAATGTTACACTAGAAAGGCTAACTAATAGAGCCTTGGGCCAGTACAAAAAATATATATTAAAGCATACATATATTCCTTTTAGTTATTAAATAGCAAAGTATTTAAACTGAGAAGTTAGTTTCAAATGAATGCATTTACTGATTACACATTTATCATTTGGCTGGCTTGATCTCCCTTCATAGCATACCTTAGAAACAGCAGTTAAATATGCAGTAATTCTCAAAATAATTTTAAGATACATTAACACAGTGCACAAAACGTTGACAAGATAAGTAAGCGGGATCACTTTAGCTAATATAATTAGTAACGGACTCATTTGCAAAATCAGAAAAAAACAACATTCTGAAATTTCACAGTGCCCCAAGCTGCAGATACATTGCATTACGTCAATATAAATTAACCACAGTTAGTTGGGCTCATACAACATGCAGAACTCTAGCCAAACAAACCACTTTATGGCTCAGTGAGATGTGAGCTTAAGACTATAGGTGAAGAAGAAGGAGCATACTCAGTTGTGGCTAAAATGTAATAACTATGTAATGACCTGGAGTGTAACACAAATGTAACAAAATCCAAAACGTAAATAAATGTCCTTTAATGCATCCAACTTGCCCCCACTGTTCAATAATTCTCAGTTGGAGATAAAACTTACTCAAAAATAGTCTTTAAAAGAAAGCAATACAGTCTGAACTTAATGAACAGATAGAGGTGAAATAAAAAACCCAAAATAAACTACAATGAAGGATAAGTAATTACCAACTTTAAGGAGATAACAAGGCACAGTCTGTTGGAAGGACACCAACCAAGATAACTTCAGCCCAAAATAAAACATGCTTTGCTTCTGGCAACACTGTGTTGTATCCATCCCTCTTGTATACAATTCTCTCCAGCTGCAACTAATGAGGGGGATCATGGCCGCTTCCTCTCTCATAAGCCAAGTTGTTCCTTCTGTTCCACCCTGTATGTCCTAGGATGAAGAGGGGATGGACCTGGTTCTTCCTCTGACTGCCCAGCCGGCCTCTGCCCTCCCCCAGCCTCCTCCACAACCCCCAGAGCCACACCTCCACTCCCTGTAAGCTGTTCCTCCTCTCCCTCAGAGTCCGACTCTACCAAGGGCATGACAAAGTCATAAGCCAAAACCGCCCATAATAAACAGAAATAATTTTACAGTGAAAGCAAATTTCCAAGAAACTGGATGAAATGATACACCTGATGTTAGCTATTTATCTATCGCTTCCATTCATGCGACACATATGGATGCAACCAAATTAAGATCTATGTCACCATGGGGAGAGCAGAAAAATATTAAGCAATGAAAGCTTTGTAGGGTTCCTTCTATCCACATCTTTTTCAATCCAAAATTGGGGCTCGAAAGAGGTAAAAACCGACCTTTTTACAGAAACCCAAACTGTCTAGCATGGTGGCATGAGTAGACGGTTTCTACAAAGGGTCTACTTCCCCCCCCCTCCTTCAAAAGAGTGATCCCTTTAAATGCAGACTGGAGAAGAGAACTTGCCCCCAGACTCAGCCAGGGGCCTTCAGCCTACAGCAGAATTTAGCTAATGAATGATGCCACTGGGGTTGGTGGCATCATAATCGGTTTGTTACAAGAGCTCCATCTATAAAAACACCCTTAGAGGAACTGCCTGCTGCAGTCCAATTAAATCAAAAAAAGAGTCACCCAAATGAACTTTTTTTGTTGTTGCATTGATGCGGACAGATGAAAATGCCTTTGCTTCAACTAATTACCCACCTTGGTCTAGAAAGCATTCTTTAATTTGGCCTTGGATTACAATGTCCTTACTCTCTCGCCGACCCTCCCCTCTTCCAAACCGCAACATTTTGGACCCAATTAAGAGCTGAAATAAATGCATGCATTGTTTACAGTACATTGAACAACAGAGTAGCTATGGGAATAGGCTGTATATGTACTTAATTGCAACAATTTAACCTTCAAATAGCAGGGTCTGGTGGAGCTGACCCAGGAAAAGTACACAGAATTATATGCGTTGACCTGCCCAACCTCTGATAGCGGCTCCCTCGTATTTTATTAGTCAGTCACTCTCTAATGATGCTGGAAGCCGAAATCTGAAGGAATTGTCACCGAGTAAATTGTATACTGAAAAGAGGCCTTTAATGCTTTGTGAAGTTGTGAGGTTTTAAATGGAACAGCAGTTGGACTGATTTACATTTGTAAAGATTGGAATGCTAGACAAACAGCGAAGCCATTTATTTTCCAACTGGGTAGCTTTGGAAATTTATCCTTATGCTTGCTAAATAGAGAGAAGGGGAGAAAATAGTGTAATAAAAAAAGTGCATTGAAAAGAATTAGCTCGGCTCCCAAAGGAAAATTGGACTGTTTATTTGTGGGGTCTCACTCTCTCTCTCCCACCCCTCCCTCCCCCCTCCCCAAAAAAAGCCTCCAGACTTCAACCCACATTCCTTTTTCTTTCTTTCTTTCTTCCATTCGCGGATTAAAATCCATTCTCCATAAACACAGATTATAAAATGATCCTGAAAATGCTGGAGTTATTTATGGACAAATCAGTCTCACCAAACAGGGTCTTATTTCCCAATTTGTGGTCTCTTGCAGCCTATTTTTATATTTCATTATATTTCTTACAGAACAAAGCTAAGAGACCAACCAAGGGAGCAAATCTTCTTTTATAGCTTCTCTTTCTTTTGCGTCTGGGGCGGCATTTCTTGTCCTGTGCAAAACACAATCAGGTTCTTGCCCTTTGAGGAAATATTCATCCCTCCCCCCCACTCCCATGTATAATTAGAAAAAAGCGATCCATGAAGATGCACAAACTATCATCTAAATATAAAACGTGGAAGGGAAGTGTGAAATCCCATTCATAGGCGATTCCATCGCTTATGTTAGAAAAAACTGGAGAGCTTGAGCGATTCTTTCACATCATTCAGTGGACAAAAAGACAAAAACACAACAGGAGTTTCACTTTTCCCTTGACAAGCATCATGGTGGGAGATAGCACAAGATGCCATTTCTCTGTAAAAGTCCACTGATGAAGTCCATCAGATCCAAGGACCATAGGGCTGAAGTAGGCAGAATTTGTACCACATCTCTCTCTCTCTCTCTCTCTCTCTGTCTCCCTCTCTCTCTCCCTCCCTCCCTCCCTCCTTCCCTCCCTCTCTCTCTTTCTCTCTCCCCCCCACAATTCTAATTAAATTTCCTACCCATACAAGTTCACAGGGGAGAACAGGAGAAATGGCTAAAAACAGCCAAGCAAGGGTTGACTGATTTATATTTAAGACACAGCTAAGAAATCCCAGAATAGTAGTCTAGACTGAAAAGCTGAAAGAGCACCTCAGAAGAAGTCTATGACAAGCCACGATCCTGATATTGCCCGCATAATCAGCAGGGACCGAGCACAACTCACCTTTTCCCCCTGCTTGCAAATCTATTTCAAGATCGTATCTAAAAGGGAGTGTGTGCAGTGGCCTCTTTTCACTTCACATCCTATCAACTGGAGCAGTGGAATAGTGTTAGCAATTCTAGCAACTGGAGCAATGCTAGTGTTGAATAGGAAATGCTACTGCTGTATGTTGAATGAGAAATTCTGGGCCCTTCCCATTTTGAAACCAAAGAAGGCGGCTATTTGGCATTCCAAGACAATGGCCAGAAGTCACAAGCAGAAGTCTGGAATGGGATCATAGGCTCTTTAGAACAAGGACAAATGGAAGGTCAAAGAAAGTATCTCTTCAGCCATATTGAATAATGGGTTTCTAATCTTCAGAAAACTGGTTCTATGTGGAGAAGACAACACAGAGTTCCCTTTCAGTAAATCAGTTAGTAAATACAGTTGCTTTATGTAAATAGTTTGTAAACCAGTTTCCTGGTCTGAACCCCTTGAGAAACTTAGTTGACAGGTAAGTTTGTGATGATGCTGGTGAGAGAAACAAGGGGGGAGGGTAGAATAAGATTGTTTTGCCACCAGTAAACCTTGACGTAGACTACCATCACCTATCACGTATAAACTTTATGTTTGGAGGGCCTATTGGAAGTTTCCAATTTCTACTTTTCGTATTTAAAACTTCTTCCATTATAAAATAAATCTCCACCATGCATTTTGACTTAAGGGTTTTGCATTTTTGTGGGATGAAAAATTAAGAAGAGATTGTTAATTGCTGTTCTTGCCTTCAATGAAGCCTTAAAAATAGCAAATCCCTAGTTTTCAAAACATAAAAACACTAATCTTTAGTAGTTTTCTTCATACATTTTGTCTTTTCTATCTTCCAACAAACTCTGATTGGGACCTACTGTATGAAGGCAATGCAGAGGCAGCTCACAAAAACTTAGCCCTTTTTTTTAGAAAAGATGTCCTGATTTTTTGGTACAGTAAATTAACATGTCCCTCTACCAATATCTATGCAAAAAAGGAGATTAGCAAACAAAACTGAGCCAGCTCCCTTGCCTACAACCTACTGTAACTTCAAGTCTTATGCTTAAGACTAATAACATAAATAAATTAAATTCTCAACATGCCTACAAAGATGAACTGAAAGGCTTAAACCAAATTTTTCTTTAAAAAACCAGCAGTTCAGGAGGCATGATTCTGCAATTGAAGAAATAAAATGTCACAACCCAGATGTATTTTTTTTAAAAAAAGCAACACAATAACAGCAGCTTGACTGACTGTAGCTTCAAATAACCCTAGCCAGAGTTGTGGGATTACCCAAACCTGGAGCTGTTTTCCAATGGATGTCTCTATTTATATTTCCATTCTCATTCATGGAAGGGTTTATAAAACCACATCCAGGGTTTATATAAATTTTAATCCAGCTGAGAGCCAGGTGTGGCTGCAAGGTATGGCTTGCGATGGAATGGTCAAAACTCTACCTGCTCTTGTGCCTGACTTTGATCACATCATCACCTTGACTTTTTAGGACCATACCTTGTGATGCATGAACGTCTGGGAAGAATCTGTGCTGGAATACATAATAATTCACAGCATACTTCTAATAATTGCCTTGTCTCACTTGAAATTTCTACTATCAGATGATCTGGTCATGATCTACAGGGTTTGGGATATATCTTCCAAGTTTGGACCTCTCCTCTTCTGTACTCTGAAGGTTTACAAAATTTAATCCCTGCTTTGGTAGTAGAAGCCATAGCCACCATTGTATTTCCTCTTGTAACAAGGTTTTCAAAGTGGGGGGGGGGGGAGGAGAAACCCACTCCCCAATCCAACCTTTCTCTCCCAAGCTTTAAGAAACTTTGCCTCATCTTTTGTTCTGGGGTCCAGTTCTGCTTTTTCAAAAAGCAATTGGACTTTGTTTTTTCCTTGAAGACATTTCTCTTCTCATCCAAGAAGCTTCTTCAGTTCTGACTGAACTGAATTGACTGAACTGAAGAAACTTCTGAGAAGTGAAATGTCTTCAAGGAAAAACAAAGTCCAGTGGCCTTTTGAAAAGGCACTTTTGGGATAACCAAGGCCTGGATGACTGAGAATCTCCATAAACATTTTGTTCTGAGGGTATCAGAAATTACCTGCCTTGCTTGACTGCTGGAGATTAGTTGTCTTCTCCCAGTAAAGAGCTTTTATCTTACAGAGGATGAAGCGAGAAGACAATAACTAAGTGGTAATTATGCATAACCAATGCTAAAGATATGCAGCTGAGGCCCGGAATAAATGAAGCGAACAAGTAGAGGTACGTATTAAGCACATTTAATAAAGACCCTGGAAAAGTGTTTGGAAGAATGACAATGGGAGCGACTTTTGAGTCTCAATTCAAAAGAGGCTGCAATTATTTCTTACTTGAGCAGATCCTCCTCTTGGTAGGGTAAAGACTGACCTTATTTTGAATGCAGACTCTTTAGTTCTGCACCAAAACAAGCTTGATGTATAGGAACTGTAAATGGCCCTGTAACTTCTAATTGCTTAGCATTATTACATTGTTTAAACAGTGGTTATTACTTGTCTGATATTTTAATTTTCTGCACAACATGATGAGAAAGGTCAATTTAGCTTTGTTTTAGAATGTAATTGTAGAAAGCTGTAATTATGGCAGCTGCACAATTCACACTTGCATGGGGGAGGAGGGTTACTACAGTTGGGGGGGGGGGGAGAACTTACTACAACCCTATCAAAGAGAGCTTGGGTTGATTCTCCCATTACTTTACTGTCCCATGCTAATTGCTTCTGGTTACCATCCCTTTTTGCAGGTTCTTTTTCCCAAGGAAAGCCAACGTGGATGCGTGCACCAGATATACATATACATACTTGCTCTTGAAATAGAATTTAAATGTTTGGCATTGCATCATCTGAAAAACCCAATTGATGTAAAAAATAGGCAGGTTAGGAATTTGCCTCGTAAAGGAAAGGGTAAATACAGGTAATCTTCAAATTACGACAATTGACCCCAAAATTTCTGGCTTTAGTTGCACTATAAATGAACTGAAATTAAGAATATATTTTGAAAAAAATATGATCTGTTGGTTTATGACTGATAAAAAGACTTGCTTTGATAAAACTCTCAATCCAGGGTGGCCCTGGTCCCTGAACCCTTTTCTTTTTAAAAATCTCAACTGATCAGTTCTCTTGCAACTACTTCCTCTGAAACTGGTTCCAAGCACACATACAAATTGTGTTTCTTTTCATAAATTGTAGTATTGCCCTCTTTCATGCCACCAGGTTTGTTTTCACTGCTGTTAACAAGAAAAGGTAATCCAAAATGGTTCCAACCTGCCCACATCTCCTCGTGTGAATTCAGATCTCTATTGTAAAGCAGACTGAGGAGAAAGCAAATAAATTCTGCAGTATATTTTTTTTTTCGGGGTATGGAAATGTGATGGCTCATAGACTTTGCAGCAAGATAAAAGGGGTTCACTTTGGCAGAATTTTAATTGCAGAGATTGAATTCAATCCAATATTTCTACTACTACTATCTTCTTTAATTTAAGCTGTGTACATATACGTGTGTGTATACGTGTGGGTGAGAGAGAGAGAGAGAGAGAGAGAGAGAGAAAACGAGAGAACCTCTAGTGAGGCTTAGGGTCTTATTCATTATTTTGTATCAATTTAAAACCTACTTTTCATCATTAAAATCGAATCTCAAAGCAGTTTGAGGGAGGGGAGAGAGCTCAACATTGGACCACTGGGACTATTTCTTCCTATGGAAGGCAATTTTCTCTAGGAATAAGGTTAGGGAAATTAAGATATAAATATGATTATGCCTGATACCTTCAGTCCCAAAGAATCTCTAGTCTCTACTCCCATAATTTTTTTTCTTAATAAAAAAAGGAATATCTCTTTTGAGTTGAATTTGACTCTGGTGATTTTCTGGTTACATCCATCTAATTTTCTCAGAATATGGAAATTATTTTCCTTAATATATTTCAGAATATATATTTCACCTTCCTACTCCAGTGTCCTGAGTTTTCCTGCTAGTTTCCCTTCTTGGAAGTAGTAAGGTCTACCTCTGCTTTTAAAGATCAGTAAAGGTTGGGAACTTGGGCAGACCTTATGTTCTTGAGAAGTATTCCTAACTCTTATAATTGATAAAGGCAAAATAAATGTTTTTTTAAGGCTTTATGGCTTAAACCACATTGTTTGATTGACTGATTACGTGCCATCAACTCATTGCTGACTCTTAGCAACCACAAAGATTTTCTCCGTGATTTAAAGCATAGCTCCACTGATGCTGATCTTCTAAAGAGCCATATACTAATCCCTCTTCAAATTTCATGAAGAGTAATAATCTCCTGCTATAAATTAGAGCTTAATTTTCTATTGCGTCTATTGGAGTGTCATCATGTAAGATTATGCTTTCCATGTATGTAGAATTAATCCTTGCCTTTTTCAGTGCTTCTCTTGGTCTTCCACCATAAGCCAGCAGCTCAATTTTTACCCATGAATTACATGCCATTTTTTAGACGAAACTTCCTAAACCTGGCGCCCTCCAAAAATGTCTTGGATATGACTGAGACTATATGAGAGTTTAAATATCTGGTGCTGAGAGAATGCCATCTTAGGCAAATGTGGTTAAGTAGAAATTAAACATAAATAGAAAAATGGAAGAGGCTTGCCTGGAATGAAGTTTAACCAATATCTATGCACCCTAGTGTAAAGAACTAGTAAGAACTTATTTTGTTATAGGAAACTGGAGTTGTTTTCAAGAAATGTGAATTTTTCCTTTAATGGTTTACTTATGCTTCCATTGTAAATTTTAGCACAGCCTCACACGGAGCTAAAAAAAGACTAAAATACTAAAAATGGTGGATAATAAAGTTTGAAGTTCAAGTTTTAGCAATAGCAATAGCACTTAGACTTATATACCGCTTCACAGTGCTTTACAGCACTCTCTAAATGGTTTACAATGTCAGCATATTGTCCCCAACAACCTGGTTCTCTTTTTACTGATCTTGGAAGGCTGGAGGGCTGAGTCAGTTTTAACTCTAGATTCCAAAAATATGAACCTAATCCAAATTTGCAAGGCTTCTCTCCAAGATGCCCCAGGACAAATGAAACAGTTCTCTAAAAAGAACGAGCAGGCACCACTTTAAATTCCTGCTCGGAAATGAGGGTTTTTAGCCACCAATTTTAACTATATAAGCTCATCTTTCTTCAATCTGGCGCCCTCAAAATTCCCAGGGGGGCACAGGAAGCCTATGAATAGGGATAATGCTAGATCCACTAAGTCCATGATGGTGAACCTGTGGCAAGTGTGCCAGAAGTGGCACGCAGAACCACTTCTGCCAGCACCCATGATGCAGTGCATGTGCAGGGGGGGCAGGGGGAGTGCACATGCATTGCATCACGGGTGCAGGCACGCGAGGGAGCACTTTTGGCATGCAACATGGAAAAGGTTAGCCATCGATGCACTAAGTCCTCACTATGGTGTTCCCTTCCCGTGTGCTGCACCTGAAAGACATCAACAAGTAGGATCGTCTGGTTTCAGAGGTGTCAGCCCCTTCTTCCTTTTGCTACTCAGTGGATGCTAGACGCTTCTGCTCACTTTCTCAGAAACCCGTGGCAGGTTGTTCATTGCAAGGCATAGCCTAATCCAAGTTACGATTAAATTGGGAAGTAGAGCAGATGAGAGTAGATAAGCCTGAGATTCATACCCATAATGAGATACTCTGGTTCAGGATACACCTGAATACCCACCCGAAGGATGGGATGGAATAAAGAAGCCATTTTCCTTATATCTTACTTTGTTAACCAAAGTAAATTCAGCCCAGAGCCCATTGGCAAAATCTCACGCCTATGGGCTCTTCTTTTCTAAACAGAGCCAATTGGCAACAGCCCATGGAAATGCATTGCAAAGTCTGATAATAAATTTAAATTTACTAGCTGGAGCAGTGGGGTTGTGCAGTGAGCCAGAACAGTCGTGGTTGATTGATTGGCGTGTGGGCTCCTGCATGAGGCAATCTGTGCTGTGATTGGTTGCTCTGGGTGTGGAGGGGGCGTTCCCCTTTTCCCTGCCTTTTTTCTCCTGTGTGCTCTGTGATTCACCTCACGACGCTCCTGTTTGCCCGACTAGCTTGTTGGCTGTAAATATAGGTGTAAAACGTATTTTATATAAAACTCCAAGTTTGTGTCAGCGTCTCTGGCTTCATTTGGACCCTTGGATTCCCTGACAGCGTCTCTTACCTCTGATTACACAGCTGACACGCAAAACAGTCCAAGTGGTAAACGTTGTCCTTGGCTCTCATCACCATCTCAAACGCGGGGATAAGCTTGCTACAGGCCGCGCAGTTTCCAGTCACACCAAATAACCTGCCAATGGTGGGGACAGAGAAAGAAAGAAAGGTTGGCTCAGCAAATAAAGAAGGCGCCCAAAGAATAAATCAGAATAGAGCTAGATGGGACCTTCGAGGTCTTCTAGTCCAACCCCCTGCTCAAGCAGGAGACCCTGCACCGTTTCAGACAGGTCCAGTCTTTTCTTAAAAATCTCCAGTGATGAGATTCCGAAGGCAAAGACGTCCCACTGGTTAATTGTTTGCAAATAAATCATCTACCATCCTAACATAATGTTTACCACTTGTCTCTAGAAGAACTGTTATTAATCTGAAGTGCATTAAAGTCTGACCCCTTCAAGATGGGAGGGGGGGAAAGAAAGTAAAAAAAAAAAGTCACATTAGTGAGCAGTACACACGCAGCCATCGGTTTGAAAATGCAGCACGAAAAAGGCTGAAGATTTGAAGACAGCCATGGGACCGCGTTGCAAAAAACTGTGGCCTTGGTGCTGTTTATTTATAATATGCATGCACTTGAGCATAAGAAGAAATAATACTTTGGGCCTGGTGGGGAGAAGCGAGTCTCCCAGTCATTTTTGACACCTAGTGCTAAAAGCTTTACTATTATTAGAGAACGGTTTATGAAGAAGTCATTTAAAGTGTCAGAAAGCATTAGTGGTTCATGTACCTTCCAACCCTAAGAAATGCTTATAGCTATGATTATGTTATAGAAGGAGCCTATTAAAGTAAATGAGGCAGTCAACTATATACAGCCGCATTAGAAATGCCAGTATATTATACTGCGGGAGCAATTTTAAAACTCTATTGAAATGTTTTAACTTTAAGCTCTGCCATGCTACTCTTTGTTCCAAGACATTGAAAGGAGAAGAATGGACATCACCTTGCTAGTTATTTGTTTGTATTTACTTTTCAATGTTTGAACCGCCCATCTCCCTTAGATGTTACTTCTCCAGGAAACCCCAACGATGTGATTCTGTCAGTGGGGCAGGTGACCCTAGGCTGATATGGAAGCACTCACATGGCTAGAAGTGTGACTGTTATCTTTTGCCATCATGGGGTGATAATGGTTTTTTGTGGGTTTATCTTGTGGATCTTTAATGCTGTATGTGAGTTGAGCAGCCATATAAATTTAATATATGAACAGATAATTAATAAAAGACACCTTAAACCGACTCCTATCTTTATCACCTAAGGGTCCCAAATGGACCACCCTTAACCATAAGACTTTGATTCACGCATCACCAAGATAATACAGTAGCCAGAAAACAGATTATAATAAAGCTCATTAAAATAATAGCACTCCATGGGCCAAACGTCTGTTAAAAATAGATTTTAGGGCTTGCTTGCTTACTTACTTTTTCCTGTTTTTATTATTTTTGTAAATAACTCAAGGCAGCAAACATCTCCAACACACCTTCCTGCTCCTATTTTCCTCACAACAACCCTGTGAGGTGAATTGGGCTGAGACAGAGTGACTGGCCCAAGGACAACAAGCCGGCTTCCATGCTTAAGGCGAGGCTAGAACTCATTGTTTCCTAGCGATTGGTACAAAGTCACCCAGTTGGCTATCATGCCTAAGGCAGGACTAGAACACACCATCTCTTGCTAATTGGTCCAATGTCATGCAGCTAGCTTTCACGGCTAAGGTAGGACTAGAACTCACCGTCTCCCACTTTCTAGCCTGGTACCTTAACCACCAGACCAAACTGGCCTGCTTCCATGAGAAGATTGCTGGAGCCAATGTTTCTTCCAAGGACAAAGTATTGTCTTATTAAAAGGACAATATTAAAAGGATGTCTTGGTAGCTTGTCCAGTTCTGTGTACCTCACACAGAGGAGACATGAACAGCCCCCCCTCCAGATGATTGGACTAGACCGAATAAGCAAACTCATGCTTGGCAAGTTTTTCCTTAAGTCATGCTGGATGGCTTTATAGGTACGTAACTCATCCTTTGAACTGAAACTGGAAACTTGAGATAGCCAGTGCAGGATGGGTGTTATTCTACAATAGCAAATTTCCCCAGCTAGTAGCCTACCCAACCATCCTAGTCTTTTTAACCTGATTTATTTATTTTTTACTTGTAAGGCTTAACTCTGTTTTTAAGCTTTGCTTTTATTCATGCATTTATACGATTTGATTACGGCATTGTAAAGACAGGTGAGGTAGTAATTTAATAAATAACAGTAAGTAAAAATTATACACTACCCATGCAGCTACTAAGTCCACTTCACTAGCAACCCCACACTGTGTACGTGGGCAGTGTAATTATCATCACAGAAGTATTCAGCCTTACATGTTTCTATCAAGCCTAGCAAGTTAGCCTAGAGGGGAGGTGTGAGGTCAAACAGACAGACAAGCTATCCGATGGAAATAACTCCCTCTCCAACACAGAGTAAGAAAAATGCACATTCCTTCAATATTCATTTATCTCTGAAGCAGGGAAGGAGGAGGAAAAACAAAACTAGATTTAAGAGAGTGATGAGAAAGCAGATTGATGGAGATATGTTGCTGCTAGTGTTGTGTTGTCTGGGGATATGTTTGACAATAAAGGTACAGAACAGAACAACAGAGTTGGAAGGACCTTGGAGGTCTTCTAGTCCAACCCTCTGCCCTATATTACTTTAGTCAAATGATTATACAGTCTTTTCTTAAAAGCTCCCAGTGATGAAGCATCCACAACTTCTGAAGTCAAGCCGTTCCACTGGTTAATTGTTTTCACTGTCAAGAAATTTCTCCTTAGCTCTAGGTTGCTTCCTTCCTTGATTAGTTTCCATCCATTGCTTCTTGTCTTGTCTTCAGATGCTTGGAAAAATCTTCTTTGTGGCAGCTCCTCAAATATTTGAAACACTGCTATCATGTCACCCCAGTCTTTCTTTTCACTTTTACCCAATTCCTGCAACCATTTTTCATGTTTTAACTTCCAGGCCCTTAACTGTCTTTGTTGTTCTTCTCTGCACTATTTCCAGAGTCTCAACATTTTTAAATATGTTTTTTAATAAACTGGATGCAGTAGACCAAGTGTGGTATTACTAAGGCATTATAAAGCAGTGGTAAGATCATTGGGTGATTAGGACTCTGTTAACCATTTGCAAAACAGATATGTTTGTATACCAATAAGTTAAGCCACCTAGACACTTGAATGCATTGTTCAAAACTGTACCACGGTTGTTTTCCCCCAAAATGGATATTACAAGAAATAAACTAGCTCTCCACACATGTAGGAAGAATGGTTATTTTGGAATGCTACATTATAAATTTTGGGTTTGGGCTTAACTCATGGCCCATGTTTGTTATCGGGGCAAATGTGAAGCTACTTAATATATCTAAATAGCCTTTTTTTTTTTAAAAAGGAACTGCTATTCTTTGTGCACAACCTGCTAATGCCATTTGCAAGTATGATAGAAAATAGATGAAAATGCCACAGCCGCCCCTTTGCTTTTTTTGCTCTTCAACATCAGGCTGACAGCAGAAAAATATAATGGCTCTCCAGGGAAATACCAAATTAAAAACAGTTTTAAGGTAATGAATTCAAAGGTGCTACACGAGGAATCTCGGGACTGACAACACAGACAATGAATATGAAACCTGTTTTGTAAATCTGCACCACCCAGGCCGAATTCAATAGGTTCTGATTCAGTAAGAATTCCTCGCTATGCACAATTTGAATAACATCCCAGCATATACCCACAGATCCCCCTTCCCCACACACATATCTACACAAAACACACAAACAATTCTTACTACATGCGACTCACACCTAGCTACATTGGGCTGCAACTCCAGGAAGCATGGCCAAATCCTATTATTTTGAGAATTGTAGAAATTGATGCCCAGAATGAAGGAAAGCATCATTTGAAAGGTTGGTTTTAGTCATTTTTTTATGTCCTGATCTATCCTTCCTTCCATGAAACTGATGATGTTACCTAATTTGGCAATGAAATGTTTGCAAGAAAACCAAAATGCTCAGACAGCACCAAGGACCTTCCAGTTCAACCCTGGACCTATAAATATTCTCTTCTTTAAATGTCAGTCTGTACAATAAACTTTTAGCATGACTTTGTTCTGCTTCAACAATTGCTATCCAGCCTGACTTGAACATTGTGATGTCTCATAATCCTAAGTCTGACAGCATTACACAAATCAGCCTGGACTGAGGGAAATTTGTTACCAATAGCCCTGAGACACATGAAACAGGCCCTCAATGAAGCCAGGAGGTATTGTATTGTATTGCTCCGTGCCATCATAGGCATTATTCTTCGTTGGAACTTACTAAACAGATGGTTAATTATTGTTGATTCCTTACTCTGAGTACTTTAATTGGGCAACCAAATGGATTCAGTGACCCAAATTCTCACTTTCAACAGTCGGTTTGTACACACATCTGGGCTAAACTGAATGACTTGTAATACATCAGCACTTCAATATTGAAATGACTGAACTGGAAACTGTAGATACAATTCTTCTTTTTATTTTAATCTAATGTTAAGATAAACTGTCTATTACACAGGTAGAAATCCAGATGCTCCATTTGGTGATGACCAAGGGATTGTCTAGTCCAGGTCATAATATGAAACGAGGCCTTCTCGGTGGCTGCACCAACATTGTGAAATGGCTCCACCAGGCTCTTTCCAGCTTTATTTTTCTGGTTCATGGTTAAAAAAAGAACAAACCTCAGTAGCCTAAACTTTTGGAATTAAATGGTTATCAGCAGGGTGTGTGTCAATTTGGTTATTTTATTTATTAAGCAAATTTATATGGCTACCCATCTCCTGCAAAGTAACTCTGGGTGGCGTACAACACAATCAATTTTCTCAAAATAGTGAAAGTGACTAAGTGATTGAATCCTGCTCCTTTTTAACGGGTGTATGATACATGTTAAAAGGGGTGGGTGGGTGGATTCTGATTGCCCAGTAGGATCCTCTATTTTGGTGGTGTTAGCCCCTCCTATAGGCACCCCTGTGTGAGAAGCTGAGCTCCTGTTACAATTCTGCCTTTGTTGGCTTGTAAAATGTGCTTTAATTCTACTTGGCTTTATTCAATGTATTTTCATTTTATTTTATGACGTTGTGATTTTACAGCTTTGGTCAGCCACAAATAATACCATAAAACCTTTATTACAGCCAAAGGCCAGCAAAATAAACTTTTGATAAACAATGATTAAGGACAACAGATAGTTTTAAACAAAACCCCTAATAAAATGCCTGTGAGTCATGGGGTAACCTAAATACAAGAATAAAATTAATCCATAATTTTGCAAATCTGCAGTGAGATTATGAAGGCGATACCATTGAAAACTTGCAATGACATCCCACAATCTGGCTATTTTATTTTTTTCTCAGATAGCATAGTAATGCCCAAATCTTGAAAAATGGCTGACCTTTGGTTTTTATAGTGTTGTGAGTCTCTGTCAGTGATGAATATACACACACAAAAAAGGCCTGAGCAGAAACTTAAAAAAAAAAAAAATTAAAGTCAACCAAAACCTCAGCCAATTGCTGACAGTCCTTGACATACGACCACAACTGAGTCAAAATTTCTGTTGCTTCACAGTTGTTAAGTGAGTTTTGCCTCCTTTTAAGACTTTTCTTGCCATGGTTGTTAAATGAATCACTGTAGCTTTTCAGTTAGTACCACGGTTGTTAAGTGAATCTGGCTTCCCCACTGACTTTGCTTGTCAGAGGGTTGCAAAAGGGGATCAGACCCTTGGACATTGCAACCATCATAAATAGGAGTCAGTTGCATTGGCAATTAGAGAGCACGAAGAAAAAGGATATTATAAAATATGGGATTTATTTTATCAATGGCTAGATAGGAAAATAGGGAAATGAAACACATTATAATATAAATATAACCTAATAGTAAAGATAATACAATGAAATCATATAACTGATTGCTATGGAAAGTATTACAATTTGCTCGAAAAGGATGAAGTAAATTTGTAAAGTCTAATGATGATTTAATAATAAGACAACATGATATGGATAGGTTTTTTTTTACAATATGAATCTTAATCTAAACTTAAGAGGGGAAGACTGTTGATATTATGCACAAGAGATATGTACCAACCGACACACTGTATAATTGAAAGGTTTTATTTGTTTTGTGTTTGTTTATGTTTGTTGTTAAAAATAAAATTCAAATAAATAAATAAATAAAAATAAATAAATAAATAGGAGTCAGTTGCCAGGCATCCGAATTTGGGTTGTGTGATTGTAGGGATGCTGCCATAGTCATAAGGGTGTAAATTAGTCCTGAGTCACATTTTCCATGCTGTTGTAACTTTGAACGATCACTAAATGAACTATTGTAAATACAGGCTGTGTTTGCCTACATTAATATGTTCCACACGGTCTTTCTCAAATTGTAACATTCAATTGTAACATGGTATACTGCCTTTTCAGTTAGTTTTATCCTTGGTCAGGTTTTTCTTGGCTTAGAATAGTTCAGGAACCCATTCGTTTGTCAGTCCACACATAGTGTGAACCCAGACACCGGATTAATTCTGCAACCAAATTAAGGGTGTTCCTATTCTTCTGGCCTGACAGGGCTACATGGATTAAATGAACCTGTTTCACTCCCCCCAACAATTTTGAAGAGCAGGAATACGTTTCAGCCAGAGGTGGTATTCAGTAGGTTCTGACCAGCTTTGGAAAACCGGTAGTGGAAATTTTGAGTAGTTTGGAGAACCGGCAAATACCACCTCCGACTGTCCCCCGTCCCCATCTATTCTCTGCCTCCCGAGTCCCAGCTGATTGGCTGGGTTTTCTTTTATTGCCTTGCCCAGGAGAACAGAACTGGAAAGCAGGTTAGTGGGGTGAGGAGGGAATGGAGATTTTACAGTATCCTTCCCCTGCCATGCCCACCAAGCCATGCCACATCATGCCCACCAAGCCATGCCATGCCATGCCCACAGAATTGGTAGTAAAGAAATTTGAATCCCACCGCTGGTTTTAGCTGTGTCTAAAACAGTTGTTTAATTTTAAATTGAGATTAACAATAAATAAAAAATAAATAAATGTCTGTGTTTCCACAGCACACTATGTCCAAAAATATTGTAACTCATGTTATGGTTTACCCTCACAACTGATTTGCATAATTTGTTAAGTCAATCTTCCTCATCATCTACTAACTCAGGAATTGTCCAATGCAAGTTTAACCTGTTCCTAACACACTGTGTAAATCAAATATATCAGATACCACTAGGATATCATTGAGGGTAACTGCACTCATTTCTCTTGGGGAAAATCTGGTACCTTTTAAAGAACATTTGATTATTAATGCCTCTGATACTGCGACAAGCAACTAACTCTGAAATCACTATTTTTTTTTTAAAAAAAAACTAACTAGGGTCTCACTGGATTAAATGAATCCCCTACAGCTTTGTTAGGAAGGAGGGAGATTGGTAGACAAAAAGAAAATCCAGAGTTATGATGGAAAAACTGTAAAGGCATAATACTATAAGTACAGGCCATCCTTGACTTACAAACGCAAGTTCATTGCTAAGCAAGGCCAATGTTAAATGAATCATGCTCCATTTTATGACTCTTTTTGCCATGGTTGTTAAATGAATCACTATGGCTATTAAGTAAATGATGCAGTGATTAAGTGAATTTTGCTTCCTCCATTGACTTTGGTTGTTAGAAACACCCAGGGACAGTTGCCAATGATAATCCCACGACCTTGGGACAATGCAAACATTGTAAATACATGATGGTTGCCAAGCACCTGAAGTTTGATCACGTGACTATGGGGATCAACGGTCATAAGTGTGAGAATTGGTGATGTCACTTTTTTCCATTGCCATTTTAACATTGAACAGTCATTAAACAAACGGTTGTAAGTCAAGAATTACTTATACAGACTATACAAGCTTCTGTAAACAGGGTCTTCTATCAAGTCTCAAGAATAGAAGGTGGATCAAATTAAAATAAGAAAATCATTCCCACTCTTTACTAATACTGATGATGTTACCTAGTTGGGTAATGAAATGTCTGCAAGAAAACAACCAATCTCAGAGAGCACCAAGCACCCTTCATTTCAATCCTCAGATACAAATATTCTCCTTTATTAGAAAGAAATTTATCCTGATTATTATTTTCTTAAAATAAGGCCACTGTTTAGCATAGAATGTTATATTACATATTGAAATAACATTAATCATAATACTTCTATAAAACAATTGTCATGCTATATTCTTTTTGAGGGATTTATGGCCAGTTACTACTTTGTAGTGGACTGTTAGATGCCTTCACAAAACTTTTGTTGAATAAAAAAAGAGAGGAGAGTTCTGTTCTGCTTTCAGTATTTGGAAGAAAAGTGAACTATAAATCCAACACAAAAATAAAATGCTGGGATGAATAACTGCACTTTCATCCAGCATTTAAAAAACGTTTTAAGATGGGGTTTATTCAACCAACTTGCATCATCCAAACACAGCTGTAGTGTTCATGCACATACAAGGCCCCAAGAAATAAACTTTATTTATATATTTCAACATGACTTTTGAGATGGAGAAAACCACTGATTTAGATTTGTCCTGTTGCATGAGGGTTCTTATTATTATTGATAGGACTTTTCCTTTTTGATCAAGTATTATTTTTGTAATTGTTTTAAAATAATTTAAAAATAATTTTAATTATGTTTAGACATGCATTGTAAATTGTGTAGAATTGGTCTTTAAACAGAGCAGCATACCAGTCTGATATAATAAATAAATAATACTCTAACATGGTCGTCCAGTCTTATAAGCACTATAATAGCTTAGTATGATAATTTAATTCACACATGTTGAAACATGTGGGTTTCTGTGGGTGGATTCCCACATGTGAGAGGGTTCCTTAACTAAAACTGATTACAAACAACTAAATCCCATTTAGTCTCTTGCATCCAGGAGCAATATGATGGGATTGTAGATCTGGTTGACAAGGATCTTGATTTATCACTTCATCGAACATCTTGGGGATATATTAAGATATGCACAAATTATTAAGGAGAAAACACTTTCTCAAATATTGGGAATGCTCAAACTTAGCATTTGGTTTCCATCAGAGGACAGGGAAATAGTCTTGGGAAAGTCACAATCATGCAGGAGAGCTGTAAAGCCACCCTTGTGTTGTGGTTCACCGGCAGCCTATGCAGATGGCAGTGGAATCGGACAGTGGGGAAGAAAGGAGATCAGTCCAGGAGTCTAGCGAGGACTCAGACAAGGGTCCTGCGTCTGATGCAGAGATGGGGCCAGGACCATCTGGGAGTGGGGTGCTGCCTCCGGAGCCTTCAGAGTCTGGCAGCAGTGAGGCAGAGGACCCAGGGGAGCCTGTTCCCAGTGTGCATGTGCGCAGAGCTGCTAGAAGGCAAGAGCAGCTGTAACAAAAGAGGCGACTTGGGAGTAAGGCTGGGAGGTGAATGCCCCTCCCATAAGGTATATAGGACAGGCAAAGATGACAAAACCTTTGCAAGAAGCAAAGTCGTTCGTTCGGTTCAGATTCATTCTTGAAGCTCTTTGTACTTTTGATTGGTTTTTTTTCTAGTCCATTGGACACCTCTGTTATTGGCAGCTCTTCACAGGAAAGAAAGGTGGGTGCTTATCTTGAGGGACTATTTGAGAATTTATTACCGGCTGGGAATGAAAATAATTCCCAGCTTGCAATAAAACAAGACTTGTTTTTAAAATAAGGTTGTGCATAATTACCATCTCGGAAGCCTTGGTCAGACTACCTAGTTATTGGACCTGCTTAGAAATATCATGTGCTGGCTATTGGGGCTAATAAAAGGAGAAGAGAAAAACCAGCGGGCTTTCCAAAGAAAAAGGAGCTGGAGTAATCAGCGTTCAAAATCACATCCTTATTCACTGAAACAGGAAAAGAAATATTTATTTAAAGCGAAAAAAAGAAAAAAAAACCCAACGGCTCGGTGGCTTATCCCCATTTGGATAACTTAAAAAAAAAATCATATTGTCCAATAATGTTGCATCTTGCGGCTTTTAGTTATTAAAATCCCCCATTACCAACTCGCCATTTTAAGGCCATGTAAGAGGTCCTTCATAGCTATGCTCTAATGCAGAATGTAACTTTAGCAAGGGGTAATTCGGAACGTAGCTATTTATCTAGATGCTTTTTTCCCCCAACGTTATTGTTGATCTTCTACTTTTTCTTCTTGTTTTGCTGTTATTATCATATATAATTCTGGAGTCCTATGTTGAAATTCTGGACTTAGTTCTTTCTTTTCTGCTGTCCTCAATTTCAATTGCTTTCTTTCCCCGAGCATTTATCAGCTACCTGATTAGAATTTGTTTCCACACAAACCATTGATCATCAGCCTATTACTAGGCAAATGACAGTTAATTACCCACTACATTAACCACTGGGACCCGAGACCTGATTCTCCTGCCATCAGTCAACATGATAAATGTGGCAAGTTCAGTAATGCATGGCCAGCCCCAAGCTTCCTGCTATAGTGTGAACAACCCTCAATCTCACTTCCAGGCCCAGGAAAATCTATGGCAATCTGCATAATTACAAGCTCTAGGTTAATAACAGACAAATGATTTGTTGCATCTAAACAAAGTCCTTGGAACAGGGCTGGTCTCCTGTGGTTTTTCTAGGCTGGTTGTACGCTCTGCCATCGATGAATTTTTGACTATAATGTGCATTTAAAAGAAAAGAGTATGGTGGGGGAAGAAACAAAGAAAGAACTGCATCTCCTGATGCTATACCTCTCCTCAATTTGTTGCTCGCCAATTTATGGATCCTACACATGTGATTTTTAATCATTAAAGAACTCTTGGAGCAATATTATCTTAATTATTCTCTGCTGTAAGCAGGGAATTAGACTTCAGATAAAATTTTCTTCTTCCGCCGACTTTCTCTGCCTCGCTGGAGGCTCCATCAGTTTTCATCTGCACCTGGACTCTGAAATCCTAATGATGAATTATTGCCCTTTTTCCTAAGAGGGTGAAACTTACAAGGGAACATTTTACTGAACTGTCAAGCTCACAAACTGAGTGCGGAGATGCGGAAATCTGATCTAATTTACTGCAAAACGATGCACTTGTTAGACTTTCTCCCCCGGTTTCGTTCCCAAGGATCAAGAGATCAGTCAGTAGCCAGCACGGCCTCTTCTTCGTGTACTGAAGAAAAAGAAGGTGTAGGGTTGACATCGGTTAGCTTCTCAAAGGAGGCTCACGATAATGAGAACTGAAACCGAGTTTGTTGATGCTGTGTAGAAAGAACAAATCAACGAGAGCAATAGCTTTTCTTCTGGTGTAGGTCCACCTACCCCATTGTTTCTCATGCCTCTACTGGATTCTTTAAACGTCTCCGCAGCCATTGTTAGTTTAGCTTCTAGCTTTTGATTTTGAAAATCACAAGTTCCCGAGCGATAAAACACAGTTCAGAATGTCAATAACCAGAGATTGGGGATAGAGGAACCTGCAGGTTGTGGGTAGGCTTTGAACAAAGTTTGGTGAGGAAGAGACAATATGTTGTTACTGAAGACAAAACAAATAGGAAGCCGGGGAAATGTGGAGGGTATGGGCTATTCAGACCCCATTCAATCAACCAGTATTAACCAGTTTAACAAACATGAAATTCTATCACAGATCTACCTCATAGAGTACTGCCTGTGAATGAGGCTCTGGATACATCTAGTTCAGGGGTGTCAAACTTGTGGCCTGCGGGCCAGATGCGTCACTTGCTGGTCCCATCCCTGACCACTTTAGTGAAGGGGAAAAAGAAACTCCCAATACGTCACATGACGCCACCGTGACAACGTGAGATTGACACCACTGATCTAGTCTGTACAGCTACTTGTAGCACAGAAAGTAAGTAGTGTGGGTTTTCATCACTGGTATCTGTTGGTTTAGTGCATAAACCTTGCCTCTGAAGATGCCACCGTTGTTCAACTTGCCTCTGAAGATGCCAGCCATAGTTGCAGTGAAACATCATATGACATTTGCTGCCTAGACTATGGTTGTTTTCCAAGGAACCCCAAGAGTTATGTAGATCTCATTGAGAAGTTTTTTTAAAATTTTGTTATATCAAGACTATCCCAATGTAGAACCTTAGCACACAGCAGCAGTCAATATCATTTTACTCAATATCTCCGAATTATATTCTGTACTCAGTAGGGGGATGTTCAACATCTCCCATCAATGGCCACCATGGGTTCTTCAACATTAAACAATTAGGACCCTGAAAGATTTAAAGCCACAGATACTGTGTTTCCCAGAAAATAAGACCCTGTCTTATATATATTTTTGCCACCAAAAAAGGCACCAGGTCTTATTTTCAGGGGATGTGATCCACTGACTAATCTCACTTGCACGTGTCACCCCTGGCCTCCTTTTCATTGTCAGAGGCCTTCAGGAGCTTCTCCTGCAGCCAGCAAAGCTTTCCAAAAGGCCTCTGCAGTCGATAACCGAGCTCTGGATCAATTTGTTATCAGCTACACAGGCCTTCAGGAAAGCCTTCCCTGCTGCAGAAGAAATGGTCGGCAAGGCAGGTGTTGGGGTGCGTGAGGCCTGGCTACAACTGTCCAAAAGTAAGTAGTAGGGCAGCTCCCCCCTCCCCCCCATAGCTTAATTTTTACCCACCCACTCTGGAATGGGAGGGATCTTAATTCAAGCTTATTTGGGTACTTGTGTAAAAATCAAACTAGGACTTACTTTCAGGGTAGGTCATATTTTGGGGGAAACAGGGTAGGACCTAGAATTCTTCCCAAATTCTTCAGAACTGACTCTTCTCCCCTGCCTCCCACTCTATACACACACACACACACAGCATATGTATATATATATGTATGTCTATACTCTGTATCTCCATGTAAACTTATAACATGATTTTAGCATCACATTATTTTTGTATCATAGTATTTAGTAGGGGAGGGACAGTATTTGGTTGTTGCACACAAGGTTCCCTATAGTCACAAATTTGCAGGTTGTAAGCTGTCACTAACCATACTGCTTTAGCCCCGGAAAGAAATTCTCTAGGCAACAAATAATCTACAGAGGAACTGCTTCTATGATTAGATAGACAGAATATTGCATTTGCAGATTTGGGGTATTAAGAGTCAGCATGAACTAGGGGTGGGGATAATTCAGGTTCTCGTCCTCCCTATGTCCCCTTGAGACCATCACTCCCTCTCACGGCTAATCAGCAGAAGGTTCTACAACTAATCAGATGAAAAATGGAAGCCATTGTTGTATCAAGCATTAATAGGTTTTGTTGAAAGGACTGCAGTGAGCGGAGGGCGAAACAACCAAACCCTGCGGCTAAGTGATACAAATACTAGGAACACCCACAACGTATTTGGTGGGTTGTACAGAAATCAATGAATCAATAAGAGATCCTGCCCCTAACAATTGTACATTCTGGCACTGTAGTCCCAAGGCATCTGGTGTTACTTGTTAGTGAAAGCTGATGTAAGAGAAAGGTTGACAAGGAAAACCATCCCCACAAAGTAACAACAAAAAGCATTGAAGAAACTTCATCGAAGGAAGGACACCAGCTATGAATCTTTAATAGGCACCTAGTATTCTGGGCACTCTAAAAAACGTAGTTTGAAGATTTTGAGCTATTAGCTGATTGAGAACATCCATTCATGTTTATTTTTTAACCTTTTAATCAAAAAAGTCAGCTGATATTTTGGGCCATGCTGGAAACTCTACATTCTTCTCAAAGTTGCACTCCAAGCAATATTTAGTAATGTAATGATTATATAAAAGCCAGGTTTGGGTTCAAGAAGAGAAGCGGACACATCCTACAACCCCTATGGAGCTTGGCTCTTTAGATGTTTGCTAAATTACAACTCCAAGCAACCTTGATTAACAGCCATATTGCTTGAGATTACTGGGAGATATAGTTTGGTCCAACAGATAGCTCTTTCCCAGAATATAGATTTTAAATATTTTTCAAATAGGAGCCACTCTGATAAAGCAGTACAAGTTACCAGTGTCTGCTTGCTGAGTTAACCAATTTTCTGGATTTGTCAAATACTCTGAACCATCAACTAACTAGCACACTGAGTTTCCTACTATGTAACTTGCTAAGCCATTAAATAAACTAATCAGTGTTAATAATATCAACCTTTGCATATTGCACAAACGGAACTACTAAAGTTTGAGCTCTAATTAAGTGTGTTGTATAAATACAGCCAAACAATACCTTATTAAAACATAAAAAGAGAGGGAGAGGGGAAGAGAGAGAGAGAGAGAGAGAGAGAGAGAATTTTCCGTATCATCCAATTTAGTCAGGAACATGAATGAAACAAATGTAAAAACTCTTGGCTTTTCCTTATTATATTAGTCAGTAACCCCAAATTCTGTTGCAGAAATTCTGAGAGTTGACGTTCAAATATCTTAAAGTTGCCAAGACTGAAAAACTCTGGGCTGGACTATGTTTACAGACACTAACATACACATATATAAGTAGGACTACACAAGAAAAAAGGGAGTAAACTCTAAATTGAGTTATTTGATACTTTGGTTTTGCTCCATTGTTCACGTGTCAAAATAACAACTTACAGTTTAAGATGTTGTCTAACATCTGGAGATACTGATGTTTGAAAATTTAGTACATGTAGTCCTTTGATCACAATTGAACTCAAAAGTTCCCTTGCTAAGCAAGACAGTCGTAAAGTGAATTTTACCCCATTTTACAACCTTTATTGCCATAGTGGTTGAGTGCATTACTGCAGTTACGTTGTTACATGAATCTAGCTTCCCCATTGACTTTGCTTGTCAGAAGGTCTCAAATGGTGATCACATGATCCCAGGGACACTACAACCATCATCAATACATATCAGTTACCAAACTCCCAAATTTTTGTCCTACGGCCATGGGGTTCCTGCAACAGTTAAAAGTATGAAAAACAGTCTCATAAGTCACTTTTTTCAGTGCTGTTGTAACATTGATCTATCACAAAACATTGTAAGTCGAGGACTACCTGTGCCCTTAAGTTCAATCCATGACTTGATACCTTGTCATGTTTTGGAGCTGGTAATTACAATTCCTCAACTGGAACAAGTGGTGGCTGGTTATAGACTTCTGCCTTTCATTGAGGCCCATGTTCCAAGAAGAAAGAGATGAGGCTGGCTGTTATGCAGGAACAAAAACCCTGAGAATAGTGCTTTAAATTAAAAGCTAAGATATTATTTTCCAAAGTCAGTCTGGTCTTTAGAATCTCAGCCTCCTGACAATCATATAGTACAGATGAAACATCTGAATTCTAGCTACCTGAAACGTTTCAGCTATGTTTAATGCATTGTAAGACTCCACAGTGGTTTTCTCAGGGTGATTTTTTTTTTTTATCAACAGCTGCCTTGTGAAAAATAATGCTCTGCCTTCATCCTCTGCATCAAACACACATGATTTGCGCTTACTTAAGGTAACTCAGGCACAATATTCAGCAGTGTTTTCCTGTGTCTGAGAATTTTTGTCTCCAGAGTCAAGCATCTAGAGACAGATGTGAGCAAACCAATGAGGCATTGCTAGGATATGGACTATTTCCATAGATTGGTTCAGTAACAACCTCTACAAAAGGAGACCTCTCGTTGTAATGGGCTATAACTCCCCAAAATTGAAAACACATGGCACAATACTGTATTCTAGGAATTCAAATCCCAACACGTAAGATCAAGCTAAACTGGAATCATATAAATTATACATAATCTAGAAAAATACTAGACATACCAAAAAATAAAGTCACTTTTAATTGAGTCATATTAAGTTGTTATTGCCTTCTAGGTTGTTCTTTCCATCTCAAATTCACTGGGAGACTCTCCTCCAAATACTAATCAAGGGTTATCTGGCTTGGCTATAAATCAGGTAACATTGGCTAGGTACTGGACTAGATATAAAATTATTTGATTGTAATGAAATGCACCAACAATTAACGTCTCTGGCCACTCCAACCTATTACTTTCCATTAAACAGGACTTTTGAGAATCAGAGTAAGAAAGGGACAGCCTAGTTTAAATCCTATTCTAACTCCAAGATGATCACTTGATAAGCAGTCAGCCTCTCTCAATCTAGCCTACCATGCCTGGTGGTTTGGGTGATAAAATGGTGGCGGTGAAGATAGCAGTACATTATTTAAGTGTAGAGTGATAATTTTTCTGGATCAAAACAAATCGTTGGCTTTTGCTGAAGGCACGATTCTTGAAAGTAGGAGTTGAAGCAATGAAAAAAAATATATAACTAAATTTGATTTGATTACTCTCCAATAATAGATTAGAGAGTTTTCTTCTTTGATCAGTTTTACAAAATAATTTGAAAATAACATCTGGAAGTGTCTTTGGACTGCTTAAAAGGAAGACTGGGACACGAGTGAGATAAATACACATGATCCATTATAAGAGATGTCCAAAGCAATGGAGAACTATTATGGCTATCAGTAAAATATGGCAGTATATGGAATTGGGCATACTCTATATGATATTACTGCATAATGTAGGTGTTAATATGTTGGATGGGCACTGTGAAGATGCAGAACCATGGAAATGATTGGGCAAGTCACACTTGCTCAACCAAACCTACCTTAGACATTTGTGGTTGTAATGATCAACAAAGACCACAACTGACCAATCTTGGTCACTTTTCCTTGGGCTGGCCTTATACATACAGTGAATGACAGCATGAGAATAGCCTACATTAAGCACCTTTTGAACAACATGCAAGGCTCAAATAGAAACCACTTTGATCATCAATCTCTCTTTTACAACAACCTGAAGAAAAAGAAAACTCTGCTACAGCTAATTGGAATTTAAAAAAAATTCCTTAATTGGTAGATTAAAAGATTCCTCCCACCATGCATTCTGAAAACCAAAACTTAAAAAGAAAAAAACAAACAATTGCAGAACCACTTGAGAGATGAATAGAAGTGTTGTGATACAAATCAATATTGAAAGGGAGGAAGGAGGCAGGTGAAACCTTATTCATAGGTCTGCGCCTACCTTCATTTGCTACTATAAACACTGTCGCTGCTGACTCTTTCCCCTTGGTGTAACAGTTAGGAGGCTGGTTAGCCCTGAAATAAATTGTGCTCTGCTTTATTAAAGGTAAACAGCAGTTTCAGCAGCTATACAGAACATGCAAATTGATGAATGTCTTAAGCACTTCTTAGCTAATAAAGGGTGTTTAAGAGATGAAGGAGGGCAAGGGGAAAGAGAAGAAAATAAGCACCATGTATAAAAATATATTTCTAGGTGCTACGCTCTGAGCATAAACATATAGGTCATTCCAGGTGAGAAGCATATTCTGAAAGGCAACCTTGGAAAACATATTTTATTCAAAGCTCACGGCTTCGTGGTGAAAGACACCGCTCGGAGGAGAAGAGGCTGCAAGGCCATTCTGATTCCCACAATGTCTCCATGCCTTGGGTTTAATGATGTTTCTATAGCCCAGTGATGAGATGAAAATGTGAAATCTCGGGTGACAAGTCTTACAGAAGAAGCCCTGCCACGGATCTTGACAGGGGAGATGGAATTAAGGAATGGAGCACTGAGCAGATCTAATGCCATGACTTCAAGAAGAAGGGAGATAGTTTTTCCACCCTGGAGGAGCAGGTGGGTTAGAGAATGTTCTGTGACATGAAATAATTGAGAAAAGTCTATCCGTTCATCCATCTCACCTTTGTATCTTTCTCTCCTCTCTACCACTATCTCTGTTAACTCAGACACAGTGTCATTAGGACTAATTGAAGGCTGCAAAGCAGAAAGCTAATTTGAATTTCAATTCACAGGCTTCATAATTCAAAAAAACAGGAGGGGGAGGGAGAGGAGGAGGAAGAAGAGGAGGAGGAAGACGAAACTAATATAGTGGAAAAAGCAATAAGGATCACATCCTTGATATAAGAAATGCAGGATCTGTAGAAACCTATGAAGGAGGAAATTAAGAAGCTCCTTATTGTGTCCAGAAACTGCTAGATCCACCTGTTTGTCATTCTACAAATCTGCATTAATACATTCTGTGGTTTTTGAGACTTGCCTTCTCATAAAGCCAACGAAGGAATCAAAGTTTACTGGTCTGGGAGGGCTATAGCAACAAGACTTATAAACCACTTCACAAGGCTTTACAGCCTTTTCTAAGCAGTTTGAGGGTGTCAACATCTTTCCCCCAACAATCTGGGTCCTTATTTTACCGACTTCAAAAGGCTGGAAGGCTGAGTAACCCTTGAGCCAGTCAGGATCAAACTCCTGGCAGCGGGCAGAGTCTGCAATACTGTATTCAAAAATATCTTTTCCATCAACTTATAACCCGAAAAAATACTTTGGATTTTTGGGAACACATGTTAAAATTTGCAGAAAACTTCATCTTCTTTCCATTTTTTGTTAAGTGAAGTGAATGTTTCTCAATGGAAAGGAATACTGAATTTTTCTGGAATGCTATGTAATGAATCACCTTTTTTGCATCCCTACACAGAGGATGGTTAACATAGGCTAAGTTACACACAGATGTTATACACGGATGTCAAAGATTTTTGTTCATCCTATATACTGAAATGAAGTAATCAATTTGACATTTTGGAATCACATGTTTTAGCTACTTTTCTGTCTCACATGCTACAGTAAGAAGTGTTTGCCAAAATAAATCATTTTTTCCAATCATTAAGTTTACTACACCAAGTTTTTTTTGTCCCTTTGAGGATCTTACGTGATGAGATTCTAACAATTTAAGTCAATCAGTGTTTTTCCCTTTTGTCTGAAGGAGTAAAGGTAGAATTCCGATAACTGTTCAAAAACATATAGAATTCAAAACAACTGAGATTTAGTTCTTTAATTTTTTTTTTCATTTAAGGCATAATTCCAGCTTTTAAAGAGGGAGAAATGAATGCACAGCAAGAACCCTGGTATTCAATGGGCTTTTAAAAATCTATTCAGAATAAATCTACGTTTCACTGGAAAGAAATATTTGTACTCAACAGCCTATTGATACCACATCCTGATAGCCCCAACAACATACTTAGAATTTTTATTAAAGCAACAACAGCTGCAAAGGAAGGCGTAGTTTCTACAGGATTTCTAAGAATTACAGGTTTACTGCTGCATAGAAGCAAATAATTCGTCTGCAGTATAGATGTGCTTGAGGAACAATCACACACACAATTTTCAACTATACTGTGTTGAAATCCTTTCTCCGACTTCCTGAAAATTTCTTTGCTTATGGTTTTCTACCTCACACAAAGAATGCTTTAGATTAGAAAAGGGCCCCCCGACCGCCCAGTTTGTGGACTGGCACTGACTTGGAACATGCCAGAAACCAGTTCGCGCAAACAAGTGAAGCCCCATCTGAAGGATGCAGGCTGCACACGAAACCAAACTTCCTCTACCGAATTACATGAACTTGTTAGGATGACACTAGCCTTAAAGACAAAACAGTGAAAAAAAATTGTTTAATTTGCTCTCTCGTCTCCCCAAGATATCCCTAATATTATCCATCATGTCTTGAATTTCATTTCCACTATATTTGATAGACAACTTCCAACCAAGATGGTCACAAAATTCAAATCCTTTTTTTTTTTCTTGTCCCTAAAGGAATAGAGGGCAACTTGAGCATCGTTCTTGCCTCACGGCTTAGCTCTAAGGGACAACATTTAACCATCTTGTAAGTACTTTAAAGAGTGCTCTGAGAGGCACATCCGAAGCACCACATTGCCTCAGTATGCCTGTGCATGAATTCAAATGTGTCAGGTCTAGTTTCAGACATATAAAGCTAAACTTCCCCAAACATCTCTTTTATAGATACTCTTTGCCAGTGGTGGGATTCAAAAAGTTTTACCACTGGTTTGGTGGGAGTGCTTTGCATGCGTGCACACACTTTGCGTGTGCATGTGTGCCAAATGTACACTTTGCGCAAGCGCAGAGGCATTCCAACTCACCTCCTGCAAGCCTGCATTTATGGGATATTACAGTATGGGAGCCTGGGTGGGCAGGTGGGCCCAACAGAGAGTGGCAGAGAGAACTGGTTCGGTCTCTACTGCTCATCGCCACTACTGGCTTGGCAGAACCAGGCAGAACCGGTAAAATACCACCAGTGCTCTTTGCTACAAGCAACACAATTTAAAACGTCACTGCTTCCCTTGAAATAATGATCAAGTAGACAGGATTCTAACCCATGGAAGGAAATCTTTGGAAAGCAAGCACTTCCTTAGATGGCTTGACAGTTGGATGCAAAGACTCTTTCAAATAATGTCTGAAGAACATAAGCAATGTTCTGCTGGGTCAGATTCCTTGGCCCATCTAGTCTAGCAGTCTGTTTTCCCAGTAGACAATCAACTGCACAAAGAAGTCCACTAACATCCCAGCAGATGACCTTCAGAGGTAGCCAACCTGGCCATCAAGGCTAAGAGCTGGTGATCACCGTGACTTCCATGAATGGGTCTGACCCTTTTTCATGAAGCCAACCAACCTTGTACCCAGTTCCACACCTGATGTTAATTGCAACTATCTCTTTTCTTGAGAAGAATCACCAAGTACATTTTACCATCTCTTTGCATGATGTGTACAGGCTTCCTCTCATCTAGAAAAGGCCGGAATGTATTCAAGGGAATAGCAGTTAGCACTTAAGGCTTATATACCGCTTTATAGTGCTTTACAGTCCTCTCTAAGCGGTATTAAAGAGTCAGCCTATTGCTTCCCAACAATCTGGGTCCTCATTTTACCCACCTTGGAAGGATGGAAGGCTGAGTCAACCTTGAGCCTGGTGGGATTTGAACTGCCAATTTGCAGGCAGCCAGTAGTCAGCAGAAGTGGCCTCTGCAGTACAGCACTCTGCAGCACTCTAACCACTGCGCCACTGAGGCTCACCGATTGCCGTTAAGGTGACACTTTCCAGTCTTGTTATTTGATATCCTGTCTGGAAATGGATAATCTATGCAGTGTTTGGTTTGTTCAGCATGTGTACCATATGGGTGCATCGATCTGTGTATATATGCGTCTGTCTGTCTGTCTGTCTGTCTGTCTGTCTATCTATCTATCTATCTATCTATCTATCTATCTATCTATCTATCTATCTATCTGCCTCAGGTTTTTCTCAAGTCTTCTATCCACTGAGCTCTTATTATGAAGAGTTACCAGTAGTACATCACGTTGATGGATTCATTCCTTAATACAAAAATATTGAGGATAACCTTAGTGTATTCCACAATGAAAAAAAAATCATGAGACAGACTTTGAGAGCTATTACACATAGGAACCATAAAACCTGTAAACTGGAAGAGCAATGATTCTCTCCCTCTACAATTGTGCATAATGTTTCTCTTCTGAACTGGATGTTATCCTCGATAAACAGATTTTGGAGACTCCAAAGTTCTGAATTCTTTCATTTGATGCCTGGACAATTTGTGTGCTAGCCTATTAATATATTTTTGAGGATGCAGGTTTGGTTACTCTTGCATGTTCTCACATTTTTAAAATACTTTTCATATTCTGACCACTGGTGATCCTGACAAAATAAATTTGAATGTTACCAAGTGCACTAGCCATTGCCAAAATTCAGTGCTGCATTGCATCATGCCGTGTACATTAGATACTGTTAATAGTATTGAGAACAAAATAAAACCTCCTTAAATTGAATGTGATCCACTTTTTTGCCCATCTTTTTACAGAATAGCTGAGCAGAAATAGCTACTGGAGGATTATCCTATACATTTTGTGTCCTGAGTGATTATCACTAAACAATATCTTTAAAAAAAAGCCCTCAAATATATTAGTAATTGTCTTAATTATTGTTAACAGTTAGGTTTCGGGGTAAAAAGCAACAGATGCCACCCTGACACAATACTGTTCCTTAACAAAGATGCTAATTGTGTATGGATCACAATTCTTCCTCTGTATGAACATTAGTAAATTTGACACACACACTCCAAAAGGAAAATACAGCCTGTTTGAACAGTTAATACAAGGTGATGCGAGCTCTCTTTCGAACATGAAGAAGGAAAACATGAGAGCTAATAAAAATGTATGTGTTGCGAACCACTCCTTTTGAAAAATATATATACAGTACTTAACGCTGCGTTTGTTTTCAGTAGCTCTTCGTGTTTGCAAACCTCAGAATAAAATCCCCAGGACTGCTTGCTGGTAGGTCATTTCTATCCTTGCAAAAGGAGAGAAGGTTATCCGGCATTAAGAGGGCCGATGGTTTTGAGTAACATCAGCAAAAATTCAGAAGAGACGCCTCTCTGCCTAACCTTCTAATTTCTCCGTGCTTGTCTTCAAAGGGGAAGGCAACGGCCAGGTTGCAAGACGTTCACTGAAAAAGAAAAGGCTGTTGCTTTGAATTCCTTAACAAAGGAAATCCAAGAAAGCAAGTTTGAGAGACAAAACCAGAAGCGTCTCTCCTTCCCACCTCCTCTTCTTCCTCGTTTCAAAGCCACACTTTGGATATCCCTTTTCTCACCCTAATGACCCTGTCTCCTTCACACACACACACACACACACACACACACACACACACACACAAACCACGCCAAACCTGGAGGGATTGTGGAACAAGGCTGTTACACAAGGCAGCCTGCTAATTGAGAAGCTGATATGGGGTAGAGGGATCCCTGTTTTTTACCACATTAAGCTTTGAAATCAAGCATGACTGGATTGACGCTACCAAATCACCGTCTGGAGGCCCGCTCCAAGCCAGGAGCAGCAGGGCTTTTCACACCTGATAGGACCTCACTCCATCTACATCAAGTTGCATTAAGAAAGGAATGGATTACAGAATCGGAGCCTCTGCCCTTTAAAAGCGTGACTTGGACAGGCTTAATTGCAGCCTCTTTAGGTCCCTTAGAAGTATCAAATCCTACTCAAGCACCAGAAGGATGCCATTAACTCTTTTGCACGTTTTACACCACCATGGAGAACTCTGGCCAGCTGAAAGGAAAATAAAAAACTCTTAAAGTTCTACCCTCATGTGGGAGTCACGGCAACATACTGTTTATTGCAAGGTGGAGTTGGCACAAACAGGGTTATACCTTTTCAAGGACACCGTTGTCCAATTCTCTCTCCCATCCCCAAAGCTACCTGCCCAGTCCTCACTGGGCTGGTTCTTTTAAAAATGTTTTGATACCTTTGCAAAATTTGGATCTGTTTATGGCCGCTGATCCCCCTCTTAGAAAGGCGCGATAGGATTTAAAGGGTCCTTGGGTGAAAAAGGCATTCACTGTTGGTAGAAATATTATGCCCACACTGTTTTCGTGGAAAAGCGATTTCAATTTGCATGCCCACTGGGAGATGTATGTAGCCCAATAGGTGGTAGAATAATGGGCAAATTAAATTAAATAAAATAATAAAGCAATAATCCAAACTCTTTAGTGCTAATCATATCTTCCAGCAATGTAGACACAAAGCCGGATACATTTGTATACACTATTCTTATACCAAGAATTCGTAAATCACTGGATTAGATAGCCTGGTAATATCATGTTCTAATTTTTTAATCATGGCAATAGCTGAAGGCAGGGAATCCTGTTCAATTGCTCAGAGTCTCTAGGTGCAAAGCACTGTGGCCAGTTTCGAAGAATCTACAGGTAGTCCTCAACTTACAACCACAAATGAGCATGGAACTTCTGTTACTAAATGAGACAGCAGTTAAGTGAATTTTACCCCATTTTATGACCTTTTTTGGCCACAGTTGTTAAGTGAATCACTGCAGTTGTTAAGTTAGTAACATAGTTGTGAAATCTGGCTTCCCCACTGATTTTGCTTGTCAGAAGACCGCGAATGATGATCATGTGACTCCAGGAAGCTGTGCCCATCATAAATCTGAGGCAGTTGCCAAGTGCCTGGATTTTGATCACGTCACCACGGAGATGCTACAATGGTCATAAGTGCAAAAAAACCAGTCATAAGTCACTTTTTTTCCAGTAAACCCTAACCCTGTACTTGAAAAGGTAATACTTTAACTGCAAGCCTCCCAAAGTGAGATGGGTGGCATATAAATTTAATAAAAACCCAACCAACCAAGGTGTCCTGCCAAGCCAACTCAAATTTTGACTTTGACTCCCCAGAGTGGGGGAGGGGGAGGGGCTCCCTCTTGGTCCAGAAAACCCAAGAATCTGACCTTCTGCAGAGATGGCTGTCCTGTCTCGGTTTGAGAAGCACATCGTCTTGCTAGGTAATTGGCTGCATTGTTGAACGGCTCTTACTGTCAAAAAAGCTTTTCTAACTGTTCAGCCGAAATCTACCCTCTTGTAAATTAAGCTGAGAACAAGTCCTTAGCCTTCTTTTGTGAGACAGATCTTCAAGCATTTGAAGAGTTTCATAATGTCTTTAAGCCTTCTCTTCCCCTGGCTCAGTGTATCCCTGCCTAACGTTTCTCACAGGGCTCGTTTTCTGTTGGGAGTTTAATAGGCGCTCATTTTATTTTACGTTTTTATGAATTTGCCTAAACCTAAAAGAGTGTTCCATTACAGACAACGGATAGCAGAAATGTTTAGTAATATTATGTGTTTTTTTGTGGAACAGTTGTTATGATGCATTTATCAGTTATATGTTTTATTTAGAGTAAGAGATAATGATGGTTCGTTGTGCAGTCAGCCAGATATAGATTTGGCATTTTCATCCACCCGTTGAATCCTTCCATTGTATATTGGTGTTATTATCTGACTGTTTGGTATGTACTGCGTTATCTTTTATACTTTAGCTTTGTATCTGCCTTTTATTAAACTAAAACAAGAGAGTATTTTATAACTGTATCTGAATTGAAGAGGGTTGGAAGTAATGGTTAATGTTTTTAAAGTTGTGTGTGTGTGTGTGTGATGCTTTTTAATTTTTCCCTGTTGTTCCTTTTCTGCATTTTCCCTTTCTGTTGTAATTTTGCATTTTAACTTTTAACTTTTGCAAGTTAATAACACTTAAAAGAAAAAAAAAAGGACCTGCTTTGTGTATTAGAGTTTTATAAAGTTCAAAAAGCATGTACGTGGCTTAAAAAATAGGAGATATTCTAACTTCAGATTCTTGCATTTTAAGCAGAGTGAAATTGAGGTGATATACTTATTTTTCTCTGTCTCTGTTTACAGTATTCTGTTTACATAGTTTGATTCCCAACAAAGTAAGTCTGGAAAAGCTGAAAAACCAACATACTGTAATTCCAAGCGAAACATCTGTTAGGGAAAAAGAAATAATTATGAGGTAGTTTATCCATGAAAAAGGATTCACAATTCTATTCAGCTGCCTTAAAGAACCCTTCTCATCTACGACTGGCTTTCAGAACATAACTAATAGAATTCCCAGGTCTACTAGTTGAGAAGTATGGAAGTTATAAACTAAAATAACTGAAGGGCACCAGGTTAAGGACAGGTCAGTTGCAAAGAGAAGCCAATTTGGATCTCCTGACTTTGAAAAACTGTTGTAATGTATTTTCTCCAGCATTAACTGCTACCCTTTTTTTATTTTGGCTTCCGTTTGTTTGAGCAGGATAATTAATGTTTAAATTTAAATTGTAGTAAAAGGTTTCATACAAAAGGAACTGCAGTTCAGACTGAAAAGATGGCATGTGAAGGCTCTACATCAAGATTTTTTTAAAAAAATCTAGGAACATAAAATATATGAAGAGAAGATACAAAATTTGAGCATTTAATGGCAAGAATAAGTTCCTGTTGGTAATGTTAATTAGATATAAAAAGACAGAATCACTGGTAATAGGTAAAGTCTACGTCCTTAGCAAAATCATCACACACATCTTGGGAAGTAAAATTAAAGGAGCCAGGTATGACCTTGCAAAGTCATCTTAACTACCTGTAGCAGGACAACAGTATAGACAAATGTTCAAATTCAAATGTTAGGAACCATTTCCCCCCTTGACAGCCAAGGGCCATTAACTGCAAATAAGTATAAACTAATGGAGGCAAGTACTGAGAAAGTGGAGCCGAGCCACTACAGCAGTCCATGGTTGATGCATTAGAGGTGGTATCAAACTCAAATCATTCAAAGATGATCAGTTAACTCAGCCTTCTCCTACTGGGATATGAACCTTTGCCAATTTAATAAGTCACCAGATGTGTTGGAATGATCACTCCAAATTCTCAGCTAGTATGACAGATTTGCAGTCCAAAACATCAGGAGAACACCTCGTTGGGGGAAAGGGCGTTTTCTTTTCTACATTTAACAGAATAACAGAGTTGAAAGGGATCTTGGAAGCCTTCTAGTCCAACCCCCTGGTCAAGCAGGAGCCCCTATACCATACCAGACAAATGGCTGTCTGATATCTTCTTAAACACCTCCAGTGATGGATCACAGACCATTTTTGAAGACAACCCGTTCCACTAGTTCATTGTTCTCACTGTTATGTTCTAGGTTGCTTCTCTCCTGGATTAATTTCCATCCATTGCTTCTTGTCCTGCTTTGTGGTGCTTTGCAGAATAGGTTGACCCTCCTCTTCTCTGTGGCAGCCCCTTAAAATTTTATAACACCGCTATCATACCCTAGTCACTTCTCATCTTGATTATTGCAATGCGCTCTACATGGGTTTGCCTTTGAAGAGCATTTGGAAGCTCCAGTTGGTGCAAAATGCCATGGCCTGCATGGTTTTGTGCAGACCCTGGTGTGCACATGTATCACCTCTCATGCGGGAGCTGTACTGGCTGCCAATTTGCTTCCAGGTGCAATTTAAGGTGCTGGTTGTCATCTTTAAAGCTCTTTATGGCTTGGGGCCAGGTTATCTGAGGAACCGTCTCTTGCCAGTCACATCTTTCCAACCCATCAGAGCGGGGAGACGGAGAATGCTGCAGGTCCCATCCCCGAGGGAGATACACCTGGTGGGACCTACAAGAAGGGCTTTCTCCAGGGTGGCTCCCCCTCTCTGGAACACCATTCCCCCAGAGATTAAAATGGCCCCCCTCTCTAGCACTCTTCTGGAAGGCATTGAAGACCTGGTTCTGCCAGCGGGCCTGGGGAACCCAGAGCAGTATGGAGCCCATCAAATGGCTCATGTGATCTGCTGTTGCCGGGCCGGGGTGTGTGTGATTTTATTATACTATATTAATTTATTTGACTCTTTTTATTAATTTTATTGTTTTAAATGTGGTTTTATATTCTATAAGCTGCCTTGAGTTGCCATGGGCGAATAGGCGGCAATATAAATTCAATAAATAAAATAAATAAAAAATAAATAAATAATGCCACCCCTAGCAGGGGTGGGATTCAAATTTTTAACAACTGGTTTTCTGGGCATGGCTTAGGTGGTGGGTGTGGCTTGGTGGTCATGTGACTGGGTGGACATGGCTTGGTGGTCATGTTATTGGCTGGGTGTGGGCAACTCAATATCACTCACATCGAGGCACGCATCTCATCGCCTGGCCTCTCATGGCTGTGGGGATGCTGCAACAGTTGTAAGTGTGAAAAATGGGCATAAGTCACTTTTTTCAGTGCCATTGTAACTCTGAATGGTCACTCCACACAAGCAAAGTACCAGCAAAAGAGGGGAAAAAAAACTCCAGAGAAGTTCCTGAGACAGGAAGTCTAGTCCTGCCAAGAATGTAATAAGGGTTAATGGAGAGGCAGTTTCTGTAAGCAACCCCAGAATGTTTCCTTCCTGCCTTCCTTACAGGATTAGGCCAGTAATTTCTTCTAACAACCGGTTCTCCAAATTGCTTAGAATGTTAACAACCGGTTCTACCGAATAGGTGCGAACTGGTAGAATCCCATCTCTGACCCCTAGTCTTTCTTTTCACTTGATTAGACACACCAAATTCCTGCAACCATTTTTTCATTTGAATCTATAATTCTGTGATGTGACAGAAGTGTGTAGATGTGTAGCACATATGTGTGAGAAAGAGATACACCATCCATGTAGCAACACTTCCCAACCATGTGAGCTTCCTCCCTTCCTTATAGGGTTCCCCCATTATTATTTTGTACGAAACTCTAATTCCACCCTGCTTTCGTTTACATTGTTAGATTAATCCCCTGAGCATATTTCACAGCCTTTATCTGTATTCCAGCAACACAATAAGGATAGAAAGCAGGAGAGGAGGAAGATGGGGATAAAAAAAACCCCTCCTCTTCTTTTCCCCTCCATCCTATTAGAATTTGAATTGTATTAAAAGGAAGTCTAATTTTAGAGCTTAGACCAGGGTTTTCGTTTCTGAGATGAAAAGAGAATCAGGATCATCATAGGCAGGCGAAGAAAAGGTGACAAGGGAAGGGGGAAAAAAAGGAAAGAAAAGAAATGCAACATGCTCTCCAGACTGCGTTTTAATTGACACTGAAGAGGTTCTAATCAAGGGGCGAGAAGCATTCAGGACAATCAGCTACCATTCAGAGGGATGATGCAGAAGTACTCATGCCAAGTGTAGGAAAGTCAGAAGCTTCAAGAAAGATGTTGATAGCTGAAAGGCAGATTGTTAGTTCTCTAGAAGCCAGTTAGACCTTTCAGTAGACTGTTCCCTACTTCAGCATTTCCCTGTTTCCTGAAAATTACCATCAGCAGAAGCATGCATGAATAAACATCCACACACCACCCATTTTTTCCTCCAACTGTCATATCCAATGTAGGATAATGGCAACTGTAAGCAAAAGTAACCAGAGGCCTTACTTGAATCCGTGCTGGGCATCCCACTTTACTTAAACCTATTGGATTGAAACTTTCACTGCCTTATTTTGAAGCTTCATTTCAGCCCTGTGCAATCGGAGACCCTGGACACCTTAAAGATGTGGCCCTCAGATATTTCCAGTAGTTACTAAATTGCATCTTTTTAAAAAAAATCTCCTAGCACAGGAAAAATAAATACATGACTGGAAAGTAAGCATGAAAACTCTAATTTTCTTTGAACGGAATGGAAAAGTTGCACTGCTTTTTGAAGTGTGGTCCTTGGCACTTCTCAAGACTCTTCAGCTATGAAAGAAGCCATCCTACTGGTTGCTTTATTAAAGTGAGGACAAGGCCTGCAAATGAACTTATGGGCCTCAGATGGAATCTCAAGGATCATATTAGGCCAATAGGATGGAAATTCCCCATGCCTGTCTCTGCATGAATGATGAACTCATTGCTCAGAGTTTTTCATTCATTCATTCATTCAATCAATCTACTAACAGTAAAAATGCTCTACAATTACATTGTACAATTACAATACTATATCTTTATATCTACCTACATATAAGAGAGAGCAAAGGGAAACAAAAAACTAAGGACCACAAGAAATCAACACCAACTCAACATGGTAGCGATAGTTGAACACTGTAATTAAACTGTTAAACTCTCAACCTTTTGATAGATGAGGTCCTTACAGAGGTCATTCTATCAAGAGGGAGCTTTCCCCAACCGAGATGGCAATTTGCATTAATATGACAGATAAACAACCTGTAGGGTTTTTTTTTGATGATGTACCATCAAATCAAACTTGACTCCTATATTGTCTCCAGGATCATTTGTCTTCTCCTTGGTCCTTCAAGTCTTCCAAAAATGTACTCATTGCCAATGTAATCAAGTCCATCCACCTTGATGTTGGTCATCCACTTCTTTTTCCTATCACTTTTCCCAGCATTATTGATTTCTCAGGGGAGCCAGGTCTTCACATAATTTGAACAAAATATGAAAAGTGAAACTGATCACTTTGTACCTTAAGTTTGCTTTGTTTTATGAGCCTATTGTTTCTTTTCTTGGCTCTCTTTATTATTCTCAGAAACTTTCTCCAAAAGTGTCAATAACTCTTTTTATCATGTTAGCCAAATAAGGGCCAGACAAGACATCATATTAAATATGTAATTTTTCATTTACTTATAAAAAAGAAGTCGATGATTTAGGTAAAAGCAATGGTTCACCTTTTCCTTACCATTTGGCATATTTTTACACTAACATGGGTAAACGACTTGTATATAAACAGAGAGCAAACCCTACATCCTTCTGCTACTGATGATGTTATCTAACTAGGTAATAAAACATCTGCAAGAACACAAGCAAGGTTAGACAGCACCAAGGATCCCACAGTCCAAATCCAAGCTACAAATATTCTTTTCCATTTTTGCATTCCTAAACATCCTCACTTGTTTTAAAGTAATTTTTCTTGTAAATCTTGAGATGTAAAACAACGTTCACCAGAATTTTAGAAAAGCAGATTCCTGCTTTTGCTCAGTATTATTGCATCATTAGACTTTGGAATTTTCTCCAGCTTCTCCATTATAAAAAGAGTTAGAAAGAACCTTTAATAAATCTTGTATGCCCTACTGGTGAAACACTGCAATTCAGAGTAAGGCAGAGGTTGCTTGCCTTGCTGCCTGATACTATTGGCACAACGAATGTCACACACCAGGGTTGCTAACTACTTTGACTTCCAGGGAACAAGCAACACCACTCCAAAGGTTGTGACTGTCGAAGACCCCAGGGATACATGCAAATATGTCATGCAAACAAGCCACTCCACCCAAATATCTTTGAGAAAACAAAGAGGTCTGGAATGACAAGCGAACACAATAAAGTTGGAAGGCTGGATCCCCATGATGATGTGTCTTTGGTAAAGATTTCTAACTCAGCAAAGAAAAGTGAATAAACTACCTGCTGGAGGATTCAGGAAACAGATTCAGGAAAAAGCTTCATGCCAAAAATGCAATTAACTTTGTTCAGGTATTCGCAAAGAAACTCACAAAGCTATTCAGCAGCTTGTGCGACTTCCAGAAATGATTCTCTCTTTCTTTATTTTTTTGCTTATTAGAGAAAGCAAAGAAACACATTTGAATGAGTTCTCAAGTCTTTCTTTCTTTCTTTCTTTCTTTCTTTCTTTCTTTCTTTCTTTCTTTCTTTCTTTCTTTCTTTCTTTCTTTCTTTCTTTCCTTCCTTCCTTCCTTCCTTCCTCCCTCCTCCCTCCCTCCCTCCCTCATTGGCTTCTCTGGTAAAGAGGAAGCATCCTTGGTAATATTAGCTGCCACCTAACATGCATCCACACAGGCATAAGGCTTTCAATCACATAGGCCTTATCAAGCCAAGCTGTGATTTCTGGTCGGCCTCTTGCACCAGAGTGAGGGGAGGGTTCCTTGATTACAGTGTTGCCTTCCACTCAGCATACATCAGCGGAAGGGTCAAAGCAGCTGCTTGAATTACCCTGCTAATGCATCAGGAGGAAACGTAAGTGGCTACCAAATGCCACATTGAGAGGCAACTTCCATTACCATAATGCGGATGGTCACGATTCAGGGCAGCCCTTTTTTGATGGGGTTCTGAGCACAAACTTGAATGTATTTGTGAGAAACAGAAACAGGAGAGGAGAAGCAGCGCATTAAAGATTAAGTGGTTTATTGCAATGCACATCTGAGGGGGCGGGCAACTGCCTGCTTTATCAGACCCCATAAGTACATATACTGTAACTTTCCCACACATACAACAGAATCAGCGTTGGAAGGGGCCTTGGAGGTCTTCTAGTCCAACCTCCTGCTTGTTCTGACCGAGGCTTTCTGAGAAAGTAACAATCACACGTTTAGTCCCCAAACCCCTATTTTTATTTCAATGGCTGTGAATTATATTCATTCACAGCCCATAATGAGCCTCAAAACAGTTTGTGAATAGTCCAACAGAAGTATGCCACAATATTTTGGGGATAAGGCTGATAAACACCCACTTTTATTTCCCTTGAAATGCTGCCAACAACTAAATTGCCAATTAGCTGTACAAGGCCAAACAGAGCACAAAGTCAACACGGAGCTTCAGAGTTTAAACTTATCAGAACAAACAAAGTTGCTTCCTGCAAAGACTCATGTCCCTTTGCTCCTCCTTTATGTCTTATGGGGGGGGCAATCATCTCCAAGCCTTACTCCCGAGTCTCCCCTTTTGCCTTAACTGTTCTTGCCTTCTGGCAGCTCTGTGCAAGTGTGCACTGGGAACAGTCTCCCCCTGTTCCTCTGCCTCGCTGATGTCAGATTCTGGAGGCTCTGGAGTCAGCAAATACCTCTCAGATGGCCCTGGCCTCATCTCTGTATCAGATGCAGATCCCTCGTCTGAGCCCTCCCCAGACTCCCGGACTGGCCCATGTTCCTCTCCACTGTCCGACTCTGCTGCCAGCTCCACAGGCTGCCAGCGGACCACAACACTGCTTAGGCAGGAAACCTTATACCATTTCAGACAAATAGCTGTCCAATCTCTTCTTAAAAACTTCCAGTGTTGGAGCATTCACAATTTCTGGTGGCAAGCTGTTCCACAGACTAATTGTTCTAACTGTCAGGAAATTTCTCCTTAGTTCTACATTGCTTCTCTCCTTGATTAGTTTCCACCCATTGCTTCTTGTCCTGCCCTAAGGTGCTTTGGAGAATAGCTTGACTCCCTCTTCTTTGTGGCAGCCCCTGAGATATTGGAACACTGCTATCATGTCTTTTCTAGTTCTTCTTTTCATCAAATTAGACATTACCCAATTCCAGCAACCATTGTTTATGTTTTAGCCTCCAGTCCCCATATCATCTTCGCTGCTCTTCTCTGCACTCTTTCCAGAGTCTCAACATAATATAAGAGAAAGGTCTGAAATTCAGTACCTAAAACTGAGCTATAAAAACAGTACGCCTACAGTAAGTACTGCAGATTCAGGACTCGGCCCTAGTGACTGATGGAATTCAGAATTAAGTACAGGGTATAGAGGAAGTCCTTGACTTACAACTATTCTTTTACTGACCATTTGAAGTTACAGCAGCTTTGTAAAATTGACTTATGACCGTTTTCACATCTATGTCCGTTGTAGCATCCCCATGGTCACATGATCCTAATTACACACTTGGCAATTGGTTCATATTTATGGTGCTTGCCGTGTCCCGGGGTCATGTGATCTCCTTTTGTGCCTTTGGATAAGCATGGTCAACAGGAAAACCAGATCCGTTTAACAACTGTGTTAGTGACTTCATAACTGTAGTGATTCACTTAACAACTGTGGCAAGAAAAGTTGTAAAAAGAGACAAAACTCACTTAACTAACAATAGAAATGGGCTTAATTGTGCTCGTAAGTCAAGGAATACTTGTATATGATGTACAGTAAGTAAATATACTTGGTTTTACAAACATGGCTAGCTGGGAAGAACATCAAACACAACTTTTCCACTCAGAGAGATGAGTTTGACACTTTCTGTAGAAGATATGGTGTTCAATGGCCTCTCTGCTTTTCTGACACTTGGCCGATGTGATAGCAAAAATCATATCAGAGCAAAAAACAGCAGCTATAAATTATCCAACATATTTGTGAGAAAAAAACAGAAACAGGAAGAGAGGGTGCAGCTTCTTGTCCTGGGCGAGAGAAGAAAATTTGCTAACAGTTCAGAGAAAGGGGCTAAAATTATTCAAAAACTCCCCTTCTGGGAAATGTTAGCTTGCTTATTGATGAATGAAATTTGACTATTATCCATGCTGATAGAGAAAGCAAGGGGCTGAAAAGAGAAATCAGTCTTGCCTGTTAAATTCTGGTCTCCATTTATATACAAAGTATAGGTTTTTAAAAAATAAATAAAAGCAAAACAGCTATATAAGTATACTAGAAAATATATATACATAGAGTTTCCAATAACCTAGGTCGGATGTCATAATGTATTGGCACAGTGTACGTGTGGATCCAAGCAGTGTGGTCTTTTGCAATTGACAGATGGAAACTTTGCCAAGGCACAGGTTTTCTAAGTATTATTATTATTATCTGCAGTCATAATCTAATTGGGAGCAAGCCCCTTTAAACTCAGTGGGATGTATTTCTGAAAAGACATATACAGGATTGCACGAGCAATCAAATTTGAAAGGCAGCCATTTCATATATGTTTTAAATCCAGTCTTCTCTTCAGAAGCTCAAGGCAGCACAGATAATATTTTTCCTCCTATTAGTCCAGTGATGTAGGTTGGGGGTGAGGGGAAAGTGGGGAGGATTGAAAGAAAATGACTGTAAGTCATATATATGGCTGTGGGGAGATTAAAAATTGGTTGTCCCACTCCTAATCCAGCACCTTAACCATTCCACCACTATTTTAATCACGTTTGTTATACAATCATTCATTCATTCATACACACACACCACAGCGAAGTATTCGCATTCTGTTTATTTTTTTAAAACACACTTCTTTTTGATTATTAGCTTCTCAGGGAGTTTCCAATGAGACAGCCGTTCCTAGCATAACTATACTTCAAGGAATTTAAATCATTGATATTAGAACAGGGTTTATAGCTCCTGACAGCCATACTATTTTGTTCAGAACTAGGGTTCAGAACTTCATATAGTTCGCAGTCAATCTGACATTAAGATACAGGTTTTAGCATGTGTATCTTTAAAAATCACAACTCCTTCCCTTCATAAAAATCTAATGGAGCCCTTCAATGGTTATTTAAAAAAAAAAAAAAAAGATTGTGCAGCATTAAATCATGTAAAGTGTAGGTGGGTCATAATAAAAGGGTTGTTGAGACATCAGACTCTCAAAAACCCACACATTCTCAACTTCTTGGATGAAAAATGAGATGCATTATACCAAAAACATATTTTGGCTATATTTTGGCTATGTCCAAAACAATTTCCTCAAAATATTAAAAAGGTGATGCAATCTTTGCTCAAGGTCTTATGTGAAATAAGGCAAAGTCTTATGAGATTATTTATTAGACTGCTCCATTCAACTAATGTGACACTGATAGTTTTACAAATTGAATGAATGAATGAATGAATGAATGAATGAATGAATGAATGAATGACAGACACAGTTGGAAGAGACACTGGAGATCTTCCATATTCCAACCCCCTGCCCAAGCGGGAGACCCTATACCATTGTGGACAAATGGCTATCCAGTCTTCTTCTTAAAAAACCCCAATGATGGAGTGATAAGAGTAATGGAGAATGAACATGCATTGGGTTTGTTCCTCAAAATCACGTGACATTTCTGCATTCTCACCAAATATTTGGTGATCTTGAGCTTCATCAGCCATTTAAACACATCCGCATAGGCAAATATTAGAAGTCTGGGACTGATATCTAGGGGTTTCAAATTTATCATGATTCTTGTAATGTCATACTGCTGATTCCAACACCACTAAGTTAAATATGATTTTGCAAGCATATGGATATTATCTTGGTCTGAGCCAAGCTATTTCCAAATAGTGTGTCCTTGACTTACAACCACAATGGAACTCAAAATTTGAGAGGGGTGTTAAATGAATTTTGTCTCATTTTATGACCCTTCTTGACATAGTTGGGTAAGTGAATCACTACAGTTACTAAGTTAGTAACTTGGTTGTTAGATTCCCCATTGACTTTGCTTGTCAAAAGGTCAAAGTTGATCACATTACTCCGGGGACATTGCAACTGTCATAAATATGAACCAGTTGCCAAGAATCCAAATTTTAGTAACAAGACCATGGAGATGCTGCAATACTCATAAGTGTGAAAAACAGCCATAAGTCACATTTCCCATGAATTTTGAATGGTCACTACACAAACTGTTGTAAATTGAATACTACCTGTATTCAGAAAGTATTTTTTTCCACATTTTTCTTCATCCTTTATCTAAACCTGCAACACTGAAGATTTCTCCCACCATTAATCATTAAATCTTTCCAGTTCCATTTATCCATTTAAATCAAGGCTGTGTATCCACCTGGGATTTAGCAGCACTGATCTACAAATGAAGACCAATGTATATAATGGATTATAACCATGTTTAAAACAATCTAGATTTTTTCAGAGAAAAATCCCTGCAACAAACTTGTTATTCCACCACCACCCCCTTTGTATACTTTATAGTTGGAAATGTGAATCTCTCTCTCTCTCTCTCTCTCTCCCCCACTTTCCTTTTTATTTTAAAAGTTTTCCAGTTAGAGGCAAATACACAGACTTTCTTTTTTCAAGGAAAACCTTGGCCTTGAATTTTTGGCCCTTTAATAGTAGCCTCTATGGTTGACTACCCTTGGTGTTAAATTTTCGTAAATTGTATTTTCTGTCAGTATATCATTTAAAGGGAGAGAGGGGAAAAGGAAGCAACAGACCCTATCATTGCAAGCATTGTTCTGTCAGAAGTACATTTTAACAGCATGGCACAAGTATTTTTCACTACAGGAGACAAACAATGATATGTATTTTTTTTTTTTTGCAGTAAACATTGCCTTTGGTTCATACAGGTTTGCTAGCATTCATCTGTCTAAAAAATTTCATTGGGCTGTAGACTAGCAATGGGAGAAGGGGGAAACTTTGCCTCATTAATGATTGCCAAAGGCTTTTGTAAAGTACCAGCAATGCTCTGTCTCATTTCTCACAAAACAAGAGCGTGATTGACTATTTTTGCAAGACTGTGGGGAAAATAAGAGAAGGCGGATTAGGGTCTATTTAAAATTTGGGGGCGGGGGAGAAGGGGGAAGCAGGGGGAAGAATACATCGAAAACCTTCACGTTTTCTTTTTCTTGATATAAATATACTATATAGCCTACAGAAAAGATTTTGTACTGCAGAATGAGGTGTAACAATGCACTGGCAGAAATGGAGAGGAGGGATGGATGCATTTGGCATTATCAAGAAAAAAAAAACCACCTCTAAGTTTTAGAGGATTTGAAAAACAGTGCATTGCTTGACAGGAGATAGCATGCATTTAGCAAGAATAAATCCTGTCAAGACAACCTGGTCTTTTGTGTGTGTGTGTATGTGTGTGTGTCTGTGTATGTGTGAGATATCATGACCCCCCCCTTTGATTTAGCTGAGTGTGGGGATGCAGGTATTTCAACAAAGCATCTGTCATGAGATTTTAGAAGAAAAGAATGGCAAAAGGCAAGGTGAATTATGCTACCCATTAGAGAGATACAATATACCTTAACTGAACAATCATAGCTACCATGTTTGTGTCAATGTCTCAATGTCAAGCTGGAAAGAAGTATTGACTGGTGTAGCAAGAGGGCTGCGTTTTATAGGCCCCCTACCATTCAATATGTTTATAAATGATGTGACTGATGATATGATTGTCAAATTTGGAGAAGACACAAAGATAAAGGGGATGGCAAACCCTTAACAGACACTATTAAGATTCAGGAGGATATTGACAAGCTGGCGCAATGGGTACAAGCCAGCAAAAATAAAATTCAACAGGCATAAATACAAAAGGTCTACTTGTTGGGTGTACGAAAATTCAAAAGGCATAAAGTTATGGGGACTGCACGTTTTCCAGGCTGCATTGCATGTAAATAGGATTTGGTTGTAGTATATATACTCCAGAAAGGTTATTGATTTAGTCACTTGACCATACCAAAAGTATAAAACTAATGCAAATATACAAGTAAATACAAAGAAAGCCACATAACACCGGTAGTAAGTCATCCCTCCTGCAGTTAACCCCAATCTCATTGAAATATCCAGTCCTCTTGGACATGGCCTTTGAAATAAAGAGTATTGTCTTTCTGGTGATATGTGGGGTTTTTTTTCTCTGCAAAAAGCTAAATGGTTTCTCCAGGGTGCTCCAGTATTATTTAGTTTTTAAATAAGAATCTAAATAAGCCCCTCTCTCTTTTTTTTAAGAGTACAATTTGCAGTCAAAAGAAGACTGTGTCCAACATCTTAACAGAACCACAGAGCTGGAAGGGACTTTGGAAGTCTTCTAATCCAATCCTCTGCTCAGGTAGGAAACCCTATACTATTTCAGACAAATGCTTCTCCATTCTCTTCTTTAAAAACTTCCAGTGTTGGAGCTATTCACAACTTCTGGAGGAAGTTGTTCCACTGATTAATTGTTCTAACAGTCAGGAAATTTCTCCTTCGTTCTAGGTTGCTTTTAACAGCTGGTGCTCCACAAATACCCAGTCTTTTTTCAAGTGGAATATTCCATGAAATCTCCCCTATCTTTGTATGGATTTGCATGTGAGAAGCAATGAACTGCAATTACAAAGAAGGAAATTTCAGTTGGATATTGGAAAGGAATTCCTAACAGTAAAAACTGTTCCAACTTGGAACTGTCTGCCTTGGAAAGTGCTGAATTCCTCCCTTCCCTGGAGGATTTTAAAAAGAGATCTATTTGATGGCCAAATGCCAGAGATGAATTGGAGAAGTTATGCTAAAGGATTCCTGAAATAGTCAGGAAGTCAGACTAGATTACTCTCAAATTGCTTTTAACCCATATATGCAAATCCTCAAGCCTTTATGCAGTCTCTGACCTCATTTCAGTGGGCATTAAAAGGCAGGAGGAACATCTCAAAGGTACTTTTTCAAAAGGCAACTGGGCTTACTTTGTTTTTTGCTTGAAGATGTTCCTCTTCTCATCCAAAAAGCTTCTTGGATGAGAAGAGGAACGTCTTCAAGCAAAAACAAAGGAAGTCCAGTTGGCTTTTAAAAAAATATCTTTGGGAGAACCATGACATGGATGATTTAGTATCTCCATAGACAACTGGAGGACTAAATAAAGCAGCATGAATGCTCTACTGTTACCTGCCCAACTAGGGAGAAGATATGGGTTATGCTTTTCAGGATCAACTAGCAGGTATTTCTGGAAAAACAAAATAAAACAGTGAATATTAATGAGGAATTTAAATACTCTAAGTTAAGAGACGAACTATGGCAACTTGATCCTTCCATTGAATTTTCTAACTTTTTTACTGACAGCTTTCTTCTTTAGATGATAGGAAAAAAAACAAGAGGATCAGTTATCCTTGACTTGATATTTACAAATGAGGGATGTCTTTGTCAAGGAAATTGCAAGGAATAGGAAAACCGAGAAAAGGTGTTTTTATACAAGGTTGGAATTCTGGTTTTTAAGAGAAACTGAACATGGAAGTAGTTAGGAATGCGTTTTGAAGTTCAAGAAAGTGAATTTTGATAAACTCACAACAACAATAATAAGAATTCCATAGCATGAGAAGCTGATGGGTGAGACTTGCTAACAATGAAGATACTAAAAACAGAATTGCAAACTATAGTATTCCACTGCAGGGATAAGTGAAAGGCAGAATAAGCCCCAAAAATATAATGCAGATCTAAAAACACAAAAGTGGAAAAAGGGCGTTGGTACTTACCTGATACACCCGTTCTCTGTGCACTGTGAAGAGCATCCAGAAGTGGGAGGTGCTTCAGTCTCTTCTGTAAAGGCTGGGCTTAAAACTCCAGGATGCTCCTCCTCCTCCACGGGACACCTCCCCAGCATCCCCCAGTTTTGCGAAGACTGAGTGCCAAACTCCGGAACTGATCACCTAATCTAGATCCCTGACCGGAACGGAACCCCACCAGATGGAAAGAAATGGGTGGGGCTGGACACTCTTCATAGCTCACAAAGAACGGGCGTATCAGGTAAGTACCAACGCCCCTTCTCCCATGAGCTATTCAGAGCATCCAGAAGTGGGACATACCAAAGCTTGGCCTGTCCTTAGGGAGGGACTCCATCTGGATCGAAATCCACTCCTAAACTCTGTGGACCCTCTGCAGGACTCTTCTGCCAAATGAAACATCCACTGAGGCATAGACATCAATTTTATAATTTCTGACAAAGGGAGATGGTGAAGCCCAAGTTGCCACTCTGCAAATTTCATCTATGGAAGCCCGAGTGGCCCATGCTGCTGATGTTGCCGCACTCCTTGTCAACTGGGTTGTAATCCCTTAGAAACTGAGATGGACTGGCATTCGTAACTTTTAGCTATGGTGGCTCTCAACCATCTACCAATGGTCATCGACGACACCTTGTGTCCTAAAGTGGATGGGTTGAAGGATAGGAATAGAGCCTCAGATTTTCAAAATGCCACTGTGCGGTCTAGATAGATGCTTAAGGCCCTTCAAACGTCAAGTCGATGTCATTGATGCTCCAGTCTATAAGATGGTTTTGGACAAAAATTTGGAAGCACCAACTCCTGCGCTCTGTGGAAGGCTGAATTTACTTTAGGGGTGAACGATGGATCCAATCTGAGAACCACTCTGTCTGCATGAAACACGCACAGGTCCTTTCTCATCGACAATACAGCCAATTCAGAAATCCTCATTGCTGATGTGATTGCAATTAAGAAGACCACCTTATATGTCAGGAATTTGAGACTAACGGTTCTTAAAGGCTCGAACAGGCCAGTTGTAAGTGCGGTTAACACCTTGTTGATTTCCCAAGTGGGACAGCGGTGAATTATAGGATGTCGTAAGTTTGCAGCACCCTTAAGAAAGCTGCGGACATGTGGACGGTGCGCTATGGAACGAAGGTCACCCCAGGATATCACCGAGGCTAAGGCTGCCACCTGTCTGTGTAAAGTATTTGGAGATAGGCCCTTGGTCAACCCCTCCTGTAAAAAGTCCAATAATTGTCCTATTGATGGGGCGGTTGGGTCGATCTTAGACCCCCAGCACCAGCGACAGAAAGTGGACCACGTGGCCTTGTATATATGATTTGTTGAGGACCATCTGGATGCTTGTATGGTGGCAATGGCATCCTCTGAAATCTGTTGGGTCTTTAAACGGCTCCGCTCAACCTCCATACGGCTAGGCTCAGCCATTGTGGGTCCGGGTGAAGTACCGGCCCATGCAAGAGGGAAACCCTCAATGATGGAATTTTCCAAGGTTGTTCTCTCGACAGGTCCTGTAAGTCCGTGAACCACGTTCGCCTGGGCCAGTAAGGGGTGACCAATATCAATTCCGCTCGTTCCTCCAATAACTTCTGGATCAACCTGGGTATTACAGGAAGTGGAGGAAACGCATATAGAAGTCCGGGAGGCCACTGACATCGCAGGGCATTGACAGCCTCCGCCCTGAGTCGGGTACCTTGAAATATACTGGGGCAATTGGACGTTGAGGGGAGAGGCAAATAGATCAATCACCAGTTGTCCGAACCTCCACACTGCTTCCTGGAAGAAAGACGGGTGTAGGCGTCACTCTGATCTATCGTGGCCCTGCTGAGCCAGTCCGCTGGTGTGTTTAAGGCCCCTGCTATGTGCTCTGCCTTGAGTGAAAACAGATTGGCCTTGGCCCACTTGAACAAACTGGCCGTCTCCAGCATCAGAAGTTTGGAGTGGGTACTCCCCTGTCTGTTTACGTGGGCCTTGGTTGTGATATTGTCTGTCACGACCTGAATGTGGTGTGATTGGAAAAGGGGTAGAAGCTGCATAAGTCCAGGTGAACTGCTCGCAGCTCCAATAGGTTGATGCTTTGTGATTGTTCGGAAATAGTCCAAATTCCCTGCACAGTGTGTGATTGGAAGTGAGGTCCCCATCCTACCAGGCTGGCATCGATTGTGATCATTGCCTTGCAAGGTTCCTTGAAAGGACACCCCTTGTTTATCGTGTTTTCTGACCACCAGCGCAGTGATCGGAGAACATTGTGCGGTACCTTTATCCATACATTGGAAGTGGCTCTTCTGGATCGCTGGAAAGGTAGCAGGAACCATTGCAGATCTCTAGAATGGAGTCGAGCCCAAGGCACAATGGAAATACAAGAAATCAGTTACCCTAACAGTTGAGACAGAACTGCCCAGGAAACCCTCTTTAAGGCTCTGATCTCTCTGGCCAAAGACTGAATGCTATTCAGCCTGTCCTGAGAGAGAAAAACCTTGCTCTCCACAGTATCTATCACTGCCCCTAAATGAACTAACCTAGTTGAGTGGGTCAAATGGTGTTTATCTCAATTTATGGAAAAGCCGTGACCTTGAAGGGTCTCCAGAGTAATCTTGGTATCCAAATTTGCTTGATGTCTGGAAGATGACAAAATTAAAATATCACCCAGATAACACTGTAAATGAATAGATTTGATCCTGAGGGAGGCAGCCAAAGCTGCTACGACCTTGGTAAAAGTCCTAGCGGCTGAAGCCAGACTGAATGGTAGGGCGATATATTTGTCATGCCGATCACAATAGCAAAATCTAAGATATTTGTAGTGAGCAGGTCTAGTTGGTATATGTAGATAAGCCTCTGTCAGATCTATAGAGGTCAGGACATTGTTCTCTGCTGAGCAGAATGGACTGGAGAGTAGTCATCTTGAATTTTCGATAAACCAATGATCTGTTCAGACGTTTGAGGTCCAGAATTGCCCTCCAACCCCCCGAACTCTTTGGGACCACAAACAGTAGAGAGTAACAGCCTTGACCCCGCTGTTCAGATGGGACCTCTCTAATGGCCCGAATATGCAGAAGATGATTGATAGCCTCCTGCATCAACACCCTCTTAATGGGGTCCATGGAACTAGGGCTCCTAATGAAAAAGTTTTTTTGGGGGGGAGGATTGAAACTCTAGTGCCAAACCAAACCTAACAGTGTCCCTGACCCATGCATCAGAGGTGGAACTGTCCCATTGATCAGGAAACAATTTTAGCCGCCCTCCAATGGGAGCTGCTGTCAAGGACTCACTTGGGGCGATGAAAAAATTGCCCTCCGGTACCTCTGGGGTTTCTTCTGTTTTGGCCTCCCCACTGACCTCTATCAGAAGATTCCGACCTATCCTGTCTAAAACTGGGCCTGTAGCCTAATGTTCTCTGAGATCTGGGAATGTATGGCCCTTGATAGTAGGGCCAAAAGGAGACCCTTCGAAACAACTGGGGAGTTCTATTTTCAGACCTCTGAAAAAGAGGGGGAAGCACTTTTTTCTTGTTTTTATTCTCAATAAGCAGGGGCTCCAAGACACTGCCAAATAATTTATCCCCCAGTATTGGAGCTGATGCCAGCTTGCATTTATGCTTGGTATCCGCCTGCCAATGTCTGAGCCATAGCAGTCTCCGTGCTGATACATGAGATGCTATGGCTCTAGACGAGAATTTGACTGCATTAAATGTGGCGTCGGAGGAGAATTCTGCTGCTGCAATGATCTTAGCAATGCCCTGGTGGGCTCTGACATTTGACGCCGGCAATATATCTCTCAAGTGGAAGAGCCATCGTAGGGAGGACCGTGTATAAAAGGACACAGCTGTAGCTGCCCTAATGGCCCAGGCGTCAGAAACATGCGCCCTACGGAGTGACAACTCTGCTCTCTTTTCCTCCGGTCTCAGGGCTTCCTCATTGGGAAAGGTTGAAGAAGAAGCCAGTGCCACAATGGGCTCATCCACCTCTGGCGTTTTTGAAAACTCTGGTGCCAAATTATAATATCGTTTATCATACCCTTTTGGGGCTGGGTAGGATGCTGCTGATGGCCATTGATTTTGTACTAATTCACCAAACATACGAGGGACAGGAATAGTTTCTGCCTTATTAGCTGGTTGTGAAAATATTAGATCCTCGGATTCATCCTGAGACCCTGTTGACAATGGATGAGGGCTTGATGTGCCTAGTTTAGCGGTGTTCTTTGCTTTGAACAGTAAAGATTTAAAGAGGTGCAGACGAAAAAGGCCAGAAAAGGTAGGTTGGTCCAGAATGAGGCCTTCGTCATCTGACATTCCTCATTCTAGTGGGTCAGCCTCTGACAACCCCAAGTCCATCTGATGGATCGACCCACCTCCATAGGAACATCCTGGTCATCTAATTCCACCTCCTTCTGAAGACCCTGGTCTGGTATGTCAGGAATATTGGAAAATACCTGAGTTTGATGATGTCCCATATGCGCAAAGGATCGAGCAGACAGGGATCCTGCTTCCGAAGTAGCCTAAAAGTGTCTGGTCTGGATGGATTGCTGAACTCCAGCTGCAATGCCCTTTTGTATGGCCATCTCCATCCATTGCCTCATTTTGATGGGGATAGTCTCAGGTAATCCCTCCTCCTGTCTTAAACCGGCGGCCGTAGGTGTGAAGGTTGTCTCTGGGATTCACCAGGCAGTGCTCATTGGAGGAGATATGCCTATGGGAGGCTGTCCAGAAATAGCCTGTCTGGGCTGGGTAGATAAGTCCAAGGGCCCCAACAATGGACTTGGGCCCTGATCCAATTGTTGTATCATAGCCATCTTGTCTGCCTCCCTGGCCCGTTTCTGCAACTGCCTTTCCAGGGCTTGGTGCATCTATGGGCATCCTTATCCACCACCTTAGAGGCCTTTTTGGGGCCACTGACTTATCTCGGGAGTTATTTGTCTTGGAGTGGAAGACGTTGTCACCTTCCATTGTGGAGGAATGATTCTCATGCCTCTAACTTTATTTTTTTTTAAAAAAAATTATTATTATTATTATTATTATTATTATTATTATTATTATTATTATTTTATTTATTTGTACTTGTATTATTTTATTTATTTGTACTATTATATTATTTGTACTTGGGGTGATGCCTACCCCTGTGGTTGAAAGTGGAATGCTTCTCCGGGAGTGTAAGTCTATATAATATATATATGTGTGGATCTTTGGTTATTCGGGTTTTCTCCTGTGTGTATCTAGGCAACATTTCGATGAAGTCTCATTCATCATCTTCAGGCTTGTGTCTTTGGCTCTGTGCTTCTCACTCTGAGAATATATATATACATATACATACATACACATACACATAAACATATACGTGCCTATATCTACATGTAAAACTGTGTCTATGGGAAACAGTATCTAAGGGTCCCCAACAAAGGAAACCCCCAAGCACTCCAAGCAAGAAATATTCTGGATCCCTGGTCCCCAACAAGGGAAACCAGCTATACAAGGCCTAGATGGATCCTTTCCTGTCAAAAACATCCCGCTGTTTGAAATGGCACTTGTGGCTTCACTCCAATGTAATGATCCAAAAGCAATTGCAAAAGGAAAAAATTCCTGTTTAAGGACTAGCCTGCTTATCCAACGCCAGCAAGATAAAAGAGAAATAATGCCAGGGAAGTGGAGTGGGAAGGTACTTGCCCCGGTCCCCAAGAAGGGAAACCAGCGGGGAATGGCGCCTGTGATATTTAGGTGTGAACTTGAAGTCAGCCGTTGAAAATGGCGGGAAGGCAGAATCTCCGATGTTAATTGTCTGAGCAGTTTAATGAGCCACTGCTGCTGACTCTCTAAATTGTCAGATGAATGATCCTGTCAGTCGAAACGGCAACGAGAAGTGAGCCACGGCTGCTCCGCCAAGATCGCAGAGATAAGACGATCGGGGGATTAGATAAGCTAATTGCCTGAAGCGGCCGTCTCAGGCTGCCTGTGGAGTGGCAGGCTCCGCCACAAAGAACTGCTCTCAAACTGATTGGGGGGATAACCTAATAGAGCCACAAGACTTGAAATCGCCAAATTAATTGGGGAAAAATTTACAAGCCGAATTAACCCAAGAGCAAACCTGAATTTTGACTAGCTGAATCAGAAAACTGTTCCAGTCAGGAAGTGCACAACCTTTTACCACGAAGGCTGAGCTAAAACTGGGGGACGCTGGGGAGGGGTCCCATGGAGGAGGAGGAGCACCCCAGAGTTTTAAGCCCAGCCTTTCCAGAAGAGACTGAAGCACCTCCCACTTCTGGATGCTTTGAACAGCTCATGGGAGAAAAATGGCAGGAGGGATTACTCACCAGCTTAAAACTAGAGTGATGGCATAAAAAAACCCTGAACTTTAAAATAAACAGGGGTTGTTGGACAACAAAAACGGTCTTTAAAGGTAAAAGTTCTCGTACATACGTGCTAGTTGTTTCCAGCTCAAGGGGTGGTGTTCATCTCTGTTACAAAGCCAAAGAGCCAGCGCTGTCCGAAGACATCTCTGTGGTCATGTGGTCGGCATGATTAAATGCCAAAGCTGCATGGAACATTGTTACCTTCCCACCAAAAGGGTCCCTATTTTTCTACTTGCATTTTTACATGCTTTCAAACTGCTAGGTTGGCAGAAGCTGGGACAAGTAATGGGAGCTCACTCTGTTATGCAGTGCTCAATATTTGAACCGCCGAACTGCTGGCCTTTCTGATCGACAAGCTCAGCGTCTTAGCTACTCAGCCACCCGCTCCGTATCTAAATAGTCTTTAGATTATTTCAAACTAGAGAAATGAGAAAAGAATACTTCAACGTTTTATTAACATCTTCAACGAGGCAGAAGGGATGTTTATCAAATTTTCTGATGCCATAAAATTGAAAAGGATTGCTCAGTTACTTCCTTAGGATTATTTTTTTAAAAAATCAACATTATCCTGATTGGTTAGAGAAATGTTCTGAAAACCATGAGCAGGAAATACAAGACACAAATGGAAAGTTATTCATCTAGGAAATAAAATAAAGTGCACAAGTCCAGCATGGGGACATCTGGCCTTGACGAGAAGTATTTGTGCGAGTGAGTTTGGCACAGTTATTGCTTACAATCTGAATACGAGCCGGGAGTGTGAAGTAGCTAGAAAATGGGCGAGAGCAATTCTAGGCTGCCTGCACAGAAATCCAAATTAGGGGAAGTAATTGCTCCACTATATTCTGCATTTTCCAGTGCTTGTACAGGAATGGCTTTAGAAAAGAGTAATAAAGAAGATCACAGAACTAGAAAATAAGTTTTAGGGAAGACAGACTGAAGAAATGGACATGTCTGGCTTGGAAAAAGAAGCCCGCGCATCCGTTTGCAGTTATGACAGCACTATTCAAGGATTTTGTCACAGAAGAAAGCTTGTCCTCCATCATCGAGAAAAGAAGGTTATGGAATAATGGGTTTAAGTTGTAGTGGGAAAAAACACCATATTCCAACTGAGTGTTAACAACAAAATAAAACACCCTGTTCTTACAGTAAAAGCAGTTTGATACTTATCCCAATAATCTAAAGAAGTGTCTTCACTGGATGGGTTCGAGCAGAAGATTGGACAACCACTTGCTAATGGATACTTTAATTTGTTTTCTTGTTGGGAACAAGGACTGGTCCTGATAGCTTAAAACAAGCCTTTCCAATTCTAGAGCTCTGTGTTCAGAAACAATACATCAGAAACAATTTCACTCAAGTCGTCCGGCTGAGAATTCACAAGGTAACTCGTCAGTGAATTGCTAGAGGTTGGTTTTTCCAGTGGTTTAACAATTTTGTGTGTGTGTGAGAGAGTGTGTGTGTGAGAGAGAGAGACAGACAGAGGAAGAGAGACAGGAAAAAGAGAGATAGAGGGAGAGGGAGAGAGGCAGGAAAAGTGAAATAGATAGAGACAGACAGAGACAGACAGAGAGGAACAGAGAGACAGGAAAAGAGAGAGAGACAGAGGAAGAGAGGAACAGGAAAAGAAAGAGAGTCAGAGAGAGGAAGAGAGAGACAGAAAAAGTGAGAGAGACAGACAGAGACAAAGAGAGAGAGGAAGAGAGAGATAGGAAAAGAGAGACAGACAGACAGAGGAAGAGAGGGACAGGAAAAGAGAGAGAGACAGAGAGAGGAAGAGAGAGAGAAGAAGAGAGAGAGAGGAAGAGAGACAGACAGACAGACAGTGTAGAAAAGCTTCATTGGGGGGGGTGTTTCCTCTGCTCTATTTGCATAACTCTTTCTGCATTTAACAGGTTCACCATTGCAATTTTGCAGCATTAGTAAATTGAGTGGTCAATACAGATCATCTGAAGGCCCCTGGATCACCCATATCGACCACTGAAGGCTTCTAAACTGCTCTCAAGGACATGGAGATCGTAAAATTCATTACACCATGTTATAGTAACCTTGCACCTTCTCCACTACCAAGATGCATCTTTTGAAGTTTGGGCTCCCTTCTGGTCTCATAAATCAGCTCTTTATGCAAATGATAGTTTACAAACTCATTTAAACCCCTCCTCCCCTTTTTCTTCATCCTAGGGTTGAGAAAGAGAGGGACTGGCTTAAAGTCACACAGCTGATTTTATGATTAAAGCCAGTGGAAGCAGACTTTAGCAAAATCTAGCTGTGCTTGAAAGAAAAGTTGAATGGACTTTCCTTTGCCACCTCCTGTCTACATTCAAAAGCAATCCCCAAGACAGCTGATTTTATAAGCAGAGAAACTCTACAAATAAACCAACTTTTTTCCACAGAAGGGACTTGCCTCAAGATTTCTACAAATCAAGGAGGGCGGAGCTGGTGTCGCGATGATACGGCATGTGATCTTGGAGGTCTGAGATCACTGCCGATATCTTTGCTCCTGGACAGTCCATTTGGATCTAAACCATCCAGAAGAGATGGTGAATGCAAAGAGCGCATCCTGTCGATCCCAGGGATACCTCAAAATCCCTGGTAGATCCAGGAGAAGCTCTTTTTGCCAGCGGCAGCCATTAAAGCTGCTGAAGTTGGGACAGCTCTGAAACGAAAGAGAATGGAAAGAAAAAGTGTGCCGGTTTGGTGAGAACTTTTTCTTTATTTTAAGATTTGAAAGGACACCCTAAGGAAAAGAAAGAAGCTGTAAAAGTTTTGACAGAAGTGATTAAGCGGCGATTTTAAGCAGGAATGTCAAAGTAATATTTTTTTTTCTTATTGCTGGATTTTCAACATACAATTTTATATTTTGAAACTGGACTGGTTTTTTCTTCTTCTTCCACTTATTCTTTCTCTTCTTTTTGATTTTATAATATTTTAGGCTAGAGACTCCCTTTTAGTTATCTTTTTAAATATCTTTTTCCCTTTTTAACTAATTTTCATTATATTTTGTTTGGAAAAGGAGGGGGAAAGTGAAAGCAAAAGAAACTCTGTAACACTGCCAACTAGAGGCTTGGAAATATTTTATTTCTTTTTCTTAGCCAGACAAAGCTGAGAAAGAACTGAGACTTCTTTTCAAGGACATTGCCTGTTGATAAGATAGAGGGAAGAGCATGGGAGAACTTTATTGCAGGTGCTCTTCTGGATTTCTATCAACAGCTGGAGTCTGGTGTTGAAGCTTATAGAAAAAAAAGGTGATAAGATTCTGGAGAAGAGAGACAGACTCTATTGATATAAGAAAAGGAACAAGACAACGGTGCCCACTATCACCTCTGTTGTTTGTGTTAACCTTGGAAGTGCTAAACAGAAATATTAGAGAAGAAAAGGATATAAAAGGGATGAAAAATAAAAAAGGAAGAATTTAAGTTGCAAGCATTTGCAGATGGTCTGGTTTTTATTTTAGAAGACCCACTAGAAACAGCATCAAAAATGATAGAAAAGATAGAGGCATATGGAAAAGTGGCTGGTTTGAAAATAAATAAAGATAAGACAAAGATCTTGACAAAGAATATGCTATCAAGACAAAAGGAAGAACTGACAGATCTATTGAAAATTCAGGTCACAAATAAGATTAAGTACTTGGGGATACATTTGACAGCAAGATGCAGTACACTAAAAGAGAATAATTATATCAAACTTAAGCAGCAGATAGCATTAGATTTGGTGAAATGGGAAAATTTACAACTCTCACTAATAGGGAGAAAATCAACAATCAAGATGAATATATTACCCAGAATTTTATATTTGTTCCAAACAATTCCAATTAGGCTTGGAAAAGATTGCTTTGAAGATTTAAATAAAATTGTGTCGAAATATATATGGCAAGGTAAGAAAGCGAGAATAAAGCTAAAACTTTTGCAAGATGCTAGAATAAGAGGAGGATTTGGTTTGCCTAATTGGGAGTTGTACTACCAAGCTACAAATTTGATGTGGGTTAAGGAATGGATAACATTAAGAAATACTAGATTGTTAACATTAGAAGGACATGATCTGTTGTTGGGGTGGCATGCTTTTCTATGGTATAAAGGAACTAAATCACAGGGATATTTTAGAAGACATTATATACAGGAATCTCTGTGATTAAACTGGAAGAAGACTAAAAGACAATGTTATTTGAAAATTCCAGTCTGGCTATCGACTATTGAAGCATTTTCTTATCCTATAATATACAAAAAGGAACAAACAGATATGGTGAAATATTGAATGAAAAGGGTGAACTTAAATCTGTACAAAAATTAGAGGAACAAGGTATAAGGATGAATTGGTTTTCATATGCGTAAATACATTCAAGGTATGACAAAGACTCTAAAACAGAAGATTTCTATGATAAATCGACTGATTTAGATAAGATTTTGACAGGTACTGATGAAAAGGTGGTTAAAAAATTGTATGGATATTTATTAGTAATTAAACTAGAAGAAGAACAAGTTAAAGAAACTATGATTGCTTGGGGGAAGAATTTTGGATATGGGACTGATCTAGAGAAATGGCAAAAATTGTGGTCTCAAAATTATAAAATGACAATGTCAACAGCATATAAAGAAAATTTGTGTAAGATGTTTTACAGGTGGCATCCACCCCCACCCCCCAAGAATAGCAAGAATGTTCAAGAATAAATCCGAAAAATGTTGGAAATGTCATCAGATACCTGGCTCATATTATCATATGTGGTGGACTTGTGCAGATGCTAAAAAATATTGAACTAAAATCCACACGTGCTTGGAAAAGATGACAAAAAAACATATAGATTTGAAACCAGAGATATTTTTATTGGGAATGTTTCCTGAAATATTTGGTAAAGAATTGAAATACCTGATTGTAAATGTATTAACAGCGGCTAGGATTGTATTTGATAAAAATTGGAAAAATGAGAAAATACCATCACCAGAGGAAATCATTAAGAAAATATTGGAATGTGCTGAAATGAGTAGATTGACATTTGAAATCAGAGAACAAGATGATAAACAATTTTATAAAATTTGGGATCTATTCTATCAATGGTTAGACAATAAAACATGGTAATGAAATATGTAGTTTCTTAGAAAATAATAAATATATAAAGAGGTATTCTTTTCTTATTATATCTACAAAATGATTGTAGGATAGATTTGAGATGATAATATGAACTATCATGAAACAATTTAAGTTAAATATGATTATTTCGTAAAACATGAATGAATAAAAGTATAGTCAAATGATTAACAATGATATGAATGTATTTAATACTTGACTGAAAATATGAGAATATATACAATGTAATTGTAATTGAAGACTTTGAAATGGAAGCACAAAACAATTTGTAAACCAACTGGCATACTGTATGTATATATAGGGAAGATGGCTTGATGTTTTTATGTTTTGTTTGTCTATGTTTGTTTTAAAAACCAATAAAAAAAAAAAAAAGATTTGTACAAATTGAGTTCAACCATTTAGTAGAAGAGAAAAGGATTCTTGTACACTCTAAAAATAAAGCAAGTGTTGCCTGAATCCTGCCAATTATTGCTTATTCAAACCATTTTGAAGCACACCGTCATTTAATGCTAGATATGAATAAAGTCAGAGCTTCCCACAGTCCCATGTTCTTCAAATACCATCTGTGGTCACAAATCTTAGATTGATGTAGGTTCACTTCCAAACCTGCTGAATTTTATACCATAGAGAATTGGGCTCTAGTATTCGTTTTTGCTCATACAAGTATGTATTTAAGTGGACCCTTGACAGTAAGCAACATTTTAGCTTACTCTGCAGCAATTTGGTTTGATTTTAGGTCATGGCCAGATAACATGTTTTAGATAGTTTGATAGTATTTATCCTTTTCATTTTGGTTGTTTCTAATTTGATTGTTTCCAATTCTATATATTTTACTTTTGCTTAATTATGTATCAAATGTATTGGCTGCCCATTTTACCAATGGTAACTCTGGGTGGCTTACAGAATTAAAAATAAAATTATATAAGTAGAATGCTACAGAACTGTTTTCTTTGTTCTATTGTTTAGCATCTTATACTTCTCCCTCAAGCTGACCTGTCACTGATGATAATAAATCATAAGATTAAAAATAAAATCTGGGGAGTGAGGGGAAAAAAGGGGGTTTACTCTTTTTTGTGATTTCCAATGAAATCTTGTGATTTCCGCAGCCCTGAAAATAAACAAGCATTTGTATTACTGTGTTCTAACAGACTCTGTGTTTGTGTAATATCAGATAAAAACACAGGAAATTTGCAGAATTGACTTTAGCATGGAATTCTAGCTTTTTCTGTTCTTTCAAACTGAAAATGGAAAAAACATTTTGATGACTTCTCCTGTCTCGAAAAGTAGCAAAGTAGTAAGAATCAAGGACTCTTTTTGTCCTTAATAAGCATGCCAAAATCTGCCGGAAATCCATCCATTCATCCCACTGAATGCAACTGATTTGAGATTCATTACTCAGTTGCGCTTACTCAGCCATCTTAAACAGGTTTTCCAATTCATCCTCTGCTTCTTTTAACAATAATCTCTGCACTAATAGAGGGATAGAATCAAGATCATGCAAAGTGTTTATAAACCACTTTGTAATGCCTTGGTTAAGATCGCACTTGGGATATTGCATCCAGTTTTGGTCGCCACGATATAAAAAAGATGTTGAGATTCTAGAAAGAGTGCGGAGAAGAGCAACAAAGATGATTAGGGGACTGAAGGACAAAAAAACCGAAGAGCGTTTTCAGGAATTGGGTAATGTCTAATTTGATGAAAAGAAGGACTAGGGGTGACACGATAGCAGTCTTCCAACTTCTAAAGGGCTGCCCCAAAGAAGAGGGAGTCAAGTTTTTCTCCAAAGCACCTGAAGGAAGGACAAGAAGCAACAGGGGGAAACTAATTAAGGAGAGGAGCAACTTAGAACTAAGGAGAAATTTTCTGACAGTTAGAACAATTAATCAGTGGAGCAATTTGCCTCCAGAAGTTGTGGATGCTCCAATACTGGAAGTGTTTAAGAAGAGATTGGGCAACCATTTCTCTGAAAAGGTATAGGGTTTTCTGCCTAAGCAGGGGGTTGGACTAGAAGACCTCCAAAGTCCCTTCCAATTCTGTTACTCTTTTTTGCATACTTAAAACCTGAGCCCCCATTCTCAACAGAGATATTTTGCCTGCCACCTCAACAGGATTTGATAGGATTCCAGGAACTGAACTTAAATCTCAACTCCAGCATCTAACTTCTGTCTAACCTGTATCTCCTTACTCTGTCTCCCTACCTCTGAATTGTTTTCCAGCTTTCACCTGCAGCGAAATAGAACTGGAAACTGGTTTTAAGGTAAAGCATCTTCCTCCTATCCCTTCTTCTGGAGATGTTTAGGAAACATTCATTCTGTTGCCAAAATATTGGTGCCCTTTTATCCTACCAGAAATTTCAACTTCCCACTTCCAGGAACATTTGGAAGCAGTGGGGCTGACACTGCCCAGCAGCTAATCAGTACATCCCTGGTACAACCCCCACCCCCTGAATTTATAATAATAAGAAAAAGCATCTGTAATTAGAATGCCATATCTCCTTGCCTCCCTAACGAAAAGCATTAAATCTGGCTTCAGAACACAACATCCTGTTTGGAATACATCAGAAAATAGGTCTTAATGAATTCTAATTGAAAGTGGCTGTGATGTAGACTTTCACAGCAAATTAAATTGAATTCTTTATTGGTCAAGTGTGATTGGACACACAAGGTTGGTTCATGCTCTACAATCTTTTTAGCTTTTGTGTTTTTTTTCTGAACTATATAATGCTATTCTTAGCTCAATACACGCAACAATGTTTTGAACATTTATATGGATTCATATATCGCATTTATATAGACTACAGAACATAGAATAAAAGGGTTGGAAGCAGCGGTGGGATTCAAATTTTTTTACTACTGGTTCTGTGGGTGTGGCTTGGTGGCCGTGGCATGGCTTGGTGGCCGCGGCAAGATATTGTAAAATCTTCATTCCCATCCCACTCCAGGGGGAAGGTTACTGCAAAATCCCATTCCCTCCCCACCTCACTAATCTGCTTTCCAGCTCCATTTTCCTGTGCATGGCAACAAAAGAAGACCCAGACAAACAGCTGGGACTCAGGAGGCAGAGAATAGATGGGGGCGGGGCCAGTCAGAGGTGGTATTTGCCGGTTCTCCGAACTACTCAAAATTTCCGCTACCAGTTCTCTGAACTACTCAAAATTTCCGCTACCAGCTCTCCAGAACTGCTCAGAACCTGCTGAATACTACCTCTGGTTGGAAAGGACCTTGGCAGTCTTCTAGTCCTCACACAGAAGACTCTATACTATTCTGGACAAATGACTATCCAGTCTCTACTTGAAAACCTCCAGTGTTGAAGCACCCTCAACTTCTGGAGGCAAACTGTTCCACTGAATAATTGTTCTATCAGGAAATTTCTCCTTGGATCTCTCTTTAATGATCTTCCACACTTTAATTCTTGTCCTGCCTTCAGGTGCTTTGGAGAATAAGATGACCCTCTCTGCTCTGTGACAGTCCTTTCAGTACTGAGGTATATAAATATACTCAAGTATATATATCAACCCACATTTTTTGTGAACAAGTGCATAAAAATTATGCAATTAAGAACATGCTTAAGTATTCATTTTCAGCCTGATTATTTTTAGAAATGCACACTAACAGACTAACTAAACAGAACAGACATATTAAAACAAATGGCAAAGCCATGGTCTGGAAAGATATTGAAGTCTTCACATGGACTGAGCGGCTAATATTTTATTTTATGTGAAGATTTTGTGCTTATTATGGTGTCCACCATAATAAAGGGATGCAGTGGCTCTAGCACCGCGTAACAGGGTGAGCTCCTGCTACTTGTCCCAGCTTCTGCCAACCTAGCAGTTCGAAAGCCCATAAAAAATGCAAGTAGAAAAATAGGGACCACTTTGGTGGGAAGGTAACAATGTTCCGTGTGTCTTCGGCACTTAGTCATGCTAGTCACATGATCAAGGAGACGTTGGACAGCGCTGACTCTTCGGCTTTGTAATGGAGATGAGCACCGTCCCCTAGAGCCGGAAACAACTAGCATGTATATGCAAGGGAAACCTTTACCATTACCTTTATAGTGTCCACCATGGCACCTTCGTGAAAGAATTATGACACCTAGAGTGTTATGTGTAGATGACCAGACTGAGCCTGAGTGTGGGGTCAAACGCATCATCAGTTTGGAGTCTTTTCATGCCCACAAGAGATTTAAGTCCAGTCCTCTTTGAATTTCATTGATTTTGCTGTAACGATTAGTATTTCAGATTCTTGTAGTGAGCTACGGTATCATGAATTAAACTTGAATTCATTTGAACAACCTTGGCTCCTGATTTCTTGCACCTGACACTATGGAATTCTATAGTCCTAGAATTCTGGTACCCCAATACCTCTTCTCTACCATCCCAATGAGAACTTTCTGATCCAAAGGCATTCCTGCAAAAAAACACAGCTATAAGCTAGCAATTAAAAAAGAAAAGTCAGATGGATCGAAAAACCTGGTGAACATTTAAGAATAAATAAGTAAATACATATCTAGAAGCAGATTCTTCCCTTATAGGCACCACATTACTGAGCCTTGATATAGACTGTTCTAACACAATTGAAAATCTCCTTCAGAAAATGATTGTGAATAATATAAATTAATTTACCTGAATAACATTTTATTATATAAAACATTTTTAATAGTCGATTTTAAGGCACCAGGCTAGAAAGTGGGAGATTGTGAGTTCTGGTCTCTCTGTAACCATGAAAACTGAGTGGGTGAATTCTGGCCAGTTATCCTCTCTTAGCCCAACCCACCTAACAGAGTTGTGGTTGTGGGGAAAATAGGAGGAGGAAGATGTGTTGGATATGTTTGCTGCCTTGAACTATTTGTAAAAATAATAAAACTAGGATACAAATAAATAAACAAAAATATAGTCAATGGGAATAACTATTCTTGTTGATCTTAATTGGTAATATCTTTATTTTAAATATATATCCTTTGTAGGGTATAAGGACCTCCACGCATGCAAAATCAAAATATCACAAAGTGTATTAAGAAATGGGAAAATGATGACAGACTTTCAAAACTGGATGTTCTTTGGGGGTCAGGCACGAAGATTCAGGACCACACTTTAAGTTATAGTTAAGCTGATTTTTTGCTCATGCTTACAAGAAGAATCTAGTCAATTATTGGTCACCATTACATTGGCACTAGATAATTGTTAATGGAACTCAAAAAGGGTTGGACTTCTGTTGGGAATATAAGTCTTTTTAGGAAAATGTTTATCAGAGATCCCTAGTAGGAAGAACTCTGGTTTGTATTCGATTTGTTCTTTGGTTATTTCCTCCAGCCATTTTCTAATTTTTTGCCAGTATTTCTGGGCTTCTTTACAGGTCCACCACATATGAAAGTAGGTTCCCTCTATGTTTTTACATTTCCAACATTTTGGACTAGAGTTTGGGTTCATTTTCGCTAACCTCGAAGGGGGTAAGTGCCATCTATATAACATTTTATACATATTTTCTTTGTACGCCGCGGATTTCGTAATCTTAATGATTCTATTCCAGATCTTTTCCCATTCTGTTAATGTAATGCTTCTACCAATATTCCTACTCCACATTATCATGTTCCCTTTCACTATCTCTTGCTCTAATTCTACCTCCAATAAATATTTATAAAATTTGGAGATATTCTTTTTATTCGATCCTAATAAGATTTTATCTAAGTGTTGTAATTTGCTATAGATTCCAAACTCTTTGATATCTTGTTTGTATCTGCTATGGATTTGTATATATAACCACTGATCAATTTTAAATCCCTGTTTCTGTAAGTCCTGTCGAGTTCTCAATTTTCCTAAAGGGTCTAATAAATCTTTATATTTAGTCGTTTTTGTTATATCCAAATTGTTGGGATGAACCATTGCCTCCATTGTTGAAAGCCAAATCGGAATTTTTAAATAATGTTTTTTACATATTTTTTTCCAATTAGTTAATAGTGAATCTCTAATAAGATGTCTATGAAAGTACGCCTGTTTAGTTTTCCCCACATCCCATAGAAATGCGTGTCATCCTCTCTGAAGGTTGTGCCCTTCCAAGACTAGAGTTCTTTTGTTCCGTAAATTGACCCAGTCTTTTAACCATAATAAGTTGGCTGCACCAATAATATAATTCCCAGTTTGGAAGCGCTAGCCCACCTCTACTTTTCTATCTTGTAAGGCCTTAATACTGATTCTAGCTTTTTTCCCTTGCCAAATAAATTTAAGAGTTACCTTATTTATATCATCAAAAAAAGTCAATTATTGGTCACCATTACATTGGCACTAGATAATTGTTAATGGAACTCAAAAAGGGTTGGACTTCTGTTGGGAATATAAGTCACCTAACAGGTATTTAGGTTAGAAATATATAAACCAGGATAAACATTTTAGTACTATATCTTTAAGGGAATGCAAGAGCATGCAATTGGGTGTGGTTTCTCAAACAGCCATAAGATGGAGCCAGAAACCTGGGTTGTTTAGTCTTAGTCTCAGAAGAGAGTGTGTCTGAGTATCTCTGTTTCCTTCTGTTGGAAAGTATTGCCGTTGCTCCATTTCTTCTAATTGACTGATATTACTGGATTTAATGTAAGTCTGATACTGAACTGTTTTTGACACTGGACTTTGATATTTGGATTATCCCTGGATTGAAAAACTGACTGATTTACCCATGAATGACTTTTGGACTGCTTATCTTGAACTTTACTTAAACTGTCTGGAAGTAAAAACCTACATTTACTGTACAGTGTATCTGTGTACTGTGTGTGTATTATTCAAACACTCCTCTCAAATACGTCTCCCTGTATGCGCTCATTCTGCTAACGGGGAATTACCTCAACAACTTCTGAGAACATTACAACTCTAGACTAATTCCTCTCTTGACTCTGCCTCCAGTCTCTGCCTGTCCTTCTCCTATATTGAGCTAGGCCAAGTCAGGAAACAAATTCCACCTGAATTCTACTTCATAAATGAAAATTACAGGTAATCCTTGACTTACAATAGTTCATTTAGTGACTGTTTGAAGTTATAACAGCACTGAAAAAGGTGCTGTGACATTTTTCACACTTACGACCGTTGCCCATGGCCATGTGATCAAAATCCAGAACCTTGGCAACTCACTCATTTTTATGACTTGGTTGCAGTGTCCTGGGGTTTTGTGATCACCTTATGTGACCTTTTGACAAGCACTGTCAATGAGGGAGGCAGATTTAATTATTAGCTAAACCACTGAAGTGATTCACTTAGCAACCGGGGCAAGAAGTCATAATATGGTGCAAAATTCACTCAACAACTGGCAACAGAAAATTTGGGCTCAACTGTGGTCGTAAGTCAAATACTATGTCTATTATAACAAAAACGTGTTCAATTTATTTATTCAAATATAGCCACCCATCTCAATCCAATCGACTCTCCAAGCCTCCCTCTTATACCAAAAGAGAACCAAGGAGCAGCTTATTTTCTTATTTCCGCAGGCTGATCTCATAATTTTGCTTGAAGCTATCACATGTTTTCTCCACACGTTCTAGACACAAATATAAAACCAATCTATATACATTTACAATGTAAGCTATTCTGTAGGCTCACATTTGTCTCCTCTTCATTACATCAGCAAATTGTAACCACTGGTTTTATACATTCAAGATCAAATTTCTTCATCTTGCAATTTGGTGGAGAGCCCTTTCTAGATTCAGAAGTCAGTTGGAGATCTTCAGAATTTTTTTTTTTTTTAAAAAATGAAATAATTTTAATTTAATTTAAGCGATGGACTGCTAAGAGAGGCTTGCAAGTCGGTTAACACAACGCTGTACTCATGCTTTGTGGGAATGGATGGGAGGAAATCCGCCAATCTTTTTTTCAATATCAGCATTTAAATTGGCCTATTTGTGCTTCTGTCCAGACTTTCAATTCAGCATTATTACAGCCATGAAAGAACCGTCTGTCCAAGCAAATCCTTGCAATAGAGTGTAAACTTAATTAACATGGTAAGGAGATTTTTAATAGACAGAGAAGACAGACTTCTACATCTCACCAACGCTGAATATAGTCAGTTGGGCCACCTTCTCTAGACCAGTCTTTTGTCTCTTCGAAATATTTATCATTATGGTGGCATGTAGTGTATTAATTCAAGAAAACATTAGGCCGAAAGGGATGGGTGGATAAGTTTGAGAGTCAGAGAAGGGAACGGTATTGTTTGCCAAGATGCAAAACACTCCCATATTCAGCATCACCGTGCTGGAGTTAAAGTCTCCAACTGCAAGATAATTTAGCTGCGTGTGTGAATGGCTTGTGCCTCGGTAAAAACGCTGCCAAAATTAAATCGGAAACGAAATGGCACTTTGTAGTCATTGGATGCTCAGCAGGGTATGCCTAGTTAAAAACCCAAAGTGAAAAGGGTGATTGACCTAAATTGCTCCTATTGGCGCAGCTGCACTTCCGCCTTTTCATCCCATTCGATGAAGCTCATTAGTTAATGCAACTGAATTGCCTATAGTTGCCAAGCTTTCATTTAGTTTCACGCCACATGGCTAGGCAGCAGCTTCAGCAGCAGGATGGCACAGCACCCCACCATGTAAATTCCTAGGAGAACTTCTGAGCGCCCCTGCTGGGTCTGCCTATGCGGCAATTTTGCCACCGGGGATTATTTTTGATCTGCAGTAGGTCAAAATCTTTGCTCTCGGTCTGCCAGGCAGGATGCTGTCTTTAGATGAGAATATTTTGTAGATCAGGGTTGAGCTGTGGGGTCCTGGGTGCCCTCTGAACCTGATCGTTTTCTTCTAGGCATTTCATTACCTGTGTCAGGGTTCCAAGTAAGACACCCACAGCAAACAGAATTCCGAGGCAAACAGGTTTCTCAAAGAACAAGCTTATTGGATATATCATATTGGCACAGACGGGTGAAAACCAACTCTTTCCGTGGTTTTCACCTAATGAAAAGTAAAAGTTTTTCCCCCTTTCCAAAACAAAAGAAGAGCTTTATAGCTCCCGCTGCCTTAAGAAAGTTCAAAACATTCTCAAAGATCCATCTCATCCTGGGCACCCCTTTTTTTTTGAACTATTATCATCTGGCAGATGGTACAAAATAATAAAAACAAGGACAAATAGGCTGAAAAACAGCTTCTATCCCAGGTCAGTAGCTCTTTTGAATTCTACTGTATAGTGCAGTGTGGGTGCGGTGTCAGGGGTTTTCAATTCAATGTGTGGAGTGTGAAGGATGTGTGTTTGTCTTTATTTTCATGGTCATGATGAGTACTGAAGATGGTGTTTGATTTCGTTGTACGGGGTGCAATGACAATAAACTAAACTAAACTAAACTAAACAGTCACATGGTTCAATCAAGGTGCTGTCTGGTTGCTTGGAAACTTCACTCCTCCTTTTTTCAGCCACCTGTGGGAATGTCCTTGGTTCCCAAGGGAAACTATTTTGTTTTGACTACAAGACCCCAGCTATCTCTATTCTGCCCGCCCCCACCCCCCACATCCCTCAGCACCATTGTGGCAACACTGAAGCCTCCAAGATGGTGTAAGTCAGACCAGCTTCAGAGTTGACAACCTGCCTAGGTAACATCATCAGTGCTGGAAGGGAGAGAGAGTTTATAAGGTGGCTTGCTCTGTCCGTGTTGGTGGCAATGATCTTGGAAGTCCCTTGATTAGGCTGTTGTTTGCGATTTGATCATTTTTCTGAGTTGGTACAAATAATGCTCAACTTACAACAGTTCATCTAGGGGCTGTTTCGAAGTATAACGGCAGTGAAGAAAGTGTCTCGTGACTGTTTTTCACACTTAAGAACATTGCTGCACCTCCATGGTTATGTGATCAAAATTCAGCACTTGACAGCTGACTCGTGTTTATGACAGTTGAATGTCCTGGGGTCATGGGATCCCCTTTTGTGACCTTCTGACAAGCAAAGTCAATGGGGAAGGCCAGATTCACTTAACAATTGTGTTACTAACTTAACGCACTGATTCACTTAACAACTGTCTTAAGGAAGGTCATAAAACGGGGCAAAACTCACCTAACAAATGTCTCACTTAGGGTTCCTTTGTCATCATAAGTTTGGACTACTTGTACTTCACAATAAAATTTCAATTTATACCCACCTCATGAGAAAAAGTAGAAGCTCTAAGATAGATGGAAGATAGCCCCCAATTCCTTCCTGTAATCCAGAAATTTTTTTAAAAATGCTGAACAGTAGGTATAAAATGATGTCCTGTCCATCTCTGCTGCAGTTTGCCCCCAAGCTGATAAATGTTAACCTTCTTCTCCCAAAGGTTGTCAGCCCAAATATTTATTTATACAACAAAATTAATAATCTGCCCCAATCTTACCGAGCTCTAGGGGAAAAACAAGAAAACACTAAAAAAATATTGCAAAAACAAAATATAACATTATAAAACCACTAATAGACTCAAAAGACACAGTTTGGTTCAGTGGTTAAGTCACCACACCAAGAAACTTTGAGACTGTGAGTTCTAGTTCTGCCTTAGGCATGGAGGCAGAACTAAGGCAGAACTAGAACTCACAGCTGTGTGATCTTGGTCCAATCAGCCCTGGGAAGGAGGCAATGGAAAACCACTTCCTAAATCTTGCCAAGAAAACTACAGGGACTTGTCAAGGCAGTCACCAGGAATCAGGAAGGAGAGAGGGAGGGAGGGAGGAAGGAAGGATTGACTGATATACCCTGATCCTGAAACAAAGATAACAACCAGCACTTGGAAATGGATCTCAAAGTCTACTGGTAGCCAACACATCAACCCTAAACAGAGTGCTTCAACACATAGTTTTTAAAAAAAATTCTACAATCATCTTGCTTTACTCACAGAAAGTAGTAAGGCAACTAAACAACATCCTCAGTTTAACCCTCCCATCACTTTAGCTACTCCCCCTCCCCCCAATACACACACACACACACACACAGCGGGAGGGAGGGGGAGAGGAGGAAGAGGAGGAGGAGGAGGAGGAGAAGGAGGAGGAGGAGGAGGAGGAGGAGGAGGAGGAGGAGGAAGAAGAAGAAGAAGAGGAAGAGGAAGAGGAAGAGGAAGAGGAAGAAGAAGAAGAAGAAGAAGAAGAAGAAGAAGAAGAAGAAGAAGAAGAAGAAGAAGAAGAAGAAGAAGAAGAAGAAGAAGAAGAAGAAATGGAATACCTTCGCACCTTCTGACTGGGTTGTCCTCCAGGGTGAAAAACACTCACAGAACTGCGCAGGTTAATTTTTACAATATTTCATGTTGGGGGCTTGAATGAACAACCCCACTCCTTTTACAGAGAATCTCAAGGTTTCACATTGGTGAGGGGCAGCTACACCAATGTAACAATACAATCAGCTACCCTGCAATTCTGTCAGTACTTTGGAAAAGTGCGTACTCATTGTAAGTTGGCATAAAAAGACTTTAAAAAAATGTACAAAGGGAGTGAACCCAAAAGCTTCACTGAAGGCAGAAAATGGAAAAGAACATGATGCTAGTTGTCACAAAACATTTTATTCTGACTTAGGGGCCCCGCAGTTCATGTCAATTGCATCAATCAATCGATAAGTGACTCAAAATCATGAATGGTTCCTTCCTCAAAAGAACCCCAGAACTGAGATTGATATACACAACTGGGGCTACCCAGAAAGTTCAAACTGGTCAACTATATTTAAATCTGAATAACATAATAACAGAATTGGAAGGAGCCTTGGAGGTCTTCTATTCCAACCTCCAACCCTATACCATTTAAAACTTCTTTAAAAACCTCCAATGTTGGAGCACCCACATGAAGATAGATTAATATTAAATACTTGGAAGAGACTGAAAAAGAAGGCATTCACTCAAGACTCAATTTTTTAAAAAAGAATTGGCTGAGATAGCAAAGTTATCTGTTTGAATTAAGGAGAAGAACTTATCCAGTTTTGTTTTCACTTAGAAATGGCTTCCTGAAATAGGAAAAAGCAAAACTTTGTTTTTAGGTTTGATGATTAGATTAATGTTACTTTTATAGGAATGGGTTGTATCAGCTGGATAGAAAAGCTGAAAGTTGAGGTTGCAATTTTATTTTTGCATTCCACTTCATGGAAAAGAGTCAGAATCACTGCTTTTCTTTCTTTTTCTTTGTATCTTGCTCTCCTTTCTCTCCTGATATTTATTTCCATTTGTATTTTACACTAAAATAAAGTCTTAATAAAATATGTTTTAAAAAAGACTCATCAATTTATCTTATCTACCAAAGAATAATGGGATTTGTAGCTCAAATTCCCCCAAGAGATTAAGAAAGATTCTCATCTCAACCTATAAAGTGGATTGGGCTGAAAAATAATAATTAAGTGATTTTCTTTAGCTGAGGATAGATTTGAACCTGGGTCTCCCAACACTTAATTGCTATTCCATGTATATTATACAAGACATAATTTAACTTGACTGAGATATGAATGAGGAGCATTGTGATGGGTACGCATTTTAATCCTTATTTTAGAACAAAATTAAAATTGTTCATGATAATTAGCAACTTATTTCTTTGCATCATTAGTCTCAGTGAAGGATTCTGGTCAATGCACTTACTCTTATTCATACTTCCAGAATTAATATTCAAATTTAACATAATTGTCCTTCAATAGCCATGCCGCTTTGAATGTTAACAGGTGTTTCCAAATGTAAAAATGCACCTTAGAAACATCTTCATTAGAGAAAATAATGGACCACATGTAGGCAATGCAGCAAACCTGAATACTGTTTACAAATGTGTGATTCAGAGAGATGAACAGCATTTCTTGTACGGACTTTTTAAATGATTTTAATGCAAAGCGAAGTGGAAACCAGCCTGAAGACATTTAAGTTGGGGAGTGTGCGAAAGGTTTGTTTCGATTTTCGTTTGTAATTACATTCTTAGCTATTGTATACATTCCTCCTAATAAAAGTGTGAAAAGGCATTTAGAATTCAAATACCTACTTCCTGAGATAACACCCATCAGTTCTTTTAAAGTGAAGAAGAAGAAGAAAATCTTCTAGATAACACCTGGCCATTAGTCAGGGATAACGGATTGTATAAAAGTGAAAATATCGTACTTGTAAGAGGAATCGCTGCCAATCTGAATGACGGGGAAAAGATCAGCCTGTTAAACAAACATCCTTCATCTCAGGGGGACAGATGTGTCAGCAGTAGTACAGTGGTTCATAAATTAAATATTGTGATGTCTACACACAGAAGGGATTTGCTGGTTTTCTGCAGAACACTCCCCTGCCTCCGCTGTGTTTGACATTGGACTCAATATTTCTCTCTCTCCCTCTCTCTCTCTCTCTCTCTGTTTTAGACAGCTAAATTCTAGCCAAACTCTTGTTTTTCTTATTTGCCTAATTGTTTTCCATCCACCACAACCCGACTCTGTCCAGAGATGTTGGGATAATCACTTGCAGAATTTCTAGCTGTGAAATTGAGCAAAAGGAGCAGTTGTGACCATCCATAAAGAGGAGCCAAGGGGCAAACTAGCTCATCTCAACAAGAACAATGGCACTTAGACTTATATACTGCTTTATAGTGCTTTACAGCCCTTTCTAAGTGGTTTTTACAGAGTCAGCCTATTGCCCCCAACAATCTGGGTCCTCATTTTACCCACCTCGGAAGGATGAGTCAACCTTGAGCCTGGTGGGATTTGAACAGCCGATAGTCAGCAGAAGTGGCCTGCAGTACAGCACTCTAACCACTGCACCACAGAGGCTCTTACAATACAAAGCGTTTCAATTCTGTCCTTCTGTGAACAGCTGGAAAGGTAATGTTGGGATTTTCCCATAATCTCCTGCCATGCATCATCAATCTAGGGTAGATAGGAAAGCATAAGTAGTCCTCACTTACGATGGGTGACTTAGTCAATATTTGAAGTTACAACAAATCCCCTCGGGAGTATTAATAACTCAGTTCTGACCACTGTACAACCAGCTTGCATGTATGGCCGTATGCAGTGACACATGGTCATGTGACTTAGTTTTATGAGAGTTTTACAAAAAACAAAACAAAACAACCCCTCATCATTTACTTCCTGTTCCTCAACCACTGATTCACTTAAATACTGTGGACTTTGTTTAAGAACAGCTGCAAAAATGGTTATAAAATCAGGTCAGGTAGGCAAACCATTTCACAACCATTACAACTTACAACTGTGACGGGCAGGCTCCATTATGGTCATAAACCAAGGACTACGTCTACTAGAAACAGTTCCCACCTATAAAATTTAAGATCCCCCTTTTTTAAAAAAAATCGCAGCTGATAAACATGTCTTGCTGAATGCTATTAGCCTTCCTCTTTATTGCATCCATTCCGGTACATCTTTAAAAACCATTCTAATTCGGAATATTTTGAGTAAGGTATATTAGCTTTAACAAAAAAAAGAGAGGGGGGGGAAGACTCCCCATCCTTGATCTCTAAAATTGCACAACCACGCAGGAAAAAGGGAAGGGGAACAACAGACAAGGGCATGAAACATGTTCTAAAATTGCAGTTCTTTCAACGGCTCTCTTGGAGAAAAAAAGAGATATCAGAGGTTTTGGCTTCTCGCCAAATGACAACTGAGGAGGAAGAGCGAAAACTACCGTGCCGTTGGGTGTCCACAGCTCTGGCTGCTTTTATCAAAACGACAAAAGCTGTGTCATGTCATAAACACTGCCCCTTTTCAACGGTGTGCAGTATCATTATGCCAAGAGTCACGGCTTATAGTACAGCAGTGTGATGCGGTTTTCATCAGACGAACCGATTTGGCTCTTTCATAGTCATCAAAGATCCCACCTCTCACCAGAGGGTAGAATAGATTAAAAACGAAAAGAAAAGGGAATTGCCTTCTGGTAGGACTTGAAGCAGAACAATGTTCTCTCTCAAAGCACAGCCACCCTACATGTTAATGGCGACACAATTTAAAGATCATCTGCGACAACTATCTTTAAGCATCTCACGATGCTTAAAGCAAAAGAGTAGATTCTTTAAAAAGCCTATGAAAGGGATGGAGGCAGACCCTGACTTAGAACCATTTGTTCAAAATTATGACAGCGTTTAAAAAAAGTGACTTATGACTGGTCCTTATACTTAGGACCACTGCAGAATCCCAATGTGTCACATGATCAAAATTCAAGCACTTGGCAATTGGCAGTATTTATGATGGTTGCAGTGTCTCAGGGTTATGTAATCACCATGTGTGAGCTTCCCAACTATCTTACAACCTTTAGTAGAGTGGCCCAAATTAGCAATAGCAATAGTACTTAGACTTATATACCGCTTCAGTCCTTTACAGCCCTCTCTAAGTGGTTTACAGAGTCAGCCTATGACTCCCAACAATCTGGGTCTTCATTTTACCGACCTCGAAAGGATGGAAGGCTGAGTCAACCTTGAGCTGGTGAGAATCAAACTGCTAACGGTCGGCAGAATTAGCCTGCACTGCTGCATTCTGACCACTGTGCCACCAGGGCTCTTGAAGAAAAGTTAATGGGGGAAGCCGGATTTGCTTAACCAGCACAGCAAAACAGGCTGTAAAAATTGGGTGTGACTCACTTAATGGCCAACAGAAATTTCAGGCCCGAATGATATGGCAGGGTGTCAAACTAGATTTCACTGAGAGCTGCATCAGGATTGTGTTTGACCTGGGCGGGCAGTGAGGGGGCAGTTCAATGTCACTTGTATTGGGTGTGCCTGTAGGCCTGAGCACTCTGCCAGCAAAAATGAGATCCCGAGCTCAGTTTTCAGCTGTGATGGCCTCCTGCAACCCTCTGCCAGTGAAAACGGAGTTCGGGAGGGCTGCAGGCGGCCCTCAAGCTCCATTTGCTGTTTTGCTGTTTCCAGGGTGGCCCTGCGGGCCAGATCTAAACATCCCGCGGGCCACATCTGGCCCCCGGGCCTTGAGTTTGACACCCCTGGCCTATACCTTGAAGCCACAACTTAACCTGAATCCGATCACCAGTAGATGCAATTTATCCTTCAGATCCATATCAAATCAGTGACTCAGTAGGAAAACGTATTTGCCTACAAAAAGGAACACATTTAATGACCTCCAAAATTAGCATTAAAAATGAGAGCTTTTAAAAAAGGAGGTTCATCTCAAAGCTAAGTACATACGGATGTAATGAGGCAAATGACTATCTGCAATTACTTTAAGTGCAACAATTGGAAGTTTAACATAAATAGCACATCTAAGCATAAGCAACAGCTCCTTAGCTGGATCAGAAAATGGGAGAATGAGCCCACATATGAAGTACGTTGGCCAGTTTAATCTAGTGTAGTCTGACCTCACTGGAGACTACAGGTAGTCCTCGATTTACAACAGATCATTTAGTGACCGTTCAAAGTTACAATAGCCCCGAAAAAAGTGACATGACCGTTTTTCCCACTTACAATGGTTTCCAGCATCCTCATAGTCACCTGATATACATTTGAATGCTTGGCAAGTGGTTTATATTTATGACGGTTGCATTGTCCCGGAGTCAGGGAATGGGACAACTTGTTACAGCCAGCTTGTTGTGGCTAACTGATACAGATTAACAGAGGTGGAAGGGACCTTGTAGGTCATCTAGTCCAACCCCCCCCCCCGGCCCAAGCAGAACCCACATCATTTTTGACAGACGGCAACCCAATCTCTTCTTGAAAGCCTCCAGTAATGAAGCTCCCACAACTTCGGAAGGCAAGCTGATCCACTGGTTGATCATTCTCACTGTCAGAAACTTTCTCCTTTATTGCCAGAATCTCTCTCTCCTTGTTCAGTTTCCATCCTTTATTCCTTGATTGGCCTTCTGGTGCCTTGGAAAATAGCTTGGCCCTTCCTCTCATTGGTAGTTCATCAAATATTGGCACACTGTAACTCACCATGGCCAACTCACCGCAGCCAACTTATTACAATCAACACGCTAGGTGATGCAGAGGTTAGAATGCAGTACTGCAGGCTACTTCTGCTGACTGTCGGCTACCTGCAATTTGGCAGTTCAAATCCCACCAGGCTCAAGGTTGACTCAGCCTTCCATCCTTACGAGGTGGATAAAATGAAGACCCAAAATTGTTAGGAGAAAAATGCTGAATTGTAAACCATCTAGAGAGGGCTGAAGTGGTATATAAGTGTAAGTGCTATTGCTATTTAAAATAAATATTTTTTTTTAATTTTTGCCATTAACATTTTATTCTGTCCCTCCTTTTGCATCCTTTCTTTTAATTATTGTATTGCACCATTTTTCTTCATTATTAGTGTAACGTCAGTGAGTCGTTCTGCAGCAAGTTGGCTGTGGCGAGTTAGCTGTGGTTGAATTGTCATAGACCCGCGGGGTCATGCGATCACCTTTTTTTAACCCTTCTGACAAGCAAAGTCAATGGGGAAGCCAGATTCACTTAATGCCCTTGTTACTAACTTAACAACCACAGGGATCCACTTAACAAGTATGGCAAGAAAGATTGTAAAACGGGGCAGAATTGACTTTAACAAATTATCGCTTAGTGAGACGTAAACTCAACTGTGACGTAAACTCTGGCTCAACTGTGGTCATAAGTCGAGGATTAGTTGTACTGCAATCTTTAGGCAAATATTAACTGGAAGTCCTCAAGACATGTATGGATTATGAGAGCCACTGCAGGCAGGGCGTGTCTGACTTTGTCTGGGTTTGGCAAGGCCTGTTTAAGCACTTGGGTGGGAGCAGGGGTGGGCTTCAAATATTTTAGCAAAGGGTTCTCTGCCCAGTTGCTGGGTGGGCGTAGCCATGGTGGGCGTGGCTATAATCGTCCTCCTGCACCACGACAGGATGGGGAGCGTTTTTGCCCTCCTCGGGCTCCGGAGGCTTCCTTCAAGCCTCCAGGAGGGTGAAAACAGCCTCCCCGGGCTACAGAGGCTCTCTGGAAGCTGGAAACAGGCCCATTTCCAGCCTTCCTGAACTTCTGGGAGGCCCATGTTTTTCCCTCTCCAAGCCTCTGTGTGTGCCCTACACTTACCTGCATCCAAAATGGGCCATGTGGGGTTTGCAGGGCTTCGGCGGCAGGCAGGAATCCGCGATTGTGCGTGGTTTTCTGCCTGGGCTCACCGCTGGAACGCCCTGAGCCAGCTGGCTTCGGGGCTAAGCCACCCCGTAGAGGTGGTGAAGAGCGGGGAGACTGCCAGCAGGGTCAAGGAGAGCCGCATCTCTCCTCCTCAGCTGGTCAAACTCCCTTTCCCGAAGGCGGTAGGAGCGGTGGTCACAAATGGCCACCTCAAAGAAGCACTCAACCGGAAAAGAAAGTGCAGGAGGAAGATAAGAAGTGAAAGTTTTGGCTGACCGGGATAAAAAGCAACAACTAAGGTACCCTGGAATTTAAATTTTATAAAAGATAACATCGCTCCCAAAGAAGAGTTGGAAGCAGCGAAATAAAGTGAAAAGGGAAAGTTTTTTTTTCTTCACTCTCCTTCCTCACATTGACAACGAAGAGAGCTGAATAAGAAATCGGAAAAATCCGCTTTGGCACCAATAATCAAGCTGAAAATAATTAAATGCCAAAGGGACAATAAAGATTTCTGGATACTAAAAAATCCTTTTTCTCTATAAGTAGGAAGGGAGAGGAAAAGAATAAGGGCAGGATTTGGAAAGAGGAGACTGCCTGGACTTTAAAAGAATCTAAAGTAAAATCTCAATAAGACTTCTAAAAGATACATTTTAGCTAAAAGACTACATTTTAATACATTGGAACTTTGTAACTAAATAATAACCCCAGGAAGAGAAAGTGAAAAAGAAGAAAGTGTAAAAAGAAACAGCTTGTGTGTATTTGGATTGCTTGGTGACTTTGGGATTTTTGGCTATTATATTTGAATGACTAAAAACAATTGGGTGGTTGTTTAAAAAATTCTACAATGGCATTATCTTTGGATGAACTGAAAATGGAATTTAAAAAATATAAAGAAGAGACACAAGAAGCGAAGGGCTCCTTTGGCTCCATTTTTCAATTATTAGAAATGGCGATCTGCAACTACGAGAAACAACAAGAAAAGGCTGTGCAACAAGAAGATTGGGACAAAGAAGAAGCCGTCTTTAATGAACGATGTAACTTTATCTGGGGAAGAAAGGGAAAGGGGGAGAAAGAGAATGGAGAATTTAAGACTTAAAAAAACAGCCAAAAAAGGGAAAAATAATTTGAAAAGTGGCTATAATGTTGGAAAGTAACAGAAAAGGGGAATACAGAAGAGGGAAATGGAGGTGGAGAGATGGGGGTAAAAAGGGGAGAGAAAAGAAGAAAGGGAAGAAGGAAAGGAAGAGAAGTTACAAAGGTTTGGAGCAAGATGTAAAGAAACAGGACTTATTCAGAGACAATGGGTGAAAATCTAACTGAAAAGGGGATTCTGTGACGGTACATAAGATGGTTTTATATTTGTAATACAAATAATATTAGAAAATTGGAAACAACATATGATTAAAAAGAGGGATAAAATAGTCAGTGTAATTTAGTGAAACTTTTGTGAACAAAATAAATGAAATAAAATAAATGAGAGAATTGAATTAGGAAGGAACGGGAACATTTTAATTACTCAATGTTTTATAAAATATAAGTGAAGTGGGAGGGAATTGACTATGGAAAGTTTATAAGTGTTCCTACAGAAGTATGATATCTATCTGAAAAATAATGTGTAAAATGTTAAGATTTAAATGAATATTAATATTAATGATAGAATTGAATTGGTATGGATTGTTGTTTTAATTATATTATACATTTATATTTTTTTCTTTTTAAAAAAAAATACAGTGTGTAATTTTAGAAAGTACCAAGCAGAATCCGAACGGAAGTTATGTATTATATTAAGTGTTATAATTTTAGGGGAAAGATATAAAGGTGTCATACTCCTATCAGTGATTACAGGAGAAATTTTGTTCAATGAGAAAAGATAGTAGGCAGTTGAAATAGGACAGACAAAGGATATAAGTATAATGATTTGAATTGAGATGAAATAAATAAAACAAAATTAAGAAAGTTAAAAAAGGGGAGAAGCTATAGAGAAAATATAGAATAGTAATAAGATATGGAGTGGAATATAAAAATGAGCATGAACTTGAATTTGTGTCTGTATGAAGAGATGTAACCCGGGACTATGCTGCTTTCAGAAAAGATGTTTTATGTTTTTATGTTCTAAGTTTTGTTTGTTTATGTTTGTTTTCAAAAATCAATAAAATTTTCAAAAAACCAAAATGGGCCATGTGGAGACTCCTGGGAGGGGCGGGTCAGGGCAGGGCTAGCCAGGAGTGGGATTTGGAGGTTCTCTGAACTGCACAGAATCTTAGTTAGGGGCTCTCCCAACCCCCTGGGAAACCCCAGCAGCCCACCCCTGGATGGGAGTCTATGAAGGACTACTAAAACACAAGGACAGAGGTAAGCTACTTCCATAATTCCTGGCAAAAATCTAGGCGGACGTGTCCATAAAATCATAGGAATCAAACTTTTCTTTTTTTGGCTCGAACTTTTCTGATCCAAAACTGACTAACTACAGATAGTCCTCGACCTACAATTCAGCCCAAAAATTTCAGTTGTTAGGTAAGACATTGGTGAAGTCAGTTTTGCCCCATTTTATGAACTCTCTGGCCGCAGCCTTTAAGTGAATCACTGCAATTTTTAAGTTAGCAATATGGTTGTTAAGCAAACCCGGTTTCCTCATCCACTTTGCTTGTCAGGAGGTCGCAAAAGGGGATCCCATGACCTTGGGACACAGCAACGGTCATAAGTATGAACCAGTTGCCGAGCATCTGAACTTTGATCGCATGATCACGGAGATGTTGCAAAGGCCGTAATTGTGAAAAACGGTCCTAAGTCACTTTTTTCAGTGCTGTTGTAACTTTGAATGATCACTAAATGAACTGTTGTAAGTCGAGGAGTACCTGTAGTAGGCACAGGCCTGGCCCCGAGAGGACAAGGAATAATTCAAATTCTCCCATCAACCCTTTATCTGACCCTCTTAATTGAAAATGCCAGAGCTTGAACCTGGGAATTTTTGTATGCAAAACATGCGGTCTACTTTGAATAACTGTCACTTTCCCCGGTGGAATTCCTAAGCAATTATTTCATTTTCTAATAATGTTTCCCATGGGTTACAGAACAATCAGGTTGCTGTGCAATCCGTTTTATTTTGCTCCTTGCTTGCGAGCTCACTACAAAAGAGCTGGTGAGTTTTCTAAAGCTCCGCTTGGTTTTCCCCAGAAATAATCGAAGGTGTTATGAAGAAATTGGTTGATCTTGGTACTTTTTCCTAGTCCATTTGGGTTCGAAAGAAATGGCATGTTTCGGTCTCTTAATTTGACTTTGTCCGAATTAATAAGGCTACCTATTTTCATTCTACTCAACAAATTAAAACAAAGACAGAAAATAAGGCAGGAGAGTGAGAATGACGCATTCCTTTCTTCTCAGCTTTTGTCTTTATTCCAATAATGGAAAAAAAAATTCCTTAAAGAATTGCAGGTAGTCCTTGACTTACAACAACGATGGAGCCCAAAATTTCTTTCATGACCTTTCTTGCCACAGTTGTTAAGTGTTAAGGTAGTAACAGGGTTAAGCAGGACTGGGATTCTACATGTTCGCACCTATCCTCTAGAACCGGTTGTTAACATTTTAAGCAGTTCGGAGAACCGGTTGTTAGAAGAAATTACTGGCCTAATCCTGTATGGAAGGCAGGAAGGAAACTTTCTGGGGTTGCTTACAGATACTGCCTCTCCGTTAACCCTTATTACATTCTTGGTAGGACTAGACTTCCTATCTCTGGAAAGTCACTGAAGTTTTTTCCCCCTCCTTTGCTGATACTTTGCTTGTATGGAGTGACCATTCAAAGTTACAATGGTACTGAAAAAAGCGACTTATAACCATTTTTCACACTTACGACTGTTGCAACATCCCCACAGTCTTGAGAGGCCAGGAGAGGAGATGCGTGCCTCGATGTGAGTGATGTTGAGTTGGCCACGCCTAGCCAGTCACATGACCACCAAGGATTTTTTTTGTGTGTGTGTGTGTGTATGTGTGTGTGTGTAAGTCTCTGTTGCTTCCTCCTCTGCAGAGATTTCAAGCTAGTTAATCTCTTAACTTCATTCCTCACGCCAGATGTATATTCTACCATACCTAGATCTCCTGAAAAAGATCGATGTATTTCTTTGTAAAAGACCTGTTCTCATTCGCCTCTGCTCCAAGTTAGGAAGCGACCTTTTGAAACTTTTCACCAAAGTTCTGGACAAAATAAATTTGCCCTTGAAATTTCAAGAAATTTGGGGAAATTCTCATAGATGGAATAAGGTGTGTTGATATTTATTTATGAGCAGAGGTGCCAAGGGGAATATATGTATTTGTGTGACTGCTGGTAGTGAGAAAAGTACAGGACTATTTCCATAGAAATAAGCAGCTTCTCAGTTTCTCATTTTTTCCATTCAGAACTTTTTTCATGTGTATCTTTTTCTCCCATCAAACTGTTTTTTTTTTAATTAAAAAAAAAAAAGCAGAACTTCTGTGTCCACCACCAAGGCAGCTATCTAGAGAACTCCAAAGCATATGTCAACCAAATTCACTTTGGTTACTATGTTCCCTCGAAACAGGTCCTGATGTTTGCCTTAAACATTCCCATCTGAATGTTGACAGTAAACATGCTGATTATGTGTTAGCATCTCTGATTGACACGTAAAATAATTCTGATGTTAACTGTCAGCGCTCAGCAGGATCAGCCGGATAATAGCCAGCAGCATCTGAAATGTTTGCATACAGCATCATGTAGTTATGCATCTCTGTATGAAATGTTGCATTCTTTCTTACAGGAAAGAATGAAGAACTGTTTCCTATTTGGAAGTTTAAAATGTGCCAAGGAGACGGGATAAAACATCTCAAATCATTGCTGAAATTAAGGCTCTTTTTGTTGTCTTTGAGCATGTTCTCCCACAACAAGGTGTGTTGGACAAATTCTAAAGATAAATGGCAAGGTCTCTGCTAATAATAATTGTCATCAACGTTGTTTCAGAGATTTTATCATGGTTTCGTCTTTTGGAGAAGGCAAAACAGTTCATCCATGAATCCTCACAAGCTCTGAAAAGACTCTTATAATCATCAGATTCAGAAAATAAGCCTGCATCCTGCCCTACGTGTTTTTTTCTGGCTTGCCTTTTCTCCTTGATATTTGAAATGCTGGCTGTCAACCACCGGAAAGGAAACTACCTTGTGTTTACACTATTTGAACAAAGGTGATAGCTACACTTGACTGTTATTTAGGAAAATAAAATAAGCAAGTCAAGTCCTGTCAGGAAATCTTAAATGGCCCAAATTCTAGCAACTTTCACTGCAGAAAACTCGGAAAAAGGAGAAGGAGGGATGAGATTTGAGCCTAAGAAATATTACTTTTTAATTTACCTAATCAAGAATAAATTTGCAGCAGTGAACTGCAAAGCACAGATCTGTGGCAAATTAAGAAAGGATTTTTTTTCTGACTGTTTTACCTGTCAACCTTCCCATCACCTGCACCCTTGGCCTGTCCTGGGAATAGTTTTATCATGTAGTAACTATTGGCCTAGAGGCAAGGAAAAAACAGGAATCTGACAGATTTATAAGCAGCCATGCTAAATAAACTTGCCTACGAACGTGCTCTACCACAACTAGTGTTAACAAAGACATGGCAGAACAAACTCATATCAGCACAAAACTACTCTAGCATGTCTAAAATGTCACCCATTGAGTGGAATAGATGTGTGAAGGCATGGACTCAATCGGTTTATAGAGTACGCGCTGCTTTCTCTGCTTGAAGCCACATTTGTATATGCTTGCCATGGTGCATCCATGTGGCAAGGTATCCGTAGCAACAGTTGAAAATGGCCGGCTTCATTTGGGCTACACGGTATGCAGTGCAAGGGAAGGGGACCAAACAGGGATGGAAAATGGTGCATTGAAGAATGTCAGTGTCCTACCTTAGGTAGTCTCGGCGGCACAGGATAAGGTTGGCTTTGGTGTACAAGGTAGAGCCCACTTCTCCCAAACGGCAGTCACAACAGGCGCACTTCAGGCAGTCCTCATGCCAGTATTTGTCCAGGGCCTTGAGGAGATACCTGTCCTTGATCTTACGGTTGCAGCCAGCACAACCTTTCGGTTTGGTGTCTGGCTGGACAGAGAGCATTTGTATACCTAAAAGCAGAAGAACGAAGAAAGGAGAATTTACTTGGGATATTCGGGATGGATCCATGTCCTACAGAGAAATTCTGGTGGTCTTCCTTTGATGTTACTCAAAATTTCTCCAGAGTACTCCCCTTCCCGTTTTATTGCTAGTCATTTTCAGTGGCAGAAGAGTTTAAGAAAGATCCTTAGACCAAAGATAGATCTGGCACCCTCTCCTTTTAGAATGGCTACAGAGAAGTTTGCTCTGTAGAAGTCCACAGAAGGACCAGCTCTATTCTTATATCAAGGAAACAGATTTAGCTGGAGATTAATTTAATAAACCGCAACTAAGTAAACAACAGTTAAACCCAACACATGACTTGAATGCCAGTTCTGCAAACCTGCATGAGACAGAATTGTAGCATCCCTGATTTTTTTTTAAAGCAAGTGGTGAAATTTATTTGGCTGCTACTCATCAGAACTATTTGAAATAATAATCAGACAGAACCAAAGCTATAGGGCACCTGTTCATGTATGCAACAAAACTATCCACAGTTGTGAATCATGGTTAGCTGAGGGCTGAAAGTAGCTTTCATCTTGTTATTTAGGATATTACAAATGGATTCATATCCAACAGAGGAATTCTGGTGGTCTTCCTTTGATGTTCCTCAAAATTTCTCCAGAATACTTCCCTTCCCATTTTATTGCTAGTCATTTTCAGTGGCAGAAGAGCCTAAGAAAGATTCTTAGATCAAAGATAGATCTGGCACCCTCTCCTTCCAGAGGAGAAGTCCACCAAAACGCCTGAGAACAATCATCTCCTTCCCACTGTTGTTTCCTAGCATCTCCTAAATATCGATTTAGTCCTTGATTTACAACTATTCATTTAATGACCAGTCGAAGTTACAACAGCAGTGAAAAGTGACTTATGACCTTTTTTTACACAACTGTTGCAGCAGCCCCACAGGGTGACGTGATCAAAATTTAACTCTTGGCAACTGGTTCGTATTTATGACAGTCTCAGACTTATTGATTATTTTTTGCGATTTCCTGACAAGCAAAGTCAGTGAGGAAGCCCGATTCTTAGCATCCATGCTACAAACTTAACAATTGCAGTGATTCTCTCTCTCTCTTTTTTTTTTTATAAATTTTATTTGAGTTTTCACAAAAAGAAAAGAAACACAATTAAAACATCTTTTTTGAAAGCAGTATAATCCCGGGTTTCATTTCTTCGTGCAGACACAATTTCAGATTCACGCTTATTTTTATATTCTATTCCATATCTTATTACAATTTTACATTTTCTACATAGCTTCTCCCCTCTTTTAATTTCCTCAATTTTATTATATTTATTTCATCTCAATTCAAATGATTTATATTTTTTGTCTGTCCTGTTTCAATTGTCTATTATCTTTTCTCATTAAACAAAATTTCTCCTGTAGTTACTGATTGGAGTATGACGCCTTTCTTTCCCCTAAAGTTATAACACTCAATATAAAACATAGCTTCCATTCGGATTCTGCTTGGTACATTCTTAAACTACACAATATTCTTATAAAAAAGAAAAAATTATAAATGTATATAATTAAAACAACATTCCAATTCAATTCTATCATTAATATTAAAATTCATTAAAGTCTTAAGATTTTTCATGTGACTTTTCAATTAAATATCATACCTCTATGGGAACAATTGTTAGCTTTCCATAATCAATTCCCCCACCCCCTCTTCACTTATATTTTATAAAACATTGACTAATTAAAGTGTTCCCATTCCTTCCTAATTCAATTTTCTCATTTATTTTACTTTATTCACAGACATTTCACTAAGTTACACTAGCCATTGTATCCCTCATTCTAATTGTATGCTGTTTCCAATTTTCTAAAGTTATTTCTATTTCAAATATAACAACACAATCTCATGTACCTTTACAGAATCCCCCTTTCAGTTAAATTTTTACCCATTATCTCTAAATAGGTTCTGTTTCTTTATATCTTGCTCCGGACCTTTGTGACTTCTTTTTCTTTCCCTCTTCCCTCTCTTCTCCCTCCCTTTTACCCCTTTGTCTCTCTACCTCTACTTCCCTCTTATGTATTCCCCTTTTCTGTTGTTTTCCAGTATTATACCTATTTTTCGAATTATTTTTCTTTTCTTTGGTTGTTTTTTTAAATCTTTAAGTTCTCCATCCTCTTTCCCCGCTTTCCTTTTTCTTCCCCACATAGTTACTTGTTCATTAAAGATGGCTTCTTCTTTGTCCCAGTCTTCTTGTTTTGCAGTCTTTTCTTGTTGTTTCTCATAGTTCCAAATCTCCATTTCTACGAATTGAAAAACGAAGCCAAAGGAACCCCTCCCTTCTTGTGCCTCTTCTTTGTACTTTTTAAGTTCCATTTTCAATTCATCGAAAAGTGATGCCATTGTAAAAAAAATTCAAACAACTACCCGATTAATTTTAGTCATTCAAATATAATAGCCCAAAATCCAAAAGTCACCAAGTAATCCAAATACACACAAACTGTTTCCTTTTGCTCTTTCTTTTTTTCCCCACTTTCTCTTCCTGGGGTTACTATTTAGTTGCAAAGTTTCAGTTAAAATGTATCTTTTAGAAGTCTTATTGAAATTTTACTTTAGATTCTTTTAAAGTCCAGGCAGTCTCCTCCCTCTTCCAGATCCTGCCCTTATTCTTTTTCTCTCCCTTCCTGCTTATAGAAGAAAAAGTTTTTAATGTCCAGAAATCTGTATTGTCCCTTTGGCATTTAGTTATATTTTCAGCTTAATTGCCTGTTGATGCCAAAGCAGATTTTTCCAATTTCTTATTCTTAATTGTCAATATAAGGAAGGAGAGAGAAATAAAAAAAAGCCAAACCTTTCCCTTTTCACTTTATTTCGCTGCTTCCGACTCTTCTTTGGGAGCGATGTTATTTCTTGTAAAATTTAAATTCCAGGGTACCTTAGTTATTGCTTTTTCAACTTAGCCTGGTCAGCCAAAACTTTCACTTCTTATCTTCCTCCTGCACATTCTTTTCCGGTTGAGTACTTCTTTGAGGTGGCCATTTCTGACCACCGCTCCTACCGCCTTTGGGAAAGGGGTTTGACCAGCTGAGGAGGAGAGATGAGGCTCTCCTCGACCCTGCTAGCAGTCTCCCCCTTCTTCACCACCTCTACGGGGTGGCTTAGCCCCAAAACCAGCCGGCTCGGGGTGCTCCAGGGGTGAGCCCAGGCAGAAACTGCACACGATCGCGGATTCCTGTCTGTCACTGAAGCCCTTCAAACTGGAAGAGCAACAATTGCAGTGATTCTCTTAACAACGGTGGCAGGAAAGGTTGTAAAATGGGGCAAAACTCACTTAGCAACTGCCTCACTTAGCAACACAAAAATTTGGGGCTCAGTTGTGGTCATAAGTCAAGGACTACCTGTAGAAAAGTTCCTTTTTTCAGTTGTGACACATCCTCCTTCATAAACATGGGTTTGTCTAATCCTGGTTTAGAGTCATCCAGGTTGATGATCACTGCCAACTCTTGTGTCAATAAATCTCCCAAGTTAATTTTGTGTTCTATGACAAAAACCTTCCTATTGTCCTTCCTGAAGGTATTATCCATAAATTTTCACTGGGTGACTCTGCCATTCTCCTTCTACGAGATAAAGACTCTTTTCTATCAATTCTCTATATATCATACATAGTTTTATATGTTCCTCTTTGGTCCTGTAGTGAAAGTTCATCAAAGCAAATTTTAATAGCAACCCTAAAAGTATACCGTACTCTCCCATTTTACTTTTTATGAGAGTAAATTTTATTTAAAGTAGATGAACATTAAAATATTTGTGAGAATCAGTATGACATACATACAAGACCGTACATACAACACATCACACAGCAGGACAAATATAAGCACATACCGTACGATTTCTAAGAGGACCTAAATGTCTATCAATATTGCAAAGTATGTACAAAAAAGGGAGAAATGAGAACCTTTTCTTTTTCCATTTTCTTTTGGTATTTTAGTTTTTGTTAATTTTGTTCCATTCATCTTATTTTTCCTTTTATTAACATTATATATTATATATTTAACAGTATTGTAATATTTTTTAAATATTTAAATATTAAATAATTAGCTTAAGACCAAAACTTCTATTGTACAACAAATACTTGGATGGGAGTCAGTGTTGGTTATTCCCGATGTTATATTCAACTCTGAATGAAAAAGCCAAATAATTTTAATGTTTTCAATATTACTATCCTACATTAGAATTGATAGCATTTTTCTTCTTCTCTATTTTCAGTACATCTAAATAATAAACAGCCAGTAACCTTTAATTATATAGGTAGTCCAAAACTTCCACTGCTAAGCAAGGCAGTTGTTAAGTGAGTTTTGTTCCATTTTATGACTTTTTTTCCACAGTTGTTAAGCAAATCACTGCAGTTGTTAAATGAATCAATCGGTCATTAGACAACTCTAACTTCCCCCACTGACTATGTTTGCGGGAAGCTTTCTTCGAAGGTTACAAATAGTGATCACGTAACACCACAACCACCATAAATACAGTACATGCCAGTTGCCAAGCACCTGAATTTTGATCACGTGACCATGGGGATGCTGAAACAATTGTAAATCTTTTTTTTTTTCAGTGCCATTGTCACTTCAAACAGGCACTAAAGGAACAGTTGTAATTCGAGAACTACCTGTATAAATGTGAAATTAGGAACAAAACAGAAAGAAGACTCCACAATTTAATTCCTCTTGACTGTAAAATTCATTGGATTGCTTTAGGATAGGGGTGTCAAACTCAATTTCATCGAGGGCAGCATCAGGGTTGTGTTTCACCTCGAAGGTACGGGGTGGGTGTGGTCAACTTGACATCACTGTGGAGGCCTAAATGCTCTGCCAGCAAATATGGGCTCCCAAGCTTAGGTTTTGGCTGTGGCGGCTTTCTGCAACCCTCTGCCAGAAAAAAACAGAACTTGGGAGCGCTCAGTTTTTTCTGGAAGAGGCATTGCTAGCCGGTCCTTTGCTATTTCCAGGTTGGCTCCGTGGGCCAGATCTAAGCACACTGTGGCCCACGTTCGGCCCACAGGCCTTGAGTTTGATACCCCTGCTTTAGGGAAACCATTATCCTCCCAGCACACGCTATCTTGTGGGATTGCCATCACAAGGGGTAAAATGAAGGCATTTTACCTCAAACTCCCAGAGAAAAGGAAAAATAGATGCAACAGATAAAATAAAATAAAGAGATTCATGTATGATCTTCACTACACGCGTGACCTAAATGTTTAAAGCTGTTTACCATAATCACCTGAACTCTCAATAGATCGAAAGATTGCCTCCTGTTGAAAATCCCTGATTTTATCCAACCCAACTTTTAGCAGTACAGATGTATATTTGGTTACCAGCCAACTAGAAGCCAGAAGTAATTTACCGCAACTAGGATTTGTTATTTTCTTTAGGTTCAATCAGGCACACTTGAGAAACAGATACTTTTCACAAAATCAGCAGTGAGCATGTAAACATCAGTCCAATTTTATTTATTTATTAATCAAGTTTATATAGCTGTCCGTCTGACTGGAGGCGATTCTGGATGGAGAACAACAGTTCTGATCAAAACAACCAATAAAAGCAAAAATACAAAATCTGTATTAAGAAATACCATAAAAATTAGACGTACAAACACAGGACAAAGAAGGATACAATGGTGCACTCATCAGTGGAGCCATCTGTGAGAATTTCTGGTCACTCAGGAGCCCCTGGCCTGAGAAGATAGCAAAGTCTTAAGGACTTTTGGGGATATTAAAAAGGATTGGGTAATTTGGGGGTGAAGAATATTTCATAAGATTTCCTTGGACCCACCAAGTGTAAGTCCTTAGCAGACTAGGACCTGATGCACACCTTCTCTGCCAAATCTAATGGAACAGGCTGATGTAACTGGGGACAGGTAACCAATCCCTTGCCATGAAGAGTTTTAAGGGTTAAAACCATAACTTTGAATTGGACCCAGGAGCAAACTAGCAACTGATGCAACTCATGGAAGAGGTATAACATATACTTGGAATGCACACACACAGTTAACTACCTGTACCACTGCTTTCATGCTAGCTGAAGCTTCTGAATACTCTTCAAGGGGAGCTCTGTATGGACTGCATCACAGTTATTCAATCTGGAGGTCATCAGGGCATGAGTGACTATGAGGAAGGCTTGTCAATCCAGGAATGGGAGCAATAGGCACACAAGACAGGCCCAGCGAATGTCCTCTTAGCCATGGCTGCTACTTGCTCATCAAGCAGGAGTCGTGACTTTAGAAGGACCTTCAGACTGTGTGTGCATCAGGTCTGAGGTACTGCAACACCATCCAGCACCAAAGAGGACAAAATCTTGCAGCCAGAAGGCCCCACAATGCAAAGTGACTCACTCTTTCAGGTTCTGGGGTCTAATGTTCCCCATCAAGACCCTTACAACCTTCAGACAACAGGGTAAGACATTCTCAGCATCTCTTAAATTGCTAGGGGTCAGGGTATATAATTAACTATCATCAGCATAGTGATGAACTCACTCAGCGGCCCCATTTAGATATTAACACGGACAGAAAGAAGCACCAAACTCTTGTGACATCTCATAGTAGGTCCAGACGAAGTGATCTCTACCCGCTCCAATCAACCCTGGCTGGAATTGATCCTGAAGCAAGGAAGTGAACCAACCCAACACCGCCACCCTCTCCTTCTTTCTCTGAACCAGTCCAGAGGGACACTAGAGTTGATGGTATCAAAAGCTGATACTGAGAGGTCAAGCAGGGCAAAGATGGATGCATTACCGCCATCCCACTACACCAGAGATCATGCAAAAAGCACAACCAATGTGGTTTCTGTCCTATACCTGACAGAAATGGCATTGACTAAAAAAAAAAAAAATCTAGGTAATCCACTTCTTCCGTGAACCTCAGAAGCTGCTGCGCAACCACTTCCTCTGCCTCCTTCGCCAAAGAAGGGAAAGTGAGAAGCCGAATGAAAATTATCCAATATGGCGGGATTCAGCAATGGCTTCCTGAGAAAGGAGGCAAACCGAGTCCTCTTTAAGAAGTAAAGGAACAGCCCCCTCAGTTAAGAGAAAAATGAACTGCTGTTAGTACCCACTAACACAGCACTCTCTGAGGTGGTTTCGTCAGCCAAGAGGGTCACGGATCTAAAAAGCAGCGAATTCATAGTCGTGAGGATCCTGTCCACTTCCTTAGGTCCAGCAGGCTGAAACTGTCCCCAAGAATCCTCCCCAAATACTTCCTCTGGACTTATGACAATGCCAGTGTGCAATTGAGAATAAATCCCAGCAATTTTATCCAGATGAAATGCAAATTCTTCTGCATGCCCCTATAAGTAGTACTCTGAGTCCCCCTTATCTAGGAGGGCCTGTGTCCCCCCCAAAAACAGGATTGTGGGGTGGTAACCTGTGGACACAATAGACACGGAGAAGTATTGCTGCTTTATCATCTTTTCCATAGAGCTGTCTCGAGTGTCCAGGTTGGGAGGAGCTCCAGTCTCGGCTCTCACAGGCTGAGCTTGAGATTGAGGCACGCCTCTCACCATCACGTGGTCCTCCGGGCGCGCCCCAGTTTTTTGCTCAGCCTCGTGGCAGTCAGGCTGGTTTTCTTTTTGCTCCTGGTCGTTCTAGCACCTTGTGTTTTCTTTTTTTTGATCAACTTGGACTCTCAGACAGCGCAGGAAACTGAGGTTTGAGCTCCCTAGGGAGCCTTTTTCTTCTAAGGGGAATTGTTTCACTATCCTTTTAAGGGAGAATCCAGCGCTCGAGCGCTGCCCCCCTCCGATTGCTGCCTTTTCGCTCCGTGCGAAGCTGCATCGCTTCTTTCCTGCCTGGTTTTGTTCTTTGGCCGTTTCCCCCACGAACGCCCTCTAACCCAGGGAGATGCTTCCCTGCCTCTCCCAGGTACTTCTTTGTGGCCTCCGGGCCTTTTAACTTCTCCTGGGAGATAGCCGCCGCTGGGGATTGTCTCGTCATTGCGCCCTCCATTTTGGGCTCCCTGTGGCGTCAGCCATCTTGGGAGTGGCAGGAGTCGCCGCCATCTTGTGTGTGGCCGCATGGCCGGGCGCCATTTTTCAGAGGCCTATAACAGGGTTTTTCTTAATGTTTTATAGGCAGACTCCAGACTGCCTATATCCTTGCCTGTTTGCACTTAGTTTCTATCAGGCTAACCAGGGTTAGTTGGCTCTGTAGCCCTTCCCCCAGCAGGCGAGTTAGCAGCTCTGCCATCCCCTTCCCCGGTCCGTCCGGCAGGGGTAGCTGCCTGGCGTTCAACTTTTGGCTAATTGGCTTCTGGCTAGGCCCTGCTGTGCAACAGCCTCCTATTTTAAAAAAAAAAAAAAAAAAATTTTTTTTGATCAAAAGGGGGTGCAAACGTGCGTTAGGATCCCGGCCTCTACGTAGGCCGCATCCAAACGTGCAACTGTCCGAGGACCCGTGATGGCACTTTACTTAAAATTTTTGGTTGGTAGCCCCAGGGACGCCTGCCACTGCTCGAGGCCTACCTGCAGGCCGCATTGTGTTTGATTCCTGGGCAGATCCTTGGAATGTCCAAATCCCTGCTGGTACCTTGCAATCCTGCCTTGGTACTCCTCTAGATATAGGAGTCTACTGGCTACACAGTCTCTCCCCAGCAAGGGAGGTAGCAGCTCCGCCATCCCCTTCCCGGTCCGCCCGGCAGGGGCGGTTTTTGGCATCCATCTTTGGCAATTGGCTTCTGGGCTAGGCCCTACTTCTCAACAATGTGCAAAGCACCTCTGTTGCCCTTGACCTAGGGGGGTGCGAAACGAGTACTGGGTTTCCCGGCCCCTGCTTAGGCTGTGTCCAGCCTTGTTAATCACCTCACGTTAATCAAGAACTTTTCCTCCTTTCTCCTCTCCAGATGGCAGACGACAATGCATCTCGTGGCACTTCCTGAAGGCCAAGGCTAAGTCTCACCACCTGCGCAAACAAGCACAGGAAACATCCAAAGCCTCTCAAAGGGATGCCCTTAGGCGACACAGGGCCCTTGAAAAGGAGATTGACAGACGCTCTAAGGAGTCAAGCTCTGTGCCTCTGGACCCTTCCAATCCCACTCCCTCTACCTCCACCCATCCTCCTTCCTCCCCTGCTTCTGCCTCTTCATCGCAGCCTGGACAGGCCCCTGAGGCCACCTTCCCCCCCGCTGCTGCAGGTCTGGCACCGGAGGAGCCTCACCCACCCCCCACGGTGGAAATCCCCGAAAATCTCAAACGAGCGATGGAGCTGGCCATCCGGCACGGGATAGCACAACAGTTTCAGCAGCTGACCGGTCTGGCCCCTAGGCCTGAGGCCCCGAGGCTCGAGGATCAGCAACTTCGCATGGTCAGGTAGCTCTCCACGGGACTTGACCCTGCCCTTGGAGATGGAGGAGATGGAGGCCCAGGAACTCGGGGACCCTACCCTCTTTGGGGACGAGGAGGATCTCGAATTGGGGTCTGTCGTAGACAGTGAACTCCTCTCGGGAGCAGGCCCCCAGAAGGGGACATGTCGGAGGACGAGGGCCTCTCTCCAGGCCAGCCCGCGTTTCTGGGGCTGTTTAAACCACATCTATTTAGGTCCCTCCTGTTCAAGGCCAGGAATACTCGGGCCTGAACCTCCCCCCACCCAACCCAGCGGCATCGGGGTTCCTCCCGACTCCATTTTCTCCCAGCCTGTGGTGGAAACCGAAGTGATTCCTGTCCCACCCATATTCTCTGACATGGTCTCAAGGCAGCTAGCCTCCTCGGGCCTCCTCCCCTCCCAACGCCCAGGACAAGCGGTTTTTTAATCTTGAACCGCAGTTCTCTACCTTGCTCGATCCCCCCTGTGGACGCAGCCCGTAGTAGGTCTGGCCTCCCGCTCAACTCCCAGCGAGTCCTCGAAGCTCTCCAGCCCGAGGACAAACGAGCTGAACTGGCCCTGCGCCGCGCTCATCTCTCTGATGCCTGGGCGGTCAGGGCCTCCACGGCCGCGTCTTTTTCACCAGAACCTCCATCAAGTGGCTCCAGCAGCTCAAGCAGCACGCCCCGCAGCTAATCTCAGAGCGCACCAGGATATTGCCAAGATCCTGGCCGCAGCCGAGTTCTCTGCAGACGCCACCTTCCAGGCTGCAAAATTCTCCACCAGGGCCATCTCGTCCCAGGTCACTGCCCGTCGCTTCTCTGGCTCCGCCACTGGCAGGCGGACGTAAAAACAAGGCTAAGCTAGCATCAGCCCCCATCTCTGGGGGAAGCTATTTGGACCGGTTCTCGACCCATTCCTGGCCGAGACCCGCAACAAGCGCAAATATCTCCCTTCTCTTGCTAGGAGGTCTGATTTCAGAGGTTCCTCTCCCTCTTCTCGCCAAGGTTCTTCCTGCTCTTCCTCCTTCCCCAGGTACTACCAATCATCTCCCTACAGGCCTCCCGACCGATCGGAACCAGACAGGTCCGGAGGCACCTCGCCCAGGAAGCCCTCCCGGGATCCGGGAGAGGTTTGTTCCGCTGCTCCCGATAATGCAGTCGCCCCAGGTGGCTGCCCCCCCCCCCAAAAAAAAAAAAAAAAAAAAAGAAAGAAAGAAAGAAAGAAAGAAACAAGTATAAAAACGAGGAGAAGGAGAGCGAGAAAGCCAATCCTCTTCAGGCTTCTCGCCTAGTCTGGCTCCACTCTGACACTTAACTCCTGCAAAATCTCTTTCTCTTCAGCCTTGCCCAAACCGTTGGGGAAGCCTAATCCCTCATATCTGCCTTACCTCTCCATACCAAGACTCCCGGTAGACCATACGGCTCCCGGACGCAGGCTCATAGTCTGGAGCACCCTTGTCCTCCTCACCTTGCCCCAGGGCATCTGGCCGGCAACACATTTATCCCCACCCCATGTTAGCTGGGGTTCCTTCTCTGGGCCCCGGCCCACAGCCTCATAATCCAGATACACGGACCCCTTGCCCTGGTCCTCACTACTACCCTTAGTTCCCTCTGGGGCGGTCCTTGGTCAGTTGGCTCTTGAGCAGGGCCGACCGCCTCGCTCTGGGCGGAACCAAACTTGGTCCCCACTAGCACAGGTCACAGTTTGGGAACTCCTTACGCCTCCCTCCATCACTCTGACCTGGAGTTCTCTCAGGGGGTTCCCAACAGGGTCTATCCCATAACACCCTAGGGCGTCCCATCGCCACCCTCGCAACGGTGACCCTCCGGTTATTGAGGGCGCCCCTCACTCTGGCTAGGTCTTCTCAGGGGAACTTCCATCCTCGCTCTGCCCGGCTCCTCGCCGGGTCCCTGACAAGGTTTTGGCCGCTCTACCTAGTCTCCTTGCCCCACGGTCTCAGTAAGCATCCGTGGCATCCCGGCAGGGCTACCTTTAGACAGCCCGCCTCCTTCATCAGGCCCTCTCGTTGAGGCATTCCAACCTCCGAGGGGTTCTCCTGTTGGGCGTGCCCTCCAGCGGGTCATCAGGGTTCCAGGAGAGGTCCCATTCCAGACGGGAGCCCGCCCGCAGGACTAGCCAAGCTTTGGTATGTCCCAACCTGGACACTCGAGACAGCTCTATGGAAAAGGGGCGTTGGTTCTTACCTGATACGCTTCTTTTCGTAGAGCTGTTGAGAGTGTCCAGCCCCACCCGTAGGCCGTCTGGTGGGAAACCCTGCTGTTCGACCGAGCAAACTAATATTTTTTTCCTGAGTAAGATGAGAACAGGACCTTCCTTCTCGTCTTCGCAAAACTGGGGCGCGCCCGGAGGACCACGTGATGGTGAGAGGCGTGCCTCAATCTCAAGCTCAGCCTGTGAGAGCCGAGACTGGAGCTCCTCCCAACCTGGACACTCTCAACAGCTCTACGAAAAGAAGCGTATCAGGTAAGAACCAACGCCCCTTTACTGTCACAAAAGCCTTAATATCAACTCTAACCCATGTTTGATTGAATTCGTTTGGGTGCCAGCAACTTTCTAGATGTCTCTTTTCCTTTTTCATCTCCGTCAACTCCTCCATAAACCAAGGGGGAAGGCAGGATCCTTGAGAAAGGGGACAATGCGTGGGCACAATCCAATCTCCCTATTTCAAGCAAGAACCAAGGCTTTGGACCAGGGGTGTCAAACTTGCATCATCATGTGACGTACGTGGCTTTTTTCCTTTGCTAAACTGGGCGTAGCCAAGTGTGTGATGCTTCCAGCCCATGGGCCACAAGTTTGACAGCCCTGCTTTGGATGGACCATGCAACAGACCAATAAGAATAACCACCACCCCCAGCTCCCAACCATGACAAAAGGAACAATGTGAGCTCCGTTGATGCAGGAGAAGAAATGGCAGAACCTGGAAGTGGAGTTAAAAGAGGGATCAGCCTAGAATCCCTACATACTCAAGCGGACTAAGTCCAACCTCTCTTGAATTCTATTAACTTTCATTTAACGTCAAGCAGGTGCATTCATTGAGAAGATTCCTGTGCATAGATTGTTTAGCCATGAATCAGTTTCATTGGACCTTCGTGTGTGAACCTGGCCTTTCACACCCCATCTTGCCACTGCTCTGACAGGAACACCAAATCCAGAGTGAGACCAGTATCCCAAACTAGACTCTGAACAAGCAGGAGTTATGGCTGTGGTGGAAGCCATGAACTCCTGACTACCTCAGAGTCTTTTTCCAGGGAAAGCAGATTAAAGTCCCCCAGAATCATAAATCTGGGGGACTCTACTCCAAACTGAATATGGAATCAAAGATCTTAGGCAAGGAAATTGTTCGATCCTTAACAAGACACTTTTCTCTGAACTGGACCAGATCATTCCCAGGTCACTACAGAGGTTGAATATATTCTCAAATATAGTAATTTACTGCAGAGAACAGCAATGTAGAAGAGGAGAAAGATTATGACAGAAGGACCAGTTCTATTCCTTGTATCAAAGGAATGGAGATTTAGCTGAAGAAAAGAAATACAATCAATCATTCTTGCTTTGAAATAATCAAAGATAGTTTTATTGAATATGCAAGCCTCAGGGAGACATATTGACTTAACTCACCAATTATACTAATAATGTGGTTTATCTGGTTTTGGTTTAAGGTTTGGGGCAAGCCCAGTCACAGCAGATGGCTTAGCTCATGATATGAATTCATCCCATTGTGATTAATTCAATAAACCAAACTAAGTAAACAACGGCTTAACCTGACAGATGACTTGAATGCCAGTTCTGCAAACCTGCATGAGACAGAATTGTAGCATCCCAGATTTCTTTCTTTAAAAAAAAAAAAAAAAGCAAGTGGTGAAATTTATTTGGCTGCTACTCGTCAGAACTATTTGAAATAATAATCAGATGGAACCAAAGCTATAGGGCACCTGTTCATGTATGCAACAAAACTATCCACAAATGTGAATCATGGTTAGCTGAATGTTGAAAGCAGCTTCCACATTATGAGGCAAAACTAAACACCACCACAGAAACAATTTACAAAAGTTGTTATGGATGGCACAATGCTTAAATGAGAGTATAGCATCGTGTCACATCTTTTCTATAAGACGCTGCATGAGATTTGAAATTATATACATTTTAATGCTACCAGAATCAAAAAAAAATTTAGAAAAAAACCCAGTCCTTATTTCCAAAAGATTGTATTTTGCATGTGGCCATGAAGCTTTGATTGATAGGATGACAAAAGGAAAGGAGATCTTTTTTTGGTGTGGCCCTTGCCTTCTGGAACATCATTTTCCCCAAAGCGAGTTTGGCTCCAGCCCTTCTGAAAGACCATTAAAACTTGGCCTGTGGTTCCCATGGAAGCATAGGTAAAGGTAAAGGTTCCCCTTGCACATACGTGCTAGTCCTTTCCAACTCTAGGGGGCGGTGCTCATCTCCGTTACAAAGCCGAAGAGCCAGCACTGTCCGAAGACGTCTCCATATCCAGCATGAATAAACGCTGACGGCGCATGGGACATTGTTACCTTCCCACCAAAGTGGTCTCTATTTTTCTACTTGCATTTTTACATGCTTTCAAACTGCTAGATTGGCAGAAGCTGGGACAAATAACGGGAGCTCACTCTATTACGCGGTGCTAGGGATTCAAACCGCCAAACTGCTGACCTTTCTGATCAACAAGCTAAGCATTTCAGCCACTGAGTCACCGCGTCCCTTCATGGAAGCATAGACCCCATGAAATGGTTGTATTGCGTGTAAGCCTAGAATGAACTAACCCACTTGTAGTTGTAGTTAGGAGTTTTCAACTGCTTTTAATTGTATTTTAATATTTCTATTTTAATGATCTTGCTTGTTAGGCTCCATGTTTTAACCATATATCCTGCCCAGAGTCACAAATTTGAGATGGGAGGCAATATAAATTTAATGAATCAATAAAATAAATTTAATAAATCGAGAAAATAAATATTTTAAGTATCAGCAATACAGAGGGAGAGAGAAGCGAAAACAGGATATGAGCAAGTGTCATTTATGTACACATCCTTCAGCTGAGAATGAAGATATTATTAATTTAGCAGAAAATAAAGTGGGTTTTTCCTTAAACCCACTTTTATTATTTTTAATACATCATTGATGTTGCTGCAAAATGCACCGGTTATGTTCCAGGTTTTCTAGGAGTAAAATTCTATGGCAAATATTCTTGGGAAAATATGTAAATCCATATTTAATTCATGTGAGCGTGGCTGGTTTTGAATTATTATAAGAGAAAAGCTTGCAAGATTGGGCCACATTTACTCACAGGCAAAAAGGGGTTTTTTTTTTATCCTGATTCTAATGTCACTGTCTCCGTTCTTCAGGAGAGGGGCTTGGAAAAAAAAAATACATGAGGTTTGCCAAAGGTCAGACTGGCATCTGTCAAGAGTAAAGGGGGATGAATACATTTCAATTACAAGACTGGGAGAAAATAAATGCCTTGAAGCCAAGCAATGTACCTTTTCCCCAACTGTTTGCAAATAAAAAAAAAGAACAAAAAGGCTGAAATTGCAGCAGCAGGAGGACGGAAGAATCTAGCAATTTTTATTTCTGCAGTTTGCAAATCTAGCATGGGTTTCTCATAACTTTTGTCTCTTAAAAATTCGTACTAGAAACTATTGTATTTGGGAGGTGGGATATTTTTTTCTAACTAGCACTGGTTTGGCAACTTTTACCTGCAAAATTATTTTTGTCCATTGTTGTCATGAATATGTGCATAGACCTGTGTGCACCATGCAAAACGGGATGAGTATAAATTTTGAAATTGGTGTTTTTATTCTTACATACAATGCAAGAAGATGAAATTACATCCATTCTGTCTACTGTCTCTCCCATTCCTAATTGTAGTATCTAAAACATCAAGGGTTAATGTGCAGAAAGCAGAGCTATGAGCAAATTATAATGATGGTATCAAGATTAAAAACTGAATTATTCTGTAAGAGTTTTGTGCTGTCCCAGCAACCAACAATATACTGTTAACATATGCTGTATATCATTGGTGTTTAGGCATTTACTGGTATAGGGATATTTATTTATTTGTTAATGGAAAGAATTCTTCCAAAGAGATGAATGCAACAGAGATTTTTATTATTTAAATAGTGTTGTGGGGTTTTTTTTTTTGTTTCAGCAATGCAGAAGAACTCAAGATCTGTGGCAACTTGGTTTAGTACATAATTTGCAGTTGCCATTGCTACTGTAAGTCCTAGAGATGTTTTACATCAAGTTTATAAATAAGTAGACACGTATTGTAGGTAGGAAGAGGATTGGATCAAGTAGTTTAACAGCAGGTCAAAGCATTGTAGCTTTTATATCAAGTTGGCATATCAGCAGCAGAGAGAATTGCCAGATCATAATTGGAAGATGTTCTGCAAACGAACAGTTCAAGATCTGATTCCTGTAAATTAACATACATTCATTCATATCCCACCTTTATTCTACCATAGAATCCCAAGAGAACTAGCGCAGAGAATAAAAACATAAATCCAACTAAAAAAAATGAAAACAGAGTAAGAGCAGCATTACTAAATCATTAGCAGCAGGCACAACACTGTCTTCTGAAGATAGAAAGATCGTTTCATGTTCACAATCTCACAGCTCCCATTTCAGACAACAGCGGAACAGACTGCATATGGGCAGATCCAATTGAACCTACGCATCTTAAGAGGTTCATCATCTGAATGTCTACAGCAGTATTCCCTAACTTAGTAAACTGCGCACAAATTGGGATTACAACTACCAGAATTCCAGACAAATAAAAATCAGATAGAAATCTAATGAAATAAATTACTGGGCAACACTAATCGCAAGTGCAGTCTCCTTTGATCCAAGTTTAACTCTTTGTGACTTCAATAGAAGACAATATTTGTAGCTCAGGGTTGAACTGTAGGGCTCTTGGTGCTCTCTGAGGTTGGTGGTCTTCTTCCAGATGTTTCACTACCAAACTAGGTTACATCATCAGTGCTAAAAGTGTGTGTGTGGGGGGGTGCTTTATTTTTATATACTAGTGGCATGCCCTATCAGTATTGGTGGGACTGTTCTTTGTGACTTTTTAGATCCATCCATGTAATTCTCCTGACAACTATGTGCCTTGTTCCAGGATATTTTTTTAAACTTCCCAGGGCGACCATGCTTAGTTTCCCAGACCAGAAAATCACCAGGATGCTGCCAACTGCTGAGTCAAGACTACTTAAGGCTTTACCTAAAAGGAAGAAACTGTTCACATGTACAATTCAAGAATCAGCTAAATTAGTTGCTCTAAGGCATTCTATAATCTACAGTAGCCCAAAACATTTCTGAGTGTTTCTCAAAGCTTCATCTTGTTTAATGATGGGATGTTAGTTGCTCTGTCTTGTACTTTGAAGACATGGGGAAGAATTCTGTTTTTTTTTTCCTTTTGTTTTTCACATAAGAAATTATCAAAATGGAACATGCATTCAAAAACCTTAGACAGACAGGTTTCAATCACTTCTAAAAGTCTGGAATTGAGCACAGTATGTTCAGCTGTATTTATGGTGCTAAATTAAGCTTGCCTGATACATGGCCGCTTTTCTGACTACTTGTTTCTAATATCAAGTAAAAGGAAAACTGATGCTCTCCATGCCAGGAATAGCTGTACCGATAAAGGATAATACTTGTAACTCGGCGTTGAAATGAGAGGTCTTTGATGCTCTCTGAGCTTGGTTGTTTTCTTGAAGGCATTTCATTACCCAAACTAGGTAACATCAGCAGTGCACTGATGATATTACCTACTTTGGGTAATGAAACATTTGTAAGAAAACAACCAAATAACTCAGAGAGCACCAAGGGAATAGCTCTGTATTGAATTAGGCACAAGACTTTTTTGCTAACAAGTCTGTAAAATATGCAAATATCTTGATCAACAGAACATACTTAAAATGGTTAAACTCCGAGTGCAGAAGAAACCCAAAATGGGAAATATATCCAGTTTGACTTCTGGCTACCGCCTTGACACCTGAATTTTAAATATCTCTGCCCACTCATCTCAGGGGAATCGGAGCCTAATCAGGAGCAGGCATATGTTTGTGCATTTATTAAAGTCTGACTTCACACTGGTGGAAAATATCAGTGTAATAATTGTCTGACATTTAAGATAGAGACCTTGTCTTTTCTTACATAAAATCAGATGGGTTGGTATTCAGAATAGTTTTTTGAGAAAGGATGCCAAGACCAAGATCTATTCCTTCCTTGGAAATATGCCAGTATCTTTGTTTGTTTGTTTTTTTAAAAAAACAGTTAAAACTTAAATATAAAAGTTACAAAGACAACTCAAACATAGATTTATACTAGTATGTGAAAGAATTTAGACCTTAAAGCGAAGTAAAAAAGCTGTTCCTAGGAGTGTTTGCTAGGGAGTAAAAAGTAATCAATATTTTTTTTTACCACATGTAAAAAAAAAGGTGGGACTTTGATTATATCTTTCTGGCTGCCATTTTGACTATTTTGACCCACGGTATCTTAATATCCCCTGCTATTATTGTTCCTAGCATTCTGTTTTTGGAACCTGTCTCCTCACTTCAAGGAGGTCTCCTCAGACTATGCTATCCAGTTAGAAGAGTACTACTAGCGCTAAAAAGTGACGTTCCCTCATGTCCTCCATATGTCCCGAGGACATTTTAAGGTTCCAAGTGCCCACAAGCCATTAGGTAGTTTCGGGGGTGGGGTGGGGTGAGGGGGAGGAAGTGGTGTCAGGACAAAAATGGAAAAGGATATAATGACATACAAGTCAATTGATTCAATATAATTCCAAGGGTTTGCGATGGTGGTGAATATCTGTAGTTCGGGTGTATGATGAGGGTGGAGATTCGTTCTCCAAGCTTGTGGGTTGGTTTCCAAATGTTTCATTACCAGGTTAGGTATCATCTTCAGCAGAGTTTAGGAAGCTTTTAAATGAAAGTTTTTAATGAAACATTAGGAAACCAACCCCCTAAACTTGGGGAACTAACCTCTACCCTCATAATTCCAAGGGCTTAGCGTTTTTCCCGCTTTTGCAAACAGCTGTGCAAAAGACTCACATATGGGGATTGCCTCTAACTTTGGAGCCTCTAATGTACTAAACTAAACCATGAATTGTGATTTGGAAACCCAGGGCCTAGGAACATAACAGTATATTGTAGAGGGCTGGGGGAATAGCCCTGAGGTACAGAAAAAATGCTATGCAAGGCAATAAATAGATCAAGGGTCTTCAAACTTGGCAAGTTTAAGACTTGTGGACTTCAACTCCTAGAATTCCTGAGCTAACGTTACTGGAGGAGGAATTCTGGGAGTTGAAGTCCACAAGTCTTAAAGCTGTCAAGTTTGAAGACCCCTGCAAAAGATAAATGAGGGCTGAGGCTGCGATGGGAACATAACCTGAATAAACATTTCAGACAAGATTTCCCTAGTTCAGACATGCATGATTTTTTACTATAGATTTACAGTTGTAGTAGTATTGACCTACGTACGTGATATTGGATTCCTACCCTGATCTAGCTTGAACACCCGACATATCAAACTAATCCAAAATAGAAGAAACTGCACTGTTCCTATCAGCCTCATCTAACATTCTTACCTTTGGCCCTAGAAACTGAAATACAGGTATAGACATACAACCATAATTGGGACAAGAATTCCCATTGCTAAGCAAGTCAGTTGTTCAGCCGATTTTATGAACTTTTCTGCTATGGTTGTTAAGTGAATCATTGCAGTTATTAAGTGATTTCTGTGGTTATTAAGTGAATCTGGCTCTTCCTCCATTGACTTTGTTGGTTGGATTCAGGCCGGGTAGGCTGCAAGTGGCAATCACACGACCCCAGGACATCACAAACGTCACCAATGTGGATTGCCAAATGCCCGAATTTTGATCACGTACCTGTGGGGAATGCTTTAACGATTCTTAAGTGGGAGGATGTACTGCAACACATTTTTTTGCAGTGCTGTTGTAATTTTGAATTACAAATTGTTGTGGACTACCTGTATCTTTCGAATAGTAGATAGAGGAAGCATTTGAACCAGCATTCTGATGCATTTTGGAATTGACCTGCGCAGCTAGATTGCCCTTCACTCAGCTATGCCAGCAAGGGCATTTCCCAAGTATGCTATGGCTAGTCATGGTGACTCATAAGACCCACACTGGTCAGGGAGGGAAAAGGGTAGAAAACCCACACATAGTCCTTTACTCTTCCCAGTTGTCATTATACACGCTTAAAGACGAAGACATCCCAAAGCTGCTTTTTCAAGAGGCAACTGGATTTTCTGGTTCTTCTCTGAAGACGTTTTGCTTCTCATCGAAGAAGCATCTTCAACTCTGAACAGCATTCAGTCAGAGCTGAAGAAGCTTCTTGCGTGAGAAGTGAAACATCTTCAAGGAAAAACAAAGAAAGTCCAGTTGCCTCTTTAAAAAGCACCTTTGGGACATCGAAGGGGCTACCACGAAGAAGAGGGGGTCAAGTCAGGTAGATCCAAACTACTTGAATGCAGGATAAGGAGCAATGGATGGAAACTAATCAAGGAGAGAACCAACCTAGAAATAAGAAATTTCCTGACAGCACCTTTGAGACAAGTTGGATGACTGAGAATCTCCAGACATTTAAAGACTAAGACATTTTCAGATGGATGTGCGTTGATATAATACTGATGCCTGTCTCCCTACCCCCTGGTTTTTACTAATAATCTGTGTAGGGTTAGGATTAGATTTCTGCATCACTGCATGATAGGGAACATACGCAGCATAGGTGCTGCATTTATACTATGTTTATATCTCCTCACTTCATCCACAGGTCTCTCTTCTAAGCTGCTCCCATTTTGTCGTGTGAATGTGCCTTGCCTTCTGCCGGCCTTCCAACAGGAAATCAGATCAGCCAATCAACCTGCAGGACACAAAATCTCCACAAAACGCATAGTAGATTTGGGAGGTACGTGCATCAGCCTGTTAGCAACCATCTGCAACCTACACTTATCCATCAACTCCTTCAGTGTAGGAATATGTCTACACACCGTTGTGGACAAGTCTAAATCAAGTTAGAGAGGCTACTTGGGCCTCGTTGAGAACATGATGGAAAATATGCATGATGTTTGCAAGGTTTAGTCATGGAAGCTTATGAAAGTTGGGTTTCATTCTCAGGTTAGCTAAAAAAAAACCTACTTCAAGACAAGTCCCCCATTAATATGACAAGCTACTAGAAAAAAAGTTTTGTTATATTTAAAGGGATTTTTACATACTGAATTCCAGTGATGGTAGTAGACTTTTCACAGCTTTGTTGTTCGACAACACAGCTTAGGGAATGAGAATTAGTTCAAATGCTTGGCCCTTTTTGCATGGGAGAGGAACACAGAGTTAAAGCTTTATCAACCCTGATCAACTTTTCAAAATAATGCTGCAGATTTGGGAGTACGCTTTTAAAATCATTGCAGAGAACAATCAGCTTCCTCCAGGGATGCCATCTGTGTAGAGAGTCCAAAACAAGATAAAGTTCTTAAATAAATGTAACCAGCCAATAAATATTCAGCCCTGAGTGATCAATTCTTTATTATGGGTATCAGGTCATCATGCAGGAAAGCGAGGGCAACAATGCAGCATCATTGTTTTCTATTAAAAGTGGTAGATTAAATAATAAAAAAGGATTAGGTTCAGCTTCCTGCTCTTTCACTTCTTTTAAAATCCAGCTTTCTCCAGGACCATAGTTCCCTTAAATGCTGAACTTCAGTATACTATACTTCCCTTGGGTTTTGTTATTTGGAAATAATAAAAACTAAAATTCAACTTGCCTGGAAGGTACTAGGTTGGAGAAGATATAACGCCAAGCCATATAGAGATAGCCGTCCTTGACTTATGACCGTAATTGAGCCCGGAATTATGGTTGTAAATCACTGTGGTTGTAATTTGAGGTATTATGTGACCAGACTTGATTTGACATTTTTTGCAACAGTCATTAAGAGAAAATCAACGTCATTAAGCAAACCCATTTCCCCCCAATGAAACTGGAAATAAACCCAGAAAGCAGTAAAAAAGTCACGAATTGTAGTCACATGGTAGCAAGACACTTCAAATGGCCATAAGGGTGAGCTAACTGCCAAACACCCAAAACGCCATCATGTGACTGTGTGTGTCTGTGTCTGTGTGTACACATATATAGCCATCATAGCTTCAAAAATGGGTCATAAATAGCTCTGTGGAGGTATGTTGTAACTTCAACTAATCATTAAGCGAATGGTTCTAAGTTGAGAGCTACCTGTAACCAGGAATAAGCAGCCTTGTGCTTCCTTATGAACCAACGCTGCCAGTGGTGATGGACTGTAGGAGTTGGAGTTCGGATTTGTGACTCACAAGAGTATTAACAATCCTTAACTAGGACCATAACTGGGATTAGAATTCCCATTGCTTAGCAAGGCAAGTTGTTCAGTGAGTCATGCTCATTTTTTTCCTACCTTTTTTGGTCTTGGTTACTAAGCAAATCATTACAATTGTTAAGTGAATCATGCAGTCATTAAGCAAATCTTGGCTTCCTCCATTGACTTTGCTTATAGAAAGCTGTCTGGGAAGGCAGCATATGACGATCACAAGACCCTAGGACTCTGCAGCCACTGTAAGTACATGCTGGCTGGCTGTATTTTGATCACGTAACTATTGGGGATGTGAGCCCATCCTGGCTGTTAAGTCACTTTGTTGCAACTTTGAACAGTCACTGAATGAATGGCTGTAAGTAGAGGACTACCTATATACTGCAATTACATGCTCCTTTGCACATAAATAATGCTATAGGAATGTTGGAAGAGCAAACTGCTCAGGAATTAGTTTAAGAGTCGTGACTGCCTCTTTGCTGGATGTGTTCAAAGGGAGGCTAGCCAGCCTCGGATGCTTTGAAATTAATTTCTATGCTATGGGTAGGGCAGGGAAGAATGGCCTAGCTGCCCTTTCTAAAGCTTTAAAATTCTAGGATTTTGTTATCTGTACCAGTGCAAACAAAAACTCAATGAGCCCCATCTTAACTAGCAAATTTTAAGTCTTCCCAAAAGTTCCACTTAAAGAATTTGTTTTCTTACAAGCAAAACTGTGGCTTTGACACCCAGTCCTGTTACAGCTCAATAGCTGGCCAAGTTTTTTTTTTCTGACATTTCATGAGAAATGGCCTTAGATTTGCTTGACTTAAGGGGGAGTTTTGCAGATTAATAGAGCTCCGAGGACTGACAGGGTCTTCCTTGTAACCCTGCAGTCTTAATTTCAGACTTCATAGTGTAGGAAATGTGACAGGTGAAAGACCAACTGTATCAAAAGCTGGTAGTCGTGAACAATTGGCAAGTCATTTCACAAGAACACTCAACCAAATTTTAAACTGAACAGAAAATAGACCTGAAGAAGCTTTTTGGATGAGAAGCGAAATGTTTTCATAGGGGAAAAAAAAACACAAGAAACTCCAGTTGCCTTTGGGAGAAAGCATTTTTGGGATAATTGACGCTTATGGACAATTAAGAATCTACACATACATCCATTTTTAAAATTGTTGACTGACGATCTCACAGATGGTTATGTCTAGACAGCCAACTAAGTTTAAGCCAAATCTACATTTGGCATGATGCATCAGTAACCACTTTTCTATTAAAAACCAATTTTATATTAGCCTTCCCCAATCCTGGCACCTTGTAGATATATGCTTCCACTGCAACTTTAACAAGCCCAGGACAGAAAACATGGGAAGTTCGCTTCAGGACGACCGGCAACATGGAAATTTGGATTAGATGCTGATTCTGTGAGGCATAAACATACTGACTTCATCTCCCTTCCTTAAGATAGCAAGACACTAGAATCTTTCAAACCTTGTAAAATTGGAATGGTTGGTTTTAAGCAGATGTTTAAGTAGCAGAAATAATTTTAGCTAGAGCTCAGGATGTCTACTGTGTGCAAAAATTCTAGAGATATCGGACCATGGACAATGGCCTTAAGGCCTCAAAAAAAAAAAAAACAATATTATCTGCACTCTGCATATAGCTTTTTCCCCTCACTTTTCAAATAATATGATTTGGTATAACTGAGGAAAAATCATGCCTTTTATACAGCAATAAAGACATCGTTTGCAGAAGATTCCTCGCAAACAGCACTGGCACAGCAGCCAAGCCTTCAGAAATTCCCTTTTACGTTTAAACAGCTCATCAAGGCAAAGCAAAATGCTGCAATTAATTGGAAGCTTATCCCTCTGGCCCCAGTGTGGCTAACTTCAGGCCAAGCACACACAGGACTAGATTACAAAGCCGGAAGACATAAGAATTAGAGAAGCAAGGCCACCTAATTTTTGAGGGACTCACCGCCCCTACCCCCCACCCCAGTTGCAAGATTGAAGATTGCAGCCAGAAGAAATAAAAGATCTTTCCTCAAAAGTAAAATCTCTCCCCCACCCTCCATGACTGACAGATCAAGTTGTTGAGGCAATGCTTGGCAAACACAAAAAGTAATTGCTGAGTTCCCTTCACTACAGATAATTATTCAGGGAGGGAGAGCAAAGGAGCTTGGGGGCAGGAGAAGGAAAGAAAGAGGCCTATTCTGAGGAAAAGCCATTTTCCCCAACAGACAGCTTCTTAAATTTTCCCCCCACACCCACAACCCAACCACCCCAGGAATCACCACAATTGGCGTGTAAATTGTTGGTGGAAAATGTCCTAGGGTTTCCAGAGGGCCCCTGTGCCTTTGCCATCATCGTTTGACAGTTTTAAGGAAAATCATAATTAAGAAAAGAGAGAGAAATAATAGTCGGAGGAGCATGGCGAGGGAAGAGAAAAGAAAGGCCATTTTACTTTTAAGAACTCTGGTGAGCTTTTAATTGCCTGGATTGGATTGCCTTGTGTGGGTTCCCCAATGCTCCATTGCCTCCATTATGTCCCATGCTATTCAGTACCCACCCACTTCCTCGACAAAAAGGAACTGCCAGCCTGTTTGCGCCATGGTAAACTGTCATCCGGTTCCACTTCTGAACATGGGACTTTTATGTCTACTTTCATTAATTGCTCCCTCCTCCAAAAAAAAAAGGGGGGGGGCACAATATTTATTATTATTACTGACATCTTCCTCCTGCTTAATCCCCACCTCCCCGTTGACTTCCTCTTAATGTATGCCAGAAATCTGGGTGGGTTTCAATTAATTCAATTCAAGTAAAGAAGAAAAGAACTACCTCAGGAACAGAAAGGAGAGAAAAATGAGTTACTGATGAAAGGGGAAAGAAGGCGGCAAAAAAAGGCAAGGCAAACAACTGGTGTGGCCAGTTTTGTTTTTGTTTTTTAATAAAAAAAAATCTGGTAACTGCTAAGCAGAGTAGAAAGTGTCACTATCTTATCCTCCCACAATGTGGGAAGCCTCTTTTTAAGTTTGCAGCCTGAAAGTTTCCCCTTTCTTTGCGCCCAAGAGCTTCCGTGCACCCGAAGTTTCTTTGATATAAACATTTATTTTTCAAAACACCCAGGAAAGATCCCCCCAAAGGGACCTTTTTAAAAAAGCGTCCCCTCCAAGCTATTTAAGTAAACAGCATCACCAATTCCATCCCCCCCCCCAAAAAAAAAAACAAGAGAGAGAGAGAGCCATAGAAGAAGGGCTGGAAGAAGCTAATTTTATTCTCTCCCCCCCCCCCCTTCCTTCCAATGCAGCTGTAAGACTCCAAGAGATACTGACATTTTCCCACTCTTATCAGTTTAATTACAGTTACCATGGCAGCAAAGTACTAGCGGTTGGCAAAGGCCAACCAGAGATTTGCAAGAGTGAACTCAATTTTGATGCGGTTCACATGAAATAAATAAATAAAAAAGACGCTACCCCCCCTCTTCCTCTTTAAAAAAAAAAAAAAGAAGGGTGGGGGGGAGAAGAAAAGGACGGAAAACACACTTTTAAACAACAAAGAACTCCCCTCTTTTGGTGTGACTGTGTGTGCAGTTCAGCCTAAACCCGGCAGCGCTAATTTCTTTTTCCTCTCCTCTCCGCCCCCGCCCAAGCCGCGTTAAGGATGGCTCCCGGCTGGCTTTGTTACCGTCGGTGTTCATATTTGCCACGGGCCGGAAAGGAAGGAGGGAAAGGAGTGGGGGCCGAGGGGTAGGGGGGGCGAGGGGTAGGGGGGCAGCCATACAAGAATGAGGGGCGTCTGTAATAACACTTTGGGTTGATGGATCAATTCGCGGGGGGGAGAACAGCAATTGGGGAAGAAATAATTCGAAACGCCTTTTTAAAAAAAGAATCTCGGGGTGTCCTAAAGCGGGGAAGGGGGGGTGTCTTTTGGGCATGGTGGAAGGACCACGTCCGACCCCCCCACGTTTCCCCCACCCCACCCCCAAGTGTCCAGGCTGAAAGAGACACACGCTGGAAAAGAAAGGGGAGCCTGGAGGGAGGAATAAAGAGAGAGAGAGAGAGAGAGAGAAAGAAAGTGACACAAATGGACTTGGGGGGAGGGGGGGAGGGAAGGGAAGGCGCGACTCGGGGCAAATCTTACCAAAACTTTTCTCCTTTCCCGGCATGGAAGAGGTTCGGAAGTCCCAGAAAAGAGCGCAAAGCAAGAAGCGGCCAGGGCCGATCTCTCTCGGTCCGATTCCGTCCGCCCCCCCCCCCGCCACCTTCCGAGGTTGGGTCAAGTGGAAGAGAGTCGCGAGAGAGGAGGGACCCCAGTGGTGGCGGTGGCGGCCGCTTTGGGAAAACGGGGGGTGGGGGGAGGTTAGGAGTTGTTGGAAAGGGACACGCGCAAACCCACGCAACCCGGAGCCGCTGGCCAGCCTGCGATTGAATATAGAGAGGGGGGGGGGTTATAGGACCGGGCGAACGGCAGAAGCCTCTGGCTTCCCCGACTGCGTGCTGTGAATTGTCCCTTGTTTCCCCCCCCCCCCACTTAAAAAAAAACACAACGAAACAAAACACCCGATGTATATTAATCTCCCTTCTCTGTTAATGGATTCGGTTAAACCGTCCCATGCAGCGCCGGCTCAAGCACTTCGCGGACCGCGTAGATTTCTCGGTAACTGGTTTGTTTTTTTGTTTTTTTGTTTTTTGATGGGGTGGAAGAGCTCTAGATCACTTCGCGACCCAACCAGCTAACCCACCTACCCCAAATTCCCTACAAATGCTTCCCGGATTCCAGCTCCTCGTTCCGCAGAGCTGAAAGTCACCCCCTCTCTCTTCAAGAAGGAACGCAGAAAATCAATCACACACACACACACACACACACACACACACGCCTAGTTATAAATGCAACGCTTTGGAACAGGGGTGGATTGGAGGAGGGGGAGGAAGAAGAGAGAGACGACGACGAAGAGTCGGTGGGTTTTCCGAGGCTGAGAAGGAGGGAATGAAGTCCGGGCTGCTCACCATCGCGTTTCGGGAGCGCACGCCGTGGGGGGGCTTTAAGCGGCGGAGAGAGAAAGGGCGAGCCGAGGCTGACTCTTGCTTTCATTGTTTTAAGTTTGCCTCGCTCGGCTTCTCTCCAAATCGCGCGGGGCAATCTTCCCCCTTCCTGCAAAGCCCGCGATCTCGCCGGCCCTCTCTCTTATTCCTGCAATTCCCTCGTCATCATAAAACATAATGAAAGGCCACGCATGATTTAAAAGGCAGACACGCGCGCGCGCGCTCACGCACACAAACAAACACGCACAAACACACACACGCACACGCACACCTTCCCTTCCCAGCTTCCGAAGCGTAAAGTTCCAACGCAGAAAGAAAACAAGAGAGCGAGCCAGCCTGTGTATGAGGGAGAGAGAAAAGATGGGGGTACCAGAAGGGGAGGAAGAGCACCACCCAGAATTTGTGACTCAGGACGTCGGCGAGGACGACTTTCTCTCCCCTCCACACACACACCCCCGGCCCACTTCCCCGGCAAGCAGGCAGCTGAATAAAACCGCGACTTTCTCTCTTCCCTCTCCGCACCCCACTCTCGGCGAGGACCTCAACTTACCTCTAATCCGGTTGCAAAAGGTGAATTCAAGCTCTCCCACTCCCCCTACCCCCCAACCCCGAAGCTGCTTGGCAATTGTGTTTTTGTTTTGAATCCTTGGAAAAAGGCCGAAATAAAATGAAATAAGCAAAAAAGCAGCATTGCTTAGCGGGGCCGGGAGGAAAGAGTCAATGCAAAGCCCCGCAAGAAGGTTAAAAGAAAAGGCGGCCGGGAGGAGGAGGAGGAAGAGGAAGAGGAGGGGGGGGGGTTGTCAGAGAACGCGGGGAAGCTACGCGTGTATTTAAGGTGTATTTAAGGTGGGGGGAGGGAATGGGTCTCTACCATCGGCCAAGTCAGTTTTTGCTTGCCCGCAGCGGAGCTACAGGTGTCTTCCCCCAGACCTGGCTGGCGACGTTAAGAACCTGGCTACTCCCGGCCCGGGATGGGGTCCGTACGATGCTTTGCATCCGTCCGTTCCCCACTCCCCCCTCCTCACACATGCACACCTTTCCTTCCCATTCCCCCACCCCCACCCCCGCGACAACTCCCGAGTCGATGTCCGGGGCTTGCAGTAAGCAACTTACCTAAAGCAGCTTGCTTGGAGCCGAGCTGGAGGAAGTCAGGCGCTGTATCAGTTGCTGCACGCAATCCCTTAAGCAGCCAGACATAATACAGCGGAGGGAAAAAAAAGGTCACTCTTGTTAGGAGGCGGCGGCGGCGGCGGCGGCGTCGCTTGCCAAAAGCCGGAATGGGGGCTGCGTCTCGTGGCCGGTTTCAGGCTATTTACCGAGACTCTCTCTCGCCCCCCACCGCCCGCCCGTCTGTCTTTCTGACATACGCGCGCGCGCGCGCGCGCACACACACACGCATGCACATAGAGACGCCTCCCTCCTCCCTCCCTCTCTTTCTCGCCCCCTTCTCCTCCCCCCTCCTCCAGATCTGCAGCTCGGAAAGTGCAAAGCAGCCGGGAGACAGATTGAGTTTTGTCGCTAATTTCCCAGGGTGAACGTTTACCAGCCTGCGACTTCAAGTCAGCAAAAAAGCAGCTGCACACACACACACGCACACACATACACACGCGCGGCCGGTAAGAGGCGAGCCAGGAACCCGATCGACGCCTCCGCCACCTTTTTTTTTTGGTGATGGGCAAAAGCGGCTGCGGGCCGACGAGACGCGCTCGCCGAAAGGAGCCAAGAGAAGGAGAGGGTTACTCTCTCTCTCTTTCTCTCTCTTCCGTTACCCCGCGAGTAGCGAGCTCCCCGGGGGCTTGGAGCAAGCGGGCGTGCAAGCGGGGGGGTTCTCTTGGAGACGCTTCTCCTCCTCCTCCTCTTCCTCTTGGTTTGGAAAGACTCATCCAGCCTTCCTAACCCCGCGAATCCCCCACAACCCCCTCCCCGGAGCTGTGAGTTTGGTGGGATGTATTTGCAAAGTCCCCCCCCCCCCATTTGCCCCCCTCCCCCGGTTGAGATGATGGGTTGGATGGTGGAGCTGTTTGTAGGCCGGGAAACTTGGGGGCTCTTCTCAATCGCCGGTCGGGCGGCTGGAAAGCGGTAGGATTCTTTTTTTCTTTTTCCCCCTAAAAAGAGCCCAGAAAACTTTCTTGGAAAGTTTTGAGACCGAGCCTCGGATCAGGATTTTCGCACTGGGCTGCGCCTCTTTTAAGGCTTATTAAAAGCAAGCGAAAGAGATGGCGGCGGTGAGTTCCGTAGGAGCCCCCGCGAAGACCTGCCGTGCGCCGGGGATCCTGAAGGGTCGTTGTGGGTGTGTGTGGTGTCCCTAAACTTTCCTGGGTACCAAAGAAGCGTGTCTAGCATCAGGGCGCTGATCAGGGTTGCTCCCAGTTCCATTTGGAATCTAGGGATCTCCTCTCTCTCAATGAAAGTGGATTTCTAAAAGCGAGGATGTTCTTTCCGGCGTACCTTGGGATAGTAAATACCCGTCGGTCAACAATAAATCTACTTACTGTGCAAATAACACCCCTTCCCCCCTTCCATTTCTAAGTCAATCTAGGGAGCGAGAGAAAGGGGGGGGGGGGAACCGATTAAAATTTGTGAATGCACTCCGCAGACTTCAAAGGGATTCTCTCTTGTCTGCTGCTTGGAACTTCGCACTAAGCCACAGCCCGCTCCCTCCCACCCACCCACCCGTTTTTTTTCTTCTTTAAAAGGTGCAGGTTTAGATTTTCATCCTTCCTTAATTCCCCCCACCCCCTAAATCTTATTGGAAAGGGCCCTTTCAAGGCCACCCTCCTGTAAATCTCAAGCTTTGGAAGATCTGACGTCCTTCCTCGCTTCCCCCACAGCTCCTTGATCATCCAACAGTTCTGACCCCTAATAATTAAAGCCACAAAAGAAGCGCAGAATTGCTGTTTTGGGAAGACACCCCCCCTTCTATTTAATTCCTGCAACCTGTCTCCCCTTCTCATCCTTGACATTTAGTTAAGCACCATCCCAGGACAGTCAAGCCGGGGCAAATCCCAAGTGTAGTTTGTGTAGAAGTTCGCCACCTCTGGAAATGCTGGGCTGCAATAATCCAGACGGCCAACAGAGGGTGGCAAAGGACATTTTTAACCCCTTTGTTGCCTTTTGAAGGGTCATCTCGACTTTTGCAGCCCCTTCCTCAAGGTATCCTCAGAGCTTACTAGGGTCGCGGGGCCTGTTGCTGTAATATTCTCCCAAAACAAGGACCAGAAGCAGGACTTTCGACGCCTTTTCCACCCAAAGGACGACCCTGCAACCTCAGACCGCCTCCCGTTCGGAAGGCGGCGTTTGCAAACGCCACTTTTTCCACCTCTCCAAAGCGGGTCTCCCCGGTTCTCTTCCCAACAACGCGTTCGGTGGCCGGCGAGGATGACGAGAGAGAGAGAGAGAGAGAGAGAAAAGCGAAGCCCGGGCTGTGCGCTCGGAGAACGGGAGAAATAAAATCAGAACAAATGGCACAGCTAATGAGGACAATTAAATTAATTATGTTAAAAGGAGATGAAAATCCGCGCTCACGCTTTTTCTTCTTCCTTTCTCCTCTCTCTCTCTCTCCCCCCCCCCCTCCTTCCACCCTCACCGCCGTCTGTATGATCTGTTACCCCTCGCTGGCAGCGCTCCCCCGTAATTCATGGCAAACTGATTAGTGCATCTATGCAAATCTTTGTTTAAATCATTCAACTAATTAAATGATGGGATTATTCCTCCGCCGACGGTGACATCACGCGCGGTAATTAGTCCTCTATTTGGACGACGGCAATAAGATACCCGGTGTCAACGCCAGCCTTAAACACTTTGTCACTTTTCGCGGGCGGGTGTGTGTTGTGTGTGTGTGTGTTGTGTGTACGTTTGCGAGCCCGCGCGCACGCGCGCGTGTGTGCAAGGGCGGCTGAAACAAACAGCTTAGCGTTTAATTGCTTTCCCCACCGCCACTCCACCAATCAAGGTCTCTTTTGGGGGGAGAGAGAGAGAGAGAGAAAGAGAGACAGAAAAGTGGGGTGGGGGGAGGGAAGAGAAAAACTTGGTGAGTAATATGCCAAACCACATGTGTAAGGGAATAAAATAGAATACTTAACATTCCGCTCCATGCCATTCATTTCCCTCTAAAATGTAATGATAATTAGATGGGTCATAAAAGGCTCTTCTTTTCATTATGACTGATGAAATGCATTAAAGCTGACAGGGTATTACCTGACAGTAATTAGGTTTTGTCATGAATTAAATTATTTGAAAGCAGGCTCTTTCCCATATATATCTATATCTATATCTATATATCTATATCTATACACACACACACATATACACATGTATACATATAAATTATATAATTATATAGGAAAAATGGGGGAGGTTGTGTGTGTGTGTATATATATATCTATATATCTATAGGCGAAATAAAATGGGTGGGAAGTTCCTCCTTTCTTTGGGATCCTATGAATTATTCACATACAAGCAAGATGGGGTGGGAGGAGGGAGAGGAACAAAAATAGGGAAATGGGTTAGTAGCTTAAAAGAAAAGCACAGTTCGCCCAATCTTGTATGGTGAGGCTGGAAAAGATTGGAGTCTACGGGATGCAGGGAAGGTAGGGGTGGAGAAGCGAGGAAAAAGGGGCTGGATGAGGCACCTGGCAGGAAAGAAACAAGAGTTGAATCCCTGGTTCACCCTGGACTCCTGTTCGCCCTCCACAAACTCTCTGCAGGTTTGTTTTTTTTTGCCCCTGTTCCTGAAAAACACAACCGGCTGAAATCTGCCTTCTTCCTCACAAGCAGTTCAAACGCTCTCTCCAAACCAGCCAGAATTTGCCTCTATTGTTTAATCAAAGCTGTAAAGGCTCAATTTGGACAAAACAAAGCTTCCCCCTACCTCCCAGTTAGAGTTCAAGGATTGAGGAGCGGGCTAGGGGGTGAGAGAGAGAGAGAGAGAGAGAGAGAGAGAGAGAGAGAGAGAGAGAGAGAGAGAGATGAATTATAGTTTAAAGACAACTACAGACTCGCTATTTAAAAAAAACCAAACATCTCCAGCATTTAAGCTCTTTCCTCTTCCAAAAGCTTCCACTTCTCTGGAAACCTCCGCTTCCTTCTTCTGTCTCTTGCTATTTGCCCACCTATGGATATAAAATTCACCGCCCGAAAAGAGGGCCTTTCCCCCCACCCCCCACAAAGGGGCGAGTGAAAAGGAAGGAAGACAAAGTTGCTTTTTTTAAAAAAAAGAGGGGGTGGGGAAGACTTACCTTTTGTGCAAGAAGAGACTTGTACAGGAAAAAAACAAATACCGAGACACAGCAGTCCTTCCAGTTTCGCAGCTCAGAGACTTCTGTTTGCCGCCCCCCAAAAAACTCACTTTTTAAAGGGGCACTTGCAATTATAGATATATTTAGTTCTGTTTTTTTTTTCTCTCTCTCTCTTTCTGTTTGGATCCCCCACCTTCCCTGCTGATGAGAAATATTTCTGTACAGTCCCAGAGAGATGCCTGGCGTATTGGTATGCCACCGATTGCGAAGCGAAAGAAAAGGCAGTGAGAAGGAATAAAATGTATAATCTTTGCTTCCCCCCCCCTCCCTCTTCTTTAAAAGTATAGGTTTTTGGGGTTGTTTTTCTTTTTTCTTTCTTTTTTTTTTTTCAAAAGAAGCGACTTCCGCAGCACCCTTATTTCAGGAGGTTAAAAATAGTCCTTGGTCATCTTGTTCAATCCCGTCTCCAAGTTTGTGTTGTAGCAAGAGAGAAAGAGAAGCAAGCTTTTTTCTTTTTTTTCTTCCCTTCTTTTCCTCCGGTTTCTCCTTCCTTCCTTTCCTTGCTTGCTCTCTCTTTCCTCACTTTCTTCTCCAGCAGAGCGCAAAAACCTGAGTGCGCTGGCAGCCCTCCTTCACTATTTAAACACCTCCAAGCAGGTCCCTAGTTAACAGCAATCTTCTGCTCATCCAAGAAGCTGACAAGGACGGTTAGAAAAGGCTGTACATGTTGCTCTAATGGACCTCATTAAGTTCTACTTACAGATGTTCTCTTAACATAATTGATCTGTGGTGAGTTGAGAGGGCTGCAACTTATTCCCTAGCCCCCAATTATGGTTGGGTAATTAGATCCCCAACCTCCAATTTTTCACATTCACCCTTCTAACATCCCAAAATATCAAAGTATCTCTTTTCTCACCAAAGCTCGCTCTCCCCCTCCCTTCGCTGGACTTGGCTCCACTCACTATATTGACAGTTAGATATACGCTAACCTTTGTAGTGACACGAGTTTTAATGGTGCATTCACTCCACTGACAGAACTCTTGGGGTTCTTTTTTTCTTCTTCTTTTCTTTCTTTCCTTCTTTCTTTTCTCTCTCTCTCTCTCTCTCTCTTTCTTTCTCTCCTTCAACTCCTCCTCCTCCTCCTCCCCTTTTAACCCTCTGAAACAAAAGGGGAAGAAAAAAGAAAAGAGCTACTCCCAGGCTTGTATAGTTTGTACTTTTGATAAAAGGTTCCAAAGATGAGCTTTGGCAGTTGAGGTTCTTTTCTAATGTCTTTTTATCTGAATTAATTCCTCAGATGAAAACTTTAAGGAACAATGAAAAAGAGAGGTACGGCTCTGAAATAGTGAGAAGAGGGGAAGGGGAAAAAAAATTACATGGCACACCTGGGACAGATGAAGCCAAACTCCAGCTTTTATAATGCCAATCAGCAAGGCTGTTATCATCCCTCTAATTAGGAAAGCAGCCTAAAACAGAGCGCTGGGGAAATGGTAATGTTATGGTTTTGCACTTAAAAGGGGAGAGATTTCCTACCCTGTAAGAATCCAGGATTGGGGTTGACAAGTCCTTTAATTAATGGGCTGGATTCCCTGTGTGTGCACATTGGGAGTGCATGTTTCAATTCATAAAAGTGGACAAAGGGGGCTATTGGGGGAGAAGGAGAGGGGGTGTGTGCACGAGCGGGCGTGCTGCGTTTGTGTGCAAGAAAGGCACAGAGGAGAGGTGAAACAGAAAGAAGAGATTGGGGTGGGGTGGGTGGGAAAAAGGAGTCCATTAGTTTTTGAAGGAGAACAGAGTTCACAAGCTACCTTTCTTTTAACCCCCAAAGGATTCTACATGGAGCTGCGCGGAGCTGTTTGCCAATGGATTTGAAAGCTGCAGCAGGGAAAAAAAAGCCCAAGGCCCTCGGGCAAATTAAAAAAAGAAAGTTTGGGAAAGAGAGCGCATTTGGAATCTGAGAATGCCTTCTTGATTCTTCTATTCACTTCACTTTCCACTTGGAAGGGCCTTTTAAATATAGGCTGCATCTGGACCAGCCCAATAAAAGAGCTTTTAAGAACTACATTTGTAGAGCATTTCTATTGTCTATTTGGCGGATAACATGGTTTCTTCGAGGCTGTTCCTGTTCTAGGATTATTCTTAGGGCACCTTGCATGAGAATGACGCTTCTCCTCCTGATAAGCTATGAGGATGGAGCATGAACTGCTTGACCAGAGAAAGCAGGATTTGGTCCAGACCAAGTTGCATGGACAATTGCAGCTTCTTCTCCAGTGAACTGGGCAGCCTTAGCCACATCACTGTTCCCAGCCAAACCTCCAAAGTTATGCACAGGAACTCAGTGGAGAAAGCACTTATATTTGGAAGAGCGAGTGGTGAAAGGAAACTAGGCCATCAAAGAAACATGGTGGTTGGACACCAGCGAAGCTGACGCCAGCCAGAGAGCATAGAAAAACTCAAAAAAGCAGTGCAAAATCAGAAGATGCAGCGAGACCGAGTCAAACGTAATTGAATGGATATCATCTTCATATATAGAAGAGCCCATGTTTTAAGGTTGCTTTCAGACAAAATCCCCCTGTGCCAAACTTTACTTGAAGTTGCAATGAATGTGCATACCTTATTTCTAAATGTACCTTGGCCACAGGCAACACTTATCACTGTTTGTGGACACAGCTATCATTTATGGCCTAGATATATAGGAGGGAGTACTTATGACTACTACTTATTCAATCTTCAATGTTATTGTATTTACTTCTAACCAGTAGTGTGTTTCAAAATTATCTACCACTGGTTCGGTAGATATGACTTGGTGGGCGCGCTTTGCGCACGTGCACACACTTTGCATGTGCACGCGCACCAAATGTGCCCTTTGTACAGGTGCAAAGGCGTTCCCGGTCTCTTCAACAGCTGCCGCACGGCACTCCATTGTGCTGCGCAAAGCAGTGTGCTTCAAAAGCGGGGAATAAAAGTGAGTATGGGAGCCTGAGCAGTCGGGCCCAACAGCAGAGTAGCAGAGAGAACCAGCTTGGTCTCTCCTACTCATTGGCGCTACCGGCTCGGGAGAACCGGGCCGAACCAGTAGAATACCACCACTGCTTCTAACGTTCCTGAGCTCAGTCGTCCATTCATGTTTGTCTTAAAGCGCTTGTGCTTCTTTGGGCATCCTTCGCCCAGCTCCTCTGATTTATTAATGACAAAAGATCACATGAAACCAGTCAGTTGTGCTTTCTTCAAAAATTACTATGATCAAACAAACTAAAAGAGCCCGGATGGCACAGTGGTTAGAAGCAGTTTTGCAGGCAAACTCTGCCCACAGCCCGAAGTTCAATCCTGTCTGGCTCAAGGTTGACTCAGGCTTCCATCCTTCTGAGGTCAGTAAATTGAGCACCCAGAGGGTTGGGGGCAATATGATGATGTTGTAAACCACTCAGAGAGTGCTGTAAAGCAGCAGTCCCCAACTATTCCACCAAGGCAACATGGCACCCGGGAAGGTGGTATTGCAGTTTCTAATGTGCCTGCAAAGACCGGCTGGCTGACACGTGTAGATACTTTGGGGAGCTGCTCTTCCGGTTTTTGGCACTCCATGTGTGCAAAGACCAGCTGGCCGGCATGCATGCATACGCCGAAACCCAGACGAGCAATAGGCGATGGCTGGCATGCTTAGAGAGATGGCTCTGTGTGCCAATTCCAGCACGTGTAGCATAGGTTCACCATGCTAAGATGGCAAACCTATGGTATGCATGCTGGAAGTGACACACAGAGCCACTTCTCCCGGCATACGAGAGGTCACCTGGAAGAGCCCTACTGTGCATGCACGCGCCCCGGCCATGACAGTTGATTGTCAGGTATGGGGTACGGGGTGTGTGCGGGAGATGTGTGTGCATGTGCCAAGATGTTTGATACGCAGGGGGGGGGTCATGCACGCATGTGCAGGGGCTGTGCACATTGCCTTCTGGTTGCTGGCTTGCGATCAATTTTTGGCACGGGAGACGAAAAATGTTAGCCACCACTCATCTATAGGATTAGTAATAAATTGGCAATTCCAATACTCTTGAGGAAAATAGTCTAATTTCTTCTCTACTCGCCTAATTAGGCTATCATGCACATCTATGATAGCTTGCCTTTTCCAGATTGGGAGCTTTTGGTCTTCCAGAATGTGACTTTTATTATTTTGGTTTTTTGTTGGCTCAGTCAAGAATTCATCCAATATCTTTATGAATTTGAACTCAGATCTGATCTAAACCAGGAGCTAGTGTTCTGCAGGACAATTCCTTGCTCTGTGGTGCTAAGGCTACCTTTATTATCTCATTCACTCAAATAGGAACTGTGACTTTATGTGGGAGGCATAAGCTTTAGTATATCGTTTTGAATCAAGGTTTAGATTTATGGATGATTAAGTAAGGGGTTTCCTTGGTCATCCAGATATTTTGGATTTTCCTCCTCTTCATTTCCTTGGAATCCCAAATTCCACTTCTGAAGTTTTGCAGAGGATCATATTATGCATAGAGGTGGCTGTTTTTAAAACCAACGAGACAATAATGCTGAGAAGTTAATTTAACTTTCAAAATTTCATAGAGTCACAGTTGAAGAGAAGCTCCCATCTTTAAGATTTGAGTTCTGAGTTTAAAAAAAAACCAAATTTGGGCAAAAAGGTATGCTTGGAGTTGAAGAATTTTGTTCCAAGTGCCAGAACTAAATTATGCTTAATGAGGTATAATATGTAAAATTTAACTTATATGGCTTACTGGTTTTGACTAAATTGCTGTGTGTGAACTATGGTGATATGGATTATACAACAAACAGTAATTCAACATGATGTACGTACTTAGGCATAGAATTTAAACAGGTCAAGCTGTTCTGTTATATTAGGAACAATCTCTCATACTAAACCTTGTTCAATCTTTTCTTGATTGTCCTGCTTTATACAATCTGTTCTCTTCCACATTGCTTTTCTTGTAGCTCCTACAATCAGAAGCATTTTCGAAAAATAAATGTGTTTCCTTGGTTGTTTATTGGATTTCTACAATCTTATTGTAACCCAGTTTGATTTACAAAAGTGCAGGACTAAATAATACAATAGAATCATAGAATCTCTAAGCTGGAAAAAGCCATTGAGACCAACCCCTTGTTCAGAGTGGAATCCAAATTAAAGGCATCTATTTGAACGCTTCTATGAAGAGGAACCCACTTAGGATAACGATTTCCACTGTTGAACGCAGTTAAAACCTATTTTTCTAAAATCAAATTGAAATCTGCCTTCCTGAACCTTAAATCAATTTCTGTACCTTCTGCAATCTGGAACAAGAAAGAACAGGCGTTGACCTTCTATGTGACATCTTTTCAGGTATTTGAAAAGTTACTACCACATTCCACACGCACAAAAGTTAACCTTGAAATGTGATCTGGCCCAAATGGAACATAATGCAACGATTATTTCCGTGATTCAGAAATCATGTTTTTGTTGATGCTGCTGTGTCATGCAGCTGGCTAATTTCAGTCAAACAATAAAATCACATTTATCTTCTTTCTATCAACATCATAATTTTATGGCTCTTCTTTCATTTGCACTCAAGTACCATTCCAAGATCTTGTTTGCAAATAGGGCTGTTATCCCTATCAAATACTTGTTTGTTCGAGTTTTGTTTTGTAAGCGAAGGGCTTGCCATTTGTCTCTATTACATTTCATTAATTTTTCCAAGCCATTAATTTGAATTTTATTTCTATCTTTCAGGATATTAGCAATTATCATTTAGTGTTGTACCACCTGAAAATTCATTACACATACATTTTATTTTTTCATCATTAATGAACACACCGAAGAGTAGAGTTCCCAGGACTAAACGTAGTGTCATTCAGTTGATAACACTTGGCCAGTTTGATGAATGACCATTGATGAACAATCTTTGAATATAATTTTTAAGCCAGCTATGTCCATGGAGATTCATGAGGTGCTTGTTTCAAAAGGCAAGTGGACTTTGTTTTTCTCCTTGAAGACGTTTCACTTCTCATTCAAGAAGCTTCTTCAAGTCTGACTCTTGAAGAAGTTTCTTGGATGAGAAGCAAAACATCTTCAAGGAAAAAACAAAATCCACTTGCCTTTTGAAACAAGCACCTTTGGGACAACCAGCCAAGCATTCATTTAAATATAACACTATTCAGTTAGCTTTCTAATCATCATGTGATAAAGTATTTTGTCAAATGCTTGTGAAATCAAGCAGGCGTGGGATTCTACCAGTTCGCACCTATTCCCTAGAACTGGTTGTTAACATTCTAAGCAGTTTGGAGAACGGGTTGTTAGAAGAAATTATTGGCCTAATCCTGTAAGGAAGGCAGGAAGGAAACATTGTGGTGTTGCTTACAGAAACTGCCTCTCCATTAACCCTTATTACATTCTTGGCAGGACTAGACTTCCTGTCTCAGGAACTTCTCTGGAGTTTCCCCTCCCTCCCCTTTGCTGGTACTTTGCTTGTGTGGAGTGACCATTCAAAGTTACAATGGCACTGAAAAAAGTGACTTATGACCGTTTTTCACACTTACGACTGTTGCAGCATCCCCATAGTCATGAGAGGCCAGGTGAGGAGATGCGTGCCTTGATGTGAGTGATATTGAGTTGGCCACACCCAGCCAGTAACATGACCACCAAGCAACACCCACCACCTAAGCCACGCCCACAGAACCAGTTGTTAAAAAATTTGAATCCCACTCCTGAAATCAAGGTATATTTAGAGCATTCCCACTGTCTGCTAAGGTAATTAACTAATCAAAAATTAGTCTGGCAAGATTTGTTCTTGATCAATCCATACAGATTTCTGATAAATATTTCATTTGTTTAGGACTCCTACAGATCAAAATTTTAGAATATGGCCTAGAACCATGAGGGTGAACTTATGGTATGAGTGCCAGAGATGGCAGGGCTCTCTGTGGGCACATGTGCCGTTGCCAGCTGCTCTTCTAGTTTCCGGCATGCCCATGCGCACCGGCCAGATGGTTTGGGGTTTCTGGCGCTCTGGCGCACACGTACGCATTCTGGTTTGGGCATTTTTGCTGAAAAGATTCGCCATCACTGTCCAAGATAATAGTATCAGATTACCACTTTACATTTTGTGGGATTTTTCCCATTTTATTAGATAGGGACAACATTTGCTGTAGATAGTTCTCAACTTACAATCACAATTGGGGTTGGAATTTCAGTTGTAAGTCACTGGTCATAAGTTGAGGCACCCACCTTACTTGACCTGATCTTTCACCATTTTTACAGCAGTTGTTAAGGGAATCACTTGGTTGCTAAACAAATTCATTCTCTCCTATGGACATTTTTGCCGGAAACCCGTAAAATTTGCAAATCGTGGTCACATGAACATATGACGCTGCAGCCAGTTATAAATGCAAACTGGTTGCCAACCACCTAAAATGCAGTCATTTGAACCACAGCGGTTGGGCGCGGTGTTTTATGATGGCCGTGCTTTATGAGTTGTAAATTACTCTTTCCAAAGCCACTGTAGCTTCATAAGGTCTTTTAATGATTACAGGATACAAGTCAAGCGCTACCTATAATATATCCTCCAATTATCTGGGATTTCAGTAGTCCTACAGAAACTTCCAGACTTGTAGTTGCTTATATTGCATTCCAAAGGTTATCATCTCCTGTGCCAACCATGTCCTCCCTTGGGTTGGTAGACCCTTCTCCTCATCACTCATGCTTCAGTTCACCTCTGGTTGGAAGTTCTGCTTGAAGATAACTCAGAAGCTACAATGGGTCCAGAATGAATGTATCAGGGCAGGTAATTATGGACACAACAATGTGACCCCATTATTGTTGAAGCTGCAGTAGTCTCCAATTGGTTTCTGGGTGCCATTTAAGGTACTGGTGGACATCTTAAAGATTTTCATGGCTCAAATACTGGTTATTTGCAGGAGCACCTTTCCCTAAACTTTTCTGCCCATCCCCCAACATGGTCTCTTCACTGAAGGAAGATCGTCGTAGCTCAGGGTTGAATGAGGGCTCTTTGGTGCTCTCTGAGCTTGGTGGTTTCCTTGCAGATGTTTCATTACCCAAACTAGGTAACATCATCGGTACTAGTCAAACTAGAAAACATCATCAGTAGTAGCATCAGTACTAGCACTGATGAAGTTACCTAGTTTGGGTAATGAAATGTCTGCAAGAAAACCACCAAGCTCAGAGACCACCAAGGTCCCCTCAAGGTCATATACGGAACCCTAGAAGTATGACTTCTTCATCACTGCTCCTACATCTCTACTAATAGTCGTCCAAAAGGCATCTCCCTTGTTGTCTAGGACAGCAGTCACCAACCGGTGGGTCATGGCCCACCGATGATCTGTGAGAAAATTTTGGTGGTCCGCAGAGAAATCTCACCCTAGAGCACCCCCAAAGCAATATAGGCTGCGTGGGAACACAAGGTTGCTCCGCCCACATGGCCTATGGGAACCCTTCTCGCCCACTCACTCTTTACCTGGCAAACTTGCCTGCTGTTGCTATTTTTTCTTTTTCCAACCATTAGCTGTTCTGCTGTGCCGGGAGATTTAGATTAGCTAGAAAGCAGGAAACTGTTGGATTTCTTGCTTTCTAGCTAATCTTTAGATCTTAAAAGCAGACCCGAACCTTCCTTAGGACTGAAGCAGTGCAGACTCAGTTAGCTGATGGCAGAAACACAGATCTGTAAGTGAATCTGATTCTGTGAGCAACTCAATCTGCCTGCCTGCTTTGCCTGATTTTGGGTAAAGTTGCTCTTTTTTTAAATAAAAAATTCAATATATATGGTGTGCTGTGAGTTAATTTTGTGAGTTTGCTTGTTAGCAAATGTTATGAGTTTGGTTGCAAGGAAATTTTATGTGACATACTCAGATAGCCGATGGCAGAAACACAGATCTCTAAGTGAATCTGTGATTCTGTGAGCAACTCAATCTGTCTGCCTGCCTGCTTTGCCTGATTTTGGGTAAAAGGTGCTCTTTTATATAAAAAAAAAATCAATATTTATATAAATATAATATTCACATACAAGCAATGCCCAGACAGTCACATGACCACCAACCCACACCCACAAATTAGGCCACGCCCACAGAACCAGTTAGTGGTCCCCGGGATTTAAAACTATGAGTTTGGTGGTCCCTGAGGTCCAAAAGGTTGGCAACCCCTAGTCTAGGAAGGCCCTAAAACCTTAGGTTTTGGATGAACCTACTAGTACAACACTCTTGTTTTACTGTTTGTATTTCCTGAAGAGTTGCTTGTTATTTGATATTTCTTGTAGAATTGCACCATATTTAAATTTGTCCTAGATATCTCTTTACGTTGTTTAACGATTATGCAGCATAATGAATTTGATAAATAAATAAAATTAGGACTCTAGTCTACCTTTAATTTTCCAGTATGTCAACATTTTCTACTTCCTTTTTGGTGAGAAGATGTTGTTGGGTAGCAAAACAACAGGAAAAATGGGGTGGAGCAGATCTAATAATTTGTGGCATGTGAACTGTGTAAATAAAAATAGAGTCAACTTCTCTCCTGTTTCCGATTATACTGACCACCAGGAAGTGACTATAAACACCATACAGGAAAAACATGGTTTAAAAATAGAAAAAAATTCCCCTCCCTCCAACAGAAGTGGGAGGATGGAGTCAGGTTAAACTTTCTATGCGGGGACATGATGTAATCCAATATCCGTATCTCTTTAACCTGAGAACTTAAGGGAAGATAGTCTACATATATATGATTTTGAGTCTCCTGTTTTCTTTCACTCTTCCGAATTTGTACTTCTGGCTCAGCAAGGTCTCAAAACATGTTTGATACTTAGTTTGAGAGCGGGAAAAAATAAGTGAAACATGTTTTCAAATGAAAGTGGTGTGGCAGATTTTTATTTTTGGAGAGGTGAGGAAAAGCTTTGTAGACGAACTAGTGAAAATTTGCCTACTTCTAATCAAATTTAGAGCAAACCAGCAGCAACGGTTGATTTCAGAGGCTGGTATATTCAGAGGAAAACACATTTTGTTAAGTTGAAAGGAACACTAAGCATTTTTAGCTTCTGCCTGGCATCACATGCAGGCAGCAACAGGTGGAATGCAACAGTGGCATTGCGGTACAAGCCTTGCTCCTTCTGTGCATGCATTGTGACAATGCACACATATAGGTAGTGCTTGATTTACAATCATTTGTTTAGTGACCGTTTGAAGTTATGACACTGAAAAAAGTGACTTACAACCAGTCCTCAACACTTACGACCTATGAAACATCCTCACAGACATATGATTCAGCCACTTGGCAGCCAGCATATATTTATAATCATTGTAGTGTCCTGGGGTCATATGATCACCACTTGTGAATTTCAGCCAACCTCTGACAAGTAAAGTCAATGGGGGGAATTGAATTCATTCAAAAAGTGTGTGATTCACTTCCAACTGCACCAATTTGCTTAATAACCATGGCAAGAAGATCATAAAATTGGGTGTCATTCACTTGACAACTGCCTTGCGTAGCAACAGAATTCTGGTCTCCATTGGAGTCGTAAGTGAGGACTATACAAAAGGGATGGCATGTATGGCTCAACATTGTTTTTGGCATCGAAACAAGCTAAGGAGTTAAAGTAATTTATTTATTTTGTCTGATGTTAAGTTTGAGCAATGAGAGGCTGAACCAGAGCATGAGTGCAACAATACTTTATTTTACAATAAAGGGCTGACCGTGCTTGCCAAGCCTGGAACTGGCTTGCAACAATCAGCAACCGGTTGGACCCCGCAGCCTGTTTTTATAGCTGGCTGCTGGGGAGAGCCAACCAATGGGAATGGGGGAATAACGCCCACGTAAAGTGAGTGGACCTGAGTGAGAACTCCTTGAGTCCTCAGGACATAACACCCCTTCCCCCCAGATGCGAACATGCATAGTCCTTGAGGTAGACGGGGGGTTTGTGTTGGCGCCCGGAACGGCGCAACTCGGGAACATTGTCTGTCTGTTCGGTACCAGTCTGTGATGGTCGAGCCAGCATAGTGTCGCCAACACTCTCTCTGGACTGGGCATCCTCGGGAACCACCGGGTTGGTTGCTGGGGACGAGCTCTCGTGGGTTGGATCAGGCTGGTCAACTCTCTGGGCGCTGTTGTCCGAGTTTGGGCTGACCGGAACGACCGCTGGTGCAGACTGGTCGCTGGGTACGATGTGGCTGGGCGGCGGATGAGGTGGTTCCCCTTCGACTGGAGACTCTGGATTCTTGTTGGCAAGGGTGCTGAGGCGCCTTCTAAGCTGGTCTATATGTCTCCTCCAGACGCGACCATCCTCCAGCCTGACTCTATACGATCTCGGCCCGGTGATGGCGATGACCTCGCCTGGAATCCAAAGTGGGTCCCCAGCGAAATTTCTTGCGAATATCGGCTCCTGTAACAAAAAATGTCTAACCCCCGAAGTAGAAGCGAGGGGAGAGTCAGGGCAGTATTGTGGGTGCAATCTGTCCAATACAGTCCTCAGGCGCTGGCCCATCAGAAGTTCCGCTGGGGACTTATTGGTGACTGCACAGGGGGTTGAGTGCTGGCTCATCAGGAACCGTGAGAGTTTGTGGTGCCAGTCATCCCTGCCAAACCTAGCGAGGGCCTCTTTGGTGGTCCTGACGGCCCTTTCAGCCAACCCATTACTGGCAGGGTGAAATGGGGCTGTGAAAATGTGGCGAATGCCCAGGTTGGCAGCAAAACGGCTGAATTCTACTGATGCGAACTGTGGGCCATTATCGGAGACAATGGAGTCGGGTAGTCCATGTGTAACGAACAGGCGCGTTAACACGTTGGTGATTGCTAGTGTGGTGGTCGTGGATAGCTGTGCCACGTCTATCCATTTGGAATAAGCGTCCACGACCACTAGGAAGGTCTTTCCATGCACGGGCCTGCCAGATCGATATGGATTCTAGACCAAGGGGCGTTGGCGCTCTCCCATCTGGTAGGGGTGGCGATGGGGGAGCAGGACGGGATTCCTGGCAAATGCTGCAGGAACTTACCCAATTGACAATGTCCTCGTCTAGACCCGGCCACCACACGTAGCTGCGTGCTAATGCCTTCATTCTCACAATGCCGGGTGTCCCTCGTGCAACGCCTCCAGGACTCGGGACGCAGCGAGGTCGGAATGACCACTCGAGTGCCCCACAGTAGACAACCCTGCAAACTGGACAGCTCCTGCATGCGAGTCTTAAAGGGTGCGAATTTGTTATCAACGTTGCCTCCCGGCCACCCCCTCCTCACCCAGTCGAGCACCTGGGCGAGCATTTGGGCTGCCTTGGTTTTAGCGGCGATGTCAAGGGCGGTGATGGGCAGGTCCAACTGAGTGATTTCGAAAATGGCGTTGACAGGAGCTGGGTCTTCAGCCGGAGCGGGTAAGGGGCAGCGACTGAGAGCGTCGGCGTGGGATAGAGTTTTGCCCGGGCGGTGAATAAGTTTGTATGAGTAGGCCGCTAGGAAAAGTGTCCACCTTGTCATTCTAGGGGAAAGGACTTGAGGTGTCTGTTTGTCGCCGGCCAGTAGGCCCAGGAGGGGCTTATGGTCGGTGACCAGTTCGAAGAAGTGGCCAAAAGGAATTCGTGAAACTTTTTCACGGCTGCAACAGCTGCTAGGGCTTCCTTGTCTATTTGGCTGTAATTTCGCTCCGTGGCCGAGAGCGTCCTGGAGAAAAAGGCGATGGGGCCTCGGCGCCATTGGGGAGTCTGTGACTAAGGACCGCCCCAATTCCAAAAGGGGATGCGTCTGCTGCCAGTACTAAAGGAAGGTTGGGGTCGAATTGGATGAGCACTGCCTCTGACGTAAGTAGTGATTTGACGGCGTTAAACGCCTGGTCTTCTTTGTGCCCCCAGTGCCACGGTGACTTTTTGTCTAGTAATCTGTGTAGGGGTTCGGCTACTGAGGCTTTATGGGGCAAGAAGGATGCATAAAAGTTCAGCAGCCCTAAGAAAGCTTGTAGCTCCGTTTTGGAGGTTGGTGTGGGAGCTTCGTGGATTGCTCTAACCTTGGACTCCAGGGGGTGAATGCCAGAGGCGTCAATTTTATAACCCAGAAAGTCCACCTGTCTAGTGGCAATGGCGCATTTTTCTTTTTTTAATTTGAGGCCATGCTGTCTGAACCTCTCTAACACTGCTCACACTCTCTGGAAGAGTTGGGGTCTGTCCCTGGCCGAGACCAAGATGTCGTCGAAGTAGGGTACTACACCAGGGAGGCCCTGTAAAATCCGCTCCATGAGGGATTGAAAAATACCCGGGGCAACACTTACGCCAAATTGGAGATGCTTGCATCGGAAGGCACCCCTGTGAGTGACGATGGTCTGCAGTTCCGCTGTTTGGTTATCAACAGGGAACTGCTGATATGCTTGAGACATGTCCAATTTAGCAAAAATACTGCCCGGCTCGAATGTGTGCAATAAGTGCTGAATGACGGGCACAGGGTAGGCGCTAACTTGTAAATATTTATTGATTGTTGTCTTGTAGTCCGAGCAAATTCTCAGGCTACCATCTTTTTAAGGGTGTGACGATGGGCGTCTCCCACTTGGCGAAATCTGTTGGCTCAATGACCCCTTGTTTTAGTAGTTTATCCAATTCAGCGCTCTAGTTTTGGTCGAATAGCAAATGGAACTCTACGTGGTTTTAATCTGATTGGGACTGCCTGGGGTCAACGGTGAACGAGATGGGGTTCCATTATAACACCCCAGCTCCTCGCTGAACACATCTGCGTAGTCAGCGAATAAGGAGTCAGTGTCTGAGGTTGAGACAGCATGGACTCCTGTTAACCCTAGGCCGAGGTGGGGAAACCAATCGAGCCCCAATAAGGTGGGTAGATTGCCGTTAACTACCACTAGAGGTAGGTGGCCTTTAAAAGCTCTAAAACTGACAAAGAACTTGCCTCTGCCGATCACGGGAATGGCCTTCCCGGTAGTCCTTCAGACCGAACTGGCATCTCTGAAGCCGGGTAGTAGATAGGCTGGGGTGGAGTCTCTTGAGGGTGTTCCACGAGATTATTGAGAGCGCTGACCCTGTGTCAACCTCCATGTGGCACGGTTTACCTTCTAGGGAAACGGAGAGAGAAATTTTACTAACAGCGTGGCAAGTACGCCTGGCAAGGCGGTGCATGCGACAGTTTAATACTTGCCTCTGTGGTCCCGCGTGCGAGGACGGGGGTCTGTGTGCAGCGCTTTGGGGGGCTTGGCAGACTCTCGCGATGTGCCCCCTCTTATGGCAGTTGTTGCAAGTGGCTCCTTTAAACTTGCAGGTGGCCCTTTGATGCGATCCCCCACAGGCTAGGCACAATGTGATGTGCTTGGGTGGACCGGTGTATTCTTGTTTGGCCCCTACCTGTGACCATCTGTCGTTGGCGAGGCGGTGGACGTCGCTTTCATCGTTGTGGGTTTCCTCCGCTTCCACCTCTTCGGAATGGACTGGGAACGATGCTAGCTTGGCACTTGGGCCCTGAATTTCGGTGGCTGAGTTCGTTGCTAGCTCGGCTGCTAGGGCCTCCTCGACCGCTTGCGCGAGGTTGAGGTGTTTTTTTGCTAGCAGGCGCCTCTGTAGGTTGAGATCCTTGACCCCACAAACTAATTGATCGAGGAGCATGTCCTCCAAGTATGTTCCAAACCCGCAGTGCAGGGCTGCTGTTCTGAGGGCGGCCATATATTGATTGATGGTTTCCTTACTTGATTGCTTCCTCATACGGAACGTGAACCTCCTGGCGATTTGTGAAGGCCTGGGAGCGTAGTGGTTAGTGAGGATCTCAAGCAACTCGGACCACGGAACGTTTTTCAATTCTCTCGGCGCTACGAGTGCTGCGGCGGTATCGTAAACGGTGGCTCCGCAGTAGATTAGGAAATAGGATTTTTTCCGATGCTCTCCCGCATCCGCCAAGCCGACCGCATCGATGTAATGATTGAAGCGGTTCTTATACGACTCCCACTTCTCTTCGTCTGGTTTAAACGCCGGGAATACTGGGTTGGAACTCATGGTGCTGGAACGGCTGGGCTACCTGCGGAAAAAATCTCTCTGGGACTATGGGCGCCGTGAGTTACTAGTGATATCAGCTCTGGAGAGGTTTTTGCTACCCTCTCTTTCTCTCTCTGGGTTACCACGTTGGCTGCTAGCCGTTGGAGGTGTCTTGATTCGCGCCAAAAAGTGGGCGTTAGTGACTTCCTACAGCGCTGTGTGTGTCTCCTACTGGCTCGAAATTCAAATGACACCCGCTTGAATTTCGCGCCAAATACAGAGCGGCTGCGGCTCGCAGCGCTTCACTTTCCCTGCAGCGGGCTAACAAGCGGCTACAGACGCTTCTAACTTTGAATCAGACCGCTTTCTCTGGCTGCGGATCAGCGTTTGCTCTTTTTGATCGCCGTATTGTTGGCTGACCGCTCTCTGGCTGCGGATCAGCGTTTCCTTGTCGCCAGCCGATCGCTCTTCTGGGCTGCGGATCGGTGGCTAGTGACTCAGCGGTTGCAAGGTGCTTCTGGTAGCCATCCCACCCTCGTCGCCAGTGTTAAGTTTGAGCAATGAGAGGCTGAACCAGAGCATGAGTGCAACAATACTTTATTTTACAATAAAGGGCTGACCGTGCTTGCCAAGCCTGGAACTGGCTCGCAACAATCAGCAACCGGTTGGACCCCGCAGCCTGTTTTTATAGCTGGCTGCTGGGGAGAGCCAACCAATGGGAATGGGGGAATAACGCCCACGTAAAGTGAGTGGACCTGAGTGAGAACTCCTTGAGTCCTCAGGACATAACATCTGAACTATACTGTCAATCCACCATTGTCTGTGTGTCATGTTCTATGGCAGTGGTGGCTAACCTTTTTGGGCTCCTGTGCCAAAAATTGGATGCATGCTTGCATGCTAGTGCTCAGATGCCAGCACCCAGAAGGCAATGTGCGCCCCCCTATGCCCCCTATGCATGCATGCACAATCCCCACCCCCCTGCCACCCCACCACCACCCCCTTACCTGCACTGCAACTCACAGCTGATTTTTGGCCAGTGGCCTCCCAGGGGCTTCAGGAAGGCTTCTGCAGGCTTTTCAGGCTGAAAACTAGGCCTGTTTAATCACTTCTGGTATTTCCAAAAAAACAGGAAGTGATGAAACAGGCCTGGTTTTCGGCCTGAAAAGCCTGCAGAAGCTGTGAGGCACACGCATGTGCAGTGAGTTTGCCTGCAGCTTGTGTGCTGGCACAAATGGCTCTGCGTGCCACCTGTGTCACGTGTGTCATAGGTTCGCCATCGTGGCTCTATGGCTTAGCCTGCTTGGGAACCACTCATCTGTGGTTTATCTGACAGACCATCATTAAGTGATCCTCACCAGTAAAGTTGTCTACAACAGGACATTGTAGGTTTTGCAAAGGGTCACGGTGCTCTTTATTTCTCTTGAAGTCCTAAAAGGTGTTCTTTTAATTTGTATTAATGCTCAGATTTTGTGTGCTGCCTGGAGCCTCAGAAAGGTAGAAATAGACATGCTTTAAATATTAATGTGTGTGATTGAAAGTGTGTGCGTGAATGCACAAGCTAAGCACATCTGGGCTGGGGAAAAAAAAACCCATATGCAACAACTTTCAACTCTCATTTCAAAACTGCCAAGGTACAACAAACAGCTGAGGAAGGCAAGGCAGGCAGGCTGGGGTTTACCAAGGCAACGCAAAGTATCTTCTTTGTGTAAGAAGCCCAGACAATAGCAGTTTACTGAACAGCTGAAAGCGATTTCTAATGAATAAAACAAATTTATCCTTAAAGGGGAAAAATGAGGAGGCTTCATGAAAACTCTGATCAGAGGACAGAAATTATAGCCTTCGACAAAAGTGTTGCTAAGGAAAACTTTTGAACACTCCCAATTTTCTTAAATGGCTTTTCAGACACAGTTGTGTTCACTACCCTTTCTTCCCTGCCTATAGAGGTATCAAAATAAATGTTGCTTATTCTTGAGGGTATTATGTTTCATAAATAGTCATTTCAAATCTCAGGGAGGCAAAGCAGTTACTGTACTCCCATCGTAGTTCCATTCTCCTGAGATTTGAAAGGTAATCGGTAACAGACGGGCTTGAGCCATGTTTCGTTGGAATTAAGAGCTTATAAGTAAATGTGTCAAAGATTGCAAATTAAGGGATTTCCTTTCACTCCCAGTGGTGAACCACTGTGGGGTCCTCGGTGCTCCCTGACCTTAGTTGTTTTCTGGCAGACATATCATTACCAAATGCACTGATGATGTTACCTACATTGGTAATGGAAGTTTAACCTCATAGTTCAAAGGTCTAGGACAACTCACCACAGCCAACTTCTGACCAAGGCTTCCTGAGACCGTAATTAAGCACACGTTTAGTTAAAACAACTTTTGTTTTATTTCAACGCTGGGAATTATGTTCATTCCCAGCCTGTAATGAGTCCCAAACAGTCCCTCGAGATAAGCACCCACCTTTCTCTCCTTTGAATTGCTGCCAACAACTAAAGTGTCAAATGAACTATAAAGAACCAACTGAAGTACAAAGTCCACACAGAGCTTCAAGGATTAATCCAAACAGAGTGAACAACTTTGCTTTCTACAAAGGTTTCTCTACCTTTGCGTTTCCTTTATACCTTATGGGAGGGGCAATCATCTCCAAGCCTTACTCCCGAGTCATCCCTTTGTCTTAGCTGCTCTTGCCTAGCAGCTCTGCGCACACGTGCACTGGGAACAGGCTCCCCTTGTTCATTTGCCTCGCTGGTGCCAGACTCCAGAGGCTCCGGAGTCAGGACACACCACTCCCAGATGGTCCTGGGCCCATCTCTGTATCAGATGCAGGACCCTCATCCGAGTCCTCTCCAGACTCCCGGACTGATTCCCATTCTTCCCCACTGTCCGATTCCACTGCCGTCTGCACAAGCTTCCAGCAAACCACAACACTGCCAGACAATTTGCCGTGGGGCAATTTAACCGGAGTAACTCAAGAGAGGGACAAGTGAATTGAAGTAGACCTTCTCTTGCTTTAGGTTTGAACCTTCTTAAGTTAGAAGTCCTTGAGGCTGGGTTAAGCCAGAGCATAGCGTAACTTGTCCCTGTTGTTTTTCTCTGGAGTTATTCTGCAGTGGGTTGTAGCCTGAGGAGTTAGCTACGGCAAGTTAACCTGTGGAGAGTTGGCCGCGATGAATCAGGCACAGCCAGTCGACCATGGCCAGACAAGCAGGGTGAGTCGGTCCCAATAAGCTGTCCCATTCCGACAATTCAACCCTGAGCTCCAAATATTCTATCCGTCTTCAGCCATTTTTGAGTTCACACAAGACAAATGCTAACATAACATCAGTGGTGGGATTCAATTTTTTTTTTACTACCAGTTCTGTGGGTGTGGCTTGGTGGGTGTGGCAGGGGAAGGTTATTGCAAAATCCCATTCCCTCCCCTCCCCTCCCCACCCCACCCCATCTCCGTTCTCCTGTGCAGGGCAACCAAAGAAGACCCAGCCGATCAGCTGGGACTTGGGAGGCAGATAATAGATGGGGGCAGGGCCAGTCAGAGGTGGGATTTGCCAGTTCTCTAAACTACGCAAAATTTCCACTACCGGTTCTCCAGAACTGGTCAGGACCTGCTGAATACCCACCTCTGCATAGTGTGTATCACTTTGGTGGCCAATTTCTCTTTTGCCTTAATTGTGTTTTTTCCAAATCACTTGTGTCATGTCTTGGTTTGAGAATGTATCATTCGTTTTAGGTAAAGTGATTGGTTTTCTCCTCTGGCTTTGCCACTGATCACTTTTGAGGCACTGGGAATCACAAACTAGAGCATTGGGGGGTGAGTGGGGGATGAGGTAGGTCTTCTTTTAAGACTTTGCCTTTCTTTTCCGAGGCCAGACCATTTTGGTGATGGAGGATATGATTTTGAAGTTTCACTCAAAGGCAAAGAGATTTTTCAAAGCATTTGGCCTGCACTTCTTTAGTCACAAAAGGGCCACATGGCCACATCTTTCATTGCTGGAGAGAGAATTGTGCACAGGGCAACCTTCCATGTTTCATTTAAATAAATCCCAAGAGAAGAATCAGAAGCAAACCACCGCTGGGACCTTCTATAGTAACTGTTGTTACTATAATCCCATCCTTCAGAAGTTAAATAACTTCTCCTTCCTGCAGTGAAATTTTAAGAAACTGCTTGATATTTCTGCTCACATATTTAGCAAAATGAATTAAAGGGCAATGAATTAAAAGACTATGTGTGAGAATGGACAATACAGCTTAGCTTTTCTATAATTAGTATAGTTTATCTACATCTATCTATCGATCTATTGATCTAATCTATCTTCTTCATCATCAATTAGTATTTATCTAATCTAACTTCATATCTATCATCATCAATATCTTCTATATCTTTCTCTCCATCATCATCATCATCTACATCAATGCAATATTGTATTCTAATCACTGTTCCACCATGGCTCCTTCAGTCCATCTCTATCAATCAGCTATCTATACCTATCTGTCTCTTATCTATTATCATCTGCCTGCCTGCCTGCCTGCCTGCCTATCTATCTATCTATCTATCTATCTATCTATCTATCTATCTATCTATCTATCTATCTATCTATCTATCATCTCTCCCTGCCTGCCTGCCTGCCTGCCTGCCTGCCTGCCTGCCTGCCTGTCTGTCTGTCTATCTATCTATCTATCTATCTATCTATCTATCTATCTATCTATCTATCTATCTATCTATCTATCTATCTATCTATCTTCCATCATCTGTGCTCTTTTCCTGGCTTGCTCTTCTTGTTTTTTCTTGTTTTTCATTATTCTTATATTTTGTAGTTTGCCCTGTTTACCACTTTGAATAATACAAGGAAAGACAACAGGTAATTAAATGAGGTACTGTAATGAGCAGCTACTCTAGAATATTTGAGATTCTAAAAGAAAGAAACTATGCACAGAAAATCTTATTTATTTTTTTATTGGGAGATAAATTATACCCTCTGCCTAACTGGCACCTGGTAGAATGTATAATAAAAATATCAGTTGAAGCTTAAAATGCTCAGGTGCAAAAAGAAAAGTTTTTAAAACCCTGAGAGCAACATTAAAATAAAAAGTGATAAAACATCCAATGGGAATGAAAGCTTTTTTTCCCCCTATTCAACATTGGTTAAGAATCTATTTTCAGATTGTAGAACTATTTGGGGAATAAAAGATCAAGATTTGCCCTGTCCTCACTTACAGTTCACCATGAGAAAATCACCTGCAATCATCTCCAGTCTCCCCCACTTGGTTGCACAAAGTTGGCCTTATTTCATCCCTATCATATAAAGTTTTAAATCATCACTTAGAGGGATAAAAATGGTATTTTGCCCCTTAAACTATTCCTATCCCCCTACACTCTGCAAACCTTCATTACTCCTTATCTTCAAGGTCAGATTAGATTACCTATTGTGGCCACATCTAATGATATCTTGCAGTTGGAAGATATGAAAATGGAAAAGCGTTTGCAGGAATCAGCGCAACAGTCTCCATCCCTTTTGTGCATGCTTGTGACATCACAATGTGCATAGAACAGCACTGTTGCTGTTTTAATCATCTGTGCATCAACACCCATGAGAACAATGCATAGTAATAGCACTTAGACTTATCGCTTCACAATGCTTTACAGCTCTCTCTAAGCAGTTTACAATATCAGCGTCTTGCCCCCAACAATCTGGCTCAGATGTGGTCATAAGTCAAGGACTACCTGTATTTGACATTTTTGCCTAAGTTCTCATTCCTATGAAATCTGAACTTGAAGATTTCAGCTAAGGCGTTGTATTTTTTAAAAGTGGGTACATGGCTAAATCATATTTATTTATTTATTTATTTTATATCCCCCCCCTTTTTTTACAAACAACTCCAGGTGATGAACATATCTAATGCTCCTTCTTTTTCTTATTTTTCCCACAACAACAACCCTGTGAAGTAAGCTGGGCTGAGAGTGACTGACCCAAGGTCACCCAAATGACTTTAATGGGTAAGGATGGACTTGACCTCACAGTCTGCTGGTTTCTAGCCTGGTGCCTTAACCACTAGACCATACCAGCTTAGGAAAGATTGCCAAAATAAATGAGCCTGGATGAAGATGAAAGCCTTTTAGGTATTCTTGCTTTGCTTTTCTCTGGATTGATTGGAGGCCTGGGATGTTGCTAAACCAGTCAGTATTTTTTCTGTATAAATCTCAGTGGCCATGAGATGGCAGCAGAAAGGCAGAGAAAAACATTAACTCCTAATCTGATCACCACCAGGTGGCAGCAAAGAGCTTTTGTATTTTTTTAAATACTATTTACTAGTTGTCTAGTTTTTGAATCGCAATACGATAGCCCTAATAAAAGCAAATCAAAATTAAACTAGGAAAAAACCAGCCATACATTCTCATATACAACTAACTGTCCAAGCTGCAGTTGTTATCACTAAGTCAACATCAATACGTGCTTTCAAAGTTGTGATTCATTCTCTAGTCTATGTTCAACATGGAATATTTTAGCTCAGTGGTGGGATTTAAAAATTTTTACTGCCGGTTTTGTGGGCATGGCTTGGTGGGCGTAGCAGGGGAAGGATACTGTAAAATCTCCATTCAGATGTGGTATTTTCTGGTTCTCCAAACTACTCAAAATTTCCGCCACTGGTTCTCCAGAACTGGTCAGAACCTGCTGAAAACCCATCTCTGTTTTAGCTGCTCAATGGTTTAAAATAGGCCAGTCAGGAGAAGTAGTCTCTTTTTGGCGAGTGCTATCAATTGTAGACTGCAACAATCCAGATAACCATTAGATGGCAGTCAAGAGATACAGGAAACTCTTCGTTGTTCTGCTATTAGTCAAATTACCCCAATCATGGAGAGCTGATTGCAGTCATGGATGTACCAATTTCTTTTGTATGTCTAGTGTTTCTGAAATAAACAACCCTCTCCCATCCACTTACAGGGTTTCTGTAGTTAGCACTGTGCCTCTGTAGTAAACATAATGCTTCTAACTTTTCATAATACCCCTGTCAATTCAATGTTAAATGGCAGGACTTAACATATGGACCAGTCTCTGGAGGTACTGCTGGCATGCGTAATTAGCATGATTTGTCACCATGTAACTTTCAGAGTGTACATTTTAATTAAAGCAAGTAATGGCGAAGGGGCTATATATTCTAATCAGTGAAATATGTCCACTTTAAAAATGCAGAAGGATTATATTCTGAAATTAAGCCATACAGGGAAGATATATTCCTGCATTAAGTGTATCATTTTCTCAGTTGGAAACATGACAAATATGGATCAAATCTGATTTGGGTGAGGTACTTGGGAACATGAAGAAACTCACAGCACTTTTTCTCAAACAAGTGTGAGGTAAAAAGAGTCACTATTTCAGTGTTGACAAATGGACAGGTTTTCAATTCTTTCATTGTTAGTATCATGTGGTACAGTGATTTGACAGCTGAAAGGAAAGAGTAGATGAAGATTTTGTCTGCCTGTCTAAGTCTCTCCTATCTATCTATCTATCTATCTATCTATCTTCTATCTCTCTCATTTATCATTTATCTATCTATTATTATTTATCTTCTATTTATCATGTATTTATCTCATCATTTTCTTTTATCTATCATCTATCTACTATCATTTATCATCTATCTATCTATCTATCTATCTATCTATCTATCTATCTATCTATCTATCTAATCATTTATCTTCTATCAATCTCTATCTCATTTATTATTTATCTATCATTATTATTTATCTTCTATTTATCATGTATCTCATCATTTATCTTTTATCTATCTATCTACTATCATTTATCTCCTATCTTCTATCTATCTTCTATCTATCTATCAACCATGGGATTTCAGTTGATTACTGGTGTTCACAACTCGAAAATCCTTTTAGTGAAGGGGGCTATTCCATAGGACCAGGATAGTCACCGAATAGGCCTGATTCTGGCTTCCCATCCCATACACTCTGGGATAAATCTGAAGCATATCTTTTGGTATGAAAAGAGAATTAGACAGCTTCTGTCCAAAAGAGATAGTCAGAAAAGTAACTATGAGCTAAACCAGCTGGAGATTCTGGATGCTCTTCAAGATCAGACCCATGTGATATAATAGACTACCTGGGAGGCAAGTGAGGGTGGAGATTTGTTCTCTGTGCTTGTGGTATCCAAACATTTTGTTACCAGGCTAGGTAACATCTTCAGCAGAATTTAGGGGATGTCAGTTTCTGTGTTCTTCTGCTTACAAGGGTTTTGTGTGGTTAGTAGATCTTGTGATGAAGAGGTCACGTCAGGTGAGGGTCTTGATGGATCTTGTGATGGGTATTGGGATAGGTCAGGTGTGGGTTGCATCAAATGAGGGTCTTGCAGTAAGTCTTGTGGTACCCAGGGGACCTAGGTATGACTAAGGTTTTCCAATCCAGGAATGGGCAACCCCATCCAGAACCAAAGATGGAAATTCCCCAGATCCAGGGAGACTTAAAATCCATAGGCGCTCAGTCTTGCTAGGGTTAAGTCAAAGCCTGTTCTTCCCTATTCAGCCTAAAATCTTGCCCATCATGCTATTTAAGTTTCTGGGTATTACCATAAAAGAGGTCCTGATCTGGGGTGGCCACATTGCAGCCCTGGTCAAAAGGGCCCAGTAGAGATTACACTACCTGAGACTTCTCAGAAAACAACAACTGAATGAAAAACTGCTGGTGACCTTCTACCACTGCACCACAGAGAGTAACTTGACTTACTGCACCTCTGTATGGTTTGCCAATTGCACAGTGGCAGATACAACAGCACTCCAGAGGGTTAATGTCATTGCCCAGAAGATCATTGGTTGCCCTCTCCCCTCTTTGGAAGAGCTTTATAGCTCCCACTGCCTTAAGAAAGTTCAAAATATTCTCAAAGATCCATCTCATCCTGGGAACCCCTTTTTTTGAACTATTACCATCTGGCAGACGGTACAGGATAATAAAAACAAGGACAAATAGGCTTGAAAACAGCTTCTAACTCTATTGAATTCTACTGTATAGTGCAATATTAATGCCATATCAAGGGTTTCCAATTCAATATATACAATGTGAAGGATGTGTGTTTGTGTTTATTTTCATAGTCATAATGAAAATGGTATTTAATTTCATTATACAAGGCGCAATGATACTAAACTAAACTAAAGTAAATCAACCCTCCATTCAATCCAACCAGCAATCTATTGTTTCCTTCTGACCATCTTGGGAAGAAATACTTGCACGCAAAGCTGGTTTTCTAACCTAAAATAAAGAGGTTGATCCGGGCTTCTAACTTTGGGTTTTCTAGGCTCAGTTCTTTGTGGCCGTTACCTGGTTTTTGGACAGACTACCAAAGAGTAACTACCTGTAACTTTTGGACAGGCAGGGCAGCAAGGAAACTAAAAGAAGGGTGGAGAAACTGTGGCAGCAACAGTGAGATCGAGGTGCCACAAGTGACACAAAACAGCAGTGTCTTTTCCCATCATGAATAATGAGGACACCAATGGCACACCACTGACATGGCTCCCACAGCCGATGTTCTATCCAAGGGAGCTAAAACGTTATCCATCCTCATTTGACAGAACAAAACACAATGCCAGCATAAAATCTGCGGTGCTTGTTGTCAATCTCTGTTGTATCCCTTCCCAGTTGCTGTTGAATGATAGCCAGGGTGGTGACAGCCATTACAGGCAAGGTGATTGGTTTGCTGATGTCCCTTTCCAGCCCATCACCAGGCAACGGGGGGGAGGGGGGAATCGCCCCCACCAATGGAAGCACCGGAGGAAGGATTCTCTACAGGATTCTGTCCATCTCATCTAGGATAGTTTGACCCTCTTTCCACTCCCCACTGGACACCTCCCAGATTAAAATGCTGTCGAATAAAGAAACACGTGGAAAGGTATCAGATTAGATAGAGTTCCGAAGGAAAAGGGATGGTAGACCCTGCCATATCTGTGCAGCCGGCTACAGCATGTCCTTAAGAGAACAGAAATGGACTAACTACTGGACAGCTGTCTCTTGCTTAAGGAGTAGGGGAGTGATTGAAACTGACAAATGCTGGGAAAAAAAACCGGCTACAGGTTTTCCTGAGATTCATTATTTTCTGAGACCTGCAATGAGGAAAGGTGGAAATACTTTATCTAAAGGTGGAAATGCTTTCTTCATTTCACAATATTGCATACATCTACACGTACATGTCAATCACATGTTTCCCCATTTGGGGCAAGCAATATTACACTAAGCACTGTGAACCAAGAAGTAGTGTTATTATAATACTTTATATTAAGAATTAAACTTAAGAAATCAAAGGGAGGTGATATGAAAACAAAAGAAAATCTCGCTACATTTAGTTATGCAAGCACTGTTCATTCAACCTTTCCATTTCTTTCATCTTTGCAAGCCATCTTTGTTTCCCTTAAACCCAGACTCCAATTCATATATTGTCTTTTATTCCTTAAAATTTCTCCCCCCTCCTTTTTTTTTGAGATCTCATCAACTTCATCCAACAATGGCCTTCTTATTTTTTGTCTTCCTTTTGATCCATTCACTCTTCTTTCATATCTTTATTTTGAAATTCAATTCCCGTGCATTCTTTCCATGATCAAACCATTTCAATAAACTTCTTTTATATAGAACACTGACTTTAGTATTAATTCAATTCGGCACCTATTTCTACTTATTTGACCATGCATGCTTCTTAAGTTCCCCATTTCCATTCATCAAACTCACTTTTATGTTTCTCCTTACATAGCTAACTCTTATTTTCCCATAACAAAAGAACAGAAGCGTGGACTTATACCCAGCCATTTTCATTTCTTTCAAGAATAACAACAGCAAAACATATATTTACCATCACATCTGTGTGGGTCGAGAAACATTATGTAATGTGTGGGACAGAAGAAAGAATCTACTGGCAAGCTGGCCAATGAGAAGAATCTTGAACAAGCTTCAAACTTTTTCCTACTTACTCCAAAAAAAGGGTAGAACTTTGGTATTTAAAAGTCATCTAAGTCTGCAGGACTCCGTGAGGAGAGAAGAGAAGCATTTCCATGGACCCAATCAGATGAACTACAACTAAAATTCCAGACACAGAAAAACTACAGTAACTTTCTGAAGAAGAGAAGTTTTCACTGGAGGCTTCCTAGAATGGTCTATGCAGTCTGAAGTCAAAGGCCATTCTAAGAAGTCCCAGAATACAACAACCAGGCTGTAGATGGCCTGACTTTTTAAGAGAAGATATGATCCCTTGCAGAGGTGGTATTCAGCAGGTTCTGACCAGTTCTAGAGAATCGATAGCGGAAATTTTGGGTAGTTCGGAGAACCAGCAAATCCCACCTCTGACTGCCCCTGCCCTCAATAGACTCTGCCTCCTGAGTCCCAGCTGAACAGCTGGGTCTTCTTCTATTGCCCTGCACAGGAGAATGGAGCTGGAAAGCAGGATAGTGGGGTGGGGAGGGAATGGGGATTTTGCAGTATCCTTCTCCTGTCACGCCCACCAAGCCACACTCACAGAACCCATAGTAAAAAAAAATTGAATCCCACCACTGATCCCTTGGTTAATTTCATGAAGTTTATAAGGAAAAGGCAAGCTCTGTTCCTGCCCCTCTTGTCTAATTTTGTAGGAATATGTGGAATGTATGTGGCTTCCTACTTATCTTACTGGAAATTTGTCCCTAAAAGTAGATTATAAAATAGAGAAGATTTGCTTGGTTTTGCTTCCCCTTAATGATGAGATCTTCCATGTCTCTTGTTGCCACTGGCTGGATTTCTGAGTTTCTCTACTAGGTAGAAATCTGCTTTATAGTATGGTGCAATTTTAACTTATCTAAAATATAGTCATATTTCTTATATATGTTCAGAGAAGGGGAATCTATGTGGACAGGGATGTGGCTAGGGTAGATAAAATGAACCCCCATCGTCCCATGTCCTCCTCTGTTTAAAAAAGCAGGATTGAAAGTAATGAATATTGTGTGAAAAAGTCTCACTAGCTTTATTCCATCCATATTGTTATGTGTTGAGATTCGGCCATAATCACATTGTATCCTCAGCTCCAAATTCCATGTGCGTGGAGCTATGAGGTAATATATACTTAGTGTTAAGGACACCACACAATGGATAGTTTGGGAAACCCTGCTGTCTCCAAGAAGTTTTGCTGCAATCCAGTCACTTTGTAGGATAAGAAACATAGCTCCATAAACCCTCTGCAACTTTGTGTAAGATAAATGGAATAATAAAGGATATGAATAATAACTAAGTGCCCTTTGAAAACCTACAACTGATGCCAGATGTTCACCACCTAAAAGAAGGGCCAGTCCATGCAAGACACAGAATAACAGAGTTGGAAGGGACCTTGGAGGTCTTCTAGTCCAACCCTCTGCACAAGCAGGAGACTCTATACCTATAGGGGTGTCAAACTCAAGGCCAGTGGGCCGAATCCAGCCTATGTAGCCGTCCTGTTCTACCCAGTGTGAAGAGGAAAGATTGAGCCAGCCTGGCTTCGGCCCAGTCTACCCAATGCAAAGAGGAAACATGCCATCAGTTTGGGGAGTGGTGTCAAGCTGGCCACGCCCACCCATTTGGCCACACCCACCCAGGCGGCCATGCCTGCCTGGCTCCTTGAGGTCAACCACGGCCCTGATGCAGCCCTCAATGAAACTGAGTTTGACACCCCTGCCCTGTACCATTCCAAACAAGCGGCTGTCCAGTCTCTTGTCTGTTACAGTCACACCAAGGACTCAACAGCTTTTTAAAGTGAAGATGACATGAAACCAGAGAGCAAGCCCCATTCCTTACCGGCACTGATGATGTTACCTATTTGGGTAATGAAATGTCTGCAAGAAAACAACCCCCACCTCAGAGAGCTCCAAGGACCCCACAGTTCAACCCTGAGCTGCAAATATTCTCTTCAACTGGCACCCAGAAGCTTATTTTTCCTGCTTTTAGAATGTAATTCCTTTTTGTATTTCTTTGCTCTCTTTTCCTCCAGCAGTAAATTCCAGACCCAAAGCATTTTCTTTTAGCTCCAAAAGTCACAACTGCTCTGATAGCTCCCTGTGATGTGTGAAGTATAAAAGCTGAGATCGTTATCACAGATAAGAGTTCTATTACGGAAGTTCAGTCTATCTATCTACTGTCTAAATTGGGCTTTGGCAAGGGAGAGAATGGAGCAGGCAAACGGACACCCTCCGTCTTTTCTCCCATCCTCAAATGCCTCAGAAGTGATATTTACTGTTGTTCAGCATCTTCCCTTTCTTCTCTTTCAGCAAATAAAGGCTACGAAATTGAGTAGCCCATTGGTCCTCTGTATTAATGCACATTTTTGGTGAGCATCGAATACAGCTAATGGTGTTAATTTCTTTGGTTGCTTCCTGGGCAGAAATGCAGCCTATAATTTGTCTTATGAGCTGAGGTGGCACAGTGGTTAGAATGAAGTATTGCAGGCTGACTGCCGGCTGCCTGAAATTTGGCAGTTCGAATCTTACCAAGCTCAAGGTTGACTCAACCTTCCATCTTTCCGAGGTTGGTAAAATGAGGACCCTGATTGTTAGGGACAATATGCTGACTCTAAACTGCTTAGAGAGGGCTGTAAAAGTCTGTGAAGTGGTATATAAGTCTAAGTGCTATTGCTATTATTATGTTTGGTCTGGCAGTCAGCTAGATGCTTCCACTGGATTTGGCACTTTTATCCACCTATCAAGTTCTTCCCAAGGACCTGGGATAGGCAGTTTGGTGGCATTGTTGCAGGATGTAAGCTGTTCCAGTTAAAGCTGCCTTTTGCAATTGACTGATGGTGGTTTTGTCAATGCTGATGGCATTCAAGTGGTGTTCCAAATGTTTTGGGATTGCACCCAAAGCAGCTTTTACTATTGGCATTATCTTCGTTTCCTTTTGCCACAGTCATTCGACTTCTATTTGCAAGTCTTTGTCATTTTGTGTTTTTCTCCAGTTCTTTCTTTTTTCTTTCACTGTCTCCAGGTACTGCAATGTCCACTATCCCGCTTTATTTGTTTTTCTTATTGACAGTTATGAAGTCTGGGATATTATGTGGCAGGTGTTTGTCTGTTTGAATGCTAAAGTGCATTTAGCATTTTAGCACCTCCATTTTCTATTTGTCTGTTGTGCGGTCCCACCAGATCTTGCCTTCAGACAAATGGTATTTCTTGCAGATGTTCCAATGCACCATTATTGATGCTTTATTATGCCGTTGTTTGTGGTCAGTCTGTGTGGTCTTGCACCAACCAACTAGGAGGTCCACTGTTTCTTCAGCTTCTTTGCAGAGCCAGTATTTGCTGTCTGTTGCTGCCTTCTCAATTCTGCCTTTGTATGCATTTCTACTTAAGTCTTAAGTCCAGCCAGAATTAGCTTCGTCATCTCTTTCTTCAACTATCCTGCTCTTAGCTATTCCCAGGTCTTGTGGTTATCTATTTTGCCTGCTCTTGTTTTAATGCACTGGTGATGTAATACTTTGCCTTGTTATTTCTCTTTTCTATTCATTTGGTCTTTCTTGTAGGCCAGTTTGGTCTCTCCAGTGCTCAGTAAGCCTTCCTGGTAAACTAGCTTTAGTACATTTTCTTCACTGTCCTTCAGATATGCCCTTTTTTCTTCTTCAATTATCTGGTGTACTCACAACTTTCTACACCCACCTATTTTCCTTGGAAAGTAGAATCTGTCAACACTGCTGTGTGGATGAATTCATTGTCATCATCATTATTATTATTATTATTATTATTATTATTATTTGGATAGCTGTAGAATCATGTTTAGTTTTCTTCCCTGTGCTGCTGATGCTTTTTTCTTTTAGAAAATAAAAATGCTCCCTTTGTTTATTTATTTAAATGGCTAGAGACCATTGAAACTTACTTTTGGAAATTACTGGCACAATACATTTATTTATTTATTTATTTTATTTGTCAATTGTTTACAAGATAATAAGTATAAGTGTATACATAATTATGAATACATGATATGGGTACATATAAGAAAAATAAAAGAAAAATAAAAGAAACAATAGGACAGGGACGGTAGGCACGTTGGTGCGCTTATGCACGCCCCCTACAGACCTCTTAGGAAAGGGGTGAGGTCAATAGTAGACAGTCTAAGGTTAAAGTTTTTGGGGTTTGGGGAAGAAACTACAGAGTCGGGTAGAGTATTCCAGACATTGACCACTCTGTTGCTGAAGTCGTATTTCCTGCAATCAAGCTTGGTGCGGTTAACCTTGAGTTTGTATCTATTGTTTGCTCTTGTGTTTTTATGTTTGAAGCTGAAGTATTCATTGACAGGTAGGACATTGCAATGTATGATTTTATATACCATGCTTAAATCAGACCGAAGACGGCGTAATTCAAGGTTTTCTAGTTCTAGAATTTCAAGTCTGGTGGCATAAGGTATTATTAAATTAAAGTATTACATTAAAGTTGACCTGTGCAACTGGAAATATTTACTTATTTATATGGAAGTCAGAATTCATAGGCTTCAAGAAAAACTCCAGTAAATTAAGTTTAAGCCTCGTTGTTATAATCTAGATGGATTGTGCATTTTGTTCTGGAGGATGTATAGAAACTAGATTGCTACAAAGCTACACTATAGATTGATCAGAGCAGTAGAAGATCAGATTCCTCCTACTACATGTAAAAGAATTGATACTTCCACAGGCTTTATGGCCCTATTTAATCCCAGGGACTGCAGTCCAAACTGAGATCTGATCATTTTTATTAGAATAGATTTTATTTCCCTATGTAACAGCCAATCATGGTGGGAAAAGCAAAATGGCAGATATGAGGAAAGTATTAATAAGGGAGCTCTTCATATCTTAGTCTGCTTTTCTGAACTTGAAAGTACACTTTTTTGTTCCTAGTGTCAATTCATACAAAATGATCCTGCATGAGTGGTGTCAATCACTATTTCCCCACAAAAGCTTTTTTTTCATCCTACTTCAACCTTCTGTAAAGCCTTTGATTCAGTGATACACTACAAATTACTCCTAAAACTAAAATCTTATGGTATCTCTGGACACCTGCAAAACTGGATAGAAGCATTCTTGTCAAACAAACAACAAATGGTCAAAATTGGGAGCATCCTACCAAATTCTGTACTTGTCAACAGTGGCGTCTCCCAAGGCATTGTTCTAGCACTAACTCTCTTCATACTCTACCGAAATAACCTCTGTGATCATATTAAGAGCAACTGCGTTCTCTTTGCTGATGATGTAAAGCTATTCAACACCACAGACAATACTGCTACCCTTCAAAAAGACCTCAACTATGTATCAGAATGGTCAAACAAATGACAACTTCAAATCTCAACAAACAAATGCTCCGTCTTACATATTGGCAAAAAAAATAATAATCAGAAAATAAAATTCAAGCTGAATAGTCAAGACCTTGTTGATGATCCAAACTCTGTCAAGGACCTTGGGGTACTCATCTCTAATGATCTAAGTACTAGAGCTCATTGTAACTACATAGTCAAAAAGGCATTAAGAGTTGTTAACCTAATCCTATGTAGCTTTTTCTCCGGTAATATCACACTAATAACTAGAGCATACAAAACATTTGCTAGACCAATACTTGAATACAGCTCATCAGTCTAGAACCCGCATTACATATCTGATATTAATACAATTGAGAAAGTCCAGAAATATTTCACAAGAAGAGTTCTACACTCCTCTACTTGTTGCAGAATACCTTATGCCACCAGACTTGAAATTCTAGACCTAGAAAACCTAGAACTACACCCCCTTCAGTCCGATCTAAGTATAGTATATAAAATTATACATTGCAATGTCCTATCTGTCAATGAATACTTCAGCTTCAACCATAACAATACAAGAGCAAACAATAGATACAAACGTAAGGTAAACTGCACCAAACTTAATTGCAGGAAATACGACTTCAGCAACAGAGTGGTCAATGTCTGGAATACTCTACCTGATTCTGTGGTTTCTTCCCCAAATCCCCAAAACTTTTAACATTAGACTGTCTACTATTAACCTCACCCCTTTCCTAAGAGGTCTGTAGGGGGCGTGCATAAGCGCACCAACGTTCCTACCATCCCTGTCCTATTGTTTCTTTTTATATTTCTTATATGTATCCATTTTATGTATTCATAATTATGTTTATACTTATACCTGTTATCTTATAATCGCTTGACAAATAAATAAACAAACAAACAAACAAACAAACAAATAAATAAATAAATAAATAAATAAAATAAAACCTAATTTCTACCTTAGCCTTCTTTCTAACACTGGTTCCAATAGAAGAGAGGATCAAGGTTGAACAGTGGAGTCCTTAGTGCTCCCTGAGCTTGGTTGTCTTCTTGTAGTGTTTCATTACCCAACTAGGTAACATCATCAGTGCTTCAAGGGAATGAGGTTTGCTCTCCCTTCTACACTGATAATGTTACTGTCAGGATTCCAGCAATCGCTCTAATTGAATCATGATTCTCCAGCCAAACTTCAATAAATTTCAAAGGATTCATTAGAGGCAACATACTGGGACTGCCTTGTATGAAGCCAACTCTGGCAGACGTAATTTACAGTCATGTGTGACCCTGTTTCCCCTCTTCCCCCCAGGTGTCTCCTAAACCAGATTCTCCAATTGAGCATGTTCACAGGCTGGGTGTCATCATTCACATTCTCCAATTAAATATATCTGCGGCCAAAAACGCTGTTATTTTAGTTACAATCTTTTAAAGATAAGGGTTGCAATCAGAGGTGGTATTCAGCAGGTTTGACTAGTTCTGGAGAACCGGTAGCAGAAATTTTGAGTAGTTTGGAGAACCGGCAAATCCCACCTCTGACTGGCCCCGCTCCCATCTATTCTCTGCCTCCTGAGTCCCAGCTGATTGGCTAGGTCTTCTTTTGTTGCCCTGCACAGGAGAAGGGAGCTGGAAAGCAGGTTAGTGGGGTGGGGAGAGAATGGAGATTTTGCAGTAACCTTCCCCCAGGAGTGGGGAGGGAATTGAGCTTTTTGTAGTATCCTTCCCCTGCCACTCCCTCCAAGCCACCCCACAGAACTGATAGTAAAAAGAATTGAATCCCACCACTAGTTGGAATGTACTTTCACTTCCCTCCCCCCTTTTTATGGCAACTACTAAAATAGGCATAGGAATGTTTTATGAGTTGACAGTTACCCAGTAGGGAAATGAAATGTCAGAAGGTACATATAACACTGGTTTATTCGGTACAAGTGAAACAATGGATTTTTGCAGTATTCCCTACAGCCACCTACAATGTGAGATTGTTTGACACCTTGCCTCTTATATACACGGTTCAGAAATCCTCAGCCAGGCAAGGAGGAGGGATCAAGTGGGGATCCCATTTCAGGAAGCAAATGGACTTCATTGTTTTTCTTTGAAGACATTTTGCTTCTCATCCAAGAAGCTTCTTCAGCTCTGACTGGATGGTGGGGACTGGAAGGATGGTGGGGGAATGGAAGAAAGTCCTGTTGCCTCTTGGAAAAAGCACCTTTGGGACAATCATGACTTGGATGACTGAGAATCTCCACAGAGACCAAGTGGGGAGTTAGCCTTGAATCATTGCATAGCTGCAAGAGATCTAGGACTGATCCTCCATTTACCCCCCAGGTTTCCATGGACTTACTGTTTCCAAAGGAAGGCAAACAGCCTGGGAAGATTCTTGTATTATAGGTAGATCACAATAAAGTAGTCAACATGGACCCTTCACATGTCGATCTGGTTGCTTGGGTCTGGTACAAAGGTCTTTCTCTGACCCAATTACTTAACCATCTGTATCAACATGATGTCTCTTATTTGCAACTTAGCTACACGATAGGCTTGCTCTACCTACTGAGTAGGTCATTTTTAATTCCATTCTTTTACAGAGTGTGCTTTCAAAGTCTGTCTGCTGTAGTTAATGGCAGGCTCTTCCCTTAACATCCTTTCTTGCTGTAATATGCAGAGAGCAAGAGATTTGCTGAGATCAGATGGGAGTAGCAATAATAGCAAATAAAAATCCAAATTAAGGGAAAAGAGCAAGTAAATAAATTTTTAGTCATATAAAATTTAATAGTTATGTTAAAGAAAAGAATATTAAAAGTCATTTTATATAGAGTGGATTTATATTGGAGCCGATTTTCTAAAAGTTGTCCTGCTTTGAGTGATATGATAATCATACACTTCCCCATTCTCCAAACCTCCTCCAGTAGTACATGGGGATTGAAATTTATATATGCAATAACCAGCAAAGAATCATAAAGGATCAAACCAGAGAAATCTGTCTCACTCCATTTTTTCCTGTCACTCCCAGAGCGATTTTAATATTTTTCTGAAGTCATCCTGTATTTCCCAGACACTAACATTGTTTCAAATATAGCTGGCTCACAAATAAGAGCTAAATACTGCATATGTCTTGGTAACCCATAAGTGTGTCTGAGGACTACATTAAAAATGTCATTGTAAAAAATAGGTTAGCTGAATCTCCTCTTAGTTGCAACTTTAATGGCCTTGATGTTAATTTTGGGTGAGTCTTAAGTTTTAATTCTTTGGCGCAACAAGCCTTAGGTTTTTGTTTTCATGTAAGTGAGGAAATTAGGCTGGCTAAATGCTATACATTTTTCATATCCATATCTTCATGCCTAAACCATATGGACACCTTGAAATAAGTATCCGGGGGCTTTAAAGTAACTTAGAAAGTATTTCACATACGAGATGACCTGGGATTTGGGATATCATAGAATTATTCTTCTGCACGGAAGTCCTTTTTATGACATCCCTCATGGCAGCTTCCAATCAGAATATGATGGTCAGTTTCACACACTGCCCTCAATCATCACGTGCGTTATTGGTTTGGCTTAGTATAATGTATGTGTTCTGGTTTGTAAAACCATGCTTTTTTTTCCCGGGGTGGACAACCTCTATGCCTCCAGGCTTGAAATTTTGGGCTTGGACAATCTGGAACTGCACCGCCTGCAGTCCGATCTAAGCATACTTCACAAAATTGTCTGCTTTAACATCTTGCCCATCAATGATTTCTTCAGCCTCAATTACAGTAATACACGGGCAAACAACTGATACAAACTCGCTGTAAACTCGATTGCAGAACATATGATGTTAGCAACAGCATCAGAGGTGGGTATTCAGCAGGTTCTGACCAGTTCTGGATAACCAGTAGCAGAAATTTTGAGAACCGGTGGTAACACCCCTGGAGTGGGGTGGGAATGGAGATTTTACAGTATCCTTCCCCTGCCACACCCACCAAGCCATGCCATGCCATGCCACCAAGCCATGGCTACAGAGCCGGTAGTAAAATTTTTGAATCCCACCACTGAACAGCGTGGTCAACGCCTGGAACGCCCTACCCGACTCTGTTGTTACAGCCTCGACCCCTCACAGCTTCAACCTCAAGCTGTCTACCGTGGACCTCACCCCATTCCTAAGAGGTCCTTAAAGGGGGCGTGCATAAGCGCACCAGTGTGCCTACCATCCCTGCCTTACTGCCCCCATTTATCTGTATTTACTCCCTTTGTTGTTGTACTTATACTTGTTATCTTGTACATGTTTGACAAACAAACAAATAAATAAAAAGCTCTGTGTAGGAGATGACCAGGCTGAGACCGAGGGTGGGGTCAAACACATCACCAGTCATGAGTCCCTTTGTGCCTACAAGAGTTCTAAGGCCAGCCCACATTGAATTCCTTTAACTCTTACCTACCACCGATTTGCTTGGACTGTTAGTAATTCAGTTTCTCATAGAAAACTTAAGCTTGCAATACATCTTTACACCCATTTGAACTGCCTGGATCTTCTGATTTCCCTGGGGCTTGACACGCTGGCTTCTGAACCACGAATGATAGCCCAGGCTCTTTTTTCTCCCAAGGCCTCCTCCCCACAATCATGCACAATCAAATTTGGCATGCTGTTTGAACTGAATAGAGTAGAACAACAGAGTTGGAAGGGACTTTGGAGGTCTTCTAGTCCAACCCCCTGCTTAGGCAGGAAACCCTACTCCACTTCAGACAAATGGTTATCCAATCTCTTCTTAAAAACTTCCAGTGTTGGAGGATTTACAACTTCTGGAGGCAAGTTGTTCCACTGATTAATTGTTCTATCAGGAAATTCCTCCTTCATTCTAGGTTGCATCTCTCCTTGATTAGTCTTCACCCATTGCTTCTTGTCCTGCCCTCAGGTGCTTTGGAGAAGAACTTGACTCCCTCTTCTTTGTGGCAGCCCCTGAGATATTGGAAGACTGCTATCCTGTCTCCCTTAGTCCTTCTTTTCATTAAACTTGACATACCCAGTTCTTGCAGCCGTTGTTCATACGTTTTAGCCTCCAGTCCCCTAATCATCTTTGTTGCTCTTCTCTGCACTCTTTCTGTGCACTCTTCTGAAAATATCAGCAATATGTAACTGAAATGTGATGGAAAACCTTCCTCAAGTAATCCTTGGCATAACAGTTGTTATACCCTATATATACCCTATATATACCCTCTATCTATTGATAGACCCTATTTTCATCCATGACTAGTTGGAGGTACACAAAGTCCGCTTTGTTCCCCCTCCCATTCCAAGTGGATGGATTTATGCCTTTGAGTTGCATATTTCAGTGGTCAGGTCACCTGGAATGTCCAAATACGTAGCTTGATTAGTGACAGAAGAACAAGAACATAACAATGAATATCTTTTCCTGTCCTTATGATGTGGTGCTTATGCTGACACAGAGGTAATGCAGAATGTATTTGGCTTCTATAGAGAGGGGAAAGGATGGCATGCCATCTTTACAAGGTAAGTCTTCTCCAAGATCTCAATATGCTTTATGACGTCTCACTTATACATGACACATTTGTCAGGTTCTCTATTCTGCTTGCAAAGAAGAAATAAATTCTTCAAGGTCATCCAGGGCTCCAGCAAGACAGGAAGAGAGGAACATTTTTCACTGCCCCTTGCTCTTCCTGGATAGACCATGCCCCCAAAATGCTACATTGCTGACATCTCCTTGCATCTGAGCTATCATAATAAAACATGATGAATATAAACTTGGATGCCAAATGCCCGAAATGTACCATGGATTCAAGTAAACAACATTGTTACAGCTTGTTCATCCGCCCTCCCACCACTTCCCACTGGGGATTTTTTGCTTGTTCTCACATATTTCTCAATAAATCTTCATTATTGCTTCCTTCTTTCACTGTCTTCTTTCTCCCCAGTTTTCGGTTTTAAGATTATTCCAGGAGCCAATGACAAATTTCCTTTATATGTTCCCATAGTCATACATTCCATTGACATAGGGACCCAGCTATATTCTCTAGAGAGCAGGAACATGCTGTCTGGATGATTCAGCCAATAAGGGTGGATGATATTGTATTACAAGTTTCATAATGTAAATGAGAAAGAGGGCCGTCATTCCATGAAAACTGTAATATAGCGATTGTGCTTGTTGTGTATGGCAAACCAAATGTATTATTTATGCAATTTTCTTTTCCTTTTTTTTTTTTTTTTTTGATGCAATGGAGGGAAAATATGTGGAGGGGAATAACACAACAGTTATTCTGAAAGAGATTATTTCATTTTATAGTTTTTTAGTGTCATGGATATGAACATACCTACATTGAATAGCACAGAATAAATGAGGCAAATTGTGAAGATTTATATTCAAAACCGAAGGCGATATAGATTTTTGTTATGGAGGAAATAACTTCTAGGGAAGTAGGAGAAACCCCAATGACTTTCATAGTGTTAATACAGAGATGATATACAGCAGGCTTCTGACCACTTCTGGAGAGTTGGTAGCAAAAATTTTGAGTAGTTCGGAGAACCGGCAAATACCACCTCCGACTGGTCCCGCCCCCATCTATTCTTTGCCTCCTGAGTCCCAGCTGATTGGCTGGGTCTTCTTTGGTTGCCCTGCACAGGAGAATGGAGCTGGAAAGCAGGTTAGTGGGGTAGGGAGGGAATGGGGATTTCTCAGTATCCTTCTCTTGCCACGCCCACCAAGCCATGCCCACCAAGCCACGCCCATAGAACTGGTAGTAAATTTTTTTGAATCCCATCACTGTGTTATTACCACTTGAGAACATGTTGTGTTGACTTATCATTGAAATCCAATGCACTTCTCAATTTCATGTTTTTCTGAGCCTTTCCACAGACTCATTTTGATTTTATAATCTGTTAAATCCATGTCAGGAATATCTAGGAATATGAAATTATTATTTAGCCCAACTTCATTTTTGTTGAGTATGAGTAGTAATGGAAGATATCTCAATTAATCATTTACCAAGAAAAGCTCTAACAGATGAATAGAAAAAATATAAAAACGCCAGCTTCAATAAACTATCTGGAAGAATGTTTTGCTAAGGGAAATGAAGGTCAGGAATGGAAGGCAATATTAAATTCAACACTGCATCCAGTTTTGGTCATCGTATTATATAAAAATGGTGTTGAGATTGTGAAAAGAGTGCAGAAAAGAGCAACCAAGATGGTTAGGGCTGGAGGCTAAAACATATGAAGAACAGCGGCAAGAATTGGGTTTGTCTAGTCTAGTGAAAAGAAGGACTGAGAGTGAGATGATAGCAGGGCTTCGAGATTTGAGGGGTTGCCACAAGGAAGAGGGGGTCAACCTATTTTCCAAAACACCAGAAGGCAAGACAAAAAGCAACGAATGGAAACTAATCAAGGAGGGAAGCAATCTAGAATTAAAAGAAATTTCCTAATAGTTAGAACAATTAACCAGTGCCAGCTTGTCTTCAGAAGCTGTGAATGCTCCATCGCTGGATCCTTTCAAGAAGAGAGCTGCAAAAAAAGTGCAAGAGTTTTGGTTTAGGATGGGGAAGTGGATGGAGGAAATGTTGGGTTTTAAATTAGATCGTGTACCAGAATCCTTTCTATTAGGAATCATGTCAAAAAAATACAATAGATGAGCTATATTTGATTATACATATTATTACTGCAGCAAGGATAGCACTTGCCCAGAACTGGAAAGAGACAGGCATACCAGGTGAAGACAGAGTAATAAACAAAATCTTGATATGTGCTGAAATGGACAAGCTAACTTTAGAGATGAAAAATAAAGATGAGCCGGCATATTACGCAATTCGGGATAGATTCTATCCCTGGTGGGAGCAGAACGGAAGGTCTTAAGTTGGGAAAGGATTTGCTGAGAGGGTAAATGAATGTATGAGATGAAAATAGGACCAATGATGTTGGAAATGTAATATATGAGTGAACAAATGTATACATGTATATATTTGAATAATTGCATATAGGAAAATATACACCTATGCGATACTGACCAAAAGTTATGTCAAACCGACTTCAGTATGTTCAATGTTTTAACTGTTTTGTTCAATAAAATATTTAAATAAAAATAAGAAGAGATTGGAGAGCCACTTGTCCGGAATGGCTTTGGTGGGTTGGGGTGGACTAGAAGACTTCCAAATCTGTTGTTCTGTTATTTAGTAGATGTTAAATGGAAATGATCTGACAGACTAGCCTGCTAGAAGTTCAGAAGGAGATCAAATGAGCACTTTTAGCTGCAACGTTAGTTCAAACTGGATGATTTCAAGAACAGCTGAATTTGACTTGAGTAAGTGGGATGTTATCCACTTAAATTTAGGGCAAAACCAGAAGTAAGATTTGGAAATTCAAAATTCCATACTTTCCATTGACCGGCATGGAAAATCTACATAATGATTATGATTTAAAAACAACAACACCTAGAACTGAATAAAATTTGTAGGTACCATAATCATGCACACACACACACACAAAAAGATATTCCGCATTTCAATAAAAATGTATGGAATAGTTTGATAACAAGCCGTTTTAAATTTTGATTTTACAAAGGGTGTAGCTTTAAACCCTCTATCACTTTCTAAGGGATCAAAACTGTCAAATTTCAGATAGGGAAATGCAGGAATTTGTGCTGGACAGTCAGGCCTGGTTTAGAACGATTTTTGGAACTTTTGGAACAGGAATATATAATCTGATTGGGGTCAAAGGTCATAAAACTTATAAGGTGTTTAGAGTTGCTTTGTAAAAAAAAAAACCCGGATAAAAATCAAAGCAGAAATTGGTCTTGCCCAGATTCTTTTAAGTTGCTTTTAATTCCACCCTCATAATTTCAAAGTTGCTTTTCTAAAACCCATTCGCTTTCTCATAACTTACTCAGTTTTGAAAACATATATTAAGTTTAAATTATTTATATAAGATTGACAGAAACAGAATGGGAGGCTGTGGAGATGAAGAAATCTGGGGAAATTTGTGTGTGTTTCCAGGGCCTTGGGCCTTGGACCCATTTTCTCAACTCTTACAAGCTGTTTTATCAACGTTATCAGCATCTGAATTGCAAAACATAGGAAAGCTTTTATGCCAAAGCTGGGCCTTCTTTTTTCCTTTCTCCCTGTGCAACATTTATTCTCCTGCTTTAACATGTGACGTGGCTGCTTCTATAGAGTAAGACTGATTGCCCTATGATGCCCTTTTAGCTTATATACCAGGGGTGTTAAACTCAAGGCCCGCGGGACAGATCCAGCCTGCGTGTGATGACCCGGAGTGTAACACAAACGTAACAAAATCCAAAATGTAAATAAATGTCCTTTAATGTCTCCAGCTTGGCCCCACTGTTCAATAATTCTCAGTTAGAGATAAAATGTACTCAAAAATAGTCTTCAAAAGAAAGCAATACAGTCCAAACTTAATGAGCTGATAGAGGTGAAATAAAAAACCAAACAAACTACAATGACAAAATTTCCACAACGGACCAGGATTAGTAACTGCCAAATTCAAGAAGATAAGGCACAGTCTGTTAGAAGGACACCAACCAAGATAACTTCAGCCCAAAATAAAACACACTTTGCTTCTGGAAACACTGTGTTGTAATCGTTTCTCTTATATACTATTCTCCCCAACAGCAACTAATGAGGGGATCATAGCCGCTTCCTCTCTCATAAGCCAAGTTGTTTCCTTCTCCATTCCTCCCTGCGTGTCCTAGGATGCAGAGGGGATGGGCCTGGTTGTTCCTCTGACTGCCGAACCGGCCTCTGCCCTTCTCCAGCGTCCTCCACAACCTCTGGAGCCACACCTCCAACTCCCTGTCTGTTGTAGTTGAGCAATGAGAGGCTAGACCAGGGCTTGGGTGCAACAAGACTTTATTGGAGCAATAAAGGACTGAACGTGTTAGCCCTGCCTGGAGCAGGCTCACAGCGATCAGCGGCTGGCCGGACCCTGCAGCTGGCTTTTATAGCCGGCTGGCAAGGGAGGCCAGCCAATGAGGGACAGCAAACGCCCCCGCAGCATGAACGGACCTGGGTGGGGACTTTGGCAAGTTCCAGGGACATAACACCCTTTCCCCCCAGATGCGAACACGCATAGTCACTTAAATAAGCGGGCGGTCTGTGCTGGCGCCCCGAGCGCCGTAACTCCAGTGAGTTACCAAGTGTCTCAGAGTTCAAGGCACCCGGTGGGGTTGGTGATGGGGTGCAGCCTCGCCCCGAGGGTTGCACAGGCACCGGTGTTGTGCTTGTGTTTGGTGATGTTGTGGCCCCATCTACTGGTTCCGGTGGCGGACCCGTTGGGCAGTCCCGGTCTACTGCCTGCTCTCCAGGTCCGGGCGGTGGTGGTGGAGCGATTCTGGTGTGGTCTTCGGTGGGAGCTTGGTGTGGCACCTGGGGGTCTACCTGAGCCCACGAACCGACATTGGCGACGGTAGCCTGTCGCTTCCTTAGCTGGTCCAGGTGTCTTCTCCAGATGCGGCCATCTTCCAGCTGTACTCGGTACGACCAGGGACCGGTGATGGCTACTATCACTCCTCGAATCCACAGCGGGTCTCCGGCATAGTTCCTTGCAAATACATGTTCCTGCAAGACAAAATCTCTGACCCCCGTCGTTGAAGCGAGAGGGGTGTCAGGGCAATAATGAGGGTGGAGCCTATCCAACACAGTTCTTAGGCGTCTACCCATCAGCAATTCAGCAGGGGATTTGTTGGTGACCATGCAAGGGGTCGAGTGCTGGCTTAGCAAGAAACGGGAGAGTCTGTGATGCCAATCTTCTTTGCTGAATCTGGCTAACGCTTCTTTTGTGGATCTAACGGCTCTCTCCGCCAGTCCGTTGCTGGCAGGATGGAAGGGAGCCGTGAAGATATGTCGGATACCAAGATTTGTGGCAAAACGGCTAAATTCTGTTGAGGCAAACTGGGGGCCGTTATCCGAAACTATGGTATCTGGTAGCCCGTGTGTTACGAATAGGCGAGTTAGAGCCTTGGTAACTGCAAGCGTGGTGGTCGTGGATAGTTGGGCCACATCGATCCATTTAGAGTATGAATCAACGACCACCAGGAAGGTTTTGCCGTGTATTGGACCCGCTAAGTCAATGTGTAGCCTTGACCAAGGCGCGTTGGCGCTCTCCCACTTTGTGGGGGTGGTGATTGGAGGGGATGGTCTGGATTCCTGGCAGGGTTGGCATGAGCTTACCCACTTGACGATGTCGTTGTCCAAACCAGGCCACCAGACGTAGCTCCGTGCCAACGCCTTCATCCGGACGATGCCCGGGTGGCCCTCGTGTAGTGCCTCTAAGACTGGTGTACGAAGTGAGGCCGGAATAACAACCCGGGTGCCCCACAACAGGCAGCCCTGTATGCTAGACAGCTCCTGTTGGCGGGTCTTAAAAGGTGTGAATTCGGCTGAGAGGTTAGTACCCGGCCACACCCTCCTCACCCAGTCCAGTACCTGGGCGATGGTTTTGTCCGTCCTGGATTTGGTGGCGATGTCGAGGGCGGTGACAGGAAGGTCGAGCTCGGTGACATCGAAGATGGCATGGACCAGGGTTGGGTCTTCTGCTGGAGCTGGCAGGGGGCAGCGGCTGAGGGCGTCTGCGTGGCTTAGCGTTTTTCCTGGGCGGTGGATGAGCTTGTACGAATAAGCCGCCAGGAACAAAGTCCACCTTGTCATTCTGGGAGACAATACTTGGGGAGTCTGCTTGTCTCCGGAAAGAAGACCCAGGAGAGGCTTGTGGTCCGTGATTAGCTCAAAGTTGTGGCCAAACAGGAATTCATGAAATTTCTTAACCGCGGCCACAGCGGCTAAAGCCTCCTTGTCGATCTGACTATAGTTACGCTCTGTTGCTGAGAGCGTTCTGGAAAAGAAGGCAATTGGTGCCTCGGAGCCATTGGGTAGTCTATGGCTTAATACGGCGCCAATCCCAAAAGGGGATGCATCCGCGGCTAGTACCAGTGGAAGGTGTGGGTCAAATTGAATAAGGACCGCGTCAGATGTAAGCAGTGATTTGACTGCGTGAAAAGCGGTGTCTTCCTTGTGTCCCCAGTGCCAAGGTGCTTTTTTATCTAAGAGCCTGTGTAAGGGCTCTGCTACTGATGCCTTGTGAGGCAGAAATGATGCATAAAAGTTCAATAATCCCAAAAAGGCTTGGAGCTCGGCTTTAGTGGTTGGCGTGGGTGCCTCATGAATTGCCTTGACCTTGGACTCTAGGGGGTGAATGCCTGAGGCGTCAATTTTATAGCCCAGAAAGTCCACCTGTCTAGTGGCAATGGCACATTTCTCCTTTTTTAATTTGAGGCCATGCTGTCTGAACCTGTCTAACACTGCTCTGACTCTCTGGAAGAGTTGGGGTCTGTCCCTGGCTGAGACCAATATGTCGTCGAAGTAGGGTACTACGCCAGGGAGGCCCTGTAGTATACGCTCCATGAGGGATTGGAAGATGCCCGGGGCAACACTTACGCCAAACTGGAGACGCTTGCACCGGAATGCACCCCTGTGGGTCACAATGGTCTGCAGTTCGGCTGTTTGGTTGTCAACAGGGAACTGTTGATACGCTTGTGACATGTCCAATTTGGCAAAAATGTTGCCAGGCTCAAAGGTATGCAATAAATGTTGAATGACTGGTACTGGGTACGCGCTAACTTGTAGAAAGCGGTTGATTGTTGTTTTGTAGTCTGAACAAATTCTCAGGCTGCCATCTTTTTTAAGGGGTGTGACAATTGGCGTCTCCCATTTGGCGAAGTCTGTCGGTTCAATGACCCCTTGCTTTAACAATTTATCAAGTTCTGCGTCTAGTTTAGGCCGAATGGCGAATGGGACTCTGCGCGGTTTCAGCCGAACTGGAACCGCTTGGGGGTCAACTGCAAATGATATGGGGGTACCATTATAACACCCTAACTCATTGCTGAATACATCTGAGTAGTCATTGAATAAGGAGTCAGTGTCAGAAGCTGAGACAGCATGGACTCCTGTTAACCCTAGGCCGAGGTAGGGGAACCAATCAAGCCCCAGAAGACTGGGAAGGTTGCCGTTAACTACCACTAGAGGCAGGTGGCCTTTGAAAGCTTTAAAATTAACAAGGAACTTGCCTTTGCCGAGTACTGGAATGTCTTTTCCCTGATAATCCCTCAAGGAGATCTGGCACTTCTGGAGCTGGTTTCTGGAGAGCCTGGGCTGGATTCTCTTGAGGGTGCTCCAAGAGATGATTGAGAGCGCTGACCCCGTGTCAACCTCCATACGACAAGGTTTACCTTCTAACAAAATGGAGAGTGTTATTTTACTAATAGAGTGACAGGTGTGGTTAGCATGGTAGCAAGTGTGACAATTTAGTACTTGCCTTTGGGACCCAGAATGGGAAAAAGAAGGAACCTTTTGTGCTGAGTTGTGCGCGGCCTGGCAGACTCTAGCGATGTGGCCTTTTTTGTGGCAATGGTTACAGATGGCACCCTTGAATTTGCACGTAGCTCTCGAGTGAGGTCCGCCACAGGATAGGCACAGGATGATGTGTTTGGGTGCGCTGTTGGTTTCTTGCCTGGCTCCTGCCTGTGGTTGTTTGGCATGGGTGAGGCGGTGGATGTCTGTTTGATCGTTAGGGTCGTCTTTGTTGACTACCTCTTCTGAATGAACGGTGGCGCAGCTTTGTTTGGGAACGGGGCCTTGAATTTCAGTGGCGGACTGGGTTGCCAGCTCTGCTGCCAAGGCTTCCTCGACAGCCTGGGATAGGTTGAGGTCCTTCCTGGCGAGTAGTCGCCTCTGGAGGTGAAGGTCTTTGACCCCGCAGACGAGCTGGTCGAGGAGCATGTCATCAAGATAGTTCCCGAACCCGCAGTGGAGGGCTGCAGTCCTCAAGGCGGCCATATATTGATTGACGGTTTCCTTTTCCGCTTGCTTCCTCATCCGGAAGGTGAAACACCTCACGATTTGTGAGGGTCTGGGGGAGTAATGGTTGGTGAGAATCTCTAGCAATTCTGTCCAGGGGACATTCTTTAACTCACGTGGAGCGACGAGTGCTGTGGCGGTATCAAAAACGATGGCCCCGCAATAACTGAGGAAGAATGACTTTTTTCTGTGCTCCCCAGCATCAGCTAGACCGATAGCGTCGATGTAGTGGTTAAAGCGATTCTTGTATGACTCCCATTTTTCTTCTTCCAGCTTGAACGGTGGGAAGGCTGGGTTGGAGTTCATGATGAGGACTCCTGCGTGATGTGCTGTTGAGAAATCTCTCTGGGAGAACAAAATGGCACTTGTGCTTTTTGTCAGGCTAGTGACTACAGCTCTGGAGAGGTTCCACAGACCTCTCTGCTCTCTCTCTGGGCTACAATTTGGACTAAGCTGCAATGGCCATTGGCAGCGTTTTAAAATTCGCGCTCCTGGAGAGCGTAGGCGGTGATGGCTTGCCGCCTCTGATAGCGCTTTGAATTTCGCGCCTGCGTAAGTGTCAGTAGCTCGGAATAACAGCACCGCGCTGTATTCCGGCAAGAAATCCAAACGACAGCGGTTTGAATTTCACGCTCTTTTTGTGCTGAGCAGCTGCGGCTCACAGCGCTTCACTTTCCTCTGTAGCTTGCTAACAAGCGGCTACAGACGCTATTACTTTCGCTCTTGCTGACCGAGCTCTCCGGCGGCGCGGCTGCGGTTCAGCGGTTTTAGTGATTTCAGCTGTTGCGAATTGCCTCTGGTAGCCATCCCATCCTCGTCGCCAGTGTTGTAGTTGAGCAATGAGAGGCTAGACCAGGGCTTGGGTGCAACAAGACTTTATTGGAGCAATAAAGGACTGAACGTGTTAGCCCTGCCTGGAGCAGGCTCCCAGCGATCAGCGGCTGGCCGGACCCTGCAGCTGGCTTTTATAGCCGGCTGGCAAGGGAGGCCAGCCAATGAGAGACAGCAAACGCCCCCGCAGCATGAACGGACCTGGGTGGGGACTTTGGCAAGTTCCAGGGACATAACACTGTCAGCTGTTCCTCCTCTCCCTCAGAGTCTGACTCTACCAAGGGCATGACATTGCAGGTTGCTTAGATCTTGCCCAGAGGGCCAACCTGGAAATATCAAAAGACCAGCCCATGGTGCCTCTGCCGGCAAAAATGGGCCGTGGGGGGGGCATGCGCACGCCCCCCAGCGGTCTTTTTTCGGCCTCCACAGCCTCCTGCAGCACATTTTTGGCCAGCAGAGTGCTGCAGGAGGCAATGAAAGCCAAAAATTGGCCAGGGGAGCCTCAGGTGCTCCCCCACCCCATTTTTGGCCAGCAGAGTGCTGCAGGAGGTGGCCATCCCACCTCCCCCTCCCAACTCCCTCCCTTCCTACAGTGACTACAATGCTGATCCAGCCCCCTGTTCTATAAAGTAATCTGTTGAAACTTCGGTGATCTGGAATCTGTACGGATGACCAATTAACCTCTCATACTCAGCTAGTCATCTGAGTCAGCCTGGAAGTGCCAAAGAGGGTTCAGATGCAGTTGTAAGAAGAAGAAAAATGGCTGCCTGTATGGGTGACAAGGTCTAAAGACGCTGCCTACCTCTGCTTGTGATTGTTCCAGTGATATTTGATGGAAGGCCAAGCGCAGGATCAAATACCCCTTTTGGCCTGATTCTGCCAATATCGTTCTTATGTTCCAGAGCGCTTCAAACCATGATGATTTTCTCTAACTTTCTGGAAATTAAATAGTGAATACTACGCTGTAGTCTGAAACATAGTTCCCAGGAGAACCACAAGAGATTGTGAAGCTGAAACAAGTGTCTCCCAATCGATTTACTAAATGGGAAAGCAAACTATTGAGAAATGTAAATAACAGTGGGCCATTCTTTGCCTTTAGATAAAATTATGTAGCTATTAAATAGACCCTTGACAAAGACAAGGGGCTGATTCATACATTCAATAGGCTGGAAGTTATTTATTTTTTTTTGTCCAAATCAAAAACCGAATCTCTGTGTGAAAATACCAATGGCAACATACGACTGAAAACAAAACAGAATTTATTTATTTATGACATTCATAACCTGCCCATTTGGAAAATGCTCTGGATGGCTAACAAAAAATAATATATACACCCAACATTAACTTATAATGCACCCCATCAACAATATAATGAGAATTTAAAATTAAGGCCATATTTTAACCGAATTGAACTAACATTAAAACTCATGATTAAAAACACCATCCCAAATATTCTCTAGGGAAAAAAAAACATGGTTTACAACAAGGCTTTCTGAAAAATTATCAGTACAGTAGCTGATGAGATTTCAACAGACTATGGAGATTCTCAATTATCCAGGTCATGGTTATCCCAAAGGTGCTTTTCAAAAGGCAACTGGACTTCCTTGTTTTTTTTTCCTTGGAAACATTTCTCATCCAAGAAGCTTCTTCAGTTTCTACAGATAGCATTTTCCAAAGCAACAGTCTAATCTTGTCTCTTTGGTATCCCATGGAAAAGAACCTTGTCTCCGATGTTGCCCAAATGGGTCAGGTAAGTTCAACATATAGGAGATTAATTTGGACCCAATCTGTGCAAGGTTATGAATAATCAGCACCTTGACCTGAATTTAGAAGCCTATAGCAATCAATAAAAAATCCACAATCTAAATGTAATACTATGATAAGTGTAGTAAAATATTTACGGACCCTTCACATCCTGGACATAAACTATTTCAACTCCTACCTTCAGACGCTATAGCACTGCACACCAGAACAACTAGACACAAGAACAGTTTTTTCCAAACACCATCACTCCGCTAGACAAATAATTCCCACAACACCGTCCAACTATTTACTAAGTCTGCATTACTATCATTATTAATCTTCCCATCACTCCTATCACCCATCCCCTCCCACTTATGACTCTATGACTGTAACTTTGTTGCTTGTATCCTTACAATTTATATTGATTGTTTCCTAGTATGATTTGATTGCTTATTTGTACCCTATGACTATATTAAGTGTTGTACCTTGTGATTCTCGTATCTTTTCTTTTTATGTACACTGAGAGCATATGCACCAAGACAAATTCCTTGTGTGTCTAATCACACTTGGCCAATAAAGAATTCATTCATTCATGAAAAAGGCTTTGACACCCCAGAAGATAATCAATGTATTTTAATCAAGTGCAGTTTGGGGGTAATCTTCAAGAACAGCTGCATGTAAATATGATGTTGATGATGTTATCCATTCACTTGAGTCTGACTCTTGGTGATTCTATGGGCCAGGACTTTCCAATCTTCCAACCTTGCATTGCTTCTTTAAGTTGTTCTATGCTCTGACTGGTGTCATCTTCATGTTCTTTAGTGCTCTGGTTTCCTTTTACCGCTAACTCTTCCCATCGTAATTGCTTTCTCCAGTGACCTCCCTACATGGCACGGCCAAAATAAGTGAGACACAGTTTTGAGATTTTTTTTTTCCTTCTAGTGACATGCCTAGTGTTATGTGCTCCAGTTCTTGCTTGTAAAAATTAATGTAGAAATTCAGTTGTGAAGTCATGAGTACTATTGCTAGTGTCCTCACATTCTAAAAGGGGCCGACCAGTCAAATTTGTGAAAAGGTTTCCCTAGCTTCCAACTCCACCAGCTGCTCTATTAGGAATTTGGAATCTAGGGAAATTCCTAAGTCATGGATCTTTTTTTTTTGGACCCCACTGGCATCCAACAAGGGAACCTTCAGAGAAGCAGATGGTTATTGGGCTAACAGTTACTTCATTTGTGTTGTGATCTAAATTGTACCAAAGAGACTGGGTGGCTCAGTGGCTAATACACTGAGCTTGTCGATCAGAAAGGTCGGCAGTTTGATGGTTCGAATCCCTAGCAACGCGTAATGGAGTGAGCTCCTGTTACTTGTCCCAAGCTTCTGCCAACCTAGCAGTTTGAAAGCCTGTAGAAATGCAAGGAGAAAAATAGGGACCACTTTGGTGGGAAGGTAACAGTGTTCCGTGTGTCTTCGGCATTCAGTCATGCCAGCCACATGACCACGGAGACGTCTTTGGACAGTGCTGGCTCATTGGCTTTGAAACGGAGATGAGCACTGCCCCCTAGAGCTGGAAACAACTAGCACGTATGTGCAAGGGGAACCTTTACCTTTACCTTAACTTTTACCAGGTTTTATCTAATCCAGTCCCTTATAGTATTGGGATCAGGACAACCACTGTGTCTTCTGCATGGTCTCAATGAAGCTAGCTAACTCTGAGCTGACAGATGAATCTTCAGATTATATTCCAACTGTTCTAAGATAAAAACGAGCTCCTATGTTTATCAATCTATAGAAAAAGATCAGGGTGGTTGATGTGCTTAAGGCATCGGACTGACCCAATTTTAGTTGTGGAACCTTACTCGGTGACTTTGACCAGAATCTATCAAAGCAATCTAGATCACAAAATGGATATTGTGGGGAAAAATAGTAGGAGGGAACAATATGAAGCCCACTCTGAAGTTCTAGATGAACAGATGAGATAACAATGGCTGAAAGCCCGAATGGAGCTACAGGATGAAGTTCACAATGCATCCAGGGGTGGGATTCAGCCTGTTCAGGTTGGTTCTGGTGAACCGGATGTCAAATTTACATCTGGTTACACCGACCGGCTGGCCCCACTCACCCCACCCCTCCCAGGAGTCTCCCTGCAGCTCATTTTGGATGCAGGTAAGTGCAGGGTCCGCATGGAGGCTTTGGGAGGGCAAAAATTGAGCCTTCCAGAAGTCTAGAAATGGGCCTGTTTCTGGCTTCCAGGTGGCCTCTGGACCCTGGGAAGGCCATTTTCACCCTCCCAGAGGCTCAAGGGAAGCCTTCAGACTCTGGGAAAGGTGAAAATGGCCCTTCCAGGAGTTTTGGGAGGTCATGTCAACCATGGCCACACCCACACAGCAATCGGGCAGTGAAGCAGTTGCTGGGATTTTTGAATCCCACTCCTGAATGCATCTCAATGTGTTCTCTAACAACATTTTACTTTCTTTTCATGGGGAAGTGAACACAAATCTAAAGAATCCATATCAGATTATTGGACATCAAAGTTTGTAACCTGGATAAAAATAATTGGTGAGCTATAGATGAACCTTGCTGAAATCTAGGGAATGGAGAGCTATCAGTTCCTAGTGCTAATTCAGGAAACCCCATAGAAGAAGCATTCGTCTTTGGATATAGAAGGTCATTGTTTCATTAGCTGGTAGCTACACATTTTAAAATATCTCTCAGCTAATAAAGCTCCCTATGAAGGCTTGGAAGGACCCTGGCAATTAGAATGAAAGATTCTAATTAGATGAACCAATGGCTTGACTCAGAGAAGTTCACCTCTGTGCATATAGCAATCTTGGTACCTGACAGGTTCCTGCTCTACCAGAACTTTTAAGAAATATTATTTTTGTAAAGTGAAATGGAAAGTTGGCACATTGCAATGAAAAATACAACCTGTCAGCCCTAGACCGGACTTGAACACCAAAATCATGCATACTAAAATTACTTTTATTTTAACAAAATCTTGAGAGTCTGAATGTTCCTTGCCCTTCCCTGCTTTTATCCTAAATAGAAGAAGGGAGGGACAAATCAGAGATAGTTTCTCCAGCCCCGTCCTTGCTTTGCACTCAGATTTCTCTTCTCCAACCTTAGCTGTAGCTCTTCTTTTTCTACCTCAAGGTTATTCTCACAGTCCATTACATCACCTTACCAGGGTTATCTTTACTTTCCAGGAATGACCTTTAGATGTAGCCTGGAATGTTACCTGAATATATGCCCATTTGCCTGGGAAAACCTGGGCAGGAATAGTGAGGAATTAAAGGGATTGTACAGAGTAACGTCATTTGTTTGTCCTGAAGGCGCTTTTTCAAGAGGCAACTGGCCTTTCTGGTTTTTCTTTGAAGACATTTCACTTCTCATCTGAGAAGCTTCTTCAGCTCTGACTGGATGGTGAGGAATGGAAGGATTTATACTCCTTGCAGACAGCTGGTCATTTGCATCCTTTTAGAGAGTCGTTGAGGCCACTTGGAGGTTTATTTGTGTCATCGGGGTCACCCGAGTGGTGCAAATGGGTTTGGAGTCTTCTTGGAACTGCTGAAAGGGCTGTGTTGTAGCCTGGAGATAAATTATGTCATATATCTCCCCCTTTGTTGAGAGAGGGATGTTCAATTTTGACATTGATGGCCACTCAAACTAGTGGTACTTTCTGTCCAAAATGTGGACTTTGCTGTCTTCAAAAGAGTGGCCTTTGTCCTTCAAAATTGAGCAGCCCCCTCTCAACCTAGAGGGGGATGGATATGACATCATCTATCTCCAGGCTACAACTCAGCCCTTTCAACAGTTCCAAGAAGGCTCCACACCCATTTGCACCACTCGGGTGACCCTGATGACACAAATCAACCTCCAGGTGGCCTCAGCGACTCACTAAAAGAATGCAAAGGACCAGCTGTCTTCAAGGAGTATACATCCTTCCATTCCCCACCATCCAGTCAGAGCTGAAGAAGCTTCTTGGATGAGAAGCAAAACATCTTCCCCACCAAAACAGAAAGTCCATTTGCCACTTGAAAAAGCACCTTTGAGACAATCATGATCTGGATGACTGAGAATCTCCATAGACATTCATTTCTTTGTCTTCTAGTAAATAGATGTTTGAGACTGGTCACAACTTCCTCTATATCAATTTTAGGTCCAGAATACTACCTAAATGGAAACCTCCAGTGCACTTGTGATAAAATATAGTCTGATGCCCTAGAAGGGAAGTAATGCATTCCAGAAAGCAAAAAGACAACATAGCTTAGATAGTTTGATCAGGAAAAATGAATTAAGAAGGCTCCTCCTAAGCAGTTCTCAGAATATATCTGTACAGGTAGTCTTCGACTTACAAACATTCAATTAGTGATCATTCAAAGTTACAATGGCACTGAAAAAGGTGACTTACTGTATGTCCATTTTTTTTACACTTACAACTGTTTGTAGCATTTGGTCATGTGATCAAAATTCACATGTTTGGCAATGAGTTCATGTTTAGGATGGCTGCCATGTTCCAGGGTCATGTGATTGCTATCTGTAACCTTCTGACAAGCTATGTAAGTCAGTGGGAACTTCACAATTGTTGTTATGGCCTGCTTTTGGCTGTTGGAGCTGGCAGCAGAGCGGACAGTAGTGAGGAGGTTGGGGAGGAACCTGGGCCAGTCTTGGAGGCTGAGGAAGGCTCGGACGAGGGATCTGCAACAGAGGCAGAGATGGGGCCAGGGCAGCTGGCAGTCATCAGCTGTCTTCGGGCTCAGATAACACGGTGGCTGGGGAGCAGTTGGAACCGGTTCCCACTCTGTGCATGTGCAAAGCTGCTAAACGAAAGGAGAAATTAAGGATTCAGGGTCGACGCGGGAGCAAGGCCCCACAGGTGGATGATGAATGGCCTCTTCCATCAGGATTAAAAGAGGAGCAAAATGAGAGGGGGCTTTTGCAGGAAACAACTCACTCATTCGGTTGCGTGTTTGTTCCAGCCTTGTAGATCTTGGTCTGTCACCACAGCCTTCCCTGCAACAACGAGTGTGGAACTGTTTTACCGGGCAGCATTCCAGGATTGATAACAATCTGAGATAAGTAGTACACCTTTGCGAGAATGTGTGTCAAGCTGTTAGCTGGCTGTGAATGAACAAATTCACATTATTGTAAATAAAGAGGTTTTTGCCGGGACTCGGAATTGACTGAGTGCTTTTGGGTGAGGCCTAGGATAGAACAACCGTGTTATTAACACTTTTAAGCGATTCACTTAAAAATGTGAGAAGAAAAGTTGTAAAATGGGACAAAAACACACTTAACAAATGTCTCACTTAACCACAGAAATGTTGGGCTCAATTACGATCATAAGTCAAGGACTACTTGTAAGTGATACATACGTTTGTTTTAGTTCGACAAGATCTCTCTCTTTAGGTGAGGCACAATCAAGGAAGTTGCTGAGAAATAATTCCATGTGTCTTCCTTGGTTCTTGTGGTCTGGCATCACCCACAATATACCACTGAGCCTTGGTGGCACAGCGGTTAGAGTGCTGTACTGCAGGCCCCTTCTGCTGACTATCGGCTGCCTGCAATTTGGCAGATCAAATCCCACCAGGCTCAAGGTTGACTCAGCCTTCCATCCTTCTGAGATGGGTAAAATGAGCAGCCAGATTGTTGGGACAATAGGCTGACTTTGTAAAACTGCTTAGAGTGGGCTGTAAAGCACTATAAAGCAGTATATAAGTCTAAGTGCTATTGCTATACTTCCATCATTCCAATTGATGATGGAAGTCATCAAAGTCTACTAGCCCCCAAATCTGTTATTTTTAATTCATTATCTCTGTAGCCAGCATAGTGGTTTCAGAAACAGGACACTATTCTTTTCTTAGGAAGGGAAAAGAGGGCAAACAGATGAGCAGGTTGGCTGCAAGACCAAAATGTTTGCCCTTCAGGGTGGCAAGTTTTGACTTTGCGTATCGCACAGAATTTTGCTGCCTGAGTCACATCCCTAAGTGATTTATTTTTATTTTTTTATTTTTTTGCAATCTGAATTTCATTCATTACCCCATTTTCATGAGGCTCTCCTGGCATTTGAAACACGTTAAAGGAAGATTCCCCACAGACTCTCCCTCCCCCGCCCCGCCATTCCCCGCTTTCTGCAATAGCCTATCTGCGATGTCCAAAGACAGATCTAAATATCTTTGGTGCAAATTACTTCAGGCCGGCAGAGCAGGCGCCTCTGTCATCTTCATCACATTTCACACCTACACAATTGATAACAGATTAATATCTGGACCTCAAATATTTCATCAGTGCCTCCGGTGAAGGCATCTTGCATTATTTTATCTTAGGAAACCATCAACAGGGCTGAGAAGATGGTGAGGGGGAGAATCTGCCGAGGAAAGAGGGAGAGAGCTCTCCAAGTAAGTGTGAATGTATAGGTATGTTGGTGTGTGTGTGTGTGTGTGTGTGTGTATTATCACTGAAAGTGAAAAGAAGGAGAAAGCAAAACAGCAAGACTGCAGAACATTAAAGCAGAAGCATTTCTTTTGGCATTAAAAGAAAAGCAACAAGGTTGGCCGTGGCAAAGTTCTCGCCTCCGATTATGTATCCACTTTTATTCAATCATTGTATCGCTCTATGGCTGACATTTGGTCAATAGTGCAATCTAGCACTGATCAGAATAAAACAGGCATTCCTAGAGCACCTTGGAATTTCATTAGTTTCTGTTTGGTGCTCTCTCTGTACATAAATGGTGATTTGCAAACACAATTTGGAAGCTCGGTCCTTGCCTTTTAGAAGAAAGAGTCAAGGACCTTGCGTGTAACTCTGCAGCATTCTAGCTGGGGTAAAATATTTGTTTCTTTCTATAGGATAAAATATGTTTTGTCTTGTTCAAAGACATTAGATCTCAAATATATGAAGAACATTTGCAGGAAATGGGTATGTTTAGTCTAATGAAAAGAAGGACCAGGAGTGACATGATAGCTATGTTCCAATGTTTGATGGGTTGCCAAACAAATGAGGTGTGTGTGTGTGTGTGTGTGTGTATGTGTTTGTCAACCTATACTTCAAAGCACCTGAAGGCAGAACAAGAAGCCATGGACAGAAACTCATCAAACTAAGCTAATCAAGGAGAGAACCAACCTAGAACAAAGTAGTAATTTTCCTGACTGTGAGAATATTTAACCAATGGAACAGCTTACTATCAGAAGTTGTGGGTGTTCCATCATCATTGGAAGTTTTTAAGAAGAGATTGGTGTCAGGGTTCCAAGTAATACACCCATAGCAAACAGAATTCCGAGGCAGGATGATTCCTCAAAGAACAATTTTTATTTGGTATATCATATTGGCACAGGCTGGTGAAAACCGACTCTGAACGTTCCCGTGGTTTTCACCTAATTAAAAGTAAAAGTTTGTTCCCTTTCCCAAACAATCAGTCACATGGTCCAATCAAGGTACCATCCGGTTGCCTGGTAACTTCACTCCTCCTCTCTCCAACCACCTGTGGGAATGTCCTTGGTTCCCAGGAGAAAGTATTTTGTTTTGGCTACAAAACCCCAGCTATCTCTATTGCCCCCACCCCCTCTATCCCTCAGCTCCAGTGTGGCAACATTGAAGCCTCAAAATGGCCTTGGTCAGGTCAGCTTCAGGGTTGACAATTGGACAACCATGGTATAGGGTCTCCTCTTGAGCAAGGAAGTGGATTACAAGGTCCAATCCAAGATCCATACAACTCTTTTATTCTGTTACCTTGCAAATGGGGCCCGATTTCTTTTTGGTGCTGGTGGTGGAAGAAATAAGGTAATGATGTCATTAGAGTTCCAGGGGTAAAGGAAATTATTCTCTAAGTGGCATTGGAAATCAAGACCCATGCTAAGACTTAAGGGATCCATTTTAACCCTCTGTGGGGAAAAATGGCTGGAATTTTCTTTTAAACTCTGACTTAAGGAGCATTTTATGCTTCTGCAAAAACATCTAGAAAAGAATCCATCCCTTCTAGTAGAAGGACTGCTGTAGCCCTTGGTTTTGGCACTCTGGAATGCATGTTGGGGGACCAAATACAGTTCACTCACCAAGCGCTCTCAGTAGAGCGGCAGTGAGCTTTCCACAAATGGAAATATGGAATCTTCATCACCCTTTAAACTGCAGGTAAAACAAGACGGGAATGCAGAACGTACCATCTCCTAGAACCATTGCCATTTCTTCTCACTTGCCTGATAATAAGATGACAGCCAAGACAGAAAATGCTACCTCTCTGCTCCTGTCAATCATCATTTTGATTTTTGAAATTTAGTCTTAATAGTGATCAGATTCAGGACATAACAATCCATTCTCTTTTCCCTCCTGTTTGTTGGACTATGTTTCCTTGATAGACTCTTGATAGCAATAGCACTTAGACTTGTATGCCACTTTGTAGAGCTTTTACAACGCTCTTTAAGCAGTTTACAGAGTCAGTACACATTGCCCCAAACAAGCTGGATTCTCATTTTATTGACGACAGGTTGGAAGGATGGAAGGCTGAGTCAACTTTGAGTCTGTCAGGATCAAACTCCTGTCAAGGAGCAATGAGTTAGCCTGCAATACGGCATTCTAACCACTGAGCCACCACAGTTCATATGTGGATGCTGAGCAGAGGTGGTATTCAGCAGGTTCTGACCAGTTCTGGAGAAACGGTTGCGGAAATTTTGAGTAGTTAGGAGAACCGGCAAATGCCACCTCTGACTGGCCCCGCCCCCATCTATTCTCTGCCTCCTGAGTCCCAGCTGATCGGCTGGGTCTTCTTTTGTTGTCCTGCACAGGAGAACGGAACTGGAAAGTAGGTTAGTGGGGTGGGGAGGGAATAGGGATTTTGCAGTATCCTTCTCCTGCCATGCCCACCAAGCCCTGCCCACAGAACTGGTAGTCAAAAAATGTGAATCCCACCACTGAGTATAGCTAGTAAAAGTACCCAGTTAGCATAGCCATCACTGAGGAACCTGGGAATTGAACTTCCTGCATCTTGGAGGAACCGCTGATAGGGAAGGCTGATGTAGAATAACCACCTCGATCAGACCTGGGCATTTTTTGGCCTCTGGGCCATGTCTGACCCTTTGGCTGTCCCTGTGTAGCCCATGTGAGGTCAATTGGAAATTAGAAATCAAATGTAAATAGGTATGCACCACACATGCAATGCAGCTGCATTGCTTTGATTTTGAAGGTGACTGCTATTCCCCCACCCCCCAATTTACATATATGGGTACATATAAAGGTGCCTATGTACCTTCACAACCCTGTTGGTTTGGGCCTCCAAAAGAGTCCCAGTTCTTATGGTCCCGTGGGAGAATTAATTTTAACAGACTAACAGCATTGGAAGGGACCTTGGAGGTCTTCTACTCCAACCCCCTGCTTACACAGGAAGCCCTATACCATTTCTGACAAGTGGTTGTCCAGTTCTCTTTTTAAAAGCTTCCAGTGATGAAGCATCCACAACTTTTGAAGGCAAGCCGTTCCACTGGTTGATTGCTCTCACTGTGGGGGAATTTCTCCTTAGTTCTAGGTTGCTTCTCTCCTTAATTAGTTTCCATCCATTGTTTCTTGTCTTGCATTCGAGTGCTTTGGAAAATAAGTTGAACTTCCTCTTCCTTGTGGCAGCCCTTCAAATATTGGAATACTGCTGTCATGTCGCCCCTGGTCCTTCTTTTCATTAGATGAGCCACATCCAATTCCTTCAACTGTTCTTCCAACGTTTTAGCCTCCAGGACTTTAATCATCTGTGTTGCTCTTCTCTGCCCTCTTCCCAAAGTCTCAAATCTTTTCTTATAATGGGGGTGACTAAAACTGGATGCAGTATTCCGGAGGTGGTCTTACCAAGGCTTTTATAAAGTGGTACTAGTACTTCATATGAGTTTGATTCTGTCTCTCTGTTAATACAACCTAGGATTGCATTGGCTTTTTGGCTGCTGCTGCATATTGCTGGCTCATTGCTCATCCCTGATCTAGATAAATGTAGAATCTGTAGCACACATGACTTAACTTCTATTTGATAAGAACCAGGAAAGGAAAATCTATTACTAAATGGGTGCAAAATTAGCAATTCTGCAACCGAATGCTCCAGAGAAGTCTAGAATGTTCTTTCCCACTTTGGGACGATGCCAAGCTTCTTCCCAGACTATGCCCTTCCTAGATTGGTTTCCTAGTTTATTTCAGAAAGTGAATCCCCAAAACTGGAAATAGTTTGTGGCGCCTAACTTTAGAGGACTTACTACTGGATTCAGTCAGTCACAGACCAGTCACATTTTCATTGTATTATGGGAGAATCTTACCAGGGTCTATCCTTATTAAAATGGTTGTTAAAATTCCTTAGTGTTTTTATGTCTTAACAGGTCTGAAAAATTAGGAATGTCTAATCAGTGATCAATGATCAAAGACATGATAAGTAATCTAGTATCTATAGGCACATCTGAGGATGACCATGGCTTATAGGAAACCGCATCCTGGAATCTTAAAGGTTTACATAGTAAAGAACATGAATTAATGAATGAGGCAAAGAAAAATCAATACGTTGTGTGTCTGTGAAATTAGCAAAAAAAGGAAGGATATAATAAATCTGAATGAAGAATGGAGCTGATGAAAACATACAGGAAAGCAAAGGAGGGAATTTAATTATGAGTTTTGGGGAAAATTCTGCTGCTTTCTGACTGTGATCCATGGGAAAAAATTATTTAGCATTTCTGGATAGATGGGAATGAAACAAAAAAGTAGAGAAAACGTGACTCAAAGATTCAAGATGAATGAGAATGATGGCTATTTGGTGAATGCCTGTTTAGAAAAAGGTTTATTCATTTTGGGGACATGGTTTAAACATCCGTTTATTCATACATATGCACATGGCGAGGGGATGAGCAAATTACTAAAAGCATGAATGATTTGATTGCTGTTGATGAAAGATTATAACAATTAGTTGAAATATTCTGAAGGAAGGACAGATGATTTTTGATATTGTCAGGAATGGGTATTCTGAAGATGGAAGGGAAAAAAAATGAAAATCAGAGTAAAAATAGAATAATTGAACCAGTGGTGGGATTCAAAAACTTTTACTACTGGTTCTGTGAGTGTGACTGGGTGGGCGTGGCATTTTTGCAGCTCCCACCCATTTGGGGGGGCTTCTTAGCCTCAGAGAAGCCCCTGGGGGGGCGTTTTTGCTCCCCTAAGGCTCTTCTGAGGCTCTGGAAGGGAAAAAATGGAGGGGGGGGGGCTGAGCTTCTCCCTCCATTTTTTGCCTTCCTGGGTCTCACAGCTGATCTTATCTACAGCTAATTATCGGGAGGGGAAAAAAAGAAAGAAATACCTTAGGAGGATGTTAGGCAGGTGGGTGGGGTGAGCGAGCATCGGGTGGGAGGGAGACCGGGTGGGGGGCATGGCCACCCAGAACTTACTACTGGTTTGGCGACCCACGCCAAATTCTTGCTACCAGTTCGCCCGATCCAGTGTGAACTGGCTGAATACCACCACTGAATTGAACCCTATGTGAAATATGATTTAGTACATCAACTAATCTCCCAGGAGACTGAATACAAAGTGGAGGTAAATAAAGGGATGTTGGTGCTTTTTGGAACAGAATGAAAAGCATTATGTCACAAAAGGGTTTCTCAATCTTGGGAACTTTAAGAAGTATGGACTTCAATTCCCAGAATTCCTCAATCAGCATATGCGCTAGGTCAGGCCTGTTAAACTGGAGGCCTGCAGGCTGGATGCATCAGGCCCACCCCGGCTCCGCAAAGGCAAAAAAATGTCACAACATGTCACATGACCTGATCGAGTTTGACACCTGTGCTCTAGGTGTTATACAAGGATGGAGAAGCTATAGGCTGGATTTGGTTGGTGTAGTGACAGAGAGGGTATCATCATTACTCCACTCCAAACCTGTGGTCTTTCAATTCTGTATTTAATATTTTGTAATTTTAATCTGTTTTTACACTTATAGTTATTTTTTATCTTTATGTTTTATTATACTGCATAAGGAGCAACTCCTGGGTTGAAGTTTAGAAAGCCCATGTTTGAGACCCAAGTGCTGCCGTGGGGTGAGGTTGAGCTCCTGTCTTTCCCTCCAGCTCCTCCAGGGGATATGAAAGGAGCCCCCTACTGGGCATCCTCCAGGCAACAGTGATGTCACCGGCTAGTCCTTTTAACCCGGAAGTGCCTCCATGCTTTTCACACAAGCACTATGCTATTATACCATACATTGCCCTGAGTGTCAGCTTTGGAAGCCATATTGACACCAGATGCTTCCACACTGCCACATTCTTGACCCTGGGAAAATGGGAGGGGAGAATTTCTTAGAGTGTATGTGGTTAGACATAATAGCATTCTTCTTCTAAGTCAAGGTCATGTTATTTCTGCACCTGGGTGAGGGGACGCCTCAAGTTGGGATGGATGGTGATTGGGACATGTGTGATGTGATGATGGGTGCAGGGGGTGGATTTGTAGCTTTTACTTATTGCAAGGAACCCCAGAACTTTCAGATTCAGGATTCCCCAGATGTGCCAGTTTACTATCCAAATAAAACAGAACTTTTGAAAAGATGTCTGTCTTGGAGTTATTTATTGGAGACACAGAGTCTCCTCGAACTGCTAGATGGGTGGCATAATAAATTAAATAAATAAATAAATGCCTCCCTGCCCCTCCCCCCCCCATTTAATAGGCCAGATCTAGTACAGAAACAGTCCTCTTTTTATTGTTTCTTTCCTTTTTCTAAATGAGATTCTGCTTCTAACCCAAAGTTCTGCTTTTTTTTATTTTATAAACAAACAATTAGCTGTCAGTCTTCTGCTCTGTCTCTCAAAGTATTGCTGATTTGTTCAGTTTTTGACTGCTGTATCTGCAGTAATGCAAGATGTATTTCTGAGCATTTCTTTATATGAATGCTGCAGGGCAAGTGCACCCTCCAACTGTACCTTTTAAATAAGTAATATAATACTTCAATATTCGGTAATAAGTACAATACCAGCACCGCCTCTGCCTGCACCATTTGCTGATGTTTATCACATTTCTACCCCTCACGTTGGTTTATTCAAACACTCTTGTTCTACTGGCTACTGATCTATTTTCTTGCACTGTTGGACTGTGTTAGAAGCATCCAGGAATTTCTCAAGGCCTGAACTCTGAGGGTTGGAGAATAATAATCTATTTTAAAAGGAGAGAGGGAGAGGAAAGCTATTTTCTCATTGTTTGGTTTTGCTTTGTATTCTTGGGGACCAATTGTTATGTTTACTGACTACATTATTTGTCAGCACATCCTGTATGCTATTGAGATTATGTATGCATCAAACGACAAGCAACTAATTGGTGTTCACTGTGCTGTATTGAAAATATATTAGGCGGATTTGAGATTGATTGATTGATTAAAATTCTACTCCCCCCCACCCCAGGAGTTCCAACTAGTGCACAAGGGGAAGAGGCCTCCTTAATTTTGTCACAAGAACAACCGTCTTCTGGCGTAGTTCGGATTGAGAAGGAATGACTAACATAAAGTCATCATCATGAGTTATGTGGAGAATTGATTCTAGCCTTTACTCACTACAGCACCATGGTGGTGCTGTGGTTAGAATTCAGTACTGCAGGCTACTTCTGCTGACTGCCTGCTGCCAACAGTTTGGCAGTTCAATTTTCACTGGCTCAAGGTTGACTCAGCCTTCCATCCTTCCGAGTTTGGTAAAATGAGGACCCAGATTGTTGGGGGCTATATGATGACTTTGTACAGAATTCCTGTGTCATGAAGAAGATCCTTGATGCATTATTCATTACAGAGGGCACTTGGTTGGAGAAGATGGCTCTACCCTGAGGCTCTTTGAAGCCCATTGTTTCCAATCATCATGAAAACTGTAAAAACCCATTCTGTTCTTTCTTTCAGAAGTCTCACAGACCCATCGTATTTAGCCATGACACTCCTAATTTACAATATATCTGCAATCTGTCTTTCGTAAAATGAGAGAGAGAGAGATGAAGTATGTTTCTGTGGGGGTGGAGATGCCTAACCTTTGCAGAACTTCTATAATTTGAATGACTTGTAGATTTTGTATAACAGTCATTTTGAACAAGACGGTAATTGAATTATGAAATCTCTCAGCTTTTGTTAGGAAAAGACCTTTCCACTCTTCTGTATGTACATCTTTCTTTTCAGCTCAAGGTCATGCTGTATTTGTTGCATTTAAGTCTTTTAACAGGGGAAAAAAAATCCTGCTTAACAGCTGTACCTCCTAACATGGACAAAAGAGACAGAATTGTTGAATTTTGTAACCACTGAATGCACGAGGTTGCGATGATGGTTAAGTCATATCCAGAAGAAAGGAAGAAAGGTTGCAGGGGGCTCACACACAAATTCTTATTAGAGGAGATATAATCAAGTGACTCAGGTGTGTTTGACTTAAGTGATCATTGTCAAGGATACCAGCTTCATACAGGACCCCCTTCAGAGGATGACTAGATACAGCTGAATAAAGAGAAAGAACTCCATCAATATAATATGGAAAGGAGCTTACTCAAAAGTATTCATTGGGTCTAACAGTTGTAGATTTTCCTGACATGGTAAGCTATATACCAAATAAACAAACAAACAAAAACTAATATAGGTAAAGATTCCCCTTGCATATATGTGCTAGTCGTTTCCGACTCTACGAGGCGGTGCTCATCTTTGTTACAAAGCCGAAGAGCAGGTGCTCTGAAGACATCTCTGTGGTCATGTGGCTGGCATGACTGAATGCCGAAGACGCACGGAACGCTGTTACCTTCCCACCAAAGTGGTCCTTATTTTTCTACTTGCATTTGTACGTGCTTTCAAGCTGCTAGGTTGGCAGAAGCTGGGACAAGTAACCGGAGCTTACTCCATTACACGGCACTAGGGATTCGAACTGCCGAACTGCTGACCTTTCTGATTGACAAGCTCAGCGTCTTAGCCACTAAGCCACCATGTCCCTTACAAAAACTAATATAGGAAACCTGAATTCTCGTATCTTGAAAGTGACCATATTTCTTTCCTTTTTTTTTTTTTAGTTCACCCCAAACTAGGCAAACTCCAGGCTTACATGCTGCAAAAAAGAGGTGGAAATTGTTTCCCAATCTGTTAGAATAGAACTAACAGATTGGGAAACAATTTCCACCTCTTTTTTTCAGGGCCAAATCTGAGACAATATGCATGTGCCCTAAGTTTTGTTGGTTTGTTTGTTTATAATCTAAAGCTTTTTTTGTCTTGATCAGAAATAGCATCTGGAAAATAGTATCTGCAGCACTGGTCAAAAGGGCCCAGCAGCGATTATAGTACCTGAGACTTCTCAGAAAACAACTGAATGAAAAACTGCTGGTGACCTTCTATCGCTGTATCATAGAGAGCATCTTAACTTATTGCACCTGTGTATGGTTTGCCAATTGCACAGGGGCAGATAGGAAAGTGCTCCAGAGGGTTAACATCATTGCCCAGAAGATCATTGGTTGCCCTCTCCCCTCTTTGGAAGAGCTTTATAGCTCCTGCTGCCTTAAGAAAGGTCAAAACATTCTCAAAGATCCATCTCATCTTGGGAATCCTTTTTTTTAAACTATTACCATCTGGCAGACGGTACAGGATAATAAAAACAAGGACAAATAGACTGAAAAACAGCTTTTATCCCAGGGGAGTAACTCTATTGAATTCTACTGTATAGTGCAGTGTTGGTGCGATGTCAGAGGTTTTCCATTCAATGTGTGGAGTGTGAAGGATGTGTGTTTGTGTTTATTTTCATGGCCATGATGTGCACTGAAGATGGTGTTTGATTTCATTGTACAAGGTACAATGACAATAAAGTAAACTAAAACTGAAAAAAAAAACAACCAAGGGGAAATAGCCTTTGAGTAGGAAATGAAGCAAGAGACAGACTACTAGAGTTTTGGGATGAAAATTCAATATCTCTAGCACCCATCTTTTTCCACCAATCTAGACCAGTGTTTTTTCAAGCTTGGCAGCTTGAAGATATATGGACTTCAATTCCCAGAAGTCCTCAGCCATCACAGAAGCCCACACACCTTCAAGATGCCAAGCTTGAAAAACACTGGTCTAGAAGGTAAGTAAGTCTCTTTGCATGGATGTCATCGGATGGTCGACTGCAAAAACAATCCTGTATATATATTTTCAAGCAGATGGGGAGGTACTGTGTTCAGTCAGCAGACTTGGGGGTCGACGCCGATCGCAGCTCAGATCACAAACCCTTGGGAAAATTACATTTCAGCAGAAACCAGAGGGCACATGTTGCCCACATCTGATCAAGAGTCCCTTCCTTTCCTTCCTTCTCAGATTGCTTTTGAAGAAGGAAAATAAAATAAAACTACCATTTAAAAACCCAAGCAGAATGAACTCAGATTTGATTCTGCCTTGCTCTTTTTGGGGGGGATGTCAGAGAAGAAGGACTGGTTAACCATTCAATAAATAATTGTAAACACCACTAAGATAGTTGTACTTTGGGGATGATGCAGCTGCTTTTCAACGTTATTTTTCCAAGATTAATTTTTTGTCCTGGACACTCAAACTTTCCTTCCTTCAAGCCGGAGGGCTGGCTGTCACATCAAGCTGGATTGCTTTAAAATTTGTTGGTGGTAGAGAAAGTTTAATATTTTGCATTTCACAGAAGGCCTTTCAAACTATTACACCTACAAAGAGCCAAGAGTGGAGCATTTTATAAAATATGAATTATTAATGTTTGCTTTTCAGAGCAATTGAATCTCTTTACTCGAAAAAGTAGTGTTTCTTCCCTGGATTTCCGACTTTTCCCCTTAATATAAAATACTGACCTCCTTGGTAAGGTGTCCTTTTCTGAATCACAGATTTGCTGACTTTCATAACATACTGCTTTTACTTTTAATCAGTGCACCAGTTCAGGATGGGAGGCTTGGGTGCCAGATTAAAATCTGAAGTAAATCTCGTTGAATGTTGGCAGAAATAAAGTAAACAACTAGAATGTAGTCCAGGTGGCTTTCAGCTTAATGTAGATAGGAAAACACATGTACCTAATCACATATACAGCAAGTCTCCAGGTTAAGAAGACCCTGGTTTAAGGACAACCCATAATTAAGAACGGAGAATACAATAGCAAGATTTGAGTTAAAGACACAATGTTCAAGTTAAAGACACAATGGTTCAAGCCAATGGTGGGATCCAAACTTTTTTTTTACTACCGGTTCTGTGGGTGTGGCTTGGTGGGCGTGGCAAGAGAAGATTACTGCAAAATCCCCATTCCCTCCCCACCCCACTAACCTGCTTCCCAGCTCCGTTCTCCTGTGCAGGGCAACAAAAGAAGACCCAGCCAATCAGCTGGGACTCAGGAGGCAGAGATGGGGATGGAGCCAGTCAGAGGTGGGATTTGCTGGTTCTCCAAACTACTCAAAATTTCTGCTACCGGTTCTCCAGAACTGATCAGAACCTACTGGATACTCCTTTGGTTCAAGCTTATTACACAATATCACTTATACAATGTTCTGGCTTACATACAAATTCGACTTAAGGACAGAACTTAGGAACAGATGGACACATATGAATAGACTTAACCATAGTTTCAACTGGGAAACTGTGACCATCCTAGACCAAGCCAAGTGCAAAAACACCAGGGAATTTCTAGAAGCCTGACACTCTGACAAATTAGCCATCAACAGACACATAGACATAAACAATATTTACCAGAACAACTCACTACAGCCAATTCACCATGGGGCAATTCGCTGCAAGACAATTTAAAAATTATATTTAATTATTTGAAGTAAATAAAAAAATATTTTAATTTTTGCCATTCACATTTCATTCTGTCCCTCCTTTTGTATCCTTTTTAAAAATGATTCTATTCCACTGTATTTCTTTGATATTAGTGTAACGCTTATCTTGCTGTGAATTTGTCAGTATATAATGAGCTGGGATAGCCATAACAACAAGTCAGCCAATGGGAACTGTTTAGTGACTAAGAAACTGCACCTGTTATGAGCCATGTCAGATGACTCGGAGCCTGGGCATGGCTTAGCTTACTGGTCTATATATAAGAGTTAAATTGTCCTTGGATCTTTGCTTCTGTGATTATGGCTTCTGGATTCTGAGTTCTGGTTCTCACTTCTTCTGCATGGGTATTGTATACATGCATCATACTGCATATTATTGTATAAATGAATCCTGCTCGATTATTTACTTGTGTGCTGGTTGGATGGCTGCAAATTCTAACAGAGCTGTCCTGCGATGTGTTGGCTGTGGCAATTTGGCCGTGACGAGTTAGCCATGGTGAATTGTCATAGACCCCTTTGAAAAAGCATTTTGATGAATATCTGAGCAAAGAAACTCATTGGATGATCTTATTGAAACAATATGATTTCCAACTTCTCAATGGCAAAGTATGCATGAGTTATACATATGGGGAAGTCACTTTTGTCAATGTAAAGTAATGAACTGGGGCAAATCCATCACATTTCAAAGCTTAAAGGCAGAGCAATTCCTCCCTAGGAAATCTTTTGCCAGATCCATACAGATGCGATGGGAAGTGTGGAAATTTGATAAATAAATAACGTGTAAAACTTCAAGCAGAAAGCAAATAGAATATAACAGAATGGTGGCAGAAAATTGGCTCTTCGGTATCACTTGTGTTTACTTGACCTAAATGCCTCCGGACCTATTTCCTTGTGGGTGTAATTGGGGATTTTCTGTTGCTCTCTATTCTCCTTTAGGAAATGCAATGAAATTCTTGTTTAGTTTTTCGAACGGCATGTCCGTTAAGCCTTCCATGATAACACAAATGTCAGGATCGGTGGATTTTGCTTATTGGTTTGAGATTGAACTGCCTATTCTTTCCTCTTTTAAGCAGCAATGAAGGCAGCGTGGGGGTCTAGCGAAACGATGCTTCTCCAGAGCCTAGCAAATATGTTAGCAACATTTTTCAAAGCTGCCACAGCAGTGATATTCTTCTTATACTTGGCTTTAGTATATACTTAAGTTTGGCAAACGTATCTCATGGGCACCTGTTTGATGTGCAGATCGCAGACGATTGCCAACATTTGGTCTTACTATTTGAAAACAATGTGTTACTTGTCAAAAGAAGAGTAAACTGCTAACATCTTTATTTACCACTTGAAGGAGTCTTGCACTACTGGAATCCAGTCAAGATGGACAGACTTTCTATTAATCTGCTCCCTCCCATTGTGTCCACCCCCGCAGTCCAAATCTTGGTGAGGAATTGAAACCACGTGGTTTTTCATAAACGTCTGTAGGGATTTATTTTGATTCTTAGACATTTGGAAAAAAAGGACATTTTTTTTTTTAGAAAAAAAGACTGAAATGTAGTACTCCTTTTCTTTCAACTCATATTGAAATGTGTATTTATTTGGATTAAGATGGCGGTTTTGTTGAATAGAAGTCTGTGATATGTTTTGTGTTTCATAGGTCAGTGGGTAAGCCTCTGCGCCTAACCACAATGAAACCAACCTAATGCAATATGGGTCATGAGCTCATGACAATAGCCTGTTCATATTTGCATTGTGGTGATGTATATAGGGTAAGTAAGGGCTGGGGTTAGTGGATTTTGAATTACAATACTGAGATCCACTTTTTACCCCTTGATCCTATCCCACAGACCTATGGGACTGTATAAACTAGGAATAGTTCACCTGAGAAGTGATATTCTTGTCTTATCGTCATGCTCAGAAACCTATCCAGCCTCCTCCATTATGGTATGAATATCAAACTTCGGACAAAATTGGGATTTTTCAGCAGATTTTGGACTCTGAAAGAAACAAACTTGCTTCCTTCTTAATTTTAGTAAAGCTTTTGACCTTCAAAAGTCTTTGCTTTTTGTTGACTGATGTCATTCTGAAATCTTCATCACTATGTATGTTCTCCTTGGTGGTCATTTTGTTAGCCAGCAAGATCCCACAGCATCTATTTTGTGAGAGTGTGGACAATAGGTTTGTCAAGTTTCAGCCTGAAAAGGTTGAGGATCTCTGAATGCGGTCTTATTGCAACGTTGACAGCACTTTTATCCTCCAGTGTTACGTGAACATAGGCTAAAAAAAAATACTGGATGTACGCAGGTTTTATTTATTTGTTGAGTTTACATTCCCCCCCATTTCTTTCAGGTCCTCAAGGCATATGAGATACTCCCTCTTTCTTTTGGCTTGCCACAATTATCCACAAATTCGGTTGAGAAAGACTGATTCAGACTGAGCCAGTGGATTTCAGGAGCTGAAAATGACCTTGAACCAGGGACTCCTTACAGCCAACCAGGAGTGGAATGCAATATTTTAAGCTACCGGTTATGTGGCTAGGTAGGCGTGGCTAGGTGGGCATGGGCAGGTGGTCATGTGACTGGATGGGCATGGGTTTTTTTGTTTTTGTTTTGCCTACTGGGCCTCAGGGAAGCCTCCTGGGTGAAGCAGTACAACAAATCCGATGATTTCCTGCTTTCTAGCTAATCTAAATCACGCGGCACAGCTGATCTTTGGAAAACAGCTGATCAGTGGAGGGAAAAAAGGAAATACCTTGATTTTCAGAGTGAACCAGTTCACTCCCAGATGAATTTCGGAGCTACTGGTTTACCTGAACCGGGCTGAACTGGTAGGATCCACCCCTGCTGTCAATCCAATACTTTAATCCAGGGGTGGGCCTCAAAAATTTTAGCAAAGGGTTCTTTGCCTGGTTGTTGAGTGGGGTAACCATGGTGGGTGTGGCCTAGTCAGCCTCCTGCACCACAGTGGGGAGGGTGCGTTTTTGCCCTCCCCGGGCTCCGGGGGCTTTCTTTGAGTCTCCAGGAGGGTGAAAATGGCCTCCCCAGACTCCAGAGGCTCTCTGGAAACCAGAAACAGAGCCATTTCTGGCCTTCTCAAACTTCCAGGAGATCCATTTTTCACCCTCCTCAAGTCTCCATGAGTGCTCTGCACTTACCTGCATCCAAAATGGGCTGTGTGGGACTCCTGGGAGGGGAGGGGCAGGGTGAGCAGGGCCAGCCCGGAGTGAGATTTGGGGGTTCTCTGAACTGCACAGAATCTTAGCTAGGGACCCTCCTGGACCCCTGCAAGCCCCTAGAAGCCCACCCCTGCTTTAATTTCTACACTACCCACACTCTCTTAATGAAATGGGTAAAAAGTATCCCTTGGATAATCAGGGCAACAATCCTGGTCACCATTTTCATGAGTGATAGAGCTGTAGTCAGAACCATGCATCTCATTCAATGTTGTGGGAATACTTGGACCACGTGGCTCTCAATTCATCGTCATCTTGCCTTCTTTACTGCTTTGGATCAGCACCAAAATAGTCGGTAGATAGTTGAGTATCTCCCTACCTAGTGTCAGCCCATCTACTGTCAGAAGGCGATATGAAGATGGCAATGTAAGGAGAAGTCATTTATCAGCACAGGATAAGGTATATCAACCTGCTTTTGATACCCTATTATATATTTCTGCCCTGGGCTGACCAAATGATGCCATCCAGTTTTTTTTTCCTGATGTTTGAAAGTTGTTGGGCTTGAATGGGGAAGAACAAGGTTTGGCAAAATTGAATTCTGAGACACCCTAGGGCTAGAGATTTTCCATCTTTCTCTCCAGAGAGAATTGATACACAATTTGGAGGGGCTCCTGGACTTGTGTCTGTTTGAGGAGCTGGAGATAGCTGTCACTAAGAGGGTCTTTGCACAGCTTTTGTTCAGCAATTGTGCCTCTTTTTGGATCAAGAAGCGTCACTCATGCTTTAGTCATTACCTTTAGTCATTGAATTACTGTAAAGTGTTCTATACTGGGCTTCCCTTGAAGAGCTTGTGGAAGCTGCAGTTAGTTCAGAAGGTTGCAGTAACAACTGTTTTGGGCATTCCATAATATGCCCTAGACTTTGAACAAACAAGTAGAAAGAGTATTGATGTTTTTGAACTTTGATGCTGGAGAAGACTCCTGTGAATACTATGGACAGCCAAGAAAACAAATAAGTGGATTGTTGAACAGAACAATCCAGCCATCCTCCCTCAAGGCAC